>NC_088603.1:138803390-141203390 GCF_036013475.1 Columba livia | reverse complement strand
CCCCTCCATGCTACAACCTCCTTTCAGGTAGCTGTAGACAGCAATAGGGTCTCCCCTCAGCCTCCTTTTCTCCAGGCTGAACAGCCCCAGTTCCCTCAGCTGCTCCTCATCAGACTCATGCTCCAGGCCCCTCAGCAGCTTCGTCACCCTCCTCTACACTCTCTGTAGTACCTCAATGTCTTTCTTGTAGTGAAGGGCCCAAAACTGAACACAGGATTTGAGAGTCTTTAATGTAGATCGTCTATAAGTCCATATACACACACACACATACATACCTATCTCCAGGACTTTATCACAATCATTTTTTGTACCTCTGCTCCTGATAGCCCTCCTCACTGAAGTGACACCAGCTTCTGTCATTGCCTTACCAGACTCATGTTGGGACCAAACAGCATAATGCCAGTCCCTGGAAAGGGGCAGGCACTGAGCAGCACATTTGCAAGACTGTAGTTTGATCTGTGTTCTTACGATCTGATCCATGTTACCAGCTTTGCTTGTGCTCTGTGAGGTGGAGGGCCTAGGCCGCTTGTTTTATCTTGCTCGCTCATTAGATGTCTTTACCCTGTAGGTCATTTGGAGAAAAGTAACATTTATTACACTTCTGTGTGATGCCTACTAGTAAGAATAGGAACCCAGGATGGGCTTTGAGGCATACCACCCAGTAAATGTGTGCTGTCACAATTTGTAAAGTAATGGTGGACATATGTGTGTGTCAGCTGAGCTCTTTCAAGTTATGTAGTTCTTGTGGGTTGCTGTTTAACCTTGTTTTATTCCTTTTTTTTAGGGATTTGTGCCTGGTCTGTTTGGTACTTCACATGGAGCACTTCAGTTCATGGCATATGAGGATTTGAAACTGAGATACAACAATTATAGAAACAGAGTATCAGATACAAAACTGGTAAGATCAGTGAGGAGAAAAATGTGTTGTTGCATGTGAACAAGTGGAAATTCATTCCATTTGTCTAGGTCATAAAACAGCCACATTTACAAAGTATTTATACACTAATTGGAATGTAGAATATACAGAGGGAAATAATGCTTTTTCACAACTAGTTAGTGCTGTTTTCTTGTAGGGAAACCAACTTCTTGTTTTGGCAAGTGTTTTGAGGATTTTAGAGAGAGGAATGATTTTTTTGTTGTACTTGTAGAATCCGTGGGGATAGTCTTAATCACTTACATGGAAAACTGGTCAGGTGCAAGTTGGACAAAGCCAGTTACTTTTGAAAGTGTTTCACTTGTTAGGAATGAGAGGGCACAACACAATTTACAATTAGTTGACTGTAGCACTGTATAAATGTTGCCATTTTTTAAATGTGTGTGTTACAAAAGGAAAACGTCTGGAGTATTTTTTAGTTCAACACTGGAAAATCAAATAGGATTTTAGGAAACTGTCTAATTTAAACTATACTTAAGGCAAGCCTGGTAATTTTTGTTGCTTTTAGAACACTGTGGAATACATAATGATGGCAGCTGTATCCAAAATATTCGCTGTGTCAGCAACATATCCCTATCAAGTTGTACGAGCTCGTCTTCAAGATCAGCATAATACATATTCTGGTGTGTTTGATGTGATCGGCAGGACATGGAGGTAGGCATGCAAAATTAAAAGCTTACGTCTTCGAAAGTGAGTCTTACAGAATCAGAACTCCCATGCTGCTGACTTGCAGAACCAGTGCAGCCTGAAGCAAATAAACTGTTAGCTGAACGAAGTTGTTTTGTGCAAGATGCCACTGATAGCAATAATCTAAGGACAAAGGAGGAGATAGGAGAGGGTCAACGCTAGCCTGCGCGCTTCTGTTGTTTGTTCTGCCGCCTTCCTCTCTTCCCCAACAAATCTCACAGGTTAAAAAGTAACATTGAGTTGGCCATTTTGAGGCTCTTAAACAGTGAACTCTCACTTTAGATCATCACATACACAGGGGAGTTGTGCTGCTGGGGGTTGTGGCTAATCCAGTTTCCTGGCAGGAGGAAGGGAGTTAGCCGGAGCTGTTCACACTGATGTCCTGGGTTACCCTGGGGCCAGGCTCCATTTGTAGTTTAGTCCCAGCATCCTGTGGGGCCTTCAGAGAACTGTTACCTCAGACCTGTGCCTATCTTCTCATAAACCTCTTCCCTCAGCTCCAGAAAGCACATTAGAGTTTTAACACAGAATTCTGTAGTTAGTAAGCTTGGCCACCTTAGCAGTATGCAACCAGTATTAAGCTTCCTTTGAATAATATTTCTGGGCTGCAGCATATTGCTAGAGAGCCATGCCTGGGTTGGCTAACTCCTGGGGTATTAAGAGGTGCCACCGAAATGAGGGAAAGGGGCTGTGTTGTTCCAGGACCTCTGGTTCAAGAGACAGTACAACCATCAAAATGAAAATTGCTCTGGTCCCTCAGCACTGTGCCTTTCAGTGCTGCAGTCCATAGGAAGGCTTATTAGCTCTGATACAAAGTGTGAATGTATACAGCCATTCTGGGGCCACTGCTGTGCTCATTAGGAAACAAATGCAACTGGAGCCCTAGGGAGGGTAGTGGAAACCGCACCCAAGCGCACTCCAGGACCTGTGTTAAGTGTACTCACTGCTCCAGGTGGCCTAGGCCCCTGTGGGGCTGGAAAACAGGGAGCTGAGAGTAAAAGTCTTGGAAAATTCTAACATGAATACTCTGATTCCAAGTGGGAGAAGTTAGATTCTCATTTATTGGCCCATAGAATCAAAAGGTGCTTTACTTCTCTGAACATAAATGGTGACTTTCCTTAGGTACGTTGACCCTCAGCTCACTTGCTGTTACATGACCCAAAACCACCAAGTCTTTCAGCCTTGCTGTCTTCAGTGAGATTAAATCTATAAATGCTTTTTGTAACAGGCTACAGAAATTTTAAATTATTTTAATCCGTTCTTGTTGCATGAAGAAAGATAGTAAATTGCCTCCTACTTAGATGATACAAAACCAAACCAAACCAAACAAAAAAACACCAAACAAACAAAAACAAACCACAAAAAAAAACCAAAACACCACCAAAACCCACCACCCAAGCCCTAGGCTAAGTACCTGACCCACAGAATACCTTTGTATGTTTACAAGAGAAGAGAAGGTTTGATATATTACGGCTCTTTAAACACACTAGTAAGAAATAATTCTGAAATTGTTATTTCTGACCTGAAGTACTTCTCTTAGTGAGAGCATAAGAAGAAAAATGCCAGGCTTTGTTTTATGTCTGATTTCTATTGAAAGACAGTGATTAAAACTAAATGTTCTTCTGTGTCTTTAAAGGAAAGAAGGAATTCACGGATTTTACAAAGGAATTGTCCCCAATGTGATCAGAGTGACTCCTGCCTGCTGTATTACCTTTGTTGTTTATGAAAACGTGTCTGGTTTTTTACTTGGGTTTAGAAAAGGAAATAATTAAAGGTATGAGCTTGTGTTCATAAGGAATATATCATTTATTTTTTATATTTATGATCTGCGAGAGATTTAGTTCAGCAGTATTTTTTGACACTCTGAATTCATCTAGTATTTTGAGTAAAGAACCTGGAGATAGTAAAACCCTGCCAGCATCTCTTCTGCTGAATGTTCCTGCATTGCTGCCTTCCCTCTGAATCAGCTGTGTCTGCTTGCACCAGATGTCTCCGCAACTGTGAAATAATAGCACTGTGACTGGGTGAAGGCAGCTGTGCAGCAATTCAGCTCATCCTGGCCTGCCTGGAATATCGGACTAATCTGTTTTGACACATCTCAAGATAACAGTTGGTCAGATTCTGCCCTACAGAAGTGGAAAACTTCATGTAAAAGCAACTCTGGGGGCTGTCGAAACTTTTTAAATTCTGAGTCTTATGAAGAAAGTATGTAATTGTTTACAGCAGTGTCTTCTGAATTAACCTCTGTGTTATTTGTCAGATTTTAGAATATGGAATGCTCCAAATTCCATTGCTCATCCAACACAAAAATGCTGCCTCAGTGGGGTGCAGTTTGGAAACTCAAATCGTTTTGTAAAACAGCTGTCCATTCTTGGGTTTGAATAATTGCCAATCTGATGAAACCCTGTTCTTGTCTCATACCAGGACTGACTTGCATTGTGGTTTTTGGTTTGCTTTGAGGACCAGACCAAAGTGTATGTTGTGTGCATTGCTGGCCACTTATTTTCTCCCTCTTCCCTGCCTGCCCTCTCCCAGTCTCTGTCTCTCTCCCTCCCTCTCTCTCTGTGAGACTCCATCTCCATTACTGATACATCTGACCAAATACTACTAAGTAAATGCATATTTGCAAGTAGGCTTACATTTTAAAAACATGGGTTTTTTCTAATAATCCCATAGTGATGCAATTTTCTAACCACTGTGATAACAAATAAGAGCATGCTTACTTTCAATAATATTCTCTGGAAAAAAATAAAATCCATAAGCAGTCTAAAAAATATTGTGCACAGGACTTTATTAAAAAAAAATCCATGAATGTCTTTTCATTTGATTCGAGGAAAGGGCTGTAGGAATATATTGATTGCTAACATAGCGATAAACTAAATTACAGTACACCTCAGTAAATTTGTTCGTTTGCATACCAATAATTGCAGTCAAGGACATGTACTTTTTGGAGGTCTGGGTTTGTTTAGTTCTTCTTTAAGAAAATACATTACTGGCCATAACATCCGCCTTCTGTTTTTAGTAGGAAGGTATTAAATATCTAGAAAGTATCACGTAACTAAGGAGGACATAAATTAGCAAGCATTCAACAGCTAGGGGGAAATAATCAGTTTCATAAGGAGCAGAGAATAGTATCCAGCAAAACACCTGAATAATCACTTAGAGAAGCTTCCTGTTTAACAGAAGGCTAACCTAAAGCAGAAATAAGGCTTTTTAAATAAAATGTTAACAGATCAGCAAATTGATTTCAGTTTTACATTAAAATCTGGAAGACTGAAGAAACTGCTCAATATTTTGAATCTTAATTCAGCAATCCACTTGCTTGTTTATGTTGATACTATTGCCGCATACTACATTTTGTATATTCTTTATTAATAATTTACACTTTCTCCTCCACGATCCCATCTCCTATGTGGATAGAGTTGGTAATCTCATCTGAAAAGGGCATGTGGCCGTTCTGGCTGGCTTTGGTTTTTGTTATGGAAGCTTCCATGGGTATTTAGCTGACAATCAAATTTGCTGAAGTTTACCATGCAAATTACTGTACAGGTCCCCAACAGCTACTAAATTCTTCTGCCTTTGGAGGGTGTTTACTTGGTTTTGTGTGTTTTCTAGTACACAACATGAATGTAATGGAACACTGAGTTAACTCTTGCCACCCATGGTCCAAAAAATATTGTGAAGACATATCAATAAATCATAAGAAAGGAATAAAAGCTGTGCACTTACTACCCTGGATTAGTGTGCTCTAGGCCCAGAACAGGCTACTCGTGCTCCAAGATAGATGCAAAAGAGGCTGCAAGCATGCACACAGTCACTGTATGTTAACTGACATTCTGTAAAGTCACACCATAGCTTAGCTCATAGTAACTTGTTTGTGTTCAGATACCTTAAAACCCATCGTCCAAGCCAATAAAAACAGTACAGTTCTTCAGAGGCAAAACACCAGCTGTATAACTTGCTGGCTTGCAGCAATATCACACATAAGCTTGCAGCAGGGAAAGCCTGAAATCTTATAACTTGTTCAGAATAAAAGCTGATATTTAATACTAAATGGCTGAAATAAATGTCTTATCTGAGATGTAATTTTTTTCCTTTTAATTTATGAGAAGAGTGTAGATTTCTGCATGTTGTACATGCTTTTTCTTGTTTGTTGTTTTTATTTCATTAATGTAAAATCGATTTTGTAATAAAAACATGACTATTGTTTCCTTTTAGAATCTGTACAATTTTAAAAAATATTTATAATTTGTTGCATTTGGGAGAAAATACTTAGAAGGCTGAAGTTAGTGCTGTGCTGGCACGGCCACTGTTGTCACTTGTCCAGTCTGGAGGCTGCAGTCAAAGAGCTGTGACATTCTTTCACTTTACCTGAACACTTTTTGAACACCAAGGCATTTCAACCTGCCTTATTTCTATACCTTCCAAACTATTTAATATAGCTAGCTTTTAATTAACACCAAAGTGATGGTATATATCTGAAAGGCTAAATCCACGACAATCATTTTACTGGAGCAATGAAGTTGTGTAACTGTAAAATTATTTATTTTCTGTGTGCTAATAGTGGAGACCAAATGTTTATACTGACATCCAGTCTGTCAAGGAGCAAAAAGAGGAAGGAGAGCTTAGATAGTCTATTTTTATGAGGTGTTTCACACTTGCACATCATCTAGGTCACAGTTAAGTCACCGGGAGTTTGTGGAGATACTTAAGACTAACAGCAGAGCATCCTATTCTGTAGTCAGGTTTACAGGAGTAGCTGTTATGTATGTTTTCTAAAGGCAAGACCTGAGTTTACTGTCTTAGAACTTTCTATGAAGTATTTTTAAAAAAACTGTATCATAACACCGTGTAAAATACCTTAAACAATTTGATGATCAATAAAATAGCCTGGATTTTTTTTTTGTAAAAGGTCTTATTTATTTGATACAAAAAGTTAACAGTTAAGTCTTAAAATGGTGGTGGTATATTTTCATACATCAAACAAGGAATTAAAAAAGTTAATGAACTTGTGTTTCATATTCTAAAATGATCATTACAAAAAGCCTCTGCAATGTACAAAAAAAGGCTAGACAAAGACTACAGATGCAAGAGTTTGGTGCCTTTCAGTCAAATACTTGCATCCAGCTCTATAGAAATAACTTCTGAAGAAAATTGTACAAAGTTTTTTTTAAAAGGGAGTGATTATAGAAAGGGAGATGAAGTTATTTTGGCAGTTCTTCAATGATGATTCGGGAGACTGAATTCCATCCAGTAGAAGCATCTCCCCGTGGATAATCTGAGCAAGTCCCAACCCAGATGGCAATATCCACCAAGCCGGCATTGATCCCTTCACACAGACCTTCCACTGGTTAAAGAGAAAAATCGGGTTACCTCGGCAGCCACAGCCGCGTTGTATTTCACAACTGAAGGTGGACACAAGCTCATGCTGTGCAGTTAGACCTGAACAGCATTTTTAGAAATAAAAACTGTTACTTAGAGATGTGGCAGCACAGGTTACAGAGGCATGCACTGCCTTTATCCATGCTACTGTTGACATCTGTGGCTGAACCTGAAGCACATCACAACCCACACGATGGCTACATGGGAGGTCTCTCTGCTTCTCTAAATGTCCACATTTACAAACTGGTAGCTGGGATACGGCTTCAATCCCACCCAGCCACCCTTTTAGCAGCGATGGGGAGGGGGCTGGGATACAGCCGTAACTCCCACAGCTCAGCCCTGAAAAGCTGGTTGCCACCCTGTAATCTTTTCCACTCCTAATTCACTGCTTCTGTACAAAGTTCGCCTACTTTTTTCCCCACTGGCACCACCAGTTGGAGGTGGGTTAATGAAGACAGATGGGTCCTACCCTCGATGAAAAAAACCCTATCATCCTATCTCTAGATGTTAGTTTTCATGCGGTCATGACATAGTACAGGGAAGAAAATGGAGGAAGAGTAGAGACTTGACATTAGCTGCCTTTTCCTAGTGTCACCTCCTTTTATGTTCAATTACTTCGCTAATTTGCCTTTTGCTTAGCAGTTGAATAATTGTTCCTAGATAGTTCACTTCAGAGGTACTTCTGTGCTGCACCTGAAATTATAGTATAAATTCCAGGAGGAATAAGCCTCATTTTATGCACAGATAATGCACAAATATCAGTATTCTAAGCCAGGATGATACTGTCTACTTGGCCGTAAGGCGTTTTCTCCATGTGCTAATACAGCACAGAATGTCCCTGGATTCATGTTGTAGCAGAGATCAGTAGAACTTTCTGGAGAGAAATCTCTACCATTTCAAAATTGCAGAATGTTAAGTACCATGAAAAATACCACGGTAATAAAGTACCACTTAATAAATAATTCCAATACTGTTACTATTGGTAGTTAACTGTGAGAAAGCAGAGTAAGAGCATGAAGTGTTGGCTGGACACTCGTCTGCCACTTCTTTCAGCCTCTGACTTTCTACGGCAGACTCTACGCTGCATTTGGTAATGAGATTTGCTACTGGCTTCTACTTCATCTCTTCCTGTGGGCTTGGCATACATACCTGAAGAAGTTCGGTGTATATTAATAGTAGAATTCAGCTCTGGGCTTCCTTGATCTAAATATATTATGGCTTCAATAGGAAGTGGCCCAGCACATTCTGCTCCATTAAAAGTGAAGTACCAGCGCTGACAACAGGCAGTTTTGCATTTCAGCCGAAGCGATCCGCTGAAGAGGACGCGGAGAGCACTGTTCGAGCGCATCTTTGTAAACGTACATTCCTAAGAGGAGACAAAAATGCTTTGGTAGCAACCTCTGGTTTTGAACCTATTTCCTATAACTGTTTTCAGAATGTTTTTTAGTCACTTCCCTCTGAAAGAAAAAGACAAAAATAGAGAAGAAGGAAAAAAAAAAACAAAGTAGAGGGTGGCAAATACAACCTGGATTTAAAAATTATCACAAGATTTGTGAGAGGCTTAAACCCTGATAAAAGCTCCACAACTGAAAAACACTTTCGGGTTTTGAAGAAGTTGTTATTCTGTCTCCAGAATGCTGATTGATAGAAAGCTAGGGACAGTTCTGGAAGTACAAGGCGGTGAGAAATGTCTACTCAAAAAAGTTGATTTTCCCTCTAGCCACAGCAATAGCAGTTACACTTCTCTAGCCAGTCTGGGCATTGCTTCATAGCTGGAATTTCTTCCTCTCTTCTAGGCTTGCAGCATTGTGTTTGTTTTACTCAGGGTTGCAGTGAGGACAGATTGTTTGGGTTAATCAGGGAAACACTTGGTAATTCTGCTCCTGAACAACATTGATCCTTTTTGCAGCAGCACCCTGCAACTGAGTTTCAGTGAATGACCACTTTGAAGCAGGAGTTACAAAGACAGGTACAGTTAACAGATTAAAGTAGTACATCTCTACTGTTCCTTATGACTGAAACGGCAAAAGCCTTGCCCTGTTTTGGGCAAGCCTGAGGTACTTTTTTGGTAATGTGACTTTCAACCTTACAGTCACAGATCTAGTCTTCTAAAAGTACTCTTACACCAGCCACAACATTCTTTTGAAACACTATTACAGAAATGAAACGGGCACATAGCTGTGGAACACAGCTGACATGAATTCAAAGTAGCTAAACCTTTGAGAAGTTCACCCTTATATGCAGATAAAGGCTCCAATAGAAAATCTGTGCAATTGGTGCTCCCCAGCCGAAAGAGGCAGATGTAGAGCCTGCCGTGCTGGTGGAGCACAGCATCCAGGCAGAGCTCACTTACCGCTATCTTCCCAAGATCGATGCCGTAATTAAGCGCACTCCACGAACACTGCTTGAAGTTGGGCGTCCAGGACTCCTCGATGCTCTCGCGCATGCACTCGCCCTTCTCCCCCTTCAGCCCGTCCCGTCCCGGGATCCCAGGCGTCCCGGGGATCCCGTTGGCTCCCGGGTTCCCATCCCGACCAGGAACGCCACTGGGGCCTTGCAAGCACATGCCGTTGTACTGAAACACAGAACAGATCTTGCTGCTTCCGTCCATTAGCTCCAAGGCTGACCAAGTTAAGCACAAACAACAACAATGAAACACAAAAACCCCCTCCTGTGACGGAAACTAATGGGCTGTTTCTGGAGCACCACGAAAGTGGTGAAAAAGGAAAAATAATTCAAAGATAAGCAGTTGCAGCAGAATTTCCTGTAAATTAAGATGCCAATTATTTTATGAAAAGGTGCATGAATCATAGAATTAAAAATTTTTCTAGTCTAAGGATTAAAACCTATTGGAAAACCTCAGAAGACTCAAAACATTCCAATTCAGGAAAAAAAAAAAAGTTGTATATTAATAGTTACTTTCTCCTAACACACCATGGCTTGTGTAACTGTCACAGCTAATAAGCTTGCTTTTTTTTTCCCCTTTTTTTAAAGGAGAGAAACTTTCGGTTTTCACAGACAGTGGAGGTTAGCTCCGGTTTTCTTCTGTCACCACTCCTCTGGGACAGTACCACGTCACGATAGTCAAGCCACACGAGTCAGACTCCAGGACACACGCAGTGTGTCAGCGTTGATGTAGATGTGGGAAGCTACACCCTGGAATAACCCTGAGCTCGGGATCCCTGTTCACAGCAGTGGGAGGACAGCACAGCAACATTTTCCCTAGCACCACACTCTTAGGAATGGTCAAATGCTGCTCTCCCCAACAACACGTAAACACATGTTGCCTTCATACCTTATGAGATCTGGGCTTCTCCTCCTTGGAGAGCAGGTTTGTGCAGCCCACAGCTCCTTCCCCAGCAGCACGAGCGCTGGATGCCGGGGGAGCACCCATGTGTGGAGCTGGCAGAGCAGGAACAGAAACCTGGAGCAGAAGCCCACAGGGGCTGGTGGTGGCCAGGCTTTGACTCCAAATGCTCTTTCCCATCTAATGACTGAATGTTTCCTCCAGTCTTCATCCCAAATCCTCACCAATAGCTATACTCCTCTCTTCCTCTTTTCTCACATCTATTTCTCTAATCCCTGTTAAACCACCTAATCGCCATCCGTTTCAAAAAGAAACGATCATGCAGCTCTTTCCCCTCCTGCAAGCCATGCCACTATCTGTACCACAGGAGCTGTAAGCTACAGCCCCTGCCCTCTCTCCTCTATCAGACTCATGAACTTTCTTCATCTGGGGTTGTTCCTTCTCCTGTGCTTTGATGCAATAAAACAGAATGGGCATCAGAGGCTCAGCTGGGGCCACTCTATAAATAAAATCAGTAACTATATAAGAAGTAAGACAAACTAAAGAACGCTGCCATTCCTTTACTATTTTCACCAAAGAAAACACTGTTGGCAAGTGGAACTAGTGGGATATCACAATCAAGAAGGCCATGTTCAAAAATAGTTAGCTGGAGAGAAGACTGCTTGGCAAAGCACACACCAACCGAGGGACCCTGAGAATGATGCAAAGACATTTCTGTTTCACACAGCCCTGGTTATCTGCTTTTGCTGTTATTTTCCCATTGGACTCCATCTGTAAGAGTGACTGGTCTGGTTTTTGCACATAGTTACTCACCACAGAAATCACGCAGCCATGGAAATGGGCAAGAGCTGGGGGTGGCCAAACCTCAGATGTGCTGTCTCGCTGTCGCCCCCAGTCCGGAGGTGCATCACAAGAGGCCACCCAGAGCTGCATTGCCTCCTTCCAGAGAGAGCAGCTGAGCCATTGCACACCAAAAAAAAATGATGTGAGTGGAAGAATTACCTGTGCTTCAGGCTTCACTCCAACTAAGTTCATCTACGCCTGCCAAATCAAATCTTTTTCATGCTTTCTTGAGCTGGAAATGCATAAAACATCTTTCAATAGGAAAACGCCTGCTGAAGGCAGGATCCCCTCTTGGGCAAGCCCTCAGTCTGCCCTGGAAGGGCTTTAACTGAAGCCATCTGTACAACCAGTCTGTGCCCAACTCGACTGCCATCTATTTACCTGCACTTTGTTGCCCACTCTGCCACACCTGAAAGCACAAAGCAATTGCAGAGGAATGCCCTGTACAAAGGACCCTAAAACACCACTCCAACAGAAAAGAGAAGCTCCTCCATGTGTGCAGACTCTTTATTCTCAATGCAATTAAATTTCCTCAGCAAAAGTGGAAGGGTAATGAGTGGTGAGAAAGGGAAGGAGCTTTGCCACCCGTGGTGCTTCCAGCACATCACTTGGGGGATCTCTCTGGAGATCGTGGAAGAAATGGGCATGCCACTGATTTTCTATAGGAGGTGAATGGCAGTCCAGCAGCTCACAGAAATAGCTTCACATCTGCTTTCTGCATTCCAAGGACTGGAAAATCTCCCTCCTTTCTTCTATCCCTGAGATGGGATAGTCCCAACACATTCAGGTTTCCAGTTGCAATGGAATTGCAAACAGCGGTATGCAGTCCATGTGCCAAAGGGAATAATAAATTAATGCAGCTCCAAAGAAAAGCTGGTTCAGTAAGAGTGCAGATAACAGTTTTCACAGTATCTAATGGCTGCTAAAGGGCAGTCCTTTTATTTCTCTTTTTGTAGTCCATCATATATTCGTTAGCCTTTTAGGAACTAAACTGCATTCACTACTTCTGTTGCAGGCGCTGTGAGACTCCCGCGTTGCCCCGGCACTCTGCAGAGGGCAGGAACCAGCTCACAGTGCAGCCTTTATCCCCCGGCCCGGCCTCGCTCCGCCGGGCGGACACGACGGGGCGCGGAGCCCGCGGCGGCTCGACCGCAAACCCCACAGACTCTGACTCGAGCAGGAAAACACGAAGACACCCACCCAGCCGCCGAAAACCAGCGGTTTCTGCCAAAGCCCGTCCAACCCCTTCTCAGCATTTTCCTGATTCAGCATAACCAGGGCGAAATTAAAAAAAAAAACAAGAGAGAACTCAAACGGCACAGGGCGAGCTCGGCGGTGCCCGGTCCCGAGCGGCCCGGCGCGGCAGCGAGGTGTTCCGAAAACCGGCCTTTTTTCGTAGTTTTGGTTTGGTTTGTTTTTTTTCCCTCGATCTTTGCAATAAAAGAGCCGCTCCTCCAGCCGCCCCCCCGCCCCGCACGGCGCCCCCGGCCGCCCCAGCCCCGCGCCCCGGCCCCCGCCGCTCTCACCACGTCCAGCACCTCCCGCTGCCGGAGCGCCTTCTGCTTCCCCTTGGGGCTCTCGGAGCCGCCGGCCGGCGGGGCCGCCGGCAGCAGCAGCGCCAGCAGCAGCAGCAACAGCAGCGGCGGGGCGCGGCGCATGGTGCGGGCGGGGGGCGCGGGATGCGCCGGGCAGGGGGAGGCGGCGGCGCAGGGGCCCCTGTCCGCCGCTCTGCGCGGCAGCGCGGGGATAAATGAGCCTTTCAGAGCGCGGAGCCCGAGCTCCCTCCCCGGGGAGGCCCGGAATTTCCATCCTGTAAGGGAGCGGGAACGTCCAGGCAGAGCCATCCCCCCGCAGCCATTGGCACGGGGGCCGGGGGGCTCCCGCCCCCTCGGGCCGGGCCCCGCGGAGCTGCCGCCGGGCGATGCCGGCAGCCCCGGGCCCCCGAGCGGCGGCAGGGATGGGGCGGGCACGGCAGGGCCGCCCCCTCGGAGCGCCGAAGAACGCTCTTCCAAGTCTGCAAGAATTTGCTCTGCAGATTATCACACCTTTCCGATGGAAGAGCTGTTTTGCCAAGAAAGCACACAACGCCCAGCAGAAGCCTGATGCACCGCGAGGGGAAACGGTAATAAAGTAGCAGCTGGGTGTAAATCACTGATTTCATTTTAACAGAAGTACGAGGTAAGGGCACAAAATCCCTCTGAGCAGCAGACTTCTATTGAGCAACTTGGGCATTGCTGGATTGAACGTGGTCTATTTAATAACACAAGAAGAGCCCTCAGCAACCCAGCATAAACAATTTCATTTTACTTTAATTTAAAATGAAATTTTATTTTTCGTCATACTGGAAATGAAAACACCATAAAATAAAGAATACTGTATGTCCTTAGGCATTAAAAATAAAAGTAACAAATACTTGAAAGGCAACTTTTGTATATTGCAATTGCTGTGGCATTTGTAGAGGTGAAGTTTCCAGAAGGGGGAGATAAGCTTCAATACATTTTTTTTTTCTGAAGTATTTAACAAAACCACACATTTCTGCTGTAGGAATGCACGTTACAAGATGTTGAGCTGTTCACACCAGACCGCACAGAACCAGATTTTTGTTTACACTAAACGTCTTCATCTTGTTCTGACTGTAGCTACCTCTAGACTTAAAGCTCCTGTTCTTCACCCCTTTCCATGTCCATACTGGCTGAACAACAGCAGCGAAGTGAGATTTGGACCAGAGGTGACATTGCCATCACCTACCCTGTCACGCACTGTCCTAAGAACTGGGCCCGACATCAGTGTTGCTAATGTGTACTCCAGCCTCGTGCAGAGATACAGCGGTACACCCAGCCGACTTCATGGAACAGCTAGTAAATAATAACGCTTTCCTAAACCTGTTGGGAAAATTTATAGAATTATGTAAATCCTTAATTACAACAACTGTTGCTGCTTCTCAGTGAACATCCATGAACACACATATGCAGAACCTTCATTGTGCAATTGTGCACTGCTGCCAGCAAACTCTCCTGCCTCTGGCCCAGGCTGGTGGTAATGTTGTGAAGATGGTAATGTTTGTCTTCTCTGTACCATGCATGTGCACACAAGCATCGTTACCAGGTGGCTGGGGATCCCCACCATCAACACGTGCTGTTGCACCTCCCTTCCCAGATGGCCAAACTTCTGTCTCACAGATTTAATTTCTTCAGGAGATGTGCTATAGCTGAAGCACACAGCACAGCAGCACTGTACATCTTCCTAATAAAATTACTCAGTGTTTCAAATAACAAAATTTGCACATATGTCCATATGAATTTCCCCAGCTGGGTTTGCTTACTGTTAGAGTTTGGGTCTGGGCTAGAAGTCTCTAAATGGCAAATGACTGGCTTTGCTGGGAGAAGCAAACTGAGGAGCGTGGTGAAGACAGTCTTACCAGGTAAAGGAGGGAGATCTACTTTGGCTCTGCTAAGTGCACTGTGCAGTTCCTAGAGCTCATTTGACTTGCAATGTGTATTGCTATCTGGAAAACAGAAACATCAACATCCTCCTTATCCTGTGTCAGTCCGAAAAGCCTCGCCATCTGCTGAGCTTATGCTCTGTGGAATTTTGATGCATTTAAATGCTTCTGAGGGCAGCAACCGCTGTTGAATGCTGATGAGATACTCAAACTGAATCAGAACTACTGATCTACTTTGCCTTAAATATCTCCTGGACAAAAGGAGCTGTTATAATGAATATGCCAGAGCACCTTCAAACCAGGAACCACATTATGTCAACCAGTGATTCCTTGATCTTACCCATACTGCCATATGACATGGAATTTATCTTTTATATGTGGCTTTACAAACACACCAGCAAAGATGATGAGGTACATACATCCAGTGTTTAAATGCCTCTAAAATCTTCCGCACAACCTGCTGTGCTGCTGCACAACACAGGCAGGCTCACGCAGGGTCGCCGTGGTGCCATCGCTGCAGATGCTCACACCGCCCAGCTGGAGCCACGAGTGCAGTCTCTTCCCTCTGTGACTTGAGCTGCTTCCCCCCCCAAAACATAGCCTCTCAGCACCCCAAAAAACAGCCACACAAGCCTGGAGAGGAGGATGTATTCATATGCACATGAGTTTCCATTCACCTCAGCTATAAAATGTTTACATTCAAGGATCTACCCACTGGGACACTGGGTCTCTCTGCCTTTCTTGTGCAAGCTCTTCCAGTATGCGAATGTTATTTATTACAGCAGCTGTTTGGATTCAACCAGTAAATAGTTGCTGTTCAATCCTTCATCTTCACAAAATGAAACAACTGCAGTAGGAAAAGAGCATTTCATAATGGGAAATGCATTGCCCGTGGTTAAAGTAGAGCCTGGGAGTGAAAGGCCAGGTCCATATTTCAAACCTGGTAGAAGAGACCCGGATCTGGCAGAACAGACCTAGATCTGGCAGAAGAGTCTTCTTACACAGTGGGGAGAAACTTTAAGCACTCAGAAATACATTCTTTTCATATGGGAACTATGTTACTTGTGGCTTTTCACAACCAGGAAAACCAGGCTTAGGTGTCTAAATATTACAGAAGGTTCAGGGCTGAGAATCCTGAGCCAAAAGAGGCCCAGCAAGGTAAGTGCCAAGACCTGGTCATTTCATCTGCTTTTAACTCTTACTGCCTTATATATTTCCCTGTTCTGGTGATGTCTGGTGATTTTGACCATCAGTTCTCTCCGTGCATCACTGTGGGGAATGCACGAGCACCCCCAGGCCAGCGGCAGCGAGCTGCTCAGCAGTGCTGTGCTCAGCATCCCAATACGCGGCTTCTTTGCCCATCTACCCTTGGTGCTTTTAATTGTGGAGTTCATAATTTAAGTCTTGTTCACTTTATTGCTGATAGGTGAGGGTGAGTTTTAAGTCGATGTAAAGGCTGAGGTTAGAGAAGACTGCTGAATTTCTTGAATGGCTCTTTGCAGCCTGCCTGTCTGATCAAGGAGACAAAGAGCCGTCTGTACTGCTGGAGAAGAAAACTTAACTAAGAGCTCTCAGGGACATTTAGTACAGGTTTAAGAAATAGATTTCATTTTCTTCCACAAAACAAACTTTGGAATTGCATAAAAATTTATGGGATCATGGCCTTGATCCCTTCTAACACATTTTAATTTAAATATATTATTTATATAGCATGCTTACTATTTTAAAATAATCCAAAACTTCTCTTCCTCTATTTTGTTGCTTTACCAGCATGGATACACTTATTTTAAAAAATCTTTTAGTAGCTTTTACATAAAACTATAAGTATGGCATTATAATCACAATAGTGCTTTGGAGGTACACATATTAACATTTGAATCTTAAAAACTAGTTTGGGGCAGATTTTTTAGTGGATTATAATACTCAGTGATGTCCTGTTTCTGCCTTAAAGAAAAGCTTAACGGTGTAAGTCATATCAGTATTCTACTTGCTGAGACTCTGTACCTCCAGGTGACAGTCAAGTCCTACTAATAGTTCACTGTGCAAGCCGTGAAAAAAAAAAATAGTCTGAATGACAACCAGCCAGAACAGGCAGAGGTTTGAGCATAATAACAGGGTTTGCCAAAGACAAGAGGGGTGTGGCTGTCAGGAAAGCATATGCTGGCTCTTGGGAGGCCTGGCTGCGGAAGATTTGTGTGTCCACATACAGGAGGACAACATGCTTTGAGTGCGAGAGAAAAATCCTGGAGGTGTTAATTCTTTACTGCTGAATAAGCACATGGCGGTTCTCAATATTACTATAGGGAACATCGTCGTTTTGCATGAGAGAGGATTAACATTTTCTGTTACTCAGATTAATTAAGTTTTCTATTGAGCTAAATCTTCAATGTTGTTACCAACAAGTCAAGACCAGGACATACGTAAGATACCAAAGAGCTCATCTTGTGGAAACAGCTCTTGTCATAGCCTGATAGGGCTTGTAAGCAGATTTTTTTTGTCTGTCTAAGACATGTCCCTATAGCTGTGGCTTTTACAATAGTAACTGAAGCATTCAGCATCTTGAACTGAACACCACTCGCAAATTGTCAGAGTTAGAAAGACTTTAATCAAACTATTTGGGACAACCGTCTACTTCAGGTTAACAGAGGATATCCAGGCATTTCCATAGTGTAAACTTTATGAGGCAAAGCCCGTACTGAGACCTGTTTTCACTGATTGCTGGCTGAAAATGTCTGACTCTGGAGGAGTCTGGTCTGTAGCTCTGCAAGACTGTCTCCCAGGTGCAGGCGGTGCAACCCTGGCTGCAGTCATGGAAACGTTTGGGTTGGAAGGGCATCTGGAGCACATCTGGTCGAAGCAGGTCCAGTTAGATCAGGTTGTTCAAGGACTTGTGCGCAGGGTGGAACGGGAAAATTAATTCAGTCCAGCTTTAAGTTACATTCACTGGGCCTCCAGTGAATCATCATGTGCAAGGGCAGAGCTGAGGCTCGCGAGAAACATTCACTCATTAGAGCGGCTGTGAATTAGTCAATGGTAGAAAAATTACTTGGCTGCCTCATGAATCCTCAGTGAATAGAAAGGCCTTTTGCAGAAGTGAAAAGCTAACTTTCCTTGAATGCTGCGCTAGTAAATAGTTACTAACACGTGAAATGCAATACTCCAGACAGGAAAGCTTCTTCAATGAAGGGAACAATCTTGGATTTTCTACACCATTCATCAAATACACTGCCTCGGGTCTGTCCTTCCAGTTTTGGAAGATAGTACCTCAAATTCATGATAATCCTAAAGTTAAAGGAATTAACTTGAACTTTGAAATGTTCATTTTTCTTTGTATCAAGTTCCTCAGGATAAGCGAGGCAGCAATGCGTAGCGGGCTGCAGGCTGAGGAAGGGCTGCATAGCACTTCAGCATGGCTTACAGGGACCAGAGCTCTAGAGCCACCATCGTGGGAACACACAGAACACATAGAAGCCTGTAAATGCAGCAGGATTTCGTCAGAGAAACAAGTAAATTGGCCCAGGACAGTTGCACAAAAATTCCTGTCTCCGAGAAGTGACAGAGGGGCCGAGCCACAACAGCGGTGGCAGATGTGAACACTCATGGTCCCGGTGGCTCTGCCTGTTGAATGTAGTGACAGAGCCTGTGGCATCCTTGAGACCCAGCTTCTTATCTCAGGATCATCTTGCCTACTAAAATCACATTTTAAGAAAAACAGCTGCAACTAATTTCCATGCTGAGTCCTGACTTCAGCCAGCCCAACACATTTGCATCTCATACGCTCAGTGCCACGTCACACCCCTGTCAGCGCCACCTCTTCACGTTTCACAGAACAATAGGTGTCTGGGCTGTTAATCCATGTAATGTACACACTTGTTCTTTAGCTGAAGTCTGGATCACAACCCTGCCTGTAGGAATCTGGAAAGAGAGCAAGTCCCAGAGAGGACTGTGTCCAGTGGGCAACGTCAGTGACTCAAACCCAGGACCACAAGCCTGCTCAGCTGCTTCAGCACCCTCAGATCTTCCATCTTCATCTGGGTCATTCAAGACCTCTGTTCACTCTTGGATAGCAGGTCTGACACTACTAGAGCTGAGTCTGAAACAAATGCAGCTTCCGGGCTAGCTCAGGCCATCAACTAATTAAATAACTTTCTAATTATTTTCTCAAGGACCTTATCTGGCAGTGACTTATTTTCATCCCCATGTAATTTCTTGTTATCCACTTGTATGTGGTCAAGCAGAGCATCAGGAAGATAAACTGGGATGCACATTATCTTACTAAAAATATAGACACTTTTCTCATCCGTCATACAGAACGGACACCGAACGTCCTTTTTCCTGTTAAGATCCCTTAGGTGGCCATGTCTAATGATCCCAGCATCACCTCTGTAACTTACAAACCTACTTAATGGAAGTAAAACTTTCTCCTGTTGTTTCTCTTCACCTTGTATGTCGAGAGTGGCTCCTAAAATATCAGCCTGTTCCTCTTCATTCACAACACCCACTGTCTTCTCATGCCCACAGTGCCGTACCTGAGCATGTGCTCTCCAGGCTGGAGACCAGTGTCCTTCCAGTTCCTCGGCGCCCATCTAGCGCCTCCCTCACAATACCTGCTCTCTGGACACAGCTCTTCCTGCAGTAACTATTCTCCTTCCAGCTCCCATTTGTGCTGAGAAACCAGCTATGAGCCATTTAATGAAGGTAGACTGGTGTATGTTTAAAGATACCTCGTTATTACATTTTAAGTAGTGAGACCTGAAATAAAGCAAACTTTTATTATAGATTTAGTTTTGATGAACAAAGTTGAAATACAGGTAATAAGCATTAATGAACAGCTCAGATATAAATGTCCTGGCATGTTTTTAATCTTTTAATTATACTTTGCATCTCAAGTGGTTTTTAATAGGAAGTAAAATCCAGTTAATATACAGAAGCAGATTTCATAGATGTACATCAAAAAGATAGTTTCAGCTTCACTTCTACAGATACAAAGCAGACAGCTCATCAAGGTGCAGTATAGGTTGTCCAACTTCTTTATTTTTAATTACAATTAAACTCTAGTCCATATTAAAAAAAAACAAAACAAAACAAAACAAAGTGTATGATAAGGGACAAAAATTAGAAAGTGCAGAAAAAAATGCACAGGAAATAGCATTTATTTCCATAAGAGTCACAGAATACCTTTGGTGCCAGCCATCTAAATGACTGCAAACACCAGTGGTTAACACTGGCAGAGACCTTCGGTGGCCGCAGCCGGAGCGGTCAGACGCCTTCCAAGGCCGATTCATCGAGTGGCCGGTGTCAGGGCAGGGGCGCAGCTCTTCCCCTCTGGAGCGCAGCCTGACACGGTGCGATGGGTGGCCAGACTTCAAAGGGAAACAGGATTCCTCATCCTATTCGGCTGCCACATTTCTCAGTGCTTTGCAGAATGCTAAACTTATTTTTATCAAAGTTCAACTTTTTGGATTTAAATGTGGTGGTTTTTTTTAAAATTTTTATTTTTATTTTGCTTCTGAAATTCAACTGGATTGACCACCTCCAAAACCAAGTATATTCTATATCCTGTAAAGAAAAAGGACCTACAGTTCCCTGTAAATCAGTTGGACAATTGTCAAAACAAATAGCATGATGATTCTGCTTGTTAGTGCTCCATTCCTGAATATTTTTTTAAGTTTGAAAAAGCAAAAGGATTTAGAGAGGTTTTAAATACTGTAGATATTTTTCGTCTTATCTGCTAATGCATCTTTTAAATGTTATAAATATAAACAAAATAACAATTTTTCCATATACAGGGTTAGTTTTGCAAACTTGGAGTATTTTTTTCCAAATATGTACACAGATTTATTTTATACTCTACCTAAGATTTACACCAGTTTTCACTAAATAAAATTTAGAATAGGAGAGTAAAATACAGTATACACAACACGTACCACTAAACTACTGTATTGGTAATTTCAGGTGCTGTTTACATCACAAACAAAATATGATTTAGTATGTTAAATTTATCTTGTCCTTTGAAAGATTTTCTATGCAACCTGATCACTCAGTGTAATGCATACTTTGAAGTGATTGTGACAGATCCATTACAACAAAGACGACCTTCTGGCACATGTATTTCAAGGCTCGGAGAAGCTGTCTGTATCCTTTATCCTACAAACAAAGGCAGAAAACAAGACTAAACAGGAGTTGGACTCTATGATCCCTGTGGGTCCCTTTCCAACTCAGGACACTCTATGATTTAAAATTGTTGGACTGACAATGCATTTTTCAGAAGAGCCAGTCTCGATTGAATTACTTCGGTTGATGGAGGTGTTTCAGTAGGAATTTATTTTTATGGTTTACAAAAAGCCCTTTTAACATGAATTGTCTATTTTCAGTTTTAACTTTGCTCAGGTAACACATGAAAGCAAGAACCCAAACACTTTTTGTTAAGAGAAACTGACTGTGACCTTCTCCCCAGTAAGGCAGCTGCCCCTACCCTGACCCGTCACTGCACCGCTCTGCTTTCGGGTTGCTGTCCCCCACCATGGTTGTGGGCATTCAGATGATAGCCATTTAACTTCACAGATCCGACTCTGGTATTTCGAGGTTAAAGCATCCAGAGATCGCTATCTCTTTAGCTGCAAGGTCACCTTGGGAATTCGCAGTCCAGATGTTGTTTCTGGTACAGCGGCACTGAACACACAAGTGCCACAGTCTCTGCCACTGCTGCATTTCACTTCCAATGGATGTTGTGGTTACTGCTCAGTATTTCACACTTCTTTGAAAATGAATCTATTTTTAAGCCCACGGTACTGCTGTAACTCCAAAATTACTTTGTATTCATCTTTTTTTTTTTTAGAGCATTTACCACAAAACTGTGATTTTTTTATGGACTACGTAAAAAAGGGAATAATATTAAATTTATTAAAAACATGTACCAACATTTTAGGAAGGTTGCAGCAAGCACACAATGTGGAAATACATAGTCTATGTAATCTAAATGAGGTCTTTAGCTAGAAGTCATTAAAGAAAGAATTCTAAACATTAGGATGAAAGAACTAGTTCAGTTTCTCACTCTTCCATGACCCTCTGTGTTCATGTGAACAATTCCCACCATTGTTCTGTCTCAGTTTCTCACTTACACAGGAGGGATCAAAACACGGCAATGCTTATTACCTCACACAGCTCCCAGAAAAAAAGACATTAAAGTGCCTTAGGTGCAAAAATTCTCCAGTGATAGAGCAAACATGCTACATCTAGTTAATAAGAAATATCAACTCAGAACTCTTACTATACAACAGTATGTTTTATTACTAACAAAGACAGTAATAACAAAAGAACTGAACATGTGTATAAAGTTACCCATTTACAAACACGACTACAAGAATGAAGGGTACTTAGTTTGCATTTTCACAGGAGATTTTTCAGAGCTTTCTCACTGTCCTCAGCAACAAGAATGCTGCATATTTTTAATAGGGAAATTATTAAAAAACCCCACCATGTCATATTTAAGGCAATAAATTATAAATGCTAAAATGCAGACACTGCAATATAAAGTAAATACATTCAATTTTTAATACACGATGGATAAAACAAATAACTTTGGTTTATCAGAACTGTAGTTCCTGTTGATTCAGCATTTACATAACCTTTGTGCCACGCAATTTTGCCTGACTGTTCAAAGCATCACCATGAAAGCTGCCCACATCGGAACACAACGATATATCTGCATAATATCGAAATACTGAGAAATATTCTCTTTAGCAATCAAATGCAAGATGCTGGACAGTCTTACAAAATGCATTGAGATTTAGGTTTAGAAAACAGCAAAATCCTGGCTCCAAATTATCTCAAGCAATAAAGCACATTGACTTCTTTGGAGTCAGGACTTCTCAAGAACCGAACGACAAAATTCTTATTCATGTCAGTAGTACTTGCTCCTGAGAACCACCCTATCAAAACAAAGGCTACATGTATTAAGGCCTTTTTGATTTAAAGAAAACAGACTGCTGTAGCATATAGAAAATAGAGCTTTGTAGAAAAAGTTGTAAGGTCTTTTAAGTAAACATATTGTTAAGCCTGTATATCAATAACCCAACAAGTTTGTTTTCTGCAAGATATATCTCTACAGAATATTAAAAAATTAAGTTACTTGCATAGAAACAACATGAAACGTACACTTCCACTGCAGCTCAGCCAGAAGCCCTGAAGTGTATCTACTTCAGATTCTGTCCCCCACACCGCGAGAGATCTGAAGCGTTTTCTTCTTTGGCACGAGGCGCTGGGACACCGCAGCAGGAGGGGCTCGAGGCAGCATTTTGGGAGGCCGCGCTGCATCTCGCGCGTTATCCCTGCAACAGGACGCGGGAGTCTGACCAGCCCCGCCCCCGATGTGCCGGGTACAGGAAGGTACAAGCTGCTTTCCTCAGAGCTAAAGAACCTCGTCTGAGCACCACAGGACTGGTGACCTCAGGAACAACCTACGGGAAGCACGTTAACTTCACCAAGTTTGTACAACACATACAAACCAGTAGTTCTAAATATTGACCTTAAGCAGTCAGTTATTTACAAAATTCATTTCTATGTACAAAATAAAGCACTTGTAATTCCAGGCTCCCTTTCATATTCAGTGTACAAGCTACCATAAAACAGTGTTATAACTGATACAACATGACACATAATTTATAGAGCATTTATAAATTTGTGTATCCCTTAAAGTGACACTGCTGTTTATAACAGTAAAAATATATATATATATCTATCTCAAAGATGCAGATATGCAGCTGGAATTTTTACGCCTTAAAAAGTAACAGTGCTTTCTAAGCATTATTTTAATACAATTCATTACAAAGTGTTCTTTATACTGGGAATACTATTTGTTTCTCTTTTTCTTAAATTACTGCTAGTCAATCCAGCTGTGTCCTATAGAACTTCAATTTCCCTTATTCCTGGATAGGATTCAATACAGTACATTATTGCTGGCTGTCCCCACAACAAAACTTAGATTTATTTTTTTAAGTGCAAAGCAAGGGATGTGTGCTTTTTAATAAGGCACAGAATATCTGTTATTTCCAGTGTAACACAGAGTCTATGTCAGTTTTATACATTGAAAGTGTTCATATAAAGTGTCAATCTTTCAAGGGTTTGAACTGTTTACTGAATCCAGCTCTCTTCTGGTATCTGAAGCTGAGTAGACGAGCAGTGACACAGAAGCTGACTGTGAGGCATCAGGTATTCGGGAACAGCTGCTTTGTAACACAGGAGATTCAATAAAATCATTTTTAGGAGTTATTCTGTAAGTAATGAAAAATAAAACACAGGAAGTTCATTTTAAGCACACAGCATTACACTGGAAAAAAGACATTTTTAGCAACAAAAATTACAATATATCTTAAGCTATATCATTTTCAAGAAAACACAATACAGTTCTGTATACTCTTCCAAGCTTAGGTCACCATCGCACTGCAGCCACAGATTGCTTGAGGATCACTGTTCAACAATACGAAAATACGCTACTACAAGCTGAAGCTCTGAAACTCAATGCTTAAAAAGAAATAAGGATCTTACAAAAAGCCCATATGCTAAAGACAAGTGGCCATGTGAAATATTTCGTACAAATTACAGTACTCTTGACGGCTACTGACCACAGAGACAAGACACGGAAAACTTACCAAATTAGTGGTAAAACACGTGAACAAGCGAAAGACTGAGTTAAGGCGCCTTACCTTCCTTCACCTGCTCTTTTCATACTCTCGGCCACGCTGCTCACATCACACGTGCTATCTGCTTTGTTTCTTTTTTCCACCTGATCCACGGTCAGTTTAGAACCAGATAACATTTGATCTCCACTGTCTTCGCCTTCCTCGACTCGTCGGGCTGATGTTCCATCTCCCTCTATCTCTTTCTCAGATGTCTCTGGAGAGGTTTTAATTTCGGCGACAGCTTCTTGGCTTAAGTAATCATGGTTCGTGATCGCTACTGCAGAAGTTCCGTGATTTGTTGTGCCACCCGTACTGGTCCCCATTGACTTGGAAATGACTTTCAGTCTGTGTGAAGTTGATTTGTAGTGCTTCTTTTTATGTTTAACTTTGGAATTGTGCCTCAAGAAAAATTCGCATGATTCTTGCAGCACTCTTCGACTCTCACTGATGGGACTGAAAGAAAATACAAGCAGGTAACTGAACGAAGAGGATAACCTTAGATATAACGTAATATAGCTTCGTGAAAGACCAACTAATGACGCAATCTGAGCTGGATGTTAATGAACATTAGGAAAAAAAATGTATGTGAAAAGAGGAGAAAAATCAAAACCGGATCATAATGGCTCCAAAGTAATTATGTCTGTGGAACAATTTAATAAAGCAGATTTATACATTTCTTACTTCTGCAAGTAGGTCCAATTACTTCAGTAGATTAATCATCTAAGAGAGGAAAGCAGGATTAGCTCGTAAGCAGCTGTACTACCAAATTAACTTTATAGAAAGTAAACTTGGTCCAAGTGAAAAAAGGTAAGCATTATAAAA
Organism: Columba livia; assembly: GCF_036013475.1. NCBI lineage: Eukaryota > Metazoa > Chordata > Aves > Columbiformes > Columbidae > Columba > Columba livia. The sequence continues at coordinate 141,178,293 of NC_088603.1, read as the reverse complement.
ATGACTTTGTTATTTTTAAATTCTTATAGCTGAAAGCAGTTAACATCTGAAATATAAGAAAAACTATAAAGGAAATGGAAAAAGAAGGGAAAGGGAAACGAAGCTATAAGCTCACCATCAAGGAATGCGGATGTAAAATAAAAGGAGCTTAAAGACTGCTGCCTTGGGGAATCCAGAGAAACAAAAAGATCTAAAAGCACAGTGTAATTTATCAGTAACACAGATAACCTAAAAATAAATAATCAAAGAATAAAAAGGAATGGAAAAAATGACAGCTACAAGACATGGAAATGACATTCATAATATGTTTCAATCCATAGATATAAATTCACTAAAATGAAGTAATAAAACTGAATTATTCTGTTTCAGGGGGAAAAAAGGCAACAGTAGATTAATACAATAAAAGTGATACTAAGGAGGGATCAAGGAAAATTAATTTTAAAGACAGACAAGCCTGGCAGAGGAAAAAAAAAACAACAAAAACAAAAAAAGAGGAAGTTGTTATGGCCTGATGGTAAACACAGCTAAGTACTGTGCCAAATGAAGTAGTCAGAACATGTGAAGGGATCTAAATTGATAACTGAAATTATCTTCCCTCATTGGACTGAAAACCAGATGTGTATTAGCCAACGCTAAACACAACGTGTCTTCTGCTCAATGAAAGACAACAACTCAGAGGAAAATATTTCCTGTCTTCTGAGAATGCTGTTAAAAAGTCACTGCATATGTAAAACTTCCACAGAGTCCAGTGAAATTTCACTGATGCCCATATGCAGCAATTACACTCTGAAAGAGTCTAAGGATATTGTGATCACCTGAGCTATATATTTGAAGAAACAGGTCTGAAATCCAACTTATGTTAAAGTATACACTTAAAAAAACAGGAATAAAAAAATTGTTCTTACTCTCTTTTGCGGTTTCTGTTGAAGAAATTGGCCCATTCAGAACAGGTCTTTTTACTTCCCACCCAAAAGACTGGAGATATGCCAACAATTAATGTCAGCAAATATTTCATCAGAAACAAAAATATTTCTGGTCTCGCTAGTACCTTTGCCTAGAAGATAACAAAGTTTAATACATTTAATAAATGCAAAAAAGAAAATATACTTGCTATTTTTTTTTTTTCAGATGCAGAAAACAGATTATGTAAAAGAAAGACCTTCTCCTTATGGCTGCTGTTCTTTGTTGAGGCTTGTACTGCAGACAAATGTTAGACGTGTAGAGTCAAGTCAGACCTGCTTAATGTCTACAGCTGAATACACAGAGATTAGTCAGAAGGGAATATTTTTCTTTTAAATTGAAGGGAAAGATAATTGGGGGGGGGTAATAGTATTAGTAACCGTGTTCTTCAGAGATAGTTTGTATGTATAAGATTTATCCCTTCAACTTAAAAGAAACAGTAAGTGGATGAGCTGGGAGTTAATCAGATTAAACAGCATCTTCAAGGAGCCGCAGGGAACTCCACAGTAGTTTTCTGTTTATTGCAAAATTAATCCACCTATTTGCAGAACAGGATCATAGGAGCTAAGACATTTAACTCAGCAAGAGATTACTATCTTCTGCTCCCATGCTGCAAATTCAATTTACTTTATCTGGCTTATCTGCCAGTCCCATCCATGAAACTAACTATTTTTGTTAGCCAGGCAACATTAGCTACCTAAACTGAAGTTTGGTTTTGTTTGGTTTTGTTCTGGCCAATGTAATAAAAAGCGTACAAGCTGGCTCAGGTAAGCCAAGGCTGAGCACACCGAGTTAAGCTGCTCTGCAGTCAGCACAGGCTGTTTATTACAGGGACAGATCCCATTAACTGTGCCTTTGTGTAACACCCCCTGTTGCTATTTACTCTTTCCAATGGGTTAATTAAAGGCTGAGAATAGATGCTCTTTCTGCATTATTATGCCAAGCTGTTATATAAACACTACAAAACAAGGTGGGGTTTTTCTGTTTGTTTTTGTTTGTTTTGTTTTGTTTTTTAAAGCATAAAAGCCTTGTTTTCAACATTGTATGTTATGGACCATTTAGGCTGATACAGAACTCATTGTAAAACAAACTGAAGACAAGGTGCACTTGTTAGGAATGGTAATGGAAGCAAAAATAAGCAAGAAGTCTGTGAGCTGTGCTACTATCAGCTTACACTGCCTTCAGTACAGAGGATGTTTAAGAACGTAGAAGGATCAAGCCTTATTATTCCATAATGCTTGTGTTTATATTCCTCTTTTTAATGATAGTTTATTGCAGTAAAACCATGGCTGGTAAGTGCAAAGCAATGAAAGATGTCATGAGACACTTGCATTTCTCTCAGGGATGGTGTTGTCTTGTATATTTTTTCTTAAATTGAAAGAAATAAACCACAAATTACTTGTGATTCCTGGAGTTTTATGTACTTACAAGAGATTTAATCCACAGAGAGTGCTGAACATGAACAATTTACTTTAAAAGCCTTTCCAAAGAAGCTGGTTTTTTAAGAGTCAAACATTAAACACAAACACCTCCACAATTTAAAGTGCTGTAGGGTTGTGTGGTTTTGCTTTTTTTATTTGCTTTTTGTTTGGTTGTTGTTTGGTTTTTTTCTTCACATTACTGAAAAAGCAGCTTTCAAATGGCAACTATTGTGGAAAAATATACTGCACATTTGTTTTGTAATTTCAAGTGTTTTACACTTCTATACTTTGAAGAAAAATACTGAAGTGATTTTAAATATACGGTTATAAGCAACATTTTAAATCCAATTTAGGCTCAATTTTCAAGAATCATTACTTCAGCTTCAACTGAAATTGATGAAAACTCACTTTGATACTGAGCTAGTACTCAAATACTGAGCAACTACTTTTAGGAACAGACACTGAGAAAAATGATCCTCCCCCAACACAATTTGTAACATCAAGTTCAAATACCATAAGGATTACATATTCCCTTCAGAGCTGTGAGCTGGAAGTTAATTACTGACTGCTATCAATTTGATTTCAAAGCAGACTTATCATACCACCGATTTTGACTTAAAAAGCAACTAATCACTGCATGTTCTTGAACTCATCACTCAATGTGAAAATTATTTACTAACTGCATGGCAGACACGGTGATGCATAAAGGCTTTTGTTAATCAACTTTCCAGTATTGTTTACAAAGGAAACAGCTACTTGCCTGATAAGGACAAGGAATATGGTACTGGTCACAGTGGTCAAATACCCAAGTAGTTTCCCAGATTTTCCGGTTCACCAGTTCATATACATAACATCCAAGAAGTGCTACGAGTGGCACCAAGTATAAACCACTAAAAACTCCAATTCGGATCATAAATTTCTTTAGCTTCTCCTGGTTTCTGCCATCATGCTGTATGACTTGTCGCACGTGATTCAAAGAAATAATACCAGCTAAAAGAAGAGAGAGACCGAAAAAAACACAAAGGCACAAGGGCAAAAGCACAAAGTACAGAGAGGCATCCAGATCGTAGAGACCCACAAAACAAACTCCACTGATATTGTCCCCTTCAACTTTGTTCATCGCAAGGAGCATAATGGTTAGAAAACCAGGTGTTCCCCAGGCAACCGCGTGGAACCACATGGCCTTTTGTGCAATAGCTTCACAGCTCCACTTCCTTCCCGCTGCAAGGAACCAAGTGATGGTAAGAATCACCCACCATATAGTTCCTGCCATAGTGAAAAAATACAAAACCATGAAAAGGACAGTGCAGGCTTTGTTTTGGGAGCCAAGAACAACTGTTTCACCAATTTCTAACTTATCATCTGCCTCGTTACAGGCAGTTTTGTTCCCAAGTAAAAATCCAATAAAGTACATTAGAGAGACTATGCTGTAACAGACGGAGTAATATATGATAGGCCTCTCTGGGTATCTGAACCTTTTAACATCAATCAGAAAAGTCAGGAATGTGAAAAGCGTAGCACAAAGGCAAAAGATCGAAACTATTCCGATGAAGCTTTTTGCAACATCCAATTCATAATTTTTGAAGTACATATTGGGACACGGGGGTGCGCACTGATCAATTCCTAGGAACTTGTAGCCTTGTCCGTTGGTGGTGTGGAGGTGCCGTGGACACCAGAATCCATAATCCCTCCGGGTCTGGCCTGGGGTCTTCTGAGTTCCACGGACATTAGTGGTTACAGCACCAGTGGCAGGAAGAGTCTCATCACAATTGACTAGTCTACAGGAATAAACAGAAACGAAAATAACTTAACACTCTTCATTCTCAACAAGAATTATTTCTTAGAAATATGCAAAAAATCTGATTTTAAGCACTGTTAAGTTTTGTAGATAATGCAAAAATATGCATCATATGAAATAATCAGGTGGCATTTTAAAAAACAGACTTCAAATATTTTCAGTTTAGAAGACTATTCAAATACATCTATTTAACTGTTGTTCTCTAGCTGTTGTTTTATTGCTTATGAAACAGCACCCCTAACTGCAATTGTTCTTTTAGAGTCTTAGATTCTAGTAAAGTTTTACATATGTACATAAAAGTATTTACAGTAGTAGGGATTTTTAAAATCTGGTTAACAATAGACTGTTGGAGACAGCAAGTGATCTTGTCAAAACGCAAGCTTCAGTCAAGGAACAAAGAAATAAGGGTGACGCTATCTAGAATTAACTGATGACTAGTATATGATTATTATTGTATTTTTTGTGATACAGTGATATCTCATTGTTGACAACAATAAAACTACCTAACTGAAAAAGACAAAACCAGAAAAGATAAGCATTGTAAAAATGATCGCTATTTCAGTAATTTTTTTTTTTCTAGCTCCATAACATTCATTTAAAAATTGCTCAAGGCTCAATTGCTCCAGAGTTTAATTGGGCACAATATGTGACCTTTTTATATGGTGAATATAGTATTAGCAGTGTTGGACATATCTTCAAACTAGATTATGTAAGTAATAACTCAAATAGATAAGCATTTACTCAAAATAGGATTTATATGTGACGTGAGTTTAGGCATATATTTAAAAAGACAAGTTTTGCATTCTAGCTTTTAAACTACGATTCTACTATCTCAAAGCATTCTTTGTCAAACACTGTTATAAAATGAGTCCCTCAATGCCAGTTTGCAAGCTAAAAAAACCCTCCAGTTCTTTGCTTCTCTGAATTCTCACGCTGTCCAAATAAATCCAGACTAATCACAAAGAAAACCGATTCTGTAGCACATTCTTTCATTAACCATGGGCTGCAGTAGCATGCACGGGAACAGTATGGATTTTATTCACCCATGTCTTAATAGGCATTATGTGTGTCTGTAAGAATATGAGTATGTGCGTCTCAGGATTCCAGTCACTGCCCATCTTCATCCAGTGCCTCTTCCACGGGCTCCTGCAGCCGGATCTCTGCTGCTGTGAGCATGTCCCACATTACATGGAATTCTCCGTATCGGCTACTGGGGAGACATCATTTCACACATGAACAGAGCAGGTTCACGCTCAGCAAATGATAGTGGTAAGACAACAATTTAAAGCTGTAGTAATTTCTGCTAAAACATAATTTGACTTAAAATGTCATTTGAAAGATATATTAAATAACTTGGTTCACTTGTAATTTTCCTAATTTCTCAAAACAATTTTTGAAGACATATGCTGTGCTGAGTGGCATTATGGTTGCATAGAAGCTCACATTACATGGGAAAAGTTGATGCCTTCTTGTTTTAAAACCCCACAACTTCAGGTTTTTTCTGCAGAGCTAAGGGAAATGGCATTAATGCCATCTGTCATATTCACTTCGATACAGATTTCTAGCTGAGATCATGGCATAGGATGGCTGTTTGAGCTCTCCCTCAGCCCTATCGCACATTAGCAACTGCACAGGGGGGTTGGAAAATGATTTGAGTTTCCACTCTCTGCTCTATTCCTGTACTTCTTACCCTGACATGTATTTTTTTAAAAAAATGGCCTTAATAATTTATAAATATCTGCAGCTGAAGGTCAGAATCTTGAGAAGATTAAACTGGAGTGTTTTCAGTTGTTTCCATTTAATATATATAGACTCATCTTTTCCTCAAATGTAGTATTAACTGTCTTCTCTCTGGAACAGACATGTGAACATCTTTGAGAAAATAGTTGTTTGTGTTTTTTTAAAATAGAGACTTTTGGGAGACAGTACAGGAAAAACAACATGACAGAATTTGCACATTTAAGTAGTTGGGAGTAAGATAAGGCTTCTATTTCTGTGTTTGTTCGAATACGTGATACTTTATAATTCACTATTTTGTGAGCAACTACTTATGAAGCATATGTGAATTAAATATAGTCATCCCTAGTTTAGAGATCAGAAACCAAAGCAAAATCTGTGCTGTAACATTTAATATTTTAAGTTTTAAGAAACTTGTAGTAAAAAGCTTTTTCTTTTTCTTTTTTGCAGGGATCTGAATACTGAAAATAACTGCTGCAGAACTTTGCTGCCAAAAAGCTGCAAGCAGCAAATCCAGGTGGTCATTTAAACAATAAAAAAGTTTTAATAAAAAAAAAACAGTCCTATGCACAAGCACTGTAGGGTCACCAGTGCTGAGGAAACTAATATTTAACATTCTGCCTCAGATTTTCAAGTCAGTATAGGTCAAATATGAAAATACCACCCTTAACACCTGTCAGCATGAAAAATACCCACCTGCTACATTCCAGCTCTTCAGGCCATGTGATTCCAAAAGTGTCCATCAACTGCTTGCAGTCCGAATACACTTTCTCACAGAGGCTTCGACAAGGGTGAATCACGTGAACTTGCTCCAGGCAGGCAGGGACAAAGGCTTTGCACAGAAACGAGTGGATGTCTGGTGAACAGTGAAGATTCATAAGCGGAAAAAAAGGCTATGAGGAAGAACAAGGCTTTGGTTAGTAATTTTTAAAAAGATAACTCAAGGCATCAAAACTAACTTTCATCGCTAAGGCTTACATTTGGGTTGAAAAGATACTAGAAAACAGTGTTTGTTCAGCAGCTGTGAAAGAGAACAATTCAGCGGCCCAAGCAGTGAGTTCTGTTCGCATTTCTGGCCCAATCCCTCACCCGGAACCTTGGCCAATCTGTAACTATTCAAACCTCATTTTTCCTAGTTGACCACATTAGAAATTTGAAAGGTTTTATGAATGCCCAAGATTTTTTAAAAATTGGGTAATGTTCCAGTGTCCATCAGTCAGCTTCTAAATAACTGTCCTGAGACTTTTAAAGGTGTGTCTTTCATTGTAGTTCCTGTTCAATCACATTTTCAGTCCTAAATGGTGTGCTGCACTCATCAACTTCTCTCATGCTAGAGAGGTTTGGGGCTTTTTTGATTAATGAGGTCCAAATATCATTATTCTTCATTTCCAAAACATTGTATTTCAAAATCTCAACATGACTGAGAATTTCTCTGTGTTACCAAGCACCAGGCAGTGAATAGCTGACAATGGTTATTACTAGAGAGCTCACAGAATGATCTTTAATGCAATTTTTTTTCCTCGCTCAATTCATTCCATCCATTACTTACAGTCAGAAACCAAAACAAAACACACACTCCACATTTTATCAACATTATTATTAGGGAAAATTATTTTAGCTGAAATACTACCGTGTATGAAAGCTTCAGACAAAGCAGAGGCTGCGGGTCATTTTTGAGGCAGGTTCCTGAAGGAAGCAGGTGAAGGCACAGGTGCTCACAGCATGGCCAGGCATGCTCCTGCGCTCCCCAGGGGGCTCTGTGTTGAACAGCCCTGACCCCCCATTCCCAAAATGTCCACAGCCTTGAAATCCACTGCAGGCTGCCTGTCACTGTCCCGTCACCCCAGGCACTCGTTCCCGACCCAGCTCATGAGTCAAACAAGTGAATTTAAACACCATTCCAAGGGACCTAGCCCAGTGCTGAGGGTAACACCCATCTGCAGGACCTCGTCAGCCAAAGTCATTTTTAAGCAGGCTTTTTGATGAAAAACTGCTTGCGTTTCAGGAGAACGGAATCTCCATTTCACATTTAGTCAAATTCATGCAACAGGAAAGCTGAATTAACATTTAACACACTTTGAAATGTGCTGATAAACAGGGACACTGCACAAAATTTTTCAAGTAGGCAGAGTGTTTTTCATAAGATTTTTATTTAGGAAGAATTTTATTTAATTCTTTGCCATTAACAGCCATGTCTCTCAAATATCCAAGCAATGACTGCTAAAGGAAGGAGTATCTTCTGAGTCCAGATCAGCTTCTTTACTTCTGTCATCTTTTAAGTATCCCAAATATATATATATCCCCATACCCAAAGAGCAAGTCTTACTACTGAGCATGCAGTTTAAAAGAAAAGGCTGATAAATACATTTTCCCCTTCAAAATGGAGTATCTACTAAACCTCAAGGGACCACAGCAATAAACACAGGAATGTGTGAGGAGGGAGGGGAGGGCAGAAGATAAGCCAGAGCAAGAATAACATAGAAATGCTTTCTGAAAAGCCAAACCAAGGCTGGCACCCGGCTGTGTGCTGCACCTGCCCACGCCATCCCACTCAGGTCTGACCGACCCCAGGGGCTGCACCGCAGCTGCGGGAACCCAACACCCGGGGGGTTATAACAAGGAGACGAGAAGAGCTCTGGTGCAGTGCGCTCCCCTTCCACAAACTGGATTATTTCCTACATGCTACGTGGCTTCAGATGAAAAAAATAGTCAGGAGGTAACCCTAAATTAATTACTTTCTCTTTGCATAATTATGATGCTTGTTTTCTTTTCAATTAAATTTTATTTGCTCCAACGGTTAATTTGTGTTAGTTCTGTTCGTCCTGGCACTTAGGAAAAGATAAGGATAATAGCCTGGATAGTCATATACAACTCCTCTAGAAATTGAGTTTACTTTTGAAATTAAGTCTTGTAGAAATCATCTTGGCTGTAATGAATTCCTCCTTTTTGTCACCCAATGTTTGTCTCAGTTGATAAAACATAAAATTAATTTTCTAGAGCAAGTTTTGGGATGCCAGTCAAGAACTTTTGCAGATGTAGGTAAACCAGCAATATTTTCTCTAGAAAGTAAGAACTAAAAAACCAAAGCCAAACAAAAAACCACCAAACAAAAAATACAACCACAAAACCAAAACCAACCAATCAAAAACAATGACAACCACCAAATACAAAACAAAACCACAACAATATTTATACCTACGAAACCAAATTTATCTACACAGTTATTTTACAAGCTATTTTGGATAAGCAACTAGAAATTTCTAAACAATAAGGCCACATATTGTAAGCTCCATCCCCGATACCAAAAATTAGTATAAAGCAAGCGATCTCTGGTGGAGAAAGTTGGGACATAAACCCAACCTTTACCATTCTAACAGAGTTTCTGTTATATGAAGATGTGTAAAAGCAACAATATCAGAGGAATCACTACACCATAATACTGTATATTAGAGGTAGATAATGACACATGAAAATTAAGCATTTGCAGGAGTTTCACTACAGCATGTTGTCATTGGCTGAGTACTGTTGCTCTAATAACATATTTTATGTAAATGCAAGACTACCTTAACAGATAAACACAAACCTGCAGAATTTCAGGAAGAAAGCTATGCTCAGCCTGTAATACAATCACAGTAGAAATCCGAGCACTTGGCTGCCAAGAGTAATTGTTCTTAAAGTATTTCTTTCAGCTTGCTAAAAATATTTACCTTTTGACACAGGAAAGTAGGAACACAAGAGCAGAAAGTCTGATGTTCTGCAAACACGAGCAGACCTTCCAAGTCAGAGCAAATGTGCATTTACGTGGTCAGCCCACGCTCACCCAGCTGGCAGCACGGGAGGCATCAGAAGACAACCCGCCAGCCCTTCCCGTGTCGGGAAACCAGCTGTGGGTTACACCACCAGCACCAAGCTCAAAAGACACCAACAGATCTCCTTGTTGCCCAGAACACAACTAATCTCTTTTTCAATCATTTATGTTTTTACTCTTTGTAAAATACTGCAGCGGTATCTTTTACTGCACAATTTAATCAGGCACTGCTGAGAAAATACTGCTTTTTATTTGTTTGTTGTAAGTCCTGGTCTTGTAGCCCAGCTTGTGTTTGACAAACAGCTAACAGATTACTTTTTCCATAGAATTTTGCTATCCTGCTATCATTTACATATCAAATGTATACATTAGCATAATAATGTTTTAAATTTTGATTTCTGTTCCCTTCATAATACACTTCACCTTCTATTTGCCTTGACTACATTTGAACACTGACCTCATATTTCCACAGTGACAACAAAGGCTCTTTTCTGTGTGACAGTAACTAATTGTGCCCACCTACTTGTATGGATAGCGGGACTTATTCTTCCCCCTGTTCATTACTCTGTGTTTACCAACCCTAGATCTCACCAACCATTTTATGGTTGCATCTATCACCAGATCTTTCTGCAACTGTTTAGTTGACTTTATTTTCTCAGCAAATTCACTATCCATCCCTCTCTAGGTAACATAGGAATTAGCTTTGTATCAGAGGTTCCAGTACAGCTGATGAGGGGGAACCACTCTAGTCATTTATTTGGTATAGGACAAAACTATCAGCTAATGATTCAATACTCCTCATTGTGAAAAAATACTTATTTATTCCTACTTTTCCTCTTGTTCTTTAGGTAGGTATTAGAAAAGAAAGTCCCTGTTGGGTTAGCAGAATAGTTTCTTTAAAAAAAAAACGTCGGTTATGACCATGTCAAAGCCATTTTGAAAACTGAAGCATAATATACTGGCTGAATCACCCCTTTCAAAAAAATGTATCAAATGCCTCAAAAACTCTAATTGATTCTACAGGGAATGAGTCCCCTCAACCAAAAAAACCTCTATAAGATGTGAAACTTTGCCTCAAGCCCATACAAATGGGATTTGTAAAAACACAGATTTATTTTTAGAAACTGCCTATTCTTACCATTTAAGAACAGCAAAATGGGTAGTGAACTGCACCTGGAACTCTGCTAAAAATTAAGTATCTTTAAATATGGGCTTCACTTCCAGCTAGCCAATTTGGAAATGTTTCATTATAGAAAATAATAGGTCTGTATTTCCTGATGGACCAAAAAAGTGAAATCTTACCAAAGTATTTGCTCCTCCAGCTGCATGGCTGCAAAATGCACAAAGCTGAGATCACAAGCTCACTGACAGTGAGAATCAGTTGCTTCAAGGCTGCGTTACCTGGATCACGGGTGTCCCAACCACCAACCGTCTTTTACCCAAGTGGTTAGCTGGGTAACCTGCACACATGTACATGCTGATGTGCTGAGCATCCAAGTCTGGGATTAAACACAGAATGTAGTACCATGGTCCTCTCCTCTGCAGGAAGTTCAGGATCTGCAGGTGGCACAATCACATGAAACAGGCTCTTCCAGGAAACCAAGGCACTTGGCATTTCTAGCATTAGCAATGACTGCCCTGGCACATGAAGAATCAAGATGAAAACCTGCAGATTTGGTGACAGCAGTGCTAGAAACAGAGGGAAACCAGACTCCTTTAAAACCAAGAATGAAGCCTTACAAAGCCAATGTAAGGCCTAAAACATAAATCCTCATCTTCCCGCCAATGGGAACCAAAACCCAGAAAATGTGAGGCAAACTAGAACACACTAACAATCTACCAAAAATATTCCCAACAAACTGTAAAGCACACTGATGTAGTCTGCAACAGCAATAGCAGTGCAGGACTGTGGGACACAAACTCCCCACCGTGGTGCCAGTGCGGAGCACAAGAGGCACAGTTGCCCTGTGCCAAAACCCCCAGGGCAAAACAGTCTGAACTGAACCCCCTGAAGCAACCATGCACCCACTGTGGGCCATCAATACAGTCAAACAATCAAAGGGAGTAGAAGATCACTAGCCAGTGAAAGGAATATTCTCTGCACTGAACAAAATGCCAACAGCTTATTTAATAAACCCTAGGTTCTTTATGAAGTATGTCCATGTTCTATTTTCTCCAGAGGCAAAGCCAAACTGTCTCAGAAACCCAGCTTTGTTGTGGTCCCACAAACACTAACACACCTGAGATGAGTGAAAACGAATGGTGCAGAGTACAGAATAAATGGTTAGGTGCAAACGCACTCTTAAATGGGCTTTGCCAACAAGTAAATTGCAACCTAGAACTGTACGTGAATCTCATGCTCAGCGTTCTCTGCTTTGAGCTCAGCAGGCTTACAAGTCCAAAACACAACAGACACAAACTCATGATTCCTGGCAGACAGGCACATGCTCCATTCTCCCTCATCTCAGCTGGATTGTACAGAAAAGTATCACCAGAGATGATCAGATGTCTCTAAGGCTGGCATGTACAACTACTACTAACACATGTCAAAACAAACGAAAAATACTTAAATAATAGAGGAAAAGGTGATCTTTGGTGCAATCAGCTATGGCAAACTCCACTTGTAAGCGACAGGAAATATCTTGAATTGCTGAGATACAAAGGATCAGAGCCTTTGTTCAGCCACTGGAGCCAGTTATTTGAGACACTAACAACTTACTCTCCTAACCACTGAGGTCTAGATACCAAGTCAAAACATTTAGCTTAATTAATCTAGTTAACACTGAGGTTAACTAAGTTAAACAATGAGAGACACTGTCTCAATGTTAAGCAATAGTACCTGTTTCATGGTTTGATATGAACCTTGTGCTGTAAAGCAACAACATTACAACCCTGTCACTCACATAACTACGTATTTCAATCTTGGAAGCACAAAAGGGCTTAAATCTGAATCTCTACAATAATAGTACACTGTGTACAGAATCACAGAATGTTAGGGATTGGAAGGGACCTCAAAAGATCATCTAGTCCAATCCCCCTGCCGAAGTAGGAACCCAAGATTGCTACCTATATTAAATACACCAATTGTTATTCATAAAACTATTTACCTGCTTTACAGGAAATAACACCCCACCTAAATGATTAATAATTAGAATCATAGAATATGTCAAGTTGGAAGGGACGCATATAAAGATCACAGAATCACAGAATCGACTGGGTTGGAAAATACCTCAGAGATCATCAAGTCCAACCCTTGGTCCAACTCCAGTCCATTTACTAGATCATGGCACTAAGTGCCATGTCCAATCTCAGTTTAAAAACCTCCAGGGATGGCAAGTCCACTACCTCCCTGGGCAGGCCATTCCAATGCCTGACCACTCTCTCTGTAAAGAATTTCTTTCTAATATCCAGCCTAAATTTCCCTTGGCAGAGTTTAAGCCCATGCCCCCTTGTCCTGTTGCTGACTGCCTGGGAGAAGAGACCAATCCCCACCTGGCTATAACTTCCCTTCAGGTAGTTATAGAGAGTGATGAGGTCACCTCTAAGCCTCCTCTTCTCCAGACTAAACAACCCCAGCTCCCTCAGCCTCTCCCCATAGGTCTTATGTTCAAGTCCCTTCACCAGTCGTGTTGCTCTTCTCTGGACCCGCTCCAGCACTTCAATGTTTTTCCTGAACTGAGGGGCCCAGAACTGAACACAATACTCCAGGTGTGGCCTCACCAATGCAGAGTACAGGGGAAGGATCACTGCCCTTGTCCTGCTGACCACGCTATTTTTGATACAGGACAGGATACCGTTGGCCTTCTTGGCCACCTGGGCACACTGTTGGCTCATGTTGAGCTTCCTGTCAATTAGTACCCCCAGGTCCCTTTCTGTCTGACTGCTCTCCAGCCACTCTGCGCCCATCACTGAGTCCATCTCCCTTGCTCCTTGCAGGACACTTTTATTACTAATCATTAACTACCAATTAATCATTAATAACTTACAGTACCAGACTTAAACACAACTACTGTCCTCTAAGTGTTGCTATAGAATTAATGTACAACCTCAAAGCCCAAACACAATATATTTTACATATACACTTTCATACATGATATTTAGAAAATACAGCCACTGTCACCTATGGCGAATATAAATGGTCTCAAAAGAATGGCAGTAATTACTCTTTATACTCATAGAGCTATACTAACAATTAATCTTCACAGTATCTTTAGCTACTTTTATAATGATAATCTGTTTCAATTAAAACCAGTGAAACAAGCATGGCACAGTACAGTTTATTTAACTCTACACTATTGTTTCAACAGAATTATTCTGGACTGGATGTGAACAAGATTAGCATCATACCCGGAGAGATTAATGCCTTCAAACAATTCCCAGATGGGCTGGCAAGGGTAGTAATTCGCCGATGGCCACAGTGGATCAGCTGCCAAGAAACTCTGAATTCTAATTCATGCACAATTAAGTCATGATCAATAAATGTCCTAACACATGAAACTAAACGAAGGACAAAATTTTCAAGTTCAATTAGATTCAAAGAAAGGTTGAAAAAAGACTTGGTTCTTCCTATTGGAAGTGACATTGATGGATTTAGATCAAAGGCAAGTTACATGCATTTTTAAGTTAGTATGTAAGGATTTAGAAACTATTTTGCAGGAGGCTATGGCAGTTTAAGTGTCAGCATCTTGTTGCTACATGCCTGCTAGAGGTTGCTACGTGACAGCAGAGCAGTGAAACAGAAATGTGGGCGCAGCTCATGAACATCTGTGCAATGTCAACCATCCTTCAAGCTACCAATGAAGATGGTATGAACTAATCTGGGGGCCCATGTACTCCATGTCACTACCTGAGCTGGGAGTAATAATCAACTATTGTTGCTACTGGCAAGTATCAGTCATAATCTATATTTTCTAAACCTGGTTAAAATTACACAGGTAACTCCTCCACAAAAGTTTTTCAGGACGAAAATTCACTGATAGGAATATTTTAGGTATGAATACATATAAATATAATACTCATCACTACTGTAACTTAATTTGACAGAGGTAAAAGAAAACCATCAAAAGCAGATGAATTTGACTTTTATTTTAATAAGGTGCTTTTAAAGAAAGCAGCATTACTTTCTGCAGCTTTCACAATAGAATTACAGCAAATGCAGTCATGTTTAACTTAAAGGCTTGTCAAACATTTTTTAAATGTAATCACTTAAATGTTTACAGAGGTAAGAATGTAATCTTTTGTCAGAGTAGAAAGTAGGTTACCTCCATAGTTTAAAAGACAAAATAGTTTCAGTTTCCTACTCAAGAACAATCTGGAGTTCAAGGAGAAAAGGAAGAAAAAGGTAGTAAACAAGCAAGCGGACCAAACAATGCTGTTCTGCAATGAAAAGATGTTTGCAAAGATATGAGCTTTCATCTTTGCCCTTCAACTGAACAGCAAAGGCCAGGCATGTACTTCGACTTTCCAAGGGCTCTGAACAAAGCCTGGGGACAACTCAACTTGCAAGAGCTGATAAGCTGAACTGTTCCCAGCAGTCTGCTCCTCCCACGGCCCTACCGGTCCTGGAGCTGCAACCAGTCAGCACCCAAAGCACAGTGGTTTAGAAGGCAAGTCAGATGGCGGTCGACCCCAAAAACCGCTGTGCTGTAAACTCCAGCGGCACAGGGACTGACCAGCAGGCACATGTCCAGGCAGTGCAGGCTCGCTGGGCCAGAACTTCAGCACCAGCCTCCAACTGAACCACCCAGGGATCCGTGCAGATCCCAGACTGTGCAACTGCTCAGTGAGCCAAATTACTCATCAGCTACAGGTTCAATACACTTGCAACAAAATCACGAGTATATTTGCAAACTCTTCACCATCATTCACCCCTACACATACAATATAGTTTGATATGGGTTTTATATATATATATATATGAATATGAATATAAATATATATATTCATGTCTGAACCCTCATACTAGCTGTTCAAAGTTGATAGGAATATTAATTAGAAATCCAACACGGGAGAAGGTTTTCAAAGGTCAGTAGGGCTGCAAGGCACTCATGCACTTAAAAAAAACCCGAACAAACACAACCCCCCAATACACTCCAAAGAACTACTCCAATAGCACAACTAGGCACTAAACTTGCCATTGCCAGTATACACAGACACATACACAGCAAGATAAAGCAGCCTATTCTGCTTTTTACTTCTATGGGCTCCATTTCAGTGTTTACTAGTGAATGCATTTATTTCTGTAGTAAAACAACTTAGTTCCATGTTTTCCCTTTAAGTATTTTTAAGTGCAAAATGAAAATATTTAACTATATCAAAGGTTAAAAACAATATAAACAGGAATATTACATCTCACTAAGAAGCTATTCTGAAGCAAACTAAAGTATACCAATACTTTCCAAAATAGCTTATTAGCAAAATTCACTGCATTTTGTGGTTCTAACCTAAATTACAGTTTGACTTCAATTATAGATATTCCAGCCTCTGCAATTTACTGTCCCAAACAAACATGAGAGAATTTTCCCAAGCATTGCAGAACTCAACTATTTACACAAAGTTTTAAATTACATATGTTTTTATCCCCATTTATGCTATACAGAGCATAAAAGACAGACAAATGTAAGCTAACTGAAGGCAAATACTCTACAGGGCCTCAAATATCTGAAATCTAGACAGAGCTTCATTACATCTAGACTGTGATAGCAGAACAGCCTCAAAATACTCTTAAATTCTTGATGTATTTCCCATGTATTACAGGAGTAAAAGGATTTATTACTGAACTTTTTGCGTAGAATATAACTCAGAAGATTACCAGTAATCCTGTTGACAGACTGCCTGTTATCTATAAAAGAGCTCCTCATTTGAAGGGGATGCCAGCAGAAGATGTTACTGCTGTAGTTCCAGAAGAGTCAGATTCATGTTTCTCCCCATCTTTGTGTGTGTGGAGATGCACTTCAGTGGAACAGCACCACACAAGTTACTACAGGAGGAATGCTCCACCATGCTTTCCTCCTTGCCTACTTCACACCTGAACTAAATTGGGAAGATCTCAGTCATGGCAGGATTGATCTTCTCAAGCAACCTTCTGTCAGCCTTCTGCAACATCAAACAAAGCAATCAAGAGCCAGATTCACAAAGGGGACCGCCTATGACAACAGAAACTGGTGACACCAACTTTCCAGGCACTTCACCACATCCTCACAGCAGTTTCCCTATCTGATGTCCTCACAGAGAGGCACTTGAGAACATGCACAGAATTCAGGAAGCAGAGAGAACCTCATGGCCAGAGAAAATGCTCAAGAGGAGCAGGATTCAAATAGCACGTATTTCCCAAACTTGCCTAACGCTAAGATCCGGGGCAGCATTTATGCAACAGACTGCTTCTCATAATGCTCAGGAATCCATGTTCTGACACCTCCTTTGCCAGTCTATAAAATGAAAATGTAAGCAGCCTTGAGAAGTTGGGGGGGAGTGGGTGGGGAGGTGAGGGGGAGAAGTTTAATTCAGTTAATTTAGCTCAGTGACTGGTTTGCTCATAGGAGAGAAACTGGGGATCTTGTTCCAATAAGTATTTAAGTATCTTAAATACTGTGATACAGGATAAACAGAAGAAAACAATAGACATTTCTGTGCCAGAAAGCCATATAACCTGCAGTTAGAGATGTAACTGTTGCTGCCAACTCAGCTGGGAAGGGACAGTCAGTCGTCTTCCCCACAAGTTACTTAACTCCCTTTTCTAAACCTCAGCCATGCCAATGCTAGGACAATACCAGAGCACCAGATGCCCTTTACCATCACAGAGTCACCAAGATGGCAAGAAAGCAAGCCTTGCGGATGCGAAGACACCTGAACCAGCTCTGCACAGCCCAGCACCGGCCCAGCCAGGTGCCATTTCTACATGGCTGCTGGTCCTGCTCTGAGTCCACCCAGGAACAGTCATATGGCACAAAAACCTTTGGCTCAAAACTGACCCCATCAGACCTGAAGAACTTCTGCAAGGAGCCACACTGTTGCCTGCATCAGTTTTTCCACTCTTCACAGACCTGGGCTAGTCCTGCTGTTGGTTAGGTGGGGACATAGATATTGTACGTAAGTTGGAAATTCTCCTGATTCATGAAGTTAATTCTCATGCTAACAGAGAACAAAAACCCACCACCCTCAGCCTCCCAAATCCAACAGAATGAAAAGTAACTGTATACGTTGATTTCTTGCCCATATATCATAAAAATGAGACATCACTTGTCTCATGGCCAGCCAAGCAGTGTCAATGTCTCCAGGTACGACCAGCTGGACCTACTGAAATCAGAAGACAGAGGCAAGAACTGCAGGTGGTGAGGCAGATAACTGCAACTTCATGGGCTTCAACTCCATTATCTGACTTGCACATGCCTGACTGATGTCTCTTACATCAAAACAAACTGAATGGATTAGTTAAAAGTTTAAAATTGCTAAAATTACTCATTTCTGTAATGTAGTACAGTATCAAATGCTTCCCTGAAATTCAAATAGACTGGCTTAGTCCCTAGAAAATCTGCACAAGTCACTTCTGTCAAGCACATGGGTTGACAAGAAGGACAGGATTTTCTGAATGAATTCTCAGTAATAGAGGAGCACAGACCAACACAAGTCAGACACAACACTTGAAATAAATGACCTGAGAGTCTGAGCCACAAACCAGACAGAGTTCAAAAGAACAATGGAAAACTGGATGGCAGCCTCAGTTTGTTTGTTTGGGAAGCTTTCACCATGCAGCCAACTTTCTATATACTTAGCATCCACCATCTGCTATAAATTTTGACGCAGAGTAATTTTCTGTAAAATCACTGCTTCTGGGAAGATGAGTGTGCATGCAAAATGGAAAAACAGGCCTTTCACTTTAAATTCACTTCTATAGTTGTCATCTTCACTATAGCTTCAGAACATAAAAATATAATTATTAATAATAATCATCATCATTATTATTCAGAACAGATAATTACTCTAACAGGAAAAACGGTACTTAAGATTTTTAAAAAATATATACATAAAATCTCTTTTTGGAAAAAAATGTGATACTTCATTCTTAAGTATTTGTGGGAAATAGTTCTTTTCTGCCACAAAGGTATATTTCTTCTGTGGCATTTTTGTTCAGTTATTTATTTTTATGAAGATAAAATGTCTAGAATCTAAGTAGTTAGAGATTTTTGCAGTTATAGATATATGTACCTTAATAAAATTACTTTTATTTATTAACATTTACTTACTCATGTTATTTATTCTGAGACACAGGCCAACCTGAGAGGCAAGAAAGCAAGGCAGACAATGTGCTTTTAAATAATTAAAAAAAAAAAAAATCCAAATTTTACAGGATTGATAAGGTAGCTGTTAAGAAGCCAATTCCTTTACACCATTACTTTATGATCACTTCCTCTAAATGCGAGATATGTAAATATAAGAAAGGGCTTTCATAACCAAGGTAATGACGTTACTACAGAAGCCTCTTTCTGCGTGCATTGCCTCATGCAGTCTCTCCTCCATCCCACCAAAATCCTTGACACTGTAAACACCCTGCCGCCTCCTGCTACTGAGGTCAAAGAGCCAAAGGAGAGAGAGTTTCCCTACAGTTAATTACTTGCTGTAGCACAGCAGTAACTAACCACTGCTCTACAGGACAGTCTGGTATGAGCCTTCACCCGCCCCTCACAGGAGCCCATCTAAACAAACAGGCACGTCCCCAGCACCTCCACCACACTGCAGGAATCCACATCCATTAGAAGATGTGGGCTGTAGGGAGCTCACAAGCCACATTATTGTACTGTAACCTCACAGGCAGTCAAGGACTCACATTTGCTTTTCTTCTCTTTCACAGATGCCTCTGATAAAGAGGAGGATGCATCCACCTCCATATAAGAGGCATATGTAATGGCACCTCTTCTCCCCTGGCATCTCATTCCCAGATTGCTGCATGCAAAATGCAGCAGCTGCTCTGAGGGTCACCCCGAGGTGATGCTGTAGCACCTTGCAGCTGAGGTGGCACTGGGGAAGGCAGACAGAAACAATGCTCTCCAGGTAGTCACTAACAGGCCCACCAAGGACATGGAAAAGGACCAGAGCAGCTCTTGGCCCACCCTGCTGCCCAACTGGTTAAGGATCAGGAGGCTTTAGACATGTGACAGGGTGTTAACTTCTGCAGGAGAGCTTCCATTTGCCTCCGGAACTGCCAAACTATGGACTATAGCAGCAACCGGTCAGGTAGATGCATGAAGGCCTATACAAAGTCAGCACGATCCACAGACAACATCCTGCAGCCAAGTTGTCATCCTGAACATCACATTCATCTTGCAAGCAGAAAACTAAATTTGCATTCAACCTCCACCTGCATACAACAAGGGCCTGGGCTCCATACAGCCTTATGACTATGCAGCACTGGCAACAAACAGCATCTCTCACAGTGGCAGGAAGGCATCCAACCACCACAAAGCCCTTTTCAGAATGAAGGCATCAGAATCCTCTTCCATTCTTAGGCTAGATTTGTAGAAGATATAAGCACCACGACCCTTGCAAATATGTCCACAAAGGTCCCCTGGTGCTCCACCAAGGCCCACAAGACAACCAAGATGCTGTTGCCAGAGCTACCATGGGCCAATGTGCTGGATTTGTTAATGAGATGCTTGATCCCACAGTTTGACAACTCATGGACAGCAGAAGGAAAACAGGGTGGGTCACCTGTACACCACAGTATACAATTTTGTCCATTTGTCCACTATTCAAAGTAAGATAATGCGAAGAATAACCTTTGAAATTGTGGTCATGTCATCCTTAGCAGACTTCTCCTCCCTAACCTGATTTGCTACTGACGAGGTGAAGTTCACAAGGTTCCACAGGGCAACAGCCACTTCCTTAAAAACATGAGGACAATCTTGAAATTGAGTGTGATGATGGTGAAGGGCAAATACCAGCTTCAAATATACCTTCCTATATCTGAAAGCTCTGTACCCACTGCTGCCTTTCCCCAGTTCCCAAGGCTGATATGTTCCCACCAGCCTGGGCTCAGCTCCCAAGCCCTAACCACCTCCTATCAATGAAGGCAAACCAGTTCCAGTTTTCCTTCTCTATATAAACAGCTTTATGGAAGCTTGCATGATTGCATTCATTCACAGGTGTCCTCCTGGAACAGGCTACAGCCACAGGACTAACAACTTCAACTAGTGATCTACTCCTGTAACACCAAATTACTTGCTAGTGTAAAAATAGTCTGTGAATACAGACAAAGATGAGGCTCTGGGAATCACACTGTCAGCACCATCTCAGTGAACCCCAGTTAACATAAGGAAAATTCTCTGTCTTCATCAAGCATGCATTCCTTTGGCCCTCCGTGCATTCTGAGCAGCATCCCTTTAGAACAAGAAGCAAGACAGTACTAGCCACTTTATCAAGTGGACAAGGAAGGCTGTTCAGACACAGCAGCATTAGATTTTGCAGATGACTGACATGCTTAAAGGCAGCATAATAGGATTACACACATTTGCCTGTTTTCAGACAATCTGCACAAGTTATTTAACCCTTGACGACAGGCCTCAGTACTACAGGTAACAAACACTTTTTTGGTAGCTGTAGTTTAATGTACTCACAGGAATCAGCAAAGATGGTTTACGTATATGTTGCTGTAAGAATCATTGTAAGAACTAACGATGACATGTTTCTTTGGAACACCTGAGAACAAGAGTGCCAAAATGAACACACACTCCCAAATTTGTATGGCAGTGTACAAAATGACACAAATGTGTATAATTCATCTGGTTTTGACCCCTTAGCCAAAGCTTTCTACATGGTGATGCTTAAAACAGAATTATTCATGTCCAACTATTCTGTGTTTCTAGAGACTTCTACAGCACAGTCAGTTGTACTGCTTTGTATTTCCATTGATCTGTATGAAGTGTCTATTAAAAAAAAATACTTTGGCATTTGCCAACTTGCAGCAATTTAGCTGTTTCACCAAAAAGTTTTGTGACCACCACTTTGTTATGATAAGCTAGAAAAGTTATCTTAGTTTGTCCTAAGTAACATCTGATGCACAGCACACTGCATTTACTTTTCACACAAACTTTCCCTGCTCATTAGTACCAGTGGTGTATGGTAAACACCAAAAATGTTACAAGTAAAACATGAATTAACAAGCCCCCGTGCTTGTTCCATTGGGCCAATGTCCACACCTCTGCACCCTTTCTCTAACTTATGCTCCAAGGCAGCATCAGGGATTCAAGCTTCAAGTTTTAAGTAGTAGAGGTTCATGTATTACACTAAGCACTGCTCATATGGAGTAAGAGGGAGAAGTAAGACGCCTGTCTGTAAAGGTTTTAGTAAATTCACACCTGTGCTATTTTGCAGAACATCCCAGTAACCAACTTCTAAAAAAACATCACTTATTTCCCCAAAACTCCCAACCTACAGAAGGTGGACAGCTTCCTCCTCCCTGTGTGTATACACAAACATAGGTACTGATTTAAGCTTGTCAGACACCAGGCTTTCAGTTTTCAGAAGTATCTTCATATTGAATTAATTGTAAATTTATATTTAGTGGAAACTAACTAAGTGATTACATTAAATATTTTAACTCACAGAACTTCAGCTTTAAGCTTTTGAAGGTACTTCTTAATTCACTTCAACCTGGTTTTGTTAGTTTAAACTGACCCTAGTTCTCAACTTCCCCCACTGCTGCAGCCAGTGGCACTGAACTCTCCATAGACACACACACATACTCTGGCACACAGTCATGAACTCAGAGGTAAATGGAAAACTCACTACTGAGTCATTTTTCCAGTCTCTCTGAGGTACTTTATTGTTCTCTGTGGAACATTTTCCAATGCTTTGTATAGTCTGCTTTAAAAACTCACTGGCAAACTTTTTGCCTTTGTACTTTCACAGACCCATAGATCTTACCCAGGTCAGGAAGTCTTAAGGGCTTGTCTATGGTGGACACATTCCAGAACTGCAGCAGAACTGATTAAGAGATACGAACTAAAAGTTACGACACTGTAATATTATCTGCCTTGCTGGAATAATGCCTATGTTGACAACTTTCTCCAGGGTAGTTGAAGTAGGAATTATAATTTGGAATTAGAAGTGACTTGGTTTTGCAGATGACCACGAGGGGGAGTTACACCAATTGAAGAACAGCTGTAATAAACCAGCTATTCTGCTGTGTTCATCAATTTTCCTCATTACACAAACCCTAGCCCTTCAGCTTTCCAATCTGAGCTAGCAGCAACATGAGCAGCGGTACTGTTAAACTGCTTTGAGATGCACATCTGCAAATAATTAGATTCCACTGTCATGCAGCCGTTTAGCTAACACAAAACTTCACACCACAAAGCCATGTGGTTTTACTTTCATAAGATCACCACTTGTTGTATAAACACAACTAATCCAAATATAAAGTAAAACTCAAGCAGCCTAAATTCAAAAGCTCAGAATTAAATAAATAAATAAAACAGGGGGGATGGAGGGAGTAACTGGAAATTATGAGTTTTCTATTGCAGAAAATAAGAACCCAGAGGGACTACCATGACCAGCCAGAACACCCGTAACAGAGGCCATAAGATTGAGTTAGTCCTTTTTCCTCTTCTAATTAGTTTGGTGTTCTGGTTTATAACACATCATTAAGAAGAGTTGATACATGAAGCAGAAATTAAGACCACAGATCAGCTGATTTCCTGGAGAACAACCACCACCCAAGACAATGGCTCCACATCATCCTCTCCTGGACAATTACTGTGAAAACACCACCCAAGAAATGGCAATTTAACACCTTTCCAGAAAGCAGAGAAACTGTACAGAAGCCTTTGTGCTCCAGCAGACGGTAAGCACAGCTCTTCTGGCTACACAGGGCTCCCCACAGCAGAAGACACCAGTTGAGCCTTGAAAGCGGGACACAGCAGAGAGTTACCACAGTTTCAGATAGTGAACTTCACCTTCAGGTGAGACTTGTCCCTTTGACAAATCTTCATTCTTTCTGGGAGTAAACACTCCAAGTAAGTAATGGGAAGAGGTTTCCAGAGGGGATAGGAGCAGGAAACAGAACTAACATCAAGGCCCCTTCTGCACAAAATACTTGGATTTCTTCAAGCCTCCACCATGTGCCATGAGACTGCACGATTCAGCAGCTTGCTCAAAGTCACTTAAGATAAACTGAGGAAAATATTACAAGCCTCAATCTCAAAACCCAGTGTTTACATCCTAAGACCATGCCCAGTCTTGAGAACAGGCTGTGGGGAGAAGAGGGAGATGGAATTAAAAACCAAAGCCTTTAAGCATTCCTGCTGCAGATCAAAAGAAGTAAGTTTTAACCAACATGCTATTAAAATTCTTTCTTTGATATGAACAAAGTTTGGACTACCAATTACAGAAAAATTCAAGCTGTTAAAACAGAGGTCTCCTCCACCTCCCAACCCACTGCCTTTTAAAGCTGCAAAATGAAA
Source organism: Columba livia (assembly GCF_036013475.1). Taxonomy (NCBI): domain Eukaryota; kingdom Metazoa; phylum Chordata; class Aves; order Columbiformes; family Columbidae; genus Columba; species Columba livia. The sequence continues at coordinate 141,154,113 of NC_088603.1, read as the reverse complement.
TCAAACAATATTCCAGAAGTCATGAGCTCCTCCTCCCCTGCTGCAACACCAAGTTCCCTGCAAAGCAGAATCCTTTGACAATCCTGGGAAGGGTCCTTGTTACAATCAACCATGGACAAACTGTACTGGTGCCACTACTGAAAACCATGTAGAATCACATCAAAATATGTACATGACATTTGTATGCACTGGTCTCCCACAGAAAAAAGGCCCAGCAATGAACAAACTTACCATATTAACTCAAATCTCACCACTAGCAACAGTTTCAACACAAGCTGCATACAGAATGGGAGGAAGCTTCCTTACACTTTTACCAATAAAGCAGCTGTGTGAAAAATTCAGCTTGACCAAGGAGTCAATCAGCACTGCTGAATCACAAATAAAGGCAGGCAGATCAGCACACATACACAGCACGTAATTTAGAAATGTCTGCACAACACTAGAGTGTGTCAGGAAAGGGATTGCCTAAGCTTGTAGAATTATTTGGTATATTGCTTCTTACAGAACTTGGTTAGAAACCGCTTATATAGAATTCCCTTGGCATAAATAAGTTTGCTTAGCATCATTTCTGCAAGGTGTGAACCTTTAACTTTCTGCTTCACTAAGTGAAAAAGGCTACAGTCTTCAGGCTGGAAGATTTGGGGAGCTGCATCCTTGGAGGTAAGTAGAGGAACAGAACAGCACCTAACAAAAGAATGCTTTGGCCAAGAACTTGTTTTCTTCAACTGTGGGTGCAAACCAGCAACTGAAGGTCAGAACTTTAACTAAAAGCCTGCCTGACGAAAATGAGGAGATCCAATGATGAACAGGGAGACCCCAGACATCAGTTTTGCAATTGGCCTGAAGTGACACACAGGGGGTAGAGGCTTGCACTGTGAGGGTCCCTCTTCAGGAGGTACCCAGCTCAAGCTGCTCTACACTGAACCTTGCAAATAAATTATTTAGTTTAGAATAATTTCTATAATCCATGCCTGAGTTTCTTCCGTGGGACAACTAGGCAAAAGAAACTTCCTTAATAGTAGTGAGGTATAGAATCACAGAACCATAGAATAGTTTGAGTTGGAAGGGACCTATAAATGTCACCTAGTCTAACCTCCCACCATGAGCAGGGACATCTGCAACTAGATCAGGTTGCTCAGAGGCCCATCCAGCCTGGCCTTGAATGTTTCCAGGGATGGGACATGTACCACCTCTCTGGGCAACCTGTTGCAGTAATTTAACACTGTAAAAAAATTTCTTCCTCATGTCTAACCTGAATGTCCCCTCTTCCTGTTTAAAACCATTACCAAATTAGAGGCCAGACAGTGGCAATGACAGGACACTAGGAAGCCAACGCAACAAGGTAGGGAAATCAAACCCTAATAGACAATGTTGTTCCACATAACCACCCAGTCAGTTGGGTGAGTAGTGACCAACCACTGTGGTAGTTGGTTATAATGGAGACAGGATGGAAAAAGAAAGAAAACAAAAAAAACCTCCTCACTACCACACTGTCTTTATTAATTAGCTATATGAGAACAGGTAAGCCATGAATCCTTTCCACAAGGAACTCCCTCCACACAGAAGGTATGCACTGGGCACAAGTTACTGACAGTTCAGCAAAGTCAGTCAAATCATACTCATAAAAACGGCTCTGTGGTCTCTGCTCTAACAGCAGCATGACTAGCAGGCATGAATACTGACAAACGCTGGCTCAACAAATGCAGGTAAGACACAGCAAGCAAGAATCAGCAGCATACCTGATGTGATAAAATGGCAGACGCTGTAGAAAGGATTCCTGACAAATGATGACAGGAGAAGGCACCGCACAAAGTTCACAACTGAAGCCTACAGCTTACCTTCCACTTTAAAAACCCACAATTCATTTGAGATCTGCAGCTGAATTCAGTTGCTTGCATATGCATGTCTTAACATTTGATATCAGAATTCCCATATATTTTCATTGGGCTGGCAAAAAAGATGCAAGACCAAAGCCTGTGCCCTTCCAGGATGACAACCAGAGGCCAAACAGGGAATCCTGGCTATCCCAAGCAACACCAAAAAAATGTTTTGGCACCTGAACCAAGCTCCTCCTCCAAACTCAGTAAAGAAAATGTAAATAAGATTTTAGTAATAGTAGCCACCTCCAATAGCAGCTATAATTATTTTTTTTTAATCAGAAGCTTCTTAATTTTCATCTCACTTCGGTTTTGTTCTCTGCACAGCATAAGACCGTAAGCTTTTCAAGACCTGTGTTAAGATGTTCCCCCTCCTCTTACCACTGAAAAGCCATTATTAAAACAGGTTTAAAACTTGTTTTACAAGCCTCTCACCCAGAGAGGCTCTCGCCCTTTCCAGCTATTGCTGCCGGCAAAGCCTTTCCACAAGGTGGCATATTCTCAAGGGAGCCATGTTGCAGTCAGTTCAGGTAAGAAAAGTGTTTGTTTCCAGTTAAACAAAGAAAAAGAGATTCTCTTTGAATCAGAAGTTTCAGCATCCAGTCAGAAGACAACAGAATGCAAAAGCCACAACAGAGAGCTAAGAATAAGTTTAGGTACCTCTCCTTAGCAAATATAAACTAAGAGAGGAACAAAGAACAACTTCTAAACATTATTTTCCAGGGTGGCCAGGATATGATAAGCAATGTCCCTTGCGAGCTTCAAGAATTCAGCTGTATCAGTGAGGTGCCTGGGCTGTACGTCATCAGCTCTGCCAAAGAGCTCTAAATAGCACATTGCTGTGCTACACCCATTCCTCTTCCACTCTATTACATGATCCAAGGCAGGGAGGGAGGGTGTCTACAGCAACCAAGAGGCTCTAGTGCACTCCAAAAAGATGTAAAACAAAAAACACAAAAAAACCCCTAGTCACTAAATGCTTCCTTCCTTCACATTCAGTGCAACAGACACCACAAACCATTTCTCAATGACAAAAAAATGTTGTTTCACAGTGTTCGTATTTACATACTATAGTAAGGGTGGAAGAACTTACCTCCATTTGGAGAGCAGCTGTGTCCTGATCATAGTGCCCCATGATGTTGGGGAAAAAAGTCATGTTGTAAGGCATTCCTGAGCATCTCGAAATAGTAATTGGTTCACATGTGAATAAACTGTGCCCTCGCACCAGAGTCAGAAGTAAACTGCAGGCTGCAGAGAACACAAGTACTCCCATTTTGTCAGGATCTCCAACTTCAGCACATAGCTCTCTGTTCAGTAGTTAGACAGACCAGCTTTGCACAAGGACAAAAACACACATCTTCTTCTGCTGGTTCCAGTGCAGGGCAAGGATGCAGGCTGCAGGGCAGACAATCAGAATCCTCACCACTGCTTCAGGTAGTTCCCCATTTGGGCTGACTGCGATTCTACCAAATCCCGTCTTCCTCGAGCCTGTACGCGGCACAAGAGCAGAGTAATTAACAGCAGAAACAACCCGGCCACGACCACTCGTCCGAAGGCCGAACTCGCTCCCGCTGCGCCCCGTCCAGAGATCGCGGCCTCGCCCACGGGGGCCGGCGTGTTTGGCCCCGGCTCCCGCACCCACCGCTGCTCCCACCGCCCCGCTGTCGGCACTCGGTTCCCAGCCCCGCCCTGGGAAGCGGCGCCCGCGGGGCCAGGCGGGGAGCGGGCCGAGAAGCCGGCCCAGGAGCCGGGACTCGCCGGGCGCGGCCTCGGCGCCGCATCCCCGCCACGCCCGGGCCACGCCCGGGCCGCGCCCCCACCGCCCCCTGATCGGGGCCCGCCTCCCGACGGACGCTTCCCCCCTGGCGGCCGCCGTGGGGCACCGCGCGCCGCTCCGAGGAGGAGCCGCCACCCAGCGGGACGGGACCCGCCGCCCCGCTCCGCCGCTGCACTCACCGGGGCCGGCCCGGCAGCCGCGCTCTGCTCTGCTCTGCCCCTCCCCGCCGCGCCGCGCCGCCGATGGCCGCTCCGCCACGGACAGGATGTGGCGTGCGTGGGGTAGGGGAGGCGGTCGCGCGATACTTGGCGGGCGGGGGCGGGGCGTCCCGCACCTTTCCGCCCCGCCCCGCCGTGCGGTCTGGGGGCTCGACCCGGCGGGTTCTCCTCTGCGGGGAGGGGGGACCGCCCGGCCCCAACCACCTGCCCGGCCCCAACCACCTGCCCGGCCGCCGTCCCGAGGCGCGCAGGCCCGTCCGTGCCCCAGCGCCCCTCAGGTGCAGGTTCAGCCTCGGCTGAGAAAGTCCCCGAGGCTGAACGCACAGATACGAACGGCATGAAAAATCTTTCAGAACAGTACCTGGTATTTAGGTTTTCATAAATACACTCAATATTAACTCTGCAATACACTATTTAAAGACGACTTACAGACCCCGAGGCGTTAGGAAATGGCCACGTCCTGCCCGTGGAAGTGGCTGTGAGGTTTGTTCCCAAACACACCTGGGCAGTGAGTGGGGTCTGTGGGCCCTCGCTGCCACCGTCCTGCAAAATGCCTCAGTCCTCATGAGGTGAGGGCTGCGTGTGCTCGTTAAATGAGGCTAATGCTGAGGAACAGATTGATACTAGAAGTCGATGTGGAACAATTGAATTTAACGAAGGAAGGGAAGTGATTTTGGGCATTTGCAAAGAAAAGAGATTATGAGGTGAGAACAAAGGGAGATGAAGGAGACCCACTGGGCTCTGGTGCTCAGGCTACAGCTGTCCTCCAGAGACCCAGCTCAACGATGTGTGAACTGTCTTCCATGCACCCACCTCTGCTGGTGGCTGAGACCATGCACATCAGACAAATACACGTCTGGTAGCACTTAGCTAAGTTCACAAGTGCAGGCCTGAGCTAATGAGACCCAACTGTAGAAATGCTGGAGGTTATGAGGCAGAGATGACCAAATTTCTCTGCACAGAGCCACCTGAGGTCTCATCAGGCTGCTCTTCAGCCATGCAACTCGTGCTGTGCTCCAGGACTGGAACAGGAAACACCAGATGCTGAGACATGCAAACCAGGTTTAGAAATGGTTTGGTGACGTTCAGGCTGTGCTGCCTTTCTGCCAGTGTGCTCCAGGGCAGTCTGTGCAGAGTCAGGCGCATTTACCCAGACAAACTGTCCATAGATGGTGCAGAGTGTGAAGCTGCACATGGTTATTCAGAGAACCACAATCTCTTCATGCAGATCTTTTGTGTATCGTTCCCTGTGTCACTGCACAGAAACATGAAACCCTTGCAGACTCCCTTATGTGAAACCATTCTAGCACCTGTATGATTCATGGGGAGGATGATACCTACCTGCCGCAGATCCACATAGACATGATGGGAGGGAATTTGCTGTATGAACAAGCAACTGAATGGAGAGGTGACCAACATTTTCCCAGCAGATTTTACAGATCACATTAATGAAATCTTCTTGTTTGCAGGTTGTGGAAGTGAATGTGCTCAAGTGTACAAAGAAATCTACATTATCCTATGTTGTTGTTCCGGTTCTCATTTTCTAGCTGGCTCCTGTCCTAGTCTCTCTCAGTAGCTCCTTTCCATCCTAGAAATATGAAATTTTTCTTTTCATGAGCTCTGAGAGGCTGCACGCTGTACAGGTCTGGCAGTGAGAGCACCATGAGCGCACAAGAGAGCGTCTTCCTGCTCCGTGTCTACAGAAGCCATTCTAGGGAAGTTCTCACTCAGCCCTTAATGAAGCCGCTGAGTTGCTCTCCTCTCCCAGAACACATTCAGTTCCTCAGATATGCTGAAACTTTGCAGGACAGGACATAGTGCAGATTCACACTTAAGTGGATTTCTACTGAAATCTCTTTCATGTTTCATTGACTAAGCCTATAGGCATTTTCATGGAAACAGCAGCAGAACTATCTAGGACCATCCATATCAAGCGAAAAGTCACTGCTTCCCAGTATGTAGGGTTGACAAATTCTCACACAAGCTTCTGTTATAATTTTAATATGGGAAAACCATCGTGTCTTACATGATTTTCATGGAAGCTTAATAAGAAATTCTGCTGAAGACAATGGGGCAGAAATCCAAGGTATGGAAATTTCAGCCAAACCACAGAAATTTGTCACAGTAACACATATCTGAAATCAGGGTATTGCAAGGAGTTTAGCCACCTCAGCTGTAAGCACTGCTAGGATCATACTGTATGAATATGGCATTATATAAAGTAATGGCTTAGTTCCTTCCATCAGAAAGCCTTTTCATAAATAAATTAAATCTCTGAAAAACAGACATGGCTAAATAACATTCTTTTCCTTCCTTAAAGGTTCTCATGTTTTTGTTGGATGATGGGAAAAGACAAGGAAAAGGAAGGATGAGCCCTTTCTTCAATCACATTATTAATATACTTTCTTTGCTCACAACCTAGTTGCTAAGCAAGTTATTCCAGAGGTTGTTTCTCAGAGCCATGATCTAAATATATTTGTGTCTGGTGCCATAAAGGTCTTGACTAACCAGAGTGAGGAATGTGAGTGCCCTCACTGGTATCTAGCAAAGCACCTTTAAGTATCATTAAGTATTTTAAGCATGTGCTCGAGTATATTGCTGATTAGGGATGCAACTACTCGGATGTGTAAGTACTTTGCTCACCTGGCACTGGGGATATTGTTTACATTTCAGTTAACGTAATATTAATTTGCTGACCTTTCTCTGTCACCTCTTCAAATTATTATAGTTTAGCAATTTTTGCTACAAAGACTTCAAGGGATTTAGAGCCTTGTTCAAATCCTAGGTCATCTTCAGATGCCTTTCAACAAACGTACAGAAGAGGTTTCAGCAGAGGCCAATGGCAGCTCCTTTCCAAGCTCTGCTGGCTCCTTCCACCCTTGTGATGGATGTGGTAGAACAGACCATGCGCCATCCCCTCCAGACCCACGCTCCATCCACCTAGCTTAAACCTATTCTTGGCAGAAATGGCGACGGCTTGCCTGGGCTATGTACTGAAGCACCATTTTCTTCTTCAAATTTTTGTGTGGACATCCCTCCAGGAAAGGCAGACAGCAACGTGACCGCGTTTACCTGCTCTGTGAACACGTTAGTGTCCCACATGCTCATACCCTAGGAAGGCAAGATCTAAAAGAGCAGTTGTTGGGAAGAAGCCTGTCTGTGTGACACAAGGGGGACGTGTGTGTGTGGCTTTAGTACTCACAGTCCGCACATGAGCAGCTCTGCACTAGCTCGAGCTTTCTCCTCTTGGCACATCTGAAAGTTTCATAAATGAATTACACTGTTGGAACATTGTACCAAAGTTTAACTTAATGTAATTTAAATATTACAGATTTGCCAATTACATAGTTTGATGTGGGCTGATTGAGTTATAAGGTTCATAATGTTCCTATTACTCTGCATTTAAAACACATTATTCATAATTTGGTGAAATTTCAAAGGACTAAATAGCCAGTAGATGGCACCAATAAATCCTGTTGTGAGACTTAAAATTGAGAAGTATAATTCTTGTATTTTTCTCGAATGCATTTTGGGAATGAGAAAAGCTGGACAAAAGAGCATTACTGATATACTTTATTCTTATTAGTTTATAGTAATAGGGAAAACATTTCCGTTTGTAAACAGAATGTGTTTTCTAAGTCAAAACTCTGCCATTTAGTTGAACACATAAACTCCTGAGGAAGGCTTAGTAAGAACGCATAGATGTGTTACAGTAATTTCCTAGTTATTTAGAAAATGCAGTCTTTGATGAGTTAATGACTTCTGAGCACTTCTCTAATCTCATGCAGCTCTTTCATCTCAAACCTTTCTTTACAATACATTTTCTTCCATAAATCCTTTAAACTGTAACCCCCCCCAAATGCCCAACAGCAGTGAAAACTGGAGAAGGAAGCATATTGAGAAAGCCAGCAGGTTTTTGCAAAGCCCTGTGCTGACCACATTGCTGGGTACCTGGAACCCATGTCATCTCCCTCCCCGAACAAAGTATGACCTATTTAGACTTTAGTCCTTCCAAGTATTATGGCTGTGTGGGTTGTGACACCCACACATAAGAAGATGCTGATTTCCTTTATGCTAGAAGGTTCTCATCTTTCATTTGTCTCTAAATGACAACACCGTGCCTTCACAGCGTTGCTTTAATAAAACAGTAATTATACTAATAGTATCCTTTCCCAACAGGTTACCTCCCCTGGTCTTGGACATTAAGCACAATGTAAACTAAACAGGAAATAAGCTTGTAAAGAGTAAACTTTCCTAAGAATGATCAAGGATATTTCATTCCTTGTGGGCTTTTAGCAGCCACCTTCACTGCTGGTAAATTTGCAGCCTGTCTGCTTGGGTGACAGTAACAGCAGGGACCGTGGGTGTTTTTCCTGACCGAGCCCCTCTTATCTCTTAATTTCTGCAGCTGGGGCACTCCTGGCTTTGGACAATGTCACAAAGGCTGGGGGAAAGGAAATCTCTGCTACATGGCGTGAGTCATTTCCAATGGAAAAGAGGGATACAAAGCCAGCACTCTATTAGGGTGGGCAGAAAAGGTACAGGTGACACTGATGGCAAATCAGAAAGTCCTGCCTTGATGGTGTATGTTGTAGCTGTGTGCTTCACTCCCTGAAAAACACTGATGCATTAACTTCAGCTGAACTGTCCCGATCAATACGATGTGTGATCAGCAACGTGGGTTTGACTTTACACACATTTCAAATGCTGCTTTTTAAGTTGTTAGTTCAAGATATTTATTGAAACATGAGAATGGCAAGGTTACAACAAAACAAAAGTTTTGGAAGCTCAGGTGCTAACTACTACAGGGTGATTTCAAAGGTACTAATCAACATGTTAAAGGCAGACTAACAAGCATCCACAGCACTGTTCCTGGGTATTCGTAATTACATGCATCCCATACCCAGCTAATGCATACTGTCTTCCCATCATAACAGTCCTGTGCTGCAGGGATTTCCCAGGTTCTGGGGAAGTATGTAACAGAGTACCTTGTACAAAAAAACAGATCTGTCTGTATATACCTCTTCCTGACATCTTCCAGTGGGATTTCTGGATTGGTGAATTCACTATTTGCTAAACTGTGAAGGAAGAAGTGCCAATAGGAAATTTTTAAAAATGGTTTTCATTGTTTCACAATTTCATATTTGTCTTTAATAGCATCTCTTTGAAATTTTATGGAGTAAAGTTGTTGTTAATGTATCACAATTAAGTAGCAAGTATCATGATCACTGTATCCATCATTTTTACAAATAGAACTGCAGGTTGTTTTCTGTAAATTTTTTTGTCATTTTTTTAATCTGGTTTTGATAAAATTATTTTAATTTTATAGTTTTAGTACTCGGAAATAATGGATGGACCTGCTTTTCTTAAGCTTCTTGACAGTTACTCCCAAGCTATTACAAAATGGAAACAGCATGCAGAATACTAAATATGTTTTCAGCTGAGATGTACAGTTCTGCCCGAGATCAATGCAGAATACAAAAATGAGTCACACTTTAGATCTCAGGGTGACTGTAACCACATGACCATTCATTTCTCAGGTTATTAAATTCTGCAGCACTCCAGGACTTGTGTCAGCATTAGTTTTAAACTAGGATTTGCAAATACACTTATGGAACCAGTCATACCACATCCTGGGAGATAGTGCTGACCACTGTTAACACTTACAAATTATATAAACCTCATTTTCTCAGTCTCCTTCCGTGTTGTTTCATCCTTACTGTTTAGGATCAACCATTATATCACCAGTCAATGTCTGGAAATGAAGCCTTTCCATCCAAGACTTTGTAGTCAGAAAGATTGTGGAGCCAACTGTGTGATTGTGAAAGCATCTCAAATACAAATTATGGCTGAAAAATGAAAGGTGAAATATTGTTAGACAAACGTTAAAAAAATATAGACAAAGCAAATAATGAATGAGAAAGAAAAGGCTCTAAGATGTGTCAGCAGTAATCTCAGTAGCTCATAGCTGGAAAAAAAAAAAAAGCTTAATTTGCAAGAGATTGATTCTAAGCATAAAACTACATTTTCTTGACTATATCTAGTTAGAATTCAAATTTGTCTTCGCACCTGGCATAGCAGAGTTTTTGTAATTCACAGATACCATCAGCTATGACTGACAATTTGAGAGAAGGAGGGCCAGAGAAGGGGCTAACCACTACTCCATTATGTATTTTTACATTATTTTTGTAACAGTCTACTGGTTCCATGTTTATGCTCCTGTTTTCTTTGTCAGACTTATTGCCATGTAACTGGATGTGTTCAACTTGAAGGGGGAAAGAGGAGGCCAAAACCCAAAAGGTAAAGCTTCAAACAGAGAAGGAAAGCCAGGAGGCAAGGGGGAAGGGGCAGCTGGCCAGGCTTCTCCAAGGCGATGGGATGAGAAGCAAAGCAGAAAGGCCAGGAGGCTCTTTGCTCTCTGAGCAGGGCAGACAGGAGGCTGGGCAAGAATGTACTTGCTGGATGGAGGTGGAACATACAGAGTTCACCTCTGGGTAATTGCTAAGAATCTTATGAAGCATCCAAAATGGCAATGCAAAGAAAAATGTGGCATATTAGCAATAAGAGAACCCTGAAATGTGAAGTGGGATTTGTGTGTGTCTGTGACACAAGAATCCTAACCTGCTCTTCTCAGAGCACAGGTTCATGGAGGCCTGTGGTCTTGGATTCCAAACTGGGAATATGTCTGAGAAGTATCCATAAAGCATCTCCTCTTGCAAAGGGAAGGTGGACGGCACTCATACCATCTTCTCCTGGATCTCAGAGAGCCTCTGGAAGGCAAAGAGACACTTAGGGTTCATGAGAGACTTCTCTGGACCTTCTTTGCCAACAGCAACCAAATCGTCATGGTTGTTCTTATCCTCAGAGAACCCAAACTCCCCTTGTGTGATAGAGATACCCATGTCTTCTTCCATGGAGGCACTTGTGTATGTTAGTATGATGTCCATGTCCCACAGCAGAACATAGTTCAGATCCTCACAGTAGCAAAAGACAATAAATTAACAACGGCTAAATGTTTGTTATTGTTTTTAACTGCCTCAGGGCCTTAATTTTAGTTCTGCCCTGCTATAAGTTGCATTTATAGCTGTGCTGGGCCACCTGGTCACAAATGACCACAGTGAGTCACCCTGTGCCACCAGTGGTCACCCCATGCCCTGATGATCCTATACTCAAACTTTCAGGCGGTTTAAAGACCATCTGAGAGGTTCAATCGAGATCACGATATGCTAGAAGGACACGTTCTCCTGGAACATTGTTTTTATTGGTTGTATTAGAGATAAGTCTGGGATGGGGTTCTATGTCTGGTCCAACTTTGCAGTGGTACCATGCTGTAGAACTGATGACTTTCCTGGTGAAGAGTGAAGATAAAAAAACAACCCTGGCGTGGTAGTAGAGGCCTTAGGTCTACTGAGCATCTAGACGGAGAGGCTGATCATGGCTGGTAGCTGATACAGACCTGAGGGTGCTGACAGCACTTAAGGGACTAGGCCAGCTGGGCAGTCCAAGTCTCTAAAGAAGGGAACAGGGACAACCAGCCCTGTTTACAGAGGTCAGAAAAATAATGGAAGTTCTGTACCAGAAGTATTGTAGCAGAGCTCCTGGGACCTTTTCAAAGTGTCAGTACAGCAAAATGGAGAGACAAGACCAAAATCAGTTTAACTCATCCAACTCAATTTCTTTTGGAAATGCAATTGGGGTAATGCAGCTAGGATTTTTCAGGCTGACCCTTAAATTCATAAATCCAATTTTACTATCTCTGTGCATCAAATGTCATATCAGCTAGCATAGAGTAAGAACTGACAATAAGTATCTAGGAACTTCATTCTTCACCACTCAAGAATAGTTATTTGCTCCTGCACAAAGGGACCAAAAATAAATTCAAATTAGTAATAACAGACAAAGATAGTGGTTCATTTCTATTCTCCTCTTTGTATTAGCATTATACTATCATGTGCCTCATATTTTGTAGCAAATTCATTCAACGTCCTTTGCAAAACTCAGGTGAAGGTGTTTAGGCAAGTGTTGTGGAGTAATCTATAATAAAAACCAGATACTAACATTTTTAATAGAAGACAAAGAACAAATTATCTTATTGTATAATTTTATAATATAGAAAATGTTAATGTATTCATTGATTTACATTGTTGTAACCAGCATCGGGATTTAATCCAATGGACTGACATTTCCATAATATTGTAATTCCTGTTTTGGTGAGATATACATGTTTCTGCATCTCTGCCAATTGCATTGTGTCTTTTCTTCGGCTACCAGCAAACCCAAGGTTTCTACAGTCCTGGGAGTAAACAGAATAATTTATTTAAGCTTTTGTTTGAGCGCTGTGTGAATTGCGTGAGTGGAACTGTCAGATGCCAGGAAAGAATTCTCAAATTTCTACCAATTTGGAAGAATCTAAAGCTGCTTTATATTCAAGAACTCTAGCTGTGTCAGTTCAAGTGCTGGTTTTAACCTGTTTCTGAATTTGAAAGCAATGAAACAGAAGAAAATCAAACCTGCATTGCTGGAGCTTTCTCCTTTCGTACTAATTCACAGCAAAGCAACATGGTTTACTCTAGATTATAGGTTATTGTGGGAGAACAGTAGCAAAATGATACATGTAGAATGAATAAAGAAAGGCTGCTTTCACTTGTGAACATGCACAAAAGTAATTTCTTTTTCTATTGTATAAAATTTTATAAACAGAAACCTTTGAAAAAAATACAAACCCACTGATTTTTGCCTGCAGTTATGTCACCTTATACCACACTGGCAGTGTAAAGGGAGAATATGCAACATACACTCATACATAAAGCCTTTATGCTAATAGTGTGTTATGCAATGGTCTTAGAATAAGATCAGTGTCCCTTGAATCAAAATTTACCTTTGGTAAGTGCAACCAAAGCAGTCAGTCAATGGAGGAAGAAAGATGTTCACGTAGGCCTATCCCCACTGACTTTTGAACTACTATTTTAGATATAGGAAGAAAATCATAGTGTAGAAATTATTTATACTAAGTTGTACTGGTGTGGCTAAGCAAAGCTTGAACCTGTCTGTCATGTGAAGAAGGAAACCATTATTTCTTTTGACCTCAAAGATATCCCAAATACCCAGCAGAGGTGGAAGATGCTGTTACTTCTCTGGGATTCTGACAGGCAGCCTGAGAGCAGTGTCAAGATATATTTATTTCTTGTACTATTCATGTCAAGGAAGTGGTCACCTGGGTTTGCTCAAACAGATCTCCAAGAGGTTTTTGAGAGGACAGAAATATATCTAAAAATTCAGTAGCACTGACTGTTCAAGTATGGGGAATAAGCACCATTTGAATTTGAAGAAAAACAGTTCAAAGAACTGAGCAGCTATAAATCAGGATAGCCTAAGCTGATAATAAAATATCATTAATTTACCACTAGAGAGGTCCGCAAGGTGATGATAAATGTGGTGAATAAGAACTAGCAGTATCTCCTCTTGGACATCAGCCTTCCATTTGCCTCAGAAACATCCAAGATGAAAACCCTCAGTGATTAATACCTGTGACAGTAGATTTCCAGAACACAGTGTACTTGGGACAGTAGGAAAGACTTTTCCACTAATCTAAATAGATAACCACAAGTAATCAAATGCATTTCAGAAATTACCGCTCCTTGGTTCTGAAAGACCAAAGTTCCACCTGAGACAGGGTGTCTGACCATCGCCAGAGGAACTTCTCATTGCTTTGCGATGTAATTTCTGTGCTTAAACCACCAGTGGAAGGTTCTCTCATGTATGAAAAAGTCAAATTCTGAATCACTGCAGGATCTTCCAGGGAAGACATAGAGACTGTGAGTATGGATCACTTGCTTCTGTCATAAGTCATGCTTAACTCTAAGGGTGTTGAGTCAGAGAAGCAGTGCTGACACAACCGGGAGAAAGAGCTGGGACAAAACTTTTCAGCAAATGTTGGTCACAGAAGTGCTTGGAACATTAGAGACATTATCTCCCATGGCTTGCATCCTGCTATGGCCAGAGCAGCCTGACTTTGTATACTCTCTATAAATAAACAGGATACATCAGAGATATCTGGATCTGTCATCAAACTCTGTTCCTAAATCAAATGATGTGAATTGTATTAGTCACTTTGATCAAAAAGGGGTTATATAAGGACAGTTCTAGGAGGATTACTTTGTCGATTTTCCTAGGTCTATAATTAAATGTAACACAAGTGTTACACATTTATAAGAGCGGAGCTAAATGAAAGACTTTGCCTTTCATGTGAGGAGTATGATATGAACTCTCTTTAGTCCAAATTCTGTCCAGGTCCAAAGTCAGCTATGGGCAGCTGGCAGCTATAGTTCTGAAGGCATCAGCCCTATTGTAGCTTATTTTCAAAATGTCAAGGTTAGTGCCTTCTAGAGCAGGCTACCTGGCAGTTAAAATTCAGTATGGCCACTAACACAGAGAGCCCTTCCAAGAGCCCTGTGGTGTTTTTGTGAACAGCCCTTTGTAGACAAAAGCCTGCAGTGATGACACAAGGTATTATAACAACTGATTTTACCCAGACTGTGATTTCTGATAGGGTGGGGCAGTACCTGTCACTCGAGCATGGTGCCTGTGTAGTTGAATGTAGAGCACTCATGTGCTGAGCATGTGTACGAGGTGGACAGGAATGTGTGATGGATGGAAGTGGAAAGAGTGGTGTGGAAAAATGAAAGATTCCAGGAGGGCTGAGCTGGGGAAGAAACAAGGAATATGTGTAAGGTTGTTCTGCCTGGAGAAGGAGGATGGAGACACACAAGCTAAGGGCTTGGACGGCAGTTGGGCTGCCCAGGTGGTGTTCCCCAGGAAGCTGGAAAGGAGGAGCTGATAGGAACTGGCTTTCATGGTGTGTGAAAGCAGCTTTCCCAGAGCAGTGATAGTATTGCTCTGCAGCTCACAGGAGATGTTTATGACAGGCTGCCAATGCTCTGTGAGACGAGACCTGGGGCCTAACACAAGGGCGCCTGTGGATGTGCCAGGTTGGGATGCCTGTGGGTGTTGGAGTTCTCTGTAGGGCAGAGGAAGTGGGACACAATGGAACTCATGCTGCCTTCAAAGAGCAGCTCCTGGGCCAGCCCGGGTTTATTGCAGAGGGAGCTGGTTGTTTTGTGCCTGTGTTCACTGGGACTGCACATGCACATGTGTATACACATCTGCAGTGCAGATGGTTTGGGACTGGTATTGGAGCTGAGTATCTGGCAGCATAGATTCACCTTGTGATAAAAATGCATTTGTAATATGAAATGCCAGTGAGAGCTTCTTAGAGGCAACTGAAAAATACCTATATAGTGCAGGCTTAAGAAGCTGCTTTCTTACCATGGATGGACGTCATTAATGCATTGTAAGAAAACAGCATGCAGACAGATAAGCAGTGATGACTGCAATTTCAGCTGCATGTATGCTGGGAGATGTGGCTCAGTATATATTCTGGAAGTTAAACTGTTGTATTTAATTAATTATTCTTCCAAATTGTCAAAAAATTGTCATGATATCAGCCACAGTCAAGGGACAGAAAATCCTTATTTGCTGGGTGTGAAATCCCAGCTAGAGCAGTAAAGTATTGTGTTTCAGGAGTGGGTGACAAACGCTTGCCTCAGCAATGATGTTAAATGTGTTAGTTCATCTGAAAGATGGTTTTGAATGGGAAACATGAATAATGAATGTTATTTCCATGGAGCACTGTGCCTGTTGTCACAGAGCAACCCACAGGTCAATTTTAGGGACCACAAGGTCCAAAACCAACTTTTATTAGACCAGCGAGGCACAGGGTTTTAGCACTCCAAATGTGACTTAAATACAGGTTCGGATATCAGTGGAGGAAATTATTGAGAGGGGCAGCCACTAATACAACAGGAGGTCCACAGAGTGCATGCACGTGGCTTCACCAAAACAATGCCGGAGCCGTCCCCGAGTCCCGGAGGAGTACACACTTGCCTAAGCACGGTGTGGGATTATTTTTATAGAGATACACGTACTCGCAGTGAATACGGAAAGTGTGCACTCGCGATGTCGCGAGAGTAAATTTATAATACGCTCGCAGTCCTGCGAGAGTTATTTTACACGTGCAAATGTGCACGGAATCCTACACGTGCTTATGTGGAAGCACGGGAGGAAAATATACTTGCGATTGTGCGAGGGGCTCTCGGCGGCCACTCGCGATTGTGCGAGGAAATAAAGTACTTGTGCAAGTGTGCACGGAAAGAAAATATACTCGCAATCCTGCGAGAAGTTTTACTTACACCGTGGCGGCGAGGCAAGCGGAGTCTCCATCCCGGGGAGGGGGGCTCTCGTGGCGGCAGTGGCTAAGCTCGTGCTCCAAGAGACCCGCGGCAATGGGCGGAGTCTCGACGAGAGTCCCGTTTTGTTATCTGATCAGACCAGACTGTAGGCATTGTATAAGCTTCTCTGCACCCCCCACACTGAGTGTGGGTGCCCCTGAAGCCCTCAAACATCCCCCACACTGGGCGTGGCCCAGTGTGCCTTGGCACTCCCTTCTTCTAATGTCCCAGGAGCCAGGGTGCTCTGGGCCAGACAAAAGAAGCTGTTAGCCTCAAATAGCAGAGAAAGGGGAAGATGTGCCATATTAAAAGAGGGAGGGGGGTTGCCATCTGCCACAATCCCACCCTGTGACTACAGTCATGGTCTGACAGAACTCTGGAGTGGTATGACAGTTACCTCTTGCCTCCAAAGTAAAAAGAGGACACTTCTGCCAGTGAGCCTTAATGTCCACTGTGGATCACCATATAACATATGTTGACTTACCCCTCCAAACAGTTATTAATAACAATCAAAAATAGAATTGAAGTAATTACAACAATCAACAATTGCCCAAGGTAATTATTGAGTCCCAGCATCAGTCACAGTTCGTTAGTGTTTCCATTCCTGTGGCTGCCTTCCTTCTGAATGGCTTGGTGGTGTTAGCTGGATCCTCTTCCACCCTGTCATTGTTGGTGTTGTTTCCAAGGCATCTGGATGCTCTTCCATCCCTTGCTGGTGTTAGGTGAATCTTATTCCACCCCGTCACACGCATCTGTACTTCTCTTCCACCCTGTCATCTTCCTTCGCCCTGCAAGAAAACACAAAAACAGATCTCGGTCCCTTTGGAACCGGGCTTTCATAGTTAAGATGTTGAACTAGCTCAGAAGGTTCTGAGCAGAAAATATCTCTTGGACCTTTTGTTCTGGGGGTGGGTCTTTATCGAGTGGTTTCCTGTTATTGACTCTTTATCAAAATCGTTAATGACCTCCATAATGCCCCATTTAGCTGCAGTGGAGTGCCAGTAAATTTTTTGATAGCAAGTAATATTAGCAGCTACTTTTAGTAAGCAGCAGTGCTGAGGCACATTGCCGGGTCCTAATGGGAGCTGCTTCTGACCCTCAGAGAGCACTGAGCCGGGGCGGGGTCACTGGTCCCAAGCCTCGGCTTTTTTTCCCTTTTTTTTTTCTTTTCCAGTTCGCAAGAGTGGGGGGGGGCGCTCCCGCCCGCAGCGAGCGGGGGGGAGGCGGCCAACCCGGGGAAGGTGGTTGCCTGCCAGCGCTCGCGAGGCCGGGCTGCCCCGCCCCACACCACCAGGACTTGGATGCCAGGAATGGTGGCGGGGGGGGCGGCCAGCCGGGAGGCGACAGAAGTTTTACGGGGGGAGGTTTGCCTCCGTTTTTCGGGTTATGCCCGTACTGGACATGTGTTTCTAGCAGCTTTCTCAGGCTGCTCCGTCTCGCACCGCTAGTCCCGGGGCAGTGGCCGGCACTCGCGGGGTGGGGCTTTGCTATGCCGGACCCTCCGAGTTGCCGGTACGGGGAAGGGACCGTCTGGACACCGCGGCTAGGGGCAGGTCGTGGTCTCGATCGCGATGGGCGATCGGGACCAGCCGGTCGGGAGGGGAGCGGCCAGAAGTAAACACACCAAGGCTCCCACGAACCGGTCGCAGCGCCATCAGTCCCGGAGAAGTCGCCAGCACTCGCGCGGTCGGGCTTTGCTATGCCGGACCCCCCGAGTTGCCGGTACGGGGAAGCGTTCGAACTACCACTTAACAATATCCGATCACCCTCGGCATACGGGACAACACAAACAAAGCACGTACACGTCTCCATCTCAATGAAAGGGCGCACAACCTCTCCTTCTATTTCATCAACACTGTTTTCAGTGTCGAGAAGCGGCAGGGCGGAGGGGCGTTCGCTTAAAAAGCCCGCGCGTTTGTTTTGCCGCATAACTTCTTCCTCTCTTTGGAAGTCAAGTTTACGCACATCCCGCACTAAATTAAGGCAAACGGCCAGAAGGAAACACACCCCGAGACGCCAAGCCGCCGCAGAGAGGTCCTGCTCCAAAGAATCAAACCGTTCGCCTCGGTGCTCAGATTTACACAGAGCCTGTGTTAGCTTTACACACAAACTGAAACACACCGCGCTCCCCATAATCATAAGAAGGAAGCACAATAATTCCTCCATCTCTGATATCCTGCACGACTACGCCAAAAATGTCACAGAGCAACCCACAGGTCAATTTTAGGGACCACAAGGTCCAAAACCAACTTTTATTAGACCAGCGAGGCACAGGGTTTTAGCACTCCAAATGTGACTTAAATACAGGTTCGGATATCAGTGGAGGAAATTATTGAGAGGGGCAGCCACTAATACAACAGGAGGTCCACAGAGTGCATGCACGTGGCTTCACCAAAACAATGCCGGAGCCGTCCCCGAGTCCCGGAGGAGTACACACTTGCCTAAGCACGGTGTGGGATTATTTTTATAGAGATACACGTACTCGCAGTGAGTACGGAAAGTGTGCACTCGCGATGTCGCGAGAGTAAATTTATAATACGCTCGCAGTCCTGCGAGAGTTATTTTACACGTGCAAATGTGCACGGAATCCTACACGTGCTTATGTGGAAGCACGGGAGGAAAATATACTCGCGATTGTGCGAGGGGCTCTCGGCGGCCACTCGCGATTGTGCGAGGAAATAAAGTACTTGTGCAAGTGTGCACGGAAAGAAAATATACTCGCAATCCTGCGAGAAGTTTTACTTACACCGTGGCGGCGAGGCAAGCGGAGTCTCCATCCCGGGGAGGGGGGCTCTCGTGGCGGCAGTGGCTAAGCTCGTGCTCCAAGAGACCCGCGGCAATGGGCGGAGTCTCGACGAGAGTCCCGTTTTGTTATCTGATCAGACCTGACTGTAGGCATTGTATAAGCTTCTCTGCACCCCCCACACTGAGTGTGGGTGCCCCTGAAGCCCTCAAACATCCCCCACACTGGGCGCGGCCCAGTGTGCCTTGGCACTCCCTTCTTC
Source organism: Columba livia (assembly GCF_036013475.1). Lineage (NCBI taxonomy): Eukaryota > Metazoa > Chordata > Aves > Columbiformes > Columbidae > Columba > Columba livia. The sequence goes on along the minus strand of NC_088603.1, from coordinate 141,134,949 downwards.
TAATGTCCCAGGAGCCAGGGTGCTCTGGGCCAGACAAAAGAAGCTGTTAGCCTCAAATAGCAGAGAAAGGGGAAGATGTGCCATATTAAAAGAGGGAGGGGGGTTGCCATCTGCCACACCTGTCCATTAGTACTGAACTCCGTACATCCAAGTGGTTCTCAGAGGTGGTGATACTGCTTGTGTGGGGTTTTAGCTGGACTGTGAAACAGTGAGAAGTAACTTTGCTCCTGTGCTTGGCAGTGTTGATGATGAGCTTTAGCTTCCCCAGGTCTGATTCTGAATTGGTAAAATTATGCTTTATATAACATAATAATGTGTCTAATAACATGCTTCAAAAATTGTATCATATTAATACTCTGAATGAAGTGGAAAAAAACATTGAGGATGAGGAACTAATTTGAGGGTAAGGTGGATGCCCCCAGCACTGCAGAAGAGCTGGTTCAGGGACATAGGCAAGACTCAGCACCTGGTGTTTTAGGATCAAATCAGCCCTTCAGCCCTTGAGTCAAGAAAACTGAACGTTAAGCCACTTACTAAGTGTGACCTGGAAAGTTCTGTCTGCCTTGCATGAACAAGCGAAATACTTTTATTTCCTGGTAAGAGCAGATAAAGATGACCATAAATATTTTTATGCCTCTGCATCTGACAGCTCCTCACAGCTGATAAAGAATAGGCTGCTGATTAGCTATGGTGCCTTTTCTTAAGCTGCTTTTTGACTGTGAGCAAATTGTTCATCCTATCCATGCAGTTAGTGCCCCAGACATACTTCCCTGTATCCAAAAATGTGGGTGTTTGACAGAGGTTAATGGAAATTAAATTAAAGCTGAATAATACTGATCATAATGCAAGAGTGTGCAAGCAAAGCTAATTAATACAACTGACAACGCAGCTCAGTCCTGTCCTGTGACACCACTCTCTTTCTTTCTCCATCGATCCTATTTTTTCATCAGCAGCCACACACAGCAATCTAGAACCTCTTGTTTCAAACAGCCAAGCAAGCTTGGTATTGACGGATTTTCAGAGGCATCCCACTTCTTTCACTCAGGACTTAGATGGTGTTCAATCCTCCCAAAAGAAAAGAAAGAACATTCTCCCTACTTCCTTCTTGCTTATGAACATCCTAATTCTACCACTAAGATTAGAGTATTTCCTGTGTTTTAGTGTTTTCTGATTTTTTCTGTGCCAGGAACTCTTGCAAATAAACTTGGATTCTATCTTGTAAAAAAGGCATATGTTACCAAATGTATTTTCTGCTCAATCAGCTCACTTTTTCCCCTACGTTAGTGACCCAGCTTTGCACTCAGTTTACTTCCAGGCAGGAGAATTGCTTTTAACTCTGGATAATATACATAGGCTGTCAGGTGTCCATACTAGGACCAGCACTGTTTAATATCTTCATCAGTGACACAGATAGTGGCATCGAGTGCATCCTCAGCAAGTTTAGAGATGACATCAAGCTGAGTGGTGCAGCTGACACACCTGAGGGATGGGATGCCATCCAGAAGGACCTGGACAAGCTCAAGAAGTGGGGAGGAAGGGATGGAGAGGACTGGGGGAGGAAGGGATGGAGAGCAGCCCTGAAAGAAGAACTTGGGGGCACTGGTGGATGAAAGATCAGACATGGGCCGGCAATGTGTATTTGCAGCCCAGAAGCAAATAATATCTCAGGCTGCATCAAAAGGAGCATGGCCAGCAGGTCAAGGGAGGTGATTCTGCCCCTCTGCTGTGCTCTGGTGAGACCCCACTTGGAGTCCTGCATCCAGCTCTGGAGCCCTCAGTGCAGGAAAGACATGGACCTGTTGGAGAGGGGCCGGAGGAGGCTCTGATCATTTGATCAGAGGGCTGGAACAGCTCTGCTGTAAGGACAGGCTGAGAGAGTTGGGGCTGTACAGCCTGGAGAAGAGAAGGCTTCGGAGAGACCTTATTGCAGCCTTTCAGTACTTAAAAGTGGGGAGAAGATAAGAAAGATGGAGACAGACTTTTTAGTGAGGCTTGTTGCGATAGGACAAGGGGTAATGGTTTTAAACTAAGAGGGGGGAGATCAAGGCTAGATATAAGGAAGATATTTTTTACCATGAGGGTGGTAAAACACTGGCACAGGTTGCCCAGAGAGGTGTTAGATTCCCCATCCCTGGAGACATTCAAGGCCAGGCTGGATGGGGCTCTGAGCAACATGATCTAGTTGCAGATGTACCTGCTCATTGCAGGGGCCTGGACTAGATGACCTTTGAACCTCCTCTCCCTTCCAACCCAAACTATTCTATGATTCTATGATCTGAAATCAGACAGGAGGACATGAAAATCCCAGGATGATAATGGAATAGAAAAGAGGTCTTCCAGCCCTGCATCCTAGACAACCACATCTTGTTTCTGTCTTTTACCTCTTCTACATCTTTCACCAAGATAATCTGGAAAGGATGCACCTGGAAAGGCACCAGTGCAATGAGGGATGCTTGGCCTGAGGATACTGAAGATTTAATTTTGAAACATCACAGCATATCTAGTTCTTCAAAATATGAAGCCAAATTTGCCTCACCATGGAAAGAAAAAGTACTGTGGAGGCAGTGTGCACACAATGTTGCAGATCACGTAACACCTCCTAAGCTTTTAATTTCAGAAATGCCGCCTCAGCGCATGTTCCCCGGAGGCACGAGAGGAGCAGAGTCCCTTAAACACCAACTGCTCTGGGGGCTTTGCTTGCAACAAGCTCTCCCCCTCCATTGCTCCCTGCAGCAACAAGGACTCTGCTTGCCAGGTGCAGTCTGACCCTCGAATTCGGAGCATCCTTTTTGCGGGGTCCCCTACATGCCTGACTGCTGGACTGTGGCTTCCTCCTGTCCCCAAATCCTCTGGCTTTTTGGCACATCTGAAAGCTGTTCCTTTGTACTACTCTTCCTTTTCCACAGGAAACAAAAACGTTGCTGTGTCAGCATCTTGGCCAGGAATGAAAGAGAACAAGCTACTTGTCAGACAACACCCGAGGCATAGGCAATTAGGATGGGGATGATATTTCAGCAAGATAACCCTTTCTGGCACTAAGGAAAAAGATCTTAAAAATTTAGTGCATTTTTTTTTTAAAAAAGCACTATCTAAAAGTCAGGAGTTCATTTGTATGGCTTAGGTTGAACAGTGTAGCAGCTACTTTCTCTACCCTGTGCTTTCCATTTCAGACAGGAGTGAGAGTATTTTATTAATTATGTATTCTAGTTGCCTCATACATTTACAGGACCTGCACCAAATAAACAAAACCGCATCCTCTCTGTTCTCTGCCCTCCCTGCTTCTCCTGCTGGACATGAACCAGGCTGCCGGCTGCTAATCCTTGGCTGCTGGACTCCTGGAGACCGCGGATCTTTTCAACAGGCAGTTAACAGCTTTGCTGCCAGCAGGGCCCATGCAATTTCTCTGGCAGGAGCATTGTGCTGTTTTCTTCAACATTGTACTTGGCTGCCAGTCTTTCCACACTAGTGCATTTTTAAATTATTATTATTTTTTGCACAGCTACTGGCTAGAATTTGTCATTATTTCATGGATTTTTTTTGTGTGTGTGTGTCATAGACACATTGCTTTTAATGGGGGCCCAAATACGCAGCCCTCACTAAGGTCATGCCTATATTGGTATGTCACTGGGGATGTATATAAAAGAACTTTTTGCACTTGCTGTGTCTAGTGGTGAGGCACTCAAGCAGGATTCACTTCTTGCTCTGTCTTGTGGTACTTTTTAATCCTCCTCTCATAATTGGCTACTTTTGTAGCAGTCACATGCCTACTTTACCACATTCTGAGAGGGTCTCAGACACACCAGAAATTATCAATGTCTTGTGCAAGAAGAAGAGGATATAGCTATATTAAACATATCAGAATTGCTCAATACCTTTTGAGTGAAGAAGAGGATGTAGCTGTATCCTGAAGCCTAACTGGGACTAACTCAATACATTGTCCTACTTGTTTTTTCACAGTAGCATTTTTTATAATTCCTTTCTGACAAATATAACATGGACTGCAGTAATTTCTATCTGAGCACTGAAGTGTTTCCCATGATTCAGAAGTAAATGTTGTCTTTTTGCGTGCTTGAATATATACCTTCTTGATCTATAGCCATGCCATATGGATTTTTATCAAGATTTTGAAAAATTCCTCGCCAGCAGAACACTCCTACATGACTGAAGTACAGAATCATCCTTCTCCTCAGCCAGCTCTTTTTGTTTGTTTGTTTTCTGTCAATCATCCTCACTTCCCATGTCTTGTGTCAGAGAACACTCTGTGTCTCTTGGGACAAGGACTGTCTCATCTTGTGTTCTTACACAGCGACCTCAATAATGAATCTGCTGGGTGCAATTGGTAACAGTGACAAGAGAGGAAGAATGACAAATAGCAATCATTACAACACAAGGAGAGGTGGGTTTTCATTACATGGGCATGTCGTGCCTGATATGAGCATGTCATCCCTTTTTCTTGCAGACTTTATATCTGGATGAGCCCTGAGTAGTACCAGACTAATACTGTATGTCAAAAGTCTTTTTTGTTCACAGGTTACCTCAGGGATGACCTCCTTGGAGAACAAAAGGTTCTAGAAAACTGAGTAGAACCGGGCTTTCTGGTAGCTGTGATAGAACAACACGTGAAATGAAGAATCAGTTGTCCCTACCCCACACAACAGCTATCTATCTACTGTGATCTTAACAAACTTTCCTAGACAATCTCTCAAATAATTTTTGATCCCCAGTGTCTTTTATTTCCTAGCATTTAATTTTTCCAGCTCCCCCTTAAGTCCATTTCTTCTTGTTGCCTTCAATACCTTCTTCGGTCAACATAAAGGAAGACCACAAGAATGCATCCATCAGTGCTCTCTTGGGCACGGAGTAGGCAGGCTTGCTCGGGCTCTCTTGGGGACTGTGCCTGCGAGGCTGCCGAGTGCTTTTTCTGGTCTCTTCCAGACTTTCTTAAAGTGAGGTGCCAGAAATGGCCGAGTGCTTCAGCAGGGACCTTCCTGAGGCTACATAACAGGGAAGGATTGCCTCAGTGTGTACTAAATTTGCTATTCATAGAGCCAGCTCTGAGTTATAACTCTTGGTCTCTTCTCCCCCCCAATAACATGACATCTTATTGGAGATAATGTCTCGGATTGCCAGTTTCTTCCACTTTTGCCATGACAGCAACCTCAAACACTCCCCTTCATAATTACAGAGCTACCATTCCTCTCATTTTTAACCTCATAAGCCTGCTTTGGCAAATACAGCGATTTCTTATGGGGAATACACATATTTTAGCTTCTTTGATGTGACTGCACAGTCCATGAGCCACAGCCTGAGGACATCAGATACAAAAATAATTGATTCCATGAAGAGGAGGCAGGAACCATTCATCATACCTTTGCAGTCTTTGGTCTTGGCTTTTAAAAAAGATAAATCAGCAGCAAACACATGAATGTAAAGTGCACAGAATAATAAACAGACACTTAAAAAATGTTCTTTATTTTAATTTCCAAGTTCAGCTTTCAATAATTTGCAGATAAAATGAGAGTACAAAAATTCTCCCTTTAGTCTAGTTTGAGAGTAGGTAGAGTGTTCATCATTTCCAAATAAAATTAAGCCTGCTTTTTCAAACACCATTTCTATGCACAAGTTATATAGCTCATTCTTTTCATAAGGCATGTAAAACAGATTTCAGTCCAAACATTAACATGTTTTATACTTGGGTGTCAGAATTAAAAATATAACTACAAGGTTCACAAAAACCCATGCCTGAACTGCAGAACAGAAGTACACACTCAAGACACTACACTGTACACACACAGAAACATGCTTATATGAATATATATGTATATGAACATATTAGGAAGATTAAAAAAAATCTGTTTTCTGTTTCGTATGTGATCTTAGCCATTTAGCTAACAATACATTTTAACCCAGTACTCATATGTTGCTTACACACACATTATACCTTCCAATTTTTTCAGTAAAAGATAATTTCTGTCACACAGTAAAATTGTGTGTCTTCCACTCAATGTCATACACTAATGGTGAAATGATTAAATACATTAAGGAAGCATAAGGAACAGAGTGAAGGAATACTGAAAGATAAAATTGCACTGAGTCATTGAGAAGATGAATTTGCCTAATGATGTCTATTGGTAAGGGTAAATTCTCTCTCTTCTTTATCCAATGTCCCCTTTGTTTTGAGTGACTCCATTTCTTGCATATTGGAAGAAAATGTATTTTATATATATGTACATATCAGAGGAAGATCCTATCTATGTGTTGTGTTGGAATTGTGGAAACATAGCAAAGTAAGTTTGTTTCTATTTAAATCCCGAATCATAGAAACTCACTTGATGTTGGCAAATTATTTCAGCAGAAAGTGTGTTATTTCAGTTTAGCTTTAGAAATCCTCCAGTGCGACTGAAGGACATGGAGCAAATCAGGTGGCATAATACCTTTTTGGGGAAAATTGCATTTCAAAAATCCTCTCATATATGAAGACACAGATGTCTGCACGTCCTTTATCTAATAACATGGTTATTTTATTTCATGTGTTTGAGCTGTTTAAATTTGAAAGATGCTACTCAAAGAACTGACCCTATAAGTAAAACTCTTCACTCCTAGGAAGGTCACCTGGAGTGAAGATGTCCAGATCATTCTTTGAGCTTGCTTCTTCCACTAAAACCAGCACAGGAATTTATTTTTAGGACTTCAAATTGTTTTAAGCAGTCTAGACTATATTCTGTCACCCTTAATTATACACAGTGGTATATTATTTCATAAACAAATTGGTTGTTTCTACTGGTGGTTGTCTCTAGCAGAAGAAAAGTGAAGAAAACATAAATATAACCCTATCTATGTGCATAGGCAGGATCCACATCTCCACAACACGTAAGGTCTTTGGAAGCTTGCGCATCAACAACTAAGACGCTACCTAAGACAATGTAATTTATTTTAAGGTAGCACTTAATGAATAAGAATAGTGTTACATGAGAAGAGTTTATCAAGTTGCCGGTAGTTAGGCATGGATTTTACCACAGAAGTTGGATCCAGCCTTTGAATGCCCTAAGGTTAAGTTTCAGGATATAAACAGGTTTATAAGATCTTAAAGTAGCTGAGGAAAGTTATCAGGGGCAGACAGAGGAGTCACCCAGGTCCCTCAGCCTTCATGACTCCACAGCTGCCACCCTGATGGGGGATGTGGTCACCATAAGCAAGTTCTCCAGTATTGTCCGGGTCATTACATACGAAGGCCATCTCCTACTAGCCATCCTGTCACATCTCATGCTCTGAATACGAGACTCAAGAACTGCCTCCCTGATTGCTGCTCACTTGCAGCAAGGCTTGTTTCTCATACCGGTGTTCTCTGCAGCATTGCAGGCTTTCTTCTGTTGTGTGACCCAAGCTATCAGATATGTCTGGTCAGCACGTCATTACAAAAGAAATTTATTTGCTAGTAAATGATCTGCCACAGCTCATTCATCCTTGCACCTGCTCACACTAACGTGGTGAGCTATGGAACAGCTTCTTACACAATGAACCTTCCCTTTTGCCTTCCTTCAAAATCCCCTCTACTCTTTCACATACCAGCATCACTGATCTCTTTCTGTAGTTTCCCTGTATCAGGTGTGTTTATGCTGCACTCTCTGCCAGTAAATCCTTTGAAACAGAAGCAGGTTATGGGTCTGGCACAGATATGAAATATAATGTTGCCAGCAAGTTGGCAGAAAGCCACAACTTGGAGCAACCTGCCCAGACTGCGGTTATCTTACCCATACAACACTATTGTCAATGTATTTCAGTTCTTCTGCCGTACAGGATCACTTACCAGATAACACACTAACCCACAGGAACATTAGCACAAGTTCTTTACCCCTTTTTAGGACATCTAAAAATACATAGTTCTTACATATATTCTGCTGTAAGCAAAAATCTCACACTGCCTCTGGATTTCAGTTCGCCTTTCTGTCACAATAATCAGTGAACAATTCCCTATTGCATAAACTTGTTGCACTCCAAGTAAAATATCACATACTCGTAACACAGTAGCAAGTTATTAACATTATCCTAATACAGAATAAATTAGGATTCAGTCTCACTATTCTGTTTATACCTATTTGCATACATGTAAAAAAGACTTCTTGCAGTTCATACACGGATTTTCTATTCAACAGCATTAGTTTGTTATGAACGACCTTTGAACAGTTATTTTAAATGGCCCCCTGAAGATACTCATATATGTCTGATGGCAGAGGCAAGTAAATTTGCCACTTTTATCTTCATAAACAAACAAACTCACAGAGAATATATACCATTACTTCTATATTAAGAAGTAATATGTTGAATTAATTCCTGGTCTTTACTACACTGAACATTTATATTTCTTTTAGCTGTATATTTATGATGAACATGGAGTGCTATGATACAGGACACTTATTTACAATGCAATTAAATAAGTTTTGCAAGGCAAATCAACTATATCTGATCAAATAAAGCTAATTCTTGGAGTTGTCATTGTTTTAAAAATCATGGTTATTTTCATGTAATGCTAGTGATCAGTTTGAACCTCAACACAATTAAAGGAGCATGTATAGAACAACCAAGTGGCCAGAACCTTACTTGCCAGCTAAGACTAGGAACTTCGAGTAAGGCTGATCAATATGAAAGTTACTGTTTTTAAGACCTAAATTCTGTCAATACAGAAAATAAATTAAAACTAAGTAATTAAAAGATTAATACATAAAAAGGTTACTATATGACTTAACTACATATAACAGATATATATAGTTTAAAAGAGACTTAATGGAAGCCACCTGTGTGTCTCTTTCTGAGATATCTGGGCTTGAGTTTTATGAAAGCAAGTGCTTTAAATTAACTCTGTGGGTTTGAATGTACACACTTGAAACCCCTCACGACTAAAAATGCAGGTTCATGTGCTCATTTCCCGGTTTAAACTGGGAAGAACTGTACCGCCCATCATTCAGCTTCATTCTAACAGCAACGCAAAACAAGACATACACAAGGAGATAACATGACTTAGTAAAAACCAAATGGCATGAATTTTGACTTATGTCTGTGCAGTGCCACTGCTTCAGACAAGTGACATGTGAACATCCTGCAGTGTCTGCAGCTGGTTTCTATAAGACATATTTCTGAAGGCACTCAGCAGCAGCTGCCTGCTGTGTTCAGCATGGAACATGTAGAGATCTTCATGTCTTCAGCAACTGGCGACATTTAAAGTGCAGTGACGGATTGTTAGGTCCATCTTCACCTGCGCTTCGTTTTGTTAATTGGCACAATTCTTTGTTTTCCTTCTGTCGCTTTGTCTGATGCTTTTTGTAATATTAATGGTGACTTCTTTTGCGGACATTTTCTGTGTGTCCCGTTTACTCTGTGAAAGTTTTAAACAGCACAGTGATTCCACACTGACAGCACAAACAGACATTGATGATTACCTCCTAATTTATGAAAACTGGACTACTTAATATACAGAAAGACTCCAGTATTCTTCACACAGTGCTGTGATATGGAGCAACTTTCTCATTCAGCATGGACGCAAGCTTTTATAACTGCTATAAAGGCAGTGGACTCTAGTTGGCTTTGGATCAACCCTCTTGGCTATCATTAGCACCTCTGCACATATGTATTCTAAAAGCGGAGCAAATAGATCTGGTTTCAGTCCAGAAGTGGAAATTAGAAGTTCCTTTTGATGTCACTGGGAGTTGAGTGTGATTAGCCTGAGACAGAATTTTCTCTATTTTACATTTCTTAAGTGAAAATACAGTTTCAAAATAACACTTAGTTCTGTCTGCATATAGGGTACAAGTACAGTATTTACCTTTCAGAGCTTCACCAGATTATTTGCAAATATTAAAGAAGTCATTCCATCTAAGGCATGCAAGTGGATCCCTAATTTAAATTTATCCTTCTCCGTCGCCCAATCTGTCTGCTTATTGCCATAAGCTGCACACTATAGTGCCTAGTAAACAGGATAGGTCTGGCAAAGGACACTCAAAACTGGGCTGGCAGAGACACAGAGCTGAGTTAGGTAGATTTAGTTATTACATTTGCAGTGTTTCATGAGACAATTAGTAATTGTAAAGAATGCCAGGTAAATAAGGCATCGTTTATATGGTAATAGTGCCAGGTGATAAAACTGATAAACTTCCACTGACGTGAGTGAAAAGTACCTATTTATCTGAGAGCAAAAGCTGCTCCTTATTTGCTGCTGTGTATTACTGCAACTTTTTGCAGCCTGAATACAGCTGCTCCCTTGCTATCTGCTCCCCCAGTGCTCCTGTTCACACAAGGACTCTCGAAAGGCTACACACATCACGAAAATCAAACCAGGTCATTGTCAGTCAGTGACATAATCTGGATACCACCTTTGCTTTCAGGGTGCTTGACCATTATATTGTCGTCACTGGTATTACAACTTCTTTCAGCAGCAGCATATTTTATTTCCAACAACGCCATGCAGCACTATAGTCTTGGGGAAGAGTGGCTGGAAAGCTGCCTGGCAGAAAAGAACATTGGAGTGTTGGTCAACAGCCAGCTGAACATGAGCCAGCAGTGTGCCTAGGTGGTCGAGAAGGCCAACAGCATCCTGGTTTGTATCAGAAACAGAGTGGCCAGCAGGACTAGGGAAGTGATTGTCCACCTGTGCTCAGCACTGGTGAGGCTGCATCTCGAATCCTGTGTTCAGTTTTGGGCCCCTCACTACAAGAGACACTGAGGTGCTGGAGAGAGTGCAGAGAAGGGCAACAGAGCTGGTGAGGGGCCTGCAGCACAAGTCTCATGAGGAGCAGCTGAGGGAACTGGGGCTGTTCAGCCTGGAGAAAAGGAGGCTGAAGAGAGACCTTATTGCTGTCTACAACTACCTGAAAGGAAGTTGTAGCATAGAAGGGGTTGGTCTTTTCTCCCAAGTAGCAACTGATAGGATGAGAGGAAATAGCCTCAAGTTGTGCCATGGAAGGTTCAGATTGGATAGTAGGAAAAATTTCTTCACCAAAAGGGTTGTGAAGCAGTCGAACAGACTGCCTAGGAAAGTGGCTGAGTCACCATCCCTGGAGGTGTTTAAAAGATTTATAGATGAGGTTCTTAGGGACGTGGTTTAGTGGCAGTGTTGGGTTAGTGGCTGGATTCAATGATCTAGGTGGCCTTTTCCAACCAAAATGATCCTATGATTCTATGACCCCCACAAGAGGATACTAAAATTTCCCAGATGCAGCCTGTGTCAAACCCTTTCTCTTCCCTTTTGACACCATTAACTGTGCCATGTCATGTAACCAATGGTATAGGTAAGGCAGTAGGATGCTTTAGACTCTGAAGTTGAGAGCTTGACGCCTGAGAATAGAACAAGAAACAAAGATGTAAAGCAGTTTACCCCCTGCTGCCTCACAGACCAATGGCAAAACCCTGAGACCACTGGGTGTTGCATCTCATTCTATTCTGCAACATGTAGAAGTAAAAGAACTGTAGTCAACATGAATATCCAGATGAATAAAATGGGCACTGGCAAACCAGAGCTGGACCCTAACTTAGATACTACACTTTCCCTGTAGGAAAATAAATTTATTTTTTGACTATAAGAAGTCCAGACAAATTAAACTTCCTTTCTTAGACACCTGTATTAGGTACATAAAATAATGTAGATGCCCTACTTATCATCAGAAATGTTCTTTGCAGTGGGTTGCAACAGTACAGATATGTATTACTAAATGTATCTTAGCTACTAAAAGGGCAGGAAGGGCCATAGGGCCCCAGGTCAGGAACCCACACTTCACTGAGAAGTCCCATTACAGTCAACACTCACATTATTAATATGTTGTGGGAATTTGCCCATAGTTCCTTGTAAGTCTAAATACAGAAGTAATTTTCCAATCACTTACAAAATTAGACAATTTTCTTGAATGATATGTCAAGTGTACACTATAATTCTCAAGTATGGCCAAGTCATTTTCAAATTGGATTAATAATTAAGTTAGTTCTGTTCAACCATATCCAATCTGACCAACTCATTTTTCGCTGTGGGATACTGGCTATGACAAGCATTTATGTTTTTCATTTACAGCAAATCCATGGCTCTAGATATCATGCTCCTGTAGAATGTCCCTATACATCTGGGGCTCCAGTGTCTCGTGGAAGGATACAGCAGGATTGAGGTCACTGGGGAATATTTCTGTACTACAGCAGTACAGAAGATATAAATACATGTATCAACATGTTGTTTGGAGGCAAATGCAAGGCGAAGTTCAATCAAATTCCCCTTTTCATTTGCTCAGTCCTCCTGGATTTAAATTTGCCTCCTTTAAGGACCTGGCTCCCAAAAGGGGACAGCTTCTTATGGGGTGGGTGTAGTAGTTCCACCACACAGCATGCTGAGAGGTCTTCCTGTCTGAGAAACTGAGGAAGCACTAAAAAGACATAGGGTTTCAGTTGTTTTAATCTGCAGCAGCTCAGCAGCTGCTACACAAACAGGGCAGTATATGGAAACCTGTGGGACACAAGCAGGTAGGCAACTATGACAGAAGGAGTTCGGGCTTTGGTCTAGCCCCAAAGCCTTGGTTGTTTGTACGTTATTGCTACGCTGGATGATCCTTCTGCAACGTACACAGTAGGTGAAGGGGAGAAGCGGGGAGGGTCTGATCCAAAGCCTACTGACAGTATTGAAAAGACTCCCATTGACTTTCTCAGACTTCACATCCAGCCCTGAATGAACTAGAGATTGTGCAGTGCACACAATTTAAGAAAAGCAGCAATTAAGGAAAAACACGTTCCATTTCTGTTAATTAATTTAAACGGTTTGCACAATTCATGCCACAGCTGGACTGACCTGACAAAAAATAAGTGTAGGGTATTTTTTTCCTGTAACAAATCTATGTGTTACTCTGATTGCTGAATAAAACATCAATTTGTGGCTATTCAGGCCTGAAGCACTGTCAGAGGTGCTGGGCTCAATCATACTGTGGCTGTGGTGAAGCCATTTTTCCTTATCCCAACACATTAAATACAGTTTGGCTGCAGCGAGAAAGATTGTCACAAAAATAAGTTTGGTCTAGTTGAAGCTAGTGCTGAGCATTGGGGAACATAATTATGCTCTTACCTCTGCTGCCCTGAAGCCGTTCTGTCTCTGCGTTGTAGCTCCTGTGCCATGGACCATGGGGGTTGCACACTGAGGAGCACTGTTGTTCCTCTTCTCGGTGCTCAGCGTTCCCGCTGTGGCTGATGCTGCAGTTACACCTGTCTGAGCTGATTTTCCATCCTCCAGAACACCTAGCAGTGACACATGAAATTGGGCAATTAATACTGCGGGGAATTTTATAATGGCAGCTCTGTCTTCCCTTTATTTCTCCACTTTTTTTGATAGCACGAGTCATGGAAAGTGCTGTACGATACTACAGTGAGAACAGCCTACCTGCTTTTGTCATCTTTATCCTCACACTTCACATTATTTGGCCTTTTTCCTATAGCCCATTGCTCTTAGAAACACTGATTCAGAAAACGTGTAAAACCAGTTAATGAGTGCAGCATATCAGTGGCCTTTTGGTCACCTGCAGATCTCCACTGGCTTCTCCACACAGCTGCTGGCTTGATAGAGGATTTAACGAAGGACCCAAAGGGGCTTCTCTTAAATCTGTCTCAGTTCCGGTAAATGAAGGGGTTAGATGTGAGCCTGACAGATGAGACTGGTATGAATGGAGAGATTGCTCTATTTGTGTCCTTAAACATTTTTTTTAATCTGAAGTTGAGGAAAGAAATTAAGGAAAAATATATTTAATACTGTTTTGATTGTCAGAAATTGAATAAATTACTAATTTGCTTTCTTCTCAGCTGTGCAAATGAGTCATGTGTTGTACAATATTAATTGCATTCACAAAAGTCTGTTGTCATTTATGGTGAGTACAGAGCACTAAACATCTGGTTGCAATACTGGGTCTCAAATAAAAATACAAAGAGCTAGTGGGATGCATGACTATAACACTCAATTTTATTTTTTGCAAAGCTCATTTATAAAAAGCTTTATGTTCAAATAGAAAAAAAAAAATATTCACTAACTGGCAATGCAGGTATCAAAACCGGAGGAAGAAGCAAGGAGTCCCAGTTACTAAGGGAAAAATAAATATGAGGGAAAGCAATAACAATTTATAGTTACTTGAAGTGTGCATTGTGTCATCAAAACCTTCTGCTGCGAATTGGGTGGCAATTCAAGCGCAGTATTAGGGGTATTAAAAGAGACATAAAGTCCTGAATTCTGTTCCACATATCTGTAAGAAAAGCTGCTTTATCAGTAGAAAGCAACATCAGTAGCAGATTGCAAAGGCAATGACTGAAATCAAATAAAGTCTTGATATTGAAAATATCTAAAGCTGTGTAAGACTTAAAACATCTGAACACAAAACTAGTCAGTGCATTTCCCTGAGCAGTCAGAAGATGGTGTTAGAGTTTTCCTAAGAGAGTTTAACCTGGAGTGGTGGTCACTAAGAATAGTGCTAAATCATCTGATTTTTGATAGAAAAAAACTTGAGTTGGAAGTTGAAAAAATTACATTAGAGTTTATTTTAAAAATATTTGTCTTTGGAAGATTCCTTTTCTGCTGGATGTAAAACCTAATGTCATTCTCTGATCTAAATCTATGGGCAACTTCCTGTAAGACAAGAGTAAACCTCGCCTCTTCTGCATCTCCCGAAAGTCCATACTTACTTCTGGTTTTGGTCTTGCCTCTTCCTACCACTCTACCGTGGAAGATGTGAGGCAGAAAAATGACTCGGTGCAGAACAGTAAGTGGCACAGACTGGTATAATGGATAAAATAAATTGTCAGGACGGGAGTGGGAGAGGCAATTAGGCATGTGTGAGTCAGGAGTCAGGCCGCGGTGTACTGCTTCACCTTGCAGCGGAGCTGTGAGAACAGGCTTGAGCACAGCTTTGAACAGGCAAAACTCCCTAAGCGCTACATACTAATTCCATTAATTGAATCTTGGATGTTTCAAACACACATAAATTGCGAATTTTTCCTTCTGTGGAGTCATCCTACTAAATTACTTTCCATCATGTGTGCCTTTGGCCATCTGGCCTCTAAGTAAGTTGTCTGGAGAAGCAGCTGTCAGCTGCAGAACCACTTTGTTCAAGGACAATTGTTCATGTATTAGATTGTGTTGCATCTTTTTCTCTCTCACAGAACAATTTTTCTTACATCAGTTCATTTCTGGAGGATGATGGAAAATCTCAGTCCTGAAAATGGTATATTTGGGTCAGTGTTTGTGTTCTGTTAGTTTGCAGCCCAAGCATCCTTGTTGCATCCTGCTTTGCAAGGCTGAGACATTTTTCTGCAATACTTGTCAGAAATGAACCAGATATCAGCACCTGAGCCTTCTGCTGTCACTCCCACTACAGTTTTACAGGTGACCTAGTGGTCACCAGTACTAGCTTACCCTAGCAGTCAAAAAGCTTTTTTGTTTTATTCTGAAATGTGTTTGCACTGCTGAAGTTAAGACACTTTTAGATTTCTTTTTCATTGGCAAACAAGTGATTTACAGAGTAAGCAACAGCTTAGAGGCTTCAGTGATTTGTTCTTTATGTATGAGCACTGAGCAGAAATTACAGTGAGAATGCCTGAGCAGTGTAAGTAAGAGCACAAGATTTGTTGGCAATTCATAAAGTGACAGCTATTTTATAGACTAGAAATATAACACAAAATGCTGATTGCAAAACAGAGATGATGTTAAAGAAGATATTAGGAATACATGACTGCTTTTTAAATAGCAAGTATTTTTGCATTGCTGTTTGGGGTTTGCCATAGTATACAAAAATGGAAAAGTTAACTTTCTTCTTCTGTACAATCTAGAATGTGCAAGCTAGCAGGGGGGTAATGCTCAGGGTCTTGCTTTGGTGTCATTTAAACCAAACTAACTTTAGAGACATTTATGTTATCCCCACAGCATGGGTTTGGTAAATAGCCTCCTTGGTCTTTCATTGTAGAGCTTCACTAGAAGTTTAAACAAATGGTTCAGTAATTTAGTTTTCATTCTCATGTTCTCTGCCAGGACGAACCCTGCCAAAAGTCTGTGGGCATCCTGAGGCCAGGGAAAACAGCAGATCCCATCACAATGATCTGTCAAATCCATATATTTTATTTTTAAAATAACTGGCAAGCCTAGAGTATTCTTATGGCTCCGTTCCTAAAGCTGAGTTTCTGGGTGATCATCAAACCCCCAATAATGTGGTGGTGACCTTTCCCTTAGTAGTCGGAATGGTAGTCGGGGTTTGGGGGACTGCCAGGCCGTTCCCATTATGGGGAGGAATGGATGACAAGGGGCAGGTATTTCATTGCATGTAAACAGGTTTATTTATAAAGAACATGCATGAGCTCTCTCTCAATGGATGTGAGGAGAATACCCAAGCAGCAGCCGCATTACTCTCAAATCCACGTCTATCATTCCAGCAAGAAACATGCTTCAAAGAATTTGCTGTCCCATGGCAATGCATATTGTCATCTTCCTTTTAATGGGCTTGCTGGGCTGCACAGCCGACCTTAGTGCTGTCTTTCTTGCCAGCTCAATAGAAATCCTTTAGGCTGCAGTTTGACAAATGCATCTTTCAGCAGCACCAGGGGGAAAAAAAAGAAAAGGATTATTTTAAACTGAAATCAATCCCCAGACTTTCTTCATCACCCGATGATGCAACCAGTTGGACTGGCACAACATGGGAGGGAGCGCAAGAGTTGAAACAAGCAGCAGAAGGCAGCTAAGGTTGGTGCATTGTCCCACCAAACCAAACCAAACCCAACCCCACTCATCCAGCTACACTCATTCTTCCCGTCGAGTTGCCTTGCTGAGCTCTCTGACTCCTCTGGAGACACAATCACATTGCTCCAAACTGCCTCTGTGGCAGGGAACATAGAATTGTTTCACCCATTTTGCCCAGATTCATTAAGGATTCTTGTTGTGTGTCCCAAAGTCTTCTAAAGAAGTTCCTGGCCCAGAACAAGATGTGATGTGACTGACTGATTACCAATAACTTACAAAGTATGTCTAAAATCTCTTTCACTGAGAAATCTGACTATTTAGACCAAATGATGGCAGTTCAAATAATCTTTTGTTTTGCATATTTTCACATTCAAAATTTGAATATTGAAAAAATAAATTTGCCTGAGTTTTTTTTCCACTAAGATGCTGGCATTAAATTATTGCCTTTTGTTTGAAGTTCCAAAAATACAGAAGTTTTGGAAAATTTGGATGTGGATAAAAATCAACAATATTTATTGAATTTTACAAACCAAACTAAAAATTGGTCCCTAGGATATCTGGATATGTTTTAGCTGTTCCGTAGTTTTAAAGAAGGGTATTTAAGCACACTTTAACACACATCACTATGTAGTCAACAGAAAAACTATATATTGTAAAATCAGAGATATCTCAATACAAGACCAGCAAAACAGATCAAATCTGTCTGAAATATGTATCCTAGGTAAAGAACAACAGGCATATTAAAGGTGATATAAACTCCTAGAAGAGGACAAAGAGAACAGAACATGACAATTGTCACTGGTAACACAAAAATAAAGGCACATGTATTTTTCAGTAGCTCATATAAGCAGTATAAATAAAATTAACTCTCCAAGAACTGCTGCTACTCAAAATTAATAGTTTATTGTAACGCTGAATATTCAAACTGACAGTAAGACACCAAGTTTTTCCAGTCTTTCTGGGATAACCTCCTACTCTCTCTGCTGTAAACATAATGAAAAATTCAGTATACCCAACCAAATATCAAGATAAGCTTTTAGAAGGAAGACTTGGAGCACTTCAATGCTTCTGTTACCTTAATTTTCTAAAATTGTCTTTATTAATTAGCTATAGTTACTATCATTACAATTCCTTGTGTTTCAGAGTATTAAGTCAAATATTAATCACAGATAAGACATGATCGTTTTGTAAAGAAGACAGAAGTTTTCTTCATAACAATTGTAAGCAGCAAACAGTACTTTCAAAGGCCGCCTTCGCTTCCTAAATGCCACTTGGAAATCTGATGCAGATTCACCAATGCCTTCAGAGAAATCCATCCCTGATGCCTTTCTTCCTCCGCTGGCTGTAATTTATGCCCTAACTTCTGTCCCTCAACATCAACCAGGTGTCCTATGATCTTCTTCTCTGCCTCACTTCTCTTCCTGCAGGCTGCACCTCACTTCTTTAAAAGCAAATGTCGCCACCTCCCATCTCCTTCCATGTTCTACAAGACCTCTTAATCTGTGCTAGCATGTGCTTTTTTGTCTACAAGCCCAATCATTTTTAAATTGTAATGAGTTTTCAGAAATTCCGAGACAGCAGCATCCTACAACAGTGAAAAATGAAAACAAGATATATAGTACAGATAAGATTCACTTACATATCACCAAAAATTGAATTACATAATACTAAGGGCATCCCTGCAACGTTTGTTTTCTGTAAGCACTAGGTACTTAAAAGTAATTTATTAATACCGAAGTACATAAGTTCTTAATACCTCAGGCATTTTGTATTTTAGGAGATAAATAATTAAAATTGCACTCCAAAAAGTTGCTCACAGGCTCGCAAGCTTGCATGCATTCAAAGTAATGTATGTTTAAGTCGTCTTTTGTAGATCTCTAAAACCATTTAAATGGGGAAAAAACAGTTTAAGAAAAAATTTCAATGAATTATTTTAGTAAATAAGATGTTCATCACAGAGAAATCAAAGGAAATACGGAATAGAGATTTTAGACATGTACTTCTGATATCTTCAATTATATCATGACAACACTAGTGAAAAAAGCAACCAACCAACAAAAACCCAAACTAAACCCCACCAAAAAAAACCAACCAAATCAACCAACACAAAAAACCCCACAAACCAACAAACAAACCACAAACCAATGAACAAACAAAACAAACAAGGATAACCAATGCATAGACACTCCCATAGTTCTTCATACAGCCTGGTTACACCTAAGGTTTCAAATGATCCTTTATGAGACTCATAAAGAGGAGAGGGTACTTTTACTTTTAAGATTTAACTCTTTCCAACCAGATTTTAGCATGGAAATAAAGATTACATGAAGAAGGGGGAAATTATATAATTAATTCATATGGTGAAATTAAAACTGGAGTAAAAAACAAAATAGTGTCATGGATGAACAGCTGGCACAGAGAGACAAGGGAAAAAGGGAGGTCAATTTTGTGCGTGACAAAAGATAGAGATATGGCTTCCCCAAGGCTTTTTGCTGGACCTTAACTCTGTACTAGAAAGCTAATGTGCATTTGCTAATGATCAAGTATAGGAGAAAGGAACCAGATAGCAACATTTTGGTGTAGCCCTTCACTATCAGGACTACAAGAAACTTTTCAAATCACAGGCAGCACTGAAGGTGGGTCTGCCTGGATCTCATTGCACAGACCTTGTCGACAGAGCAACATCTCAGTAAGATCCAAAACCAAACTGAAATTTCTCTGACTAACAAATATTAGAAATGCTGCAATAGCTAATACTGGCAAGAAATTCGAGATGGTATGAAGCCTCATAGCACAGAGGCAAAATTACTTTTGGCCAAAATGATCAGACCTTTCTGGAGAAAATCATTGCACATGTGCTTGCCACAATACTCTCCCGCCTGTATTTAAAGCAGCAGGTAGTGGCCAAAACAGGACATGAATTCTGACCCAAACACGCTATAGATCTGACACAGGGCTGTGGGCTCTGCTACTGAATAACAAGCACGTATTTGGTTGAAGTGAGTAGCTGTTGATTAGTATGCTAAATTTATATCTTTGGAATTGACTACAAACAAACCAGTAAGGTTCAATTTTCTGGTTCAGCAACACCCTTTTTTATTTATCTTGGCTGTTATCTCATGAATAATGCAGACAATGTCATTTTAGAAAATGCCTGCATAATAAAATACTGCATTGTAAAAACAGACTCTGAGAAAACTCACAGTAAAGACAAATGAACCATGTTAGCACAACATGCAGCTGCTTCCAGAGGAAATATGTATTTGTTACCATCACCTTCTTACTTTTAATGCTAAGTATAGAGAGCACTGAAATACCTGTTTTCTGTACCTGTTTTCCTGATTTCGTGTTTGGGAAAACAACGTAGCTGCAGGCCTGAGTGCTGGTATGCACTTGAGGGGCAGAAGTAAAGATAGCATGGATCCTATAAAAAATGAACGGAGTGGAGGTTGTGATAAAAGTTTAAGTCATTTCCTACAAAACAGAAGCCTCAGGGATGAAGCCAGAAAATTGCTCAGGAAAGTGCAATAGTTTTTTTTCTTAATGAGGAAGAATTTAGAAACTTTCAGGCATAGGTGAGAGTGGTTTTGTAAGGCAGGACGAAGGATCCAGAAGATCTGCAGAGGGAGGACCTGCTGCAGCAGGAAAATATCATCAGAAACAATGTTTTGTATTTATTGAATCAGCAAATACAATAACACAATACATTTACTGCCCAGACATTCAGAGAATCCAGAAGTATTTATCTGAACTGTAATTCAATATAAACTATAGAGGGTGAAGCAAAGCAAAACGTGTGCTGGTGTGTGGCAGGCGTGGGGATGCTGTGATCCTCCCTCCCCACTGCTCGCCCTAGAGCACCACCAGTCTCTTCATTCTCCATTTAGATGGTATCTGCTTTACTTTCAGCGCTAAGGGAAGTAGGTGATAAGTAAGAGGAAATTCTGTATCTATGCAAGACAAGGGTGCTCAGGTAATAGCTTATAGCAGAAGGCAAATCAGACTCTGAGATCCTGATCTGGCCATGGTTTTGTCACGTTCAGGAGCCTTACAGAATTACGTTATTTTGTAAGATTATGGTATTAAATGTCAAATTCAGTACAAAAAGAACTGGCTCACGATGAATATGTTTAATGCTTTTAAATGACTTTACTCACATTGGAGACCAAGCACTACATCTTGTGACAGTTTTGGTGGGGAGGTTTGCTTATTTATGGATTTCCTGCCACTTCGTTTCTGAGCATAAAACAAAGAGGATACCTATGGATTTCTGTATTTCAAAACTTATTTTACCATTGCCAGCTTGAAATGAGGCAAGAGGCTCCTCTTTTTTAGATAAAAGGAATTTCTAAAAGATTTTAAAACTGTAATTTAACATGCACATGCATAAATAAGCATCTGATAAATAGCTCTTAAAGTCTGGCCAGATTTATTACTGTAATATGAAGATTTCTATTAGAGAGCGTTCAAGGATTCTAGCAGACAAATAGAATACAAGAAGGGCAGCATTAAAGCTGCAAACCTTGATATTTCTTACATGGCCTAATTTCCCATGTACAGGCAGACGTTAAATCTTTGTATATTGCTATATTTTTATTTCAAATTATGGTATAGTGTCATGATACGACAGTCTTGTAAACAAACTTAATGGTGTTGCACCCACATCTGTGAAGTGAAAGGTGAATATAAAATTCATATTTATTCCAAATAGAAAAAGCGCAGTGCAACACCCTTTAACAAGGCATGATCCTGTCAAAGCTCCAGACTAAGGATACTACATGGAAGACAGTCTCCAGAAGCAGAATGAGAAGGAATTGGTCTGACCATGAAGGGAAGATAGAAAAGGTAAACTTGAGAGTGATCAGGGTGCTAGGGAAGGACATAATGGCAGAGAGACAACAGGGTTTGATGGACAAAGAAACAAATGTTAATAAGTGGAATGGGAAAAAAAAACACACCTGAATTTTCATTATATTGTGGAATAAGAATTTTGGAAGACATTGAAAGCTGAGTACATCTTATGCCCGGGAACATCACAAGATGGAATGGATCAAGGAACATAAACAGTGCCAGAAACAGATCATTCATTCCTCCTAAGTGAAAAACTAACATACAAATAGCAAACTGCTGAAAGGCTTTTCATAATACTGCATTTTAGAAGAACAGGCAGAGCAGGGATCTGCTTCTCCACATGCATGTACAGGCTATGTTTCAGTACATGAAAAATTTGCATTAAAATGACACCCTCCATGCACAATACTTCACACCAAAGGTCAGCCTGTTTTCCAACGGTGGTTGCTTTTGGCTCAGTTCCTGTCTGACCCTTTCACTGAGATTCAAAGAAAGAAGTTCCCATGACAGGAAAGCCCTGTGTGAGAGGGAGAACAAGCGGCAGGCTGCTGGCCCTCTCTCAGCCATCCTTCCCACAGCTGTGCCCACCCTGTGTGCAGACAGGTTCTGAGGAGCGGCTTAGATTTGTAGATGTTCACATGGTCTTTCCTTCTCCTTCAGGACGCGGTAATGAAACATCATTCGTTATGCTTTAGACTAATTTCCAACACAGAAATGCAAAGTATTATTATCATTCTCATTACCTAGCTAATCATGCATGGAATTTTAAGATGATTAGATAGTATCATTTCAATTAATCATACTGAGGAGCATCAAAAATATTTAGGCAGACTAAACAGAAATCCTCATGAAAAGCATCTAAATGTACATGAAACTTGAGCTGAAATGACTTCAGTTTTGCTCACCAAGATTCAGCAGCTGGAAATTGAAGCTACAGGCCCCAGGTAAGACATTAGACATGTATTTTAACTAGGAGTCATTAGTTACTGCCCTAATTTACAAAGACTTAGGCAAAGTATTAGCCACTGAAAAGCTGTAAATTAAGTCTGAATGTCCCAAAGGTGTGCTCCGTATGGGAAATAATTCAAGAAAGACTAGTGGGCTGTATGGCCAGATGACATTTTCAGCCTTAAAGTCTATGAATATATGAAAGGATACCGTGACTGCAATCATAAAATCCTTTGGCTTAAGGTATCTGTATGCATGTTAAAAAATTACCACTCACATTTAGTGTTCATCCTAAAATGAGGGCACTAGCTGTGTTAAAACCTAATGTCATCAGCTGTTAACAATCTACTAGATAAATCTATGAGATTTTTTTCGTCTTTTCCACAGACAGTGTAAATGCTCAGAAAGCACTGGGGCACCAGCCTTGTGCAACTGACAGAAATTCATACTTTCAGCACTGCAAGTGCCTGAAACAATTCTGGTGGCCCCACTGGGAGATACTAGCAGTTTATGAGAATGACAATTGCAACACGAGGACAATATTCAGATGAAATATACAGAGACAGAAACACAACCATATGCATTGCTAGGAAACTGGTAAAAAAAAAAATAAAATCAGTCAATCAATAAAGGGATTGGCTGTTTATTTTGTGCTTCAGTAGCTAGCATCCCCTGAACAGACTAGCCTAAATCCATGATCCTCTGGGAGGAACGAGAGGCTCAGCATTACTTCTTTTTCTTCAGCTGCTTAAAATATAAGGCTCAGTCAAGCAAACAGCAATGCAGAGACAATCCAGATGGGCTCGGTGGATTCAGGAAAATTTGAAATGGAAAATCCTGCCCCTCAGCCTCCAGCTGCTCATGCTGGTTGATCAGTAGAATGTTGCTCCTCTATCTACCTGTTTGTTTTACTTTTAACCCGTATTTTCCTAAACAGAAAAGGCAATGTAACAATCTAGAGATGGAATTATGCTTGTACTCATCAGATAATAAAATCAGGATAGGAATGCATTATTTATTTACATACAGTAGAGGACCAAGCCACTTGTTTCATACAAGGCTGCTGCTGAGAAATGCACACAATCACACAGCTTTCAAAATATTCTCTGCATAATCTAGAAGAGAGCGCTGCTTTATGTGAGCCAAACAAAAAGCCTTACAATAAGCTTGTGGCTTCAGTCATTCGTTTGCTGAGTCTTAACTTAGTTCTGTTTTTATTACGAAATATATTTCTACACCTGACTGCAGGTGCAGAAAAGAGGGATTTCTGCCACTTAAATGCTGCATTACTGTAATATGTGCTCATTGTGGAAATTTTGGAAATTTTAATCAATGGCCAATGAGGTAAACTGCACTCTGAACTGCGTTTCCTGTATGAAATACATTACACCTCTACTTTGAGACTAGCAGGAGTCTTCACTTAAACCTAATTCCATTTTTAAGTGTTAGTTTTGAACTAGACATTCCTAAACTAGAAAATACAGGATTAGAACTGGCCAGAAAGTATAAATTCATTGCTGAGGAAAAGAACAAAGAATTTTTAAATGTCCTGAATCAGGATATAAAGGGAGAAAAAAAAAAAAAAATAAAAAGGAGAAGAGAGAGAACTTTTTCCGCAAGAAGGAGTATTTTGCTGAGCAATTTTGTCCTGAGCATCCTCCAGGCAGGACCCGTCATTGACAAAAACCACGACTCAGGTTTCCTGCTCAGAGCCTTTCAGACAGTGTCCCTTTCTCACCATCCCTCCTCCCCAGCACTGCTGCAGAGGCGGAGGGAACAGCTCTTCACACAGTTAACAACATCGTTTTGACTCTGTAACTAAGGAAATTTTTCTCATGAAGGATTTCAATGGTGCAAGAAGGATTTTTTTTTCCACTGGAAAATTGTCCAGAGAGAAGGTTCCAAATCATCTCTTTAGCAAATCATCACTATTGATGCTCAATGTCCTGGTATCATGATGGCTAGGAAAGCCTTTTATGTAACTCAAGTGTTCATGCACATCGCATTTTTAGTGAATTTATTTTATTTGCAGGTAAATGACTATATTGGGGCAAGCTATGGGTGATCAGTCCTAGTAGATCTGCTTTAGACTGCAAGAGGGATTTAGCAAGAATGTTGGCCATTAGTTAAACAGGAATTAATCAGAGACCAAGAGAAAAGGTATCATAGTATATTTTAAAAAATGTTTTTACATTATTTTTTCCCAGTTTTTGCCATGCTTTGAGAGAATCCCAGAGGGAGAAAGTGCAACCAAAGAAGAAGCGGGCAGCTGGAGATTCCTGCCCAGCCCCTGCCGTCTCCTCCTGCCGCAGGGACACGGGGCGGCTGCTCCCACCTGAGCCACCAGGACCTTGCAGGAGGCTTCACACAGCACCTGAATGTCACTAACCGCCTACCATTAAACGAGACTGAAGTTTTTCAGCAGTTGAGTATAATACATCTAACAAGATAGCAAGCTGGAGGCTCATAATAGAATAAATTTTCTCATCTGTCAATTATTTATGATACTTTAAAAAATTTTGCTTGCTATAGACGCTTCCTTTTTATATCACAGTTGATATTTATTAACAAAGCATTCATTTAAAAATACTTTTAGAGGTAGTGGAAGGAGGTTGCTTAGTATGCTCTGATAAGCCAAATAAGTATCACTGACACTTATCAACTGAATCAACATAATGAAATAAATACAACACCCACAAAGCATATGATTACACAGAATGGCCATAGTGCAAAAACAGCGGCAGCAACAGTCCCATCCAAATTAATGACAACCCCTACACATTATTTCAAACAACATTCACATCTGTAACAATCCTTCTCTTATTGCAAAAAGCTGAAGCACGAGTGGTCTCAATATCAACAGGACTTTTCCATGCTTGAAAATAAGGGGATGTTTAGTTTTGGGGGGTGAGATGGAAGGGCGGGATGACTCAGAGATATAAAATGAAAATGCCAAAGTTCTCTGACAATATGTTGAAATATTTTGTTGCTTCCAATCGGTATTTCAGCTTCTGTTCTTAAATGACATCTGTACCTATGTGAAATTAAGACAGTATTAAACTACCAAGTAACAGCAAAGGTGAAAATGTACAGAGAGTGAGAATTAACAGCTATAGTTGGGCTGAAAAAATGTGGTTATTACAAGAAGATATATTTATTGGCTGAGTCTAATTTTCCCAATAATTTTAATGCTGTCTTGTAGTGGAATAAATACTGGTTTAGGCCAATACTGGAATCTTTGATTAGTTTCTAACCCAAGTATATGTATTGAATGAAGAATAGCAATCCTGAGTAGTTTCAAGTCAGTGGGTTGACAGCCATTGTTTGTTACAGAGATTATCCATTTAATTCTATTGTTTTCCTCTATTGCTACCTAAGGTCCTTTATAATTCCCTAATCTATAGGCAGAAATGTCATTTTTTACTGGCAAAAATGTTTATTTTTCTATTTCTGAGGGAGCCATACAGCTAGGCGGTGCATCCATGTTATTTCCCTTCTATCCTGCACTCCTCTCCCACAGAAGTGCTGGGAAAAGTTTGAGTAGAAGTCCCTGTAGCATTTGGGAACGGTGAACTCTTCTGAAGCTGCAGGGTCTCTGGGCTTTTCCATTGCTTTGGTACTGAGCTTGTACCTGCCACACTGACAGCAAGGTTTGCTGTTTATGTGGTCTTCCAGAGTCACAGAGGAATGGCACAAAACTAGGTGCCATTCAGAAAGAAACCCTTTGAAGAATAGCCCTACCAAATCATGCTTTTAGGAAAGTGATTTTCAGGGGGCTTTGAAGCCAATCATCTTCTTGTGCAGATGGAAGCACCTACACAAACCCACTCTAAAGAGGCACTTTACACATATAAAAAGTCTGTTACCCATCCATATAAATGTTAACACATGGAAAGCTGGTGTACAAAGTTGAGCAGACACACAAGAAGGCTGCTCTCTGAAAGCTAGATGGTAAAAGATCCAAAAGCTTTTTCTCCCTACTAGAGTATGCTATTTTAGATTTTCTTCCCCTTTTTGTGTGATTTAGAAATGATTCCTCAGTACGACCCTCCATACAGAGTCTAGGCAGAGATCATGTAATTAAAATCCAGAAACAATATTAAAATGGGATCCTTTAGCAAATGCCATGTCATTATATCCAAGGTCTGGACTAAGGCGGAATAGGGAATTACTGTAATACGTCTACAGCACAGGAAAAGGCTGTGTTTATTCACTTTTACTGTAAAGCTGTAATATGGTTATCTCTTTAAAAGATCACATGTCAGAATCACTGCTATAATTGTTTCTTAGATATACCAGATTTTGAACTAACTCGTTAATAAAAGAACAAGAATAAATGGGCATAAGAGCATAAAGCGATACTGTTATACCCACATTACGCACTAGCAAAAGTGATCCCGCTTTGGCTCTTAAATGAAAATCATGTTTTTTTATTAAATACCCCTCTGCAGTCTGATTTAAGAGAAACCATCTGCTGCACGGAATAAGTTCTTCATTTACAACCTGATGCTTGCTTATTCATTTCTGTGCAGCCCGTAGTGTGGTGTATACCTGGTAAAGGAAAGCGCAGATGGCTGCAGTGCCAGGCCCGGTTGCCATGGCAACCTGTGCTCCCACAGCCGCGCTCCTTGGCTGTGGCCGCTGCCGGCCTCTCCACTGCAAAGGATGGAAAAGCGATTTTCAAAAACTTCTCCATGGAAAGTTACCTCTGAAACCCCAGCTCCTGCACCCTGGGTCTTGACCGGAGTCTAACTGCAAAGATGAACCTGGTCTATAAAACTTCACAGAGTTGTCACAGGAGAGCAGAGCAGCAGCATAGCGGGTCATCTAAGCCAAGAATTATCCATCAATGCTCAACTATATTAAAGGCAACTATGTAAGATACTGTTAGCCAGCCAGATTGCTAGATACTGATAAAAATTCTCCTTTATTCCTCTGATTTTCTTTATTTATTTTACAAAGGACTCAATTCTACTCCCACTTTGTAGCTGTTTTGCAGATGTCTTTGCTAGGGGATTGAACCGATCCTAAATTGCAGATTTCATTCCTGACAGACCGCTGACTGCAGGTACATTTGCTGATGCCATGAGCAAGTTTTCCTCCCAAGTGCATCTGGTGAGTGTGGGAAAACTGGATAATGCTTTTCTTTAATATGCTTCAGGAGAAAAGACTTTACTACACAAATAGTGCAAAGTACGAAGAAAAAAAAACAATTGCTTTCAAAGCCTTAGCCGATACTGTGAGTCAGGTAATAATAAAAAATAAACAAACGTTTTATTAGTTGAGTCACTGAACAAACGGGTCCCAAGGCAATCAATATGCAGTCTTTCAGTTCTGGTGCAAAATAATTATTTTTTACTTGCTTGCTACAACATTTAAAAAGTAATTATTTTTATTTGCATTTCAGTAACAATCTCCAGCCAAGACTGGGGCCTTACTGTGCTGATTGCTATTGGTAAACAGTAAGAACAAATCCCGTCCTAAGGAGTTCGCAGCCCATGAGCTAAATATGATTGCAAGGTCTCTCTGACCGTGAGGTAACATGCTGCTTTATTCACTGTGAGGCACTTTCAAGTATAATAAAAAAATTTTTAAAAAATAATTTAATACAGCAGCTAACTTAGACACTGAAAAGTAGTAATAAGGTGAGTTAAAGCCTGCTTTAAAACAAAACAAAGTTAATTTTTGTTATAGTTGATATTGAATGGGTTTATAAAGCACTTTTACAGTACTGGTTTCCGTTAGGAAATTGTGCATCTTAAGTTACTAGCCTACACACATATATACACACATACGTCAGCAAGTATATCTGCACATATATATCAGCAAGTTATCCCAATACAACATAGCAGGCTATCCAAATGTGTTCCAAAATACTCAACAGTTCTTGTGTTAGTTCAACCTTTTCCCTGTGGTTTACTTGTAATCCATGGTGACTGCCCTGGGGACTCTCCTGCTCCTACAGATTCTTATTTCCCCAGAAAATCATTACTTGTGCTAACACTTCCACTTAGCTGAATCAGTCCCCCAAAAAGGGAAGGCAATTTGTGCAAAGGGCTGCAAGGATCAAGGAACGGTTACTAGGCAGAAATGTAGACTATTATTTTCCCCAGCTATAGCTTACGCAATAGCTGAATCCTGTGAAAAGTTCTCCGCTAACATAGCAATAGATGTTCTTAAGAGAAACTGCTCTATTGTATGGGCTCACCGTGAGTCTTCCCTTTTTTTTGTCCTTCCTGGAAGCCACTCACCCTATGAACAGCATGTACGCTTATCTTTTAGAAGATGTCTTTCAATTTCACCACCTGCAGTGCTTCATTAAGTTATTTGTTACTTTTCTACCCCTCTTCAGCTGTATCAATTTACCCTGTTCGCCATTGTCAAAGCCTCAGCAGTGTACTGCAACAAGTTGCTACCAGCTATAGTCATGGCCCTTAATGACTTGTCATGAACATAGGAACAGTTGTCTGTCTTATTTTAGCTATATTATAACAACTTGTATTTTCCTGTATGTTTTCTTGTAAAAAATAGGGAGATTGAAATATATTTTATTAAAATGGATGTATTTTTAAAAATGTAGGGAAGTGAACAAATATTCTAAAAAGGAATTGGTTGAAATAGGAATAAAGGAAAAGCAAAGGTAAAATTAAAAAAACTCATTGCTTCTTTTTTTGATTTAATAATATTTTAGCTTTGAAAATGATTTAGTAAAGATACAAGCATTTGGCTATGCAAATACATATAGTTCAAGTGAGAGCAGACACAGAAAGCTAAATATGCTGACTGACGGAAAGAGATGGATATAATGATATATTGAGGTGGGATGAGATAACTAAGACTAATACATTTTCCTCATTGATATGCTTGCTGATCCTGCAGACTATCCCTGAGTGATTGACCTCTCTCTCTCCATTTTGATCAATATCTGGTGGTGTTTTTTCCACTTAATAGAAACACGTTGACAATCACAAACACTTTTCACTGCTTTTGGCTTTTTTTCTGAAATCTTTCCTTCATCCTGCCTCCAATTCTCTCTCTTTACAGAATTTCACTGATGTATTCCAAGTGAAAAGTGACAAAGAACAACTTCATCCTCTTATCCCCAGCACCGCTGGCTGGTTCCCCCTTCCCCAGCTGCTTCCTCCCTTTCTATGTCCCAGTTACAGAAATTTACTACCTCCACTTAGGCCAGCCTCACATACCATCTCCTCATCTCCCCCATTCTGCACTTATCCCCCCCTTTACTCTTCCCTTTTGTCTCTCACTCTTGGTTAGTTTTCAGTTCTCACAATAAAGGCATGTTTTCCTCTTCAGGTCTTAAACCCATACTTGACCTCATTTTCCCCTCCGATTGCTGCTTCCTCTCCCTTTCATCTGTAAATTCACTGGGGTACCTCTCTTTATTCCTTTCCTACCTCTGGCCTTACCCTACAACAGTTCTCAGTGACTTTCTTTATGACTTTCAAGGGACTGATCAGGACCAGTGTGGTGGATTCCTCAGGTTCCTTAAGCTGCTGCCACCATGGCTGTGTTGAAGGATTTATCTCACTCTTCCTGAAGCCCTACTAATCCTTCCTTTGCTCCTACTCTCCTGTACTCTTCCTCTACAATATCTTCTGCAAGATTTTCTTGTAACAGTTTCTCTTACCCTAATGAGTCTCTATTGGACTTGAGTGTTGTTCTCCTTATCTCTGGTATTCTCATCTGTAAACACAAAGTCAGTTATCACATGTTTCTAGGAAGAATACTTACTGATCTACCTCTTTACCACCTCCTATTCAATATAAAATCTTGGACTATCTGGCTTCTGTTTATGATGTTTAGGCACCAACTCAAAGTAAACATGGTTAAGATAATACTGAGCCTGGGTACAGAGCTAATGCTTGCTGTGTTTAGCCTTCATTGCTGGAGATAAGACTCTCACCTGTGATTCAGCCGTTCCACCCAGTATCATCTTGAACCTCTTTAAATTCCTTATATAGTCTTCTTTAATACAGCATTTCATATATCAACTTGCCTTCAAATTCTCATAGTTTCACATGTGATTATTACGAAGTCTTTCTTTAGCCTTCAGGAGTACAACACAACCCTTCTCCCTCCCTGTCATATTTCAGTCAGCATGGAGTCATCATCTCCCTGTTCCAGTTGGACAGCGATGCCCATCTTTGTGAATTTTCACTCCTGCACTTTCATGATTTCTTCCTGGTTCTTTGTAGCTCTCTATAAAAGTCTGCAAAGCTACTTCTTTTCCTCAGAAGCTGCCTATAGGCATTTACTTGCCTCTTGAGCAAATTGTAATCTATCTGGGACAGTGACCATTTTCATGTTATGTTTGTACAACATGCAGCACGACGAATTTCAGGACTGAGGCTGAGACTTCTAGATACCACTGTAAAACATAGTATTTCTGAAAACATTTAAACCCCACACGAGAGCAGAGCTCCTCATTCGCTTCCGTATCTCTGTCCCTACTGTAATACCTCAGGTGCACAACTACAAGTGTGCCACACTGGCAAGAGCTGGGAAGTTCAAACTTGCAGGTTAGCTCCTGTGCAACCCATCATCTGATCAGTTTTCTGTGTAGCATCCTAAATTGAGGTAGTGTGGAAGAAGGCTGGCATATCACAACCTCTTTGTTATTTTAAAACTACTTCCTAAATTACTTGTTTTGGAAAAAAAAAAAAAAAGAAAAGAAAAAAAAGAAAAAGAAAAAAAGCAGCCATGTCCATGTATTCCACAAGCAAGAGCCTCAACAACCAACCTCTCTTCCCTTCTGGTGACATCGTTACATAGTTGATGACATCTATATGCCCCCTCTCGTAACCGAGCACCACCGTGAGAAGGTCTCTCGGTACCGAACAAGCTCTGTGGGAGGAAAGCCCAGGGCGCGGGTGGCCGGTCCCGGCGCGTTGCCCGGGAGTTGCGGGGCCGCAGGGAACGGCGGATGCTCCGGACGCACCGGCTGCCGGGGCGAACCCGCCGTGTTTTCAAGCACAGACTTTGGCGTCTGCATTTCTTGGCACGGATAGAAAAATACGTTCGAAAAGCAGGTAACGCGGATAGATAGGCGGATATACACACCCATACACACTACATATATATATGTGTATGACAGTCTCTTCCCTTCCCCGCCGGCCGGCCCGCGGTGCCCACCGCGGCGGGTCCCCACTCACCGGGGTGCGGGGCGGCCGGCTCCCGGCCGCCGGCCTCGGCGCTGCCGCCCTCCTGCGGCGGGCTCTCGGAGTCCGTGTTGGTCAGCCAGGTGGACTCGGTCTCTCGCGTCCAGCTCTCGTAGTAGCGGGGCTCGATAGCGTCGGCCCGGCTGCCCCCGCAGCCCATGGCGGCTCCCGCTCGCTGCTGCTACCGCCCGTGCACGGTTCCGCCGCCGGGCACGGCTGCCGGCTGCCCCTCCACCCCAGCTCACGCCCTCAGCCCCATCCTCGCTCTCCCAGTTCTCCTCGGCTTCGCTCGCCCTTCTCCCCCTCCTCCGCGGCTTTATCATCTCCACTAGCGCCCCCCTCCTAGCTGTCCCCTCCCCTTCTCCTCCCGTTACCCCCTTCGCACCCCTTCTGCTTTTCTCCTCTCTCCATCCCACCGCCTCCCAGCCCATCCCCGCTCTCTCCCCATCCCCGGCTCCACGGAGCCCCCCGGTCGTGGGGCATCGCTGCCCCCGCTGGGGCGCTGGCTCTGCTCTGCAGAGCCCCCCACTCCCCGCTGGCGGGGACAGCCGGAGCTGACCCACGCCTCGGGCTGGCCGGCTTTCCCTTTCCCCTGGGTTAGGGATTTATACGTATAGGATTTAGAAATTTTTGCCATAGCTAACATTGCCTAGCAGTCCTCCTGGCCTGGTTTTGCACCCCATTTATGTATCCTGTCTGGGTCTTGCACCCCATTTTGTAATGCTATCTGCCACTTCCTTGATTTAGCCTGGAGAGCCTTGCTTCCATCCTTGGCATTGGCTGATTTGCTGCTGTACAATTGGGAAATGAAGATGCAATACCGAGTGCTCAACTCCAGAGGAACTTGCACTCTTTCCTCTGGGATATACACTTTGGGAAGCAACCAGGAGCATGAGGTTCCTGCAAAACAGACTATAATTTATGCTATTGTGGGTAATGTAAATGACAAACACAGAGATTTGACACTGTTTTGAGTCAAACTGATAGTGGTTGTAGTTTGTATTGCAACAGCTGCTTCTCAAGGCCCTTGTCAGGGCTGGAGCAAGCCCCAGGGACACTAAGGTACTGTGGCATCCTATCATGAGAGGAGACTTCATCCCAAATGAATGTTCCTCTCCTGTAATCATTTTTAGTAGAGTAGCAGGTAGGACTCTTTCCCCTAAGACAACTTACGCAATGGTACCGAGATCATGTGTATTGCACTTCATGTTGTTACACAACATGGCTGTTGGCTAAAAAAAGGATATATTCACTGAAATCTGGAAAAACTCAGTCTACTGTTGTTATTAGAGTTGTAAGTAGAAACACAAACCCTCAGGAGCTAGAAGCTCTTGTTCCTGAAGGCTGCTAGAAGATCTTTAAGAGGATCCAAGAGGCCTTAGGTTTGCATCCCAGCTGGTAGGTCCTATGTTCTGCTTCTGAAGTGATTCAGTTCAGAGAGTCCTGCCTGGATTGCTGAATCACCCATTACACTTCCCAAAGCAGATGACTATTGAGACATTTCGAAGCAGCTGCTCAGCCATGTTCTGACTCACGATGATCTTACTTTCCTACTGAGATCTGCTGAGATCCCTTACAACATGGGATTGCTGCTGACATTTATAACCCACGTACTTTGTGCCACCCAGGTCCCTGTGTCAGTGGAGCAGTGATCTGAGAGGAAGCAGCTACTTTTTCATGACCGCAATAATTTTTTTTGTGTAGTAGTAAGACTTTTTTAATAAAAGAGTGTTCAAATAAAGATTTTGTTTCAATCAGGCTGCCCCACCAGCACAGAGTCCACAGGGCAGTGGAATACAGTGGTATCTAAAAGACATCAAACAGGTCCAACACATGTCCAGCTTCCCAGGAACTGTGTGTGCCCTGGGTGGGCATAGGGCACAGCCCAGGAGATGCCAGATATGCTTGAGTCTCCAAATGAAAACCTGAGTGACACAAAGCCTCACACTGTAATTGTGTGAAGCAACTTTCTAGACTAACAGCACTGGAACAGAAGCACACACGATGGAATAGAACCTTGGAAGAGTTTTTTTATTTTGTTTCATTTTAACTTAAAAGTTGGAAGGGCTCCGACAGATGCTGTTTCCTTGTACGTGTATTTCCACATCACTTAGATTTCAGTTCTAGCTGTACTTGCAGACACTTCATCTTCTGCCGTATGTTTTTCCTAGCACAGTTTTCAAACCCTTGAAAAGCCACTGGCAAGCGAACAACAAAAGCCTTCTCTTTCTTTTCTGTTATTACTGCCACCAGCAAAGAGGAATTAGGCTGTAAAAGTAAAGTAGGTTCTTAAAGCATTGTATCAAACCATGTTCATTTTCCTTGAGCCTTATGGAGGTGCCTGTTCTACAGTTGTACTTTACATCAGCTTTCACATTTCTGCGTTTCATGGAACATGGAGCAAATTAATGAAGAAAAGTAATATTATAACTATTACCGCTTTCATATTTAAGCAGCTGGTCTCATTTTTGATTGGTTTATAAAATCACTTGGACAACAGTAAGACCTGATAGCTTTCTCTCTCACATGTTAAGGTTCAACAAGGTTCCAATGAAGTATGAAAAATCTTTCAAAATGAAAATGCTTGCACACAAGTAAAATACATTTGTTACCTCTAGTAAGTAAATGGTGTAATCTTATTTTCATCAATTCCTAGTGGAACTGAGAATCACTTTTTGAAATTGCATTTTCTTTCCACAGCTAAAAGCATTTTTATTCTTTGTTGTCTCTTGAATTAATTTAAGAGACTAAAAGAAAAACAGAGTTTTGTATTCTTCTGTTAAAAGAGCCAAACGTAAACCATCACAGTCATCTTTGTATCAAAATCCATTCTGATTAATTAAGAAAATTAGTTCTCACCAGCAGCTGCTCAGGGCACAGTGTCCATGTATCTGTACCCTTCTGATTCACTCCTGAGCGAACGAGCAATCTCTGAGGTACGGAGCGGTTGTGTGAGTGTGAGTGCGAGTGGGCCTGTGCTGCAGCTATAAAGTATCATAACCTATGCCAATGAAATGTGTTTTTCATTGTACATTGGCTGACATGAAACAGATGGTGGCAGCTTCAATACAGCAAGGTAGCAATACAAGAATATTAATTTGATAATATTAATTTTGCACTGAGAATCAGATCAGGGAAGAAAGTGGACAGAAAATAATATCTGCCCTCAGAAACACAGAAAATACCCAGAATCAGATGAATGCTTGGCCAGAGCCCATCTCCACCCATGGTGTCATCAGATGGGAACTAATCTGCTGGTGAAACTGGGTGGTGAGTGGTCCGGGTAGAGCAGGAAGAGGCTGACAGCTCTTGCCTGGGGACCTCTATGGCTCAAGGGCATCGTTAGAGTGGGGAGAGAGTTCATGTTTAAAACTTGTTCTTTCTAGTCAGGTATTTTGTGTATCTGAGGAGAATTAAAGCTACAAAAGTATAGAAGCACTGTTATATCCATTTGACATCACCACTCCAAGCCTGCAATGTGCCTGTAAGCAAAATTGCCTCCAAAGCTTTCACACCGCATATTTGAGTCAACTTTCCTCCTGATAGCAGATATTTACTTCAAGTAAACGAAAAAGCATTCACCTTTACTGCTGTGAGTACTTGAAAAATACAATTTTCTCGGCTTGATTGTTCAAATATTTCTCTCAAACAATTTTCAAATGTATACCATACAATTTGCATGATGCTCTGCATTAATTATGCATTTCTTTCAACAATGAAACAATAGCATTCATTTATTTCATGTGGCCATTCAAACCAAGAAAGTTTTCAATTTAGTATTCACAGCTTCCTGAAAATGTATATGTGATATTTGATATTAGCTACAGCTGAGGGTTTTGTCAGATGTCTCCAAACAGCTGATAAATAGGAATGAGTTAATTAACTCTTCTATTGCATCTTTTTCATGTTTGAAGTGGACTCTGAAACAGAATCTCAAATCCCGACATCCACATATTCAGAGAGTAAGACTTTGAATTTCCCCATCCAAACCTGCCAGTTTAGTTTTAAATTGGATTAAACCCCCCCAAAAGAATAATTTTCTAGATATCTATTTGTGAATAATCATGCCCCAGCAGCATGGAAATTCTCCATGATGGTGTATAATACTACCCTGAAAACTGTACGGTCATTTAAGCTTCCCAGATTTCTCAGCCACACCTTTGAACCACAGCTGGACTTTAACTCTGATCTGTGCTTCTCGAAGTCCTTCCCAGCAAAGTCCCCTTCCCAGCATCTCTAGCGATGTTTCCTAGTGATCCCACTTCAAGTTTTGCAGAAGCAGGAGGTTTAGGATCAGTACAATCATCTTCGCTTTCCCAGCAAGTAGTGGAGAACCATTACGTAGCAGGCATCTAAGTGTCCTCACTGAGTGGCATCTTACTGGCATTTTATGACTGAAAATTGGGCCAGATGTGCACATTCACACAGTGTCCATCCTGACTTTTTGGTGTGCTGTGTGTGAAGAAATCATCAATACCAGTACATGGAAACATAAGATCTTAGGTTTGCCTTCATCAAACTTCTAGAACATTGAGAGTCTGCTTAATTTGGGAAGTGAGGGTCAGGATCCTCTGCTGCACCTGAATACAGTGCCACCCTGTTTGAAGTCAAGGATGGAAAGCAGGTTGCAACCACTCAACAGAGGCAGAGATGTGGTGTTGGGTGATGGTGAATGGTGGTTTTCAGGGAAGTGGGATGCTAGATATAGGGATAGATATGTGCTTCTTGATGGCTAGACGTATTTGCCCACTGGGAAAATGACATCTCAGATACTTTCTTGTGAATTCAAATAGTTTGAAAGGATTGTAAGAGGAGGGGATATAAAAACCGATGCAATAAAGGAGGTTTGGCCGTATTATTACTTTGTAACATCAAGAGCTGCCAGTTGTTCTAAATAGCCATTCCCTTCACCAAAGTGTTCAAAGAGCATAATAACCAGCCATGGGAACACATCCTACAAAGTATTGTTAGACAGTGACAGCCAAGATGAGATCTCCTCCTTCTTAAACAATGTAGAACTTCCTCCAGTCCCCTCTGGTGTCCCACACCTGTCCAAATAAACTTGCGGCTAGTGAAATCAAATTATTCTATGGGAAAAAAAATTGTCAGCTGTGCACCAGGCTTGATTTGAGAGCATTTAAATATCTATTGGCTAAGGAGCCTGAGTGTAGCAGATCAAGTGTAATATTCAGCAAAGATATTAAGTGTAAGTGCGGCAAGTACAGAGAGAGACTCAAAATTGTTCACACAGGGAATTTGTGGGTGGCACTCCCCAGAGGAAAGAGCTATTGAGTTTATCTCTAACAGGGTGCAAAGCAACTGCTGCTGCCTTGCATAATCTGGCATTGGCATCAACTCTAACATCACTGGAAACCTCAGGCTGCAAACCGAATTGTAGCATTATGTGGTGATGGATTTATTCTTATTTACCCATGCCTCTGTGGAGCTCCTCCACATAAAATCTGTTTACCTTGTACTCTGTTCCAAGATTACACTTTGTCCCTAATTAAGAAGGTAAATCATAAAACCTAGTTATAAAATCAGTATTTCATGTAACTAATATCAGACTGGGTAAACATTTATCACTTAAGTTGTTCCTGGCAGAGTGATTCTGAAATTTTATGGCTCTAACACCTAAATCTTAATTAAAATAGCTTTGATTTTTTTCCTTCACGTGCATTCTCCTCTCTGAGAGTATTACAAGATTAAGCAGGTACTGCCACATTTTAATTGCTTATAGGTAATTCATTTGTTTTGTTATAGACTAGATGCTCTAACAGCTTAAGGCAACAGTGCAAGGAAACCCAGATGTTATTAAAAAGGAAGTGGACAGGCACTCCATTAGTTGTGTACTGCATTAGGAAAGCTCTGTAAGTTGAGGAATTGCTAATCCTATACATACAGGGTCCATTCAGACAGCTATAAACCTGACAAAATACAATATTTTGCTTTTTTCTCTTCTTAGGCTTTGTTTCCATTCCCTACAAAGCCAAGAGGATGGAAAATAAGCAGAGGGAAACTGACAGGGTTTGATTACCTTTGTGTTACCAGTGTGTCAGGTGGGAGTTCAATTAGGTGCAAACATTAAATTTTTGAGTCATGTTTTGTCATTTAATAATTAAAATGTTTTTAAAAGATAAACTATCATCTTAATTCAAAAACTATTTCCTGATGTATGAGTCTTGCTTTTAGTTCCAGTGCTTCTGCTGAGTTTTTTTAAAGAACAAATTGAAAACTTACCTCAGTGCAATTGTTCTGAATTCAATCTCATTCTTTATAAATTTGAATTCTGAATGAACCTGTCCTCCTGTTCATTTCCTGATTTATTCTTTCTAACACTGTGGAGTGTGGAGCACCTTTTTCCTAAGACTCCTCCAAAGTTTTGACTCTTTGGTATGAGGTGGCCAGTCCCAGGGGAAGCCAAAATAGCAGCTGATCAGCAACCACTACCAATGCTTTTTTACACAACAATGTGAAATGCAACTGTAAATATTTTGAGGTTTCAGCCGTTTTCGGTTGGTACACAGCATCTGACTCAGCGGCTGCTGCACTGTGCCTGTGTCTGCTTCTGTGTGTCAGTGCAAGGGGGGAAAGCAGATGATACCGTTATGCAAAATCACTTCCACCCACCCTAGTGACTCACCAGCACGTCACTGAACAGGATTTACATCTGTTTCAAAACATATCTATCTCTGTTATCCATTCCCGTCTCAGCAGATTATTTATTTCTTCCTTCCACTCCTGGGAATGACGACAACACGGCCACGCGTCTTCCTCTCGGCAGCAGAGCAGGGCTGGCAGCTGCGCCCGGCCGGTTCAGCTCTGCTTGCCAGAAGCAACAGTCTCTTGCCTACGGACGGAACAGAAGTGCCCTGTTGCAAGGGCTGCATCTTGCCTCTCCACTGAATAACTAAGTGCTTTTCCTATGATGGAGGTTTTCTTCTTCTTCAGTTAAGATTTTTTGCCTCAATTAAGAGCATGTCCATTCATTTGTATCGTAAAGAGTTGACTCATCTGTCAGTTAATGTGAGGTAGCACTGATCTCCGCTTGCCGTGATGTGCCAGTCTGTAACTGATGACAACTCAAGGGCTGCTTAACTTAAGACACACTCATTTGACTCAGTTTAAATTTTCTACTTCTTTCAACACCGTAGTCAAGCAAACTGCAGTGAGAAGTCAGTCAATTTGGCAGAGGAAGATGAATAGCTAGCTATTGTCCAGTGTAACATGCTACCTCCGTATTGTGCAAGCACTATATCTGATTTTGACCTGTTAATGATATGAAATCATTAACTGTTAATGATATGAAATCATTAACTGAGTTCTTATTTATCTGAGGAATTCTATTGAATGTTGAATTTTGTGGTTTGCTGCTCTGCCGTACTTTGTGTCTAAATGTAAGTTGATGACATTTAAGTGTATTTGAATATTTGGGCTTAAATTAAATCGGGATTGGATGGATTTACAAATCTGAACATTTCTGGGAATCTGGAGGTTTAGCTCTGTGCCTCATTTCTCAAACCTGTGAAAAGGGAATATTCCAGCCTTTGGGTTGCTGCCAAATAAACACACACACATTATACGAGATGCCGTGCTGGTGCACAAACTAGGACATAGTGTGTAAAAGCAAAAAGGTCTATCAAGAGGAAGATGTCTTCTGCGAAGGAGAGTGGCTGCTCGGGAGGAGGCGTGGGCAGACAGAGCCAAGGCAGCATTGGCTTCCACAGCGGCTGCGGAGCCGGAGCCATCTGTCCCACTCCTAGGATCCCAGGGATCCCCGGCTGGGTTTAAATTTGCCTTCATTGGTTTTCCCCTTCACTGGTGGAGCACTCAGATCTGGCTCAAGTATGAAGGCCCAAACCTAAAGAAAAACCCTCTAGAGGAAGCTTCAGTCATCCATCCTATAATCCAGGCCATGCATACTGAAATGTGATAATTGATAAATATCTGATAAATAATCTCCACACATCACTTTCCCTTGCATGTGTCTAAGTTCATGCCAGTTT
The DNA here is from genome assembly GCF_036013475.1 of Columba livia. Taxonomy (NCBI): domain Eukaryota; kingdom Metazoa; phylum Chordata; class Aves; order Columbiformes; family Columbidae; genus Columba; species Columba livia. The sequence goes on along the minus strand of NC_088603.1, from coordinate 141,095,239 downwards.
TGAACTGTCAGAAAGTTTATCTTCTCCAGTAACTTTCCAGTTCTTCGGTTCCACATAAAACAATAGATGTTTTTAAAACATTCCAATATTTACATTTCCCTATGAATTGTTTGCAGGTGAAAGACAGGTGTTCCTACTCTGACTTCATGCCTTATTTCCTCTTTAAACACATGTTTGTAATTACAACTAACTAGAAGATTAAACTGTGTAAGAGCTTCTTAACAGCCAAAAGTTGTATTCCAGCCAGTTTTTAAACAGAGAGGATGGCAATGCAATAATTTAAGTAAAACCATGGCTCACTGATGTGTTAGTCTATTTAGCTGTGTAAGATCAGCCATTTCAAGCCAGCTGCAGCAGTTGCTTTTTAAAATTCCGGGAGTTTTGCTGTACATAATTGTCCTGTTGGGCTTAAACACATCCATTCTCTGGTCTTCATCAAGAGAAAATTCTAGTAATGAATGAATACAACATATATGTAATATAAAATCTTGACAGCTTTGGAAAACCACCTGTTGCTAAGGATTATCCCTATATTCTATTGCTACTTGATTTTAAAAGGAACGCAGTTTGTATTAGCCATGTACAAAATCATCAGAGAGCTGCCTGGGGAGAAATTGTCCAGCCATGACCCAGGCATTGCCTTAGCTGTCTTCCACTTTGGGTCTCCTGCGAGTTGTCTCTCTCCATTCATGAGCTGAACTCACCACACTAGAGGTCTTCCCTAGAGAGGGCATCAATGACTGCAGATTAAGATAAAATAATAATAATCTTCTTTAAGATCATCTTTGATGCTAGCCTAGTGCATAAGGAGAAAAATAACAGATTTGTAGAGTCTGATCAGACTCAGACCTCAAGGCAAGGGAGGGGGGAACGGAAGCTCTAGTGATTCCTGGCAGTGAAGACCCTCATGCAAAAAACATGAGGAGTCCTGCTCAGAATAAATCAATATGTCTGTGAGAAGAGGTTGGTAAAGTCAATTCTGGCCCTTCTAAAGGAATATTTTTCTTTTCCCATCCTTCAAAAAGAGTAGAGTCAGAGGTTTGTGCAAGATTGCATGCTGAAATCACTGTGTGCATATAGCATTCACCTGTAAGAAATGATCCAGGAAAGGGAAGAGGAATTAATGTGTGAACATGGTGTTAGTCACAATTGCAAAGTCCTTGAGGCCTATTTTTATACATGATGACATGAGCACTTTGCGTCAGGTAGCCATATAACCTTCTGTAACTGCAGCCTGGGTACAACCCATGGAGCAGATCCCCCTGGAAACTGTGCTGGGGCACATGGAAGATAAAAAGGTGATTGGTGAGAGCCAGCATGACTTCACTGAGGGCAAATCCTGCCTGACAAATTTGATGGCTTTTTACTACAGGGTTACAGCATTGGTGGATAAGGGAAGAGCAACTGATGTCATCTACCCAGACTTGTGCAAAGCATTTGCCACCATCCCACACAACATCCTTGTCTCTGAATTGGAGAGACATAGATTTGATAGATAGACCATTTGGTGTGTAAGGAACAGGCTGGGTGGTCACCCTCAGAGAGTTGAGGTCAATGGCTCGATGTCCAAGTGGTGACCAGTGATGAGTGGTGTTCCTCAGGGGTCAGTACTGGGACCGGTGCTGTTCAACATCTTTGTTGGTGACTTGGACAGTAGGACTGAGTGCACCCTCAGCAAGTTTGCTGACGACACCAAGCTGTGTGGTGCGGTCAACACGCTGGAGGGAAGGGATGCCATCCAGAGGGACCTTGACAGGTTTGAGAGGTGGGCCCATGTAAATCTCATGAAGTTCAACAAGGCCAGGTTCAAGGTTCTGCACATGGGCCAGGGCAATCCCAAGCACAAATACAGGCTGAATGGAGAATGAATTGAGAGCAACCCTGAAGAGAAAGGCTTGGGGGTGCTGGTCAATAAGAAGCTCAACATGAGCTGATGATGTGCGCTTGCAGCCCAGAAAGCTAACTGCATCCTTGGTGATTCTCCCCCTCTACTTCACTCTCATGAGATCCTACCTGGAGTTCTGCATCCAGCCCTGAGGCTCCAAACATAAGCAGGACATGGACCTGTTGGAGTGAGTCCAGAGGAGGCCACAAAGATGATAAGATGGCTGGAGCACCTCTCCTGTGAGGACAGGCTGAGAGGTGTGGGGTTATCCAGACTGGAGAAGAGAAGGATCTGGGGAGACCTTATTGCAGCCTTTCAGTACTTACAGGGGACCTACAAGAAAGCTGGAGAAAGACTTTTTACAGGACGAGCAGTAGTGGCTTTAGACTGAAAGGGGGTAGATTTAGATTAGATATAAGGAAGAAATTCATCACCATAAGGATGGTGAGGCACTGGAACAGGCTGCCCAGAGAAATTGTGAATGTCCTGTCCCTAGAAGTGTTCAAGGCCAGGTTGGATGGGGATTTCAGCAAACAGGTCTAGTAGAAGGTGTTCCTGCTGGTGGCAGGGGGCATTGGAACTAGAAGATCTTTAAGTTGACTTCCAACCTAAACCATTCTATGATTCTATAAAATCTTTTGTTGCTGATGCGATTTTGGATGAAATCAGTATGTTTTTTTCATCTGCTTTCAGGAAGGAGAAAGATGGGGGTAAAGAAGAGAGGCTGGAGAACAAGAGCTCTCATCCCAGTATACTTACAGAAAATTTATATCTCAGTCATAATCATGAAGTTACCCTGAGTATAACAAGGAGACAAACTAAACAGTCATTTTATTGAAAAATCAGCCTTCTCCAGATGTCACCTAATGCAGGCAAAGTCCACTCATTCATGCCCAGAATATTCCCTGAATTTTGGATTCACTCAGCTGTTGTTTTCAGAAGGAGCTGCGCTACAGACCAAAACACTGCCGGAGGGCAAGGCCTCGCTCGGCCATTAAATCTGTCCACAACATCATTTCAGCAGACAGATTCTTTATTCACAGTTTCACTCTGCACCTGGGAGCCCTCAGTGTGCCCCGCGGGTTTATCACACAATATCTGTGCAAGCAGAGCAGTGTGAGTCAGCCGCCCTCAGAGGATGGAAGACCGACAGCTGGGGGGGGGCATCAGTTGTTGTTTGCCATTTGTATTCTTAATGGTTTGACAAAATCACGAGCTCAAACTTGCTTCCACTGGCCACAGTTCTATCACCAGTATGATACCAGTGTGTTCAGTGTTCAGCTGGGTTCCCACGCAACAGCACGGTGGCGCCTTTGTTTCATGCTCTGTGTGCAATCCATCACAAGGATAGGAAGAAAACCCACAAATTTATTTAGCTTCGAGAACAGTTAAAAAGCAACAGCAATAAAAAAAAGCTTGAAGCAGCCGAGCACGACACTGCAAAACAGTGACTTTCAGAGAGCTCCTTGTAAGAACTGCAGCTTGAGACGTGAGGTTGGGGACATCACAGAATGGACGTGAAGCCCTTGGGATTCAGTTAGAGACAGAGATATGTAATCCTGTCTATGGCCCAGTGCAGTTCATGGGGATCTAAGGAATATTATAGTTTGGAGAGCAGTTCAGCTGCCCAGTGAGAGTGGCCAAGTCAGGAAGATAAGCAAAGGACCTGGTGATTTGGGTAGGATCCAGAAGGAGACAGGCCTCCTGCTGGCCCCATGTCTTACCTGCCAGTCCTACCAGGGTATTTCAGCTGCCTCATGGTGTGAAATGACACTGGACACCACTGTTTACACAGCTGTAACAAACTGTGTATCGGGTTGTCTATGGTGACAGCTTAGACACCAAGCTGACAAGTGGACAATGTGATTTTTGCTGTCTGGAGCTGGATCTCGCACCTTGTCTTGCTTGTTTAAGCTGCCTCCTGTCTGCTAACTCCGCTCCTTCCATTCTTTTGCAGGAGATGCTCATGCATCCTGATTTCTTTGCCATGTTATGCAAAAAATTGGAAACTTTGAGATATTACAATTTGCTAAGATTTACTAAAGATACAGCAAGGTGTCAGTAATTACATGAAAAAAACTGACTATATTTAGCACTGTAAAGTAGTTGACCTGCTCCTAAAGGATGTTGTGAAATTCACTATTATCTTCTTCTAGAACTCAGATTTCATAGTTGTTGGGTTTTTTGCTATTTTTGGTTTGCATTTTCTTTTGTTTGTTTGTGGGTTTATTATTATTATTCAATTAGGAACTAGTTTCAGAGGAACAGCTGTCCCACATAATTATTTTAAACTTTAATGGATTTTGTATTCTTGTTCAGATTTGACTGCTCAGTTCCTTGCGGTCAGTTGCGTGAGACCCAACGAGCAACACAACGGCCTGAATGAGGAACCTCAGTTGTCTCCCAGCAAAGCAGAGCAACAGGAAAATTATAGGTTTGATTCAGCATTTTGAGTGTAATTGTAGCCTGACTGACGCAAGTGGCAAGACTGTCATTAACGGAAATAGGGACAGTATTTAATTCATTCATTTTAGCTTTTCCAGTTTCGAAGCACTTGTATATTTAAATAATAAAGGTATTTTTAGTATTAGAACAGCTTTTTTTACCTGAATACAAAATAATCCTTTTCTTCATTTCCTAAGTAATACCTAGTAAGGTCAGCTAAAATGTTTAATGGACCTAAAGTTGTTTTTTAAGAATTTAAAGCTTTCAGTTTTTAAAGAATTTAAAGTTACTTTTAGTCTCTACATGAATAATTATTTTAATACATTTTTCCATTAGAAAAAAATAGAAAATTATTAGAAACAGTTACTTTACAGTACTAACTACATTAATTATTAGAAAAATGCCAATATGTATAGTATATACCATAACCCATTCCAGTATCAGCAACAGTTTAGTTATAAATTTTCCACAGAACTGAATTCCACTTGAAAACACTCAGAGTAATGGGTTTGAAATTGTTGTTTGTATTAACAGTGACTATTACATCAGTCATTCTGTTGAACATGATGGCAGCAACTGTCTAGGCAGAACCTAAGAGAAATGCCACAGCAAACCACCTGCATAGGGGTTTCAAGATGGCTTTAACACTGTTGTCTCAGGGACACAGTTCTGAGAGGTTTAGCTCTTCTTTCATTCATCTGAAAATAGGAGGCATCAGTTATATTGCCTTTGGACCACCTTGTATCTTCAGAGAAGGTATTGCTGATGTATCCACTTTGCAAAGAGTCAATCAGACTTGCTCTGCAAAGGCTGAGGAAGGAAGCTGGTTCTAAGCCGCAGCATCTCCACAAGCTGAGAAATGCAGGTTGAGAGTAGAGTGAAAAATAGATTGAAAGCACCTTCACCTGGTAACAAAGATGCTCATAGATACACACTTACAAGCACTTTTCTAAATTCTTATGAAAAGTCACTACAAGTGGGTCACTTACGCATCTGTAGAAACTAACCATTTTGGATAGTTCAGGTGATGAATTCAAATTACACCAGTTTGGTACTTGGGAAGAAACTTCCTATTTCATTCTGCTGAAGCAAAATCATGTTAAATCATGTGATTCAGAGTATGTACTCCAGTTTAAAATACAACTGATTTACTACTCAGCACATTTTTTTATTACTATTAATTTCAGATTTTGTTGCTGCTATAATTAAAATTGATATTTTTTTACCGTTTCTCTGTAAGTACTGCTACATGGATCAACTCTACATATTCTGCTGAAATAGTTTCATTGGCGTGAATGCTAGTACAGCTATGATACACCAGTATAGCAATGGTATCAGAAGTAATATTTTTTGCATGTGGAAATAAACTCGGCAAGTATAACTATGGCATATTAAGGCAGATCCTGTCACTTCACAGCGATGTAGCTCACACAGCACAGTTTGTGTGCAGGTAGGAGTGGCAGCAGAGTAACCGCATCCCACTTGTTCAGTATTAATCCATTTTTAATAGGAAAGTATCTGCTGGCGGGCAGAAATAAACCAAAAAAATGTGTTAGTTTAGACCAAATGACAGTAAGGAGTTCCTACAGGGTGGGGCTCTGCATCATGGGCATTTAAGGCAAAGATTACTTGTCGTGGTCTGAAAAAGTAAATTTAGATCTAAGCCTTACAGTGTCTCTAGATGTGCTGAGCACTTCCAGGCAGTCTTGATGGCCACTGTGTAAACGAAAGGCGGATAAAGCCTGTGGTGCCACATTGGTGCTGACATCTCTCCCACACCAGTCCCAGCAGCAGGACGGTCCTGGCCCCGCAGGATGACCCTCTAGTTACCTTTGCTGTGTGTTTCCTATTGCTTGTTTTCATGTTCTTTTCTGGCACCTATTTACTGAACCTTAACCTTGAACTGAGCTGTAAAAACACCAACATAGGTAATTCTGATCCAGAGTTTCACAAGGGGCAACTGGGATCTTGGGAGTGGTTTGGCTTCAGTAGCTGGTCAAAACTGTCTTTTCGTCTTGCCTCTTCAAACATGTTCTGTACTATCAGTAACTGAAAAATCCATATGTAATTTGATTATTCAATGGAGCATAATGAGTAGATTAATCAAATAATTGGTCAGTATACACTTTGTCTTATGATGCTTTGGAACACTGACAATTGCTCCAGCATGATGGGCCTCAAGTTCCAGCACCTGCTCCAAGTTGGATAAGCACTTAAAAGCAGGTTACAAATCTCTTGTAACAACACAGTCAACAAGTACATTGTGAAATACAACAAATTCTGAAACAGTATCATCCAAGAAATAGCTTTACTAATGCCTATGAAGTTTCACATGGGTGGATTTGGCAAGTTAGGTTGCTGTTCAGCTATGGGAGATAAAGACAAGGATTCATCTGAAATTAGGGCAACCAAGTGGGGATTGCAAATACTGAATACTTCTAATAAAAAAAGGCTGTTGTGAAGAGAGGAAGGATGTCACTTAGAAACATGAAAACTTTCAAAACTGAAGGTTCTGGTAGAGTGGCAGTGTATGAATCCAAGAGGAAAAAGGGAGCAGTGGAATAGTGTAAAAGAGTGAGAGCAAGGGGAAGATGGGAAAGTCAGAGTAGGTGAAGGACAAAGAACTAAGAGATAAAGAGGATGCAACAACCTGTGACAGAGTGGTGCAACCAAGGTGATAAGACAGAGCAGAACAAGATGAGGGAGCAAGCAGGGCAAAGCCATCGCGCTTGTCTGCTCCAGTGCGGAGAGCGGGTCCTCACCGACTGAGATTGTTCCGTGTATCTCAGATTGACACTTGTTCTTACAGTTGCTTTCTCCGTCATGTTTACAGGTGAAGTTAAGTTGAAAACAGGGTCTCTGTTAGCCAAAGCAGGTAACGGGTGCATGGAAAACCAGGTGGGTTTCGGCTGGACCAGTTGGCAGATCTGCCTTGGAGTGACACTATTAGTGACACGAGGTAGAGAACAGCAAAACAGACATATGCAAGAATAAAGTAGCCTTTTCTCTTGAAGAATCTATAAGTAAAAAGTAAGCCTCTGACAGGAGTTATCAAAACCCTAAATTTTGAGTATTTAACTTAAATTCTAGTTTGTTGTGGAAGGAAAACTTGATATCTCAGGAAGTACAGGAATATTTTTGCACATCAAAAAATTCAGAAATCTATATGAAAAAGATAAAATGGTTAAAAGGCCAGTGACAACATTTTACAGCCTTCAAGTGCAGGATCACTCTATCTTTCCCTGTGTTGCTGTGGGTGTGAAGGAAGGTTGTGTGGTACAGAAGTTCGAAAGTTGAAGACTTGCTCTGAATGAAATAGCACGATTCCTAATAATCCCTTCATTTAATATCTGGCAAAATCAATGGGAACAGTGAAGAATCCATGCTTAAATCCCATAATGTACAAAAAATTAGACATGTACATTTTTAGGCAACAATTCTGAGACCACCAGCATTCTGTTTCACTGTCAGCTGTGTACATCACTTCAACGAGATGCTGAATATGTGTGGGACCATATAAATCTCTAGGGAGCGTGGGGAAGCAAAGCATAAAAACTACCCACAAAATTTCCTTCATATTGTGAGACCATGAGAAGAAATCATTAAGAAATCAGATGCTTTAGTTCAAACACAAAATCATACAGCAAAGGCTTAATGAGAGTTTTACCCCGGTAGCTTTTTGAAAGTAGCTCAAGTTCGCTCTCTAGAGGTGAAAAATAAGTATTTCATTTCTTCAGACTTTCTTCAATCAAAACAACCAAGAATTCCTTAAAGAGCACACACACAGACATATTGCAAGACAGCAGCAGCTCTTAATGAGCCCATAAAGGACAACAGCTAAAACCACCGATCTTTTTAGAAGAGTGATACTGGCACCAATCAAGAGCAAACAGCCCTACAACACTGCATGCTCACTTGTGCTGTAATGCTTTAAAATAAAAGTACAGTATTGTCGAACAGCATTGTCTATTCTGGTTCTCCAGCACCTACTTCTGCTTAATTTAGTTTCCCCTGTAGTTTTCCTCTTTGCTCTGTCCAGTGCAGGGATCTCCAAAACTGTCCACACAGCCACAGCTCCTCGGGTCCCACCAGCCCCACCGTGTAGCCCCAAACTCTCAGTGAAATATAACATTGCAAAAATTAGCTTGTGGGCTCAAATGAACCTCAGGAAAATGACGTTCAATTCAATGAAGTTATGGGAATTCAAATACTACACTTGTATTTCCCGTGACCCTAAGAAATGTGAGCTTCTTGGTGACACACAAACCCCAGACGTTTGGAAGACAAAATATTCATTATTTGCTGTAATTATCTGTGATTCTTGCAGTGCACCAAGTATAGGAGTTCATTTGTCTATACTGAAGCAACAGTAAAAGATTCCAGGCGCGGATCCTGTCCCCACAAAGCAAAAGGTGATGCCATTTGCTTATGACTCATCTCTCATATTGTGCTCTTAAATAAATTTAAGTCAGTATGAGATAAACCATATACTGCCTGCCTGGAAACAAATGCCAAGCTGCTGGCAAACATTAAAGTCTTTCACTCTAAGGATCCAGTCTCAGGTAGGAAGAAGAAAACAACCGCATTTGTCAACATAAGTGGTAAAGCAGAATTCAAACATTTACTCTGCAGGAGGAACTTTGCCAAAACCACCCAAATTAATGTGTAAAGGTATCTGGGAAGAAGCTACCTTCTACATACTTCTGCTCAGCAATCAGCCACTGTGTGCAATGTTTTTCTATATCTGATAGTTCAGCACAACATAGATGCATTTATCTTCTCGAAAGCTTTCAAAAATCATTAAAATCTTTATGAAAAATAAACTAATAGAGGTTTAAAAGTTGAAGCATTTCAAAACTATTGTATTTTAAAAAAAACAGAAGCAAACCAAAGATCTCACATCCACTGGTCTCTGTGGATTACCACGTTTAACAGCTCTGTTCCTTGAAACAAAAGCAACCCCAGAAGCAAGTGCTTTAATACTGCAGGAGCACTCAGCCACTCTCTGCCCAAGAACATACGTCATCATCTCAGGAACATCTTATCAATGTTTATGAAGAGCTGATGGGAGGGTGGGTGTAAAGAAGAGGGAGACATACTCTTTTCAGTGGTGTCCAGTACAAGAGCCAATGGGCACAAGCTGAGACATGGCATATTCTGTTGGGACATAAAAAAGCAGTTTTACTGCACGAGTGCTCAAACGCTGGAGCAGGTTGCCCAGAGAAGCTATGGAGTCTCCATTCTTGGAGATTTTCGATACCTTCATAGACACAGCCCTGAGCAATCTGTTGTAACTGACTCTGCTTGAGCAGGGGTGGGTGAACTGGATGATCTTCAGTGGTGCCTGCCAACCTCAACTGCTGTCATTCTGTGGTGTGGTCTCATCAGTGCTGAGCCGAGGGGAGTAATCACCCTCCTCAACCCCTTGGCAATGCTCTTCCTAAGGCACACTGTTGGCCTCCTCTGCTGCAAGGGCACATTGCTGCCCTGCGCTCAACTTCTTTTCCAAAGGGAGCCCCACGTCCTTTTATTGCAAAACTGCTTCCCAGCCTGTTGGCCACCAGTCTGTAGTGATACACGGGATTATTCTTCCTCAGATGCAAGACTTCACATTTCCCTCTGTTTAACTTCATGAGGCTCCTGCTTGGCCATTTCTCCAGTGTGTCAAGGGCTCTGTCCTGGTTTTGTTAAAAAACAAGTCTCTCTTTTAGTGAATTTGCCTGTCAGCTAAAGCCTTCACATTAGCTGCATTTTCCTGGAGAACCAGATACATGTTTTGGTAACCATAGCAATGGAATGAGAAGTTATTGATAAGGACAGATTCACACCTCACGAGAGGGGCAAGGAGAAAGAGGTGACCAAGAAATTGACCAACAGTGTGCAACATTCCATTCACGTGAATACTTCATATAAAAGTTCGAGATCACGAGGATCTCGTCCCTCTTTGCCCTTTTTTCATCCCTTCTGCTTATGGCCGACATTAGGAGAGGACCTTGCTAGTCGTCCCTGCGAACTGAGGCCTAGCGACAGACTGAATCCAGCTCCGATTGGCTGCAGAGTCTAATCCAGGACTTTGGTTGCCGGCTCTGCAGTTGCTGAGACTTTCAAGATTGGTTTTGTATATTTTGTATTATTTTCTCTATTCTTATTAGTAGCATTAGTAAAACATTTTTAATTTTTCCAACTCTTCTCTCTGTCCTTCTTTTCCTCTCGATTGCCCGTCCTTAGTGGGAAGGGGGGAGAAGGAGGGGCAAAAGGGGGAAGCGGGGGGAGAGGAGGTTAACAATACATCTGCCAGAGTTTTATTATCATCCCACGATCATAAACCCTCGACAGGCCCTTTGAATGGGGACCATCTGGTGTTTTCAGCGGCTCTGTCCAGTTTTGCATTGCCAGCAAACTTGCTGAGGGCGCACTCTGTCTGATCATGCAGGGCATTGATAAAAATGCTAAACAATACTGCTTCCAGTATTGGCTCCTGGGGTACAGCACTAGTAACCAGCCTCTGGGTGGACTTCATACCACTGGTGATAAGCCTTTGAGCTTATCAGTTCACCTGGTTTTCAGTCCACCTCATTGTCCACTTACCTGTCTGTACTCCATCAGTTTGTCAATGAGGATGCTACAGGCAACAGCGTCAAGGGCCTCACTGAACACAAGATAAACAACATCCACGGAGCTTAGTCATCTGCATTATATCAGGCTATCAGCTTGGTAAGGCGCAAATCCCCAATCACTACTCTTAATCACCCTCCAGTCCTTAGGACAGTTTGCTCCATCATTTTCCAGGGGATCAAGGTGAGGCTGACCAGCCAGTAGTTCCTCAGATCCTCATTCTTGCTGTTATTCAAGATTGTGTGATAGTTGTTTTCTCGCAACAAGTTTGTGGTTTATTTTCCTTAAGTTCACAGAAATTCTCTCCTACTGTGTCTTCAGGTTTGGCAATGCTCCCTCATACCCCTGCCTGCTCACCAGAGTTCCTCGCTCTTTTCTGCATCTGCTTAACCAAGCTCCTATGCTACCACATTTCCTTTTCTGTCCAGTTCTCTGCTCTTTCTTATCCTCAGACCTGGTGATCCTGGAAATCACTGCAGGTATTTTTTCATACCATTTCATTACTCACTTCTGTCAGTTTTCAAATGGTATCCACCAATATTTCAAGACCTATGTTAAATTTAATAAAATGATAGTACATCAGTATTTTCGATACTTCTGTGCAGCAGCTGTCTCCCCTTCTCAGATTCTGACTACAGACATGCAAATCATGACAATCCAGTTATGCCTGCTTTTCCCATTAGGACATAAATAATCTGCTGCTACTTATTATAATAAAAATAAAATTCCCATATTCCTTCACATTCTAAAGTAGACTATGTTCTTTATTTCTTCCACAAATTACTGTCTTAATCACCTGGCATGCTTCTCAGAAATGGAATGAAAATTTTCCATTTCTACACAGTTCAAACCCTGCTCCATTTGCCAGAAATCTTTTAAGAACCAGAGAAACATAATCAACTGTACAAAGAGAAAGTTTTGGTTCTAGCCTTCTCCTGTAAATCGAATCTAGCACAGACAAATTCCCTATCTCTTCACCACCAGGAAAACCCAACAGTATCAGACATTTTCCATTTCATGGCTAGTCACTAACATTTAATATTCTATAACCTTCCCTTCCTTGTGAACAGCAATTCTGAGTCTGTTCAGCCACAGACAACTCTAGTTGAGATGCATCAGTGAAAGGAAACGCACCGTGGGTATTTCCCTGCAGCCCACAGGGAGGACCACAGTGGAGTAGGTGTTGTCCCACAGCCCATGGAGAGGTCCATGCTGGAGCAGATATCCACACCGTCACCTCTGGAGGATCCCCCATGAGAACAGGTGGACATGACCTGAAAGAAATGTGGCGCATAGAGGACCCATGCTAGACAAGGTTTATCCTAAAGGACTGCAGCCCGTAGAAGGAGCCGTGCTGGAGCAGGGGAAGTGTGAGGAGGAAGGTGAGGCAGAGAACTGTCACAAACCAACCATAACCCCTATCCGCCGTGCTGCTGGGGAGAAGGAAGGAGGCTGGAAATAAAGGAGCGAAGTTGAGCCTCGGACAAAAAGCAGGGGGGATAGTGTTTTATGTTTTGTCTGCTTCTCACCACCCAAGTCTATTTTAATTGGCAATGAACTAAATCTTCCCCACCAAGTCCGGTTTGCCCATAACAGCAATTGGTGAGTAATCTCCCCATCTTTATCTCAACCCACAGGCTTTTTCACCTTGTTTTCTCCCCCATCCATTGAATAGGAGGAATTAGAAAGCAGTTGGGTGGGTGACTGGCAGTCAGCCAAGGTTAACCCATCACAGCCTGTAATGAGAATTTCCTATATTCAAACTTGTATCCTCTGCCTCTCATCTTATTACCAGGTACCTCTGGGAAGTGTTCAGGCACACCAGAAGGCTCCATCTTCCTGTATCTTCTGCTCAAACAGTTGTAAACATTGGTAAATTCTGTCTTTTGCTTTCTCTCAGTCTCTTCCCCAGTAAGAAAAGATACCATTCTCCCAGTTTGTCATGGTGGCACATGCTCCAGCCCCTTGACCAGTTTGAGTAGCCACTACTGGACTTGCTCCATTGTGGTACTCCACTTCCTGTACTACAGAGCCCAGGCATGACCTCGCAAGTGCCCAGTATTGGGGAGGGATGGCTACTCTCTCACAACACCCCAGGAGAGAGCTGGCCTTTGCCACAAGTGCAACTTGTTTTCCACAAGCAGTCCCAGGTCCTATTCTGCAGAGCTCCTTCCCAGCTAGTCAACCCCCAGCCCATACTGGTGCAGAAGTGCTGGACTTTGCAATTCTCTTTGCTGAAGCTGATGAGGTGCCCATCAGCCCCTTCCTCCAACATATCCACACTGCTCCAAACAGCAAATCCGTCTTTCAGCATCTTGACTGCTTCCCTCACCTTGGGTGGTGGTGTCATTTTATTGTCCAGCTGCCTCTTGAGAAGAATCTAATGCTGATTTAGCAGGCACCAGGTACCTTGAACAGGGTAAAGTGGACAGCAAAGCAGTCTGTACAATACTTACTGGAATCCTAAGCCTTCATAACAAACTAGTTTGTAGGAGGGCTTTGAAAACAAAATCAAAAGAGAACTAAGAAGAACAGAGACAGTGTAGCCTGACTCTATCTGTGAAGGATTAAATGCTTCCAGTGAACCAAAAGAAACCTTTTGCCTTATCTCAGTCACATTGGGCTCAGAACCAAGGCTACTATCTTCATACGTAGTAATAATGAAAGCCAACGGAAGGGCCGGAGCTGGGAGATAAAGGGGAAAACCCCTTCCACTTGCTCACACACTTTAACAGCCTTGTCAGCACAATAAGCAGCTGTTATCTTCTGTAAGGAAAGGAGAGCAAGCATGGGAGTGTGAGCACAACTGAACACTTCATCTCACCCTTTCCACTTTCACTTATAAAAACAGTAAGAGAAGCAAATATTTTATACAGTATTTTTCATAGACTTCAAAGCCTATTCTCTTATCAGTAGTTAGATGCAACTCTTGCACTCAAAAGTTAGCCTTCCCTTTTAATAATTAGAGACCTCTGTTGGCTTATTAAAGATAAATTCCTCAAAAGTGCTTCTGGTTCAGGATTAGAGATTCTATAGCGGAAAGCTCTATACTGCTTCGATTCACAGCAGTGCTACTTTGAGTTAGAGACCAAATTATAAAAAGATCCCGTGGTTACAGTACTTCAAATACTAACTTGGACAAATCAGTGCTCTGCCACTCAGTCTTAATTCGAGTCAGTTTTAAAAGGTACTGCAATTTTTACCGCATATTTATCTACTGGAATATGCAGAATACTTGTAATAGCTGTGATAACCGCTACAGAAGTAAACAACCCCTCTCTACAAACATTAAATGGAAGCTGTTATATTACCTGCATAGTAGAAAAGATGCTGCCAAAACTTAAAAAAAAAAAGATGTGAGCATCTAGCAGTACAGTATTCAAAGCTGTAAAGTAGCCCCACGCTTCAGCTGATTGAAAAGAGCAAAGAACTATCAAAAAAATCCCAGACCAGCATAGCCTGTTAGCATTTCAGGTTACTCCCCTCTTCGCAAAATTTGTTTCATATTTTCGCCTTAGTGTCACAAAGATTTAAACACGAAAAACATTCATACATACGTTTGGTGACCAAAGAACAGACTTGAGTGTTCCTGCACAAAGCAAAAGAAATACCTGCATCTCTTAAAAGCACCTGTGCTGATGTCGGCTGCATTTCTGTACCACTGCGTGCAGGATGAAGCACTGGTTTTAAGACTTAGCACATTGCTTCAGTTTAGACACAGGTATCTACAGTTACATGTGGCACAAGGAAGTGACACATTTGCACAGGTACGTTTATTTTTTTCCTGTGTTTACAGTGCTTCAATTGTAATTTTAAACCATTCAGAAAGCACAATTTCATACCAATTTTACATACTTTACATCACAGTTCAACAACATTAACACAATTGTATCTAGTAAATCAAATGAGCAAAATGGCCATGAACATTTACACTATTTTGTAAACAAGTTTTTTTTATAAACAATGGTACATGGAATTAACATAGACCACCATATGAAAGAGGAATGAGCTTTTCCTTAAATAAATCACTCTGTTTATAAATACTTCAATTCTCTCAATATACATTTACAGACATAATTGGTTAAAGCAGATTACCTACGCTGTTCTTTAAAAAGAAAACGCCTAGAGATGGACCACTGTGTGTTAAATTCCACTAACAGAAGAAGCAAGCATATGATTAGTAGAATGATGCAAGTTTTACTTTACTTCAACCTCCCTTCTGTTTGTTTACATCAACACTGAGAAGATTGTCATGTCAGGGAACTTTCACTTGAATTCCAGCAAGTTACAATCGATCTTGTAGTACACATACGGGTAGTACTCCTGTTGACTGAGGTTTAAGCCTGGAATATCCATAGTTGCCTGCAAATAAAGTTTTGAAACCAGTTAGACTCTTACAATTCAGACTCCTATTCAGAAATTGATGAAACATTCATGTTTTAGAAGTAAATATGCCAGCCAAGACTTAAGCTTAATTTTTCATGTTCAAGTGACTGTTTAAGCAACAAATTTAGAACTTTGACAAATGAAAAACAAATGCTTTCCCAAAAATCTAAGTAGCTTTCTATCAAGAATTCACATCTGCTGCTGTAGTGAACATACTAAACGTTTAGTGAACCACTAAACGGAAGGAAAAGTATTGCAATTATGTTTTACTACTTCTAAACACAGTTTATGAAATAATGTTATAGGGTGCTGAATGATCCAGGAAGTTACAAGAAGTTCAGCATCTTTAATTTTTGCCTGAATTGTCTCACATCCCCTTGCCCCAAAAAGGCCTGGAAATACTTTGTATTTAATGTAGTGTTTTTTTCAATGTTGAGAAAGGTTATTTTTAATCTTTTAAAATTTGGCTAATCTAGTTGTGTGGTCTATCTTTAACTATGGAAAGCACTGCTTTTCAATACGAAACAAATTAGTAGAATAAGCCTCCTAGCAAACCCGCTTTAAACATGAAAATGAGACTGACAGATGGAAAGGATGACTCCATCTTGACATCAATTCAACCTCCTTCAACAGAGACGGATTACTATGTTAACTTAGAGATAGCAATGTGACAAAAAAAAAGAAAAGCGTTGTTTCAGTATTAAGGCCACTGTTACCATAGACTGTGGAAAATTCACATATTCCTTCTGGGCTCAAAAAATATATGAAATGTGTTCAAGTTCCTTAAGGCTAGTTTAATATAAAAGTTGACTTCGTTTGAATTCTTTGAGGATACACATATGTATGTAGTCTATAAGATATCTTTCCATCGGCAGTAGGGAAGAACGCAGTAAGAAGTTACGCTAGGCTTTTATAACAGGCAGCTTGCCAAATGCATTGGTTGCAACCTTAAATACCATCTGCTTTGCAAAAATGTAAAATAGAAGTGTCATTTTCACAAGGAGACAATTTTCTGTACTGTGACAAAATGGTGGAGAATATGGAGGCGTGTAGCTTTTTAATAAATAAACTTCTTTTTGCTTAAACAGACTAAACCTAATATTTAAGGGGAATAGCAGTAACAAAAATACTTACATCAATGATAGCTGCTGCACTGCTGTCAAGGTGTTTGTATAAGTCATACAAAACCTCCCTCAGTTTCTTCATTGTTTTCTTATTAGGCTGAAGCAGCATTGCCTGGAAGTTAACTGGCAAACCATACCTGAGCAAGTCAAGCAGAAAACTATGAAAATGCTGAAATGAGCATTCTTTTATCTTTCAAAGCAGAATTTTATTTTGAAAAATATATTGTTGAAGAGCAAATTCTGCTCATTTTCATTTTTGTGAGATCATTCTGTTTCCACAATTCAGAAGGCATCAATAATGTATAACTTCTTCCTTCAAGTTTGAAATAACAAAACAGAAGTCTAAATGCTTTTAAAATCTTTTTAAACCCTTCAGTACTCAGCACAACTACCTGGAGTCTCAAAGTTTTGAACTTTCCAGTTAGTTTACTTGCTAGAGTTCACTTTTGCCACTTGGTAGAGAACCCACTCAATCCTCCTTTCTAGAAGTGTGGAAGCATTTGCCAATATTCAAATCAAGTTCAGCTTCCCTACTCAAGTTTATCTTCAAAATAAACCCATCACAACTACAGAACAGACTAAAATGCAAATTAATACATTTTTTTTCCTCCTCTGGTTGTCTCCTTTATGATAACTTATCAAAAAGGCTAAAAAACCCCCGGGTCCCTCCTGCAGAATAACTACAGCTGTTCTTAAGTCAACTTAGTAACTATATTTCTGGATAGATGTGAAGAAAAAAAGCAGAGTAATTTTTTAGTTAAGAGTGTTGAACAGTATAATACTGAAAAGTTTAGAGTAGAAAATTCTTAGGCATGTTTTAAAGAAAAAGCATACATTTCAAGATGTCAATCTACATTTCTCAAGGCCTGGATACTTCTTTATTCTGAACTATTCCCACTTCCCACTTAAATAGAGGATACAGTAAGGTTATTTTACAAGCAGCGCATGAAGCAAGCTAAGAATCAGCAGAAATGCCTTGCTGCAACTTACAGAGTACCTTTAGTTCCTAAAGCACTGGTGGCAAGACTATCCAAGGGGCAAGATACACAATTACCTACCTCAAATATTCAAAACTGGCAACAAGAGCTATTGCCATCAGCTGTTCCTACTGCCCTACTCCTTGTTTCCTCCTGCCTGGTCCCTCCTGCAGCGTTCACACACCTCAACCTGGTAAACTCCCAAGCTAGATGTAAATTCTTACAAAGTCTAGGAAGAAAAGCCCATATTCAGGTCTGCCTCATTACCTTAAAACAGATTCAACAAAAACTCGCAGTGCTTTCACATGGATCCATGCAATGAAAGCTTCACTGAAATTAACTTTCAGCCACCGAACCAGAGGCCCCTGTGAAAGGGAAGAGGAAAAAACAAAAGTTATTCGAACTTCAGAAAAAGATTCAGTCCATCAAGAATGTTTGAGCAGATACTCAATATCTGTACCATGATAATAAAGACAACTTAAAAGACAGAGCTCACTATGGACATAATGGCTCAAGGGTGTTTCGACACTAAGTCAAGAGAAATGTAATGAGACTTCCGTTGTCTCTTCAGTGCACCATCTCAGCTTCTATGGGCTAACTATTTTAGCAATATCTAATTATTTCACCCAAATGTTTGTCCATTTTCAAACTTGATATATCATCAGCACTTGGTTCAATGCAGTGAGGAGCATTTGGGCTACAGGAAACTCAGCTATCCCTGAGCAGATAAGCTGGGTGGCAGGCTGACTATGTCACATCATCATTGCAATGTTGTCTAAGAATCACAAGTTCATTAAATTGTTATGTAGCAATAAGAAGTCTTTGATGTCTCATGTTTCTATAATGACTAGTTTATACAGACTTACAAACTGTTTCTTCTTGTCGGTTGACAGTCTATTCATTTCCTCTTTATCGGCTTTCATCTCTTCTTCATTATACTGGAAGTCACGGACCATAAACCTGCATTTGGAAGTGAATAAAATCAGAAGTGGCTACCTAGACTTCCTTCAAAGCGTGAGAGACAGAACACACACAAAATAAGCCTTACTTGTATTCTCTGGCTTTATGTTTGAAGTCATCCACTGCCTTCCTGAACAAGGTGACATTACAAAGGTAACTGTCTTGATCCTCAAAGAGTACACTACACAGAAAAAAAAGTGTCAGAATTGATAATGTTCAAGTCACCACAGATCAGATATGCAGTAGCTTCAATTGTACTTCATCACTACTAGGCAAGCACATAAATGTAGATAATCACACTGGATTAGTTCCCAGATTAAATGCCTTATACAGAAAGTAACTGAGACTTCAGCAAATGCTCTTATTATTCTCTTCACAAAGGATGGCAGTTTCCATTTCCCATTCAGAGACTTCACCACTCAAACACTTCATACATGTCTGGATATTTGTTCAAGTTAAAATTATTTTACAGAAAAAGGAACTAGGGCACGTTTAATACTGAAGCTTGGACTACAGAATTCATAGAAATGCCTGTTTTAAAGGGAAATGGATTTAAAATAGAAAAGGACAAAAATTAAAAAGACAAAGGTTGGTAAAAAAAGCATTTCTTAGGCTGTAAAGATGACCCCCAGATTTATTATTTTATTGTTCAAAACAATACTGCTTAATTAGAGACTACACCTTAGCAAAAAATCTTGAAGAGATTTAGACTGTCCCTCAGTGTCATACAGTTTTCAACACAAGCATTATCCAACAGTTTAACAAGTCACCTCTTCCCAAGCTATCCCTAGGCCATGGTTTCAGAGTAATTAAATAAGAATCATTAGCAGATCTCCCAGCAGGCTTAAGTTGATCTAACTCAAATGTGAAGTTAGCCAGAGCAAGTTCAGATTTTGTAACTGGCACAGAGCTGGTAATATCAGATCTGCCTGAGCAAAACCTCCCTCAGTCAGTTAAAATTAACAAGCAGCAATGCTTTGTGCTACATGGTGACTTTACCGTCAACGTGGTTACAAGATTGCTAAAGTGGCTTAACAGTATTATCAAACCCTGGCCCCAGCCATGCCCATCACAGGCGCCGAGCACCAGCTGGGTACAGAGGATCTGTGTTAGCCCAAAAGAGACAAGTTACTTTTCTTTGCACACAGGAAAACCATCTACAGTTGAGGTTCTTCACTCTTTAGCAGCTTTCCAAGAGTATACGTAACTTCAAACAAGTTCTCTGAACGCAGGCATAAAGTTTACAGGCTAGCAGCAGAACTTGTTGCTAAACCCCACCATGTGTTACCTTGAAGCCGAATGTGCCTGACCTGAACTAGATTAAATTTTCAATTTTTCTACTCTTCCCAAATAAATTAGTTTGAGAACTTCGTTAACTCTAGAGTTAGAGATCCTTTGAATTTTTTTCTCAAGTACAACGTAATCGAGCTTGGTCAGGTAAAGCTATAAAGTTGGACATTCTAAAAACTTTCAATGAATCTTTAAAATTCAAAGTCACTACAGCTCAAGAAAAACTATAAAATATAGAACATGCAAATATGAGATTTAGCATTTAACAACTTACTTGCTGGAACGTGGTACAACCATCTCTGCTAGTGTTTCATATTGCTTAACCCAGTCATTATAATTTAACCTAGAGAATACACAGGTTATGGTTAGACATCTATTACTGTAATAACAAATCCCAGATTAATGGATCAAGTTTTTCCAAAAAAATATTAAAAGCCTTTAACCATCACAACTTCCAATCCACGTGCAGGTTGTCAGAAACACGCAAGACAAAAGGGACAGTCCTCATGCTGCTTTTATTATTGCTAAATAAACTATAATGATAGCAAAAGTAACATATTGTATCTTCAGTCTTCATACAAGTTTACAAGTGTAAAATTTCTGAAATTTAAGAACTATGAAATTAAATTATTCATGATTACGTACAGATCTCAGGGGACCACATGGACTTAACTGTCAAGGTTTATCAGAAACTCATTATGCAAATCTGCTCTTCTGATTTACTAATCGGAATACTTTTTCCACAATTACGAACGGGTTCCCCAGAGTCCTGCACTTGCCTGAAGGATTGCTGAGAATTTTGGAAGCCTTGCCTTTCAGTAGTTGGTGTTGAAGAGGTCCCACCTTTTCAACACCAAAAAAAAAAGTCAAAGGTGAAAGAAAAACAACAGTCAAGATACACTATCCAACTGTTTTCTGCTAAAGTCACTACAAAACTCTTCACCAGAGTTTTACATGTGACAGAGACTACTGCTTCATGGGATATCAGCCTGCTGGCTGTCTTTACAAGTTAAAATTTCTTTTTGTTCCCAGCTCCAGAAAGACAGCCTAGTGCCATTTTCTCAAGAGTCTTAAGAACATCCATACTACCACTTTCTTTGGACAGGGGAAAAGGTGCGATTTTTGCTGTTTAAACATTTCAGACAGGAGCAACTTGTTTGCAGCAAACCTTTGACACATGACATAAGCAGTGTTCCACTGGCAGTTAGTTCATCCAGGAAAACCCTGGACAAATTTAGATGTCCTTTCTTACAGTATTATAGGATTGTGAGATCTATTATTTGATTTAAATTTTATTCTGTTCTTAGGACAAATAATAAACTTACTTCGGTACAATCACTAATAACGTGACCAAATATTCTGAATCGAGTACAAAGTCCTCTTTCTTTACAACATCAGCAAGACTTCTGGTTAGCAAGCTTCCCCTGCAGAGAAACAAAGACAGCCAGAGTAAATACATGTTTAAGAATTGGATTAATCTGGACAACAGTTTCCAGTGCCTGACAGACAGTACAACATTTTCAAAAATATATTTTACCTAAGCATCCACTATTAGCAGAGCAAATAAAATGTCCTTATACGTATTTTATACATTACTGTCTAAAGTCACTGGAATCAGTAACTCCACTGCTGTGTGTTATTTCCATATGCCAAATACCTCACACACTTAAGCAGCCTAGTTATCTTTGTAAAGGCAGTTTAGAAACGCAAGAACCATTAAAACCATTAATCGTGAAGTCTAGGATACAGAGCCTCAGAGTTACAACTAACCTTGTACAGATTTACATACAAAACTTCATTAAAAGTTTAAAGCAGTATAGTGCCTCATATTCACAAAAGACTAAGAATACACACAGATTTTACGGGCCTCAGCTGACAAACTACGATGGCTTAAGACAGGACTTAAGGCTTACTCATAAAATGGCCCGTGGTTCTGAATCAGCCAGTAGGCTTGTACCATTACTGTAATGGTAGGGCTGAGTCAAATTAATCAACTGTATTTTGCACAGAAGAACTACTGTACCTCAACTGTACTTCAGATAATCATCATGTATATGACAAGACAGCATGCAGTCCTTGCTTATTTTATTATCTCCATATATACAACAGCTGTCTCTCTGATGGTTAATTTTGGGGGAAGAAACCCAGTAATATTGATATGCATAAATGGGTGTGAAGGGAAAGATTTCCTTGTTTAGACAGACACATAAGTAGCAGCGTTACACACCCCTTTAACAACAAGCTTCTCTCAAAAGTTCCAGCAACTTTTGCACATGCTTTTGTGTATCTCATAATTGCTTATCAATCACAAGTGAGCTATTGGCAGCAAGTCAGTTGTTAATAAGTGTTCTTTCATGACAGCTGCTATTCAAGATTGATAAACACCTCAAAAACACATTATGGGCTCAGAGCCCATACCTTTTCACATGTTACTAAGCTTTCATGGTTAGATAGCTTTTCTGTGCTACATTAGCAAAAAACATTGTGACTTACGCATTCTTTCTTTCCAAATTCTGAAGGTTCCCTTTCAGATTATTGTAGGCTGAGGCTCTTGCTTTTAGATCATTGTCAATCTGGTTTACGCCCTTAAAGATAAAAAGAAAAGGAACAGTGTCTAAAGAACTATAATAGTTTTTAAATCATTTCCTAATTACAAAGCTTAGATCTGCCAACAAAAACTTAATAAAAAATACACAAATTTAAATTATTATTTCTCTAGGGTCTGACAATCTTCACTCAAAACTCAGAAAACTCTAGATCAGCCAATAACAGAAATTACACATGCTCTTCTGGACTCATCTGGACATTCTGCTGCATGCAGCTGATCATTACTCCATCACTTTGAGGCTACCACCCTCCATCTCAGCTGACAAGAGAGATCACTTGACGTTTGCTTTTCTACCATGATACAAATACACCTGTGAATACTGGGTACCA
This sequence comes from Columba livia, assembly GCF_036013475.1. Classification (NCBI taxonomy): domain Eukaryota; kingdom Metazoa; phylum Chordata; class Aves; order Columbiformes; family Columbidae; genus Columba; species Columba livia. The sequence continues at coordinate 141,072,620 of NC_088603.1, read as the reverse complement.
CCTCCACATGTTACCTCACTTCTCATTATACTTTTCCCTCATTAGAGTTCCAGTGACAAAAACTATGAACAGTTTTATGAGGTGCAAATCAAGAATTAAGTAACCCAAAGCCTTATCACTTTGCATCATCTGCAGCTTAAGAGAAGACTCTGTCACACTGTATTTACCTACTGCAATTTTCACCTTTCCTTGCGGTGAACAGCCTCGGTCACTCAAACACAGAATATCAACTCAATGCATCATTTGCCCAATTCCAAATGGCTGTTACCATTTAAGGTTCTAAATATCATCGCAACAATCTTATGTCCTTCCCCCCCCCGCAAAGCTATTCCCAATTCTGTATGCTTGCAAAGGAAAATACAAATTATTATACCATCATCTCCCTTCACAAAACCATCTTTTGTGCTATTTTACATTGGCAGTGGTTTAAAACTACAAAGAAAAATCTCTTTTACAGAGACTTTCTTCATTTAGTAATAACTTAGATATTTTGGAATATCTGAAGTTGCACAAGGTCAGTTCTGGGCTAGAGAGAGAAACTGGATACAAGTCTGAAATACTGTTTATTTCAGACAATAAACATACATGTCCAATCAAAGTAGAGGCAGCATTCTACATTTAATGTCGCTGGCAGCCTTCAACCATCTTTCAAACTTTCATATGAAAGTTCCAACTATTTTACTGTTCCGACTCAGACTCTCCCATTTGGCTGGCCATTGCTGCTCAGGTAAGTCATCTTTCTCAAATCCATCCTCCAGCACTAATTAGAGCGATTACCAAAAATGATTCATTCCCAGCTAGGTAACTGGGCAGCAAGTGGAAGAACACAAAACAAATAAAGCAGTTAGTAGGTCCTAAGCAGCTCATTATGTTCCTATCAGCATGTACCCTATACAAGGAAGTATTTTAAAGTCAATATACTTAGTAACAGTTGGATAACTGAAAGAATGTGGAGCAGTGTTGGTCTGGCACCATAACACTGCCTACTCACTGCTCCTCACTGTCCTGTGTAGGTACAAGCACACAAGAATTTCCAGGGACAAGCAACTAAACACAGTCAAGGGACCCTCCCTGGACTTAGGCCGTTGACATAATACTTTGTTTGTGTACAACACTTCAGCTTGAGGATGCAGATACGGTTTTATTTCCACAAAATAAATCTCTACGTCACTTAGTTATATAGTGCTCTTGTTTATGGTAACACCTAAGTTCTCTTGGCTGTAGCAGGAAAGAGTCATTAAAAGCCTGAACATTCTGGCAGTTTCATTCAGCTTGCATCTTTACAGATGCAGCAATGCTTTATACAAAATACTCTGAAAATAAGACAATCTATTTTTAAAACAGATGAGTATTCAAGACTATTGAAGTTCTTTGGCTAATGTAACCTTTAGCAAAGCATGTAGAACATTTCAGTAGGTATCACAAAGAATGCATTTTCGAGAAAACTTTTAATGCACTAATTTTATCTTTTTATTTTTCCTTCTCACAGCTAGAAGACAGCATTAGGGAAAAAATAATTAGAAGCTATTAAGCGAGTACCTTTGTGCATTTGGACATTTTCCCAGACCAACAAACTTCTCTTTTGCCTTTTCCAAGCATCAAAAGTCTAACTATACGTTGCTTAATGTCAAAAAGCAAAACACATTGATACCAAACACTGCCATTACAAACCAGTTCCATTCATGAGTTCCTAATTGTCAATACTCTCATTTGTAAAGTCTTTTAAAAGATGATTGCTTAGACAAAAGCCTGTTACTGCTGCACCAACTGCAGTTTACTGTAAACAAGAATCAACTTTGTTTCCTGTTAAAACATTAAGAGAATGCAGAACTGCGAATCTCAACATCACAGCAGAGCTCTTGAAAATATATTTGTGTAAAAATGAGAAATGAAATGACAATACAGCCTTTATTTTAGTAGTAGAATTGATGGATAACTCATAAACACTATTGTAAAATGAGGCAGACTCATGATATTGCTAAAGAAAGTACCAGTCTAACACAGTTGGCCTGTTTCTACCCGTAGCAAAACCCATATATTTAAACCACTCATATAGTCACTGGCAATACACAAGTGTCGTCTTGTAACTGTACAATGAGCTGAATGTCAGTAGATACCTGGGCTGCTGAAGCACTAGAGCACTGAGGATACTGAGGTTGCCTCCTTGCATAGCAGTCTTATAACCATAATTTCAAACACAAAGAATGACTAGATTAAGTGACAGCTCTCACATGGCACAGATACCATCTTCAAAGTCTTCAGTACTGACACTGGCATTCACAACACTTCTGAAAGTTAAAGGCTGAAAAAACTTGACTAACAGTTTCAGTATATTTCCTTTTATTTTAAAGGTTTTCAACACTGCAATAATTTTTCCTCAACTGAGAAACTCCCCCACTGCAGTTGCCATTACTCTTGTTTCGACAAATATCAGAATCTGCTATAGTGAGTGAGGGGGATATAAAGCCATACAGGAAAAGTAGTATCTCATGATTTGACAAGCTTTACAAGTTATTTTAACATCAACATGTCAAGAGGCTTAACCAATTTTAATCAATGTAGCTCTATCAATTTTCCTGTATCTTCATGTTAATCAGATATCAAAGTGAAGATTTTAATATTGTTAGGGACAAAACTGCTTCAAGTCCTGTGACATTGTCTTCTAGGTGCCACTTCCACAAGAATGTAAGGCAATTTCAGTCATCTTCCTCCTCTTTTCCACTTTATGGACACACATCATGGCTCACAGCTGAAAACAGTTGTTGAACTATTTGATATTAGATTTAATATACAGGTGTCCTTGAAGCTCTCCTTATAGAAATGGAAACCCTCAACATAATGATTCAGGCTCAACTCCAGCAGACCTGTTTCTCTGCATTTATTATTCAGCCTAATAACCCAATGAGGTCCCTAAATTAGATGGAGAAGAATGTAGTAAGCCAGTTATTTAACTTAAGGTTCAGGTTGTGAAATACAACTTTGCTGCAAGCAGATGATTTATCTAGCAAACTCCAGGACACAGGAGAACGTGCACTGAATCCTTGACAATATTTCAGTAAAAGGCATATCCCTTCATGCTCTTTGATACTTTTTCCAACAAACTTAATTGCTACAAAAACAAGTTTTATACTATGGCAACAGTTAACTTCCAAAAATAAGACAAAACACAGCTGACAACTTTTTTCAGTAACTCTCACTCCTTTTCTAAAGCCAAACCAAACTTCTTCAAGAGCCACTTCCTTAATAAGACTTGCAGAAACCACTTCACCCTATCTTCTTATGTTCTATCCCCCTTTCTCCAACAACATCTTCTCCCAACTCAAACTTTGTGCTTATACCTGCTGTAAAGAGCTGAACGCTTCATTTTGATACCTTCTTCTGATGAAGCAAAGCTTATGTACTTAAGGAGTGTCAGATATTAAGATTATAATTTTATGTCTGTGGGATGTTTTTAATGTGCAAATCTTAAGAGTCCTAAGCCAGTCAGTCTTCCTCCAACAGAACTCCACGCTGCAGATGTTTTCCAGTAGTTACTGAATGTAATTTGTGGAGTAAATTCGAGATGCAGTGATAGCCCCAAAGAAAACATCAAAACGATAAGTGTTTGTTTCCTTCTCAGTGAGCTATGTACCACCTATTAAGATTTTGCAATTTCTGCAAAAATTTTAAACTAACAGTTTCAGGAGAGAAACTAACCACTAAATCTCCAGTTATAGCAAAGCACGAGTTGCCAGCAGTAACTCCCATCCCCACCCCAACTACAGTTTACACAAATCTGCCACCAAGGACTACCTCTACAGGCACCCAGGGCAGCTGTTGCTTTTTTCCAGGTTATGTATTATTGACACAGAAAATTTCAAGAGTCAGTTTGCAGATTACAGAAAGAAAAAAGTGAAAAACTGAAAAAGCTGAGAAGATACTTAAGCAAGGGTAGCTCACAGAGAACTCTTTCGCTGCTTGAATGCAGGAAGTCACTGCTGAGGACCCCACCTAAGCTCACAGCAAGTACAAACCAAACCAAGTCCCCAAAGTGTGAAAAATTTTACCAAGGTAAAGACAGGGGGAAAACCCATGACAACACTGAAATGGGCTTTCCTTACACCTGCCATTGAAGGCTTATTTTTCCCCCCACGACTGAGCGCCATGGCTTTCAGAAGGTAAACAAATTCCTTGGTTTACTGCTAATAGTCCACAGAGTTTAAGAACATCAGACAAATGGCATGCACGTAGCAAAATTTAAATGTGACACAATTTGCTAGCTATTTCTTGGTTAACTCAGTGATCTTAGAAAACAAAAATCAGCAAAGACAACATGATGGCTTTCACAGAGCATGTTCCAAATCCTTTCCCAATTCTAATATACTTCTTCAGTTGCTAAAACACAGACACTGCTACTACTGCTATTGTTATCAAAGTTACATAAAGCTAACAAAAAGAGACAAATAGCTTTGAGTACCAAGTTTTGTGCACAAATACCTTAAGTTCAAGTAGGAAAGTTTTATAAAACAGGCTACCTTACCTTTGCAATAATTTCTGAAATATTCTTCAAAGATTGCTTGATTGGGTATTTGGCCATATCCCACTGGAACCTTGTTATATAGGTGACCAAGTCAACTAAAATTTTAAAGAATAACTTTTTAAAGACAGACAACAAAAAGACTGATGTATTATACTCCGTGTAGGACTGCTATAACAGAAGAGTACCATAAGAGACTGTGGACCTTCACATGTGTGGATCCTGCTGCTTAAGGGACTTGAAAATACACAATCAAGTTGTAAGTTATCTGTGACCTCTGCCTCCAGATATTGGTTTCTTCACCTCTGTAGTAGTAAATATCATTTAGGGTCGAGGTCAATGATAGCTGGAGAAGTACAGACAAGACCAACTATTTTTAGTTTTGTGTGAAAAATGGATGGGAGAAAGGAGTGTTACAATGGAAAAAGAAGGCAAATATTATATGGCTCAACTGAAGCAACAGTTTTGTAAAGCTGTCTATGAGAGAGACTACTCCAAGCCCTTATCTAAAAATAACAGTGTTAATTAGGACCACTGCATTGTCTTCATGCTAATCCACTCATATTGGCCTCTCTTACATCAATACAAGCTGCGTTAGGTATTATGAAATGGCTATTGAAAACAAAATATTCATTTAGAGACCACTGCAACTCTTTACTGTGATAAAATAGACAAATATTTTCATGAGACAACTAGTTTTATAAAGACATTTTATCACAATTTGGGAGCAACTGGGTATTGCAGCACAACTTACATAAAACCATACTTATTCGGATGACAGACTAAAATGAAGAATGTTTACAGTGACCATTAATTTTCATGTTCCACCAGAGGCCAATGATGACAAAATACAGCCCTAAAGGACCAGAGGCTTCTGTGAGTATTTAACCTGTAGATCTAATTTCTTGTCATTCTGGATCCTATAATTTGTTTCAGGGCAAGTGACTCATGGAAAAAAAAGTACTTCCGTAGCTAAACTAGGTTCTCAGAGTGTCATACAGAGAAGCAGCATTCACTATGTTTCAGGATCATTGCGTTCCTTCCTGTTACTTTTAGAATGCACATATTATGGTTAACATTTTACCTCCGTTAGCCAGAAGATTCTCCTGAACTTTATCTTTACTGTCTTCTAGAACATCAGCCATATACTGGGCCACTTTCTTTACAACACTGAAAAATGAAAGATAAATATATGAAAAAAGGAATGAAAAAACCTGCCATTTTGAGAATACCATTCATGAAACTGATCTGAAATTGTCTGGGAAAAAAATTTTTGGTTGGATCAAAAAGGAAAAGTTGATTGCTTTCCATATAAGCTTTCCAAGAGCACAAACTGGGATCAGTATGTAAAGAAGACCAACTTCTCAAATACATGCCAGAACTTAAAATCTTCTCTAACAGTTCTCAACAAGGTGAGGCTACTTTCCTGGCCTCTGAGTAATAAGGGCTGACTTCAGGTGTAATCTCACTATACTCCAGTCTTTTTTTGAAGTCTGTGGCAATTTCAAGATCCTAAACCCTTTTTAAAAATAGACAGCAAGTTAGAAATCACCAATAATCCAAACTAAACACAAGACAACTGTGACAATGAAATACTAAAGGTAACTGAAGAGCCATAGAGAAATTCTAGCCCTAAGGTCTCATGAGATGTGACACATAAGACCTGCCTTCCTCACTACAAAAGCTATGTTTAATATTGCTCACATGTGCCATGCCCAATAGTTTCCTTCTCTATTTAAAAACGACTACTTAATACTTCTCTCTTTGAAACAGAAGATGGCTCCACAGGTTCCGGCCACGTGAAATTTTGTTATATTTGATCAAAAACACTTTCAAGGGATCACTGGTTTATTCAAAATGAATAGGTTTTGCATTTTAATATTAATGCTGTTTAATCCCTCTGTGGATTAGGAAACAACATGGTTACTTTCTCAAAGTCTGTAAACAGTGCCCTAATGCGCTAAAAGAACAGTTTTTACTCCATTTCATTAGCACTTCCTGCAGCTGCCAGGCTCAGTTCTCAACAGTTGTCCAGGACCCAGCAGCACACAGCACTAGTGTAGGGAGAAGCACCTTTCATCAATGCATAATGTCCCACTAGTCCACAAGAAGTTCAGATTTTTTTTTCCCCCAAGTAAAGATACTAGGAAAAACAACAGCTTAGCTTATTGAAATCCCAGCTTGTCGACTGCCTACAGGGATCGCTATGAAAACAAATAAAAGTTGAAAATAATCCATGTATTGCTAGGACTCAGCAAACCATCACGTCATTATTCTAATAGTTTGCATTCTAGTAAAAATAAACTGTTACCCCTCCACAAACGCATCCAGTTTAGCCAGCTCATCTGACAGACCAACCAAAACATCCAGTGTGCCAACCTGGAAGGAAACATCAAAATGCATTAGCAATTGTGTATAAACATAGAAAGACAAAAACAAATTACAAAAAGCACTACATCTCCTGAACAGATAGCTTTTCAGAACTACATAAAATACTGTACTCTAAGATTTCAGACTTTCACAACGTGTTTCATTTGCTCAAGATACTTCTAAAGTACCACTCTATCAGACCTAACTCTTTCTTCCCCCTCCTCCCAAAACCACTTTCTTCGCTAATTTCATGTGATAATCTAGAACAATATGTAAACCTTTCTGGGGCCAAGGATGACAAAAATTTTAGACTCTGTATAACTCGAACATTAGAAAATTAGAGCACAGTGAAATATTCTGTATTTAGCTCTTTCATACACAAGTCTCAAATGGGTCTAAGACACCAGAAAATATAAAACCAGTACAGCTACGCTCAAGTTAAAAAGCCAAAGGGTAATTATTTTTAAATAGGTCATATAATATCAGTTTTCTTTGGTTCTCCAAGTATTTAAACATTCGTTCATTCTGTTCAATGAAAGCAGGAGATAGCTCCAAAAATATGACTCTTCTTATCTCTAATATTTTAGCTACCACTTTATATTTCTTGCTGAAATATTGTTAGGCATAAGTGAAACTTCTGTCAAGATGCTATTAACATTATTTTTTTGTCCAGCACCTTTGTTCTATATATTTGACCACTCAACTTTGCATGTTTCCTGTCCTCTTTAGCCTTGAAACAAAAAGGAGCACAATTACTTAAGTAGCATCACAAACAAATCGCTTTCCATCTCCACCTTCTTCTGAGCTACACACAGAATATGGAAGTGAATGTTCTGACCAGTCACAAGCCACAGGGCAAGTCAGTCTTTGAGCAATAAGACTGCTGTTCAGTGGAGAATAAAACACTGTTTCAATGAGTTCTAGCTAAATAATCTCACTCCTTAACCAGTTTTACCTGGTCCACAGAAGCCAGAGGATTTCCCATTGTATATAAAGTACACTCAGCTTCTGCCCTTTTCAGGGAGTAGAAACAAATACCAATCATTTTTAACCCTAACGGGCCACATCGGTTTCCAGTGATAACTTCTCTAACTGCTGTAGGCACCCTACAGCTTGAAAGCCATCCTGACTGATGTCCACGGATCTCCTGGGAGAACATGGACATTTGCTGTAGTCCCTCTTCCTACCTCTACCAGTATATATTTTGAAATAACTCAGGACAGTCTAAATGTAAATGTAAGTTATGGCAGTTGGAACATCCTCTTAAAAGAAACACTGAAGCACTTCATGCCCTGGGCTGGTTCCTCAGCAGGGACAGGAACAAGGCATCACACCACCTGAATGTGATTCATGCTGCAGAGAGGGACTGGTGGCATTTTTTCCTTTTCATTTTGATAAGCTTTGATGAGCTTTCACTCAGCTAAACTGAGCTCACAATTTTATTTTTTTTTCAAGAAGCATTCAGGGGTCAAGATAGACATTTTCTTAATAAATATTCTGGCTCATAGCTTTTCCATATCCTGATAATCATGTTTAACCATGAGAAACTGCTTTCAGATTTGGTTTCTCTTTTCACAGCAATAGTTCAAACAGTTTTCTTTCCATTTTTTTATAACACATATCAGCAGGTCACACTGGCATGCTCAGTGGGAGACAACCAGTGCTCTAACAGATGAATGGTACTTTTGGATGGAGAAAAGGCAGCAGCTGTTTGATCAACCCTTGGATTTTAAATCAAGCCTTTTCACTGCTTCTTATCCAGAAAAGAGGCAGCAGACAATTCATAAGTGAAAAATAAACAAACAAAACAAAACACCAAAGGAAATGGTATCATATGAATACACAGATAACAAGTTTCCATGTTTCTTCTGATTTTCTTCTCCAGCCAACTGCTGTTGGTATGAGGTCAAGACTACTCCCTGGAAAAACTGCTGTATTGGCTGAAAGAACACAGTTTGCTGAACCTTAAAACTTAGAGTGAAGAATTTTTAACTTAAAATTTCAGAAAAATATAATTGTTGTCCAAATTACGTTTTAGATCTACACAGTCATTGAAAGAAGTCAGCTGTCCCCTCTAAAAAGTCTGCAAGCACTCCCCATCTACAGCTGTAGTCTAAAGAAACAAAGATGATGAAAAACAAACATACTTCTTCAGACATGAAATGGGACTTACATACCTTCAAGTCCGGAATATTGAACTTTGAATTAGTAGAAAGATTGTTATTTTTTGTAGTTGCTGCGTGTAGTTTCTCCCATGTCTGTTGGCAGGTTTTTTCCCCAGGAGCAGAAATCAGCCAAAACTCGGTCATTTTTGTGTCTTTATATTTATATTGATGCTTTCTGCTTCTGAAGATGGAGGCAAGACGCTAGGTAGAAGGGAAGCCGGGGAGGGTGGGGAGAAAGAATATCTGCCATTAATTCAGAATCCAAAGCTTTGCCTGAAGAAAAACCATCTAATTTCATGTTACTAAAGTACAGTTTCAGCCACTATAAGAGATTTTACTAAGAGTATCACATGATTCAAAATTTTTTTTTTTTTCCTATCTTCCAAATCACATTTGCAGAGTTGGAAAGCCTTTTTAAACTGCCCATCCTGCAAGTCAAAGAGGGCTGAGTTGGCAAAATTAGCATCTCTGAAGTGTAATTCCACAAAAGATTTTAAGCAATCTAACTGAAAACAAATCCAATAAGATCAGATACGAATCTTATTTTCACAGCTGTTATATCTTCCAGCATCCATACAACAGACAACTTTTTCTGACCACATATAGCTTTTTCCAATCACTTTTCAGATTAGGACAGTGTTTTTAAGTGAGTAAATGCCTAGAAAGTGTTTAAATCCGATATGGTTTTGTTTATTCTTTCAAGCAAAGAAGATTCTCCTGGCAGCTAAAAATTTGAAGAAAAAGGACATTTTCTAGTCTTGGTATCTCTGTTGTCATCGCAGACCTTCACTAATGTTATACATACTGGCCTTAGTCAAGAGAGTCTCAGTACTTTGCAAATGAGCTCTAGAAGTTCATAGTATATACGTTCTTCTGTCACTAAGAAACAGAACAAGCTGGCTGAGAGTTACTGGCTTTTTTTTTAAATAAGGAAGAACAAAATCAAAGCATACCTTGACAGAATCTAAATGTCAAATTTTGATATTTGCAATGTCTTTTGTAGCAGCTTGGAAAGCGTAGAGACTAACCTACATTTCATAACAAGCACAGACTACAGCATTTCTACAGCTTATTTTTTTTTTGAGAGAATAAAATATTGTCCGAATGAATACAGAGCAGCAAACCTTAGCCAAAACAACACATATAGGTCCTCCACCTGTTTAATCATTCTAGGCTCAAAAAGTTAAAGAGTGTTTAAGCTAGAGACAAGCTAAAGAAAGGCCTGTTAGCTGATTCATTTGTTCAGCTACTCAGGAAGCCTAAAGCTGAAGTTTACCAACCATTAAACTAATATCATGAAGCACATCTTGTCATTGGCATAACAGCCATTCTCCTTCAATTAAGGGGCCTTGTTTATAACAAGAGATGATGACATCCAGTTACTGAGGCTCTTGATGCCACACACCCCAGGATGGCTGACACTGCGTTACGGGGTAGTGCACAGCAGTGCTATAGTCCTCAATACAGACAATGCCAAGGCAGGTACACATATTTGAGAAATCAGAGTATTTACAAGACCAGACATGTCCCACTCCACAAAAGCTTATCCAGCCTGACCCAACCCAGTTCTGGACACTTTCCAGAGCTGGGGCCACACACCTGCACATCTGGTTCTACTCAACAGAAGGTGGTCAGAGACTTGGAAGTTATCTGTGCTCTCCTCACTGGCACTATTCTCTCTCCTCCCCTAAAATATTGTCAAAGCAGGCTGGAAGGAGATGTCATAAGGAGTTATTTTTTCCTGAAAGTATGGGTGAGAAAAGGGGTCCTATCTCTGAGCAGGATGGGTGAAAGGACTGTGTCTGCTTCCTCCAGCATGCTGTGGCCCGGGCTGCTGGGGGAAGCAGAACCAGGGATGAGGTGAAACCCACCCCAACAGCACCACTGGCCCTGGCACTCAAATGCATGTACTGTAACAATCCTTGGTCACATCATACTGATGATTTTGGTATGGGGGTATCATGAAAAATCAAAGCAACATTAGTCATCACCAATATAACATAGCATGATATGGGACCTCTTCGCTTATGGAAGCACTAGCCGGATTATCTCAAACAACAGGTCTCCACAGGAGGTCTACTAATTATCAACAATTTGGAACGAGACAAAATTTCTTTTTATTCAGATTAGCCTAATGCATTATCTTCCTTAACACACGCCAAACTGGGCAGATCCATCATACGTGATGTTTCCCTACACTTCGCTGAACTCTGGCCCTATAAAGGACACGGCCAAGTTTACAGTAAACTTCACCCACACAGGGAGACACCACTACAGCTGACACACGCACACACAAAGTCTTTAAGCTTTAAAATGGGTTTTGTTCGGATTTGAGTAAACCGGGACTAGAAGAGTCTTTGGAACAAATAAATAAAACAGTTTAGGTGGCGGCAGCAGCAGTGTGCAAATATCTAAAAGAAGAGCCATAAGGTAGAAATCCAGACTCACAGAATCATAGGATGTCCTTAGTGGGAAGGGACCCATAAGGATCATTGAGTCCAGCTCCTGTCCCTGCATAGGACAACCCCAAAATTCATGTGTCTGAGGGTGTTGTCCAATTGCTTCTTTAATGCTGTTAGGCTTGGGGCTGTGACACCTCCCTGGGGAGCCTGTTCCAGTGCTCCAGCACCCTCTGGGTGAAGAACCTTTTCCCAATGTCCAACCTGAACCTCCCCTGCCACATCTTCCTGACATTCCCTTGGGTCTTATCACTGGTCATCACAGAGATCAGCACCTGCCCCTCCTCCTCCCTTTGTGAGGAAGCTTCTCCAAGCTGAATGAACCAAGTGACTTCTGCTGCTCCTCATACAGCTTCCCCTCCAAACCCTTCACCAACTTCATGGCCCTCTTCTAGACACTCTCCAGTAGCTTTATATCCTTTTTATACTCCTATTCAGTAAGACATATGGAACATCGCATTCTCAAGTTTTCCATTAAAACATAAATAACCCTTAAAATATAAAGTTTCCAGGGATCATACCATCTAAGGAAACAGTTACATGTTTACAATGACAAGAGTTTCATTCCCTGCATTACAGATTGGGAAATTTAGGCTCACCATTAAAAATCTGAACAACTTTTCCTGGGGGAAAAAAATGCAAACAACAACACAACACTTTAATAGACCCTTTGAGAAGAATAACTGCTTTCAATAAGTTTTTTAATCTTTGAAAGTTAGTTTTCAAGGACTAACTGTTCAGTCCTCATACAACGACTGCAAGTCTACCACAAAGAAAACTGAAGTAACAAACACCTGACAGACTTACAGCAAACCTTTTTAATGCTTAAAAAACAATGTACTAGAACACTTCACAATTCCTTAATATCAGAGACAAAAGTGGATTGTTCAACTGAATAACCAAGATCTTTTTCTACTGTTCAAAGCAAAGATGTAAAGATGGAATAGCTGTAGCTCCCAGGAATCATTAAGCTTGTTGACTTCCCTTCCTCCCTCTTTTGTCTGTGTGGTTGCTTTTCCTGAACCTCCATTACATTTCCAACAGCCAGGGGGCTTAAGACAATTCCTTGTTTCAGCTGCCTACTCAATAGAGGTATTTTCAAATATATACAAGAAAAAAGGCTCGGTAGAAAAATTTTAGATGTTTGTTTCTATGGATTTTTTTAATGTAAGGGGAGTAATGAATACTGAATCGGAACTACACAGAACAATGAACAAGAAGTGGAAAAGGAGAAGTGCTACAGAATGGTAAGAAAAACAGAAATAGATGCTCATCAGTCAAAAAATATGTACTGACCCACTGTAAAATGACAGCCATTAAATTTAAAGAGGAACACAGAATAAAGCAGGAAACATCAACTGTTCAAATCTCCTAAGTAAACTGACAGGTACTTTTCCAGCAAACTATTATTTTATTCCTTTGATCTGCAAATAATGGTATATACTCTGCCTTCAGATTCACCACTGTGGTGATTTTTTTTCTATCTTTAGGCCAACAGGTGTTTTTAAATTGGCCAGCTTTTGCACCTCAGCAGCCTGCACAACACCCACCACCAGTCTCTCTTTGGCCTTAACATCAGAACATCGGTTTCACGGATACTATAATTTATAAGCTGCACTTTGCCTTGGAAAGATTTATCTGTACTTTTGACACTACTTTAAAACTACACTATGGCAATTATGTGATCAGCCAAAGATTCTAATCAAATGCAGACTGGGATCTCGTTATACTAAGCACTGCCTATATAGGGATACAGCCCTAACTTAAACACCTGCAGTCAGAAGCATTGTATGTTGAAACGTAAGTTACAGAGGGAAAAACAAACACAATAAAAACAAAGTTACAACAAGTGTGCTGGCAGAATCAAGCCTTGTTGAGCTTTAGTCTTCTCATATCTCAAGACAATGCCAAAGGCACAGTTCAAGTTTTCAAGTACTTGGCTAACAACCCAATAATTAAACTTCTTTCCTTTCTCTACTTTGATTATGATTGCAACTGAAAGCATTAGTTAAAGCTGAGAATGTAAAGCAGAATCAGGGAGGATAACCGCAAGAAGCTGCCTACCAGCTTCCATCTCACCTTCCTCACTCCCAGAGACCATTAGCTGCATTATCCCAGCCAAATTTTCTCACACTTTCCTGCTCTTAGGTTTTTGGACAACAAACCAAGGGAATAACCAAAAAATGTAGACAGTATAAAATCTAAAATATGCAATAAGAACGGACAAGTGAACTCTTGTTTACACCATGTACCTTTATGACCAGCCTGTTTTTGTAATGCACTATTGAGTAGAATTTGTACTAGTACAGTTTCACCTAAGCATTGTTAGAGATTGTTAGTATTTCAATTGTTTCTGACATATTTATTAAAATACATATTAATAAATGGATACCTGCATATAACACATAAATTTATCAACTTAAAAACATTCAGTACTACAGCACTAGTTAATCAAGCTAATGCTTTCAAGGTAGTGGGCTTTTCCTTCCTAAACACTGCCCATGCAAAACCCTACCACACCATGATACTGAGTAGAAATTATGGTCCTAGTTCTGTTGAATATGGGTAAAGCCACCTGTTACGGAGTGAAACTGCTTCTGAGATGTCACTGTAAGCATTTTCTGGCCAACTTCAGCATCAGGTGTTTGCTATACAACTGAAAAAAAAAAAAGTCAGGAAAATGAGACACTACATTTATATGAGAATCTCTCTATAAACCATGCTAACACAAAGTTCAGGGCTTTCAAGAACAGGTTCTAGAATTCCAGCTTTGTATATGTCACTGAGCTAGCTACCTTGATGGTTATGATCCCACAGATCATGAAATTACTGTTTTAATGCTGATCAACCAAAACACCCGTATCTCCAAAAAAATACATTTAACCTTGCAAAACACACTTTTCCCATTTTAGATTCAACAACTGGGCAGCATCCCACTAAGCTTCCCTTGACATTTACACATAAGCAAAACCACAACATAACTTCGAGGTGTAATAGTCTTCCATGTGCTGTTACGAAGAGATTTAAGTAACATAAATAAATTGCCAAGATGTTCTGCTAGTCAAACAAGCACAATTCATCTCTAAAATGCTTGAAACATTCCATCTCTTGAAGCTTTACTCTGGAGTACCTGTTTTTGATCCCTAACTGCTCTAATGCCCAAAGTCTGATTTATTATTCAAAATGTATTCTGCATTGCTACTAGTAATTTATACTGAGTAATTTCTATGCTACTAGGAAACACTTATTTCCAAAGAAAAATCTTCCATACAGTACACTATAATCTAAACAACACAACTGCCAAACAGCTGTTTCAAAGCTGCAGCTGGAAACACATATAATGATGTCAAAACAGAACCTCAGCTAAGACACTTTGCATTGCATTTCTCAAAAACAACCGGGCTAGGGGAAGGCAACAATTGTTTCTTCTTTCCTGTTTAGCTCAACACGAAATCTCAATCTACTAATGTGATTCTGAAGTCTCCCAATATCCAGCACTAAGTCCCCGAGAGTTACTCCTTCAAACTCGCTCTCAGGAGTCACTTCTGGCGCTCGGAGCTCGGCCTCCGCTGCCTCCACATTTCATAAACAGCGGCGGCCGCACAGAGGAAGCCGGAGCTGCGCACGGGGCGGTTTCACAACGGAGAACTCCCAGGCCGGTGCAGGCGCAATCCGCGGCAGGCGCACGGGGCGGGGGAGCTGCCTTCACCCTCCCCGAGCCGCCATCAGGATCACGGGGATTAGCAGACAGCTCCCACCGCCCGGGCAGGCAGCACCTGCCCCGGCAGCCACCGGAGCTTCCCCGGGCGGCGCTTTCGCTTCGTCCTCCGCACAACCAAACCCCGGCGCGGGGGCCGGGCGGAGCGGCGGCAGGGCAGCCCCGATGCCCGGCAGCCCCGGAGCGGCGCCGAGTCCTGTCAAAGCCCCGGGGAGACGCGGCGGCGGGAGGGCCCGACCTGCGCTGCCCTTCACGCCAGGCCCAGCGCGGCCCGCCGAGGAAGGCCGGAGCGCTGCGCTAAGAGCTCGGGGAACGTCGTGCCCGGGTGCAGGCCGCCTCCCGCCTCTCCTCCCGCCTCTCCTCCTCGCCCCTTCCGCGGCCCGGCCCGGCCCGGCCCGGCGCTGCCCCGCACTCACCGTCACTGCTCCATCCCCCGCCGGCAGCCGCGCGCCGCCCGCACACCCGCCAGCGGGTCACGTGAGGCGCCAGGTCAGCTGACTCCGCCGCAGCGCTGGTCACGAGACAGGGGAGGGGCGGGGCAAGAGGAGGTGTGACGCAGAGGCGCGGTGACTGACAGGTCCGCCCGGGGCGGTCTCGGGATCGCAAGTTCGAGACCCGGCCGCAGCGGGACTGGTGCGCACATTCCTTCGCTCCTCCTCACCCCACGGCCGGCGCTCGCCCAGGGTATCGCCGCGGTCATGGACACTAGCAGCCTCCTCGGGGCACGGAGCCGAGCCTCCCGCGGCCTCCGCAGGCTCCTCAAGGCACCGGCCTGCAGAGGGCCTGGTCAGCGGCAGCCCCTGCTGATAAACCTGGGCTGGGCCAGGGCCTCTGTGGGAAACCCACACGTGGAACATAGCGGCTTTCTCCGCCTCAAGGAAGCAGATGATGTTAAGAAGGCTTTATATGATTTTGCCCTTAGGGCTGAGGACGATAGTCAGGTTTGAATGTGTGTGTTTTGGCTGCGGCTGGGTGATCTTCCTCAGATCAGCTCTTGGAAAACACAGTCTTGGAAAACACAGTGGTAGTTTGTGAGCACAACGATCGGGGTGTGTGTGTCCTCAAGTGCTCCACTGCGGTGGGTCTGCAGGGAAGGATTTGGGAAAGACAACTTCCCAGCAGGTGAAGGGTGCGAAAAGGTGGGCTCAGAAACAGTTGTCTTATTTTGGCACCAACCCCCATTTTTCTTACTTTATGCAGTAATTGCTAAATGAAAAATAGCAGACTGTAAATTGCTCTGTTACTAGATAAGTCAGTTCCTTGTTTGCAACTGTGTACGGTTTTAATTTACAATATCATCTGGAGAAAGCAGGAACCGTGTACAAAGAGAAAACTGCTTTGCTGGTTTTGCTGAAACTAACTATTTGTTCCCACTTTTCTTCTATTTTCTGAAGTGGGCACAAGTTAGGGCCATCCTATAGCTGTGGGTGGCTGGTGAGGAGCTGCAGCTCAGAGGGGACACAGGCACCGAAAGGTGACTTGACGTGTCTTTGTGTCTCTGGAAGCAACTCCTCTAGTCCAGTGATCTTCTTCCCCTTAAGTATTTGTGGATCTAGCACATCCAAACTCTGCTTAGTCGAGTTCAAAGTGTGGATGTTGTGAAACAACCCCTAATATGGCAGTTCAGTTTTCCTTCAGCCATTTATGTTGTTCTTCAACCACAAGAGGCTTCTGAAAACGCTCCTGTTACGGAACTGCCCACAGCCATTTATAATGCTCTCGACATGTTCAAACTGGTACAATTTAGTTAGGGAGACAATGCTCCTATCAGTATATATATATATAAAAAAAAAAAAGCTTACTCTAAAATAACTCACTAAAACAGAAACTTAACCACATTAAAAGTGGGCAAACTTATTTTTAAATACCCACATTACGAGTTCCACCAAGAATCATTTCTTAATGGCTGAATTATTAACACTCAATTTTCAGTGGAAATTATTGTAAAACTTCACAATAGACACATTTTCTCATTATTATTGCAAGCCATTTCTTCAAAATGTGGCAATATATGCCATATG
The DNA here is from genome assembly GCF_036013475.1 of Columba livia. Classification (NCBI taxonomy): domain Eukaryota; kingdom Metazoa; phylum Chordata; class Aves; order Columbiformes; family Columbidae; genus Columba; species Columba livia. Next base: position 141,055,371 of record NC_088603.1, on the reverse strand, counting down.
CCAGCACTCACTACCAAATGCAAGTCCTTGTCTATGTTATTTTTGGAACAAGATAAGATTTTTTTGAGTGATCCGTAGCTGCAAGCTATCAGACGGAAACTTGGCATTAACCTCTATAAATAAACAGAGTAGTTAGTAAATGATTCTATAAAATCAGTACTTAACAGAAGAATAACAAGCATTTCTAACCTGCGTGATGACAACATGCTTGTAAAACCGCAGGAGGGGATTCTGAGAAAAAGGACATATGATCTGCCACTTAAAGTCCATTGCCATTTGGTAAACTAAGATCAATGAGGTACAAAGCAGCCCTGTAGGCAATCTGTAGCTCTTCAATAGAAAATAGAAGAGGGGAAAACAATTAACAAAGATGAAATAATTGGGATATTAGCACCCTCAGAATAAACTCACAATAATGGTGAGCTGCGACCTGGTCTTTAAGCGAGTTGTTGGTTAAAAACCCAAGCCAGGTGTGCAGTAATTATAAATGGTCTCATGGAGAATACTGTAAAGAATAACATTTAAAACCAGAGCTGCTACATTATGAGTGGGTATATGGTAGATTAAACAGATATGTTCACTAATATTTTTATAAACTTACTTGCCTGTAACATTGTTCCATCTGGCCTGACAGGGATATTTTTATGAAGACTCAGAAGCCTGAAAGAAGTAGCACACACTTCTTTTTTTAATGGTCTGAGAAATGTATTTTTTGACATTTCATTTGGGGAGGGGGGAAACGTAATGGATCTTTTGGACCTAGATTGTTTTCTGTTGTCTTTTATTGAAAAATAAAATATCTTTAAATCATTGCATAGAAATCTCATTCTACAACCCAAATTCATGTCAAAAAAGACCCTGGACCAGCTCTCCACGTAGGCTTTATGCTTTGAATATCTAAATGACTCATTTTTGTTCTGAAATACTCTTACGCACAGGCTAAACAGACTGACTTGAGCGTGCACCAGAGTGCACAAAGATATTTGCAGATAAAACTATTTAGGATTGAGAAAGCTCACCCAGGAGTTGGGCAAGAGATGGCAGGTGCTGCGCTGCCTTTAGGGCTGGTCTTTTACCTGCTGTGGAAAGCAGTCACTCTTTTAGGTTTAGAGAGTGAAAATAAGGACACGGGAGGTGGGTTATGAAAGTAGCCGCAGCTGTTAGTAGATTCTGGTGATGAAGGTGACGGTACCTGGGGCTGGAGAAGAGTCCCACGGGGCTTCCTTGTGTGCAGCACCAGGAGTCCCGGCTGGGGAACCCACACTGGCCGTGCAGGAGCCGCAGACAACAAGCCACTTGCAGGCTGCTGGCAGATGCTATCCAAGGGCTCTGTCCCCCCAAAACCATGTCGTTTGCCTAGTGAGTCGAGGTTTCCATTCCATGTTCCTTCGTGGCGACAAGTGTTTCTAAAATGAACATGGTGAAATGATTTTAGCTTTTCATTCATTTTCGTTCTCGACATCTCCAAGCATTTCTGAGGGAAATTCAGATTTTATTTGGATTCTGATTATCTACCCATTTTCTTTCTAGTTATTTGTTTTGATGTGTAGCCAACTTTACTGCAGTGATCTCTGCAGAGCTATGTGTTCTTCTTTGGCAAGTAGATGACATACAGAACAGAGGTTGGCAGAGATGGTATAGATTTGCCTCGCTTTCTGGCATTCTCTGAAGCTCTGTTCTTCAGATTTTATACAAATGAAAGCTGACAAACTGACTTTCTGGTGACAATGGAAATATTATAATCAGTTGTAACGTGATCAGACTTTTAGTCACAGTTTTATTAATGTGTTATTGGGATTTCTTTTTATCCTGGTGATAAAGGTGCTAGAACAAAGATTCTTTACAATTTGCAGGGGTAAAGCCCTAAAAATGGAAAGCTAAGTTTTCTAAAGCTTGAGCATATCTGTAGTTCAAAAGATAGAAAAGAATAAAATTGCTATACATATGTCCTAGTAGCAAGTTGCACAGCATTCAAATATCTGAAAAATAAGTAATGATGTTCTGTGTAACACAGGGAAAGTGTTGTATAAGATCCCATTGTCCAGCCTTCATCAGTTTGGCTGATAGAAATATGAGAGGAAAAATATTATTGTTTTCCCAAAGTTATTCAAAGAAAGTGGAGAGAAAATAAACTTGTATTATTTTGTTATTTACTTGTATTTTTCCTGAAGGTGGCTTTTGGAAAGCATTTTAATAAAAGATACCTATGAAAGCACATTGCATTTTAATCTTTCTTGATGTTGCCTGGGAGACACAAACCTTAAGATTGAAATGGAAGTCTTTGAAAAAAGATGTTTGCAAACTGGAGCAGAAATGGTATATTTTCTTCAGCCAAGCGTTGTGAAGGAGTCAGAATGTCTCTGCTCTGGCTGCTTCTCTGTTTTAAAAACTGCGTCCTTGGCTTTCAGCTGCAGATTAAGGGCTTGAGGAAGATGATAAATTTGAATTTTCCAAAAATGTTTAAAATCCCCGGAACACCTCAATTGAAGTTGAAGTCACCATTTGTATGTATTTATGCATATGAGCATTTAATTATTCTACACAATGTGGGCAGCATCAGGACGGGTACAGAAAGACTTCAACCAGCACGCCCAAAAAGCTGTGGGGCAGGCTGTACTTGGACAGACCTTTGAAGGTCCCTTCCAGCTCAAACCATTCTATGATTCTATGGTCAGCAATGCCTGGGGACGAGTTCGGTGCTGTAGCTGTGTGGCACTTCCATGCCCACACTGCTGCACCAGCCTTCGTGTTAGCCTCACTCTCAAATAAGGCCGGGGTTGCATCTTTGCTCATCAGGCGATGTGCTCTTTGGCCAGAACACCTGCATCCAGGGCTGGACTCGGCTGGGCTGTCCATGCCAGCAGAACTGGTGGGGTGCACAGTATTTCAGACAGCTACTAATTTGTCCAGCAGACAGCCAGAGGAACTGTCAGCAGAATGGCTGGCTGCTTTGGGAGCTGTGGGAGCAGCCAGGAATAAGGTCTGTGGACACCAGCAATGCCAGATGTCACTTCACTGGTGTTAAACACCTGAATACCCCTGTGAATCTTCACTGGATTAAAATTCCGTTTAGGCTATTTCAGTATCATAGAATATTATTTAAATGAATTAAATGTCTGTATATTCTGAAAAATGGCAGCAATATATAATCACAGCAGTAATAGCAATAATGGATTGACAACTTACATTTTCTGAAGATACGAGTGACAGTAAAGTACTAACTGTTATAACTTGGCACCCAGCTCTGCAAGCACTCATTAACTGAGCAGGACATCCCTTGTGCCTTTGTAGATGTTACCTTTGAACATAGAAGTTGCTGGCTAGAGATAATACAGGCTACTACTATAGTGCTTTTGACAGGAAAAAACAAAAGCCTGATCTCACTCCTATATTCTTGAGATTTTTCCTTTAAAAGTTATTTTTAAGAAACCAGTTTGAATAACTTACTGTATTATCTTAAGTTCTCAGTTTCCTCTCATTCAGATCCTTTGGTTATAATCCTGGCCAAATATTTTTGCCATCACAGAATTATATTAGCAAATATTTTAGGGCACACTTTTATAAGAAACTATTTGACATCAAAGTTGGCTTATGAAGTCAAAGTCGTCGCCTCCCTCCTGTGTCCTTGCCTGCTGGTCCATGCCCTGTGTTACCTCCCCTCCTGCCCAGCACTGCACCAGCAGTCTGCGGCCACACAGTGCACTCATGTGGATGAAAAACAACCTTTTTTTCACCCCTTCCCATTATTTTTCAGTTGAATCAGTTCTTTAACCTGATCTTTACAGTGGCTGTAAATGTGCCAGCACTTGGAAGGCGAGAGCTGGTGCGAGAGCTCAGCAGGTGCAGGAGCACCGAGCTGCACGGCTGATTCGTGCAGCACTTCCACTGAATGGCTTGTCACGTCCTCACGCACAGAAAATTATGTATGTGTTTGTGGTTTATACAGGTTTACATGTTTCTTATGCTAACTACAACAAAAAAATCTGCCTAAAACAAAACTCATAAATAATGTAATTATTTCATCTTTACTAAAAATTTCTGATAGAGGGCAATGTTAGTACAGCTTATCTTGTGATTACTAGCTTTGCCCTTGTTTCTCACAGTCTATAAACGACAGTATGTTTGGCTCTTCGCAGATGTGCAGCAAAGCTAATATTTCACTAGAGGTTCCCAGGAGCTGAAGTCCCATTTTGCCCGGCATACCTCCAAAGCAACCACATTGACTAAGCAACACTTATGTATCACTGCCTGTTTATTTTTAATTTGCCAAAAGGGCAGTGATTTACCTGCTGGGAAATCTCGATATTCAAGTATAATCCCCAAGTGACAGTGGAAAGTCTTCCCTCTCTTCTCACAGTGTTTTTCTTTACCAATGAGCAGATGGAATTAAGAAGTACTGAAATACGAGCAGTATATTTAAAATGTTAGATACGGACAAAATAGCGAAGTCAGTTAAAACCAGCCAAGCCTCTGTCCAAAGCACGAATAAATCTTCGCTAGACTTGATGACCTGTGATTTCTTCTGCTCATCTTTGTATTATTCAGGATTTCTTGATCTTGTTCAGTAAGAGAAGCAACCTGCAGGAAAAGACTTGGGAAGGGCTTGTCTCAGGGGGGGAAGTGGGGGTGCAAGTAGGATCTTCAGTGAAAAATTAATGAAAACTGCTGTTGTCTAGTGTTTATTGAGCTTGGAACCAATGTTTCCAGCCCTGGTAAAAGCAGGAATCATCAAAACTTTGGGTTTCTAACAGTGTTATGGTCTCCAAAGGTACAGGTGACCCCTCCATCTCACGCTTGCTTTCTTCTGGGATGTTTTTTCTCTCTTGGCTGTTACCAGGAAGGAGAGTTCAGAGGTTTTATTCACAAAAATCAAAACACACAGCTCTGTTTTTCCATTCTTAGAGAAATTGCAGGTTAATGCAGCAGTTGTTATGTTTCACATTAATGAATGTGCAGAAAAAGACTCATTTTTAAGCTGACATTCAAATGAAAATGCTGCTTGGTCTACTGGCTTTTCTTATGTATAGTCTTCACCAATATAGCATTTAAATTCTGTGAGTTTTGCATGGCTGTTGGGGATAAGAAGCTCAGGGATAAGGTTAAGGTGACAAGTGTACTCTGAAATTGGCAGTAGTTAGGTCTCAGGCATGGAAACAAAGCCTGGTTTTGAAAACAGTGCTTGAGTCTAGGAGAAGGCTGTTATCTTTGCTGTGTTTGAAGAAATATAAAGCCAAATCTTGTCAGACTAACTCAGCTGCAAAGCTGCCACTGAATGTGTAGAATATGATTATACCCTGGGGATACAATTTAAGCATATTAAAATTGCAATCTCTGTATGTGCAGAAGGTGAGTTTTAGCAGCAAGGCCCAGATAAACAAACGTTCATACCATCCAGCCTGATAATAGTCACAAGCTGTGTCATCTCAGACCTGATTTTTTAATGCCGTGTAGCACTATATTGATTTTCCTATGAAAAGAAGACCTGAAACACAGCCAGACTAGTGGTTTAGCATTGTGTATTAGCCAAAGTGAGATTAAAAAAAGATTGTTTTAAAGGTAAGAGGTGAGTTACTGCATGTTCATACCAGAGTTTGAGAGTCTTGGCAGGACGTTTACTCCCAGTAAAACATTGCTTGTTGGAAAGATACTCATTCCTTTACTGGAATGAAATGACCTCACAGGAGGCACCAGAGTTTACCGTAGCACTTACCCCTTATTTAAGAGGGTGAGTGATCACTCAGCAGTGGCCTTTTTTGATATTTCATCTTTACATCTTTACAAGTACATTCCACAAATCAGGCAAGGAGTGCTTTTTATTCTGTTTTACACCTGGAATGCAGGAACACAATAGACATCTTTCAGTTAATTCCACTACCCTCTTTTTCATCATTTTGCCCTTTGTTTATTCTGCAGCTGAAAATATTAAAGATCTGTCTTTCTACTGGGCTTTTCTGGTCTTGGATTAAATAATGAACTAGATTCTTCCATGTCACGTTCCTTTGAATCACATTTATTCCACTTAGGTGAATTAGTAACTGGATTGACTATGTTTCAATTAAACAATAAAGATAGACATGAACTTGAACTGAATTCCCTGGATTTGGAAAATACAATACGAAACAAGACCTTCTTATGATAAGGCATGCATTGAGAACAAGAAAGATACCTGGAAGAACTGTTGACACTTGCTACATTAATTTGAGGCAGCTGTAAGATAAGGAAGCACCTTTTCCTGCCTAAAGCACAACTTGGATGGCAAACAATCAAATTTGGTAGATGCAGTTACAAGTTTCACGTTGCGGGTGAGAAATGAGATGTGAAAGTGTGTATAATAATAAACAGTAAGAGCAACAATTTATCTTTAATACCGTTTTCATTTGTAAATCTCAAAGTGAGGTGTGTTACTTGTATGTCTTTGTTTTATGGATGGGGAGAGTGAAGCATTGGGAAGGGACCTGACTTGCTCCTGGTGAAGCTGTATTAGAGCAAAGACTGCATCCAGGCCCATAGCCCAGGGTGAGAATGGCCCCGCTGTGGGAATGGCTGCCTTCTCCAGGCTGTCTTTGCTCATCAACAGCAGAAATTTAGATTTAATTTGAAATGTGACTCTTCTGCTAGGACCGCTGGTTCCTACCACAGCAAGGCTGGCTGAAAGGATGCGCTTCTCAGCAAAGAAGAGGAAGAGGGGGAGCACAGGAGAGCTTCAGAAAGGACAGCAATGGTACAGTGCAATTTGGAATCATCATGTTTGAAACCAACTGTCTAAATACTGTCTTACTATCTGTGTTTCAGGTAAAAATATGCTCAGAAAGGGCATTATTGTCAATGGGAAAGAAATGGCCTCTCTTTGGCCATGGTGGAGGGGGAGGTCAGCAATTAATAGCTGGATGGTCACTCTATGGAAAGCTTTGATTCTCCACATTAAAAAAAAGACACTTTTTGGCAATGCAGAACATAGATTGCTCACAAAAATGCTAGGTGGATCACTTCCCTTCTTTTGCAGCTGAACCGCGACCCTTTGCTAACTGCAGCAACTGCTTATAAAACAATTACTAGGCTTTAAGCGTGTTTTATGTGTTTTATTTCTTCTTTGTGCAAGTTAATTACTCTTGACTTCTTCCTTCCCGTCTGCTTTTCTTCTTCTCAGTGTGTTTTTTTCTGTTATATTTGCAGATTCAAGCCTCCTCCTCACACATTGCACGTGGATCTGCTTGTCTCCTCCATGAGCCCTCCAGGGTAATGCTCTCCTATGAGTCAGGGACCACTCTGATTGTGTGCTGTGGTAGCCCTGATTTGTAGATGACCTTTGAGTTTCTTTCACCCGTCCTCTTAAATAACAACAGCTCCTGGGAGCTTTTGGCCCAGAGGCTCACAGGTTTCCAGGGTACCGGGAGCAAAAGTTGAGCCTGGGTTTGATCTCCTGTATATGCAGTTTATCCCAGTCTGGTCCTCTAGTTGCACCCCCGAGTTTGGAATTATATTTATACTGCCTTAACCTCACAAAACAATGTGCTCACTGTGGACATGCCCCCACTCTTTGGTTCTATGGCTTTTAGAGAAACAAAAGCTGAAGTCCGCTCAGATATTCAGGGAGAAATGCTGAATAATTAAGGTTGGCAGGGACCTCTGTGGGTCCAGGGTCTGATACCTGCTTGAAGGCAGCATGGGATGAGATGAAACAGAAGTGAGATGCCTGGGGATCAGGGCTGGAGGTCTGCAACCCAAGGGAGGGAACAGGAGCCCCGTGGCCTCCCAGCTCTCTGCAAACACTGTGGATCCGTTGCAAAGTGCCCTATAACAAACATGGCAAGAACACTTGGGAACAAGAAGCCTTGTCTGAACTTCTTAAGTGGCAAAAATCTCACTGTTAAAATCTCAGATTTTAAAACTGATCTAGATAAAGCAGGGCAGATTTTCTATTACAGACATGCCCTAGGGCATCGAGGGATTAACATCGCACTTCCCAACATCTGGAGCATCCATGGCTCTCATTAATTTCATTTAGGAATACGAATGCTTAACAGTCATGGAAATCTGGCCCTCAGCAGTGAGGCTGAGGAGATGTGTATTTTTTAGAGCAAGACAATGATAGGAATGAAAGCAGAAATTTGGGGTTTGTGATGGGGAAGGGGCTGACAAAAACCAGCAAGTTGCTCTGTGGGGTGGCTCTGCTCTCCTACCTTCCCTTTCCTCCATATCCAGGCACCGCTGGTCATTTACATGGGTGTACCTATAGCCCCTGGGCTGATCCAGCCCTGCAGTGCCCTGCTCAGAGCCACAGCAGCATCAGGAGGTGTCCAGGCAGCCAGGCTTGGTGTCCGGGGTACACTGAGCATATCAGCTTGCTTTGCCACGTTAGCTTGTTTCTGATAAAAGTAAATTATTTACACCTCTGTGGTGAAGCAGATCTCGTGTCTGTGTGGAGCACACACGGCTGAGCAAGGGCTGGCTGGACAGGAACAGTAGGGCACGTTTCTGTGCTTCATCACTCTGAACCGAAATACTGATAGCAATGCACAAACTGCAGTGTTGTCAGACTCAAAAACCTTAAAATAAGTAATTCAGAAGATCTTAGGGTTGCGTTTTACAGATATTTGCTCCTTTCTGATGCCACTAACAATTCCCACCTTCAAGTTTTTCTATGATATTTCCCTTTCATGAACATGCAGATCTATTCACTGCGGCAATTAGGCAGAAAACCCTCATAATATCCCAGGCTCTCACAATCCCTTAGTGAGTGTCACGACACTGCGGCTGGCTTGCTGTGTTTGCAGAGACCTTTTGCCTCGGCAGCTTGCACATCCTGCTGGTCTTAATGTCACGCTGCCAGCCCAATGGATTCATCCAGACTTTGTGATCTGATAAGAGCTGGTGCTTGCAAGGGAACTCGTGTATTGGGGTGAGATCTAATACTTGATGTGTCCTTTGCCGAGTTGGCAATGTGCACAGACTGCTGGATATTTCTGCTTATGTGATTATTTTTTAAATTTCACTTCTTAATACTCAGAGTAGATTGTTTTTACAGAGAGTTCATATATATCCCATGTATGTCCCTTTGTGGAAACAAAGTGTGCATGGCTAATTATAACTGAGAATTAGCATATACCTAAGGCCATAATATATTTGTAATCTAAGACATTTATCTGTTTTTAAAGGGCAGTGAACAAACACTCCTGGGAGCCTCTACCTCCCATCCAGTTACTGGGTAGTTTGTTCACTAGATTCAACATTTTTTGGATTTTCACTTTCAACTTATTAATGAATTTATATGAGAAGTAAAATACACAAGTGGGTGAGAAACTACTTAAGAAGAATGCCACTGTCACCGAGGCTATAACTATTACCAAGTCACACCATTTTTTAGTGTGACATCCATGTATATGTCACACCAGCTGTTTTGCTGGAGTAGCCGCATGGCTCACACAGTCTTATATCCTTTCCCTAACAGTAGTCAGCAGAGGAAGGAGCAAGAAATGTCCTAATCTTGATTACTTAAGGATAAGGGTAAACTCTGACTGATTTCAAACTGTTGCACCTCCAAACACTCATGTTAGTATTCATGCCCTTACTGGCTCCTATGGGGCTTTTCATTGGTAACAACTACTAGCCAGGTGTCCTACAGCTGAACTATTCATCATGAGAAACAACCTTATTTCACATCGCGTCTGCATGTGTCATGTTTTTATTTTTTCCAACTGTCCATTTTTCCTTGCATCATGAGAGAAAATGGAAATCTGTTCTACACCTTTCTGTATTGTCATTATCTGATGCATTTCTGCTACTCAGGTTTCTGCGCCTAAGCAGTCTTTTCCATCTTTGGGCTTATCCACCCTGGAAATGAACTGTTTTCAAGTGAGAATGTGAATTCAAAGTGCTATGCCGTTTTGCACAATCTTCTTGTGTGGCCACCTCTGCTCTGCATTTGGAGGGCTTTGTGTTCCGGCTGACTTCTGCTGCACACAGAGAACATGTTGCGAAAGTCCCAGTTTACTCCCGGTAGCTCAGACCTTTTCCCACCATACCTCAGCAAGCAAGGCAGACATGCCAAGGTGCAACCGCACAGCAATACTGTCTCGGCAGGACACCATGTCCCTTGGCAACCTCCACTGCTGTCCTGGTGCAGGAAGCCTCCTCAGGAGGTCGTTGATGATGTTCCCCAAATCCTCCTTTAAGCCCCTCTGACTCTGTAGTTCCCAAAATGGGGTTAAGTGCTGCCATCAGGTGTGTAGGGATGGCTGGGCACAGTGCAAAAGGTGGGGCGGAGAGTGTTGTGTAGATTACTTGGCTGCAATTTTACAAACTATGTGTTTGTAAGATTAGGTTTAAGGTGATGAAAAAGGAGAAGGTAGGACAGAAGTGTCCCTCTTTGTTGTCTCTGCAATTGCCATGCAGCCACAAACTCTCTGTTGTCCTGGTCCAAGGAGAATTTGATCATATGGGTGAGTTTGGAAGGAAGCTGGATTTAATTCCTCAGCTTTTAGAGCAGTAGTATGTCCCAGGTGGGACTCTGCAGGGCTGTCAGGTTTATTTGTTGGTTGTGGATTTTTTTTTTTTCATTTGCAGATTATCTGCACATTTGAACTCAGAGTGATGCAGAAATCATATATTCTGTAAGGACTTTCCCATTAAAGGCAAGTTCGCAGCGTAAAAGGTCTCCGAGGCTCTGCGGAGGGCTGGCAGGAGTTTCTGAGTGACTGCCAAAAATATGTTCTTGCAGCAGTGTTTCCACACTGGTGGCACTACAACAGAGGCAGCTCCGCTAGAGACGGAGCAGGCAAACCCACGCCTTGGCAGGATGGAGCGCTCTGCCTGCCTAAGCGTAAGGGTAGCTGTCATCTTTGCCGTTTTATTTGTCTTCGCCTAAGGCAGGGGTAGGAATTATGTTCATACGGCAAATAAAAATAGTCCTAGTAAAAATATCCTAGGTCTTTATCCTCTCACTTTTATCTTACCCAAGAGTTATCTGCAGCACTTTGGAAAGCTGATACTCTCTGAACACAGCACAAGCCTTGTACAGTGTTGGGTGCTGGAAAGGCAACTAATTACCAGGTAGTTACAAGTGCTGAAGAGAGGGAAGGAGAAGGGAAACCCCCTGAACTTTCCACGGTTTCAGTATTGCTTTAGCTGCCGTGGATTTAGCACCTTTTCAGCTGGGACCAAGAAGAGGTTTCAAATGACTCGTGCAAACGGACTAAAGTTTCAGGACAGCACATGCCCAGGAGGACATTCTCTTCCACCTCGCTAACTCCCAAAATATCCTTGGCAGGCCCTGGCTGAGCGGGGGGAGCCTGCGGGGGTACAGTGCGTTACCCAACCAGCCGACCCAGCTCTTGGTGCAGGGAGTCATGCACAGGGCCAGGCCTGTTCAGTGACTGCAAACTTCTACATGCAAACAAGTGAACGACAAATTGAAGAAAAGCTTCAGCCATGCTGATAAGCTTGTAGGGGCACACAGGGCTTGTTTGTTTGGATTGAGGTTTAGTTTGGCCCTCCTTTGAACCCCACTAAGACAGAAGACTGTACTAAGCTTCAGGGCAGCGCAAGAGGCCAGAGGAGGGTGACTGGCAGCTCCCCGGCCATTTGGGGCTTGCAAGAGGATACACAGCATCAGTCCTGCTCCATAGGTCACATCCTCCAATGTCCTGGAGGTGTTGGCACTGTCATGCTGGTGTCTTAGTTGGAGAAATAAAAAACTGAAAATGTCTGCGTTGTAACACACCTCAGCCAAAGGTGTCACAGGGTTTCTGCGAGATGAGCAGAGCCAGTGACGTTTCCGTGTCTGCCTACCCGTGATTTCCATATCACTGAGCATTAAAGACACTTTGAGGACATTAAAGGGACCTAAATTTCAGAGGAAAAATGCATAGCAGTTTATGACCTGTTGCTCTGTAAGGACTACATCATCCGTGAAGGATCAGCTATGACCTTACAGGTGCTGGTCTAAATTCTTTCACTCCCAAAAGCACACAAATTGTTCTGTGCTTGCAAATACAGCTTGTACTAGCCATATGTGTTTTAGGACCATGCCATGTAAGTATTTTGGGATGGCATTTAAAAATAATTTCAGTAATATTCAGAAAAATATTTTCAGTAATAAAACTTTCTTTTCAGCATCAGGCATGGTCCATGAAGTGTAGGAGCTTACGGTAACTTATGGTGATGCTAGAGAAAGCTACTGCCCCTCAGAAAAGAGGCTTGCTGCTGGACGAAGCCCTTGTTTGTAACCTAAAGCACAGTTATGCAGGAACTCACATTATGTTCTATTTTGAAATATTCTTTTGTGAACACTTTAAGAACTGAAGACAGGATTTATGATGCACAGGGTGAGAAGACAGTTCCTTGCTCAGCAGTACTACTGCCCAGAGAGCCAGGCACTCTACTAGGTCATTTGTTGTCCTATCTTTTTCAGAATGTTTTTGTCAGGGTATTTTCTTGTTTAAAATATAGCTTCAGGCAGAGGGAAGCGGCCCCATAGTTTTATTTTATTAAAAAGAAGGCCCTTGAATATCCCCTCTCAGTTTGGCTATACCTATGAGGTGAGTGAGGTGTGCTCCATGCAACTGGGTAGAAGACTACAATGCATGGATAACATTCAGGGCAGTGATGCTTTAGATGTATACCTGTGATAATAAAGCTGATCTGCATACAAAATATTCTCTTAAAGAAAAGGCAGATGAAGAAAGGCAGATCATGTTCTGTTCCAGCTACCTTTTTAGGATGCTTTGGAGGATCACAGGGTCTTTCTGCAACATTTTTTTGTGATAAATGAATGCTCTGGAAGCCATTCTTCCTATAAAGGATGCCAGCATGGGTGGAACCGTGGAAAGAATCTGCTTGTCACCAACAGGACAAAGGACCTATACAGAACTGCTTTTTATTTGTAATATATTACACTGCATAAACCTTAATGGGCCATGGGTGCTGGAGCCAAACCTTCTGGACCAGATCCAGCAACCGCAGGTGTTCCCAGGGTAGTGCCTCCACCAGCTTCAAAGCAAAGTCTTCTACTTAAGCAGCTCCACCGCCCTGGCTCGTGTTCAGAGCCTGGGGCCTCAACTCAGACCCACAGGCCTACTTTTCCTACACAACTAATTATTATCCTCTTAAGCCCTTGCAACATGATTGCACAACCATAGCAAAGGTTTGTGCTCTCCATGACAGTGCTGTCAACAAAAGGTCTCTTTGCACAGCTTTTGGGTCATATTCTCAGAGGCCTGTACTGGAACAAGGTCCCCAGGGAGTGGTCATGGCCCCAAGCCTGTTCATAGTCAAGAAGCATTCAGATAATGCTCATAGGTATAAGGTTTAACTTTTAGGTTCCCCTGTGTGGAGTCAGGAGTTTGACGCAGTGATCCCCATGGGTGCCTCCCAACACAGGATATTGTGTGATTCTATGATTCTACTTTTTGCACTTCCTGGTATGTGACTACAAGAATATTAGTGCAACAGTTTGGTGAAAACTTGCCACAAGAAATAAGAATAAAAGAGGATTTAGGCTTTTTTTTAGCTTTTAATCACACACAAAATACCAAATAATGTTGCTCATTTACTATGCAATAGAAGTATCATCTGTTAGAAAAGGACAAACGAAGAAGCTAATATGCAAACTCAAGCTGTCCTCCACCGTGTGTTACAATGGCTGGTTGGATTTTTACCATCTGCTGCCTCTGCTCTTGTCACTTTATTCTGCCTTAGAAGTCTCTACTCAGTTGTAAGCGTTAGTAACTGATCAAAGACCTGCTAGAGCCTGGATGTGAGCTGTTTGCAGGATGAGCCCCAAAGCGCCAGCCGCAGCAGCTGGCTGAGCACCAGCAGTGGGAAGGTGTCCCTCTGTCTGTAAGGAAAATCATAGGGTGTGAATAGCGAATCAAACCAGAGCCATTACAATATCCTCTTATGCAATGTTTTCAAAAGGGCATTTATGGCAATATGTTGTGAATCTGGAAATCTCTTTTATTATTTTTCCCCTGGAGATCTGTATTAAAACATATAAAAACATTTGTGGCTTGTTGTGTTTTTTTTCATTTGCAGAGCTTATTCCTAGAACAGTACTTTTTACACTGTGATCTTCCTCAGCACAGGATCTAACCAGAGGGGATTTATCCCACTGCTTCTGTGGTGGGATGAGGCAACTGCCAGGTTCAGGTTTCTTCTAACAGCTCGGTACCTGCATTACAAATAAGACCAGCATTTATATTGCTCATACTTACATAGTTTAAATATCACCAAATGATGTAGGCTTCAAGAATCTGTATGTAAAAGCATCACTGAAGTTCCTTTATCTCCCTTCTTGCAATGTCTAAGAAAAACCTAGTTGTGGTAAAAAGCTCTTTGCTGTAAATTACATTTTAGTCACAATTAAAATTCAAGGTATGAATCTGGAAATGGCTCAAAGAAGGATTTCTGTCCTGGGGTTCTTTGAATTAATTCTTTGCACATCATGTGTAATGATTAAGTCCTCAGTATTGGTCTTGTATGTGTATGAAATTGTGATTGCCCCATTGTGAACCAAAGCAATGCTTTCATACAGCGTAGAGGATTGATATGATAGTCGTTATCACATTGGTACTGGTTGCAGATGCCACTGAAATAGCCTTTATTAAGTAAACCACTTCAGGAAACAGGTAATATGTGATTGGACTCATCAAAATGAGTTATTTCTCCATGTTCTGTTTGTAACCTGATAGCTTGCAAGAGATGAAGCTGAAAAATGAGACAATTATAGCTGCAATTAACACCACATGTCTGAAGTATACCTTGAACTTGGGTTTCTTTCATATTTGGAATTGTTACAGCACGTTTAACTGCTGTGTGGCCTTTCCGGCCAAATCCTATTTGAATAATGTTGATAGTAAAATTAATGTATTTGAAGCTTCTGTAAAATTACTCTGCTCAATTTGAGCAGCTAGGACCACATATGCTTAAGTATGAATTTTCTGGGAAATGTTTCTCTCCTTTTAGAAGCACAAGCATTCCCTCTAACTCCATCTTCAACCTTTTCTGGTTGATATTTTTCCCCCAGTGAGTTGTAGCTATCACCTAATTGAATTAATGGATCCATATCTGTTTGCAGAGGTTTGTACAGCTCATGCCCCATGTTTAGGACTTTTTAAGCTAAGTCATTATAAAAGAGGAATCAAAATTTTTCCAGGGTTGCCAATTCCAACTGTAATTTCAGGATGTCTCTGATCCAGGATATACAAAATACAACATAGTTCATTGAAACTTGTTGTGCTTCTTTCCAAAGAGCCCACCTGCTGATGAGGGGAAATGAATGTCTGTTAATGCATTCATACATGTGCTTCATTCATAAAATATGGGCTTCCTATTTTGTCTCCTGAAAAACTGCGTATAATTTGTTTGATTTTGCAATTATTGTAGTGGATACTAATATTGTGAGGGGTTTATTATTATTATTTAAATCAAGTTATTTTTAATAGTGTTCCAGCACATGAAATTCTAAGCACGTTCCTGGCAAGGAGTCCCTGTAGCTCATAGCTCCTCCTCTCACAGCTCAGTTGCTTCAGTTGATGCTGTGACTGTCATTACAGTGACACTTTCAGAGCATCACTCAAGAACATTAATGCAGGTTTAATTACTGTTACGGTTGCCCTGACAATATAAAAGCTCCACTGTATCATCCAGATAATTGTCCACGGGCATTTACGATTATATATTTACCCACAGCACAAAATCACTTCACCTTTAGTGAAGTTTGTTGCTTTATATCTTTGTACCACGCTCCATACAGTCCTTTCAAAATTTATTCCTTGCAGATTTAAAAGCCATCATTTCCACTGTTTATGAAACACTGTTTATGTTCCACTGTATTATGAAAACCTGAACTTCTGATCTGGGATTTGGGTTGACTTTTCTTTCTATTTTCCCTTGCAGCTCCTGTGGAATATCAGGACTCTGATCTGCCTGCAAACCCCAAGCAGTTAAATACAACCTCAGGTGGGTTTTCTGTTTAAGGGCATGATTTCAGGTAGCTCATTATGACAGCCTCACAGTACCAGTTATCTAGCATGGGTAGGTATATAACTTTGTATTTTCATTGGAATCTCATTTATTCTGTGTTCTGCGAGTGCTGGAAGCCTAACATGTCACTAGTATTCTTTGTAGTCTTTTGAAAAATATCAGCTAAATCATTAGAACACAAGGAAAATAGGTACTTCTCAAATTTGTCTGAAGTTTCCCTCCTATTAGGGCATGCAAACTATGTGAAAACTTCATTTCTGGCTTCAGCCAAAAGCAGTTGCACGTAGAGCTGAACATTAGTGAAAACTAATTATGCTGTCCTCAGCTTCCCGGCGGTGGAAGAAAAGAGGAGTTATCAGAGGAGGATGAGCCAAGAGAATGACCTGGTTTTCCAGCGTTGTGCACAGAGAGAGGCATAAGCCGTGGCTGATGAGGAATGCTAATGGTACCGTGCAGCTGGCATCTTGTGCTAGAGCAAGCAGCCGCAGTGACAGCTCGGTGCTGCCATCGCAAGAAATCAGCACTTGTCTTGCGGGAAGCAGAGCTGCGTGCTGGCTCATCTGGCACTGCCGCAGGGATTTCACTGCAGTGCTTTATTATTACCTTTAGTTTATACATCGCTCATTGGGCCATTAGGAATGCCATGTGAACGTGTGATTTCAATTGCCCATAGGGGAATCTGCCAAAGGGAAATGTGACGTGGGCCCCACAGCTTTGTGGTGTCACTGTCCCATAGAAGCTCACAGAGGTTGCGGTAGGAAGAGACAATTTGCTCCATGGACACCAGTAGTAACCATGTCTGCTTCTCATGATTTGCACCTTATTTTTCATACTTCAGAAATCCCAGCTCACCTTATCACGCCCCCATCTCCCTCCTTCTCCACAGCCCCAGGTACTCTCCATCTCTCCAACACCGCTTGCCCACAGGAACCTGCCCAGGGCCGGCCAGGAGGCAGCACCTTGGCTGGTCCAAGCCACTGCTGTCCAGCTAAACAGAGCAGATGACTGCTGAGCTCCTGCTCATGCTTCATCTTGGTGCAAGTGGCCACTCTGCTGCGGACAAAAATGATGAGCAGAATGTGGCTTTTATCCAGTGCCCTCCCACCAAAACAAGAGGACTCAATTTGTTAAATAAGTCTTTTTTACTTTGAAGAAAAAGAAGAAGATGAGATCTGCCACAGGTGGAAATTTTAACATGACTCCCTAGAAGAAGACAGGTGCTACTCCGGAGAAATGCAGAAACTTTGGAGTCCTAAAATCACAGAGCTGTATCACACCAGAGCCAAGCGAGTATGATGGATTGCCTTTGATGCAAGGACAGACTGCCACTACTGGTACCTGTAACCTTGCCTCAAACTGAAAAAGAAGCAGCTGTCTGATACTTTCTGGTATTTCTGTACGAAAACTGAAGTTTAGAAATCACCTATCATCTGTCAAAGATCTTTATGAATATTGTGCTGCTAAATGCAGAGATGATTAATATGTACTATGAAGTTTTGCAGCAGAGAAGCAGAGCTCGCTGTTCCAGGCAGCCCTAGCCCAGTCATGTGGGGTTTGTTGAGAGCTCTTTTATCTAGACAGAGAACCTCAAGGAAATGTTATCTCAGCCAAAAGGCTGACAGGAGACAGGATGTCATGCGGATTACGAAAATATTCTGATCAGAATTTAGAAACCAGACACCTTACAGAGACAATAATGAGGCAGAGTTTAAAGGGTATCAAACGCAGCAGCATCTCAGCTGTGGTCCTGCAAGTGGGATTACCCATGTCAAACCTCCCTGTTGCAGTTGCTGTTTTAATTCAAGTGGAACAGATTTATGAACACATTGTGTAGACAGCAGAATAAGAAGGATGATTTTAATGTCTAGTCCATTTCTTTTTCTCAGGAGAAATGCTGGGATGCCCTTACATCCCCATTTCTACATAGTCCTTGGCAGAAGGGACAATCCATGGTTGCTATTTTTTAAGATTTTACTGAGAACAAGAGGTTAGTTAAGGCAGTTTTAAGTGTTCATCACCAAAAAAAGAGAAAAGGTACATTTTCTGAGTTTGCCTTTATCCCTCGTGATCACGTCTTCCTACCATCTTCAGGTGGGATTAAACTGTTGAGAAGAAGAGTTCCCTGCACAACAAGGAGAAAGAAAACACAGAGCTCAGAAAATGGGGAAAGGTACTGGGATGAGAAAACAACCTCAGAGGAATTAGGTAAACAGAAGGAAGAAGAAACACCGAGGGAATTGCAGAGGAGTGCAAGACTAGAGATATGCCTGGTAGGGCTACAGCCAGGTGTGGGTGGGAGAGGGGAGGAAGGAGCAAAGGGGGCTTGGGAGGGGGCAGGTGAGGTGGGGGGTATTGGGGCAGAGCACCCCCAGCCCAGGGCCTGGCTGGTTGTTAGCAAGGTAATCACAGAAAGAGGAATTAAATGCTCCCTCCTGTAATCCCACATGTTACAAAAGGAAATAATTTTCTCTAAATAACAACCAGAATTTGCTGTGCCTGCATTATTTGGAAACCTGGAATAAAACAAATCAAGGTGGGACAGACCTGTCCTTTGATAATAGGAAGAAATATTAATATGGCTAACAAATATGAAGAAATTATTTTTTATAAACCTTGCAGCTGAATTTTTAAAGTCCCCATGGTAATTTTGTTTTGCTTTTTTCTTTTTCTTTCCAGACTTGAAGGTGTCGGTGTAGTGTGGCACATTAGAATACTCAATGCTCTTTCCACTGCAGCAGTTAACTCTACAGAAAGACTTTCCACAGTCTTGGAGATCTGCTATTTTTTGTGTGCCCTGCTTTTGCCACCATGGAATTTCAACAGGCATCAAAATATCAAAGCCTGATATTCATAAGGTAGCTTTAATACCTTGCAGAAATGATAAAATTTGGCCAAATAATGTTTCTCTAAGTCCAGGCACATATATCTTCAGAAAAATATAATTTCTGGGATCAGGCTCTGCTGCTGCCTGTTTTCAGCTTTTTATTTTGTAAGGTATTGACATGCCTCAGCTGGATTATGTCCACATGAAGAAGGAAGGAAAGGAGTGATAATGGAAATTCAGAGTGCAGAGCAGTTGAGTAAGCTCCATGGCAAGGAATGATGTAGTATAAGGACTAACAATTCATAAGATCAAATATTTGTGTGCACAGGGGCTGCACTCTCTTCAATTATTTGCAATTACCATTACAAACTCATGATAAATTTCAGAGGAAAAAGAAAAAGTACTAATTGTCTTATTAACAATTACAAGAGGCATTATGTTAAAAAAGCCATAAGAACATTTAATTTCAGACATTTTCCTTAAGAATATATATTCATTAAATGACTGTAAATTGCTAAGAGACAGCATAATTAATATTTTTTCATTTATGTAATTATGTGAAATACATACAAAATTCTTACAGTTTAAGATTTCTTTGTGAAAAATGATGACTTGGGCATTGACAAGGATTTATTAGATGAAACTCATTCATAGAATAACTTTTTTTTCTAGACCTTAATATCTCAATTTGAAACTTATCAGTTTGCCATGGTTTACAATATATTAGACTTGTTAAATGCAAGAATATAACCATTAGCTTCGGATAATAAATGGTCTGTTGTAAGAAATAATTTAGCATATCATCAAAGCAAATAGTAGAACTAATTGCATTCCATTTATCATTTGCCGTGTCAAATCTGGTATGGTATTTAAAAGCAAACTTTGTCCAATAATTAAATGGAAGTAATTGACATTGATTACACTTGTGATTGTGTTTACATGTGGTAAAATCTCAGAAACACAGTTCGCAGATATTACTATAATCATTCATTTAAACTCTGCTTCTATTACAGAAAATGGTAAGCACTTATTTGGCCTCCATGAGTAAGCCTAAGCTCAAAGCCCTGCTCCATAACTAGAAAAATACTGAGTAAAGGACCGCTTGGGAGACGGTAATATTAAGAACATGCTGTTTGCGGTGTTTCTTTCCCGTGATGAATGAGACTTGAGCAGCCTCCTCTCCCTGCAGCTCCAGCAGCACCTGAGCTGATGTGGGACCACAGCAGCTTCCCAGGCTCTGTGCTGGGTCCCAGCCCCACACTGCCAGGTGGTGGAGAAGAGGGAAACAAATTCTAAATTATGCAAGAAAATTATATATAACAAGAAAGATTTTTTAAATTATTTATTTAATTAATTTTAAAATTTCAACAATGAACAGCAATTATCTGCACCTTTGGAAAATCATCCCTAACAGTAAGAATCCCAGTCTTTGAACACCAGGCAAAGTTAATGGCCCAAGGCTGTTTTCAGTGGTGTTTTTCAAGAGCAGATGCAGGGTAAGCAGGCAGAGAGCAGCCACCATACTGTGCTTACTGGTACCAGTAACAACTCCTCGAATAAGCCCATCTCTCCCCTCCTTGCAATGGCTGAGCTTGCAGGGGCTGGGCAGTTTCGCTGTCCCTAGCCTGGGAGCTCTCTGTGGGGAGACGAGCAGCAGAGGCACAGTCCTGGCAGGACACTGTGATGGGGAGAGGGCTGGGACCCCTGAGGACTGCCCAGGGCTGAGGGCTGAGCTCAGCTCAGCAGCTGTCAGCAGCAGCTTGGTCTTCACGCTTCACAGCAACCCAGTGGGGCCCCGGCTGCACCCTCCACTGTCCTGGAGGCTTCCTGGCTGTGCGTGACCCCACTGCCCTGCATGGTGTCTTTTTTGGGGACTCGCCCTAGGGCTTTGGAGATGTTAAATCTTCTGGCTTACCACTTTTGTCTTCTGGTATGAGTGGGCACAGCGAGCTGTATGTTCTTTACCTCTCCTGTGAGGATAGGCTGAGACAGTTGGGATTATTGAGCCTGGAGAAGAGAAGGCTCTGGAAAGACCTTTTTGTGGCCTTTCAGTACTTAAGGGGACCTATAAGAAAGATGGGGACAGACTTTTTAGAAGGGCCTGTTGCAATAGGACAAGGGGTAATGGTTTTAAACTAAAAGAGGCGAGATTCAGGCTGGGCATGAGGAAGAAATTTTTTACCATGAGGGTGGTGAAACACTGGCCCAGGTTGCCCAGAGAGGTGGTAGATGCCCCATCCCTGGAGACATTCAAGGCCAGGCTGGACGGGGCTCTGAGCAACCTGATCTAGTTGAAGATGTCCCTGCTCATTGCAGGAGGTTGGAATAGATGACCTGTGGTCCATTCCAACCCAAACTATGCTATAATTCTTGCTGCTGAAATGGGGCATGACAACCAGGTTCAGGTACCTCACATGTTCAGCTTTCACTTCCATGTCAATCTGGTCGGATTTGGAAGGTCTTGACTATTTTGACCAGCTGCAAGGAAACAGAGGGTAATGAAAATAACCCAACCCTGGTTGCTTTGCTTTGCTAACTTGCCTAGTGCTTCTGCAAATCTGGCTGGCAATAACAAAGCCAGGGGACAGCACTGACACAGTATCCTGAGCAGATGGTATCTGCAGCTACTGTTTCACTTCCAGCAATG
This sequence comes from Columba livia, assembly GCF_036013475.1. Lineage (NCBI taxonomy): Eukaryota > Metazoa > Chordata > Aves > Columbiformes > Columbidae > Columba > Columba livia. The sequence goes on along the minus strand of NC_088603.1, from coordinate 141,033,919 downwards.
CTATGTCTGATTCAGGAGGTTGCTCCACATCCTTGAGCCAAGGGTGACTAACGTCCTAAGCAAGATCAGGGACCTCAATGGAAACAAAATTAAAAAGGGATCTCCTTCCCCATTTTTGAGGACCACAGTAAGGCTGAGTCTGGAAAAAGAAATTGTAAGCTACAAATCTTGGAGTTAAGGGCTAGCCCCAAAAGAGAAAGAATGGCTGGTACAGGAACACAGTTTCCTAGAGGTGAAGATCATAAATACGTACACACACACGATTAGGGACTCAAAAGCATGTTGACAGACCACCTGTTTGAAGGCCCCGAGTACCAACAGCGTCACTGCTGCAGTGATCTGACAGCCAAATGCACAGGGCCAGAGCCTGTCCATTCCTGCATATACCTGGCATGCAGATCCTCATGCATGCTCTGGACTGTGTTACAGGGGTAATTATTCCATATTGGTCACTACTGTCAGCCTATTATCTATGGGCTTTCTGTTCGCTTGTTTGGGTTGAGGTTTTTTAATTTGTTTGGGGGTTTTTTTCTTTTATTTTCTTTTTGAAAAGGTCTGCCAAATTTCAAGTGAAAAATGCTCATTACAGAAAATTCGAATGCATAGGGAAGCAAGTAGTGCCACATTCTGCTCATCTTCCTCCTGCTAACATTAGCAATTCTATTCATGCAAGCAAAGTAAACAAGATTTATCTTAAATGGGTCAAATATTTTTTTTCAAATGTGTTGTCACTTGCTTTGAAAGCAGTGAAGGAGTTTGCTAGGGTGTTGTCTAGGGTGCCCTTTTGCCCCAGTGGGAAAAGCCTCTGCCTTGACTTGTGGTTCTTTCATCCCCAAAATGTGTGAGACAACATTGTCAAAGGCACATAAAATGCAGGCGCACATCTGAAGGCATCTCAGATGGTGCTGGAGTGCAAGCTCAAGAGACTACTTTCCTTCTTGCTGCTTTTGGATGACAGGGGGGAGATCACCACCACCTCTCAGAGCTGGGAGGGTGATGAAAGACATTAACAAGTGGAAAGTCCTTCTCCAGGGGTTAGCTGGAAATCTTCCTCTCGAAGCCTGTGAGTCTTCACTCTTGACAAAATGCTCTACCAGTCAGGGGGAGGTCAGCAGAACTGGGGGCTGCTGGGGGACACTGTATCTAGAAATAATGAGAAGAACACGTGCACGTTTGGAAAGCTGGAAGGTGACTGACAAGAACAACTAACAAGCCAAGCAGCCCAAAAACACTCTTAATCATTGCAGAGCTAGGACCACGTTCGGGGAAGACTCCTTACACAAGAACGACAGGGCTAGGAATAAACATCTGGGAACAAAAACTTCTTGCAAATGCTACAAACAACAAAGAGAGCATTCATTCTCACCAAGTTAATAAAAAAAGGATCTCCTCATTTGGTAACCACCAGTAACAGCACATCATATGCATATTTTTAACCTCCTTGCATGGTACACAGACCAATTTATCCTGCTTTAGTGTCTGGACTGTTGCATTTTTAAGTTGATATAGTCTTACCACTGTTGACTAGCTCACTCTTAGGAGAACCACCACCTCCTGTTTATCCACAGAGGGAAACCACATGCCACCCCTCCAATCCAGAGAAATTTGTAGTGAGAAATTATAAATTCCACGAAGGCCTAACTCTCAGCCTCCACCTAATCCTTTAGGTTTTAGTGATGATCTGTGACACATGGATACCAGGAACTAGAGTGTGATTAATACATAACTCAGTATCTACCATGTAATGAGCCCACGTCATTTCTAACCTGGGCTGAACTTGGGCACATTTCCTAAGAGTAAAAAGTCCATAGCCTTTGGTAGATATTATACAGAAAACTTTTGAGGCTTCTTTACTAGTTAATGTGGTGTAAGCATGCAGGTTGCTAGACTCTCAAGTAATGTTCATATTTGAATATTATTTTTAACAATCTTTATTTAATACCTCAGATACTTAGTTTGCAGTGATTTTCTACTAGTCTCTCTCCATCCAATCTAGATTTTTTGGAGGTGAAAGCATTCTAGCACCGGACTGATAAAAGCCTATAGCTGTAAAAAGTAAAACTAGGCTTATGATATATTGCTGTGTACCCTAGAACAGGATTGAATTTTCTCTTGCTCTTTCCTTCTACCACTGATTTTGTAAAACAACCCCAACTTAATTTTACTTACTTGTGATGCCTTTATATAGTGCTTTGAGCTACTGTTTCCAGCAATTTTTCATGTGTGACACCACCCCATGGGCATCTAAAGAAGCTGAGTTAAAATAATGCTGGTTGACACAGCTTTTTAAACCTTTTTTTTGTGGAAATGACTTATGATGACCATGAGATCTATTCTGTAACTGTTCTGTGTATAAATTATACTTAAACTTACTCTTCTTCTGAAGCCAAACTAATCCATACTAGGAAGCTGGGACCTTATTTCTGTCCCAGTTGTTTTGAACATGTAAACGATTCAGTAAATATAGGTGAGAGGTTACTGCTCCATGGGAGTTAAAGCAAAGATGTCTTTCCTCCCACAGCCTCTGGGCTTTTAATAATTATGAATCATTCCTCCAGCTGTTTATCAGCATTTCTGTCAACTGGACAGGAACATTGATCACTCCAAAGTACACAGCAATCAAAAAGGTCTGAGCATCAGCATATCAACTAATATTACTTCCACAAGGTCCTATTTATACAGGTCGTTTTACTAAAGAGGGGCTATTTGCATTCTAGTACTTCTACAGCATTGTGGACATGAGGGATCCACAGTTGTCAGAGCCTTCATTCTGTTTTTCTTGTGTGTCTTCCCTTCACACGGGAGTTCCTCCCTGAGCGGCTCAGACAAAAATGCAATTTGGACTGATTCTTTCCTCCCACTGCAACTGCTGTGTAGGCTGGATGGATACCGGTTGTTAGCTATACCTGGCACTGAGTGCTGGTACGTGTAAGAGGAGCCAGGACACAGACCATATTGTCAAGTTCAAGTGTTCAGAAACTGAAGCAACATTTTCCCCACATTCAAAGGTGGATTGTTATTTGTATTTGTCTTCTGTTGTGCTGAGTTTCAGTAGCTAGGGAAATTTTCTTCCCAATGGACGATGAAATTCCTGCATAATCACATAATTCCTGCACCTGAGGCATCAAGAAAAAACACTGTTTGCTGCAGGAGTTGGCAGCAGTGAGGGAAGAGGAAGAGGAGATATAAGAGGAAATAATCTCATTCTCTCACCTGCAGGAGAGGAATCCAACCCTGCAGCTGATGCCTGGTGATAGAGGGTCCATCAGGGAGGGAGAGGAAATGGGAGAACCAGAGGAGAGAAGAGGTAGCTCATAGGAAGACATAAAAAGAAGGAAATACTTGGGATTAGCAAGGAAGGTCATTGGGCTATGCAGCCTTCAGACATTTGTCCAAACAAATTTGAAGCCCCTGACCACTGGATGAGTATTTTTTGCACTCCAAAAGATGAGGTGAGGAAGGGTGTCTTTCCTGCTCCAGTTTATTTGCGTCATAGGGATAACACCTGATTTTGTCTACATCCAGCTGTGAACCCTGTTGAAAGGAAAACATGGAGGGGAAAAAAAAAAAAAAAGGAAATGTGGTACAAGTGCCTCATGGCTGAAAGTAAGGGGAATTGAGGGCTGGACATGGATTTTGTGCTCCGCTGCCTTTTTTTTTTTTTGAGAACAAAATGTGAATTGTTACTCTAGTAATCTATGAAATATGCATATGGAGCCATACAAGGTTAAGAACCTAAGTGTTAAAACTGAGTGTAGAGAAATGTGAATGAAGCAGAAAGAAATTTTATGTTAGCTTTTTTACATTTTGCCTCTCCAGACAAAACAGGACTGCTGTATTGTGTAGCACTATACTAAATACATATATACATTGAGCTGTGGCATCAGTTTTCTAGTTCTGCATTAATATCACCAGTGCTAGCAGAAACACTGTACAGAGTGTTCATCCATCAATTTTTTCTCATTTTGTATACAGTGACTACACATTTCAGTCTTCTACTCTCTCAAACAGTGTGCTGCTCTTTTTTTCCAGTAGATTTGAGAGGATGAAGTTAATGTGTCTGTTTTCAAGTGCTGCTTCCTCCACATGAGGAGGAAATCCTCTCTCCCTCCATACATTTTTAAAATAGCTGACAGTGCCCCCAGTTAATTGCATATCAAACTGAAGTTCTTTTTCCTGTCCTACATGATTGTCCTCCCCTCTTAAATAGTCTGTCTGTTTTCTTACTCCCAGTAAGAACGTTGAAAACATCCCCTACCTACCAAAACAAAAACTCCTCTGGGAACATGAATGCAGATGAAGTGGCAGTAACTGATGTGGCAGTTACATCACCCATACATCATTGGGATATCTTTGTATGTTAACATCAGGAGACATCTAAGAACATAGATAAAATATACAGCTCTACACAGAACTAGTATTGGATAGATCTTTGCTTTTTCCCTCCCGAATGACTTCTTGGCTACACCTAAGCGCCTCCAAAGTAGTCAAGTCCCTTTTCTGGTTTAAATCCCTTTCAAAAATGTGTTTTTAAAAATCTGCTTTCCTAAAAATATGGCTTTCTGTATCGCTCCTCTGCGTATATCACTATAACCTTTGTCCTCCCCTCTAACCCTTCCTCTTTTCTTTGCTTGTTAATGATTCACATTTATTGTGCTGTGTCCAAGCTCTGCCCAAATCTCTCTTCCTATCTCCTTATAAGTTGTTTGGTTTGGCTTGTTGGGGTTTTTTTACATACCCTGGTTCCTCCTCCTGCACTTGTGTTCTAGAATAGAAACCCAAATGAACAGGTAAGTGACCAACAAAGGGTGCGATAGATACAGAACATACCTGAGAAAACAGCACTGTAAACCACTCCATTTTTAGTCTTCAGGGTTTGTTGCAAATGTATGTGAGAGGTCTTCTGACTTTGTAATCAATATGCCTGCTTTTACTGACTTCATCCATAACCTACTAGCGCTGTTATCAGGAAAGATGAGACACTGTAATGAGACTGCCCATATTTGTCAGTTCGCTTCCTCCTCATTTAAAATGATTTGCAAAAGAGAAGGTGACAACAGATGAAAAGAGTAAACAAACTCCATCCCTGCATGCTGTGTAACCTCAGTACTGGTTTATTTCTGAAGAGATGACAGGTGTGTATCGATACGCCACTTTTCTAAATTCTCTCTGCTATAAAACTAACCAGACCCAGCTTTGCTTTAGAAAATAAAAAATATCCAAACTGTACTAACATACCTTTTTAAAAATAAAATTAATGTGTCCTGAGATGAAAAAATACTTTCCAGAACAAGCCTATCTTTTGGTGGGTCTTGGTGAAGTGGATAACCACACATTTTAGTGTCCAGAAAGAACTGTGATTACTGGAATTAATTTTAAGAAAACAGCCTTGTGTGTTTCGGTAAAGTTGACATGGTAGACTGGGGTTGGCAGACCATGGTTCATCCTCAGCTCCACCATGGAACAGTTTTGTGACCTTTAACTGAGGCACCTGATCTCCGATTTCCACTCATAGCTGAGCTTTGCTTACTCACAAGGGTGTTACAGAAGCGTTGAAGGCTTTGGGATGTGCAGAACACGTCACGGTGCTTCAGTGGAACTCTGTGAAATATACAGGTCAGCTAAATCCCCCAGTTCATGTATTTATTTATAAGTGTCTGAAGGCCTGAAATTCATTAAAGACTAAGGCTGCCAGGTATGCGGTACGATTAGTCTCCTCCAGTGAGCGTTATTAACAGCTTAGCAGTGCCCCATGAATCAGTGTGAGTTAGCGTGCTGCTCTTAACTCAGAGAACGAGGCTTCTGGCTGGCCAGCAAGACCCACCTGCTCAGAGCTGTGCTGACCCAGGACAGGTCCTGGTTTTGTGGAAGCCCTTACCAAAACACAGATGCACATTGCCATATGCAGTCACGTATGAGTAAGCGCCTGCCCTGGATCCTGCAGGACGCCTTTAGCTGAATCCTACGTGGTCCCTGCCCTGTTGTGCCAGGACCTACAGAAATCCCCCTGCAGAAGCCACGGTCCCAGCCAGGGAGGGCAGGCGGCCCCGGGCACAGCCCCGCCCCGCCCGCACCTGCACTCGGCCCGGCCCGCAGCATGAGGGGGACCGCCGCACCGCCTCCCCGTTGCGCGGCGGGGCCCGGGGTGGTGCGGCTGCCCGCGCCCCCTGCCCGCCGGCGGCGCCCGGCGAATACCCGCCCACCGCCCCTCGGGCGCCGCTGGGGGCGGGTTCGGCGCGGTGACGCGTGGCGCCGGATCCCACCCCGCCCGCCCGCCCTATAAGAGCCGCGCTGCCCACAGCGGCCTTTTCTCCTCGTCTCGCCGCTCGTGTCGTTCCGCCACCCGGTGGCCGCGCTCCCGCCTCCAGCCCCAGCTGCCGCAGCCCTGCGTCCCCGGCCCGCTCCGATTCTGTCTCTCTCTGCCTGTGCCCTCTCGTCCCAGCGCTGAGCTGCGCTTTCCCCCCCGGTCGCCTCCGCAGCCTATGGCCCTGGAAGGCGCCGCTGTCGCCGCCTGTATTTCTGCTGTAGGTTCCCACATCCCTCTTTAAAAATTCCGCCTAAAAAGAGAAGACGATTTACCAAATCTTTCGGGCCGTTATCTCACGTGAGTACTGGTACCGGGGGTCCCGGCGTCTCCGGCCTCCCGCCGGGCCGGGGCTCCCGCCACGGGGGTAGCGGCGGGCGGGCGGGAGGCGGCGACGCCCACCCTGAGTCCCGGAGCGGGCCGGGGCGTCCCTGGACACCGGCGGTGGGAGGAAGTGGAAGGGGATTTCCCTCACAGGGCTCCGAGGGGAGCAGGCCCTTGTTCCCCTCGGTGCAAGGAGGGGAAGAGGCAGTGGTGGCCGCGGCACCCGGGAAGGGCGGAGGGGCTCCCGGCGGGCACAGCCGTCGTGGCCGTGCCGGGCGGGAAGGGATGTGAGGCCGGTTCTTCCTGCTGTCTTTTCTCCGGTCGTACGGTGGCGTGGGGCGAGACCGGCTGCTACCGGCGGCGGCAGATGGAGAGCGGGCGGGATGAGTCAGAGCCGAGGCTCCCTCTCGCCCCGACGCGCATCGAGGCGCCGGGCAATGCGGGACCGCCGCCCGGGGAACGGGCGAGTGGGAGCCGGGCTCCCCGCGCCCTGGAGGGCGGCGGGCGGAGGGGTCAGCGGCCGCCGCGCTAACATGGCGGACAGCCCTGTGTGTGAGAGGCGGCGAAGCGGGAGGGGGAGGCCGGGAACCGAGGCCAGGGCCGCGCCGGCGCCGCCGTTCCCGGTTCTCGCCAGCCCCGCAGGGCGCAGGAGGGCTGTGGGGCTGCCGGCTCCGCGGGGAGCGGGGGCTCGGCGGCCGCCCTAACATGGCGGATTCCTGCGGAGGGGGGCTGTGTGGTGTCTTTCCCCTCAGCAGCCGGGGCAGTGCCCCGCGGCGGGAGACCCGTTCCCGCCGGGCGGTGCCGCCTCTCGCAGTGTGTCTTTTCTTGGGGAAGCGGCGAGGGGTGTCCTCGCCTAGACCCCGTAGCGTGAAGGGCTCCCCGGCGTGTTGTCCCATCCCCCTGTGGCAGCTGCCCGGGTTCGGCAGCGCTGACTGCCGCCCAGGTCCCGGCGGATCCCTTCCCCAGGAGTGCAGCCGCACACTGGAACCCCCCTCAGGCCCGGAGGAAGCCGCTGTGACAGGCTTCGAGGCCAGCCTGGCTGCTGGTGGGCAGAGAGGCGGGAGAAGTGCTGGTGGCATGGCTGCAGCGTCTGTGCTCTCCTGCTTCTCAGAGGCCATGTTGTGTGTCTGTAACCGTGGCTGTCCATCCAGGCTCCCACTACATGCTCCTCTTCTTCCTCACCCCAGTTGTGCCTGTGGGCAACTGCACAGAGCCTCACCCTGTCTCCCTCGGCACGGTGGGTGGGAGGCACACAGGGCAGTGGGGCAGCAGTGAGCTATCAGGGCGCTGCGCAAGTGGAGAGGGCATTGCACAAGTGACACTTTCTGGTACGAGCGCTGGGATGATAAGGCAAATTGCCTTTGCGCAGAGAGCCGGGGGGGTCCTCTGGGTTACAGAAAGTGGAGCCTTTCCTTCCTCTTAGTAGACTCCTTGCTTTGCCAGGGGTGTTTGCTGGTTGTTTCAAGGACGCACATTTTCTCCCTCCCCTTGGGCAGCCTGTTAGTGTAGCACTAGCAGGTCTGGTGCTGCCAGTCATTTGGGAAGTCTGTTGGTTGAGCCTCAGCCTCCTTGTACTTGTGGTCCACTGCTGTACTGGTGGCTTTTGGGAAGTACAGACAAGAGAGTCCAGTCACAGCTCAGCTGCTGGCTCTGTGTGTGTGTAAAGTGTGTGCATCTGCCTGTTGGGGTGTTCTGTGTGTGTGTGTGTGTGTTGTGGTACTGTTCCCTGTTTGATGAGAGGTCAGCAGAGGTGCCCATTACTCGTTGTAGGGGAGCTGGAAGTACGGTATGGGAGCAGGGGTTTCATGTGTAAGTGAGATAGTGCAAGTGCAGGAGTGTGGGTCATCTGGCATGGCCAAGGATGATGCTGTTATGCTTGGTACTAGACAGCACTGCAGGTATTTTCCAAGCATCAGTCTGGGCTTGTTCACAGCCCAAGAAGATGTGTGTCTGTGCTGGGGGCACCCCGGTTGTTGTGAAAGGGAAGTGAGCTTAAATCTTTTTTAGAGCCTTTCTGAAGTGTGTCTCCTGCAGTCCAAAATCCTGCACAGCTGACATGTGCCAGTAGGCAGGAGAAGCACTGCGTTTCAGACCTCTGCAGCAGTCTCTGGTGACCGAGCAGGATTTGATTGTGTAGTCCCACTCAAATGTAGCTGTCTTGAACGAAAACACTGTGTGGTGTCCAATAAAGCGGGTTAGAGCAGCCTGCCCTCCCACCCGGATACGTGGCTGGGTCTCCTGTGTGATGGGGGGAGAGGGGAGGGCTGCCCCATTGCCTCTGCCCTGGCTGCTGGATTTTTGGTTTGGAGGGTACTGCACTTGTCTGCTATTCTTCCTCAGATAAATGCGGGAGGCAGCAGTGCTGGGGGGGAGGTGGGGGTTGTGAATAATGGTGATAGTAGGAGGGGTTTGTTCCAGTCTGGACTGGTCCAGTCTAGTTCTTTCCTTCCTGTCACCGTGTGAACAATGCTGCTGCTGCTGTGGCTCATGCTGGTGACATGGCAGCCCCCTCCCCATGTGCTTTGGGCTGTGGGGAGCTCCCTTCCCCACCTGCTTTGCCTGCTGTAGGCTGAGCCCCCCCCAGCCAGCCTGCTGCCCCCCTGTTAGGCCTTGAGCTCTGGGGAAGGTTGTTTAACCCCAGAAAAAGAGGGGTCTTTATAAGACGGGGGTGGGGGGTGCTCAGTGGTGAACAGCGATGGAGATGTTTGTCCTGTGGGAATGGTTTTACTGGAGGCAAGAAGCAGGTGTACCACACTGTACTGCAGCCTGTGCAGGGTGGTGCAGGCTGGTGCAGGTGTGTGTTTGCAGCAATGCTGGGCTGCATGGCCTGCAAATTATTCTGTCTCTCCAATTAAAGGACAGAGTCCTCTGGAAGGGAATTAAGACCTTCCCTTCCTGAAAGGAAGGCTTAATTGTGTAATGGACTAATTTGAGTATAGTGGCAAATTTCAGCTCAAAATGCTGTTGATGTAGTGCAGGAGCAAGAGTGCAGATGACAGGAGAATTCCTCAGGGACCTGCTATCCCTTGGGGACCGTCTCGTCACAACGCCTTGGCCCTGATCTGGAAAAGGCCTATTGTAACAGAAGAATAGCTGCATTTTTTAGTGGACCAGAGTAACTTTGGTGCCTCTAAGTCTGTCAGTTGGTGTAAATATGCGAGGTCATCATATTGCCGGATTTTTAGGGCTTAGTTCATGGATATTTTAGCTCAGGTCACTGAAGGGTCTCTTCTCAGAAACAGTGAGATGCAGTGAATAATTTTTTCAAAGAAAATGAATCAGTGCCTGGTTTTGTAGGCATGTCTGCATTAGATGTGGGCAGCTGAGGGGGTCGGTGAGCTGGAAAGAGTCTGTCCCCAGCTGGCCTGCTGGTGTGCGTGGGGCTTGCTGCAGGGATGCAGTTGTTCTGGCAAAACTATGTGCTGTGGACGACTGGGGGCTTATTTTGTTCCCTAGATGAGTGTTGCTATTCAAGTATGAAGTACAGCGTTGCTGGGCAAGCTGCAGACAAACTTGAGGCACCTGCTAGTAGAGTATAGTAACAGATGATACATAAATACACACATAGAGGTGTCACTTCAGTATTAAAAGGCAAAGCTGCCTTGATGGTTATTCCTGCAACTCAAAGTTCACTGTTTAGCACAGGATGCTTTTGTACCTACTTCAAGACCCTCAAACAATGAATGCTTAATTGTGGCTGATTACATGTGTGACTTTTTTTTTTAAACTGGGTTTGTCCATATGGGTTATGGACGTCTAATACACTCCTGCTGCCTAAAATGGTAGTGCTGCTCTGCCACAGTACAGCAAACTAACTCTTTATGCTGGTTAAAGCAGAGTAAAATTACTATGATTTGAAAGATTTAAATTGTACTGTTTTCTTCTCTGAATATTTAATATTGGCAAACCTGCACGAAAGAGGGCAGTACATCTGTGTAGATCCTTCAGATAATTCTCATTTAAAAGAAATTCCTGAAGGACAATTAGAACTCAGTGCAGCTCAGAGTTGACTATTAGTACAGAAGATGATCAATTTTCGTTCTGGCTCCATGGGAGCTTTCATTGCACACTTTCTTCTTGGGACATGTGAGAATATTTATTGGAACAGTATTACAGGTGATATCTGTATGAAACATGACTTTTTAAAATTCTGTGCTCAAGGTCATGTGCTCTTTCTAGATGCACCTGCTTTTAATTACTTGTTTTGCTGGAAAGGTGAACTTGTAATAATTGGAAAATTTGTATGAGTTCTTGAGTATAATCAGAACAGCACTAGAAAATAGTGGAGCCACTAGTTAGTTTTACAAAAGGAAAGTGTTGCCAGCTTTGTGTGTGTACTCTGAGAACTAAATGTAATTGACTTCTTGCTCTAGTTGAAGAAAGGGGTAAAGTTAAATATACTGCGGATAGATTAATTCTAGCTGGCAAAATTCCTAATGTCTTAATTATTTTTGAGGCACTGAGGTTTATTTTTAATATTGCAGGCTACTGAATGCTAATTTATATGATAAAGCTGAAGAGATTGCTCTGTGGAGTCACTGTGAAACAGTTGCCTTGAAGTTGCATTCACTCTTTGTAATTCGGTACTTTATAAACTAGTTCGGTTTTCTAGTAGCAAGAATAAGTGGAAAAATACACTTCAGTAATTTGCTGAGCTTTGGTCAAAAAGATGATCATCTGGTTTAGGTGATTCCCAGAAGCCAGGTTTTAGTAGTCAGCGCATGAGGTGTCATTTAAATAATGAGAGCAGCAAAAATTTATTTTTACAATAGGTTGGTACCTCCTGTGTTTCATGCCATAGACCACAGTGAATTTGTAGAAACTTTGTTGTATATTGGGTTTACACATGACCAGTTCTGTACCATATTTAATTCAATGAAAATGACAGTTCCTTTCAGAAGGAACAACTTCTCAGCAGGGCTGGTTAATGTTTCCTTGACTGCTTTTTATGTTCATTGTACTGTTTTGTGTGATTGCTTTACCTTAATTTGAGTAAGCTAGCCTTGTACTTTAAATGCTGCTTTGGTGTTGTGTGCAGTAGCCTTTAAGGGCCAGCTGAAATGTTTCCTCATTCCTGAAGGCAAGTATAAGTTTCTTTTTACTGTCTTGGTCATCTCTGGATTTGTCTTTATGGTGTTCTGTTTCGCTATATAAAGCACTATTTTTCACCCACATAGCTTTCTCACCCACATGCCGCATTCATTCACAGCAGAGGAAGAAAGAACATTACAAGGGAATTCTAAAATAGAAAGGAGGTGGGGAGGGGAAGAATCACAGTGGTTACAAGGGTTAAAAACCCTTCTGGAAGAGCAGACCAGTATTAAGGTGTGCTACTCTAAAGCAGGATCATGCAGAGCTCTTTGCCTTTAGTTTTGAAAATCTTACGGTTCAGACTGTGAAAGATAAGTACAAACAAGCAGTTTTATGTGCCTAATTCATGTGTTTTAGCAGTTCTTCATACATCTGACTTGATCTGGCTCAGAGCTTACATTTGCTCTTGAAAACTGGGTATTTAATGTGATTAAAAGCTTTCATGCTAAGGTGTTGCAAGCCTCCTTAAAAAGCACTGCTGAAAATGCATTTGTTAGTGTTTTAAGGTAAAACTTTTATTTTGCTCTGGCTATGAAATTTATTTTTGTATGTGTTTTCTCCCACAGGGCAAAATCTCTGATCAAGTTTACAACTATCCAGAGGGCTTAGGAGAAGTGCTTTATAGAGAACAGTTCGACTTCAACGCTGAGCCACCTTGGGAACCTAGCTGATGATAGTAGGGTTCCATCTCCTAACTTGTCCATGTAAGTCTCTTTTCCTTCTCTTTTCATCTGCATGCAGGAGAATAAGCACTTCCAGAAATACAAACAGCATGTATTGGTTTTTTGATAAACAAGTTAACTGTTGTTACAGATGACCAAAATTTGAAGATAGTGTGCATATTATGTGGGGCTTTCATTCAAGGGAGGACTATAATTTTTATTCACCTAATACTTTCCTCAACAGTTATCTGATGAATTTCTGAGAGACTTGTGTGAGTAAACTTTGTAAATAGACTTACTTTTGTGGATTAGGGCTGTTGGCTGAAGAAATCCTGAAATAAAATGTTGTAACCTCAGTCTCTCAGTGGTAATTCCGAAGTCATGAATTGGTGCTGTGTGACTGTTAACATCAAATCATGATTTGTTGAGTAGCGTGATTATTTTTTTTAGGGTATTTTATACTGAAATAGTTAAAATTCGCTGTTGTAAACAGTAACTATTGCTGATTGTGGAGGGTGTGCCTTCCCAAATGCCTATGTCCATTATTTGCTAATTACTATCCACTTCCACAAATAGTTGTAGTTCAGCTACAGTAGAATGTGGAATTATGTCTTGGATGGAAATAGCATACAAATTATAAACGCCTTAACTATTTGCCTCTTAAAAATGTAATTAAAGAAAAACAAACTCCATGATAACTGAAAACAAATGAATGCACATAGCTGATCTTGAGGCACACAGAAAACTCTGGAATGTGTGTGGTTATCCTGTTGCGCTAACATAAAGAAATAGCTTTATGTGGTTTTAACAATAGGCTTAAATGCATTTATAATATCTGAGTTAAGCTGATTTTATACAGCATTACTTTTTTCCTGTCTGACTGAAGGCACTTTTGGCTTAGTGTACCTATAAATTATATAATGCTTTTTAATGTAAAACTTGAGAATGAGAATGGGTAAGTGCATCTAACTGAGCCAGGTGCTTTTTGAAGACCGCAGAGCCCAGATGCCAGTTGTTAGTATGTGTCCTAATAAGGTACTTAATATAGATTTGAAAATACTGCAGCAAGGGAAGCACAGGGTGAGTGTGGTTTACCATGAATTCTGGCTTTATCTCCAGAGGCTGTTATTTTGGTTTTGTTTAAAATGTACTGAATCAACTGCATATATCTGGTTCTGTGCAGATGCAAGTGAATACAGTTAACACTGAAAATTGTCTGAATATCACTTTTGCAGTTGTCACATGATTTTTACAAGCAAAAGATCTGAGAAAAATTTTTTCTTGTTCAGTTGGAGTTTCGGCTCACTCTTGTATGGGGGTAGAACTCTTGCACGGCATTTTGCACTTCAGCAGGAATAAAGTAGTAAAATTATTGGGAAGGCGGAAGAGTTGTTAAGAGGAAGGAGTTGAACAAAGTATAAAATCTTAAGGTAATATAAATGCATGTTAATTTCTGAAACTGTTCTGAAGAAATCTTGGCCTTGACTCAAGTTTTCCCTGTTTGTGGAGAAGGCTGTTCTGGTAGCTGCTTTGAGATTGTTCTTTCTCTAACTGGTGGATTGATGTGCTGTGGCAGATTGTGTGACGTATAGCTTGTCCTAGAATGGAAAAGCTACTGGACTTACTGTATTTGTAGCTGAATGTTCAGATGATCAGTGTGGTTTTTTTATTATGTTTTCAGTAATAATATACTGTACACAACTATAAGTAGTACAGTATTGAATGTAGTGGCGATACGGGTAGCAGTAGTCTGCAAGTGTTTGCCAGTCAATCTGTATGTGTGCTGGTGTGCTGAAGCACAGGTGGTTGCCTCTAACCTGGCTGCAATGCAAGTTAACCAGATAATTCGTAGTGTGAGTCCTGTTTAACTTCTAAAGCGATTTAATGGTAAAAAGGATTATTGAGCTTTTAAATATAATTACTATATTTTAATGGAACTCAAATAAAAATCTTCTGTCTGAAGGTGTACTTACATTCCCATTACACTTGCTTCCTTTTTATAATTCTCTCCCTCTTTTGTCCTTGGGTTACATTGGCCAAGGAAGAACATGGGATTTAGTTCTGTCTTGCTCTTCCAGCTCTGGCTTTGTGAACAAGTCTGGCAACTATGGCCTGAAGTCTTGCTCCTTTGAAAATCTGTTCTGTTTGTTGCCACATCTGGTTGATCAGAAATAGAGGGAATTAGCAATGGAAATCTATCTATTGACAAGCTCTGTCTGTGTCAAGTGGAAGCAGTAGTTATTTGGACTGGCTGGACTTGAAAGCTGCCTGGACTTTGTCTAAATGAGGCTGAGTGACAGTTGGGGAACAGGAGGGCTGGGGTCAATGGGGAGGCCAAACACTAGTCTTGACTAAGCAAGTGAGAGGATGGGATAGGGAAGTAACTGCTTGCCCTGTCATGAAGGAGAAGTACTGGCATAGTACCACGGAAGTATATATACACTTAAGAGTGCAATTTTTTTTGTAAGCTTTGCTAGCTTATTAACTTTGAATTAATGTATTCAAACTTCAAGAAGAAGGAGGTTCTTGAAAGGATGGTTCCTGTAGAAGATGTCAGATGGAGCATTATTTTTTAGTATGTACCTGCTTTGATTGATCACTTCAGCAGAGATGCTCCCGTTACATTGCTCTGTTAACTGTGTGGAACACTCCCGAGAGAATGGTAGGATGTGACTGACCTGAGCTGTACAGGTACTCTGTTGTGACACTCAGGGGATCTGTGCTGAGAGGCAGCTTGGGTGATGCACGATGTCCACTGCCATTGTAAATTAAGACACCTGCTTCAGCATTTCCATCAGTTGGTTAGTGGCTGCATTCAGCTAACAGAATGGTAAGGATGTAAATTCGTGAAAAGGCATCTTGAAATATTTTTTTCAAATATGTACCCACTATAAATAGGCATTTCCTGCACTGAAAACAGAAGACTTGTGTTTCTGCTTTTCTGGTATACCTGTTCTGTACTTAATTGCCCACATTATTGGCAAAATGCTTCTACTTTATCTGTTACCACTATGGTAAAAAAAGTGAGATGAATGTATTTTAACTCCTTATCATTTTTTGTATCAGCATAATTAATCTCATATTTATTTCGCTTAATAAGACATGTAGCTGAAAGGCATTGTTGGGGGCCTCTTTGGTTTGCAGAGGCTTTGTTCCTTGCAGAGGAAGTTTTTAATGAAAAAACAGACCTTAAGGTTGGTTTCTTTGAGGCCAGATAATATGTAGTTTTGTCAATGTAAAGAAAAAAAATGAAAATCATGTGTTTGTTATAGATGCTTGCATGTGACAAGCATGTGTTTTGTTAATCACTTTTCAAAGCATTTTATTTTTCTTCTATTCAGGATGTCTGCATTCATTGCAGTGTTTAAATATGTAAGCTTTTATCTTCATCTTGGAAGTCAGTGTTAAGCTCTAAAGAGCCTGAGGATGTAACCTTACTTCAAAGAAAGAAATTGCATACCTATGTAGAAGTCTCATACCACTTGGCAGCTTTTGTTTGCCCTAAAATATATGTCCTGGAGCATTGTGCAGGCTAACATTTCAGGTGGTAAATTGGGTGGTGTTACCATGCTTAAGTCTGTCAAATCATGACTGGCAACAAGGCAGCACTTCCAGTAGGGACTGAACTCTGTGCTGTAATGATTTCTGACTCATCCTACACAGAAGTCGTCTTAAACCACCCTCTTGGTTTCCTTCTCTGTGTTTTTATTTGATCTTTCATTAATTTTATCATTGATTCTCCCCTCCTTCAGGAGGGGGGTCAGTCAGAGCAGAGTGAGGTCATAGTACAATCCCAGATCCTGCCTTAAAGAAACCTTTCTCAAGTGTGCACTGTTTTGTGGTGGTGCTGGTAGGCATTTCAGTTTTCCCTTTGTAGAGTATTCTTCCTATCTTGTTCTCAACCAGACTGAAAAGATGTTATTTCTTCCAGAGCAGGAGAAATTGGAGAGGAATAGGCTGTGAGTGCAAGGAGAGAAGCTGGTAGGCTGATGTTAGCTTTTTTAGTAGATGAATTTTGCTAAATGACAAAGCTTCGGTGTTATGAACATGCTTAGAAAAAGCAGTTGCTGCTTAGCAGCCTTGGAGAGGTTGTACTAGGTTGTTTATGGTTTGTTGCAAGCTATTTTATTAAGCCTGTATTACCGCTTTTCATCCCTGCCTCTTGACCATAAGATGCTTTTGGATGAATGGACTACAAGAAAGAATTTGTTTTACTAAATTACCTTCATCAAAGCTCACTTACCATATAAATGGGTTTTTTGTTGTTGTTTGGTTGGGGTTAGTGGTAAAGAGGCCTCCTCCCACATGCTTTACTTAAACCAGTTTTATCCCTTTCCCCACAGGATTTCCCCAACAGTAAAAGTGCAGCTTTTAGAGGAAAGTATTCTACACCATTTCTGTCTGAAAGCTATAGACACCACAGTCATTAACTATGAAAATCTTTTATTTAAGAGTAATACAAAATTAGCTTAAATCTCCTTCATTGTAACTCAGATGAACACCAAGGCTCAAAGAAAAAAGCTAGCTGTTCTTTAGATTGAGCTGCTTCATTTGAAATAGGAAGCACAAGCAATTAGTCTGCAAGAGTGTGTGTATGTCTGGTAGGACTAAAAATCTATTCAGTGCTATGACTGGTTCCACTGCGTGTACTGAGAGTTCCCAGCAGGGCAGATCAGAGGGCTGCTTTCGAGCACCAAAACTTTAAAATCTAGTTTAGTAGTACCCTTATATATACAGTAAATCATTGAAATGCTTTAGTTTTGGCCTTGGACTTTTTTACAGGTGTGTACAATATGTTGGGAATTGTGAGCTTGTGATTTGTCCACAGGATTTGTCCAACTTCAATAAACAATAAAAAGAAGTTCAGATATGAGGCTTCTGCCAGCCCATCACTGACATGCGTTCTGTTGCAGGTTCTTAGAGTATTTACTGGTCAAATGTGAGCAGGAAGGAGGACAGAGGAGCATATGTCAAGATGTTTGTTGCCACTGAGTTTTGTTTGACTTTTTCTGAAGTTATGGGACAGATTAGATGTGTACTAAAAGATGTTATATCAGATGAAGCATAAAGGATGTTTCTCTTCTGTGTCACAAAAGGATTAAAAAAAATAGTGGGTTTTGAATGATTAATAAAACTGCTACACTTGTATAATCTGCTGAAAATGGAAATTGCTTGGCTCTTTGCTTGCATGTGTTCAACATAGCTGTTTACTTAATCCTCTCCTTGGGTATTATTTTTCTTGCAAGAAGGCAACAGAAGAGCTGTTATTGTAGGATAAAAGTTTAATGTGTTTAGTGCACAACCATCGAGTTCCCAAGGATGTGTAGAGTACTTTAAAACTTAGTTAAAAATTAGGCTGTTTAAGTCATATTATAAAGAAATTATGCTAAAAGAATTCAACCCTGCTATTAGCTTTTTTCTTGTTTTAATCTTCACTTTTCAGATACTCCAGAACTACATCAAATTTTCAGCCAAGTGCTGATGCTAGCTTTTCTTTTGGGGGGGACACTAAACAAACACACCAGAAACCCCCCCTCACACCCCACAAAACCCCTTTTTGGCGCTCTGATCTTGAAAATCCTGGCTGTTTTATGGAGGTGAAGGTGTTGAGGACTTTGCTAATCAGCTAGCAAATCAAGGATACTGATGAAGTTCCTGTTCAGAGGGTGACAGTGGCTACATAGACGTGACTGTGGTGTTCATGTTTGTTTCACTGATTCTGAGACAAACTTAATTCACAAGTTACTCTTTGTTTCGTGTTGTTTAAGGAATTTTAGCTGTCACTTACAAACTTGAACTGAGATGTAACTGCCTAAAGATGTTTTTCCTGGTTATTATAGTGCCTACCACCTAGTCATTGTTTTTATAGTTGTAATTTACTAATTATCACATTGATGTAAGGATTTATCCTGCTCTTGTATGACTGTTTCAGGTCTTTGAGATTCCCTTAAATAAGCATATGACTCATTGTATGTGTGAGACAAGTATGTTCTTACCTAGCATACTTGTCTTTATCATTCAGCATTTAACTGAACATTTCTTGCAGCCACTGAGTTAAATTCACCTGATAGTAAATGCTTCTCTTACAAACATAGGTGGCATACTTGAGTTATGCAGAAAGCATACAAAACACTCTAGCTCTTTACCCTGTCATTGGATGTATCGACAAGCAGGAGCAAATAACTGCTGCTTAATTGTCTTAGTATTAGCTTGAGCAAAAGTCACTTTCCTCATGTAACTAACTGTTAACTAAGCTTACCTTGCCAATAGGGATGTAGTAGAAAAAAGATGGGACAGAGCAGATGCGACCATTTGAGGTCAAAATTATCTTCTTAGCTTTGAAAGTCTTAGTGAAGCAATTTATGTTCAGCTGTAATGTTTCTGGTTTCTATCAAAACTTTTAATTAGAAAAATGTTAAGGCCAAATAACAGGTGGCTCTAGAAAAAAATCCATCATTTTGTATAAAGACTATGTAACTTGAGATATTAATAAGTCATGGGTGCTTGTTTAAAGAAAGTCTAGTTAGCGGGCTGGTTTTGATCAGTCTTATGTAAGTCAGAAAAATGACAGTTGAAACAAAAAAAAGTCTGGTCAGTTGCTACGAAGTTGTAAGTAATGAATTGCTTTTAAACAAGAGCTATGACTCCAGTGCAATGTAAACTGCAGTCTGTTGTATTCGTCAAGCAAGGTGGATGAAGGTATATAATCAGCTGTTGGTAGTTCTCTGCTGTCTACCAATTTGCACTTGAGCCTGACTATTTAATCCATATTAACATTTTCTGTATTGGGACCTTGTTGATTCAGGTTGTCTTTTGGAAAACATTGCTTATAAACAATACGTAACTTGCAGTAAAAGTTTGACCATAAACAAGATGCAAATAAACCTGGGCTAGAACTGTTACTTTCTTTTAATACCAGTTGTACTTACTGAGGTTAGTTGCAATTTTTAAAACTACTTCAAGGTAGTGGCTTCTTTCTGTTAACTTCTACTGAAGTGAAGATTAAGTGTTGCGGGTAACTTTGAGCAGAACAACAAAATAAATGTCTAGTAAATACAATGTGTGAAGGCAGTGGATATGTATTACCATATAAAAAAAGCCTCAGCATGATAGCAGAAATCTGAAATAACATAAGAATTTTAAAATTGAATCAGTAAACTGTTTTCTTTAACAAATTCAGGAATATTGTATTACAGGCAGCCTTCCAGTTGAATACTAATGTCACTTAAGATGCTGTACTTAAGCGTAGCTCAGGTGTTTGTACAAGTATGCTACACTTGCAGTATTTTCATAGTTTGCATAAGCTCAACACGGATCAGTGTGCACACAGCCTGGGATGCTTCACAAGGGCAGCCTTGCATGTGTGGTTTCTCACTCGTCTTACACAGCTTCTTTTTTATTATTGGCTTCAGTAGAATTGTACTATGCTTATCCCTGGCAAATGGAGAGTGGACAGAGTGAAAATATATTTAACTTTTGTAGAGACTTTGTCTGTTACTGTTTGTAGTACATCAGATGTAGAAAGCTCTTTCCAATGTTTAAATAGTGGTGTAGTATGCTTTGTGCCTCTTTTCTCATTGATTTGTTTTTGTACAGTTTGTTGCATAATTTAAGGACCCGGATATAAGGCTTGGAAGCCCATCCCTTGTGTTTCTTGGTTTATGACTGTCGGCTTTGTGGAATACGGCTGAGATGAAAGGATTTCTTGAGGATGCAAATTACTCCATTGGCCTGTTGGATGAAGGAGCAACTCTTGCAGATGTTATTGACAACTGTATTTATGAACATACCCATGTAAGTTTTGTGAGTTTTTTTCCCCAAGTCTTCTGGTTTAGTTTTCTTAAGTCTCCAAACTAGGTCAAGGTATTTACCAGTGATGAGCTGACAGCAACAGAGGAACAGTTGGCTAAAACTCAACTTGTAAAGTAGCTTCCCGTTCTAATTCTGTTTCTTTGCTGGTTTTATGCCTTGGGCTGAGTTATCTTGGGGAAAATTGGGCAACAATTGTTACCTCCCTGACTGTTTAGACAAATGTGTACGCTGAGCCAGTTTAAGCCATGTTGAAAATTTCTGTGGTCAGTCACAGTTGTATGGTTATACATCTTCTCGTTACCCTTCTCTCTGTTGGAAATACGGGTACAAGCATGTTGTGAAGTGCTACCTTTTTTCTTTCAAGAAAATAAACTGGTCTAAAAATCTATTAAGGTTGAGCAATCTACTGGAAAGAAACTTAAATAATTCTGTGTATGCAATAATAGTTGTATTGAGTAAGGCTTCAGTGACTTCTTAGGAGGCAGAAAGATGCTGTAGCCTTTTTTATAGACAAGCTTGTAGAAAGAAAGAGCTTTAAAAAAAGTTTCATCAAGCAAATCCTGTATCCTTAATATGCCATACCTGTGAGTTGTTCGCTTTTCCCTTGAGTTATCAGAACTCATGTTCAAATGGAAGTGCTTAACTATAGTACAGCAAATAGTTAACTCCCATGGCCTTCTGAAGTCAGGCATAGGATTCCCAAATCCTGATTCCTAATATTCTTTTTCTGTCTAGCAAATAAATAGGTAAACTACTGGCAACATGTCATGTCTCCAACCACTGACTGGCTCACAGAGGATAGCTGCCTCCTGCTGCTTTCATTTACTCCTTTAGCTCAAGGGGTAGAGGCCTGTGCCATGGATCTAAAGCTCCAGATCCCATTCCTGCTGGTGACCCGTACAGGGGGTCAGTATGCTTCCACCCGATGGAATTTCTATTTGTGTTTTTTTAAACAGAAATAAAGACATTGTATACAATAAGCCACAACATATTCATGTCTGCGAAAGTCAAGTGTTAAAATAAACGTTTGATGTATAGTCTTAATTCAGATTGATCATATATTTGTGATGGTCTCTAATTGATATAAAGTAGGCAACTCACTTACAGATATCTTACTGGATGCTCATTATAAACAAATCCAGAATGATCTCTTTGGATTTTGATCCGCTACATCCACATCATGACTTGATATTGAGAAAGGCTATGGTAACAGATGCAATAGGGGGACAGTAACAGTTTCCAGAAAACTCTCTGTGCATTTTCATAGATTATGTACTTGACTCTGCAACCTTAACACACTTATAACTGTTTGAACTTTGTGCTCCACAAGATGTGGAGAACAGTCTCAAACTTGACTTCCGGAATTAAAACACTAGCAAATTTCCAGTGAAATGAGTTTAGATAGATGTTAAAATAATGGCAGTACTTTAGATTTTATTCCTGGTATAATAAGCTATAAACCGTCTTGAGACTGGAAGCTTTTGTCCCAGTGGATTTTCTTCCTCCAAAAAGTTGCAGACTTCTGAAAATAAAAAGTTGGAAGAGATTTGTAACCTATTCTGTATTTTTAGATAAAGTCCGCATTTGGCGTTTGAGTAGTGTATTTTGTTCAGGAATCTCAGAATATTTTTTAAATAGCACTCATATCTATGAAGTGGTAGGTATTCCCTTTGACTTTTTAAAAGTAGTTCAGATTGTTAGGTAACAGTAAAAACAAGAGGATTGTTTGAAGGTCAAACCTAAAAGTTAATAACAGAAGAAAAAAATGTACATAAGTCTTTAAGACTTTGTTTCATGGGTGGTTTTGACAGCAAACCTGCAATTTCAGACATTTTATTTTCCCTTCTTTCCTCATTTTTTAGACTGGAAAAAGAGCATTTTATGTTGGTGATCTTGGAAAGCTTGTGAAGAAGAATATACAATGGCAGAATGTGATGGCACCAATAAAGCCATTTTATCCTGTAAGATGCAATTCTACTCCAGGTGTGCTTGAAATTTTGGGAACCCTTGGTGTTGGATTTGCATGTTTCAGTAAAGTAAGTTTTCATTTTCTGTGTATCTATGTGCCTTATTTTCTTCTATGTGTCTGCTAGTTTTAAATCGGCTTTTCGGTGTTAAGTGCCATAGTTATAAATAATATTATTTAAATTGTGAACTCATGTAACTGGCTGTTGAAAACTTGTATTTCTACCCTAGAAGCAGTGGATAGTTTTCTCTTTCATGTATTTGACTCTTTAGTACAGAACTAGAGCACATGTAATAAAAATTCAGTTAAGACAGTGCACTAGATGTGTCAAATGTTGGTATGTTTGTGTTTTTCAGTCTGAAATGGCATTGGTACAAGACCTGGGCATTTCTCCTGAAAACATTATATATACAAATCCTTGCAAGCAAGCTTCTCAGATAAAGTATGCAGCGAAAGCTGGGATAAACATCATGACTTGTGACAATGATACTGAGCTGAAGAAAATTGCACGTAACCATCCAAATGCTAAGTAAGTGTCAAAATTCTAGTTTTGCTTTTTATGTGGCGAAAATTTTAATTCTGCCTGTGTTCTTGGTTGCTTGAGTTGCAAGCAAGTACATAGCTTCTCTTACATAATTCACTTGTATCTGTTTTTCTCTTTTTGTCTCTTTTGAAGGTAGCTTTTTTGCAACTTTTTTCCCTACTGGGTCTTAGCTTCCTCAGCCCTTGTTTTGGGAGAAATCTCGTATTTTGATTTCATAGGGCAATCTTCATGTAAAATTTTCAGTGATTAAACTTCAGAAGTCTGTCACCTCATCATCTGCTGCAAGTACATCTTCCTCCTGCTCTGTTGTGGCTTCAGTGTTTTCTTTCAGAGCGTTTTGTTTTGACATTAGTAGCTTCAGCTGAAGTCAGGGCTGGAACTACCAGCAAATAAATGAGTAGGTGCATTGAGCCCTATCTAGGGTTTGGGCATACTCTGCAGTTAAATGACTGCATGTAGTTCTCAGCTATTAAAACAGTGAGAAATTTGGCTCCAGTTCTATTTGTAGTCACTTCAGTATTGGCCCAAATGCAGATGCTTTCTGTGGAGAAGTGATCAGAGCTGTTAAATACAACAATTATATTGTTGCCAGTGTACTGTGGTATCTGTTGGACTGATGGGTGCTCACCTCATTAAGCATCACATCCCTCACATGTTTACTTAGGCAGTGGGCCATGCCTTTAAGAAATTTGGAGTTGGGGCCCAAGTGAACGTTGCAGTGCTTTCCAGTGATGAATGAGGTATACAGCTTCCCCCAATGTCATCAGAGCACACCAAGAAACTGAATTGCTGACATCCTTTACAAAGCCCTGGGTTCTAGACTGTCCTTGTTAAACTGTTAGGTCTTCTCCCAAAACTGTGGTCATAGTTGTAGCTTTCTCTTAAATCATTAGTGGTTTTACCAGTGTTATCTCTGGTGCTTTTAGTGTGTTAGTTTTTACATTCATTTATTTCCTTGAGTCCTCACAGCTTCTTTTAGAAGATGTTGTCTATGGTAACATCCACAGCAAGAGAAGTAAGGATGCAAATTTTTGTGGCCTCTTCTGGCCCCTCTCCAACAGGTCCATGTCTTTCCTGTACTGAGGGCTCCAGAGCTGGATGCAGGACTCCAGGTGAGGTCCCATCAGAGCAGAGCAGAGGGGCAGAATCACCTCCCTTGACCTGCTGGCTGCGTTCCTTTTGATGCAGCCCAGGATACAATTGGCTGTCTGGGCTGCAAGCACACGTTGCTGGCCCATGTCTGATCTTTCATCCACCAGTGCCCCCAAGTCCTTCTCATCAGGGCTGCTCTTAACCCCTTCCTCCCCCAGTGTGTATTGATACTGGGTGTTGCCCTGACCCAGGTGTGGGACCTTGCACTTGGCCTTGTTGAACCTCATGAGTTTAACATGAGCCCACTTCTTGAGCTTGTCCAGGTCCCTCTGGATGGGATCCCATCCCTCAGGTGTGTCAGCTGCACCACTCAGCTTGGTGTCATCTGCAAGCTTGCTGAGGGTGCACTCAATGCCACTATCTGTGTCATTGATTAAGATATGAAATAGTACTAGTCCTAACACAGAATCACAGAATCGACTGGGTTGGAAAAGACCTCAGAGATCATCGAGTCCAACCCTTGGTCCAACTCTAGTCCGTTTACTAGATCATGACACTAAGTGCCATGTCCAATCTCAGTTTAAAAACCTCCAGGGACGGCGAGTCCACCACCTCCCTGGGCAGGCCATTCCAATGCCTGACCACTCTCTCTGTAAAGAATTTCTTTCTAATATCCAGCCTAAATTTCCCCTAGTAGAGTTTAAGCCCATGCCCCCTTGTCTTGTTGCTAACTGCCTGGGAGAAGAGACCAATCCCCACCTGGCTATAACTTCCCTTCAGGTAGTTAACACAGAGCCCAGCAGGACACCACTTGTCACTGGTGTCCATCCTAGCATTGAGCACCACTTTCTGGGTGTGACCATGCAGCCAGTTCTCATCCACTGAACAGTCCATCCATCAAATCCATATCTTGCCAATTTAGAGAGAAGGATGTTGTGGGGGACCATGTCAAAGGCTTTACAGCAGTCCAGAAAGACAATATCCATAGCTTATCTCTTGTCCACTGATGTAGTCACTCTACCATAGAAGGCCGTGAGCTTAGTCAGGCAGGACTTGCCATGCTGGCTCCCTGATATCTATGTGCCTTAGCATAGGTTCTAGGAGGATCTGTTCCACGGTCTTCCCAGGCACAGAGGTGAGGCTGACAGGTTTCTTCCTGTGTGTAGTTGTTGTAGCAAGGTTGTCTTTTTGTAGATGAAGTGAATAATGCTTTGGCTGAGGAAATCCTGCTTAGAAAGCTGTAGTCTCATTTTCCGAAAATTCTTCTAACTTTCTGTGCTGAACATGCTTAAGGGTAGGTCTCTTTCTATAATTGATGTTTCTGCCTTTGGAAATCTTAGTAACTCGAATGATTGCCCCCCTGTTTTTGTTTTTCAAAGAAAGAGAATAAATGTCAGGAGTGCCTAGTCTTTTGTTTCTATATACTTTTGTACCTTTGGATTTTTCCAGGCAAAGTTTAACTGCTAAGGTTGTTGGTGCCGTAAGAGGAGGCATCCTTAAAAAAACCAAAACAAATCCACACACATCATCCCTGCTCTAACTGGTTGAAACTCAAGAAGAATCCTACTGGATTTCTAGAAATCAGATTTGCAGTTTTCCAGTGGTTTGCAGTAGAAAAATGTCTTGCCTTACTTCAAATGCTGCCATAACCATTTGCCAGTAAAATTTTACCTTTGGATGTCTGTAAGAAATGGTTTTGCCTAATCTTAATGTGAGGTTACAAACCATAGTATTATGGGATTGAAATTTTTTTCCATTTTGAGGAGTTTTAACTTCTGACCATTTTTTATCTAGTACTTTTTCCAGATGCTTCCAAAAATATTGTTTGGTTCCTTGAACAGAATTGTCTGTGCTAGTGGAGAAGCAGGAAATGAGAGGCTGGTCACAGTTTCTCAAGATGAAGTCATATAAATTAAAATTAACAAGGATTGTTGGGCAAACTGTGTGAGAACTTAGCATGGTTTTTTTTCTCTTAAAATGCATTTTAAACACATCATGAGGCATTTGAAAGGGCCTTTTAGGAGTTAGGCCAACATGTATGTTGTAGTGTTTTGCTTGTTGCACGTCTTGAAAATATTTCACTTTGGGTGCAGAGCTTCTGCCACTTGTTGATGCTCTTCATCTCGGTTTACTGTAATGTACTGTGTGCAGACTGCATGTATGTTATGACACAACTTCTGTGTAGTTTACCACACCACTAATTAATTCATCTGTATTGTTGGGGTGGGGGGAAGAGGAAGCCAGTGACTTTTTTTAGTGGATAGCAGTTTGAATTTGTGAGTTTTGGTGATATACCTCTAGAGGTTTTGCTTTTGCTATTCAAGTGTCACTTTAATGTGAGACTGTAAGAGAAGGTGCTCATTGCCTCCCTGCTCCACAAGTGTCCTGGAAGAAGGGGCAGGGAAGGGACTGACACCCCCATCCTGTTCTCCAGCCTGCAGGCTCAGCTGGGAGGGGAGGTGGAGGCACAGCCCTGGTGTGCTTTCAGTGAGTCAGCCTGGGGTTCTCCAGGTGCTGAGTTCAACCAAATCTGGCACATGACTGACTGAAGCAGTATCTCCATGCTCTCCTCTTGACTGGGAAGGAGGACAGAGATGGGAAAAGCATATTACAGTCTTAATGGTTTTATGAGGCAGTGTACTTTATTAGAAGGTAACATTCTCTTTTATTACAGCACTCAACAGACTCTTGCTGCTACAAGAGTCTTAGTTGCTGCATTTCGAAATCCCTTGTCCTTGTTGGCTCCATGTTTTAGCCCCTAATGGCTAGTTTTTTCTCTGTACAGGATTGTTTTTATTAGGTTCACTTGACTCATCCACCGATGGAGCTGGAGTATTGACAACATAATCAACACACTTCTGACAGTCTTCAGGCTTCACATGTGCTGATGATGTAAACCAACTGCCCCATCATCTTCCCCTTCTCTTAGGCTCTTACTGCACATTGCCACAGAAGACATTACTGCTGATGAGGAGGTGAATATGAAGTTGGGCACCACCCTGAAGAACTGTAGGCACCTCATGGAATGTGCTAAGGAGTTGGGAGTCCAAATAGTTGGTGTGAAGTGAGTAACTTTATTGTTCTCTGCTGGCTGAGCAGATGTTTGTAGGATGTACTCAAGAGGTAGAATGCAAAATAATTTCCCCCCCTTTTGGCACTATTTTACAGGGTTAAAAAACAAACACAAAAACCACCAACAGCTTTTGGATCATGAGTTTTTCCTTGCAAGCAAAAATTAGTATGAAGCAGAGTGGCTATTTACAGACATCAAAGCAATTTGAAATAGGCTATCAGAAATCCTTCTGTCAGCATAAAAGTGAAGTTCAGAAGCCTCTCCTATTTTCTAGCTGTTTTCTTGAACTTCTGTGGTAACTTCATTTGTATCTTTCCAGCAATAAAGAGCATAACAGATTAAGTGCTGGTGTAGCATGGAATAGCTTGGATGGGTTTTGAACAAGATAAACATGGGGTTAGATTTTCAAAGAGTTAGGTCCTGTGTTACTCTTTGATCATATCAAGACAAAATGCAAAGTGGGGTAAGGGAGAGGAGACTGAATACAGGTATTATGTTAGCATTGGCGCCCACTGAAGAACAAATTTTAACCACTTTAACAGAGAAGACTGAAAGGTTCAGTAAATCTGTTGTCTCTTAAATATGACAATATTGTACAACATTCTTGTTAAGAGCAAGACAGGCCACAAGTACAAATTCAGTGGAATAGAAGGCGATTATTTTCTGCACTTATTCTTTGCACAGTTGCTGTATTATCTTGCTTGTCTTGAGCCACTTGGGGAATGAATTGCTTCCATTGCTGTTTTATATGGTTAAACAGTTTGCTTGATCTGAAAGTTGCGTGGTTCAGTGCATTAACTGCAGTTTTATTTCTTTCAGATTTGATGTTTCAGGCTCTTGCAAGGAACTGCAAACGTATATTCATGCTATATCTGATGCTCGGTGTGTGTTTGACATGGCTGTAAGTAAATATATACACACATGCAATTGCTGTGTTAGACGGTCCATTCTATTCTAATCATACTAATAAGCCAACTACATTATTTCTAAAATATTATATATCAATGCAGGAAATGAAACTTTTAGTAAGGGACTGAATTCTCCATTGTGAGACATGTGGTAGAGGTAAAATAAACTTCAGAATCTCAATTGTGGACAAAGGTTAATGAATACTGTCCCACTGACAGGCTGTAGCCTTGTGTGCCATTTTCAAATAAAAAAATCAGTTTCCCACTTTTGGTAGAGGCTTCTAGAAATTCAGAGCTCAGTTCTGCAACTACACAGTTGACATTAACTTGTATTACAGTATCACAGTGTGTTTGGGATTGGAAGGGACCTCAAAAGACCATCTAGTCCAATCCCCCTGCTGGAGCAGGAACGCCTAGGTGAGGTTGCACAGGAACATGTCCAGGCGGGTTTTGAATGTCTCCAGAGAAGGAGACTCCACAACCTCCCTGGGCAGCCTGTTCCAGTGCTCTGTCACCCTCACTGAGGAGAAGTTTCTTCTCAAATTTAAGTGGAACCTCTTGTGTTCCAGCTTGATCCCATTACCCCTTGTCCTATCATTGTTGGCCACCGAGAAGAGCCTGGCTTCATCCTCATGGCACTCACCCTTTATATATTTATAAACATTAATGAGGTCCCCCCTTAGTCTCCTCTGCTCCAAACTAAAGAGACCCAGCTCCCTCAGCCTTTCTTCATAAGGCAGATGCTCCACTCCCTTAATCATCTTCGTTGCCCTACGCTGGACCCTCTCCAGCAGTTCCCTGTCCTTCTGGAACTGAGGTGCCCGGAATCGGACACAATATTCCAGATGTGGTCTCACCAGGGCAGAGTAGAGGGGAAGGAGGACCTCTCTCGATCTACTAGCCACCCCCCTTCTAATACACCCCAGGATGCCATTGGCCTTCCTGGCCACAAGGGCACAGTGCTGGCTCATGGTCATCCTGTTGTCCACCAGGACCCCCAGGTCCCTTTCCCCTACACTGCTCTCTAATATGTAATTTCCCAACCTATACTGGAACCTGGGGTTGTTCCTGCCCAGATGCAGGACTCTCCACTTGCCCTTGTTAAATTTCATCAGGTTATTCCCCGCCCAACTCTCCAGCCTGTCCAGGTCTTTGGATGGCAGCACAGCCTTCTGGCGTGTCAGCCGCTCCTCCCAGCTTAGTGTCATCAGCAAACTTGCTGACAGTGCACTCTATTCTCTTGTCCAAATCGTTAATTAATGTATTGAATAATACTGGCCCCAGTACTGACCCCTGAGGCACTCCACTAGATACTGGCCTCCAACTAGACTCTGCACCATTGACTACAACTCTCTGGCTTCTCTCCTTAAGCCAGTTTGCAACCTACCTCACTACTCTATTGTCTAGACCACACCTCCTCAATTTAGCTGTGAGGATGCTGTGGGAGACTGTGTCAAATGCTTTACTGAAGTCAAGGTAGACCACATCCACCGCTCTGCCATCATCCATCCACCTTGTTACAGTCTCATAAAAGGCTATGAGGTTGGTCAAGCATGACTTACCCTTGGTAAAGCCATGCTGACTGCCCCTAATAACCCTCTTATCCTTGATATGCCTTGAGATGGCACCAAGGATAAGCTGTTCCATTACTTTCCCAGGGACAGAGGTGAGGCTGACCGGTCTATAATTACCCGGGTCCTCCTTCTTGCCCTTTTTGAAGACTGGAGTGACATTTGCTTTCCTCCAATCCTCGGGCACCTCCCCCGTTTCCCAAGACTTGGCAAAGATGATGGAGAGCGGTCCAGCAATGACTTCAGCCAGCTCCCTCAGCACCCGCGGATGCATCCCATCTGGACCCATGGATTTATGGATGTCCAGACTATTTAATTGCTCCCTAACCCAGTCCTCATCGACTAAAGCAAACTCCTCCATTGACCTGGCTTCATCCGGGGTCTCAGGGGTACAGGGCTCCCCAGGACAGCCTCCGGCAGAGTAGACTGAGACAAAGAAGGCATTCAGTAATTCTGCCTTCTCTGTATCTTCTGCCACCAGGGCACCCACCCCGTTCATCAGTGGGCCTACATTGCCTCTGGTATTAGTTTTATCAGCTGTGTATTTGTAAAAGTTCTTTTTGCTGTCCTTGACCCCTCTCGCCAGCTGTAATTCTAAGGAGGCCTTGGCTATCCTAGCTGCCTTCCTACATCCTCTAACAGCAGCCTTATATTCTTCCCAAGTGGCCAGCCCCTGCTTCCATGACCTGTAAACTCTCCTCTTCTGCTTGAGCATACCCAACAGATCCCTATTCAACCACGCAGGCCTCCTGGCTCCCTTCCTTGACTTCCTTCGTGTGGGGATGCTCTGATCCTGAGCGTGGAAGAAGCAATCTCTGAATGCAATCCAGCTATCTTGGGCCCCTTTTCCTTCAAGCAGTCTTGCCCATGGGATTTCCCCCAGCAATTGCTTGAACAGGCCAAAGTTAGCCCTGCTAAAGTCCAGGGTTGCAATTCTACTTGCTATTCTGTTCCTGCCACCCAAGATGCTGAACTCCACCATCTCATGGTCACTGCAACCCAGGCAGCCCTGATATATACACTAATTTGGTGCATGTGATCTGCGAGATTAATAACAAAGTATCATAGGAAATAAAGGGGTCGTATTGTGGTGTGTGTGAGGAATATCCAAATTTGGATGAAGAGGAATGGATTTGCTGGATGCTTCGGGTGACTCTTGTGAGTCTTACATGTTCTATGTGTACTTCTCATATTGCAAAATTCAAGAATCCCTTCTCTGAACATCTGTCTTCCTATAAATGAGAAACTCAAACTCTACATAGAGAAGACTGCAAAACTCTTTACTCTTATTACTGCAGTCGGTGCATTAGCTGTGACTGTTAGCACGTGGAGGACAACAGAACTGAAGTTCTTACTGATCTTGGTGCAAATTTGTTGTAGCAGTCTTGTCACATAAGTGCTACATGAGACTTGCATTATACGTATTTCTAAATTCCTAAAACTTCCTTTGTCAGAATGTACCACCCCATTCAGCAAATATTGTCTGAATATGCCAGGTCCCACAAGATGGGAATTGAGGGACACCTACTTGAGAATTGTGTAACCAACCTCTGTTGACATTCCAATGCTATTACTACTAGGTTTAATAGAGCTATACCAACTTTTATGATGCTGTTACTCCCTCACTAGACATACTCTGCTAAATATGCTCAGAAGTATAAGTACATTAAAACCAACCACAGTAAGGAGCAACAAAAATATTTTTACAGTTACAGTTGTCCATATACTTATGTTCTGCCTATGCATTTTAGGAAGAATTTGGCTTTAAGATGAACATGTTGGATATTGGTGGAGGCTTCACAGGTTCAGAACTTCAGCTGGAAGAGGTATGCAATGTATTGGAAGTTGAAACTGAGTTTCATTTAGGAAGCTGAAGTGTTTAACTTTAAAACTGCAACTAACATTGGTAGCTGAAACCTATTCAAAGTTCCATGTTAGATTGTAATTCATAAGATCTAAATAATTTGGTTTATATTATTTATCATGGGTAGTGTAATCAGTTCTTGGAGGTGATCATGATTTTTTTAATTCTGTTCATATCAGATGAAGCATTTCATGTGTTACATTATCATCCTAAACCACCTTAACAGTAGGAATTCGATTTTTTGGCAGTTTACTGTTGTCCAGTTGGCTATGCTATTGCATGGTTAGGGCCAGGATTGCTTTAGCATGCTTTGGATCATAAAACATGTTGTTGCTGTATGGAAGTTTCTGGTACTTTGCTTTAGAACTGAAGGTTAAAGGTCCTGCTTTTATCTTTGCTTTGGCAAGCCTTTGATTTGGCCTAGATGGGGTCTTCAGTATGCAGTGGCATATAAAATAGAATAACTTGTTTATACTGTTAATCTTGTCTTAAAGACCAACTCCTCAAATGCAGGACAGTGAAAGTAACAGCATTCAGGGCTTTTCTTAATTCTAACTTTTCTGTTACTTGTCCAAAATACTTGCTGATCTTCAAATATGCCTTGAGATTTGAGCATTGCTATTAAATAATTAATTCTGTTTCTAATACAACGGTGTTCAGAGCTGATCACAAAAAGGCCCTTTCCTTGTTCTTCTCGATTCGTATGTAATTTTTCATCATCTCTTGTGCTAACAAACTTTGAAATCACTTATGCAGTCTTAAGTGTACCACGGCTTTGGGAGGAAGGACTGTGTAGTGTTTGGGCTCATGGTGCTCAGTCTTCAGTGTTTACCAGAATGACCTATTAAACACTGCAGTAAATTTTGGGCCACTAGTGAGGGCACTGCTTAGAGAACAGAAGAGCAGAGCAAGCTTTTGGTGTGCTTACTAAGGCTGTTGTTGACACACTTTCAGAGTGTGTGTATCTGATATACATATAAGAAAAGTTTCATTAGTCTTACCTCTGACTTCACTTTCCTAGGTTAATCATGTCATCAGGCCATTGCTGGATGTCTACTTTCCTAAGGAATCTGGTGTTAACGTGATTGCAGAGCCTGGATGTTACTATGTTTCATCTGCATTTACACTAGCAGTCAACATCATTGCAAAGAAGACTGTTGAGTGTGATAAACTTCTTCCTTCTGGAGGTAAGGGGTGTGTTTATCTGTTATGAGTTGGTACGGACAACTGCCCAGTTTCAGTCAGGATGCACTGGTTTGCCTCAGCCTATAGTTAATAGGCTCCCTGATGGCTTGCATTGTAACCTGACTTTTGGGTTCTGACCAGGTGGTATCTATGTATCTCACTTTCTTGGTCACGTTTCTGTGGCACTTCTTGTTTCCTTACTAGCTTTGACTTCCCAGTGGTTAAACCTAAATTGGATGCTTTACAGAAAGTGTATTAGAAGAACATAAAAAAACACATCGTAGATCTAGCTGCTTCTCTGCTAAAGTACAAATTTGATTTATATTCTTAACAGTGATTATTATTGAAAGTATTAATTTTATTAAGCCTTACACTTAATGTTACAACTGAATTTATAATCTGGTCTCCTACAGATTACTCTGCTTATAATTCGCCCATTCCAGTATATATGCAATCCCCTTGTCAGGAAAAAGCAGTTAGCTTAAGTTAGGTTGCAAAAGGACTACTTATGACAAAAAAATGTATGTGGACAACTTTTTTTCTTACTTTCAGTGGAGCAAACTGGGAATGATGATGAGCCAATATTTACGTATTACATAAATGATGGTGTTTATGGTTCATTTGCAAGTAAATTGTCTGAGAAATTGAATACTATCCCAGAGGTTCACAAGGTGAGTCCTTCTATATTTTCAGAGATAGGCCTTACTATCCTTATTTTTATATAAATCTAACACTGCGTATGTACATAATTATATATTGTTTATAAAATTATCCTTCTGTGTGTTTGAAGATTTTCTTATTAAATAAACTAAAGCCTGAATTACCTGGATCATTTCCCTATAGAAATACAAGGAAGATGAGCCTCTGTTTGCAAGCAGCCTTTGGGGTCCATCCTGTGATGAGCTTGATCAAATTGTGGAAAACTGTCTTCTTCCTGAGTTGAGCGTTGGAGATTGGCTGCTCTTTGATAATATGGGTTCTGGTACCTTGGGTGAACAGTCTACCTTTAACGACTATCAGAGGCCACTGATTTACTACATGATGTCTTTCAGTGACTGGTAAGAAAGTTCTGTTGGTAGTGGTGAGATTGTTTTAACTTCCTTCACTTGCAGCCAAATAGAATTTGGATTTGGTGGCAAATACAGGGAGATGCAACTGAGCACAAGACTCTGGCTTTTTAGTTTGAATTTTTACTGTTCAGTCTGACTTTGCTAAGGCTGAACTGAGCTATGATAAAATGCCGACTTTGCTTTAGAGTTGAGAAAGGAAAGCAAAATACCTAATGTGGACAATGAGTTTAATGGTAGTTGTTGCTGAGTAACAGCCTTTCACTACTCAGTGTCAGCTGCTGGGATTTCCTAACACTAGTAATTGCATGGGGGATTGGACTAGATGATCTTTTGAGGTCCCTTCCAATCCCAAACATACTGTGATACTGTGATCTTGTGTACAACATTTGCAGTAGGTGGGAAGGGCAGTAATGCTGTTGTGCTGATGGTGGGATTTGGGTAGCCTGTTCCAACTCTGAGGTAGCCAGGGCCCTGTGCTTCTTCTGCTGGAGGGTCATGGCCTTGCTGTGCTGCCAAGTGCTTGCACAGCTGACTGTCCCTTCTGCTGAGACTGGGGGCAGCACACCTCAAATGCTGTGTTTAGGGCTGGTTTCTGATGTGAAATTGTACATGAAATCATGTTACTACAAGTCTCATCCTTTTCTGCTTCAGGGATGAGATGCAAGATGCTGGAATTGCTTCAGACACATTGATGAAGAACTTCTTCTTTGTGCCTTCTTGCATTCAGCTGAGCCCAGAAGACCGCTTTTCCACTGCAGCTTAAACAGGCATTAACGCTTCATTTAGACCTGCAGTTGCAAGTCTGTAGTTTGTCTGGTCAACATTCCAGTGTGGAAGAAATGGAACAATCTTGAATTCAATTCATTCTTTTCAAAACTTGAAAAAATAATAATACCTAATGGGGACCAGGCAAAACAAGCTACAGCTACAATTCACTGGGAGGTGGGAGGGTTAGATGATGGCATCCAAATTTAAAATCAAGTTCATTCAACCCCTGAGCGTTTAAATATGCAACAAAATGGATGACTTAGTGGAGATGGAAACCCATCACTTGGGTTCTTCAACAGTTTACATACAAGTACACAGTTTTTATACTAAGGATTCCTGTTAGAAAAGTCTTGTAAAGTTATTGTCTTTCGCCCAGATATATCAAATGTCAGTGGGAGACCAGTGTGACTTCATTAGATGTTTAGTGTATTTAGAATGTGTAAATTTGTGCTTTGAACTGTAGTTTAATAAATGTAAAATTGCATCATAGTATTTGTTGTATTTGACCCTTGATGTATCCCTTGTATGATTGCAATAAACCTTTGTGTAGAATTTACTGTTTTTCAGGCTAACTTGGGGAAAGGCTAGGCAGAAGAAGTAGCTTCAGAAGCGATGTATAAAGGATTGTTTTGAGAAGCCGCCTTTTCTCTAGCCCATTATTTCAGCTTTGTATTAAACCATAAATAATTTAAGTGTGATAAACCTGTAGGAAGTGTAAGTTGTAAGTTCCTAGAAGGCTAAAAAGCAATGTGTGGTGTTTTTGTTTTTTCTTAAGAGCATGACCTTAGATTCCATTCTTAACACCAAACACCAAACCTGCAATAGATAAAGAGGTACACAAAAGAGAAGTTGTCTTTGAGTTAGTGTGCATGTAGTGCCCCCGAGACCACGGGTTAGTCCAGCTCTGCAAGTTGTCACAGAACCTTTAGCTTGTTTTTAATGGTGTTTATTGATTTCAGCTAGTTCTGCATAGTTCTGACTCCTAACAGGAGGGCTACGTAAGTCTTCAGAAACCTCGATGCTCTCTTGTGCTTGACTTCATCTGAATACATCCCCAAAGTAAAGGTAAAGCACACTGCTAGAAATACAAATGCCAACTGTGTTATATAACTGGAGCAGCTGAAACTGTTCAGAGGATTTCTCTACTGTTACTGGAGCCTCTTGATTTCTTCATGGTCCTTTTCTTACTTTCTTATTTTAACTTCTTCCCCTACTTGAAAGTTGAGGGGAGGAGGAGATGGGGGTGGCAGGGTTCTGAAATAGTGCATTAAGTTCTGGATCCTGCAATCAAAGGAGACTTTTAACCCTTTAGTTGGAGGTAAAATCTCTACCTTTTGGTTGCAAATGTATTTTACATGAGTGCCAGCTGGCAGATCTTAACTTCGTAAAATTTTATTAACTTGAAAGTCTCAGTTGATACTTACCTTGTCAGAACAGTTTTACAGACCACCTTAAAGAGGTATGAAATGGCTTATGTTTTGAAGATCCAGTGTAAGAAATATTTACTATTGGAACTAAATGGGCAAGTATGAAAGGGAATAAATAATGATAGCAAGAAAGCTGATTTATTTTCTTTTTTTACCTAAAGTTAGTACCCATCCCTGTGTTTCAAGAAGTTAGACACACTTCAGGCTACCAGTTGAGGTATTTCTGTAGACAGACTGCTGTGCATGGGTTTTGGCTAAAAATACAAATTATAATTGCCTAAGATAATGAAGGATTCTGTCAAGGTCTTAAGAAGAGCTGTTCTATGTTAAATTACGACACAGTTGAAAACATCATCTAAAGAGCGGCCAGAGCAGAAATATTCATTGTACTTGAAGATGGTTTGCCATTAAAAACAACCTGGAGTTGGAACACAGTATGTATTTATCAATTTGATTTGCTAAGTGTTACTATTGATATTGTAATTGCAATTCAGAATTTTACTGAAAACATAAAAGCTGGAAGGTTTCTATATGGTACTTGGAACTAACGTAGCTCTGTCATGTTCAACACACATCTGTGCTTCCTCTTGCTGACCGAGGCCACTGCTGGTGTAGCTGGAGTTTCTCTGATGCCGATTGACACGAACTGTTCCAGTGTGAGGTAGCTGCTCTGCCGGAGGTGCCTCCCTGCCCCAGCCCTTGGGCCCGTGCGCCATTCCTGGGGATGCTGCAGGGCTGCAGCCCTGGACCAGGCTCTTGTCCTCCTCAGGAACGGGAGGCAATGGCTCTGCCTTGCTCTTGTGTGTCCAAGCAGCTGTGCAACTGCCTTGCATCTCAAAATAAAAGTGGGTGCCCTAGATCCACTGCTGGATGTGTTGCCACTTCATGTATGCCCTTTATTGCTGCTTTTGGAGTCGGGGGCAGTGAAGTAGTCTGATAGTGTTTCATAGTAAGCTCCTACAGGTTTGAACCCTGCTTTAAAAAAAAGAAAATCCAAAACTCAATAGAAGCAGATACTTTAAAATATAAAGCATGCAGTGAAAAATCAGGTTTGTAGCTCTACTTAGCTGCTTTTTTTTTTTCCCTAAGAGAACTACCTTTAGTCTGTGGTAGCTGCTAAGAGCTGTGCTCTCATCTATCCTCCCCTTGCTGGTGAGCTTTGCTCTGCACTCTGACTCGCACAACCACCCTGGGGAACAAAACCTTCAGTCTCACGGGAGGAGCCAGGCACTGGTGCTCTGGGGGCTTTGCCGAGGCATTAGGTGACAGCTGGACCACACGTACACCCCTCTGGAGAAGCCGCAGCGGGCAGCCAGGCCCTGCAGCTGCTGCTGGAAGGCTTGGTGCTGTGTGCCCAGCCCTGTGGGAACTGGGAGAAGCGGTGGGTGTGTACTCAAAGGTGGCTTGTCTCAGCTGCCCTGACAGTGATGAAGGAGAAGGTAACTTCTGTGGTGGTCACAGCCCTCCAGTTCATGCACCAGAGGAAGGTGTGAGAAGGTTTGCATTTAATTTTTCTGCGTGATGGAAGCACTATGCTGAATGCAAGCTTCTTGCTCATTCTCTGAATTCTTATTTCCTCCTTTTATTAAAATTCAAAATTTCAATAGTGGCATGCAGTTCACTACCGTGATTTACTACCATTTATTGCTGTGATATGTGATGAGGGTTGTGGGCTTTAAGCATCTGCCCTGAAGGTTAAGAAGAGTGTTGTCTGCTGCTGTCTGTGCCAGCCGGGCCGTGCTCAGGGCAGTGGGCTTGTGTGCGGTGCTGGTACCGGGGCTGCTGAGGGAAGGCAGGGGAAGGGCTTTCTAACCCAGGACTGTGGGGCCTGACAAACACAGGGGCCGGTCTGACCCAGAGTGGTGGGAGTGCAAGAGTGGTGTGGATCCCCCTTGTTAAAGTCCCCTGTTTGGAGTAACAAGCTTTCTCTCACTTCATATTTTAATCTCTTTGCATCTCCACGGTCTTTAAGCTGAGTTAGGGGCATTAATGGGCTATATAGGACAAAGCTAATTGCACTTGTCAGGCTGAGTCAGAAAAGAAGCTTTGGGGAGGAGGCAGCAGGAGCTGGTTCCCTTCAGTGTGAGCGGCTGCTGCCCTGGCAGCCAGCAGCTCCCAGTCACAGGTGGGGCTGTGCTGCCATTCCTCAAGTTCTGTTGAATATACTTTATGTTAATGTTTTCTGACTGAAGTGCTGCAGCAGCGCAGGCCACAACCTCTGTCAGTTGTGCATCAAGTAACAACACGTGTCCTGGTATGCTGTGTCAGTAGAGGGCAGATACTTAGTATCGCTCCAAAATGGGAGGGAAAACAATTTCAGGCCCAAGAATTGATACTGTGATTTAGCGAGTACCTGCATTATTTTAGATACTTGATTGTATATTTTGTTCAGCTACACAGTCTCGTTCTGAACACGACCCTTCCTACAATTAAGAAATAAAATTAAATTTATTGTATTAATTTAACAAATTAATGCAATTAAGAAAAGCACTCAGATACTTGTGTCACAAGTTTATCACACTTCTGACATGGAAAAGCCTGCTGTTAAGGTGGTGACAGCAGTGGGGAGCTGATGTTTCAGGTCTCAGCAGCAGGAATGCACCCTGAGGTCACTCCTGCAGCCATGTCTGTGCCCAGTCTGGTGAACGCAGAGGTGGCAAAGGGCAGAAGTGATACATCCAGTGCTGTGGTCTGAGACGGCCCTCCCGGTAGATCCCTTTAAAAACAGAAACAAAACAACAAACCACAAAACGAACAAAAACAACCAAACGAAACCTGTCGACCCCTGCTGTAGGTGTATGTAGGTATGCTTCCAGGCAGCATCTGACAGTGCAGCACTGGAGCATCAGGGCTGAGCCTGTACCCGCTTTTTCAACCCGATGATGGAGTTCGGCAGCTCCCGGGGCGAACCGCCGGGGAGCCGGGGCCGGCGGGAGCCGCGGATGGAGCGGAGCGGGGCCGGGGCCGGGGCCGGCGGGAGCCGCGGATGGAGCGGGGCAGGAGCCGGGGCCGGGGCCGGGGCCGGGGCCGGGGCCGGGGCCGGGGCCGGGGCCGGCGGGAGCCGCGGATGGAGCGGGACAGGAGCCGGGGCCGGCGGCAGCCACGGCCGGCAGGGAGCTCCACCCGCCCGCCCTGCCTCCAGGGAGCCGCGGGCAGCCGGCCGGGACAGGCGCGGCGGGGGCGGGCGGGAAGGCTCTCCCGTTCCGCCCCTCCCCAGGCTGCCCGTCCCGCCGGCTCTCCGCGCGTCCGCTGCTCCCAGCCCGGCCCCGGCACTCGGCACCGACCGTGCGCGTTGGCGCCCGGCAGCCGCGTTGCGAAGGACACGGTGCCGGGCGGGCGGTGAGGCCGGCGGAGCCAGGGTGCAGGCTGTGTGCCTGCAGACTCACACCCTGCTGCTTACACAGACTGGAACCTCCACCTGACATTTTAACCCTCTCCCTAAATAGCTCTGGAAATTCAGACAAGAGGAGCAGCCTGGATGTGTTGGCCATCACAGCCAGTGTCCCATGTGGCTACTGGTCGCCATCCCCAGAGGTTTTTCCAGCCCCAACATGATGAAGCGCTGGGCAGCCTGGTCTGACCTTATGACTGACCCTTCTCTGAGCCGTCAGCTGGATTGGAAACGTCCCAGGGGCTTTTCTCCTCTGAATTACGCCGTGATCCTGTGACACCAGATCACAAACCCTTCTCTCAGCTTGAGCTGTGCCTGAGCAGTGCTGGCTCACCCGGCTGGAGTGGCGCTCGCAGTCGGCATGGACAGGGCTGCCTGGAAAAGCCATTTCTCTTGCAAAGTGTCTGAGGGTCCAAAACCTTCCTGTTCTGTGTGGGGATGAGGACTGACCTACCCATGCTGGTACCAGCCAGAGGGAGACAGACATGGGAGGCAGACTCTGGGACACACTTGGTCTCCCACATCCACATGGACATCCCATTGAAAGTTTAGATTTTCAACAAATTCTTACTGTTTTTCAACAAGGAATGCTTCAACAGCAAGTTGCCAGCCAGCTCTACGTCCCAAAGTGGGTAGCCCTGGCACACTGGCATTGCGGGCAAGGCCGAGGAGCAAAAACACCTCCCTCTCCAGCTGCCCTTGCCCTGAGGTGCTCACAGCCACCTGCTCCTCTGCCTTCCTCGCTGTCGCTGTCGCTGTCGCTGTCGCTGTCCCGCAGGCTGCCCAGCTCGAGGAGAGCTGCCCTGGCGCAGCTTCAAGGCTGGAGCTCACTGCCTGTGCCGTCAGCAGGGCCGGGCTGGCAGCGTCCACAGCGCGGGTGCAGCAATGCCGGTGACACACTTCACGTTGTTCCTGCAGGACAGGAGAGCCCCGCTGGCCACCGCACCCACAGCCGTGCTGCTGCACCTCTGCTGGCTGCACCGGCTGCAGCCGGGCGGTGAGATGGGGGAAAAGACACCTTGGCACCCCAGCAGTCCGGGACGTGTATTTCCCGGGCTGGGCGGTGTAACAGAAGCAGCAGCTGCTGTGCTGTCTGAAGTCTGCATGGCCTCCCGCCTTCCCCCGGGCTCGGGTTCCCTTCCTCTCCCCTCTGGAGCCGCTGGCTGGTGTCACAGGCACTGCTGCCAGGGCCGGCCCTGTCCGCGTGGCAGGCGCAGGAGCCATCGTCCCTCCTGCGGCCTGGAGCCAGCGGCGGCCGGGCCTCCCCTCCCCTCACCCCGCCAGCACACAGCAGTTCCGCTGAAATTTTCCACTTGAGACACATGTGAGACCAGAATAGATTTTCAGGGTTGGGTTTTTGTTGTTTGTATGTTTGTTTGTTTTTCTTTTCCCCTCTGCTAGCTAGGGGAAGGCCAGACAACGCTTTGAAATTTTGCTTTTAAAACATGCTCTAGACAGTTTTTGGGAGTCTGTGTTGCAGGAGCAGCCCTACAGGGCAGAGCCCCTCGGGTTCCAGTGTGCCAGGCTCAGGGTGCAGCTCAGCCGCTGCTCCCCTGGCAGCTCCAGCCCTGTGTCCCTCGGGCCGGTGACCCAGGTCCTGGCAGCCACCATGCGGCTTCTCCGCGGTGCTGCTGCAGCAGCTGCTGGGCCGGGTGGGACCCGGCGGGGGCGCGGGGAGGGCTGGGCTGTCACTGGCAGCAGAAAGGCAGGAACAGAAGAGGGATTCCCAGCTTCAGCTCACCTCCCAAAGCAGCGTTTTATTTGGTGGCTTGTGAAAAAGGTCCACAGAGCAAAGCTGGTTTAGCTTAGTGCATTTTGATGTGCTGTTCCTCTGCTCCTGCCAAACCCGTTTTGCAGTCTCCCTGGAGCGGGGGCTCTGCTGTCGCCTGTGCTGCTGAAGAGCCGCCCCACAGCCCCGGTCCCGCAGCACCCGCGGCACACACGCCCCCGCACTCACCTCCGCGAGCCGCTGCCGCTCCACCAGCACAGCTGGGGTGCAACTGCTGTCACCTGCTCGGGCGTTTCTGTGGGGCCCGACCACCTCGGACCTCAAACAAGGCTGTTAGTAAGCTAAGAGGAGTCATCCACAGCCCAGCTATGAAAGGGCA
The DNA here is from genome assembly GCF_036013475.1 of Columba livia. Classification (NCBI taxonomy): domain Eukaryota; kingdom Metazoa; phylum Chordata; class Aves; order Columbiformes; family Columbidae; genus Columba; species Columba livia. The sequence continues at coordinate 140,992,759 of NC_088603.1, read as the reverse complement.
GGCACACAAAGCCCAAGGGTACCCTTGCTGCCCACTGCCCACGCACAGGTCTGGCTCCGGACCTCGGTGCTCAGGACTCAACCTGCTGGTGCTGCTCACCTGGCTGCAGGCAGGCGGGGCTGCGGCGCTGGGACCAGCCCTGAGCAGCCACACAAAGCGGCTCCTTGTCCACGCAGGCACTGGCAACCACAATGCAATCCACGCCCCCCGCTCAGAGTGGGGAGTTTCTCTGACATCAAACCTCCATTAAACCTGCAGACTGGTTGCGCTGGATGCAGCTTAGGCAGGAACAAACTCCTGTCCCAGCATAAAACACCAGAGGATGCCGGAGTTAGAGAAGTTTGGGAGGAGGTAACTGTCTCACCTGCCAAGTGTCCCTATCACACACCCACACTAGACGATGTCCACAAGCCCGCGTGTGCAGGAACAGATTTGGCCTGCATGCTGGAGCCCTGCAGCTCAGCAGCACGTCTGGCATCCTCTGCAGCCGCCAGCCAGGCCGTGCACTCGCCAGGACCAGGCTGAGGCTGCAGGAGACAACTCCGGACAGGCCACGGGCAGTGGGGCAGGGGGGCAGAGGAGAGAGGGGACATGGGGCCACCGGTGCTCCCTGCCACGCCGCAGCCTCTCCTGCGGTGGGCTGAGCCCCCCATGCTGCCCTTGGCACCAGCAGGGCATGAGAGAGGGTGGCTGGGCTCGCTTCACCTGCCGGGTCCCCTATGACCACATCTGCCTGCTGTGGGTGAACTCTTCCTGCCTTTCCAGCGGCTACTTAAGATCCCCACAAATTCAGATTGACATTGTCCCTTCAAGCTTCTGGGGTTTGTCTCACACTGTAGCAACTTCACCTTAAAACATGTTATCTTGCCAGGTCTCTGTTCATACCTGTGTTCTACACACACACGTAATGCTGGGCTTTGGGACACTTCTGTGGCATGTCCCTGTGACAGGCACTCGATAAACTAGTCATTTCTTTATCCAGAACAGTTCCCAGCTTCTCACCACTTAGGCACTCAAAAGAGATCTAAGGTTATTTGTCTCATTTTTAATTTTGAACAAATGACGACAGGTCCCAGGAGCAGGGTTTCAGATAAGGCATGCAATGGATGGGTGAAGCTGAGGACACGTGCCATGACAGACAAAGCAGCCTGGTCTGGAATAAGCTAAGCTCGCGCTAGCTGAAGGCCCTGACAGCAAGTGAGAAGACATTGTTTCAGCATGAAGCAGAGTCAATTTTTTTCAAGGAAATCAAAATATTCAGCTTCTGCAATCGGCTCTCTTGGCTAGTTGAGCAAACTGAGAAAAGCAAGGAGCAGAACTGTAACGCTCCAGATGAAAACCTAGTCTTTGGCTTGGTACCTTGTTCATAATTCATGTAAAATTTCTGTGTTGGCCATAAATTGACAGACAGGATGAGCAGAGATAGACCTATTGAATGAGTCTCTCTTTTGTGCCTTTTTATTTATTTCTAATTAGAGATTGCGGAGTTTTGCAATAGATTTCCAACAGGTCCTTTTGCCGTGGTTCTCAGGCTGTCCTGCACCTGCAGAGAAACAGCAAAGGAGGCGGGTTAGCTGGTGGTTTGCCCATCTCCCGGAGGCCCCTCCAGAGCTGGCACGAGCTGTGGACGAGTAACCATGTCTGCAGGCACTCCTGAAGGACGACGGACGCAGCCACCAGGCTGTCACTCCCCGTCTCTGCTGCGGGTGCGCTCAGCCCAGAGCAGAACCTTCTCCAGCCGGAGCCGAGCTGCCGAGCGCTGCCCATCGCCTGGCAGAATGTGGGGCTGCTCCTGCACTGGGCACGGGGGAGCAGGGCCAGCCCTGGGGACGGGGCTGACCCCTCCAACCTGCTCTGTGGCTGCTCCTGTTCAACCAGCGTGGAACCAGAGAGTGTCCGGGGACACACAAAGTGACCACATCCTCAGCCTGGGGACACGGGTCCTGCCGAGGGGCTGACACCCACAGCAGGTACCACAGACATCGGGACAGCCACAGGTTCCATTCCTGAGCATCACTGGGGCCACAGGCCAGGCTACAATAAAAAACAAACAAACAAACCAACCTCACAACGAAACAACAAAAACCAAAACCACAAAAAGGCTACAGCATGTGAGTATAGGAGAAGGTGCTTGTGCTCCAGGCAGGCGACTGGCACTCACGGGGGCACTCAGCTCCTCCCGTGGCAGGGGCAGCTGCAGTTCTTCAAGAGCGTGGAGTCTGACTTGGTGGCTCTTGTTCTTGAAGCTGCAGAGGAAATGAGGGGTAAAAAAACCCCCCTCTGATAAACCGCTGGAGACAATGGTCACCTGCACCATTTCCAGCACTTGCAAGCAAAACAAAATCTAAGGTCCACAGCATTTCAACGCTCACAGGGAAGCAAAAGTCGTATTTATAAACCCGTCTAAACCCTTCCATTTGCATATTTGCATACGTGTGCCTGAAGCACAACCAGTGCGCTGCTCACCCTGAGTAAAAGCAAATTCTACAGAGTTCTGTTTATTTCGGTGTGTCCCTCCCAAGGAAACTCCCTTCTCGGTGGGAGTGAAACAGGAAAACGTCACCCTAAACCAGAGGTCAAACCCAATATTAAAAGAGTGGCACAAGAGCCAAGTCAGGTTTGAGGATGGGTTTATTTTCTGCACACGTGTGCTTGCTCCAGCGTAGCGTGGTGCGGCAGCTCAGCTCCTCCATCCCCCCGGCAGCTCAGAAAGGCGACGCTGACCCTGCGCTGCCCAAGGCTGCACTGCGTACCCCACTGGCAGGGCAAGGAGACTGATGTCCACCCGACCACTGCTGCTTCCACCTGGAAAACAACTGGGAGAATGTGTGAAGAGGAGCCTCTTGCTTGCACCGGCCTCCCCTGCAGTCAGGGCCAATGGTTTATTTGCAGCAGAGCAGCTGGGAGGGCACCGGATGGTATGTCCCGCAGCTGCAGCTCCTCTGAGCAGAAAGCAGCACCATGCAAGACACCAGGATAAGCGTAGCAAGCCGCCTCGGGAAGCAGCACCAAGGCGGGCCGTGCTTTCCTCTTCAAAACTGCCTGTGCAACACAAGTGCTTCCTGCTCGGGACCCACATAAACACGGCACACGCACCCCTGCAGCCTTCCTCTGCCTAATTTCACTCCTCACCCTTCTCCCCTGCTGCAAACCAATACCTTTTTGTATGTGTGATGTGTGGGAGCTGCATTTGGCAGCACCATATAGAGTTTCCTTGACATACGTTCGAGGCCAGATATGTAACTGTAGTGCTGAAAGATTTAAGATGAGAAAACATTTCCAGGACATTTAAGCTGTATACATAATCATAATAAAATGTCTTTATAAATCTGTATGTTTAGTTCTGACAAGCTCCTTGCTACCCTACTCAGTACAAAATATAGACAGACTGTGACTGAAGAACTTCCTCAGTAAACAAAACAGCAAATGAGTAAGATAAATGGATACGTCTAGACAAACAAATGCTTCTTAAACACATTTTTATTTTTATTATAGCAGCAAGAAATGAGTACTTAGAAATTATTTTGAAAGGGAAAAGGTTTTGCCCTGATGTACTAATCATAAGCAAAGAATTATGGCTGAAATTTTCGAATCTGCCCAAGGGATTCAAGTCTCCAACTAAACCAACCAAAGTGAGCATCCAAAACATCTAAGCAGTCTTGAAAATCCTCCTGTCCATGTGCACAGGGCTGTGCACAGAAAAATACATAGAGTTGCATGAGTAAAAGACTTAATATTCCTTTCAACAAAGCCACTATTTCAAGAGATTCTGAGCAGATAAATACATAGAAATGACTCCAATGAGCTGTGGTATTTGAAAGAGTGCTCAGTTGGTCTGTCGTATGATCTAATCGATACTCACTGTTTATTTAACAAGAGTAAATTTGACCCCAAAGTTTCTAAAGCCTCAAGTTCTCTGACATTCAGCACCCCCAGGATTATTTAATGGTATTCACCCAGAGTTGCCAAATAACTCCGCAGTAACCAAACAGACCCACGCACTATTTGAGCTTGGGCTGGCCAGACCCAGGACTATTAATAGTCATCCCGAAGAGGGGAGAGAGGTCTGTGCATACAGGGCCACACATAGATCTGGTCCTAAACCCCACAGTTTTGCTGTGTCATCTGTGTCATCCTAAGTCAGACCCATAAAGCTTCCTTCAGCAGGGGTTGCTACGCTGTGTTTCCCCAGTTCAGCAGATGCTTACAGACATGGTCTTATTTTACAACTCTGCCTTCCCCAGGCGTGCTCACCAGGATGGCGTATCACAGATTTCACTGTGGCTGCAAGCCTTCACAATGCCTCTAGTTGCTCTTATGTGAAATCTCAGCCTCTAATCCACTGCACATAAGGAGGCAGATCCAAACTGCAATAGGCTGACAGTATGTGAAAACGCATCTCACACAGGGCAGAAAATATGGGGGTGAGGGAGAATGGGTTGTCACACCAGCTTTAGGAGTTCCCAGGACTTCTCCAGAAGCCCTGGGAACCTGAAGTTCTTTCCCTGACCGAGGACCAGGCAGATTTCTGGAGAACTGTTATGGATGTCACCTGCTCCAGAGAACTATACATTACAGCTTATAACATACACAGTCTGATGAGGTTGACCTGGATCTGAGGTTAACATCAAAGCTTCCTGAGGACAAACGTGTGTACTCACATTCCAGCACCGGTCCCAGCCAACCCTCACTGACCACAAACAAGACACGTGAGGATGGCAGCACCGCCTGCACATCCAGGTTCATGCAGTGGAAGGCTGAACACACGAGCAGAATTAAAGCATGGGCAATGTGACCCACCTTATCTGACTAAGCCTTTTGTGGGTACAAGAACGTCCTGACCTTCATTTGCTGCTTTCTCTTCCACCCACACTCACATGGATGCTGGAAATGCTCTTTTTTGGAAGGGCTTTGAAGACAGTTCCTGGTAAGCGCATGATCCTGACCACAGAGAGCAGGATGGAGCTGTTTTCCAATAGTTAAAACTGTCCCAGCTGCAAAACAAACACACACACACACAGCTGTTACAACATCAATGTTCCTTTGACAACTGGTGCCATCAAAGAAATGAAGATGGGCTTCAGGAGTGCTTCTCAAAACCAACAACTAGGTGCAAACTTTCTTCTGGTAAATATCTCTTTTTCCACCTTTTGGTCCTCGCTCAATTCACTGCACTGGGATTAACAACTGCAGAATCACACCATCAGTCTTTCTGCCCCGTATCTGCATGTTCCATTCCTAAACAAAGGGAGATGAAATGGTATTTTGCCAGAATCATTTTGCCTTACCACTACTGCAAACCAGACAGTTACTTTTCAACAGCACCCACGGAAAGGCTTCATGGAAGTTCATGTTGAAAATGAGGACATCAGTCAAGCTTCAGCCATTCCTCTTGGTGTAGAAACAGAGTTTATCTGCAAAACTCAGCTGAAGCTTACTCAGCAACATGAAATACTATAAAAATGTTCAAAATGAAAGAAAAAATATTTCACAAAACCAAACATGTCAGGAATTAGTGAGAACCGAAGGTCAATTCTCTCCTGTGAGAATGGAGCTAGTCATATGCACGCTTTCTCCTGACTTTTTAAAAACAATATTTTTAAATACAAGCTTCCCTTCTGAATCAGCTCTGAAAACCACAGGGATCACAAGGCTCTTGCTGCCAGTCTTACGGCTGCACCTGAAGAGGCAGACCCAGGGGCCTAAGGAGAGGTTCATGGTGGACAAGCACGTCTCTAAAACACCAGCAGAACAGAACCGCTGCTCCTCCGCGGAGTAACCCCCTAGAGAGCCTGCCAGCCAGCTGCCACACTGCAAACCTCCTCCAGAGGAAACGCGGAAAACAGAAGCTTCCGACACAGAACAGAGGCAACCAACCTGCTCACCAGGGCAGCTGCTCTGGGAGTGCCCTGTTCCCTGCAGGCTCTGAAACCACCCTCTCTGTGCCCCATCTCAATAGCTGCAGCATCCCTCCTTCTCCGCTTCCTTGGTGCCCTTGCAAGATCCTCCGGCTTCCTCAGCTTCTCCTAAATGTCAGTCCCCATCACAGGATCTCTTCTCTCCCTATAGTTTTTACCCAGGTCTCTTGGCAGCCAAGGTCACTCAGTACCAATTCCAAGCTGCAGCCGTGCATGTGAACAGGAATCCAGGCAGCCCTGGGCTCGCTCAGGCTGTCCCTCCACAAAACTCTCCTCTGCCCAGCTGACGGTTCTTGTTGGCCTTGCAGGCACTCATGGTGGGATCCACCTCATCCCACTCCACCTGCTTTGTAGACTCATGCACCTATGGCTGCTGGCCAGGCTCCCACTATCAGCACAGGAGATGAAGTCAACAGAGCTCAGAGTGTGTTTCATCCCACATCAAGGAAAAATGAAACATGCCCGAACCCTGTGGTTTATATTTACTAGCACTTCACTGACTATAAAGAGAGCTATAAAAACAGACACTTGTGTTATAAGCACCTAATCTCAGGTGAACTCCACCCTCAGTGACTCTGGGGACACTTGTATTCACTTTGCTATTTGACCCTAAGGACGAACATGATCCCAGGGTCAAATAGTGCCCTGGCTCTCTCCCAGCTGCTCACAACAAGGGGCCTCTGGAGCAAATGATTTGTACCCGCAGACCAGGAGAGCAGGAGTGCGCCAGTGCATCTCCCACCCCCTCACCTCACACTCACTAGCACCAGCCACACTCCACAGCCCTCTGTGGCTGTTTTGCAACAGACACGTGCCTACACATCTATATGCTTCCAGGCGCTGACCTCACCCACCATCGCTCCTTCCTCTCATGGAGAGGAGGCTTTGGAGCAGGGAGACACTAGTCCCAGGTGGGTTCAGGCTGAGGAGGTCTTTACAAGGCTGCCTACCAGCCCTTTCACTCCAGCACGTCACCCCTGCATCCCCATCTCAATGGACTGGAGAATCACCACCACCCTTTGGAGTCACAGGGACCACAACCAGCTATACAAGCTCAGTCTGCAGTGCAGATCCCACTGGTAATGCACACCCTGTCTGCTATGGACAAGACAGTGCCCTCTTCTTCTAGGAGAGCACCCATGAGGTAAGGGTGCCACTCTACATGTCACCTCAAACAGGGCCCACACTGTCCCTCTCCTTGCTACTGTGGCTCCTGCAGGGTGAACATCTGTGTGACCACGTGCAGCATGTCTGCCAGGACCAGCTGCAGGACAGAGGTGACTCTCCAAGGGTGATCTGCAAGGCCAAAGTGCGTATCTCCCATGGGGAGCTGTGGGGCTGAGGCACTCACTCCCATGGGGAGCTGCAGGAATGAGGTGCATGTCCCCAACATTGAGCTGCAGGAACAAAGTAAGCTGCACAGAGGAGAACTCAGGGAGCAGTGAGATGCCAGCACCCCGCTGCCATGCAGGTGGCTGGGATGGGTTGCACGTTGCCTAACCTGTGCCATCTCCAGCTAAACCACTCCACAGGGATCTGCAAAGTCCAGGGGTTTGGCACAGCTGATGAAAATCTCTGGGCAAGTTTTTCTGGTCATGAGGGCAACCCCAGTGACGGGGGGTCCCTCCCTTTGGTCTCTGACAAAGCCAACACTGTCTCTGCATGTTGTGCATCTGGAGAGTTAACAGGGATCTCCTCTGCAGCCCCTCGCGTAGATCTGAGATCACAGCAGGGATACTTGCACTGAGCAGCACCAAAGTTGGCTTTCACATAGGCTCTTGCTTTAAAAATTTAGAGTATCATTGCTCAATCCTCACATTGTTGCCAAGAGACTATGTGAGCAGCAAGGCTGTGACTCGGGTTACGTCTCTTCAAATGAAACACAAGGCCTTGACCTCCACTGGTCCCTCAAGTGTGCCTTGTGCCCTTAGTTCCTGCGACATGCTAAGGACAAAAAAAAAAAAGAAATCAATGACTAATAGTGAGTAGATTGCTTAACAGCATGCCAGTGGTGTGTTTTGTACTCCGGTGCCAAGGGCACAGTATGCGAATGAGGCATTTGGCAAGAGCCAGCAGCGGGGCAGGGGAGAGCCCAAGGCCTGCGAGCACGCTCGGGAGGAGCACAGGGGGTGCAGGGAGCCAAACAGGGCGCAGTTTACTCTCCATTGCATGTAGGACATGCTACCTGCATTTTTGTACCTGCATTTTCCTATCCAGAGGCTATTTGCTTGCTAAAAGCTATGTAGTGGGGGTGGGATCAAGCATTAGGATCAACAAATTAACACTGCAAGAGCTATTAACATCTCTATCTCATCTGTCATATAGGGCTGAAACTAGTCAATAGTTCAAAAATTATTAAAGGTAGATAGGGTTAAATAAAAGAAGGACTCTTGTTCACATGACTTCTGTCAAAATACCTATAATGGGAGGTGTAGAAATGCTGTTACCCATGTTAGGGGGAAAGGCAAAGCTGTCCCTGCTGATTTCTATATCAAATTGATGTCTCATGAGATGCCCTGGCCATACCACCATCTCTACTCCTTCATACCTCCAGGATTTAGCCCATCAGAGAAACTCTTGAAATGTAGCAGCCAGTAAGTCATTGTGTAACAAGGATATTCCATTTTGGCATGAAAAAGCACACAGATATGTTTCTAACGCTTCTATTGGGAAAAGAAACATCTGATTTTAACACATATGGTTGCTTTGTTAGCTACACAAGCTCATTCCATAACGCTTAGAGGCTGTCTCCTCACCCTGCTGGCTGACAGTTCAGTTTCTAAGTATCTGATTTTGTTAGCAGAAATTCAAATTGATCAGTTAGGTTTTATATTAAATAGTTAAACAAATTATGACGCCGGGAAAACTGAATATAATAAATACACCATTCAAAGTGGTGGAACACACAGACCCCTGTGTCATCCTTGCAAGCAGAAAAGGTTCTCAGTTGTGTTTTCTGATACTTTCCAAGCTCTGTCTGCAAACAGTGCCACTTTGCATTACTCTTCCACAGCTCTTGTGGATCCACGTTCTTGTGAGATGGTGTATCTCCACATCAGGCACAGGGCCCAACAACTGAAAATACAAATACATTCGAACTGACAGTGATCCTTTAGTGAAGAAAGACCACACATGATACTAAACAAAAATAAACACACGCTCACACCATGTGAAGTGAAGTAAGCATGATCTACATGGAAAGAATCAACAAATCATTCCAGTATTAACTCCTGATTTCCACTATAGAGAAATCCCAGGATTCCTTGGACCATAACATGCAGTGATTATGTGACTTGGCTGGCTTGTGATGACCAGACACCTCTTCTGGCTGCCCTTCCAAAAGATAGATGGGAAACAGGGCTGTGGCCAGTACCATCACCCTGTCCATTGTTGTGAGAAGAAACACAGTTCTCGGGACAGCCACAGGACCTGAGGAAAGTTTTGGGTGGCACACAACCAAATCAAATATAAACCCTCTCACAATCTTGAGTGGATACCGAAGCAATCATTTGTTCACCTGGATTCTTTCTGCTCTGACTAAAACAACTGTCTAACATTTTCTGTGAAACAGGTATAGGTCTAACAGGTATAGGTCCCTTGATGTCCTATCACAAGACATAGAAAACAATCTTGCTTAGTAGTATGTAGAAGCCAAGAGTTTATGATAAAGGAGAAAGTTAAAATGCCTCCTTATTTCTGCGTGCCCAAGCTGAGATGAGCCACAGATAACAAAGCCGTGTTTGTTAAAAGCAGGGTGAAATGCAGGAGACGGGGTTTCGCCTGACCTGGCCTCAGTGCCCAGACTGCTGGCCAGGACTGCAGTTACACAGCTGGCCAGTGATTTACCAGCCATGTAGCAAATTCTCTTCCCTAATTTATCTTCTCAACCCCATGACAATTTAGCTTTCCACATTGGAAGAATATGACCTGCAGTCTGGATAAATGGTTTTTAAACTTAAGATATAGGCATACATAAATAACCCACAAGTACTTAAAGTCAAAATCCTAAATACCTTCCCAACAAAAAACCCAGACATGTCCATTTTCTCCAGAGCAGCACAAAAACCGCATTCCCAGCTTCTCTGGGAAACTGAATGGAAAATACAAATACATGTGAATGGACAGTAATCCTTTAGCTGCTTCCAGTGACGGAAAGAGAACATCAGTTTCACTGAAATCTGCTCAATTGCCAAAAAGAAGCTTCTTTCACCTGTCCTAGACTTCATTATAGGTGTCTGAGGTTTTTTCTTCCCCCTAACCAGGCTGTCTGCTATGGCAGCAGTGCAAACACCAGCGCTGCTAACAGCCTCTGAAGCCTCCCATTGAACAGCGCTGGGCAGGCACGGCAGGGCTGGAACTGCGGTGACTCAGATATGGCCACAAATGCTCCCAAGAAAAAGGCCATGAGCAATACTGTGTAAAACGCACGTAGACAGAAACTGGGGTTAGTATCATGTAAGGCTGGGGAGGAACACGGCGCTGCCAGCCAAACAGGACTTGCTCTGTCTGGCAATCAGACTGGTAAAGCAAAATGAACCCCATAAACTGAAGTCTTAATGACAAGTTAGTTCTGCTTTTCATCTGGTAGTCTAATAAGAAATTGCAAAACCAGGACAAAGCAGGTTTTTCCTAAAAGTTGGGATGTGTGAGTAAAATGGGGTATGAAGAAGAAGGGAAAGAACTTAGAGAAATTAGAAAAGGACACAAGGTGCCTTGTTGCTGATTATGTGCTCTGCCTCCTCAGTTATCTGATGTATAAATTAGCACCCCTACTGCTGTCTGTAGCAGCACAGACACTTTCCCAATTATCAATAAATTAACATGAGCAGCAGTAGATGTACCAGAGAAGAGAATAGCCCCATATTGTACAACTCTCTCCCGCCCTGAATTTGCTGTCTGCTGCCTCCACCCCTTCTTCTGCCCCCTCCTTATTCTCAGTTTGCTCCCTTCCGTCCCTCCATCCTTCCTTCTGTCCTTCCATCCTTCCTCTCATGTTCCCCAGCTGCCACTTTCCTGTCATTTCAGAGCTGCCTTTCCCTGGCCACCCCCTCAGCCTCAGCTGCTTTCAGACACCCACTGCACTGCTCTACATATGAAAATGAGCTGTCACATTTTCCAGCCCCTGAAGCAGAGATTATTTTTGGGAGAGGTGGTTTTGACAGTTCTGCGCTGCAGTTCGGGGGCAGAGCACAGGGCAGGCTCTGTGCAGGGGGAGGCGGCGGGGGCACAGCAGCTCAACTCACAGGCTGTGCCCTCAGAAGGGGCTGGAGGTCTGGAAGGACACACAAAGCTCCCGTGGGGTACGGGAGTCAAGGAGCAGTTACGTCTCCCCACTCTGAGGGCTGCTCCTTCCCAGCCCAAGGCCGGCTGCCAGCAGTGCTGCTGCAGGACGTGCCACTGAGATGACAGTGACGTGCCTGCGGAGGACGGGCACAGGGAAGTCCCTCTCCCCTCTCTCGAACAAAGTCCCTCAGCCCTGGCAGCATCCCTGTCACCTCCTGGCACCAGGCAGTCTCTTGCAGAGCCCACACTCCTGCCAAGTACCACGTTCAGCATCCAGACCTCACCTGAAGACGTGGCCTAAGCTCCTGAAGGGGGAAGGTGGAAGAGGATTCTGACCCACCAGTCCAGCCCCAGCCGTTCTGTGCACTTTGACTCCAGCTGCTCAGAGCCTAACACAGAACTTGTGGGGCCAGAAGGTCCCATGGCACCTGGATGGCAGCAGCAGACACGCGCTGACGTGGTGGGAACAGAGCCCACAGGTGAGGGGAGGTAATAACACAGGAGAAGGAGCAGGAGGTTTCCTAAGGGACCGGCACAGCAGAGACTGACAGGCAGAGCTGCCGCAGAGGGCGGCTCTGGAAATTCAACAGCACAGGCCACCCCCAGTGGCAGCTTATGTTGCAAGCAACTAAAAATGATAAAAGTATTTCATGATACAGACTTTATTTCATGTTGGTAACTGAATTTTTAACACTGAAGTTCTCATTAAGTCAGTGAAACTTTTGTGTATATACATTACATACACGTAAGGGTGAAAAAAGTGACAATGATCTGCCCAATTTTCTGCTGAGTTGCAGGAAGTGGCTCTTAGTTTTGTGAGTGAAGTTATCATACAAGGTTAAATTGTAATGCTGGTGCAATTTGTAGAGATTTAGTTTTAGGGGCAATAATATGCTTTGAAAGATATTTCAAAACGTTTTAAATAAGAACAATTACAATCACAAAAACCATGACAGAACCTGCCATGAAACACAGAATTTCACCAAGAACTACTGTGTACTAGTCTCATAACCTTTATTTCAGCTGGAGCGAATGCAGACAGGTGCACTTAAGAGCCTGGAAGTCTTTCCCCAGCTGTGCCTCATGTGACGGTAGCGCTGTTTGGCAAAGGAGAGCATGTTCCCGGAGTCAAGCAACCATTACAACGTTTTTTCCTGATTTCAGTGGGAAACACACAGCAAACACACTTTCTCCTGTTAAGACACCCAGAGATGTGAGATCCAGTGGAGTAATTTGTAAACAACTATTTGCTTCTACTAGCAAAAAGGATCTGGATCACCCTGAAGTGAATTATCTTTTGGGAATTCCCTCTAGAAGAGACAGTCAAGCCAGCCAGTTTCCCTGCAGGCTCGGCAGGGATCTCATAAAATGTGGCCAAAAGGCAACTCAGGTTACACAACTGAAACAGAAGATGGGAGATGCAGGCTTCCCTCCGTCAAGCGGCACGTTTTCTCAGCCGTGACAACCCTGGAAGCTGCAGGAGCGAGGAGAGAGGGATCCCGCCATTGGCAGTCTGGTGAAGGGGCACAGCAGGGAGAGTATCCCGCCACATGTGCATGGGGTACCGCGTGAAGCCGACTGACAGAAATTCCAGCTGTACGTGTCAGTGGAAACACTGGAATTAAAGCAATACCAAAAGAATGTGTCTTCCTGAGAGTAGTATTACCAGTCTTCTGTCAATACACAAGTATTTGAACTAATTAAGAATTGGTTTAAATTACATTTTGCCCTCTGTGTTTTGCAACTGTTATATCCTCATTATTCAGGCTGAAGAAACTGCTAGTTTGATATTCTTGCAGTATTTTTTTCACTTTCAGACATAACTGAACATTCTGGGAGATTTCCAGGCGAGTTACAGGAGGACATAACCTGTTGCCAGACCCCTTCTGTCAATTGAGAACTGCTGATGAGGGGAAGAATTAAGCAGAATGAGAGAACACTGGACCACACCATCACTGAAAAGGGGAAAGACAGGAAAACGTATCTTAGAAGGAAAAAAAAAAGTAGAAAAATGCTCTGAGTGAACGAGGCTAGACTGCCTAGGAGGAGGGGAGATCTCTGAAGGGAAGCCGAACAAATAGGAGAAATGGAACCGAACCATAAGGAAGCATCATCGGTATTTCCAGAGCGGAGCGGCACGCTGGCACCAGCCTGGCTCAGGATCCCACTCCTCGGGTGCTGACACGCGCAGCCACCGCTTCTGCTTGTGTTAAAACTTTCAGACAGGACAAGGAATCTGCCCTAAGCTCAGAAGGTCCGGAACAGCCCTCACGGCTGCGCAGCGCCGCGGGCTGCAGCGACCCAGCTCCCGGGCGGCCAGCCGGACGGCAGCGCGGGCCGGGGGGCGCGGGGCCCGGGGCTGCGGCAGGATCCGCCGGACACCGCCCGGGCTGCGGAGCCGTGTGCCCGCGGGGCTGGGGTTTCCCCGGAGCGCCACAGGGTGTCCGCCCGGGCGGGGCAGCGCTCGGAGCAGGCCCGGGACGCCCGGGGGGCTGCGGCTGCAAACCCGACGCCGGCCCGATGCGTGACAGAGACCCAACCCCACCGCCCCGCAAGCACGCCGGCTGCGTGGGTCCGGACGGGCGGCACCCACAGGTACCCAGGCGCCCAGCAACGGGCTCGTCCTTCCCCCGTAGGGGCCCCAGACAGGCTCAGCGCGGCGGGGAGCGGGCGGGTGGGGGCCGCGCCGGGGAGGCTGCGGCTGCTCCCGCTCCCGCTCCCGCTCCCCCTCCCGCCCGCGGCCGCGTGACCTCATGCACGAGGAAGCGCGAGGCAGCGCCGGCCGCCCCCGCCGCTCCCACCCGGACGCGGGGGGGAGGGGAGGAGGCTGCACTGACTCAGCCGGTGCCGGGGACTCACCGCGCGCACGCCGCGCTGACACTCTGGCCACGCCGCGGGGCAGCCGCCGATCACGCGCAGGGGCTGGGCGCCCATTGGCCGCCGCCTCACACACCTTTGCCGGCGATTGGCGGGGGCAGCCGGGAGCCACGCCCCGCCCCCGCCCGCGCGGGGCCGGGGGAGCCGCCACCTGAATGGGGAGCGGCGAACAAAAAGAGGAAAATAAAGGAGCGGGTGGAGAGCGGCGGCGGCGCGTGCTCCGGTCAGCCTCGGCTCCCGCCACCGGTGAGTGGCGGCCCCGCCCGGCGGGACTGCGGGCCCTGCGGGGACGTCCCCGGGGCTGTGCGGGGAGAACCGGGTGTCCCGAAGTGGGGAGGGAGTCCCCGGGGGTGGCGCGGCAGGGGGACGCCGAAGGGACGGACGGGGGCAGCGGGCGGTCCGGGCGGGAGGAGAGACCACGGGTAGCGGAACAGGCGGGAGACCGGACTGAGGCGGCGGCTGGACGCGGTGAGCCGCGGCGGGGGGACCGGGGCTGCGGGGTGAGGAGAAAAAGCAGGGGAGCTCCTGCGCGGAGGGGAGACCCTGCGCGGGGTGCGGGCGGGCAAAGCCGCGGCAGGGAGGGAGCTGCTGGGAACCTGTTGGCACCGCCGGGCCGGCGACGTGCAGCCCGTGTTCCCGGGCGCGCCCGGCGCGGCGGGTGGGCGGCGGCAAGCGAGCCGGCGGTGCGGGGAAGATCCAGCCGCAGTCCCCACACCCCCGCCGGTGTCGCGGCCCCGTTTCCCGCGGGAACGCCGCGTCGCTTCCCTTCCCCCGCGGCGGATGTGGCGGCACTGACCCCAGCCCGCCCCGAGGCGAGGCGGCTGCCCCGGCCGGGCTTCCCCCGCCCGGCGGGGCGGGCGCGGCCCCGCTGGCTCCTTCCTGCCGGGCTGAGGGCGGGGGCGGCCGCGCGGGAAACTGGGGGAAAGGTCGGCGCGCCGAGCAGGCGCTGATCACGCTTTGTTCACACGCCGCCGCCCCGGCCGCGCCTCGCCCGGCGCCGGCCAATGGGCGCCGGCGCGGGGAGCCAATGAGAGGAGGGCGGGGGCGGGCGGCGGGAGCGCCGCGGGGTCCGCTGAGGTGAGGGTGGCGCGCGCCCAGGGCCGCGCCCCTCCCGGGCCCCTGCGCCCGCCTCCGTGAGGAGCCGCATGGCAGCCGGGACTGCAGCTGCCTGCGCACACGGCCGCCGGGAAGGAGGCTTTGCCGCCCACGCCCGCGCAGCGCAGCGGGGCGGGGGCAGGAATTCACCAGCGGCGGCGGCGCCATGCCCAGAAATCGAAAGCTGCGTTAGGATAATAGTGGCACACACAGGCTAGGAGGCTTTCTGAGGGGGCTGGTTCTGTGAGGTGGTCCGTTAGATGATGAATATGCATATTTATATATATATAAAATAAATAAATAAATATATTTACATAAAAAAGTTCTCCAGCTTGGTGATTTTCCTTGCATATGTGTGTGAGAAAGACCTTTTGAATGTTTTCTGGAATGTTTTTGGTAGCTAATACCTTTTGAAGAAAATGTTCCTCAGTCCCAATATGGTCCTTTCTCATGTGTCAAAAATAAGCAAAGCTGGAAGGATGGTGGGATGGAGGAGGAAGTTCTGGGGTTTTTGTGGAGTGTTTTGTTGAGCTTGCAGACACAACACTTGCAATATGGAATAATTTAAACCGTTGCTTAAGATTTGGGGGGGAGTTCTTTTGTCTCATGAAAATATATAATCTTCACCAGATGGCCAAATTTCCCCACCAACAACTTCATAAAAATATTATACAAAGAAGGAGGAGGGCAGGAAAATACAGGCATACCTCCCACGTGACTGAGCATATTTAACTTGTGCAAATTGCTTTGTTTGGTTTTTAGGATGACTTCTAACTAAATGCAAGGTATTCAAAGTTAGCATCAGGTTTAAAGTTTCCTTTTTTCCTCTGACTGAAACAGGAGGAAGAAATGGAGATTATGACTGAGAAACAGAGAGATACTCGATATTTCTGGAACAATACACCTGAAAAAAGTGATTATGAGGCTGTGGAAGCCCTTATTTCTATGAGTTGCAACTGGAAATCAGACTTCAAAAAACAGGCAGAAATGAGACCTATAACTCCAGCGTCTGATGTGTCAGAAGAGAGTGACGAGTCTTTGCTTCCTGGAGCAGCAGACTTTAATACGATACCAGCATTTGTAAGTTTTTGAGTTTGTGTATGTGTGCGTGCTTGTTTTCAGGAATTAGTGTGGCAATGTGTGGGTAACGTGCCCCTCTCACTGTGTCTCTCTCCCCGCGCAGTGCCTGACCCCCCCGTACAGCCCATCTGACTTGGAGGTGTCGCAGGTGGTCGGTCCAGGGACACCCGCCGCAGCCCCCGGCAAATCACTGTCAGAGGCAGCCAAAGCGCCTCTTGCTGCCCCGTGCAGGGAGGTGGAGAGGCCTCCAAAGGCTCGAGCGACGAGTGTGATCCGCCACACGGCTGATGCCCAGCTTTGTAATCGCCAAACCTGCCCGGTGAGAGCAGCCAGCCTGCTGAAATACCAGGACAGTGTTTTGAGGGAAACAAACAGTAAACAAGATGCCGAAGCAGAGCAGTCGGTGGAGAGCAGCGGAGCCAGCGATGGGAGCAGTGAGCTGCTGGCAGCAGAAGGAAGAACTGCAGAAGCAGCTGCCAGCCCGGTGCCCTGGACAAAGCCATCGGTCAGCAGGCCCCAGCCTGTCTCTGGCTCGGCGCAGCAGCTGGTGCCGGTGGCACCGCCGTGCCCTGTCCCACGCAGCGGAGCCCCCCCCGTGCCAGTGATTTGCCAGATGGTCCCGCTGCCTGCAAACAACAATGTTGTGACGACCGTAGTGCCCAGCACCACGCCAAGCCCGCAGCCGGCTATCTGTCAGCCCATGGTCTTCATGGGCACCCAGGTTCCCAAAGGTGCTGTTATGTTTGTGGTGCCCCAGCCAGTTGTGCAGAGCACAAAGGCTCCCATTATTAGTCCAAATGGCACGAGACTCTCTCCCATTGCCCCTGCTCCTGGCTTTGTACCTTCTGCAGCAAAAAACACTCCTCCGGTTGATTCTTCAAGAATAAGAAGTCACATTTGCAGCTACCCAGGATGTGGGAAAACGTACTTCAAGAGCTCCCATTTGAAGGCTCATGTCAGAACACACACAGGTTGGTCACTGGTGCTGGATGTTAAAAATGAATGTGGAAAATTGCAGCTATGTAGACAACTTGTTAGTTCTAGCAATGACCGGATTTGCTGAGGGAACAAATTGTGGGGCAGCAATGAAGTACTTTTTTTGTCAGTGTGTGTTACAGTGCTGCCTAATCTCTGACAGGAAATCACCGGGGTGGGGGGAGGAGGGAGTTGACTCAGCGGTTTGTTTGTGCTGGTGTTGCTTCGTGTCAGAAGCTGTTCAGTAATGTTTCTTACCAGCGTGGAAGCAAGGCCTTGCACAATGTAGAGCGTGCTTTTCCAGAGGCAAAGACACCTTATTAGGTTTCTCCACAGGAATGATTTTGTCAGAAATGGGCAAAACTCAGAGAGTCTTTTATGAAAGAATATAAGGATCCACTCCAAACTATTCCTGTTTCAGGTTTAATGACCATTTTATTTACTTTAGAGTAACTTCTCTACACCTCAGCTCTTCTTCAGCAGTAGCAAAGAGAGTCATATATATTTTCACATAGTCTCACAGTTCACAGCCAGAGCTCTGTTACATAAAACGTTATATTACAGGTTGTGTTTCATGGGTAGTTTTGGGCATGCTCAGTCGTTGTAATCTGCCATTTATGTGGAGCCGAGAGTTAAAATCTGCTGTTTTGAGATGTAAAGAGCATTTCAAACTACTTGGTTTCCAGGGGTTTGTTGACCCTTGGTACTACTTAGCCTTGAGGATAGTGAGTCTGCATGTTTAATATTGGTATGTAAACATTTTTTCACATTTCATTTATACATAAAATAATTAATATTTATTGAGATTTTTGCCTCAATTGTCATAATAGAAACTTATCTTAACAGAAGTCAAATCCTGCTGGTCAAGGTAACAGTGTTTGTTGCTCAGTTATTAAGTTGGTACTTATGTGTTTTGGTTTTGTTTTTTTTCTTCTAGGAGAAAAGCCGTTTAGTTGTAGTTGGAAAGGCTGTGAGAGGAGGTTTGCACGGTCTGATGAACTGTCTCGCCATCGCAGAACACATACCGGGGAGAAGAAGTTTGCCTGCCCAATGTGCGAGCGGCGGTTCATGAGGAGCGACCACTTAACGAAGCACGTACGTCGCCACTTATCGGCTAAGAAGTTACCAAACTGGCAAATGGAAGTGAGCAAGTTAAACGATATTGCCGTGCCGCAAACATCTGCGACCACCCAGTGAAAGGACTTGCTCTGGAGACTGTGGAATTAACTGTTGTCACTGGGAGACGCCAGCTGAAAAAAGGCTTTTGCTGCCGTTCTGTGGTTCTCCCGCGCTGGCTGCTGGGGGCGGTGCAGCAGAGAGGCAAAGGCACTCTGCACTCGGTCACAAATAATGTTGCTGCGAGAACCAGTGGCTGACTGGAATAGCGGGTGTCTTTTGCACTGGTGAGGGGGGAGAAAAGGGGAAGGTTCTAGAGCAGAGCAGCACACATTGTGGAAGTTTCGAACTCTGCAAATTTTTCATATACACTCTAGATCAGTCACACATCAGTGTTACTGAAGGTTTGCTGCTGATGCTTGAGACCAACTCTGATTTTAACTTCCAGTTGTCAATCTTTAGTACAAGACAGACTGGGAAGACAGCAATGTACAGGCGCAGGCTTGAAAGCCCAAAATGCATCTAGGTAAGATAATCTAAATCAGTTTTCCTACTTCTGCCAGCTTTTCATGGTAGGAATCCTATCATCCTGTCCATTCCCCAGCCCCATCCTAGGTGGTGATTTGGTGCCAGACTCCTGGAGATTTCAGGGCTGTCCCCTGCACGGGGTATTGAACACACTCAGCTTTACATCTGCTGTCCAGGGGGTTCAGAAGGGGCAGCTGTAGGGTGGGAATGTTTCTGAATCCTTGTTAATTTTGTAATATTTTCCCAGCCTCTCTGGCAAGCTTTGCAATTATTGCAATTGGTTGTACCTGGGCATCGTACGATGCTTCTGCTTTTGTGTTGCTTACTGTTTCCTTTACACCTGCTCACAGTTCTGTAGCACTGCATTTCTCACAGATGGATACACTGCACTTTTAAGAGAAATATCATAACTGGGTTGGGTTGATTAAGGAAGAAGACCAAGTATCTTGGACTTCTTGATCATGTTATTCTTTGAAAGACAGTTTATAATGAAAATGAAATGGGTATATTATGTATTGTATTAAATTAGAAAGTTGTGATTCAAAAAGTGAAATGAGGCAGTCAAGACACCGGCCTGGAATTTGAACTATAGCTTTTGTGTCAAATAATGCATCAACTTTCACTATTTCTATTTTATCATATGTTGATGACGTATCAGAAAGTGAACAGTTTGAAAATAGTGTATTAGATACGCTTTTTGTGACTACTTTAAAGATTTGCACATTTCTTATGTTGTACTTTATACTTTGTTTACAATAAAACCAACTATCTTTAATTGACCTTTTTTTAAATTCGTAGTGGTACTTAGTCACATGCAAGGAAAATAACCTCAAAACAAAATTAGTGTCCACCATTACGTGTCTTGACCTATGAAACGCTGTCTCTCAACTTCTGATATTTTGTTAAGCTTTATAGAGCCAACTGGATTGCAATTTCAAGTCTGCACCTACTACTCTGAGTCTCTGTTTTGTTGTGGGCTTTTATTCTCTGCACTCTTCATCTTCCCTCCCTTTCTGCAAGCACCCAAGGATAAGTGTCCTTATGTGGGCCATTATAACACTGGTAAAGATATTTCTGTTGTTGTTGGTGATGGAACTGCAGTCCTCCCGAGGATGGAGGCCGGCCCCTGTTTCCGATGGCCTGGCTGGCTGGTGGAAGTGGTGTCTGCGACTGCGGCAGTGTGGCACCCAGCAGTGTGGGACCTGGCTCACAGGGCCCAGGGGTAGCTGGCGGGCGGCCAGGAGATGTCCTGTCCCCAGAGCTGTCTGACAGGGCAGGGAGGCTGGGGCTTCACTCTCTGGGCAGTGGTTGGGCCCTGCGGTTTCTCTGCCTTCCTCTGCCTGCATGCAGGGGTGGCCACGCAGAACTGTCTTGGGGGTTCTTCTAGCTCCTGCCCTGCCCTGCCTGCAGGGATGCCCAGATTTCCCAGCTGCCTGGCTGCTGACTCAGGGCCCTGCCCTGCGGGCTGTTTGGGGCAGGGCCACTCCTTCCTTACCCTGCTGACGCAGTGCCCTGTGCAGGGAAAACCTGAGTCACTGCTTGCTTGTTCCAGGGGCAATGCGCCATTGCAGCCTAACGCAACAGAGACGCTTCCCAGGAGCCCGAGTCCCACTCCCCCATCTTGCTTCGATGTATTTTTTGGTTCATGGGCATAGAGAAAACAATTTAACAGCTCTGGGTCTGAAGCCCTTCTGGATCTGCAGCTAGCCATTGGGCTAGGAAGCTGCGTCTCCCTGCCAGCTCTGACTGACCCACTGAACCTTGAATTCAGTTTTTTGCCGTGGCTCCCTGTAAGGAGGGCATGAAGAAAGTGCCTGTCTACCGTGTGATGGGCTTGCAACTCCATCTAGCTCAGCAGGGAACTGAGTTTAAGTCCGACTTCCCAGGTGAGTGGTCTCAGGCTGGCTGTGCAATCAGAGGGCAAGAAGGAGAGTTTCTGTGCTGGGCCATCTCTGCTGCCTCTGTTTTCCAAAGGAAATCGACTGCTGGTGCTTGTCGTGTGGCACCCAGCCGAGGAGGTGTGTGTGGGGCATGCCCTGAGAGCACCCACTGGCAGCAACCCTGGGGGGGCTGCAGGGGAAAGCCTGTTTCTGGCATTGCTGTCAGCTGAGTAAAATGCAGTTTCTCACTCTAAATACAGAATTTAACAGTAAGAAGTGCACTTCTGACTGGTTCCAGCCGAAGGCACAGCTGTAATTGTGAGTTTACTTCACATGCCATTTTTTAAAGCTTAACCGTGGAAGGCAACTGGAAATTAAACCAGCCATTCGAGGGTTTAATCCAAGACTAGCCTGAAAAATGTAGTTGAAAGGACATTATTAGACACCTTTTTCAAGGATGTCTTTATTGTGCAATCAAATTTGGTTCCATAGCAGGAAACTTTTTATGACATTTCCACAGATTTCTGTGAAAAATTAGGGTTTTCTTACTCCTTGGTGTTAACCAGAACCACATCTCAAGTTTTGTCCTATTTGGGTTCAATGATGAAGCCAAACAGGAACGTAAACCCAAAAGCTCTCAGCAAACCCCCATGGCTGGTATGGGGATGGCAGCCCTGGCTGGTGCCGGCTGGTGTTTGCTGTGCAGACACCTGGCTCTGGGAATCCGAACTGAATTGCTCCAGATCAGCGTAGGCTCTTGGAAGCAGATTTCTGACGTATCTATAAACCTTCATCCTGCTGCTTAGCACTGATCTCTGAAGTGATGTGCACACATAAAAACAATGCTGCAGCGGTGACGTTGATTTTGCGAGTTGGAGTAAGAGCTGTTCCCCATCCCGGTGGGTGGGGAAGAGCAGCTGGGGTCTCACAGCAAGATGTCTTGGGAAAGGAGGGAGTGAGACACCATGTCCAAAGCCAAGTGGTATAACCGCACTCTTGGTGTGCCTACCTTGCTGATGGGCATGGAGGGAGACGGAAGCATTTGGGAAGAGTGCTTGGGGGGCAGAGGGTGCCTGCCTGCCCTGAGGGAGGAAGCAGCAGGGCTGAGCAGCACACATGGGAGGGTTTGGGGTCTGGTTATCCCACCCCTTGTCTAAATCAGCACAGATAAGAGGTAGGGGACTGTGGTGCTGGGCACCTCACACATGCACTGAGCATGCGTTTGCCAGTACTTGGGGGATTTTAAGCTCTTCAGAGAGGATGGAGTGAAGGCTGGAAAAAGCAAGCATTTTCCCTTGTGGTCTGGAGAAGAATAATTTCCATTACAGCAGGAGTATTTGTGGAAAGCTTAGATGTTCTATGAGTGAACTAATGTGTATTTTAAAAGAAGAGGGGTCCTGAGCTGAGGCAGCTTGTCTGGAGCCTCAGACATGGCTGAGATGAGAGCCAGGGCAGCCTGTCTACTCATCCTGCCTGCAGAGCTTGGCTTTCCCTCCCAAGCTTTGCCGCCCAGCGGTGCCATTTCAAGAGAACCTTAACCAACCAGTCCTGTGGTCCTGGCAGAGGGTCCACGCGGCCTCAGAGCCAGGGTGGGTGCCACATCGCAGGCGCAGCACATGCCCAAGAGCCGAGACAAAGGGCTTTGTCACTGGCTGGCCTGAGGCTCGCACACCGCATGCAGAGGCATCAGGTATTCCCCTGGCAGCTCCCCGTTTTTACTGTAAATAGATGATTCATTTGTCTGCTTTGGCAACAAACTTAGATCACCAAGGAAACACTTGCAGGCGGTCAGAAAAGTTAGAGCAAAAAATCAGGGCAAGAGAAATGATGAATGAATGAATGTGTCTTATGAGCTCAAGCTCCCTGCTCTTCCGTACCACAGATATTCTGCAGGAGAAGACTTTGCTTCTCCTGAAGCATGTGGTTGGGGTGGGGTAAATATTCAGCTAGAAAAAATGTTTTTGGAATACATTTTACAATGTAATCGAGCGTGTCACTTGGAACTTCCATGTCTTTTCTAGGGATATCGTGATCTGTAACACTTTCTGTTATCACCAAAAGAAAATGTAACATTTAAGCAATAAGAAAATGAGAGCAAAACATGTCTTTAGCCATCTCATTATACTCACAAGAAGACGAGCTAAACTTGCTAATACACTTGCTGTGTTGTGATATAAATCAGGCAATAACCATATAAAAAGTGTTAGAGTAATTCAGAAGCTTTGTTAGGCTACCACAATTTTGATGAAACTTTATACTTGCTTGTGTATTCTACTCTGAAAGTCGAAGTAATTGTCTGGTGAAAAAAATTCTGCTGTTACCGCTACTTCAGCCGCCCAGAAGGTTTCAATAGGTATCAGGTGCTCCCATGGCAACAACTTCGCAAATAAACAGATGTGGCATTGGCTGGGAATGCCCATGCACCAACAGCTGTGGGAGGCACAAGTACACCCTGCTTCGGCTGAATATTCCCCAGGGCCTCCCAAAACTTAAATGGCTTGGAGTAGTTGAGGCGGATAGCGCCTCCTCTCCGCCCAGCACGTCTCTGTCTGCTTCCAACACATGCAGTAGAAACTGACATTCGTCAAGCCTATTTTTTTAAAAACCTTCACAAACTTCTCAGTTTGTTAATTCCAGCTGGGCTGTATTCCATCCCGTTTTCATTGCTTATTTGTGAGGGCTGGGATCTTTGCAGCAATAGCTAGGGGACTAGCACAGTGTACTTACTGTGAACAGCAATGTCAGGTAGTTTAAACAATTCTGCTTGGGAAATAGAGCTTTAAATGTTTAATTGCCCAGTAGGCAGCTGGAAAGTACAACCCCACGTGCAACCTGAGCAGCATTAAAGAAAATACAGAGTACAGAGAGTACATTAATAGTACATAAAATGCAGGGTGATCAAAACATTAATGAAATCCTCATCAAACAAACAATAAAGCAACTCCCCAGACCACCCCTCAGCCATGATGGAACATCACCAATCATTGCAGCCAGTAAACAAAAAGATAGTCAGAAGCTGCAGCATTGCAAGAGAGCAGAGCAGCCATCTTCGAACAAGCTCTGCAATCAGCTTAATGAGGACATAATTCTTGGTCAGCCGCAGTCAGTATTCATCAGGTAATCCTGACTGGGTGTGAAGAGGCAGCACCGGGGCAGAAGTGTGGGCCGGGTTATGCAGCAGATTGGGGGGGTTGCAGCCGCAGCGCAGAGCTCTGGCTGCAGGGGAAGGGCTGGTGGCCACCGGGGCTCCCCCTGCCCGGGGTGCACTGCCCCGCTGTGCTTGTGCGTCCCGGTGCTGCTGCTGGGGTCCGGCTGCTGCGCAGGTGTAGGGAGCAGTTGCCTTTCATGCTTTTGGATGACCATAAGCAGTTTTATTTCCTTTTCTCCTCCCTGCCAGCATTACCTGCCTGCACTGTGCCACACAGGTGCTCAGGGGCTCTTTTGGGCTCCCCAGAGCTGCCAGGCTCCCTGCCCTCCTGTGCCAGTTCCTGCCTGCAAGCAGCTGCACGCTGCCCTCCGGGAGAGGGGCTCCCAGCACCACAGCCCTTCCACCTGGCCGGTGACGGTCACCTGTCACCTGGCTCCTGCCTCTGCACCTGCTTCCGCAGCCAAGAGCAGGGCTCGGGAAATGAGACACCCGCAGTGGCCCCGCTGCGTGGGAGCCTTCACTGGGGCTCAGGAACAGCCTGAACCCCGTGTTGGAACCATGCCAGTGCCTGGCCGTGTCCCTCGCTGACCCTGACCCACGGGCTCGCCTTCCCCGCCAGCATCCGCACTCTCCGGGCCCCAGCCCTGCTTGGCAGCAGTCCTAATTCGGGTGTCTTCTCCTCATGAACCCTGGGAGAACTGTCTCTGGGACCTCACCTCCTTGTTCAGCCCTGGCTGAGGTGACCTGCAAACCCCCCATGCTGCCCCATGCTGACGGCTGCTCAGGAGGGTGATGTGATCACCTCCATCTGCTTTCGCTAGGAAACCACACTGGCAAAAGAGTTTTGCCATTTTCTGACGTAAAGGAGAAACTGTGGCATCCCTGTGAAATTCTCAATGCAGTACTAGTGTGAAAAATACTCATAATTGAACTAAGAAGGAGAAAGAAATCGTTACTGCCTGGAAATACCCACAGGGAAGCAGAGCGGGTAGAAAGGACAGGTACTCACAGATTAGCTGGCCTAGACGGCATCGCTTGTGTCTCGCACTGATTCATCTTAACAATAACCCTCCCAGCCATGGCACAGCAGGAATTATTTCAGATCTTTCCACAGGAAAACATCCAAAGTGGTTAGTTGCTAATCTGCAGCTGGGGGGATTTTTTAATATTTTTTGGGTTTTTTACATTTATGCAAGAGACTTTTCAATTTCCTATTTAAGTGAAGCAACAAGTATGATGAGTCGATGATGAGTCACCAGGCCAGGAAAAAAGCTGCAGGAAGGCTGCACTATTTATAAAATATAAAAGAAAGAAAGGAAATATATTCTAGATGCAGACAGATCTGGAAGGTGACTCCAGCTTCTCTTGTGCAATTGCGTATTCCCAGGCGCCAGACACCAAACCTCCCAGGAGGGAGGGGGAAGCTCTGGCAGGGTGTACATGCCCTTTGGGAAAGGGTTCACTGATGGTGCACAGAGCAGCACATGCTGCAGAGCCCATGGTCACTCACCCCTGACGTGGAGAGCTTGGCAGCTCCCTGAGGGGCACGGCCGTGCTGCCGGGCTCCCCACATTCATCGCCTTTGCTCTGGTGCTGGGGGCCGGGACGGGAGGGCAGCCAGCCCCAGCTTCCCACCGCCATGACGTGAGTATTGGATGCTTGCTTGGAAAACAAGGAAAAAAGCTATCTGGCAATTATTGTGAAGCTTTGGCATTACCAAGTGTGGAAACTGGCCTAGGTGGTCCCATGGTCTGGAGATACTGTTGCCCAACACCAGGCTTGGGTATTGGAAAGCAGCAGAAGCTTCACCTCTGACAAACACTGCCAGAGCTGTCTCCAATGGCATTTGCAAGCAACGTGACATGGCCTCCTCGTGCACTAGGTGATCACACATCTCCCTGGGGTTTGGCAGTTAAAATCCTGGGTGATCGTAGCTGCTCTGGGATGCAGCTGGGCGAGGGTGGCGGGAAGGACCCATTGCCAAGAAGGGAGAGAGCACCTGAGATCTCGAAAATTGCACCTGCAAAACATGATTGATGTCTGTACGATGGAGTTAGACCATGTCAGTACCTGATGCTTTCAGAGGAGCGGGGTCTGCCACCTGGGTTGTTTGGGTGGCCAACACAGCTTTGCCCTCATGTCCCTGCCTGTGCTCACATTGTCCCTACTTCCAACACTGGGTCAAAATCCAAAAGCCTGTCACAAAACTGTGTCACAGCATGGTTAAACAGGCGCTGAATGGGACACATGGACTGGAAGGTGAAGAGCTTTCTTTATCGCTTTAGACAAGGATTATGTGCTGGTGGCTTGATTCAGCCCTCATAGTTTTCATCGAAGACATGGTTTGGTGCTGATATTTAACACAAGTCCCAGTTTGCGGGATATGTGCCTAATTAATGAGATTTAATGTGTTTAGGAGTTTATTTAGGCACTAGTTTCATAAATCCCTGGATCTGAGGAAGGAAGATGGATCTTCAGCGTTTTAGGAATCATTTCTCTTGACTAAGTGTACACATGGTGAAAAAATGGTCAGTACTATTTGCACACCATTTCAGGCTTCGAATGGACAGCAGTTCAGTGAGTAAATAGTGTGAGATGGGTGACAGCTCCTCAGCTAGTGCATCTTTAAAGGAATCACCCAAATAAATGTGCATCTGGAGGGAATCAAAGTGATGTCTCACTCGAAGAAAGTTAGCTCTCTTTTGCTAAAGTTGAGAGAGTTGGCTACTTTGGTTACTGGGGCAGTTGCACATCCCCTGGTGAGATCAGGAGCCTTCAAGGGGGCAGTTGTTGCCTCTTTGGCACCTTTTGTGCCCCGCTGTGCCTGTCCCCACGTACACACCTAGGATGGTGCTGACAGGCACGTCCTCCCCACTGGGGCCAAGGTGACTTCACCTCCACCCGGCTGGGGGCAGGAGGGGTGGGACCCTCAGTCAATTGACAGGGTCCTGAACAAAGGAGGTGCCCAGAGAAGCTGAAAAGCTCCTGGATCATGTCATAATGACCATAGCCAGATCTGACCAGGCTATAAAATGCGGTCTCCTCCAAAGACCCTCTTTGAGTGGTCTTCTCAAAGCAACAGGTCTGTGAACAGTCCCTTTAGACTGGGACGCTATCTAAGGAGAATTCCTGGGATTCAGTGTGCTTCAGCTCCTCATTTGGGTGAGTGGTTGTTTTTCTCTGCTGGATATGTCCTTGAACGAGTCCTGCCTAACCCAGGCAAGCGATTATTTCTTCTGGGTACCCTTGAGTGAGAGGCCTCTGGTTTTGTTTCTTGCACGCTGTGGATCCTCATTATTCTTATGTAGTCATACCCCAATCATCTCAACTGATATCTAAATCTGTGTTTGATGTTGTTGGAGTACTAAGTAATTTGTATAAACCCTATTTACAGTTGGTTTATTTGGTATACTTTTCTGGCTAGAATAAAGTCTGTTTTGGAACATGTTCTCCACCTAAATTGACTTTTGGGGTGCCTCCGTGAGACTTATCTACAGCTTTTCAGGGAAAAAAACAAAGGGGGCACCCAAACTGTATGTCTGTATGTGCTTAAAGTATTGTTGGTGCTAGTAGGTAACAAGAAAAGAGAAAAAAAACCATTCCCGCGAGGGTATTTTGGTGGCTTTTACCACCACCAACAATGGAAACTTTGCAATTAAGTATTAACAGCTTTAGTTTTGCAACACTGCTGCTGGGGAGGAAGAGAATTCATCCACAGTGTAAGGTGGTGCTGTCTTGGCTTCATCATGTCTTATCTAAGAAATACAGGCCCTGCCTTCTGAAAGCTTTGAGCCTATGTTGAAAGCCATTCCAACACTAAAGCAAACTTATAATTGTCCTCAAATGGGGTGTTTTCTGGAATAATTTAAAAAAAAAAAATCATCCCTGCAGTAAGAAATCCATCCGCTTTATTTCTGTGCATTGCTAATGTCATTGGATGGCTTAAACAGTCTATAAAACAAACCTGCGATAAAAAAAAGCCTGCGATGCCCAGGAGCTCTTGAGAAGGAGCCGCCTTATTTCACAAAGGCCAAGCAGGCCTTGCTGGGTCTGGCATCTTCAAACTGGGTTTCGGAAGTTTTGACAACCATTGCTTCATTTTGGTGCCAGGCAGGACAGCTTGTGATGGTTAAGTCTGCAATTTGGTGACAAATCTTGGTGTTGGTAGCTGATGGGTGATGACCGAGGGTTTCTTTCTCCTGGATGCTCATCTTGAGCTCTGAGACTTTGGGATTTTGTTACTCTGTGAAATCTTCAGTTCATGTCTTGTTGACAGCTACGCTAGGCTTGCTTGGCAGAGCATTGCGTTTTTGGAGGAGTGTCGGTAAGACGTGTCACTTGGGTTCGAGGGCGTGGGGCAGTTTTCACTTTCCCACC
The DNA here is from genome assembly GCF_036013475.1 of Columba livia. Taxonomy (NCBI): domain Eukaryota; kingdom Metazoa; phylum Chordata; class Aves; order Columbiformes; family Columbidae; genus Columba; species Columba livia. The sequence continues at coordinate 140,964,482 of NC_088603.1, read as the reverse complement.
CCTTCCTGTGTCCCTGGGTGCTGACCGGCCGGGGAGGAGGGAGCAGCGCTCCGTGCTCCCCGCCCCGAGCCTCTGCACTAACACCCCACAAAAAGGGGTTTGGGGCAGGACGAGCGGAGGGACGGGACCACCCCCTCACCCGCCTGCACTGCAAGGCACGGCCTTGCCACTAATTAGTGTAATTAATACTGATGTAACAGGAACTCTTTACAACCCTGAGCACTGATTGCAGTGTAATTTCAGTGCTGGGTTCGAAGCCACAGGAATCTCTCTTAATGTCACTGAAGCCAAATAAAATGTTGCTATTAACTCCTTTGCCTTTTGGCCTGTTTTTCCCTGATACTTTTTCCTTACATGCTGGTACTCTCGGCTTTCCTCACTGCTGTCTATTTTTTTCTCTCTTTAATTTTTTATCGAGAAAATTAAATTCTTCATGCTCTCTGCGATCGCTTTGCCATGGTTGTGATTTGTCCCCAGTTTTGTGGGTGCTCTGCGCAAGGGGAAGCCAGATGCTTTCATACGCTGGGTTGGATTTTAAAGTTTTGACAAGCACTGATATTTCCCATGGCAACAACCCCCATACGGTACAGCACCCAGCACAAACCTCGCTCTTGCAGAAACAAATGTAGCTCTACAGTGTCATTTCCTTTCTAAGCAGATGTTTAATTGCAGATGAGATATGAAATGAGGTCCTGGGGCCTGGGAAGAGTGGGGGGAGCCCCAGGGGTGTGTTGGGTACAACAGAATTAACCAGCTGAATTTGCTGGATGTGACCTGAAACTCTGCAAAAAGGAGGATTTGTAGCTTTTCCTAGAACACTAGTTGGTGCAGAAACCTCCCCCAGAAAGTCCCCCTTGCTTGAGCACGCTCTGGGTCCCACTGGGCAGCGAGCACCCCCACCTCCCAAAATGCAGGCCAGCGGGTTTCAGATCTGGGCGCTTAGTGCCTGAAACATGGATGCATTAAAATGAATGGCTGTCAAAGGAGAGGTTGTCAAGGCAGCCCGGGATTTGTCACCATGCAGCCCAGCTGCAGGCCAGCTCTCCGGCCTTGGTTTGCCTTCTGGCTGACAAGGGTCAGAAATTCAATGATGCCGTGACATTTTCATTACATCAAATTTCTAAGGAGATCTTGGAAAACCCTCCTGATTGTAAGGCCACAGGAAGAAAATTAAGTCCATTTAATTCTTCCCCCTCACCATTTCCTTCAGCCAAAAGGTGGTGCTCCCGTCAGCTCTACCTTCTTGTGTTACCAGCATATGGGAGTCAGGACTGACTGAGCCTGCTTGTATTTCAGTGTTTCAGAGAAAAACATATAGTAGTCCCTCCCCCACATTAAAAATCAAAACAAAACAAACAGCAACAACAAAAAACCCCAAACAAACAGCAAAACACTTGCACAGCTCCTTGCTGAGACGTGCCTGAAAGGGACAGTTCTTCTACATGATGGAGTAGGAGACATCAAGTGTCTTCAAAGGCCTCGCACACCTGCCTCTGCAGGTGTAGCCTCAGGCAGTTTGCTGTTCTTAATGCAGGCATAAAAGACAAGATGCTCATGTTAACCACGGCTGTGGCTGTGGGGATGGGAGCCTGAGGTCCACCGGGAGCTGCTGGGGATAGGGAGGCTGCTCAGGTGCCAGAGGTGTGATCGTGGTGCAGGAGGCTTGCACATCCTGATATGGAGGCTGGAGGAAGGCAGAAACGTGAGGCTTTGGGGGCAGGGATTGCGAGGGGAAAGCTGGTCCCTGAGGAGTTCAGGGTCAGTGGTGGGAGGGGGTGTCTCCAGGCATGCTGATATTTTGGAGTGGTGGCTCGCAGGGTTTGAAAATGTGGTTCCCTTGGACCATGCAAAACATGAAAACTGTAGAAATTATGAACTTAGGTGTAACTCTGCTTCCCTCTGTAATTATGGCATTTTTAATGAGCTTCATGCAAAAAAAAAAAAAAAAAAAGCAGCCCAAATAATGTTTTCCTTTTGTTGTTTTTTTCCTTTGCTCTACTTCAGCATGTTGGCATTCCCCACACATTCCTCTAGCTGACTCAGGCCCCTGGGAGCCAGAGCCCGAGAGGGCCAGGCTGGGGTGAGTGCTGCACCGTCTGCAGATCAGCAGCAGCGGGGTCTCAGCCGCTGTGTGGTCCACGCTCCGCAGCGGCAAAGGCCAGCACTGCGATGCAGGGCTGCACGTCAGTGCCGTCCCCGCTCCTGTCCATCCCTCCCTCTGGAAAGGAGCGTAGGGAAGAATCCTTCTTCAGAGATCACTTGTAGCTGCTCTTCCCTTTTTCGCATTCAGAGTTATGAAATCAAGGGCATGAACTCTTCCAGCGGGGACCTAAGAACTTTTGATGGGAACATCTGCATGTCCTCAGCACAGGGAGCAATGGGCAAGAAGGGCTGAACATACTTGTCAAGAAGGAAGAACAGAACAGCAAAGGCAGGAGAAGCAGCTTTGTTTCTGCTGCTCTTGAGCTGGAAAAGTTGCTGCCTGTGGCTTCTCTAACACCATCTGCAACCTCCTGCCTCCCAGCTTTGTGGCAGGTCCCACAGAACTCACAGCTAGGAGCTGCATCTCAGCAATGTCTCTGATGTCCTTCTTTTTTCTCTTTCCCCTCCACATCAGGTAAAGAATTTCATTCCCCCCGCCCACCCTGGTAATCCTAAAATGAAGCAGAAAGGGGCTGAGAGGGGCTTTTGTAACACACAGCATCTGTGCAAAGCAGGTAACAGGCTGTGCTGTCAAGACTTTTCTCCCCGTTCTCGCTGCAACTGCCTCTGCCAGCATTTTTGTCCTCATGAGCTGCTGTGGTGAGACAAAACAGCTTTGGTCATGTCTGTTGAGAAAGGGCCCCTCTGCACCCCTCAGACCTCCGCCTGCAGCTCTGAGCACGATGCCTGGACGCAAACAGCCTCCCTCCTCCCCTTCGGTTTGCCGTGCGATGGCCCACTTTGCAGTTCAGAAGAAAATCACAGGATAACTGCTTGTTTTAATTTTTATTTGGTCATTAGAAAGGCAAATGTCAATTCTCAGCAGATTGAACTGATCTGATTAAATTCTGAGCGGTTGCTGTGCTGATGGCAGTACCTGAGGTAACTCAGCGACAAGCTGGAAAAATTCTGCTTTACTGAGAAATTTGGGAGGTTTATTATTCAGTCCCTGTAGCTGCTCTGAGAATTAATTCTTTTTAAAAACAAACCAAGGAAACCAAACCAAACCCAAAAAAAACAAAAACAAACCCACTTTTCTGAATGTGTACTGATTTGAAAACGAAGCCATAAACTATGAACTCACCCATCCTTAGACCTTGGTGTCTGGGACATGGCCACAGTATTTTGGAAAGAAGGTCACTCCACTTAATGAAGTGGGTTTTTCATTAGTCAAAGCTGACAAAAAGCCTCCAGCCTGATTCTTATCATTGTCCTGGAGTGTCCAAGGACATTTAGGAGATCATAAATTCAACAAGAGCCTTTCGGAAAGTTTGTTACAGAGGTAGCTTTTTAGCTATGGTTGACCCCCAAAGGCATGAAGAGCACTGATAATTATATGAATGTCTGAGTTTACGGAGTTAATTCTCTAGTGAAGTCTATGCCAGGAAAAGATGAAAAGGCAGACCTTCACACAGCCCAGCAACACCGATTTCCCTGCCATTGCATTGCTGGAACAAATATAAACCAGCACATAAGCAGCAGGGGGGTTTTCCAGTGAGAGGAGGTGGCTGCCTCCAGGGCAGTGCAAGAGCCCCTCAGCGAGGGCTGCATCCCTCTTCATGTACAACCCATGTCACCGCACTTGCTGTTTGCAGCATTGGGAGCCTGGGGATGGGGTGGCACTGGAACAGGCTGCCCAGAGAAGCTGTGGGTACCCCATTCCTGGAAGCGTTCAAGGCCAGGTTGAATGAGGCTTTGAGCAACCTGGTCTAGTGGAAAGTGTCCCTGCCCATGGCAGGAGAGTGGAACTAGATGATTTCTAAAGCTTCTTCCAACTCAAACTGTTCTATCATTCTATGATGTCTGCAGCAGGAATCGGTGTGGAGACCTGTTGGACGCAACAGTGGACACTTGGGGTTTGAGAGGGCTGGGCTGGGTCCGGGTTGCACAGCGTGGTGGATGGCTGCAGCCTGCCCAGGGCAGGGCCTGGTGCGTTCCTCTGTGCATGCCAGTCCCCAGCCCAAGAGGTGCATTGCCCAGGTAAATGCTGGAACTGCTGGAGCAGCAGTGAGGAAGACATGGTGGCTCTCTCCTGTTTCCTGTTCACATTGGTCACTGCACACCTGGAGAGGCCAGCTCTAGAGGGTAGGAGTGACCCTGACTCCTCAGCCAGGACACCCTTCTGATGACAACTCTGCATCTAGTGTAGATGCTCCTAAATGACAAACATGGGAGAGCTCCTCGCCCCAAGGCTGCAGTCAGGACCACTTTGTTCCCTGCTGTGAGGCTTTACTTGCCCAGCTCAGCCCTTCCTGCCATGGAGAAGAACTGCTCTAGGCTAGCCCACTGTCAGCTGTTGTCTGGTGGGCTTCCCTGAGAAACATGGGCTGCAAGGCTGGTCCATTTGGGGCAGAAGACAGCCTAGTACCAAATCTGCAACCTCCTCTCTGTATGTTAAATGAGGCGTTGCTGCAGAAAAAGCCCTGCCAGCACCTACAGCAGAGCTTTGGAGAGAAAATGGCTTTAGCTGGCTGTGGTCAGTGCTCAGCAGAGTCTGGCTGAAGCCTCCCTGAGAGTTTCGGCGCCATCCCAGCCACCTTCAAAACCCAGGAGACCTGAGCTTGGAGCAGAGCACCACAAACCATAGTGCTTCTTAGCAAACACTGGAGTTTGTGGGGAAGCTCCAGGCGAACATGGTGCTCCCTCACATGTGGATGCCCACAGTGTGCTGAATGAGCACATCCCTGTGCTCACTGGGGACAGACTGCAAACTCCGAATCTCCTCAAGGCAGAAATTGGAGCCAGTTGGAGCAGCAGCCCAGGCAAAGGACAGTTGTTTGGTTTGGACTTTTTTTGTTTGGAGTTTTTTGTTTGTTTTGTTTTGTTTTGTTTTTGTCTGTGTGTTGTTTGTTTGTTTGTTTGTTTATTTCATTTTAGGTCCATAGGATAAGCAGAAAATCATCTTGTCCTGCAGATGTTTTTGCATGCTCCTTTTGCAGGCAAATGTACTGGTATCCAGGATCTGAGCTGTGGCTGCTTTGTGCCAAGACTAGTCCAGAAACAGCACCCCCTGCCCTTCTGTACCAGGAGTGAATGCCCTGAAATAAACAAGTGAAAAATAGGTGGAGAGGAAAGCAGCAGTTTGATCAGGGGGAACGTCAGCTGAAAAAGTAACAAAACCACTTGTTAACGTAGCTTTTACAACTGCCAAGAACCTCAGCCAAAAATTAAGCAATTGCTTTGCTTCTCTCTGGGGCCAAGTGACTTTCAATCTGCATTGTCTGTACTAGCTCATATCAAACTCTCTTACTACTGCTTTGTTGATAGAAGAATTCTAAATCCCAACTGTCTTGGTGGTTTGAATTAGAATTACTGTGGCATCTACTGGTGTGGCTGGCAGAAAGCACAAGCCTATGCAACTTGCTTTTGTTCTTTATTTTTCTTTATTTGGATATTTTAAGTTTATTTCTTTGCCCAATCAGTGACATCGGTGATGGTCACCTTTATTTCAGCTGAAATGTGCATGTCTTAAAACCTGCTGGAGAGCCTGCTGACAGGCTGAGTTGCTCCTCCTCTCAGGTCCTCCCTGTGCCACCTGCCACGACCTGGTGTCACTGCCCCAGCGGGAGGTGACATGAGTCAAAGCTTCTCTGCTTGGGAGTAACCAGCTTTTTGTGGTCAGCACGGGTAACCATGTGCCTTCAGTCCTCAGCACTTAACGGAGCTAAAATGTCTCCCTGGGGCTGATGTGAAAGTCGATGTTGCCCGCTGCATCCCGCCGGAGACTCCTCTACCAGGCTTTGTCTCTTTTATGTGGTGCTGGTGCAAGTATTATGTGCCTTTCATAAACATCATGTAGGAACAAAAGAACAGGTAGGGTATGTGCAGAAGGATATACCAGCACTCCCTATAAAAATGCTAATTCTGCTTCAGGCCTCTTGAGGGTGTTCAGTGATGTGCAATAAATTACTTTTATATGGCTTTGCGAGCAGTTGTGATTTTAACACTGTTTTCAAGGAGCAAGTGTCTCTATAATCACAGTCAAGGAGATGGAATAAAAACCATTCCAGCCAGCAAGCATAAAAATGTTTGGCCTTTACCTTTCAAGTCTTCCTGACAATGTTTGAAATCCAGTTAAACCTCTATACCCAGGAGAAAAGTAGCACAAATAATGTCAGAGAAATTGATGCTAATGCTAGGCAAGGGAGAGAGCCTCTGTCTCTTCAAACATGTTTAGTTACCCTTCCTTCTGTAATAATCAAAAGAATATTCTAAAAAGTTAGATTATTAGAGGTAAACTCATCTCCCTACTTGTTATTTGTGATACTGTGCTCCAGCGCAATGAACAGAAGTGATGAGCTGCTGTTTCTGCCAGATCTCATGGATCTACCCTCATGAAGTGTTGAAAGCAAACTGCTCTTTGTTTGTAAATTGAAAGTGGAAGAGGTCGATGGGTAGAAAGCTGTTAACAGGTCAGAAAGAATAAGCTGAGGTCTTGAAAGCCACCTGGATGCAAGTGGAAAGCCTGGGTTGCTGAGGCGGAACAAAGCAGACAAGAAGGAAAGGTGCGGCAGAGTGTTTCTCTTCCAAGCCAGGCTCCATGATGGGGTGGATGAAGTCAGGTCTCTGGGGTGTCATCAGGAGACACTCCTGCAGAGATCCTGAGCCTCAGATTTACATCTTTCCAAAACACAAGTGCCCCAGGACTAACCGAGTATTGCTGCAAGAAAAGAGCTCAAGGACTGGAATCCAAATCCTAGAGAAACCAGAGGCTTTCACAAAGAGCTACAAGAGGTATTGAGGTGATTTAGGAATCATGAAGTGACTATGCTTTGTTGTGTGGAGATATCTGTTGTGCAAGAAGGCAAGTGTTTAACTGTTAATTCATTTATTTCTGACTTGAAAGACAAAAATTCCCTTACAGAAAATGAACCCTGCTGGGATTCGAGCTACTTCTGTCATTGGCAGAGGATGGATGGGAGCTCCTTCCTGCACCCTGTGGTGGGACCGCCCCAGGGTGGGTGTGTGCTCAGGAGAAGCTAACCAGCCTTTCTGATGAGCAGACATCATCAGGTCATCTAGCTCCATACACCGCATTTCAGACCACTACAGCTGGTTGTCCTTGAGCTGAGCTACAACTTGTACATCAAGCTGGTGTCTGGTGAGAGGCATCCACTGCTGCCATGACACATCATCAGCAGGGGAAATCCCATCAAAGCTGTTGGTAGCAGGTCCCAGTCACTGCCTGCCTTCACATCGCTCCCTGGTCTGGCTTTGGACCTCTGCCTTGTGTGCCAGGGACTGAAAAGGCCGCTGGGACCTGTTTTCACCCTTGGATATGGGTGGCTGGCCAAAAACATGGCACCTTGCTGTGGTCTAGGGAAGAGTGACTGCTGAAGGAGTGAAGCATTTTTGGTGCAGCGTGGGTCCATTTACAGCTACAACCCCAAACCGGTGCCTCTGCCTGTTTTGGGGGCAGGCTATTTGTGCAGTCCTTGCGGTGATGTCCCTGCACACGCTTTTCCTGTTCACATTGCTCCAAAGTCAACTCTCCTCCCAATGTGAAATTTAATGTTCTTGCTTTAAATTTGTCCCTCACTCTGATTCCTTCTGAAGTTGTTTGAAACCTGTACTCTTTACTCCTTTAATATTTCATTTGTAGTTTTTCTTCACTAGATGAAATACAGAGTTGAGCACTCTGTACCACATCATGCTGGGTCTCGGACATATAAACTTTCTGCTGGAACAATTAGGTATTGCACAGGGTCCTCAGGCAGTCTGAGGATACAGCATCTCCCAACACGAGGACTCCAACATTGTCAAGCCTGTGCTTGGCTTTTCTGTGGGAATTCTGATCTGAAACTGGTTTATTTGGTTTTTTTGTTTGTTTCTGACACCGTTGGTCAACCTTATCCTTGTTCTGTCATTAAAATATCCCCAAAGAGATGTTCAGAAAAACAGGAAGGTCCCAGTGCTGTCCTGTGTTTGTGCACAGTGCAGGTGTCACTGCTCCCCGTCCTGGGTGACACCTGCTTCCAGCTGGCACAGCACAGGCCCAGGGTGCTACCTGGCATGGAGCAGGGGCCACCATAATCTGGCTGCAAACGAGGTGTGGTTTTTGTTTCAGGGTCACCAGCACCCTGGGAACAGGCCGTGACAGATAAATTCCTTTCACATAGGCTGTTAGAGGGGAAGTTTTGTTTGTGCTGCCTGCAGAGCTGCCCTTGCTGACCCCCACACACCAGAAGGCAATACATCCCTCTGCTCCCTGCTGCACAGTCCTCTGTGAGTTAATTTTTAAATCTCTTTTTAACTAGATTTTACCTTGCATGTGTATCTTGCCCGAGTGAGCCTCTGGCTGATGCCAAGCTCTGCTGCGCTGGTTTTCCAGCTCCCAACAGTGCATGACGCTGAAGGGCCAGGGCTGAGCTGTGGGGATGTGTTTTCTCCCAGAACTCCATACAGCTCAAGGGTTTAGGCAAAATGACAAAACCATCTGGCTGGTTGTACCCCATACATGGTGCTCCATGTGCTGAGGTTCCCAGAGCACGTGCTTGCATCCAGGACTGCATTGGCTCCCGGCTCAGCCCTCTCCATTTGCTGTCAGGGTGATGGAGTGCCTCTTTGAGAATTTGCCTGTGGTTTGGAAAATCCCCCCGCCAAACATGAGAAGCGTGTTTGCCCTTGCTAGCTCCTCCATGCAAGGGTGTGTGCAGTGGGACTGAAGCAGTTTATCCTACTTCCACAGGCTGCAGGCACTCCGGGAGGAGAGGCTGAGTGAGCTCCTGGTGTGGTACCCAACCCTGCAGCCAGGAGCAGGGACCTTGCTCCTCTTGTCACTAATGTTCCGAGTGGGCCAGCACTGAAGGAGCTCAGCAACACTGAGCTGCGAGAGGGAGAAGCCAGGGCACACACAGCAGTGAGAGTCGCTGCTCGGTGTGGATGTCGCTGCTGGCCTCAGCAGGAGGCAGTGGGCTCTGCAGCACCTTGACGATGCTTTGATGGGAACTGTGCCTGGGCTTGAGTGTCTTCAATGAACTTATTTGACCTCAGTTCCTCCTCTTCTCCATTGTTCTTTTGTCCCCTTCAGGCACACAGAGCCTGCCCTCCTGTTCCCAGTGCTGGGCTCTGGCGGGGCCTGGTCCCAGTGGCAGCTGGGGCACTGGGTCCCGCAGGGCTCAGCTGGGCTGTGAGCACTCTGGAAGGTTTCCTGGTCTCTGTGCCTTCCCGCTGACCTAACTTTTGGCTCAAATTCTCCTCAAAATGCTTCTCAGGCCACAGCCAGATGCTCTGGGTGGTATTCCTGGTTCTGTGCCTGCAGGAACACAACCCTATGCCCCACAAACAGCCACCCGCATGGTGGCTGGTGACCCCCCCAGGTGACAACCCCAGGGCAGTGCAGGGACACAAGGGCAAGTGCTGTCATCGCCTGGACACCCACCCCAGCTGCTGCAGGCCCCTCTCAGCTCTGAATCTGGGACCCACCTGGGCTTTGGGACCCAGACTTCAGTGGGGAGGAGATTCTGTTTTCTCTTTCAATATGTTTCACAGTGCCACATCCACTCAGGTGGCTGTGAGGCAGGCCACTGTCCTTTTTGCAGGCTTTTCTGCACACACAGGCTTAGATGCACAAATCTATATTAAAAGAAACCCAAACAAACCAAAAGAAGCTGCATTTTGCTTTTCTAGCAAGTTAAAATCTGTTCTAGTGATGTGCAAGGTATTTGATGTGTGGCTTGCATTTTTTTAAATTATAGAATTATTTTAACTTGCAGGTCTTTAAAGACGACATGTAATGTCCCAAGTTAGGGGCCAGGACAAGGGACCAAAAAGCCAAGAGACCTTCTATTATTTGTAATTAATGTTGAAATCAAGAAGGACAATTACAGGGGTATGATTTCACACCACCTACAAATAATAAAGCAATCGAGAGGATAACCTCAGAGACAGCTACGCTTTGTGTGACTACACTGGTATTTTAGCCCCAGCAAACAGACCTATCTTTCAGGAGAAGAGGAAAACCCCACACAGCACTTGATGAAGTGAAGAAAGGACTAACCTACAGTGATTGAAGTGGAGGAGTGTAAACGGGATGGTGGGGGGAATTAGAATACAGCTAGAGATGGAAAAATAACTTTTTATTCAAGTAGCCAGCGAAGAGACCTGCTGGATGAAAGAGGGGGAGTGAGGGCCAGTGTCCCATGCTTATGGAGGTTGCAGCTTCTTGATGGTCACACTGAGTGCACAGGAAGGATCAGCTTACTCCTAACCTAAATCCAGTGCAGGATTATTGATGAGGTGACAAGTGCAGAGTCCAGGATGACAACAAACCCACCAAGTCTTGGGTACAGAGGCTTACTTGAAGCCATGGGTTCAAGCTTCTGTCTTCTAAACTCTTAGTGCTTTCTTCAAGAGAGATGACAGAAAACAGGCTTGGAAAGTTTATCTAAGAGACTGAGGTGCCAAATGGCTTAGCAGGGACAATGGTTAAACTTAACTTAGGCACAAATAAAATGGATGGATGAAGTTTCTTGCCTGGTGTGGAGGTGCAGGGGAGGGCAGCCACACCAGCCCCCCATGGCTGGTGTGGTCCCAACGGCTTCACGATGCCACTGCCAGGGATGAGGGACAGAGGCGCGGGGCTGTCCCCTGGTGTGGGGCTGTCCCCTGGTGTGGGGCTGTCCCCCGCGACAGGCACAACCTGCTGCTGTGGAGGAGCAGCCCTCCCGCCGGGGAGGGAGCTGGGGCAGCGCTGGAGCTCTCGGGCACAGCAGCAGAGGAGCCTGGGACCGCTTGGCACTGCCCACGGAGGCACCGCTCTCCCCGGTTGTGCAATAGCGGGAGAGAAGTAGCATTTCCACACAAGCACTGTCTGCCTGTAGGAAACCCCCTAGAAACTCGTGACCAAAGAGGTGCCTGGGGCTGGCATCCTCAGATGACCTCCTGTCACAGATTCCCAGGGCTTTGGCTATTTATAAATGCCCCGATAAGGCTAGAGTTCAAGAATGCACTAACATTTACAACTACAGAGCCAAGTTGCCCTCTCAACCATCTTCCTCATGCCAAGGAATTCAGAGAGGGTATCTGCTATATGACGATGGTCAAATTTGGCTCTCAAAATAATTTGTTGCAACAATATGCTGAAGAGCGCATTAAATCCTGGAAATCCCCATTCAGGCTAATAGTTGCAGTAGAGCTGGGCTGCTGAAACACATGAAACTTGCCTTATCCAGGAGCTGTACTCAGGGGAGAAGAGCTGCAGGATCAAAGGTCAATTTAATTTAATCCAGTGCAGACACCTAATGTGACGGCGGTCTGTCACAGGGCCTCCTGCACACCCAAGATCACAAACCGCAGCTCTGACTCTTGCTGTCCTCACCATCTGCCATTAGTGTTGCAGAGAAAAGTGCCAGCTGCAGTGCGTGCCAACGCTACTGCTTTGTGACAGCGCCTTCCCCGGGTTCGCTGTCAAAAAATGCTGCACAGCGGTAAATTGAAAAAAAAAGCTGCCACCTAGTGGCAAATGAGTTTTTTTCAGAGATGCTGATGTGAGCAAGCACGTCTTGCTGTGTTAGTGGAGGTTTTCTAAAGTCATTTGCATGTATCAAACGCTCATCTAAGCAGTATTTAGAGGGTACAGATTTTGAGAGTGCTTTTGGCTATGGCCCAAGGTATTTACAGCATGTGAGTATTCACAAAACTGACTATTTGAGTGATTTGCTTCTATTATGGAAAAAGTCTTAAAGATGCTCCTACCAGCCTGAGCTAGCATTTCGCAGCAAATAAAATGAGTTAGGAACTTTGTTCGCAATGCCTCCTAAGATTTGGCATCCCCAGCCTGCAAGTCCTCTTTGAATTTAAACACTAGGAGACCTCATCAATAGGAAAATAAATGGCTATTTGTGGCTCATTTCTGTACAAAAAAAAAATATAAACCAAGCAGTTTTTTTCCTAAATCATTGCCATCTGAAGGGTGTTTCTTCCCCTGGGTGTTTCTCACGTCCCCTGGTCTGCCACACCAACCTCCTCTGTGTTGGCAGCGTGAGGACGAGCAGCACAGGCCACGCTCGCAGGGGACGTGACGCCCTCAGCAAGCCCTAGAGATGGGAGTGAAATGGCCATTCAGCAGGAGAACCTAGTGCAATGCAGCATCAGAAAGAGACAGAGAAGATGACAAAGCACCCAACATTGTGTTTCTACCATCCTACACTGCATTGGTGTGCTGCAGAAGGAATTACTGCAGCCAGTCCTGGTGGTTGCTTTTGCCAAGGGCACCAAAAACTTGAAAAAGGGAGCAAGAATGAGCTTAAAAATATTAAAGAGCTGGACATCAGGTCTTACAATGAGAAACTTCAGAATTTCAAGATTGAGAAGTGACTTGCTTGCAATGTAGGAGAAGTTCATAGCTGCTGCGTTACTACAAAGTCAGCTTCTGAGGGCTTTTGTCATTGCAGAGGAAAAAAGTGAACTGCGGATGCAAATCTCTTGTTGGTAACAAGGCATGATGTTTAATTACAAGGAAACTACCAGTTGGAGCAAAATACAAAGAGAAATGCTGGTGTCTGTCTCCTGAGATCTTCAAATAAAGACTAGGTATCTTCCTGGAAGTTAGGCTTTGGGCAGTTTGTCTGTGGTATAAGACAAGAAGAGGTGAGGCTATGTGATCTGATGGTGCCTTCTAGTCTTGAAATCTGGGATTGAAGTCATATCTGTCAATAAAGTCTTGATGTTCAGGAGTGTGATTTGGCGTTAGGAGCCTAATTTAGGAGAAAAGCGTGAAAAACATATGTTAAAGGATGAGCAATAAGGATCAGAGCAGTCATAGCCAGCCCTGTGATCGCTGTGGGACTCGATATATTCTGCAAGTCTGAAGTCACGCGTAGACAGAAGGTGTTGAAATATGTTTCTCTTTTGCACGCTTAGACAGTTTCTGTAGAAATAACTACAAAGTGAGAAAACTGTATGCCAAAGAGCCTTCAGTTTTATTACTCAGTGGGTTGCTTTGTAAGAAGATGGTCTCTGTGGGTCTGTAGCATCGCCAGTTCCTGTCCCTGACACCTGCTTTCACAGGAGGTTCCTAGTTTAGGTATGGCTTATTTCTAAATGTCCTTGACCAGCATCAGCATAATCAGGATATCTGAGCATGGGTGGCCTTTCAATATATAAAGGAAGACCATAAGAAAGATGGAGAGGCTTATAGTGACAGGACAAGGGGGTTTAAACAGCAAGGTGGTAGATTTAGACTGGACATAAGAAACTTTTAATGATGAGAGTGGTGAGACACTGGAACAGGTTGTCTTGAGGAGTTGTGGATGCCCCATCCCCAGAAGTGTTCCAGGTCAGGTTAAATGGGGCTTTGAGCAACCAGATCTAGTTGAAGATGTCCCTCCCATGGCACGAGGACTGGAACCAGTTGATCTTTAAAGGTCCCTTCCAACACAAACCATTTCATAGCTCTATGGTTCCATACTGGCACAGCTCCACACCAAGCCCATAAAGCTTGAAATTTGTTAGCAGTTGGTTCTTAAGTGCTAGCTTAAACATGCCAGAAGCAGCGCATTTCTTGCACCGAAGTTAAATCACCTAGCTGATTATTGCCAAGCCAAACTGATCCTCAGACACTTGCTGTTTGACTGAGGAGCTGTTTCATCAGCTGTGTCCAGATGGCATCAAACTGACGCAAAGGGCTGCTCTGAGCCTTTTAAATGCAGGTACAGGGACAGCCTTGCTTCTCACTGGAGCATGCCTACAGCTGGAAGAAGGGGAGCAGGGGTGGTGGAGCTGGGGTCTCCCCCAGCCGTGGTGCTCCCAGCTTTGTGACCCATCCCCTCTGATTTCACTGTCTTCATACGATGAATGTAAATTGTGAAAGCAGGGTCGGCTGTTAGCAGGCTGAAAATAAAGGACTGGCTTTGTTCTCTTTAGGCGTGTTTCCAGGGTAATATCCTGGTTGCAGAAGCAGCGAGTGGGAGCCCTTGACACCAGGGACCCCTTGGCTGCTGCAGGCACGATGCCCCAGCAGCGCTGGGGTCCCGTGGGGGATCTTCCCTGCACCACGCTACCTCCAGCCGTGCCTTTGGTACCCAGCAAGTGACTGCAGCCATGTATGCCCAAAACCATTCTTGTATTTCCCTGCTGGCATCCCCGCTCTGCCCACTAAACCCCTCCAAAAGGAGGCTCACACACATCTGCTTGGCATGCTGACTTTTATTTCAGAAGAAGCCCGCGGAGATGCTGGCGCACGGATAGCGGGACAGACCTAAAGTCGATGGGGAGGAGGGATATGGCAGAGCAGTGACTGTGCCTGGTGCTCTCCCTGCTGCAGCTCAGCGGCCCAGGAGACAAGGGCAGCAGTTGTGTGTCGTTTCAATCTTCATGATGTTATCTGGTCCCAGTGAGTAGGTCACCTCATCCTCGCTCACCCCCAGCGGCAGGCTGATTTGCTTCGTTATGTTCCTGTAGTTATACTCCTTCCCTCTTGCGGTGGTGTGCTCCTCCTCGTGCTCCGCTAACACCTTCACCTTCCTGTCTTTTACCATTACAATGACGTCGTTGGGGTCAAAACCCTCCACGTCTATCAAAGCCAAAAGCTCATGGTCATGGGAACACTTACACAACCTGCGAAGTCTTTTTCGCATGCTAGAATAAAAACAAGAGAAGAGCCTTTCAGTTCAACTCACAGTGGAATGGGTGGACCACCTGAAGAACAAGAGAGGTAAATAGGAAAATATTTGGTCCATCTTCATGCTGATGCACAGAACTTGGGATGGTGTCTGTGCCATCAGAAGGAGCTCCCACCTGCACGCCACAGCAGTCGGGATTATTTTAGCGTCCCTCTTGGAATGGGGCAATTGTGCAGCTGAAAAGTTCTTTCACCTAAATACAGAGAAGCCAGTGCTCCTCCTTCATGTGTGCATACACCCACAAAGCCACGTGTGCCCATCTTACCTCTTGTCCTACATTTTAAATGGATATTTACAATAGATCACATTTCTCAGTCAGGAGTTCTGTTTAAAGCAATCAGTGGAAAGGAGACACATTTGGCAAAAGATCCCCAAATGCTCCTGCAGAGCTGGGCTGGGGGTCACTGAGCCATTAAAATGATTTCTAATACTGTCAAACAGTGACTCTGCTCAACCAAAAAGCTGGCTCTTAGTCAAACCATTTGCAAAGCAGACAATGAAAGGGTCAGTTCAGCTATAATAGCTAAACTGTACACAAGGTGCCAAATTAAAAAGATAATGGATGTGACGGAAGAGGAAATAGGGCAAACAATAAGGGAATGGACGTGACAGCTAAGGTGAGAAATCCCTAAGGAGTGGTTTGTTAGCAAAGTACACCCATTTCAGCAATCCTGCTTAAAACCTGCAATGATTTAGCCTGGCGTGGTGATTTGGGGATGTGTTTTCTGTGAGGGGTGGCTCTTCCACCTGCCCCTTTAGTCTTTTATGTTGCTGGTCAGAGGAGAATAAATATGCTGAGAAGAGCTGGTCCTTCACAGCACTTTTTCTGGGAAGGGGATGGCTGAATTCCCCAGCGTGACCGGCTGAAATGCTGCTGTGCTGAGGTCTCAGATGGCAGCGGTATGGACTCGTGCTCAGAACAGCATATTGTGCTGAGCGCGGCAGAGCCGGGGAGCCTAGCGCTCAGGGACAGCATGTCTTGGCATCCCACGGCCCATCCTGAGACCTCCCAGCTTCCATCCATACTGAATTTCTATTCCTTCACTGGGACTTTGGTGTGCAATGATTCTGCAAGGGGACGCTGTGCCTGCCCAGCTCTGGCGCCCAATGCAATGACGAAAATCTGAACACAGACACCAGTCTGGTAACACCTGGGATCTGAAATCTGCCACTCAACAGCCCTGTGTGAGCTGCAGCTACTGAGTAAGTTTAAAGTAACCTCACAGCAACTTTTGGTTTTGTTGAAGCTGGTGTAGAATTAACCTGAGGTCAGGCTTTTTCCTTTTTCCTCTAACTTTATTGCACCCAGAAGATAACACACATGGCAGATGGTGGGATGATACTTGCTGCTCTACAGGTAACAAAAATGTCACATTTTTAATTGCCAAGATGAAGGTGTCATCATCTCCGTGTGCAACACGAGAGAGCTCAAACAGAACTTGAGTTTGGGGAGGAAATACCAATTCCACAAAAACAGCAAGAGACTCCCACAGCTGATGATGATGAAGGGACTTCTTATCCCCTCTAGCCTCTCAATATTTCAATGTGCCTTAACAGAAATCATTCTGTTTTATCATTCACCAACTCCCTACCTGTAGAGGTACCTTTGGGGTTTAGCCCAACTAGAGTCCATCTTGAACTCCATTAACAAAATAAACTTGTCACACCAGCGATCAAAATGGAGATGTAGAAATCCTGACACTTATTCCTCCTACTATATGAGGTAAAAAAATATGGGCAAACATCTGTGGTGCATCAGTGCTGCACTCTATTGCATACATGCCCATTTTGGCTACTGATGAAGATATTTATGTGTTTAACAAACTTACACTGAATTTACATCGAAGATGGGCTTTTTTCCCCAGCTGAACAGCTTTGGATCTAGTTGTGTATTTTACTTCAGATGCAGTCTGCGAGATGGTTAATGTCACACCCCCATTGTCCTAACTCTTTCCGGCATGGGCACTGCCTGCATGGCTCCTCTCGGGCTGCTTGGATGCACAACAAGTGCCTCCCATTCCCCTTTCAACTAATTTTATCTGAAAATGGCTATTTCTCTCCCATCCTGCTTATCTGTTTCCACCTTGGCTCCTGGCACTGATGCCAAACCTCCCTCCACCCTGTGCCGATGCCCATGGAAAGCAGGTAAGTAGCAGTTACCTGGCCGGTTCTCGCTCCACATCCACCCTGCTGGTGAGTGTCCAGCACTCCCAGGGGCAGGTGTCGCGCTGGTGCAGGCAGCAGTGCCGGCCGGCCAGCCTGCGCAGGCAGGGCGCGGGCAGCTCCTCGCAGAGCTGCTGCACCTCCGAGTGCATCAGCTTCATCTGCCTCCGCATCTCCCTCTCTGCCTGCCTCAAATCGCACTTGGCGTCTTCCAGAAGGCAACAGTGCATGGACATGGTCATGCTGCAGAGTGCCTCAGGGCACGAGCACGGCCGTGGCAGCCTGCACTCGTGGGGGGAAAAATTGCCTCGAGAGTTTTGTCCAGAGGAGAGCGTGTGGGTGAAGGCGCAGGTGCTCTTGCAGCCTTCCAGCGGGCGCCTTATGACGTCATGGGCCCAATGACACATCACAGCTCCACAGTTGCCATGAGAAGTGCAGCCTTGGTCCATGCACAACTTGCACCCCCCACTGCAGCCTCCCACTCGGGGACTGGGGGAGCCCATGGCAGGGGGACACAATGGGTGGCTTGGGGCATGGTGGGGGTGCGTGTGCAATGGCCAGGCAGCGGAGCCACAGGCCATTGGCAGCACGACTTGGGTGCAATTTCACGCACAATGTTGCTTCAGCACGGCCACCCGCTGCCACCATCTCCGGCCCTGGCAGCAGGAACGTGAGCCACCCCCCTCCCTCCCAGGCACAAATCCCCATGGACCAAGGGCCAGGTCTCCACTCAAGGTTTTAAGCATGGTCTCCTCTTGACACTCACTGGGATTCTCATTCCAAGGTCCAGATCACAACTGCTCTGGGAGAAGGGAAACCCGCACCCGGCAGTGGGCTGCTGCCAGCCTGCTGCACAACTGCAGCCCCTGCAGCTTCCCTGCCTCACTGTTTTGCTGCTGTTACCACAGCCTTAATGAAAATGTGTAAATTAAGGAGAGCTGCAATTACTCTTTATGTTTTTTTTTTCCTTCTTTTCAAGTGCTTTGCACAAGGCATTGGATGTGTGATGCCTGCGTACGTTTTTTGCAGACACCCAGCATGGACAGCCATGGTGTTAGGTGAAGGCTACCAGAAGCCTTGGCCTGAACACGTGTCAGGCTGGTCTGCAGGGTGCTGGCATCCCCAGAGCATCCCCAGTCCCCAGGGAAAGACATGGCAAATGACTACAAATGTGCAGAAATTGAAGGCTCTCTTTACAAGCCTTAGTTGAGAGCTGCAGTTCAGGTATTTCTGGGAACACTTTGAGAACATGCACCTTCAAAAAGATTTTTGTCCCTGCTCCAGTGCCATATTAAGCAAACGAGGTGCTAAAAAAAGCAGATCCAGCTACTTGCTTCCTTCCCTTACAGATGTTATTCCACAGCTTTCAGCTGCCTGTGCATCAGAACGAGGTGCTGCCTTGGCAAGAGTGGGCAACATGAGGATTTTGGTTGGTGGGACAGAGCAAAAGCATGTTGCATCCTGCAATTATTTTGCAGAGGAGACAGAGCACACACACCACAGGCACCCATGGCACTGCTGCCAGCACGTCTGAGCTGACAGCTTTACCTTTGCAGGTCCCGTGGGTGCCAGGCGCTGCCTGCTCGCTCAGTGATGGCTGAGCTCAGTGCCACAGGCATCAGCTCCTGCCTCAGGACTTCTGAAGCCATCATTGTCCTGTCTGGCTGTTGCATCAGTTTTTCTTGAGAATGACCCGCATGGGTTTTGATGTCAGTGATGTTCATGGCACGGGTGGCTTTGCCTGGCTCCCTGAAAGGCACTTGTGGTGTATTTTAATCACAAGCAGCATTGACACCAAACCTCCTGGGTCTAATGACGACTACAAGGAGTGGGGAGTGCTTTGTATTTTTGGGAAATCTGGTTTTTAAGGGCTTGCAGTGGATTGAATATCAGCGGTAATGCATAGTCCCTGTGTATTTAAGAAAGCAGGAGAAGACCTTTCGGAAGCTTTGGAACTGCTCTACCCTGCTGGCACTGTGCCATGAAGGAAGTGCTTTGGATGATTCTCACCTGTATCCAGAAGCCCAAGTAGCCCCAGAGGACAAGATATGCCCTCCAGCCTCCAGGGAGGCACAGCCGAGCTGGCCCCGGGGCTGCTCCCGGGCTGCCTGGGTGGAGCTGGACCTGCCAGCAGCAGGTGGAGAGTGGGAAAGGGGGACCCCAAGAACCACAAAAGGGAGCAGGTCACATCCCATGTTGCACAAAAATACATGAGGCTTCCTGTTGGACATCACTCACATTCAAACATCGGTGTGTCAGATGCAAGAATAAATTCAAAAATTCAAATGTAACTTTACATACCTAATTACCTCTACATATACCAGCAATTAAAAACCTTTGTTAAAAGTCAAATGCTAATTACATACTTACAAGACAAAACTTCTTAACAACCCGCAGTTCCCAGCAATGATACCATCAGCCTCTGTCCCATCACCTCTGATAAGAGCTGTAGCCCATAATCCCTCAGACTGGCCTGCGACACAAAGGCTGATCCAAACCTCAGCAGCACCAACACGCACCTCTCAGGCATCTGCACGCTGGTGAGCTGGATGATGTGTTATTTTCCCAAGGCAAAATATGAGTTGGTCTTTTCAATAAATCAAGAGCCATCTTATTTTATACTGAATGGTAATTTCATCTAGACAAAAAAAAAAAGCTTTATGCCTTATTACTCATAAAAGGCATCACTTTTTCAGTCTGAAGACAAATCTTTTATTTAAAAGCTGAATTCAAAGGCTGCCAACTTGTGAAGGGTCCCTCCTGTATGAAGTCTGTGTACTTTTCTGACAGCCGTATTTTGTCTTTAAAACTGACACTCTAGTCTCTCTGGCTCCATATGAAAGAGTTTTTCAGGTCTCTCTCACATGATAAGAGCACGAATACTTTATTTCACAGAGGAAGTCTTGTTTGCTAAAAGTCCCATCTCAGGCAATGAGATCTGGAGCAGACCACTCGAACTGAGCATTGCGTTAAATATTCCTGACAGAGTCCTGGGGGTATGGACCATAGGAGCCTTTATGAATGAAATATACCCCACACAAGGACACATGTCAAAATGAAATTTCTGCACGAAAAGCAACAGTTTGAAAATGATCTGAAGTTAAACCTCCCAGGTGCATGACATCCAGGGGTTTGAGGATCCACCACGTGCCCCCAGGAGAGCGGGAAGGCTATTCAGGCAGGGTGCCCGTGGGGTGCTGCCTCTTTTGGGATGTGTCTTTCTGCCAGGAGATGTGAGCTGTTCCCTGCAGACATGCTCACCCAGGGAGGTGTTCCCAGACCTGGAGAGCATCAGCATGGCCTGTGACCCTGAGCATGAGCAGAGGGACCTGCGTGCAAAATAAACTCAGAGGGGATCACCACACATCCTATGTAGGATAAGTAGGTGTCTGTGGACACCAATCAGCCAAGCAGAGATCTGCAGAGCTGCTGTCCTCCTCCTCTGCCGTCTTTTCCATCCCATCACCTCAGACCGCAGCGCAGAGTGCAGCACGGCTCCTGGTGAGCAGCGGCCCTGCCTTGGGAGCAGTACATGCTTTTCCTTGTCTTACCGTGTCCTGAAACCTGCCAAGAAGTCCTGCACTGGGATGAAACGCCATGTCAGTGAGTGCTTCCGTGGAATCAACTAACCCAGGGGTAGCAATGCTGGTTTACAAAGATTTCCCAAAACACCTATGCACAGAGCTGCTCATCCCCAAGGCCACTGTCACACTGACCACACATCTTCATTCATATTTTCAATCAGTATTGAAAATCACAAAAACCTATCTGCAGGCAGGACATTTTTTTTATGCTCTGAAAACAAGGCTGCAGGTTTTAAACCACAAAGAAACATACAGCTCTAAAAGTAATTTGTAGCCTTGCTTCTGCTGCAGCAGCTAAGCAAGAATTACGTGCTGGCAGTGTGCTTTTCTCATTGCCTCTATTGCTGTTTTCTGTTTAAAACCCCCACACTAAACCTTTGCTCTTCTCCATGCAAATAAGTAACTTTGCATTTATAAGGGCCAGAGGGATGGCTAGACTAGACAACTTAATAGTTACTTTTCATCTGATGTTTTATGATCTATATGACGATCATCCTTACAGTGACTTCCTAGGGGTTGAGCAGAAGGGTGCAGCTGTTTTGGCTGTGACAAATGACCGTATGTACTTGAAAACAGTTTTGGAAGGTGGTTGCTGCCTCTTTCCAGCATTTAGCACTGTTTGCAGGTTACAGCAGCTGAGCATTATGAATTTAGTTCCAGCATTCTCAGTTGTACAAAATAATTTCCAGTAGTGTCCCCACAGAGTTTGCTGTCCATGGATATAATTTTTAGGAAAGGTTCCTTAACAAGATCTCAAAAGTATCCAGAGCAGAAAGCACGATCTGTCTGTCTTGGCAAACGAAGGCAGCGAACAGGTTGCCTGGGATCCCTTTCCTGGCTTCACTCCTTTGGGTCCTGGTGATACAGAGAAACCCATGGTCTTAATGGTTCACGGGAGTCAGATCCCACCTCAGCCTGCTACATAAGTGCCAGAAAATGTCAATAAAAATCACTGAATTACTGATGTCACCTAATCCTAGTACAGTGAGAGAAATGGGGGACAGGTAGCAGTCCTTGGTATTCAGGAGATGAGCGGCCTGCCCAGGTGGGTAAACCATAAAGATAAGATTTGTCATCAACCATAAAGATAAGTTTTGTCACCAAACACTCTTTTGAGTGGGAATGTGTGAGACTCACTATTGATACCACAACAGTAACAGATTGGATGGTGCAAGTTTTTTCCTTATGAATACCAAGTTAACAATGTGGGATCCTGTGATGAATGGAGATGCTAGTGAGTCCTTCTGAGTCCAGGCTTGACATACCTCTAGTAGGCTAGAGAGAGGTACACAGATGACCCATAATCTGGTTTCAGTTTTTGGGTAAACTCTGCAATCCATCCAGAATGTGGGTCCCGCCCCTTTTGACCTTTTCTCTGCATTTTCTCCCAGCCTTCTTTCATGGTCTTGCTTCTCCCTGAAAAGATGGTGCTCTAGTTGGCGTCTTTTGCAACGTCACCATGAGCAGGTGACTGGTGAGGCAGATGAGGACATCTTAAACAAGCCAGTGCTCAGTCAAACTCCCCCAGCCCCAAATGTCCTGCTGAGCCCACATGCCAGGTTTGTCACTGAGTGGGCTCCAGCACACAAGGCCCATGGGCCTCTGGGGTGACAGTGGGCTATGGGCTACTCTAATCATCACGGCATTTGTTGTGCTAAGTAACACAAACAAAAAGAGGCCACATGGTGACCTGTGGGAGAGATAGTGACTGCAGATTCTATCAGGGGGATTTTCACCCCTTTCCACCAAGAAAGGCTAGAGGTAGGTGAAGGATGAAGGTCCCACTCCCCAGCTTCCTCCATTCTACCTGCAGCTGGGGTGAGTGCAACCCCTCAGCTCTGTGCTTTGACCACCTATGACCAGACAAGGACAACATACAAGTTCTCTCTCTCCACCACAACTGTGAGGCTGACCCCCTGAAGGCAGGTACTGCATCTTAAAGTAACACCATAAACAGGTGGAGACTTTCTGAGGCTGCTGAGTCTCCATTAGAGACTTGCATCAGCTCTTGCAAAGCAGCAAGGGGGACTCAAGGCATCTCCAGGTGAAGAGAAGAAAGAATATTGCAGGTGGAGTTGCTAAGAAGGCATCACTTCAGCAAAGCTGCCATGAGAGATCACCAGCATTTGCCTTTCACTACTTTATCAGGGTGGGAGAGCACCTCTTCCAGGGCAGCACCATGCTGGACCACCTCCAGCTGCTCCATGTATGGAGCCGGTGAGCTCTGGAGGTGGCACAGGGACCAGCCATGTAAATGGGAAGTGGGCCATACCAGGGTGAAACAGCTTCTTCAAACCTCCCACAACTTTTTTCAGCAATTTCTGAAAATACGCAACTCTGTAATGAAGGGTTGGGCTCCTGACTCATGAGGAGACATTTAATTTGCAGAAGCAGTTCAGTCCTGAGGCAGGCTAATCTGCTGTGCGTTAAACAAGCATTTCCTGATGGGCTACTTCCCACAGCCAGAGCCGCATCCACTCCTCGGCTTCCTCCTGAGCTCCCCAGCAGCAATGTGCCAGCCTGGGCTTCACCAGCCCCCGATGGGAGCGGGCTGGGTGGTTGAACTGGGACATGAGAATCACGCTGGGAAAAGTCACCCACCATGAGTAATGCTGCTGGTGCTCCTGGGCTGTATCAGGAAGAGCTTTGTGGTGCAGGAAGGTGAGCTGCTCTGTAATTATTTCCTGTGAGCTGCCGCAGAGCTTGCCTGCCCTTCTGGGCATGGATGGTTAATTACGAACAGACACCGGAGGAGTAACCAACCACATGCAGGTGACTCGGCCAACATCACCACTGCGGAGCTTGTGACTTCTCAGGCACGGGGAAGTGGCACCCACATTCGTGTGGGGCTGCCCAGCTGGCCCCACTTGAAAGGGGCACCAAACGTGGCTGAGAAGGTGTGTGGATGGATGGGAAGTGCTTTGAGCACAGGTCAGCTCCACCTGGAAGGTGTGCTGCCTGCCATTTCAAGAGCCAGCTCAGCTCCATTTCCCTAGGGGAAGGAGGGACTTCTGTCACATGGATTGTTACACAGGCTACTGCCCAGGTAGTCCCAGCATGAC
The DNA here is from genome assembly GCF_036013475.1 of Columba livia. Classification (NCBI taxonomy): domain Eukaryota; kingdom Metazoa; phylum Chordata; class Aves; order Columbiformes; family Columbidae; genus Columba; species Columba livia. The sequence goes on along the minus strand of NC_088603.1, from coordinate 140,940,848 downwards.
CCCCAGCAAAGAGGGTCTCCTTGTGGTTCTGCTTCACTGCAGGTCAAGTGGTGCTGTACATGTGATGTGTGAGTTGCTGGCAACAAGCTGATAGTGGATGCTGCATGTTACCGGGACACGAAGAATTATCATGGTAAAGCTTCAGCTTAATCAGGTTCCTGTCCAGTGAAGTCAAGGTGAATTTTGACTTCTGCTAAGATGAGTCAACGAAATATATTTGGGGCTGTCAAGGAAGTGAGTCCACTATCAAGCCTAATTTGCAAATGCTATTTTGAAATTGTCTTTCATCAGTGGAATAATAGATCCTCCTGCTTTTAGTCTGCTGCATCCCTAGGGTGCCCGCGCAGTCAGATCTAATCTGGTGTGAGGAGCAGGTGGATGAAGGAGTGCATATCCATCTCTGATCTGGCCCCTGTCAGCCTCACACACGGTCTTGAACTCACTCCCATGGTGACCTTAAAAGCAACAGCATCCCAACACAGCTAGGCCAAACATAGTACAGGTTCTTTGGCTTCTTGTTTCTGAACCCTTTAGAGTCCCTGGCTTTCAAGATCTACCCAACACCCATGCAGCTGAGAACCTTTCTCTTAAAATGTAAATTCAGGGTGGAAGGATGGAAACTGGAAGATGTCCTTCAGACTACTGCTTACTGCCAGGTGTGACTGCCTCTCCCTGTCCTCAGCATGGAGATGGAGACCCGCCACTCAGAGGCCACCTTGTCAGGGGAGTCCATGGAGACGGACTTTAAGATACTCCAAATGACTTGAAACTTGCAAAAAAACCTGCCAACCCCCAAAAGCCCAAAATCAAACCCTAAATGCTGGAGGCACTGCTGCCTTCATTGCCCTTACACATATAACGCCTGAATTAGCCTGTTCCTTCAGAGCATCTCCTGGTCTCTGCTGAGCAAGAACAGACCAAGTACAGCAAGTATCAATCAGTTCAAAGTGTGGTCACTATAATTTCAGACCTAGCAGTTTTTGACAGTGTCTGACCTGTTGATTTACAATTATCAGCTATAATCTCTTAACAACCCAACCATGTTACAAAGTGTGTTGTAAGGATATCACTTTAAACCCAGCCTCGACTAACCATGGTACAGACAGGCAGATGTTGTTTAATTGAGATCGCAATTGCATACAGGGCACTGCAGCCACATACAGAAATCGGGTAACTATGTGCTCAGATGGATAATAATAATCATTTTCCCCTCTCCTAATTTCCATATGGAATGGAAGTAATTAGCCATGCAACTGTGCACCTACATGTCCAGCCAAGTCTTGCTGAAAAGCCTGGAGCAGACCCAGGGCATCAGGCTCCAGCTCAGCCTCCTGCTCTTTGGGGTGGCATTGACTTCCCACACAAACCTGTCAAATTAACTCCCAGGGATGGTATTTCTGAATTCCCAACACGTTTTATGTAAATGAGACAATCCTCTGATATCACCTTGGTTTTATCATATTTAACACTCTCTAACCTTCATGTGAAAAGACATTCATGTTACATCAATAACTGGTTTTTACATCTTTCCCCAAGGAGTTCTTTCTCCACTTGAAGCTCATAATGGAACAATTGAGTTCCTTCAACTCGAATCTAAACGATTTGTTGAATATTTTACACTGATTCCTTTCTCACTCTGCTGCTCAGACACACTGACACAGCCAACTTCAAAAGGATTTCCTCTTCCTTGTTTTCCTAGTGCTGTTCTAAGGTGTCTTCCTTCCAAACAATGCTTCCTGCAGCACCTTGGGCTCTCTTCCACTTCTGCTCTCCCACCAGCCCTTAGTGATGAGGACCTGAGAGTGGGGCCACGCTTCCTTACACCTAAATGAATAAATGTCCTTCCTCCTAACAAGGTCTGATCTGAACAAGCCAGGTGGAAAAAAAATGAGTGTTACTCTTCCCTTTTATAGCAAACCAGTTAATTAATTGCTGACCTGCTCATGGTGTTATTCACTCTAGCTCTGCATGTTCAAATACAATTAAAGCAGTGACAGGTCTCTCCCCAGCACATTTCAGGTCACCACAGTTAAAGATGCTTTATGTACACAGGATCTTGACTGAAACACCCTGCAGCGCCGTGCCTTGGAGAGCAGAAGCCCAATGGTATGCGTGTCATGGCATGCCAGCTGCGCTCATTCACTAAGCTTGCCTTTCCAAGAGCCTCTTCTAACCCCAAAATGTCCCAACACCTTCCCACAACCCTGGCTTTCTGCCTGCTTGTTGCTCCTCTCATGTGCAGGCCCTGCCATTGTCCCTGTGCTGTCGGGGCAGTGCAGATTGCCTGGGGATGCTCCAGCAGCAGCTGCTTGCCAGTGGCACGTCGTGAGGATTCAGAAGGGGTGCTGCTATGGAAGAGATCCTCTGTCCCTCCATCAAGTCCATCCACCCTTTCCAAAGGTACTATCTGAAAGCTGCTGCAGTGCTTAAAGAGAACAACTTGCTCATCAATTGAAATTTCTTCTCTCTGCTGCAACCAGAGTCATTTCCAGGCACCTGCATCACCTTTCCACAGCACAAACAGGACTGCAGTAGTTGTCAGGCCCTAAAGCAGCTCCAAAAATCCCCTTGCTTCGACTTTTGTTTTCAGCCAACATTACTGTATTCCTGCTGCTCCCATCTAGATCAAATAGCTCAGCAAACAGTGAGTCTGGTGCACAGGAGAGATGTAAATGGTGAAGCAGCTGAAGACGGTTGCTATCTGTGCTTCCCAGCTCCCAGGTGAATGAATGCAAGAGGTGGGGCAGCAGTGGCACTTGGCAGGTTAGCATGTAGTACATTTGCTGGGTCTTGTTCTTCCATGTTACCTGTCTTGTCTACCTGAAGAACAAATGTTATTCAGTATAAAAAAAATGCATTTTGTGCTGCTATTTAATAGCTTCTGTTCAGGACAGTCCTCTACAAATGAAACTCAGCTTTGCTGCAGGAGTAGAAATAAATGTGCTGGTGCAATGGCAGAGGGAACTCTTTTAATGAGAACTCTCTTATTTCTACAACATCCATGTTCACTTCAACAGAATATAGTTTGTAAGCGCCAAGGCCAGCTGTTATTTTCCTCTCTGCAGGATGAAGGTGAGGCCTACCCACTTGCCAGAGATACAACAAGGTTACTCGGGGGTGAAGTCCTCTGTATTTCCATCAGTGTGTCTAACAAAGTATTTCCCCAAAAGATGGTCTTGGCAATCAGTGCTGCTGCCCTGGAAGATGACCCTGAGCATCTGATAGGATGCAAATGAGAATTCCCTTTGTGGCAGGAGTGCTAGACTGGCTGCAGCATCCCTGAGCACAGGAGGAGACTTGCCTGCCAGCAGGGATCAGCCGGCTTCCTGAGGCTTACGCAAGGATGTCTAGAACTGCGTGAGTTTCAGGTTTTCTTCGGAAAGCTGATTATTTCAAATCTCCTTTCATTACAAATTGGAACATAATAGAAATATCAAAACTGAGCTTATTGAAGTCCTTAGTTTACATGCTGATGTTCTGACATTTTATGGGATTCATATCAAGTTGAAAAAGATCTAAAGTTCTTGATAGTTCTGTCATATCTCAGTGAAATCAGTGATGATGCAAAATATTTCCACTCTCATCTGTTTTGCTAGGAAGAAAAACATCTCTCAGAAATGAGCTACCAAGTAAATCTTTACCACTCACAAATAGTGGCTGGACACTCCAGCCTACTAAAGATGTCCTTCTCTGGTGGTCATTTCTCACCACTGACCTTTGTTCATTTGTGCGACAGCTTCTCTCTGCATGGATGGAAAAAGGTGTGGGCTCTGGTGATAACAGGAAAACCCCAACCCTAATTTTGCTTTCCTTCTCTCAAGCTTTTCTTCCTTGTCTGAAGAAGGATGAGCAGTTCTTGTTTGGAACAAGGATCTCTCCAGGAAGGTGCAGCAATGGCGGTGGCCCAGAAGGATGAGCTGTGCAGCTGTACAGGTCCTACCTCATGACACTGAGCGTGGGCCATGTCACGGAGGCACCCCAAAGTCAGTTTTAGGCAGACAACAAGTTCCAAAACAGACTTTTTTCTGGCCAGAAAAGTATAACCAATAAACCGACTAGAAACAAGGTTTATACAATTATTTATCACTCTGACAACATAATTTACAGATTCAGATGCCAGTTGAGAAGACTATTGGGGTAGGACTACACAAGAATAATGAGGGTCGACAACATGCATGCGTTCACGCACAAGAAACAAAACCAGAGGCATCTCACTCAAGGGTACCCAGAAGAAATAATCACTTGCCTGGGTTAGGCAGGACTCGTTCAAGCATATCCAGCAGAGAAAAACAACCACTCACCAGACGAGAAGGTGAGGTACATCCCCAGGAAGTTTCCTTAGACAGCGTTCCAGTCTAAGGGGAGGGCTCCAGTTCACAGACCTGCTGCTCTGAGAAGACCACTCAAAAGCGGACTTTGACAGGGACCCCACTTTATAGCCTGGTCAGATCTGGCTGTGGTCATTATGAGACGGTCCAGAAGCTTCTCAGCTTCTCTGGGCACCTCCTTTGTTCAGGACCCTGTCAATTGACTGAGGGTCCCACCCCTCCTGCCCCCCAGCCAGGCGGAGGTGAAGTCACCTTGGCCCCAGTGGGGAGGACGTGCCTGTCAGCACCATCCTAGGTGGGGACATGGGGACAGGCACAGCGGAGCACAAAATGTGCTAAAGAGCCATCAACTGCCCCATTAAAAGCTACAGATCTCATCAGGGGGTCTGCAACCGCCACAGGCCACCTTCAGCAGTGGTGAAACAGAAGCTCTGTCAACCTTACTTTCTCCAGTGAGTCTGTCCCAGGGCCTCACAGATTTTATCTACAGTGTCATCCAAGCAGATGTAAACAACCTGGTGGTTAAAACTGAAGATTGTTTCTGCAGCGCTAGCAACACTGGCGAGCAGAAGGCTGGTTTAGAGCTAGTCACAGGGATCTGAACCTCTACCTGGAAATACCTCTAGGCACCAGGTACGTCCTGACATGTCACTCTATGAGACGCTTTCACCACTTAAGTCTTGTGAAATGTGAAGTTCCTCAATTTATGGATTTTTCTTTCATTCCTTTTTTTTTTTTTTTCCCATGGCTGGCTTCCAATTTGAGGGATGCCTGGGCACAAAAAGTTAATCAACCCCAAAAGAAGCCAGTTCTGAAACTACAAGTAAACTTCTCCAGGGTACATGAAGCTGCAAAGGCTCTTACCAAAGGGGGCTGGAGCTTCAGAGCAGCTATGGCAGCACAGCTGAACATGTCACTGACCTGCAGCTGCATGTGGAGGGGGAAGAGCACAAGACATCTCTGTGAAGTATTATTATCCAAGATCTGTTTGAATTGATTTTCATCCTCCGCGGGTAATTATCAAATTAAATGGTTTAAGAATGCAAACTGGAAAAATTATTCTTCAAGAGCAAAAATAGTTAGACCCGGAGCTTGGCCTCCTCTCCAAAGGAACCTGCGAAGTATCTCTTATAATGTGGGAGCAGTAATTCAGTTGTATTACAAAACAGACTGGAAAAATGCACAAATCGGACTGCAAGTGCTTCCAGTCAGCGGTGTTTTCAAAAACTCCTGCCCACAGCATGAGCCTTTTCTAACCACATCCAGGGGGTTTTATTTGTAAAAGGGACCAAAGACCAGACAAAACCATTTCTCTCATCATCTTCATTTTAGATGAATTCTGAATCATTCCATATGCCACTGCATAAAATTTCAATTCTTCCCCTCCTCCCTTGGCAGCACTGCTAAGGTGTGACACAGGGTCTGACAGTAACTTCTCATATGACTGAGGAGTTTAAAATTAAGCCTGTCCTTTGATGAACGGCAATGATCACACCCTGTTTCAGAAGCACTGATCTTTGACATGGCCCACACATGTCAGGCGGAGTGGGAGATGCTCTGCACCTCCCAGGCTCAGGTCTGTCAGGGCTGCTGCTTTGGAAGAGGCAATTATCTATACACATGGACGTTGTGGTGACGAGCGTGGGTTAGGTTCACTCTGGTGTCCTGCCTCTAACAGTCCTGCCTGTGCTGGAAGAGAAGACCCTCTCTCATTTCCACCTGGAGATATGGTCCTTCCACAGCATGTCTTGATGGGATGTCCAGTGGACATAGGTGGGTTGCATGGAGCTGTGTCTGCCATGTGCAGCTGATGTTCCTGCTGGCTCGGTGTTCCTACCATCACCTTTTCCTTTGTGTCACACCTGCCTTTGAACTTGCCTTTCCTGTTTCTCCTCACTACTCAGCAGCTCTGCATCCAAGCAGGACCTGCCCGGGTCCAGCTCTGCACCAGCACCAGGCGGTGAATGTAGGGATCCAACAGATGCATGGTGACACATTAACACCTGCAGCTGAGGAGATGATTCACAGGAGGACCACATCCCTGCCTGAGGGCAACTGTGTCTACCAAAGGGGCACCGTGAGTGGCTGCGAATGGTGACGGCTTCAGCACCAAGTGGAACATGCAGGCACCTTGATGAGGTTCACTCCACTTCAAACCTCCACAGCAAACACATCTACTCCCCTCTAAAAGTCCTCTGCAGTGCTCCTAGGGCAGAGTTATTCCCACCAGCATCTCTACAGCTGACTCCCTCAGGTCCCAGTTTCTCCCCACTGGCTGTAAAGAACGAGCTCAGGTGTGGGTATCCACACTGCAAAAGCAGGTGAAATGGGTGCTGCCTTCCAAGTCCCAAAGTGCATGAACTGAGAGACTCTGGATGTAACTATACTCCAGCCAACACCACTGGAAATGCTTTCTGTGCATGTATGCAGTCCTTTTCGAGATGCAGAAAACCCGCTCTGAACCAGGAAAGCTCCAGATGTTGCTATATCTCTCACAAAGTTCCTGTTCCAGAAACTGTATTGGAAGAAAACAGTTTTGTTTAAATTAACAACGGAGTTTCCACCATGACAGAATGCCTTGGAACCTTTCTTCCCCCAGCATCACACAGGGACACAGCTAATGAACACTGCTAGACCATCGAGTGCAAAGCTAGTTTAAACCTGTCAGGAATACCCAGGGCTGATTCCATATATTAATTATATGTTGTGTAAAAAAGGATTTCCTAAGAGCTTTTTTTAAAGTTAAACTAAAGATCTGGATCTTTCTCTTTTTTAAATGTCGAGGGATCTGATAAACCAGAATGGAAAATCCTGTAACTGCCACACTTCGCTTATCAGCTTCGCAGATCAGCATCACATCTTCTCCGGAGTGCCTCCTCGCTGTGTCATGAATCCTTGTTTTAAAGTGAATCTTTCTTCAAAGGAGCATCCTCAGGCTGAACACATATTCCTGGTTTCTCTTAATTTACGGCATATTTTTTAAGGACTGGCGATCCCAGGGTCCATCTTCTGGGTGCTAACAGCTTTTAGCCATGATGGGTCATCCGGACAGGTGGGCATGGAGGAGTGGGGAATGTGCTGGGCAGGTTTTTACAACACAGCAAGGAAGGGTGGTGGCAGGCAGGAATTTGCCAGTGCTGCACTATCATGGGATCCCCATGCTGAGGGAATTTCATTGAGACTCTTAAACTATGGCCAGCTTACTTTGCTCATCATGCTCACGGCAGCTGTCACTCCATCACCCATTTTTGGAAAAAGCTACTGAGGAAACAATCCTAGCAAAACCTGATGTATTTACCTGTCTTATGCCAGTCATAAGTTGGACTGACAGATTACTTCATGACAAATGAAAAAAACGTGTCCTTGATGACACCCCGAATTTCAGCTACCAGCTTCCTTCTACAAACAGCTGTGTTCAGCTATGTAGTAGTCATAGGAAAGAAATAAAGTAATAAGAGGATTAAGATATCACAATTATGGCTACACAGCACAGAAATGGGGGCTTTAACATGTGCACGTTGAAACTGTGGACCAAACACTTTAACATTTTCAGTTGATTCACCTCAGCTTTCTGGAGCATCCCCTTGCAGAGAAACTGCATGAGGCAGCAGCACGCCCGCATGAAATCTCTGCTGGCAAAAGCTGCCCTGAGACTTAGTGTAGAAGAGATGAGATGGGGTGGCTCTGACTCCAGAGGGTTAGTCTGGCTTAAAGTTACCTGTTGAAATCTAAGCATGGGCTAGGTTAGAGCCCAAGCAAGCAAGGATCTTTCCTAAGAACCTAAGATGACTGCAGGCATGTGCTAGCAAAGCTGTCTGCTCAGATCTTGCCTGAGCACAGAAGTCAGGGCTTCAGCGCTAGTGTGGACAGGACCTGAGCACTGAGTCTTCAGGGGTGGTCCTGGGAACAGCTTGCAGTCCCCTCAAGCCACACTGATTTAAAATGGGCTGTGAGGCATTTCCTGATGCTTCATTTCTGGAAATGAATGTGGACTATACAATTTTGCAGGGCAGTTTTTGGGAAACGCCCGGGCCGGCAGGTGGTGATGACTCTCGTACAGGTGCCTGTGCTGCAAAACTTGCCCAGCACACTGAGAGGCTTCCTTGCAACTGCCTTCCACCATCTTTGTGCTCAGATTTGTTTTGAGATGTGGGCCATCTTAAAACAGTATTTCTGCCTATTTAAACTAGTTTAGTGTTTTTAAGCTGGCAAGGCAGGCACAGTACAGCAGCAGTGTCTGATTTATATCCTTGTCAGTTATTCTCTCCAAAACTAACGAAAACCCAAAACAATGTAGGTGGGTTTCTTGCCTTTTTTTTTCTCACTAACCAGGTCACCGGTCTTTTGCTCAAATTGCCAAGCAATAAGAAAACTCCAAATCCATCTTTAAAAAAAAATACACAGGAGAAATGTTTTCACTGATCTCCAACTCTGTTACATTCTTGCTGAGCTTCTCTGGCATATCTGAAACCAACAGATGTTGATCATGTGCTTTGGCCAACTCACTCCAAATACATGAGAGACACCACATTTTTGAGCCAAAAATGCTGTTAAAAACAAGCAAAACCAAAGTAGCTAAACCATGCCAACCTTCATAAGCACGCATATGTATCCAGTTTAAAATTGGCCATAGGTTTTAGGTCTGTAAATTCACTGATAGCATCCAGCTTTGAATATGTTGAAGTGTTTATTCAGTATTTTGTACTGGCTCAGACAGTCAGCCTGAAATGACACCCTTAACTAGAAAAGAAGCGATGGAGCAATTTGGTAAGCAGAGCAAGCTTGAAAGAGTTTGGGTGTAAATGGACGCAGGAGAGAAACCCAGATTATCCCCATCTCCTAGAGCAGCACTGAGACATTATTTGTTACTGAAGGAATTCACTAAACAAATACATATTTCTTCAAAGATAGCAGAGGGGAAAAAAATTACTCCCCTCTCCTCATTTAGCAACTAGAAAGTGAATGCCAAGTGCCTTGGTGTTTTCCTTGGCACCTGCGCTGCCCTGTGAGCTCTCTCACAGAGCCATGAGCAACTGAAGTGCAGGAGGAAATGTAGAATTAAGTCCTCTCGTGTTGCTCCTGCCTGCAGCAGGATCTGTCCCCACCTGGTGCTGAACAAACCCCATATTCACAGGCTTTGGCATCCCACCTAGGCATGTCCGAGGCACAAAGCCAGCCCTTCCTAAACCACCCTGGGTGAACTCTCTCTCTTTCTCCCCAGGCTTGGCTGCCACTGTGACTATCTTAACCCAAGATCAGGCACCTTCATCAGAGATTTGCTGCACTTACACCCTTGTGTGTGTTGGGGATCTGCCAGCTCCTGCCATTTGCCGTACTCGACTGCTAAAAAGCACTGGATTTCTTGCTCAGCACCACTGTTTGCCCCAATGCAAACACTGTGAGCTTTTGGCATCGGTTGCAGAGATCAGGGCAAACTTCCAGAGCAGATCAGACCTTGGATTTCTATCAAAACCCATCTGTTCCTGGCTGAGAGTTATTCCCACCACCTTTATAGCTGGGTGAGATAATGAGCTATTGAACCCACAAATTAGCACAACATGGAGCTCTTTTAATAGCCTTGGTCTCCAGAATGGCAAGGCTGCTACCACAACTTGTGTACACCAGGCAGCCCAGAGTGAGGAGGACTTCTAGTTGACAGCGTCAACTGTTTCTAAAATGTTACTACACTGCTGACATTTGAAAAGCAATTTAATAGTTCTCCCATGACAGTGACTTCAAATACTCTGGAAATAACTTGTATGAAGCAGTGCACGACAGGCACGATGCTCTTCTTTACCAAGACACCCAGGTGGAATTTGGGTAAAGCTCGTGCCAGGTAGGACTGTGAGATGAACATTGCAGCAAACACACCTCCCCCATCAGCCTAAACCCACTAGGTAAATGGGGTGTGCAGGAGGGTTCACCTCACACCACAGGCCCTGCCACAGGAGCGCTGGAATTAAAGAGTGCAAGGGCTGAAAGGAATTTAGGCAGAGCTGCTGTGGCTGTGCTTCCTCCGCAGGGAGCCACAGCACCAAGGGTTAACACTCTGCTGTCTGCCTCCACAAATCTGCATAATGCCTTGCATTTGGCAGCTCATTTGCATAATTTTAAATTACTCTTTTGTCTCAGAAATAAAATCTAAAACATAGCTTCAAAAATTAGTGGTAGATATTAATGCTTCACACACTAAGAAGGTTTGGTTAAGTCGATTTGTCTGAACTCGTCAATTGAGATTGCAAAAAATAATTTTAACAGAGCAATGTTGTTTCTTTATGGCAGAGCCTTGGATGTTCTTTCCTGGTGCCATTTTGCCCACCTTAAATGAGGTCTAAAGTGCTCACGCACCCCACACGGAGGGGCTGCAGCTTGTCTTCACAAGCTCAGACCATCCAGAGAGCTGAGTAGCTCCAGCCTTTGTGAGGGGGGTCCAGCCTGCGCCCCTCACGTACAACTGGAGAAACAATGCCAACAGCTGGAGACTGAACCCCTGACATCAGCACAGCCTCGCTGGGGACGGCTGTACCTCCAGGAAGTACACATGCACCCAAAAGCGTCCACACACCACTGTGAGCTCAGTGTCCCACCTCCCACTGCAACAAGGGATTTGGCTCACCAGAGGACAGATGCCATGTCGGCTGAACCACGCTCCCACCTCCACTGACTAGAGTGGGATATAAACACCTAAATTCAGGGATTTCTTGTCTGGGTCTGATTCCCAGTCCAAGTTCAGCTGACAGCCTGCGAGTTGGTCTTTGCAGGCTGAGCCCCGTACCTCTCAGCTCTTCTCTCCCTTGTCCTGGGAGACACAAGCAAAGCACAGTGTCTTCTACTTGCAGTGATGTGTTTCAGAAGGGGCTGTTAGCCTGCACTGGCACTTCAGCATGTTTTAAATCATAGTTTATCAGAGCAGTAGAATAAATCCTAGGAAATAAGAAGCCAAATGGATAAGATATGCATTTAATAGAAAACTCAACTGTCTTCTCTACAATTGAAGTGTACTTGAGCTGCTGCCCTAGTGCCTTATGTACTGCAAATGTCTGCACATTCCTCAGGCAAAGACCTGCAATTTCTGCATCAAAAATTTACAGTATTCCTAAATGGCACATCCCAAAGCAATGCACTTGTGCTCTTGACTTTGAAGTTGCAAAAGCTCGGTGACACCAGAAGACATTTCTCAACACCAGCTCCCCTGGAAGCGTGCCCGGCAGTCACCATGCCCACAGTAGCAGCCGAGGAGCAGGAGGGCTCATCACCACCTCCTCTCTTGCCCACTGGAAGTCCTGCATCAAGGAAAGCTTTGGGCAAGTCTAGCTGGGTCTAGGTAGCTTGTACAAGCTGTATAGGGAAAAGGACAAGTGTAGCTATGTAATCTTGAGTGAACAGATCTGCCAAATGCTAACAAGTTTCTAACTAGCATGTTTAATTCAGTTTTTCTTTTGTCCAGTGCTCGTAACCCAAATTGAGGCAAACTTTGAAGTTTTCTGCAAGTGATAATACACTGACTGCCCTCCTTCAGAATCTAGTGGCACTACAGTTTTCAATCAAATGTTTTGAAGATTACTTCGGGCAATCTTTTTCATCTTCGCCTTTTGCAATAGCTAAACTTTTTACTTGACAATTTTGTTAAAATTTGACAAAGGCAGCTACGCAGCATTGAACATTTCAGCCCAAATAATTAAAGCCTGACAAATTTACAAACACTCCAGCTCACCTTGATTTATAGCAGTAGGCAACATTCGTTACAAGTGAAACTACCTTATGTTCAGTTAGTAGCAAGTAATTCCATATTTGTAAATCTGCCTGCAGTTTCATGTTAACTACTTACCTTTCTATATAAATACTCATATGAACACATACACAGGCATATATTATACAACAGACAAGTGTTGTAATTGCTGTTACAATAACATGTTTATCCATCAGTTAACTATGTCCCTTTCCTCTTACACTCCAATGGAACAAAATAAGCCTTCCAGACTATTTATTCATATTTTCTTTCCTCCATTACTTTCATTGCAGCTAAATGTTAACTACCGAAGCGGTTCCCAACTACATCTCCTATTGACCAGTGTCCCCAAGGCATTTTTTTTCTCCAGTTCAGCACTGAAGCTCCATCACCATAAAAATCGTAAAACTTTATTTCATGGGACACTCATCTGTTAGATCTGCCTCTTCTCACATGAAGTCAACATCTATTTTTTTTGACGTTTAATCACTTCTGTGATGAGTTGTGACGACGCACTGCAATTATGTTCTCAGCTTGGGAATATGCTACAGGGAGATGAAGGAACAGTTTAAAAGCAGACGTCCTGTTCTAGGTAAATGTCCTTAGTGATTTACGTTGGGGGGGGAAACAAAGAAGAAAAAAGCTCACAATATTTTTACCAGAATGGTGAGGTCTTTCCGGAAAGCAAAGCCCATCATTTAAAGGGAATGGGGTGGTCCAAGAGATGAGAATGTTTTCACTCCTGGGGTGCTGTGCTTGAAATTGCTTGTACATCTGCGATGGGAGCCTCTGGCTGAGGAAACATGGAAGAACTGCTTCAGAAGGGACGGTAAATTTGCAGTCTCTATGTACACTCATTCTCCACAGGCCAAATTTCTCCTGAACAGCCACTGTTTATCACTTCTCAAATGACATAGCCTCTGGTTTGCTTAAAATGCCAGCTGTCAATGGAGGCTGCTTTGGAGCTGTTTCGCAAGCAGCTCAGTTTTCTCTCTGTTTGCCTGTGTTATCGTTCAAAGCAGCAGTTTGGGCTCAAAACTCATCTCCCTCTCACCACCCTCCAGTTCACATTGTGGAGCAGCCTGAGAACACACCACCTGGACTCCTTTGGGGTGAAACCAAATGGAAACCTGTGCTCCCAAAGCGCAGCACAATCTCTGGGGAAGCTGTGGATGTTCAGTCCATGAGGCAGACCTGGAGCTGGCCAATACAAACCCCCTCAAAATGCAGCACTGCAGATGCTTGGGCTCTCAGCACCTGCTGCTTTACGCTACAGTTGACTCCTCTTTAATTTTAATAATTTTTCAAGTGGAATTAAAACCAAATGAAAGAACTATCTCCTATTTCTTTCTGTATTATAAATAGCTGTCCATGACAGGTGCTATTTGATGGCAGAGGAACAGCAGCTAAAAAGTAGGCAACTACACAGAAAGGTAAATGCTGGCCCCACTGAAGTCCATGGAATAATTCACTTACTTTTGCCCTGGAAAGTCTCCCCTCCTTTCCCTGCCAGCAACAAGCTTACTCTGCAATGATTTCTGAAGATAGTACATGAATCACGGCCATACAGCACTGTTGCTGTGAATGCAGTTCACCCTCACAACTTATAAAGGTGATTTTTTTTCAAAACGGCCTCTTTTGAAGGTAAATACAGTTAAGGCAAGAGTAACTAACCCAATAAAATGGAACCAAGAGGGAAATAAACCTTTTTGTTCTCCCAGTTAATCAAGCAAACTCCCCTGGCAGCCTGCAGACAGATAAGCAGGAGAAAGCAATTCCACGGGGAACCCAGACAACCTGCTGGGGCTACATGCCCACCTTGTAGGTTGCTGGAGTTCAAGCAAATTCCATATTTCCTTACCAGGAACTTACAGGAAGCTACTCTGACGCAAATAAGCACAACTCTGCTTTTCAGCTGCCTGCACAGGAACACCTGCCCAGGTGACACAGCCAACACAAAGCCTCAGAGATACACCCACCACCTACACTGTGCACGTGAGTTCTGCCCACACCGCATTCCAGGGACGGTTGCACTAGGTGGCTGTCCACAGCCTCTGTTCCCAGGACGTCCAGCTCCTGCACAGTGCCCGGGATGCCGGCTGAGCTCCTCTTGTCATGCTCAGCTGCATTTATCAGCAGCCAGGTCTGGTCTACACATACAAAAGCCAACACTTAAACTTTGTGGTTGCCCCTGGTCAAGAAGAGATGCCCTGGATGCCTAATCAGAAGAAAGTGTTCAGAAGGGTCTCTGTGGCAGCTGGAAAACAAGGATGCGAGTAAAGGGCTAAAAATGGGCTGAGGAGCAACGTGAAGCGAGGTATCTGCCCAAACTAAATCTCAGTCAGCCAGATACAAGTGAATCTACAAACTCCACTGAGTTGAGGGACAGAGACCTCACCTTGATCCCAGGCATACTGTGCTGACTCCCCTAAACAGAAGAAAGTTACCCTGACTGTATTCTAAAGGAGAAACAAATGCAGAATCCTAATTTCTAGCACAGGAGTCCTTCACTGCAGAGCCAGGGAAATGAAATGCCAAGCAGATCAAACAAGAAAGGAGAGGGGAGATCAGGTACCTGCAGCATTGTCTGATTTTAAATGGGTATGTTTCAGTCCGTGTGTGGTAGCAAGTGTTGTATCGGCAGGCTGTGTGTCAAAGTGTCTAGCTCACTATATTAACTTCTGAACATCTGAGTCTCTTTTGGCAAAATTTTCACACAAGGTTCTCATCTCAGAGGTCTCTCTTGGCTTAACTGACCCAAGCATCAGAGAGGATGCAGAAGAACCAATTAGTACTGCAGCTAAGGGAGAGACTGCAGCACAACTCAACCTTTTTTAGTCATGGGAGAATCCACAGGGCAGAAAAAAATGGTGTGTGCACTGTTAGACACCGAAGCACCCACCGTAAGAAAAAAAATCCATGGGAAATATGTTTTCATCAGCTCTGAACCTTACAAAGCTACCTGCTCTTTTGTGGCCTTAAACAATATCTCTTAAAGACCAGTGTCATTTTGTGCACAAGACAAATGATTTTTCTATTACAGTGACCTCTTCTTCACTTGACAGCCAGGTACAAGTTAGACAACAAGAGACTATAAACAATATCTGGCATCAAGATGAAGTTTCAGCTATCATAAATAAGCAATGTATAAAAAAATCAGGCTATAACAACCTGGGATATGAGCACGACGAAATGTAGCCCAGGACAGCAGAAAGCAAACGGCTGGCAGTGCGATCCTCCTCTGCTGGAATTGTCTGATTTCTGGTGTTCAGTTGCAAACTATGCAGGTACTTGTGTTGCAAAACACACGGATGTGGTTTAAAAACCTGATGTTCCCAGCCCCAAACAAGCTCCTCTTACGCCATACCTACGCAGACAGAGAGCAAGAAGTAGCAAGGTTCTGCTTTGCTTCAGTTTGTGGCACAAGCTGCTGGAAGCAAAATTTCTTCCTTTGCAATGCACTTTGGTGCTCACTATAGGAACTTTTGCTCAGCTTTGGGAATAATCTAGAAGCTGCAGTTTTCTGCACAGCATTCTTGTTGACATTTCCAAGAATGCTGGCCTCATTTCTTCCACAGCAAAATACAATCTTATGCTGCCAGCCTGATGTCATCTCTCTTGACATCTGGAGTTAACAGCCTGGAAAGTACTTACTTGGCCTCTCCTTAGCTGCCTGAGGCCTTTACTTCTGCTCGGGGCCTCTTCCCCAACACCCGCCGGCACCACTGCCTCTGGTGCACCCACAGTCCCTTGCAGACCCTCTACCCAAACTCTCCCATCTCCAGCAGGTCCCTTGCCTGGAGGACCAACAGACCTCTCTGCAAACTACCAGGCCTGCAGCTGCCAAGTGAGTTTAGCGAGAATGAGTCTGTCCCACTGCACATTACTCAGAAGCTGTTTCCAATGGGAAAGTTCCTGACGTACTAGAACTGGACATTTGTGGAGCAGGAAGCTGGATGAGATGACCCCCAGAGGTTCCTTCCAACTCATGTGCTTCTACCAGTCTGAAAACTTCATGAAATACTCTCATCAAAACTCAATTTCAGACACAACAGCAATGATTCTACGGGAGGTATTTTTTTATGGTATTTCCAAGCTGGCAAAAACTCTCACACAGACAAATATACCAACAAGGAACTTGTTCTGCTAGTTGGGTGTTGGTGTATTTATAGCTGCACCTTCATAAGGAAGCTGCTGCTTTATCAGTAGGCCCAAAAATAGCACCATCTATACACCAAGGAGTTGTGCAAGACAGGGAACTAAATTTCTTAGGCCAAGACAGAAGTCCTGTCTTAAAGATCCATTTCTTAAAGAAATAAAATCTTGTTTGGTTCTTGCTTTTTTTCATGGTTTTGTAAACATTATTTTTTAAATATTATTTCAGTACTGGATGTTGTAATCCAACAGACTTAACACAATCCAAAGGACTTATAAAAAGTATTTTATTTTAGAGTTCTTAGAAAACATAAGTTGTAAGAATAAGTGGTTCTACTATCAAAAAGCAAGTCTATTTGGAGTCATTTCAAATAAATAAAGGATCACCAAACTCTGTTACCTGTGCGATTATCTCCTAAGAAATGCACCAGTGGACACGACAGGCATTCAACATGTTACTGGTACTCCAAAATCCAACCAGCAAGATGCAGCCTTGCATCCTTGTTAGAGAAGTACAGGTGTTCCTGACAGTGCACTGGAAGTTCCACCATGTTACAAACTCCTGTCAGAATAACAACATCATCAATTGAACACATGGTTTTGTGTGCTCTCATCTACACTTAGGCTTAGTTGCCATTTTAGACAGCAGTATAAACTCCCGGTATGAACGAAAGCTGACATTTGCACTACTCAAATTTATCCTGGCTCCAAGCATGAGTTCCAGTGGAATAATTTTTTTTTTAATTTTTGCTTATGCTGAGTGTTTGTACTGGCACAGCCATAGGCAATGGCTACAACTGGGGTTCAGTCATAATGTAAATAAAGCTACAGAAAAGGATTACTTGGAACTGCCAGCAGCTGACTGCTGAGCCCTAACAGACATGTGCCCCCTTTGGGCTTTTCCAGCTCTTCTCATGTCTTTTATCTAAGAGGTTTCCAAAACCTACTAACTTTTAAAGCTTGTGTGTCAAGAGTGGAAGGATGAGGGTAATGGATACCTCTTCATTATGCCTAGCCCTTAAAAGAACTCCAGTGAACAAGTCATGTTATTTGTAAATGTAAATGCTTTGGAGAACTAAATACTGATCCTGAGAGCAAACAAAAATACTTGGAGCTTCCCAAACCCTACAAAAAATTCTTGAAAGCATTCCCAAGGATGCAACAAAGCTACTGAGGCAATGTAGGCCCACTGATGAATGAGGTGGGTGCCCTGGTGACAGAAGATACAGAAAAGGCAGAGTTACTGAACGCCTTCTTTGTCTACTCTGCCGGAGGCTGTCCTGAGAAGCCCCGTACTGCTGAGGCCTCATAGGAAGTTGGGACAATGGAGGAGTTTGCCTCGGTTGATGAGAACTGGGATAGGGAGCAATTAGGCAATCTGGACATCTATAAATCCATGGGTCTGGATGGGATACACCCGTGGGTGCTGAGGCAAGCTGGCTGAGGTCATTGCTGGACCACTCTCCATTATCTTTTCCAAATCTTGGGAAATGGGAGAGGTGCCTGAGGACTGGAGGAAAGCAAATGTCACTCCAGTCTTCAAAAATGGCAAGAAGGAGGACCCGGGTAACTATAGACTGGTCAGCCCCACCTCCATCCCTGGGAAACTGATGGAACAACTTATTCTCAGTGCCATCTCAAAGCATATCAAGGATAAGAGGGTCATTAGGGCAATCAACACGGCTTCACCAAGGGGAAGTCATGTTTGACCAACCTCATAGTCTTTTATGAGGACATAACAAGGTGGATGAATGATGGTAGAGCGGTGGATGTGGTCTACCTTGATTTCAGTAAAGCATTTGACACAGCATCCTTACAGCTAAACTGAGGGAGTGTGGTCTGGACGATCAGGTAGTGAGACGGACTGTGAACTGGCTGAAGGAAAGAAGCCAGAGAGTCGTGGTCAATGGGGCAGAGTCCAGCTGGAGGCCTGTATCTAGTGGAGTGCCTCAAGGGTCAGTACTGGGGCCAGAATTATTCAATATATTCATCAATTATTTGGATGAGGGAATAGAGTGCACTATCAGCAAGTTTGCTGATGACACCGAGCTGGGAGGAGTGGCTGACACGCCAGAAGGCTGTGCTGCCATCCAGTGAGACCTGGACAGGCTGGAGAGTTGGGTGGGGAAAAATTTAATGAAATATAACAAGGGAAAGTGTAGAGTCTTGCATCTGGGCAAGAACAACCCCAGGTTCCAGTATAAGTTGGGGAATGACCTATTAGAGAGCAGCATAGGGGAAAGGGACCTGGGGGTCCTGGTGGACAGTAGGATGACCATGAGCCAGCACTGGGCCCTTGTGGCCAAGAGGGCCAATGGCATCCTGGGGTGCATTAGAAGGGGGGTGATTAGTAGGTTGAGAGGGGTTCTCCTTCCCCTCTACTCTGCCCTGGTGAGACCACATCTAGAATATTGTGTCCAGTTCTGGGCCCCTCAGTTCAAGGACAGGGAACTGCTGGAGAGGGTCCAGTGCAGAACCACGAAGATGATTAAGGGAGTGGAGCATCTGCCTTATGAGGAAAGGCTGAGGGAGCTGGGTCTCTTTAGCCTGGAGGAGACTGAGGGGTGACCTTATTAATGTTTACAAACATATAAAGGGTGAGTGTCATGAGGATGGAGCCAGGCTCTTCTCGGTGACAACCAACAGTAGGACAAGGGGTAATGGGTTCAAACTGGAACACAAGAGGTTCCATTTAAATTTGAGAAGAAACTTCTTCTCAGTGAGGGTGACAGAGCACTGGAACAGGCTGCCCAGGGGGGCTGTGGAGTCTCCTACTCTGGAGACATCCAAAACCCACCTGGACACATTCCTGTGTGACATCATCTAGGTGTTCCTGCTCTGGCAGGGGGATTGGACTTGATGATCTTTTGAGGTCCCTTCCAATCCCCAACATTCTGTGATTCTGTGATACTGCAGGAGTTAATGTGACCCATTTTCCTACAGTTCAATGGAAAAGACTGTCAAAGGCAAATATTCATTTTCTATCTGGAAAAAATAACAAAATTGAGATACAAGGCTTTTCAGGTGAATATCAAAACAGGCAAGTGATTCAGATAAAATGGCTGAGGTCAAGACAGCTTAGAAGAAACTCTCACTGCAATGAACAACAAATGTTTTCAGGCAAAGCAGAGGCTCATGTTCAAGAATCTAAAAAAAAAGGCAGAACAAAACTAACAAACTTTGGTACAACCAAACGCAGAACTAAATAATCCAAAAACTCTTAGCTGTGTCCTAGAAGAGGGGAAAAAAAGCAAATAATGGATCTACTCACTTTTAAAAGCACAGCTGCTTCACTGTGTCACTATCAAACAGAATGTCCCCCTCCATGCCTTCTGTATTTCCAGAAACCCGTTAAAATTTTCATTCTAGGATAAGCTAAATTACTTATTTGTATTCTTGAATCTATTTAACAAACACTGTCACTTGAGAACAGAACATATGGGTAAACAGTGTCTAAAAGAAACCCGGAACACACCAACTGAATATTTCTTCTCTTTACCACATTTCCTAATGCTAATGACAGTTGTATTGACAAAGAACTTCAAAAACTCCCCAAATCTTTGCGTTGCAAGCAGTGACATCAGCTGTTTCTTGGATTAGCTCCTTTTGGCTGTACTGGAGAAAGAGCCAGGGAAGAAAACGGAACGGAGAATGGGAAGTTGCAAAATTCCTTACATGTGACAGTGGAGGCACAAACTGAAATTTTTAAGAGTTCATAATCATACAGCTTCAGATACGGATTATAACTCTCAGAACTAGGTTTTAGAGTTTTTTGTATCATTATCACGATTGCCAGCATTCCTCACATGCTAAAAAATTCCAACCCAGTTTTTAAACTCCTGATTTCCTGAAAATAAGCAAGAGCAGGTTGCAAAAGCAGCAAATTCCAGAAAAGTACAATCCCAGCCAAGGTGTTAGTTTCTATAGAAACAAATGGCTAGTTTATTGACTTTTTTGCTCACCTTTCAGCAAATTGAGATGCTAATTTGTTAAAAAACAACTCCATTTGCAAAGTAAGCTCTCTTGGGAGAGTACGGATAAACCCTGTTTGCAAGGAGTGTGCGCAGCCAGCCTAATCTGCTTGGGATACAACTTTTTATGCTGATATACCACCAATCTTATCGAAAAAGGGTGGATAACCCTGGCTGTTGGTCTCAGACAGCTCTGGAGAGCAGGTGATTAAGGGCCGCGCACGTGAAGCGCACCTGCGGCCTCCCGGGCACCGGGGGCAAAGGCCCTGCCGCAGCCGCTGGGGCTCCCCCAGGGCCCGGCACACCTGCTCCCTCCCCTGCAGCCCCGGAGGCGCCGCGGCGGGCCTCGCCTCGCGCCGTTCCCGGTCACAGCCCCGGGCGGCGCAGGGACCCGGCGGGGACCGCCAACCGAGGCACGCGCCGCTCACGGGTAGCCGCTCGACCTGCGCCGCCCCGGGAAGGCCGCGGCGCGGAAAAGGCCGGCGGAACGGGCCGGCACGTTGCGGCCTGTGCCCGGAAAGCTCTCCCAGCGCCGCGGCCGGGTCGGCAGCCTCAGAGCCGGCCCGGCCCGCCAGCAGCCGAGGAAAAGCGACGACGCCCGCCCGGTCCGAGGGGCTCCAGCCGCCGCCTCAGGGAGCCCCGCGCGTGCATCACCCCGCCCAACCGCCAGGGAGTCGCTGTGGGGGGCACGTGGTCTTTTACGTCCCTGGTGCATGACATCACCGCGCTCCGCGGGGCCTCCCCGACCAATCGACGGCGCGCTTAGTGAAGGGGCGCCGCGCGGCGGCGCGCGCGCCAGTCAGCGCGAGGTTTACATCGCGGCCGCGCGCCGGCGCCCCGCCCTCCCCGGCGCGGCGCACGGAGGGAGGGAGAAGGGCCCGCTGGAAATTAAGATGGCGGCGCGTGTGTGAGTGCGGTGCGGGCTGAGACTCCTCCCGGCGCCGTTGCGGCGGGCTCCTTCTTCCTCGCGCTCTGCGCCGCGGCGGGTGAGCTGAGGACTCCGCCGGTGGCCACGAGCAGCCCCGGGGGAGGGTCGGAGGCCGAGCGCCCCCTCCCCCGCCGCCCCCCCCGCCCCCATTGTGTGCCCGGCCCCCGCCCGCCCGCCTCCCTCCGCCGGGGGGGGCAGCGGCGGCGGCGCGGAACATGACCTCGATCCACTTCGTGGTGCACCCGCTGCCGGGCACCGAGGACCAGCTCAATGACCGGTAAGGGGCAGGCCGTGCGGCGGGGGGCGGAGGGGAGGGGCGGGCCTGGAGGGGTCGGGCCGCTGTGGGTGAGGGGAGGGACTGGTGGCGGCGGGGGCGCCCCGGGAGAGCCCCGGGGGAGCGGGCAGCGTCGGCCGCGGGAGGGGTCCTGACAGCCCCGCCGCCGCACCGCGGAGCGGCCGGGCCCCGGCGCTTCCTCTCGCGGGGGCCGGGGCGAGGAGCGGTGCGGGCCGCGCCGCACGCACCCGGTCTCTCCGGGCGGCCTCCGCCGTAAACTTTGCCCCCCGGGGGAGCGGGGGTGGGCGGCCGTGACCTTCGCCGCGGCCCGGCCGCCCCTTCCCGGCCCCGGCTGGGACTCCGGCCTGGCAGGGGAGTCCCGGCGCCTGCCCGAGGAAGTGGGTTCCCCAGGATCGAGGGCGAGGAGGAGCGAGCATGTGTCCATATTAATCAGACCCGGAGCGAGGCAGACAATGCGGATGGGGATCGCGGTGTGTGAGAGAATGACGGGAGCGAGGATAAAGGAGCCGCACGGCGGGGACGTTACACGCGCACGTACCGCCAGTGTGCTCTGCCGTCCCTTTCGTGCACACGTTCTGTTAAATAAAAAGGAGGCCCGACCTCCGGGCTACCGATTGTGTGCGGCTTGGCTGGTGTAGGAATGACAGCTATTATGGGAGTGCAGTCTGCGTGGAAACCTCGTAGCTAACTTTATGTTGGATTGGGGGAGAGAAATTGCAGGCTGAGGGTGAACTAGAATGCTTGGGAGAAAATAACCAAATTTTCTTCTCCGCTCGATGTATATCTGAGCACTCTGGCTGTCAAATATTTCTCTTGAAGCAATTACTAATGGTATGTATTATAGCTTTAAAATTTTACCTGTGCTCTTTTATGTAGAAATTCCTAAGAAATGTGTAATTATTCATCTTCAGTTTCTTATAAATTTGTGTGAGCAAATTGAGGTCTTTAATCTTCACTGGATAGGAAACTACATATATTTTTACACTATAGACAAATGCTGTTTAACTTTTCTAAATAGCTAAATATTTGTAAGTCTTTAAAAGTATGGGCTCTTGGCTATATTCTTCTGGTTTTGATCTTATAGGGTTTCAGAGCAGGTCAGGGTACAGCTCACTTCACTGTTGTTTGTAGTTAGGTCCCTTTTCCTAGACCACTCTTCGCTGAACATGCCTCTGTTAAAAAACAGCTGAGGTTTGAGGACTCATGATGAGGAAAATAGGTCGTTGTAAAGTTAAATTTTCTGCCGACTACATCATCCGTGCCCTTAACAGAGAATAGAAACTTCTAGTATAAAGTGGGTCTGAAACCTGAAGTCTGTTAGTGTGGAGTATATTTTGTACCTTAACCTGATAATACATTTTACAGGATCCTGCTTTCTAGGAGGCATACTCATTCCAGCGGGATTGACTGGCTTTCTCCACAGTAATACATTCAGATTTGGCACACATCATCTTTCTTTAGAGTGGCAGACAGAGGGGTGATGCTGTACTAGGAGTTCTTCAGCTTCTTCATTGCACTGTTTCGATTTAGGATATCTAGGACTTTGAACTTGAAAGGGTCCCAGTGTAATTGGTGTGTGGGTTTTTTTTAATATTGATAGGCCCCTAGAAAACATTTAGCATGCAATTATCACACTTTGCTCAGAGAGAGCTCATCTGTTTTTTCTTTAGTGTCACCTGCTTTGTTGGCTTATTGATGTTAAATGTGATGCCCCTTCAGTCTTCATAATGCTTCCTAATTTTTTTTTTCACTTCTTACCGTAGCAGCAGCTGTTACAACTTCTATTTGATACAGGAAGCTTCATAATGTGTGGTAATTAATATATGGAGAAAACTGCAGAAGTGCTATTAAGTAGTGACTTATGCTGAAAAATCAAGTGGCTCCTTGATCTGAGCTGCAAGTCATAAATTTCCACTTCAGAAATATAATTTTACTAGAAGTGTGATAGCTGTATATCAGAACTTGTAATGCAGTGAAATCAGAATGATTCATCAGTAGGGCTGAGGCACACACATATGTGCTAGAAATGCCAGTTCAATTTCATCAGTAGCATTGCTGCTTATTACTGTTCTGTCAATACAGATCAGGATCTAGATAGCTTAATAAATTCTCATATACTTGCTCCAAAAAGTTGGGATTTTTGAGCATATCTCTCTCTGATGTTTCTTTGCCCTTGCGTGCTCTATAGGCTTTTCTTGAGTCTGTGCTGCAGACAGTGGTCAGTAGCCCAAGTTAGTTTTTTCCTGTCTGCATTCGGATTGATAATTGCTTCTCAAAATCTGATTTTTGGGCCCGTAATTCTGCATGGTGTGCTTTCATTTGTAGTGTATGTAGAACATGATCAATTGTATTGCTTTCAGTAATGGATCTGTGCATCTATGGAGTGATCACATTTTAAAACACATGGGGTTTATCAGTGCAATTCCTGTGTGTTCAGGTTGCATGACAGTTTTGTATTTTTATAATCAAGTATTTTATACATTAAGCTTAATAATCAGTGTAGATGTGTGAAGGGGGTGAAGTGTATAGGAAAGCATCCTTCTCCTGAAGTATTGCTCTGCTGTTAAGCAGTCTCCAAAAGGTGAGGAGGCAGGTTTTTTTTCCAGTTCGTTTTGGTGCAGTTTGTGTCATTCTGTTTTACAGTGTTTTTCAGATTTTCTGTGTGATTTGTTTTCCCTGTTATTCATGCAGCGACTCAGAGAATGGTAAAACACTTTGAAGAAAAAAGGAAAAAGTAACTATAGAACCAGAAATAATTGGGAAGGCCCCTGAGCATGCCTACTCATCATCTGAAAGTACTACTTAACTAGTATTTTCAAAAACGCTAGTTAATGTTGTACCTTGATGATAGTTTTTAGACCTCTCTCAAGTTGAAGCAGTGTTGGCTTGAAATTTTTCTCCCAAGCAGTTTGTTCTCTGCAAGCTGAATTTGAAAAGTTTAACAAGAAAAAAATTTGGCATGGCCTGCAGTTTGAGAAACAACTCCATAAAGTATTTGGGATATAGCTAATAAATGGCTTTATTTTTTCAAAAGAGATGTCCAGCTTCTGCTGCAGTGGGTGTTAGATATGTATTCACCTGTTTTGTGTGAGTTTCAGGGTTGGAGACTTTGTGCTTTGTGACAGAAGTTTGACACGTAATTTCATAGATAGGTGAATCTTAGTACATTCTACTTAGTATATTTTTAAGTTTTCTATCGGGTTAGGAAGTGGGTGTAACCATGACAAATAACCATTTCTTGGCTGTTACGAAACCTCACAGGAGCAGTTTAACTTGCTACTCTGTAGAATGAGGAGTCTTTCACCCTCTGTGAGTGGCTTACTGTACATGAACTAACCTTCAGAGACAGGATTCATTTCAAGGCTTTGCCTTTGTTTTTACCTTATGCTGAGCAAATTCTTGTCAGCTAAGCCATTTATGGCCTAGCATAGGCTAAGATGCCATTTTTGAAGTGGTCATTGATGCAATGTTAATGTGCTTTTTTTCTCTCCTCTTGAAAATGATATGTAATGAATTTGGTTTAATGGAAGATATTCTGAATTTAAAATGGGTGTTAGGAAGTGGTGTGTAAGTTTTCTCACAGTAAACTCTTTGAAACAAGTAATGTGACCAAGAAAAGTTTGTTCGAAGCTTCAGTGTGTATATACAATCAGCCAAGGGAAGAAAGGATTATCTTGCTTTTACGTTTGTTTTCCTTAATAATATATTCAGTGCTTTTATCTATTATTTGAATATTACTTACTTTAGGCCATGTCTGCACTGAAAAATTAACTTCTGTACTTTATGTTGCCTGCATTGTTTGCACCCTCCGATAATCAATTTCTGTGGAAAAAAGTACCTAGCAAGAACATAGCCTGTTAGTCTGTGCCTGTGTATCTCATAGCTTTTGTACATGCAAACATTATTTCGAGGTAACAGCCAAGTGATCAGTGGATGTGTTGGCTGCTACTCTGGCAGATTTTCTTACCCCAACATTGCATTTACTGATGAGCAAATCTGTTAAAAATACCAAGCAGATGTTTCTGGAAGGAGCCGGCGTAGGGTGTGGTATGATTGTGTGCAGGGAGCCAGCAGGGATGTGGAGCTGGTGTCCTGGCCCCAGATGCCTGCTGGAGCCGTGCGTGGAGAGGGAGCTGCTGATAACGCCGGTGTTCAGCCCCGAACTGCCGCGCTGTGTCTGCAGGCGCGCTGGGAGAGTGCCTGTCCTCTTGTGCAGAAGGAGGCAGCCCCAGCATGAACTTCCCTGGTGTTACTTGCATGTAATCTGCATTGCTGATCGAATCTGGGGGGAAGAAAGGATTAATAGACTTGTTTCTAAACGCAAAACTTGCAAGTTGTGTGCAGACAATACAGTACTTTTTAGCTCAAGTGGTCTATTTATTTTGATGCACTTTAAACCATTTCCTAATCTACTTCAGCAAGAGTGAAGTTAGGCTGTCTCAAACAGGAGGAGATGGTTAAGTTACAGAGAAACCGTTGCTTATGTAGTACTTTAGTTCCCTGAGTTACAGTTGCTTGATGATACTTTAGTAATGGGAGAAGTGGTGACTTTGGTTTTGGGATTAATTTATTGAAAGCATAGCAAAATTTAAATTGACTTCTTTTAGAAGAGAGTGAGGGAATGACATGACTATCATGGCGTCATTATTATCATCAGACTTGAAGTTGGAAACACCTTTTAAAAATATGATGTTTTAGTTGCATCAAAAGATTATAGGTTTCATACGTAGAGGAGCAGTGCACTAAGATTTGATCTTATTTCAGTATTGTTATTTAAGGATGATAATTTGGGATATTAAGCATCAGAACTTATACATAAGCTTTATTTTATATCTGGTTGAGTGTGGAAGGTTATTTAGGCACATGCTCTGCCAGAGTCCTCTTGTTAAAATTGTTTGCTGTGCCCCAGACATTGCTGTTTAGAGAGCATGTATGTAATTGTCTGTGAATGTTCTTGCTGAAACTTCCCCGAAATGTTGTAAGTCAAAGTGATTGCTCTCTTCTGAAGGGGGGAGGTTTCTTTTCCCCACTTCTTACCTTGCACTAACTTTTAAGTGCCTGATCCCACAGTAAACTGACTTAATTTGCTAAAATAATATGAAGCTAACCTGGGTGAAGAGAAGTAAATCCAGTTTTGTGGATTTGAAAGTTGAACTGGTGTATCTCCGTGTTGGGTGAGCATCAGAGCAGATGAATAAGGGGAGATTTTGAGAAGTGGTGCAGGAGGGAGAGTTGGGAGTGAGGAACAGGGAGGAGCAATCAGGGTTGAGTTCCTTCCATTTTGAAAGCAGCAAGTTTATTTTGGCTACTGTAATGTGAAACTGTACTGTGTATGTGATCTGGGCTGTGAGTAGTTGTGACTTGTCACAAGGAATTTAGTAAAACAGTAGTTGGGGCACAAATGTTGCCTCTTTTTTTCCTTCTCAAATTATCTATGTGGTTTGAGCATTATTTGTTTTTAGACCAATGATAAAATAAGATTAATGGACAAAAATATTAATAGCTGTATTTTAGTGTTGGCAGTGCATGTCAGAGCTATCAGAAAACAACTTTTCTAATTCTAAGAACAGCAAGGTATTGGCCAATGACATTTATGTCCTAATTAATGATAAAAGTTAAAATCTATAATCAATAGCCTACTTTTAAGGTAATTTTGGTATAGTGTGTATTAGATGTTATAGTTGCCATGTAGAATACTTTTGTAAAATGATGTTTAACAAAATTTGTAATTAAACCATAAAATAGACGTAAAGGGTATGATGCTTTTTTCTTGAACTGTCTAAAGTTTAAGTAGATAACTGTTCAGTACACAATTACATTTATGTGAAAAATTACTTAACATGTAAGGAAATACTATCAAGAATGTACCTAAGCATGGCTGGCAAAGCTCTGCAGTGTGTTGTAGCTGCCTTTTTACAGTTATGGCACAGTTAATTGTTTGTGACTTAAATGATATAGAAGGTAGTATCTATTTGAAAGTTACATAAAGAAGAAGGGGTTTCAAGGTAGCTTTTGTTGTAGTGATTACACTAACAACAATCTAGGTAGTTAAATTTGCAAGATAATTTGCAGTAAAAACTTCTGTTTTGTCTTTACCTGCATTATCTCAACAGTCACTTATGCAGAAGAAAACCGTGTACATAAGAACTACTTGTGCTTTTCAGTTGCACAAACTTTTTTTTTTTTTTTTAAAAGCTTGAATTCAGTGAAGTCCACAAAGGATTTGGCTCCTAGTAATAACTTCACAGAGAAGATTGCAGTAGTGGGCGTCTGTATATGCCCCAGAGAAAACATGGGGACAAGGCCTAGTTGTGGCTGGAGGATTTTAAATTGGGAGGAATAATTAGGAGAAAAATATTGAAATAAGTGTGCCAATGTAATTTTCAAAGTATGCATGTATTTTGTTCAAAGCTGCAAGCCTGTCAGTTTAAATGAGTATGATCACAGCACTGGTTAGTCCATGACAGCAATAATTATCCAGGTTTCAGATCTTAATTCTTCTTTCTGGCATAGAACTGTTTTAACAAAACACTTTGTGCTCTGCTTTTGAAAGTCTTTCTGCGCTTAAGAAAAGTGGTCAGCCAACGCTGTCCTTTTCTCTTACCCCTCCCCTCCAAGAAAAATTAACTGTTTTGTTCAAATAACTTTTTTGTTACATTTGAGACAGAATGTGTACCATGTCACTGATAAAAAGGTATGAAGTTTGTCTATTCTGAACACTTCAAAACACACTGTAAAACTGAATAGAATGGCATAAGGTTGGTGCACTAGTCATCTACGTTTATGTAAAACTGCCAGGTTGGATCCTGTTGAGGAGTGATGTAACTATTGAATTTGCCATCTTTGAAAATTTTGTCTTCCTCTCACAAATCTCACTGCTACTGCCGGTGCTTGTCAGGGGAAAGTCTCGTGGTAAATATGCCTCACCTCATCTTTCAGCAAAGCTTAGCTACTGTGCTTCAAAGCATGATATGTTTTACAGTACCAATCCACATTGGTACAGAAGAGTTTTGAATATTAATTTACTACCCTTTTGGAACACCCCAGCATGATTATTTTGTTGCAGTTCTAAAAATTATCTTTAGCATAGCATGTTAAAGTTAGTTTCATTGGCTAGTTTTTGTAATCACAGGTCTGTTGGTGTTATGCCCTAAAATGTCTCTCAGCAATTTCTGAAATTGTTTACATCTGCAATGGAGATGAAACGTGTATTTTCTGTAATTTTGTTTTGGACAGCTTTTCTTGGTTAAACTGGTTACTACCTTTTATCAGAAAAGATATCCCAAAATAGCTTTGGTCCCTTATGTTGCTGATGTAGTTTTACATTATGGTGTTTTATTAAAGAATATACAATAAAAACCTTTGAAAATATTCACATGATTAGTACTATTTTGGACATCAACTGTGTTCAAACTTCTAACTATTGCCATTTTATTGCCAGCTGTGAGGTCTGTCAATTTAATTTGTGTCAACCATAGTGTAACTCAACAGTAAAGCACAAAGTCTGCTGAATACCTCAATAGTCTTACAAAATTTATCTTCAGAAAAAAGCAAACAAAAAACCCCAATCAAACAGACCTCAAGGTGTGGTTTTTGTTTGGATTTTTTTTGCGTTTTACTCAACATAATCAGTATTGTGGACAGTTGGGAATATCTTGTTTAGTCTTGTGTGATTGATTATACCCATGCAGCTGTAGTTTGCCTCTTCACTAGAAAATAGGCCAGAAAGAAATTGCTCTGTATGTAGGGCTTGGTGGTATTACTTTCTACAGCATGTTTGCCATAATACCTGGTTAAGATGGATGCTAGTATTTGGCTTTTTTTATTATCCTGTGTAGAAGTGGTAGTTGACTAGATTAGCCTGTGTTGAAACGGCATTTTAAAACTTTGCTTATGGTCTTTTGTTATGCTTCATTCTCTATTCTCCATTAGGTTTCCTCAAACTCTCACCTTTTTCACCTATAGGGTAGATTATCTCTTTATATGCATAGGTAGTTCTGATACAGTGAGATGGATCTTGATTATGATATCTTTATTCTACTAAAAATTATAATTTCACTATATAGTTTCCAGTGTGGAGTCTGGCATTGACTTAATATGGAGAAATGTTTGTGCTACAGTGTTCTCACCAAAACCTTAACTGGAAAATGAATACTAACCTATATGGATGCAGTTGAATGAGAGTTGTAGGCCTTACCCTGTTGCCATTTGGAGTCATTGGGGTTTGTCACTTCCTTCTGTAAGTGTGATATTTTAATTTCTTCTTCATCTCACAGAGTTAATTTTCTTAAGTGTGTTTTTCAGTGTTTTTCCTTTCATTTATAGTATGAAGTTTTGCTGTTCTCTATCCAGCCTGAAAATGATTTGAGTTGCATTTTTTCTTCTTTATAGTAAATATCAAAAAGGGTTCTTCTAAAAAGGATTTATGGTTTTTAATCCATCTTATATTGTCTTTCCTTTTAATATAACTGATTTATTGTTGTCTGACCTTTAATGAAGATCTCTTTTTTAGGCTATTGAAATTCTTCAGCTTTGATCACACTTTGTACATGAGTAGCAGCATCTTTTCCTTTTTTATTTTTCCTTTTTTTTTCCTCATCTTTATTGACATAATTTTCTGACTTTGGCACAACGTATCTGTCTCTGGAGCAAAGTCTTACAGGTCCTTAATAAAACATTCAAATGACACAAATCATGGCATCTTGCCATTGTAGGGCAGATTGGGTAGGCAGAATGTAATCTGGCTGGGATTGCCCTGCTGCTGATGGGGAGTGTGGGGTGATAACAGGCTGGGTGGTGCAACAGCAAAAGCTTTATTTCTTTCTCTTATGGTGTAAAATCTGTATCTGGCAGGAGTGTTACCTGAAATAGTATGGCTGTAGGCAAAATGTGAAGGAGGTACGCAATGTGCTGTTTCATGTGTTCTTGTAGGGGAACCAAAACACTAGTTACGCTGAGGGGAAGCACCTGGAGTTTTGTGGCTGTGGTACAGACAGGTGGAAAAAGAGAGAGTCTGTTTTTTTGGCAAAGCAAAAACAGTATTGTGATGAGCTGTGTGCCTCAAAAGCTGGGGGGCTTTTTGAGTTACTTTGCCTGCAGTGTGCATCTGATAAAGTGATTTGGCTGCTTATTTTTCTGGCATTGTGCTTGCTTTCTCTTCCCTATGCCAGGCCTCATTCCACTCCTATCTAAATCAAAGATGCAGTGTCTGAGAAGATGGTTTTGGAGATGTATGTTGAGTAGAAGACAATGCAGTGTCAGGAGAGGGAGTCTATGGTATTTAGAAGGCAGTTTTAACAAGTCTGAAAAGGTGACATGCAGATAATACTGTGATATCAGCATTTTTGCTGAAGACTTCAAGCCCTGGAGTTGGAGGAATTTGCAAGTAAGGGACTGGACATGCTAAATCATCTTTCCCTTTTGCTAAAACTAATTTAGCTTGTAAGTCAGCATGCTGGACTTTATTGCAAAGCCATTAGAATTCCGTATCTTGTTTGTGCTTTGTTTTTAATAAAATCACTTGTACAAAATATACTGTAGCTTTACTCCTGCCAAAGTATTTAATATCATGACAGTTCTTACTATAAAAAATATTTGTATAGTATTTGAAAGGTCTAATCAAAGGCCATTTTCCAGAGATGCACATAGTGGTTGTGGCTTCCGAAAGCTTAGAGCAAGCATGAAAGGGAAAATGGTGGAGAGATTATGATTTGAGTTCCCGCAATAGCCTCAGCTGGGACCATACCCTTGCTCTCCTGGCTTTAAGCTGGTGTGCTGGTAAATACATGGCCTCCCTGGTGGCTCATAATTAACTTGTGAAGGAGCTTTAACAATCTGTCACTATGGGACACAAAAAGGTTTTAAGATTTTACAATGACCGAATTTTTATTTTGATAGCAATTTTTTTATTGGAGTCACTATAGCAACAATCTGACAGTAGAAAATAGGATTTTTTTTCCCTTTTTCTAAACATGGTCTTTTGAGTGTCACTCATAGTCAAACAAGGGTACAGCTTCCTACCTACATTTTGGTAGCTGGTATTCATATGTTGCTCAACATAGTGATACTGAGTCACGTTATTTTATGTGAATATTTCTCAAGTATCCTTGAAGATAACTATGAGTTTCTAAATTTCCATTTTCTACATTTTACTATCATGGAAGGATATAGTTACTGAAATGATGGATGGCTAAATAGCTTACAACTTTCATTGTTTTAGTATTCAGAACTTGCACCCGATTGAATTGATTGATCCAATTGTTTAGCTTTTAGTCGTCTTCTGGCTGAAGAAACAGCCTTCTGCTAAATATTAAACAGAAATTCTTTGCAACTTACAAGGACTTTGTGCAGTTGAACAGAATCTGGGAACACAGAATGATGATATGTTTTACACCAGAGAACAGATTTCTGTCTTGTACTGCCTGAATCTGCAACCCATGTTTTTGGAAGTCTGCTGCCATAGAATAACATCAGATTGAGACTGGCTCATTCTCCTGTAGTATATTTTTCTTTTTTCCACTGAAACACCACTAGACATTTTGACAAGCTGTAGCTGTAGATCGACTTTACTGTTGGATCATCTGGATATTGTGCTAAGTAACGTGGAGATTTGCTGTAAGTGCTGTGTGCTAGTCCTGTCAGGATCATACCATTTGTGATTTCTTTCCCTTTATAATCAGACTTTTCATTACAACTTCCCCCCCAAGCCCCTGCCCCGAAAAGGAGCCATGCTATGTCACAGCTATTTTAGGAGTAGGTGTTTGCTTATTTAAAAAATGTAATTTACTTTATATTCCTTTTGTGCTAAGTTATGGCTGTACTTTGCACTGTGGGTTTTTTTTTGTTTGTTTTGTTTTGTTTTGTCTTTTTTTTTTTTTTTCTAGATTATTCAGAAGGTGCTGTCTTCAGTGTCGCTTAAATGATAAATCTGAATAAAGAGTGTAAGTAGATTTTGAACTAGAGGAACCAGTCAGCCAGCCTGCCTAGAAATTTGTCATTAATCAGAGGAATCCAGTTCTGGCAAACCTGATGATGCATTTCATAAATCCTACATGTGGCTCTTCCCTGGTCTTACTGAAGGGGGTGTGTTCCTGTTAGAGAAATCTGGTACTTCCATCTGGATATTTTACTACCTATCAGTATTTTTACTGAATGTCTAGATAGTACTTCTGAGACACTTCCCTAACTCCTTGGTGTAACTTTTTTTCTAAGCCACTGCCCTTATGGGGATTCTATAGCAAAATATGAGCTCTCCGCTTTTCAGTGGCAAAAAAATAGTCCTTTTGTTGCCCTGCCTCCAAGACAAATATGTGGAAATCACATCCTGAAGGCAATAAGCCTTGAGAATCACAGAATGGCTGAGGTTGGAAGGGACCTCTGGATGTCACTTTGTCTAACTTCTGTGGTGAGGCAGGGCCATCTGGAGCTGGTTGCCAAGGACCATATTCAGACAGCTTTTGAATAATTCCGAAGTATGGAGGAGACTCCACAACCTCTCTGGGCAACCTGTGCCAGTGCTTGGTTACCCCCAGAGTAAAAAAAAAGTTTCCTGATATTCAGAGGGAACCTCCTCTGTTTCAGTGTTTACCCATTGCCTCTGGTCCTGTCACTGGGCACTACTGGAAAGAGTTACACCCTCCTTTTTATATATGTTGATAAGATTCCCCGGAGCCTTCTCTTCCCCAGGCTGAACAGTTCCAGCTCTCTCAGCCCTTTCTCATAGGAGAGATGCTCTAGACCCTTCATTATCTTTATTGCTCTTCACTGGACTCTCTCTGGTATGTCAATGTCTGTCTTGTTCTGGGGAGGCACGGACTGGATGCAGGATTCTAGGTGTGGTCTCAGCAGTGCTGAAATAAAGGGAAGGATCACCTCTCTCATCCAGATCATTAATGAAGATGTTGAAGAGTTGAAGATGTTGAAGGACCTGGTACTGACCCCTGGGGGACACCACTAGTCACTGGCCTCCAACTAGCCTTGGTGCCACTGACCACCAACCTCTGGGCCCAGCCATTGAACCAGTTTTCAGTTCTCGTCACTGTTGGCTCTTGTATCTGTACTTCATGAGCTTCCCTGTGAGGATCTTATGAGACACAGGATGAAAAGCCGATGAAGTCTAGGTAGACAAAATCCATTGCTTACTCCTTGTTCTCCTATACAGTGGTATGGAATCTGCCTTGATTTCTTAAAAACTAGAGCTGAAAGATAAGCTTTCCCTCTTTGTAAGGTAAAGAAGAAGGCTAAGTCATTTTACCCA
This sequence comes from Columba livia, assembly GCF_036013475.1. Lineage (NCBI taxonomy): Eukaryota > Metazoa > Chordata > Aves > Columbiformes > Columbidae > Columba > Columba livia. The sequence continues at coordinate 140,907,186 of NC_088603.1, read as the reverse complement.
CCTGTGCAGTGTGTGTTTAATTCTGGATGTTAGATATTGGTGGGTATTCAACTTTAACCTTATGACATCCTTGCCACTATCCTATATTTGCCGTTTTTTCTTGTGCTGCTTTAACCTTGTTGTGGACTAGTGTATACCATACTTTAGATATAGGTCATTATCTGTATGTGGTGTGGTATCATGAAATAATAATGGTCTGCTGTAAGGAAATTTACTTTCTGCAATTGTTGTATTGTGTGAAGACATTTCAGTGATATTGCAGAAAACTGTTTTCAAGAGATTGATTAGTTTGATGTTTGCCATATTAGCTTTCTACTATAGCTTACTGATTCAGCACAGCGTGTTACCGTTGCCCCAGAGGAGACTATTAAATGGTCAGAACTACCTTTATCAAGCAAACTGACAGCCTTACAAAATAGAAAATAAAGTTTGGGAGCCGTATTTTGTAAACCCATGTCAGCTGATAGCATGAAACATAAGAATAGCTGTTCCAGTCAGACAAGAGGTACATCTTTTTTTTCCTTCCTGTTTGTGACCGGTGCTAGATGACAGAGGAGTGTTAGAATAGGGCAAACATAGTGATGCTTTTCCAGCTTCTATGAATTTGCAGCTCAAATTTTTCCTGAGCAGTAGGTGTTGGTTTAATATGTGACAACTGAATAGTTGTAGTTTATATTTCATGAAGTGTGGAGAGGACGTGGTGTAAGCCTTGGTACACCTGGTTACTGACTGAATAGAGTAATGACTTTCTTTGTCATCTTGTTTCAGTGATCCTGTATATTATTATATTCTAAACACATCATCCCACTCCAGTGCTGAGTAGTATTGGTTACCTTGGAGGCTGTCATTATGTACTTGCACTTGGCATTTTTTTTTCTTATGTGCATTTATTTACATTTTCTAAAGCAAGTGGTTTTTCAACTTCATTTCTTCATTTGTTCCATTAGGAGAAAGGTGTTTGGTACAGGACCTGTGGAGGGCTTCCTCTTTGGAAACTGGTTTCTAATGTTTGAGGTGGCAATCAGGACATGACAATCAGGGATGCTTTTGCATGCTGTATTATGGCATGGAAGATAGCTGGATATGACTTTATATGAATGACAGCATCCAGTGCCAAGACATCCTGGGATCAGGAAACAAAGATAATACATTTGCTTAAGCTTCTCATTGGTGTCCATTTTCTGCATTCCTGAGACTGTTTTCATGGCACTGATAGACAGGCACAGGAGTTCCTTTCCACGTGATTCCGGATAGGCAAGTGTGAGAGAGCTTTGAGCTGGAGGCTGTGCAGCTCTGCTGGGCTGACACCTGGCAACTGGCCATGGAGCTGCCTCCTTGGCTCTGGCTTGCTGCGCTCTGAGCGCTTCAGGGTCTCAAGTGATGGACAGAAATCAAGGTTGTATTTACAAGTGTTGATAGGTAAGTTACTCAGTACTGTTTTCTAGTGGTTGAGTTTTTTTGTTTGGTGTTTGGTTTTTTGTTGTTGTGTGTGTGGGGGTGTGTGTGTGTGTTTTTTGGGGTTGGTTTGTTTGTTTCCTTCTCTCCCCCCTTGAATATTTGCTTATTGTTAGCCTTCCCTAAGAAAAGCGTTGTATCAGTTCTTGCATGCTTCTTTCTACTCTGGTATGAAAGTCACAGAATCATAGAATCATTTCAGTGGGAAGAGACCCTCAGAATCATCAAGTCCAACCGTAACCTAACCTAACTCTAGCACTAAACCATGTCCCTAAGAACCTCATCTAAATGCCTTTTAAACTTCTCCAGGGATGGTGACTCTACCACCTCCCTGGGCAGCCTGTTCCAATGCCTGACAAACCGACAAACCTTTCCATGAAGAATTTTTTCCTAATACCCAATCTAAACCTCCCCTGGTGCAACTTGAGGCCATTTTCTCATGTCCTATCAAGTCTCATAAGTTCGTTGGCTTGCGGACTTCATTGATGTATTAAGTTGTCTTAAAGAGGTCTGATCACTTACAAAAATCTACCAGGGCTAAATTATTTTTATTCTTGATTTCCCTACTCAAAGTTGTTTCTCCTACCAAGCTGGTTGGTTGGTTGGTTGGCTGGTTTGTTTTTAAATTAACCTTTCCTTTTCATCTTCTGCAACTTGTACCAAAACGATGAACACTCTTGTGGTGGGTCCCGCCCATTGTGTCTGGGACTTTGGTGTTACTTGCTGAGTACAGAAAGACTTCCTTCCTTCTGGAGACATGCAGCATGCAGATATTTTATTTTACATCTTTACAGTTAAATGCTTTGTTTGAATTTCTTCAGTGATTAGCGTGAGCGTAATTCCCTTCTATTCTGCTCAGCTTGGGGAGGCTAGAAATTGTAGCTGTAAAACAAAATCGAAGCAATCCCTACTTGGATTGGACAAACTGACTTTTTGTTTTCCTCACAACTATTTTTGGGTAATTTTTGATAGGGATATTTAAAGAATGTGTGTGTTTATACAGGACCCATAATCACTAAACTTTTTGTCTAAAAGTGTGGCAAGCTAGTGCATTTCCCCAGAAATTTGCTTGTGAACAAAATATATGTTGCATTCAACTTCGTCCTTTGAAATAGCTTAATTGCCTTTAATGAGAATTTTTCAAAGCTTATATTGTCCAGGCATTCATATTGGAGATTTGTTTTACCACAGAATGGTCTCAGTGGAAGAGTTGACCTTCCCTAATGTGAGAATTGATTAAATCATATGTGCCTGTACCTCTTTCTCCAGTCTCTCTCAGTTGAAATTATGGAATGATATTGTTAAAATTAACCTGATCTTGAATATGGGTGTCATATTTTTCCTTCAGAAGGTCAGTAGAAAGATACCATGCAACTGTGCAAGGAGAAAGGCTTAGATTGCTGTAGAAATTTTTTTGGTGAAATTATGTGGAGTTTTTATTGGCACAAACATATTCTGCATATAGAGTATACAAACACATCTTTCTGCTTTACTCTTGTTTCCCGCTGGTTTAGTTTTGTGACTGGTGTTCATGCAGATGCTGGTGGCAGCACAAGGCAGGCGGAGAGGTGGGGTGAAACCAGGGATGTGGTGCTGGGGATCTACTCCTTTTCTACTTGGTGGTGTTTTGTGTCAGATTAAACTCCTCATAGATCTCTAGGCTATTGGGCAGTAATTTTGCTATTGCAGCAATTGCATACGATGAGATAATTTTTACTTGTTTTTTTTTTTTTTTTTTTTTTTTTTCTGTAGAAGAGTTTAGTACTTTCAGCATGGTCACTTATATCCTTCTCTGCTCCTGCTGCTTAAATGTTGGCAGGAACCCCTTTTCAATAACATTGGATCTCACTTGACCTGTGCTTGTTGCAGTAGACCTGCACTCTTGAGATTGGCATTACTAATAGATTAACTGAGTATGCAAGTCTTAGCTTTCTGTGCATATTTCTTGCCCATCACTTGATTATTTTTTTACAAGTAAAAAAGGCTTATGATTTTTTACAAATGGAAAAATGTCTGTTTCTTTGTGCTCAGGTTTTGTGACACAAAGCTCAGATAAAGAAGCTTTAAATGTTGCTCAAAGGCTAGTCTAGTAGCCATGTCCAATAAAGCACTGCTCTGTTTGCCATCAGCTTTTCATATAGGCAGTGCAGTGAACTTAAGGGTAGGTCTTCCTATTCTATAATTATTACTTATGCTTGCCAAGAGAAGTGTTAGTGGAAAACTAGTCAAAATTCCTGTAGGTGATATAGTTAAGACATGAAAGTTCAGGGATGTTTAACTGCTGATATATTATGCAGCAGATCCCTTCTTGCTTTATAAAACTGTATGGTAAGCTATGGAGTATATGCCATTCATCTTCAGGGTTCATTCTGCATTCTTCCACAGTAGTTCGTTCTTGTGGGCTGCCTTTCATGCAGATTGTCTGTGAAGTTTGTGTTCTCTCTCTCCCTTTTGGGGGTTGTCTTCACAGAAACCTTAGCAGTGTAATTACTCCTGGCCTGTGTGGAGTGGTTGTGGCTGGAAATCAGGAGTGTGAAATTGCTTACTGACAAACCAGCAGCCTGCCTGCGATAGCAAAAGGCGATTCTAAGCACGTTCACTGCCTTCCTGCTGTCCTTTCACTGTGACTCTTTCTTCTTGTGCTTGAAAGTTACTTCTATCAGTATAAATTATCTTGTTTCTCAAACAGGCATATATCTTCTTTCTTCCCCTCAGGACAAGTGCTTTAAACACTGTTGATAACTTTAAGTTTTGGATCTTCGGACCTCTAATCTGTATTCTTTCTCACACTCAAGGGTTGCAAGTAACTGGTCTGTTGTTCATAGTAGTCTGTGTGCAAAAATTGAAGTGAAGCAAGTAAAAAGGGTTAAAGGCATGGATTAAACAGAGGAAAGCAGCACTGATGTGCATGTATTTTTTGTTAGGTTTTGAAAGGTGTTGCTGGCTAAGAAGGATGTTTGTGGAATGCTAGGATGAATGCGGTACCAAAGTTGGGATTATTTTTCTTGTTTAGGAAGACCTTGCATTATTTTCACAGGATTCATTTTTGTTTTATATATTAATATAATGTGAATATTCTGACTAAAATTGGAAACTATTTAGGGACTTCTTCTGATTGCTTGTCACCTTTGGGAAGAAAGGAGCCCAAATTTTACCTGAGATGCCTGCTTAATATAGAAGAGTATCTTTGCTGCCTGGAAAGGATCTTTTCTAAGCGGATTAGAAATTCTCTTAGAAATTATTGCTTTGGTTTCTACTTTTGGGCACCATGCCCTGTAAACAGGAGTGGTCTGTGGGTTGGCTCTTTTTTTTGGATTCTGGATTCTGTTCTTCCATTTGGTGAGGTGCCATGAAAGTGAGATGGAAGTACTTTTGGAAACATTTTTTCCTTTTTAATAAGGTGATGTTTTACATAACCCTATATATAGTGAATTTTCTCTGGATTGTTTCTTCTACTAGTCAAAGTTTGTTGTTCATCCCTTTTGATGCTGTCTTTTGTGCATCTGTTCTCCTGTCTTTTCTGTTGTGGGGAACTTACTGGCATGTTGTTGGGTGCTATGCCACATACTTTGATTTTCTAGAAAATTGTAATCCTGTCTGCTCTAGGGTACTGTATTCAAGCTTATATGAGGAAACACAAGTATATCTACAGTTAATGTTCATTGCTTCATCTGCTTGTTTTGTGTGTAAAGTTGTAAATGATGGTAAGAAGGCAGGAGTAGTGCTTTTTAATAGTGGCTTCCAGAACACATGGGAGTGCAAGAAAACATGAGTTTTATGGCAAGATAGTAGGTGGACTGGTAGAACTCTAAAGTAAAAAACCATCCAAAACAAAAACCTGATTTGAAGCTGAACAACATCTAGTTCTTATACAGGTGCCCAACACCAAATAGTGTTTATATCAAGCTTCATTAGATGTGGTGGTAAGTTATTCTCATAATGTCATAAATATGCTGCATAAGTGGATGTGGTATGCTGTGGAGGATGTGTTTCAAGCAACAGCTTCATTTCTTTTTCTTTCAGATTAAGGGAAGTTTCAGAGAAGCTGAACAAATATAATTTAAACAGGTAAGGTGTATCGCATGCTGCTGTAAATCATTTAGGAAAATACCATTTTTTTGACAGCAACAAGAAGCAAATGATGGTACTGTAGATATGGCCTTAGCCTCAATACTACTAATACTAAAGTTCAGAAATGCTTCAGATAACACAGTGCTTATATTAGGAAGAAAATGGGAGGTTTTCAGTTATGATAAATTATATTATTAAATACCCTTCTTATGAAATGACTCCTTTAATTTGAAGTATAACCCCTGTTGTTTATTGCAAATGACATTTTAAAATTTTTTTTCCTGCATTTTCTGTGCTTAATGTTTAAAAATACATTGTAGTTGCTTCAACTAATGTATGTTTAGTAATTCTTGATTCTTAATTTTTATATTGGTAGCTGTTATTGCACATTGTTCCTTCCATATACGACTTGGTTTTTATTTTTTTCAGACTTCAGAAGTTTTAAAATGTTATACATGCTCACTTTTTGTTTTCAGCCACCCCCCTTTGAATGTATTGGAACAGGCCACTATTAAACAGTGTGTGGTGGGACCAAATCATGCTGCATTTCTTCTTGAGGTAAATTACTTAAATCTCTTCAGATAACAAACTTGCAACCATACAGTTAAACAATTTGAAGTTAAAATAATTGTTTTTAACATTCGTCAGTAACTGAAGACTTGGGTTTGTTTGTATTTTTTTTTCCTGGAACTTGTCTTACATTTCCATTTTAGACACTTGGTTTTCTTGTTTTAAATATAGGATGGTAGAGTCTGCAGGATTGGCTTTTCAGTTCAACCAGACAGATTGGAATTGGGTAAACCTGATAATAATGATGGGTAAGAAATGCTTTTCTTCATATTATATTATTATTTTGAACTGGATAAGCAGCTTTGCTGCTTTTTTGGTTTTGCGTTTGTTTGTTTTTAAATTAGATTGCCTTTGGAATGGGTACTTTGAGTAGATACATAATGTTTACGGTGATGCAGCCAAACAGCCTAGCTTGACATACTGGTGTAGGAATAAATGGTAGATTTTATTCTAAAAGAAGTGAGATAGGATTTCTTTAACTTCAAGAAACAAACCCTCCAAAAGTAATCCTTGTGAAAGAAACTGTGTTAAATTGTTAAGCTTCATGTAGAATCCACTCTGAAAGTGGTCTCATCTGGAGAGGCTCACTTTTTAGACATGTCTTCAATCCAGGTAAGTCCCCTTAATAGGACTATTTAATGGTTCATATTTGAATGTAAACCACTTGATGTCGAAGTGGCATACTCATGCTCAGGTTTATGGATAGAACACCTGGTGATTACAATTTGTACACATACGCTAACTGAAAACTTACTGCAGTGGCTAACTCAAATCGCTATTAGCTTAATGTGTATTTGCAACTGTGCTATTATGGATTGCCGATGTACGTAAGATCTGTTAGGCATGCTTTCCACTTTCTTTTTTCCGGTGTACCTTTTAATATACAGTTAGATTAGTTTGGAATATTCCCCAAGGGTGTTGCTTAAGCTGGTATGTTACCAGACTAAGTCCCTGAGAATTTAGACCTGGGATTCCAGGTTTTGTTCTTAACCCATTTGGGATTGTTTTGTGACTGATTTACCATCTTTTACTTTCAGTTCAAAGTTGAGCAGTGGCTCAGGGGCAGGAAGGACATCCAGGCCAGGCAGGACTAGTGACTCCCCATGGTTTCTGTCTGGTTCTGAAACTCTGGGCAGACTGGCAGGCAACACCCTTGGGTAAGTTTTGCTAGGACTGAGGCTGCAATCTGTTTGTTCCATATTTCAGTATATGTGTATACACATATATAAATTGTATGCAGTATGTATAAGGGAACGTACAATTACAGCAGTTGTGTAGGTAGGGTATAATAAAAAAACAACTTTATTGACTTGGTTAAAATGACAGATATGCCAAGTGACCCTCCAGTACCTAGGATACAAAGCATTCTTCATATAAGGTGTGAAGAATAATATGATTTTGGCTATCTTGTCTTTTTTTTTTTTTTTTTGAATGCTTTTTAGTTCCTTGATTTTTGAAAAGAATGTTTTTAGAGGGACACTATCAATTTAAACCCTGATAGGCTAGCAGCATTACATAAAATGAGCTCATTTATGCAGCAAGAATCTTCATTATCTATGTTTGCAGGCCTTTGTGTGTTCGGTTTTATTGTGCCGCCTTCTCTCCTGCCCCAAGTAATATGGTGTTTTGTTAGTTGGGGTCTTATGCATAGTATAGGAAGGGAACATTTGGAAAAGTTTGTTGCTCAGAACCTTTACAATTGTGCTGTTTACTAAAGGTACTATACAGATTCATTTGTTTTATCATTACCTTTAAAATTGATGGTGTCCCTTTATATAGCAATGTAAATTACATAATCACAGTGAACTCTTACTTATGTGCTTTTGTAAGACATATGGAACAGTGCTTCTCCTAAGGTAACTAGCTGTAGTAAGGAGAATTGCATTTCCAAACTGTGATTTTTGTATGTGAATGATTTGTTGAGAGGGAGGAACTACAGCTTTTCCATGAAAGTGAATTTGATGTTTTGTTTATGTTACCAAATATGCTAATTTCATCTGGGGCTTAGTTGCATGAAAGATAACGCACCTCCTTACTCTTCCAAACTTCTTGGGAAACCTTTGTGCATCTGAACCTAAAAAAGCATGTGTTGAACTTTAAAGGCAAACTGGTATTGTCATGTTAAAAAAAAAAATACTATGGAAAGTGTAAGACTTTTTTTTCCTTGTTGTTTTTGGTTGAACAGAACTGGTTAAAATTGTTTGAAACTATGTGTTTTAGGAGACCTGAAGAGTTCCTAATTTCTTCCCTTGCATGTTTTATAACTAGGTACTTGAAAGTCACTGAACTACTAGAGTAGCAGTAGACACTATTGACTGCTCTGTTAAATGAAGGGAATACTTAATAAACTGAGTCTAAAAACATGCAAACTGTGGAAAACTTAGATTAGATCACTAGATTTGAAAAATGGCTAGCATGCTAGTGGGCAGTGAAGAGATGTGGAAAATTAGTTAGGCGAGCTGAAATATTTTCGTTCTTCCGTTCTCTATTAACATTTATTCGAGGTTCAGACAGCTTTAATAGGAATAGCTGTGTCCTTCTGATTTTTTGTTTTTTTTTGTCTATGTAACAGGAACAAATTAGGACACACTTGGAATATTTGAAATATATGAATAAAAATGGCTTTAGCTATTAGATGTCTTAAGTCTGTCATCAATAGTTCACAACTTAAAGTAGAAAATGCTTCTGTAATAAGTATTAAAGTCTAATAAATAACGTTTTCTTTAAACCCTTACCTGCTGAGAGTTGATTTGAGAATTGTTGTGTAGGAAGAATTTGACTTCCCTTCAGCCCCCTTCCCACCTTTAGAAATAGATTAGCCGTTTCAGTTATTGTAGCCATCGTTGAATTGCTTTTTGTGTTGTCGTCATGGGGTTGCTGGCTAGAATCCTGAAAATGTAGGTGTCTCTGTCACGGGGGCTGCTTTTAGGAAGATACTTCAGTTATTCTGTGGTTGCATGGTCTTGTCAGGAGGAAGAAAAAAAAAAGAGAAGGATGTTAATATGTTATTAATCAACTTAAGCCATAAAATATAAGACAAGTATCCTTAATTAGCTTTTATAGCTACATGTGGTGTACTTTCAATGTGAATTTATTAGGTAGGGTTTCAGAGAACACACCCTTTTTCCTTTTCTTAAGTGTTTTTCTTGAAAGGAGATAGAAGATTAGAGTGGTTGAGAGCAGGGAAGTTTTGCTGATACTGATTATTAAATAGCAATAATACTATGTTCAATATTCTTTAAGGTAGATTTGTACAACAAAGTTTAGTTAACCTTGAAGAACAAACTAGTGTCTTCTAGCCTGTTATGACAAGAGTGCCTAGTCTTAAATCCAGAACAGATCCAGTTGACACAGCTCTGTGGTGTTAAGATTAGTGGAAAGTTGTAATGATGGTGAGTTGTTTGTTTCTACAAGTCACTGCCTTTCTATTCTCTTGTTTTGGTACTGGCTTCTAGAAATGAAAAAAATGTTCAGTCAGTTGAGGCATGTTTTTGCAGTGTGTACAGTTGATGTTGATTTCTCTGGTAGGAACAGGTAGAAGTAGACTATCTCTTGAAAACCATCCATGAGGATGAGAGAACTATCTGGCATAAGATTTCTTTTGCAGTAAAGAAGATTAGTTGATTTTTCCAGTGTAATCTTAAGCAACTTCTTAGTTTAAATCAAGTCTCAGAAATTTTAGGATACCCGTCTGAGTATAGTGACCTTCTGTCAGGGTCTGCTGACCAAGAAGCTGCTGCGTATGTGCTTTTATAGTAGGAAGTTAACAGCTGAGTGTTAGATGTTACACTGCTGATACTGTTGCATTTAGAAACTTTAGGAATTGTTGCATGCATGTATTTATGTATGTATACATCCACACAACTATATGAGTAGGAAAGTGTGCAACTTCCACTTGGAGTCCTGTTTTGTATTTCTTCTGTATAATTCAGAACGTTATCCTGATGCTCTTGTTTTTACTAGTTTTGAGAGATACTTTCGTAGTTTGTCTGTGAAGTCAATCTGCAGTAATTTTTAGATATTGTCTACAAGTTATTATTAATAAAGCCAAAGACTTTTTGAAGTAGTCCTCAGAGTATGCTGCCATATTAAAAAAAAAAATTACAATCTAAATCTTCTAGAAGTCGCTGGAGTTCAGGGGTTGGTGGAAGTGGAGGAGGATCTTCTGGTCGATCATCTGCTGGGGCTCGAGATTCTCGGAGGCAGACCAGAGTTATACGCACAGGGCGTGATCGAGGATCTGGACTGCTCGGGAGTCAACCACAACCCGTGATTCCAGCGTCAGTCATTCCAGAGGAACTCATTTCACAGGTACGTGAGCTAGAAATAGAAACTGCTTGTTGCCAAAAACCTGGAGAGCTTCTCATAGCACATACACAGGAACGTGCTGTAATAGTAGTGCATTTTCTCCAAGGAGTAATGGCATATAATTGAAAAGATTGACTTTCTCTATCTGAATTGCTTCTATTCTTAAATGTATAGTGTGAGTGACAGATTTTTTTTGGATTCCAGAATTGGCATTTCCCAAACTGCCTGATTTGTAGATGGAAGATATAGTGGCAAAATCAAATATTTGAGAATTTTATCAAGCATGTAGCTAATAAGTTTCTTGAAGGACTGTAAGGAAAGGAGGCAGGTTGATTTTTTTATTTGTTTGATAAAAGGAGTGATCCATTCAAGATTTGTATGAAAGACATTAAACATATTTAACCTCTTTAAAATGCTAATAATTTTTCTTCATGGACACCTCTACTTAATTTTTTATAAATGTAACTGATGAATGTTGGATATTAATTGCTCTGCTTTTACCTCTTGAAGCACTAAGGCTTGAATAAGCTGATGGGATTTGCATTGAGTGATTAAATGGAGTTTGTTAAAAAAAATGTCTTTCTCCATGTTTGAAGAAAATAATACATTCAAATTATTTGACCACTTAATGCATTTTAATTCTTAGTACAAAGCAAGTTGCTGGTCTACATTTGAATACAGATCCTAGTTGCTAGGCCAAAGATAATCTGCTTGCATGCTTTGAATGGCCTATGGATGACTGGCACAAGATAGGAGCCAGCAGGCGAGGTGTCTACAGACCCACCAGTGGACAGGCAGGCTTCTAGTTTCCTTTGTTTTTGAATTCAAAACCCAGTAAAAGCTGGGAGCCTCTGCTTTCACGGGGCAAGATACTGGAGGTGTTGGTGACTCTGAAATTAGCCCTGCTTTTGGGAGGTGGTTTGGTTAGATGACCTCCAGTGGTGTCCCTCAGATGTGGAATAATGGGGTTTTTGGGTTTTTTTTGTTTGTTTAGTTGGGTTTTTTTACATAATTTTTCACCTTTAGTTTTTTTCGAGGGTGTTTACTGGCATCCTTTATACCTTACACAAAACAGAAAAACAGACAGTTCCATTCTGTAAACTAATACACAAGTGTGTTGGTTAAGTTGTAGCTTTGATTCCCTTGCTGTGATCTTTTGCTTAAAAAAAATATACCATACTTTGTCTTACTTTAAAACAGAACATATCTAAAACATTTTTGGGGTAACTCTAAAGCAAACCAATGGAAAAGAACTTCACAGCTGGTCTATATAACATAGATTCTGCTGCATCTCAAAAATCTGTAAACTTCTGGCATAGGCTGTTTTGACAAAAAGTTTACATTTGTGTGCTGATAAAATGTCCCTTTATTTTTTCCCATGTCAAAATACTATTTTATTTGGTGCCTCATTTTTAATGTGTTCTGAAAACATTCATTAGTGGTTTCTTACCTTCTTTGTACAGTTTATGATCTTCAGAACTCTGTCATCTTCTCTGGCATTCAGTAGAGGGTAGTCTGCCTGGAAAAACAAGATGCTCTGAGTCCTAGGGTTAATGAAATAGACCAGAATGCTTCTGGTTGTTGTAAATTCATTGCATCTGTTTAACATTTGGAAGTTTTTTTCTGTATTTGTGCTTTGCTAAGGAACATCTAAATGTTGCAGAAACTGTTGAAGATAAACCTTTAGAAATAGAATGACGAGGAAAATCAGAAGAAGTAAGGTGATTACCTATTGAAGGGCAGTGGAAAGAGAAACCAGTGTCAAAAAAGCAGGAATTGAGGTGTGGTTTTGGAACAACAGTTAACTGCAAAACTGTTGATTGACATAGTAAGTTTAAACACCTCTACAGAAACATATAGAACATTCTCAAAAACAGATTTTGCTTATACTTCAACTACAGCATTAAGCATTTCAAGAAGTAGATTTCATTAGGAAATTTAGCACCAAAAGTTGGAATTCTGTGTCCTAACTTAGAACTAAGAGGAGGTTGACCATCTAGTAGAAGACAGTGTGAAAAAATCTATCTGAGCCCTTGTCTGTAAGTACTGTGATTGACTTCAGGCTTTTATTAGACTTATTTTAGAATTAAGCATTCTTTTCTTACGAATGGTGGTTGCTGAGCTGAGACCAGTAACCATTTATACTTTGCTCTTACAGGCTCAAGTTGTTTTACAAGGAAAGTCCAGAAGTATTATTATTCGGGAACTCCAGCGAACAAATCTTGATGTAAACCTTGCTGTAAATAATTTGTTGAGTCGTGATGATGAAGATGGAGATGATGGGGATGACACAGCAAGTGAATCATATCTTCCTGGAGGTTTGTATCCTGCAGCTTTTGATAAGAAAATGCCAATGTGTTCCTATTTTTCTGCGTTTGAAGCACTGACTGTGTGTTCTGTGCTGTGCAGAGTATGCAGTGAAGGCAGTTCATGCTTATAGGACCAAAGTCTAAAGATGTGCGAAACAAAAGATGCACTGGAATGTCTTGAGGGATTAGATTAGGTGTTGAAGGATAGTTGTTGACCCTGTTTGTGTGTGGCATTAAAGTTATTTTTTTAGGATTCCAGGCTTTGTAACATCAGCATTACTTATATCTGTATTTCGCCGCTCAATGAGATGCTGAGACTGCTGTGTGGCTTACTCATAAAAGCTAATTCTAAAACCTTCTAGTGACTTGCATGTTTTTTACTACTAACATATATTCTTAAGATACAGCAGTTTTTAAAGAAAAATTTTACAGCTTTTTTTTAATCAAAATGCTTCAAGGGAGGGCAAACCAGCTTACAGTTATTACAGTTAGATTGAGAATTAATTCTTTATCTCAAATTCCCCTCAGAATGCCGTAGTATTCTGGCTGTTCTGGTAAAATGCTGTAATTGAAGTCCAGCTAGTTTTAAAATATTGTTTGTCCCATATAGTGGCTTTTTATAAAATACTTTGAGTCTTCATTTGCATTGGCTAAATAATAGATAATTTTTTCTTGAGGAGTAAACATTTGAAAACATAGCAGCCAAATCTGATGTTTGTTAGGTGCGCTGCATAAAGGAAACTCATCTAAACTCTGACTACATATTAGCTTTTCTTTCTGTGTGTCAAAATGATGTTTTGATATTTTTCTAATTTTTTTTTTTCTGCTCATCTGGTTCACCAGGAAGGTTCATGGGCTTCCTCCATCTTTATCTTGTCAATCACGTGATTAGACAAAGGGTTTTTTTGTTCTGCAGCAAAGGCTTTGTATTTAATTTTGCCTCTTCTAGTTTTAGTTGCATCTGTCAAGCTTCTTTATTTTGCTGCAGAATTAAGAATACTCTGGTGAAAGGGGTAAAAAAATCTTTAATTTTAGTCTTTTAATGATCAGCTTAATAGCATTAGACAAATACATTGGAGGAGGTAAATTCTCCTAACTCTTTCCAGGTATTCAAAGCAGGAGTTTCTACTCTAAGCAGACCTGAATGCATTCTTCCAGAACCACCGTTCACAAGACAAATCCCTATTAGTAATCATTTACACAAGTTTCTTTTAACCATACTAACCAGCTTTCTACTGCATTAACTATTCTCTTACTACCTCTTGAGATCATAAGGATCCATTAACAGGACCATTGGACAACCTGTGACTGGTAACTTTTATTTGAAGGTGCCTGCACTACAGTCTCTGAGTCTTCTGTATTTGAGATAGGTTAAACTAGTTTGCGGAGTTTTGCTGTCCTCACTAGTTGTCCAGAAGACAATTTTGTCCTTGGCTTAATTTTTAAAGCTTCTCTCCTTTTTAGTCTAATCTTTCCTCTAAGGAGATTACAACCTCCTAATATCAGTATATTTTTCTCTTTTTTTTCTTTTACCCCACACAGAAACTGGGCTTTTACCCAGTTCTTGTGGGAAAAGACATGGAAATGACAGCAGAAATGAAATTTGATGCCTTTAACTCCAGTCTGCAAATACGTGATTTGCAATTTGTGAAATATGCTATGCCTTCCCTGTCTGTCTTAGGTTATTTTGAGTTTTATGGGCAAAAATAAGTTTGTTGCATAGAGATGAATTAGTTTTGGTATCTGAATGTGATCAGAAAAGTAGGAAGAATGTAGCTGAACAGTAGTCAGTGCTGTCATGACTCTGCTGTTGGTACATTAAATAGTACAAATTACCAGTCCTCACTTGTGTCACATAACTCTGCAGGCGAGTTTCCAGGAAAACCTGATGGCCAGAGAAATTTGCCTCTAGCTCTCTGGAAAAATACCAACATTCCGTCCTTCAGAACTACATAGAATCTTTTTTTTAAGTCTTTTGCTGTAAAGACATTTGAACACTTCCTGCTTTCATTTGTCATCTTGCCTCTGGATGCTCCTTTGGAACTATAACTTAGAGTTCATAAAATAAAATTGTAGATAACTGAGAAATGCATTGAGTTCTTAATCAGGTTTTTATAAATGATTCTGAAAGATAAATTCTACTTTTTTTTTTTTTTAAGTTATGTCAAATTATGCTTTAAAGCTTTTTGATTTTGTTCCTTCCAAGCACAAAAAAAAGCAAATGGCAAGACTGCTTTTGCCTTAGGACTTTTGATGCTCTTGCATTTTGATTAAAAGCATATGCTAATTTTTACTTTATCCCTTCTACATATCTGATGTTTTCTGACCCTTAAATTTAGGGGTTATTCCTCTAAGCCTTCCAAGACAGAGAAGCTTTTTTAAAAAAACACTAAGATTTACATTTGATTTTAAAAATAGAAAAAAAAAAACAACAAACCAAACCTAAGATCCTTTCCAACCACTGTGAAATTAATAGGTTCACGTTTGATACATCATAATTACATTAATATGTTAAGTGTGATAGTTCCAGTTAGTATTGTAAAGGTTATGCATCTGAATTTTTTTAAGGTAATAAAAAACATGTATTCGTTCTCCTGGAATTCTTCAAAATGTCTTAAGTGAGGAGCAGGACTCTACTTTTCTGTACAGATTGCCTTCAATAACTGTCTCTTAGATATTTGTTTTTGGAACCTTACATGCTTTGATTTAGACTTCTCTAATCTACTCCTGTTCGTTTTGTTTTATGATAGTTAGCAGAGAGGAATGTGGGTTCATTTGATGCATAACAAGTCCATAAGGAAAATATTCAAGGTAGAAATGACAGAACAAGATATTTAGCATAGAAGAGACTTGAAGGTCTTTAGATTAATTTTCTAGTTCATATTAAGTTGTATTAGAGGCTTCTTCTGGGCTTTGTTCTGTTAATCTTCTCTGTAGAGGTTCTACAGAAGTGAAAATGTTTTGTTCTTTGTATAGTTCAGATGTGTGCATGTTCGCTCAGTAACTTCTGCGTGGTATAGTGGGTTCTTGCAAAGTGGGACTTGTAAAACGTAGGTTTGGCAACATCCAGACTACTTTGGATTTTGGAATTGAGATGAGCTTGTTTAAAAATTGTTTGTGTGTGGTGTGTTTGTTTTTTTAAGAGGAGAAGAGGGACAGGCTGGTATTGCAGCAGTACTTACAGTGTTGGCTTGCAGTGAGGGGAGGTGGGAATCAGAGCATAGTGTAGCATCAGTTCAGTGGCTTGCCTTTGGGAAAACAATTAGGTGGATGTTTTGTCTGTGGTTTTGTTGATGTGGTTTGATTTTTTTTTAATTTTTTTTTTTTAAGGTGAACTTAAAGTTGGGTAATGTTTTGAATAAATACGTCTTACCAAGAAATGAATTCTGGAGTTCTGTTTGAGTCTGGTTTCCTGGGAAACCAAAATATATGTTTCTCTCCCTTCACTGTCACAGTTTTGCCAGTTTAATCCAAACTTGAAAGAGGAGGAGATACTATTGAATATTTCATAAAAATATGCAGCCAAGAAGAGGGGGAGAGAACTTCTGATTGCCCCCTTAAGGGGAAAGGTTTGATGTGAGCTCGGCTTGAGATCTGAATTGATCTAGGCAACATCTTCAGTTAATGAATTCAGTGCATACTGAAACTTTTTTGTTTTTAATTCCTGATAGTGTCATTTGTTTTTTGTTGTTGTTTTATACATACACACACACACACACATATGTGTATATATATATATATTCCCCTATTTCCTGTGCTCTAGATATCCTTTCCCTTCCAATTTTCAATGCTATGGTGTTTTCTAGGGAATAGTAGGTATTTTCTCTAAGCGGAAGGGCACAGTCTCATTCTGATCTGTCACTTCACAAAAGCTGAATTGTATCATCTCATGGGATTTTTCTGAAAAGCAGGAAAATAAAGTCATAGGGAATGTTTTTTTCCCCTGGATTCTTACACTGGATGTAGCCTTGCAGTATCTGTGTTTTCACAGCACTAAAAAAATTCCAGTTATGTTTCAAGGGGAGTGGATTTGGCTCCTATCCCTACTGGTTGTAGCACCTTTGTTTGCTGATATAGAAAATGGAAGAAGGGGATCTCTTACAGAAATACTGGAAGAGAACTAAAATCTTACTTGAAGCTGAAGTAAACGGATAAGAAAAGGCTTGATTTCCCCACTCATCTTAATGCACGTTTATCCAAAATCCGCAAAGTTTTGGTTCTGAAGTCTGATGGCTTGAATTTTTGCTTTCCTTTTTGGAAAGGCAGCTAAACTCAAAATGCCTGAAATGGTTGGAGGAGTCTGTGTGCATCACAAGTTAGCATGTATGTCAGAAGTATTTCTGGCTTAGTCTACCTTAAAAGAAAATATTGTCCATTTTGAACAAAACTGGAGAGTTCTTTTCTGTACTTGCCAGTCCTGTTCCTTGCAGAGGAAGAGGTGGTTGTGGTGGGTGTGGGAGGGGAGAAGAGCAGTGTGAGTGTTGAGAGATAGAACAGAGTCTCATCTGTGTTTTCAGCTATCAAAGTTTGGTGCTTAGAAATGTGATACTCTTAAGGTGAGGTGCGCTGCTGCTGTACTGTTGTGGTAAGCCAGTGGAAAATAAAGTATCAGGCAGGATAAGGCCACTCTGAGTGATCCAAGGTGTTGTAGTAAGACACAGCCTGTTTGACAAAGCTGATTTTTTACTAGGATTTCCAAGCAGTCTGTCAAGGATGACTTCCCAAAATGTACTGCGTGGACCATTGACTCTCAAATGATGTAGTTTTAGAAGTGCAGACTACACTTGAGTGGAGTGGATTACTCATTTAATGCAAAAAAACATCTGTGTAGGTCTTGCTTGCTTCGAAATCCACAGTGCTCACTAGTTACAGCACTGTTGTAGTAGGGACAGCTGGTTGTAGTTGGTATGTGTTACGTACTCTGGAAATGAGAGTTTAGAAATTTAAGGATGAATATTCTGATATTCAGTGATGTGAAAGTCTCTAACACTTTGAATATCAGTAAGTGGAACAGTTAAGTGAATTAATACCGGCTGTAAGTGTGAACTTCTGGCTAATTTTAAGTTTCTGGATGCCTTCTCCTTTGTGTTTCTCCCCGCTTTTCCCCCCACTTCATTCTAGACACTAAGAAAAAGACCCATAATAATCAGTTTGTACTGTTAAGAATGCTTTTATTTCGGACCTTGATTTCTAGTCACTATTGTGTTTTATGCTTATGATGTAGAGGCTGAGAACTGGATGTGCTGAAATTGCATGTGCTCCTTGTGTGTGTCCTGGCGGGACTTTGCGCAGCCCTGTGCTTGCTGCATGAGCAGTTCCAGCAGATGAAGTTGTCCTGCTGCCAGAAGGAGCTATCCTGCTGTTCCCTTGCATGGTGCTGAGGTTTGTGTGCCTGCATGGGTTAACTGAAACCTCATTTGGGGAGCCTCTTTCCAGTCAGTTTTGCATGAAATTTTGACAAGTGGCAGAACTCTCTCCTTTGCAGCAGAAGGGTCTGGTCAGCTTTGCTGCATGTGATGAGGCAGCACCATTGGGGCTCTGCTTGGCTACCCAGTTTAGTCAGTCTGGAGATTGCTTCCTACCTTACCTTTGGACCCTATGGAGTATTATTTCAAGCCAGGTGAATGCACCGGTTGTGGATTTAGAAGTCCCACCTTGCCCCAGCGAGGTGCCTGCCACATGATGGAGGAGGGGAAGTAGGACTGTCCTTTCTGTAGCAGCAAGGTCGTAGTCAGAGTTAGTTGTTTTGTCAGTCCGTATTGCTGGACTTCAACAAATTTGCATGAATTTTCAGTAGCCTCCTTTGTGTGTGGATAGTAGCTGCGGTTTAATAAACAGAAGAAAATTGTCTTAGACTTTAGCAATGATCAGTACTTTAGAGAAACTCATTTTTTCTAAAATAGAGCTAGGGCAGTCATGGTATTTAAGATAATCTTTTTCCTTTTTTTTTTTTTTTTTTTTTTTAAATACATGGTATCAAAAAATGTTTTTACCAGATAACTGTTGTTGTTCTTAATGTGGCTGCCACTAAAATCTTAGTACTGAGAGCTGCAAGCTGCTAGCCTGTGAATTACACAAGTGCATCATTCTCTGAAAGAAGCATTCCATGGGTGAACATGGTCTTTGACATGAAAGAAGTGGCTTTGTGCAGTACAGCTTTCACCATCACTTCTGTCCTCCCTGAATTCTAGGTCATCTTTAGAGTTCTGCATTAGGTGCATGAGTGTGTGTGCACATGTATGTATATGTATCTATCTTATCCTAGCGCTTTGTTCTTTCAAGCGACAGGCTAAAGTTTGAATTTCTAGGTCACAGAAAAATGTGGTTTGGGCAAGTCTTGTTTGGGAAATGTGGTTAGATAAAGTGACAGAGCAGTTCTTGTAGGGAAACTGGTTTTGTTCACTAGTTCGCCAAGCTTGATTGTAAATGTGGTTGCATAGGAGGCACATGAGTTTGCACTGGTGAATCTGAAGAGCAGAAATTCAATTAATAGATAGGACCTTTTTTTGATTTGATATTTGTTTAGTTGATGGTCTCTCTAGCTGATGTTTTAAGTAGCTGATTATTCACTTAAGACCCTTGTCTCCTCTTATAGAGGATCTTATGTCTCTTCTGGATGCTGACATACATTCTGCTCACCCAAGTGTCATTATTGATGCTGATGCTATGTTTTCAGAAGATATTAGTTACTTTGGTTATCCATCCTTTCGGCGCTCATCACTTTCCAGGCTAGGCTCATCCAGAGGTAATTTTGCACCTTTTTTCTTTGTAATAAGTAGTTTGCTGTGGAAAAAGCTAGTGATAGTACACACTGGTGGTTTAGATTCTGATTTAATGCAAAAGTAGACTGTGATATGTTATCAAATATAGAGTAGACTAGTAGACTGTTACTCATTATCAAAATTATTAATGAATTCTGAATATTAGCAGGTAAGTTCTGCAAGAACTTTGATAGTCATGTATTTTAAATGATTGTTGATCATTGGTGTTGCAAGGTGTTATACAATTTTTGCATGCTAAGTTTATTCTGAACTGTAGTGTAAGTACCTATGAATACGTAGATTGCATTACAAATATTTGGCTCAGAAATGAGTAACAATTGATGACATGCAGCATTCTTAATCTTTTTTTTTTTTTTTTTTTTCCCTTTGTTCACTTTTCTCAACATTTCCTTAATTGTTCCATGACAGAAGTTACCTTTATGGAATGAGAAGTTTTAGGTACTAAAGAGAGAGAAGAAATCTAAATTTTACTTTTTGGAAGCATATTTATAGTTGGATAAAGAGAACTATTGGCAGCTGATAAAAAAAAACCCCCTCCTTGAACAGTGTTAAGGCATTTTACTTTTTCCTTTTTAAAAAGCGCATTACCCTGAAAAGATATGTAACAGACCATGCAGCAATTTCCTATCTTTTGAAGCTGTTGCGTGAATGCTTAGAGTATTTCCAAACTGTTAATCCAACCTCTGCTGTGTTTGTTTGTTTAGTGCAGTTTTGTTGCCTTTCGTGAACATGTTTTAGTATATTAATTGCTGAACACATAAGTTCCTGTTACAAAATTATTAGAGGTCAGTGTGAAGTTTGCTAGCAAATGAGTACAGTAATTTATGAAATGTATCTTTAAGACAAGCTGTCGTGTTTGGCTTCTGTAAAAACTTTCCCATTTGTCTAATACAACAGGAGACCCAAGACGTGGCATATTTTGTTGAAACTATGATATAGTAATGTGGTTAATCTCATACATGTAATTCCAGTTGATTTTTGTGAGCATAAGTATTTAATAGGTTAAATGCATTATGTGCATGTACGAATATTCAGCATCTGACGTAACTCCTTCTAAATTCCTCCTTTTTTTTCCTTTCCTAAGGTTATTCTATATAAGACGTTACCACGAATTTAATAGTCCTTATTTTCCATGCATAGTTGACTCTTGGAAAGTTAGTTTGATTACCTGATTTAAAAAATTTGTCTGCATGAGCGAACTGCAGAGTACTGGCTTTAGACAGTTTGTAGGCCAATTGGAGGGGAAGCATTTTGGTAAGGAACATTTCCTACAAAGGATCCTTTTTAAAACTTGTCTGACTCTTAAAAAGTTTTCATTTGATCTACTCAAAACAAATACACTTTATTAAATCCAGTCCTATGGAATATTGCCTTAAACAAAAGGGGTTGGATTATCAAACATGTATACGAGAGCTTTTTTTAATGCTTGCTTCTTTAACCTTTTCAAAGCAGTGTTTTTTTGGGGAAAGTTTGTTATGAAACTCTCTAATAAATACTCTTTTTTGGTTTGCATAAAGATATCTAATGGACTATATAGACTCAGACATTTTTGTTGTTACCACATTGATAAAACATTTCTTCGAAACTCTGCATATTGTACTATAAAAATTAAAATTGCAATGTTAAATGCATTTGGCCTCGTACAACGTAAGTGAAAATGCTTTAGCATTTTAATAGTGCGCAAAACTGTAAGACTTCTTTATTTCTAGCTTATTTTTATGTCTAGTAATTCTAAAGTACATATGCTTGAAAGGGATAATACATGGAATGTTGCATGTCAGGACTTTATTTTTAATCTGTGTGAGTAGATTTAACTGCTGTTAGTTGCATCCTGAAGGGTCTTTACTAGAGAGTGGCTTACTTTTATCCCACTGGTGTGACCCAATTGCATACCAGTTCTCCTTCTTCCCTTAGAGAGAGACTCTGAGCTGTTGCGTGAACGTGAGTCCGTTTTACGTTTGCGTGAACGAAGGTGGCTTGATGGAGCCTCATTTGATAATGAAAGAGGCTCTACAAGTAAGGAAGGGGAACCGAACCTGGACAAGAAGAACACACCGGTTCAAAGTCCTGTTTCTTTAGGAGAAGACTTGCAGTGGTGGCCAGATAAGGTATTGACTTTTTTTTTTTACTCTTTATTTGCATGCTGTGCAGTAGATCTGTGGGTATTTTTTCAAATAAGTACTCTTGTGTTTCCTTTTTGAATATTGCGTCTCAGTTCGTGAGATAATGTAATAAAGCATATTCTTTATTATGCACATAGGAAAATTATAAATAACTAGTTATACCCTTATAGCTGTGCTTCTGTTATTACTGTTTTTTGTTTGTTTTTCTCCTTCATGAGTTTTGAAGGCACTACTGTGTTTTTTTTTCTTTTCTTACTTAGGTTCTCAAAGCATTTTCTAGGCAATAAGAAACTCATTAAACACAATTATGCTTTATCAAGGAACCCTTTTTTTGATTGTCATTATTATTTGAGGAGATACTTTCAGTTTGAGTGGATTGGACTTTTAAGCCAAAACAGTGAAAGCTGACATTTATTTGCAGTTGTGTTTTGAGTTGACCAATGATGTTAGTGAGTATTGGTTGCTCCTTCAGAATCCTTTTGGCTTTGATTAGTTGGTTTTCTTTGTAACTCTATTTCCATTTTCAAGGCAAGAAATAAGTCCCACATGAGAAAAAAGAATAATAGGAATGTTAGCTATATGTTGCAAACTGGGTAACCCATTCAGGTCATTTTCTTCATGAATTACCAAAGATGCTCTGGGAAATGTCTCAAAAGCAAAACAAAACCCCAAAACAATCAATCAGTCTTTTCAGGAATGGAAGTAAACATCTGTGTTTGTTAGATTAGTCTTTCTAGTCTTCCCATTTCTGTCTGTCCACAGTATCTGAGATTACTATTTTGATATGTCATGCTTTCCTTCTCTATGTCATTTTTTTCCTTTCAGGCTAAGTATAGATAGAGAGCTTGAAGAGGGTGGTGAGTTTAGAGGCTTATTTCTGCTTACAGCAGTTCACCTTTAGGAACTATTGTCTTCATTGTGGCATTCAAACTGAGAAATGAAGATATGTAAAAATAATAGAATGTCAGTCTAATAATTGCTCTTTTAACCAGACCTTTTAGGTGTAAAGTGTGATCCCCACCCCTCCCTCCTTTTTTTTCCCCAGCCAGTAACATAGAACTTCTGTGTCACTTAAAACTGACAGCTTTTGTGTCTCTTGCATTGTTATAATGGCAGAATGAGAGAGTCATCTTGCTTGGGTAGAGAGAGATTTCAGGGGTTTTGACTTCAAAAAATAAATATAGCTTAGATTTGGAATACTAACTTATCTTTTTTATTTCCACTGCTGTGTTTTGCTGACATTATTATGACGATTATTACTGCTCTGGTTTTTGTTTTGTTCTGGTGTGTTGTTGTTGTGTGTGGGTGTTTGTGGTTTTCTTTTTTTTGTTTGTTTGTTGTTTGTTTTTTTTTTTTACTTCACTACTTCAGGAATGTTTTTCCTGTTAACCCCATTCTTCTCTCTGGCCCTGAAACTTAGTTACTAAGTGAAGTTTGGGTTTTTTTTTGTTTGTTTTTCCTGGATGGGGTGTTTTGTTATTCGCAAACTCAGCAGATCCTGCCCTAGGACAGTAATTGCAGTCTTTAATTGGGCATCTTCTATGGAATTAACTTGCTGTGATATCCAGTTGCATGCTTGTTCAATTGAACTTGCTTCCAGGGTACCTGTTTTCATATGCACTTGTGTAAACCCTAGCTTCCAGTTAATTAAAGTGTCTTACTGGAAGGGCCTTTCATCTTTATCCAAAAGCAGTTGAACTTTTCACCCTGTCTTTCAACTCAACATTCGTAAGAAATTGTTCAGCATCTTTCTTGCTGTAGCCCCACTCTGAAGCTTTGTTGGTGGTATTTTCCAACAGAAATTCTCTCAGGTGAAGCATGAAGGAGATGATTTAGCTGAGACACCAGTTCAGATGCTGCTTCTACTTTGAAAATTGGAAGGGAGATCTTGAAATATTAATTTAAAATGAAAGTAAGCTAGGGGAGAGATTTAAAGTGTGTGAAGAACTGCTACAAAATAACCATCTTGTTTGTAAATGTTTTTCCTTCATTTTTCGTTATTTCGGTGTTTAGCATTTGACACAGAACTGTAGTAGTCCGTGATGAGGATGGTTAACTTGCGTTTATGGGAGGTAAAATACCAACTTGAAGAATGGACAACACTTTTGCAAAGCTAGTAGTGTTCCCAAGTGCACCAATTTCACCCACAGTCTGAAACTAATGACGCTGAGACGTGGTGCATAGGTACTGAGTTTTCTCCACCAAATAGGTGAAATAAGCTGCTCAGGAATTCTAGTCAATGAATGAATTCCTCTGATAGTTCAGGTCTCATTGGACTGTAGCAGTATGAGTCTGCACTGCCACGCATCAACTTTGTACCATGCGTATCAGAGCCACTCTACAGCATGGCAAGTATGGCTGGTTTTTCCCTGGTAGACTGTAGTTAGGTACAAGCTGAGCCTTTATTTTGTTTGGAGTAGGTATATTCTGTTTAGCTATTGAGCTATTAAGATTTTGTCATCAATCTGCATCATCTTCAAGTATATGATTTCTCTGAAGTCAGGGTTTATAATTGAACACGTAAGACTCCCCTTACAGGACCAGAGCTGTCACATCAGTTGTGCGTCTTTGTGCTGTGAGTCTTTTGAATGGCTTTATGGAGCTTTATGTAGCATTGGTCCTGTAGCATTTAGATCACAACTGCTAATATTTTGATAGAAGGGAGAGAACAATTTTGAATGGCAGGTCTCTTTAGTGCTGAGCTTGTGGTATAAAACTGTTTGTTTATAAAAAGTTATTAGCAAGATTAAAAGTCATAATGATACTGTCTTGGAGCAAAAAATTAATTGCTTCCTGTACTTTGAGGCATTAGGCCAGATAACTTCTGAAGATTCATTTATGCTGATGAAGTAGACATTCATCTCATTAGACTACAGTAGGTTCTGATGGCAGTGCTTTCTTAGAATAAGCAATATTTATACTATGGCAAGTATTAATCATGACACAGATTAGCATTCATGCTACTTCTGCACGACATTGGTAGGTGCTCTCCCAGAGCAAAATAATTCTCTTATGATTTAACTAATTCTAGATTCTTTTATCAGGGTATAAAAGAGAATTACTTGTAACTGCTTCTGTCCTTTCCTGCTGCCTTCTTTATCTTCTTTCCCAAAATATCACTAAAAATTTTGCGCTATTCCTGACATCTACTGAATCCTGGGTTATTCAAGGACACACTGGCACCTCTTGAAATATGCACTTCTGGCCATGGAAATTGTAAAAAATAGTGCGAATACAGATTTATGAAGCTAAAAATGTTTCCACTTGTGAACTTCTGTAGCTCAAAGAAAAGCCTTATAATTTAGGGGACAGTTAAATGTACTGGTTAGGGGCTTTATTAATAGAGTTCAGTTTCTCTTCAGATGGCTGAATTGCTTAAGTGTGGTATATTGTAGTCTAAAGGAGACAGCTGAAAGTATTGGTCTGGGAGATAACGCTCACAGAGAAGACTGGTTGTCATATACCTGTATTTCAGATCTGTAGCTGTAGAATACAGCATTTGATTTTGTACTAGTTTAAGTTATTTCGTTTTTTAAAGCTGTAATTCTCCCTTAAGTGGAGTGGTACTATTAGTTGTTACCAGTAAAGAAGTTTAGAAAGAACATGGTTGTCCTATAGCTGCACTTGCTGAGGAGCAGCAAATGGATGGGCCTTGCAAGGGTTTCTCAGTAAACACAGGTAAATATTTTGTGAAATCACACAAATTCACAGGTCTGTAGTTCGAGATTTGTTTCCATGCAAGGGGGAGCAGGAACTTGGAAAAAGTGAGATTGTAACTGTTGCATAGTTGGTGCAACATTGATACATAACCAAATCTCAGAGAGGGGAGACAGGCCTGTGAGATCCGGATGAGGTATAGGATGAAGCAGTTGAGCAAAGTGGCACAGTCTCATGAGTAGAAAGATGCCATCTGAGTTTTGTAAAACGTTGAAAAGGAGAAAAAGGAGAAAAGAATAACCCACAATGAGGAGCTTTTCCAGCATATCTAGCCATAATGATGCATTAATGGGACACACTGCATGGTGATGACTTTTTTTTTTTTTTTTAAAGTATTTGTCATATTGATGAGGTAGTGAGTTTGATAATTGATTTCTCTGGTAGCTGGAAGATATCTTCAGAGGTGTGCCTAGGAATGGAACAATGGAATTATTTTGCTTCTTTGTTCATTTTTAAAAGCCAGAATTTTAGAGGGAAACTTTAATGTCAGAAGTCAAGAGATCTTCCCATCTTTAATTTTGTGACCAATGTTGTATTCTTAAAATATTGTGGAAGCTCTTAGTAGACTGTCCAAGTTAACTGGCATCTATATGTCATTGCTAAACTTCAGGAAAATAATATCTCTTTATTCCTTCACTCTTTCAGCAGCAATAATGCTTTTGTGTATGTGTGTTTGAGGGCATGCTGAACTTGAAACAAACTGAGTATATCTTTATTTTCAAGTTCAGCATTCGCATTCGTGGGAACTCTAAAGAAAACCTAACAGTTACAAGTTTCTTTTTTTGTATTTATATTTGCCATTTTAGAGTTGTGATATGCAGGTTTTATAATACTGCTGTCTTAGGCTTCATATTTCTGTATTTGTAGGATGGAACAAAGTTTATTTCTATTGGAGCTCTGTATTCTGAGCTTGTGGCTGTTAGCAGTAAAGGAGAACTCTATCAATGGAAGTGGAGCGAATCAGAGCCTTACAGAAATGCACAGGTACTGTACCTCTTTAAATGCTCACCTTCCGAATTATTTATATGCTTTGAATATCTAAAATATTCTTTTGTTTCCAAAGAATCCTTCGCTACATCATCCACGAGCCATGTTCTTGGGATTAACCAATGAAAAGATAGTGCTCCTTTCTGCAAATAGTATTAGAGCAACTGTTGCCACTGAAAATAACAAGGTATGAGATAAGAACTGGTTGCTGAAGTTGACAGTTACTTTCAGTTACTTGCAGTATGTTATAGAGAAGTTAATTCTTGATCTTCATCAGTAGTAGAAAGTACCTCACTTGTTCATTCATTCTGCTTCTATATACAGATGTAAAAAACAAACAGAAACCCAAATGGTGTTTTGTAAAAATGCAAAAAGGGAAGAAAAAAGTCTGGCAGATTTACAGCTGAAACAGCGACATCTGTTTTACCTCATTATCTGAAATACTTGACTTTTTGCTGTTACAATAGAACGTGACACTGTGTTAAGAATAGAGAAGCTTGTTAAATTTCTGTATATATTTACTAGAAAAACTAAGAGCATAAGTTATCTAAATATGTTTTTCTGCCCAGTTAAGAGTAAAACTTGAAACTGATCTGGTAAAGCATATGCACTTGTTGAAGTATTTTTATGACACCTCTCTGCTTTTATTTAGCTTTCATGTTTTTGTTTGGGACTGGAAACAGGAAAAAAAATCCTGGAAAGCTATTTTCTGGGAAAAGGTGGTGGGGGATAAAATCCCACAGGGAATAATTGTTAGTGGCTTTTTTTTGTGATTGTTTTGTTTGGTGTTGGTTGTTTTTTTTGTTTTTCTTTTTTGTTTGGTTGTTTTTGTTGTTGTTTGGTTGTTTTTTGTTTTTGTTTTTGCTTTGTCATTTGTTTTGGGTTTTTTCCCTTTTCAAAATCAGTAAATACTACATTAAAGGTGCGACTAAGGTGCAACTTTTCTTTCTTCCCCCTTCCCTCCCCCGTTCCTTTTTTCCATTCTGGCTTAGGTTGCTACGTGGGTAGATGAAACTTTAAGTTCCGTAGCTTCTAAATTAGAACACACTGCACAGACATATTCGGAGCTCCAGGGAGAACGGATTGTTTCTTTACATTGTTGTGCTCTCTATACGTGTGCTCAGCTAGAGAACAACTTGTATTGGTGGTAAGTAAATACCGTGTTCACTTACAACAGTGCAGATCCACTGGACATCTTCGTGTCCTTGGCTCTGAGAAGCTTTGCAAAACTACTGAACCACAGTTGTTCTGAGTTCTTTTAATACTGTGGTTTAAAGTATATTTATTATCTCCTTCAATGCTTTAACGTATTTAAGAGAATAAGGTTATTCTTTCTGGAGATGTGTATACATGCTTTAGCATTCTAATATATCAGTACTACACAGTATCAGAGAAAAACCTTCTTTATGCCTTTCAGGCCTTTTCCAGATTATAAATATCTACAGATTAACAAATTTACTCACATATGAGGTCCACATTCTTCTGTCAGTCTCTGTTAGGAAAATTTCATCTGTTGGTTTATGATCCAAATCTTAAAGAAGGGAGAAATAATGTCAGATGCTTCCTCTGGAGCTGCTTGTTAAAATGTAATGCTTTAAAATGTTGTAAAATATGAAACATTAGTTAAAATATTTTAACTAACAATTTTATAATTAATAAGCCTATTATAAAGTGAAAAGAGAGACCAAACCTCAAAAATAACACTTCCAAAAGAGTTCGGAAATTAATTTTGAATTCGAGTGAATGAATTGAGTATTACTGATGCATTGTCAGGATTCATTGTTTTTGGTCAGTGTGTCAGGAGTCGTATTACATATGATGCCCAAAGCTCAAGTAGCTTTTAGGCATGGGTGAGTTAATACTCGATGATGAGTTGAAAATCAGAGCACTGAAAACTGATTCTATAAAACAGCTTTCTCATTAAATTCTAATAACTCTCTGGAAAATATTTAAGTAGAATTGTACGTATGCTTGTAAACTTAAACACAGCCATATTTTATTTTAACACCTAGTCCCAAATCTCTAAATTACAGCTCTCTGGTTCTTGGCCCTTTTGTTATGTCAGACTGACATACCTCAAGAGTAATTACTCTTCATGTGGAAGCAAATGATCTGTAACTTTGGAGATACCTGGCTATTAAAACCTGCCATTTCTACCACTTTTAGAACAATCTGTTTAATGTATACAAAGACATTAGCATTTATATGTAGTCTTTGAAAGCAGTTTATTAACCAACCTGTCCTTTCTGGGAAGGGTTGAATGTCAGCAGTGGTTAATCAGATGGATGTAGACAGAAGCTTCTGTAACTATCGATATCCTTAATTACAATGGTCTGTAGCACCCTGGGAGAGGATTTCAGTTTCCAGTGTTGCACAGGATTGATGCTTTTTTTGCTTTACTTAACACGAAGGAAGTTTTCTTTTAAAAGCTTTCACCTATGTAACCCACTGGCTAAAACATGAAGTATCAAAATAATGAATGTGCTTAACTGTGTGCGTAAGCATTATTTTCAGCTAAACTGCGTGGATCCAGTTTCAAAAGAAGTGTCCCTTTTTCCCCCTTTGGCTGCTTAAGTCTGTCGTAGAAGTCCTAGATTCCTTCAGCCATGTTCCCGGAGAGAAAGTGAGGCCTATAGACTTTAAAAATAAAAATGCTCGTGCTGTGCCCCAATGACTACAAATTCTGGAAATTGTCAGTAGTCACAGGAAAGGTGTCCTCAAGTTCAGAGGGGAAAATTCACAACTTGCAAGCTGTGACTGGAGTGTACCGTCTGTGAGAAGGGTCTTGAAGCATTTTGGACTAGAAGGAGTGCCATTTGGAAGTGGCATATTTTACATGTTGCCCCTTTTCCTCCTCCTAATTAATTGGCCAGTTGAGATGAATTTCAAAAGTGGAGGTGAATTTAGAAAAAGGTGTCATTTCTACAGTGCTTTGAGATTTTGGAGAAGGTGGCACAGAGTCATGTATGTTTGATCATGACTACATTAAGCGGAAGGAATAAACTGCTCAAACTTATAAACAAAGCATTTCTTTCCGTTTTTAAAATACTGTTTTTTCCACAGGGGGGTAGTTCCTTTCAGCCAAAGGAAGAAAATGCTAGAAAAGGCCAGAGCGAAAAATAAAAAGCCGAAGTCTAGTGCTGGTATTTCCTCTATGCCAAACATAACTGTTGGAACCCAGGCAAGTGCAACTGTCACAACTGGCGTTTTTACACTGCTATATGATGATGAGCTTACAGCCTGTTCTTAAAAGGTTCTGTTAGTGTTGCTGTTGTTTTACAAGTATGATTATTGCTGCAAACATGGAGAAACAATGTGCTCATGCAAAAAACTTCTGTTTTAACTTACCTACTGATTTTGTATTTTGAGAGGAAGCGTAGAAATACAATCCTCAGTAGAGCACATAGCTTAGTAAATGATTTAGCATTTAAGTCCCTGCTCTGTTAGCATCTGGGTTTGATTTATTTAGGGAGTGGGATAGGCCTTTGATTTGAAGCCTTTACCAAAAAGGTTAATAGCTGATACAGAGGTGCTGAGATTCTTTTTGTGATTAGTATTAGAACTAGTGTGAGGCAATCCAGTTTTTTTCCCAGGGAGAATATTTCTTCTGGCTCCCCATCCATTCTGATCAGCTATGGGATGAGTTTTTTTTTTTAACTGGATGAATTGTTCCTTTTGTGATTCAGCAGCTAAACACTATATATTAAACACTTGCCCTGCTAAAGCTGTTGCTCTCGGCTGCAAATTGCATAACAGCCTCTTTTTTTCCTAGAAAAGTGCATAGTACATCAGGCTGAGTTTCCGCTTTATCTAGTTCCATAAGTTGTCTTATTTTTTGACTACTACATATGTCACCAAGAAAATGCATGCATATATGACTTCCTTCAGTATAATCCATTGTTCTCATAGACATAAATATTTCTGTCGGTAGGTGTGTTTAAGAAATAACCCCCTCTATCATGCTGGAGCAGTTGCTTTTTCAATCAGTGCTGGAATTCCTAAAGTGGGTGTGTTAATGGAGTCTGTTTGGAACATGAATGACAGCTGTCGATTTCAACTTCGGTCACCTGAGAGCTTGAAAAACATGGAGAAAGCTAGCAAAACTACTGAGGCAAAGTAAGTCTGGAGAACACAATGCGTACAAGCAGAACATTTATTTAGGTTTTATCAGTTTGAACTTCTTTACAAGATTCTAGCTTTCTCTTAAATGCTGCTAAATATGCAGAAATGCTCAGTGCAGGAGAGGCATCTTCGTTGTGTGAAACAATGATGGAAATGTGAAATGCGGAAGGAATATTAAATGAAGACTTTCCTGCAGCATTTAATAAATTTTCCAAGATTCTGTATTTGAATAATTGAAAGTGGTTTTATTATGGAACTGTTTTCAGACCCTTCTTCATAGCATTGAGTGACCTGTTTCAGCCCTTCCATAGTTTGCAAAAAATCATTGGGTTGACAATAGTCAGTTAAATTTTTCTTAAAACAGATTTAAACAAAAGCTTGAACAAGTTCAGCAGTTCTAGAATTTCAGGTTACTCTATAAAGGTAATATTTCTTCCAAACTTCAAATGAAGCACACTTAAGAATGTTTTTTCTCTGTAGTATTGTATCTTTGCTCAGTTTATGTTATGAAGCTAATCCCTGATGAAGCAGAATAGCACCATTCCCAGCATTGGATGTATAGCCTTGTCAGTTAGGATGGTTGTTCACAAGTATGGAGTTATTTCATAAGAGTATTATTAAAGGACCATGGCTGGGATGCTGACACTTTGTCCATTGTCATGGAAAAGATTTCACCTCTTTCTTTCTTTATTGTAAGTAATGCCTTTTATTCTAGACCTGAAAGCAAACAGGAACCAGTGAAAACTGAGATGGGTCCTCCGCCATCTCCAGCTTCCACTTGTAGTGATGCGTCTTCAATAGCAAGCAGTGCATCAATGCCATATAGTAAGTAATGTGTAGCTCATAGTAACATAAAATATTTGTATATATAAGAAGTTTTCATAAAGGGCAATTCTACAAAGATTTTCTATTAACTTCAGAATCCTTTTTGGTCTTTCATTCTGAACTGCGATAAAGACTTCTGTAATAGACTTTAGATACTAATCAGTGAATTGTCAGTGTTAAATGTAGTGTAAGCAGTGACTACTTGGTATAATGGATATTTAAGCCAGCATAACACTTGGTTCTCAGAATCAGAAGTATCTTTCAGGAGGTGATCAGGGGGAAGTCAGAAGATGAATTTGTTTACATTTAATTGCAGTATGATAGTGTGTTTCTTTACAGCCCCGAAGTTGGACTTGTTTGGGAAAATTTCTTTTCAGATTAAGCTGTTGTTGGGCAGCTTGCCTTGCAGGGGGACTTCAGTGCATAAAGCAGTCATTAGTTGTCTGTTAAATAAAATGTTCAAAACCAGACGTTCTTTACTAACATACAAAAGCAGTGAGAGAAATTTTATAGTACAGGTTGTACTGAAAACTTAAAAGGCTGCATGAAAATTCATGTAGCTGACCTCTTAAGCACTTTTTTCTCCATTTAAACCCATACACTTAGAAAGAGTTAATTACAATGCCGTCATTTGAAGAAATCTTCTCTCTGCTCCTGTTTGTTCAAATTGTTCGCATGCAGCAATTTTGAAAAGTATTCACCTAGAGAATCAAATGGCCTCATTCCATGACAGAGAATCTCATATGCCTAAAACTGCAGTACTAATTAATTTTACTAATAGAGTCCTCTGCTACCGATTTCTCCCCTTTTGCAGTTTTTTCACCTGTCATTTTTCACTGACTATAACTTCGTTTGGGCTTTTAAACTAGTGTTTGAAGTTCACTTCACAGTTAGCTTAGGAGCTCTCTGCTTCTTACTTCAAATATATTGATAATGATATCATGTGCTCAATTCAGGAGATTAAAAGTTCTTGTAGCCATTTTATGTATTTAAATTTGATCCTGAGTATAGTACAGTTACTGTTCAGATCATGTCTTTGTAGCAAATCTAACTGTATTGCTATTAGCCCAAATAGTTATTTTCTGCCTCGTTTGCTACTCTTCTAGCATTTACCAAAAAAATCCATATGTAGTGGGCAAGCAGACTTTTTGTAAGGGTGATATGAAGCACCGTAGCAGGGCTGGATGAAAGGTCTTACTGTGTCAGGCTTGTCACTGACAGCATGGATGTCTGAGCCCTGCGAAAACAGTTTCTTGTATTCTAATGATTTTGCTTAAATGTTCTTAAAGATTCCTTTATTTATCAGATAGGCTTTACTAGTGCTGATTTCATACAAAACCATGAAAGTGGTGTGGTATACTGTTAGGTAGCTCTGACTTTCCATAGTTTTAAGGTGAGATTCTTGTTAACCTCTTGCTAATTTCTAGACTTGAATGTTGATAATTTTTGTTGGGTATGAAGGTGTGGTGTTTCCTGAACATTGCATTTTGATGTTTTGATTAAATATTTCAAGCTTTTTTTTTTTGCTAATTACTCTTTTTTGTCTCAGAGCGACGACGATCTACTCCTGCCCCAAAAGAGGAGGAGAAGGTGAATGAAGAGCAGTGGTCCCTGAGGGAAGTTGTATTTGTGGAAGATGTTAAGAATGTTCCCGTTGGCAAGGTTTGTCTAAAATACGCTGCCCCACCCTCTTTGGGGAGGCAGCAAAAAAAGTTACTTTTAGATAAGCTGAGTGTAAAAAGAGTCATAGTTTTGCAGATGCTTGAGAATGTTTGGAACTAGAATGACTGTTGTTGCACTTTTATTTGTCCATTAACACAATGGTAGTAATAGACTGAATGCATTGTAAATAAAGCAGGGTATTCTACTTGACTATATTAGCTTCTGGGTCTCCTAGGATATGTTAAATATTTGGGGATTGTGCTGTTTCTTAAGGTTTGTTTCTCTTCCCTTCCCCTGGTTATAAATGTGAAACTTCATAAACAAGATTTCATATGCCCTGCTAGACATTGACCATTTAGAATCTTCCATTTTCAGAAGCAGCCCAAATTTACAAAGCTTTTGTAGCAACATTTATCATTAAAACCCTAAAAAATTCCACATGTCAGACTAGAAGCTGGTTGAATTATTGGCATGAGACTTCAGGCTGTTACAAGTTAGTCTGATTACCTTAAAAAAATCTAAGTGTACATTAACTGAATTTTGAGACCAAATCAGAATTTTTCAGTAGAGTGTTGTCTTGCAGGTCTCAATAGAAATGTCTTTGTATAGTCTAGATCAGAGTTCGTTTTCATGAATCTTTTGACTAGATCTGAATTTTGAAAATTTGGGTAGTATTACAGCCACTGGTGATGCTCTACTACTAGAACGAGAAACTCTGCTACTAGAGTGAGGTTTCAGCATATGGAGAGCAAGTGCTCTGACTGTCCACTGTAATCTTTGTTACAAAAATCTGCTAATACTGTCAATACATCCTTTTCTCTAGCACACTTGGTAGGCTGCACCTAGCTAGAGAAATTGGGAGAAAACATGGAAATGCCTGGATTTCTATTACTTACAATGTCTTGAAAATTTGAGAGATGTTTTTTATTGTCAGGCACATTGTAGATGAATTTGATTACATCTAGATCATTAATATTGCTTTGTAAGCATTTTCTCTGTAGAAACTACTGAGAAATTAGGATCTAATCAAGACTGATAGTTGCTTTCATCTGGTTTTGATAAAGACTGAGAGCATAGTGAGGTCTTATTTATATTCAAAACATTCTGTCCTTCACCCCACTTTTTCCCCTCTTAGCTTTGTTTTCCTTTTGAGAAAAGTACAGTCTCCCCTGGAAACTCTAAGGGCCTTGCCGTTTGGTGATAGCATAAGATGTTTCTATATAAAGGAAACCTATTTTGACAGTTCTGATTAGATATGCATGGCAGCAACTCTTTAGAGAGGCTTACAGTCTCAGAAATGACTGTGTCAGTGTGGGTTGAATAACTTCTATTTCCTTGAGGGGCAGAGAAAGACACAGATGCATGGCGTGTGTCTGGATAGAGTTGTCTGTATCCTCCAGTCCTAAGGGACCGTGGAGAACTTTATTATCAAGTGTAAGGAGTAAGTAATAGACCCATAAACCAACACTTTTTCACTATGCACAGTCATATTGGGGAATGAGCATTAGGACTCTGCAACAGAGGCTTTAAGAAAAGGAGTAAAGATTAAAAGAGTGATTTCCTGTTTCTTGTAGTACAAAACTAATGGGCACTTAAAGAAGTAAGAGGCTCAGCGTCGATATTTTTTGTTGATTGTTAGCTCATGTTTGGAACTCATTGCTGTGAGAAGAGTGTTTATTTCCAAAAGTGACTGGACAAATTAATAAGAGAAAGGTTTATCCAGGTTATTAAACATGAAGTTGTCCTGCTGTTTCTGGTAGGTGGAACCTGGAAAGATACCAGAGGAATATCAGCAGGAGCTTCTCTAGTCAATTGATGTTTGTTCCTGTTGGATTTAGGATACTAAAGTGGAGGGACCTTTGATCTGTTTCATGATGCCTATGAAGTCATTAAGAAATTCAAGTTTTTAAGAGCTCAGTAGTTTGAGCAAAACAACAAGGCTAATGACCAAGAGCTGTAGAACTTTATCACTGATCATTGTATTAATTTTTCTTTTCCTGATGGTCTGGTTTGTTTTGAGGCAAATCGACCTAAACAGTCTTTATACAAAGCTTTTGGTAAAACTGTGATGTTTTCTTCTTGTAGGTGCTAAAAGTGGATGGTGCTTACGTTGCTGTGAAATTTCCAGGCACGTCCAGTAATGCAAACTGTCAGAGCAGTTCTAATTCAGATCCAGATCCTTCTTCTCTTCTTCAAGACTGTAGGCTGCTCAGAATAGATGAATTGCAGGTACATCTTTGTGAAACATTGAGAAAACAAACAGTATTTTGAAACATCAGCACTGCGTGCTTAATTGCATCTTTAAAATCTTACCTGTGTTTTCAGGTTGTAAAAACTGGTGGAACTCCAAAGGTTCCTGACTGTTTTCAAAGGACACCTAAAAAGCTGTGTATTCCTGAAAAAACAGAGATCCTAGCAGTAAATGTAGATTCAAAAGGTAAGCAGGACTTAGCCTGTAAGATACTCTGTTGGATCCTTTATTACCTGTCTCTCTTAGTGGAAAACAACTACTGTCAAACATAAACAGTCATTTCCATTGATATTACTAGTAAGTCCTTAGAAGTGTATTAGCTAGGGTTCTTTTACTGGATGCCATCAGTAAAAGACATTAACTTTTTCTTTGTGTATCTTTGAAGGAGTGCATGCTGTTCTGAAAACTGGGAACTGGGTTCGATACTGCATATTTGACCTTGCCACAGGAAAGGCTGAACAGGAGAATAACTTCCCTACTAGTAGCATTGCTTTCCTGGGTCAGAATGAGAGAAGTGTCGCTATTTTCACAGCTGGTCAGGTTTGTGGTTTTGTATCTCAAATAATTTATCTTCACTTCTGTCATCTTTGAATGGGATGGTACAGCCTTTTCTAAGGCTTTTCCAAAGACTGTCAAAGAGTAGTTCTTCAAATGGGTCATGAAAGATGTGATGCTACAAGTGATATTTTGAAGGTCC
The DNA here is from genome assembly GCF_036013475.1 of Columba livia. Taxonomy (NCBI): domain Eukaryota; kingdom Metazoa; phylum Chordata; class Aves; order Columbiformes; family Columbidae; genus Columba; species Columba livia. Next base: position 140,871,307 of record NC_088603.1, on the reverse strand, counting down.
AAGGGCAATAGCAATCTAAGTCACTTAAGCACTTTTAATAACCTTAGTCAAATTCTACTTTGAATTAAAGGTAAAAAGGGGAAAAAAAAAAAGTTGACCGAGTAGTTCCTGTGTTAATGTAGACTTGTTATGTAGCTATGTTTTGGAACTGGGTCAGATCAAAATCCACTCTTCAGAACAGATGGAAGGGTTAACAAAAAGCTTCTGTATTTGGTACTAAAAATGATATATCAAGGTTTTGTGCAACTCTTTCTACTATCCAGTGTTAAGTATCCTGTTTTATCTGATTATGTAGCTTGATAGTTCAGGCATCCATGTGAAGAGCTGAGAAAAATACAAAGTCATTTTAGTAACTTTCACAAATGCAATATACTTTGCTTAGGATAGTTGAAGGAAATGTTTTTTTGGCAAAAGTAGTTAATTTGTGTGTATCATTTCCATATATTCAACTTTCTTTGGAGCATTTAAGTAAGTTAAAAGTATAGGCACTGTCTGTTTAGTAATTAATGTCATAAAGATGATATTCTTAATAGTATTTACTATGTTGAGCACATTTCAGGCATTTCAGAAAGGGGATCTGATATGCTGTGCCACTTGTAATGGTAGGAGGTAATGGTGTAAATGAGAATTATAGCTAAACGGTTCTCATTGCTGTCAGTCAAACAGAACTGGGAACTTCCCTTTTGGGAAGGTTAATATTTATAAATTGTGGAGACTCAATGTTAAAACTTTTTTTCCCCAAATATAGGAATCTCCTATTATTCTTAGAGATGGAAACGGTACAATCTATCCAATGGCAAAAGATTGTATGGGTGGGATACGAGACCCTGACTGGCTTGATCTTCCACCTATTAGTAGTCTTGGAATGGGTGTTCATTCCTTAACAAATCTTCCTGCTAACTCGACCATCAAAAAGAAAGCTGCTATTATCATTATGGCTGTTGAGGTAAAATATTTCCTGCAGAACTTTTCCTTTTGCTTTTATAAAGTTATGCTTAAAGCAGCTTTGTGTTTAGATAGGGAATTGTATTTTCATGGTTTCAAAGAAGCTAATTTCAGCAGAAGATTCCCTTAGAAACATGAAAGAACAAACAAATTTATGTAGTAAAATGAAAGTTCCTTTTTGGCAGTACATGACTTCTATATCAGGCTTTTAAACAGTAGTATTTTTTGTAGGCATTACTTTTAAAATGGTTACCTTTTTATGGGTACTAGCAGTACACAATTTTATTTGTTTTATAGGTGCACAGTTTTTCTGAGAAATCCAACATGTTTTCTTCTGAATGCATTATTTTTTAAAAACTTTTTTAAACTGCTTTTTTTACTTACCTCTTGTTTTTTACCTTATATATGGACCATATATTAGGAAAACCTGAGAGTCAAGTGAAATTTTTTTTTTGATCACCTGTAGAGTTCTGTACTCATATGTGGTGATGTATGAGTTGTTCTGCTGTGAATGTTTATATCACGCTTGTAGAAACTTGTCAGTGATTTGGTGCAGTTCAGTTAGATCTACTGTGTGCTGTGCTGCCACCAGGAGGTATTGTGTACCTGTTAGACCAAGATTGCTTTCACAGAGGAGTATTCAACCACTGTGGAAAAGCTTCTTATATATGGAGTGAGCCTCCCAGACCTTGAACAGCTTCAATTTGTTCACTTCTCAGCCTGTGTATGACTTCTTTAAGATAAATACGTAAAAGCTGCTTAATGTAAACACCTTAGATTTTTCAGTTGTACCATGTTTCCCATGTTACATGGAGCCATTAAATAGATTTGATCTATGTTAAGAACCCAGCTGTGAAGCCAAAGGCATACTTTTGTGAGCCCAGTAGCTTCTGCTGCTTAAGCCTGACTTTTAACTTGCCTGTGCCTGAACGTGTGCTGTTTTCTGTTAAAAACCAGTGCTATAATTGAGGTGATGTGTATTCTCAGCAGTTCCTGTACTGAGTTCCAGTGAATGTACTAGATTTAGACCTGGCCATTAATTTCAAAAAAGGAAAACTAGAAGTACTTAGGAAAATTGTATGTCTGCATTATGTATTTTAAATTGTTAAAATGTTTTATTCTTTCGAGTACAGAAACAAACTTTAATGCAGCACATTCTCCGATGTGACTATGAGGCTTGCAGACAGTACCTGATGAATCTTGAACAAGCAGTTGTCTTGGATCAGAATCCACAAATGCTGCAGACGTTCCTTGGCCATAGATGTGACGGAAACCGTAATATTCTGCATGCTTGTGTTTCTGTGTGCTTTCCAACCAGCAACAAAGAAACTAAAGAGGAAGAGGGTGAGCTCAACAATATCATGAAAATAATTTGAAAATAAAGATTTTATGCGTTTTCAAGAGTGTTTGAAATAAAGGCTGCATTCTTCCTATATGGTTATGTCAAAGTTTAGCACCTAAATGTGTGCTAGCCTTTCAAAGGTGCTGAGACATTTTTATTACTCTTATGAAGTTTTATAAGAATTCAATTGTTAAGAATACTAAGCTGTTTTTAGTGATTGTAAAAGACAAACTTTTCACATCCACATATTAGTTTTAGGTTAAAACCAGTAGTTTTCTGCCTTGATATCACTAGTATCCTCATTATATCTCTAGTAAACTTTTCAGATAAATGGTATTTAATGTTTTTCAGGTGTTATAACGTATGTTAATTCCTCCAATAAGAAGTGCTACTTGCAGTTGTCATGTATTAAGAAATGTGAAAGAATGACTTTCTGTTAATGCCAGTTACTGACACCATTTTAAAATGTCAATTAAATACCATTACGTAAAAACTATGTTAGCAGAACAAGGTTGCTAAGTCAAGCACTCAAAAATTAGGAAATGCCAGAATTAAGTTTACCCATGTGCTATGCATGGGTATGCATTGTGAAATGGTCGTTAATTACACCATCATACTATTTTTTCCACAGGACTACCTCATTCAGTGCACAAGATGGACGGTGCTCACCGAATGGGTAGCTATTCAATATTTCTTTTTATCCTCATCATTCAGTGTGTGGCCCCATTCCTTACTTACTGCACACCATACAAACCCTGCACTGAATAATGAATGAACTTCCTTGTGGGACTTTTGTATGGTGCTGTCATTGAAGTTTAGTCATCTATAGACCTTAATTGTTTCACATATCCCTATTTATAAAATGGGGGTAATGCTGCAGCTTCCTCATCTCTTGAAGGTGGTACAGCTTGAAGTTTTTGTATATTCAAAGCTATTAACTGATTTTTGAGGGTTCTGTTTGAGAAGTGTAGGGCCTGATCTCATTTTTGGAGTAGATGTTATTTCAAAACCTTTTATTCAGAGCTGTTCTGTGAATGTTAATTATTTCTGTGTGTCAGACACCTTTTGGTGTTCAGAAATGAGTAAAATGTTTCGCAATCATCTGTAAAAACCTGTTTCACAAAGTTCTGTGTGCTGTTAAATGTGGCAGAAATAAGTTCCAGTTCTCCAAAGTGATGTCCAGTGGCATTTACCACAAGACAATGCTTTCTCCTCTCCTTGCCAAGCTGTTGCTACCTTACTACACGCCTTCCAGATTTTGCAGCAAACAAGGCATGAACAGCTTGCTCATTGTACAACTCTTCATCTTCAGTGTGTCGTCCATCCTGTGCACTGATTGAGGCAGGGGTCTTGTTGTGGGGGGGAACAAAAAACCCAAGCCAAAAAATCCCACCCAACCCAAACGAACAAAACCCAGCTGTGTAACTGAAGATTGTTTTACTATAAGCACACAAGGGAGCTGAAGTAAGGATGCATGGGCAAACGTAATCTGACTTTTCCTAATTTGAGTGCTTGTCTTTGCAACCTTGGATATAATTTAACTTTCTGAAAAATGAAAAATATGAACCCGATACTTTTAACATCCCTCTGCCTCTCTCTTTCACCTCACAAAAATTGTTTTAAAAGAGATTCATACATTTAGGTCCAAATTATAGTCACCTTCCACTGTAATTGTTAGTGATGGATATTAGGACAAGCTTATTTTCTGTGTATCACCTGAAGGTCAGTGGAGACTACTGTTACTGTCTGTAAGTTATACAGTTATCTGTTAAACTGTAAGAGATGTTTGATTTAGGAGTAAAGGCTTCAATTCCAGACTCCAAATATGATGTTCCTTAAGACTTAGAGAACATACTGCCCCTTCCGGGCTAGTCCCTGCCTGAGATCCTTCACTCTGCTTTGTATAGATTCTTCCTGAAGTGCTGGAAAGGGAATACTGAGGGCAGGCCTAAGGTGTTTTTGTTCTCTGATCCTGTCCCTAGTTGTGCCATGTGCAGTGTTGGAGAAAGGAGTTGCAGGAAGAGTGGCCCCAGACCTGCAGAGCTGGGGGAAGGCTGCTCTGTTTCTCTGTGATTTGGTATCTCCTCCATCTTACCAATAGAGAGGATCTTGGAAAAGACAGGTCCAAAAAAACGTCTATAGCATGTGAAATAGTTAAAGAGTTATGATACTAAGTTTCAGATAACTTTACTGAACTTTACCTATGAATTGAGATTTTTCTGGAGAATTGAGACAGATTTCATAAGACAACAGAACAGCAAATTACAGCTGATGGGTCTCCAAAAACAAATACTAATTTCAGAAGTGGAACAGCTAAATTTAGTTGCAGTTCAGTGTGGGACCAAGGGTAGGTGAAATCTCTCCATTGCAGAGAACGGTTGTGTTGCTTGAGGAATCACTCTCAAAGAGCTGTGACCCCCTGCAAGGAGTCCAGAAGTACGATGGGATGGGTCATGAGTTAAGAGAACTAGTGGATCTTAGAAAGCAATATGACACAGATAGAATGGCGACTCATTTAGAATGACAGGTTTGACTAGTACAGAAGTGGGGAGCACAAGAGTAATATTATGCTGAGCGCCTGATAGTCACCTGGTGTGGATAGTAGGTGATTTTTGTTTATGAAACCTGCACATGCTTGAGAACAAGCAAAACCTAAGATCTCTGCTACTTCAGGTGGTGATGAATAGAAAGATCTAAAGAATAAACATGCTGTAAAAGCTGACAAGCACCATCAAATTACCTTATTCTATCAACTCAAAGGTATTAATAGGTGCATTCCAGTTCAACAAACATGGATGGGGGAGGCAAATTATTCAGGTCTTAGTACTGGCAGTGGAGGAAATCTGAATGCAGATGTTGACTGTCAGTTTGAAAACCCTTTAAAGGCAAAGTGAGCACTAGGCGTAGCAACCTTGAGACATGTCTAGAAAGAATAAGTGGAGTCACTTAAGGAATTTTTTTCTTCTTTCAGATATATACATTTTCCTTCTATTTTGTACCAAAAATTGTTAACTTTTGAAAGGAAGATTGCCTCTCTCCTGGCCTGTATCATGCTGAAAGTTAATTTTCTTTTGGTTCTTCTTGGATCCCTGGCTTTAGTGATTCATAATTTGCTGTGTAGTGGCTATGCGTTCTTTTTGTCAATAACTCCTAAAGAAGACTGTTACTCTGTGCAAACCTTGCACAGCTGACTGCTGCTTAATCTATGCATTTATCTTGCAGATGAATAGATTAGGTCTTTGATTCATGTGCCTGCTTCAAGTTGTCCTGTAACCGTACAACTAGGCATTTTTTTGTATTCTGTATAGTACTTGGTACAATTTGGCCATCATTGTGACTAGGACCTTTACCTGTTACGGTACTTAGGGTTTGAAATGTTAGAAGAAATGGTCTTTCTTCTGATGTAAACTGATTGTGCTGCCTTATTATACTCATAACACAGTTTTCCTAAGCATGCTCGTATGTAGATTGTACATCTTACAAGCCCACAACTTTGCATTGTTGTTCATAGCTGCTCATGGTAAAGTGTGGTGTATGTGTGTGTGGTTTGTTTTGTTTTTTGTGGTGGTCTGGGGTTTTTTTGGTTGTCATTACTTTTGAAGCCTGGACTCAGCAAGTTCCTGGACTCAGCTATGTGTAAATCCTCGTCTCTCAATGACAGTGAAAGCTGAAAGCTTGTTCTGGAGTTTAGGTGCCTTGCATTTCTTTCCTTGATGGCCTTTTAGAAACAAAACCCAGTCAGAATCATGGTTAAGCTCATCCAAAAAAAAAAATTCATATGTGAACCTACTCTGTCCCTCTAAATCTTAAAATAAAATTAAAAAAAAAAAAAAAAAAAAAAAAAAGTGGGAACATTTCATGATTAGTGACATTTCATTCTTTATACTCCTTCCTTTATAATTTTCCCAAATGAAATTTTGCCACTAGTGCTTTTCTTAATGTTTCAGAAGCAGAGCGCTCTGAGAGGAATACATTTGCTGAAAGGCTTTCAGCTGTGGAAGCTATTGCAAATGCAATCTCTGTTGTGTCGAGTAATGGTCCAGGAAACAGGGCAGGATCTTCAAGCAGTAGAAGGTAAAATGACTAATGCTTTCTTGTTGTTTTTTGTGTGCGCCCATTTCCCTATGAATTACCGATCTCTTATTATTTTTTCCTTCATTCTAGTTTAAGAATGGACTCTATTGCTAGTTTAAGGTCAAATTTCAGTTCTTCAAGCACCGAACTAGAGCTCTAGTGGGTTTTTTTGAAGCCTTTTCTAGTATGAGACCTGATAGTGGGCTATTTCTAAACTACTTCTGTTTTCTGGGGCTGGGGCATTGTGTCCTCAGTGGTAAAGTGGAAATGCTCCTCATTCTAGGGTAAAAGGAATGTCAAATAGTGGTTATAATGCCCATCAGGTGCTCCTCCCTGCAAGAGATGATGCTGTGGTGACTAGAGGTGTGTTCTGGGCTCAAATCTGTCTTGATATGTTGCTGGCTGACTCTTCTTCCAAGGCCATTATTTTCTCTTGCAACAAAATGGAATACAGGAATGAAAAATACCTCTTTGCTTATTCTTTTCCATGCTGAAGAAAAGTTGAGATGAGAAGAGTTTGTTTTACTTTTTTCAGTGTTCTAATTGTAAATGAAAATGAGATAGTATTTTTACATTGGTTTTGTATTCAGTTTGCGGTTAAGGGAAATGATGAGGAGATCCTTGAGAGCTGCTGGATTGGGCAGACATGAAGCTGGTGCTTCGTCGAGTGATCATCAGGACCCGGTTTCTCCACCAATAGCTCCTCCCAGCTGGGTTCCAGATCCTCCAGCAATGGATCCGGGTAAGTCTGCTCATGTATCACGTTAAACTGTAGAATAAGAGATTTAATAAAGGAATCAATAGCTTTTAAGGTGAATCACTTACATTTCAGTGTGAGATTAAAATACCTATTGTCATTGAGTTAGCAAGACATGCTTTATGAATTTACTGAAGACTTAAAAGCTATTTTTAAATCCAGTATGTGTCTTTCTAACACTGGGGTCAAACTTCTCTAAAGTGTATTTTGTAAAGTCGAGTTATGTTACTAATCTAGGAATGTTGCCGTTTGTAGGACAGAGTACCAATGAAATACAGACAACCTGCAGTGTGTTAGACATTGCAGAAAGCGCATGTTGTTAGGGATGTTTTTATGTATTGATATACATCCTGCTGTTCTGTTTACTGAAAGATGGTGACATTGATTTTATCCTGGCCCCCGCTGTGGGATCTCTTACCACAGCAGCGACTGGCACCGGCCAAGGACCTAGCACCTCCACGATACCAGGTGAGGACATACGGCTTCTCTGATTATGTTTTAGAAGGAGAATGATCTCAAAAGCTCTCTTTGCTTGAACGGACTTTCTGCATATGAAAATGCCTCTTACCAAATGAAGGTTGGCTTGAAGCAGAATTTCACAACTGTGCAGAAAGTACATGAAGCCCCATGCTGTGTTTTATATAAAAACTATTTTTACCTGGGGAACAACAAATATGTAAAATATGGTAATCAGCATGAAATTGGGATTGCCATCTCTATTTCAGAATATGATTTGCAAATGAAATTTACAGTACTTCAGTGAAATGTTGCTGAAAATGGCAAACCTTGAATAGTCAAGCTACTGATTAATCACTCCAGTGAAACATAGAATTACTTGCTTTTAATAGGTAGTCATTTTTTAAAGGAAAAACAGTTTCTCTGCAATTTTTTTTCTCATTACAGGTCCTTCTACTGAACCATCTGTAGTGGAATCAAAGGATCGGAAGGCAAATGCTCATTTCATACTGAAATTACTATGTGATAGTGTTGTTTTACAACCTTATCTTCGAGAATTGCTGTCAGCCAAGTAAGGATTTTCATATGAATTCTCACTATCCTTTGTAATATTTTATCACCTGAATTTTATTGCATAGAACCCTTTTTGAAAAGGTTATTTGAAGGCATATTAGTTAAAATGGAAAATGTTAGAATAATGGCCATGTTTGTATCCTGCCATCCCTTAAAGTTGGGTCTAATGTGTAAAACACATAAGGATGCTTATTCAGGCCATGGTTTTTCTGTTTGCACAGGATTAGCAGTGCTAAGTTTTCACATGTCTGTTTCCTGCCTCTCCTGTTTATAACAAAAACTTTCAGTGTGTTTTGACTTGTCTGTCCTTTTTATTCATAGGGATGCAAGAGGCATGACACCGTTTATGTCAGCAGTTAGTGGCCGGGCATATCCTGCTGCAATTACAATTCTAGAAACTGCACAGAAAATTGCTAAAGGTACACCAGTTTCACTGATTATTAGCGTGTGGTTTCCCTCTAAAGTTTCGCATGTGTGGAGATTCATTATTAACAGCACTGCTTTTTTGTGTGAAATTGTGTGCTTGAGCAACTGGTGATGGTGATAAACACCTCTTTCCAAAACACTGTGTGTTGCTGCATATTTTGGAAAATTTGCTGTTATGGAGTATCTGCCTCTTCTGTAGTGTGTATATTATCATAGATTTCTATGAATATCACTATTTTTGTGTTCTTTATAATCTTTTCATGTTTCATTGCTTTACAAACATCAGTGGATAGAGGTACCATTTTTCAGTAGCACAAAGGTATTGCCTGGAACTTCTTTGGATTGGCAAAAAAAGATATGATAAAGCAGTATGCCAAGCTAGAACCTGTTCCTGAAAAGACTTCTAAACAAACACGTTTTGAGACTCTCTTTTGACATTGGTATTTGTTGAGGAGAAATATGTGAAGTTGAACTGAGGGAGAAACTTAAGATGATTAGAACTGTGACCTAACAAGGTCGGTAGGACTGTGCGTGTTTCTTATAAGGATATTACCCATAAATTATTTTTTAATCCATCAAAATGGTGATTCACTGAGTTGATTAGAATATCAATGAATTTGAAACTGGGAAAGAGTTGGTGGTTGTGTTTTTCAGTCAGGAATTTGCAGCACTTTCTATAAGAAATACCTGTAACATGACAAGCAGAAAGCTTTCGCAAAAAAACTGACAGATATTTTATTCAAACTTCTAAGTCTGTATGGGATTTAATAATGGCAAACATCTGTCAAGTATGGTTTCTGTTGGTGGTTTTTCTTATTTTGGGTGTTTTGTGTTTTTTTTTTTAAACACTGGTATTCTATTCTTTTAGCTGAAGCAACTTCAAGTGAAAAAGAAGACGATGTGTTTATGGGAATGGTTTGTCCTTCTGGTACAAATCCAGATGACTCTCCATTGTATGTTCTGTGTTGTAATGACACATGCAGTTTTACATGGACTGGTGCAGAACATATTAATCAAGTAAGGCGCCTTTTTTTTTCAAGTAAATAGTAATGTGTTTCAACTGTGTATTGTGTTAGTCTACTAATCTAATTTTTAAATTATTAATGTTGCATTGTTTTAATTACTGTAACATTTAAGTCTGGTGTAGCTATTGCCTCCTGTAATTGCTTTGCACGCTCAAAGCTGGCTGTGCTGGTCAGAATACGGCTGTTTGTGAGTGTGGCTTTTTCCCTCTGGCTAGCTTGGGCAAAAATTTTTATGGAAACAGCTCTTTGGAAACACTGAGTATTCTAAATAACAACAGATTTTCACTTTCTAGAATTGACTTTCTTTTAAGTGAACGTATCAGTTTTCACAAGTGTAATTTTGTTATAACCTGTAATGCTGTGATATTGCCAGCACTGTAGGGAGAAAACTCTAATATTTTTGGTAATTTTTTTTTAGGATATATTTGAATGCCGAACATGTGGCCTATTGGAATCTCTTTGTTGTTGTACAGAATGTGCAAGGGTCTGTCACAAAGGACATGACTGCAAGTAAGTATTGTGTTCTGTTTCTTTTAATTAAATTAATATTTTGTGGTTTCATTTATTTACTGATAGTTAATAGGCTTTTTCCTTGGTTGAAGTGTTCAGCTATTAGAGAGCAGTAGATTAATAAAATATTTAAAATATCTTTTTTCCCCTCTGCTGTGTAAGATTTATTCTATGGGTCAGAGTTGGAAGAGTCACCTGAAGCAGTCTTGTACTTTTCACTTTGTAGAAGTTAGAGTAAATGAGTAAGTCCAATACCCTCAAAGTGCTTAATATTCTACAAATAATTTATCTAAATTATACCACGTTTTCATTTTGGATGCCTCCAGGAGTCTGCTGAAGCCAGTGAATCCTGATGACAGACCATTCTTGTAAACTTCTCTGGAAGAAGCATAGCATATTAATCTCTTAAAATCAACTGTAATAAAGGGAGAAGTGAGTGAGCAGTCACATGAACACTCAGGATATATCTGATCAATATGGCAAAAGCTTTTAAGCTGCAGATGTTTTGCGCCACTGTTAGGGGGTGTAAATGTTACAGCATTAATACCCTAGCCATAAGAAGCTAACAGACACAACTATAAAGATATTCTCAGTATTGTAACTATTGCTGAGATTTTACTGCATATTGTAAGAATTTCCAACTTTACTTTCTTGGCTGGAGGCTATTTTGGGGAAGAATGAATGGTCATGGGTGAGTTTTACTAAGGCGCTATCAAAAGCTCTATAGCAGGGGTGTCAAACTCATTTTCACCGGGGGCCACATCAGCCTTGCAGTTGCCTTCAAAGGGCCCAATGTAATTTTAGGACTGTACAAATGTAACTACTCCTACATTTATTATGAGTTTGACACCTCTGCTCTGTAGTGAAACTGCCATCTTAAAACAAGAATAGGCAACAAGAATAGCAAATGCCAAGTGTTGCCACATACAAACTCTGCATTTCTTTTTTAAGCTAGGTTTTGACATCTTGCTACTATAATAAACAGGAATCTAGCGGGAATCTGATTGTGTACCCAGACACCCTCAGCCTGTGTAGGAAATACTTGGTGCATTACTGATCAGTGGTGCATCTCACCATTTCCGTTTCTTGTAGGCTCAAACGAACATCTCCAACAGCCTACTGTGATTGCTGGGAAAAGTGCAAATGTAAAACACTAATTGCTGGACAAAAGTCTGCTCGCCTCGATCTCCTTTACCGTCTGCTTACCACCACTAATCTTGTTACCATGCCAAATAGCAGGCAAGTTCTTATTTACAATGGCAGAATAATTTTTATTATTTTTAAATATGTGGTGTATCGTATGCCCACTAATTAATTCTTCATTGCAGGGGAGAACATCTTTTGCTGTTTTTAGTGCAGACAGTTGCCAGGCAAACTGTGGAACACTGCCAGTACAGGCCACCTAGAATTAGGGAAGATCGTAATCGTAAAACTGCAAATCCTGAAGGTAAGAGCTATTACAGTGAAATAAATGGCAAATCCCATACTTCGGTATCTCTTTCTTATATTGCTTTTTTGTCTCTTTAGATTCTGATATGCCTGATCATGATTTAGAACCTCCTCGATTTGCCCAGCTTGCTTTGGAACGTGTTTTGCAAGACTGGAATGCACTGAAGTCCATGATCATGTTTGGCTCCCAGGAAAATAAAGACCCGTGTGTATTTACAAATAGTTGTCAATGCAAAGTTTGATCTGATATTTGAGACCTGTTGACTTAAATAAAATTTATTTCCCTTCTTTTTGTTTTTTCCAAGTCTTAGTGCAAGCAGTAGGATAGGTCATCTTCTACCTGAAGAACAAGTTTATCTTAATCAGCAAAGTGGAACTATTCGCCTGGACTGTTTCACGCACTGCCTTATTGTCAAGTGTACAGCAGATATTTTGGTGAGCACTCAGTGGTGTTTTACATAGATTTTCTGAATAGTGTGATATTGTAGCATATCTCAATTGATACTCTTGGAGCCTAATTTGAAAATAACTTTGAATTAGTTGTGGTTTTGTGAATTTATACTGTTATGACCGTGGTCTCCCTTTGAATGTTAATCTGTCTTGTTTCATACTTCTAAATTATACACCATTATTGGGTTGTAATGACGTGTTTCTACAGCTCTTAGATACTTTGCTGGGTACTCTGGTAAAGGAATTACAAAACAAGTACACTCCAGGACGCAGAGAAGAAGCTATTGCTGTCACAATGAGATTCCTGCGTTCTGTGGCAAGAGTGTTTGTCATTCTTAGTGTGGAAATGGCTTCCTCCAAAAAGAAAAAGTGAGTGGTGGGGGTTGGTGTGTTTTGGTTATAGTGGTTTTGGTTTTTTAAATTTAAATCTTTATTCTCTTAATAAATTAATTGATACGAATCAACAATAGGAAGAAACATCTGAATCAATTTGCAGTCTGTAGGCAGCATTGTGTGCAAAGATGCAAACGTGCAAACTTCAAGATTGCACAATAGCTGCTGGTGTGTCATGTAGTTTTTTAATACAACCCTTAGTAAACTTACATGTTCGTACTGAGCTTTTCTGTTTAAAATGTTAGGATTTTTGGAAGGAGAGTTTTTTAACATGTTAATCAAAATTACAATCTGTGGTTGTTTGCCAGTAGTAGATTTAGATATCCGGCCTTAGACTTGAATTATTAAATGATAAATGTTGTTAACTGACTTGAATAGCTGTGCATATTGTTACTATACATGCTCAAATGCATGTATCTGTTAAGGATAATTGTCCTGACTTTTTGAAAAAGAATTAATATTGCCATAAATCTTTTTTGTAAAAAAAAAATACATGTATGACCTTTTTTTTTCTTAATATTTTTTCTTGTAGCAATTTCATTCCACAGCCAATTGGAAAATGTAAACGTGTATTCCAGGCATTATTGCCCTATGCTGTTGAAGAGTTGTGCAATGTAGCAGAATCTCTCATTATTCCAGTCAGGATGGGAATTGCACGTCCTACAGCACCCTTTACTCTTGCTAGCACAAGTATAGATGCCATGCAGGGAAGTGAAGAACTGTTTTCTGTGGAGCCTCTGCCACCCAGACCATCATCTGACCAGTCTAGCAGGTAAAATTTGCTAAATCTCTCTAATCCTTCTTTTCAAAGACTTCTTAAAAGTGGTCTTTGTTTGTTGTTTTTGTTAGCTTTCCATTAGCAGAAGTATGGTGAGGCTTCTTATTCTGGCCAGGCATTTTGGAAGCATTTGCCTACTGACAAATTTGTATAATAATTTAGGTTTGATGATGTCCAGAGGTCCAAATCCACTTTTTCTGTTTTTTTTTTTAAAGTTCTAGTCAATCTCAGTCATCCTACATCATAAGGAATCCTCAGCAAAGACGAATCAGCCAGTCACAGCCAGTTCGTGGCAGGGATGAAGAACAAGATGATATCGTTTCAGCAGATGTGGAAGAGGTCAGTTGTTCTTTTTTTTTTTCGTATTTTTTTTTTTCTTCTCAGGGTGTTATGTAATGCATTAGCATGAGGTTTAATGTCTGAAGCAGAAATCCATGCATCAAGACCTCCCATTTGCAGAAGACATTGCTTAGTATTTTGTGAAGTCCTACTGTGCCATAAGCACTTTGTTTTAAAAGAGCTTTGTAATTGTTTTGTATTCAGTGATATTTAGTCATTTCAGAGTATGCTAAGTGCCTTGCATTTGATATAATTACAGTATGATTTAGAATGCTGATAAATACATCTGTAATTTCCTTTAGATATAATCTTATGCTATATTATAACTTACTGTTAAAACACTTCTTAAGTCTTTCAGCACATGGGTGCTATGATGTGGCTTCTATTAGAGAACTACAGGGTCTTTTACTGCAATGTTAGCTCTTCAATATTTCAGAACTAATTCCTGGTTTTGTAGCCAGTGTTACTCTTTCAGCATCAAAATCTAATGTCCAAGGCTGTATTTTATTTGTGGGCCTGATTTTTTTCCACAAGACTGTGGGCTGTACAATCATGTACAACTGCTATGGCTGTAAATTTATTTTCTGTTCACATCAGTTCAGTTATGAGGTCATCTTTCTTACATGTGTTTTTTATGTCATAGTTTTAAAATAGAATTTTGCACTGAGTTTTTAAAAATGTGTAGTTTATCTCTGATGTAGAAGATATTCTATCACTAAACTGTATTGCTCTTGCCAGGTGGAGGTGGTTGAGGGGGTAGCTGGTGAAGAAGACCATCATGATGAACAGGAAGAACACGGTGAAGAAAATGCTGAAGCAGAAGGACAGCATGATGAGCATGATGAAGACGGTGTGTATAACGTACACCATGGACATTACTGCTTGGACTAACAAACTGTGCATCAAAAACAAAAGGCATCTTTGGAGTCACCAGTGAGGATTTGTGAGACTTGCATGAGTAGAGAGAATCAAAGGGTTTCAGACTACACATCTTACAAAAGGAGATGGTGCAATTATAGAGAACTTGTAGCAAGCAAATACATGAACATTCTTATTTTTCTCTTTCTGCATAAGTAAAAAATATTAAGGTACCAAAGAATTATTCAAACAGAAAAACGCCACAAAACAAAACCCACCACATATAAAACAGCAACCAACCACAAACCCAAATGTTATTATATGCTTGGTTAACAATACCTATTTTGCCTTTTGTCTTTGTTACCATAACATGTTATTGACATAAGCCATTTGAAGGACTAAAAACTAGCCTAGCTATTGTATGGCTAATGACAGAATAGTGGTTATGATAGGTTGTTATCAAAAGGGATCTGAATCATAGCGAGCCAGTTTTCAATCCAATCACAAACTATTAAATTATGGTTCAGTATTTTGTGGATGAAATGAATCCATTATGTATGAAAATTCTTGCCATTAATATGACTTATCTTGTATTTGTTTGGGATTAGATGGGTCAAAGCTATGATTTTTTTAAAAAAATAGCTTATTCTCTTTCTGACTATGCCTTGTATTTCCAGCCAACCCATTTACAGTACAGGAAATCTGTATATTCATTTACTGAGTATTCAGAACATTTATTTTTTAAAATTTAAGCTTGGATAGAGCTTGTATTTTTTAATTAGATTTTTTTTTTTTTTTTTTTTTTTTTTAATTTTCCACTATTCCTTAGATATTCACTTGAAGCAGCACATGGTTAATTGTCCTAATACCTGTGCATGAAGAGTTGTGGAATCTTTTGTCTTGGGTGACTAATAGTGAATCCTTGAAGTCTTAATTTTCAGTGTGTGTTGAATGTATGTGCAGTACAGAGAGAGGGGGTTGCTAATTGGTAGAAAATAAGAAAATATGTTCCAAGTATTGGTGCATGTTTGCTCTGCCTTTATGACCTCTCCCTGCATATCCAGGAACCTTTGCTATAGTAAGAGGCTCTGAGTTTTGCTTAATGTGTCTTACGTGAGTCACAGCAGTGACTTCTTTCTAAACGTGGGATGTTTTGTATGTTGTTTTCATAGGCAGCGATATGGAGTTGGATTTGCTAGCTGCTGCTGAAACAGAAAGTGACAGTGAGAGCAACCACAGTAATCAGGACAATGC
This sequence comes from Columba livia, assembly GCF_036013475.1. NCBI lineage: Eukaryota > Metazoa > Chordata > Aves > Columbiformes > Columbidae > Columba > Columba livia. The sequence goes on along the minus strand of NC_088603.1, from coordinate 140,855,678 downwards.
TAGTGGGCGCAGAAGTGTCGTCACTGCAGCGACTGCTGGGTCAGAAGCAGGTATGCCACTTGATCTTGTGTTTAGCCTAGCTGTTTAAATTTAGATGTTAGGATGAAGTTGTACAGGGAAAAGAAATGTGTCAGTGATTGACTATGGCTTTAATTAGGGCAGAACTGGCTTCATCTAAAAAAAATACTATTCTTTGCCTTTGGATCTGGACTGTATCCAGCACTCCAGAGGTATACTGGAGAATGTTGCTTCCCAACTAGATTGAACAGAGCAAGGATTACCTGGTTATGACGTTTTAACAAATAGGTTTCCTTGTAATCTTATTTTCCTTTTCTTTTTCTCTTCATCCAGCTGCTTCCGTCCCGCCTCCACCTTCCCTGCATTTCTTGTTTTTCCGTTGCTTTTCCTTTGCCTCTAATTGTAAGGTACTACACTGACTTTTTGGACAAGGAGATGTGCCAAGATGTGCCCTATCTTTTTTGCTCTTATGTAGCTTCTGCGCTCTTGTGAAGTGAAATGTTTTCGTTCATTTTTAATATAAAAGTTTGATATGGTTTAAAACACAAAACCTGATGAATCATTTTAAGACTTTGAAAGCAGCTGCTCTATGGTCCAGTTTGGAAGCATAGCTTTTAGAATTCTTTGCCTGGGGGCAGAATCAGTGGAAAATTTTCAAATCAAATTATTATTTAATTTATCTTCTGAAATGTAATTAATCTTACTGCTTTTTTGTGAAACCTGTGGAAAATTAGCAGTATGTTACAAGGATAAGTTAGAAAAGATTTTCAGTAGTGGTACTTGAACTGTAGTTTAGTTTAGAAGTAGTTTAGAAGAAACTAGTGTAGTTTCTTCTCATGGAAAAAGTTTACAACACTAAGGTGATACATGTATATGTACACACAGCGCAATTGTCAGTTACTATTTGTTGCTAATTTTCCTCAATAGGAGCTAGCAGTGTTCCAGCATTTTTTTCTGAAGACGACTCTCAATCAAATGATTCCAGTGACTCTGACAGCAGCAGCAGTCAGAGTGATGACATAGAGCAGGAGACCTTCATGCTCGATGAGCCTCTGGAACGAACCACAAATAGCTCTCATGCCAATGGTGCTGCCCAGGCTCCCCGTTCCATGCAGTGGGCTGTACGGAATACTCAAAACCAGAGGACTACCAGCACTGCTCCTTCTAGTACATCAGCCCCAGCAGGCAAGTCTGAGTAAAACGCATGCATGAATGTCAGTTAGCTCTGGCTTTGTTCCTTCCTCTGTTTTTATTTGTTCTCTTAAGGATGAAATGTTATCTGTTTGTCTTAGAAGGACACTGCTGTCCTATCTTGACTGTTCCAGTTCTGATTTTAAATTTTAAAAAAGGAAGGATCTGTTCTAGTTCTTAAGAAGATATGAATATGCTTACTGCTAGTAATTTTTTGCTAGCTACAGTTGTGATGTCAGTAATATTTACAAGTTTATTTCTATAAACGTTAATTATGTAAGTCAATACAGAAAATATGCAGCAAAGATGAAATAAATTCGTTATCATACCTTCTCTTATGTTTAGCAAGTTCAGCAGGCTTGATTTACATTGATCCATCAAACCTACGTCGGAGCGGTACCATCAGTACGAGCGCCGCAGCAGCAGCTGCAGCACTTGAAGCCAGCAACGCGAGCAGCTATTTAACATCTGCAAGCAGTTTAGCAAGAGCATACAGTATTGTGATACGGCAGATATCTGATCTGATGGGGCTGATTCCCAAGTACAATCACTTAGTGTACTCCCAGATCCCAGCTGCTGTGAAGCTGACTTATCAAGATGCAGTTAACTTGCAGGTAAGAACATCCAGATCTCCACAGAGAAACATGATTTCATTACAGTTAGGCTTTTTAGGTAAAATCACAGAATTGCTGAGGTTGAAAGTGACCTCTGAAGATCGTCTAGTCCAAATTCCTTGCATGGTCAACTGGAAGAGGCTGCTCAGGACTGTGTCCAGTTAGGTTTTGAATATCTCCAAGGATGGAGACTCCACAACAGCCCTGAGCAACCTGTTAAGTGTTTGACAACTGTGATAGTAAAATTTTATTTTCTTGAGTTTAAATGGACTTTCAGTGTATTTTAATTTTTGCCTATTGCCTCTTGTCCATCCCTGGATATCACTGAGAACAGTCTGGCTCACTATACTTTATATCTTTTTGTATTTATACACACTAATAAGATCTTACTGAGCCTTTCTGGAGTCTAAACTGTCCTGGCTCTTTCAGACTCTCTTCAGAAGAGAGACAGTGTAGGCTGAAGTATCTGTAATTACTGATGCCATTAAATTGGTCATATATCATGTATTATTTTTAAAAGTGAATTTCAGTTGATTATTTTTTTCAACCAAGTCTGGTTGGTACCTAATTAATAGTTAAGTCAGTATCGACTGCTTTGGAGATACTAGTGATCTCTACTAGACATGTTTTGCCTTTTTTCCCCAGGGAGGTGTCAGGGCCCCAAGCCTGACAGTGTTCAAGAAAAGACTGGTCAATGTCCTCAGACACATGGTGTGAACTGTGGGGTTGCCAGATGCAGGGACAGTAGTTGGACTCGACGATCCTTGTGGGTCCCTTCCAACTCAGGACATTGTATAATTCTGTTCTTTTTGACTTGAACTGTTGAGTCTATAGGAGAAGAAAGTTAGTAAGGGCTAAATAATAAAATGAGAGAAAAGATTTGTACAGGTGATTGTAGTGTTTGTTGTCCTTTTTTCAGGGACATGATCATTCTTTCCCTGTTACTTGCATATTTTTTGGCACAGTGCTCTTGATTGTCGGTTTTTGAAAGTATATGTAAAATGCGTCTTCAGGGAAAATAGGTGAAAGGGGAGACTGGTATCTGGCATGTATAAAAAGAAGTTACAGGGACACGGAAGGAACTTCAGTGTGTTCAGAAAGTATGTATCAACTTGAATGTGGGCATAGTGTATAAAGTGAAATCATCTCCACTGGATTTAGTGCAAAAATCAACTGTCAGAATAATACCGCTGCTTTGGGGAGTCCAAGAAGTCAGGTGATGCTGTTTTCTGTTAGTAAAACTGTGTGCTGAGGTGTGAAAAACAGATGACAATATATTTACTTGTAATTGACCCACAAACTATTTGCATGGTTCTAGTTTCACAATGTGATGGGAGAAAAAGGGAAAAATATGCAGGCAAAGAAATAAGACAAAATAGTTTTATTATGGAGGAGGCTGAAATCAATTTCTGTTCAGGAGATTCTTAGTGGGAAGATATTGTCTGTGCTGAGTAGAGGTTACCTTTTTGCCATATGAGTGCACAGCAGAGCTCAGACAGCAAGAGATTTGTATCCGCATGTGAAAGTCTGACAGTGGAGGTGTCATTTGGGTACAGATATGGAGTTGAGACAGCATTTTAGTAGTTTAGTGGATACAAGAACATTTGAAGTATGAGAGATGTTTTAGAAGACCAGGATGCAGAGGAATGAAGAAAGCAAACTAGTGTTGGATAAAAACCAACCAACCAAAAAGAACAGGTCAATGGAGCTGGCAAATGGCAAGAAAAGCAGGCTCCAGAGCCAGTATTGGGCACAGATGAGGAAAAGACTGAACCAGGAGGAGAGGTTTATATGCAAAAATAGTTCTATATGCAGGTTTTAACTTTGTCACCTTCACTGAGTAAGTGGCAAGGGATGAAGAATTGCGAAAGATCTGTCTGGTGCATGGCATAGCAGGATGAGGGCTGTTAAAGCTACCAGAAAGTCAGAAATTGGACCAAAATCCCCAAGATCTGCACATGTGAGAGGTGCTGGGTGGTCATAAGGTGAGGAGGAGAAGAGATGCCCCAAAGGGAGATAGGAATGATGACAATGCTTTGCAGACACCAAGGTATTAAGTGAAGAGAGCTACAGTAACTCAGCAATCTCAATAAAGCTTTCAAAGACTGTTCATTGGTCATTCCTGAATGTGTTTTTACAGCCTCTTTGTAGTGAACTGGGTGTAACTGTAAAATCTGTGATGGAGGCTTATGTTGAGATTACATTCTCATCATCTGCTTGTATTGTTTGCAAAACTCATTAAATCTCATTTTCCATAGAATTATGTAGAAGAAAAGCTTATTCCTACTTGGAATTGGATGGTTAGTATCATGGACTCTACTGAAGCTCAACTGCGTTATGGTTCTGCGTTAGCATCTGCTGGTGATCCTGGGCATCCAAATCATCCTCTCCATGCTTCTCAGAACTCAGCCAGAAGGGAAAGGATGACAGCCCGCGAGGAAGCCAGCTTGAGAACACTTGAGGGAAGACGGTAAGAAAATAGTTTGATTACTGCATGTGATATGAATTACCAGTTTTACAGTCAAATCTTCTTGTTCACTGACTTTTTAGGAATCCAACTTTGTAATGCAGCAGTGTAGTTACTGTTTTAATTTGGCTTTCTGTGTTGTTGCTACTGTTTGGTTTATTCTGACAGGCTAGATTCATCTTGAGTATTAACTGTTTATAAGATATTGCACCTGAGCTGCTTGTAGTAAAGCATAAAACTATGATTGTTACTCCTATTATCACACTGTTTTTGTGGGCCTTTTTGAGTTTTTACATCCATATTTCAAATATAGAGACTAATATGTAAAAGATGCATTCTGCTGTGATGCTTAATCCATCTCTATTCAATCCTTTTCTTTCACCAGACGCGCTACTTTGCTCAGTGCCCGTCAGGGAATGATGTCAGCACGCGGTGATTTCCTGAACTACGCACTGTCTTTGATGCGTTCTCACAATGATGAGCACTCAGATGTTCTTCCGGTTCTAGATGTCTGTTCACTGAAGCACGTTGCATATGTTTTTCAAGCCCTTATTTATTGGATTAAAGCAATGAATCAACAGACAACATTGGACACTCCTCAGCTGGAACGGAAAAGGTATCGTCACCAACTTGTAGAAACAAAAACTTCTGCAAAAGCGCTATATGCACTTTTGTTTTAGTCGTTGGTGTTGTTATTCAGGACTAATACAAATATATACATATATCTATGTGTAGTAACATGCATATTATAAAAATAATATCTGTAATTGTATATAGTGCACGTATGTTTGATAAGCCTGTTGCAGTATCCCGTTCAAATGGGTTTATGCTGATGGCTGTAAAAGTTTTTCTTAGTATGATTTTTAACTCCAGGGTAGTGCCTCTAAAAGATGTAGCTGGGACAACTTATATGGCTGAAAAATACAATCTGCTTCTCACATTTAACATAACTTATTTAGAATTCTGTCAAACATGTTAAGGATGACACGGGAGAAAATGTCAAAGTCTGGTATGATAGGCATAGTAGTTCTGTTTTCCATTTGGTTGTGGATATTGGAGACTTACCTGATGATCTAAAGCACCATAAGGAAATAAATTGTTGAAGATGTTCCTAAGTTGAAAATAATATTCTTCAAGGTGCATTGATTAGTTTTTAAAAGTTGTAAGATTTTTTTTTTGGAAGTGTTCTTTAATCTGACATGGCAATTAATGATCATAGAAATATCCTCATGTTGGTAGGCTACACCATCTCTTCTCATTTCTTACTAAGTTCTGAGATAATCTACCTAAACAGTCCTAGTCAACAGATAAATAAATGCAAATCTTTGCCCTTTCCTGCCCCTAATTTTCAGTATAGCAGGTCAAACTTAACTTTTCCTTTTCTCTACAAATCAGTGACTCTAAAATACAAAGTAGTGATACTCTAGACATTTATTGGACTGCTGCTTTAGTTCCAATGTTATGTTCAGTATATCTTGGAAATGTAAGCTTGTTATGGCCTCAAAATGTATATTGGAGGATGTTGCTGTAGTTTCCTCACAAGTAGAGAAGATTGAATACAGTAACTGATGGAGTTTTTGTGCTGGCTGACTTGAGTAGTTAGAGCTGTGGCTTTCAGCCTTTTCCAGGCAATAACATACTTCTGGAATGTGCTTTGTCCCCAGAAATTCACATATTGAAATCTGTCAAACAGCTGTTCATGAAAGAATTGCAAAATTCCCATGAAATGCTTATAAAACTATGAAGGGCTAGACCTTTTAAGTTAAAAGTGAGTGTTTCAAATTCAAACAGTCACTTGCTTTAGTTAGATGACATTTTAGTAGCCTGTATGAAATGAAATTTTGTTGGACTTCATCTAGTTTCAGAACATGCACAAACTGCCAGAAATTAATACTGATCAAAGTTCTTGATCCCTTTTATGATACAGTGAAATACATTTATTTAATATGCAGCTTGTAGACTTACTTTCTGAAATGTGATCAGTGACATTGTTTTTATAGGACTAAACATATTTTACACCAGTGAATTTTTAATTAGTATTTACGTACGTACTTCTTCCAGTAATGCAGGGTTCTGAGGTTTTTTATATTGACATAGACTCTAAAAACTAGCATACCCATCACTGTCAGAAGATGAAACTTCTAAAATCAAATTTGGTAGGTGGCCAGATGGCTATGAGGATAACTGCAAGTGATGTAGAGAGTGAATATGGAATGCGAAGTACTCTATAGTACTTGGATTTAGAGTGAGTTTATTCTTGTGGTGTATAACTCTCAAGTACGCTTACTGATGATACTCTTGCTTTTATTGATTGCTAGAGTGTAACTGTTTTTTTTCAAGAGGATTGACTTTCTTCCTTTCTTTTGTTTTTTTTCCCTCTTCTTTTTTTTAAGAACTAGGGAACTTTTAGAACTGGGTCTTGACAATGAAGATTCAGAACATGAAAACGATGATGACACCAATCAAAGTTAGTAAACAGAAACACTTCTGTAGTGTGCCAGAATGTAACACTTAGTGTATTTTCTGCTTTAGCTGGCTGAGACTTTGAATAAATTTTGCTATTTGTATATATTATGTTAAAACAATGAAAAAATGTCCTTTTAAACTTGGGTTTTAGTAAGATTTTCTTAAAATTGTTACTTTATCAAATGTTTCCTGCCATTGCCCTGTTCTCATTTTGGAGCCCACTTCTTATCTCCTTTCCCTCTAAACTGCAGAATTTGTGCCTGCCCTTACCATTCTACAGAGTGACAGAATTTAAAATTTGAATTGGAGTTAAACTGATTTTTTTTTTTTTTTTTTTTTTTTAATCTGATGAAACTGCTGCCGAAAATGGTAGAATATATAATCTATACTATGTACGTATAGTGTAGGAGTGCATGTTTGGTAAATCTAGTTACAATAAAAAGAATAAAAGTGATGACTAAGCAACTTAAAAATATGGGATTTGTGGAAGTATCCCGTAGAATTATTAAATTTGCAGAGATGCTCCTCTGGTCAGATAGCTAAGAGGGAAGCATATTTATTTTTGCTATTTAAAATCTTTTGCTTTTATAACTGTGAAAGTCAAATTTAAATTTTCTCTGATCTTTAGGTGCTACACTCAATGACAAAGATGATGACTCCCTCCCAGCAGAGACTGGCCAAAACCATCCATTTTTCAGACGGTCAGACTCCATGACGTTCCTTGGCTGCATTCCACCAAACCCTTTTGAGGTTCCTCTGGCAGAGGCCATCCCCTTGGCAGACCAGCCCCATCTATTGCAGGTGACATCAGAGAGGGCGTTCTGGAAGAAAGCTGCAGTTTGCTTTTTCATTTCTAACTGAAGTATATTATTTACCCAGAATGCTTTTGTTAATTTTCAGCCAAATGCTCGCAAAGAAGATCTGTTTGGCCGACCAAGCCAGGGTCTGTATTCATCTTCTGCCAACAGCGGGAAATGCTTAATGGAAGTTACAGTGGATAGAAACTGCCTTGAGGTAGAGGTTTTATTATTTTAAATAATAGAGTAATTTAAGCCAGTGCCTTCGTTCCTTTAAAAGACACTTGGATGTTTTCAGAGATAGTTTTAAGTAGCTTTCAGAATGATAATCTAAAAGCCTAGTAAGTGTGAAAACTTGGACTTTTTATGAACAGTATGCTTGACTTTTTTTTTTAAAGTGTAGGAACTTTTATGTTTACTGATGTATAGCAGGTTTCAGGCAATATTTTTTAAGGCTACAGTACAATCCTGAGTTAATTGTGGAATGCCCGTTGTATAATTATTTGTGATAAATAGAATTGACTCTCCTTACAGTCCAGTAGATCTGACTTGCCTACAGACTGAGCATTAAATGGCAAGTTTATGAAATGCAGAGATGACGTAGGAAGATGGATTTCTGTATTGGTTAAAATGATTGAGTTTATTGTGTTTTAACAGGTCACTTTTGTGTGGTTTAAAAATTTTATATATATATATAATCTCCTGAAAAAGCTTTCTAGACTGCTTTGAAAGTGCAATTAAATTTTACTTCTACTTGTTTAGGTTCTTCCAACTAAAATGTCTTACGCAGCCAACTTAAAAAATGTTATGAGCATGCAAAATCGGCAGAAGAAGGAAGGGGAGGAACAGAATGTGCCTACGGAAGAATCTGAGAGTTCAAAGCCAGGGCCCTCAGCTCATGATCTTGCAGCACAACTGAAAAGCAGCTTGTTGGCAGAGATAGGATTGACAGAAAGTGAAGGGCCACCTCTCACATCTTTCAGGTAGTTTGAGTTAAAAATTACTTTATGAAGTATTACTGAACCAATAAAAGGATATTTGGGAGTCTGAAAAGTTCTTTTAAATTAAACTGAGTAGGTTACTTTAGTTTGAATTTGTAGTTTGTGGTTGGTAGCTTTTAAAAAGAACAATTGAACAGTCTTCAAAGAGGTCTGTGCAAACTGTAGTGAATGTCCTTCACTACCTGACTCCTGCTGCAGACCTACTATGATGTCCTGGGTAGCCAAGTTTTAAAAATTAGGATTGACAGCTTGCTGTCCGTGTCTGGTAGTACTGACCACACTTTGTGCAGTTAGGGATTGAACTGCCCACACTTTGAATTACAGCTTTTTTTAATATTACTGGTCTCCCATCAATCAAAACCTTAACAGTGAGTTCCATGTGGCAGTGAAGATACATGGTTTGAGAGTAATTTCTCTTTGGAAGCAAAACTTGTGTTTCAACTGTGACTAAGCAGCTTCTTGTGCTTTTGTCCACAAACTTACTGTATTGTGGTGTTGTTCTTCAGAAATAACTTATTTGAAGGCAGAGAGTGAGAAAAAGCAGGAGTACACAAAACGTCTGAAATTTAACTTGATTTTGCTTGTCTGTCCTTTTTATCCCTCCTGCAGGCCACAGTGTAGCTTCATGGGCATGGTTATATCTCATGACATGTTGCTGGGACGTTGGCGCCTTTCTTTAGAGTTGTTCGGTAGAGTATTCATGGAAGATGTTGGAGCAGAGCCTGGATCGGTATGTATTTCCCAGTGCAAGGACAGTTCCTCTTACAACAAAATTGTCTACTTCCCTCATTATTCTGACTTTTTTGTTGTTTTTTTATTTTAAGATCTTGACTGAATTAGGTGGCTTTGAAGTAAAGGAATCAAAATTCCGCAGGGAGATGGAAAAACTTAGAAACCAGCAATCCAGGGATTTAACGCTGGAGGTAAAAAATGTTAGTTTATCTTCTGAATTTGTTTTCATTAGAAGTTGAATCATCACACATTGCAGTAACTTGATAGAAGTTATGTTTCAGAGTTTGCAAGCAGGTGTCTTAAACTTTACTTTGTGTTAAGCGGTGTTGCAATTACTCTGTGGTTTTCCACAGTCTAATTGGTATTTTCGAGTCTATGAAAAAGTGTCCAGAAACTTCTTGTGAAGCTGAGATTCTCTCTGTATGATGATTGGTAAAGAGAAGAAAACCTTTTTGTGTTTTTACTAGGTTGATCGAGACAGAGATCTTCTAATCCAGCAGACCATGAGGCAGCTCAACAATCATTTTGGTCGCAGGTGTGCTACCACTCCCATGGCTGTACACAGAGTAAAAGTTACTTTTAAGGATGAGCCAGGCGAAGGCAGCGGTGTAGCACGAAGCTTTTATACTGCTATTGCACAGGCTTTTCTGTCAAATGAGAAACTGCCAAATCTAGATTGTATTCAGAATGCCAACAAGGGTACTCATACAAGTAAGTGAAGCATGGTTGTTAATCTACAGACAACTTTAAAAGCCTTGTATGCTTTTTTGCGTTTAAATACTTGGCATTGTCTCAGAGATTTCTCTTGCTAGCTCATAATGAGAACTGAAAATTGTGCATGTTACGTCTGTGAGACAAAGAAATGGCTTTTTCTGCTTTCAGAAACAATCTTGTTTTTTCTCGAAACAAGAGTCTACTTTGGATGCTCTCAGCTTTTTTGAGCATCGTTCTCTCCAGTAGGTAATAATTGTCAAGATTTTAGCTAGTGAGAGCCTATACGTTTTAATATGACTGCTCTATCTGGCTTGTTACAAATACATTTTCATGTTTCTTAAAGTATATATTAACTTTTGAAGAATTTTGGCATTTGAAAGTTGGTACAAACAGTTCAGGTTCCTTTCTTAAGTTGGACTGCACTCTGATCACTACTTTAAGTGGAGTGGTTCTGTCTCATTGATGTCTTTCAAGCTGTCCTCCTTACACTGAAACTTGGGTAGGAGAGAGAAGTACAAAGATGTTTAAGCTTATGAGGTTTTGTCCCCTTCAGGTCTGATGCAGAGATTGCGAAATAGAGGGGAGAGAGATCGGGAAAGGGAGCGAGAGAGAGAAATGCGGAGAAGTAGTGGCTTACGAGCTGGTTCTCGGAGAGATAGGGATAGGTAAGTGATACATTTTTTTATTTGTTGGAGATACTTTGTCAAATAGAACAACTACCTTGGTTATCTTCAGGAAAAATACTTCCTCAAGTAAATGTGTCTGTCTCTTTCATTTTCAGGAGCAATTTACAGGGTAATTTCTTTAAATTCAATATATACTTTAATTCTTCAAAGAATAATTATGTTTACTTTAGCATTGATAGGTTATGTCTCAACCACATGCCATCAATCTCTCTTGCTAAAACAATGAAAACGTGTGCTACAATAAAATTGTGAGGTGGTTTAGAAACAACATTGTTGGTGGCATGTCTGACTGCTGTATCCAAAATACTCGTACTATTAAAATCACTGGTTCATTATGATTCTCTGTTTCTGAATCATGCTCTCCAAGCAGCTGTGAACAACACTACTATTCCAGCATAAAACCTAACGCTATTTTCAATCTGTGTGCAAATTATATTGTTCCAGAGGATTTTTTTTGCATATTTCCTCTGAAATGAGTACAAACTGCTCTAATTTTCTTAAGGGACTTTAGAAGACAACTTTCCATTGACACACGGCCATTTAGACCGGCATCAGAAGGAAATCCCAGCGATGACCCTGACCCCCTTCCAGCGCACAGACAAGCCCTTGGAGAAAGGCTCTACCCTCGAGTGCAGGCAATGCAACCAGTAAGACTGATCTGTCTGTACATTTAATGATACATTGTTCTTGTCATCTTTTCATTTAAAAAGTCCCTTATTCTTTAACATGACTGAAAATATTTGAACATGTAGGGCTATTTTCATATTCTTTGGCAGTTTAGGAGTTATCTTGTAATGCCTTATATATTTAAAATACTTTCATAAAATTGTATTTGAAAATGAGAGAACTGGATGAGAACAGTAAGACGTGTCATTCCTTATCCTCAGGCATTTGCAAGTAAAATCACAGGAATGTTGTTGGAATTGTCCCCTGCTCAGCTGCTTCTGTTACTAGCTAGTGAAGATTCCCTTAGAGCAAGAGTTGATGAAGCAATGGAACTCATAATTGCACATGGCAGGTAAGGTATCAAGGATTTAGATAAGAACTGAAAACCAATTTTGTGTCCACAGCACTTGTACTGTGCTACATCTAACTCTGATACACGAAACTTATTATTTGCTTTGTTTTAGTTATTTTTATTTGGACAAATGACTTGCTGGCTTTGGTTTAATCTGTCTAGTTTCAGAATATGACAGTTCCTTATTGCGAAATTAAATCTGCCTTTATTTTTTTCCCTTGTCAAGGGAGAATGGTGCTGACAGTATATTGGATCTTGGCTTGCTGGACTCTTCAGATAAAGTGCAGGTAACAAGCTGTTGCAGAAATTAAATTTACATAAGATCCAGTTGTATCAGTTAATTTTATATCATTTTAATTTTATATCATTTTTTTATCATGCAAAACAAAGTTCTGTTTAATTATCTTGTGGAGTTATCTTTTTTGTTTTCTTTCTGTTTTTCTTTTGAAAAGATTAAGCAGCAATTACACAAAAGTATTACATTTTACCATTAGGAAATATCATGGAAATTCTTAACCAATGGAACTTGAATCTTTGGGTCTAGTAGCAAATAGGTTGTGGATGTGTGTCAGTAACTAGAAGTATGTTTCTTAATTGCTGTTCTGACTTTCAAAACAGGAAAATAGAAAGCGACATGGTTCCAGCCGCAGCGTAGTAGATATGGAATTAGATGATACAGATGATGGGGATGATAATGCACCACTTTTCTACCAACCTGGAAAACGAGGGTTTTATACACCAAGACCTGGTAAAAACACAGAAGCAAGGCTGAATTGTTTCAGAAACATTGGCAGGTATGCTACTATTGACTTTCTAGTCTGACAAACTGTAAAAGATGAATATGCGAAATACCACGGAGAGTATCAATGATCCAAGCTGCAAAAACTTCATTACTTTTATGCTCTGTATTTCTCACGTGGAGCTAAATAGTGGGGAATTTGCACATGTCATCTTGAGGTTTCTTTTCCTGTTAAATATTTATTATTTTCTTTTTTTACAGTCTAGAACTCTTACACTGCAGGAAATATTTTATTGAAATGATAGATGTCCATGATTTTCTTTTGGGGATTGATAGGGCTGGAAAGCTACCTGCAGATTGTTTCTTAGAATATTTTGACTTTTAAAATGTGAGTTTGCTGAAAGATCTCCAATGTAATTTCTGTTGTAACAAAACCCAAACATTTATTTTCAGAATCCTAGGATTGTGCTTGTTGCAGAATGAACTATGTCCCATCACGCTAAATAGACATGTAATCAAAGTTCTTCTTGGCAGAAAGGTAAGTTGAATATAGAAACTTGCATTTCCTTTAATTACATAATATCTCATATTTAAAAATGGCTTTTTTTCCTGACGTGCATGTATTGACAAGAAGAGCTGATATTGGAAGGTAAGGGTGTGTTAAATTTAATTTGAGGAGTATGAATTTTTTCATCACTTAAATTTTGAAGTGAGTAGAGGTCAGGTATTTGACTAAGATGGAATTATTTGTTACAGGTTAAATGCATTTGCCTCTCTTCAGAAACAGCTTACTGCCTTTCCTTTTCCTCTTCCTGAGACCGAAGGCTCTAAAAGACAGTGTTGGACAGTACTAGGCAATAGCATCTCAGCTTAATGATATTTGAGAGAACTCATTGAATTCAGTTGTAATGAAAAGTTATTCTTAAGTGTAGGGATAATTTAATTTAGGGTAATAATTACCTAAACTTCTGGTAAAAATGCTTCCTTATATAAACACTAGTTATGTACTGCACATTTCATGCATTAGTCAATAGTGTTGTCAGTTCTACCTGATGCAACAAACTTAAACTGAGGTTTATTACTGCTAGTCTTTCCTTAAAGACTATGTAGATCACATAATCAGTTATCCAGCATACATATGAAATGAAAAAGGGTTCATGGCAGAAAGATATGCCTCCAAATATCCCCATATATTTTCCAAGAGAGATTACCTTCTAATTCTTTTATTTGGGTTTTTCTTCTTGAATATGTATTCTTTCCCATTAAATGTTGGATACATCAAAGAATATTTTAGTTAGATTTAGTTTAGTTTAGTTAGTACTCTTTTCTCTCCAGGACGATAGTGAACAAAGAAGGAAGAAACTATAGAAAACAGCAAGAAGTAGACATTGTATTTGAACCATTGGGAACTGGTATGCAGCTACTGCGCCATCAGTCATTTAATGTGTCCATATAGGAGCAGTATGCATGTGCTTAAGTGGAGGGGAACTTTCAATATTTTGGAGCACCAATGCAAATAGTTTCCAGCTTCAGTCAACCTCCATCAAATCTCTATTGAACTGGGTGATATGTAGATGATTTTTTTTTTTTATGTGTAAATTTTCTTTATAACCTCAATGCCCTTTATAGCAAGAAAGGCTTTACAGGTCTGTCTTTACATTCTGATAATGCACTTCAGTTGAGTATTCTAATGGACCTTCAAAAGTAGGTTGAAAACAGGAGTTCGACTGCTTTTATTTCCAAGAGTTTGTATGCCTGGTTCCCTGGGCTATGCGCTGCTGTATGCTAGTGCATAGAATAGGCGCAGATCACGTGATTTACATCTCTTTTTTTATAGGTGAACTGGCATGACTTTGCTTTTTTTGACCCGGTTATGTATGAAAGCCTTCGGCAACTCATCCTGGCTTCCCAGAGCACAGATGCTGATGCGGTGTTTGCAGCGATGGACTTGGCCTTTGCCATAGACCTGTGTAAGGAGGAGGGTGGAGGGCAGGTAAGCACAGCTAAAACTCTGTCTCTCTGCAGTTTCAGAATGCCACAGCTTATGCGCGTTATAATGTACACATCATCCATGCTCTTCTCAGATGGCAGAGATAATGTTTTACCCTTCCTGGATTCAAATATAGTTCTCTACTTAGATAACTAGGTGTGGGTTTTTTTCCTTGAAGGTGATGTAGAGCCTACCATAAAGCCTGGATAGTATAGTTAATCCTAGGGCAGGGCTGTCACTCATTTTCACTGAGGGGCACATCAGCCTCACGGTTGCCTTCAAAGGGCTGAATGTGATTTTAGGACTGTATAAATGGAGGAGTAGTTACAGTCCTAAAATCACATTCAGCCCTTTGAGGGCAACTGTGAGGCTGATGTGGCCCCTGGTGAAAATGAGTTTGACGTCCCCTGTCCCAGGGGACCTTTAAAGCTAACCTGTCGCAGTAAATGTTGTCTGTTATTAGAGGGAAATTAAGCAGTAAACCACTGTGCAGCATACTGTGGCTGTTGTAATAATCTCATTTCCTTGTATTCTTTTTTTTTTTTTTTTAACAACTTATTTTTTTAATGGTCCTTGTTACTTCGCCATAGGTTGAACTTATTTCCAATGGTGTAAATATACCAGTCACTCCTCAGAATGTATATGAGTATGTCCGGAAATACGCAGAACACCGAATGTTGGTAGTAGCAGAGCAGCCTCTACATGTAAGTCTTTGGTGGAGTGTTTTTTTAAAAAAAAATTAAATATGTAAGATTTCAAGCAGTTAATTCTTCTGCTATTGCTAATGAGGTTTCTTTTGAAGTCTTGACAGCTTGATTAAAAATATTTAATTTTCTAATTTTTTTATAATTGTATAGCTGTTTATGCAGTACTGTGAAGAATGAGTACTTTGAGCAAATCCGCTGTTTTATAGAATGAAAGATAATGTATTTCAAACTTGATCGAATTGGTTAGACATAAATGTTCATTTATTGAGCTCAAATGGCATATATCCTCTTGGAATTTTTGCTTTGTATTTAGCAGCTACTTTGTTCTAATAATCTGTCACCTTTGATTTATTTAGCCTTACAAAGATTAAAAGAAATTTCAAAATATTTACATAAATCACCTTGAATGTTTGACTTATGTCTTTGTTTTAAAAGGAAAAATCAGTTATGAAACATACAACTTTGTTCTTATTTTACTAGCCTGGCAGGAAACCTAACAATTGACTATAAAACTATATTTAAAATTATTTTATTTTTGAAGACATTTTTAATTAAGAGCTGTGGAATTATATATTTTTGTAAATAGTTAATGAAGGTCCAGTACTTAGAACCACTTTCTGTCATAGGATACTACATCTAAACTCGTTCATTTCTGTTCACTGTGGTTTCCTGCTGCATTTCTGAGATAAGCCAGGAGACTGCTGGATTACCTCTCTGCAGTTCAGGTCCAAAATTGTCACAGAACATGTTCCTAGAGTCAAGCTACTTAGTCTCAATGTCTGCCTACATTAATATTTGACTCTTGTTTACTTAAAGAGTTGATCACCATAACATTTGTATTAATTTGGGAATTTACTAAAACAAATTTTTTCATATTTTTCCATTTGAAAATGGAACTTCCAGTCTTTTCAGGATACAGCTTATTTATATAAAATATATGTATTTGTGTATAACATCTTTTCAAGCAGAGTTGTCATGTAAGTGTCTGAGGAAGCAAAGCGATAGTAACATGCAAGATGCATGTTTTGTAATTCTCATCAGATTCAGCGTAGCTCAGGAAAATACCTGAACGTTTTAGCACTAGTGAGTGCATTTTTTTTCTGCTCCTGGTGAAATATTAGTTCAAAACATTATTGCTTTCTTTTGCAATAATAGGTAGGGTTTAGCAGATTGGTGCAGTCCTTTGTTTTGGAAAATTTGCATCTCGGATGGCAAAGCTTTGAAAGAACAGAACAGCTAGGAGAATAATGAATTTTGAAGTTAATAGGGGAGTTCACATGGAACTTCTCGGTGATGTATTTAAACCCAGTCTGAAAGTGATACGGCTATAATGCAAATCTTGTTGTTTTCACTTTAAGGCAATGAGGAAGGGTCTCCTGGATGTACTTCCAAAGAATTCACTAGAAGATTTGACAGCAGAAGATTTCAGACTTTTGGTAAATGGCTGTGGTGAAGTAAATGTGCAAATGCTAATCAGCTTTACCTCTTTCAATGATGAGTCAGGTATGAAATAACTTCTTCAGAAACAGCGTTGCAAACACAATGTTTGTTTTGTGTTGAGTAGAGTTACTAGCATTAAACTACCTCTTCTAATTTGACATAAGCTAATCACTGAAAGTCCTAATAAAATTATTACTGTGTTTTTTACATACCTTTGAAAATATTTACCCTCAGTTGGGGGGGACAGCCACATTTTCCAACTTCGTTGTCACTTGATGTTAAATACAATGGTTGTATTATTGGGACCATATCTTTCCTTCTGAAAGTTCTGACCTAACTTTAGAGCTATAAATGTGCTGAATGCAGTCTAATTTCTTATATACATTTTGCTGTTGGTGGGCTTTTGGGGATGGAGAGGATGGGAGTTGTACTGAGGTGTGTCAGAGTTAGTCTTTACATTCGGAAGTATGTGTATTAGTTTTGAAATTACTGTTGTGTCCAATATCAGAACTTTATGATAAGATTATAGCTGAGATCCAACTTGCAGTACATGTAAAATAGATCTCTTAATATTTCTTGTTCAGTGTACCAGCTGAATTACATATCTCTTTTATTTCACACAGGAGAAAATGCTGAGAAGCTTTTGCAGTTCAAGCGTTGGTTTTGGTCCATTGTTGAGAAGATGAGTATGACAGAAAGACAAGATCTAGTAAGTTGTCGTTTCTCAGTGGAAATGTGCAGAAGAATAACTGACATAACTACTGTTTTTAACTGTGTCTACCTGCAGAGACTTTGTATGTGAAGAGTTAAGGTGGTGGTGCAGGGGAGTAGGGATTGGTTAGACTTTCAGTTCTGGAAACACAAGGTGTGAATCCTAGACCTCCTTGCAACTGAAAGTAAGTGTGGTGTGTCTTTGTCCACACTGACAGGTCTGTGATGGAAGCACAGTTACAGTGTCTGCACAGTCATTCTTGAGCTGAGTAACTCTGGTTAGTCAACTGTGTTTTGGGCTAGGAGAGTTTTGAGGTTGAGTTTTCTCTCTGGATCTCCTGCTCTCCTGACTTGTGTATCCTGAGGGCAACACCCGTGTCCTCTCTGTAAGATGTTGGTAATGATACTGTCTCTTTCTTGGAGCCCTTCAGGAATAGTTGATGAGAAGCATGAAAGATCAAGATACTGTTCAGGGAGTTTCATTTTGGAAAACTTGCCTGTAAATTGTTTTCACTGCATGCTTCTTAAAACTATTTGCTTTTATCTTCCTTCTACTTAAGGTGCTATCTTTCTTTTACAGTTTGATAAAAGGAAACAAGGACTAATTTGAAAAGCAGAAAATCTAGAGCACATTTGTTAAGGAGTATCTATGGTTACACTTTGGTAATGACTATGCTATGCAAGTCAATATTTCACACTTGAGACAAAAATCAAACATTGTATGTTGCTGCCTTCTGTCTGTACAAGTACTTTATTTGTGAGAGATTCCTGCATTTTGTATTGATTGCACTCACCATCTTCCGTGATGGATTTGGGGACATTTCATTTACAGAGGATTTTTTGAGACAGGATCATTTTGAGTGCTGCTTTTGTCAGTTTTAAGAGAAGTATATAATGTAATGAGTAATTGAGGAAAGGAAGAGAAGGAAGCTACCACAAAAGCACGTAGCACGAGCACTGAGTTTCGCTGGCGTATTGAACGCAATGTCGTGTGATCCAGCTTGCTGTGACTGTGCAGTTCTTCTTTATCCCATCTCTAGACAACATGGAGGTAACGTGAATTTTAAATGCTGTCTTCTTTTTTCAGGTTTATTTTTGGACCTCAAGTCCATCATTGCCTGCCAGTGAGGAGGGATTCCAGCCTATGCCGTCAATCACAATAAGACCACCAGATGACCAACATCTTCCTACAGCAAACACTTGCATTTCTCGCCTTTATGTCCCACTCTATTCCTCTAAGCAGATTTTGAAACAGAAATTGTTACTCGCCATTAAGACCAAGAATTTTGGTTTTGTGTAGAGTATAAAAAGTGTGTATTGCTGTGTAATATTACTAGCTAAGTTTTGTAGATTTTTCCATTTGTCTATAAAAGTTTATGAAAGTTAATGCTGTCATACCCCTGGTGGTACTTTAAAGATTTAAATGCAAACATTCCTGTACTAAATTTGTAACGTAAAGGCCTAAGGAGCTCTGGCAATATCTGATTGCAACAGTTTGCTGGTCAGTACCTCCTTTGCCTAACCCCAGCCAAAGATGACAGCAGAACAATATAATTTACACTGTGATTTATCTTTTTGCTGAGGGAAAATATGTAAAATGTTCTGAAAATTCACTGCTGCCTTTGTGGAAAGTGTTTCAGCAAAGGTTCTTGTATAGAGGGAGTAGGGAATTTCGAAATAAAAAATTAAGTATGTTCTGTGGTTTATTTTAACTTTTTTTATGGTGTTTAATTTGTGGTTGGCTGCAGTTGTGTATCATGTATATTGAACTTGTAAAAAGTTCCTGACAGCTCAGATCCTGGAGTTGGGATCGTTCACTTACGAAACCACTTTCTTTGCAATTTTTGTTCTGATTGCATTGAACTCTGGTGCATCAGATACCATCACTAATATTTTGCATGTAATCTGTACCTTTAGTGGGGTTGTGTTGGGTTTGTTTTTTTTTTTGTACATATGATGAGGCCAATGCACAGTATTTCCTAGTTCACAATCAACATTTTTGTATCCCTGTTTCAGTGAACAGACAGTCAGGAGATTGTTCCACTACCAGTTCTAACCCGACACTTGTACTACATTATCTAACTATGTAAACTCAGCCTGGGCACTTTCTGGTAACTGTAAAATGTTTATAAGATCATGATTATTGAAGATACATTTTGGGAAACTTCAATGTTCGTGAGCAGCTTAACTTCTTTTGTATCTAGCCTTTTTTTAAGTATCTTGTTACAGTTTTTTAATAAAGAAATTACAGACAAAATACAAAGTCATACTGAAGAAACAATAGTTTTTATTTATTTAGCCATTTATACTTTATCTAACAGCATACACTAAACACAGTTGTTCATTAAAATTCTGAATTTTGTAACTGAAAAATTGACCTGCAGAAGACGTTCAGCCCACATTTTACAGTTAGCAGAGAATCCTGAATGAAACGGGCCAGGCAACCCCTTCTTTTCACAGAATTGGTTTGAAGGGAAAGTGGCTTGTTCTGAAAAACCTCGAGGTAATTAGCTTAGAATAAAATTCTTAAACTGCTTTGTAGGGGGTTCTACTGTATGTTCACTTTGGAAGTGGCTGGTTGCTTTTGGGGGGGCAGTCTTTGACCGTAACCTAGGACGTGTTTTCCCTAATGCTTGAGAGGCTTTTTGAGAGTTAGGAAGTGATTAAAAAAGGAAGGAGCTGCTTTTTCTGCGTCAAAACAAATTTCTAAGAGCTTAGCAGACGAAAGTATTGAAGGTTAAACCTTTTGTTGTGGTGTTCTCTGTCTTTCTTGCTTCTCCAACCCCATGAGTCCATGTTAGTGATACTTTGTTTTCTTTCTTCCTTTTGTTGGGACAAGCTAAACTTACAACAGAATTCACCTTTGCCAGAACTCCACTGGGTTTTCATTTCTGTCAGCTAGTCGATGATGACCAGAAGTTACCTACAGCTGTGATTTTCAAAAAAGCCTCTATTTTCGTCATTTATCTAGTTGCTAGAGGTACAGAGGACAGTTGAGATCAGCAGTTCTCATTGTTTTCAGCACTGATGCTGAAAATCCTATTTTCTAAATAAGGCTGTTTCGGGCTTGTGTAGTTCAACTGCAGATAAATCAAGTAAACAGATGTAGGATTATTTTTTGCATGTATTAATACTTCCTAAATCACTTGTCCTAGAAAAGGATAGCTTGAATGTATGAGGATTGGAGTCTGTTCTGGATTTCCTGTTGTGACCTCCAGTGTATTTTAAGTTCAAGACTTTATTAGATTTTACTATGCTAGTATCAATTAAAAACAAAAAGCAGTACAGCTACACAAGTCTAGCTATAGGTGTGTTAGTATAGAGAAAATGTGTACTGGTACGGCTGTTCTCATATGCTAAGGAGGATAGTTTTAAAAGGTACGAAGCAACGTATACCTTATGCCTGGATTTCTAACTGGTGTAATTATTTCCATTACCAAAAACGCCTCTAATTGAAATGTGTGAAGTTAGTATAAAGCAACAAAGGAACTGTCTAGAATAGGCATCAAGTCTGCAGTCTGTAAAAAATAAAGCTCCCTCCCTCACAAAGCTTTGTGAGGCTTGATGTATTAAAAAGTATCCAAGGCCCTTGGATGAAAGGCCATATATAAATGTAAAGTACTGTGTGTATATATATATGTATTGTGTGTATATTGTATATAAGTGTATGTGTATGTATAACATATAAATATATGTTATATGTATATATATTTCTGTATATAGCTTAAACATTTTTTAAGTCCTGTAATGTAAAGCTAGACAAAAATTACGCAGGTAACTAACCGTAGCCCACCATATATACACACACAAGGCATTCTGATAAGTGGAGAGGGAATCTAGAATGATTTGTGCTGTCGTCATTGACTTGAAATGTGTATGTAGCTTTATAAATAGCTTTTTTCCTCTGTATGGTATATTTAAACTATATCAAGATTTTAATAAGAAAAATGTTTATTAAAATCATACACTTCATCTCCCTCTGACTTAAGCCCTTCTGTTAGTTCACTTTTAAGATGTGGTAGAGAAACTAGTTAAAAGGAAAATTCTGTAATGTTTACATGTTTTTAATAGTCTAAATCCTTAGCTGAAACAGGAGATAAAGGTAGCTACTAATAAAACATTATCACCACCTACTAAACTAGCTCCTATTCTGAATCTAGGGAACACTGACACCTTAGTGCTAACTTCCATGGCTAACTCTCGGCACTGGTTTCTGTTCCTTAGCTGACTGTATCCAACACAGAAGGTAGATCGCTTGCTCCAGTGTTGTTAGTTTTCCAGAAGTGAAAAATTGTATGGACTTGTCGTCTGGTTAGTCTGGGAGTGACTTTTCTTTCCTGCAAGTTAGTCATTTGGTCATCAGACAATGTGCAGTGTAAAAGCTGTAAACTGGCAGATTCGTGAATCAAAGGCAATAACCCTTCTTGTAGGGCAGCAGTTGTGCGGGGTGGCGGAGGAAAGAAAATTTTCTAATCTCTTAACCTACCTTTATCTTTGTATCATTTGCACAATTGTATGCAGAGCTGCTGTGTTTTGGAAGTGTACTTGCACACGTGCACCCGAAGAGGATTGTGCAGAGACCTGGGGTGCGGGCCCTTGGGGGTGTCTGGCACAGGGGCGGGAGAGGTCTGCGCTCAACCCCCAGCACCCACTGTGCGGCTGGCGGGGACCCCCATCAGCACCCCTCTTTGGCAGTCCTGGCACCGTGGGGATGGTTGTTCAGCAGATCGGTGGTAGCCTTCTCGGAGGAATCTCCCTGCGCTCCTCACTCTAACTTCATAATGCTCTTACAAGCTGTGGATCATGTCTCTCTCTGTGAATCTGTAAATGCCATTCTGAGCTTTTTCTGTATTCGTACTCTTTGCTTCATTGACACTTGCATTTCTCTGGCTTCCTCTAAGGAAACTGCAGATAACTAGCTTAGTAGCTTTGATTCCCTCTTTTTTAAGCTTTGTATGATTTGACCTTTTTTATAAACTCTTCAGTTTTCCTTTTTAAGAACAGTTCTGCCAAAATCAAATAGAAAATTCTGCAAGTCTGTATTAACTGCATTTCAGTGCGTTTGGCATTTGCTTATCCCGAGGTCTGAATGTCCGCACACAGATTGAAATGTGTAGGTGAACTGGTCATGGGAAGCTTCAGCGTCTCTCTGGAACTCACGGTGCCGGAGTTCCTGCAGGGTCTGCGTGGGGAGGACACGAATGGCGTCACAGCTGGACTCCGTCACAGCGCAGGTATTGCCCGGCCGGACCTCTTGCATCAGCAGCAGCACCTGCCGGCCCTTACCTGGTGGGAAATTGCTGTCGTGGTTTTCGTTTGTGGCTATTTGAGAATCTTGTCATTGAGCGGATTTGCTGAACTGAGAAGCGCAGAGGGCTTTTAAATTTTTATATAGCTTTTAAGGATTATCTGTGGAGTTGCCTTTACTAGGATAACTTTGTCTTGCTTGAAACACAAGCCTGTAAGTGAGACTTCTGTTCTCCCCCTTTGTTCATGGCTTTCCTACTATAAAGGTATGTTTTGTCATTACATGTCACCACAAGTTACTGTTAGAGTAATGCACCATTTATTATAGTAAGCAGCAGTCAGTTGTTCCCAAGTGTTTCAGGACTTCTTTCCATCATGGTGAAACTTTTTGGTATCCCTTGTGCAGTGACAATGGCAGCTAATGCAAATGTTTGAGTACTGTAGTTGTGCGAGCCTGCTGGAAAATAAGTTGCTGCCACAACCTGTGGTAAGGTTTCTTTCTCCACAAGGACACTCTTTTAGGAAAATAGTCATTTTGGACCCACTGAAATGATTCATAAATTGATTTTCATACAGTGAACAGTTTTAAGATGAAAAAGCAGATTTCACTTTAATTTATAAACTAAAATTCTTCAATATACCTGAAATAGCATTCTTCATAGGAAAAAAAAGAAAGGTATTTATAAAGCATTTTTGAAAGTAAGCTACATATTCCCAAAATAAGTAGCATCTTTTGGGGAAGGAGGAAAGAGGCATTGTAGTTCAAGCTGTGATACCTGCATCTTGGATGCCTTAAAAGATTAAATTTTGGGACACAATTTGTATCAGTAACATTCTTTGCCTTGTCATGAAAGAGTACTTTTCCCAAAAAGTTGTAATTGATGCTAGTGTAGAGTGCATTTTTTCATTGCTTTTATTATTTTCAGAACTACTAAATACAGCATAAACTTGCGGATTGTTCTCGTTCATGTATTTCCAAAGGAGAATGTGGACAGGCCTTTTTTTTTGAGTGGGTCAAAATTGCTCCATTGGACAGAGCAAGCTTTGGGGATGCAAAGCTGTGCTAGTAAGCCCATAGGGTCTAGGACTGTCCGATGGCATCCTAAAGGTGTGTGCTGCTGCTGCACCTCCATTAATTGCAATTAATCAGAGTCCCCCCCATGCATAAACACCTCCCCAGCTCCTTGGCGCGTGTGTTTTGGGTGAGGAGCCGTGGGGAGGCGGCAGGACAGCAGGACAGCGGCCACACCAGCGGGCAGGGCGGAGCTGAGGAATGAATGCAGCTCCCACCACCCGCCAGGGAGCTTGTTCTAAACCCGACATCACAGGCAAACCTGAGTAATCTGAAATCCTGCAAAGTCCTGCATAATGCTGTATTTCATATGCATGGTTATTCTGCTTGTAAACTATTTTACAGTTCCACAAGTGCTTTTCTGTATTTCGGTATCATGTACATGATGTAATTAATTTCTATAAAACAAAGCTAACAGTAATTGGTGGATTTTTGTGGAGGTGCAAGAACAGCCAACTGCTGTTTCATTAACCCTTGTGGTACGTTTCCTTTGCCCTATTTTTCCTTTGTATATTCTTGTAATCTTTAGGCACCATGTAAGTAGATGTTTGCTGTGCATCTGTAAAAGGGCAGGTGTGACTTTAAGAAGTTATTCCCAAGTACTTGAATGCCTTTCTATTGCTAATTATATTGATTTGTGATAGTTCTTAAACCTTGTCAAATAGGACAATCCCTTATTTGGTGAATTTTGAACCAGCGGCCAGGGTAATCAGGTTAGCAGGCTAAGACAACTGATAGGCAGGTCAATGTCATTTAAGTATGCTTGAGCCTTGCTGCTTGTTGGTTTTGGCCCAGAAACTCACACATGTCCCTCAAGCTGTCAGCACACTCTGCATTACACACATCATATAATTTGTCAGTGTTAATGGGTCAGGTGGGTTTACTCTACGTCAATCTAATTGTTTGCTCTGGGCCAAAACCCAAATCCCTGGTAGTCAGGATGCCAGTGAGTAGAGCTGTTGTTGGATGTGAATATTGAGCAACTTGCATGGGTATCTCTGCATTAATAAAACTTAGAGGCTGACTCAGAGCAGTCATCAGGTAAGAGCAGATATTGTTAGTGTGAAACCACCTTTTCTCATTATTTGTGTGTTTCTGGTGTGCTGTTCAGTAACTTGCTGCTCAGGCATCTGTTTCTACTCAGAAAACTCCATGCAAGAAAACCAAGGCTGTTCTCATGCTTAGGACCAGCATGGTCACCCGTGCTGCACAGGTCTCACCAGTGAACTTCCCTCGCCCCTGCCCTTGTGAGGTTTGAGCTTCTCTCATAAGACTTAAAAAAGCCGCAGGAGGCAGATACGGTCCAGAGGAGCCCAGCTGGCCCAGCTCCCACTGCCCACGCTTGGGAAACAGGGAGAGAGGAGGTCTCAGTCTCTCTGTGGTGGCCAGGTGCCTTAAGTGTATATATATATATATATATATATATATATATATATCCAAAATTCTTAATGACAGAGAACTAAGTAACCAAAGGTTACCCTTCTAGAAAAGGATACCAGACTCCCTCGCAGCCCGTCCTGTGTTCCTTGCCTGGCTGAGGGGTGGTTGGGGATGTTTGGCTGGCGCTTTGCCTGGTCGCGGGGAGGGTGCTCAGTGTCCATGGACTTGTCTCCACCGAGGAACACTAGGCCTCTGGGTCCTTCTCTTCCTGAGGGGACCACCTGGGCTCTGGCATTTCTCTTGGCCTCTGAAGAGCGGCTCAGTCCTGCTTCTGTGCTGCCTGGCTGTCTTGGTGCTGAAAAACATCTAGTTCTTGCTCGATGGCATTTGCTTTTAGATTTGTGTCTTTGATTTCAGGTCTTCATGACAAACCACGCTGCACCCACTAGGTGGGACTTTTCTTCTGGTTTTCCTATGGACTACTTGATTGTTTTGGTAAATGACACACATGTGTACAGGAAAGGGGTCTGAGAGCCGAGCCAGCTTTGGGATGAGGAAAGAAGAGGAAACTGCTGAACTCTGCCCATTCCCAGCTCCGGATGAAATCTTTCTGCTCGCAAGAAGTGACAGAAACAAATGTCGGTGGTACTTATAGTCGTGTTGTTTGCACTCACAGGTGCTGCAAGAACCTCCAAGCGCTACAACTATTGTGCAATTACTGGAGGGTGTTTTGAGGTCTGTATTAGCTGTTTTCTGTCTCCATCCGTCCCGACAGCAGCAGGCCGGGGCACCGGGCCGGCGGGCACAGCCCGGAGAGCGGTTCTGAGCACCGGCTTCTTTCCCGCTCCCGCTGGAGCCCGGGGACCGCAGAGCCCTTCGCCGCCGGGAGCCCAACGCTGCGGGGGCGGCTCCTGCTCAGCAGCCGGCTCCCCGTGCCCGGGGCCGGGCCAGGCTGGGCCGCGCCGCCCTCAGGTCCTTACCGCTGCGCCCGGGGCCGCCGCCGTTGTCCGCCCGCCCCGCCCCGCCCCGGGGAGGAGCAGCGGCCGTTCCTCCTTCAACCGCCACCGCCCACTCACGGCCCAGTCGCCGCCGGCCATGGGCGAGCGCCAGGGGCGAGCGGTTCTGCAGGAGGCGGCCGGCCCGGAGCGGGTAAGGCCGGGGCCGGGCCCGCCCGGGAGTGCTGTCGCGGGCGTGCGGTGTCTGCGGGCGGCGGCAGCGCAGCCCTGACCGCGGTCGTGGCTCCGGCCTTGCAGGCACCTGCCCCGCCGGGCCCTGCCCGAGCCGCCGCCTCCGGCCGGGCGTTGCGGTCTCCGGTAGTGCCGGTAGTGCCGGGGAGCCGGTGGCTGGTGCTGCCTCCCCGCCGGGACAGGCCCGCCCCGGGCAGCGCGGGAGGGCACGGGGGGGTCCCGGCCGCGGTGGCTTCACCCCGACCGGCCTGGGGATCTACTGGCAGGGCTCGGTGCCGGCGCTTTGGGCGGCCCTGGAGAGGGCACAGGGTCGCCCTGGTGTCCTTGTCCCGCTGGGGCGGGTCGAACCCTTGGGCAGCGTGACCGCGGGCAGCACTGCGAGGGCGGTGTGATGGGTAAACACCCGCAGCCGGGCCGGGGTGACCGCTTGGTGTGCGGCACCGGCAGCACAGGGCCCTGATCAACTAAGTGCTTCAGTTGTATAATCATTACACCCTGCCACGCTGTGGGGTCTGGGCTTAAAGAGCTGCGACTATCTGGACTGGGAGGGCAGAGCTCATCCCCTCTGCCCCGAGCAGCCGTGAAGGCCGGCAAGGGTGGAGTGGGGTGGTCCTGGCATCCCAGCCCCTGCGCACCAGGAGAGCGCAGCCCTGTGCGGCCTCCGGTAGTGCCGGGGAGCCTGGGAGATGTCTGAGCTCTGTTCTGGGTTCTCTCCAGGATGACTCTACAAAGCCAGGCTGAGGTGTGTGAAGGTTAAAGATCTTTATGGCAGAGAAGCCCACCTGGTCTTCCCAAACCTTTGTGTCTCTGCAGTACTCAAGTTTGCAAAAGCTAGGATGTGCTGTGTTCAATACAAGCCTAAAAACCCTCAATGTTTCTGTCTGTGAACCGTAACATGCTGTACCTACAATGAAGAAGTGGTCTCTCAGATCTGCCAGAGGCAAGCACTAGTCCTGTGCTTCAGCTCAGGCTGCAGAACACACAGGTGGTGTGATCCTCAGCTGCAGTGCACTGGAGCCGTCTCTGCTGGAGTGCTGGTGACCTGCCCAGTCTCGCTGCTGGCCTGGGCTGCCCAGGGCTGACCTGAAGCCTGTGGGAGCTCCTGGGATGCACGAGCAGCCTGTTACTGGGGTGTGGAAGGGCTCGTGATCACACACCGTGACGTGGCATGTGCCACATCCCAGTGCTGGCCCGGCCAGTGCCTTTAGCTTTTTCCCTGGCTACAGCTGATATAGGGCATGTAACTGAGGCTCTTGCACATGGAGCCCAACAGCTGTTGTCATGGCACGGTGGTTGTATGTGTGTATATATGTTGTTTCCTAAATTTGAAAGTAATGGAAAGAACTTCAGTACCACTTAGGCAGCCTTTGTTGTCTGTTAGCTTATTGTCATCACCAGAAGAGTTCATGTCTAGCAGTTGCAGAATAACTAGGATACGATGTATTGGAGTGTGTCCAGGAAGGGGCTGATGATTAAGAGGCTGGACCATCTGTCATATGAAGAGAGGCCATGAGTGCTGGGGCTGTCCAGCCTTGGGAAGGCTCTGGGGGATCTCGTCAGTGTGTGTAAATACCTCGTGGGGGGAATAAAGGAGATGGAGCCAGGCTCTTACAGTGTTGCCCTGTAATGGGACCAAAGGCAATGGGTACACACTGAAACACAGGTGGTTACATTTGCACATAAGATATTTTGATATTGTGAAGGTGGTGAAATGCTGGCACAGGTGTTCACAGAGGCTATGTAGTCTCCATCCTTGGAGATACTGAAACCTCGGTTGAATGTGGTCCTGGGCAGTCTGCTCTGGCTGATGCTGCTAGAGCAGGAGTTGGGCAGTGCCCTGCCAGCCTCAACTCTTCTATGCATTTGACTTACATTGCCTGAACAGAAAGTAGCACGTTTGCATTATAAACTGGATGCTCTTTGCTATTATGGCAGGTATTGACTGTTTAATGCACTATCATAGGATCAAGGAGAAGATTCAGGGTGCAAATTGAGAGCAGGAGGTGTATTGGCCTGGTGTCTGTTAGCTTCTCCAGCTGCCCGTACTGCTGCCAGGCTGCAGGGCTGGGAACGCGTTGGGCTCCTTCAGTGCAAGGCGGTGGCTGCTCTGAAGCCCCAGCAGCAAAATCAGAATGTGCCGTTTATCTGAAATGCAGTTAGAAAAGGATCTTCCATTAATTTTCAGCTGAGAGGTACCAAGATGTGTACTGCATTAACAAACAGACTAGGTAACAAGTATTAGTCTGGTAAAACTTTGGTGAAGAGGAGTGGAAATCAAAAGGGAGAGAGACAGGACTGCCTTGTGGCCAGGAGCTGTCTGCCTGCCTGTGAATCTCCTCCCCACCCCAGAAGGGGTTAACAAAGGTGGGAGGTGGGTTGAGGGGCAGGTTGCAGTATGGCATAGTCTCTGTGGGCTGACCCTTCCTTTTTGTGAAGTTAAAAACCCCTCACCTATTTATTCTTAAAAAAATCTACCGTTTTTGAGTTTGGTGTGGTGGTCCTTGGCGGGGTTGTGCCACCACTTGGAGTCTTTGGCTCCTGGAAGTCGTCTTTCTGCTCTCCTGCCATCAGGGCTCTCCAGAGCATACACAGGTCTTTTCTTCTGCTCTTGCTTTCTGTCTCACTGTGCACGGGCAGTATTTCTGGTGTGTTGATCCCTCTCTCTGTATCCTGTGGTGTGGCAGCTATTGGAGTTAGAGGCTTCTGGAAAAATGACAGGTTCTCCTTGTCTCAGTGTTGCCTCCAGTTTTCCTGCCATGCTGGAATTTTCCTCTTCCTGTGCTCTGCTTCACTTCTCTACACCACAAGTGTTTTCCAAGTTATCTCCCTGTGTTATGAGCCCTGCATGCTCGCTTTTGAATAGCTCAGGGACATCAAGGATGAGGCTAGCAACTGCTAGGCCACCTTGTTAGGCTAAAATAAATAATTGGGGATAGTCACCACGCAGAATAGAAGGGTTTTGCCCAGGAAAATGCTGAGCTATCAAGGAAGGCTTCTGCAGTCATTCCTTTTTCAGGATGACAGCTGGTGCAGAAGCAGATGGGGATGCTGGCTGTGTCCAGGCCCTGAGAAGGTGTGTAAGGCAGGGTGCTGTCCCTGCCGGGCCCGAATTCTCCCCTGTGGCATTTCCAGGGGCTGACTGCAATCGTCTCTGTGTCCCAGGAAATACAAAAGGTCTTGCACTCTTGCGGCCTTCAGCAGAGACTCTGCAAGATGATGCTGGCCAAGTTGTCTCATGTAATTGAGTAACATTTAAAATATAATAAAGTGGAAAAATTGTAACCCAGAATGTGCTTCCTGATGTGTTTTCTTTGGGAATCTGCGGAACCTATGCCAGCTATGCAATGTGCATATGCGTTTTGCTTTTGTTTGCTTTTTTAAATGAGAGTAGAATTATTGGTTTGAGGGTATTTTTCCAAATGGAAGTAAAGGATTGCTTTTTATTATGTAAATGGTTACAAGCAGACTGGGTAGGAAAAGGACTTTGGCACCTCCTTAGCAGAACAGAAGCAATGATATTCAAAACCTTTTGTTCCCCTTCCGTGCTGTATTTTATCTAATACCTCATATACTTCCTGTGGTTAGTTATCCTCTACAGCAGTGTCAGTGGGGCCTCAGAACTGACCCAGAATGGTGTCCTGCAGGCTAAATTTGTGGCTGGTGTGAGTCACCAGCCCTTCTGGAGAGGCCGCAGCAAGGTGTCCTGACAGCTCTTCACCACGGTTGTCTCCAGTAGGTGCTTGGCGACGTGCCTGGCAGGGATGGTGCTGGGTGGTGATCCCAGGAGCCGATGTCCCTGGCTGGAGGCGAGGTGAAGGGCTTGCTCGTGGGGTGTCCTCTCTGTGCTGCTCTGCCATGGCCTGTCTCCCAGATGTCAGCCGGGCTGGTGGCTCTCTGAGGACAAGCTGTGCCCGGGCGTTCTCCAGGTCTTGTGCAGAGGGAGCGGGGTGGGGATGGGTGACTCCATGCAGGGGTTTTACTGCTGGCTGCTGTTGGAAAGAGGCACAGAGCTTTGTGTTAGCATTGGAGGGACAGCCTAGAGAGCAGCCTCCAAACTGCTGCTCACCACAGGATTGAAACACAAACCTCTGTGTGGGGACTTGCTGTAACGTAGGCTGTTCCTCTACCAGGCGAGATCAGTTCCTTTGATCTCATGGCATTTTTAAGAAAGCCCGTGCAGGCCCAGTGGCTTGATGTGAAGCGAGTGATTTGGAGGTGACCTGCACAGTGATCCTTGGGAAACTGTGCTGGGTGCGGGCCGGCAGCAGCGTGCAGTGGCCTCGCACACATCTCCCCACCTGCAGTACCGCAGCAGCCGGGGACACCTTCTGGGGCAGGTTTCCCTCTTGCACTGCAGAAAGCCTTTGTTTGGCATGCAGGTGTCGGGCACTTCCCGGTACCGGTGCAGCTGGGAGGGAGTGGTTGGTGCAAGCGGTGCCGGGCAGAGCTGGGCAGACAGACAGGCGGCAGAGCTGGGCAGACAGGCAGCAGAGCCATCCCCGCACAGATGGAGGGCGAGGGGGCAGGGATGCCAG
This sequence comes from Columba livia, assembly GCF_036013475.1. Taxonomy (NCBI): domain Eukaryota; kingdom Metazoa; phylum Chordata; class Aves; order Columbiformes; family Columbidae; genus Columba; species Columba livia. The sequence goes on along the minus strand of NC_088603.1, from coordinate 140,824,966 downwards.
GGACAGGTGGTGCATCCGCCCTGGGGGAACAGGTGAGTGCGTGACGCAGGTAGCTTTTGAACCACACCTTTGGGATATGGGGAAGAGGAAGAATAAGTAACAGCAAACTTAATCAGAACTTTGCTTTATCTTCAGAGCCCCTCTCCAAATGTGGCTGAAAATGGCTTGGACCCTGACGAGGAGCCTCTTCTCAGAAAAAATCCCCGCCGGTTTGTCATCTTCCCCATCCAGTACCCAGACATATGGAAAATGTATAAACAGGCTCAGGCCTCTTTTTGGACAGCAGAAGAGGTGAGCCCTGGGGTGAGGGGGTTGGCACAAGGTGCTCAGACTGGGGTCCTGGTGCTTCCTTCCCAGCTCTGCTGCTGGTGTCCACGGTGTGAGGGTTGGAGGATTGCATCAAACATGAGGTGCCTGCACCAGCACAGCACTCCCTTTGTGGGCAGTGGAAAGAAAGCTGCTTCCATGGGATGATTCAGTGGAGCTGGTTCAGGTGTTTGGTTTAGGACAGGGTGGAATTGTATCCTGGGACACTTGTGTATGGTCAGATATCTCTTCATACCTGCCCATGTAAGATGTTCTGGGCAATTTCATGTGAATGCTGTTCTTCAGTGTTAGGCACCTGTTTTCCAGAAAGATGGTCATAATCGGGGACATTTGCTAAAAATGCTTCTAATTGACTCCTGATAGCCCTGGTCAGATGCTTGCACTGTGTTATAGTGGAAGCTGTAAGTTTTTCCCCGAGGCTGCTGGTTAGCCAGACCTGAGCAGTACTCAGCTCACGACACTTGTAGCAGCGGAGGGTTCTGAACACTGCACTGATCTGGAGAGACTGCCTGCCAGCTGAGCTGGTTGTTGCAACTCGAAGCTTCTGCAGCCTTTGCTCATTTGTGAGCAGTGATGTGCAGTTGCAGAGGGGTGAGCTGAAAGCACTGGCAGGCTCTAAATAGGCCAGAAAGCACTCTGGGATGGCGAGGAGCAGCTGTCTGTAGAAGTGTTATTCTATGCCTGCCTGGGAGGCTTGCTGCCCTGCTGCAGAAGTTGATTAAGCCGTTTAAGAAAAGGCATTTAAACTCCTGCCTGATCAGCATTGCCCATTTACCATGTTACTGGTTCCTCCTTACACTGTCCTACCACCTGTCCGTGCATTTCCAATTGAACTGGCAAGTTAACTGTAAAACTGGTCTGTGTATGTATATATACACACATATATGTGAACATGTTTATATAGGCATACACGTACATACATATATAAGTTTTTAGGCCTGTTATGTTTTTCACACCTGGCCCTACTTCTGCTGTGGTTCAGACTTCCCTCCCTCCAAACAAAAAAACAAACAAAGGCCTATGCAAAGGAAATTGTGGTTTTCTGCCATGGCTAGAATTCAGTCTGATAGCCGAGAGCAGTTGCCCTGAGCCGTTCTTTGTTGAGATGGAGGCTGAACACCTGCCAAAGGCAGAAGTCCCCTCAGTCCATCTTTTCACACACCTGCATATAGGTTTCTTGGAGTATCAGTATTTATTTCAAGTAGAGTTTAAGTGTCTCAGAGTGAGCTCTGCGTATTGGTGCATGTTCATATTCATGACAAGAAGATACTAATGCTTTTCAAACTGTGATTGATTTATAATTCGATATACACTGATTTTTATTCCAAATTACAAAAATGTAAACTGTGAAGCAAACACGTGATGTTACTGTTTCAGAGAGAGACGACAGTATGGCAGTGTGCCTATTGTCTTTTGCAGTCACATATATTTAAATACTCTACATGTAAAGATTTGAGAGCAAATGCCAAAACTGTGCCTGTCATTTGACTAGGCCGGTTCTGTTCATACAGAATGGCAAACTCAAAAGGGCAATAACGTTTTTCTTTTCTCTTTTAATTAGGTTGATTTGTCGAAGGACCTTCCTCACTGGAACAAGCTGAAAGCAGATGAAAAATACTTTATCTCTCATATTCTGGCATTTTTTGCAGCCAGTGATGGAATTGTAAATGAAAACCTGGTGAGAGAGCTTTACAGCAGGCTTGAATGCTTACTGATTTTATTTGCTTATTGGCTTTTCATTTTTATTTTCTCAAATTAATGCCTAAGTTTATTAAACGCCTACCTTGTTTCCTTCCCATCATCTCACCTTTGCCATGGGGAATAAGCAGCTTGTTCTGCTGGGGCTGGTGTCTGAGTTAAATTGGGTCAGCTGTGGTCAACGGGACTCCAGATTGCATCACTCTTGGACATAGTTTTTAAGCTCACCCTTCTGCCTGTCTGTGGTGATCCACATTTTTCAATTAATTAATACAACCCTGTGCTTCTTCCAGTACTTGTGTTAGATGAGAAGTAGGAAGGGATTGTGCTGTGCCATGTTCTGTATTCTTCATTTCAGTAAAGTCCATTTTGCTCTTGCTGAATGGCATCCTAGAGCCTTTTAGGGCTGCAGGTGGGTGCTGCTAAAAAGGTGGAGAAATCTTTCTGCTGAAATCAGTTCTGGGCTGCCGAATGTCTCACTACAGGTTATCACTGGTATCTTTCTGCAAATGCCTAGTTTAGATCTTGAATGTCTAAAATGTGTAGAATATGTCATGGTGTATGTGTATGTATTGCATGAACACATCTTATGTCATACTGTTGGTTTTTTTTAATGATGAACAAAAGATTTGAGGCTTTGTTCAATATGAAGTGTTTGCTATTGCAGTATTTTGCTGTTCTCCTGTGTACATGTGCCCTCATGCTTCACTGCAGCTCTCTATCCAAGACACCCAGCAGACATTTACTTCTGGCTAGCTTGCTTTATTTCCTTCTGCCCCACACCTGTCCTATTGACATATCTGTTAATAAAGTAGGGCAGAGCTGTTCCCATCCTTTCTCTGTGGCAGAGATCTGTTGTCTCCCCCATTAAGCTTAGGGTGCTGTCAAGCAGGACTGTTTTTGCTGTTCTCATTGCCATGCTTTCTGGTTTTATTAGGTGGCACGTTTTAGTCAGGAGGTGCAGATCCCAGAAGCTCGTTGTTTCTATGGCTTTCAGATTCTCATTGAGAACGTTCACTCAGAGATGTACAGCTTGCTCATAGACACCTACATCAAAGATCCTGAGAAAAGGTAAACTTCTGGATACATTACAGACCCACGTGAAATCTGTCACGTAGTCCAGCAGCAGCTGTCTTGTGTTTCGTACTGACTTACTGGGGGAGTTGGGGACGGTTCCTTAAGGCGTTCAAGGCCACGTGCTGTCCTTTTCCAACAGACGGGATGAGGGATGAGTTAACTCTAAACGCAACACGCGCCCTGACTCAACAGATGAGACCAGGTGTGGGTTAACTCTGGGTTAATTCTGTGTGGTTATGTGAAGTGAATGACAGACAATCACTCCCGAGGTCCAGTTCAATTATGAGTTTATTAAAAGTACATGTTGGAATACCAGTTACAGCGAATAGTGACTTGGCAAAAGTATAACAGAACGTATCAACACATTAACAGCAAAAGTCCTACTACGGGTGATGTATTGGCAACCATTAGTAGCTATAATATGAAATTTAACCAGAACCCAACAGCAGAGCTTAAAGTGATGTTACACTTATGTTCACAAGGCAAAGAGAGAAAGGGAGTGGTAGAGAGGGAAGGAAAACTAAGGTATAAGAGAGAGAAAGAGAGTAATATATCACAGAAGAGACAAAGAAATTGGGGTATAGAAAAAAGGAGAGAAGGAAAGAGCAGAGAGAAAGGAACAAAGAAAAGAGTGAGGGATCCAGTCTCTTACGGCCCCACAGTGTGGATGACAGGACTTGTACGATGATGTACGGCCTCGGTGTTCCATGGCAAGGATGCTGGGGTTTGCAGCTCAGGAGTGCAGCGTCCTCCGATGTCTGGTTCAGTTCCCAAGGCGAGGCTGGTGGGCTGAAGAGTCCTCAGGGTGCTGGATTCCCTCGGTGAGGCTGGTAGGCTGAGGGTCCTCAGGGTGCTGGATTCCCTACCAGTGCTGGATTTGGTGAGCTTTTTTGTAGCTCTCGGGTAAAGGAAAGTCTGGGGCGGGGGAAGGGGTGATTGCAAAAATCGACAAGTCTGGACAAGTCCTGGGCCACGTTGAAGGGTCTCAGCTTTTCCCCTTTGTTTGCCAAGCTGGGCATACCAGAAGATGGGGCTATGTGCCCTCCAGCACATCCTCCACCTCCAGTGCCAGTCAGCCAGCCTGGTCTGTAGCTTGTCGTTGATATGTAAATCGCAGTTCCTCCTGCACTGAATGTGTCACCTCCTGTGGCTGGCTGAACTAGTTTCACCACAATATTTCCAGCCACGACCCTTGTCAATACACAACACATGCCTGACCCCCGAAATGGTATTACAGACCAAGCCTTTTGTGGGAGTGTTGGAAGATTAGTTAATATTTGTATAAATCTTTGATTGCAGGAAGTGCAGACTAAGTGAAGTGTTGTTAAAGGTTAGACAAGCTCCTTGTGGTTATTGTGCTCCTGAGCCACTTACTCTCACATCAGCAAAAGATCTGCCTTGGGAAATTGAGTGCTCCTGGGCCAACTGGTGTTTCTAGCATATGCTAATCAACGTATTGCGTCTTTTCAGCTTTTTTGTTATTGGTGATTTTTCATACAATTTGGTCTGCTTGCTTTTAAAGTATTGGGCTCTTTGGAGAGCCCCGTCACCTTTGTCTGGAGAACTTCCTAGTCCCCGTGGTAACAGATTTGCAAAGAAGCACTTTCCCGCAGAGACTCCACCGTGGTGATGGTCAGGCAGAGCTTGGTTTTCCGTGGTGGCTCCTGTGTAGTGACAGTGGGAGGACTGCAAGGTTTCCTCTCAGGTGTTTGGCATGGGAACAGAGCCTGAGCTCCTGGGAATAGTCCAGTTCCTTTGTGGGGCTGGGCAAGATGAGCTTTAGCTCGGTGGGGAGGAAGCGGCTGCTGTCTGGCTTGAAGTCTGAGAGACAGCATGGTCTAGTAGGTGGGCACTTCTGGGGTGGGATGCTTGAATTCACTTCCCATCTCTGCAGCCCACCTCCTCTGAGACCTGGGGTTTGTCACATTCTGCATCTCTGCCTCCGTCTGCCTGTGTTATCAGGGGATATCACCCATTTGGGTTGCGAAGGGTCTCTGATGTAGGTTAGTTCGGAACCTAACCTAATGGGTTCCTCTGCCTGGTGGAGCCAATGGGGACAGCCGGGGCAAATTTATATAAATCACTTCTTGTTATTTTGATGTTTTATCTTTTTTTTTTTTTTTTTTTTTTTCTTCTATAGGGATTTCTTATTTAATGCTATTGAAACAATGCCATGTGTCAAGAAGAAAGCAGACTGGGCTCTGAAGTGGATTGAAGACAGAGAATCCACTTTTGGTGTGTAGTTTCTTAAAAGCTTGTTTCTGTTGCACATGTCATAAACTAATCCTCTGGAATGTGAAATTAAATTCTCCACAGGAGGTGTAGTGGCTTGTGGGTCTCTGGTTTACCTAAAGAACTACAAGTAACTTCTGGTGAGCTGTGTATGTTTTTTATCTTTAGCTAAAGCAATATAGTAATGGCAGTGCCCACTAGAATCATGTTACGAGGAACGCTTGTGGGTTTATCTTTTTTTGTCTTTATACCGAACAACCCTAGTTTCTTCAGTTTTTGCTTGTAGAAGTTCTGATTATTTCTTCTGGTTGGCTCCTATTTGGTACTCCAGTGTTCAGAACTGGGCAGCTGAAATCTTGCAAGTCCAGGTTTTTCTGTGTTTATGTTCAATAGGCACGTTTGTGTGTGGTGTTAGCCTTTTTTTTGTAACAGCGTGACTGAGCCTGGGCAAAAAAGATTTAAGAACAATCTGTCTTTGGTGTTACTGGTTTTCTGTGGGACCAGGTTTCTAGTTTTTGTATCTCATTTCAGAGCTGGGACACTGGCTCAGCTTCCATCAGCATGGTGCATGGCATCCTTTCCAATGTTCTTCATTCAGCTCACAGTCTTGATGCTGAAGGAAATGTTGTATCTGGAATGGCTAATGCACAGACTCTGGTCAATTTTCTAAACCAAACATCCTCTGTACTTAGAGAAAGTGTAGGAGATGGAGAGATACAGACAGAGAAACAAAAAAAAAAGTCAGAGTATCATTCTTTTGCAGCATCTGTTGTTCACAGATCTTGTTTGAGTGAGGTTCTGTTTGCTGCTGTAGGTTCTCCTATCTTGGAGCATCCTGCTGCCTCCCCAGTCTGGCTCTGTTTGCTGTTTGTGGAGGCCCTTCTTCACCTCCTTCATTCAGCTCCCAACAGTGTGGGGTTTGCCAAGAATCAGAAGGTTCCCTGAGTCAAAAAGCAATGTTCCCCCCACCCTCTGCCCCCAAACTTCATGCATCCTATCCAGGTTTTTGTCAAGTACTTTTCTGCTCTTCTGTTCTTTCATCTTACTGAGAAAGCTTCCCAAGTTTAAAACATTTGGGGGGGCCCAGGTCTTACAGTTAAGTATTATGAGATATGGTATATGAAAGTGACTGGCTTGTTTGCTTGGCATTTCCTTCCAGTGTGGGGACCTGGCCTAGAACAAGGTCTCTGCAGATCTGGTTGATTTCTTATGCTGAGGGTTCAATTGCTGGATCTGTTCTGTGGACTCTCAGCCTCCCAGGCGATTTTTGTTTTAGCATAACTCATTTGTATGATAGCTAGTCAGGTGGAAAGTAGTAAAAATCATATCGATATTCAGTCTTTTGCTTCATTAAACCTACGTTGTATGAGCAGCCTTCCTCTACTCCTCTCTAGAAGTAACCTATTTAAGTGTTGCCAGACAAGTTCTTTCCTTAGTAACTTTTGTGATGCTTATAAGTTCGTGTTGCTCTTTGTGTTTTTTACCGGACTTGAATTTCTTCAGATGAGCCAGCAGATGGCATTTGCATCTTGTGGAGAAGTGGGATGTCAAGCTATTTTGGGGTTATTTTATTTTTTAAACAAAATTCTATGCAGTCCTCTCTGGGAAGAGGAATGAGCAAAAGCTCTTCGTGTTTAGGATATACCCAAAGATCTTGTGAAGTTGTTTAAAATAGAGTACCTGGAATAACATGTCTTCACCAAGCAGTCAAATGGTCTTGTCGTCTGAAGAAATACGTTCCTGTAGAGAACAGGGAGAGCTGGGACCAATAATGTTGTGCTTTCCTTGGATAACAGGTGGGATGACATAAATGGGTCTTTGTGTCCTGATGAATTGTATTCTGTGTTCTTCCACTCTTTTAAGAATATGGTTTTCTGTAGATTCTCAACAAGCAGAAACTGAGGTGCAGGGTTTTTTGTTTAATATATTGGAGATTGGCTCTTCTCTCAGTTTTATTAGTTGCGCAGCCATTTTCTTTCCTTTTAGGAGAAAGAGACAAAGGAGTACTAATGTCTTGACCACTTTGGACAATTCCATTCTTTCCCTTCTGGCCTGTGGCAGTTTCAGCACTGCCCTGGTTCTTCAGTCCTGCAGGGGCTGCCAGTGGTTCAGTGCTGTTGCCTGTGTAGACCCTGCGTGTCTCAGACTCTGTGGAAAGATGTGGTCAGACACAGCACCTGGTGCTGCAGAGGGGATTGCTCCTCTCCAGCATCCGTCTGTCTGATGCAAATGGTGCCTCTTGCTGATGAGCAATACACTGTTTTGTGCCTAACTGAAAATGTGTTCTGTTAAACAGGGGAGAGAGTTGTTGCCTTTGCTGCAGTCGAAGGCATCTTCTTTTCGGGTTCCTTTGCTGCTATATTTTGGCTGAAGAAGAGGGGCCTGATGCCTGGATTGACTTTCTCCAATGAACTTATTAGCAGAGATGAGGTAATGTGGGATGTTCTACTTACTGTCTGGGAAGGAAAGTGAGAGTCTAAGGGAAAGGTAGAGTTATATTCATAAAGACCCCATAGTCTTGCCAGAGCAGCCCACCTCTGGTGGCAGGGAGGGTTGGAGGGAAGGTGAAGAGAGTAGAAAGCAGTGTTTGGGTAGGAACCAGTGAAAAAGAGAATCCAGCAGTGAGTAGGAGATGCATTTCTGGGTAGGACAGAGCCTTTTTAGTGTGGACAGTGCTGAAGGCCAAGGGAGTGGTAGAAGTAAGTAGGTTCTCTGCTATACAGTGTCAGCAGCAGGATTTTTCGGGGAAGGTCCGCTGTCCTGGTAGGACAGAGGTCCTGGTTACCTGTCTGGTAACTGCAGGCCATGCTCCCTGAAGCTTCTCTGCAGTAAGCCTTCTGCATCTGCTTTAACATCACCTCCTAGGCAGCAGAGAGAAGAGACATCCATCCCCCAGAGCAGTGCCCGACCCTGTTTCTGCAGCCTGGTGGAGGATCTGTAACTGCTGACATGTGGGAAGGTTGGAGTCCTGCAAAGGAGCAGGCTATTTCCACAATATTTGCAGAAAGGGGAAAGAAACAGACTTCTAGATATAAGTTACTAGTGAGTTTAAAGCCTAGGTCCTGCTATGTCCCTCAGTAGAAATACCGATTTTTGAAGGGAGTAAACATAAATATAGGCAATAGCCCAATGCATAGTGTGATCAAAAAGATGGACTTTTTGGACTGAAGAGAATGTTTGTTTCCGTGTGCCGTGAAGGGCAGCAAAGGCCTGGCTGCCCAAGGACTGGTGGGGAATTACGTGGTCTGTAACTGCAGTGGAGGCTGGCTTGGGCAAGGACCCAGCTAGGATGCGAGTCTGAGCCTTGCCCTGCCTTAGCTGCTTCAGTCAGGTTCAAGTGACCGCCTTGTACCACTCCCCATCTGCCCCTAGCTGTGAGTCCAGAACTTGCAGGTGGCGTTCTGTGTCTGTTGGGTGGCTGGCTGTGGCAGGTTGCTGCAGAAGCAGCAGATACAGTTCCTCTCCATGTTCTTGTGTTACTGCACAGCAATAGGATGAGGGCAGCAACCATCCCCCTGTGCTCCCACTGGTGAGGCCACACCTCAAATCCTGTGTTCAGTTTTGAGCCCCTCACTACAGACAAGGCACTGAGGTGCTGGAGAGAGTTCAGAGAGGGGCAATGAAGTTGGTGAGGGGTCTGGAGCACAAGTCTGATAAGGAGCAGCTGAGGGAACTGGGGCTGTTCGGCCCAGAGAAAAGGAAGCTGAGGGGAGACCTTATCTCTCTCTACAACTAGCTGAAGGGAGGTTGTAGTGAGGTGGGTGTTCGCCTCTTCTCCTGTTTAGCAAGTGATGGGACAAGAGGAAGTGGCCTCAAGTTGCACCAGGAAAGGTTCAGATTGGACATTAGGAAATATTTCTTCACGGAAGGGGTTGTCACGCATTGGAACAGGCTGCCCAGGGAAGTGGTTGAGTCACCATCCCTGGAAGTGTTTGAAAGACACGTAGATGAGGTTCTTGGGGACATGGTTTAGTGGCAGTGTTGGGTTAACGTTTGGACTCAATGGTCTTGAGGGTCTTTCCCAACCAAAATGATTCTATGAATCTGTTTTGTGATCTGCTGTGAGAGAGCAGCTACAGGTGTGCACTGGAGGGGAGTCAGTCAGGGGAGTCCTTCTTAGCGTCAGGTGTGATGTGCCTGGGGGGTTGCATGTCAGCACGCCAGCTATGACAGGCCATGTGCTGACAAGTGCCCTTTCCTTTCACTGCTCCCTGCACCACTGCCGGCCAGCTGGCAGCAGGTCTGTACGGCCCGGCCTGTCTGCGGGGCACCACGCAACTTACGGCACTGTCAGCACTGGGAAAGCGGAAAGGCCAGTTTTGTGTGCAGTATAAACAAGCTAGTGGCTTGATCTTACCAGAGTCGGTCTAAAAGAGTAAAGACCTTTATCATAATGGAGATCTCCATGGATTAGATAAACTGATTTGAAAGGGGGCATCGTACAAGATGCCTTTAATTAAGAGACACCTTTGAAGAAAGTGATATGATCAGTAAGCAAAACCAAGCAGTTCTTCAGCCTTGACCTTCCTTGCGCCTTCTGTTTTTGTGAGTCATCATGAACTGATCCATTCAAGTGAAGAAGTATTTGTTTGTTGGAAGGATCACTTGCAGGTGAATAAGGTGTAAGTTCCTCTGTACAGCAGTGTAACTCTACTTCTCTGCTGAGCTGAGCAGCAAAAGACTGAATTTTTCTTGAGCCTCACTGGCATAATTCCAACTGCAGAGCTGTTACGAAGGGTGAGGCTTGGTACACACAGCACCTGCACTGAAAACCAGGAAATGCTGTTACAAAACCAGTGGCAGTAAAAAGAATCTACAATGGAAAACTACCCAAACTGTTTTCTGATGCACCTGAACAGATAAATGGTTAATTCTCAGTATGGTTTTTGAGCTGCAAGACTCTTTTCTGAGGCTGTTCTTTGAGCTGATGCATCTCTGATTCTTGAATGTGCAAAGCTGCTGGGAGCACCTGTCAGTGGCACACACTGGTTTGGGTGAGAAGCCAGGCATGTCCTGCACCCTACTGGTGATGTTGCCTTGGACAAGACCGCGAGAAGCCCTGCAGCAGCAGCTAGTACTGTCTGCAGAGGGGAGGTATTTCCCACGTTATTTTGTTTCAGGGCTGTTTCATGACCTGAAGCACAAGGATTTTGTAGCCTTTCCAAAAGAGTTTTTGCTTCTTTGTTTTGTTTTGACCCTTGTTAACAATAGCATTGGGTTATCTCACAGCCCATGGCCTGCCAAATCCTTCTGGCTGGTTTTCACAGTAGATGTGAAGGCTGCAATCAGCACCTGGCTGTTGAGAAGTGATGGCAGCACAGCAGTGGGTATGCCTGAAGTCAGAGGCTCAAGCTGTAGCCAGGCAAGCTCAGATGGAAACCGAGGCACCTCTTGGAGCAGCTGTCTGGTACCGCCATCAGACTGTGCAGGATTGCTCGTCTCCTGATGTTGTCTTACCCTGGCTGGAGACTTTTCTGGAAATCTTGCTTGGGAATAAATACAATTTACTGGTCTCTGTGCAGAACAGCCGGGTGAAATGTGGAGGTGGGTTGAGTTGGGGCATGCTAGCCTTAAGTATTACAAATTTATGAATGTTGTGGTAGCAAATTCCTCACAGTAGCTGTACGTTGTGTGGAGAGATGACTTGTTAATCTCGGATTTGGTGACTCTGATCTGAATCTTCCTTTCTGAAAATGTGATGAGGAGAAGCAAAGGAAGAAATGCCACTAAAAGAATTTAAAATGAGTATTTCTCTACAGGTATCTTGAAAAGGAGAGCAGGTGAACAGTCTTTGTTAACTGGCAGGTAGTTTTGAAGGTCTTGATGTAGGAGTCTTTCTGCAAAAGCATCTCTCATGGGAGGCAGGGACCCAGCAGGGCTCCTTATAGGATCTCTCACGGTAGAGCAGCTTTCAAAAATGTTTACCTGAGAAACATGTGTGCTGAGTGTTATTTTGACATAGCTGGCATGTGTTGGATTTCAGATGTTACTAACTGGGTAGTAAAATAAAAGTGCCCGCTACACGTGGTAACACTAAGACTGTCCAAGAAGCAGGAGGCTGGGAAGCTTCAACCTGGAGACAGCCTCAGAATAAGAGCAAACTATGTGGAGGAGGGAAAACCTGACTTTTTTTTTTTCATTGCTCTCTGTTACTTCAGGGTCTACACTGTGATTTTGCTTGTCTAATGTTCCATTATTTAGTGAACAGACCATCAGAAGAGCGGGTCCATGAGATCATCGTTAATGCTGTTGAAATTGAGCAGGTAAGCCTGGTCAGGCCAGAGGTGTGGGCAGCGCAGGGACCAGTCTTACAGGCAAAAATAAACACTAGTGCTGCCGCTAGTATGGGCTGTGGGTTTTGTTGAACTTGGAGTTCAAGCTTACACTGAGGCTTGGGATCTTACAGCTGGGTGCAGAAAGGCAGATGAGAGGGGCAGTAATAAAAATTCTTGTGCCTTTTCCAGAAAAACATGCTAAAAATAAAGGAAGATACAAACAACTACTGAAAACAGAAGACACTTGTTGAGTTTAGTGATGCAAGTTATTTATTCAGACAACTGCCTGGGGAGCCTGGAATCTCACAAATCGTGCTGCTGTGAAACATAGCTGTCTTCTCTGCTTTTCCTTTCTTAAATTTAATTTCTCTAAATGTCATCTGTGTTTTAACTTCTAGGAGTTTCTAACAGAGGCATTACCTGTAGGTCTGATTGGAATGAATTGCACTTTGATGAAACAATACATTGAATTTGTTGCAGACCGGTTGCTAATGGAGCTTGGGTTCTCCAAGGTAAGAGTTGCAATTGCCCGAAATGCTGGCCTGCCGGTGCAGCCCAGGAGAGCTGTCAGCACAAAGCACTCTCTTAATGTGCCTGGGAGCAGATCGTATTTAGTGCTTGCACTTTGTGTGAATGACAGGCAAAACCACAGCATTAATATATATGCTTCACTGTTTAAAAGAACAAGAACAATTTAGGCCATTGTTTCCCTTCAGCTGCTCTGCAGGTTTGTAATGGGAAATTTGTGCAGTGCTCGAGTGCTGCAGTCCTGGAGGGACAGTGAGCACCTTGCACTGGTGAACTTCCCTATGGACACGACTCCTGGGGAGTGGCAGTGCTGAATTTGCTTAGGCAGGTGTCTGTAGATTCTACAGCATGTTACAACAAGGGGTGGCTCCCTGCCCAGTGGCAGCGGAGCGGGCCCCGCGGGTGCTCAGCAGGGCTAGGCGGCTGTGACCTGTGCTGTGTCACCTCGGGGCCTGTCCCTGCAGAGCTGGGAGCCCCTCTTTGTGGAGACCGGTGACACCAGGCCCCTCCCCAGCACCCCTGCGTGCTGCCCTGCACCTTCATGGCCTTGTGACCCCAGCTCTGCCCTGGGCAAGGTGCTTTGGCCATAAGGTGTGTGGTAGGGTTGGTGTCTCACAGAGGTGACCTGCCAGCAGCAGAGGTGACAGGGTGGTGATTTACCAGCAGAGACAAAGAAGTAATTCTCCTACTCAGCACTTGTTAGGCCACACCTGGAATACTGTGTCCAGTTTTGGTCTCCACTATGCAAAAAAGACATGGACAGACTGGAGGAGGGTCCAGAGAAGGTCCACAAAGATGATCCAAGGGCTGGGAAGCCACCACAAGAGGACTAAGGCTGAGAGAACTGGGTTTGTTCAGCCTTGAGAAAAGAAGGCTTAGTGTAGACCTCATCACTGTGTTCCAGCATTTAAAGGTTGGTTGCAAAGAAGATGGAGACTCCCTTTTGATAAGAAGTCACATGGAAAAGATGAGGGGCAATGGGTACATGTTATTCCTGGGGACGTTCTGATTGGACACAAGAGGGAGATTTTTCACAGTGAGAACTGTCAGCCATTTGAATAATCTCCTCAGGGAAGTGTTGGATTCCACAACATTAGACACTTTTAAGATTCAGCTGGACAGGGTGCTGGGCCATCATGTCTAGACCATGCTTTTGCCAAGAAAGGTTGGACCAGATGATCCTTGAGGTTCCTTTCAACCTGGTATTCTGTAATTCTGTGGTTCTATGGTTTTGTTTGTTTGTTTGTTTGTTTTTAAAGCATTGTTACCCTATCAGAATCACCAGAGTAATAGTGTTTCCTTTCCCCAGGTCTTTCATGCAGAAAATCCTTTTGATTTCATGGAGAATATTTCTCTGGAAGGAAAAACAAATTTCTTTGAGAAGCGGGTTTCAGAATATCAACGTTTTGCTGTTATGGCAGAAACAATGGACAATGTCTTCACTCTGGATGCAGATTTTTGATAACCTGGCAAATGAATGGTGACTGTTTCCCACTCCCCATCCCTCTTTCTGCTGTGAAGTTCTTTTCTTTTCCTCTCCTGGAATTCGAGTCTACTGGGATTTTTTTTCCTGGGTTTTCATGCTGTTTGACTGAGAAGCGAATATATTTCTGTCTGTCATTAAAAAAAAAAGGGGGGTCCTTTTTAAAAAATTTATATGGCTTTTTAAAAGGATGGCCTTTTTAAGCTTCCTTTGACTCCTCTGCTGTGATTGCTGTCTTTAAAAATGACCTGGATACTACTATTTTTTTAAGACTTTGGTAGTGTTTTAAGCAAGCAAACTGCATATTTACCTCAAGTTACAGTATTTCAACCTGAAAACCAGATGAGGTATCACTCTATGTATATATGTTGCTATAAATTATTTTCATGGTTTCTATTTCCATGTTTATAGATTTTTGTCTAAAGTAAAAGCTCTTCCCTTTCGCTCTGCTGCTGATAGAGTAATAAGTGAATGTGGGAAGACATTAATAAGGTATGAATTATAAAATCTTATTAAACCCAGGGATACAGTTTGATCTCCCCATTAACCTGGGTTCTATCTGAAAATGTTTTTACTCTGATTGCAAACCTGATGGCTGTCGGTAGGAATTTAAATCAGAAACATATGACTTTTGGCTTAGAGCTGTTATCGAGCAGGTCAGTGGACTTTGAGTGGTCCTTGAAAAGGCAAGCCTGATAACAGTGGAGAAAAAACACATCCTGTGGTTCTTTGGCTTGTGCTGCCTGTTTTTCCCTGTTTCTCTGAACAAGTGCCTTATTAAGCAGTCCGTGGTTGTGCCGAGTTGCAGTCGGTGTCTGTCACTGGAACAGCCGGCTCTGGGTGTTGTCTGTCTCCCCTCTGTCGTGCTGGGTGATTTTGATATTCTCCCCTTCTTGCTTTCACTTGTGCACTGATGGGGTGGGGAGGCATATCATGCCAAAGGATTGTCCCTTGAGGTGCTACAAACATACTCCTTGGGCTGTAAGGAGGCACCAGTAATGTATGAAGGTACTTCAGGTTGTGTATTCCACGTGAACCATTGAAACCATTGTCACAGAGAGCATCTGTAGGAAAGTATTAACCTGCTCAAAACCAAATCTTGAAGTAGTGTGGATTAGCAGCATCTTAGAAAAGACTGCTCTTTGCATTTTGGTGTGTTCCAGTGTGTGCCTGAAAACTTTTTTAATCTGTTGGTGCCACATGCAGAGAATGGAGCAACTGGCAAATGGCTAACCTACCAGACTGGCACTCGGGACAGAGGGATGGATGCTCTTCAGTTGTAGGTGGATTATTTGCAAATAGATATACTCATTTTTTTCAATGCTGAATTGAGTGCACGTGAGCTAGTCAAAGGATTCTGCTTTATTAAACCTTAGCATTTTTTCATAATGTTTAGCAATTTGTATAAGAGCTTTTACAAGTCTTTCTTACTGTTGCAAACATCTCTGCTGCTTTTGCCGTGTCTGGCGTGAGATGAGCTGACAGCCCAGGGTTATTGGTGATGGGCTGGGATAAGTGTTATTTCCCTGCCAGCCCAGATCAGCCAGAGCCCTGGCTACCTGAGTTTCATGAAGCAGGTCCACTGCCTTAGTGTAGTTCTTAGTGAACAATTGTCCCTGGTGTAAAAATAAGCAGCAAAACTGACTCTTTTTCTTTGGTCTCAGTGAAATTATGAGTATGTAATGAACATGGAAACAGGGAACCTTTCTTTTTTTCAAGAGAAGAGCCTGCGTTGTTTGACATAAGGTACTTGTGGAGGGCAAGTGGGACCTGAGGAACACAGAGAAGAGCAGGAACTGGTGTCCCTCACTAATGTCCTGCATCTGCAAGAGAACTATGGACTCCAAAAGAAAATCCAGTGCTTTTTGGAAATACTGTGTTGGTGGGAGTAAAAACAAAAATGTTTTAAATGGGTCCATTGTTGGAGGAATGGAACCTATTTTTATGTTACTAAAAGTACTGAAAAGCATTTGTTTTGAGTGTTGTGAATTAAGATGAGAGTACATGGAATATTCAAATGTGAAACTGCTATGTGCTCAGGTTCTGTAAATGTATATGAGATACCAAAGTCTGGTCCAACAGCTCCCACTCAATTTGTGTGTAAAATATGTGTGTAGTTTCAATAAAACTTGAATGTGGAAAGGAACATGCCTTTATTTGCTTAGTTACATGCTTTCTTGTGAAATCCAAAATGATAAAATTGGGCTGTGCCAGAGAAAGTCAGTATTCACAGCTTTTGAGTTGTGGGAGATAGTTGCGAGTGCTCCATACGCCGTCTTGCGCTTTGTGAGCTCTCGACTTGCTGTTCCTTGTTCCTGGGAATGGGGTTTGCAGTCTAGGGAGCAAACTTCTCTTTTTTCTGGAATTTTCTGGCTCAGGGAAAAATCTCTTGGGAGTCCTTTAGATTCAAAGATGCAGCACTCCAGCAATGTAATTTTGGTGGGTGGTATCTGATATACCAAGGGCATCACACCCTCAGGTTGGGTGCCCTGACTGTGCGTGGGCACAGCAGCATGGGATTCAGCCCCCGAGCTGGGGCCAGCTGGGCCTGCCTGCAGCCAAGCACCGAGCAGCTGGGTCTCAGCTGCCAGAGGTTCACACCTGGTGGCATCTTTACCCTCAGGGGTGTCAAGTGAAAAGTCTTGTCCCTGCTGCCCTTTTGTGCTTCCCTGAGACAGGCATGGAGGTCACAAGGTACCACCTTCTCCACCAGCTGTGGGTCTTGGGCAGAAACCATGTGCCCGTGAGGGCTCTGGTGGACAAGCTGAGTCTGTGTGTCTCACACTGTGACCACAATGCTTGAAAAGCCTGATGGGGTGTGTGTGGGGGCAAAATTGTGATGCGACCCTTCAATACATAGTCTGTGTGCTCTGGTTTGGAGCCCAAGGCAGGTGCTTGACTCCCGTTACAGCCAGCAGGACAGAAAAGGTGCTTCTGGAGGGGTTTGTGTCATGGAGAAGGACATGTCTGCACTGATCGCCTGAGCAGAAACCTGTCTCTAGGGGCTGCAAGGGGAGCTGAGGCTCACAGGTAGAATTCCACCTTTTAACATCCAAAACGGCCTCTGTATCTCCTGCTGTTCTCATTCACACAGACGTGAGTCCCAGCAAAACCCACGACCTGATCCGCAACAGCCACAAGCAGACAGCTGCTCCCAGCCCTTGCTGTAAGACAGGGCAATTAACAAGGTCTTTCTTAGTGTTTCTTGGCAGCCCGGAGGCTATGTTGCTGGACTGGCAAGATTTTTGCAGCAGATGAGGATGGTGTGTGCATGGCAGTACACCCAGAGCTGCGGCCAGCCCCTGGGCAGCTGACATTGTGCTCATCCAGTTCTGCCATTTGTCCCATCCTTGGCTTTGAACGTTTTTAAACAGCAAGTCTGGCCTCCCTACCAGTCCTCCCCAGCCTGCCAGGGGAGCAGCTTCCTTCTGGCCCTTCTAAGGGCATGGTCCAGGCTGGTTTTCCTGCTGGTGGAGCCCTTGAGTCAGCAAATATTAGTGTTTCTGTCACTATATTCTCTAGAGCTCCTTCCGGGAGAGAAACGGTGACTGGAGATGCTGATGTGTTAATATTACATGTAGTTAAGTACATGTCTGCCAGGAGGATGCTTCTGTGACTGGGTACTGCCCTCTGCACTGTGTTCTGCGGAAATAAGCATGTGCATGTATAAACTTTATATATGTGCACACTGATGTACACATCTGGTACACATAGACACCCTACATGTATGCAAAAGCAGAGTTGAGGGCAGAAGCCTCTGAAGGTCAGGTTTTGGCAAATGCTCTCCATGGAGCAGAAGGGTAAGGTGAACGCTGTAATACTGATGTGAAGAGATGCTGTTCCTGGTTTGCCAGCAGCTCTGCTGCCTGCCGTGCTCCTCGCAGCCTTGGCACAGACAGCAGCAGCGGCACAGCCAGAGGCTCCTTCCATCCCATTGTATGTAATCTGGCTCTAGGAACCAAGGCTGCCCACGCCATGAGGCTAGAGCTGGGCTTTGCTATCTGAAATCTTAAGCAAAGGTTTTTTTTCAGCTTAAAATACGGGTAAACCTCAGACATGGCTGTGTTTGGCCAGCGCAAAGCACACACGCGTGCTTTGAAGAACAGTAACTTTGGTCTTTGAGTGGCTGAATGTAGCCACATGGACAGGCTTGGGAATTCACTGTTGCGTTTAGACCCTTCCAGTGAAATAAAAGAGGATTTGTGAGTGACAGACATGAGATTTCTATGGCAGGCAGTGGTGCTGCCAATACCGCAGCTTCTTGTGGAGCTGTGCTGACCAGGGGCTTGTGCACCGCAGATCCTTCCCAAATCTGAAGAGCTTCCCCAGGAAACATCCTTCCCCCAGCCCTCCTGTTGCTTTGCCTGCACCATTCATCACTGTGTTGGCTCTAGCGGGGCCTCTGGCGGGCTTGCAGAGACAAATCCGTGTCATCAATCCCTTTTTTTTTTTTTGCTGTAGTGCACAGTTTGGTTAATGTTACCCTGGAAATGGCCCCAGGTAACTGCTGCAGCATCTCCAGCAAGCTTGTATTTTGAGGAGGAGAGCTGTCACAGTAAACTGCATGGATCAGCCTGGCGTCAAGGGTGAGGTGTGGATTCCTGCCATGGGGACTGGCCACATTGGGCCTTGGTGGTGCCTGTTCCTGTAGCAAGTGCCGCATGCTGCAGACGCAGGAGGAGGTCATCACCAGCAGATGGTGAAAGGAGATCAACAGATTGGTGAAAGGAAGGTATTTTGTGTGCTTCCATGACTTCACCAGCAGGGACCGACTTTGGCTCCTGTCCCTCTTAGGCCCAGTGAATGTCAGAAAAAATGTGTGCTGGGCCCAGTGACTGCTGGATGGCTTGCTGAGTCATCTGCCCAAAGCCTGTCCCTGCAAGCCCCTGCTAAATGTCATGCCACAGCTCCTACTCGGTGGCTCCGCAGAAAAACGAAGCTGCTGGGATGCCGTAAGCAGCTCTGCATGGTTATTTCTCTGCCTGCTCTGCGCGATGGCTGGTGTGGTGATGCTGTGACCTTTCAGCTGTGGCTCAAGCTCAAGTCCTGCCTGTTTTAGACTTGATTTTTGCTAAGCCCTGCAGGCAGCCCTGTATGCAGCCCCGGCACCAGATGAAAGGTCTGTGGTGAAGCACGGGGCTGACAAACCGGGGGCAGATGCTGGTAAGAGCCATAGCTGCCCTTTCCAGCCGAGGCTCAGGGCAGTGTGTGCTCTCATGTGTCTGGTGTGGTCTCGGGG
This sequence comes from Columba livia, assembly GCF_036013475.1. Lineage (NCBI taxonomy): Eukaryota > Metazoa > Chordata > Aves > Columbiformes > Columbidae > Columba > Columba livia. The sequence goes on along the minus strand of NC_088603.1, from coordinate 140,806,107 downwards.
GCTTTTTTTCAAGTACCCAAACAAAGTCCTGTCTCAAGTCATCCATAAGTTATTCCTTTTAGCGAGGAAGCTCCAAAAATCACACTGCAGGCTCAGGATGAACGGCAGAGTAGTTGGTGGGAGTTTTTTTTCTTGTCAGTTGGCAGATCCGGGAGACGTGTTAAGAACAAGTCTCAATGTGCAAATAGTTTTTACTCGTCTGATGAAAGCCTCTGGCACTGCAAGCTAACTTGAACTTGAGAGCTTCAGGAAAAGTTTTGCTGCCCATGGCTGTTTCTTAGCCCACAGCCATGGTTCAGAAGAGATTCTGCTCGGGTTGTGTTACGAGGAAATGCAGGAATCCTTTCCACAGCCAGTGACACTACACTGCAGAAGGTTGTCCAGGCTGTCCTCCAGTGCCATGTCTATAGGTCTGTGACCAAATGGCCTGTCCAGGGCCCATGTCATGCTGATGGTGGTCACCTTTGCTAGCATCTGCTGTGGGGAATCTCTAGGGCGGGATGGACTGTTTTGTTGCTTGCACAGGCAGTTATGGATGACTTATTGAAGGCAGATTGAGGTGGCACCTTTGCTACCTCCTAGGGCACTGAGACCACTCAGAGAGGGCTGGGGGCTCCTGAAGGCAGTGACATGCCTTGGGTAGGAAAAGTATGACAGGCAAAAGATGTGCTGTTAACAATGGGAGTGACAGCTGGTTCACTCCTTCTTGCATAGATGCCAGCAGTTGTGTGACAAAAATGATTGTCAGACTTGTGTGGTCACTCGTGTCCTGCACCCGCTTTTCTGGTGGCTCTGTCACCGCCACTTTGGGGAACTAAACCTGATGGTGAACAGCACAAATATTGACTAATAAACATTTGTTCATACTACTGAATAATAATGATAGTGCTACCATCTACTCAACTGGAAGTCATGGCAGAAGGAGCTTTGAGAGCCTGGAAATTCACTAGTGCTGGGAAAATTTATTGCTCACGTTAAACCCAAGGAGCCCTCAGCAGAGCCAGGGGAGGCCTGAGAGTGTCAGCCCCCTCACGTGGTGCCACTCTGATCTTGGCAGTGGTGGCAGCAAAGGACCAAGATCGCTCTGCTCTGCGCCACAACCCCCTCGGTGGAGAGACCCTGAGTCCCCGCAGCAGGGCCAGTGCATGTGGGCAAACATGGGTGGACACAGGACGGAGAGGCTTTTAGATCCTGCCACTGGAATAATTTACAGCTTTGGAAAAAGCAGGGCTCTCTACCAGAATGAGGGGTTCATTACTAGGTCTCCAGCATTTAAAAGCATCTCTGTGGGACTTTACTGGTTTATTTGCTCCTGGGTTAGCTTTTTCCGAGCAGAGACTTGCTTTGAAGTGTCCTGCTCCTCATGGCATAGAACAGGACTTGGGGTCTCCTTTGAGAGAGTGAGGCAGCTCCTCCAGACCAGAGCTGGGTCCAGGGACATTTCAGCCACCTTCCTGTGCATGGAAACTCCCCCAACACCTGCCTCTCTCATGGACATCTCAGCTGTGTAGGTAGGAGGAAATTTGGGTTGCTGGGGCTGTAGGGGAGAATGGGCTTTAAATGAGGCTCCAGGAAGGCAGACAGGTTTCTTTCAAATACATCGCAGCCGGTGAGTTCTTTCTTTTAATTTTCTTTTAATTTGAAGAAAAATAGAGTTAAATTACACACGCATTCAAGGCGTGTGCAATCGCCTGCTGCAGAGATGGGTGTTACAAGAGCCCAGGCAGAGCTGCCTCCCTCTTTGTGGTTCCCCCCATCCCATTTCCTCATCCCTCCGTGGGCTAATGGGACGGTGTGTGGAGGGGGCTTCAGCTACTCCATCCTACAGTCACTACTGCGTGTGCCGCATTTTTGGATTAACATTTTTGAAAAAGCATTTCTTAGTTCATTTCTCCAAGATCCCATTGGTAAAAGCCCCTTCCATGCATTTGGCACAGGCGGGATGCTTTACAGCTCCCAACAGACTGCTGAGGCCAGACAGAACTCATGGGCAAACACTGTGTGAAGCTACTGAGGTAAATGCAGACATTTTCAGACTAGGACATGGCCTATTGCAATGTCTGTTTGCAACAGAAAATCACTGGATAAGAATTCTTCAGTGTAACTGGAAAATAATCAGATTTTTAACTCTGACTTGATTTTTTTCTGTTTTATTTTTCCCCTCGTTGTTTGATTTTATTCACCTTGGGCCCATTAGATTTACAGGTTTTAAAAACATGAGGTTCTTGACAGGTGTGTTAGAGCTGTTCTGTCACTTACAATATTAATCTACATATACTCTTGGTACTGCTGTACTTTGTGGTGTGATACCTGCATAAGCAAATTTCCTTCTCTCCCACATCCATTAAATGTAAGTGGCAGCATTAGCATGTGGTGATTGTATTTTAAGCTCAAATGGTCTTACTCAATGCCTGTAAAACAGAGAGCAATTGGTGCTGCTTCTGTTTCCTTTGTGTCATGGCTGCTAATTTATTTCCCTTTTACTGCTGAGTGTAGGTCCACATTAACAGGGTCTGGTTATTCTCACATCAGCCACACAGAAAGACCAATTTTTCCCAGGAGCAGGAGAGTGAATTTTTTTTCCCCAGACATTTATTCTTGCTTGTGGGGCTAAAAACCCAAAGTTTACCACAGTTGCAAATGCATCAGTGATGTTCAACACAAATGCTGCTTGTGCAGAAGGATGGCTGTGGCTTGGGTGAGAAGCACTTTCCATAGACCTCAAACATGAGAAGGCAGATCCTCCCCCAGGATACTGGTGAGTATCAGGCAGAGCCACCAGAATCATCGGACCCAGTCAGTGCCTGATGGATATGAGGCTGGAAATGTGGTTTTGCTGTGATAAGCAGCTACAAAGTCCCATTCTTTGCTCTTTCTGCATAAACACAGGTGAGGTGGAGAACAAGTTATGATGAAGGTGGGGTTTGCACCATGTATTTGCCTTTCCTAAGGGCCAGCAGAGTTTCAGACTAGACCAGAACAAACACCCAGTTAAAAGAAAAAGTATAAACCAGAATCCCACAAAGCTGCAGTCCATGTGCACAGCACACCGGCCCCTGGCAGTGCTGCGCTGTGGGGATCCAGCCGGGCCCGCAAAGCCAGCAGAGCGCCCTCCTCTCCAGCCTGCTGCCTTCTGGGGGAGATTGCCGGGGGGCTTCACAGTGCTGGCTTAAACTGCATTGATTGATTTCCCAATGGCCACCCCGGAGACCTTATCTGAAACTAATTAATTGGCAGCAGCAGCTGTCCTAATTTCGTCCAAACTGCCTGGTTCTTGCAATGAAAGGCAAGAACATCAGACCATGAGAGAGTGAGAGATTTTGGTCCAGGGGCAGCAGATGCCTCCGGCGGGGTGTCCATCTCTGCGGGGCAGGCCAGCTGCCAACTCCTCTGGCCCAAGGGCAGCCATGGCAGGTTGGGCTGGAGGCAGCAGATGATGTTTGTGGGAATGGGCTCAGCCTCCCTGCACTTGCAGCGACCCTTCTCTGCAGCCCCCTTGGTGGGGCCTGTGCCATAGCCCCATGCTCCTTAGTTACAAGGTTTGTGGTAAATCTCACGCGTGTTATTCTCAGCTCCTGGGGCCACTTCATGGCAGGGAGCACTGACAGGCTCATAAGCTGTATTGGAGAGTTCTTGTAGATTAGCCACTAAACTTTCCAGGATTGAAACGTGATCCCAGGTTTCATAGAGGCAAGCAGCGTGGGCTGGCAGTGCCTGCATGGCTACCTGGTGGCTTCGTGACTGGTGTGTTTCCACTTGGTGTGAGGAAGATGTTGTCTCTGGGAAGTGCAGATGCATCTGTGAGGCAGATACAGCAAGTGCTGAGATCTGCAGCAGCTCTGTCCTGTGGCTTAGTCTGCTGGGACCTGCATGTGCCATTTAGCATCTTTACATGTGCTGTGAGAGGAAGAATGAGAGGATCATACGGAAGGCAATTTTACTTTACAAAATTAAAAATAAACCCCAGCCCCCTGCTCAGCTGTTCTCTGGCATCTACTCCTACATAGTAGGAGCATCTCCTGTGACTCTCCGTTAGTGATTGATGGGTTATTTTTCCCAGGGATGCTGGCCTGTCTCCCTCCAGCGCGGAGGTGGTTGCCAGCTGCTCCGGGGTGCTGGCGGCTCCTCCTGCTCAGAGGCTGGCACAGCCAGCGATGAGTTGTGCCCACAGGAGGGAAATGCCACCAGGAAACCTGGCGTCTCCTTCCCTCACCCCCTCGAGCAGGGCTCCCTGCTCCTGCCCGGGATGGAAACCACCCCCTCGTCCTGGTGGCCCCTGGAGGAGGTACTGTCCTTACTTCTTGCTGTCTTTCTTGCTTTGGGGCCGCTGAATTATTCCCTTGAAGAAAAGTGCTCAGTTTCTGCCCAGACAGACCACTGAGGACCAGATGGGTACTGATGCCATTGCACTGGGGCATTTTACCATCCACTTTTTGCTTTGCAGTGACACCGGGCGATAAGGTAGTACATCTCCGATGGACAGAGTCCTACAGTAATGCACTCAAACTGCATTTGTATTTCTACTTGCTTGTTGACATGAATCTTGCACTAGGAGCCTAATCATTGTAAGTTATGGGCTGGGGTGCTTGAGGTAGAAACTGAAATGGAAGCCAACTTTGCAGGCACCAGAAGAAGTAAATTAGAATCAACTTGATGTGACCTACTTTAATTTGCACCTTCCTCACATCCGTACAGCACTCTTCCAAACCTGCAGAGTGTCAGCCCCGTGAGTTTAGGCTCTTGCTGTATATTACATCCGTTGATGAATAAAATTCTTGGAACTTGTAATGTGAGGAAATTAGGGGAAGGTTGCACTTCATTAATGTACGTTCCTTTGGGATACACAAGATCCTTCTCCTGGACTTCTGAGTAACATCCAGACTGCAGCCCCAGACCACGTGCATTGTACAGGACTGTAGCCCAAAACTAAGGAGTCCTCCAAAAACGTGATGGAGATTGGGACTCTGAGGGATGCACAACGAATTTGGCTGTATAAATCCTCTGGGTTTGCTGAAAGACCTGTGTTCAGCACTTGAAGCCAGAAGAAGAAGCTGTTGCATTTTTGGGTCTTTCTGAGTTCTTGAGGCCCCCTGAGCGAACTTCTTCTATTCCTGAAAGTGAAATGAGGCAATGGTTCAGTCATTCACTTTTTGTGTTAAAAGCTCTGGAAGTGAATCATGAAAGGTTTCTCAAGCACATTGAGAAGCTGCAGGTATTAAGTGTAACAGGTAACCACAGCTGCGGATGCTCTGCAGCCGCTGCATTGCCACAGTTTGTTTAGTATGCTCATTGTCCTTCTGTTCTTCTGTGGGCATGAGACAGCCCCACAAGCCGTGGTGGTAGGACTTGTTGGTCTCTGCCGGGAGCAGGCTCTGGTCCATGCTGGTCTCTGGGTTGTACCAGAGCACCAGCTGGGAGGGGGCTGGCAGGGGCTGTATCCATGCTGCGAGCATGCTGATGGTTAAACACTGCAGGTGGCTGCAGGACAGTTCTTGAAGTTGTTTCATCCCCTGTGTACATGGAGATATACCTCCCATATGTCTGGCATTGGCTCAGTACCAAATCTTGTCTTTAAACCTGTGAAAGTGTCTTCCTGAGGAACAACTCAGGTGTAACCACATGATATCGGACTTGACTTGAGACCTCCCGGCTGCAATTTTTGTTCTAAGTCATGCTGGAAATCAGAGCAGATGATGAACATCTTGTGTCAAAATGTATCAGTTCACAATGAAGAACCTCCAAAACCAGAAGTGGTTCGTGATGATGATTCCAAAGCTGTCACAGTTAACCTTTCAGCAACCCCTTGATAGATCCGCAGCTGCAAGCCACTTCTGAGGAGCACTGGATCTTGAATGCAGTCTCATGTCTCTCAGGGAGCTGCACCTGGAGGAAGTCTCTTTCTACTATATGTGTCTTATGGCTTTGCTTGGGAGGTAGGTAATTGCTCAGGAGAAGGGTTCGTCCTGTTTGCCATGCAATGCAAAGGTTGTTTTTCAAGAAAGAAAGAAAAAAAGCATGAAATCTCTTTTTGCAGTACAGCGCTCACCTGGGTCATTCCAGGCTATGTCTCTCTCTCCAGTTAGCTGCTGAACATCTCAGTTCATTAGCTCTGTCATATCTGCCTTATCTGGTCTGTTAGACCCACTGCTCGGGAAGATTTGCCTCTGCACAGTGGAAAGTGTTCAGAGAACTTATTTTAAGGTTGCATAGACTTGAGCACCAGGAAGCCCACTTTGTAACTGATTTTTTTCGCATGCTGAGTGTGTGTCACGCTATGGTGTTAGATGCAGTTCTTCTTGATCTTGATCTCCGCGATCTTCTTCCCTACATTTTGGCAGAGTGGCTTCAGTGGCTTCTGTCTTCTGGGTTGCTTGTCCGGGGCTGGGAGGGGAGTTGGTACACCCTCTGCATGCGATGGGTCAGCTTTCTCTATTTCAAAAGCTCCAAGTCCTCCCATCCCCTTGGAAGGTGGAGATGTGAGTATGCTATCAAAGGAGAAAAAGTGCATACAAGTGACATCAGCTAGGACCTGGCTACCTTTCGCTAGACCAGTGCAAGCTGGGGGAGAAGGCCATGGGTGCTGGGGGTGTTCCTGGGAGGACTTTATTTCTTTCATGCGGAGCTTCCATTCGATTGTGAAAATCCAGTACAAGGCTTTTTTAAAAGATCATGTGTGTCACTACAGGGTCATTTCACAAAATTATAATGTTGTAGTTATGTATTTGAATTCTCAGATGGTTGTTATTACAGTCTCAGCGTGCCTTCTTTTCTTCCAAAATATCCTTTTTCCAAACAATGTCTTTACTAGTGCTGCGTGTTCCTTTTCCTTCCCAATCCCACTCGCTCCCTCTGGTATTACTGCCTGGTGAAGCAAACCCTGGAGGACACCGTGGGCACGCACAGAGGTTCTGACGTTGTTGGGATGTTTGCAGCAGTGTATTTACTTTGGTCAATTGAAATGGTTCTCAGGTAAGTGGAAGCTGTTGACCAACAGAGGAGTCTCTCACTGTTAGAAACTGGCTGCTTCAGCTCATCATTTCCTCACAGCCTTTAGGCTGGGGACAAGACAGTTTAGTTCTGCTTTTTGAGTCATCTTCGTTACCATCTACATAGACCAAGCCATGTGAAAATATATTATGGTAAAATAAAATAAAATAAGATAATAAAATAAAATAAAATAAAATAAATTAAAATAAAATAAAATAAAATAAAATAAAATGCATACAGAGCTGTAGTTCTTGTCATTATGGGTTTTAAGGTAGCAGAGCCACTTCACTGTAACTTAAAGCAAAATCTCAATTTAGTTGTTAATAAATAACATCCATTTTAAAAAATTCAATACCTGTGTTTTATTAAGTTTAGAAGAACTCTGTGTACTGGATAACAAGATGGAATTGCATTAACATCCATAATTTAATTTCTCATCAGGCTTCAAATAAATTTTCTACACATGTGAAACAAATTTCAAAGTTGTTATGGTTCGTCTTCCAAGAGTTCCTTCTTTTTGAGGTTGGTATAAAAACATAGTGCACAAATCGTGGGACAAGCAAAGTCATTCCCTTCAGCATCTTTCTTGAAAAGCCACAGAATTTTTACGTATTTGTAAAAGAACATATGTCTAAAGGAACATCTTTTAGTTAACCTGAGCAAAAATGTTTATCTATATTATTCATTTTACCTAAGTTATTTCTGAGCTATCTTACTGACAACAGACTAAAAAGAAGAATTTTCAAGTAAACCTGTTTTAATTGAAACGTAACCTCTTGGGTAAAATACGGCAGAGATATCCAGGTTCTTTGGAAGTGTCCAGAAATACAATTCAGCAGTCTAGTGTTGGTCTGAATGTGAGTTCCTTGCAGGAAATTTAGAAAGGTTCAGTAAGAAGGGTCTTAGACACAATTTCATAGGATTAAATTTGAGCTTCCCCGGTTTTGTCACGTTTCTACTGAGTCTGTAGCAAACGTACTGGTTAAGAACATGTCACTGCTAAGGCTGTCTTGCCCATAACTAATGCTACTGTGGTTGTATTAAATTAAAGCTATTCTCTGTCAATTACTATCTGGAAAAAAAAAAAAGGTTTTTGTTTTCAGCAATATTCTGAGGTGCAAATAGATGAAAGGAAAGATAAACAGTCTTGGACTGTGAAAGAGGAGAGAAAATTACACCTTGTATTTTAAAGGAAATAACATGGTGGAAAATAAATACATACAAGGAAATGGTTTTGAACAAAACTGTAGGGTTATCACTGCAATTTGCTAATAAAACATTCAATAGCTTCGTCTCAAGGCAGTGTCCAAAGCCACAAAGTCTATAATTGGAATTTGTGGGTTGATTGAGACCTATTTTGGTCTGTAAGTGTGAACTGCTCTTGTTGTATAGAGAAGATAAGATTATTTAAGAACTCCTAACAAGAGGACTCATTAAGATAATTCTAACCGGGTCAACTGAGAAGACTCATTAAGATAATTCTAGCTGAGTCTAAATAACTGAGGTTGTACCTGTTACTTTGCTAATAAATGTCACCGCTATGAAGAGTTCTATAAACTTCAGTGGAGTTGTGAGTCACAGAACATTAAATTTTCATTGAGAGCAGGTTTGTGTCTCCTAAAAGAAATTATACAGTGTGTAATTTTGGTTTTGGCTACATCACCAGCTTGTGCACATATAGCACAGGCAGTCACTGCTGCTGCAGGGTGGTGGCGTGAAGCTGGAGCTGTTTAGCTGAGAGCCAAGGTTCACTGGCACCGCAGGGGCTCTGGTACCAGCCCCTTCCCGTGGCCATTGGGAAGCTCTTCAAATGCATCAGCACAAAGTAAATAGTTTGCATACCAGGTCTTTGTGGCATAAAGAATGTATTTTTTGGAGCTTTCAAGGTTTGCTTCACATGATGTCCCACAAAACTTGCTTACTGCATGAACTCTTTTGTCTTGAAAGTTATATGTGATTTTCTGGAAACATGCTGTGATTAACTGCTCAGGGCAAATAAGCACAGAAATTCTCACCTTTTCATCCCTGTGATCCACTGTGTTCCTTTGTAAGTCCCGTTGTCTTTGTGAAGCTCATCCATTCCAACTTAGACCTTCAGTCCACATCTACACTAGTAAATTAAATGTGCCCATGGCTGTTTTCTGCTCCGAGATCAAGTGGCATGGGCCAGCCCAGACCCGCACTGTTGGCATCTCACTCCGGTGTGGGGCTGCATCCACAGCACTAGCTCCCGAGGTGTGACGCTTATTTAGGAGACCATGGTGTGGTTTAGGTGAAGATCCTGCCAGGGTGTCTTAAAAGAATTTAACATCCCAGACAATGAGGACAAGCTGAGGGAAAGTGCCTTGACACTCTTGTGATTTCCAGATGTAGCCTGTTGGTCTGAAAAAGAGCAGTCTGGAGCAAGGTAAAGGTGAAAAAATGGCCAAACCCAATTGAGGGAAACTGAGGCCCAGCACTTGCAGTGTTGCATCAATGGTGTTTTCAGTTGCTGCTTAATGAAAGTCAGTTTTGAATATGATTTAAGGCACCCTCCATTGTATTTTATGTACTTGCATATGTGTTTGTGCCTTTTTTGTTTCATTTGCAGCCTATCAGATGATTTCTGGAATATTCTATATGACTGGGATTAAAAAAAAAAAAGTATTTATGGCATTTTCTCTTTGATCTTGTTAAATCTTCATCACCACACATCTTCCACAGATGTTTTGATTGGTTTAGCACCTTACTCAGACTTAACAACAACAACAAATGTTTTATTAATAAAGATGTGAGAAACAAGAGCTCAGCTGGACATGGTGCAGGGCAGCCTGCACTGGGTGGCCCTGGTTGAGTAGGTGGCTTGGACCAGATGACCTCCTGAGGTCCCTTCCCACTCCAGCCACTCTGTAATTCTGTGAGGGCATGCCAAAATGTGTTACCGCTTCCTCAGATTTGCCATGGCTGTTAAAGGCCGTGGATCAGCATGTTTTGGGGAGAGGATCATGGGAACTGAAGAAAGTAGCCCTGTTCGCACCCACGTTCCCATCCCCTGCTGACCTCAGGCTCCATTGTGAGTCAAATCCTGCCTTCCTGGTAGCAATGCACAGTGTCGCTGCCTACAGATTGCCAAAACCAAAAAAAGGGTTTAGCCTCCTTTGACAGCCTTATGGGTGATTATGCTATAGGATATGTGAATAAAGACTGTTTCTCCATGTTTTCTTCAGCTCTGGACTGCAATCTGTTTCCAGTGTGGAACAATATTCTTCTACATATGGACTTCCTATAAATATCTTGCTGCAAGTCTTTTCTGCAGTACAAATACAGCATAAATCAGCATAGAGTCATCATGTCCCACTGGTATGCTGGCATATTTGTTATCAGCTGAGGCTTGGTTATAGTGCAGTTCGGATACAGCATGGAGAAATACAGAAGCTTAAGGTGAACAGTGATGAGTAGGACTCACTATTTTAATTGGGCAAAAGGAGCAGAAAGAGTAACAGTTGTGAGGCATGGAAGAATAGAACTGCTAGAGGCCTTAGGAGATTGCCCCAATCATTCTTCTTGGCCAAGGCAGGATGAATCATACTTCTGTCAATCCTGACACCATAGTCAAGCCTGTTCCTAGCAGGATAATGCAGCTTCCAGTGCTGGATCACACCATCACCCTGGGCAGTGAAGTCCAATGCTTCACCACTAGCTGGCCTAGTGCAAACCTTCCTCCATACCCTTTTAAAAAATCCCTTTACTTTCTCCTCACTAAGAAGGCAAAAAAACATGTTAAGAAGTCAACTCATTACCACTGTACTTTTTATGTTTGAAGAATATTCTGAACAAGCTGACCAGCCTTGGTGCTCTTGCCTTTCCTTGTAGGTTGTGTTGGAGAACCCTGCAGCCTCAGCAGTTCTTCCCAGCCTTCCGGCCATGCCCATCAGTATTTGACACATTACAAGTCACGAGGCTTGGGGATCAGTGTTGGAGATCGTGTTGCTCAGGATAGCTGGCCTCTTCCACCAGCATCGGCAGTGCTCTGCACCACGGGCTACAGCCACAACACTCGAGACAAGAGCTCTGGTGGTCGCTACCAGAAGCAGCTTTGGCACAGAAGAAAAAGGTGGGGTATTTCCATCCAAAACAATGAAAAAGACAAAAAATTAAACAGGGAGAGAGGACAAAAAGGAATCTGAAAGTCAAACTGCCTGGAATGAGTTTCTTTATAATTACAAGTGTCCTAATGCCAGGGCTGGTATTATGGGAGCACCTGGTGCCTTGGTCTGCTTTTCTCCAAAATCGGTGATTTACTGGGGAGGGAAAGCAGCTTCTAGTGCCCTCTGTTGAGGTTCTGTTTGGGGGTTGAGGGCATTTAGGGTGTTTCAGACAGAAATTACCACACTGCTGCTATCACCTACTGACCACTAACTCATTCTTCCTAATGCTGACTCAGCCATCAATTCCTCGCAAAGAGAACCAGATTTTTCTTTTTTAAAAGATCCTTGCTGAATTCAGGTGGAGCTGCCAGACATCCCCAGATTAATTTCTCTTTCTTCCTCTTTTGCTTCACCCAGTTTCTCTTGCTAAACAGTGTCAGCTGTGACAATTGCCACTGTGCTGCGGTGGTGGCTCAGGGATGCTGTTCCAGGAGCCAGGCTGCTGGTGGTTTGCCAGCAGCTTTTGAAGATGTCGGGGAAGTCACCATGTGAACATGTGTGGTGGTGCTCCATGGGGTGTGCCCCTTGCAGCCTCTTTGTTTTGTCATTTTTAGGGACACTATTGGAAATGACATTCATTGTAACATGCTCATCCTGCTGGATTTAATTAGAAACACTCAGCTTTAATTAAGTCTTTGTTTTGCAGTCTTGGTAGTTCTATTTTGATAAGATTCTGTCATGTAAATCATAAATGAAGCTGAAGAAGTAGATTACTGCATGTCATAGCTCCTGAGTAATGAATAAAGACAATATAATGTGTGATACAGTTGCTGAGGGTGGGAGGCAGCCCTGTGCTTTGCATTAAGTATTTACCTCGTTCTTTCCAGGATTTACTGGTACTATTAGTTCTCTGTATCCTCAGATTCATTCTTTGCTTTCCAGCATCCTCCTGCCATGACTTCTTCAGGTGCTGACAGGGATGCAGTGGGGACAGGGGCTGAAGGGCAATGCAGGTTGCACGGTGTCACCAGCTCCTCTGTCCTTCCACCCAGAGCACAGCTGGCATGGGAGGAGGGGGGAGAAAATAGAGCTCCACCCAAAACCTGTAGGCCTCTTCTTTTTCTCTTTTTTTTCCTCAGTAAACCTGCATTTTTTTCTCTTCCCTTTCACGCACAGTTTGTGTGCTTATGTTTTAACTGTGGGACTTGGACACACATGGCTCACTCCGTGTATAAAAAAAGGCTGCATATTCTGTAGCTCCTGGCTCTGTTAATGGTTTTCTGTACTTACCTCATTATCATTGCTTGAGGTCTAACTTGAAGTTTAGCAGAGATGCGAGTTCCAATTATAATTAGCACATACGGAACAGACCTAACTGAGAGTTTTCCTGTAAAGTCACACTAATGCATGAACTCTTGCTGCTTGGTTTGCAGATGAAAGCACACTCAGAAGTGTCCCAAGCCTCTGGATCAAGACAGATTTTTGTATTCTCAAAACAAGCCAAAGCTAAGACTAACGAAGAATGCTTAGGCTTGACCTGGAGGGCTGGGGTGCTGCTGTTGGAGCCTGACAGCAGACATGGAGTGCCTGCTAACAGACCAGTCCTGCATGCGGTCTACATGGCACCTCTCTGTAGTCACCATTGCTTGCAGCACTGACCTTTAGCCAGAGAGGATTTTTCACACTGAGAAGCATAAACACTCATTTTCTATTTTTTTTTTCTTTTTAGAGGCTTTTGTAATGAATGGAGAAAGAAACTGCAGGAACATAAATCAGCTCCAGACTGATGGAAGAATGTGCAGTTTCTACCTGTGTAGGGCTCAGAACCCAGGCCACTCCATGACCACATTCTCTCTTTCCCTTGAATAGGGTATCATCAAGATTAGTGACCATTTATTGTTAGCCTGGTGTCCTCCCCTCCTGAAAATTCAGTCCTAAAAGGAGGTAAAATGATAACGAAGGAAGACAAATCCCCACTCAAACAGATTTTGCAGCCAGACTAATTGTGAGCAGAGGAAGCAACTTTGTGCAGACCTTCTGAACCTGTGGAGGTTGCTTTCCTGGGAAGGCAGAGCATATTGAGCACCCAGAGCAAGACATTCTCCCCAGTTCAGTGCCCCGCAGGTACAGCTTGTCCTTCTCTTGGAAGTCCCTCAGTCTCTGGATGGGTTGACAAGCAGAACATGATTTGCCTGCTCTGCTCTCTCTTTTCTGTGCTATGACCCTCTCCCCAAACCTCCCTACTTTCCTACTCTCACCCTGTCCTTGAGCCTCTTCATTTTGCTTTCAGAAGCTTTTCTGCTTTCCTTCTGTTCCCTCTCTTCTTCCAGCTTGATGTTCCCAAGGTGATCTACCTTCAGTAGCTGCTGAGCTCCAGGACCTGCTGTTGTCCATGACAGAGACATCACATACAACCCGCAAACAGGCTCTTCCCAGCCCACTATGTTCCATGGTAAGAACTTAATGTCATTGGTCAGAACCAGATCTCAAAATGCTCAGACATGCACAGCAAAAATTACAGTATAATAGGGGAAATGTTAAGAGTATTTACACTTTATGCCACAGCATTTTAAGAAATGTAAATTGTCTTCCTTGAGAAGCAAACATGACAAATAACCACAGAAGTTCTCGTGGTAGTTTGAAGTCTACTGAGCACATCACATGCAGCGATAAAAACCTTTAGAGGTCAGCTTTGGCTCCAGATTTAAAGTGTTCCTTGGTCACAGCGCTCTCTGGCAGGTCTCTCCAGCCCCACTGGAAAGCTGCTTCACAGGGGTTACACACAGGAGCAGAAGGAGCCAAGCTGTAACTCTTCCTGTGGTGGAACATGAAGGGGAGGGAGGATCTCTGTGCATGGGGTGTTGGGATGGACATGTGGGCTGTGGATCATGCCCACTTCACCAGAACTCATGCCAGGAATGGGGCAGACCTGCTCACCTTGGCTGTGGCTTCCCTCCTCACAAGGTGTCATTGAGAAACCCGGCATACCTTGGCTCTAAGGTAGAACGAAAAAGTGAAGGAGAATGTTTAGAAAGGTGGGAAGTGAAAACTGCCACACAGCTGCTTTGCCAGCTTCAAAATATGTCAGTGTTGTCATAACAACATCCTTACAGGTGAAGCCTTTCTCTGCTGGAACGCGAAACAACTCTGTAGCGGGCCGAGGGGAATGAAGGAAGGATTTTGGCATAGCCATGGGCAGGACGACATCCTTCTTCACAGCAAATGTGACACTGCAAACCTCCCTGATGGATGTCGTGAAGCTTTATGAGGATGCATCTTGATGTGCTCCTGAGGGTTGCAAGTAGCAGGTGACACACAAGAGGAGACCTTTGCTGCAAGGCAGATCAGACCCCTGCTGTTAAGTAAGAGCAATGAAACTGCTAGGGGACCTGTTGGGGGGCTGTTGCACAGCTAAAGCATGTGCCACCTGAAGTGGGTGGAACAGTCATCCTTGGCCACCCCTTTCCACTGATTTGGGGGATGAGGACTTGGGCAGCACTCTTAGGAGGTGCATGGGCTGTGTGGCACTGTGGTCCCAGGATCTAACGCCCTCAAGTTAATAATGAAGGCTAATAAGACCTTTCTAAATAATACTTGTTTTCTGGAGCTGGCAAATGATCTGGAAAAAACCCAAGCCTTATATAACTCCATCTGGGTAGGTGAAACTTTTCTCCCAACTCCAGCCTAATGCAAATTACTTGCAATTTACTTTCCTCTTGGTTTGACAAATAGCTGTTATTAAAAGCAGACCTTAACTGCAAAGAAGTGCCCTTTGCAGCATCGTACGTGCCTTCCCGTGCTGCAGAAGCCAGAAGGTGATTTCACCAGCACTTTGTGGGGTTCTGGGGTGCTGGTTGCATTAACCCGCCTCTGCCTCCCTGTGACGGCTCCTTCGGTGTGTCTGTGTTACACGCTTTCCATAGCAGTTCTGCCCACACACCTCAGATTCACTTTCCCAGCATTGTAGCAGTGATTATGTGAAGTTCTGTGCTGGCAGCCCCCCTCGGGTAGCAGTAGGATTACATAAAGGTGGGTGACAGAGAGAAGTCTTAATCACTACAGGAAAAAAACATTTAACTGTTACCTGCCTCACGACGAGGAGCAGCACTTTTAAAGCCCTTGTGACATTTACATGCTTCCAGCTCAGAATCTTATTTTAAATCTCCTGTCATCACACATGAGCCTTGATATTCGGTACAGGAATTAAAAATACTTACATATCGGCTTTCAGCTAAAGAACATGCAGAGTGTTATTGGTCTTTTGTGTTCAAGTTTTGGCTCCTAGACTCAGTTCCTGTTCTTTCTGGATGTCCCGGGTGAACAAAGAAGTCTTATTCTCCTTTCATATACACACAGATATGCGCATAGATATACACATAGATACACACAGAAAGCGAGAGGCAGCTTGCAGAAGTGAACTAACATGCTGCCTATTTATGAATAACCATTTCTCAAAGGCATTCTGGAATAGCTCCCTCTGTTAACTTTTGATGCAAGATAGTTTTTATACTAGTGGATTATAACAGAGTAACTAAAATACAGCAAGGCAGTCTTTCCCCTCATCACAAGACTTAAATATGCTTCCTTTCTATTCCCAGTGTGATTTATTATCTGCCTAAATGTATAGCCCCTCCAAGGCAGACACCTCATCTTCTTTTGTATCTTGAACACACAGCAGATGTTTAGGAAGTAACAAACTAATGGTGTAACAGTAATAGCTAGAATATAAAGATATGTGCCTGTAATAAAAGTTGTGGTAGCAATACTGGATTTTTGTGGTTTACAGTTCCAACTTTGACTTCCAGAAAGTGACATATATATGTGCTCTGGGAATGTGATAATAATCTTAGTACGGCAAAGTAGTTTTCCAGTTTGAAGTATAATATAAAACAAATTAATTTCAGTTCTTAGATTAAGCATCTCCACTTCCCTAGATGGTAACCACTCAAAGCTACTACAATAAAATTTAATGACTGCTGTACTGTGTCTGAGGTTTTTTTTTTCTTTAGCCCATATGTATTTGGTTGCTAGAAAAGATGGAGTGGAACTTGGAAAACTAAATCCAGTACTGTTAATTAAAGGTCATTCCATACGAAACTAGCTCCTAATGTTGACCATTCTCTGCACTTACAAATTAATTATGACTGTAATGATTAAGAAAATAAAAAAGCCTTTATTGCTCCACATGTCTGTTTGTGTAGACTCTACTTTTTCCCTTTTAAAATATTTACAAGGACATTTTCTGTTCAGCATTTTCAGTGGAACGCCACTCAAGAAGTGATTACAGAACCCAGTGGGTGTTAACCGCAGATGCTACTGGATTTGCTGAAAGTGGAAGGCAAGGTAAAAGCATAGAAGAGAGATTGATAGGTGCATTACTGGCTGAAAATAGCAGGTCCATTTGAAACACTAATGTTTTGCAGCCTCTGATCAGACAACCCAAGTACGGAGCAGCAGAACACTGTTAGAGGTGACAGAAATGCCCTAATGGATTACCCAGCTGAGAATGTTGATAATCTGATGCTTCCAATGAAACCTTTTTTGTCTCACTTGGTACAATACGCTACCAGAAAGAGCATAATAAAATCACAGCTCTATTCAGGACTGAAAGAGAGATGTTCTACTCTGGGGAAGAATTCAGAGGTGATGTTTCCCAGCCTGGGGACTCTGGGGAGAAAGGATTGCTCCCAGAGGTGTGCAGAAATTGAGATCCTACCAAGAGAAGCACAGATACCAAATTGCACACTTGAATGACTCCTCTCCATGCTTTGGTTAGTCAGCTTGAGGCTCTTCCTAAGGTTATCGTGGGTCCACACAACAGCCCTGGAACATTCAGCTGTCGAACATGTAAATAACATACAGGTGCGCTACATCTTACAGAGGAAGTATCCAGAGAGAAACTGGGTTCCCCTCTCCCTAGATATATTGTTCATCATAAAAGTCATCCAGGTTTTGATGATGTTTTAGGAGGGCACTGTATGTAGCTGCAGTAGTTATTCTACTTTGGAGGCTGACGTGAACAAACACGGATCCGTCACTGACACTCTAGTTATGATCTTGTCCATGGATACATAGAGAGATGCACAGAGAGACAGCTGTAGAAATGTTTGTGGTGTGACCATCTCTGGAACTCTGCCCGATGATACTGAACTGTTGTCATTTCATGTCTTTTAAGGATACTTTCTGCAACTTATGGGGCACTCAATTTTGTTCTCCAAGAGAACAGGAACATCCAGAATTAACACAATCAAGCTTTTAACATCTAGTATGTTACTACAAAGAGCAGCAGGGAGGTGTCCCAGCATGGTGGGTTGTTTTTCTAAAGGACTCTGCAAAGTGGTAGCTGTGGAAGCTGAGCAGATGAACCGATTCATTTTCTAGCTCACAGCAGACATCCTACACTATTCAAGGATGTTTCACAAAACTTCTGATCCTTTTAAGTCACCAGCTTGTCTACACAGCCCAAGTGACCGTGGCTGGAGGAGCTCAGGGTGGCTGCATGGGCAGAGAGCTCTGGGGCTTGGCATAGGACTCCATGGTTTGGGATGCACCAACCTGAAACCAGGAACTTTCCTCCCCTGAAGCATCAAACATGGGCACACCATCTGGGTCCCTTGTGTTCCTCCCCATCGCAGGCAGAGCCTGTGCTTCTCGCAGAAAGCAGAGCAAAACAAGCAGCCTGGTCTGCATGGGGACTTCGTTCTGGTCCAGTCCATGATACTCAGTCCCTCATGCCATGCCACTGGGTCACTGGGTCCATTCTCTGTTGGATTTAGGGTGGTTTGATGAAGGAGGTCAAGCCTGATGTAGGTTTCTTGATTTTATTAGCTGTCTGCAGACAGTGGTCACTGCATAGCAATGCTGGAAGTAGCATTAAAATTTCATATCAACCACAAATAGCTGTTGGAGCAGCCAGGGCATTGTCAGGCTCTGGGGAATGAAGGAAGAACACACGTAAGCTTTCAAACTCTGCTTTTAAGGCGGATTCCCCGTTGTGCAAGTCTTTCTGGAATGCGGATGGGGAGCTATACATCAAGAGTCATCATCCCAGTTTGGTAAGACATATTGTGACCCTTCAGGCACAGTTCCTGCCAACTTCAGAATTACACAGTGTTGCTTTTTGGTGTAGGAATGAATGAAAATAATGCAAGTGATAAGAAACTTAAGAAATATTGCAAAAGATGCTTCTTTGTAGTGGGTTGTTTTTTTGGCATTTTCTTTCTGTTGTCCTTCCCAGTACAGAAAAACGTGTTTATCAGCAGAAGGACGAATATTGAGGGTATTTTATAGTCAGAAAACAGAAGTTTAGCTACATTCACAAACACAGTTATCCTAGCCAAGGCAAACCGGGAAAGCCTAGTGTTTTCTTTACAAAGAGATAGCTGCCCTTCAAATATTTACAAAGAATGAAGGCAAATTCAAGAACAGTTGGCAGAAGGATTGGAAGCAGTAATCAGTATCTTCATGTAAGCTTATTATTCTTGGGGTGAAAAAACTTTGCAAGAATAGTTAATTCTGAAATTATGAATGCAATTATGAAGAAAAAATATTTAAATGCAACAGATGTCAAACAAGTTCTTAATCTGAAATCATATTATTTGACATTACCCTTTCAGTTTCTTTGATTTAGGAAGATTGTGTGCCCATGGGACAAGTCCTTGTGTTAATAAATCTGAGTGACAAACAGGTTAGGAATGTCCTCACCTGTCTGTGGACAGTGTGTACTACACATTTTACTTAAGAAGGCCTGGCAGGGCAGCAGAGAGGAGTGTCTGTTTACCTCAGCCTGGCTGAACAGGTCAAGTTTCCATGCCTGGGGCTGGGAAGAGGTGGCTCAGCTGGGAGAAGCATGGGGTGTTTTGGGCCAGGCAGAGAGGAGGGAGGAGCAGGGAATCACTGTGTGTGCATGGAGTGGGGGACTTCGAGGCAGAGCAGACCCACAAGTCAGCATCTGAGATTATGGAATCGAGGGACCTTCTTAAGGGACCATGTGGACTAAAAGCTAATGGAGAGAAAACAAGGTTCTTCCTCCACGAGGCCAGAATGAGCTGGGAGAGATTTGTCTTCTCATCTTACTTATTCAACGTTTTTCCTCCAGCAATTCTTGTTTTTTATTTGTTGTTATTTTTTGTTTACACACAGCAACTGTTTCCCTGGTTCTGATTTGTTATTTTGCCTTGTGGTGAGTCATCCCCCGAGATGTCAGAGGTGTTGCGGTGTCTCTGTTCAAAGCACAGGTGAGGCAGGTCTGTCCTGAGGCTCTGGTCAGCTCGGGGCTCATCGCGGTGACATGGCCACACTCTGTGCAACTGGGCAAACCACAGCCATGCCTGCCAGTCCTACTCTGGGTGTCTCACAAGCATTTTCTGTTTCAAAGACTTAACACCGTGGGTAAAGGGAGTGAGAGTTACCTGCTTTCCACTTCATGTGCAGGTTTTTCGAAGCTGTTTCTGTTTTGCTTTGAAAGTGAGTGGAAGGTGCCTGACTGTCTCATATGGCTCTGGCTGGGTTTTTGTACAGCAGTGCCCACTGGGGAAATGCCTGCATCTCATGTCTCTTCATGCTCCCACGGGCATGAAGAACAGATGGTCACAGCCTCCTTCAGTTCTGCCTTGTGACAGAGGAGTTGTCAGTGCATGCCATTTGTCAGAGATTAATTTCATTTATATTGTCTGAGGATAGGCTTTTTCCCCCAACTGATTTAGAGGGAGAGCTTTGTCTTCCCCTTCCCAGTTTCCTTGAATTTAAATTGTTGGGATGAATTAAGGACAGAAGTGATATTCCTAACCATGCAGGCTATGAGATTAGGTTCTTTGCCTCAGTCCACTGCTCACAGTCTTGCTGTTTCCAGATCCCCATCCCTCCAGTGGTTAAAAACCCAATTCCCATCCTAGATCCATTTGTGGCCAATTTATAACGATTTGTTCTTGTGACAAAACTGTCTTTCAATTCAAACAGCTCTTTCCACTCCCTGGTATTCCACTTCCTCCAGGGATATTTATAAAAAGCTACTCTATCACCTCTCAGATTTTGCTTAAGCTGAACAAGGAAATCTCTCTCAATCTCTCCTGACAATTCTGGTAGCTCTTTTTCTGCACGTCTTCCAATGTGAACTCTCCTTCTTGGATATGGCTGATTGGACTGATCATCAGCATCTTACCATCTGAGCTGCTGTGGGTTGAGAAGAGCTTGATTTACGATGTCTGCTAGAGCTGTCTGCTCACTTTGGACCCTATTACGTGTGTAACAACAAGAGCACTGTGGGAAAAAAAACAGCCCTACTCACTGCTCTGAGTCAGATACATCCATCTCAGGAACTGGATAGGTAAAACAAAAGAAAAAAAAAGACATAGTACAGCTGACAGAAGCAGAACTTCAGATAAATATCTTGGAGCTATCTGATCTTGCAAACATTTGTTTTGAAATCCACACCCAGATGAGCAACTCTTGGGTAATGCACTTGATAAGCAAACAAGATACGCAGGCCTATCTCATCTGCCTGGAAGATCCAGAGCTCTGAAAACACAGCTGCTAACACCGAGTGATTCTGGTGTATCTTCCTCTGGGGGGTCAGCAGTGAAAGGTAGCCTTCCTAGGCCAGCCACTGGTATAGCAGAGGTCTGTCACAGAGCAACATCCAGGCTGGTTTCCCACTGACACCACTGCAAATGCCAGAACTCCTGTTGGCATTATCAGGTTCTGTCCTTGTTCAGTGGTCCACTGTGCCCTGATACAAAGGGAGAACTGCAAACAACTAAGTAAGACCAACCCATCCCCTGCCATAGACACAAGTTTTTTGAAAGTCCTACTAGGATGTGGTGTACCAGGCTCTGAGGTGCAGCTCCACAGCCAGATGCTCATCACTGTTCAACAGCCTGTGCCATGACATCCCTCTTCCCGCTGCCCAGTCCTGCTGCTTGGCCCTGCTGCCTCATGACCAGTCCTTGTCACCAAGCCTCAGCCTCATACCTGCCACTTGGTCCTGCAGCTATGGTCCTCTTCCTTCTGCTGCATGGAAGAGGTGTTTGATGTTGAAGAACAAGTGCGATATGGACCAAGGTGCAGAGTGATGGTAAAGACCCTTGCCTACATGTTGCAATTGGAACAGGCCAACCTCCTGGCTGTCTTCCTGGTCTTCACTCATCATCTCAGGATGCAGTTCTCATCAGTCTAATATTTGGTGTGAACATTTTCCAAGGTTTTCTTGTGCCCAAAAGGCCTTTCCACTGTAGGAGATTTTCATGCCATGGAAGAGATACTAAACTCTATCTGTTTGGAGGAGCTGCCAAACACGGCAACTTAACTGCTGAATCAGTCCCCAAATTCAGGGGTCCTGGCCTGTAATTTCTGTTCAGTTGGTGCATTTCCTTGACCGTCTCTGTGGAAAAGATTATGCTTGCTGGAGACTTTTTGCTCCTGGGTACCTGAAAAACAGCAGTCAATAAAATCAGAGTGTTTTACACTGCAATGGCCAGTATGGACTTGGTTCCTGTTTTCATTGAGATCTAAAGTACCAGAGCAGCGCAGATGTTAAACAGGCTGATGTTTACTCACATAAGATGCTTCTTTTACTGCCGGGCTCATAGCATGTGTCATGGTTTTGTAAATGTAAGTTATTTCTCTCCTACACTCCACACATTTTTTTCTTGGAAATGCTTCTCAAGGTTACCATGCCATGAGATAGACTGACTTGTCTCTATCACACAGTTTTTCTGCCCACCTTCCCTCCCTCCATACATGACAATTTATCTGGTCTCCAGGAGAGCTGAGATTATCCCAGCTGGAGCACCTGTTCCCACATTGTTCTGGTCCATGGCTCCTATATTCAGGCTATTTTCTCTTTGCACCACACACTCATTGCTTTCTCCTACATTCTTCCTTGTTCCCTATCTTTATGTCTTATATCTTTCCACTCTTTTCTGCTTGTTCCTGACAATTTGTGCTGTTAGCTTCCTCTCGCAGTTGTGTACTCTCTCCTCTTTTTCTCCTTACCTTCCTCTAATAAATTAACATTAGTTTTGTTTGCTTTGATGTCTTTCATTTCAGGCAATTTCTCAATGTTCTCCTCTTTCCTCCATCTGCTTGTTCTTTATTTTCATTGTTGTTGTCCTGTTTTTCCACACATTGAGCGATCTGTCGCTGGCTGCTCCTGCCACGCTTGCTCACCACATCCCATGTGCATCTCCTCTGGTGTTTTTTGCAAAACAGGCCACCAACCACTGGTTTTATAGATATCTTCTACTTCAATGTAATGGAAGCTCTGGCTGTCTCTGTGCAGTGTGGTAGCTTGTGTATGGTCAGTCATTTCTGCCACTACAGGGGGTGCTCAGGGCACCACATCAGAAAGCCAGCAACAGAGGAAGCAAAGCACCCTGTGCCTCCGCCAGCCCGTGGCAGCACCACTTCTTCCAGCATCTCCACTGATGTCTGTGGGAGGTGATGGCACTAATTACCACTTTCCAGCGTGACACTAAGTCCAGCTCTGCTCATCGTTTGCAAGATGGTTTCACAGGTTGACATGGTGAATGATTTATTGCCAGGAGACAGACTGAGAAGAGAGAGTAGGCTGTGGGAGGTGGATGGAGGATGCAGGACGGAAGCATGGTGGAAGACGGCTCTGAGAGGTCCTACTTGCAGGAGAAAATAGGCTGCTCTGGGCTATTACTTCAGAAAAACAGAAAAATGAAAGCCTAACTCTGATGCTGTTTATATAAAAAACACCCAGTAAGGTGCAGTTTAACTGGACATCATGTTGGATACATTTGGAATGGGAAGCTAAGCACAAGATAATTCTACTGGAGATGTGCACCAATATTCAGCAGCACAGTTAGGGGGTCATGAATTTTGCCTTGGAGATATGTGTTCCCTTGAGGAAGGCACCTGCAAAGCACTCTGTTTTCTGTGCAGGGTAGCTTCTTCCTCCTGTTCCTGGTTTTCTTGACTTTTCCTCCATCTGTCTTGACCTCTACCCTTTATAGCTCTTCCCGATACCTTATCCTGATTGCTAAAGATGAAATGCTACTTCATATAAACCTGTGCAAGTGTCTTGTGGTCTTTTGCCTTCTGGTTGTTGTTTCAGATGGAGTGGACATGAAGTCTCAGTGGGAACTTCAGTAGCATTGAAGTGCTAATGGAAAACTGCAGCTCTCCACAGAAAATGTTCATTGGCTTTTAGGCAAACCTAGAAGCAGGATCTACTGGAAGGTTTCAATCCACTAATGAGTTTGGCCTGCCACCAAAACAGGGATCCTTGTTGCGGCACTGCAGTGAATGTGGCTGGTAGTGGCGAGGATAGGGAAACTGGTAATTTTGGCATGTGGTAGCAGACCTTATTAAAACCTGTGGATAGACTGGAGTTAAACTTGAAATGGTCACCTGAATCAAAGGCAGGGGATGTTGTGTCCATTAGTATTTCAGCCCAGTCCCTAGCAATGTGTGGCTAATTCAGACTGATGTATGCATCTGATTTTTGAACATCTTAGCAGAGGGAGATGGGTTTTAGATACTTTTTTGCCAATTATAGCTACCTGCTACTTCGTATCGAGTTTTTAGATCTGTTTTTTTCTGAATAAATAATGGTATATTTGAATATGAAATTTTACCTGTTCCCACTGTTTTTCATTAAATCTTTGATTGAACTCTTGTAAAGAGTCAACACAGGAAACATCTTTGGTATTGCTCCTGCTGTTTTTTATGAAAACTGCTTTGTGTTTCCAGGCTAAAATATGAAGTGATCCTGAGTCATGCTAAGAAGTATAAATTGCTGTCATTTTAATCAGATTGCAAGGCATTCATCACTTTAACAAGACTACCCGATAACATAAGAAACATTTACAGTTTTACTCCAAAATTTCAAAAAACTGCAATAAATTATTCAAGTGATTTTCTAACATAAACACCCTTGTCCTTGTTCATTTGTGCTCAAATCCTGACATTTCAATATTCCTGATGCTGTAAGTCCTGTCTACCCCAATGTAAAAGTTTCAAATTTTACCTTGACAGCTTGAATCTTCTAAATACAGTCTCTCAAGGAAGGTGAAGCACTTTAGGCTTTCTACAAGGCTTATATCTCTGTCAGCCCCTCTCACTAGAAGTTGTTAGAGAGTCATACCAGTTGCTAAACTCACAGATTCATTTCTGACACATGCAGATGGGACACCAAGTGTTCCTCTTGCTGACCTCTGAATTTCACTGATTATTCTCGAGCAGGCTTAAGCTCTTGGCAATTAGTGGGTATTTTATTTGCAAGTCCCATCAAAACATCAGTTAAGTAAAAATGTTATTAAAGAGAAATGTCTATTAATTTTGATGATTTAGTGTAAACTTGCATATGTCTGCAAAGATTGTCATGTGGTTGTGATTTTTTTTAATCTAAAATCTGGAAAACAGGAAAATAAAATATCTGAAGGTTATTTTGATTTTCAGTTTCTAGCAACATTCTAACAAAATAAAAGAAAACATATATTTTCTGAATAGTTATGAAGCACAATTATCATTAACTTCACATATATCTTTCCTATTGCTCAAAAGCCTTTGTTAGTATATGTAGGTTTTAAAAAAAATGTAATTTTGAAAGCAATTTAATTTCAGTGTTTTTAACTGGATTAATTGTCTATGTCTTTCAACATGAAACTTCTTCCTTCAGTCTTACTTGAAGCGCTATTGTCATGTTGTACATTCAGCAGTTGATTTAAGAGTCTTTCTGTAATTTCTTATTCTAAAATAATATTTTTGTTTTATTTCTGAGGTGTCCATCACTGCAGTACCCTAGCATCATAAAAAAAGAGCATTGGATGGTAGAGTCCATACAATGAGTGTTTCCTCACCTTGTTTCTTAAGCAGAAGCAGCTGCAGGAGTCTGTGACAGAGGTTGCACTCCAAATGTGACTTTTCTTGTCTTTTGAAGGTAGCAGAAACTGGCTATCAATCATCTGTGCTGCTGAACTTACCCCTTTTGTATTCAGGTTTTGGGTGATCATGGCTGATCATGGTGTTCTGATAAAAGGAGAAGGCATGTAGGACTTCTCCTGGGAGGAAGGGCAATGACAGTCTGACTGTCCCAAAAGGAGTATTGTGGTTCCTTATCTCTACTCCATCTCAACAATAATAACCATGGAGGAACTTTGGTCACTTCTGTAGTTTATAAATACTCCCACTAATAGAACTGGATCTGGTCTAGCCATAAATGTGAAACCAAGGTTAAAAAAGTAAGCAAAATGCCATGCTAGAGAGTGAAAAAAACTTCCAGATCATCATACCAGCCCATAAATTCGTGGGATACCTTCATCTGAATACTACAGTCAGTTCTGGTAGTCCAAAAAAACTTACCAAAATTTTCAGGTATTTTTGCAATAGACCTTATGAAAGTTATTTAAAAGGTTGGAGAAATTTCTGTGGAAGAAAATGGGTCTTCTCAAATGTGAGTTGCACAAGAAGGACGTAGTAAAGGTTCATGGAAGAACAATTCACAGGGAGAGGCAAACTGCATCCAGCTTTCGTGAAAAGGAATGTGACGATACATTATATAGCCAAATAATAATGGGAAATACAGATCCAAACCTGGTTGTGTACTTGTAGCGTTGCTGATGAAAAATGTCTGTATTTTTTTATTCAGGTTTATATACACTATCCACAAAGTGTGGGCTGTACAGCGGGAAGGAAGAGAAGCAGGAAGGAAGAGAAGTGGGAAGGAGTAGCGAAGTCCTGGGGTATCCCTTTGCTCTCTTGTTTTCTTCCTAAATGAAGCCTGGATTATTTTCGTGAATAGTTGTTATGAAATCACAGCAAACGCTGCCCTGTTTCGACACACATGTACGTGAACGTGCCTGCATTTTGTTAATTCCAAGCTCTTGTGGGTTTTGTCCTTGCACCAGCTGCTGCAGCTCTGGAAGTGTCCCTTTGGGCAGGGTGTCCCCTAGCTGCCCATTTGAGAGATGATCTCTGGTGTTGACCTTGCTGGACAAAGGCTAATGGACTAGATGGACCAGTAGCAGGATCTGTGTGAGGGCATGATAAAAAAAGTAGTGAAGATATGTTGAAACTGTTAAATCCTTCCATCAAGATAAAGATATTTCAAGCAAATCTGCTCCTGTTCCTAATTGCAGCTAAGCCTGGGCTCCCAGCGAGCTCTTTGGGTGCATGTGTGTTTGTGCACGCAGGCGTGTAACATTCACTCTGTGTCAAGCAAATTGCCTTGGCAGCATCCTGACAGCTGCGGTCCTCATGCCTCTGAGGCTAGATAAGGAGACTGTTCTGTGAGGTAGCATCAAGGGTAGACTTTCATTAGTTACTACTAAAAATATCAATGGCTGCCTATAGGTAGTGATTGTATCCTGTCACACATGACTTTTGTATTCAGCAGTTTTTTCTTGGAGTGGATGCTGACTGGATTCTAAAATGTCATGTTGCATGTTATCTAAGTATCTGTGTATGGGTCTCTGAACTGTGACTTACTGTTTTCTAAAGTGTGATTGTTTTTTTCTCCCCAATGACGAGAAAGCTTCTGTACAAAAATTTTAAACAAAAATATTTCTGAAGCCAACTTGAAAAATACTTTTTCTTTCCTAGCTTCTTTATTTTCAAGTTCAACCTCTGCACCTACCAATGTATGAATAATGTAAAAGCATCATAGTATTAACAGCTGTAGGCAGGAATGCAAAAGGCAGAGCTAACAGTGAAGTGCAACTACTCACTTGCTGACCCAGAATTCCGACAAATTATTTGTTTTCCTGTGCTGGATGAACATATATGACTAAAAAAAAGGACCAGCCCTTCCCCCATGCTCAACACTAAATAAGCCAACAAAGTCTGTCTCTTGCAGCCTCTGGTCTGGCACCATGCACATGCGCATCCTTAGCTGTAACAGTAGTGGGAGCCCAGGCAACTGTGGGACAGGCAGTGCTCATCGCCACAGACCCCTCTGTCTTCACACCAAACATCTACCTCTTCTCTTCTGCTCCCCAGGTACATCTTCCTACCCACCTAATTTTCCTCATTTCACTTTTTCTTGGCAATTTAACTTCACCCAGCACTGAGGTGCCTAAGGTATTTTCTCGTGTTGCACATCTGCTGCCCACAGAACCGTGTTTGGAGAAGGGGGAAATTAAGCCACCAGTGCCTCTCTCCTCTTTCCCGTCTTTCTCCTACCTCCCACTGCCTCCTGCTTTTCCTCCATCACATGCTTCAGAAGCATCCACTGGTTTGATCTCTGCCCTGGTGTCTCCCAGTATCACATAGCAGGATTGAACAACAGGTTGAGATGGCCCAACAGACCAGCTGTATCCTGGGCTGCATCAGCAGCAGTGTGGCCAGCATGTTGAGGGAGGTGATTCTGCCCCTCTACTGTGCTCTGGTGAGACCCCACATGGCGTCCTGAATCCATTTCTGAAGCTCTCAGCACAGGAAAGACATGGACCTGTTGGAGAGGGGCCAGAGGAGGCCACAAAAATGATCAGAGGGCTAGAACAGCTCTGCTGTTAGGACAGGCTGACAGCGTTGGGGTTGTTGAACCTGGAGAAGAGAAGGCTCCAGGGAGACCTTATTGCAGCCTTTCAGTACTTAAAGGGGACTTATAATAAAGATGGGGACAGACTTTTTAGCAGGGCTTGTTGTGATAGGACAAGGGGTGATTGGTTTAAACTAAAAGAGGGGAGATTCAGGCTAGATGTGAAGAAGAAATAGTGAAACCTTTCTACTGTGAGGGTGGTGAAACACTGGCACAGTTTGCCCAGAGAGGTGTTAGATGCCCCATCTCTGGTGACATTCAAGTCCAGGCTGGACAGGGCTCTGAGCAACCTGATCTGGTTGAAGGTGTTCCTGCTCATTGCAGGGGGTGGGACTAGATGCCCTTTGAAGGTCCATTCCCACCCAAACCATTCTATGTGCGCTGGAACTGCAGCCGCCTGACTCCTCACCTTGGCTCTGGCACTGCTGTTTGCTCGCAGGCAGCTTCCTCCCTTCCTCCCTTGCCTGCAGTCCCCAGGGCCAGGCAGGAAGCCGTCCTTAGCTGACAATGACAGAGCAGAGCTTGCAAGGTAGTATATTTTGAAAAGTTAATTAACATCTTGCTATATGGAGTATTTTAAGTTACAGTAGATGCCAAGTGATTCTCAAAGCTGTTTAACCTTCAGTACTGATGGGGACTGGGGCTTTCAATTTGAAGGGTCCAAAATACTATTTTCTGCCTGTTTGCCATCACAGAGTTCCACTGCCCCACAGATATAGTTGTTGTTCTGACACTTTTGAACACAAAGGAGAAAAGGAAAGTTATGATTTCTGGATGATTTTGGGGGGTTTTTAAGTGAAAGAGGAAATGCAAGAAAAAGCTTCCTTTTGCTGTTGGTAGTGTGCCACCATAGCAAAGAATAAAGATGTCATGTTCTTTTGCAAATATATGTATGTGAACATGGGGTAGAGAGGTTGAAAGGAAAATATTATTAATAATCATGACATAGAAAAAGATCAAATCATGGTTCCTCACTTAAGTATAAGAAAAAAAAATTAGAGAAGGATCCTGATTAATATCTTACCTAAAATTGAGAATCTGATCAGAATTACACCTGTCTGAACACATAGTTCAAGCAGAAGAAAGTTACCTTCCAGGAAGCCTCGCAGCAGAATACACATCTGCCTGGGTATGTGTTATTTTTGAGCAGCAGAGTACGCTGTAGGTGCTAACTAGTTCATTCTCTATGGCCATTTCATATGGTGTATTGTTCAGCTGGGAGGAAATGTGAAAAGTATCTTTGGGAGGAACAGAGCATCTTGCCTGACTGCCAGGGTCACTGCTTCAGAGCAGGGAAGGGGAGAGTCTGCGTGGAGAGGCGATGTGCCACCTGTCCCCTTGCCCTGTGACACCGAGACAAACCAGGCAGGAGCTGAGCTCCATCTGTACCCCAGTCGGAAACCTGCCCAGTGAGGGTCCCCGTCTCTTCTGTACAACAGAATCAATTTGATTCAGGGACTGAACAATCAGATTGATATTATGAACATGAGGTATTCCCTCTTCTGTGCCACACTTGATCAGAAGATCACAACTGAAAGATGATGGGAAGGAGTGAGTGGCAATGCATTCAATGGCTTATTTCACTTCTCCTTTGGGTGGCTTTTTCATTAACATACATAAGCATCACTCTGTCATTCAGTTCTGCTTCCTAAGGCACCTACCAAAACCATTTATTTATCCTATTAAATCAATAAAGACTTGTGAAAACTGTAGTCTGGAGGCTTTTTTTCCTTAATGATGGGCAGGAGTTGACAGGAATCAGAGGGCTACAATCAGGAAGGGTTTGTGTATGTCAGATCTGGAGCTGTTCTTGGAACCAGTGACCTATTAATTGTTTCATAAGCTTTTAACTGCAGACATTTAGTGTGTAGTGGGAAATGACCTCTTTCTCTTTCATGGTTCTGGTTTTAACCCTGGCTGAAGTAGGAATAGTGACACGTGTAGCACGCAGCGGTAAATACAGAGGTGACTTAGGCTGTGAAAAGCAACAGAAGTGCCTTCTGAATTGCCAGAAGCTTGCAGTTCAGCATATCAAAGCATGAATACACTGGTCTGTCCACTGCATTGTGTTCCTCTTTCATCAGCTGGGCTAGATGAAACCCTCAGTGTGACGGCCTGCCTGCCTATGACCTTGTTTACATGGATGATGATCTGCCATCCCCATCTACACTTTCATGTTGGCATGCATGTGTGTAGCAGTGGTTGTTCTTATGAGACTCAAAACTCTTCCCAGGGTGGGATTTTGCTGTTCTCTGCCATAATAATTTTGAGAAACCTATTTTGGATAACTACGTGCTGTCAGAACAGGCCAAGCCTTTACTGACAACTACTGTGGGATAGAGCTGTAGGTGTGGTGGAAAACGTTACCCTTTCTCTGACCCTGATGCTCTCCACGTCTGTGTCTCCGTTGAGCATTTTCAGTTCCAAGCATCTGATAATACCTTGTGGTTCTCTCTTGCAAATATTGTCTGTTTTTGATATCCAAATGACACCTCACTCCCTTTGTAACCATTAATGAAACAGTTAAGGATGATGACTCTTGGCATCACTCAGTGCCCTGCTGGGGTGGATGGCCTCATGTCGCAGAGCTGTGGTGTTAGATATCTCCAGCTGTGCTTTTATACCTACCTTTACAAATCTATTAGATAAACCCTATTTTTTTACACAATAGTTACTACATGGAGCACAGAATTATTTTGCCTGAGCAGAGCTCATGGAGAAAATCCTACATGTAAAAAATTTTTTGGTGAAAATGCTTTCTTCCAGTGGTTCTTGTTCTTACAATGGAATCAGAGTTTTTCAGATAATGTCTGGAAAAAGCAATCTGATTTCATTAAAGGCCCAAATTCCCACTTTCAGATGGAGTATTCTGCAGCAGATTAGCATTACAGAAGCAGGACAGAGCAATATACTCAGAACATCAGCTAAGTGGAACACCAGCAGCTGGGGTACCAACTAACACATTGGATTTGTCCATTTAAGTACTTGTCTGATGGTTTATTACATCTTTAAAGGGACATGTTGAATTTCCATGGATCCAGTTAAATACAGGGCAAATTACAGGTACTCAACATTTCGCAAGGTTGACATTTATGACTGGCAGATATGTAATGCAGTTTTGTCTTCATGCTGTTGATACGCTGTTCTCTTTTTGAGTGCCAAAGCATATGGCGGGTCAGAAAGTGCAGAGAGCATTCAGCACTTGGCAGGTCTGGGATGCAAAACAGGCTAGTAGCTTAGATAAGGCATTGCTGAAAGGTCCAGACTCTGTTTCCAGCTATACCCTGCCTGAGCCGTGGAATTTAGGTGACAACCTTTCTTTGTGTCTGCAGATGGTGCACAGGTTCACCTGCACACCCCAGCAGCAGCAGCAGCAGGGGTTGTCTCTCCTCCCTGTCTGTGCTCCCTGTCCCGTGCTCCTTGGCCAGCAGCCTGCCCAGGCTCTTTCTCCTACTGGTAATGAACCATTTTCATCGTTCTTCTGTATGTCTTTGTGCGAACTGTGATTGCCAATGCGTATGGCTGAATGGTATGTAACAGGGCCAAAACAGGCACACAAACAATTTAGAACCCCACAGTGCCAGAGGGCTGAGACTGTTTCCTCGTAATGGATGAAGTATTGGAACAATTATTAAAATTTTCTGTTTTCTGGCCAGACAAAGGCTCCGTCTTGGCATGCCAAAGAAAGACTAGTATTTGAAGACAGGTGAAGGCTGCCAATAACATTGCAAAGAAGAATGTAAACTCTATAACTCTGATAATGCACTGAGTTGTTGCATCACAGGTAATTCTTGGTGGAGTGGGAAAGGCTTGAGCCTGGACAGAAACCCAGGATGTCCTGAAGCTACGATCACTCTATGATGAGGGGCTTTCTGAAAGCTGTGTAGGTCTTGAGGAAAACAAGGAGTAAATCCTGGAGCTGAATAAGTGTGTCTCCAACCCTAGAAAATGTTTTGTCAGTCTTGAGACTGACAAGTCTGAAGTAGGTAAATTAATTCTTTGCCATAACATTAATCTCCTCCTAGGAGTGATTTTTCAGGGAAGAGGATGACATAGGATTTTGATTCCAAGAGAGTGGTGAAGCATAAGTAGAAGAACTCATATTGTTTCATGTCAGCCACCACTCCTGTACAAGGTCAAGACTGTTTCAGAGTGAGAAGGGTTCTCCTCCAACAGCCAGCACAGGTCAGTGTGAGCGCTAATAATGTGTAGAAGACACGTTTTCCAGTGACAAGCATGAACTAGACTCTCACATTTAACCAAGCAGTGAGAACTATTCCTGACCTATGATATTCCTTCTTACCAGTTTCTGGAAGAAAGCCATCAGAATATGCTGTAGTCAATAAAATCAATGGCTTATTCATAACGATATTAAGAAGTTCTCTTGAGTCTGCAAAATTTTGAAAACCTAAACATGTTTTGTCATTAATTATAGTTGTATTTCAATTTAGTTACTGGCATAACTGACCTGTTAAAATATGCATGTACATAGTTACTTAGTGAGGGCCATACTATTTTTACTAGAGCCTAGATTTTATTGATAAAAGTAAAATCTAGTTTTGACACCTATTCTTAAAAATAATGGTAAAATATATTTTCAGAATATTATTGTCTCAGAATACCAAAGCAGATGAGGTGCTTTCTAGAGTAGACTGACTGTTTTTCCCAAGGAATTTATGAGATCACATGTTACGGTGGATTATTAATGTGATAAGCACATGACGGTTACAGTACAGATAATCTCCCAGATCACATGTACACCTTGGTACTTCAGTTGAAGGAAACTAGTAGTCTGTTTGTAGTTCTTGTGGGCCTCAAGGACGTATTCTTTAACTTTTATTAGAGATGCTGCTAGGGGGTCACACAGACACGCACATCTAAAGCTGGATCTTGTACTATTTCTCTGTTCTTCTAATGGAGCAACAATGTGTTGGACTGATGGTACTGGCTGAGAGAGGTATCTCTGGATGAGAGCTCCACAGCACTCAACTGCAAAGAATGTGGTCTTGTGAGACTGGAAAACTCACTGTCAAGATTGCAGTTCAGTTAATGTAAATTTAGGGAGGCAGTTGTTTTGCTGATTGTTTTGATTTTGTCAGCCTTTGCTGTAAGCAACATCTCTCAAGTATGAGATAGTCCCTTCTGAAGACTGCTCTGGTGCGATCTGATGAAGACTGTGGCAGTGCTAGGCAGACGAGTCAGATTCCTTGTGAGCATGTGTATGCTTTGCACTTTCTTTGAGGAACATTAGTATTGTAAGTGTGCACGGTAGACCCGTCACGACACATTTTTTCCTTTGCAGTGGGAGTGCTTCAGGCTGTTCCTATTAGACAGTATATCTCTGTTAGTTTTAAAACATCATTTTGAATACTGCCACAGCTGACGTGGCCTTCTTAGCACAAAGTTCCTATCTCTTGAGAGATGTCAGGGGACTGCCTCTTCAGCTGGAGGCAATTTAAACAAGCAAATGAGAGATGTGTGCCTAGCCTAGTAGAAACTCCTTTCCTATTTTTAAATGACAGCTATTTCTCTCTTTCTGACAAGGCAACTACAGAAGTGAGGCCTCACCTCAGGGGTCTCCAGTGGGGCCTGGGAAGTTCTCTCAGGCCACTGGTGGGCTCCTGTGGGGCGTTGGGCACCACGGGCCAAGCTCAGCTGGAGTGCGAGAAAGAGCATCCCTCACAGAGGTCAAAGGAGCAGTGTCCACTGGCAGCCTGGCTCCACGTGGCCCACCAGCCAGGAGCCCTGGAGGGTAGCCCAGCTGGCCCAGAGCTGTCTCCTTTGCAGTGCTCGCTGAAAAGTGACTGCCTCTGATGTACCTTTGAAAATGGGATTTTTATCCTTATAAGTCTTTATTCTGCATTTTATATTATGGAGGAAAACAACTGCATTAGTGACAATGGGCATAAAGTAAATTATGAATAGGAGGTGACCTCTGCAGAGTACTCCTTCCCCGACTTCCACTCCTGCCTCCCCCAGCCTGGAGCATGGAATAGTATTGAAAAGCATTGGTGCCTCCTGGAAGAAGCACATGGATGTATGAGCCACCCTCAAATCCCACACATTTCTGTGGGTTTCAGAGCCCTGCAAGGCTGGCCCCTGTGAGGTCTCCATGCTGCTGCCTGCAGCAGGCCAAGGGGCAGGCGGAGAAGGTCTGCTCCCCATCCAGCAGTGATGTGCTCGGGGGATTTTCATCCTGCAAGGAGAGGAACATGGGTGATAGTTGCATTTTTCTTTCATTCAGAGGCTGTTATTCCTCCATTTTAATTTGTTTTCTTCACAACGAAGGGAAAACAAAGCTCTGATTAAATGTCAGAGTACCACTGCGAATAAAACAGTTTTGTCAAGTGACCCTGACCCCTGCTTGTGCTGGTGGAGATCACTCTGAGGAGCATAAAACTGAGCATTGTCTTTGCGATAGAGATACAACTGTGAAAGAGAAGAGGCAAAGCTTGGAGGGAAGCCCAAAATGAAGTGCCTTGGGCTGCAGTTTGTCTAATATCATATACTTCTGGATGTGTGAGATACCCATGGTATAGTGTGGATGCCCACGATGGTGTGCGAACCCATAACCTACTAGTGACCAGAGACCTTATTTGGGGCTTGGTAGACACCATGAATCTCCGAGTGTTGTGAAAAACTCCAGGAGGATGTTGTGTTGGTGAGACGTGCACAAAGGAAACTAAAAGGGAGGATCTTGCCAGCCCTAGCTGTAGAGCTGTGCCACAAGTTTCCCATATTTTAACATGTCCGTTGACTTGGTGGACAGCTTTTCTCATTATGCCTGTGGCACATGAAGGTATCTCTCAGGCTGCGATGTAGGCAGCATTTGCCCAGTGCATGCAACATGCAAGACCTGGTGGCATGTAAGTCTTGTTTATCTGCAACGCAGGATGTGAAAAATCCTACAAAAAGGCTCACAGGTTATCTGGAGAGCCTACTAATAGTTTCCTTTACTCTCTGCATTTCCTCCTCCTGGGTCATTTTCATTATCCATATGTCTTAAGCTGTGGGAAGATGGGTGGGCGAGGTGCCAGCATTAACCAAGAGGTGAAGTGCGAGATGACCTGAGTGGCACTTTACAGAGGGCACTGGCCATGGCCATGTGGGTGGAGATGGTCTATGCTGACTATGAGCCTTCTCTAGCCCACCTCATGGCGATGGAGCCTGATAGAGTGGAAATCCTTCCCTTACAAATTAGGCATTTTCCTTCCCAACTCTTTTGCTGACAAAACAGATGGAAAAATGTTCAGATGTTGATCCTGACATAACATTCCAGCCATGATGAGGACCTCTGCTGGGCCTCCTGCTTAGATGGAGGAGCTCAAGCCATCCACTTTTGCATATGTTTCAAACATCTTTCTTTGAGATTTTTGCCTTGCTATTTTTCCTGACTTTCCAATTTTGAATAAGAGGTGAAGAAATCAATCAAAGGAGGATTGCCAAAAATGTCTGACACAGTTGTATACAGAGTCTCTTCAGACCAGACTCTTCTGAATAACTGGTAAATAAAGTGGGTTTTCTACTGAGCAGCCCTGCATTCATACTGGTATTTCAGCCCAGGCTTTGTATAAATATACATCCAGCAGAGGCTTCTCTAACTAATTGCGTTTATTTCCAAATGAGAAATCTGTCTCAAGAACTGATTTCTACCATGACCAGCTGAAAGACTACTAAACGGTACAATAATGGCTTTTAAATTACAGTAGATGTTGAGGCAGATCTGCTAACAAGGTCGATTTTCTGTGGATTGAAATGTCCCTTTTTCATGGGTTTGTGCTGTGCCTGTGTCCTTGCCTGTCTAGAGCAGCATGCTCCGGGGGGTGTTCTGAAGGCTTCATTAAAAAATGCTTTATGAAAACCCTCTGATCTCAGGAGCAGGCAAGAGAGACAGCATCTGTATAACCTTGCCATTTGTACAAAGCAGGGGGTGAGCACCTCTCCCTAATGTCCACTCCTTTTAATGCTTTAAATAGCTCTCCTTGACACATGGCAATGAGAATGGCTTACTGACAAGTTCCTCTTAGCCCCGTGGCTACAAAGTCTGTTCTCTAGAGAAAAATAGATGTGGAGACCATTTGGCTTGAACCCCCTTAAGCAAGTGAATAAAATTAATCAGCTGTCTTTTAACTCTGATTCATTTTTCCTTTAATTCAATTTACAAAAATGTGCAGGCAGGGTCTGAGCCCCTGGGTATATTAACATTAATAAAACACAATTAAGCAAATGTTATTATGTTGCCAGCAACAAAAGGAATGCCCCTGAGTATACAGCTTCTCCTTGCAATAATAAATACGCAGACACAAGAGCTGTATCTGCAACCCATTGCTTAGGCTGTCTTAAAAAAACAAAATACCTGCTTTAGTTAATACAAAGAAACTAGCAGGAAAAGACTGAAAGTTAACACACCAAGACATCCGAAGAGGAGAAATGAGAGGGACAGGTAGGAAAGTTTTGTATTTTGTGGTCAAATTGAAAGATTTGGCTTTGATCGATTAGTGTGAGCTGCAGAACATTTGACTAAGACCTTTGATAATGATCACATTTTCTCATTGCTTCTAGAGTGTGCCACAGTCAAAACTCCACTCCCAGCAAGAACAGAGGAATAAAAACTAATAAGGTAAAAGATCAGCTACATTAATAATAAAAAAGGAAAACAGATAAAAAAAAAAAATCTAGTGTGTGTGTGTTTTCTTTTTTAATGAAAACTGACTATTTAATGTGACCAGAAATACATATATATTCATGTATTCTGCATGTTTTGGAAGAACATCTGATAAATTAGGATATGTATAAGGAAGTTAACTTCTCATGTGATAATGCAGACTTTGCAGCTGCAGACTAGCTATGTGCATGGTGTGTGGGAGCTATTAATAGAAGAACCCTGATTTACCAAACTCAACAGGGAAGTCCATTCATCATTATACCAATAGCAACACTTTACATAGTGATAGCGCTCCTCAAAGCACCGAATTAACTGCTGTCAGGTAATTGTTAAAAATATCAACAAAATGCAAACATCTGGTCAACAGCATTAAAGTTGCTCCTTTGGCATTTCATTCTGAGTTTGGAAGTATGTATTTCAAAAGACTGGGTTTCACAGCTTGTGTAGTGCAGAGAATACTTTTAATCCCAGGTAATGAGGGTATCTATTATTTATTCTTTTCTTGGACTCTTTTCCTCATTGCTTGTATCTCTGCCAAGTTAGGATGAACATTTATGATAATCCACTGGATGACTCTGAGTCCCTTTGTTGTTTCATGAAAAAAAAAAGTGATTAATTGTTCCTGAGAAGGGACTAGGGACTTTGTTTTGCCAGGATGCAATCCCCGAGTGCATTCAACTGCAATTCTTTAATGAGTTAGTCCTTTGGGGAAAACAAAATTAATTTGAAAGAGTGAATTTTCCCTTATGATAAACATTGCCCAAGTTGTGGGGCTTATGGGTGCTCCTGCCTGCAGCCGTCACTGC
Source organism: Columba livia (assembly GCF_036013475.1). Classification (NCBI taxonomy): domain Eukaryota; kingdom Metazoa; phylum Chordata; class Aves; order Columbiformes; family Columbidae; genus Columba; species Columba livia. The sequence continues at coordinate 140,769,018 of NC_088603.1, read as the reverse complement.
TGCGGGTGGCTGAGGGCTGTCGTGGTCTCCCGGTGCTGAGGTAGGATAGGTTCGTCCCATCTGAACCCCAGGGGTCCACCTGCAAATAAGTGGTGCCTGTTATCTGGAGGATAAAATGGCCATAGCAGATGTAAAGCTGGCCATGATGCTGTTGCTTTTGGCACATTTCATTGCCTGTCCAGGTGGGGCTGCAGGGCTGGAGGTGAGAGCCCACCCAGGGGCTTGGTGCCTCTGACCCTACCTCTGAGCCTTGCTGGAAGGGGAAGGGGAAGGGGAAGGGGAAGGGGAAGGGGAAGGGGAAGGGGAGTAAACGAGAGGAGAGGGAAGGGAAAGGGGAAAGGGGAAAGGGGAAAGGGGAAAGGGGAAAGGGGAAGGGGAAGGGAAGGCAAGGGAAGGCAAGGGAAGGCAAGGGAAGGGGAAGGGAAGGGGAAGGGAAGGGGAAGGGAAGGGGAAGGGAAGGGGAAGGGAAGGGGAAGGGAAGGGGAAGGGAAGGGGAAGGGAAGGGAAGGGAAGGGAAGGGAAGGGAAGGGAAGGGAAGGGAAGGGAAGGGAAGGGAAGGGAAGGGAAGGGAAGGGAAGGGAAGGGAAGGGAAGGGAAGGGAAGGGAAGGGAAGGGAAGGGAGAGGAGAGGAGAGGAGAGGAGAGGAGAGGAGAGGAGAGGAGAGGAGAGGAGAGGAGAGGAGAGGAGAGGAGAGGAGAGGAGAGGAGAGGAGAGGAGAGGAGAGGAGAGGAGGAGAGGAGGAGAGGAGGAGAGGAGGAGAGGAGGAGAGGAGGAGAGGAGGAGAGGAGGAGAGGAGGAGAGGAGGAGAGGAGGAGAGGAGGAGAGGAGGAGAGGAGGAGAGGAGGAGAGGAGGAGAGGAGGAGAGGAGGAGAGGAGGAGAGGAGGAGAGGAGGAGAGGAGGAGAGGAGGAGAGGAGGAGAGGAGGAGAGGAGGAGAGGAGAGGAGAGGAGGAGAGGAGGAGAGGAGGAGAGGAGGAGAGGAGGAGAGGAGGAGAGGAGGAGAGGGAAGGGAAGGGAAGGGAAGGGAAGGGAAGGGAAGGGAAGGGAAGGGAAGGGAAGGGAAGGGAAGGGAAGGGAAGGGAAGGGAAGGGAAGGGAAGGGAAGGGAAGGGAAGGGAAGGGAAGGGAAGGGAAGGGAAGGGAAGGGAAGGGAAGGGAAGGGAAGGGAAGGGAAGGGAAGGGAAGGGAAGGGAAGGGAAGGGAAGGAAAGGAAAGGAAAGGAAAGGAAAGGAAAGGAAAGGAAAGGAAAGGAAAGGAAAGGAAAGGAAAGGAAAGGAAAGGAAAGGAAAGGAAAGGAAAGGAAAGGAAAGGAAAGGAAAGGAAAGGAAAGGAAAGGAAAGGAAAGGAAAGGAAAGGAAAGGAAAGGAAAGGAAAGGAAAGGAAAGGAAAGGAAAGGAAAGGAAAGGAAAGGAAAGGAAAGGAAAGGAAAGGAAAGGAAAGGAAAGGAAAGGAAAGGAAAGGAAAGGAAAGGAAAGGAAAGGAAAGACAGGTGCTTTGGGCCTTGCAATGCCTGGAGAGGTGATGGCCACAGACCTGGTGCTATCTCTGATGTCTTGGACTGGGAGGGTGCATTTATTCAACATGCAAGGAAAGAGGGAGTGTAAGGAGTTGAAGGAATAATTCCAAATAAATAGGAAGCAACTCAGGAAAGACGTATGAACTATATAAGGAAAACCTAAGAAAAGCTGGAGTTATTATATTCACTCAAGAGAAGACTGGCACATGATAGCCATATTCAAGTACGTCAGACATTGCTAAAAAGATGTGTATTGTTCTTTATGTCTGCTCCATTCACAGCAAGCAGGGTTGGAGCAGTAGAGGCTTAGGTCAGAGATTTCCCAATGTTGTTGAATTTCTGGGAGAGCCAGACAACTGAACAAAATGGCAAGGGACATTGCCTGCTGTTGGGGTTTGGAGGTTTGAGGAAACAGGTACAGTGTTATTGATTAGGAATGGTTTATGTAAAATTTATCCTGACTTAGTGCTTAGGGGTGGACTAAATGACTCCTTGAGCCCGTGCCAGCTCTATTCATTGGGATTTCTAATATGCATAAACTCCAGTGTAGGTCTGACCTAGCTGGAATGTTTTTGTCATTAAGCAAAACAAAAGGCTTATACATGTGAATGGCAAATTACATACTGCAAATTAAAACTTTAAGTAATTATACATGGCCTGTTCACATTGTATTTATGTTTTTTGAATGTTATTTTAGTTCACTGCATATAAATAACAAGTTGAGAATTGCTGTCCTTAATTGAATCCATCTCTACTTTTCTATGAGAGAGATTTCCATTTTTAACAGACTCTTTGTGATCCACTGGGGGTTATTGGATTTTTTTCATTGTTGCTAGGCAGCTTCCTCCATGCCAGCAGACAGACACTGCTGGGTATGTCATGGCTAATTAAAAAAATCTCTACATTTTTGAGTACACAGCAGCCCAAGTTTTTAAAGCTTGCTGCTCAGGATAAGGACAATTTAATTGGTATGAGGACTGATGAGATAAAATAAGAACAATTGTGCAGTGTTCTAAAATAATTTCTTGTTTACAGTCCCCTGGATCCACTGGGTGAATGAAGTGGCAAATATCTAGATATTATTTTTTTGTGAGAAAAAAAAGCATTGAGCTGAACTATTCTGACACTGGTTTTGCTCAAGCAATTTCAAAGAATCAGGTATCTCATACAAATACAAGAATAATAAATATAAGAATATTTAACATGGAATAATCTGGATTTTTAAAGGGGCATAAATTTTTTAATTTCTGCAATGCTGTTTGCAGTTAAAAAGCTGTTTCAAGTAATTACCAACTCCACAACGGCCATTTTGTTAGAAGATTAGGTAAAAATGAGTAGGTAAAAATGCCTCTGCAGAATGGGCTGAGGAGTTTTTATAGCAAGACAGACTAGTGCTTGGTGCTAAGCAAGAGCAAAGGTGGCAGCTCCGCCTGGCAGGTCCCCGGGCAGGGGAGGTGTGTTGTGCTGCGGGGTACGGCGGCTGCTGCACTGCACATCCCTGGGAACCATCCTGTGCAGGGGGACAAGGCTGCCTGCTTTACAACGTCAGGTAGCTTTTCTTCTGGTGACTTGCACAGGCTGTCAATGCATACAGTTAGCAAATATTAGAGAAGAGTCTTTGCGTGAGTTAAATGTTCACATGACTGCTTTGACCTCCCTTCACCCTCAAGGGAGCATCAGAAGCTTATCACTTTTGCAGAGAGGAATAGAAGCCAAAGGATAAATGTTCATTTAATCTCTTAGGAAGTTACCATTTTAAAAAAATATTGAATGGCAGTCTGAAGCACAGTGATTATAGAAGCTGAGAACACCTGATACAGATATGGACATTCATTGGGGGGAATAGGTTTAGTAGGTCCTTGGGTTCTTTTTTTACTTTGAAGGGTTTGCTTTCAATCTGGATCCAGTTCAGGGAGATTAACAAACTGAGAGAAGCTTTAAACTGCTTCTGCAGTTTGACAAGATATAGATTTGTAGGCATCCTTGTGGAAACTTAGGAAGTCTTTATAGATATCTTTTATATAAGGTAGGTGATAGTCTTACAGGGAAGCTTGGAACTGACAGCAGAAGCTGCCACCTTTTTCTCTTCTTTTAAACCTTATTTTCCCAGTTTGTTTTTCTTTGCCTTACCCCTTCCTCTCTAAGTATACTGTAATTCTTTTACCTGTTCATGTAAACCACAGTTTTTATCACAATTGTACAGCAGTCAGTCTTTGTGTCTGGTACTTCTTCCACCGGTGACCTTTCTTTCCTTGACAAAGGTAGATTTTTTAACTGTTGTGTCTGCTATTGGCCTCAGAGAGAATAAAGTTTTGTTCAATCTCTATTAAAACAGGAAATCTGTGTTGAATCAGAGACCTTGCTGGTTTCTCTGGAATCTCTGATGCCTTTTAAAAATAGGATTCATGTGAACTGTGTCTGTAGAAAAGTGGTACATTCAGTCCCAAGCCTGGACTGGCCATGACCGACATGAGGACAACCTGACCACTGGCCGACACAAGGAAGCTGTATGCGGTGAAGCTCCTGATGAAGACAGGGTGACTAGTTGAGAAATAGGAATAGCTGTAACCAGTGGAGCAAAGGGTTAATTTATCTTTTAACTGAAAAGTTAGTATATCCTTTCTCGATCAGCGGTGGTTTGGAGGAATGGTGTGTGTCAGGGTACTGTCAACGAGGAGCCTCATTGCTCACCCCAGCACTGCTATTGCACAGCATGGTGTGTGGCAGTGCTCATGCAACCTGGGGTGGACACATTTCCTCTGGGAGCCCACAGAATAATTCAGAGGCCATTGCATTCTGCAGGAGCATAATTATATTTTTAAGCCTTGAGGGATGCTCCGCAGCCACCTTCAGGATTGAATATTAAATGGCTGTGCTAGCTGTAGCCCCTGGGATCTGCCCCCCTCTGTTTGCAAACTGTGGTAGCAATGCCGGAGCTAGCAGCAGTGGGGTTGGGGACTGTGAGATGGGGCCAAAGGAGGGGTTCATTCAGAAAGCCTGGTCTCTGCCAGGGGGAAGTTTGGGCTATTTTCTGTGCCACACAATACCTCCCCAAATATCTGTGGTGGGGGAAGGAAGGGCAGATGGAGTGGAAAAGTATAAAGGAAAAGATCTGAGTTGGTCCAGGATTCTGTATATCTGTTGGATTGTCAAAAATGTTGAGCATGTACAATTCCTGTTGCCATGAAGAGATTGTATTTATAGTAACAATTTTTAACATTTGAGGAAAAAGGGTTCATACAGTGGCATATCCCATTTTCTGTGTTCCTACAAACATACCTCAACTACTTCCACCAGTGTAGGTAATCTGCTTAGTGTTTATGTTATATATTCCTTTGAATTCCACTTAAAATGACATCTATTGTTGCTTTCCAGTACTCTTCCTCTCTGCCTCAAATTCTTCTTTCTCCCCTTGTTGTTCCTGTGGAAAAAAGCAAAACAAGCCCATTTTGTGCTGGGGTTATTGACTCTGGATTGCTGCAAAAATTCTATCTCAGTGGTGAGGCTGAGACCTAAGAGCTGGAGGATAGTTTCTTGACATGCAGTCACTAAGGCACTGAGGTTTTTCATGCAGAAGGATTTTTTTAAATAAATGCGTAAATGCTTTTAGTATTAAAATACTGCAGAAAGTGCTTTCAAGTTCATTTTAGGGCAGTCTCTGACAACCTAAATCTCCTGGCAGGCATCTTTCACATCCACTTAGCAGGTCAGTCTGTCATATTTTGGCACTGCAGTGTCTCTCCTTTACCCCACCTCTTCAATGCTGCACGCTGAGCACTTACTCTTCAGAAGATGCTTCTGCAGCAGGCTTGTGTGGAATTGACTTTCTCCAGCCTCTGAAGATGGACTGCAGGAATGATGCTGATCTCAGCTGCAGGCAATGCTGGCACGGCCCTGGCAGTGCTCTCAGCAGGCGCAGGAGGAGGAGGAAGGTTAAGTGCCCCATCTCTGTTGGCCAAAACAGCATCTCGCCTAATTCTGTGAGAGAAATGGATTCAGCACTGCAACCCTGCTACTGAAGGGGTTTTTGCTGGCCCTAAAATGTCAGTGAGAGGCAAAAAGTAATGTGATTATGTTAAGACACAATTCAATTACAAGAGGAAAGCTGTCCAAAATCGAAGATTGGCAATTCTCAGTACATTTATTTGATATTAAGGTCTGTTTTAACTTTCACTGTGGAGTGAAAGATGGGTTCAATTAACTCCTTGATTTCTTGTTTTAAAAGAAATTGGTTTTTCTTAAACACTGGGGTGGAAATGGCATGATTTTATACATCTCTAGAGCAGTAAATTATTCATATGAATTTCATTTTGATCAAAACAGAGGTTTGCCCAGATCGGAGACCAGCTCACAGTATTTACTGGGACACATCAAACTGCATTATATACCCAAACAATTGGCATGTCTCCATCCATTATTTGGTACTGCAGCACAGACCTGTTCGCTGGTGACCAGGGAAGAACACGGACTGTGAACCCAGACTTGCCAGGGAGGGTTTCCATGTGTAATGGCATATGTGTGTGTGCAGCACCAAGGTTTGTTCAACAAGGAGGTGGTCTCTGAATGACAGCCACAGGAAATATTATCAGGTTTGATCTTCGGTGAATTGTGAAGAAACAGCATGATAAGTTATGTCCACCAGCCACTTGTATATGGCAGGTGAAACTGAGCTTTTAAAAATTATTCCATCATATTTCTTTGCAAAGGTATGTTCAGGATCAAACATCAGAACGTAATGTTCTATAATTACACAGGTTTATGGAGCTGTCATCACCATGTCAAGACATTTAAGAAATTAGAATTTGGCTGTTATAAAAAAAAAAAAAAAAAGTCTTTTAAGAAGAATGTTGCCTTTCAAATATTTAAAAAGAAACAGGACATAGCCAGGTTAAAATGGACTGGCAGTTCTTTTAAAGACTGAATTTATATTTAATTAACTACTGATAATAATGAAAACGCTCTATCCAGATTTTGTCTGAGTTAAATACATTTCTCTGCCTTAGTTATACCTTTGAAATTTACAGTCAGAATATATTAATTACAGGTTTGTGACATTGTAACTGGTGAAACAGAAGCCTGCACCTTTTGTGCATTAAAACATCACTGAACTGTTAATGGCTGTTGTCTCATCATTAAATGGGAGCCCATTTCCTGTTACATACCCACCTGTATTTGCACTTGGTGATAGCACCAGTAGGAGGGTGAATGTTAGAGATAATAAATAATTCTCCACTGAGCTGCTAGTTTAATTTATTTAAAAAAATGCTTTTGCCACATCAATGAACACTTTGATGAGGATCTTTTTTCTTAATTTTCTTAGTTTTTTGAATTTTGCAGAGAGGATTGTATTATTTAGGATAATAGTTTGCTCTGCATTGAAATAGTTTAACTTGTTGAACTAGATCAAACAGAAAAAAAGTCAGCTCTCCAGACTCTTAATCTGAGTCTGATACACACACTCTACTGTCAGCACTCCTTGGTTGATGGTACCTCCTTCAGTAATTATGCTACAGCTTTTCCCCTCTTCTTTTTCTTTTTAAATGGTGATTGCAGTGGTATTTACAGAATGGCGAGATGCCATGTACGTGAAATGCATCTAAAGAAGGACATCTTTGTGAGAAGATTCAGCAGCTGGAGTTCCTCGGCTGGGGTTAGTCCAGTGGTTGTGCCATGTGGTGGGATTTGTACCCACAAGGGTTAGAAAGCCTTCAGGTCCCTAGTGATAGTGATGTGAGCAGAAAGAGAGAAAAAGAAACAGAAGAAAAAGAGAAAGGTACTCTTATACCAACAAGTTCCTCAATTAGATGAAAATATTTTGCATCAGGAGGTTTAAGAGGGTGGCAGGCGTGTGTGGAAAAGTGGCAGGCATATTTTCTATTCACCTCTCTCTCCCAGCATCCAGCCTGTTTGTTGCTGTTATGTGCTTCTGCCCACCTCTGGGAGGGCAGATGCAATGCAAGATGTTTTTGGAGATGCTGGGACTACCTCTCTCCATCAGCCCTTACCCAAAGGCTGCAGGACCATGGCCACAACATGCCTCATCCACTGTCCTCTTGGGACCTGCAAACCTGCTGGTCCTCCCTGCCCAGTAGATCTGCGTTGCCCTGGTGCACTGCTGGGGAGGACATGGCTTGCTACGACACAGCCAGGAGAGCGGGAGGTCCTCTCCAGGCCTTCTCCTTCCCCACTGTCCCCACAAATAAGGCTGTGCTCAGTGGGGCAGATTAAAAAAATGCAGGAATGGAGAAGATGCTGCATACTGGCAGATGTTGGACTGAAGGCACTTGGCGTTGCAGGAGCAGCAGTGCCTCACAGTTTTGGTACAGTCTGTTCTCATGTCCCCAAAGGGCCTCTGTTTTGCCATGGTTCCTCTCATACACTCTTGCCATTAATTCCCACACCAAGGATGGGCACAGGTTTGGTTTCAGAGGCACAAACATAGCTGAGTTTTCAGAAATGCAGGTGCATAATGTCGCAGCAGGCAGCTCACAGTTATGCTAACAGAGAAGGGATTAAATAAATCTTTCCTATTATTTATCTTGCTGCTTTTTCTCACTCTATCTTACACCAGGCTCCGTGGAGGTGCCCGACTTAGAGACAGACCTTTAAGATGCTGCTAAGAATAATTGTTTTCATGAAAAGAAGAGATCTGTAGAGAGATGCTTTAGCAAAAGAGCAGCTGAGCAGCTGAGCAGTGAGGTGAAGGGGAGGGAGGAACTGAATGAAAGAGAGCAGCTGAGATAAGAAGGGATAGAAAAATACTTCTAGCACTGTAGAGGTGATGGCGTGTGTCTGTTGGTTCAAACTACAGTGATGCTAATATGCTTCTTCAATACCCAAAGAAAGTGTAGCATGAACCACAGATTTAGAGTTCACTAATATCGTAGTCAAGGGCTCCAATGCAACTCGTGCCAGCAAAGCTCCTTAAGAGAAAGTAATTAAAGTGAGGAAATGAGAGAGCTTAAAGTAACATGTCAGTACAAGGAGCTATATTAAGAAAGTACTTCATTAAGGCAGTGCTCTTCATAATGTAAGCAGGGTGTTTTTCAAGTACAAATATATGTTTGCAAATGTACCAATTGGAGTTAATAACAGCATCAGCACGTATTTCCATTTCTTTACCTTGGTCAGAAGAGTGACTTGAAAAAGGCATTTGTGGGTAAGAGGAAGCACACACTTTACCTTTGCGTGGGAGGTCCTATGTGACATTCCCATCACAAAGCTGTGTGCTTGTATTTTCATGCCCTGGTCTGTGGAGAGCAGGCTGTGAGCATTGCCTGCTGCCCAGGGCCCCCGGTTCCTGCTGCTGCATTCGTGCATGACCTTTTGCAGTTTGACGAGGTTTGGCTTTTCAAAATTATCCCTGAATTCCAGCTGCTAGATGTCAGACGACATGATCTAATTTTTCAGAAATGCAGATCCTTCTTGTCTGTGATTTGTAGTGTCAAGAATAGCCATGAAATCTGGAGCAATTGTTGAATGACATCCAGCTGAAGCCCATGGTTGTGAATGCATTTCACAGCCTTGGAGGTTAATATCAATCTTTTAAGATTTAGTCCCAGAATTACAGTCATTTAATTAAAAAAACCTACACCAAAACCCCAAACCCATCTCTGCACTTCAGCTGCCTCTCCAGTACCACAACCTACTTTGGGTTTCTGTTGGAGTTTTATTTGTTAATGTTTGTTTCCTGCCTCCCAATACTTATAAGAGAAAGTGCCTTGCAAACAATGACAGCAGTAACCTCTCAGCCTGGAGGAGACACCGAAGCTACAGCTTCCTCACAAGGGGAGGAGGAGGGGCAGATGCTGATCTCTTGTCTGTGGTGACCAACGATAGAACCCAAGGGAATGGCAGGAAGACGTGGCAGGGGAGGTTCAGGTTGGACATTAGGAAAAGGTTCTTCATCCAGAGGGTGGTGCAGCACTGGAACAGGCTCCCCAGGGAGGTGTCACAGCCCCAAGCCTGACAGTATTAAAGAGGCAATTGGACAACACCCTCAGACACATTAATTTTGGGGTTGTCACATGCAGGGACAGGAGTTGGACTCGATGATCCTTGTGGGTCCCTTCCAACTCAGGACATTCGATGAACTCTATGAATGGAGTTATTTGCTGTTCATTTTACATAACCAAAAACATTCTGCTAAACAATACATAAGGAATAATTTAATTACAAACTCAACACAATCCCTGTAACCTACAGGAAGATCATTTATCTCTTGTTACACAGAATCTCTTTCTCATGAGTCTTGTTATTGGATGCCATTACATGGAAATTGGTACTGAGGTCTCAAGTTGTCTTTAACCAGGACGTTGTACCCCAGTATCCTGGTGTGTGTCTGATCTGAGTAACGTGATGCTCCTGGGCTAAACTTCCCCTGCAGTTTCAACCGAATGCCACAATCCTTATGTCTAACCCTGATTTATCACTGAGTGTCGGGGATGCTGCAGCCCCTTGATGTTCATTGGCAGGATGAACATGGTGCAAGGAAGCCAGATTTGTTATCTAATGAGGCCTAATGTAGTATGTGAATTTTAAAAAACCTAGCAGATTACAGTATGTTAATTTAGAAAAAACATGCATGAACCTTAGCTTCCCATAAGAAGCGGGCAATAGAAAATGTGCTAAGATGACAGGTACTTTTTCAACAAGTAAATAAACTGATTGAAATAGGTCACTTATGCAAGGAAGGAATTATATTTTGGAAGCACATTTCTTCTGATTGTGCGTTGTGTAATGATATGTAATGGGTGCATTTTTCAGAAAATACATGGTATTAAGACTTGTTCCAAGCTTGTATATTTTTATAAAAAAACGCACACTGGCTCATGTGATTCCTCCCCACATGCTTTTTTTTTTTCCTGAAGGATGTTTGCATCTACCACCTTTCCAGTGAACTTTGTCTTTCTTTTGCTTATTATTAATATGTTAGTGACTGAATTAAACAGACCCAAGTGAAGCAAGCTGCTTCTTCTAGATATATAAGCATGGCTAGAGGTAACTCTAATAATTTTTTTATATACAGTTACCATGGAGACTTGTCAATGAGTTTTAATTTGGCTTGATTGGTGTCTGAATCTCAGAGTTTTGTAGAGGCTTGCCTGGGAGTGGGCAGGGCTGAGGGCTTGGCTGGGGCCGAAGCAGCTTGGATACTGAGTCTGCAGACCTGTGTCAGCAAGGGACCAAGGCTGGAACCCGGCCATTCTTTCCTCCCCGCTTTGAGACAAGAGGTGTCTATTGCCTTAGGCAAACTGAAAAATGAAAACTAAAATAAAATCTGAGCTTTGGGGAGAGTCAACTGGTGGGTACCCTGTAGTAAGGATGGGATCAGGGATGGATCTGGAGGTGGCTGGATTTTGTAGGATGGAAAGTTCTGGATTAAGAGGTAGAAGGAAAGGAGGAAAAAACATGGGCAGGAAACTGGAAATAAACTGACTGCCAAGGAAGAAGACAGTGACTCCTTGGAGGGTTTGCCTGAAGGTCCCAGACCTTCAGGTGGTCAGGGGTGGCATTGGGGTGGCAGGTCCATGTCCGGGGGGCACTTCATCTGTGAAGTCTTCAAACAGCAGCAGTGAGTGATTTGTAGCTGGATCCAAGACCTGTGTGACAGTCCAACCCCACAGACTTCTGAAGGAGATGGACCACAGATCTGGTGGGCATGTGAGGCTGCATGTTGGGTGGTTGTGCTGTCCTGAGGTACTGCTGATGCACCTGAGGTTGTTGCTGCAACTGTTCTGAGAGGATCTGTCTTTGAAAAAGAGTAAGAAAGAAACAAATAGTCTGACTTCAGGCAGCACAAAGGGCTCCCCTGAAACAAAAAGAGATACAAAGTGCTTCAGGACTGCAGCATTTTGGCGAGTAATGGATTTATTGTTTTGGAGCTGCTGCCTTCCACCTCACCCCAGAGAAAAACAAATATCTATCACCTGGAAAATATAATTCCTTTCCAATTTAGAGACTTTTTTTGTTTACTCCCTATTTTTCAGCAGAAGGAATACCTATAAGACATCACTTTGGGCTGATGTGAACTACATCACTCAATCCAAAATTTGTTTCAATTTTAAATAACTTACACCCTTGCCATAGTTTAGAAGTACATTTTTAAGTGGAACTTGCCATTTTGAATGAAGTCAGATTGGCTTTATAATTAATGAAATGAGACATTACATCCTAGAAACACTGAAATTAGATGTTCTGACACTCAACCTTTTAGGTGTCTGGCTCTTGTTTTTTCTCACCTACCCTTAGTTCCCTTTACAGTTGTATGTATTGAAATCTTTCTACATGCTCTAACTGGACCATAATACATGGGCCTTTTGAGTTCCCAAATAGTAGAGTGTTACTGATATCATATGATAAAGGTATTTTTGTTTCTAATTTATTACTGATTACACAGGACAAACCAGCAGGAGTTCATCAAAATGAGCAAGTTTGGTTTTTGCTTACGACCATACTGTGTTGTCACTCTGCGATTACATTGCTTAAATGATATTAAAGTTTGAGCTTTTAAAATTGTGCTTTGATCTCTCTATCTTTAATGAGAAAAATATCAGGTGAAGGTGATGTTATTAATGTAAAAGTCCACCAAGAAGTATTGGAAACCATAGCAATTATTTTCCAAGTAAAAAAAGAGAGAATTTAGCAGTAGGATAGTGCCATAGTACTTTGGCACTGTATACAAAATCAGTAAAAAGAAAGTAACCACCCTAAAACAGGAAGAGAGATGATGAAAGATTCTAGGACTTACTAGGACATATTTTTCATTAACAAAATTAGTAGTCCATCCAAAGTAGACTTGACCATTTATTAACAGGAAGGAATGGTTTTATAGTTGAATACAAAGTCCCAGGAGCTTAATGATCTCAGGTTAATTATTTAATCTCTCTGTGTTCCATATATTCCCTTTGTGCTCAAGAGAGATTTAATCAAAACTTTATAATCTCTGTGCTAAAGATAATATTTACCTACTTTGAAGAAATGCTGTAGAACTGGATTAAACATTTTGTAAACAGATTTGAGTCTAGTGAGGAAGAGATATTACGATCAGCTCTGCCAAACTCACTATTAAGGCGTATTAGGACTTCATTTTTGAGGTCATTGATCTCTATGGAAGACTGAGCTGGGCACTTAAAATCCTTAGTCTTAATTAATGAGTGGCTCATAAATATTATTATTTGCATTATGAAGAAGATATCTGCTTCCCACCTATAAATTAATTTTAGAAAATGCCTGATGATGTGACCCAGGAGGATGGTGAGCAGAAGTGATGTGAATTCATCATGGTAAGTATATCACATCTACAAAAAGCAAATTTGGAATCAATACAAAATATTAGTAAATATACTGCAATGGGAGAAGCAGATGTGGCAGAGGGAGACGAACATTTAGATAACTTTCAGATGTAAACCATCATCCTACTGAGACCTTCCCAAACAAGTTTGGATAAAGGTGAGCCACAAAAGGTGATGGAGAAGGATGAGAGACTAACAGAATCACAGAATCATAGAATGTTCTGAGTTGGAAGGGACCCACAAGGATCAATGAGTCCAGCTCACGTCGCTGCATATGACAACCCCATAGCTCACACTATGTGTCTGAGGGTGTTGTCTAGTTTCTTCTTGACAGGGATTCATCTTAGGGCCAACACTATTCAATGCCTTCATAAATGACTTGGACACAGGACTTGATGGAATACTAAGTAAGTTCACTGACGACACAAAATTGGGAGGAGCTGTCGAAACTCTTGAGGGCAGAGAGGCCCTGCAGAGGGATCTGGACAAATTGGAGAACTGGAGAACAGAAGGTAAACACACTTTTAAGACTTTTGGAGAAGAAAATTGCTGCATAAGGACCCCAGGAAAAAGAAAAAAGGAAAAAGAAAAAAGTAAAAAGAAAAGAGAAAAAAGAAAAAAGAAAAAAGAAAAAAAAAGAAAAAAGAAAAAAGAAAAAAAAAGAAAAAAGAAAAAAGAAAAAAGAATAGCATAAGCTGAAGGTATTGGATACCTTGCTTGAAGGCTGCTTCTGAATGGGCAGGGTGGTACCAATAGAGTTGGCCTCTTCATGAGTAGGCCTGAAAATATGGGCTTGGAGTGGGTACATGCCTTAATCTGGGAGCGGGGAGGAGATTGGGGCAGAACAAAGACTCTAAAATTAGCTAGAAAAATAATAGTCCTGGAAAAGAAAGCCCTGAAAATACGTCTGGTAGCATATGCCCTATGGGGACAACTGTGTTATAAACTACAGACTCATGAGTGATGTTGGATCTCACATCATTCCATGGATATTCATCTACCAGGATGAAGAAGAATGATCTCAAAAAGTCATGTTGATATGGTAGCCCTACTTTCCATTGCAAGTGAAATATTGGGATAGGCAACGGGGAGAGCAGGGAGAAACGTCACGAGCAGCAAGAGTAGATTCTACCATCTGTTTTCTTTCCCATCTGGGGAAGGCAGCGGCACTCTGGGCATGCAGGGAAGCTGAGTACGGCCCCGCAAGCAGCAGCAGCGGCCCTGCCAGTGACCCACAGGCAGAACAGGCCGCTGCCTGCACATGTGCACGTGTTGCCACGCTTGGCAGTCTGTCCCGTGCCCAGCCATCCTGGATTGCGGGGATTTGTCAGAGTCTCTGGAATTTGATTCATTTGTTCGAATTCATCCCCAGGATAAATCCATGAGCCTCAGCTGGGTTATGTAAGAGTTGAGCTTGGCCAGGCATCTGAGGAAATCTCGCTTGCACAAGTAATTCAAACTGGCTTCTATATGAGCAGTTTGCAGTTTCTTGTTGATTGAAAATTGGCTGAGAAATTGTAAACAATGTGTAGTGATTAACAGCAATGAATCAAGCCACAAGGAATAGCCAAAGGGACTGGAATTTCATCTTCCTCTGCATCTTTAATTGTAATTAAAACCAAACATTTTGGGCATTGTAACGTCAAATTTCCACATGATAATCAGTATGTATTGCATTCCCCTACTAATGGAATAATACAAAGAAGAAGAGGTGGGCCAAAAACTCAACAGGATTCATGTCTGAAAAGAGTAAAATGGCACCTGGGGAAAACAGTTTGAAATGTTTATTCTGGGAGGAGGGGGAAACTTAGAAAAAAGTCATTAACCAAACATAACCCTGCAGAGACAACAAGAATCTGAAAACTAATGCTGACAAAAATTTGACATGATTTTGGACTAACATAGATATGTATAAACATATCTGATATGGAAACAAGTACACTTTCTCTGCAGGGCTATGACAAGCCTGTTGCACAAGCGCAGGTGAATGGACCCTGCCTCAGGTATCAGACCTTCCTTGGAAACTGCTGGCTAGCTGAATGTGAATTATTTCACTCGCTGTACCTTTGGTTTGATAAACATCACATAAAATTAAGACAAGATTTGGGAAACCTTTGCCTAAATCAGAGTAAGCAGCTTGGGAAGCCAGTGTATCCTTCCTGGCCTGCCTCCCCTGGCAGGCAGACATGTTCCCAGGCTCCATACCTGGGGACCAGAGGGTGAGAAAACTGCAGGTGCAGGAGGCGAAGCCTGGCGTTCTGCCTCTAGCTCGGCATGGCCTCTGCCTCTTCAGATTGCAGAATAGTTCGAGTTGGAAGGGACATCCAAAAGTCATCTAGTCCAACCCCCCTGCAATGAGCAGAGACATCTTTAATGAGATCAGGTTGCTCAGAGCTCTGTCCAGCCTGGCCTTGAATATCTCCAGAGATGGGGCATCTACCACCTTCTGGGCAACCTCTTCCAGTGTTTCACCACTCTCGTGGTAAAAAATGTCTTTCTCATGTCTAACCTGAATCTCACCTCTTTTAGTTTAAAACCATTACCCCTTGTCCTATTGCAACAGGCCCTGGTAAATAGTCTGTCCGCATCTTTCTTATAGGCCCCTTTTAAGTACTGAAAGGCTGCAATAAGGTCTCCCTGGAGCCTTCTCTTCTTCAGGCTGAACAGCCCCAACTCAACCTGTTCTCATAGGACAGCTGTTCCATCCCTCTGATGATCTTGATGGCCTCCACTAGTCCCTCTCCAACAGGTCCATGTCTTTCCTGCACTGAGGGCTCCATAGCTGGACACAGGACTCCACGTGGGGTCTCACCAGAGCACAGCAGAGGGGCAAAATCACCTCCCTTGACCTTCTGGCCACACTGCTTTTGATGCAGCCCAGGATAGAGTTGGCTTTCTGAAGCTTTCTGAAGATGGTCTCCTAAACTCCTCAGAGATGACTGTCATCCTAGCTGCCCCTGGTTTGTCTCCTGCATCTAAGAAGAGGAGACATCAGACCAATAAAGTGTTGAGAAGACAGACATTGCAGGGTTGCTCAGGAGGCTGGAGAATGACACTGGAAAAGAGGATGAAAACCTGGGAGGGGTTTGTGAAGGAAAAGAAAGAGAGGATGGAGAGCAGGAGGGAGAGTAGAACAAGGAGATGTAGGGATGGATGGGTGCACCTAAGTCAGAGAGCCACTGAGGGTAGGAAAGCAAAGCTGCTGCAGGCTTTGACTGCTGGTGAGGCAAGGCTGAAAGAGGGGATAGGATGGGCAGCTTAATGCTCTGGGGACAGAAATAGAAGAGCTTCTTAACCACCAAAGTGATGTTTGGTGGGCATGCCTGAGCCTGGGCAGGTCCCACCTTGGCCACTGTTTGCAGAAAGAGCAAATGGAGATTAATACTGTCCCACCAAGCTCCTTGACATGTGTTTTCCCTTTTTCTGTGTTGAGAAACCCTTCTCAGTGTGTGTCCCTGGTGGTGTTCAGAGAGCAGGTCCTTCTCATGCACCCCCAATGCACTGCTCTGCCCCAGCCCTGCTGTGCTGCTGCTGTCCTGGTTCTGCTGCCACGCTCCTGGGAGTGTAAACAGCTAAATCAAATCTTGATAAATTAAAAGGAGAAGGGGTTTTCAAACAACACAATTATATAAACATTGTAAAATGAGTTTTAATGCTATGGTTCTGTGACCTCCAAAATGAATTAAACAAATTGCTTTTACACCCACCCATGGAACTACACTTGATTAGTTACAGCTCTCTTTCTTCTGTTTCGCTAAATATTATGATTGTCAACAGCCTGAATAGAGCTTTTGTTTGATTAAGAGATAGCCAACTAGTGAGAAGCATTTACTAAACACTGAGACTTAAAAATACTCATTTTTTAAAGCCTGTGGTACTCATGCACTGGAATTAATGGTTCTCAGGTCTAATGAATACGTAAGGTTTCCCACTGGTGGAGGGGTGCTGAGCTGTGCTGGTGGTGAAGCATGTATGTTTGCGGCCAATCTCCCTGCGGTGTCCTGGCAATGTGCTAGGCACAGCACCATGGAAAAGCACTGTGCAAGGTACCAGCTGGAAACAGGAGTGCTAAAAAAGTGCTGTACCCAAATCAGCTCTAGCAAGCAGGCTCTCTTAATTGGCTGTAAAGCCAAAACTTGATTCATACCTCTGATATGCGCTAAATCATATGAGAATATCATCAGGTAGAAAATAACTGTACATGGTCCCAACTTCACTTTCCCCAGGCAGGTCTCCTTGTCACACATTTCCAATTTACCCATTCCACTGAAAAGTTGGCTAATGGGACTTGCTTTGTCAAAAAAACAAAAGCCAAACTGTTGCTGACTTGAATAACAAATCCAGCAGATCTGGCAATCTGTGGGCCTGGGTTGTGACTTTCTTCCTGAGAAGGGAGAAGTACTGACTTTCCCATCTCTGAATTTCTCTTCTGCTGAGCCTCTGCCCCCAGCTGTGCTCTGTAATCTGGGCACGGGACGGTTGTGCTGTACCTGCCTCTTATGGGAGGCTTGTGGGAGGTGGTGAACCTTCAGGGATTAGGAGTAGGCTGTGGGCTGCCCTACAAGTAACAAGTGATGTGAAAGACTTTTTTTACTGTGTGAGATTTGCTTTGTAATCTTTTGTTTGTTGTCTGTAAGAGCATTCTGCTCCATGAAATGGGCTGCATAAGGCATGGTAGCAGCAGAGGCTTTGTAACTGTGCTCCCCCATGTCATACATTCATGGATGAAATTCCTTAAGGCTCATAAGTTGCCTTCTTGTATCCTTTCTTTCACCTCTTTCCTTTTTATTGCTGCAGCTTATGTCATATTAGTACGGCTGACATTACAGGAGCATCCAGGACCAGACAAAAACACAGCTCCATCCTACTGTCCAGAAATAAAATAGAACCAGAGTGGTATCATCGGTCACTGGTGTGTTACTTATAGAGGGGACCCATAGTGCTGTCAATCCTGGCAGGACTGTGGGGCAGCCAGGATCCCTGTACTGCCCAGCAGGGCTGCAGCAGGGAGTGTAAACCTGCATGGGAATTCACATCTGCACATTTCATAGACTCCAGATGATCATATTGCATTGATAATTTGAGGAGGAAATCAAAATATGTACAAGGGGCAACATAAGATGATGCTACCTTTCCAGTGTCCTAACTTGTTAAAAAGCTTTTGTTCCGGTTGGATGTTCATATTAAATTAAAAGAAAAAGAAAAAAACCCCTCCTTCGGTTTCTCTGCAAGGAAGGTCAGGTCTCACTGAAATTACATGAGGCATAGATATTTTTAACTAGTAGAAAATCGCCTGGTTTTAAAGGCAGTAATGCAAATTTGAAGTGAGATGATATAAACTATAGAATGTCTTCACAGAGCTATTTTGTGACCTTGTGCTCCTCAGAGCTACTGAGTTAACTGCATTTCTGGTGGGTGGCTATGTAGTGGAAATGAAGGAAAATATGTTGTGGGGGTGAGGATGCTTCATTGTTGTGATGCACAAGTGACGATTTAGGGTTAGTGAGGGTGTTCATGTTGCCTTAGTGATGGCTTCCTTGGATTTTTTGTTGGCATTCACAATAATTTGGATTGGAGCTTCACATGGAGCTGCTGGGATAGAATATACTGAGCTGGAAATCCAACAGTAGGACATGGGCGCAGTCATCCATATTTATCCTCTGCTGACTGCTTCTGGTTGCTTCATGTGAATCCTGCCCAGGTTAGTTTGTAAAAACTACTGTTCATTGAAAAGTCTCCAGAACAAACTCACATGGGTTTTCTTGGATGGGGACTTGGTGATGCAATATGCAAAGCTGAGTATCCTTGTGTTTATTTTGTCTTTAGGAACTTGTCTGAGCCATCAATCAGCATCTGCCACTTTTTGTAACTGCATGAGCAGTGGTCACTTGCATAATAGTTTTGTTGGTTTCTTCAGGTGGGTGGACATACCCTGATAATGGACAGACATTTTAAACAGAAAACAGGCTATTTTCTCTTGGCTTATTTTATTTCATGTTAAGGACTTGCTAGCCTTTGTGATGCTGAAGAGCAAGGAAACTAACAGAAATTATCTTCCTTTGTTTTCAGAATATCTCGCCATTTCGCAACACCTGTGCCAGCTGTGATGTGGTTACAGGCTGAGAGACCCCTTGGAGAGATGAGCACCTGCTGGGGACAGGGGACACATTTGGGAGCAGGCTGTAGGGGGCTCTGGCTGAGCTCTCTCACAGCTCTTGCCCCAAACCGAGCTCTGGTTGAGTCTTCTGTTGAGTTCAAATACACCACATCACTGCTCTCTCCTCTTGAAAAAGTAGAAATCAAAGTTGGTGTTAGCTGTGGAGACTTCATCAGCTTGAACTTCCTTTCATCAAGACAGGCACCATACTTCTCCCAGCCCAGGAAAAATGACCTGACATAGCTGAGGTCAATGCTGGTGCCAGAGCTGAAAAAGCCCGTTTGATTCACCCCACAGCCTAGATGGCCAAAGCATGGTGGAGCCTCAGACTGCTAAAAAAATCTTTGTGGTGGTGTTACCTCAGCCAGTGTCTCTTTTTCCAATACATCACCTTATCCCCGACCTCCACCTCACCTCCTGAGAAATCACTGGTTTGAAGCACAGAGGCTGCTGCAGACAGTGCGTTTGCAGGTGGGGCAGAGGCAGGCACCTGTTCCCCAGCCCTGGAGCGGCAGGAGGATCCCACCTCCCCGGGAGGAGCAGAAGCAGCCTCAGTGTCTGCAGATTACCATAATGCAGCTCCCTGTGCTTATAAAACACCCAGCTCTTGGCTATTGTTAAGTAAGGAACATTTTTCAAAAAGACATATATTGTTTGTTTTAAGCTTTTAATTGGCTGCTGTTTATAAGATTATACATGAATAAAGGAAGAAAAAGCTTAAAAAATGCCCCAGCTTCATCCTCCATAACATGGAAATAGGTCTCGACTGTTTACAAGTGCTCCTTGTTTTGCGCTCAGAGTCCGGATCTTTGACTTCCTTTTGGACTATTCTCCACTGGAAATGAGTATTTGCTGCCAAAATAGTCCACCTTTTCCTGAAAGGTTTGGTATTAATAGTTTTGACAGAACATCTTGTTCCTGTGCAATACAGGCGTCAGTCTAGCAGTTGGTCTTAAATATGGGTGCAAAATGCTGTTGCATAATTCCTTTATTTTGTGATGAAATATCTGTAGTTTAACAGAAGAAAGTCTGAGCTTATGTCAGCATGCATCTCCTGAAATTAGGAGGAAAGTGTTGGTGTTAATGGTGTAGCAGATTGCTGTGCTTGCTTTTGTTTAAGGAAACAAGTGATTTCATTTAAATGCATTGTGTGGCTTGGAGTATTTCAGAAATGCAGCTCTGGTGCTTCAAATCCCTCCAGAGGGCTTTTCTCATCCCTCCCCTGCCTCCTGCCTGTGTGGGCAGCCCCAGTGCTGGTTCCCTGATGCCCGCACGCTGCCGGCCTGGCCCAGCCGTCCCTGCACCACGGGATGGGGACCGAGCAGGGACCCCGGCATGCCCCCGACAGAGAACCTCCATGGATGCCTTTGCTGAAATATCGTCAAGCTTAGATGCTCTTGACCTACCACAAATAATAGGAGCAATCGCAGACTTGGCTAAAAGCTCCTTTGGAAAGGCTTGTGACATCTGCTAATTTATTCTTTCTTGGTTTCCATTGTTTGATTTCGGTTGCTATTTTTTATTTGCAATCACTGTAGCTATGTGACAGGGAATGAATAATCTTTGATAAGGGTTATTTGTTTCTTGTGGTAGGCAAAAAAAAAAAAAAAGAAGCCACTTATATACTTGCAAGAGTTTTCCCAAGTAGGGCTCAGTAATTAGTGCTGTAGAATGCAGTGCACTAAGCAAAACGGCATTTTGTAGGCTGTGACACAAACAGCTCCTGAATGTTTTCAGGCAATTTTACTTTGCTCTCTATCTGTGCTTTCTGAGTGGCTGTACACAATTATTGCTATGTATTATCTGATTTTTATAGTAATTAAACAATATTGGAATTTGTTCTGCTAAGCAAAGATTTCTCTGCCTGTGCACAAAATGCTATATATATATACACATACATATCAGAAATGTACCCTGTTTCCTCTTCTGCATTTTACAACACATTTTACACACAAAGCGTGAAATGTAATCATAGAAAGAGCAATTAATAATGGCTTTCGTGCAATGCCATTTTTACCAGTCCCTGTGACTGATAAAAATCTGTAATGTCACTTTTTACATTACTGCTTAACTTTCCCTAAATTAGTGGTGTGGAGCAATTGATCAGTTCGGGCAGGCGTAAACCGCTACTGGTATGCATTACACAAAACTGGGCAGGATTTTTAGGATTTGTGGAATTTTATAATTTCTGTCACTCTCCTGTTTTTTAAGACCTACTTTCTATCTCGGTTCCAGGGTCAGTTTGGGACTGGGCTTCTGTTCTATGGGTAAAAATAAGTTTCTAAGTCAAATAGAAACTTACTTTGTACCTATTGACTGAGCAAAGTAAGAAAGAAGATACCTGTAAGGTTTAAAGCCGAGAACACAAAATTTACTCTGACAGCATAAAGATGTAATCCTTGTTTTCTGTCCTGAATTTTTTATTTATACGGAACCTTTTCTAAAGAAAACAGCTTGACAATTAATTTAAAAGAACCACCAAGTGCCATTTGAGAGGGGGCATATAGTGGATAAGGGGTGAGGGTAGGGAAAAACCCTACTCAGTTCTGCTGATAGCTCTCAAGTTGTGTTGATTTTGACCTTGTTTCTGAAGAGGAGGACAACTGTAGATGAAGGCACACAACGCTGAGAGAGGGTCAGGGCACAAAGCATGAGACTGTGCTCTGGCTCTGCTGTCGTGGTTCAGTCGTTGCAGCTGCGGGAAGATTATGAAGACTGCGGCATTTCAGCACAAATGCTCATGGCCCCACAACTCACTGCCCTGGTGCTACCCTGGGCACCATCTACCCAAAGATTCGCCAGCTGAGTTGCAGAAATGAAGAATGAGTGCAGTACAAATTTGTTTTGTTGAAATAGGTCAGTAAAAGTATATTTCTCCAAGACCATACTGTAAATCAGAAGATGAAAAGCAGGGGGAAAAGGAAATCTCTTGCCCGGACTTCATGATGGGGAAAAGAGAAACTCTTAACGTGTAGTGTTTTAAAAGCAAGTGACAGTGTGTGGTCACCCCTACGGGTGTGTTGGAGATCTGCTGAAGAAAAGAGCTGCAAGCCTGAATTTTCATCTTTTCTTACTCGTACCTGAAGAAATGGTTTTTGGTTGGTTGGTTTGGTTTTTGTTGTTGTTGTTTTGTTTTGCTTTTTTTGGTTTTTGTGTTTGTTTGTGTGTGTGTTTGTGTGTGTTTCATTGTTGTTGTTGTGGGGTTTTTTTTGTTGTTTTTTTATTTGTTTGTTTTTAATAATGAGCAGCACCTAGCAGGAAAGAACAGCAGTTTGGGGTTTGTAGCTTTTTATAAACTAGACCTGTGTTTATAGCCCTCTATACATTTGTCTTACCTTTTCTGTCTCTGCAAATAACTTCTGAGCAGCACAGTGCCAGTGCAGCCAAATGGTTTGTACGAGGCTGCAGAGCATCCTGCTCCCAGGGATAAGAGGATGTCTTAGCTCTGATTTCACTGAAAGCAGTAGGGTAAAGTAGATCTGTTATATAAAAATGGTGCTTCTTCTCATCACAAAGTCTCAGAAGGATTTTGTTGACTGCAGTGAGTGCATCCCCAGCTGGGACACAGAGCTCCCTCCTGCCTGGCTGGCAGTGGGACTGGCCCTGCGGTGTGTGTTTGGGAGTGATGCCGGCTGCAGGGCAGGCTGGCTCTCACCCCACCTCAGGTCTCTAGAGGGTGTCTACCTCAGATGATGCTGTCAGAGGAACATGTGCTTCCCGATCCAGCAGCAGTCAGAAGCGAGGCGGTGAGGTTCCCGGGGTTGGGGGGAGTGTTACGGAAGTTTCTTTTCCCTCGGTTTGCTGCAAACAGAGACTCAGGCATGGATTGAAGAAATTCTTCCTAGATAAGTAATTTATTTGTAAGCTACAGCGTAGAGCAGCTTGAGCTGGGTGCCTCCTGAAGAGGGACTCTCAGCCAAAAAACCCTTGGACAATTATACCCTCACAATCCAAGCCCCCAACCCCGTGCATCACTCCAGGCCAACTGCAAAATTAGAGTCTTGGGTTTCCCTGCTCTTTATTGGATTTCTTCATTTTCATCAGGGAGGCTGTCAATCAAAGACCTGACCTTCAGTTGGTATTTTGCACCTGCAGCTGGAGAAAGAGAAGTCCTTGGCAATAACCAAAATATTCTTCTGTTTTGTCTTCTTTTAGATGCCATTCTATTCCTTTATTTATCTCCAGAGATGCAGCTCCCCTTATCTTCTAGCTTGAAGACTGTGAGGCCTTTTTTCTTAATGAGGCAGAAAGTTCAAAAGTTCACAGCTTGTGGAAGTGATGTGAAGCAAACTTACTTACATATGCTAAGTGAATGCTATCTAAGCAGTTTCTAACCAAGTTCAATAAGAAGCAGTGTACCCAATAACTCAATAAGCTCAGGCAGTCTACTCCTGAACAGCGAGGGCAGGTGGGTCTCAGCCCAGCAGCAGATATCGATGCTATAGGTGGCTGCAGTGGGAGGAAATAATTTCCACCCCAGTGCTGCCGGGGAAATGCACATCACCTGCTTTAGTTTTTAGAAGTATTCATACCAAAAGCTGAAGTCTGAAAACACTTATAAAACCTGAGAATGTAATTTTTCTTTGCAGTAATTTTCAGAAGCATCAAAGGAGCCTTTGGTAGAACCCTATCCAGCTTCCTTGCAGCATCTCCTCTTTAGCTAAATTGTTTTCCACAAAGTCAAGTTCAACTAATTATTTTCTCAAAGCAGGACTTTTCCTCACTCCTGAATTGCCTAATTGCTTTTTATTCATTTTATAAAGGAAGAGATGAAGGAAGCTAACAAAACTATCAGCACATAACAGACGGAAGGAAACAAAGAGGGTATTTATTAGTTAGCCAGTGTACAAGCAGAGCAGCATGAGGATATGAGGCCATGGGCACTGCTTGGTGAGAGTGATGAGGCTCACCCTTAATCCTGAATTATCTTCAGAGGAAATGGTTTTCCGTCTCAGGAACAAGGAAGCGAAGCAACTAAACAGTAATTTTGGATCCATGTCCTCTGCAAGAAGTTTAAAACCTTCAGCTGCTTTTCTAAAATTGTGTGAGAGAGAAAACATAAACAAATGCTGAAATTTCTCTTGTGGTGGAAACACGAGGCGGTGATGTGCCTGACACAGGAGGGATCATTGTTTCTGGGCGCTGAGCTGTGCTAGGGCTTAAAGGATGCAGAGGGAAGGATCCTGGCTTGGTTACTGATCTCCTTGCTAAATTAATCTCACTCAGCACAGCAATACCTCACCTGTCTTGTTAATTGAAAATTTAATTTAAAATGAGGCTGGGTGCTTTGGTTTTGTGCTATTACCTACACACTCCTTTCTGGTGGCTGTGTCTTGCCAGAGGCATAAGGCTCCTGTCTGAAACCAGTGAAGTGGGAGCCGAGCTGCTGCTGTCTTGGTGTGGAGGCACTCGATGAAAGCAGGGGTGCCTTTTTCACTAGCCCCATGCAGCCGGAGGAAACCTGCTGGTGGGGTGCAATGGAGGTGGGCAGAGCCCACACACACCCCCACTCTTAAGCTGTATTGTGGAAAAGTTGGTTCAGCTACACAGTTGTCTAGCACAAAAAACAATGCAAAGCTGCTTCTGCAGTGCATGGGAGGTACATGCATGTCCTGTGTGCACATCCAGAGCAGATGGATGAGCATCCAGATGTTGAAGACTTGGATATTCTGTCTTCCCCAGACTGAGACAAGCAATAGGGTGAAGTAACCACTAGATAGCAAAAGTGAGCCTATCTGATACCATCGGCAGAAATAGGGACATTTGAATGTTGGTGTGTCGAGCCCTTTGAAAGCTGACCTGAAATACCAGGGGCTGTTTCAATCCTGTGGCACAAGCAAGAACCGAAAGAGAAGTGAGGGTGGAGGCAGCCAGGTTGGATGCTCAGCCACACTGATGCTGACACTGTCCATTAACAGGTTGGGGAGGACAATGAACACCCGTTACTTGGGAAAGGACAAGGTTGGTCCAAGAGCATCTGAGTATAAGCTGCTATAAATAGACTATGGTTTAAAGGGATGTTGGTAAGTATCAGAGCAAGTAGCCTAAACTGTTCCAAGATGCAACAAGAGATTTTGCAAGGATCCCGCAATGGTCCCACCTGCAATGCAAGGAAGTAGACTTGCTGACTTGGTCCCTTTTGGTCATACAGTTTATGTTTCTAAATTTGAAGTAATTCATACAGCTGCACACATTTTTCTTTGCAGTAATTTTCAGAAGCATCAAAGGAGCCTTTAGTAGAAGCCTATCCAGCTTCCTTGCAGCATCTCCTCTTTAGCTAAGTCAATGTGTGTACAGATATACGCATCTGGTTGTGAAGAGAGGAGGAGAAATGAATGACACTGCAACTGAAAATGTGTACGTGCTTATAATTTACATCACAATTTTTACTCCATATGTGTCTTTCTTTTAACAGTGAAAAATTATTTTTTTTTTGTAACATTCTGTAGCTGAGAACAAGGAAAGGTGACCACATCCTGTGTGACTTTTAAACAGTGCACACCGGCAAGTGCTGCTGAGTACTGTAGTTTTACATATGTCAGCATCTGTGAGCTTTAGATACTATAATCAGTCATTGGTCTAATGGGTCACCCTCATTTCCTCATCCAATCTTTTTTAAAAATTATTTTTTATTTTATTTGCACATTTACTCCTATTGCAGGAGTGTATGCTCTTTCCGAAATGTGAGTGCATCCCATAGCCATAGTTACTGAAGTGCTGGTGAGGAAAGAAGACTCAGAGCTCTGACTACAAGTTGAATTTTCTCTCACAGATGTTTTACAAACAGCCCTTTTTCTGTAGCAGGTGCTGGAAACTTGAAAATTGGCAGAGAACCTTGTTCTAGCTCATCTCCTTTTTAGCTGACTGGTGAAAAATGCAGTGTGTTGGATGTTTGCCATATTCTATTTAAGATGCTCTTTTAAATGATACTTCTTGAATAGGTGCTGAACTTCTTCTCCAAAGATTACTGTCTTATCAAGGATCTCTGTTCACAGAGGTGCTGGTAAAAGCCTGGTGGGGAGTCACAGCTCCTCTCATACAGTGTCAGCATTGGGGAAAGAAAACACCACAGGTCTGAAGGTGTCCTGGCTGCTTCTGAGCAATCATTGCCCTAAGCAGACCTTATGTTCTTGTCTCTTGCACCATTGACCCTAGGTAATAACCCTAAGTCAGCAAAATATTTAATGATATCTTTCACCTGTGTGAGTAGGTCTGTTAGCTAATGAGCTGTGTGCAAAAACCCAGTGACAGGATTTAAAGTTATAAATCGAATGTATCAATGTCTGGGAAAAGTGAAGGTAAACTGGTACATTCCTGTTTGGAGGAGAACAGAGGAGGGAGGAGGTGAAAGAAATAACCCTTCACTTTACTTTTTGTTATTGCCACTAATCCTGGTTTTCATTGATTTAACTGTTGCAGATCTGAAATGAGCTATGTATCATTCTTATCTGCTAAAATTAACTCAGAATTGGGTTTGTTTCCCTGCAGGCAAGTATTGAGTACTTACACATTTTGGGTTTTTTTCCTACATAAATGAAAAAAATTTTGACTTCCGAATGGTTGTGTGGTTAACTTAATATTTGGATACATTTGTTTTCATTACAACACTGTTGATGTTTTCATTATTTTTATTCTTCGAGTGATGTGTTACTCCTATCTTGCTATTTCCTATTTTGTCAGCTCTTTCCTGGAGGAGGTTTCTCTGGAGTGTATTTATCTTTCAATTAGCAACATTTTTTTTGCAGCCCTACTGATTAATTTATTCTGCCTAAGCATAAAACCAGCTGAATATGTAGGATGGCAAATGTAGGAGTGAAACAGCAAAGACATTTCAAAAGATTTTTTGAGCATTTTTATCCCAGATACTTTCCTGAATTCTGCTTAAAAGCCTGTTGTCCAATTTTCCAAGAGCTGGCTTTGCAAATTTGGTGATCTTGTACCCTGCAATAACATGGTACCTCCTGTCAGAGGGCTGTGCAGAGCTGTTGTGACTCCGCCTGTATTGCTGCTTTCCCTTCTCAATAATAAGGATATTAATTGCAGCATGGCTAAGGGCCAGTTTTAAAAACGTTTTGGTGTCTAGACACGTGGATATGAAATCCTGGTAAGTCCCTACACATCTCACACAGGTGGGGACGTGGGTGTGGGGGTGCTTTTGAGATGTTCACCAAGCATGAACCCAAATCTTTAGCTATTAGCACCCTGTTTTGCACGTTCAGCCCCAGGTGGTGGGGAGCAGGGCTGCTGTATGGCCACATACAGGAGCTCATTCTCTTTGGTAGTGAGCATTTTGACTGCTTGGCTCATGTAAATGACCCTTCACTTGTTGACCCAAACTAGTCCTTCAGCCAGGTCTTCTGCAGGGAACAGGCTTCAACCCTTAGAGGGCTTCTGTGATTTGGGAAGATCTTAAAAAATCAATGTTTGTCCACTTCCATGGCAAAGATAGCCTTAAAAAACACAGACTGATGGATAAGGGACAGCGATCTGCACCTGTGGGACCTCTCAGCACTGTGTTTTTATTCAGGTTGCCCCTGTAGATAAAGTATCAATGTGCAGCTGTAGTTCCCACAGCCACAGCTCTGCCCTTCTTCAAGGTCTTGTCTAGGGCAACATTTTTGTGTCCTGCCATTGAATAAAAAAAGGACTCTTTAGGTTATTTCAGGGTCTGTGTTTGCCTTGCTGGGCCTCTCTTACACATCTTTCCTTTGAACTGCCCTGGGCAGCCACAGCATTTCTGAGTCCCATTCAGACTTTGTGCAGATAGTGCAGATCAGTGGCATCCTGGGGCTGTGCTGGGGCTGCCACACTCTGCCGCGCACAGCCTGAGGCCAGGTTTGTGACAATGGTGCAGATATTGCTGGGGGAGTGAAGCTCTCAGCAAAGAGTCCTGTGGGAAACCTTTGTGAAACCACAGTTGTGTGCTTTGCGTGTGTACGCATTGCCACAGCATCTCGTCTTTTAAATGCAGGTCACTGCAAAGGCAAAACCTGTCACTCTCCCATAGCTACAGCAATAACTATCCAGTCTGACAGGCCAGTGTATTCTGTGCCTGATCTGCCACACTTTTAGGACCTGGCTCTTTGCTGAGGATGGGATTTTGAAAAGTTCCTGAGCTGCATGAGCGTGCATGAGCATCACACCCAGCTTTGGGTCCAGGATCCTTGGTGTTGAAACAAAGGTTTTCAGCAGAGAGCTCCTCCAGCTGTGATCTTTGGCAGCTGGCCAGTTTGTTATTTTTACTCAAGGTAAGTATCTTTCCTCCCCACAAGACATGAAATCTTATCTTCAAATGAGCAAGGCACTGCTGGGTGGGATGGACACTGAAGTCTGTGCTGGCACTGTAGGCAGAAGCAAATTCTGGCCTGAAAGCTGCTCTTTGTAGGGACATCAAAACCATCACAGTCCCATCTGTCTGCATGGTCCCAGTGTCACCACCAACATTTATCATCACCATTATTTCCATACAGACATATTATAAATACTGGTGCTCCTTTTCTAGCGCAATTTGTACTACTCCTTGTCTCTGCTTCAAAATCATTTTGAGTAAACAACCTTATTTTAACAAAGCAGATGGAAACCTTTTTATAGCTGTTGAGGCACTGGCAGTATGTACACCCCTCAGTGAGCTCTGTTCTGCAGTACTGCTCTCTGCTGTACTAAGGAAATGTCTAAAGTCACTGAAGTGTTCGATCTAACCCATCTCACTTCAGAGAAGATGGATTATCAAGGTCATAATATCGCTGAATTTGTTCTACAGCTACTCCAGAGGTACCACTGAGTAACTGGTATTGATTTCTCTTGCTGCTCGTTGGGAGCTGTTATTTGGAAGCTGAAAGTCTGGCAAAGCCATCAGACCTCCTTGAGAAAGGCACTGAAAGCACCAGTGCTCAGGAATCACGTACATGCCCACCTTGTGTTGGTGCCTCTGTTCTGGCCTGGCCACTGCATCTCCCCATCCGTGGGACATACTCACCTGGTGCTGAAGCCTCAGCAGCAGTACTTGGACAGTTGCTGCTTTTGAAGAAATGCCCTCTTGTGGTGCAGCAAGTTCAGTGCCAGTGCCACAGGAGGTCACAGTGCCTCCTTTTTGCCATTTCCTCCATCCCTAGGGGCAGCCGCCAGTTTCTGACATTCTCCTCCTTTCCTCCAGAACCGTATCCTGGCCTTCAACAAAAGGAGTCTTGCTGGGTGTCTTGCACTATTAAACATGTCTGAGTATGTCATTTTAGTCAATCTCTGTCTCATTGTACAAGTCCTTCCTAGGTAGCTAACATTATTTCTAGCAAAAAAGAACCAGAAAATAATACTTCTCATTCCTCCGTGTAAAGTCAAATGTTTGTTTATGCAGCAGATATGCTGATGAAGTGCTGGCTTCAGAGCTGTGGCATGGCCTGAGCTTCCAGAGGGACACTCAGCTTCAGCTTGGCTGGGTACGTGGTGCCCTGGGTGCCTACAGACACACCAGCAGGTGATTCAGCTTGGTGCAGCATCTGCAGAGGTTTGCAGCCCCTCCAACCCTCCTACACAAGTGGGAGCAGCAGCAGTGTGCTCACCTCGTGCAAACTTTGTGTGTGCTTCATGGGCTACACCAGCCTCACGCTGAGGTCTCCAAGTGCTGGGCTGAGTTGGAGGAAAGGACCTTCTCTTTCTGGGGCCAGGCTTTGATGTGCAAGTCCATCAGCTGCACATGGCCTGCACTGGTTTGAAGGGAAAAGACAAAGAGGAAGATGAATAAAACATTGTTATTTTGTCATGTGAAGTGGCTTGAGGTAATTTTAATGTTTGGTTTCTTGCCCATCACCGAAGCATTCATGAATTTCCAGCTCTGTCAGGAAAATATTACTTTTGTTCACTGCTGATTACCCTCCTGGTGTGAGCTGCATAATTTCTTACTCAGAAGAAGATTATTGTAGCCATTTATTTTCTGGTTAAACTGGTGTAAATAAAACAATTACACTGAAATGATCGAATTTTCTCTTTAATGCATGAAGCACAGATGCAGAATACACAATTAATTAAAAAAAATGTTGCTAGTCCCAATCAAATTTATACTAGAAAATGATCAACAAAAATATACTTTTTTTTTTGCTATCTGTTTGGAGAGAATAACATAACCAGGCCATATGCTATATATCCGTCCACATTTTATGGAGAATTTGTGCAAGTTAATGAGCTTCTGTTCTGTTCTAGGAGATGCAGGTTGTCCTTTTATTCCCATTGAGGGCCTTTCACTGTTCAAGCTAATTATTCCCACTGATAAAGAACCACGAGGAAGGCAAGTGGCAAATGACAGTGCAGATGCTGCAAGAGTTGTATTGCTTCTTTTTATTTGTGAAATACAGAGATGAGAAGGGATCTAGGAAGGAAACCCCTTGTGCTGGTTGCTTCTGGGCTGGGCATAAGAACAGAGAGCGGCTGATGCAGCCACTGCAGGGTTGTGGTGAGGGAGAAGAGACCTCACTCATATGGCTCACTTATATGGCTCAGCTTTGCTTCTTTTGATGTTAATTTAATTCTCATCGGCCTTTCATTGTAGCTCAGGGCACCAGTTCCTTGCAGGGTGGTAAGGAGCAAGCAGTCATTCTTAGTCCTGTGCAAAACCTAAGTCAAGCCATTTCTTTGCAATGTGCTTAGCCTAAAGATGCCATCCTCTGGTTTCTTATGGGGTAATTTTCCTGTAGTGGGAAGAAATATAGAATCCCTTAATACATTTTGGACTCCTCTTCAGTAAATCAAGACATGAAACTGACTGGTCTTGACAGGTTGCTGGGTAGGTGAGAAGCTGGTGACATTTTCTCTGCTTGTTAATTACGTGAAGTATCTTTGTATTTTAAATTTTGCCAAAGCGTTTATTGGTCTCTGGGGACTGCAGCTTGGGATGAGCTTTCCAGCAAGCAGCACCAATGCCTTCTTAGTGTTGCAGGGTCATAAATGATCAATTAGCTCATGAAATATCTTCACTGTTGGTCATCTGGGGCTGATTAGTATGTAATAATTTAAGTTACAAAGTAGAAACACAGTACCTCTCTTGCTTTTCTATTTCAGTGGCAAGATATTTTGGGTCTTCCACATGTGACATGGAAACAAAAGACCAATTACCCTTCTCCTTGCTATAACCTTTCTCTCTCTCCCTACTCTCCAGCAATAATGTCATTTGATTTCTTGCTTTGAAAACCAGAAAGGCCATTTCTAAGTGAAGCGAAAAAGTTCAAATTTGGTTTTGCCATTATTAGGTGCCTCATTATTGTGTATTTTTATAACAACTGTAGTCAGCTCTCATATTGCTCAAGAAGTTGTACACAAAATATGTGAGATAATACGTGACATGTTTAAGTATTGTTTTGTGTCAGGGTCTACTGACCAGCCTGCAGCCTGAGAGTCTGGTGATAGAAGAAAGGGGTTAGACTAAGGAGATTTCAATTATTATTGCTTATATAATTTTTCAGTCCCTTTCTCTAGCTGTATCACAAAAGGTAAATCTGGAATTTCAAACCAGACCTTTACAGAAAGGTAGTTCATTATTTTCAGATGCCATATTAAATGGAAAGATTTTCATCAAATCTTGTTAATGCCAAGATATTTCAATATGCAAAAAACAGGAAAGGAGCTGGTGGCCATCAGGGGACACATGGCTCCCTGCAAGTCATGGGCTTTTCCAGCTGCAAGGCAAAATCTTCCCTTTCTCCCTTTGCATTTATAGCTGCCCAGCTCCGGGGCTGGTCGCAGCTTCTTGCTTCAGCTACAGTGGCAGCAAAAGCCTCACCCCGGGCTGCCCAAAGGGCTGCCGAAGAAGGTTGTGCAGATGCATTAAGAAAGAGAAGAATACCGTATTGTTCGCTTTGGCCAGTGAAGTGAGTTGCTATTTGGGCTCTGCTCTGTTAGGCAATTAAGATGATGGATTTAAGCGTTTGATGTAAACTCTATTGCTTACAAAGAACATATACATGTGCTGTTTTTTTTCCAAATGGAGTAGGAATAGACAATGAAAGAGAGGCCAGTTTTATTGCTCCTGCTCCCAGGTCCCAGTCCTGCCC
Source organism: Columba livia (assembly GCF_036013475.1). Lineage (NCBI taxonomy): Eukaryota > Metazoa > Chordata > Aves > Columbiformes > Columbidae > Columba > Columba livia. The sequence continues at coordinate 140,737,016 of NC_088603.1, read as the reverse complement.
CAGACAGCTCTTTAGCCTTGAAAGCTTCTTTACTATGTTTTCTCTCTGAGATATTTTCCCAAATCTTCTCCTTCATCTGCCTGACCTCTTGATTCTGTGCTCTGACTGCAGAAATCCTCCCTTTACCTATGGCATGTCTCACCTCCCTGTGTTTTTGTTCCTTGGGGTTCCTTGATTTGGTTATTGGACCCCACAAGGTGATTTTGACTACCTCTTGCACTCAGCCGGGACGAAGGCTTGCTCTCATGCAACAAGGTCTCAGCTATAACAGACTTGCAAACATGGGTCTCGTTTAGAGTCATATTTACCCAAAAGCAGCAGGGATTGCTCATTTGCATAGGAGATGCATTTGAGCTACCCACCTGTCTATGCTGACAAAAATATAGTTTTTCAGGCATATTGTCCTTTTGTTTCTTATTCCTTCCTCTCCCTCATGCACTTAACACATTTGCTGACATCCTTTCTTCCACCCTTTCTCTTCAGACAGCCTCTCGCTGCAAACACACTCCTCATAAGCAAGCAGGGGCTCACCCAGCACATGGCCCTTTCTTTGGCTACCCACTCTCAAACTGCCCTCTCCACCACTGCACATCACCTCACTCCTCCCAACCTTCACCACTTCACCTGCACCCATCTCTGCTGGGCAATTTACTTGCTCTTCTGCTGTTCAGTAAATACTCATTTTTGGATTAAACCCCCGTGTAAACAGACTTTCCCACAGCAGGGTGCAGAGGCTGTGCATCACAGGCTGAATACATTTTCACCTCCCCTGAAACCACACTGAAAGCTCAACTCCTTTCCTCTCCAAATCAGTCACCAACCAAGCCCCAGCCGTACATCCTCCACAAACACACCACCAGCACTCCTCCTCCGCCCCTGGGGAGGCAGGCTGCCAAAACCAGGAATAATAATGCAAGAAAAGTAGGTCATCTGCTGTCTGAGAACATGAAATACAAAATTCAGCCACTGAGTGCTGGATGAGCACAAATAAGAAAGTTAAATTAACTTCCAAATCAAACTGATACAGAGCAGAAGTTTCCCTGAATTTTAATACAAAACGCTTTTCTCTTCACTTGTCCGGCAGCACTGCCTGGCCCCGCTGCCCGCGGCGCTGCCTGCTCAGGCAGCTCCAGCAGCCTCTCTCATCTGCTGGCTGGACGCAGCAGCAAGGACTGGATCGCTGATGCGTGTTACCATTTGTCAGCATTGTCAAATGTTTGTTTGTTCATTTTTATAAATATCTTTTGCTGCTCTTTGCCTCTTAGTTTTGCTGGGAAGCATTCTACAGTATAACTCATTTTAAATGTGGCAAGAAGCCACTGAATTTTCCTATGAATAAAAGGGACAGAAAGGGGGAGGGAATATGCCATACATACAAATTCCAGTGCTTCTGTTTCAATACCATCTCTCCTGGGTTGATAGGCCTTTGAGAAATGGAGAAAAAACATTAAATAGAAACGTTCACCAAGAATGAGTCTTTCTGACTGCCATTACTTAGTGGGGACTTATGCCCTAAAGCTTGAAGCTTTATTGAGATACATGTGCAAGGAGCTGGAGAAAATTGTGCTGCCTTTGACAGAGCTTCAGTTTTACAACCAGGCAGAGTGAGTACAATGTCATTGTGTCTGGCCAAAGAGTCCCAATGATATTCAAATATGTTATTATTAGTGAGTTGGTGAGCACTTCTCTGCCATTAGCCTTCTGTGAAGCTTCTGAAAAGCCTCTCCACATCCCATCTTTATGCCTCACTCACACTCTGACACCTTTTTTCTTTAAAACGTCCCCTATGTTTTTTTCGAGTTTATACCAGACCCATCTCCTTTTTGAAATGCACTTTCTCCCTTTCATTGAGCTAAATCCTGAGTTAAAAAAGAACATCTGATGTGATGGTTCAGTGTTGTAACAGCTGAGGAGACGTGAACAGCGTAAACGATCAAAGATGAAAGCAGAAGAGAAGCAGTTGGCCTTATTTTTATGCTTTCATCAAGAATGTATATAGCATCTTTGACTTTGTATTTGCCCTGGGAATTCCGTAGAGAAATGTTGATGGTATGAATGAAGTTACAGTTCTTCTGTGCAAAGCAGGAGCTACAGGAGAAAAAATTTATGCTTCCTGCATCAAACACTTGGCTGGAAGGTCAGTGATTCACAATTCTTACAATTTTGTTAATCCTAAAGAAATCCACAAGGCATGTTCTTTGTAGAAACCATCATAGTGCAAGGATAATGCAATTCCCTGTGTCTTCAGAGATGGTCAATATGCTGTTCATTGCAGGTTGCCATAGAGATGCAATATTATTCTCTTAGCTCAGTGATGTGCACTGAATTCTAATGCTTTTATAGGAGTAGCATAAGTTAATGAAAGTCTTTACAGTTCCAAAAAAGCTTTTCTTGCTCATCCTTCAAATAAAATTTGAAATCAAGGGTTTGTTTAACAAACAGATTCCTCCAGTTTGACTAAAGCATGCTGACAGAATAACATTATTAAATCTGTGCAGTTGTGTTTAAATACTCTGACACACATTTTGGCTTTGCTTATGAAGGATGCTGTTGCACAAATGTACACCGGCATCACTTAAATGGGGAGTGAGGGGACAGGAGGAACAGAGCGATGGAGAAAACAAACCCATAACTTCCCAGACCAAAAGTGTTTGCAGTTCCTTCCATGTAGCCTGAGACTGCATGTGGCCAGCTGCTCTCCAAAAGCCCATGAACAATATTAATCTGTCAATCTAAGCGTGTCAGCACCCTTCATTGGGTGCTTTAGGTGTCAACTTTGAAACTGTTCCCTGAAATTATGAGTTAGCAGAAATAAAACCCATTGCTGGAATGGAGCAGGCACAAATCTCTGGCCAGGGCCCTTTGGTGGCACGCGTGACATGGCAGTCAGTGAGGATGGGGTCAAGATGCAAAACTACAGCGTGGCTGTGGCTGTCAAGCCCCCTACCCTCACCTCAATAGATAAGGAAGGAAGGAAATGCTTGTGGATTGTTGGAGCCAGAGCTGTGGTTTGGGTGCACTTTCTGGTGACAAATCTGAGTGAGAGGAATGTGCAGAAAGCTGAGGCTGCTGAAGGAGCATCTCTGTGGTCTGGTTTTGTTTGTTTGCTGGAGAAGATATGATTTGTTTACTGACATAAAGCACACTGACCAAACATAAAGAGGTTATAGATGTCTGTTGCTAAGACTATTACTTACCCATCTGCTTGTCCCTTGTGGAAATGTTCACAGAAGTTCTCTGGACTCTTTTGCACCACAGCCACGATGGTTACCTGCCTCTGCAGCTGCTCAGGGCAGCAGACCTTGAGCTCAGCAGTACTAAATACTGGTGTTTAATTTGTCAGGAGTGATTACAAGAGGTGTGAAATGGAATTTTCTATAACATTGAAATCACAGCCAAAGCCTGAAATGCTGAAATATTTCTTGACATGAAAAATCTGTACCTCTCCGAGCAACTCTTTGCCCAGAAAACCACCAATTTAAGGTTGTTGGCCCATTCCCTGTGTTCTCCAGGGATGGAGGTTGCTGCAGGGAAGGAGGAGCTGGGCCTTCTCTCTGGGTGAGTGGCTGGTGGGACCCCCCTCCCTGCAGCCTGACACGCTGGTGTTTGAGCACCCACATGTCTGTTCAGGGTCCACCTTGCAGTGTGGAGTCGGTGCCCACTGCCAGAGTGCTCGGCCCCTCCTGCATGCCCCAGGGATGGAGGGGACAGCAGAGTGAGGTGAGGAACCTGAGCCCATCTTCCCTGGGCAGCTCACAGCCATGAGCAAAACCTTCTGCTCCTGCCCCTAGCCATGGTACAGCCCCATCTGTCAGGGCCAGGGCATCATCTCCGGGACGGACAAGGCACTGCTGGCTGGGGAGGCAGTTTCAAAAGGGGGATGTGCCAACAGCACATAGGCTGAATTCTCCCTTTGGAGCCTGTGGAGTGTGTGGCTGCTGGCATCTCCAGATGACTAATGTGCCTGGGGAAGGCTGGTGTGTACTGCTGTTTATAAGGCAACTAGATGGCTCTGTCTGAGCCTTCCTTGAAAACCTGTCATGGCTGACCTCCTCATTTAAGGGCAATGTTAAAGAGTGAGGTTGCAGAGGGAGATGTTTCAGTGAATTCCAGATTTATAATATTAAAATGGCATGCCTTGGTTAAGCACTCTCCACCCTCTAAAGTCCAACCATTAGACTTTCCAGAAGATGTTCCCTTGGGCAGTGTTTTTACACTTGGCAAGGCCAGCCTACAGCTGTTCCCTCCAGTTGCCACATTTTCTTGAGCAGGACCTGCTTGTGGCTGCTGCCAGGTGCCAGGGAAGCCACCTGGTCTTGCTACCGGCTCTGTCTGCCCTGCTACTCTGAGCCAGCCTAGGAACCACTCAGTCTTGATCCAGGGTAGGTGGCTCAAAGGATGTGACATTTCCCACCACTCCTTCCTCTGGAGCTTGCACAAGCTGCCCCTCAGATTCAGATACAGATTTACCCCAGTTTAGGAATGCATGTTCTCCTCTTCTGATCATTTTCAGAGCAGTTCACAGACAGAGATGGCTTCAGCAGAGTGCTGCCTCTTCCAACAGCAGCAGGTAGATTAGTACCCTTAACACATAGAGCCAAACACAGCCAGAATATGAAGGCAAAGGACCCTGCCTATGGGGATGCTGCCATGTCACACGATGGTGAGCGGCTGAGGTGCATACTGCCCCAAGCTGAGCTAGCAAAGAGCCTGCAGCCCTTTCAGCCCCACAGTAAAGTGGCATCTCCACGTACTAGTAACATCTGGGCAGGTGTTAGCGCCAGAGGCCAGGGTCCCTCCTTTGAATACTTTCTTTACCTTTTTTCCTATGCAGTTTTTGTTGTGTGTAATTAGAGTAAGATAGAGAAGTTAGGTACATCCTGTGCAGGAGACTTGGGATTTCCTACATGTGGCTAATTAATGGCTCTGCCATGGAACTCAGTGCTCTGTCTGATTTTTGAAGGCTGGGAGTGCCCCACCTGACACTGTGCCACAACCAGCTGTTGCTGCCCTCTGGCCACCGGCTTTAAGTGCTACTCCTTGCTCTTATGTATGTCTACAAAGTCACCCAGGCCATGTGTGGCAGATGACGGTGACAATCATGGTGTTCAATGGCATTCATGTGAGACAGGACGTTATCAGGAGAGGGTTTTCTCTTTCCAGGATGTGGCAGCGTATGGTGCTGAGCTCTCACTTCCTCTGAAACTGACCTTAAGATGCTCAGAACATTGAAGGATAGTTTCTTGATCTGAATAAGTGATTTAATAATTATTTGATAACTATTTGATTAGCTATTGAATGATGACCAATTGTGTCAGAACTGGACCATGCTGGCTGCTGTACCACTGCCCTGGTAAGAGCCAGGCCATTCCCTGCAGGGTAAAGACAGCCTGGCCAAAGAGAGAAGAAAATCAGTATATTTTATTCAAAGTCACACAAATATTTTGGGAGTTATCACCCTCTCCTGTGTTCCAGTTTCAAAACTTTATTTTTAACAGTTGAACAGACATAGTCCATGTTCTTACCTGAGGTCCAGAATATGCATATCACAGAATCACAGAGTCATAGAATGGTTAGGGTTGGAAGAGACCTCTGGAGCTCATCTAGTTCAACCCATCTGCTAAAGCAGACTCAAGAGAGCAGATTGCACAGGAATGTGTCCAGGCAGGTCTTGAATATCTCCAGAGAAGGAGACTCCACAACCTCTTCGGGCAGCCTGTTCCAGTGCTCTGTCACTCTCACAGCAAAGAAGTTTTTCCTCATATTCAGATGGAACCTCCTGTACTCCAGTCTGTGCCCATTGCACCTCATCCTGTCATTGGGCAGCACTGAAAGAGTCTGGTCCCATCCTTTTGACACCCACCCTTGAGTATTTATAAACATTGATGAGATCCCCTCCCATATGATGTAAAGAAAATCTCTAGTCTGGTCTGCAATGAGAAGTCATTGGAGAATTTGGGCTTCTTTTTAGTATCTGGGTGTTCTTCTTTGTGAGAGCATTATTTCACTCTATTAGAACTGCTGTCATTTGTTTAACTTTTTATATACCTACTTGTAATTCTCCCAGTTCTTATTGCCAATATACTAAACAGTTAAAAGGTTGGGCTTAGTCTAGACTGTAAGTGCAGACACGATGGTAGGCTTCCTGTTTCTTTAAAAAGCCTTAATTTGTATCAGCTTATTTGACTTCCTTTGCAGATAATATCAGCCCACTACTTTGTACATAGGAAGTGAAATATTGGCAGTGCCTGGACACTAGTATTACTTCATATTGGACTGCAGAGTTTGTTTACGTTTTCTCTTGTGAAACCATCTGCTAAGAGGATTCTTCGCCCTTTTTTTGGTAGTAATCTAGTTCAAAAGTATGGGGCTTCACAAATTTGAAACCCCAAGGTGATAGTTGGCATGCCTTTGCTACAGGGAGTTAAATTTAATCATACTCCAAAGGGTTATTAAACTGAAGTATTTTAGGAATGCAAACTAAGGCTTACAAACCCCACATGATCTAGTAGTGTATTTTTCTTCTCTGCAATGCACATTTGCAGAAGCCAGAGCTGTACTTTACCCCTCTGGAGCGTGTGAAACATCCAGCAGCACATGCTTCAGCACAAGGCACACTGTTTCTGAGGAGCATTACAGTGGAAAGAGATCCCTGAAGAAGGGCACCCCATGAGTAGGAGTGTTCATTCCTATATGCATCATCCCTACTGTCCTACTGGTTTTATTTTTCAAATAACCCCTTTTCAGGACTCTTCTTGCACCGCACTGAGTGCCCTCATTTTTCACTGTCTCTGTGGGCTGGAGATGATCTTGGTATCCCACAGTGGGCTCTGAGAGCCCAGAACAAGTTTCTTCACTGGTCTGTTTAGTGGTGCATGGGTCTTGTAAAGTGCACACTAAAACCTGGGTTCTGTGCAAGGTGCTGGGGGCTGCAGCTTGCCCCTGCCTGCTGTGTAATGAAGCTGCTGGAGCACAGCAAGGTCTGTGCTGCCGGGAACTTACTGCAGGCTGTGGGGATGACTAGCAGAAACTTAGGTCTGATTTTTTTAAAGCTGACTTAGCAGCATTCGCTTCAGTCTCCAGTGAGTGTCAATAAAATCAGTCAGACCTTATATCTGACCTAAATCTCTGTGACTGCTGCAGAACTGGTGCCTGTTTGCACCAAACAAGGGTTTGACCTGCTGCATCCACCAAGAAGGTCCTAAATCAGCTAAGAAGCCTGAGCACTGAGTGCTTTAGACGCTTGTGGATGGGATCCAGATGGCTTAATTCCTGGCATGGCTGAGACTCAGCTTCTTGGCTGCAGAGAGTGACCTGACCTCCCGCTTTCCCCGTCTGTGTCCCTTTGCAAAACCTTCTGGGAGCAGGGTCTGCATCTCTGCCAACCCACCACGTGTCAAGGAGCAGCTTGCTGCCTGCCCCAGGGACAAGGACTCAAATGAGGACAAGTCCATACAGACACTCCTGTTCCATCAGCTGAAGTAGCTGAGATTTCCCAAGCATGGTGGACACCTGCCTAACTCCAAGGCTGGGCAGTGATTATATATGCTGCCCTGGGCACCCACAGTGCCCTGAAACTAAGGAGAGGAATCTGCTTTTCCCTCTCCAGCACAGCCCCAATGCAGTGCCAGAAGGAATGGCTGATCCTTGAGGAGGTGCAGGAGATAGAGGGCAGGGGGTCAGACCAGAGCACTGATTTTGTTTCCAGGAACAACAGAAGAAACACTGCTGCTCCTCATCCTTCCTTCCCAATGCAAGCAGCATCACAGTATCACAGTATCACAGTATGTTTGGGATTGGAAGGGACCTCAAAAGACCATCCAGTCCAATCCCCCTGCCAGAGCAGGAACGCCTAGGTGAGGTCACACAGGAACATGTCCAGGCGGGTTTTGAATGTCTCCAGGGAAAGAGACTCCACAACCTCCCTGGGCAGCCTGTTCCAATGCTCCATCACCCTCACTGAGAAGAAGTTCCTTCTCAAATTTAAGTGGAACCTCTTGTGTTCCAGCTTGATCCCATTACCCCTTGTCCTATCATTGTTTTCCACCGAGAAGAGCCTGGCTCCATCCTCATGGCACTCACCTTTTATATACTTATAGACATTAATAAGGTCCCCCCTTCGTCTCCTCCAAACTGAAGAGACCCAGCTCCCTCAGCCTTTCTTCATAAGGGAGATGCTCCACTCCCTTAATCATCTTTGTTGCCCTATGCTGGACTCTGTCCAGCAGTTCCCTGTCCTGTACCCTTCAAAGGAGCAAACAGAAGGTGCAGACATTCACCTGCCATCTGGTCCTGCACCACCAGCAGCATCAAGCCCGTGTCCTGCTTAGTTCTTCATCCCAGTCCTTGCCTTCCCACTTTTCTGTGTGCTGAGGAAGGTAGATAACTGTATTCAGGTAACAGAAAGGTGGCAGCTTTGAGCCTTCAGATACCATGGAGCACTACAAGTAGCACCCAGCCACCTTCACACCTCCTTTTGTGCACCCACATTGTGAAAAGGCCACCCCTGCCTCTGCCGAACACCTGATCTGCAGTAACTCTGCTCCACGGTGGCTCAGCCAGTGCCAGCAATTACCCAGAGCTGCAGAGATGCCTTTCCTAATATAGATTAAAAATACCATTATCAAATCAGACCGTAAAGTCTGTCAGCATGGATAATAGTTTAGCAATATGATTTTCTTGTTTGTCTGTTTTCCTTTTTCTCTCCTGTGACTGTATCACAGCTGCAGTCTTGTGTGGTGGGTTTTCAAAAACTTTGGTGCTGCATCCAGCCAGAAGGAAAAGCAAGTACAGCCACGCAGTTACGGGCTGTCACCAAGGGGTCGACCCAAATGCCCACCACCAGAATGAGGCAAAGATGCAGGTCATCTCAGAGGATACTGAGAAGATGCAACACTGAAAAGCAAGGTCTTTGTTCTCTGCATGGACACACGCATCCCTGCATGTGCTACTGCCTCCTTCCTCTGTATGCAAGGATGCTCAATACTACATTAAACCCGGATGGGGAAAAAGCAGGTCTTTTTGTCTTTTTGCCCCGGAAGGAGAGATCATTAGAGTGTCTGAGGGCTTGTTTTCAAGGCTGTGTGTGTTCTGGCCTTCCTTTCTGTTTCTTTTTGATTGCTTGTCAGCTTCTTAGACTGTTCTCGACCAGCCTTGCTCATTCACACATTCCTATTTTATTGAATTATTGTATTACCAGCAGTGAGGAAGTGCAATAGCCTCTTTTCTACCCACTGCTGCAAACCAATGCCAGAGGAGAATTTGTGTCCCTATCTGTGCGTGGCAAAAGGGAAAAAAAATGCAAGCTCTGTTGCATGGAAAATGTAGATTGTCTGAAACATTTTCTAAAAGTATATGGTAAATTACAGAATGTACTGTGTAAGTAAGAACAGGAAGGAGGGAGTTCCTACTGGGAAGACTATATTTAGGGGGAATACGTTGTATTAATTAAAACGTCCTTTTTTTTTTTTTTTTTTTTTTTTTTCAGGGCACGGGGGCTGAGTTGTTTATAATTTCTAACTAGTTTCTACTCTTGCAGAGTAACTCTCAGGCATAGATTCTGATCCATTCATTCTTCCCAGAGACATCCCAGAGATTTCCTGGTACAATCTTGTCATTTTTCTCTAGTGCTGACCACATCCTTTAGGCGTTGCCCCCACATCGCAGTGTAGCACCCACCTGCCTCAGTGCTCCCTCTCACTTGTTCTCTGTGTCAGCGTGACACTCAGCTTTGGGTCCACAAAGCTGTTAAGGGATGGTAAAAAATAAAGCTCATCAGTTCCTTGGCTGCACTTTAATAGCAGTCCTGATCACCAGGGCTTTGGAAATTGCTTTCCAAATGCAGCTTAGCTGCTGTGTATTTGCCATGCCGTTGGTGGACTGCTGGATGTCATGCAGTGCTGACTCTGGGATTGAAGCCATAGCAGCAATATTTGTTTTCAGTTAGTTCCCAAATCACTTCACTTTTGAGTCTGAGGAACCTGTTCTCAGCCCTACTGCACTGTTAACCGTGCCTGTCTGGGGCTGGAGGAGGTTTCAGTCACCATCACATTCACAGAATGACAAAAAGGCTGAGGAGGTGCAGAGCAGAGCAAAGCAATAAAGTCAGGGCCTGCAGCTCCTTCCCTGGGGCTTTCTCCTGTCCTTCTGCCTCTGCCTTGCTCTTGTCTACCACCGCTCCTGGGGTGGCCAAACGCTGCAGCCAAGGTGCGCCCTGCTGTTCCCCTGGTGCCTTCTCCGGAGGTAACCTCACATCCCCATGTGCATGGGGGTCACCCCACTGGGACACTGTGGGGGCTGCAGCTCAGGCTGAGGTGTGACTGAAGCTCCTTTGGAACTGCCCACAGCACTCCCTCAGTGCCCTTCACAAGATTGGTTTATTTGGATTGACAAAATCCAGCTCCTCCAGCATGTTTTCCCTGGGCTGGGATGTTTTCCATCAGCAGCTGATGACTGGAAGAGCTCAGACACATCTAGGGGTCCGCTGCCTTCCCCACTCAGTTCACAGGCTTTTTACACTGCTTTCTGCTGACCCCAGAGACATTTTACAAGTCTTGTAGCTTAGGAAGTTGGACACTGCACTGGTCGAAGTTCTATGGCCAGGGAGCTGGAAGAGGTAGTTGGTGATTTTTGCCACCAGTAGGTTTGTAAGTCTTTCTGGAAACTCATTAAAGACAAGGCTTGGCTGGGTGAAATCTCCAGATCTTAAAACAGTGTAAGAGAAAAGTCCTGGTGGGATTTTCCAGCCATCCTTTGTAAGATCTCTTACTCAGTGCACCTCAGCACCCATGTTTGCAGAGGGAACACCCCTGCGGTGACCAGGGGACAAAGTGGGAGACGCAGCATTTGCGGATTTGCAGCATAGAGGAACAGTAACCTGTGGCATGGTATAAACAAGCAGGCAAATGGGAAGATAAACTTTTGGTTCTTCCAGTCGCCTGCAGTGAGTACCTTTCACTTCTAGCTTGTAGACTGCTCACTTCTGTCTGAAAATAAACTTAAAATTTACTATTGAAGAACTGGTTGCTGGCTAGGTGAAGTCTTTATGCCTGTCACCTCTGAACAAATGACTCAATTTAAAAAAATACACCTGAAATTCTCTGGGAAAATAAAATATTTTCTCAAAGAAAAATATATCCTTTTAGGAACTAGCTTTTTTACAATAGGGAGTTGAAAATAATTGTGATAAGAAATTAGATGATGGTGACAGAGAAAATTTGCAGCTGTAGGAATTAGATCAAAAATGACATTTACAAAAAACTTAATCATCTGCAGCAGGGAGGCCAGATAAAGGCTGAGAACAAAATCAGATTTCACGTTTGATGATATCTTTAGTCTTCTATATTTTTTAAGAGAAGAAGAGACTAATGAGTGCAATAGCAACTGGTAGCTTGCTCCTGGCCATTTTAAAGTATTGTCAAGCTCTGAAGCACTTAAATGAGATTTATTGCATCTGCCAGATGAATGTACAATAGATCCTCTGCTGAGGCTTTACGTGCCTGTGGCCTTCAAAGGAATATCTTTTTGGTTACATGGTCATGAAATTGTTAAGAGAGATAAAATTCTACCCAGTAGAAGGCAAACATTTCAAACTAGCTGAGCTATTGTTGAGAAATTTATTTCAAAACATGTAATTTATCAGTTAGTGATTGTTTTGTTTCGGGTGACTGAGCATCCACAGCATGTTCCCTCATCCAGCAGGAAGATCAGTATCAGGATCCCGTTTTGGAAAAACTGTGTCTTGAAGAAAATTAATCAGGTGAAGCAGTATTCTTGATTTTTAAGCAGAAATTGCAAATAGAGTAGAGGTTAATGTGACCAAGTACTAGACGCTGCTTTGAAAATAAGGAATTCAGGCTAAAGATGTATCTCGTCAGAGCTTTGGGATACATGGAGAGAATTACGTTGTTGGTTTAAGACTTGCCAAATACTTTTCAGACAAATGTTAAAACCCTCAAGGGCCCTGTTAAACTCACTTAATTTCAAACACTGAAACTGCGTATTGCAAAGTTGAAGGTGCCTTCAATCTGATGAGCGACTTCTCTCCGGCCTGTCTGGGGACCCCGGTACCCACCGCAGAGCTGTTGCATGTTCCCACAGCAGCTCTTGCTGGGAGGGGGAAGGCACACGGGAGTGCTGAGGGGGAGCAAGCAGCTAAGCCCATCTCGCAGCTCAGCTCTCACCCCCTCCATGGGGAAACACAGCACCGGGTTTAGGTCACATCAGTAGTTGCTGTCAGAAGGTGCTTTTTGTGGTATTGCAACATCCCAGCTGTGGGTCATGAACTTTCCAAGTGAAGCCTAGGGTAGGAACAGAAGTACAGAAAGCCTTCTGAAATGATTTTCTGATGTCAACAGACCAGGCTGAGGGCAATCCTTCTTTACCAGGAGGGACCATGAATGTTGCCTGTTGGAGTGCCCAGGTCCTGGCCAGGCTGTGCAACTGGTCCCGCAGACACAGCTCTGTCCTCTCCTGGGCTGTGGGGAACAGGAACCAGCAAAAGGTAACACAAGACATGGCAAATACTTTTCGTGGATGCCTGGAGTCAGAGCAAGGTCTCCTGCAGTATTTCAGCTCAACACCGTTAGGAACCCAACACGTGAAACCTGCAGCATTTGCTAAGTAACATACATATTGATTTGTGAGAAAGAGCTTCTGGGCTACGCTGGATTTAGCTTTATGTTGAAACCTTGCTTCACTGATTTATCTTTGCAGGCTAGAAAATATCAGAGTTGCCGTAATCATTTTTTTGGTTATTACATATTTTTTGACTGATCTGTTGGTCCCACTAACAAACCTCCCAGCAGGTGGTCCACAAGCCCTCAGGCTTTTTTCCTGTAAGTAAAACATATGAATTGATTTCCACTGTATGTTATATTCTGATGAGATTTCCATCTTGTAGATGGTTTTTTTCTTTTTTAACAAAGCTGTTTAAAAGTCTGCTGCTGATGGAAGTTTGCATTAAAGCCATTTGCAGAGGACACTAGCTTGGCTATGAGTCAGCATGTGTATGCCAGGGCATGAATATCTGATGCTATCCTCCCGTGTGAGACTGGTGCTTGGAACTGTATTTTCTAACATCTGTGAATGTTGCTTTCCTTGACATCTTCAGTAAGTGGGCCAGAACATTGCACAGACTCAGGGAAAGGAAATCTGTACAAAGTAATTTTCCTCCAGCACTGCTGCAGCAGGATCCTTCCTCCTTGTGTCAGCTTCATTATTGTTCCTTAGATGGCAGCTACAAATGCTACAGGATAAATACCTGTGGTATGCGGTAACTTGGTGAGTTATGGCAGCAACCCATTTTGGGATGTGTGCCCTTAGTTGAATTACACAGTACAGCACCAACGCTCCTTTCTCTGTTTCATCCATGTGAAGCCCTCAAAAGCTTTTTCTCCAACCTTTTGGTAACTTAAAGTGACACTAATATTTTTTTCTCTTGTCAAGTGTATCCTTTTTACTTCTGCCAATATTTCTGACAAGACACATACGTAAGCAGATAAATTTGCTTCATTAATTCTGCTATGCATTGCAGCCCTGATAGATGCTTGAAAGTTGCGCATGTATGGGAGTACAGTCTCCTGGGTCCTGTGCTAAATATGAGGCTGGCATCATGTCTCAATCACATCCAGTTGCCCTTGGAACCAGCATATTTTCCTGTTGAGATGTTTATACTGTTGCTCATCATTATAGTATGCTAAGTGCTCATTTTCAATAAAATTTATTTTGATATCACAACTCTGATTGTTTATGACAAAAGTTTGAAACAGATAACCAGACTTTTTAATTTTTTTTTCCTGATATGTCATGTTCTCCCGGTTTATTAAATACATTAATTGTAGCTGATGTCACTGAATAGTCTTTGCTCTTAAGCTTTTTCAGTCTTTTAAAAAGAGCAAACATGTCTTCTTCAAACATTAACTAAAAGTGATACTTTTTGCCCCAAAGGGTAAGCATCACAAATTAGGATTAAATAGAACCAGAGTTCTACAGCAAAAACTGTTAAGTGCAATAAATATTGTTAATGCCATGTACTACCTGCTTTTTACTCAGGACCCTGGTAAAGCAGAGAAGTTGTTTGCTGCTGGGACTGCCTGGCTGGAGCCAGTTGCGTTCCTGTGCCCGACCCTCCTGCCAGAGCCAAATTTGTGTATTGTCACTGAGTCACCTGTTCTGCAGTGGCTGAGAGGCAGCAAATCTACAGACTCTATTTGCATTTTGAACTAAGAAGCCACAAAATGCTCTGCCTTGTGTGAATGCCCATAGTTGGAGCAGGGTCCTGGCCTCTTGTGAGGCCAGGACAGGAGACATATGAGACCACTCATCACTTCTGCTTGACCTGTTGTGGTAGCAAAGAGCTGCAGCAGTTATCTCCAGGCGGAGATGATTGACTAGAAGTGATTTTGCACCAGGTGACATTTGCAATAATTACATGGTGCTTTGCTTGTTCAGGAGGAAATAATCACCACGACCTTCAAAAGGCTCTGCAGAAAGTGGATCTTGTAAAAACAATTATTTGAACCTCCTACTACGGCTGGTCCCAGTACAGCTAGAAAATGAGGGGAGTGTACGGTGTGTACGGTAACTGCTGCTGGCTGCTGAAAAGACAAGCAGAGAGACAGGCGGGACAAGTGGTAGACTTGAGGGAAATCAGATTTCCTTCTAATAACCTGCCTATTCTCAACATCGGCTTCCCTCTGCCAGGCTGCTGGTCATGGAAAAAACAGAAATGAGTGGTTGGGGGAGCAGATCTATTGCACAGGCTGGGGCAAGACTGTGGGTCTGATCCCCTTGCTCCAGCATCTGGAAAAAAGTCTTGCAGGTGTCACTTTATCCCTGACTTTATAGTGGTATGTGAGGTAAATAATTACTTCACAGAATCATAGAATGGTTTGGGTTGGAAGGGACCTCCAAAGCTCATCTAGTCCAACCCTCCTACAATGAGCAGGGACATCTTCAACCAGATCACGTTGCTCAGAGCCCCATCCAGCCTGGTCTTGAACGTCTCCAGGGATGGGGCATCTACCACCTCTCTGGGCAACCTGGGCCAGTGTTTCACCACTCTTAGGGTAAAAAATTTCTTCCTCATGTCTAGCCTGATTTTTCCCATCTTTTAGTTTAAAACCATTACCCCTTGTCCTATTGCAACAGGCCGTGCTAAAAAGTCTGTCCCTATCTTTCTTACAGCCCCCTTTTAAGTGCTGAAAGGCTGCAATAAGGTCTCCCCAGAGCCTTCTCTCCTCCAGGCTGAACAGCCACAACTCTGTCAGCCTGTCCTCACAGCAGAGCTGTTCCAGCCCTCTGATCATTTTTGTGGCCTCCTCTGGCCCCTCTCCAACAGGTCCATGTCTTTCCTGCACTGAGGGCTCCAGAAATGGATTCAGGACTCCAGATGGGGTCTCACCAAAGCACAGTAGAGGGGCAGAATCACCTCCCTTGACCTGCTGGCCATGCTCCTTTTGATGCAGCCCAGAATACAATTGGCCATCAGGGCTGGAAGTGCACATTGCCGGCTCATGTCCAGTCTTTCATTTCAAATGCCTTCTGCCCTGAGGACAGGATTTTTCCTCTGCCCCCCTCATGCTGTGACCCTGAGAAATGATCTATTTGTGCCACAGTTAATCTGGGGACCCTGCTGGGGAGCTCAGGGTGGGCAATCAGCACAGGTCCAACATCCCCCAACAGGTCCAGGGACACAGCCTGGTCACTTGAGTGCAGCATCCCTGCTTCAGCCTACAGTAATGTGTTGGATGCACTCTAGGTTTTCTCCCTTCTTCCACATCAGTGACCCTGAGGTGCTTTTAACCCCTGGGTGCTGCAATGCAGGTGGGGGGGTTGAGATGGGTGGATAACTCCCAGCAGGTCCCCTGCAGTCCCGCACCATCGCGGGGCAGCGCAGGGCCCTCCTGCCACTCCTGCAGGTGCCTGACGTTCAGGACATGGGGCATCAAGTGCAGCAAATGCCTTCCTACCACCATGCCCTGCTAACACCAGGCCGCCAGAGCCATTGCCATGGCTTGAACAATCAGTGATTTGTTTCTGTAGCACAATATTGCTTTTTTTACACTTTGGTGCAACATCAAAACCTTTACCTTGTAAATGGATTGTTGAGTGACTACTTTTCTACAGCTGACTGTGTGGTTTTGCACCCCTGGCCATGAAGCTTTGCCCCATCAGAGCTACAGACGCAGGATGAAGCCCCAGGTACATCTCCTCTCCCTGTGCTTGTGGTGGTCCTGGCTGAAAACTGAGCCTGGGTTTTCCACCAGAGTGCCAGCCTTCCAGGTCACTTGGTTGGGATTTTAACAGGGTGCCTAACACCCTGTAGAGAAAAAAAGGGTCCTAGGTGACTTTTAATCCTGTCCACTAGTCCTGACCGCTGTCCTAATGCCTGCTGTGAAAAGCATCCCTATGCTGGGTGCCTCTCTCCTTCAATGCCTGCCTATGGACAGAGATGTCGGTCTTCAAGTGCTGGGGTCCCAAGGGACCTGCTTCAAACCCAGGGAAGCCACAGCATATGCCAGCCCAGGTTTCAATTTTCTGAACTCAGACCTTTTTTAAATAGCAACCTACGACTGACTGATTTATTGAACAGTCTAGCAGAAACAGCTGGCAACAGTTACCCAATATAAATAATTATTCTGACATCCCCACGCCCAGTTTCTTGCTGTCAAGCTGAGCCCAGCCTTGAATATTGAAAATGGGATTTTTTTTTGGTGAAATGATACTTATTCTCTTTTAATTAAAAAAAAAAAAAAACTGAACAGACTTTAAATAAACAAATACATAAATAATAATTCCCAAGCTGAGAGAAAGCTGGGAAAATGACTCAATTTGGGCAATCCTGAAAAGGATGACAGAAGTCTTGTCTCCTGTTCCAGCCAATAAAACATACTGTGTCATCACTGAAATCTAATTCTATTTAAGAAGGGTTTGCTAGGCATGTTATGTGAGCATGGCACCAGAACAGCCTGGTGCTGGTCCAGGACCCCCTGGCCCCCTGGGACAAGTCCCAGCCTCTCCCTTTGAGGCGAGGTGTCAGGAGAGCAGCCTATGGTCCAGCCCTTGACAGGGAGGGGATTTTGTTTTGGTTTGTCATCTGTTTAAAAGAATGCAGAGTCTTGCTTTGGGCTTCCCCTCAGCTCTACACATGCTGTGGAAATCTGCAGTGCTCTGCAATGCAGCAGGAGCTGCCACCAGGTCACTGAGCTGCACCAGCACCTCCTTTTGCCAAACCTGGCCATGTCACCAAGTCATCCCAGCTAAGGGTGGCTGAGGGGTGCCGGGTTAAAGATTTGGCTGAGGCACTAAGTTATTTCCACAGTGCCTGTTCCCAGAGGTCCCCTTCCCATTGGTAGGGCTGCACAAGAACCAACAGCTCGGGTAGGAGAATTATGAGTACATTTCTGGCTCATCTTCTCAAGATCACTGGGACAAAGTCCTGTACAGGACTGGAGGCCTCTCTGTTTGCCTTGGTCATTAGAGAGCACTGGCTATGTTTGTTTATTGCTGCCTTGTGCACAAGCTGGCTGCGCTCCAGTGGGGTTCCCAAGCTGAGCCCGAGATGTATCCACTCTGCTGCCTGGGAAACGTCCCCTTCCTTGGGACAGTGCAGACTTTCTTCCACTACAGGCTCTGCTTCAGTGAAGAGACCCTGAGAGCCAGAAGAGTTGCTTCTACATGCCCTACAGGTAATGCAAAGCCCATGTTTGTGACCCCCTGATGCCCAGTGTCCCCTTTAGTAAGAATATTGCCCATTGTTTACTGAGGACCACACTCTTGTGAGGCGATGGATGAGGTCTGCGAGCATGCCAATGCTTGGAGTTAAACTCCCCTCACATTCTGAACTGCAGCCCAACCATCTGCTATACAACTGTGGACTGGTCAGAAAACTGCTAGTCACTCAGCAGAAGATGAGGCGTGGGCAGTCTATTTTTAGCTCTCAGTGAATGTACTAAAGTGGCTTACTGCTGAGTTGAAGAAAGGACGGACAATCCCTGTTTGCCCTATTTAGGGAATAAATGTGAAATACTTACGTCCATTTCTAGAGTCTAAGTTATAGGTGCTGCTAGGGAGAGGCGTGCTGGGGAGGAGAAAGATCTGGCCATCCCTCTGCATGGCTCAGGACAGGCTTTGTTTTCCTGCCGCAGTAGCAAGCCAGAAGGCAACCAGCACATTTTCAGGAAGAGAAGTGGAGGGGCAATGTGGACACTGGACTGGAAGCATCCTGCAGCTACATGACCGTGCTCACGTGTGCTCAGCCCTTCTTGAAAAGGATGCAAATAAGTGCTGGATAGTCATCACCCCAAGGGGGCTGTTAAGCTTTTTTCTTACAAAAGGGAGCAGTAAGGGACAAAATTACAAAACAAATTTTCTATTTGTATGTATATAGATAATAAAAATATAATAAATATATAAAAATAAAAATATATGTATCTTTTATATATATATATGCAAAAAAGCTTCTGTTCATCTTGTATCAGAATACAAGAAGATATTCTGGGAGGCTAAATGTTTGTAGATTCGTAGCTGACAGAGACATTTTAATCAACCAGCAGAGAACTAGCCTGAAGATACAGCCAATATCAAGAGTATAGTAAGGATGAGCCATTCATTAGTGTGTGTGAAAGGACACACGGAGAGGTGTGAGTAAATGTTAACAAATCCAGTTTCTGCCTGAAATGTCTTCCACTACTGTTGACAGTCACTCCAGCTTTGATTGAAAAGTGGGAGAAAAAAGTCACTTTTCCTTGTATGTGGCCTTGCCTGTACCACATATGCACAGTTCCTTCTCTGGTCTTTGTTTTCAAAGCTTACACACAACAGAACAGTGAGAAACCTCTCAGATGGGGGAAGAGCTGACATCCCGGGGGGTGATGTTGGCAGGGATGAAGTGATGTCCCCACAGCGGCCACAAAGCTGTTTTGGGAAATGGGCTGGCCAGGGTCATTGCTGGGGTAAGATGACATGAAGGAGTGACCACACCAGTATGGGAAACATGCCAGATGTTAAGAAGGGCAGCAAACAAGTCTTGGTAGAGAACTTCAGGAGGGTGGCTGGGGCTGCACCAGGATCTTCCTTTGGAAGAAGTTTGCCTGATGGGAGTTTGGGCAGAAGCTGGGCGAGATGCTTGGTATTTGGTCTGTGGATTGTTGCTGCCATTGCATCTGTTCTCTAAAAAGAGATGAAGAAAGCCTATTTCGCCTCCATCTGTCAATGGCAGTGGGAAAGGCTGCTCTGCCGCAGGCACTGCTGTTTCTTAAAAGCTTCCAAATGCTCCTCCACTGAGATGTTGTCAAGGTTTATTTCCTTACAGCGGCTGTGGTCACAGAGCAGTGTGATGGGCTCACAGCAGTAGGAGGAAGAGCATCTGTATTGAAATGGCTTCAGAACTGCAAAATGATTCAGTACACCCAAAAAAAAATATCTGGTGGGTAACAAAAAGGAACAACAGCCCCTAAAATGGAAAAGAAAGAGGATAAATGGTGTCTTGGGTTTTACTCATTATTTGCTAAGTGTTAGCAGTGAGTAAAGGAGATCTAGGGGGATCTATGCAGTGATCGATACTCTAGACTTTTTATTTTTAATTAAAGATGGATTTTCTCTTTGTCACTGCTACATGCTGGAGCTGCAGGGGCGGCCTGTTGGGTCTCCAAGACTATTCATATGCAGTCACTTGCAAATCAGTATGCATGTTAGCAAACCTCTTGTGGCTTTGCCTAGCAGGGACTTGTGATCCACCCCTGACAGCATCCTGGTCCTCACGGGCACTGGGGCGGGTGGGTAAGAGCTCAGGGCTGCTGCCCTGCCTGCACCTGAGATGATGTCTGAAGGCAGCGCTGCCAGCAGCTGGGCCGAATCAGCTACTTCCAGTCCCGTGTCACACTCCTGGGACACACCACTGATGTTCAGCATGCCGTTTGACCGCTCCTCATCCTCACCTGCCTTCCTCTCATCACCTGTGTGGCTGGAAGGACAGGGCTTGTTTGTCTGCTCCGGCAGAGGAAGACACAGGAACTATGGAGAAATGACACTTTGTGTTTTCCTTATTTTATTATTGGTGTAAATGTTGGTGAGAAACCAAAGACTGAATGTTTAAGAGCATAGTCTGCATGGGAGCCATTAGAGTCTAAGTGGGTTTGGTGGCTGAATTTCTCAACAATAATCTCTTTAAATTGCTGGGCCTGAATCCGAGTCACATTTCTAGGAACACTGTATAATAAAAAGTCAGTATTAAAGTTAATATTCTTAAGTTTTCCCTGCAGAGTCCGTCTGGGATTGTGCTTCCTTGTGGTTGGCATTTAATCACCAGATGTTCCTCATGGAGAGCTGCAGCTCCTGCTTGCTCTGTGTTTCCAAAGCACCAGGCTCAGACTGGCAAGTCGAGGCACCAGCACTAAGGAAACTTGCTCTGTGCGAAACCTTACATTTATAATACGCTCATTCCTTCTTTTCCAAAGCCGCCTTGCCATCACCTTTCTGTGGCTGTAGAAGACATGGTGCTGGGTGTGTTGCCGTGCCCAGCCCCATGCTCCCCGCTGTCTGTGGCAGCACCAGCTCACAGCACCCAATGGCTGCAGGTGTCTTGGTGTATTGCTCCCTTCCCTTCTGGGTGTTTGAGGCATTTTTAATGATCTTTACCACAAAGAAGGCATCAGTTATCTGGCTGCTGACTTTGTAGGCGATGTGTTCCTAGCTTAGAGCTGGATCTTCTGTTGCAAAGTGGTTGCTTGTGGATTTGTATTTTAACATCACCACTTCCCCTCTATCTTTAGACGTTCATCTCCTTGTACAGCTCTGAAAAGCAGCATTTCATTTAATTATTTTTGTTCTGTTACATGGGAAAACACTTTTTGTTGGCCCAACCACTTGCACTTTGAAACATTTTGCTTTGTTTTTACAGTATTGTTATATCTTGGCTGAGCCACCGTGGCTCATCGGTTTTAATTGGTGAGAAAGCACAGGGTGTGTTCTCTTTTTCCTGAAAGCCATTTTCTGCTCCATAACAGATTTTTAAGGCCCATAAAACGCATTAATAGCGTGCCTAAATGCAGCTGCTGCTGAGGAATGAGGGGGAAGTGCAACTGGCTCTGTCATAGGGCAGCAGGAGCAGACACCCCACCACCTTTCCCCCATTCTCCAAAAACACCATGTGTGTTTTGGGTCTGGAAATGCTCACTTGATGAGTAACACAGTGAGGAGCCGATCCTCTTGCTATTGGTGAGAGGTGAGATTTCTGCGTGGAAAGTGGGGTAGCCTGTCTCCAGGAGCAGGTACAAGCTGCCTCTTCTCTGGCAGCTGCTCCCCAGCTCCTGTAGGGATGGGGGACCAACAGGGCTGCCTGGAGGAGAGCAGCAGAGCCCCCAGTGAGGCTGGAGAAGTGAACAGTGGAGGGGCTGATCAGGCCAGCAAGGGATGTGGTTACAGCCTTTCTGAGGTTTAAATGAACAGAATTTGCCTTTTTTTTGTTTTATTTTATTTGGCCAGAGTCAGATGTTGCTGAGCCTCTCATGGTGCTGGTTGTGCCCCTGCTGCACTTGGACAGTCACGAACTGCTTCCTAAAGCTGAGCAGCCAGAGGATGGAGGTTTTTCTCCTCATCCCCAGCTAAGCTGCCTCTCTCCCATGCTGCTGCAGCCCCACGAGCACCCATGAGTGTGCTCAGGTTGTCTCTGGGCTGGGTCGTGCACAGGGCCAGCCCTGCGCAGGTAAGCTGCCTGCTGCTGCAGCCAAGAAGAAATGGGGGCTGGAGGGGCAGGAGCAGGGAAATATCCACCAAGGAAGAACCTGGCATCTACCTTGTAGTAGGAAGGCTGCCCATTTTATGACCCTCTCTGCTAAAGGCACAAGGATTTCCTTCTGAAGGACACATTAAAACTGGAGTTTTGGACTCCTCTTTTAATGAATTATGGGATGAGCACCTTCAGTAGCTTTGCTGTTGCTTGTTCTGGTCTGCATTTTCTTTGGTAGTCCAGGCCTGGCCCCAAACAACCACAGCTCCTCCTTTCCTGCTGGTTTATTCGCTTCCATAAATGTTTACATTCAGATATTAAAGTGGTAGTGAGTGGAAAGGTCAGTGCCTTTAATGCTTTCCTCTGGGATGCTGCTGGTGAAGCACTTCCACCCCTGCACAGATTCCCCTCCCGCTGCAAGAGGGACCCGCAGTTCTCCCGGGCAGGGCTACAGCTATCTCTTGGCAGCTCCTTACTGATCTGTCCTGGCACCAACATCTTCCCTGTTTTCTTGAGCACTACTTTGTCTTCTCAGGGAGTTCAGGACTCTTGATTATTAATTTGTTTCCAAGTTAAACTGTGAAAATAGAAAAGACTCCAGTTAACTCTCTTGTTGTTGCATTTCATGAGTGTGACTTGCAGGAATGAAACTACATAAGGGCTCGTCTGGATCTATTGAGTTGTGAGTCACATTGTCCAGCTTTCACAGCCCTGGAGGTTGATGCGATGGGTCTGCAGGGTAGTGCAAGTGAGCAAGCACAGGGCTAAGGACTAAGACAGGTGTAAGTCCATCAGGAGGAGGCAGAGAGAAATCCCTGCCTGGCTGGCTGTGGCTGCTGGGCCACCAGTGGGATGGCCCAGGGGCAGTAGAGCTGAACACGGATATATACTCTGGGAGGAGATCAGCTGAGAAAGCCTGAGCTGTCTCTATATGCTCCTTGCAGAAGAACAGGTCCACTTGAAGGAGTCATGGCTGGTGTGCAGTCTGCACCTCATACTGCCAGATGTTCATCTTCACCACAGTGTGCACCCTCTCTCTCTCTCTCTCTCTCTCTCTTTCTGCTGGAAGCCCAGGCCAACAGTAGTTTGGCATTCACATTGGCTAAGTGGCAGCCACAATTAACCTACTGCTGTGTAATTACAGCGCAGCACCTGGCCATGCCTATGAGGCTTGAGCAGAAGCCAAGCCGCGTGGGTGGAGGGTTTCCCCAGAGGCCCTGGCAAACACGGGGTTGGGCGATGGATTGATTACAGCTGTGTGTGGGGGTTTAAAAATAACTCTCTGACTTTCCAGAGGAATGTATTTGTTATGGAGTCACTGAAAGGCTGTAGTAAAAGACCCAGGAGTGAGCAGCTGCTGGGAGAAAGCCAAGAGACAGAGTTGCTTCTGGGCACGGTGCTCCCTGGAAAGGCAGACTTGGGCTGCTGAGCAAGGAACCTGCTCCTGTTTGTTTCCTCTCTGTGTTCAGGGAAACAAGACTCTGTGTACATTTTGTATGATAAATAAACATTGCTGCACCAAAGAAGTGCTTGACTTCTATCATCCATTGTATTGTAGTGGAAACAACCTGGCAAGACCCCACATGTTGGCTAATCCTCAGGCCAGATGGAGGTAACAATACATTTAAAATCTTAATTAATTACTTCATTACGTGTTTGATTTTCTGTTTTTAAACAAATTGCTAAGAAGCCTTGTTTAACAAATACGTTTACTTGTGCATTCTGGTTCACCACTTGAACCAACAAGACCTCAGTGTTAACAGCAAAATTGTCAGCTTGGGTGTCACTGTAGAAGTAATAACTAACATACGGGAAAAACAAAGCCAAAAAATTGCAAATGAAGGAGCATAGCAGGGGCTGGAATAAGGACATCACCATCATTCTGCAAGAAAAGGACAGTGCTCTGAGGTTTCCACCTTGTAGAAACACAGTGATGATAACTAACTCTTCATGACAGTGATGCATTAGGATGACTGTAGGACTAATGCACAGATTCAGGCAAGGATTTTCCCAAAAGGGTGCCTTAAAGTACATCCCCAGTGTACACTGGGATGGGAAGGAAGGAAACAGTGACAGTCAGGTTGGTTAGGGTAGAAAACCTGTTTGTCTTCAATAGAAAGGATTGTGATCCCTTAAGAAAGAATGAACTAGGAGCAAAGGTTATGTCAAGGTAAAAAAAGGAGATGGAACCAGTGTGCAGAGGGGGAGCGATCACAGAGGCCAGGCCAGAGGGGTTCTGGTACAGCACCAGCTACAGGGTTTTGTAACCTTAGGATCCTGATAAATTCCGCTAAGCATGGACTTAGCAGCATAGAGGAGCAGAGACAGCATCAGTGTGTGCAATGAAAGGTAGTTTAGTTCTAATAAAAGTGAGAGCTAGCTGAGAGGGAGGAGAGTTGATTCAGATCTGTAGTTCACCCTACATAAATCCATAGTGTCACACCAATGTGTATGAAAGATGTGTTTGGGCCGTGGAGGCATTTGTTGTAGGAGGAGAAGTTGTTTTCTGTTTCAGGGTTGAGTTTGCAGGGGTGATCACAAGGAAAATAACTTTAACTTGCAAGCAGTAGATGTTTCCCTGGATGTCTCCAAGAAACAAGAGCTCTTGCAGTGTGCTCTTGAACATAGGTTTGCAGACAGTAACCTCATCCTTTGGTCAGATGCATGGTGTGTTTGTCTGCAGAGATACATCTGCTCAGGGAATGACTGAGTCGTGTTACCTCACCGATACATATATTGCTATATTGACTAGAATCATGCAAGGTGTCAGGTTATCTGAAGTTTTTGTGCCCGCCCTTTGGGCAACTCTGACAGTGCTAAATTTCTTCCTGTTGGTGCATCTTACACCCCAGAAGCTGTCTTGGAAAGCCACAGCAGCAAAACATCCACACTGTAAACTGCTCATCAGTGGCACCAGCCTGGAGCTTTTATTTAGTCTTGCATTTCAGACATCAGATTTGCCTACTGCAATGAGACTTGTGGAGAAAAGGGTTTCTTGTAGTTACAAGAAAATGGTGTTTCTCAAACAGCTTCCAGACCTGCTCTGAGGAGTCGATGCTTCTAAGACAGAAGGAACAAAATTAGGTCACATCCTTCCAAAGAACAGATGATTTTTGAGTCTTGTATGATCAAATAATACAGACACATGACTGTTTCTTCTCAGGTTGAGCTTTGGCTCCTTTTTCCTGGAATAAGTGCATACACAGAGGTCTGAGTGCTCTGAACTTGGTGACATCACCTTTTAGGTTATAAATCAGCATTTTTGTCACCACAGTGTTAGCTTTGTTTTGAGAAAAGCCTTAGAGCTATCTCAGAGCTATAAAAATGTTGCAGAATCATTATTTTGTTTTTCTTATTTTAAAAAGGCACTTTTTAACATTTGCTGCATCAAAATCCGTTGAAAGTTTGAGAGTCCAGTGGGACATATTTCTCCCTTTCATGGCTTTCTCCATCTTCCCAACACAGTTTGGTAGATGGAGGGGGAGCACAAAGACAACTTTGGGGTCTGCTTGCTCCCAGGAATGCTGCCAAGCAGCCAGCACTGTTGGGTGAGCAAGAACCCCTGGAGCATCCCCCCACTATCCTTCTGTCCTCTCCTTGTCCTCAAGCACCCAAGGAAAGAAACATGTGGGAAGCAGGAAGCCAATATTCAGACAAATAGAGAAGCAAAATAGTGTAAGATGTAAATGTTAGGACATGGAGTAGGCATTCCCGGGGAGGTTAACCCACCCTGCATTTCCATATCAATGGCACTACTGCTGTGAGAACCAGCCCGTTGATCCAAGACCTGGCACATTGGGCAGCAGAGCTATGTCTAACCTGGAAATAGTGGTGAAAACAGGGAAAAAAATGAGTAGGGAGGACAAGCAGCAATTTACTTTGGCTGTATCAGCAACTAGGCACAGCATGTTATGGAAGCATTACAGCAAGGTAAGCTTTGAGAAGGAGTTCAAAGGGAAATATGACAACTGATCGCTGCTGAGTGTGTTTTTCTGGAGTGGCCTTTATTTATTTATTTATTTATTTATTTATTTATTTATTTATTTATTTTTCAGCGAGGAAATGGTAAAAGTGGAGATAAAAATAAGGATTTTATGTTGGCTAAGCAGCAAGACGCTTGTTGCCTTAAAACCCTGAAAGGGCTGGAAGAGAAAAACCTGTACAGCAGAAGTGTTGCTTAAAAAACCCCAAACAGTTCCTTTCATGATACTTCACATAATCCAAAAATTTCCATTGCTGCCTTTAGTTACATAGAGACCTTTCATACACCCAGATCTGTTGATATCCGATAAAATTGCACAAAGGAGGCAGCTCATTAACTCTCGCTTCTGCACTGAGCATGTTTTGATGTGCAGATCGCTGACAGCACAAAAAATCCTTTCTGCCTGTGTAGGTTGGGATAATAGCAGTATTGACAGCGTGTGCCTGCTGGAGGCAAAGCACAGGGGTTCCTCCGTCTCCTTGGCATTTCATCTGAGGAGTAATGACCAGGGAACGTGAAGAGTGATTGTGGAGCTGAACCTAATACAAAGTACTCCTGTGAAACCCCCTTGCCAAAATGATGATACAGTTCCTGTAATTCAATGCCCATTAGAGCATCTCAAGTCAGACTCTTGAAATAAACACTGACTTTTAAAAACTCCTGCCATTATCAGCTAGTTATTGATTAAAATAATGATACCTTTTGTTTTTATAAGGGCTTTCAAACTCTGTTGTGTACAAAAGGTTTCTCAAACATTAAACAATTCCAGGCATGAAGAGTTTACCTGAACATTTTGCTTGCAGCACTAGAGACTACAGATAAAGCACTGTTGTTTCAGTGTGGGGAAGCAGAGAGCAAAACTAACTGAAATACTTCAGTTATCTAAACTGGCTGGAATTGAACAGCATAAATGAGAAGAAAATTACATTTAATGTATCTTTTAACTAGTGGATGGTAGACATCAAAGCTGGGATCTTTTAAAAAAGAAATTGTTGTCAGTGTTCCTAAGTGTGTGCATGATGGGCATGTGACTTTGTGGTTTTGCTTTGATTTCTTTCTCTCTGCTCTGAAATCATAAAGGATCATGGAGACGTAAAATGACTCCATTAGAGTTAAATACCGTTGTTCATTAATGGAACAAAGATAAAATGCAAGCAACAAGTGCATTACTGTGATGACTTGGCTGCTTCATCATCTTAGCTAGTGTCCTTCTCTTTCCCTAAACTAGGAGAAGGTAGTTTCAGGCTCAGTTTAAGATGGGATAAGTCTTGCCTCTATGGGGAAGCATGGCAGTTGCATATTGGGACACGGCTTTGCAAGTTTGGGGTTGGTGGTGCTGAGTCAGAGCTAACCCACCACACCAGGTCCGCTGGGCCAGAAGAGCCCATGGGTCAATTCTCCCCTTTCCCTTACACTGACCCAAACCCACACAAGTACCTGCTCTGGCACAATGTGTGCTGAGCAACACAACAAGGATGTGCACCCATGGGCATGGGGCTGGTAAGGGATATCCCCCACAGCAGGGAGTTGGTGGGTGCACAAGGACCTCCTCAGGTCCTCAAAAATCATTTAACCATGCTGAGGGCACAGCTCTCTGAACATGGTACAGGAATGAGCTGCTTTGCCCCTGCTCACAGCCCATGCCAGTGCCCAGGTTCTGGTGCTTGGGGACTGGCACAGCCCCACTGCAGCCACAGCAGCTGCAGAGACAGACAGCAATGGTCTGCATCTGCACGGCAAGTTCCCAGATCCTTCAGTCCAAGAAATTTGTTCTTTCCATGAATGGCAGCTGAACTTGGACCTGAGGAAAGTTCATCTTTAATGTCAAGTGGCACTGTGTCATTATGCAGATTTTTCAGAGCTGCAGCCAAATCAGCCCAGTGCTGCTTAATTGCTTAATATGATAAATCATGGCTTTTGCCAACTGCTTGCCTAATTATGTGTTTTATTCATTGTAAACATCATCTCTGAGAGGATGGAAGGCAGGCCGCTCAGGGTTTCCACAGCCAATCTGATGGACTCGGGTATAGCAGCTGTCTCTGAAGCTATATTTGGCTGCTTTCATTGACGTGACTGAGACAGACCTCCAAGAAGTTTATACCCCACCATCCAAAACAAGGACCCCCTTCACCATTTCTTCAGGGAAGCTGCATTTCTTAATCTATTATAAAAGGTTATTCATCTCATTTCCTGAGGACTTGCATATTTTCACAAGATATCATTTGGCCTCTTTCTGTGTTTTCAGTCCAGAGATTCAGAGGTCAGGCTAGTTTTTGGCAAGAGCTGGGAGACTCCTCTCCATCTTAACTACTGCTAAATCACCATTATGGGTTTTTTTGTAGATTTTATTCAGGGTAAAGCAGTTCAGACAAACTGGAAATAATATTGTTTCTGAAGCCACTAAAAGATGAATGTCATGTCTGAGCAAATCTAACATTTTAAGCTGGAAATTAAGGGCCAGTTTGAAGGTGGTAGACACATGATGGTACCAAGCAGTGTACAGCCCAGAAGGGCAGAAATCCTCTGCCCTGGGGAGCTCAGAAGCTGATGGATGTGGGCAGAGGGACACTGCCTGCGCAGGGCACACAGGAGGATGGGGCAGGGCAGTAACTGGGGTAGGCATGATCTTAGCCCACCACCAAACCCATTCCTCTTGGGAGGGCGGCTGCTGCAGAGCAGCACTGATGGAAGGGGCAGGAGCAAGTGTGTTCCCACCACCACCCAGCCACGGGGGGTTTCCTTGTACCACTTCAAAAACATTTCCACCCAGCAGCGCCCCATGAACAGAATGCAGCTTTCATCTAAAGAAATGCTATTGAGGTTCATGAATATTAATGGTCATATACTGACTGCTCTTTCTGATCTGTTTTAATAGAGACATCAGCTGAATTTCTTATCGTGTTTTTCTGCAGTAGGAGTTGAATTTTGAAGTAGCATATTTTCCTGCTGTGTTCCAAATACATTTGAAATAAACATGGTCATAATAGTGGAGAAAGTATCAACCTCATATAAAACACATCTGTACCAAGGGAGCTGTATAATACAGTACTTTAAAGTGATGATCATTAGAAATAACTGTTTGGGACATTTCAGTGAAGGAGAAAAGAATCCAGGCCTTCCATACTAGCACAGTAAAAAAATTAATGTCTTTCTTTTGTTTATAAACTGATGAAAATGAAAGGTGTTTAACTTCAAGGGATTTAATATCACTTTAGAACTTTTTTCCTTCTGATAGTGCACAAGATGAACGATGCCTGTTTGGATTTTTAGATAATAGTTCCCCTCTTGCAGACAGAGACAGCAGATTAGAGAAATGAAGACTGAAGGTCCACTAACAGAACTATGTATACAAAATGTGGTCAAAACTGCAGAGATGACTATTAGAGTTGCACATGACAACTGAACGACCCTGCACACAATTAGATAAATGGTGGTTCCCCCTGAGCAGCACCTGTGCTCTGGATGGCTGCAGCTCATTGCACTGCAGCTGCACAGGCACCTTTCACGTCCTTTTTGTGCACATTCATTTCATGTGAACCAAGACCACACTTCCTGTGTTGAAAAACACTTGAAAATTTATTTCCATAGAAATTCCAAAAGTTATTATATTTATCTCATATTTTGTTAACAGCATCTATGTGCTTCCTGGTGTTTTTTCTTCTTTTCTCTCTTTTTCCCCCTTTTTAGGTAGGAGTTCACAGAATCACAGAATCACAGAATGTTAGGGATTGGAAGGGACCTCAAAAGATCATCTAGTCCAATCCTCCTGCTGGAGCAGGAACACCCAGATGAGGTTACACAGGAATGTGTCCAGACGGGTTTTGAATGTCTCCAGAGAAGGAGACTCCACAACCCCATTGGGCAGCCAGTTCCAGTGTCCTGTCACCCTTACTGAGAAGTTTCTTCTCAAATTTAAATGGACCCTCTTGTGTTCCAGTTTGAACCCATTACCCCTTGTCCTACCATTGGTTGTCACCAAGAAGAGCCTGGCTCCATCCTCCTGACACTCACCCTTCATATATTTGTAAACATTAATGAGGTCACCCCTAAGTCTCCTCTTCTCCAAGCTAAAGAGCCCCAGCTCCCTCAGCCTTTCCCCATAAGGCAGATGCTCCACTCCCTTAATCATCTTCGTTGCCCTACGCTGGACTCTCTCCAGCAGTTCCCTGTCCTTCTTGAACTGAGGGGCCCAGAACTGGACACAATATTCCAGGTGTGACCTCACCAGGGCAGAGTAGAGGCGAAGGAGAACCTCTCTGGACCTACTAACCACCCCCCTTTTAATACACCCAAGGATGCCATTGGCCTTCCTGGCCACAAGGGCACAGTGCTGGCTCATGGTCATCCTGTTGTCCACCAGGACCCCCAGGTCCCTTTCCCCTACACTGCTCTCTAATAGGTCATTCCCCAACTTATACTGGAACCTGGGGTTGTTCCTACTCAGATGCAAGACTCTACACTTTCCCTTGTTATATTTCATTAAATGTTTCCCCACCCAACTCTCCAGCCTGTCCAGGTCTCACTGGATGGCAGCACAGCCTTCTGGCGTATCAGCTACTCCTCCCAGCTCGGTGTCATCATCAGCAAACTTGCTGATAGTGCACTCTATTCCCTCATCCAAATAATTGATGAATATATTGAATAATTCTGGCCCCAGTACTGACCCTTGAGGCAGTCCACTAGATACAGGCCTCCAACTGGACTCTGCCCCATTGACCACGACTCTCTGGCTTCTTTCCTTCAGCCATCATCATAGGAAGAGGCAAACAGATTTTTGTTTTAGCAAAATGGTACTTCAAAGTAAGAGTTGTCAGAGGTTTATTCTTTGTTGGTCAGATTTACGGAAAAGGCACTGCAGCCTTTGAGCTTTCATTTTAGCATGGCCACATCCTCATTTGTAGGCCTCCTCTCAGCTCTGTGTTTTCTTGGTATAATCTTGGAAAAAAATATCCCCAAATTCAGGGAATTATGCCACTATAATCTCTGGGTAATTTGACTGGAAAGCATTTTAGCGTTATGGATTTTCATTCTCTGGTCACAGCAGAAATTTTTTAAAATAACAAGGCTATACACTGGAAATTCATATATTTTCTTGGAACATTTTTGGTGTTAAACTCATGCTGAATAAGTTAGTAAGTTTCATTGAAATCATCTGAGAACCGTACACCTTAGAAAATGAGGCATTTTTGGAGATTGTTTTAGCTGTAAAACTGCTGATGCAAGATTCAAAAACTTAAGCTTGGTCTCAGTCTGAGTTTAAAAAGCAAACCATGTTTGTAGACGTAGTTTTAGGAGTTCCAAAATTCTGAGTTTATACAGTTGACAGTCCAGCACGATGCGTTAGACCTCCACCAGAATGTACCACCAGAGTGTATCATCTTCAGAATGAAGGTGTTGGTCAGCATAGATTGACTTTGATGTGCTCTTCACTGCTGGTGACCTTTAACTCTTACATTTGTCCTACACTTGCAGTTACTGGAGCCACATAAACAAGGACCCAGCATTTAACTTTGCTTTTGAGCTGTGGCAGACAAACACCATAGATGGATCCAGCAGTGTTGATGCCTTCTTATTCACCATGACTGGACACTCCATTCTCCAAGCACCTCAGTGGCAAAATCTCACTGTGTGTTTCTCCTTTCTGCAGCTTTAAGTATGGTTTATCTCTGAAGGTCTGGAGGGCCAGTGCCATGCCAGTAGTGCAAGAATTACAAGTAGTTTTGAACTTAAAGTGACCTCATCTCCATCCCTTTTCCAAATTTTCCACACCCTTTACCATTTTAAAGCTGCCCTCTGAGGTCTGAAGACCAGAATCATGAGCATTTTGGCCTTCGGTTGTCCAAAGATACTTTCAGCTGTGATCCTTCAGCTGGTTCAGAAGATCTTTTGGGAATCTTCTTGCAGCAAGAAAATCTTATTCAGACCTTGATACATTGTAAGCGAAGGTAGGACTAGTTCTAAAGGCTCTTGTAACTTCCTGGATGAGTCTGCATTGATTTGTATGGGTCTCTTGTGACCCTGTGATCCTTGAAGTCCTCTGGTTGACTTCTGCCCTCCTCAGAAAATCTCATAACTGTTTGGAACATGAGGAGTGAGAATGTGCACTCATATGAAGCCATCACTACCCTCAACAGTCCCAGGAATTTAGAGTTTTTTTGTAATAACAAACATAGCTTTTGGGGGACAGCAGCATCTGAGCCTGTCTCCAAACTGTGGACTGCTGGTCCCCAGGACCTGCAAAGTTCCCAAACTGTTCCAGCTGTCCACTCCATATCTATGTGCTGGGCTTTACAGCTTTGGGTTTTGTTTGCTGTAAGTCTCAAGGACAGCAGAGTTTCTCATCCAAAGGGTTTTCCACTCCTCTAGTAGTGTCTCGTTTATAGAACTGATCTCTTCCAGCAGTCCACTTCTAGTCTCTCAGGACCAATACCCAGCACATCACACCTAGTCAGCCCATGGCTAGTCTCTGAGCAGTCATCTCCACCATCACTGGGATTTCCATCTCATGTGGTAGCCTGGGGAGCTGGGGCACAGCTGTACCACATAGGTGCAGTCCAAGTCGTGGGAGGTAGCACAGCCCTTGGCCCCTGCGTATCACACTTCCAAATGCTCACCCCTGAGAACTATGGTGTGTGGAGGAGGCAAGGTGACAAGCTGCATAGAGGCAAGGTGAGAGTCCATATATATGTGTCTCATCTGCTAAGTTGAGGCACTTGAGAAATATCTGTGCTGTTGAGGTCTCCAGTTTGAACGTGTCGTACTTTCCCAGTGACTCCAGATGACAAAGAGTGGTCAGCAACCAAATCAAGGCAGGGATATCCTGCCCTGTGGATGAAATGCCTCCAAGCAGCTATGGACTCACGAAGCACAAGCAATTAGCAAAGACTTGTTTGCTTCTGAAGAGCACCAGCGTCTCAACCCAGCCTTTCCTTAGAGGTCTCCCTCCTGTCTGCCGATGCCACAGTCTAGTCCCGCTCTTAAAACATTCAGAAGTTAAATCATAGTGTTGGAGTCTGTGTTGCTTAGTTCTTCAAGACAAAGTGCCAGACCCATGGAGGGGTCAGAAACAATGTCTGCAGTAGTATAAAATGATTTTTTCTAACCTTGCAGTCCGTGAGTTATAGGATGTTAAGCACAGATGGGAGGAGGCTGTTAATGCAGCCTTCTCCAGACCTTTCACAGTGTCTCAGCAAATCTAAACCTGACACAGAGGCTTGGGGCAGCTTTGTTTAGCTTTTGGCTCTGTTGTTGTCAGGAGAGTGCAACACATGCTCAGGTCCTCAGTGCAGGTTTTGGGCACAGTCTTTTTTGAGTATTTACCTTTAGAGCTGTTCTGTTTAAATACCTATTTTTTTTTCTCCAAAAGGTTAGTGTATCTTGCTCACCTCCTGTGTCTTTGGGCGTCGCTGGCATTTGTCAGGGGATCTGATGGACTTGAATATGCTGCTCTTCAAGGCACAGAGATTCGGCTCTCCACCCAGAGCTATTATTTAGGGCTCAGTTAATCTCTTTGTCCACGTTTTGCCTTCAGCAGCTGAGTGAAGCTCCTTGCAGCATGTGCTGTGCCGTGTGATGGATTGTTGCAAGGACTGTGCAAGGACTTTGTCTAACATGTCGGCTTGTCTCACTCGCTCTTGGATTATCTTCTGGCCTGGTAGTTCTTATCCAGCTGTAGTTGTCCCCGGGATTTCTCAAACCCAGTAGTGCATATGGTGTTTATACAGGTTCAGAGGGGACCTCTCTGTTGCAAGTGCATAGGGGTTGACAGGGCCTTTTGTGTCCTCCTTATGCTTCTGCATGTGAATTTTGTATTGTTTCCAGACAAAGTGAAACTCAGTTGTGTGTGTGTGTGGTGTCTGCAGCTCAAAACGTTTTTTTCTTTTCTTTCTCTTAGAATGACAAACTTGAAAAATGGTGTTACGCCCTTTTTAGAAGAAGTTGAGCTGATTTATCTGACTTCAGGGGCATTACACAGGCAGTGAATGGAGCCCCTTGTGCCTGCAGAGCAGCGGAGGGCAGGCACAGGGCCGCAGGCTTAAGCTAAAGGCCAGCTGTGATCAGCCCTGGCTTTTCTCACCCGAACTCTCTAGCTACAATAGCTGAGGACATTTTTTAACAGAAAAATGTCATTTTTCATGTGGTTCAGTGCTAGATTTGGGGGATGGCTTTTACTTCCTCAAAGAATATTTGAAACATATTTTGAAGCAATTAGTGCCTCAAGAAAGTGTCCACAATACTGCAGGATACGAGGGAAAACGCCTCAGGAAATTTAAACGTGGTTGGTAGTTTGCTGTGGCTCTTACTTTTAGAATTACAAAAATTCAAGGCTATGTGGGTGGTGTTACAGCCTGTTGAATTTTTCCTTGTAGAAGTAGATCACCCTCTGGGGTGAGGTGGAAGGTGGGTTACCTCTCGCCATGGGTGGCAGCTGGGCAGGTCTCAGTGCCACTTGTCACCTGGTGTCAGCAGTGCAGCTTGGTGCATTGCATCTCAGGTGAGTGGGGCTGGAGTCTGTGCTCACCTCTTGCATAAGGAGCAAACGAAGTAAATACATTGTCTTTGTGACCGGGGCAAGCTCCTGAGTTGTTTGTGATCCCATTTCTTTTATGAGCAATTTTGTGTATTACACAACAGATAGCACAAGTGTTTCAATCTGATACAACAGAGATGAGTGCCATTCCTCATGCAGCATCCACTTGCATCTGAGCCCATTAACTCTTCCTTTAAAAGCTGTCAGCCTTCTCTACAGAAATAGATGCACAAGAGAGGAGGAGGGAGGCAGAGGGCAGAAAAATGTTTAGGTGTAGGTACACATGTAGAAAATGAAATGCTTAGAAATGTCTTTGAGGCAGGGGAATGTGCAATTTTTAAATACCATTCCCCCTTCTCCCTTGCTTGCAGCTCATTTCCTCCTATTCACGTGAGGCACAGAGCCTAAGCTGCAGACTGAAAGCAGCAGAGTGGGACAGAGATCTTTGGCTTCAGCCAAAGATCTAGGAGAAAGTTGGGCCAGATTGTGATGCCTTTGAGAAACCAGTGTGATGGGAAAGCTGATCCTTTCCTTCCTCCTATGTTCTGATTGCGAGTATTGGCCTCATCCTTCACCCCCTTTGGTGTCCATATGCCTGACAGACAGCAGAACAGGTCCTGCTCCCACAGAAGCTGTGGTGCTCCTGCCAAGCCAGCTTCTCTCAGGCTTTGCCTCAGAACAGCACTGAGCAGGAGTGGTCTGGAAATGGAATTCCCATCTGAGGTACCTGAGAGAGCACACATGGTGGCTGGGAACCTGTCCCCTACTGAGGATTGAGTAGGATTTCACGTTCCTGTGAGAGCATGTGTGTTACCTAGCCCAGCAACATCCAGGAATAGCGCTAAATACAGAATATAAATAATATAGCCATGCCATCTATGCGAAAGGAAACAGTGGGCTCCTTGGCTTGAGGGTAGAGGCTCCCCAGCCTCTCTGTGTTTGATACTGCCAGAAAACGCCTGGGCATAAGATTAAATGATACTTCCTGTCTCCAAACCATTTGTGGTCAAATGGTCAAATGGCTCCTGGAGAGACATAGAGAATACAGCCATACTTCTGCTTGTGACCATAGCTTTGTTCTCAAGCGTATTCTTGCTTCAACAGGGTGTGTTGGTAAAAGGCTTCTCCACGTGGTTAAGGCTGAAGCCTGTTTCTCATTTTGAACCTCATGTGAATGGCTTCCCACATCGAAAAACAAGCCAGTTCCCCTGAGAGATCCCATAAGCACAAGGAGATTTTTACTTTTTCCTGGTGCAAACCCTGCAGGTGGATATGAGGTGGGAGAGAATGAACACTTTTCTTGCTTTGCCACCATGGGCTTAAAAACCAACACATTTGGCTCCTACACATCTGGTGAGAGATACTGTCTTTGACTAATCAGACTTCTCCAGCAGTGAGGTTGACCCACCCCATGAGCAGTCTGCAGGGCACACATCAGCCTGGTGGGATGGGACACATCGTGAGGGATGGAGGAGATACCACTCCATTTGGCTTGCCATGGGCACTAGCACTAGGCAATAGAGGGAAGGGTGCAACTTAAAACAAACACCAGCTCCCCCAGCTAGTGCCTCCTCATCTGCCCTTCCCACCAACACCAGCCCCAGCCCTGGTGAGACACATATCATGGATTGAACCAGGGTTTGCCCAGAGGAACTGTTCCCACCAGACACTGGCATTAAAGAGACATCCAAGAGGCAAGTGCAGTACTTTGTGTGTGTGCTGTCGTAGCTCTTTGGTTTCATACTTAAACTAAGGCAGCTGAATACTTTAACCTGTTTGATTTTTTTCTGCTTTCCTGCTACAGCACTGTTTTCTCCTCTCCTCAAAGCTCTGGTAATTCTCTGCATCACCTGGTCCCCTGAGCAGCTTCTCATTTCATCTTGGGAAGGTTATTCATTTAACAGTGTTTTTTTAATTCTCATTCTGTGATGGATATTGTGAATAATGCATGCGCTACCAAATCCATATGTAATTAGTTCATTGTGCAACTAAACAAAATCTGAACAGCCGGGGTTTTGATAACATCAGGTAGGAAGTCTTTTGCTACTAATTTTTTTCTGTGCTTCATTTTTTGGTTTTATATGCTCTTTATCTCTGATATTGTTTGTCTGCTTGATTGCTTTCATTTCTAATGAAGAAAATTGCTCTGTGAATCTGTACTAACAAAAGGTCTCAGATAAATGAATTTCACTCGTTCTTTAAATCATAATCACACTAACAAAATGAAATAAAGAAATCCAAATATCCTCACTGTCATTCAGATGAGGTAGCGGCTGTGTGGCTGAACATCTGAGTCTCCAAGAGTGCCTCTGTCTTGCTAAGGAGTCCTTGAGTTGTGGGTGATTATTTTAAATATTCTAATTTTTTTCCCTTAAGTTCAAAAAGGTGTGACAGTCATCTTAAAGGTATTTACCAGCCAATTTTTGTGTTTGTTCTCTTTCACTGCTCTGGATTCTGACATTAAGATACCTTTGTGCACATGGTTAAACTCCTCCTTCTGCAGCTATCTCCTGCCAATATCCTGGCAAGTGAAAAATCTCCAAGAAGCCTTTCCTGATAAATCCAGAGCCTTTTAAAATTCTGAAATGGCCTTTTCAGTTCCAAGAGAGAGCAATAACTATTTTAGCTACATGCTCCTTTAGCCTGGTTATGGTTATGAACCACACTAACAGCTTCAGCTGATAAAATGCACAGTTTGAGTACATCAGTAACATTTCTAGTAGTGAAGAAAATGTGAATATTTATCAGAGGCCAGATTAATCTCTTTTAAAAAGTGAAAAAAAAAAAAGAAAAAAAAAAGAAAATAAAAAAGAGGGGGTGCTAACCATGCACCTGAGGTAAGATACTGACTAAACCAGCCAGTTATATACCCTGAGTTTTTTGCCTCATATTTCTTAATTGTCAAACCCCAACAGAAAAGGCAGATGCTAAACACAGGGCTACATGTGTGATTTTCAAAGTGCCCTGTGGTACGACAGGTCTGGCTCCTGCCCATTTGTCCTTTCTGCACCGAGGGGCTCAACCTGGTCTGGCGAACAGCACAGCCGTACAGCTGATTCTGAGGCCAGAAAAGAGGGGTTTCCTTGTTAAGAGTATTTGTCCTGCTGCACAACCAGCCTGCATCTCACACAGCCCTTTGGGACATCATGTGTTAAATTAGTTGTGAAAGGCTGATCAGAGACAGGGAAGGGGTTTGGAAAGTTTATGGGCCAGCTGGACACATTTTATCTTTCTCTTCTTTGACATCTGGTAGCATTTCATTTCCATCCCCAGATCAGATATGCCACCTGGTTAATAAACTCAGGTGCAGGGCAGCAGCTTGCCTGATGAAAATGAGTTATTACATTTCACTTTCCCTGACTGGAATTTTGATTGCCACTGACATAATTAATAGTATTTTTCCTACCATTGCTTAAAGCAAGTGGTAACCCCTAGGAAGTTATTTAGGATATGGGAAATGTAAACAGGATTTAAACCATCTGCAGAGATGAGGGATAGTGAGGGACTGAGGGAGAGGCATCATGAGAGGAGGTCTGACACTTTATTAATGTCTCAGTGAATAAGCTGGTGGGAAAGGAAGCCAACAGCTCAATGACAAACTGGGCACACAACACTGCATCAGGTGAAGCTGCAAGGCACAGAGACCATTCAGAGGCATGGGGGGGCCCAGGAAATAAAATCAGATCTGAGATGAGGAGGAATAAAACCACCCTTCCTCTCATCAGCAGAATGCACAAGCTTAGTGAGGAGTTAACCTGAGCCACATGTTTGTGTTAATTTATCACATAAATTTATTACAACAATCAAATACAGACCAACAAACTATAGCTGAGTGTTGATAGCCAAGCACAAAGGAATTGCACTGGGTTCTCAGAAAGCATTTTTTAAAACTAAGAATTTTTACTTCTTCGTGTTTGAAATTTCTAACTCTCAGTTTTGAACTGGCAGTGTGGAAAGAAGCAGCACTGAAGGCTAAAAATGATGGGGAGCATGGTTTCCTTTGTTGTGTACAGCTGCATGACATGCTGCATCTGGTAGGGTCTGTGTCAGCCCGAACACCTCTGCTAGCACTGGAGCTATTCTGGGTTTTATGGGGCTTGGGTTTTGGCGGGCTTGGACCCTGTGGCCACTTGACTTTGATGACCAGGAGAGGGTTAGCTTGGGCAGGAGCTTCTCCTGCACTGGGGGCACACAGGGGTGTTCTGTGTCCATCCAAGGTTTGACTCCAGCCCACAGCTGGATCCCCGAGTCACTGGGAGATCTCCTGTGGGGCACAGGCAGCATTGGGGCTGGCAGGAGCTCTGGCCGCTCAGGCCTCCTGCCTGCCTCAGAGCATTTGCCACCTCCCGTCACCCTCCCTTCATTAAGTTTGCCTCAGTACATCTGCAGTTATGCTCACAATATTGCTTTTCTTCTTATCTCAAACAGTGTCTTCTCCTTATCTGTTGGCAAGGCAGATGAGGAGTTCTGTGTCAGTGTAATTGATGCCCTCCTCACTTGTGCCTGGCAATGGAAACTTCCCTTCACCAGCGCAAGCAAAAAACAGCAGGTTTTTTTCTCTAAAGTGTGAGTCTCTTCTCAGAAACTGGTCCTTCTGGTACATGATGGAAATCTGCAGGTAAAGGGTATAGACCTGTCAGCCCTACAGTCCAGAATATGTCCTGGGCACATGTAGCTTTCCTGCAATCCTGAACAGGACTGTCACAATTACTGCCACCCAAGGAGATTATGAATGACACAGAGTTAAAAGCTGCTTCTCCGAAGCACTGGTGAACATTGAGGGTTGAATTTCCTGATACTTTTGACCTCTTCTTGGTGCTAGCAGGCAGGATTACCTCTGCCATTAGGCTGGGACATATTTTGAACCTCCACCACAACAGACCAGGAGAGAGAAACCATCCATGGTCATGGTCAGTTCCTCAGTGCTGTCTTCAGATCCCAGAATTTCAGACCAGGAGCTCTTGCTTTACCTTCCACCTGGGTCCTGACTAAAGGCAATACTGATTTTCATTTCTCACTGTTCATGGTGTCAAACTAAAGATTGCTCTCAGAGTTGCTCCACTTATTTTCAATCAGACTTTTTTTAGCTCATAATTTTCAGAAGAAATTCTCAATTTTTTTTCCTCCTTCTCTGCTTCCCAATCTCTCCCCATTGAAACAACAACCAACAGAATCTGCTGGAGCCACCTTTATGGTCAACATGGAATGCAAAAAGCAGCAGTCTCTTTTTTTCGGATGCAAAGAAGGAACTGAATTTCAGGAGCTTCTATTCTGTATTTCCTTCTCCTGCACTATATATTTGGATGATTCTTTGTCAGCAGAAATAACTTTTGATTAGATTCCTGCTTCTCCTTTGTTATTTTTGGGATTCTGCATTCCTCTGCTCACGCCATTTGCTTCTTTGGTCTCTGAACACAGGTCTCCTGATCAATAGGTCTCCTTCCACCAGCTTCACTGAGATCTCAGAACATGTTCATTGTTTTCCATCCAAGCCTATTTTCCCCATTGCTGTCCTTCCTCCTTGATCTGCCCCTCCTCCCACCCCTCTCTGACTCCCAGGCTTCCTCATTAGCCAACTCACCTCCTTTGCTGTCCCCACCTCCAGCCACTTTCGTGCATCCCTCTGCCCAGGTGGTGCATGATCTTCTTTCACTCCCTGCTGCAAACAAGTTGGTCTATCTCCTGCCACCCCTGCCAGCTCCTCACCCACCAGACCTGGTACTTGCTCCTCCTCAGCTGCAACCAGATATGTTTGTCCTCCAGGATCACTGGGGTCATTGAAAAGACATGGCAAGGAGGCTCTGTGTTCCCATTTTTGGGGCTTGACTCCAGCCCAAGGAGGCATGGCTCTTGCTGGGGTGCCTGGTTTCTCAGTGTGGTTGGAAGTGCTCCCAGTTAGGTCACCACCATTTGCATCTGGCCAGGATGGGAAGCAGACAGGAGCAGGTGTGTGCCTAGCTAGGACGGACTCCCAGGAAAGCATTAGCTGTTGAGACCTTGCTCCTTTTCCTCAGGACGGGCAAGTGTGGTATTTCAGTCAGCCTGGATTTGCAGCTCTGCATGGATGAGAGGCAACCCAAAGCTGATGGGGTTGGTGTTGGCACCTCCAGATGGGTCATATGTCCAGCCTGAAGGGCAGAAGGGCCGAGAGCCTTGCAGGAAAAAAATACTAGAAATTTTTACACCAGAATTTTTTTTTTTTCATAATCTTTTGTCAAAATAGCAAGAGCAACTTGTGCTTATTTTCCCTCCAGAATAAATAAATAAATAAATAAATAAATAAATATATACATTCAGCCTGTTGGAATGGGAATCTGCAGTCCAAACAGACAAAAGCTGCCATTCTTCCAAACTTCTCACAGTGGCATGATGAGAATTTTGGGCAGTGTGAACAATATCAAATCTTCTTGGGCAACCTGTCAGAGAGATTGGATGTCAGCTGTAGAGCAAAACACAACTCCAGCCTAATTGTGGGCCTTCAGGAGAAACCCCATGAATATGTATAAATAGTTGAAAATACGCTGTGACACTTGGCTAATTCTTCAGAATGTAGATAACTGTGCAGCCATGGTGAAGACTGACAAAATGTATGATTATTCAGAAAAGGGAAGTCATTTGTGAATGTTCAAACTGGGTAAGGCACGTGAAAAAGATAAGAGAAGGTTTTCTACTCAATAATAACATTCTTCATCCAGCTTCAGCTATGGTGACTTCATGATGCCTCCAAGACATTTCTCTGAATTTCCTAAGCCAGATAAAACATTGCTGCTAAAATATCATACTGGGGGAGCGGGGAAGCACTTTAAAAATATGCATATAAGACCAGAAATGTAATACTTCAGTAATGTATTTCTTCACCATTTATCGCTGGATACGATGGAGGTAGCCAGCAAGGTTTGTGTATGTGTACAGCAGAGGCAATGGATGTGACTAGGGGAACTGGAACAGTTACAAAGAAGTTTGAAATAGAGACAATTAAAAATCAGTTGCATTTCTGCAACTGTATGTGCTCCCTGTGCCAGGGCAGAGGAGAATCTCTTATCACTGCACCCTCCCCAGTCAGCACCGCTCCAAAGATATGTTGTGACAGTCCTGCAGTACTTAATTCTTCCGAAAACATTTGTCACTATTTGGTATTAATATATGTCTTAAAGACCTTTTTCATGTATCCTGTTAAGTTACTAAAATGCAGAAGTGAGGGATTAATAGATAAAAATATTGATTAACAATGTTATGGGAGGGTCAAATGTACTAAAATATTCTCAGCTGAAATGCATCAGTCAAAATTAGTATCAGTTTGAGCTCTGCTGAATGACTCTTTGTAATGTTTTTGGTTTTGTTTTTGGTTTTTGTTTGGTTTGTTTGTAGGTTTGTTTGTTTGTGGGGTTGTTTGTTTTTTAATCATTCCTTGCAAGTTGTACTATAAATTGGTATTTTTCTGCAACAATCATATAAACCTCACAGTAAATGAAAGTTGTAATATTTCAGAATGGCAGGCAGCAGCTAGAAAAACTCACTGCAGTTTTCCCAATTTTGCAGGACAACTCTTGCAACCCAGGTTTTGAGGGGAGGTTTAAGAATTTCTGCTTATAAGGTTAATTATTTTGGATCATGGGCTACTCCACTTTTCTGTAGGAATAGGTTAGACTGCATTTGGCTTTTCACAAGTGGGACCGAAGTGTTTAAGTTGTTGCTCTGGCTGGTGCCTGGCACACTAGGCATGCAAGGTTTTTAAGCTCAGCGACTCCAGGAAGAGGAGGACACTACAGCTCCCCAGTGTCTGCCCATCAATCTGCGGCTGGTGTGGAAACGACAGCCCAAGGGGCTGGGGGCTGTGTACATCAGTACACAAATAAGCCATTGAAGCTGCGACAAAAGATGTTCGTGTTCCAAATGTACTTATGCTCTTCGGTTTTAGTACATTTTATACATCTCCTTTGAAACAAAAATAGTCCTGAAGCTACATGGAAGGGAGAAAGGCTTGTTCATCTTTCTAGGAAACCACTTGAATGTTTGTATATATGAGAACAGCTAAAACAGAGTGAAGCAATAATTCTTCAGCAGGCTTGAAAGCAGGTGGTTCCTGTTACGAGTACCAGATGTGCCACTGAGTGTCCCTGTGTAAACCAGCCATCGGTCCAGGGCCATATCATTGCTTTGCCTTCACAAACAGACTTACACCCATTGGGCCTGGCTGGCTATGTCTTGCACCACCTGAATTTGCAAGACAGAAAGGGACAAAGTCTCACCTGTGGAGGGTTTTCTGCTCTGCGCTGGACCATTTTACCCTTCTCTCTCTCCGTAACAAACCTTTTCCCTTTGCAGCTATCCAAATGAGATTGATGAGGTTCATTTGTTGAATCTTCTGTCCTCCCTCACCCATCCTTGGAGAGAAGATGACATCTGTGTG
This sequence comes from Columba livia, assembly GCF_036013475.1. Taxonomy (NCBI): domain Eukaryota; kingdom Metazoa; phylum Chordata; class Aves; order Columbiformes; family Columbidae; genus Columba; species Columba livia. The sequence goes on along the minus strand of NC_088603.1, from coordinate 140,694,364 downwards.
GAGTTGACATATAGACTGAGGAGGGCAGTGTGTCTTGCCTTGCAGGTACTACTGGAAAACAGTTAATTATGCATGATTAGAATAAAATCAGCCCAGTAAGTCCCAGTAAGTCAGTTATTGGTAAATACGAGTGTGTTACCAAGATTAGTTTCATTAGCTAGTAAGACAGTATTGAGGATTGTGGTCGGAAAGTTCCTAAAAATGCCTCCCTTTCTTACTTGTGGTACATGGGGATGATTATCTCCCTGTAGCCCCAACAAATAGTGCATGCACAATCTGTATCACATTCTGAATCAAAAATGAGGCCAGAGCCCAGTCTAGAGTGAAATGCATTTGCCATCTCAATGGCAAGTGAATAGAGTGCATGAAAAAAACATATTTTTCTGGAGGCTTTCAGCAGTTTGACTCTCTGATTCTGCTGTAGGGTTTTCTTCACATCGGCATCTTCTGAGTTGGCTGTACTGTCTAATCGAACTCTTGTTCCCCTTTGTTCTCTGTGGAGGTGTAAGACAGCCTTCATTTCCTTGGAAAATAACTTTCTTCCTGTTGATGGTTATGTTATCCCAAAACTTGAGTCCTAGAGTTTTTCTCTCCCCAGATTCAAAAGCTCTGTCTGTGCTGTTTAGAGGAGGGGCCTTGGAAATGACAGAAATGGTTGTGTCCTTGCTCCCGAGGTGTGACTGGTGCAGACTGCCTCCCTTGGCGCGGCATATTTGGGTACTTGGGGTCTGGTGTGTCTGGTTGCTGTCTGCCAGGGTGACTCTGGCTTTGAAGGTGCCCTTTTACCTGGTTGGTGGAGATACAGTGACTCCAGGGGCCAGTGCTGAGGGACATCTCCTTTTGTATCAATGTGGCCCTGGGAAGTTTTTTTCCTAATATATACAAATCTGCATTTCTGCTTCAAATCTGCTTGCCCTAATAGGAGTAGTATCTCCCCTCTAGCCATCAACACAAATTCAGGGTGCCTAAACCAGACATCTTGGTCTTCCCTTGAAGCTGCATCTTTCTCAGGTATTGGGCAAACACCTTAATGCTTTCACGTGCAGTCTGGGCATCTTCCTCAAGTTGAATGTCTCTGCAGGTCCTCACATCCAGGCGATGCTCACATCCTGCAGATTCTTTCAGTGCAACTTCTCCACATTTCTATCCATCTATTCTCCCTCCTATAATTGTTATCCAGATTTTCAAATATCTTGATTATTTCAAGGTTATTGCCCTGCCAATACTCACCCAGATCCTGCTATGAAGCTTGTGTTCCTAGCTCACTGTTTCGAACATACCGGCTCACTCTATCCACTCCACCATCAGTTTCCCTCCTCTCTTACGATGATATTCCATTTCTTTCCCAGACATCATCTCTGATTTACTGTCAAAACATCAGTGCCTGTCCCAGCAGGATCACCTCCCACCCTCTTTCCCGCCATCGCTCACATGTTTGGTTTTGTTACAAGCATTTATGTGCTGATTGTGTTGGAAGAAGTTCCTCCCAGGCATCCAAAATGCTCCTTTCTCATCCTTAAAACATTTCTGAGCAACCTCTTCCACTCTGACACCCATAACCAGCTTAAGACAGGAAAGTGGTTGGGATGTGGAGAGGAAATAGCACTCCCTGTTGTGTCAACTAACACTTTTGGGTTCCTTCTCTGTGTTTCTATTTATTTATATTTAAGGGTGAATTATAGAGTATATGAACTAGGGTTTTGTGCCAGTAGGTTACTCAGAGCATTGGTTAGTTCTCCTAAGCACAGTGTTAATACCAATGAGGACAGCAAAGAGCTACCCATGTGTTCCCCTCCCCTGATATATTTTGAGAGCTCCCCATTGCTTCCCCCCAGCCTCCAGCAGCACTCTCGCCGCTCGCCTGCAGCACCCTGCTCTGCCGGGCAGCACCCTCCGCCTCCAAAAGCTTCTGGGCAGGAGTTTGTCTGCTCACTGCTCCAGATGTGTTAGCTCAGCCTAGATGCAGTGGGCAGTGGGAAGCAGAAGCAGTTGTGTGAATGCTCCAAGGCAGCTGCCCCTCTTGTCCTCTGTCAGCACCGACAATGGCGTGTCCTCCTGTGTCACACAGTGGGACAGTGGGACTGCAGCCCCCAAACCAAACGGGCTCTGTGATCAGCCCTCTTCCACCTTTCTTGTTCATTTATTGCTTCTCCAGCCTTGCATAACAGGGGCCATAAAAGCACTGGGACTTGTCAAAAGTGCACATCTTACAGCTTTCACAATTGATTAAAGGAACTTAGCTTTTAGTGAATCAAACACTTTCTAAAGTACTTTAGCTGTGGAAATGAAAAAAAAAAAAAAAAGGCATGACTAGATGGAGAAAATGGCCTCCTTTCCTTTTAAAAATTCACCTTTCTAAAACTTAATGTTTGTTAATACTCATAGCATGTATTAACAAATGGCCAAGTGCTTGATGCTTAAATAAAGTGCTTCTAAGAACATGGTGCTGTAAACCTTCATTACAAAAACTTTAAAAAATGCTTCATTTGTTTATGTCTGCATAGCTTAGTGGTATATTATTACATCTGGGTCATTTCTCGGTCATCACAAGCCCCCTCAAAGCACCAGCCACTGTCACGTTGTGCTAACTCTCTGAACGTCCACATGAACCCCTGGACAGAGCTATGCAGAGTGATCGACTTCATTTTTCACTGTAACTGTTCTAAACCACCTCTTTGCCCAGTGTTTGAGCAGTCCTTGCAGTGCTACCAGGGAAGGTGACACCCTTGGACTGAAGTAGCAAGCCCAGTTCCTCTGGGCCATCATGGTCATGAGTTCCATGGGTGAGCAATGGCCAAAACCCCAGCACTTGCAAGCCCCAGTCCTGAGATTTCACTACTGACCTGAGCAACTCAGCCCAGACATTATGTCCTCATGGTGTCCTGCAGCACTCCTAAAAGCTCTACATGAAAGAGAAGAAATCACCATTAGCAAAAGTCATGCTATTCATGTAAATACCTTAATTACCTTGATTAGTTCCAAATGCGAGCACAACCCTACTTATCCTGCAGTGCCTGGTAGTGTGGCTGGGTTGGGTCTGGATCAGATGGCAGGGATAGGGTGTAAGGACTTACCTTCACACTAAATATGCACCAAGCCCTCCGTTCCACAAAGGAGTTTGTATCAGGTGTATGAGGAGCCAGAGGTACTAGTATTGGAAGCATGAAATGACATCTCTGTGAGGAGATACTGAGATGATTCGGGCTTATCAGCTTGGAAATGGGATGACAGGGAGGCATATGTTGCTACACAATCCTCTGGTGAACTGCACGAAGAGAGTGGATGTGAAGGTATCACTCAACCTTGAAATTATTGAGTCAAATTTTCGTGGGCAGCAAGTTAAATAAAAAAACCAGACAAAAATACTTTTCTTTCACACCTGCATTTAAACCAAAGACCTGCAAGGTCTTCCAGAGACCATCTGATATTGCCTTTAGCTGAGGTTCAGAGAAATGTATACAGGAAAGGTCCATAGATGGCTGTAAGACACAACGGACCAGACGTAATCCATGGGTCAGAAAAACTGAGCCGCTGGTTTCTGGGAGCTGGAGGGCTGTCCCAGGGGATCCAGGGCTCACTGATTATCTGGATTTTTCAGTTTTACCCTCAGCATCTGCTTCTGGTTACTCTGGAGACTGGATGGTGGGTTGGAAAGACCTCTGCTCTGACCCAGTGTAATTGTTCTTACACACTGATGAAATTGAATTTGCTTTAAAAGCTGATGTTAGTGAAATCTCAGTGCCTTTAGGACCATACCCTTGATGTCCAGTCCTTCTGTCTGCTACAAATCTTCGGAATTCAGGAGAAAAAAAAAAGGCAAACTTAAAGAGATAAAACTGACAAAAAGCTGTAAATTCTGACAGGCTTTGTGTATTCGTGTTTTATTCAGGTAAGTTTAGAACAATTTCTGTTTAAATAATGTTAAAACAACAAAATGCATCAAACATCTGATCATTTAGCTACTGGGCTTGGCTTTGGTTTTGCCTTTAAAATCATGACTTAAATCACCCACCTGTTTTCATCCTGCAGACAGGACTTATTACTTTGGGAGGGATTTCTCCTCTGATATTCTAAAAATACGACCCAGAAGTATAAGTAATGTCTGTTTTGAGGGAATATTTCTGGAGACAATGGATTTTGATAAAGCAAGAGAGGATGTATGGTTGTGTTGGAATATCATTACATTTTTGATATACGCAGACAGGGATTTTGTTAGTATTTAGTCCTCTAACAGCAGAAGAATCACTGTTGCCGTGCTGGCCCACACACATTCTGTGGCTCCAGGAAATCAGACACAGCGCAGGTTGTGAAGGGTTTTATCCTGTAATGGAGATTTGTTCCTAGAATGAATCACTCTTCAAGTCTGAAGCTGGTAAAAGGTGGTCCTGCATTTTTGGACATGCCTCTTTTCTAACAGCCATATGAACTCTGTGAATATATTGCTACATAAATTGCAGTTTCATATTATATTTTTTTGGCAATTAACATACAAAGGACAGAGAACATACTCTAATACCACTCTAAAGATTGCTTTATTATATATAGCTTAAAGCTGTCTTTTGAAGCCTATTTTATTTTTAACGTTGCACGGGTCATATCCAAATATAGACTGTGGGGAAATGCAAGAAGGGGTGAGAGAAATGAGAATGCATGTGTGCTTTTCCTGCCCTGTGCTGCATTGATGCTGCTAGGAGCCGGGGCACCTGCCCAGCTGCTCCTTTGGTGGCTGCTCAGCTGTGACCATGCTCTACGCTCCTGCCCAAAAACAGGGAGCAGACCTTGGTCTGCAGCAACATGAACCCTGGAATTTACACCCGCTTGCGCCGGACCCAGTGCTCCCATCTGGCACCCACTGGAGCAGATGCCAGCAGGGCCGGGAGGAGAATTGTGCAGTATGGTGGTGGTGATGCTTTGGCACAGCAGCTGGTGAATCAGAGATGCAGAGTGATCACAGAATCATAGATCAGTTTGGGTTGGAAGGGACCTTCAAAGCTCATCTTGTCCAACACCCTGCAATGAGCAGGGACATCTTCAACTGAATCAGGTTGCTCAGAGCCCCGTCCAGCCTGGCCTTGGTCATCTCCAGGGATGGGGCATCTACCAACCCCCTGGGTGAGATACCATGCTCCTCCTGCCTGGGCACTGGCAGGTCCCACCCACTTCCCATGGGCCCTGGGGTGGACAAGGTCACCCTGAACAACTTCACAGGTAATGACAGACCTGCATATAAGTTCCAATCTTAGTAACATTCACTGTTCCTTGGGACAGACCAGCCATTTGCACCTTCTCCTGCTTTCTCTCCTGCCTTACCTCCACGGCAGCTTGTCTCACCCCCTGGCCCTGCAGCTGCAGCCACTTTCATGCATCACCCTCACACCCGCAGCTGGGTGCAGTGCTTGGGGCAACGTCCCCTCTGCACCTCTAACTGCTGCCTGGCGGTAGGGAGAACATCACCCATCAGCAGGCTGGAGCAGGACCCTCTCCTTGGCAGAAAGGGATGGGAGGTGTACAGACCCGAGAAAGAAAGTTCTTCAGCAGTGCAGTGATGAAGGACCTCCTCTGAGGGGGTGGAGGGAAACCCTTGTGTGGGTTTCTTCACAGAGGGCACAGATTCAACAGGAGCACTGGAGAGCATTCGTCTTCACTTGTCTGACCGTAAACTGGTGATGGTCACAATTTCAGGATATGAGCTTTCAGCTTTTCCATCCAGCTGGCTATTTTGTGCCAGGGATGAAGGCTCTGCCTGGGGAGGTGGCAGATTTCTGCCTGTGTCCCTGCTGCTGGTGAGCAGAGATACTGCTCTGGATGGGCAGCAAGGGCTTCACCCCAAGCCTGGGCTTCAACTCTTGCTCTGGTAGGGTACCACAGGGACTTGAAACTGAGTTTCCTTCAGCCTCATAACCATTTAGCCATGCAACATCACTGCCTGCTTTCCTCTCTCATTTTTGTATCCTCTTTGTGTGGGCTCGGGAACCAGCTTCCCAAAAAAGCAGCACCACATAAGCTGCAGCCGCTGCTCCTGGCATGGGGCAGGGAGACAGAGCTGCCTGGTGTGCTGTGCGGCATGCTGAGCAGTGCTGCCATTTCCATCAGACATGGGTGGGAGGCCTCGGAGAACCAAAAGCCACCGGGTGAATCAGAAGGGAGGACTCTTATTATTATTAGACATGTCAGCCACACCTCAGGCATCCACCCACGCTGCTTCCTACTCCTTTGAACCAGCTGCTCGGCTTGGCTTGGTGGGGAAATGCTCAGCCAGAAGCTCATAGTCCATATCTGTCTCCTCAGTGTAAAATTAAACCACCCTGCTGTCAGAGCAACAAGGAAGGCACGACTGGTGTCTGGGCTTTGTGGGATGATGGGGAGGAAGGGCTCCCCATGGCCCAGACTAAAGGGCTCCAGAGAAGTCAGTGGAGCGGTGGCTTTTCTGGACAGCCATCTCAGCGAAGTCATTTCTGAGGTCCTTGTCTCTTCTCCTCTGATTTCAGCTCATTTTTCTTTGCTTTTTTGCCTGCCCTAGATTTAAGCTTCCATTCAACCTTGCGCTTACCTCTAGGAATTCTTCAGCATTTGGGCTGAGATCCAGGATAGCTCTTTTTGTTTGCAAACTGATTTTAGTCACCCCTTGAGTTCACAGCATAGGTGCTGTGCATTACCTGGCAACATTAAATCACACATGGGTTCTGCCAGGGGAGTTAGAAATAGATGAGAAATTGGAGATATTTCAGGAACACTCTGCACAGAAAGCCTGGGGGATCGTCATGGCTATCAAGCCTAGTGAGGATTCCTCAGCAGCCTAGTCACATAGATTTTTTTTTTTTTTTTAATTTATAATTAAGCTTTCCTTGAGCTCCCCTTGTAATGGTGTTGGTGCTCTTAATGCTACAGGCAGGAATGTCTATGGCAACTCATACTTCTTGAAAACTCAGCCCTGTATGCCTTGTCACCTGGCTCTGTTCTGTGAAATTCCACTCATCTCCTGGAAATCTCTGGGACACAGGGGGTGGCAATCCAGGGGCATGAGATAATACAGGCATTTTCAGCCCTGATCTGCAGAGAAAAGGGGCCTGATGCCAACCTGAGCAGCCAGACAACACCCCAGGACACGGGCTCATGGGCTGCACCCATGCTGCCATGTACCATGAGGACGTGGGGGCAGCAGAACTCCCTTCCTCTGTTCTCCTGTCCTGCATATTAAACCTGCTCAGCAGCCTGTTTTAATGCTAATAATGACCAGCGAGGTGTTCATTTGTTATTATGCTCAATGTGTCACACTCCCTGGAGGATTGTGCAGTGTCTCACCCACAAGTAGGGTGGTCTTGGGGATCTACCCCCTCAAAGGTCAATGTGTGATTTTCAACTGCACTGCTTGTAGTGACTGCTGCTCTCCTGGCTCCTGGGGCAAAGGGTGTTTTCATCCCTGGGAAGGGTTTAGCAACCCCATCTGGACTTAGTGAGTGAATTTTTATAATCTATTAAATATTATATGGGCTTTACAGTATTTTAGTTTTATAAGGTAAGGCTGGGCAAGAAAAAAGACCTCTACCGCCCAAGTCCAGGCTGCTCTGGGGTTTTCTTTGCAGGTGGGAGGTGGTGATGGCTCATGTCTTTGGAGCAGGAGGAAGGACACCAGCTGAGCATCAGCCTCTGGTTAAGCTGCTGCTGAGGGGTAGGCGGAGGAGAGCGGTCCCTTCCCCCGGCATCTCAACAGCCCTCTCCTTAAATCTCCATCCAAGGTGATCCTCCCGTGGAGAGAGAGGCTTACTTAGCTGCTGGTGAGTTATAGCAAAGACTTAAGAGATTTTTAAATGATCCCTGCCACTGACTGGCTGCCTCATCCAAGCAGGAAATAAGTTTTCCTAATCACTATTAACAGTTTGTCACTTGGCACAGAAAGCCTAACTGCGGGTTCAAACCTCTGTGTATAGTCTGGATTTTGACCTGGCCCCTATAGCTCTATAATTTTTATAATTTTTTAAAGTTTCATTACTGGGTTATTCTATTCTATTCTATTCTATTCTATTCTATTCTATTCTATTCTATTCTATTCTATTCTACTCTACTCTACTCTATTCTATTCTATTCTATTCTATTCTATTCTATTCTATTCTATTCTATTCTATTCTATTCTATTCTATTCTATTCTATTCTTATCCTACTCTGTTCCATTCCATTCTGTTCCATTCTGTTCTGACTGGTTATGACTTTGCACTCTGAGCAGTACTACTGGCACTGGGTGGAGGGCAAGGTGGGCATGACTTGCTGCAGGAACCCTGTGTGGGTTTAGGGATTGAGGGGCTCTGCTGCCTGTTCTGCCTGTGTTGCCTGTGCCTGACACCTCTCCTGGGGGACCCAAAGATGGCAGAGGCATTTTCCCCTTAATAAGTGAGGCTGCGCCAAGGCAGAGGATGACACTTTTATTTTAACCACATGAATTCCTGGTTGCTGTTCAGAGCAAGGTATGGCTCTGAGCAAGAAGGCGAAGGTGGCAGTAGGTGGACAGGATTGGGCAGGAAGGTCGCTGTGGCCAAGGACAAGTTGTCCTGATGCATGCTGAAGATGCCTGTCAGCTGGTGGCGGAAAAAGCAAAGTACCTGGTGTGCCTCACCCCAATCTTAGCTTGACCCGGTTCAAATAAATCCTCTGCCAGGGATTGTCTTTGCTGATGACTTTAAATAGCAACATCTTCATTAATCTAAGTCTTCTCTTGAGCCTCATGGCTGCTCTCTCCGCCGAGCCTTTTCTTTTACCCCTGTGTCAGACTGACAGTTCAATCCTTCCTACACCTGCACTGGTGCTAAGGGCTGCAGGCTCAGGGAGATGGTTTAAAGCCTTGGCCTGTGGCCTATGGGCTGTGGAGATTTGCCCTGGAAGAATTTGTCCAGTGGTCCTCACAGAGCCGCATCAAGCATCTCTGTGCAAAGCAAGCATCACAGATAATTTTTGTCTCCTTTCCTTTCCTTTCCTTTCCTTTCCTTTCCTTTCCTTTCCTTTCCTTTCCTTTCCTTTCCTTTCCTTTCCTTTCCTTTCCTTTCCTTTCCTTTCCTTTCCTTTCCTTTCCTTTCCTTTCCTTTCCTTTCCTTTCCTTTCCTTTCCTTTCCTTTCCTTTCCTTTCTTTCCTTCTTTCCTTTCCTTCCTCTCTTCCCCCCTCTCTCTCTTTCTTCTTCCCTTCCCTTCCCTTCCCTTCCCTTCCCTTCCCTTCCCTTCCCTTCCCTTCCCTTCCCTTCCCTTCCCTTTCCCTTTCCCTTTCCCTTTCCCTTTCCCTTTCCCTTTCCCTTTCCCTTTCCCTTATATGCACAGCCAAAAATATGCAGGTTTTGAAAGACCCTTTGGCAATACCCACCACAAGGACAGATCATCTTCAAACAGACTGCACTGGGGTGCGTTGAGGGACATGGGTGGGAAAAGCCCAACAGGCAACACCCCCGAGTGGAGTGGGTACAGGGACACCTGCTCTCCTGCACAGAGAACCCAGAGAGGAGTAGGGGGGCTGGTGCTGAGCTGTGCTGCAGGGGCCTGTGCTCCTACCCTAGAGGCAGGGCACTGTCATAGGTTATAGATGTCTGTGATTTCTTCCTTTTCTTGAGTGCAAGCAGAAACACAACCTTTCCCTTGGACTTCCTTGTGCACATTAAAGCCTTTCTGAAGGAACTGTTGACTTTCTCTTGTGTAATTATTCTGTTAAAAACACAGTGTAGCAGAGCCGGTTTAATTTGTTCGTTCCTGTTTGGGATGTGTCAGACTGAGGGTTGCTTCTTCATAGTCTTCAGCCTCACTGCAGCTGCAATGGAAGGTATGAAGTTGCCTCTTGCAACCATAAAGGAAGGGGGACCTGGGGACATGCTCAGAGCTGTCCAGACACCACCATGGTGTCTCATGGTTGAACTCCCTCTTATGTATGGCTACAGAAGGCCCAGTTAGGCTCAAACCTTTGGATTCTTTTTTTTTTTTTTTTAGTTATTATTAATCTTTATTTATATAGTATTTGCTTTGGATGGGGGTAGAAAAACTTTCAGAGTAGCATTATACCATGGATGACTTTTGGAGCGAGTTTTGGCACATGCAGATGGGGTTGCAAAGTTTATTGTCATGACCCAGGCTTTAATTAATTTATGAATCTCAGCTGCCCATTGGAAATTACAATTTACGAATCAGAGGTTATGCCAAATGAGCTAGGCAAAAATGAGAAACACACCCAGCAATCTGCTGGTGCAAGGAGCCAGGTTATGGGTAGAATCACAGAAACACAGAATGTTAGGGATCGGAAGGGACCTCAAAAGATCATCTGTGCGTTCAGGCAGGTTTTAAATGTCTCCAGAGAAGGAGACTTCACAACCTCCCTGGACAGCCTGTTCTAGTGTTCTGTCACCCTCACTGTGAAGAAGTTTCCTCTCATATTTAAGTGTCCTATCATTGGTTGTCACCAAGAAGAATCACCCAAAGCTGTTTGTGTCCTGTCTGCCCTAGCCCATTCCTCCGTCATCCTCAGCACATCTTGCTACTATCCCACTTCTCCCCAAAACACTGAGAAACCTGTGCTGCAAAAACCTGGGCAGCCATGTGGATGCCAGGAAGCAGACAGTGGTGCTCACTGGGACCAGCAACAGTGACTCACTGGTCTTTATGGGGAACTGCCCCAGATACACAGTGATCCCAGCAGCCTCAGATACAGAACCTGATATAAGGGTGAAAAGCTCTTCCACCAGCTCCCAGTAGCGTCACAACCTACTCCCAGGACTCTGCACTTATTGCATCCAAAGAATGAATGAATGAATGAATGAATGAATGAATGAAAATATGTAAAATATGTAAAAAAGATGAAAAATATGTAAAAGATATAAAAGATGTAATCCTAACCTTGAAACTGGCCCAAGTACCTGGACTCCTTCTGCCTCCACTTATCATTTTAGGCTCTACTCCATGTTTGGCTGGTCATGGGGATTAGCTGGGTCAATTTAAGTGTGAAGTGCTTGACCACTACAGTGCCTTGCACTTAATGGGTGATTTCATCACTCACCAGGAAGGTCATAAAAATCCCACTATTATGGATATGATGTTCCCTGGGGTCAGGGTGTATTGTCACTGTGTTTCATAAAGCCACAGCCATTTTCAGTGTTACAAATTGCAATGGGTGACAGCCCCATTTCACCCACTGTGGTTTTGGGGAGGGAGGGAAATGCAGGAGCCCATTAGCTAACACTGGCAGGGAGAAATGTGGAGCTATGAACCGTTCCCGCCGCTTCCACAAGACCTCTGAGAAGGATCCTGAAGCCATCCCAGCACCAAAATAAATGTTGGATGACCTTCAGTGGATGCAGTGCAAAGGATGAACCTTACAGCTCCCTTTACTGTGAAGAAGAAGCCAGATTTCAGCACAGCAATGACAAGTCACATCCACTTAGAGGTCTAAGCTATAGTGTTTGTATCTCTGCTAAACTGCCAAATAATCTCTCAGCATACTGACTGGGGAGCACAGATCCACCTGCTGAGCTGGGTAAGTGCTGTAGGAATGGAATAATTTAATTCCTCTGTTTCCCAGAGTGAAGAAAACTAACAAAAAGCCCATTCATCTCTTTAATAAAACCTTTCCTCCATTTTTGTAATCAATATGGGTCAGATCTCTTTTATGCAACACAAGGCTTTAATTCAGCTGAGTAAAAAAATAATTTAGAGAATCTATAAATGCTCTATATGTGATGTATTTAATAACCTCAATCCTGGCTAACTAGGAAGCAGAGAAATTACTTCTTGACCATTATGGATGGTGTTTACTATTCCAGAGCAAACCACCAATAATTTTGTCTCCCACATACTGGCAAATTCAGTGCCTTCTGACAGTGGAGAACACATGTTCCCTAACCCTTTACTGTGCTGAAATAGCCACTTAAAAATAACTTTTGAGGCAAGGCGTGATCTGATCCTTTCCATTCTTCTTCAAATGCATTCACGCCCATCACTGCTCAGTGGGCTAACCCGATCTTAGACAAACGCTTCACAGATCTCTGGCAATTATCAAAAGCTCAGTTTCAAGACCAGAGAGCATTTAACTCCTAAAGCATAGCAAATCAGCCGGGAGAGCGTGAAAGCGACTCTGGGCCATCTCCCTTTCGTAGGGTAATTTACTTTCAAAGAAGCAGAGAGAGGTGTTTATGGACTTCCCCCCCCCCCCCCCCCCCCTCCCCCGCCATCCCTGCTGGCTCTGTGACAGACTCTCAGTCCTCCCAAGCCCCAGCCAACAATTGAGTCTCCTCCTGAGGACCGTTCAAATAAGTTGGAGGTTGGGGGATATCAAAGTTCTGGGCACACTGCCGGAGCTGCCTGGGGATGCTTCTCCACCCCTGTTCCTTCCACATGCCACACGCAGGACACCAGCAGCATCTTGAGAATCTGCAAATCCTGGAGAAGATCAGTCCAGCTTAGCCTATTCCCCAGCATTACTATACCATTGGGTTTTGCAGGCAAAAAGCAGGCTCAATTCCCCAATTGAGTCCAAGCTGCAGTTTGTCTTCTCTTTCCTGCACTCAACCACGGCTGAAGAAACGGAGATAAACTGCAGAGTTACTCTCAGGTCAGGAGCTGCCACCACCAGCACTGCAGAGATGGCCAGAGAAAAGGCTAAAGACTTTCCCTCCACACCTTCATAATTTAGTTGTCTTTCCTTTACAGTTCTTCACACATAACACAGACCTTAACACAGATACTCCATTGCCGAGTGGCCTCTGTGTCACTCAATAGCTGCCCAGTACTGTGGGCATCACCTGCCTGCAGCTGCTGGATCATACGACTCAACATCTCAGCAAGTGAGTGACACCTCATCATAGATTTTATTGTGAGGGGTTCGCTAAGTGGAGGTAATTAATGGCTGGAGGATGACATTTCAACATGTGTTTGATTCTTTCTCCTACAATTAGGACAGAATTACACTGTCCTACTTCTACTAAATTACTACTTTGCATTCTGATTAATTCTTTTAGCATGCAACTGACTTCAGATTTGCATAAGCAGTGTAGTTCATGCTTTCTGCCACCAAAAGCTGAAAAGCAGGATATTTTTCAGCTATTATTTTGCCTTCAGTATTTCAGTTAATTTCCACAGTGCATTTGTCATTGTGCAAGAATATACAATGTGTTTCCAGATCTGTCATTAATGCCAGCTCAATAGAATAGTGTCAGAATGATTATGACATCACATTTGTGCAAATTTCAGATTTCTGATACAAAAAAACCTAACCTGAGCCCCATTTGTAATTTTTTTTGCCCCTGCATGTTGCTTTCTGCCTGAAGGACAACATGGTCCAGGCTGTGAAACTATATTTATGGTTCCCCCTGTGGGTGGGGACCCTTGCTCTTGAGCCCATCTCCGACACGTTCAGTGCTCACATTTTTAAGCTTGTTTATCTAAAACAGACGTTTGCAGCTCCCTTAATAGAAACATCACAACATTACAGTATGAGGGCTCTGAGGTGGAGCTCATGCTGTCTGCAAGCTCTCGTGGGATGCTCTGGAGTATGTGCATCTGCCAGTCACTCCTTGTCAGCTAAGAAGGGTAGAAACAAAAGCACGGGCAAATTAATTAGGAAAAGGGAAGACCCTCCTTCTGCCCTCTAATTCAAGCTCTTTGACTAGAAGAAGGAACTTCTTCTATTTACCCCAGCTCCCCATTCATGAAGAGCTTCTCATTTCTACCCCATGACACACACATACTATTCTTCATTATTCTGTTACCCACCAATAAATCCCCAGAGGAAGGAATCTTTTCTTCATTTGGGAAGTGTAATTAAAAGCCTTTGACTTAAAGCCACATTTCCATATGAAACTTTTGTGCTTGTAACAAGTATCCCTTAAATCTAGGTGTGCCGCTAAGTCTGTATCTGCTGGGGAGGAAACAGGGAACCATCACGTTTTTCTGCTGGACAGCAGATGTTTCCCTGTAAACAGTGATGGGAGCTGGAGCACAAACCTCCTGACTGTTCAGACTGTTGGTTGTTTGTGAATGCTGAAGGATGACCTCGTGCTTTAGGATGCTGCAGTTGATATTTCAGTAATGGTTTCAATACCACTGCTGCAGTGCATGTGCAGTCCCACTGCCCTGGTGTGCTGGCTGTCAGGGTCACCTCATCGCTGTGGGACTCACAAGGAAGATGAGGCACCTCCGACTTTTACCACATGTTGCAGCTGAGATGCTCCAACTACAGCCTCCCAACGCTGGTAAGAGTGACAAACCTCCCTGTTTGCCTGGATTGGTGTATGAAAATTGCTATAGATAAAGCAAGCCTTAGCAATAATTTCCTTATTTACAGCTAAGTTTCCAGCCTATCTCTTTTAAAGTAAGAAGTAGGGATATTGTGTTGTTCAGTAACAGTTCTGTCTGATATCAGTATTTATAATGACTTTATTAGTTAGATCATCAGTAAAACAACACTCCAACAAAAGTAGATACTGAGCTCCTCTGCTCAAGATGTTTGTTGTGACACTGCAGTTTTGCTGGTTCTATGCTCGGTGTGGATGCTCAGGTTCATACTGGTGTCATTATGGTGTAATAATCAAACACTTCTTGCTGGGTTGCAAGTCACCTGGCAGAGCCGAAATCCAAACCCTCCCTATTGTCACTTTAAGTTTAGACAGTAGTTAACAGGAGAGAAGCCCAAGTGAAGGTTTAACCAGAAGCTAACACTGACGTTTTTATCCCATTACAATCACACACACACTCAAACAGCCCAAACACATCAGGCCAAAGGGCACCACAAGAATTCAAACAGTTTCAGGCTCTTCTGCAACTGCTCAGCCATGTTGCATCTCAGTGTCATTAAAGAGTATTCAAGTCATCAATTCAGACACATAAGCTGTTCCTCTCCTCCCTTGATTAAACTGCATGGCCAGAGTAATCCTGGGTATAAAAGGTGTAATTTCCATAGGCGAATATCAACCTTTTTGAAGAGCGGTGGAAAGCTGATGGGCTGTGCTTTCAGATATCTACTTGCTGAGCTCTGAATGTACAGTATTGTTTATCAGATTTCTCAATATTTACTCTCGGTTTCCATTCCAGTAAACAGATGACATATTATATGATACTACCGTTCAAAAACACCCAAGGAAATGAAAAACAGAAACATCATGCAGCAGAAACCCACAGACGTGAAAAATGCTGAATTTAGGTTCCTTCCAATGCCTTTTCGTTCTGTCCATTATTTATAGATAACGTGCAGTTCATACATATTTAGAGCAGGCGCAAGCACCGTTGGCAGATAGGCATTGCTTGACGGGCTCAGACTCTCAGTATTTTTAACTCAGAACCTGTCTCCAACAAAGACAATTTCCAGATGCTTTAGAAGAAAGATTTCTGTAAGGGATGATAATAGGAAAGACAGTCCCTAAATCAAATTCTTCTTTACTGAAGGCTTGTGACAGGGAATATGAGGAACATACTCTGCATCTTTTGAAACTCATTTGAATGGAGAATGAGAAAATGCCCTGTTTATTCCCAACCCTGTTTGCATCCTGCAGGGCTCTGGCACGCTCTGGCATCCTGGGCCACTGAGTTGCCCAGGGGAATTCCTTTTGGTGAATGTGCTCAAGATTTTTCTTCTTTTACTAGAGAATGGCAATGGCAGAGCCTTCTATTTTACTTCATGTATTTTTTTCAATATTTTTGTTTATCTGTGTTGACAGACAAACCTACGGCACTCGGTGATGCCATTGCACAGGAGCTGGCAGATGGCCTGTCCACTCTGCGCAGTACAGCCCTTTGGCGACAGCCCAAGACAAAACCTCTTCCTTAGAGTATTTTGTCTGTGCTTTGGAAGCGAGGAGGACAACCCCTGAAATAAGAAAGTGTTTCCCAATCTGTGCTGTCTCCTGGTTTTAGCCACAGCGTCCCAGCATGGCTGTGGGGTGTGGGCTGTGGGTGCCCCTGTGGGGGCCATGAACTGCACTGGGTAACAACAGTGAGAGCTTCAGAGGAGACAGTGATGAGGAATGCAAACAAGTCCCTGGCAGGCACATGGTATGTGGCTTTTGCCCCAGAAAGGGAAAATCCCTCTTGCTTAATTGCAGGGAAGCTGTTGTTACTTTTGTATTGCACTCTCTTGTCCTTAATTAAATTGAATAATTTTACATCATAAATTGAGCAGTGCACCTGCAGTATGCAATATGGATTGGGCAAAATATTCATTTTAATTACACTAAATTTATTCAACCATGTTAATGCCAACAAATCCATCTGGCTGGAGAAGTAGAGCACAGTTTGGCATTTACTTCCAGGTATACAAAGTTTTGGTTTCTGCAGGCTGGGAGAAGTTGAGCCAACTAAGGGAATTTGACTGCAATGTTTGATTTAGCAAATTAATCTTAAGCCTCGAGAACATGATAATAGCAAATAAAGCTGTATCAACTTCACCTACCACAGAGTTACAGGGGAACATTTCCTACATTTAAATTAGCTTAATATGGAACCAGTTTTGGCAATGACTCTAATTCAGTAATCTATACCACAAAGGGTTAAACAAGTGAAGGGATTTTAAGTATTAATTTGATTGAACATTACTGTGATGCTTTTGCTTAATACAGAATATCTGCTAAAGATTTCTTTTAAAGACCAACTTTGAGCTTATCCATGGTGAGGTATGCATGCTTTTTTGTAATGAATAGAGTAAGGTCTCCTAACAAACTGTATTTGGTGTATGTACACTTTATTTTAAAATATCTGCTTGTAAAGTGATTTTAGTAGAGGATCTGCCATGACAAATGTCAGCAAGAGGATGACACTCCTTGTATTTCTATGATGGGCAAACCCAGACCCATTCTGCTGTTGTTACTCTTGTGTTTCTTGGTTTGTATTCATTTGTATTTGATTAAGAGCAGAAGTTTTATTCATTCCTGGTGCACAGATGAAGACAAACCATCCAAAGACAAGCACATTTTCAGAAGTGACAAAGCTGTTGGTATGAGCTTATTCATTCTGCATCTGGACTTCCAAGCGTCTGCACAGAGAGGAGGGCCCTATCTGAAAGAGCTGTGTGTTACTTTTTAAGGGAATGAGCAAACGTACAACCTCATTAACATGAGTTACTGTTGTTAAATAGCAGGAGATATGAAAAGAAGAAGCAGGTTGGCAGGCCCTTGTGGTTCGTGTGCCAAATGGATATGAAATTGAAGAGGTTGCCATGAAAAGAAAACTTGCGTATTGATTTAGAGTGTGAGTGCCTAAGCATAAACCAGAAATAGTTTAGGGGGTTAGGAAATATTGAGATTTGATATTTATTTCTGTGATTATGAAGTAAATTCTTCCTTTTTTAATAGCATCTTCTGTAAAGCTTCTTTTTAAAGAGGACAGTCCACTAGATATACAGCAGATACGGGATACAGAGAGCTCGGATTTCTAAAAGGTGCTGCAGATGTAGTCCCTAGTCCTGGTATCTGTGGTAATCTCACAAGTATCCACATAGACTTTGTCTAAGATATAAGATTTATAATATAAACCATAATACAAACCAGCTTCTTTATCAGCCATCTGCTGCAGTCTGAGGTTTACCCCAAGAAATAAGAAAGGTTACAGTGCTTTTTTCTCAGGTGAATTTGTGGAAAGCAGAAAACCCAGCCCCTTCTGGTCTTCAGGTCCAGGGTATTTCACCACGAAGCTCCTACTCCTTCACCAGAGAGCACCATTGCACAAGAAGCAATATCTGAATTACCTGTCATTTATGGGATGTAGCTGCCAGGGAAGCAAATCCCTTCTGACGACTGGGCTCTCCTGTGCGAGGTGTTGGTCAGACACGCGGGACAGGACCGCTCTGTTCCAAGGAACTCAACAGACTTGGGAAATGACAAATAACAGGTGACTGCTAAGAAGTGGTAAACAGAGGGATGTGTACATTGTGCATGTACATTGCATAGCCAGTGCTGGACGAGGGCTCGACTTCCCCCGGCAGGACACCGGTGAATCACGTCTGCGTCTGCCTTGCACCCCAGCGTGCCCCCAGCCTTGGCTGAGCATGTGTCCATCTCAGCACAGCAGTGATGGGTGCAGGGGGCTGCCAGGCACCCCTGGGGTGACAGCTCCAAGGCTGCGAGGCTGGAGCAGGGCATGGCAGGGATATCAACACAGCCCCCAAGTCTGTGACAGGAGCTACCTGCAGCAGGGGCTGTAGGACTACGCTTGGCAAGATCATTTCCAGGGCCCTTGGAGAGAAATCAGGTGGGAAATAATGTCCCTAAAGGAGATGCCACTGTGGAGGCAAATGGAGAAAAATCAGTGCCAATGGCAGCCCAGTAAATTAAGCTTGCAGAGTCAATTACCTGGTTCTCCAATCTTGGTGGCCACTGTGAGAATCCCTAATCTGGCAGATAAATGAGTCTGAAGCACCCAGACTGGCTGTTGTTTGAGCTGAGAGGTGAAGATGATGCAAGAATGGAGCCATAAGTCCCAGCATTGTAGTAAACATGAGCACAGCCCCAGGGCATCCTTTAGGCATGTGTTTTGTATACTGGCTTGTAGGTCAAGGGCCAGGGAGAGAATTCCTCACCTCATGCCGTGTCTCTGAAGGAGCAGAGAGGGATGGTGAATGATGCAGACACTAGGCTGCATTTGTGGATTGGGATTGGGATGCAGTGTCATAAGGGACAGAAGGAGCAGGCTGCACGTTGCTGTCTGTCCTCAGAGAGGGCAGACTCTGTCCATCTCCAGTGCAGAACAGAGCCCATGCTGGAAAAAATCTTGAAAGACAGGAAAGAAGGGGTCTGGTTTGGATCATCATTGTGGGCGAGTCTGCAGAATAGGACCAACATTGTGCTGGAGGACAAAAAATAATAAAGCCCTGTTTGTCGTCCTCTGCAGAGCACAGAGAGGTGGTGGGAGCTGGGCTGCTGCCTGGGCCCGTCGTGCCCCGGCCGTGGCCTGTGCTCAGACCCACATCACCCTGCAGAGGACGAGCACTTTCCAGTCTGCCCATGCTGGCAGTGTGCCAATGTGCCCTGAAGCACATGGCAGCCCTGGCAGGGCAGTGGGGGCAAAGAGACACCCAGGGCAGAGAGCTTTTGGTTTTATTCACTTTTGCAAGAGTGATGATGGACTGTTTGAGTCTGTCCAACTTGTCCTTTCCATTGCAAGTTCCCCATTCCTGGTTGCAGCGAGTTTTTCTCACCATGCCCTGCAGCTGCACTCCCGTGCGCAGGGACATAGCACCCTTTCACTCGATACATGTTTCTCAGAGCAGCTATATTTATAGAAGATTCAGGAAGGGGGAAGATGAGAGTTTCTGGTAGCCTTGGGCAAGTCACTGGCTGCTGAGACATTCCCCAGTACCTCGGTGCTTATTTTTGTTTAATATATTGCCCTTCTGTGTTTATTTTGCAGGTGTTTATTTTGGAAAGGTTTCTGTTTACATTTCTGGTTTTACGCGGAGTACACATATGGTGATATTTGCTTTGCCGGGACTTAGCATTCCTCCTCCTCCCCTTCCACCCAGCCCTGGCTGCGGCTGAGCCGCCCATTACAGCCCAACAACTGAAATGCTCCTTTTGCTTTCAGACCAGGTTCCCACCCACCAGCCCTCAGCCCCATTGCTCATGCAGCTCGGACAAAGCACTTTCATGCTGCAGAGCGTTTTTGAGTGCAGCTGATATCAGCACTCACCACCCTCTCCACCTCCTGGCGTGCCAGATGAGGACAGATGTTACATTCTTCACATGTAAAGCATCCAAATTGTGTCACTGCTAAAGGTCTTTTTCCCTTTTCTGTCCCTCCTCATGCAGTGATCTGGGCTCAGTGGGTCCCCACCAGGCTGTGCCCACACAAACCTGGCTGTGGGGTTTCCTCTGGTTCATCCTAAGGTGGTAGAAAAGCAGATAAATTGGATCGTCCACGTCCTGCCTGTGAAGTTAGGTTAACTATTTCTGCAGAGGGAAGGAAGCCACTGTTGACCTTGCACATGAGGTTGCCCCCTCTGTGCCAGCTGTAAAAAGCAGAATGAGGATGTGCTACATGCCAGCCATGCTCTCTTTTATATCATTTCTCCCACTAAAAACCATAGATGAAATTTCAAGGAAATGTGGCATAATATTTGCTCAGCTTTCGCTTGCGGATGAGCTCACTTCTTTTCTCCAGTCTCGTTTAGCAGCAGGCTGTTGTCAGTGTTACCACCATTTCGCTGGCATCTGCTTTGTACTTCTCTTGTTGGAAGCTGTGGGTTCTCGACCTCTTGCCCAACGTGTGAGCTTTGCTCTGCAGTCATTCTCTTACACTATGCCGCTATCCCTTGCCCTTTTACAGCAGTCTCTATCAGTTTCACTAGGAAAAGTGGTGCCTGGGGCTTTTGCTTACGAACCCTGAGCACCAAGCCTATGATCTGTGTAAAATATGTATTAACTAAATGTTATAAATAATTTATATATTTTATGCCCACTTGATCTTTAAATACTCCTAGGTTGTGGAAATCCTTAGAATTGGCTATTTGCAAAGGTCTGTCTGTTTGTGGACCAGTGCATTAAAATTCTTTGTTTAATCTTGCCACTGAGCTCATGTAAAAAACAGAAGCAAATTTGCATTCATCTCCCTACCATCCTTGTCTGCTTAGAAGAATGAAGCAAATACAGGGAAGCCAACATCTAGGAAATACAAGAGCAGCAAGGTCAGGGTTTGAAAACTCTATGGGAGTTAGGAAATAAGAGCTAGAGCTTTCATTCTTAATGTGCTCACACAGCTTCGCACAGCGTCATAGTCATCTCATTTTTTTGTGATGGGTTCATAGGTCTCTGCTGCCTGGTGAAGACACTGCTGATAGCCTAATGCTGCAGGACTGCTCACAGGGTAAGTCAGAATCCCCAAAATGGTCCCCAGCTGCTTTTCAGACTGTAGCATCAGCACAGAAGCAAAGCGAGGATGGCTCTTGAATGCAAAAGATGTGGTGTCTGCTCAGTAGTAAAGACCTGCTGAAAATGCAGACATATTCTATGCTCTTTTATGAAAATATGCTGATTACAAAAACTATTATTTCCTTGTGAAGCATGAAGCCCAGTGCAAAGGCAAACTAGTGACCCATAGCCTGCAATTCCTCCTCCTGGTGCCACAGCACCCTGCTCGAGCAGGTGTCCTTCTGCCAAGCCTGCAGCCCCCGCAACCCCCCCAGGAACCCCTGGCTTTCCGGTGCAGCCCCAGCCACCTCATTGCCATTGTCACTTGGGAGGACATCCCTCTCCCTGTTTCCTGGGAGACTTCAGGTCTGGAGAATCCTGTCAGGCCCCAGCATTTCACGGATGACCCTTCCTTTGTCCCAGCCCTCATCTCCCCTGTGGCCACCAGACACCTCGGTTTGTTCCTCAGCAGCAAACAGATGATCATGCTCATTGCAAGGGGACAGGGGGTCACTCTGGAGACCCTGGCAACCTCACACTTCTTTCTGTGGGTTTTGTGACATATATGGGACACAGATGAAGTCAAAATGCCTTTAACTGCACTAGGAAGGCACAAATAGCTCTCTGCAGGTGCCTGTCTCCCTTCTGTCACTGTAGCAGGGGCTGAGGTATCTTGCATAGCGTCATGCCTGGACTTTGCATATGGGGTTTAGGGGCCATGGTTAAGCATATCTTATACATACTCACACACTCATACAATTAAAACCCATTTAAGACCATTATTGGTGAGCTCTGACACTTGAAGATCATGAAAAAAACCCTGAGTTATGCTGGTTCCAGACTGAAGAAATGCCAAATTTGGGATTTCTAATAGGATTTCTCATTGCACATTCTCTGAATTCATGCAATGTCTGTCGACTGATTTATTTTTACATAAATTTATTTGCAGAAACACTTGCTCCTCTTTCTCTGCACACCCCACCTGTGCTCAGATAAGAATTTTTGGCTTGGAAATGGGACAGTTTTGGTTCTGTTTTCAGATCCAGCATGTTTGCAAAACACTTAGTGATGATACACATTTTAAAGTTAATTACTGAAGAGAGATCGAAGAGGTTTTTCTTTTATATATTCCTGCAAATGTGCCCCACAGCTCCATTTCAAATATTGTACTTGTTAGTCACTCAGGCCCTTATCCAACAACTTTTAATGTCAGTGGAAAGGCTGACGCTGGCTGCAGGAGCTGTTGGATTAGGTATTACAGTGCAATAGCACTGACACTTGCAAGATTTTTTAAGCTGCTCTTACTTGCATTATCCTGAGGTGTGGGGCTGGTCATGTCCCCAACTCCTTGTATAAGAGGGGGCAGCTCAGGGGAGGACCATGCTCCTCATTGCCATCCAGTTCCCCAGCTTCTCACTTCACAGTAATTAAGATATTTGATCCCCACTGCTCCAGTGGGGGCTGCTCCCAGCCAGCACAGTGATACAAAATAAGCAGACGTGAGGCCGGCAATCTTGCAGGGCAGCTAGCAGAGGCTGGAAAACCTGTGTAAATGCTCCTGCCACTCATGTCCCAAACACTCCTGTAAGTCAGTGATTAAGTGCTCAGGCAGCAGACGAGGGGAGGCTGCTGGGAACAGAATAGGCAGAGGTGTGAACGGGTGCAGGCAGCAGCATGTGTCTCTTGAAGGGCTGCAAATGTGTGAAACTGGGCTCTCAAATCATTGTGTCACTGCCTGAACATACCAGAGGTGCTTTTTTGTGCCAGAGCAGGCTGGGTGAGAAGAAAACTGCAGCCATGTCTTGAGCCACCTTTTGAAAACCACCCCCAGCCAGGCGCTCTCTCCACCATCCCTGCTGGAGTGGGGCTTTCCTCAGCAAGGTGCATCCTCCTCTTCTTCTTCCTCCTTCTCCTCACTGCCCATCCAGTGCGTCCCACCTCCCAGTGCTCAACCGCAGCCCAGCTCTCCATCCCTCTCCCCAGAGCCAGCTGATATTGGCAGTACATCCCTGCTCCTGATAGTTATTAAGCAGATACTAATTTAGAAAACATTCCTAGAACTTAGCTGAAATTTTGACATTTTGCATTTAAAGAGGACCCGGTGTGCTGCAAAGCAGCTAAAAGGCTGTGTGGGAGCCCTTTTACAGAGGTTGGTCTGGGCTGTGGGACCTCCTTAGGGTACAGTAAGCCATCCTTCATATTAATACTTGGGTTCTGGCCTCTGGGCGAAGGCACCATCTGGTCAGAGACCTGGACAGGAGGACACACATGGTCCATCATTTCCCATCACTGTGTTTGCGATGATGGTGGCTGCAGAGCCATGCTGTGCACTTCTGTCCCACCTGCCCCTGGGCTGCACATGCTACAGGTGTGCAGGTTATTTCTCATTCTTCCTGCCTTCCTGCTTCTGTGACAAGTGGTGGCACCTTTTCTTCCTGGGACATATTGCTCAAGGGTGGCTTCCCATCGAAAGGGATACAGGTTCACTTCTAATTAGTGCTCAAAATAATAGCAATGCTCTGTCTAGGCACAGTTTTAAAAGCAAGGTGGGAGGATTAGAAACAGAAATATATAGATGCACAATGTTCTGCAGTGTAGGTAAACCTTCAGTAGGGAGTGAGGCTGCTGAGAGGGGATAACAAATCTGCCTGTCTGTGATGTCTGCGGTGTTGGACACGCTGAAAACAAGCCTCAGTCTCCTGAACTGGTTAAGTATGTCAGCACAATGGAGCTGGGCTGAAATACCTTTTACGATCTGACTCTGGATACATTTCCACCCCTCTTGGTCCAAAATCTGTCTCTAGCTATGGTGAGCTAAGTAGTATGTGTCTGAAAAAAGCAAATCATTTCCAAATGTTTCAGGGTTGATCATAAACACTGTCTATATAAAGTTTCTCATAAATATCCCTTAGACTTTACTACTAACCTCTGATACAATTTATTTGCTGAAAACAAGGTCTGACTTGCAGCCGTAACTCTGTACCCAGAACCGCTGCTAGTGAAAGCAGTATTTAGATGGAGCATTATCTCCCTTATGTTTCTTGAGGCGCTCTCTCAGGGTTGTTTTTGGCTTTGGCTACTGTCGTGAATCCCTTCAGACATGCAATGTGCCCTCTGCAACAGCTGTGTGCCTGTCCAACAGGCTTTCATCCCACCATTGATTACACCTGGACAAGCTTCACCGGGCAGGAAAGCCCAGTAAGAGAAAGAATTAACTCTGCATGTTGAAGGCTCTGGCAGAAGGTAGGAGCTGCATTACAATTACGTTGCTTTTCTGTAATAGGGTCTCTGGTGGTACCACTAATGAAAATAACCACCCTATTGAATGCTTCAGTGCATTCTCCCCTAGTTCCACAGTAAAAGTCATTTGTATCATAATAATGCAGAGGAAGCAGGGACCTTCGAGCTGCCCAAACTCCACTGTTTTCAGTCCCATTCAGCCCTGGCTCCATGTGATGCAACTTGAGCCTCTCCTGGATCCAGCTGCTCTTTGGTACTCCAGGGAACTTCCAGTGATCTGGGCAGAGTTACTCCTTGCTTACACCCACGTAAATAGGAACGGGACTACAGATGATATATTTACTTTTTTTTTTTTTTTTTAACTGGCTGTGTAGCAGAGCCAGAAACAGAGACAGTTTTTGTTGTAGAGAAATACTAGATTTTTCCAGACTTCTGACACAGTTTTATCCTGTGAGCCCTAACTTCTGTAGTGTCCCTAGATCTCTTGTGTAGCCAGAGGCAGTGGGACCTAATCTCAGCACACAAATAACAGGCAGGAATGCCCTCCAACCCAGGTCCCCATGCTGGAGTTGGTTTGGCTGGACTCCTGGCCCGAAGCTCCAGCTCACAGAGCCGGGGTAGGAGATGAGCAGGGAACAGGCAGCTGTCAGGTCCATCTCAGCAGATTTGCAAGTCTGCAAGTTTACCTGTGCTCTGACCCAATTGCATTGGGTTGAACATTATTGGGAGAGAAAGTAGCAGGAACTGCTTTAACTTCAAGACTAAGGGAATGGAGCAGCATCCAGCACCTGAGCACAAGCTCCCCACACACATTGTCCAGGAGACCTTTGAGCAGCAAAGAGAGCTGAGCTGAAAGTGAAAGTAGGCACCAAACTGAAGAAGATCTTCTGCCTGAAAAGTTGTAAAAATGGAAAACAACTTCTCCATTTATGTTATCTCTTGCATCTTTTGGAGAAGAAGGATGAACAACTAGTTCATGCAAGATGTTGAGGGGTTGTAGGTCTTCTTGGCTGCAGTGAAAACACCTGAAACTTTGAGGTTTCACCTGGAAGATTGCTCCAGACAACATGGGAAATAATTCTCCATGCTTGATAGAGGTTTGAGGAGTACAGTTTGTGTTGGAGGACAGCCCAGGGACATGCAGCAGGCTGCACGCCCCAGCAGAGTCAGCTCCAGCTCCAGTGTGGATGTAATGGGTCTGGCTGGGATGGAGTTAACTTCCTTAGGTCAATCCACCACAACAGTTTTAACGGGCTCTGGAGCTGCTGTGTTCAGGGGAGAAAATTAGGTCAATAGGTTTCCCAACGTGCAAAATGCTCGGGGATGTAGAAGGCTGTTCTAAACGTCTCTGTCTTTCTTGTATTACCCTGGCGTTGAAAATACTGTAGCTCAATGGAAGATTATTTTTCTTTCTTGCCAATTTGCCAGTTTCAATTATTTTGACACCTTGTGGTCTGTTTCATGTAGCCTTTGGATTATGTGAACTCCAGCAGGACTCCTAATGCGAGTAAGGCTGCGGGAGAGGACCATGGCTTGCTCCATTACCTTCTGCAGTAGCAGTATGCCAGGCGGGGAACCATATCCAGGACCTGCCATACTGTAGCTTAGCTGCTTTTGCCCTATTTGCCAATCAAAATGGAATTTCTTTGAGCATACTGTCTCTCTGAGCATGTCTTCATCTCTTGTCTCGCTGTCCCCTCAAGTAGCTTTTGAAATTGCTGCCCAAGGCCAGTCATTCTGGCAGGTGGGCGGAAATTTCAAGGAGAACAAGTTCCTCCGTGTTTTGTGGAAGCTTCTGGCTTACTAAAAGAAGCCAAAATTAACAATCTCCCACTCAAAGACACACAAGAGAGAGTTCAGGCCTTCTTTATGCAGTTTAATCAGCTAAGAGCCACTGCTAGACCAGTTGTGCACTGTGTGATGAAGTCCACTGTCACAACCAGCATTATTTCTGATCCACCTAGCATGTCCAAAACCACTGATGTGGAGTAGCAGTGGGGTGAAGACAGAGCATGGCTGGCCTGTGGGCCTTGGGCATGAGCTTGGGACCACATGAAGGCAGTTTGGAAACAGAAGGGAAGAACTGGATGGATTTCAGAGCTGTCTCCAGATGCACAGAACACTTGGGAGCCTTGTAGTGAAGAGTCACATGGGATGTGGAGCAGGTCCGGAGTCACCGCAGTTGGGAGCACAGGGGCCATAAGATGTGACTCCAGAGTTCTTGGAACAATATATTTGAAGTTAAGAGTACTGCTGTTTGAGAAACTGTAAGGTGGGAGTCCTGCTATGCTAAGCAGATGGCTAGAGTAACACCATACAGGTGTATCCAGTGTTTCAGCAATACTTAATCACCAGCACCAAATAACACTTTTTCAGTAATCAGATAACAGTAAGTTTGCTTTGGAACTGTAGGTAGAAAAATACATTTTTTTTTTCCTTTTTCCCGTTTGCTTTGGCCATTTTCATAGCAAAACAGATTTATTTCAGTGAGTAGTGGAAATCGGTTCCTAGTGACGCTAGGAGCTTCACTGTTACCTCTACTTGCATTATTTTCAGCTTAGGGTTGCAGTGCTGATGGCTTAGCTGCTTGGATGACTGTTTTCAAAATCAGAGACAATTAAGATGATAAGACAAGGCAATGACTTTTCCCCCTTCACTTTGGCCTACCCCTTTTGGTCAACCACCTTGATTTAGTCCTTGCCTGTCAGTGTCAGGGTGGCACTGACTTTCCCGTTGTGTAGATGTTGTTTACTGTGTACCCCCAGCTTAACTCCTTTTCGCCCTCTGTGTTTATTGTTGCTAATCCACCAAAGACCTTAAAATCCAGCAAAATTTGCCCCTTGGCAACATGAAATCTCCCTCATGCAATCTATTTTCCAACACAGAATTTCCAGGAGATAAATTCAGGGTCATTTCATATTGTTTTTGTTTTTCATTGCCTAGTTATGAAAAGCTGCATGACAACTGTTTATAACGGTGACTAATTACCAGCATAGTGGAACTTGCTTCTTCTGCCTTTCAGGAATGACATCTCCTGCCTTTTTTCAGGACAGAAGTGCCTTTCAAAAGAGATGGATATGCAGACAGTTAAGAGAAGTCAAACACTCGAACTGTTTCTCCCCTTTATTGTGGGCTGTAGTTTCAAGGAACCAATGCTCTTTGCCAAACAATTCACTTACCTTGAAAATGGAAGTTTTGAGTCCAAGTCCAACCAATCCAGCAGCAGGGTAAATGAGGAGATGAGCCATTGCCTCCCTTGTATCCTCAGGGCAGTGCCTGTGGGACAAGCAAGATGTATTTGGGATCAGTGATAACCACTGCTCCATACCCTTGTGCCTTTTTGGAAAAGGTTTTTTAGCTCAGTCACTTTGACTGCAGCTGAAGGGGAAGCTAATAAGAACTGGCTTTGTTTCCTCTAGCCAGGCAGGTTTCCCATTCCCCAGGCACTTCCATCCCTTCCTCGTTTGAGTGAGTCTGTCCATCCAGCTCTTCCTCTCTGACACTGTGACCATCTTCTGTGCTGGCAACATCTTAATGGGTACACAGGCTGCAAAACGCTGCTCTTGCCAACAGTGATGAGGCAATGGAGGCAAGGGCTGGATCCACAGCACCCAGCTGTGGCTGGTCATCTGGCTCACTGAAGCTGTGTCCCTCTCTTTATGGTGACATTTGCTCTGGTTTGTTTTGTTTTGCCAAGTTTGGTTGCTGGGATTTAGCACAGCTGGACGACTTGCATTATCCCACTCAGAGATAACGTGGGAAAACAGCCTTAGTTTTCACTTGTTGTGAGGAGACTGGGGACAACTGTTGTGGCTGAACAAAGTCATCTCAGCAAAGGACGGAAAGGCACTTCACGCAATGAGGCCCTTCACTGGAAGGATGACATAGTTCTTAGTCCCTGTTAAAAACAGATGAGAGCAGAGAATGCAGCAGACACTGGTAACTGAAGCTCACAGAATCTGGCTGTTCCTAGCTTGCTTCCATGGATTTTTGTGCTCTACAGCAACCAAACATTGTCTAAGTGTAGTTACCTTCTTTTCTTGGTTTTGACGGTTTTTTTTCCATGTAAACCATGTGGCTTACAGTGAATTCAAACTGGTGGCAGGCTGAGCTCATTCCTGCCTGCAAAACACCGTGTGTGCTTACCCCCAGAGCCAACCAAATCAACAGAAAGACTGATAGACTGGGCTGTTTTGTAGGAGTCTGCCTTTACATGCAGGTTCATGTAAACCACTGCAGGACTCAGGGCTCAGCCAGCACGTACCTGTCTGCATACCAGGTGGGATACAGCCATGAAGTCACCTTACGTGCAGCGTTGCTTTTATGAACTGGGGTGTTGAGAGAGAAAACTGTAACATCAGGTCTGGTTGCAGGGAAAGGCACCCAGGAGAGAGGTAAAGCACCAAGTGGAACCTGAAAAAGTCTAAAGTGTTCGGCTTAGTATCTGTGATCCTAACATACTCCGTGTTTGTCATCACCTGTTGTGAGGAAGTGGGAGACTACTAGAGAGGGGCTCTGAGAAACCTGATGTAGTTGAAGATGTCCCTGCTCATTGCAGGGCCGGAGGGACTAGATGACCTTTGAAGGTCCCTTCCTAAACTATGGGAAACCTAAACTATTCTATGATTCTATGAGGAGCTGGTTTGTTCTGCTCTCCCTGGAGACTGACGGCTTTGGGTTTTGTTGCTGCCCCACGTGCCTGACAGTGCAGTGACTGCCCCCCATGACAGTGCCAGGCTGTGCTGGGGCTGCAGAGCCTGCGGTGTGAAAACAACCCATGCCCTTGTGGTTGTGAAAGTGCTCTGGGCTTGCGCCACAGGTGTGTGACTAAACGGCGTCCACATGTCTGTCCTTCTCAGAGCATGGTCAAGGACATATGCAGGTGCTGGAAGTGCCAGCTCTGGGGCTGGAGAGACGGTAGCAGTGGGTGCTGGAAAAGGCGGGAGTGAGAAGTATGTTCTCAAAGGGATGCAGTCTTCTGCTGGGACTGGAGTCAGTACTCAGGCACAGCCAGGTCCTCCCCATCAGCTTGGGCAGAGCTGGTGCTGAAAGGAGGTTGCAGGGAGCTGGGTGTCAGTCTCTTCTCCCAAGTAACAAGCAATAGATGAGAGGAAATGGCCTTAAGTTGCACCGGGGAGGGGAGTTAGATTGAATAGTAGGAAAAATTTCTTCATGGAAAGGATTGTCAGGCACTGGCACAGGCTGCCTAGGAAAGTGGTGGAGTCACCATCGCTGGAGTTGTTTAAAAGATGTGTATAGATGGCACTCCGGAACCTGTTTTAGTGGTGGTGTTAGGTTTACAGCTGGACTCAATGATCTTGAGGGTCTTTTCTAACCTAAACAATTCTATGATTCTATGAAGTAGCAGGGATCCTCCATGTCCCAGCATAGTACCCTCTCCAGCTTCTACTCCTGTGTTTTGGAAACATACCACAAATTTATAACCATTTACCTCTTGGGTATCATAGTGAGAAAGGGGAAAAGTACATGTTATCAAGCAAGATGGCTGGTGTAAGCCAGAAAACAGATGCCAAAAGTGCTTTCATTCCTATCTCTACAGTAGCTACTGACACCGGCAAATCTTTCTCTTTTATCTGTGGAGGAAGAAGTTAACAAAGGGCCTGCCAGAAACACCATACAGTGATGCATGCAAGGACAGCTAGTTCTCCTCCAGAGAGGAACTCCAGGGCTTTCTTCTGAGCTGACCTTTTTGTTCTGCTCCGAACCCTGCTTGCCCACTGATAAAAAGCCAGGTAAAGCCTAGCCACTTAGACGTTATCCATCTAGCACTGAGGAGCTGCTGGGCAGGCTCTGCATGATTGGGAGGGACATAGAGATGTCTTCATCAGAACTGACAGGGAAATGACACAGAGTCAGTTGTTTATTCTACCCAAATTCAACCCAGGTGAGATTTTCCCCTGTGGCCAGATAGTAGCTGGGTGACAGGCCAGGACTGGGTGAGGAGGGGCGGACAGTGACCAGCACAGCCTGAACCCCCTCGCCCTGGTGTTGTCTTGGGGACAGGGTGTGGGAAGCAGCCTTGTTTTCAGGGAAGGGACACAGGCATGAACTGGGCTCACGGGATCGGGCTGCAAAACCCCACCGTCCTTTGCAGAGGAAAACAGGTCTGCAGTGCCAAGAACTGATCTGCCTCCAAGCGCCTTGGAGCCATGGATCAGGATTGCAGCATCTTCATGAAGGAGGCATGATGTGATACCCTCGTTTCTGTGGGCAGTGAAACACCACGTCAAAAGTGTGCTGAAATTCATTTTTTAAAACCCAAGCTATTCACACGCTGGTATATTTAACAGGAGTGTGAAATAGTATTTCCGTGTGAGGGTGCAGGCTGGTGATTTGTTATTACAAATTAAATACTAGCAGCTACTTGGATAAGATAAGCTACACAAAAGTGGATGGCGGCAGCTCAAGGAAAGGGTGAGGAAAAAGAGAAGGAAAACAAGGGAGTGGAACCACAGGAAAGGAAAAATAAGAAAAAAAAAGCAAAAACATTTGAAATATGCCAAGAGAGGAAAACACTGCGAAGATTTTCTGAAAAACTAGAAATGTTCCTTTTTCATATAGGTGGGACTAAAATACAAATGACTGAATTCCTGTTACTGATTTCTACTCCATTCTCCTTACTGAAGAAGTATTTATTTGGGAGCCAAAGGATATTTCTATCTTGTTTCTTTGTTTTTCTGCACTCACTATCGCTGTATGCATGGTTGGTTTCCACAATGCTGTCAGGCACTTGGGCTCTCATCCAGCAAATACTTAAGCACACGTGTAACATCCCAGCGGCATAAGGTTATCCATGTGCTTAGATGACTTTGGGTCAGGATCTTAATATCTCTGCAGCTCAGATGTGACTTCTACACAGCAAGGAGGAGACACAGAATAGCTAGACAATTAGAAAATGTTATTGTGAGACCACAGAGATCTTGGCAAGAGGGCTCAGGGGGTAATTTGCTACCTGAAATATTATTTTGGTCCAGGGAAAAAATTGGTAATTCAATTATTATCCAGAAAGTGCTGCTTTCAGGCACTGGAAGTAATCAGCAAATTTAGTCCAAATGAGATAGGTTAGGTTAAACTGTGCAAGCAGCAGAGTTTGAGAGGAGAGGGGGGGGCTGTGCTTCCCGGCCAAGAAGTCCCCACTGATGAGGGGCAAGTGGTGGTGATCCCCCCTGCCCACACAGCTCTTTGGTGAAGTTCCACTGCAAATGAAGACCTTTGTTTCCAAATATCCTTGGTTTGTTTAAAAAAATGCCCAAAACGCTTTCTTTGATCCAAAGTGATTCTCTTTTTCCCTGAATGTTGCCAAGTAATCAATTCTTCTTTGATCCAAATGACTTTTCCCTGTTTTCTTTCAGTTTGGGCCCTAGATAAGTGCACACAACTCATATGCGTCAATTAGTGGAAAGCATCCACGTTCAGCAGCGAAGTCAGTCTTCTGGCTGGTCCCTTAGGAGGTACTGATCGTGATTACTAGATGAGATTTTTTTCCAGCTCAGTGTATTTCAGTTTCCATCTGCTCTCTTAAGGTTTTTGAGCTGGTTTCCTGTTGTTTCCATCCAGCAAGGTGGGATCCCTGCAAGGGTGATTCCCATCCAGCCTACTTGCTTCTGCCCAGAAGCCAAATGTTGGCCAACCTCAACTCCTCTTGCTCTCCTGACCAAGGTTTGGGACATCGCTAGAAGTCCTTTCAACAGGTGGGAAGGGATGAGGCCACCCCCCTGGGGGAGGGGCTCAATGCTGCAGGATCCAGCAGTGCTGAGACAGTTTCTGGGCCAGGGAATGGGTCCTGGTTCCCTTTAGCTGCCAGAGTGTATGTAGTCCTGGAAGATGCGTGAGGTGACAGAAAGTGAGTTTCATCTTACTCACAGTTCAAGATGATTTTCCCATCTAACCAACAAGTAGTGTACAGTGACGATGAAGAACTGGCTCTGCATTGCAAGGGAAATCCAGGAGAACAGGCAGAGAGGAGAGGACATGGGTAAACCAGCATAGGGGAGAGGATGGGGGAGGGGTGAACCAGAATGATCAGCTCCCACGAAGAGGCAGGTGAGAGAGTTGGGGTTGTTCAACCTGGAGAAGAAAAGGATCCAGGGAGACCTTATTGCAGCCTTTCGGTACTTAAAAGGGGCCTAGAAAAACGATGGGGACAGACTTTTTAGCAGCGCCTGTTACGTTAGGACAAGGGGTAATGGTTTTAAATTAGAAGAGGGGAGATTCAGTCTGGACGTGAGGAGGAAACATTTTATAATGAGGGTGGTGAAATACTGGCACGGGTTGCCCAGAGGGGTGGTAGATGCCCCATTTCTGGAAACATTCAAGGCCAGGCTGGACAGGGCTCTGAGCAATCTAATCTGGTTTAAAATGTTCCTACTCATTGCTGGGGGTTGGAGTAGCTGAGCTTTGAAGGTCCCTTCCAACCCAAACTACTCTATGATTCTGTGTGCAAACAAAAGTTTTTAAAGAACCTGTGAGAAGCTATTGCATATATCTCAGAAGGAAGAAAAATCAACACAGTGCTGCCTAAACATAGATTATAGCATTATTTAGGCTCAAATGCCAGCTAAATAGTTGCAGACTAAGTGATGCTTTCTACAAAAAAAAGCAGCTCATGATGCAAGAGCTCTCCACCCCCCCTCCGAGGCACCCATTAGAGGTCTTTATTAGGAACGAGTCCTCACTGCTGATGCTCACACCCTCCCAGAACCTGGGTCTGGTGGCTCTTCTCACTGCTCAGATGGACACTGAAAGTGCTGGCGCTCTACAGGAACCCCATTCGCTTCTGAGAGACGACTTGTTCACCCTCCCTGAGAGCAGGAATTAGTGGCACAAAAGAGCTATGACAGATATATGGAGAGCGTAGGATTTTCTTACAGTGCTGCATTCCTGGGAAACCATCTTCCACTTGATTTGACTCGAACAATAATTCTTGCACTGGGCCACTTTCAATGAATGGGGTGGGCTGAACCACTTTCCCTTATTGTTTTTATTTCAAACCCCCCTGTGCTGGAAATGCCATGTCAGCCGTATCAAAACTAAAACGTCTTTTTCTTTTTTTTTTTTTTTTTTCCACCCTGTTTTTCTGAAAGAGCAAAACTCAATGTGACAACATTTTGCTGAGCACTGTGTCTGTCTCTTTTTTATCTATAGATACTGATGTCAACAGAAACATTAGCAACTCTTTCAAACAGCAAGATGCAGAGGCCAGCAAAACACGTGGTTTGGTGGTTTTATATATATATATTACATTAAAATTATGCATACTTTGTTTTTTTCTTCCTTTTATTTTTAAAAACATCTTTAAAGTATTGAATGTTCAAGGAAGGATTTCGAGATGAAGCACTTTTCTAAGTGTTGTTTGGTAAGACAAAAGCCAAGAGTGGATTCTCAGCTGCTTACATGGATGTGCTCCTTTCTGAGAGCAGGGTGGCTTTGCTGACTGACACCAGGGACGATCTAGTCTTTTATGTGCTCAAAGATCAACCCATATAGAGTTTCTGGTCCCTGTGTGTCTTCCATTTTATGGGCAAACACATGTTATCTATTGTTAGCTCTGCAGAGCCAAAAGAAGTATGGGAGGAAAAGCTGGATTGTGTCCCACCTTTTAGCACTGTATCTGCGTGAAAGGTATTACATAGGTCCCAATACTTGTATTATATAAGTGGTTTTAGGTATTACAGATATCTGTGTGTATATTATGATGCATAACACCGATCGTTGCAGTCAGTGAAGCTCTGGCAGACCATTCATTGTGCTGAGGATGAGGGAGCCAACCCATGTCCCCTGGCAGTGCCTGCCACAGGTCCCAGACATGGAGGGTCTGGGAGCAAAGTGGGGATCCGAAACACGGGATAGAGACCTTGTCCTGTGAGGCACCATGTCCCCGTAGTGGGAGGAGTGGTGTGACTCTTTGTACCATGGTCCCAGGTGGAGGCAGCACATTTGTCTCTCAGCAGGATTCAGCCTTTAAATATCTTTTATGTATTTTTCCAGTCAGTGCTCATGTCTCATTGCTTTGCACTCACTTGGTTGACTGACACTACAGAAGAGACTGGTTTGGCATTGTGGGTTTTACTGTGAAAAAGTTCAATTAAATCAGGGAGTACAGGCTTTCCCACCACTTTTAACAGGGTTCTTTGGCCCTCTGAGGATGAATGCTCTTGCTTTCACTTCTGTCTCTGCATGGTGTGAAGGTCTAGTTGCAGAAAGCTTTGTGGCTTATAGCAAGTGCTGGGGAGAAGTAGGGATTTCAGCTGCAAATACAGAAAATCTCCCTGTGGAGGGGTCGTCCCCAGTTACCATCAGTGGGGAGGCGCAGCCAGACCTCCACTGAGCCCTGGGAACTGGGGACTGCACCTTTTAGGCTGCCATTATCATATGATTTTTGGACCGTTGGCCTTTTTTTTTTTTCCACTTAGCATCTTTTAACTGGCTGAAAATTATAACCTTTATAACCTATAATTAATACATCCTTATGAACACTGAATGTGGTTGAAAAATCCCTCCAGGATCTACTCTGCAACAGAAATACCCTGTAAAGAAGACGGAAAGGGTTATTTTTATGCTGGACATCAGAGGTGCTCTGCACACCCATATGTCTGGAGGCATGGAGGACCAGGCTCAGATGGGAGCAGAGCAGATGGGGGTCCTCAGGCGACTGCTGCAGGGTGCTCCAGTGGGATCTGGCCTGGCCGCTTCCACCAGCCTTTCAGAGAATCAGCAAAATGCTATCGAAATGTTTTGTGACCATTCAAACGCATGTGTTGCGTTGTCTGCTTTTGTGAAAGGCCTGTAAAAGAATCAAAGACATTAAAATCATGTGTGCACATTTTTGACAGGCTAGTAGAATGTAATGCTGTATGTGGTGTTGAGGGATATATTTTTAAACTGCAGTCCTAAACTTTCTGTTGTATTTTACAAACATTGCCATTAAGTGAAGGAATACATCTTTATGTCATAGCACAGTTTTATTGGTGGGTGTTGACATGAAGTTTCAGCCTTCTATAGTGGATTAATGTATGTGATTTTATGTAACACATGAAGTAATATGAGTGGGGTTTTTTAAATTCATAACATTATTATTGTTCTGTTAAACTGTCACAGGTTTCTCAGCTAATTGTGAGTATTTTCTTTTTAAAACATGAATTTTAGACAGAGAGGGCTGCTTTGTTCTATTGCAATAACTCTTTGAGCCCTCTTCACTGCTTCGTACCACAGCTCACGATCCCAGAGGGTATTTTCCTCTAACATGAACTGGCCCAGGAAGGCCGAGCACAGCCACAGCGCTGGAAAGGTGGTTTATAAGCAATGCTAGAGAGAAAGATGCATGTCTCATTAAGTGCTACATATTCCAGTGCTCGCAGCTGTTGCTTTTGAGATAAATGTCCTGAGTGCCTGCTGGTCTCATACTCGGGAGTGGGATGGAGAAGGATGATGGGGGTCAGTGGTCCCCTTGCTGTCCACCAGCCCCTCAACCCTGCCAGCCTCCTTCTGCCTCAGGCATGGGGAAACCCTACCCAGCACCCCTTCATGCCCTTTCCCAGGTTGTCTTTTCATTTTTATTATTTTCTCTTTCACCTGCTGCAAAGGATCCAAAGCCAACTTCAGCTGAGGATGCCCCAGTGTTTGGGCTTGCAAATCACATGCAGCTTTACATCCACTTTCACCACAGACATCTACTGTGGCTGGTTCCTGGTATTTCGTATCTCAGGCACCAGTCAGTACCCATCACTGACTCAGATGAGCATAGTATTTTCTTGTGGCTCACTCTTTGCCTTTCCTCCCTGCATCCCACAGGTGAAAGTCTCTCCCTCCTCCCTCTTGCCCCTCATGTGTGTGCTGCAGGGCTCTGGCAAGAGGATGTGCAGAGAGAAAACAAGGAAATTTGGGGAAAGGAGTGGATTTTAGCTAGAGTTACAAGGAAACCTGAGACACTGGTGTCATGTCTCTGCCTGCAGGATGAGGCTGCAGAGGTGAGTCGGAGCCAGGTGGAGACAGAGCACTGCTTCAGCCCCTTCCCCAGATGCTTTACCAGGAGCACCGCAGGCAGGAGCAGGAGGGGCTGGTGGCCAAGGCTTGGGGACACGAGGCTGAGCTGGCCAGGCACCTCGAGGAGCCAGCCTGCAGCCCCGCACATCTGCCACCCCGCATTGCTTCGGCACGGACCGCTGCTGTGTCACCCGGAATCTGAGCAGAGATGCTGAACACCAAACACGTGTCTCTGTGGCTGTGAATAAAACCTCAACTGCATGTCACTTTGAAATACCTTAATTTCAGCCAGCTGGTGCAGGACCTGGCTGTGCATCACTGAGGTGCCCCAGTGCACAAGGAGGGCAGCACTTTTGCCCTTTTGCTTGGGTGAACTGGGTGTAAAAGGTTTTGTTTTTCTGCCGGCAGCTGGGGATGCAGGAGGAAGAGGAAGAGGGAGGTGCGTTTTCTTATGGTGACAGGGTTAAGAGAGTGTCGTCAATGGAACCAACCCCCCAGTGTATCCAGCTCCAGTGAGCCCTCAGTGTTTGGGTTGTCCGGGTGCCCGGGGTGGTTGCAATGTGCGCGCAGTATGACAGATGACCTATTGAAATAATTTCGGAGTGGTGCTGGGGTTGCCAGGACAACTGGTGCTCCCTGGGCTTGCGCTGGCCCATGTGACAACTGCCTTGACGTCAGCTGGAGGCAGAGCCTGCGGTTTCGGCCACGCAGCCAAAGCCTTGTGAGAACCTACTGGATGCTGGATTTATCCCCGCTGCCACCGCCGCTGCTGTTTCTCAGGGGCTGCCAGAGCATGGACTACTAAAAACTTGCATTTCTGCAGTGTGAGGTAACCATTTGCTTTATGTTATCGTCAGATATTTCTTTTTTTTTTTTTTTCCTTTAAAATAATAGGATAGAAAGCAGCTTATCGTGACTGATTTTTTGTTTCACTTGTTTGTTTTGGCTGGAAGTTTGCCTTGATGAACAAGCCCGGCACTATGAGATAAATGCAAAGCAGCTTCCAGTTACTAATTCTGTGTGTAGCTGGCAAAGTGGAGTTAAATTTAGATTAATGATCCATGAAAGGAGAATAAAATGATATTGTACTCATTTGACACTTTAGGAATATAAAAGAACCTGAGTAATCTTAGGCTAATGCATTCGGGAGTTGAAAGAAATGATGTTTAGCTATTGTGTTAATTTGGACATCCCTACAGCTTTATACCTCGGTTGGAACTTGTATTTTTTTAATGCTGCCCAATTCAGGCGGGTTCGTACCCAGCGTGTTCAGTGAGGGGAGAGCCAGCAGCCGATGCAGCCAGGAGCAGTGTGAAGTCCAGCTCCCAAAGTTTGAGCCTTTAAATCATCTTTGTTCACACGGAGTCCCCGCAGCCCGTACGCTCCCCGGGCTTTCTGTCCCTCTCCTGGGGCATGCGGCGCTCTTGACCGTATAGTGTTTACAGAGGAAAGGATCAAGAGCTTCCTGAAAAATTATCTGAAATATGCCAAGAGAGCAACATTGCTGTAACACAAGCTTTTGCCCTCTTTCTCACACACACACGTATGGCTTGGTTTTTGCTTTTTTTTTTTTTTTCCTGTTGTGGGTTGAGTTTGGTTAGAATAGCTAAAAAAAGAACTACAGCATGAACAGCACCACAGTAACTGAAAAATTAAATGCTCTTTGGGTCTTTTTGTGAAAAGAAGAGTGAGTTTGTGTCAGTTTTTGCATTGCACTTTCTCCAAGGGGACTGTTATGGAGAAGGAGATCCTAAGGTTCCTGAAGTTTAGTGCCACAGGCTGAGTTTGTGTGGGAACATATACATTCTTTTGAAGAACAGATTACGGTTGAAGCATCATGTGTATTATTTCCTGGAAAAGTATGCCAGATCATTCTTATCCTCTCTAATTACACACTCCTGTTCCCTTCCTCCCAAAGTTCAAAGGGTTCATTGATAATCGTAATGATTTTCTAAAGAAGCTGCCACTCTGAAAGAATCACAGGGCTACAAACGAATTTAAAACATAGAGCAGTATAAGAAAAAAAAAAATTCTGATGTCACCAAATGCAGCAGAAGTAATGGTTTCAGAAAGGGAGCCAAGGCAGAGATTAGAACTGAAAGCACTTCTGTAAGGAAAGCTATGGCTTAGTGCTGTGGATTTCACTGCATTTGGCATTCTTAACAGAGCAATAAGGATAAATGCATCTGAAACCTCTAAACCATTTCACTTGGTGTTATCTCATGTGTTCCTTCCAGTTTAACTCTAAAATGTCACTGTTGGGGGGTGTGAAATATTTTCTTAAAAAAAATATTCTTGATATTATTATTAATTTTTAAAATGGATATTAATATTTTAATTTTTTTAATTAAATTCTTCAGCTAATACCAATGCATCAGTGCATGAGGAATCTCGACTGACTCCTCGTAGGTGAGATTAAGGAAGTTTTAGAGGAATCTCATAGCTTTGCTGGGGAGGTGCCAGTATCCTGAGCGCAGCCTTCCCGCGGGGAGCAGGGCCCTCGGTGTCCTTGTCCAGGAGAGCCGGTCACGGCTGCTCCCCAGCCAGCGTGGGGAGATGTCTTTCAGCTGAGGGCGTTCCATGCACCTCCACCGGCATGTGAGTCCCCCTGGAGTCTGGGAAGTGGGGTGGGAGGGGAGGGCAGGTGGAGGCAGCTGAGGGAACCCACCACCTTCCGAGGTCTGCATGTTTGCCAGCTTACATCGGTGGGACACGTCCAGTGAGGGACCGGAACATGGAGTGTGGGGACAGATTCAAGCTGAGTGGCACCTGCCATTCAAGAAAAGTCATTCACCTTCACATCTGGAGAATTTGGCTCCATGTATATCTATGGTCACCTGCCAGGTTTGACTTGAGTCTTCTGTGTGATAATGACGCTCGATGAGGACTGGGGCTTCACCTCATTAATTTAGGCTTGAACACAGTGTCCTGTAGCATTTGATGCATTGGAAACACCTGCAAGGTGAAAAATCATTGATGCAGCATTCGCTCAAGTGCTATTCATGAGAAATATTTTAAAAATTAAAAAAACTCATCTGCAGTTGTAATGGACATATCTTGCTTTAGCTTTACCGAGCACATCTTCAAAAGGCACTACCTTGACCTGAGCAAGGAAGACAATAAACTGCTTCTTGTTTTCCCAGAATATTCCCAACAATGTTAAGGCAGGAGGTCTGAGAGCAGAGTTACTATGGAAGCTGGTGAGTGCTGCTGAGGCTGCACAGAGATGTGTCCCGCTTGGCAGAGTGACCAGCTCTGTCCCCTCTCATTGAGTCTTGGCGACTTCAGGCACCCTGATGGGCTGGAGGCTGGGCCCCTTTGAGCCCCAGTGGTGGGGATGGCCAGGATGCGGTCAGGCTGGCAGCTCACGGGCAGGGCAGGAGTCTGAAATAAGTGGAAAATACAGAGGTCCCCACTCTGGGGAGAGGCAGGGGACAGTATGTAGGAGCCATCCTGGGGCTGTGTGCATCTGCCCAGTGATTTCATATTCCCATTTTTGCTGATCAGCTCTGTACCAAAGCCTTTCAACAAACACTTGGATTTTTCCTTGGGATCGTGTGAAGTCACCAGGCAATGTAACCCTAAGCATCCCGCTGACTCTGCCCTGCTGTGGTTTCAACCACCATGAGTAAATAATAAAGAGCATATAGGTTCCTTCCTACCAACAGGGCAGGGGGGAAAGGTGGCTGCAATCCATCCCTCATATTCTGCCCAATGCCACAACTGTCAAACTGCCAACCTCTTTGGACTTGAAATCCTCTGATATAAAGAGGAGAAAATGAGATGCACCCAGGCTTGGTGACACTCCACCTTCTGGGGAGGCCAAGTTGACCCTCATGTCTCCTACCAAACATATCATTTGCAAATGTCACCTCCTTGCATGCATGCAGGGAAGAGATGATCT
This sequence comes from Columba livia, assembly GCF_036013475.1. NCBI lineage: Eukaryota > Metazoa > Chordata > Aves > Columbiformes > Columbidae > Columba > Columba livia. The sequence continues at coordinate 140,654,371 of NC_088603.1, read as the reverse complement.
TTTCCAACAGTTTCTTTGACCATGGAGAAGGGTAAGCAGACCAGCAATTCCTGAGGAAAAAAGAGTACTTCACCTTAGGAGAGCCCTTTGCTAAAAACAGGACTGAGATCTTCTTGAGTCACTTCTCCCACAGCTGGATACAGCCAGGGAAATTAAAAACAGATGCGATCTGTTGATGCCTCTAGCCTAGTAATAATAACACACTCAAGCCTTCAGTGTGTTCTACCTTGATCTGGTTGAGTTGATGGGCAATGACAATCTAAATTTAGGCTAGAAGCATAATAAAACCTAAAAAAAACCTTGCAACATAGAGCATTTTTCAAACAGAAAGAGATTTCTGCTGTTTTTTTAAAGGTCCTAGCCACTACTCAAGGCAATAATTCGTAGGGAAATGAAATCCCCTGTATGGGGGGAATGGGGGAAGTAATTGTCAGACAGTGGGAACTGATGTAACTGATGTAACAGTGTGGAGTTTCAGGCTCTTAAATTACATATGGCAGAAGTTGTTTTCTGCCTTGCTGAAAATCATTATGTTGTGCTAATTCAATGTCCTGAATTAACATTAGCAACAACTGGTTTAAATGATAACTGAGCTGCAGTAGAGATTTAACGTGTTAATCAACAGTTGCTTTTCCAATTAAACACAAATACCGTGTATGTGGTACTCTGACTGCAACATAACAGTTGACCCGATTGTTGGTTCCAAGCTAAAGAAACAAGTATTCTAACTCTGGAATGTTTTTGGTAATCGTATTTTAGAAAGAATCTTCCTTGGTGAGCCAAAATCTATGCAGACAGCTATAGTCAGATAACAGTTAAAAAATAGACTATGTTCTGGCTGTACTTTTGCTGCTGTTAAATTTATCTTCTTAAATAGCAGGGAGTATGAGTTGAGGTTTGAGAAACAGTAATTTTGTAATTATTTTACATGGATCAAATTATTCTGTCATCAAATTTGCATTTCAGACAGCATTACAGTATGAAAATATAATTAGAAACTGTAATTCAGGAATTGCTGGATGTGATATTTCCCAGAGGGAGCACTGTGAAGAAGCTGCCCTCACTACAACTTTAGTAAATGTTGAAATCCTATAGGTGGAAAATGTGAAGGCAAAGCAGTAAAGTTCCTCACCCTTCTGCGGTCTCCACAGGCTGTCAACTTTCTGCCGAACTTCATATTTTTGTAAGATTCATTTCCACAAAAACATCTCATCATTAAGAGCTGAAGTGCTCAAATCCTGTTCTGCTGAATTTCAGTCTGGCTGTGCTGATAGTTGCTGAATTGCTTTCAGCCACAAAATGACACTGAGATAATGTAAGGATCTGATTTATGCACAGAAAATCCAAGAAGCTTGTAGTTTGGGCTGAAACACTGGTTTTAATTTGCCCAGAGCCTGGAATTCCCAGCAACGCCTCCTCTCACGGGAGAGAGCAGAGGATGGGTCTTGGTTTAGCTCTTTCTCTCCTGCTGTAATTCAAGACTTTTGCTGTACATGTTCACAGTGCTGTGCAAAGTTTTAGCCACATAAATCTCACTGGTGTCAATCCATAGAATTTTTTACTATTCCTGATATGATCTTTGGCTTATCATAGATGTATTAGAATCGTAGAATAGTTTGGGTTGGGAGGGACCTTCAAAGGTCACCTAGTCTAACTTTCTGCAATGAGCAGAGACATCTTCAACTAGATCAGGTTGCTCAGAGCCCCATCTAGCCTGGCCTTGGATGTCTCCAGGGATGTGGCATCTACCGAAGAAGGTATTAGCTGGAAACTAACACATCCTCTCATTTTAGTTGGTGTCACGGAGGCACCCCGTGGTTAGTTTAAGGGACAAAAGGGTCCAAAACAACTTTTATTAAACCAATGAGAAACAGGGTTTTAGCACTCCATAAGTAACTTAAATACAGGTTCGGATATCAGTTGAGGAAAATTATTAAGGGGCAGCAACTAATACAACAGGTGGTCCACAGAGTGCATGCACACGGCCTCACCCAAAACAATGCCAGAGCCGTCTCTGAGTCCGGGAGGAGTACACACTTGCCTGAACACGGTGCGGGATTATTTTAAAAGAGATACACGTACTCGTAGTGAGTACGGAAAATTAGTACACTCGTGATTGTGCAAGGGTAAGTCTATAATACACTAGCAATCCTGCAAGGGTTAATTTACTTACACGTGCAAATGTGCACGGAGTATTACACGTGCTTATGTGGAAGCACGGGAGGAAGATACACTCACGATTGTGCAAGGAAATAATTTATACACGTGCTCGTATTGAGCACGGAAAGTTACGCGTGCAAATGTGCATGGAAAGCACACGTGCTTGTACTAAGAACGGAAAGTACGCGTGCAAATGTGCACGGAAAGTTACACGTGCTTATGTGAAGCACGGGAGGAGAACACACCCGCGATTATGCGAGGATTAATTTTACACGTGCTCATATTGAGCACGGAAAGTTACACGTGCATATGTGCACGGAAAGTATAAATACACTCGCAATCCTGCAAGAAGTTTTACTCACACCCATGGTGGCGAGGCAAGCGGAGTCCCCATCCCGGGGAGGGGCGGTCTCAGCGGCAGCATCTGGCTCGTGCTCCAAGAGACCCGCGACAATGGGCGGAGTCTCGACAAGAGTCCCGTTTTTTATAGGCTGATCAGATCTGACTCTAGGCATTCCAGAAGCTTCTCTGCACCCCCACACTGGCTGTGGGGTGCCCCTGAAGCCTTCAAACATCCCACACACTGGCCGCAGGTGCCCAGAGGCTCAGTAGAGCCTCGGCACTCCCTTTTCCTAATGGCCCTGGCCAGGGTGCTCTGGGGCCAAACAAAAGAAGCTGTTAGCTTCAAGTAGCAGAGAGAGTGGGAGATTTGCCTCCTCCTTCCATACTGAAGGAGGGAGGGGGAGAGAGGGGGGTTTGCATCCTGCCACAGTTGGACTTCTGTTGATAAATCCCACCCAGTTTCACCTGACACACACACTTCTTTGGAGAGCATCATCCATGGCCAGTTTTTCCCACCACCTTTTGGGGCATTGGACAAACCCATGTCTGGAGCAAAGACTGTGATGCGCAAAGCAAAGCTGGCATTGGGAGGAGGCAGAAGCTGAGTGTGGAGCATGTTTGATGCTTCCATGTGTCTGTATGTCTCTCACAGTACTGCTGAGAGTGAATGCCCTTGCTCCTCCAAAGGACGTCAGGCCAGGGCAGGAAAAGGAGAAGTGTGGACCTGCAAACCCAGGACTGCATGGATAAATGGGCCGGCTGGTGACATGGTTCCTAGTGGCTCAGGGACACTGTCGCCTCCAGTGTGCTCTGACGAACAAGACCCTTTTCCCATACCTGCCAGGGACCACCTTCCTGAACCCACCTACACCCAGCCCTGGCACTTTGCCTGTGCTCAGGGGAGGGCATCTGCCCCATCGCTCGCATTTTTGGGGATGCACGTCCTGCAGCCTGGGTCTGGTATTTGCAACGTGAGAAAAGAGTGGGAGTTGTAGGGCACCACTGCAGATGACCTGAGAAGGGATTTTTGTTAGGAAAGGTGCAATAAGCCATGCTGGCTCTTTATGGATAAGTGGCCTCACTTGGGGAGCTCTGTGCAATTGCAGCTTTGCAGGTGACACATGAGCAACTCCTGAGCATCACACTGGTATTCTTGCACATTTACTTAGAAACTGCAGAGGGGCAGGAGACCTTTCATTCAGCTTTGTGCATGGAAGCAGGTGCACCCTGGGGCTGAAAGGCTTTGGAACATTTATACCTGCCACATTCGTTGAAAAGCCTCTGAGCAGTATGCCGAATTTCACTGCTGAGAGAAAGGGGGCTTGGGAGCATCCCAGAGCCAGAGTCGCCTGCTGAAGGGGCAGGATGGACCATGGGGCAAGTGGTGCCATGTGGGGAAAGGAGAACCCTGGGCAGGACCAAATGGCCAGGAGTCAGCGTGGTGGAGCCAGGGACAGGCTTGCTACTTCACAGTATCACAGTATCACAGTATGTTTGGGATTGGAAGGGACCTCAAAAGATCATCTAGTCCAATCCCGCTGCTGGAGCAGGAACGCCTAGGTGAGGTCGCACAGGAACATGTCCAGGCGGGTTTTGAATGTCTCCAGAGAAGGAGACTCCACAACCTCCCTGGGCAGCCTGTTCCAGTGCTCTGTCACCCTCACTGAGAAGAAGTTTCTTCTCAAATTTAAGTGGAACCTCTTGTGTTCCAGTTTGAACCCATTACCCCTTGTCCTACCGTTGGTTGTCACCGAGAAGAGCCTGGCTCCATCCTCCTGACACTCACCCTTTATATGTTTGTAAATATTAATAAGGTCACCCCTCAGTCTCCTCTTCTCCAAGCAAAAGAGACCCAGCTCCCTCAGCCTTTCCTCATAAGGCAGATGCTCCACTCCCTTAATCATCTTTGTTGCCCTGTGCTGGACTCTCTCCAGCAGTTCCCTGTCCTTCTGGAACTGAGGGGCCCAGAACTGGACACAATATTCCAGATGTGGTCTCACCAGGGCAGAGTAGAGGGGAAGGAGGACCTCTCTCTACTAACCACCCCCCTTCTAATACACCCCAAGATGCCATTGGCCTTCCTGGCCACAAGGGCACAGTGCTGGCTCATGGTCATCTTGTTGTCCACCAGGACCCCCAGGTCCCTTTCCCCTACACTGCTCTCTAATATGTAATTTCCCATCCTATACTGGAACCTGGGGTTGTTCCTGCCCAGATGCAGGACTCTACACTTTCCCTTGTTAAATTTCATTAGGTTATTCCCCGCCCAACTCTCCAGCTTGTTGGCTGTTCTGTGGTTATCGCTGCATTTGACCTGGCGGGGACATCTGGTAACATCACCCAGTGCCAGAGGTTGTCTGTGGTATAGGCCAGCCAAACCTCATGTGAAATAGAGCTGCCTGAGAGAGTCAGGAAAGCAAAATGCTGATTCTCTGTCATTTCACTCTCATTTGATGTAACGGTGGCAAAAAATGACTGCTCTCTCTGCTGGATGATGGGTTCAAAACAAGGCTGGAAAAACGCTGGACAGCCAGCCCTTGCACAGTACATGCTACTGGAGGACAAAGATTTTGTCTTTGAAAGTTCCATGCTTGTGCTTACATTATAGAGGAGATCAGGTTTTGGAGAGACCCAAGATTATGTGTATGGAGGTTTTATTAGATGAACAGATCAGGCAGTTTACAATCTTTCTCTCCAGAGAAGACAAGTTAAAGCTGAAGAAGGTCAAAGTTGGCTTCTTTCCTCACAAAATCTCTTGCTCCTAGAGCAGGGATATTCCCTAATTATGCCTCACACAGCCTTTCTGTGTCTCCTCCAGGACTGCAAAAACACAATGGATCTGGTTCATTTGAAGTGTCTAACTTAAGCTGAATAATGCTCAAAGGGACTTCAACCACGAAGCAATTCAGCCACGAGAACCTTTAACTCTGAAGAAAATATTCTGCTTATGTTGTGTGCGTGTTCCTAATGGCAAATCCAAGATGCCAGGGGGAAGCGAACACAAAGCCGTTGATTATTTCCACAACTGCTATATGCTTCCTATCACAACACTATTCTTTTGTGCAGAATGGCAGCATGATTGCAGAGTCCTTTTTAACTTTACCGTTTTAGCAAGTCCAGGTCCAATTAGACCAATTATATCTCAGCAGAAACAATGTATGTTGTCCTCTGGACCTGTCTGTCAAGTACCCTATTCATAGTTGTTTATCTTGCATGAGGTTTTTCATATAAAGTCATTCTGACCCTACTGAAACAGTCTCATCCAAAGGGTAGCCTAAATTTTTGTACACTTATTTCACAGGCTGACGTGAACAATAAGAGTGTAAAATTATGGCTAGCCAAGGATACATCTATAAGTCTAACAACTGTCTCCTCTTGCTTGAACATTGTTGTTGGTTTTACACAGCATGCAGATTTTACATTCAATTATTTCACTTCACCCTTCACTTTCCGTTATTCTACTGCTAAAAATTGAGAACATTATCAAAATTTGCAGTTCTTCCTTGCCACATTAGAGGGTTTCCTTAATCAAATCCCCAACGTGAATCACAAGGCATATAATGTTTGATGGTTCATGTTGTTAAACCACTTACAGCTCCGAGGTCTGTGTGGGATTATTTGCTCACTGAGTTATTGAAGAGCCACTGGGTAGTGAGCGCTTCTGCAGAAAGTCTGTCTGCATTTTGCTTTATCTCTGCTGTCAGAGCCTGATGAAGGAGCTGAGTGACTCCTGCCAAGGAAGTGCTACTCGTCCCAGCTAAGGTAAAAGCTGAGAAACAGAGCTAAGTGAAAGAGAAGTGCTTGGACTTGGGAAGGTCAGAGGCAGTAAAAAGAGGAACTCTTCACTTTCTGAAAAAAATACATATTTTTATTTTCTCAGACTTCTCCTGGAAGGAAAAATCCAGGGAAGAGTGTTTGAAATCTTCTTCCTGAAAGAAAAAAAAAATATTTTCTGAAAAATTCAGAAACAAGATTGCCTAAGAGGGAGCAGCCGTTGTCCCTGCTGCTGGCCCAGTGGCATCCGTGGGGGTCCCAGCTGATGCTCAGGCAGAGCAGTGCTTCTTTAGGAACAGAAAACAAGTGCTGAGACCTTAGTTGTTCTTCCTTCAGCAACATCAGGGCAGTGGTTCCACCGCATTTATTTCTTATTTTGCCTCTTGTCTGCTAGGTTTTACCCACGTGGGAAGACAGCCTTTTGTCAGGAGGACCTGCAGAGCTGCCCACAGCGGTGACCCAGATGTCACCCATGCCTTCCCTTGGCCTAGGGCAGTGGCCCAGGTGTCACCTGTGCCTTCCCTTGGAGCAGGATGCTGCAAGCGAGAGAGCTGTGACCATGCTGATCAGGGCTGCAAGGAGACCTTGCAAACCTGGTCATACTGATGGCAAGGATAAATGAGATCTGGCGAAACAGCAGTATAACATGGTCCGTGCCAGCTCAGTGGGGGTCTCGGTGAATTTATTAAGTTTATAATGCTCAGCTTGATCAGCAGCCTTGGCAGATTCAGTATCTTTTCTTGCAGAAGTGATGGTCTTTTCTGTGTGAACCATGGGCAGCAAGCTGCTCTGCAAGGTTAGATCCCCCTCAGCTTACCACGTCCATGTAGTGCTTGCAGTGCCTCAATAAATACCTTGCTCCAGAGATGACAAAAGGTGACGGTGACAGAAGAGCTAGTAGGGTGGCTGCTTGCCTGACTTTTTTTATTAGACACTGGGGCCTTTGCAGAAAATTCCACCTCATGTAACTGAGTGTCTGATTAAAAATTGAAGAGTATTTTGCTATTAGTTCACTATGTGTCAGTTCACAGCTCCTAGACCGGGATCCTGTAGCAAAACACACCTTTCGTGCGCAGGGCTCCCACCGTGCTTGCTGATGGCACTCCGGGCAGGGCGGTGGAGAGACAGCTGGGAGACAAGGGGTTAAAACAAGCCATGATTACCAATTGGAGGCATTTTCAAAAATAGCAGCTTTTCTTTTGTTTGCTGAATTCCCCATGCTTTTCCAGTGCTGTTCCCATTATTCATTTCTTTCCCAAAATAACATTTTTAAGCAGAGGAATGGCTTGAGCAAGGAGCAGAGGGGATCTGCAGCCGAGCTGGACAGCCACACATTCTCTTGTGTCTGCGCTGAGTAGGCTTGGAGCTGCCCTTGGGTGCTGATGGCAGACCACCAGGCAGGTGGCAATTCCCAGTATTTCAGGCAATTTTGCCTCCCCAGCAGCAAGCTTGGCAATTCCTTCCTGACAGCCCTCAATGGTGCTTCTCAGGGAAAAGCTTCGGGTTTGCATAGCTTGCAGCTGCCCTTGCAGAAAAACGTTTATTGTTCTTCTTTCAAAATGGTAGTGTGAACTTGTCTAAAAGGTTTCCAGCTACACAGGGGATGTGCTCGTAGCCAGCATGGCAGTAAGGTGCTCTGGCAGGCATCGTGTTCCTGTTGTCCAGCATCTTTGTAACCCAACTTGATCAGAAGCATCTCTTGCTGGTGGATGCTCCTTTGAAGGAGAAGGAGGGGAAGCCTCTGGGAAAATAAGCCCGAGGGAGCCTGGCCCCAGGACTGGTGATGCAGGCAGATCTCACTGACCTGGGATGCAGTCCCAGCTCTCGGGGTGCCTTGAGTGTCCTGTCCTTGAATGCTGACCGGAGAAATCAGCTGCTCCAGGGGGGCTCCCTGGCAGCACCCACCAGGGCTGACTGGGGACACCCCTCTCTTGTCCCTCACGTTCACTCACGCAGCCAAACACCGTAAGCTCTGGAAACAGGTGCCAGCACCCTTCCCCTGGGTGTTGTGGAGGAGGTGGTGGAAAATAAGACTTGAGAGGCATTAAAAATTAAATGGTCAGGGCAGCAGCTTGCTGTCACCACATCCCAGCAGTTCACCATTGCTGTGGCTGGCTGGCCACCCAGGTGCTGAGCGGGGGGTGAGGAGCATCCCATCCTCACTGCCCTCACTGGAGACCAGCCAGCCCTTGCACATCCCTGGTTGGGGAGTGGAGAGGAGCTGTGTGAAAGGGGCTTGGGCACAATACCCCCCAGCTCTGCCCACCACAGCCAGCAGCACCTGCCTCTCCATGGAAATCCCCGGAGTCATAGTGAAAGGCATCATGTGAGGAGGTGGCCAGACCCAGATGAGTCACCTGCCTCTTGGACAGATGCTGCTGCTAAATACGGGGTGCTGGACCAGCCATGCCACAGCCCTCTCTCTGGTTTGGGGTCTGGAATAACCCCAGTGATGGGCTTGCTTAGTGAGGGCAGAGGCTGAGACCACAGGGGCTGTCCTTGGGGGTGCAAGGGTCAAGACTAGCAAGGTTGGCATTAGGGGGCAGAAGGGCTGAACCCCACTGGAGATGGCACTAGGAGTTACCACTGACACATGTATGAAGAGCAGTGTCCATTGCAGTGGAGAGCAGGACCCACATTTATGCAGCATGGGAGCAAGGCTCTGAGCTCTGTGTCACTGTCAGCAGAGGGCTGCCAAAATCAGGCAGAAGCCTGGGTGCTATGGAGATGCCCCATCCCCTGCCCTCTTGTATCACCAGAAAGCACCAACACACGGCAGACATTGTCCCCCATTTGGGGCTGCCACTGCCCACCCCACCACTCCCACCCCCCAGGCTCTTCCTGCTGGCCTTTTTCTCCTGTGCTCACCAGCAGTGCATTTGGCCCTTCTTGGCATGCCAGTTCAGCTCTATGGTCTGCAAGTGCCTTGAAACCCTTTCAGAGCTCCACCAAGCCCATCAGAGAGCTCAAGACCACTTGCAGAGCATGTCCCAAATGATTTGGACCTTGAGTCCAGTTCATCATCCCCTCTCAACACCCCTATTCCAGTAGGTAAGAGCTTGCTTCCCCCAAGCCTTGACATTTTTTATTTTAGCATTACCATTCAAGCAGGTGACAAGCTATCAGATTTCCTGAGGTAATGTCTGTGTCTCTACTATGGACACAGGCTGTGTCCACACTGCATGAAACAAGCAGCATTCCCAGAACCAGAGCTTGGTGATCGAAACACTTGCTGTCTGGAGCGGTCCTTATCCCAGTTTTGCTCTCAGACAATTAATATCTGCCCAGCTGGTGCCCAAGCCCAGTCTTAGCCTGTGCCACTGGGCCTGTCCCACAGGGCAGATGGCACACAGTCACTCTTTGGGAAGGTGCAGAGTTCAATATCATTGGTGAGGGAACTTCTGTGCCAGTTGTCCTGTTTGCTGGGGAATGCCCCCAGATACATTTGCTTTGAAGTCACAGGGGATGTGGTAAATGTCATCTTGAATAACTGGATGGGATTCCTTGGGAACAAAAAAAAAACTTACAAATGGAAGTGGTTTTTTTCTGAAGCCCAGGGCTGGGGAGAGCTCTTGAGCTGCAAGCTCTCTCCACAGCCACCAGCAGGAAACCAGCCTGCTGGAGCATAACCAAAAGGCTGGCAGCTCCAGTCCGTCAATCAAAGCAGAGGGGTTTTAATAGGACCAAAGCGAAGGAAGTGAGGAACGTGGCTAGACGGAAAGATAAAGAAAAGCCTTTGGTCTATAGAGAAACAGGCTCTTTACTCAGCCACCTGTATAGAGGAACATTATCACGTGCACTGCTGAACCGACTCTGTATAGAGGTTTCTTTCCCCTGTGTATGGCTTTGATGCTGATTTCATGTCATTCCTTGGTATGTAAGCTTCATCTTGCCTGGTTCCATTTCAATCCTTTTCTGGTTTACAATCCTTTTATTTTAAAGGTGTGAAAAATGCAGAGGTAAATATCCAGTACTACACCCCTTCTGCTCCACAGTTTCTCCAGAATGAGTAAATTGTTAACATCTATACTAACCTTCTCAATGAGACACAAACATGACCCATTTTTATAACGCTACGTTGTGCCTGATGTCTGTTTCTAAACCCTCCCTCGCCTGCAGCGAGCACTATGAGCTGCACAATGCCACTGCAGCTCCCCGGCTGCCACCACTCCGAACAGCCCTGCGGCTGCCGTGCACCGCTGGCAAGTGTCTCGTATTGTGCTCTGCAAGAGGGGAGTGGTGTCCAGGTACTCGCTTCCTAAGACTTCAGGGTTGAAAGAGGTAAACAACAAAGGAGGTTTCTGAATGCAGCTTTATTACTGGTGCTTCTGTTTTTGCTGAATTCAACCTTTACATTTTTGGCCTTGGAACATAATGTCAGTGGGATTGGAGAGAGTCAGGGGAGCATTTACCTATCTCCTTGCCTGCAGCTTTTCAAATGGGTTTGATTGTTTTTATTACTTTCTCTGTTAGGCATGGAGTGTTTTCCACTTTCCCTGAATTTCCCAATCAGATCCTGTTGGTTGTGTCTCTGTTCTTGTGCAGCAGCCTCCCATCCCTGGGGATACCACTGCCTGGGTGTCTGGTGGGACAGGACTCACCTACTGCCTTGCTGCATGCTAGAAATGCAGCTCGTTTATCAGAAGTCAAGCAGAGGTAGGCTGTATCACTTGGTAGAGTGCAAGATCTGTCACATTGAGACTCTTGTGTGTCTTTATTCAAACCCCTCCATGAGCTCAACTGTAACCCCAGGCAAATCATTTAATGTCAGCAGTCATCCCGGTCAGACAAATGCAACCACAACTTTAATGTCGTCAGGTCCTTCCATGGAAGCCGTGGTATGGTGCTCTGATGTCGTTTGTAGCTTTACATCAAAGCCTTGCAGAGTACAGGGATATTGTCTGGGATTTTTTGAACACTGACATTTAGTAAGACAGGACTCCAGCTTTTAGTAAAGCAGGACATGGGCATGCCTACATGAAAGAGTAAAGTTTTCCCCTTTCACTTGAAACAGAAGTTGCTGTGTTTGTATTGCTCTAAACAATACAGGGGATTTAAGAAGACTAGCATTAAGACATTTTTTCAGAGTCATTGAATATGTTTTAATCCTTATTAGCCTTGAGCAATTGTCTCCTAGTGAATGCACAGAAGAATAGGTATTATTAAAGATCTGTCCTGTGCAGCCTACCATGCATTTATAGCTACACAACTGCTCTCGGTAGTGAAACAGAAATATGTCTTTCTAAAGGAAACTCAACAACAGGAAATATTTATTTCACAAAACTGTACACAAGTGTTTCTTCCAAGTATCATCAGATAAGAGCAAAAACCTTCTTAAATTTCTAGTTCCACTAAGCACCTGGCTCTAATGTACAATTCCTTGACTTTGTTCATATTTTTTAACCAAAATGTGATCCTGTTTTAAAGCACAGTTGTTTCATCTGGTAATAAAAGCCTGTTCTACCATCTGCATGTTTCATCAGTGTTTGCATTCCTTGTTCTGCATCATATTTTGCTTTTTGCTTCAGTCTTTCCACTGAAGAATTAGTGTTGTCCAAATTGCCACCGCTCAAGTGGACATAGCACTTCTTACTACTTAAAGCTGGTTACCTGATTCTGCTGGTGGATAATTTCGATCCAGATTTAATAGCATGCTAAATTTGCCCATGCAGGCAATACATGACAGGCTTTTCTCCCCATCATTGCTGAAATCCCCCAGCCCACTTGTTGCAGAGGTTTATGGTCGCTGCCTCTCAGACATCCGGCACAAATGAAAGTGGCACCATTGTGTGACACGCTCATTACTTCAGGCATTAGCCTTGAGAAGTGTTGGATAATTGGATGGTTTGTCATGTCTGTTTAAGCACATTATTCCTGAAACTGGTTCTCCTCCAATCAATAAAAGACTCCATAAAATTGTTTAAACACATTAAGGAAAATGTGATTTACTCCAGAAATCTTTATTGCATTTCATTATAAGCCACTGAATTTAATATACAAAGAAGATCACTTTAATTATAAGTGGCCAAAAGGAAGATCTATGCTACATTCCCACTAAGCAACTACCAGCAACATACACCTTCCCCATCTAATGCAGTTTCACAAACTAATTAGATTTGGTGTTTCTAATGGGGACGATGGTTAACTCCATTACACAACCCCCCAGAGGAACTGGCATCAGATGAGCTTGTTAGGTATTGTGGTATCTGTTCTCAGCTATTTTTTCCTGCCCTGAGGAAATTCGTGAGATGATAGCTAAAATGTGGGCAGAGAGTTCAGTCTATGAGTTGTTATCTCCCCATCTCAACTCCAACCGTTTTCACTGGACTCGGTGCTGACCTCTGGAAGCCCATCAGATAGCAGAGGACTGTGGTGTTCCTCTCCACTTAGAGACCTGTGCATGGGTAGTTTTTGTTTTACAAAGTGAAGTGCCTTGAAGTCTTTCATTATTGCTTTGTACTTTATTGCTATTTCAAATCCTTGGCAGATCGTTTTCAGAAGAGGAAAAAAGAAATCTCAGTCCAGGGTGATGTTCTAGAGCAACAGCTTCCTTCCACCTGAGTTCTTCCCTGTTGAGTGGACAGCTGACAACCCTTAAATAGATTAACTTCTTGGGGTTTTTTTTGCATATAAGTACCTGATGGCTAAACAGAAGAATCAGACTTCTCCTGTAGCATCTTCCTGCAGCATCTAAAGAATCTGTGTTACTTACTGCCGGAGCAGCACTCCTTAATACCCTCATTTATATTTGAAAGATAGCAAAGACATATTGAAGGGTGAATGTTATGTTATTTTGTGACATGAAGTAGTTTCCAGCCATGAATATCTGATGGTCATTTCTCTCCCAGTGGAGGAATGGGTGTGCTGAAGCTAGCGAGGAAAGAAGGAAGCTCACCAGCAGAATGATATGTGATGAAACTCTGAGGATGCAGGATTTGGAGCACAGGGATGTGGGACCACAGAGATACAGAAGTGAGAAACAGCAAATTGAGCAATGAAGCAGCCCCTGCACACCCTGGCCATGGGAGCATCCCTGTGTGTTCAGGGTACTGCTGCATGAATGAAGGTGATAAGCAGAGGGGTTCGTCCATGTCTGTCATGGTGTGGCTTTGGGGAGGAGCACAGGACAAGGTGCTTCCCCACCATCACAAGCAAGGCAGTCCTGGGCATGCCCTGGAGCAGAAGGATGGCTGTCAGGAGGTTTAAGTGCAAACAGCCTCTATGCCCTGGTAGGGTCAGGCAGTGTCTGATGAGAGTCTGTCCTGTGCGTACCTGCCAATCCAGGAACCTTGAGAACTGACCCCCAGTGGTCAGGAGCACAGGACCAGCTGATACAAAAAGCCATACAGGTGTTTTAGACAATCCTTTCCACCCTCTTCCTGTGCACTGGTTGAGTCAACACTGAGATGCAGCTCTCAGCCAGTAATCTTTGTAGAGTGGTCAGAGGTCTTCAGATGAAACAGCTATGTGGTACTAATAAGTTATTGTGTTCCCTGTAGGAGACAAAGGGATTAAGGAAAGAAAACTTTGTACAAAGCATGAACTGCTCCATCAATACTGAATAGAAACTGGGCACATGATTCACTTTCAAAGAAAATGGAAAACTTACTGTTTCACAGATTTGGACGACATATTCTGCTAATCCTCTTGACAAAAAGGCTAAGCCCAGGCAGCTGTGAATTCTATTGAGGTTACTTGTAAATTTTCATTTCAATTAATTTTTTTGCAATAATCATGTTGCTACTCCCAGTGCTCTCTGATACTTGAATTGACAGAACTGGCTGGCTCTCCCAACTTGTCTGCTGCATCCTCACACTCACTCGTCCACTTGTATAACCCTCTGCTCACATTCCTGCCACTCCTTATGACTGATGTGCGGTGGTGAGAGATTTCATACTTCAGGGGAAGACAGAGATATCGTAAACACATTTGCTTAACATTACTGCCTTTGGCTCTCCTCTTGGTGATTCATTGTGCCAGAAACACTCTGTCCACCGTAAGAAGCATAAATGGTTTTTGGGTTACCATTTCTCTTCCAGAGGAAGGAAGAACAGGAGGGGTCCTCCTGACACATCTAGTCCACTGCAGGTATCTATATCATAGAGATCCTATTAGTGGATTTTTCAGACTCCATTTTCACATGAGCTAGGCCGTTTGTCTTGTGATCTTTGGAGAAGGCTGTTCCACAGACCTCGCTGCTCTGGTGGTTAGGGGTTTGCTTCTCATTCCCAGCCAAAATTTATTCATGGCTAGTTTAAACCCATTTGTTCTTGTGCCAGCATTGTCCTTCAGTTTAAATAGCTTTTCTCCTTCCCTAGTGTTTACCCCCTCTGATGTATTTATAGACTACAACCATATCCCCTCTTGGCCTTTCTTTAGCTAGGCTAAACAGCCGAGTGCCTCTGGTCTCCTCAGAGAGCTCAGGCTTTCCATTCCCTTATTTGGCTTAACAGCCGTGCTCTGCAGCCTCTGCAGGCCAAATTCCCTTCTCCTCAGCAAGCTATCCTGACCACACACTAGAGCAATCCAGGTGAGCCCCGTACCTCCAAACCCTCGGACAACCTGCTGTGTTTTCATTAATAGTGTTGGTATGTCCCCCTCCCTAGGCTCACCAGATCAGTCTCAGCAGGTTCATTAGGAAGCATCATTTGTGTCATGCAGGTTAATCTTATTGGTGTTTTCCAGTTATCTTACAGCTATGTAAGATCTTCAGCTCTTCTTCCCGCTTCATAATTTCTAGTTAAAAGCATCAATTCTTCTTACTAGTGTCTCAGAAACTGTATTTTGTAATAAGGAATTTCTTCCCACTGCACTATTCCAGTGCTAAAATCATCCCATTCTGCTTGTGTGGTAGCCTGGCTGTCCAGCTGACAGTGCCTCTCACCTTGGTGCCATCAGCAACTGCACTGTTTTGAGATGGTGCATTACGGTTATTAATGAAAATGTTGAACAAGATCCATCCCAAGACTTGCCTTGAAGAACTCTATTGTAACCACTTTCCACCTGAGACTTACCCTTTCATTTCAACCCATGATCCCAAAAGAGGAAACATCTGTCTGACTCTGTATAGCACAACCCCAGCAGGAACGATTTACTTGGGTTTTACCAAAGTGGTTTTGAATTAACCTTTCTACATACATCTATATATTTATTAGAAATAAAAGCTTGTGTGCTGGTTTGAAAGCCAGTGCAGGCAGACTTTTTACAGGGTTTCCATATAAGGTCAGTTCTGCCAAGAAACTTCAGTTCTAACCTCTAACATTTCCACAACTCCAGTCTGAGGTCTCTCTTCAGCAGGACTTGCCAATTGTGGTGCTTGCATCGGGGTGTTAGCAGACGTGTTTTGCTCTGCTTCAGTCTCCCAGCGGGTTCTGAAGCCAAATTCATGATTTAAATGACTAAACTCATTATTCAGGCTTAGTACACTTTTTTATGGGAATTTGGAATGGGGTGAAAATTCTTTTGTGCTCTGGCCTGTGTTCCTCAGATCTTGGCCTGCAGAGGAATAGCAAAAATGATATTTGTACCCTTTACATTCAGAATGGGTGAGACTACAAATATCTCGTAGTCCTAAAACAACATGCCTGCTAGTTCTTCAAATAAGACTGCAAGACTGCTCCCCCTCCTCACAAAGATCTGACTGTCTTCTTTTCTTCTTTGTGTCAAAGGGTTTAGAGACTTTTGGAGGAGTTGCTGGTGACATCCCACAAGCCAAAGAACAGAGATACTTCTCTTTTAAGCTAAATTTAAGCAAGAGAGGAAAAATCACTGAATATTTGGCTGCCCTTTTGATGATAAGAAAAGTAGCCCTTGCCCTCCTTCTCTTGAACAGTTCAGGTTTTTGGATCTCTCTCAATGTTATCAGCTAGTTCTTCTGAATGTGTTGTATAAATGAGAACCCAATTATTCTCCCTTTAAAAAGAAGAGGGAAAAGCCTTCAGAATTATCAGATCAGTCTAGTTAAGCCTATTCCCTGTGTTATAATTTAGCTTTTTTTTTTAATTAACATGAGAGCATTCTCTGATCTGAAGAATATGCCAAGCTTTCACCTTGGCATATTGAGGGCTGGCTGACAAGCCTTCACCTTGTGCCTACATCTGAGATGTTGTAAAGCCAGGGACCAGATACTCCCATGATACTCCAGACTTCATCTGACCCACTTGGTGGACAGTTATCCCAGCTGCAGTTCTAAGAATAATTGATTTGAGGATTTGTCTGCTGAGCAATGGTGCAGAAAATGCTTTAAATTGGCATAAAGTTCCAGTGCTTTTTGCTAAAATTAAGGAACAACAACAATGAATGATACAATTTAGTTTGACATTGGATGTTGAGCAAACTGAGGCTGTATTCTCCTCAAGCAATTTTGTGAAAGTAGCCTCTAAAATTTCTGTTTCTGCCTGAAATCAGTCCATGAATTTGGAGTTTGCTCAATCACTCTCGAGACTCCAAAGATGGTATTGACTAGATTTCCATAGCTTGTATGGAGACAGCTAAATTTAGGTTTCTGGATCTGGAGTTAGATGTCCCTGCTTTCTGAAGGTAAGTAATGTGGAGAGTTCGATATTAAAATGCATTAATGATCTGCTGTTGAAGGATGTAACTTGTTAAAGGTTGTTTCTAGAGTCAAAGCATTTAGTATGTACCTGCACACATGGTCTGAGCCAGTCCAGCCCCTTGCTCTGTTCAGGCAACACTGGGGGCTCTGGCTATGACCTTCCAGAGAAGGATCCCTTCCACCAAAGAAGCTCCCTGCTGATCTGAACCCAGCAGAGGGAACATTTTTCTGGTCTCTGCCTCTCCTGCCAATACAGGACATAGGCTGCAGATGAGCAGAGCCAGGCAGCTGGGACCGCAGCACATACAGAGCTCATACTATCAGTCAGAGATGTCCCTGGGAGCTGCAGACCTCAAGCCACTGCACAGTCACAGCATGCAGCCAGGTGCCTGCAGCCAGAGTTCTGCCCCTCTCCTCCTGCAGCATCATCTGTTGCTGAGAAAGCTTGAATGCAGAAAGCTTCCGAACCAAAAGCATAAGGAGGGGACTGTGCCAGCCTGCAGCTGCTCAATATCTCAAAGGGAAGACTGAATTCTTTACATCTGGCAATTGACATACAGGCAGTTGCTTTATTGACAGAAATAGTTTATATTCCAGTCCATCGTGTACAGAGAATACGCTCTGAGATTAAGCTACTGTAGCAATAAATTTGCTAACCTAATTTTGAAAGATAAAAGCTCCAATGAATTGAGGCTTCGTGGCACACTCTGCTCCATTCAATTTCCACCACTTTGGGGAGCAGACAGGAAAGCCCTCCCTCAGGTAGCTGCTCTGCACCTCCAGCCTCCTCCTCTGAAAGCAAATCTTCCAGGGAAGGAAATAGAGCAGCACTAAAACTCCCCTCCCTCTGGGTACCAGCATCTGCTATCACTCTTCACATCTCACATGGAAGGTCATATGCAGCAGGGCTTGGATAAACCCTTCAAGCAAAATACAGAGTTCTGTCCTGCAACAGGAGAAGACTTGCATCCCCCTGACCCCACTGCCCACTTCTGCAGCAGTTCCTGATCATCCTCCTCCCACCATGAGTGTTGGATAGCCGTGAGCACTACCAGCTCAGTCCCTGGACCTCTTACTGGTCTGTAAAGAGGAATAGCTTCTGAGTGCTAGCGGCACAGAAGATGCTGATTGCCACAGGCTGTTGCAGCTCAGCAGCAAGAGGCAGCACCAGGAGGAGGGAGAGAGCAGCCCATGGCATGGCGGTGCTGGACAGACACCTCGGTGGTTTGTACATGTTTTGGGGTGAGGGATGGCTGAACATGCTAGGCATCGCACAAGGTCGCATGGTGTCTGGTGACTGCTCAATACCCGCAGGCTTACCATGGCAGCAATTTAGACATAGATATTGCAGTTGGTAAGGAAACCCCAAAAGCTGGGTGTTTCAAGCTGGGTGACAGCTCAAACCTGAGCAGAGGAACCACTGAACTTGTCTGTCTCTGCAGCCTCAGAGCTGGGAATGGCTCTACCATGGTCTGGCTGAGACCTCAGGAAAGAGGTGACTGCATGTGCATGGGGCAGCTGTGCAGAAGGGCCGTCAGGTGTTTTGTGTCCCCCGCCCTCCAAGTCATCACAAGTCTTAATTGGTCATTGATTTTCACTCATGATTGAGCAGTCTTGCATTGCTAGAGGGACCAGAGTTTCTCATGCAACTTAACTGAATCAACTTCTTCGTCTGGCCATGCTGCAAGGATGACATTGTTAGAACCCACGGGTATGAAGCCCATGTAATGTTGGTGGCGGTAGATTTCTTTCTCTTGGCCATGCCAGGGGAGTTTGCAAGCTACACCAAACTTTCCCAAGCTACACCAAACTTTTTCATATTTGAGAAGGCAATATTTACATTGCAGGCTCTAGCAACATGTTTGGTATGTGCTGGTTTAACATAATTTTAAATAATTGATCATGACAAAAATAAATCATTGTGTTGGTTATGTTGCCTACTTTTGTGAAGGTCCACATGTACGATGCTCCAAACGGTGTGCTAAATGCATCTGCAGTAATGTGATGGTGGCTACCTTGTTAGCTTGGAACCCCCAGGAAAAAAATTCACATTGATCCTATGTTGCCCAAATCCAAACAGATTAGTATTGTTTGGGTACTTACAGTGCACTACAGTCCAAAGGGAAATCACACAAAAAGTGAAATATTTTCAGGCCCTCCCACCCTGTCCGTAATTGTTGCCCATACAGAAAGCTGCTGTAACCTATTTACTTGCACCAGCCCCAAAACTGGCTTCCAGGCAGCAGCTGGGGCTCACCCCAGTTGTAGATGTGAACCTCAGAAAAGTTATTGAAGAAGCCTTCAAATTATTATTTGGTGATTTCAGCAGGGTTCACCAGGACTGGCTCTCTGGGCCTTCCTTTGCTTGCTTATTTTCAGATCTTCTAGGCATTTCACCACGTGCACATTTCAAAGGGGAGTGTTTGTAAATTTTT
The DNA here is from genome assembly GCF_036013475.1 of Columba livia. Taxonomy (NCBI): domain Eukaryota; kingdom Metazoa; phylum Chordata; class Aves; order Columbiformes; family Columbidae; genus Columba; species Columba livia. Next base: position 140,635,105 of record NC_088603.1, on the reverse strand, counting down.
TATGAAACAAGGCTGATATTAAACAGTTGGGTGGAAAAATGCTTTTTGCCTGGACTCTTTGGCAAATAGGCACATTACTTACAAGCTCCCATTTGAACACTCGGAGAAGCCCTGGCTTCCTCCACTGCTGGCTCTTGGTGCAGGCGCTTTCATCCATCCATCCTGCGCAGCTCCTGGAGCTGGTTATCCGCTCTGTGCACAGCACATCCCTATTATCCCCCACCACCTCTGATCAGCTCATCCTGCTCCTCTCCACCGTGATTTTTATTTTGTTGGGTTTCATTTGACTAATGACCTTCTTCTCCTCCACTTGTATGTGTTTGAGCTGCAGTGCCTGGTGGGATACAGGGTGGAGAGGACTATCCAAGCCACAGTCCCTAGGCAGGACAGCATTAGAAGAGACACTTGAGACAGTAGTGCAGTGAGCAGGGTTTGAGGAGGGCAGGTGTTTTTGAGGAGTCTCATCCGTTCCCATCAGTTCTCCCTCAGCCAAGACAAGGAGGTCTCCAGGCTCAGTTCTTCAGGATCCTCCAGAAATGCTGCTTGTAGCTGCTGGGCTTCAGTCTGGTGTAAGCAGCTATCTCTTCACTGATCTAAGGGAGGGAGACAGCTGCATGTTGGAGGAAGGTCTGGCCCACTTCCATCAGACTACATTGTCATTTTCCACAAAAGCATTTACCAGCAGTTGCTCCAGCCCTCTACCACAAAAGAGCAGATTTTCTTCCTTCAAATAGGAGTGAATGTAGCACTTGAGCAACACTATGTTCTTGTAAATGGTAGTTTCTCACAATAAATATACCATGTGCCACATGCATGAGAAGAAACCATAACAGAGGGACCAGCACACACATCAAGGCTTTGATTGTAAATTTCCAGCTCTGGGAAGGAGTTTAGCAATCTTTATGTTGAATTATAACTGCAGATATTCCTTTTTTCCTAAGCTAGTGTCTGTTACCATGGCCACAACCTTCAGAATTTTCTGGCTATTTTACAGTCATTAATAGGACTGAGAGAGCAGATGTTTAATTACATTCTTTTTATTCCATTCACTAAGGTACAGCTGATATTTTAGGAGTCTTCAGTTAAAAAAAAAAAAAAAAAAAGTTTATGATTTTCCTAGAGAAAAATGGCAGAAGTCAGTTAACACATGACAGCATGCATTTCATCTACAACTTTTAAGTGGATGTGAGGAAACCGATTTCTTTACATCTTAAACACTGAATGTTAGGCTGGTATTAAGAGCGATCAGAGGCAGGTGAAAACCATGCTGTAGAAAATAGACCAGGAGCTTCCAATTCTTGTCCTGGCCACCGATGGCCCCCAAGGACTGAGCATGTCCTTTGAACATTCCGGTTTCCACCCAATGAAATGCTGTTGAGCCATGGACCCCCTCTCCCTTTATTTGTCATGCATGGGCCCTGCAGAAGCTCCTGGTAAAGCTGCCCAGGCATTGTGACCGTATGTACACTCTCAGCATCCCCACTGTGCAGGCACACCTCTGGGATTTATTAAAACATGAGACCTTACTTGTCCACAGCATCGTGGCACTTCTGATTTGTGAAGAGAAACAAAGAAACAATGATCACCCTGGAGGTTTTGCAGTCAGCAGGACTGCAGCACATGCAGTCCCCCCAGTCTCTCATGGACCAGTATTGGTCTGCTCCTCTTTACCTAGACAATGTTACCACATGTGTCACAGTATATAAGATCTGTTCACTGGAGCTTTCTAGACAGATAAAACCAAATATAGAGTTGCCTAAATTTGTCATTTTGTCTCTAAGTGGGGTGGACCCCAGCATGTGGTGACAACCTTGGCATTTCCCTGTACACACCTCGCCACTGAACTCTCTCAGGCCAAAGGAACTGGATCATAAGAAAGATCAAGTCCTACTGAGACTGGTATGTAACCTGGTATATCTTGAGAAATGTGATAAAAAGACAATCTCCATTTTCTGCACACTTCCAAGAACAAAATGGGTACTGAGGAGGGACTTTTGGGTGTTGGGGTTGAGCACATTTGGATGGAGGGACCCTACTTCTTATCTCGCTCTTACTTTCAGTGTTTAAATTTAAATGGATCTGTGTCTTGTTGCTCTGTGCCTGAGCTCTTCACCAAGGACTTCCTTGATGAACTGAGGTGTTGGGCAGGTGAATGCCCCGGAGGAGTGGCTCCCAAGATATTAATTCAGATCTGCATGTTCAGGCTGCTTTCCCGTTCCCTTCTAAAGACAGTTGCTCTAGTCCAGGGGTGTTTAACTCCCTCTTGACTTGTAGCTGCTAGGTATCACCTTTTTGATGATTTCTAAGATGTCATTGTTTTCCTGTTGTTTCCCGGTTGCTCTCAGTGTTGGAATTTGCTCTAGCTAGTACTGCTGCTACTTGAAGCTATTAATGTACTAAGCTGACCATAATCTCAGCAGCAATTATGCTGATAAACACTGATTAAAAGAGTTTACAAATAAGGGCAAAGGACAGCGCTATCTTTCCCTCAAAAGCAGAGAGCAGGCTACGGTGGGAGATCCAGCATGGAATTCTCACTGAAAATCCAAATGGAAACAGAAATGCCAACAGAGGGAGTTTAGGTTAGGGTCAATGGCCACAGAAAGTCCCACAAGGAAAGATGTGGCCAGTTTATGGCAGCTTCTCACAATCCCTGCCACTGCGCAGGGCTTACAGCATCTCCATCACACAGCTGCCCCCGGGCGGGCAGGGGAAGAGCTGACTGACATCGGATGTTCCTCTCAGCCATGGCAGGAGCAGGCTGGCTGCCCAATAGTCCCTTCTTCTTTGACTATGCAAAGGTTGGCTGCCATGTTTTTACCTTTATCTTTGCTTATGCAATTATTTTGCTAAGTTGCAAACCATTATGTTGCTGTAGAAGCTGCTTTTGTCTACATAGTCTATGTAATTAAATGTGTCCACTCTCTTTATTTCATGTCCGCAGCACATTATCCACTATCCAAAACTACCATTTTTCCTACACCTTTTCCCAATTACCTCTTTTTCAGAGGTAGTGCCATTTCCCTGGTGGCAGTGAGTCCAGCTGATAGAGGGCTTGAGCTCTGGGTGTTAAGAACTCATTATTTCTACAACAGTTGTATAATGCTACAGACTTATCCTAAATAACTTACTGAAAGCTTTATACCATACTACTTAACCTGGCTGGATTGGTGTAGGACAGAAATAATCTGTTACCTACACGAAATAGAAACATAACTTCCTGGAGCAGGAGGACACAGTTCATTCAGTGGGCAGCACATTTTTAGGCAACCCCTCACTTAAGGCACATTTTTAGTTTGCAGTCACGGAAGAGAAGCAAATGCCCAGCTTCCAGCATCTGCTTCACACTCCATGCATGGCTGATCATGTCTCTCACTGCAGCAGCTCAACAGACCTGCAGCACCAAGGTCATGTGAAGGTCCAGTCTGTTCTGCGCAAAGCAGCTGTGGTGGCTGACCTCAGGTCTGTCCCCTCCAGCAGATCTGAGGGACCCATTGGGTTGTCTCCTCAAGGCATTCACAGTTCAGTCTGGCATCCTGCCTCTGCAGCCAGCGGTTCGTACTAACCTATCTGGTAACCTAATTGGGCAGTGTCTTGTTTTCTCCTCTTGAAAACGTGTCAGTCTTTCTATGTTATTTAAGCTGATTTCATATATATACAAATATGCACACACACATATATGCATGTATAGTGTATAAATAGTTCATATGTGTACATATACATACATTACATGAAAAGATAAAGGTGAATTTTCGAAGTCAAATAGTTGGAAAAGTTGACATTTGGGTGATCTGTGCTTTCATCTCTCAACTCCTCTAGCTTGCTCTTATTTTAATGTAATTAGAGCATACATCTTAATGTGCCTTTCCTTTATGCTTCATTTTTGTGTCACCCCTCAGAAACTAGTTGCAGAAATTCAAGAGTGGGATCTCTTTGTGAATGAGGAAGATTGCTTTGGAGAGGAGGAATTTACTTATATTTCAAAACCTGTGCATCCCTAAGCCGTTTATACAGTGTCACCTTAAATCAAGAGAGTCTTTACTTACAAGTTGGTGAAACCTCCCCTGTCTCCTCTACATCACACCACAGCTCCCCTCCCGACCCCTCAAATAGTTTGAGTTTTTCTGTGAGAGCATACAAGGGGATTTACTCACATTACTGTTCCATCAAGTGCAGTATTGCCTGTTTACTTGAGTATAGGCCTGTGAATATCTCAAGAAATATCTGGAGAGCTTTCAATTTTGAACAATCCAATCTATGTGTCTTTCTCATAAATAATAAGATGCATCCAAGCATCCTTGTTCCGTGGTAATTACAATGCACATTTCAGTAGGATCTCAGTGTGTTTCTAGAAGCTTATCTCATCTAGGAGCTGTAGTTTCCTCTGTGAATGAGATATTCTAGACAATTTTTGTTCAAATTAGAATTAAATATGCTTTTGTTATCAGCTAACTTTGTAAATGAATGGGCTTGGAACACATAAAAGCCATAATATTATTTCCCAAGAGGACAAGAGTGGTAATCTGCTGAGATAGACTTCTGCAGAAAAAAAAAATCAATGGAATAATGCTTTTTTGTTTGAGAATACTTTAAAGTTCATGTGTTGATTTTTTTTAGGAAACAACACTCTGTTGAGTTGAGTGATGATATTTTTGTACCTCTTTGCATCAATTATTTGCTTTGCTTAAATTTGAGTGTTAGATCTGGCAACAGTATTGGAAAAAACAGTCTGTACTTTGTGTATAATGTGTGTATATGTAATACAGTAAGATTATACAAATTTAAACAAACTGTTCTTTCACCTCTGTGACCATTAGTATGTTGGTAATTCAGCAGATATATATAGAATGACTCAGAAATGAGACACAAAACTATCTGAGCATTGTATCAAACCTCTGCCAAATGTAGGGTTTTTTTCTCCAAAACGTAGCTCCTTTCGTCATTCCCCAGTCCAGCCACTACATACAGAGGTTACTTTCTTCAAGCATCTCATGTCTATTCTGAAGAACAAACAATTTTATGATAAACCTCAGCTGCCTAATATTTCCTAAACATCCTTGTCTACTTTGGGCCCACTTTAAAGCTTTGTCTTAAAGGACTAGTATTTATTTAATAAAGAGTAAAATTAGATTCCAGGTGAAATCTGCGAAGTACTAGGACATCCATGCTCATGATTGCAAGGGGAGCTGGACAGCACGTGCCATGCTCAGCGCAAGGCCTCACGTGCTGCCTGGTGCAGAGGGCACTTAGAGGTATGTCCTCAAGTTGTTCTACGTGTTTGTTCTAGGCAGTCCAGTTCTGCTTTCTGCCTTAGGGTCAAGGAAAAAATCCTCTGCATGTGTGCACAGATGAACAACTAGAACCTCTTAGCTGGTAAGATACTAGCAAAACTGAGCATCTGCCTGGCTATGAGGTGTCTGTGTTTAGACCTGTTAACACATTCAGGAGTTGCCTTCTCCATTTCTTCATGCTACACTTTATTGTTATAAGTCAAGAATTAGACAAGTGTATACATGTGTGCATGGATATACCTGACTATATAGTGTGAAACAGGTGATGTTACCATGATGGTTTAAGAGTATAAGAGGTTTGTAAAGGAGATATTATTTTTATTAGATTAGTTTACATACTGTGAAAAAGCAGAATGTACTTTTGGCTTATGCTGGTGAGTGTTACAGGCTGGAATCTACATGGAGAAATAACTAAAAAATTATAGCTGGGGTTGGAATGAGGTCGCACCTGGAAATACGTTTTTTCCTGAGTCTCATACTTGTTTTCAGGTGGCCTCCAATCTCACCCAGTTAATCAGCAGAAGTCAATTGCCCCAAGAACCATCAGGTGAAATCAGGCCTTGTCAGAGCCCCTGGACATCTTCAAAATCAGTGGGTTCCAGACATATTTGTCACCAGATATGACACAGGTCTTCTAATGCATCATCTGCCTTCTTCAAAATGACGATGAGACTGCACACAGTCTGCAAGTCTGAATGTGGACAACCTGGGAAGTACAGAGACATGTAGTCACGATTAGGAAAATGTTATTTTGTAAAATGGCCACTTTAACACTGGCCTCACAATCGTGATCCTGAAGAGAAGGCCTACAGAAGATCTTCAAAATGACTTTGATCCTGAAGAGAAGGCCTACATAAAATCTTTAAAATGAGTTTGAAGTGTCTAATACAGACTAGTGCCACAGATTGTTGCCCACTGCAGTACACCTCTCACCACACTTTTGCTAATCTGTTGTTTTTCAGGTGCTAACGGCCTACCGCCTGCTCCACAGAGGTTCATGACCACCTTCCCCTGTACTAATATCCCTCTCTGCTCCAAATGTGCTAATTACCCTTTTCTGTCATTATTGCAGTGCATTAACAATGATTAATTTACAGTCAAGCTGTTTCTCTCCTATGTTTAGCTCAGGGCTCACTGCTTTGTCTGACTCACTAAGGTATCTGTGAGAGTCCATTTATTTTTATCTAATTTAGTGGTCAAAAAAATATTTGTGAAGACCTTTCTTCACAAATACATGTTATTAGCAGTGTGTTTTGTCTATACTCATGCAGTTCTGCAGTATTTATCCTTTTCTGTCGATATCATGTGCAAAAGAGGGTGAGGACACAGAAGCTTTGTGCTGTTGAGGACTACCTGGTGGTACTCTGCTAAGGAACTGCACATGGGGCCTTTCAGGAGTGCTAATATAACAGACCTCCAGCCAGAAAGCAAACCCATTATTGGATTTCCAGCTGCCCATCTAAGCAGTAGGTGAAGACGGGTACACAAAACTTGCTTGGAAAGACCTTTCTTTACCCTGCATAAGCAAGAGGGAAAATCTGGATGGTGAGACTTGTGTCATTTCACAGCATCTCCACACCTTTCAGCTTTTGCTTGAGGTGGCTACAACAACTGCTGTGCCAGGACTCCAGCAGACCACGTCGTTGCCAGGGTGGATCCTCACCTCTTGGCCAATACAGGTTTTTTTACCACTCGCTAGCCACATGCAAAACTTGCCCATGGCTGAGCCAGCATCATGGAGCACAGATTGTCCTTCGTACACCCATGTTTCTGATACTTGGTAGTCCCTGTTGGAGGGCCTAGTATGTCAATGTCCCAGGTTCCTTTGGAAGGATATATAGATGAATGGGCCAGATTGCTTCCAGGTCTCTGTGAGATAAATCAGGATTTATTCAGAGACTTGGAACTGGGGGCTCACCATAGGATGCCCCGACCCACAAAGCTCTGATGCACACTTGTTTCTGTGCATCTATAAAACACAGAGTGCAGGGATTCCACCGTTTAAGTGAAGTACATGTAGTTGAACTTTGGCCTCTACTGCTTTGACTACAGCAGAAAACAAGGGTCTAAAAATAAGGAAATGTTTGCCTCTTGGAAATTTTCTAAGCAATTAATCTAAGAATTATTGATGTTTCCAATTTGGTCGGCACAGGGAGGACCATCAGTCACGCTCAGAAATGCCAGCTCTTTGCTGATAACTCATAAAGTGGAATGGCTTTTTAATGAAGTTGCCAGAAGAAAGGTTTGCTGCCAAAATCGAGAATATTGCTCTATCCCACTCCTACTCCTTCATCAAGGAAACTTTCAAGAGAATTCTGGCGTTCTCCCAGAGTTGTTGTGTGTGGGTTTTCTTTTTTTTTTTTTTTTTCCTTTTTTTTTTTAAATTTGAGTGCCCGAAACCTACTCCAAAGCCAACTTTACTGCCAACCTTTTAAAAATCAGAGTAATGACAAGATATGGTGATAGAAGGTTCACAAATCAGGGTGAGATCACTGAAACTGGTTCCCATCTGATCACAAATGAATGAACGATGTGTGGGTTTGAACTGTGTTCATGATATGATAATAGCTACATCTTTCATTTAGATTGGGATCAAATGAATCTTATCAAGTACTGGGTGTTAAAATGTTGATAAGTGACTGTTTTATTATCCTGTGGAGACTAATGTGAAAACATCCTTATTTTAATTTAACTGAGTGACAGATTTTAGAGCACCTTGCAATGAAATATATACTGTTTCTTCATGAATGTCTCCCTTTCCTAGAACATTCATTAAAAAACAGTAAGTGTCATGGGAAACATCCTTCTTTTAATAAAGAAAAAGCAAGTAGGAAATCAGAAGTTTTATATCTGTATTTGCACAGTTATCAATTTCTTAATCTTTCTTGGAGGATTCCTTTGGCAATTCGCAGGAGGATCCCTGTGTTGCTCACCAATTTAAGTGACTTTCCAGTGAAGTCATTAAAACATTCAGATATGAGACATGTTTGGTGCAACAGGATGTGCTTTTATTACTGAATAAGTGATTTGTATGGTGATTTTATATGGCACTTTACAAACAGTGGGCTGATTCTTCACTGTTCATCCTGTTTCTAAGCCATGGAGCTTCACTGGTTTTCATAACATTGGTAGCAGAGGGGCAAATTAGGAAATCTTTGATGCATGAAGTGAGAGCAAGTGTGGTGTCCAGGGAGTGGGTTGGACAGAGCTTATCGGTGAAGATGATGTGGAAGAGAGAATTGTCAGCTGAAGATATTTTGAGGACATCTTAAAAGCTATATGTAGCAAGCACTGGGAGGGAGACATTTCAAGTACAAGACCTTTATTTTTATAAGGCATGATACAGAGAATGCAAGATGTTAAGGTTCCTGTAGAAAGAATGAGTTATGGGGGCGCCTACAGAGCAAGAAAAGAAACTGAAATAAACAATTCCGGAGATAGACGTCTCTGTCGGTGAGATTATGATTACATAAAAGCATACGTCGCTGAATGGATCTGAAATATTTGCCACCATGTTAGTGGTAAATCTTCCGTTAGCCACAGCCAAAAAACTCTGATTAGAGTCAGCATCTTACAGACTTGCACACATTTCCACTCCTTTCCATGCCTGAAAAGTGTTGTTTCCCAGGGAAAGGAATCAGAATCATCAAAATGTGAATTTCTAATCCAACATTGGTGATAATACTGTTCAGAATACAGAAACTGCTCCTAATGAGAGCAGCACTGGTACTCTACCATTAGGATAAAAGCAGCAAGGTGAAAGTGTGGTAGATGAAACGGAAATAATTTGCTAGGAATTAGATACAGAATAAGTCTTCCCCACCTATTTCTTTTGGGTAACATAATTAGAGAAAGAGACACAGAGATTAAGCTATAGATGATCTCCTTCCAAACTCTGCTGCTTTGGTCATAACATATTTCACTGTTAGGATACTGTTTCAACACAGTGTATGGTGTGGAAAATACCGATACTTAGACATATTAATAGTAGGAACAGAAATACACAGGAAATACAGAGAAAAATGTAAGAGAATTTATATGACGTACTTTTTCAAAAATAATAGAAAAAGTAAGAAATATGGTGATTGTTCTAAGAAGCTAAGAAATAGTAGTGAAAAGTAGGAGATAAGGGAAAAGGGGAAATAAGAAAGAACAACGTTTTATACAATAACACAATACATAGATGTCCTAGGAAGTGACAAATGGGGAGAGACACTAAAAGTCACATACGAGAAATTTCAGAGAAGCTGAGAACAGCAAAGAGGCAAAAGTAAACTGGCCTAGAAATGTAATAGGGTCAGTATTTCTATTTATTTACGGTAACTAGGAAGTGGTGAAAAGTGGCATTTTATTCCATATTGGATAAAATCTGGTTTTCCTAAAGTTAAACTTTGGAAGTAAGTTTTCTGGTTCTGTCACTTCTACTTTTCTACCACAATAATACAAATTGTTTGTTGTGAACATGAGAAAAAGTAGTTCTTTTGTCTGAAAACAGTTATCTGATGAATTTTGTTTACTTCCTTGGAGGATGTTAATGGTGGAGGCAGAAATGCTGTTAACTCATTCATTTGTGGAGGAGTTCATCTTAGTTGAATTTACAGAAAATTTTCAAGCAATGGCAGAAAAGTTTTCAAACTGATAATTCATATTTTTCAGTCTAGATTCAGTCCTAGTTTTTACACATTATTTCTCACTGCAGTTTGTGTAATGCTATGAACAAGTAAATAATTTTTCTTGACTTCATGCCAATAATTTATTTTTTACTGTCTGTATTATGACTATATGATAAATACCATTACAAATGTTCCTTTGTACAGCAGGATTGTTTATAGGAGTGACTACTACCTACGCTTAATATTGAGAACTGAGGGTTCTGCTTATTGATGTCAAGTATAATAATAGTAAGAACATAAAGATTATACAGGCATTTGTTTATATGTGTGTGTGAGAGACAGACAGAGAAGCACAGCAAATTATTTTGGCACTTAATTTGTAACATGTTTTTCTATGCCTCTTAAGGGAGCTTGCTTACCGACCTTTACCATGTTGTTCAAACTGCCAAATTCATTCCTGTTGAGTAATTTCTAAAATCAGGCAGCACACTGTGTTATGCATGAAATAGCAGCGGGGTAAGGCATGGGTTGGTGTTTTTCACGGCGGGTTGTCAGGACTGGATGTCATTTTGACTTCCAAAATGAATACAAATCAAAATCCTCTTCCAGTGGCTTCATAGATCATCCATCTCCAAGCTGTTTGCCATGGTGCTCAGAGGGAACAAAACGCAGCACCTGCACATTAAACACCCATTGAACACCCCTAGATCCAGCCCTCTCAGGTCAGCTGCGCGCAGAGAATGGGGAGAAGCAAGTACCCTGGGGTGGCTTGAGTAACCATCAGATTGCTAGGAAAAAGGGGAGATACCATCATCACCAGAGGTAACTGCATACTTGTCCACAGGAAACTTTTCAGGGGTCACAGCAAAGTGCCTGAACTGGGGTCCATGGCTGAGCTTAGCAAGTTGGACCAGCCTGGGAGTAATTACATGGTTTTCCTGTACCTTCAGCATGGAGAATATATCTGTGAAGACAGAGAAAAGCTTTTAGGAGGAAGCACATTGTCTTAAACCAAGATTCTTTTTTTTTTTTATTACATTGGTGCTAAAGGCCTTCATGGTAATACAGCTTCTCAAATAGAGTTCAAATTATTACTCATCTGGATGAAGTTATCTTTTGAAAACAAATAGATTTGTCTTCCTATGAATGTTAAAAAATAGGCATTTATCATGGAACAAATATTTTATTTAATTTATCAGTTATGAACCTTTGTAAAATTAAAGTAGCTTGCTGCATTCTAATTTGGGAATTATGAATTCCCGTCAGATGTAGGGACTGTAGGCTGTTCCATATGTTGTTACTGGGAGGATGTTTTCTCATACATTCGCAGGAAAATCTTGGGTTTGAATGATGAATTCCATTAAGTGGCAAGACAGCACGAAGGATGAAATAAGAGTGGCTAGCCTCAAACTTCCCTAGACAACTGCAAGCTAGAAACTTGCCATATGTCATTGACTTCCAAGAGCAAGGCTGAACAGTAGAATATCACCCTGATCTGCAGTGTTACATACTGCCCTAAGTCATTAATACAAAACAGATGGCTTTGCTGTTGATTAGAGCTGGTTACAATCTGAAATTCCCATTCCAAATGAAATTTTGACATTTATATTTATTTTCGCTGCAAATTGGAACGAAACACCAACATTTCCCAGTGGGATGGAAGTTAAAATTATCTGGTAAGACTGAATTATTTCACTTCATTGGCAATGAATTGTTTTCTTAATAATGTCAAACCCACTGTAATGCTAAAATTAACATAATATAAATGCCAAAAGAAAATTAATAGAAATCACACTGAAATTTTTGGCTTTGTAAAAAAAGGAAAATATAAAGTTGAAATTATAAATTTTGACATTTTCCCTGACTTTTTTTCTCCTGAATGTGACACATTTCCACAAAACATTTTGATTTCTGCTAAGCTGCATTACCTGAAGGAAATGGGTTCTAGTAAAAACCCATTCACCCAGTGCTATTCTTCCAGGGTTGGTAATTCTTGCAAGCTGAAAGATGTAAAAATTCTGAGAAATAAGACAGTCACAAAGAGGAAATTATCACTCTATCTACAGTTTAGAAACTTCTTTGAAAACTGTTTTAAAAAGTTCCTACATTTCCCACAAAAATCCTTAAGTCATCCATACCACCTCTTACATTTGGTCCCACATGTTCAGGCACAGCTGACAGGGTAAGGTGCTGGATAAATCATCCCTGGCATGGACCTTCATATTTATGAACTTGTAAACTCTGACATTATCTCAGTGCATCTTGTTTCCATCTCATTGGCAAAATTCTGGTTCTGGTTGCCAGAACCTCCTACTCTCCTGTTGCCTACTTTCCCAGAGAAAGTTCCACTAAATTTCTTCAATATAGAACCAAAACTTACAGTTACTCTCCAGGTATGAACCTCCACCGTGATTCCTCTCCCCATTATAAGAATATCTTTTAAAATATCTAGTTTGCTAGTTAATGGCTCTGTTTTTTCCAATATCATACTTTCATTTTATCTGTCAACACCAAGTCTCTACCGTGGGATAGGTGACCATCTGTTAACAATTTTTTTAAGGGTAGAGTAAGCACAAATGTCACTCTTTGGGAGTCACATGCTATTTATTTACAAAGATAAAAAAATCAAGATCATGAATTCACATCAGCTTCTCACGTTACTTGGTGCAACAGTAGCTTTCTGCTTCAGTTTCCACTACCCTCCAACAAGGCCTTGCATATATGGTTACATAAAAGAACCAAACAAGATGTAGGACAGATTAGAAACCTGATAAAGTTGCTACTAGATGAGTTTGATGACCGGTGCACTTGGGTGAATTGTGGAAGATTGTGTTATTACCAGTGAGTGCTTTACACAAAGGAGAGAAGCACTTCAGAAGAAAATAAACTGAGTTTGACATGGATGGATATACAGGTATCAGGACTAAGACAAATTGGAGTGACATAGGCTTGCAGGAAGGCTGGCCTTTCTAAAGCACTCGGGACATCATTAGGTACCAAAATTAGTGGTGTTATTCTCTGGGAGGTCTCAGTTTACTGGGTACAAATGCTTTTTGTGAAGCTGCCTATTATACAGGAGCCCAAACGGAAATGTTTCTTTTGAGAAGCCCAAGTTCAATTGTGGGTGCTGAGCCCTTGAAAAAATGTGACCTTGACCATTTTAGGAGCTGTGGTCCAGAAAAGGATTGTTAAACAAAGAGACTTAAGGCTCACAAGTTGCTCTCACAATAGGAGATACAATAACTGCAGAAAACTTCCATAATTTGGATCTTGATATTTGGTCTCCTTTGAAAGGATGCTGGTAGATAAAGTCACTTCCAGCTGGAACAGGCAGAGAGATTTTGTTGGCTCCCCTGCTGTTAACTTAACACCCGTGTTCATGAATACTGTGCTTAGTGAAACAGTTGAATGCAGTAAAATCTGGAAAAGCAGCCTCCTGAGGGTGGTTGTCCTAATGTACTCTGTCAGAAAATTCTCTCTTGCCCTTTATCATACAAAATTAGGCAAGGGCAAACATACTTTTACAAAAATACTATTTCCAGAGAGTTTGAAGAAGTCAAATATATAAATATATATCTTATTCCCAAAAGTGTCATCTGAAGTCTGCCAAGACAAAGAGTTAGCTATTTTAAAGACCTTAGATGATTCTACACAGGATTAATGAACAAATCTTTGTTTTTTTCTTACAAAGCCTATGGTAAACTGTTGTTCCTCTACTCTTCATGAACAAATGACTATGAAGCAAAAAAAGCACATGAATATTGGCATGATTTTTATTGTTGTGAGCTCTTAAAGAATGAGGAAGAAGTTAAATGACATAATGAGAGACTTTGGTGGGCTGGGAAGAAGGCTTAATCAAATCTGTGTGAGTTTTCCCCCTTTTGTCGGTTTTCTGTTTTCTTTTTTGTTTCTTTGTTTCTCATTAAGCAGGGAAAACGTTACTTTCAAGCTGTTCTGGGTGGGTGGAGCATTTGCTAGTCGGTGCTGGGGAATGACTGACCAACAATTATTGCACCATTTCTCACGCTGCTCATAGGGTGGTGGTCCTCTGCATTGCTTCCCAAAGCGCTCTGGACAAAGCCCAAAGTGCTGAGAAAGGCTGGAGGGACAGACTCCCCGCCATGTGCACAGGGCCCCCATTTATGTCCACTTACAACTTGAATGGTCACTGTAGGATTTGGGAACATTGATTGATTTATATGGAACTCCAGTCGTCCCTTTTCTGTCTGTTTTCTCTGCCTGTCTGCCCCTACATGGGGACAGAGGTTATACCTTAATTGAGCAGAAAACCTTTCTAAAGATGCTTAGGTGCACTCTGTCTGAAGTGGCAGTGATTTTGAGCTGAGGCGAGTGAGCTCCACCGCTCCAGGTAGCTGCCTGGCCCCCAGTGCAGCAGCAGCAAGTAGCTGGTTACCAGCAGGTTAAGAACAGACCTGGTTAATGCCCACACGCAATCCAAATCTGGTGGGTGGAGGTGAAGTAAACAGAGTCCATTGCACGAGCAAATAGAGACACTCCTATTTGATGGGCAGATGTACACCAAGTTTCATTTAGGAACAGTTTCACAGATGAGCTCTGAGTCCTTAATGTAAGGCTTTAAGATGGAAAGAGTCATCAAACATGAAGGTGAGAGGAATCGCTGCATGATGCGCCATGCTGTGCAAATCTGCATAACATGCTCTTTTCTCCCAGCTCCCAACATTAGAAATACTTATGCCTAGTCATTTTTCTTGTACCACACACTCAGCCTTACAGGAAACCATTTGGAAACAGAGACCTTCTCTGGAAGTTCCAGTGATGTTGAAGCCAATGCAGAGGTGAGGGGGTGTGAGGGCATCATCCCTTTCACTGCTCATGGCTGAAACACCACTTACTGGTCTGAAAACAATTCCAGTTGAGACCATGAGCATTGCTGAGAGTAACGTGATAAGCACTAGGCTGTTATCTAGTTAACCCCCTGTTGCTGAAGACCCTGATAGTACTGTCCTATTTATTGACAGGAGCACTGCCTTTCTGCTGCTTCTCCCTCCTCCACCTCAGTGCCAGCCCCCATTGCTAGAATGCACAAAGGAATTATAAAGAGAAACAGGAGACAATGTTGAACAGCTGTAACATTTCTCTGCCAGGGCAAATCTGAAGGGATAAGAGCCTGGGCTTTTGATGTTTGATATCCGTAAGCTCCTCCAAGTTTGAAACACATGAACTCTGTGCAGCTGCTCCTGCTTGGACTGCCCACCACAACTAAAACATAGAACTATGAAGGTTTTACTATTATTTCTTGTCTTGAGTTTCTCCTGGGGGCTGTAGCAGGAAAACACAGAACAAGTACTGCCAAAGGGGCAATTAGGGGCACCTTCTGTAGGCGAAGGGTCCCCAGAGAGTGGGCTGGAGGAGCAGGAAGGTGACACAAAACAAAACAGTAACTTGCAGCAGTGAAAACACCAAGATCCTGGAACCTGACTTAAAGCTTAATATAAAATGAATTAAATTTATTGTGACTAACAGGTTATGAAGTACCAATGGGTTACTGGATGGCACATATGTCCTATGTTCTTTCTATAGACAAACAAAGCATATATCACAGAATCACAGAATAGCTGGGGGTGGAAGGGACCTCTGGAGATCATCTAGTCCAACCCACCTGCTAAAGCAGGTTCACCTAGAGCAGATCACACAGGAAATAGAGTGACAGTCCCATCCACACCTTTTCCTCTGTTTTCTCCTCTTCATTTCTTCATTATTCTTCCTTCCTGTACTTTATTGCCAGCTATAGTTTTAGCCAGAAGTCCTACTCCATAATATATGTTTTAGGCATTGGGCACTTGTTATATTTCACTGCAAATCTGTTTACTGCTATCCCTTCTGAATATTGATAAGAGAATACCAGATTTTTTAAATGAATCTTGCTCATGAATTTTTATCTGTTTTTGTTGTTTGATAGTATAAGCAGATAAATTGAGGACAGCAAAACTCAAAATTTTATTCTTCATGTATTAATTTTTTGCTAAGTCCCTCTGTGATTTTAAATGTTTGATTTTCTTCCAAAAATATATTCCAAGATGCTGTTTTTAAAAAAATCAAACAAAAACCTTTCTTGGCAAACATCGCCGCACTGGTTGCTCAAATGAACATGTGAAAACAAACTAGAAATGGCCAGAAGGAAATAAAGTTGCTGATTCCAAGAGCCTGCAGGGTAGTTTTCTGTGGGACCAAGACAAAAAAATTTCTTGAGCAGGTAGTACTTGTGTTTCATGGCAGAGGCTAAAACCTGAGAAGTTATTTTTCCCAGAGCTACTGCTGCTGCTGCTGTAACCAAAAGCACCATGTCCCATGAGTGGGATCATGCACTGGCATTTCCAATGCAAAAGTGGTGAGCAGCACTGGAGGTGGCTCTGGGGTTGTGAACATCAGAAGGGCAGAAGCAGAGCAATACAAAAGCGGTGGCTCTGCCCAACCTGTTTGTCAGGAGCTTCATAAAGGCTCACAGAGTTTCCCAGTGCTGGGGCACAGCAGAGAACACTGAACACACATTGCTGCTTTGCTCACCTAAGTCTCACTGCAGAGCTACAAGATGCCCACATATACTGTTGGGTTTGCATTCATGATCAGGCCATGGCTGTTCCAGCCACAGGGAAACAGCATACACAGATGAGAAAAAAGTGTGTCATTTGAGATACCTGCTGCTTTGAACCATCTCATTACATAGTATGCACTGCAGTTAGCAGTATTATAGCCTGAAGGAATAACTGACCTTACAAAGGAAACTTGACTTTTATACCAGAATGTCTGCCCCAAGGTCTTGACTTTTGTAAATGCACATACCTGCTCCCATTCTGTAAGGGAGTGGACAAAGAGGAACCAGAGATGCATCTGGAAATGTGAGTACTTTAGACCACAAATCACAGCAGAATTTGCAGAGACTGCGACATGTTGTAATTGTTGAACTCGTGTTTGCTATCTGAAGCTTTACCAAGCTGGCAGGGAAGAAGGAAGAAAGTAGCTCTAACTCTGTGAAGTGTTGAGCACAGGACAAAATTTTGGCCTGGAAGCCCTTGGGACACATCCCCAGACAAGTTTCCACACTCTGAGGTGCACTGCAGTCTCCTCCTAAGGGGATGCCGTGTTGCAAGGCTTGGTCAGCCATAGGTTTGGTCAACCAGGACAGAGCTGCACCCTTCCTTGGGCTTGTGAGAGAGCAGAGCTGCACAGTGCCAGGTAGAGAAGGAAATGAAAGGAGTGGCAGAAAGTGATGGCAGGAGAGTGTAGCTCGTGGGAGCCCTATGTGGAGGCCCACTGTGAAGGCTGGTGTGCAGTGACAGAAGATGACTACTGGTGGATAGGACATGAAAGAAGGTGGGATCCCTGCTATACCCAGATGTGTAGACAGCTTAAAAGACAGATGATGTATATGAGACCACTTGTCACATGTCCAGGTTTTTAAGAGCGATCAACAGTTACTGTGGAGGAAAAACAACAGTGGTGACAGTGGGTGGAGAACCACAGGGTCTGCAGAAAGCACCCATACGGCAGACGAGTCATTAGGGGTTGCCAGCGGGGATGGTCTCATGCTGGAGAGCTGCTTTCTCGCAACTGTCAAGGTATAGCACAGGTTCAGAGTGATGCTGTTGTCCCGCTCAACCCTTGATTCATTTCAGCAGTCATCAGGATGTTCTTCAGCTGCTTGGCAGGAATCAAAATCCCACGATTGCTACTCTCAGGGAAGTTCTCAAATTATGTGTTAGAAATGTTAAAGACAGCATTGCGTCCCATAAGTGGATTATTTCTTTGAAACAAGCCAGACCGTGTGTGTAAGAAACCAAGAAGCATCAGTTTCTGAACACAAACAACAATGAGGTGGTTCATCCTCATTTCCTGTAGTATTATAGCACCGTATTACTAATCAAGGAAGCTGGTACTGGTATGTCCATCACGCAGCCATCTCTCAGCTATGCTAGAGAAGTGTCCTCTTCACTATAGTGTTGTGTTACCAAAACAATCCCAATTATACCCCAAAATTACCTCTGTGTTCATCCTGTGGCTTTAGGACTATATAAACTGGCTTTACAAAAGGCTTCCTCCACTGTACAGTGTTATCTTTCTGTCCCTGAAACATTGTTCCCTAAAGCTCAAATTTTGTTATCTAGTGCTTTCTTATTTTAAATTATGGAATAGCACTGAAACCATAAAATGGAGCCTTCATTGCTTCTTTCTGAAAAAAATTCTGCCTTCATTTTTATACAGTTGGTCTCTGTAGCTGGTGTGATTTGCTTTGCTAACTTTGCAGGAAATATATCAGGCAGGACTTTTCTTCAAACTGTTTCTTTGCACCTTTCACATGCTTTGTACCCTGTTAGCTATCATTACTCGATATTCTAAATTCTCCACTTTCAGAGCAACACTTCCCTGGACAAGAGCCCCCTTCTCATTACACTTTTTCTCAGCAGTGGACTTTCCTTCAGATTTAAGCCTAAGTAAAAATTAAGATGTCTTGTTTTCTTTGGCAGACTGAACTCATAAAAAAAGAAATTAAAAGGGTTGTCTTTTTATGATGGGTGTCATGTTTGACAAGCAAGAGAATTGTTGGAAATGTGTTGCTACCACTTGCTTATTATAGCAAACCCCCAACAGAAAAAGACTTTTAAAAAATGATTTATTTTGAAGAAATATGCATTGCATTCACACAGCAATGGGTTAGTTGTGCACCCGCGGCTGCTGCAGCTTCCCAGCTCCTGCAAGGCTCTTGCTTAATCAGGAAACATGTTTGCCTTACCCCGAGGTTTCAGATCGAGGTAACAACTGTAAATGAGCAGCAGCAAACTGCTGACGACAAACGTGTGGTAGAATGTGTTCATCACCTTTCTGTCCAGCCAGTTCCCCCCTTTTGAGGAAGGCTGTAACACCATAGATGTGCACACAACATACTGCACTGCAGGGAAAGTCGGTGTGGTGTCGGTCGCCACTTCATTTATTTATTCTCTTAATGTCAAATTATCACAGCCTGTTGTCTGTCAAACAGCTCTGTCTTCAGTCTCATCTTAAAAACTCCACACCTAGACCTTATTAGAGCAAACTCCAAGTATTTCCTTTATGGAGCAGCACCTATAATGTTCCTAAAATAATCAGCAAACGGAGATTCTTTCCATAGCAACCACACAGCAGAAGATCTTTCTGATCTTCTCTAGTTGTTGTCTGAAATGGTATCTAGTTTTCAAACCAGAAACACACCACATCCTTTTACCGAACAATATTCCCTTCAGAATTAAGGTCTTAATATTTTTGTATGTTGTGTTGTCCAACATAGGAAGTCATTCATATATATTATGTCCAACAACATTGTATCAGGCAAAGAAATTGTAGAAATGCAATAATCATTAAACACTTCATTTGCCTTTGTTTGTATACCTACAGCATCCATTTCTCAGTATTGTCGACATTTTACTTTGCCACTGTGATTGCCATGCACTATTTACTTGCTGTATTTTTAACATTTAATCATTTATCAGAGATTTGAAATATCTACAGAGGTTATAAAGTGTGAATAAATACCTCAGATCAGATCCAATTTTATTTTTATTCTGTGCATTTACTACTGTCATTATTAGCTGACATTCTTTTAGCTCACTGTACTCTGCCCATAATCTAACCCATCCTGAAGAGGCGGGCAGCAGTGTACAAAGTTATTATAAGTATCTTCAAGTGTCTTCAAGGATTTTCTGTACTTGGACTGCAAAAGCATTTTGATCTGCTGTTGATAGAATGGGCACAATAAATCCCATCGTTACAGTTCCTAGAACATCACCTATTAATAAGGAACAATCTGGAGGGAAAAGAACATAATACAAATTCATCACAAGCAGACTCAGAAATAGTCCTTCGGGTTTTGACTGCATTGCTTGGCATCACAGCAGCTGTGAATTTCAACCCCATCCTGCAAGTCACATATGGTTAGCTCTCCCTTTCTGCCTGGAGAACAGAGATTTTTCTGATTGTGAAGGTTTGCTCCTACCAATGCAATGCAGTCCATTCTGTCATTCTTTATTTTTTATTATTTGGTAAAAATATGTTGCACCTGCAGCCATGTGCAGCTATAAAGGCATAATTTTGTGGACTGAAACACATTCTTGTTGGCTCCCTCTTGAAGTCCACTGTCTGCCTGTCACCTTATTATTTTATTTTTCAGAAGAATCAGGTCTGGAAGTGTGGAAGCCGAGTTTCACATTTTCAAATGTTTAGATATGAAAGAGCAGCAAGGGATTACATCGCTAATGCCAGCTCAGTCCTACCGCAGCTGGCTTGTACCTTAGCCAGAGACCTTCTCTTTCTACTCTGCTGGTCTGGCAAGTGTGCAGCCCCGGGGCTGCAGAGCAGCTGCCACCGCGGCTGTGGGTGGCTGCCACCTACTCTGGCAATCTTACTGGTTTGGTTTTTGCTAAACTGGTGCTGCTCTAAACTAAGCCTGGACACTTCACTTGTCCAGTTGCTTTCCTATCCTGCTGGCAAATTCTGCTCGTGTTGTTTTGCCTGACATAAACCCGTCTGGCTGCCCTCATGTAATCCGTTCACTCAGATAATTCCCAGGTTGTTTATTGTGGACCCCGTCCAACACCCGTTGAAGGCAGTGCAACCTTCAGCTGCCTCGGCAGCTGTCAGATTGGGCCTATAAAACAGGGACATTTTTTATATTTTCAGGGTATTAAGAGCTTAGATTGCTTAAAAACTGTACAGTATGTTTTGATCAGGATGAAAGGAGGAAAGACAATAGGAAAAAATTACCTTTTTCCAAGTGTTTTGGAGACATTTTGGAAGAAAAGACATTGCTTGGATTAAGGTGGTCACCCAGACCCCTGAAACAGACAGGAGACAGACAGGGTCCCATCAGGCAGGACCCATCAGCCCTTTCAGCCTCTTCTCTGCAAAGAGGGAAGCCTATTCTCCATCAGTTGTGCAGGCAACAAGTTTAGACTAGACATCAAGTTACCAGACAGCCACCAGTGGATCATGTAGAGACACAGATAGATCTAAGATGAATCCCACCATTTTACCCTGGAGAAATACACTTTTTAGTTATTCTGGTCCAAGAACACACGAGATTAAAGAGTCAGACCTCTGGCTGCCTTGGGGAGTTCAAATTCACCTTGGGGAGGAGGGGAACTTCTCAGCACGGGAAGCAATTAGCATCAGCTCGGGGGAGACTCTATTTCTTCTTCCCAGGGTCAAAGAGAAAAGGCAGTAGATTAGCTTCAAATGGTGGTACATTTTTCACTAGATGCTTCTGACATGTAATGACACTGTATTATTCTTCATTTTTTTGAAGTATTATTTTGGTCTAGGCATCATTCATAAATCCACCTCTGTGGCGCAGAGATTCCATTCTGACAACAGTGTGGAAGTCTCATATATATTTTGCAATTCTACTTAAGTCATTCATACATTGGAATTTATTAATAGTTGTGACTGTCATTCGCATGACAAATTCTCAGGCAGGTTTCTGTTGATAGAGAATTCAGGTATACCCACAATTCAGGTATAATGCTAAGCTTCCAGTAAAACTGATGATGTTACCTTTTGGAGCCAACACACTCAGGCTCCAAAACTTAATACCCAAAGGGCAGCAGCCGTTAGTAAATGTGCTGCACAATGTGTTATGTAGCAATTTGCCTTAAATAAAATATAATTAGGGTGATTTCACAGAAGCTATATTCAATAACATCTCTTAGTGGTTAATTTAACGGAAATGAATTTCCAATTTTGTTGTCCAGGTACTTAATGTTTTCTCCTCCTTTTTTTAAAAAGAGTGTTTTTCAAAGACCTGTGACCACCCAGGTTACTATTACTTAGTAACACATCCAGTTTCTGGCTGCAAGGAAAATTTAAAACCCCAGTAATATAATTTGGAGTGAGAGAATCCACCATTGATAAAATCTTTACAGATTTTATCTGCATTTTGAACTAAAATGGGAATCAGTCTATGCCAAACAAGAGAGGCAACTTCTGGGTTGTTCTGTTTGATTCTGGCTATAGAGATATGTCTAGAAGGGCTTTGGAGCTCCTGGTATCAGTGTACACTACCAATGCACCTTGATCCCATTTTGGAGCAAGACCAAGCAGCCATAGCGCTTTGTAGCAACCTGATTTCTACCAGAGGTACAAAAAATTGTATCTCCTTGAGATCAGGTTCTTGACAGTTGGGTGACAGGGATGGAGCGTGTGCTGCAGCACACAGCCACCAGTCACCTGTGCCTTGCAACGTCCATTGCTTACCTTGTGATTTCAAAAGCAAACTAATTACAAAGTAATTACAGTTCTCCAGACTGTGAAAAGACAATGTAGACACTGTAGATTAGGCTTCTTAGATTTTCAGAGTATACTCATAGTGGTGGACTCTGCCCAAAGTTTCAATTGATTGCCAAGTATGAACTCTCATCAGAAATCTCAGAATAGGGCATAGTGTTCTTCTACAGTCTCCAAACCAATAACTATTAGTTATTAATTATTACTTATTATTATTAATAATAATAATAATTCATATGTGTTTATTTTTCCTCTGCAGGTAACATTTTGACACCAATATGGGAAAGCAAAACAGCAAACTACGCCCTGAAGTCATGCAAGATTTGCTAGAAAGTACAGACTTTACAGAACACGAGATCCAGGAGTGGTACAAAGGCTTTTTGAGAGACTGTCCAAGTGGACATTTATCTATGGAGGAATTTAAAAAGATATATGGGAACTTCTTCCCTTATGGGGACGCTTCTAAGTTTGCGGAACATGTATTCCGCACTTTTGATGCCAATGGAGATGGAACAATAGATTTCAGAGAATTCATCATAGCCTTGAGTGTGACGTCAAGAGGTAAACTGGAGCAAAAGCTGAAGTGGGCATTCAGCATGTATGACCTTGATGGGAACGGCTACATCAGTAAGTCAGAGATGCTGGAAATCGTGCAGGTAAGTGCTGCTCAGAGACACCCCTTGGCCTCCCTCCTTCAAGTGAATTATGAAGCGATGAGACACTGAATGAAAAACTCCAGCAGCATTTGGGGGTTTATGATCTTGGTTCCTTGTATAACCGCTTACATATAAAATGTTCTTTCATATGGCAAAGATCATGTGACAATTCAAGCTACAGCACTTGATATCCATTGCGATATCTCCTAAGCAACACAATGTTTAAGAAGTTCTCCCTCGTCAGTTCTGTTGGGCTGGGGCACAGCAACTAACCTGCTGATAAATGTGATTCTGTTTTCTGAGAAATAACTGTCAATTGATTACAGTTAATTACAGTTGGACCAAGCAGGTATCTTAGATCAACTAGGTAGTGTACCTTTAAGGAAGGCAGACTCCCTCCCTTAAGAAACAAATCAATTTTGAAACTATGATGTTGTGAAAAAACAGCTCACAAAATTTAAGAGGTGTCTGTCTGCATAATTCCAGTGAGGTCTGCACACTTAGTATTATGCTAGCTATCTTCATATTAAGTTGCCAGTATAGATAAACCTTATCTGGGTAGACAATGATGCCATACACAGCCTCTTGGACGTGTTTTCCTGCATGTTAGTAGGACTCCCACCTCACTTTGGCTTCCTCTAACATGTTTTTATCCGTAAGGCACAGCATTCTACTGAAAGTTTTAAAACACTTTTATATGGTAGTATATTTACACAGCTTGAATCTGTATAAGCCAGGACTGATTAAAAAAAAAAAAAAAAAAAGGTTGTTATCAAGATTCTTTCTTTCCCTGAAAATTTTGAAGAGTACATAATTAATGTACTGTGTTATTCAAACTTATATTTGTGCCGGAAATCCAAGGAAAGGAAGGTACACAAATTACACGTTGGAATGGAAAACTGCATGTACACAGTCAGCCTAGCACGTGGTGCCCTTGTGTTTCTACCAGGGCTCTTCTCACATCCTCCAAACTGTAGCTTACACCACTGCTTGCACTGCTTCAGCAAGAGCAGATACAAAGCTCAGCTGCAAATGTAGGGTCGTTGTGTCCTCTTTCACTTGTTCTGTTTTGTGCTCCTGTCTGAGTTGAAGAGCAGGATTGCATTCAGACACAGAGACCTCCCTGTCTCTGTGCCATGACAAACCCCATGGAATATTTGCATTAACTGATACTCTGTTCTTTACAAATCTTCCTCTCCCCTGGTCAGGGCAAACAGGCTGTCAATTGTTGTTTTTCTAGCTGTATTTCTCCTCACAAGAAAACAAAGAGAATCCTAGAAGAACTAGCAAAGTTGAAAGCAAACACAAGAAGCTAAACATGTGTGAGCATCTGCTCCTCAGGAACTGGAGCTGCCCCAGGGACCACGGGGCCCCTTGCTGCCGGGAGCAGCCCAGGACGGACTCGGTGCTGAATGGCAGCGCAAACCCCACAGACCAGAAGATTTGTAAACAGGGAGAAAAAAGCCATAAATGTGTTCTTCTCAAATTTAATGAAAACATCAGTGGCTGGGGTCTCTGTAGCGAGTCGGGCAAAGACCAGCAAAGCCAGCAGGTTTTCCCATTTACCCCAGATTTACTCACCAGCATGCTTAGAGGCTGAAATACTCCACCTTCTCTTCATATTCGTGTTGGTAACAAATCATAGCATTGTCCTTTGCAACCATGATGCCATCATCAAATGAAACTGCAGCTTAGGGATCAGCATAGAGCAACTTTTTGTCAATTTATATAACCAACTCAGAGCAGCACATTGCATACAGGCCTCAGCCTGGCATTCCAGCCCTCCCACTGCACTTCTTGGGAGGTTTGGCTCTCCCCTCCTTTCAGATTACACCAGAATCTCAACTGAGCCATGCTTTATCTTATTATCTCACCCCACGTTTTGAGGCACTACGCAAAAAGCAATTTGGGAAGTAAACAGACTAATAAGCCTGAGCAACAATCATTTCTACCATCATCATCATGGACTATCAGCAGGTTTCCAACCAGGAAAGCTGCCCTTTCTGTGATGGAGATTCCCATGAGGCAACGTGTTTGTAGATCTCACCCTGTTCTCTTATCCCAGTTTTTTTACGGTCACAGTGATCTCTCTGTATTGCACTGGTCAACTGTAGCTCTTCCCGGTGGGTAGGATTTGTTGTGTAGTCTCTGGAAGCATGTTCAGCTCATATGTGAAACTGAAGTAGATGAGCACATTTTCTTGCTTTATTGAGAAGTTCCTTTGATGTAGAGTGATTAGACATAAAAAAACAGCTAACAACTCTCACTTTCATTTACAAAAGATGATTATTTTTTAATATGGAAAGACAGGATTCTGTATCAAACATCTTCCTGGGAGCCCTCAGCCATCACAATCTTTCTGATAGTGAAAAACAGAACTCTGTTATGTCTCTGATACATGTCTCAGAGGAACCTATTACAGGTCCCTTATCTAGCATACATTTGCATGTTGATGTAGCAGGATTTATTATGTTTTCATCAGGATTTTTGCATGAGACAGTACATCAAAATGAATGCTAAAAGAAACAACATCAATCTAAAAGTCTAAGTTTCACAGAAAAATACTGCCCCTGTTACTGTGGGATTACTGTATCTCAAATAACATAGGGGCAAGGCATGGTTTTCTTCTTTTTCAGTGTGCTTTACTTTGTGCGTTGGAAGTCTTCTCTCTGCAATGATTTTCCATGTTATGCTGATGGTTACTTGCATTTCCTTTCTCATGCTCTGGTCTAACACTGCTGCAGGCAGTGCAGGCATTGCACCCTTGCTCAGCATTGCAAGAAGGCACTTGCGGTAACAGAGGTAGGAGCAGTAGCACTGGAACAGCAGAGCTACTGGTTAAGATGGCTCATGTCCCACAGGATGCCAAACAGATGAACATGAATGGTCCATAACGGATTACTGAAGCAATGGGCTGCAGGGCAAACCACCTGCATTCCTTGAAGCTCTGTTTGCCATAGTGTGGTTAACACATAGCCTATCACAGACTCACTACACCTGTCCATGAGCTTCCACTAGACAAGTCTCCAAAAAGCCCTGCTTAGTGACACACATGAGCCATACACATGGAGCTGGCTGCACACTTTGGAGGATCACATAACCTGAAGGACATTAGTGGTGGGCTGATGATTACAGAGCCTAAGGAAAGAAGGTCTGTGGGGTACTGCTACACCTACCAGGCATAGCACACCTGCAAAGTACTGTGGGAAGAAGCTACATAGCCTGCACTCTTGACAGACCTCACCACAGATCCTCTCAGATTCTCCTGCTTTAGGAATGCTTTTCATGTTCCCCATATGTTTACCTATAATCTAAATAGCTCAGTCCACTCAAAAATAGCCACAAACCAGCTAGAAGATTTGTGTTTGTTCCCCTTGTTGAAATGGGTTATATTTGGTGAGAGTCACTTAAAATAAGAGTTCAAATAAGAAATGGAAACCTTTTTCTAAGGGTACATTTTTTCATGATATGGAGTCATAAGGCATCTTAATAATACAAAGCTGAGAGATGAGAATAACACAATCAGAGCACACAGGTTCCATTTGCTGGGCTATCTCATTTGTAAGCCAGGAAGAAACAGAAGCTAATATGGGAAGAAGCAGAAGCTGACATGGCTCTCAGTAAAGGCAATGTCAAAAGTCTCCATGAGATTGAGAGGAAAGCAAATTTTTAAGACTGCTTATTCACTTCATGAGATTTTTAGCTGTCAAAATTTATTTCAACAAAGTAAAAAGGATTGACTGAAAATTTGTGCTGTCATTGCTGCCATCACCATAAGAAGCTCTTTGACACTTTGCCAAGTGTAGCAGGAAAGTGCAGCCCTCACCAAGGTTTTTGACCTGAGTGCGTCAATGTCAGCCAGCGACTGGGAGCAAAACTTGTGTGAATTGGTAAAGGGGTGAGATTTGCCCTAAATCACCCACCTTATTTACATGCAGGTGGAAGATCAAAGAGGAGAGCTCAGCACAGAACCAACCAGTTCAGATTAAGTTAGAACCTGTGCTCACTCCAGTGATGCACACAGGGCTCTGGAGGCACAATTTTTTAGTGGTACTCAGGGGCTCCAGGGAGCTGTAAGGAGCCCTCCTGACAGAAATTCACCTGCAAAAGCTGCCATGACTCAGGTAGCTACTCATAGATAACCACCTCCAAACCTTCTCCTGATGAAAGCCACTGATGGCTCTCAGCTCAAGTGCTGCAAGGCTGAGGAGTTGTACTCCATATGGAGCAGAGCCCCTGCAGCCTTTCAGTCCCAGGTTACAGCCTGGGTTAGCACAGCCCAGCTCCATGCAATTATCACATGAAACCTTCCTTTCAAACTTGTTCTTTCAAACACGCAATAAAGAGCTCTGTGTAGCTGCATTGAATTAATATGAGGCAAGTCTCAAGATTCTTAATAAGCTTTAACTGGCTTTTACTTTGGGAAAACTTCCCACTGAACTTCTGAGTAAGGACGTAAGAATTTGTCCAGAGTAACCATTTTCAGCATGAAAGGAACGCTCACTATGTTATTCCCATCTGGCTTTCCTAGAATATCTCATCTGTTATTCCCTTCACACGCCTCTGTGAAAAGGACCCTGTAGGATGAAGTCATCCTGAAGTGCTTTTTATTTTTTGTCCTAAAAATCTGCATATTCTTACTATGGTTACTTTGATCATGGTAAACATGCCTGCACTCCTGGTCTGGGGCATTCCTCCCACACTTTGAATGTAGATTCTCTACTTTGCCATCCTCTCACCCAGAGCGAGAGCATGACCCCTCCACCTCTCTTCCTACCCCAGACAAAAGCCAGACAGCTTAAGATGCTTAAAGACTGGCAGATTTATAAGCCTCATCTCTGCTCTGACCCTTGTGAGGCTTGCATGCTGATGAGGATGAGGAAGGTGTAAATTCTTACTGTCCACCCTCTCCTTTTTTTTTTTTTTTCCCTCTATTGTCTTTTTCCCCTCTATTGTCTCTTTCCCCAAGTTCCCTCATGTCTATGTTCACGTGCTGCCATGTTCATGCATTCTTCTCTTCTCCTGGTTATCAGATAAACACAATTGTGTGGACAGCATCCCTGCTTAGGCTGTGCCCAATACTCTGGCACC
Source organism: Columba livia (assembly GCF_036013475.1). Lineage (NCBI taxonomy): Eukaryota > Metazoa > Chordata > Aves > Columbiformes > Columbidae > Columba > Columba livia. The sequence continues at coordinate 140,607,163 of NC_088603.1, read as the reverse complement.
CTAATTCTCTTGGGAGTCTTTGAGCACTCCTGCAGTGCAAACGATGATGATGTTAATGATGATGATGATGAAAAGGGTGCCCACCACTTTTTCATTCATCCATCAGCTGCTCATGCTGAAATGTTCTCCTCTGCTCCCCTGCTCGTGCCAGCATTGTAGACTTACCGGAGGGCAGACCAAGAAATCCATGACCACGGTGTTGGTGACATAACTTGGGGAGCAGATGTTTGATTGCGCTGAGCATAAGCAATGAATATTTTATTAAACAGACAAATGCTTTTCTCAAGGTGTAACTCTCTAAGTTATTTAAAGGACAGAATATGTGAAAGGTGAGCTGGTGGCAGAGGAGAAGCCAGCAAGATGTCCAAGGAAGCGGGTGCTCCCCAGTCTGAGTGTAAAATGTCTGTATTACTTAGCAGCACCCTCCAGCTGGTGAATCTGTGCTGTTATATTCCTGGGGCTGGCCCTTGGGGACCCTGGGCCAGGTGACGGGAGAGTGCTAGACAAAGTGCCTTCATGAATGGGAGAAGGGGAGAGGGGAGATTCAGTGAGCAATCGCACTTGTGCCAAGGAGCTCCTCCCAGAGCAGGAGGAAGTAGAGAACAAATTGCTAAAGCAGTCACATCTGCCCTAAGTTATGAACTTACCACCGCAGACACTGTGTTTTGGGGGGGAACAAGAGTTAGAATCTGTGGAAGAAAGTGATACACATCTACAGACTGCTGGGCAAAGTGACAGCCCAGTGCAGCACCTGTCAGCCAGAGGCCAATGAAGTGCAAGGGGCAGCAGAAGGAGCTGGTCAGACCAGGGCAATGCTGCCTTGGACTGGAATGTGCAACCTCTCCAAGCAGCCAGGAGGGTCCCCTGAGGCCACCACCCTGCAGCCATCTGGCTGCTGCTGCACTCCCGGCTGTGTGGCACTGTGAAGATGTTTAACACCAAAAACACTTTTTTACCAGTACTGCATGCTCACATTTGCAGGCAACGTTTGGATAACCAGTTCAGAGACAACGACTCATCCCTGTTTTAAAATTAAAATTACCTCATTCTTAGGGGCTGATAGTACCATACGTGACTAACAGAATTATCTGTGCAGAGAATAGCTACGGGTGGCAACGGTGTCGTGTGGGACCAGAACATCTGCTGCTGTGGAATGAATTGTGAATGGGGCTTTGAGCTGTGTACACACACCAACCCCCAAGGAAAAGGACAACTCCTTGCTGGTCAGGTCTTCATTATCTGTGAGACAAAGCAAACATAGAGAGTGGGTCACTGCCCTCTCCATGGGCAGGATGCTGACCAAGGGGGAAGAGAAAGGAGATTGGGGAAGAAGCAAAAGCAGGGTGAGGGGACGGGGGGTGGTGAGGACAGAGTCTGGGTAGCTGAAGCATAGAAGCACATCACAGCATGGGACAAGACCTTGGTGGTCTTACCATTCCCCCCAGGCACTGGGAGCTGCCAGAGTCTAACGTGCCGTACAAGTGATAAATTCATCTGAAGACTGTTTAAATGAGGAAAAATGTAACCTCGATCCAAACCCAGATTGTGTTAGACTGTGACTAAATAAGGAAACACGCTATTTCATAAAAGATCTTCCCACTGAAGAGGGCAGCTGCATGTACTGGTGCCACCCAACTTCCTTCAGCCTCCAGAGAGCAGGTCCCAGATGATGCTGCTGGGATATTTTCTGCCTATTTCTGTCACCAGGAGATAATCCTACCCCTGCACTAAGACAGTGTGTTTCTTACCAGCTCTTTGCTCCTGTCATATTACACAGGCAATCTATAAGATGGTTTCTTCTGTAATGAAGATGCCAGAAGACGAGTCAACACCAGAGAAGAGGACAGAGAAGATCTTCCGCCAGATGGACACCAACCGTGATGGTAGGCACCCTCCAGACACCGGGGCGGCCACCTCTGCCCCCATGCTGATGGGCTGGGGTGTCCTGCCCACATGGGTCGACCCCTCAAACCCACTGTTCCTCCTTTGGCTGCCCAGGCAAAGCCACCACCATCCACAGACAGAGGGGTGCAGGCAAGCCTTTGACTTGCAGGGCTGCTTTCCCAGGGATTTTCCTTGGACTCCCCCAGCTGCCTTCCACCATGCTTGTCCAGAGCCTTCGCAAGTGTGCTGCAACCCACCCCATATGCTAAGCAAACACTTTTATTTTCCAGGAAAGCTCTCTCTGGAAGAGTTCATCCGAGGCGCCAAGAGCGATCCGTCCATAGTCCGTCTCCTGCAGTGTGATCCCAGCAGTGCCGGGCAGTTCTGAAACCATTCTTTGGATGAATTATGTATCTGCTTTTTATTTTTTCCTTGCCAAACAACATTCATGGTAGTGTTGCCTCTGTATGGCCAATTATGCCTTCATTTGTGGCATTTATAGCTTCTTTTGTTGTGGATTAATTATGAGAATGCTGAATTGCTCTTAACAATTTGTCCAGAGCAGGGGCAGTACTGTTTTAAACAGATATTGTGGTGTTTTTGTTGTTTTAAAGATTTTGTTTTATTTTATTTTTGTTTGTTTGTTTTAAAGTGTCTGTTTTGGAAAGTATGTGTTGAGAAGGAGTAAAGTGACAACAAAATTCTTGGCAGCAAGACACACTGACAGATTTTAGATTGCTGCTTTAGTAGCTGAGTATTCGCCCGCAGGACTTGAAAGTCTAGTAGAGGTCGAACCAAAGGGGTTGTGATGGGTGGTGCAGGATTCACCTGGAACCTCCTCTCCTGTCTAGTTAAGGTCAAAGACAGGATCAGGAAGAAGTACGAAAGCTCAAAACGTGTGCAGGGTGTATCATCTGCACCCCTGCTCCTATGCCTCGTCGTTTCAATGCTGTGAACATTTTCCAGGTTGTGAAGGAGAAAGAGAAAAAAAAAAAGGTTGACATTTTTTACTAGGTTTACAGTGGTTGATTTCACACAGCTTTGTCTGAAAATTCAGCAATTTGCAATCCTGATCCCCAAATCCACAACTGACAATACCTCTTGCCGTTTGGGATCAGCGAAGGCAGACACAGGTATGGAAAACTGGGTCTTGACAATGACTTTGAGGGAAATGATACATGTTGAATGTGAAATTTTCAGGTTAGTAATAAAGCAGTTTTTACTAAGGAGAGTGGCATTCACATGAGGAACTCACAGACACCTGCAAGCAGCTCCAGCTGAAGCACATCTGCTGTTGTAAATGATCTTGCATGGTATGAAGTTTTGGGTGTGTTTTTGTCTCTCTCCACGTAGCTAATGGAATTTCTGGGCCTGCTCTTAGGGGAAGGCTGTCATCAAAACTTGTTTTGAACATAAAATTGTAGCATTTATATTTCATTTATTTTGGTAACATTTGAAAAATCTGTACTGAAATAAGGAAATGGTACGCTTACGGTATATTTATATATATACAAAAATTAAAACGAAACAAAAAAAAGATCAGCTCTTGAGAGAAATGTTGAATGTTTATCTTTTCACCTAGATGCAGGAGTTCTGAAATTTGCTGCTGTAAAACTTTATCCTTTGGTCCAAGTTCCTGTATGCAAAGTTAGTGCACATACATGGGATTTCTTAGGGACTTTACAAGCACTGCTGCAATGGAAAAGCTTTAGCAACAGGAGGCATTATGCTGACTAAATTGGCATTAATCTGTCATTAGCTAAATTCTGCTCTGTGATCCTGTTGGAGAGCTACCCATGGAGGCAGCGCACAGCGCTGGGAATTCGTGAGCTTGTTAGAGTAACCTTTGTCTGACAGGCAAGGTTGGCGTTTTGACAAGTGACCTTGTAGATGCTAATCCCCAGTAGCCTTAATTTAAAATAAGCTAAGTAAAACAAGTCTGCTTTGCAGGTGATGATTAGCTAAATGCTAGTTAGATGTCATGAATAAGTAGATGAGTATGAATAATTTTTTGTCAAACACTAGCTAGCATGTACAATGACTGAGAGAAAAAATCCTAGACTGAATTTTTCCATACCATTTGCTTTGCCAGCTGCGAAGTGCAGAGCATATTAAAATAAAATAAAAAAAAAATTGAAAATAACGTTGCTAATCAGCTGTACTAAAATTATTATGAGTGGCTAATTACACTCAATAAATGCCTTTAGGCACACACCTTTGTCTCAAATGATCATAGAAATCCAGTTGATTATATATTCCCATTATATTAATCAAAATACCGAGCAGAGATGAGAAATGAGAAGGCAAAAGAGGTCCAACCACAGCCACAAGCAGATTTCAATACCTGATGCTGTTACAAGCATCACTGGCAAATTTGGCACCAGTTCTGGCTGATGGAAATGTTCCCGGTCTCTTTTTCCCTAATCTTCATTAGCCATCCTGTGCATAACTCTAACCCTTTCCAGGAGAGCCTGTGCTTACCTTCCTCAGGGTAATTTTCTGTCATGCCTAGAGCGGTTCTGGCCCACTCTCTGTCCTTCACCTCACTCTGGAGTGCTGTGAGGGTTGTTTTTCAGCAGGACAAGCCTGGCCAGGCGGCTGGGAGTTGCTGCAGGAGGGTTAGATGGGAACAAGGAGCCCCGCTGCCCCAGCCCAGGGTCCTCCACCACCACCACTGCATGGGCAGGACCGGGTGACGCTGGAGAAACCTGCTGAGCTGCTCACCTGTGGGCTCAGTGCAGGTACCCAGGCCCAAAGCAGCCCAGACCTACAGAACCTGGCGTTTACCGGAGGTGAACTTGGACACCTTCTACAGTTCCATCTTCTTAATGTTGTGAAAGCAGTTGTGTGTGAATGAAACTTTAAAAACACTGACTTTTATTTCAGTGACTGCGTTCCATCTCTTTTTAGTCAAATATTCCTGACCCAGAACCTAACCTTTCAGTTTGTTTTTGTTTTTTTCTCAATAGTTTAGGGGCTTTGGGGCCAGGCTTGCTTCACATGTTAATATTGTACAACACGTGTTTGAAAACACAACCTACAATATGACCCCAGGCCAGCAGAGATGTAATTCTTCCCACAGGTCACAAAATCTGGAAGAATAAGAATTAGCCTACAGCTGCAGAGGACGTAGCTGGAGATAAGACTAACGTATAAACATTTACAGAGTAAACTAAGGTTATTCTTTTACTTGACTACGACTAATGATTGGTATTAAGTTATTAGCTATCCCTTTCTTTCTCTGCCTCTGCATGTGTTTCAAAAGCAATCTACAGCTGGAGTTGTGAGCACCCACAGACTCAGATCAGCAGGACAGCTGTGGTGTGCTGCACCTCAGATTGCAATTTTCTGCTTTGCTGCCATTCTCATTTGCAATCATAATGGCCTTCATAAACTTTCTGAAGACAAAATAACCTATCCTGTATAAAATAGCACAGCAAGTCAGACACTTTCAAGCGATCAGTTAGCAATATTTCCACATGGGAAGGATGGCAGACAGCACAGCCTATTTCACATCACCTCTCAGTTTTGTTGATGCTCTCTCCAGCATTAGTCACATGTGAAAGAGGTAGCCTTCCCTCGTGTTGTCCTTCCCTCATGAATTAACGTAACCTTCCCACATGAATTAACAAGTACATCCTGCATGTAGACTGAATCCATGGGCAACTCCTGTTCCATTTATCTGGCATTCCCAGTCAGCTTGCCAAACGCTGGGCCAGAAGAGGTGAAGTGAGGACTATGGCTTGTGAGATGTGCAGCAGCCTGGCTTGGGTTTAAGGTGCTTTGGGAAGGGAAAAGGGAACATAACGCTTGTAAAACCAGCACGCCTATGTTTTTGTGAGCACTTATGGTTTGAGAGACACTGAAGAAAGAGCTGTGTTTCAACATTATTTTAAGCCCTGTGAGTCCACAGCAGTGGATGTTCCTGGAGTACACAGAGCTGTGCTTTTCCTCTTGCTGTTTTAGGAGCTTGTAGGATTTTCATCGTATTGTTGGAGCAGTCTTTTGTTCTTCTCTGTTATAAAGCACAACCTCCACATTTGTTAGACACTGCTGCTTAAAAACAGTAAGCTAGAAGTGTGTAACTTCTATAGCTGGATGAGGTCTCTGTGCAGAAGCATTGCACACCAGCACAAGAAGTGGTCACACACAACCGAGTCCCCATGGTTTAATAACTACTCCTGGGGGCTCAGCCCCAGGACTTTTCAGCGTGTGTTCTTGTCACTGATCGCCAATGTGCAATAATGCAGCTTAGCTTAATTTTCTTTCACTGCAGACTAAGGCTAAGTCGCATTACCTTGCATGTGCTGTGGGCTAGAAATGCACACATGGGCAGAAACCTCGGCTCAGCTGACTCATGGAAACTTGGTGAACTGTGGTAACTTGATGTTGAGCCCTAATCCACAGACTAAGCTGAGATGAAAACATGGCTGTAGTTATACATCTCTCAGTACATGTGAACCAGGGAACACGGTGACAACTGGCAAGTCCCTGGGGACATGTGGCAGTGAGGAGGGAATCCCCTGCATCAGAATTAATGTCATGAGCTCAGCTGTCTCCCTGTCTTCCTTATTTTAAAACTGTCTTTTTTTTTTTTTTAGCAACACTGGTGAAGATGCAACATGATAGCAATACAGCACAGTCAGGCTAAAGGAGCCATCCTTCGAAAGAGTTTCCTTTCGAAGCCTGGTGTGCAAGCACCAAGCAAAACAAGCGGAAGGGAGGGCTGGACAAGACCTCCCGAACACCCACCACTCCAGCACCTCCTTTTGTCTTGCTCACGGTGCTCCCTCAGTTTCCTGTGGGGAGATGGTCCTTGGGCTCAGGAGTTAGGGGTCAGGTAACCGGTGCAAGGCCAGTGGAGAATATTTCACCTGCCCTTTGCACAATGTTTGGATGCATTCTTGGTTATGTGTCGTACTGAGTGGGATCCCATGCAGGAGTCTTAAAGTGGGGGATGTTGGTTTCCTTGGTACCGTGGGCAGAACATGTGCTTAGAAATGCAGAGAAACTTGGCAAGCCTCAGCCAAGCAGCGCTCCAAGTTGCATGCGGAATTCTCCACTGACTGTGCGACAGACAGATAAGATACAAAGCAGCGACAGATCGGACTTGTGGTGTGATGTGCCCTGAGATAGCGCTAGATCAGAAATGGCACCTTCTAGCTGAGCTGGTCTGTCTGCTGTGCATTCAGAGGTGCAGACAAAAGACACTTTTAAATACCTTTAGCATGAACATGCAGCTGCAGGAGTAGAATAACTCTGCTCCTTCTCACATATATGCAACACAGCCGTCCGCTGTGTCCCTGTTAGGAGTCGAACAAAGAGCTGCCAGGACAAGCATGAGGCGTTCCCTAAGTGTAACTGAGGGCAAAACATTGCCTGCAAGAGCTCTCTTCCCAGTCATGGACAAAAAGGAAAAGCTCTATTTGACTTTCAAAGCCCAGGTGCCTTTTTCTGGGCTGGGATAGGTGAGAGGAACAGCTGTGTTTTAAGCATGTTTTAAGCATGGAGGGGAAAAAGCGGCAGGGTTTGTAAATCGTTGTGGAAAGCAGTGACACTAGAAATCGGGACCGTCACTGAGGGGTTGCAGAAGCTGTTAAGTGCCTCTGGCGTTCAGAGCAGCAGAATGATCGGTCAGACACAAAGTCCATCTCCTCATCCCTTGCAGAAACCAGTCCTGGCTATCACAGGTGTCTCAGTTAGCAGTACCCCTTATTCCAGTCTGGCTTTTGCTGTTGTTGCTCTCAAATCATCCATACTGAGAAGCTGTTTCAGGGGTGGGGATTTTCACAGGATAAAATACTTAACAAGTAACAGCTGGAAAGACCAGATGTGAGTTGCTTCTTGCAATGTACAGGTTTGATTTCCTCATTGCTCCCACAGGTCATAAGTGTTATTTTAATATGTGTAGTTGGGGTTGAGATATCACATGTAAAATGCTGACTAATGCACAATAAAGAGGCAAAAAAGAGTTTGGGTTGTAGTGAACAATGTGAAAAGCCTAGAGAAATGAAAAACTGTAAGAGTCATCATTGCCTTCAGGTCACAGTCTGAATTTGCCAGGTGAACTCCCCTCAGCCATAGTCAGCACAGAACAAGTCGTCTGTGCCAGTCCAGTCTGTGTGACCTCTGGGGCTGTTTCATCACCATGTCACCATGGGATGAGGATGGGGACTCTGGCTCCTGCCACTGAGATGGTCATCTGAGCTTATTCAGCCTGCTGAGTGCTTCCCAGATCCCAAAATACCTGACGGCCACTCTCTATTGTGTTCACTTAATGCACAGCTGGAGATGTGTTAGATCTTCCCCTCTTGACCTGATATTATACCAAAGATGTTCTCACCTTCCAAGGCAGGCACTCAGGGTGTCTGGCTCTCGGAGGCTTTGTGCCCACCTCCCGGTTGCCGTCCCTTCCCTATCTGGGAATTAATAATGAACACCAGCTCCTGACACCTGGAAGAACCAGGCTTGATGCACTTAGATGGAACAGTTTCTGATTTGGTTCCCGAGCCCTTGACCCTCCTGTCTATAGCTTGCCAACTATTCTATTTATTTCCTATTATTAAGTAATGGTAGCATTAAACATTTCAAGAACATGCTGAACCTCTGGAACAATGTGATTTTCATTGTCGTGTGTGTGTTTGTCGATGCCCTGCAGACTGAACCTGACCAGTGCTCACTCTCCGCTCCCATGGTTTATTCCATGGAGAGCTGATTTCTTCCAAGCAGGAGCAGTATCTTCCTATGCATCACCATTCAGCGCACAGTGCCCCAACGCTGCCTGGAGCATCCAGATGCTGTGGACCGAGAGATAATTTTGGTGCAGTAATGTCAGGCGGAAACTCTTCCTACCATCTGTTAAAAAACACGTGTGGAAGGGTGTGACCTCTGGTTTTCTCCTCCCTGGGGACAGGGGTTTCAGCAGTATTCAGGGCTGGCCTCATGTTCCCCCACCAAATGGGATGATGGTGATTAGTAAACCCACCTGAGAAAATCCTCTTAAATTCTAAGCTTCGTCTGTGCTGTTAATTGGCTGCACTCAGAGGGAAGATTAATGGGCCCTGTGTGGCTGTCTGTGGGAGAACTCACAGTTCTTTGTCACCACCACATTTTGTTTCCTGTGATTAGTTTATTCACATTTCCAGGGCAACCAAATAGTTTCTATCAGTATCTGGGAGAAAAAGAAAAAACAAAACCAGAGTTTCAATCTGATAAAAATCAAAGGAAGCTTACTAAAGACATTGTGCTCCGTGTTAGTCATATGAATTCTCTACGAGATCACGTTTCCTTGGTGTTTTCTGTTTGATTTCCTTATTCATGTTTTAGTTGTGGTTTTTATTTCTTTATTACGGGTCCGCTTAGATTCAGCCCTGCTGGTCATTTAACTCACACACCAGCAAAAATCTCAGTTGTCCCACGAGCAGATCTGCCTGAACGATCACTAGCAAGGTGGGCTCACTGTGCCTAGTGAAAACGAAGCGCTTAATTATGTTAGGGATTATTTTTGTCTGCACATTTGCTGCTAGGAGGCAGATTGAGACATGTTCCAATATGCTTATCCCTTCCATTTGTTCACTTCAATTCCATCCAAGCAGTCTTGTAGTTTATATTTGTATATTGAGTTCTGTTTCACGCTTGAACCCAAGGTGACCAATACTGGCTTCTTCTGACAGAAGTACTTGATACTTTTTGATTTTTAAAGATTGCTGAGTGAATGACAGATGGATGCAAAAGTAAATAGATGTTTGTTTGAGTACATTACGCAGACATTGATGCTATGGAGACTAATAAATTGAGATGAACCATGGCCAAAAGGTGAACAGATCTAAGTATCCAGTTCCCATTTAAGTCCGTGACCATTCCACAGAGAGACCTTTCTCATCCTTGTTCCCTCAGGCTGTTCCTACATTGCAGAGTAGAGCAGAGATACCAAATCTAACTTTAAATAAGCTACCATGGGCAGACTAACCGCAGCAGCATGGAGTTCAGCATATCCTGTGTCTTGGTAAAATTAGATACCTCTCTAGACGAATGCTTTGTAAGCAAACCTACATATCCTAAGGAAGAATTTTACAACTCCGAAAGGAGAGGGACAACTATGAATTAAATGAATTTCATTTGCATAGTTTTCTTATGGCTGTCTAGAATTGCTAGTGTCCTGCGTGTAGTTGCCTATAGCTATGGTGTTGTGTTAACTTTTCCTCCCGATTCTGTTGTAAGCTCATCTGGTGATATTCTGAGTCTCCAGACAGTTCTCAGCCAAGCAAAGCCCATGGGAAGGATTTCTGGAGGTGCGTTGCCTTCAGGAGTTGTCCCAGTGATGTTGCATGCTTTGGGAACATGTACCTGCACAGCAATGCGTTAAACCTACCTGGTAAAATGGAAGCAGATGGTCAGGCCACTGGAGGAGACAGAATTGGGTGGAGGGTTGTGTAAGTGTTTGTGCCCCCCAGCACGCGCACCGTTCCCCCTGCTATTAACTTGCAGTTAGGACCTTTCTTGAACTCTTAGTGCTGGAGTAAATTTTTTAATGCTGATAATGTATTTGTATTAGGCAACATACTAAAAAAAAAAAAAAAAAAATTACGTCTCTCTGACTGTCCTCTCCTCTCAAGAAGCTGTTCTCTTCTGTACATATGATATACAGAATGTATGGGAGTCTTACCAGCATTGGTTTGCATTTTTAAGACTATACTAACTAATGCGTGATATTATTGTGTTCTCGTAGTGGCATCTTTGATGTAAGATGTAAAAACTATTTGATTTTTTTTCTGCTATTGTTCAGCTTTTAGAGATAGCACCAAGGACTGCATGTTCACTAGAATCAGCCTTTTTCAAGGGCCGTCGTAGCTGCACACAGGCGCCAGTGTTGCACCCGAAGAATAGCACCTGCGTTCTCATTTTAATAGGGGTCAGTTTCGAGCGGAAACTTAATTCTTCCTGAAAAGTCTCGTTTTCTGTCTTTACCTCCCTCAGACTCAGACGTTCCCATCCCACGCTGAGCGCCAGTCCCAGCCCCAGGAGGGGACCTGGCCGGGGTCCCTGGTGCTGCATCCCACTGACCCCAGCCCAGGGCTCACCCTTCTGCACCCACTTTTCCTTCAGACTGCTGGCCATACCAGGACAAAACCCACGGGTTCACATTTTAAGACTGTTTGTGCAAGCGACTTTAAAATAAATTAACTGAAATTTTGAGGAATTAAGCAATTAAGGAAAAGAAGAGCCTGAGCAGCAAGTTTGGGGTCAGAATCTCATTGGGGTGCTTAACATAGAGAGAACTTGGGGTCAGTCTCTACAAGATGAGACCACTGGGGATTTAGGTTTACATTTCCTGTTGGGTTTGAAGGGGGAAGAGGGTCTCCGATCCAGCCTTTTGGACAGGGCTGACTTAGCAGATTGAGTCTGAGAGAGATGCTTCCCCAGGTCATGTCCTGGGCCAAAAGACAAGACATGCTGCAGCTTAGGAATATTTTTCTCTTTTAGTTTTTTCCTTTATAATGGAGGGAGCAGTTCAGACTGCACCTGGCAAAAATGACTGACTTCAAAAGCATGTTTTTCCTTGTTATATAGACACCCACAAACCAGCATCATGTGGTTAAAAAGGCGCGTTTGTGATCGTTTCTTTTTCAGTGCCAAAATATATAAGCAGTATTGTTTGAAGGGAAATACGTTTTTTTTTACTGTATTGTTATTACTGTTGAACAAATATTGTTTTTAAATGTTAGATTTTGAAGACTTTTGTATTGTAAACTGTTTTGTGACATGGTGCTTTTTCATACTGGAATTACTGATTGCACCTAAATATGAATTATTTTGTTTTCTTATATAAATATGTAACCTTGAACAATCTTGATGAAAACCAATGTATGGTGGATACCAACGGTTCAAACAAATTCTCCTACTGAAACCCCCTAAATGTTCTTTCCTACTAATAAATATTCTGCTGCAGCTAGCTAAGATGTGCTGTGTGCTCTTACTCTCTTCACAATGGAGCTTTAAAGCCTCATGTAGCCCCACAGGCTGGGGAGCAAAGCTCGGAGAAGCCCTTGCCAGCTTCCTCATGGCCCCCAGCCCCTCACTGCCATGGGCAAGGGGGCAGCAGCTGGACAAGCCAAGCTGGAGGCTTAGCAAGGGCTTAAGCCCTGCCTGGGTGCTGCGCTGGCACATTGCAGCCGGCTGGGCTCCCCGCTGCTAATACAGTTTTCTTCCTATACCAGCTAAAACCAGAGGCCGGGCACAGGGTGAGATAACACGGGGTGGTTTATGAAAGCGAAGAAAGGACAGAAGAAGGATGAGAGCCCTGGTCTTCTGGAGCTGGAAAGGCCAGCTTAGGTGGGTGATGGAAGCTTTCCCTGCCATAGATAAATCCTTCTCCAGGTTTAGGGTGTTTTTTTAATCCCCAAATGACTGGCACACCATCAGGGAGACAGGATGTGGGGAGGGACCGTGGGTTGGTAGGGTGGTAGCTGCGGTTAGTCACGCCGAGACACGGCTCATGGGGCAGCAGCAGAGCCCATCGCAGCAGGGGCTCCTGCCAGCTGAGACCGGCTCTGGAGGGGGCTGGCTCACACCCCTGTGCGTGTTCCATAAGCTCCTCAAACTTTTACCTAGGTTAAATTTGGAGCTGGGATTAGCACCAGGGTACTAAAATTAGTTTAAATCCCACTGGAAGGTAACTGAAACCAATGCCTATTTCCTCTTGAGATTAAAAAGAACCTCAGCCTATTTGTGGAACTGCACATTAATATGGCTGTGAAACAGGCTGGAGCCTGGATGGAGTGTCAGCTACATCGCCCATGTCCCTTGTGTGCTCAGGGCACCTTCAAACTGGCTTTAACACATGAGCTTCCAGTGTAGCAGAGCCCATTATATACATTCTCCTCACCCTTCTGGCAGGGCCATAGTATGATTTAGCATTAAGGCATAAAAAGGCAGAGGTGTAAGGAGGTGCTTATGTGCACTGACATGCTAAAACCTGCCACTCACCGCCTTTGTTGGCCCGTGCATCTCGCTGTGCAAAGCCCAAGGCTTCTGTCCCAGGACAGGGACGCAGGCAGGTTCCCAGCACAGAGCCTGGCTTAGGTCATGGGCACCGCCGGGCTCTCATACACACTGAACCCCAGCAGCCCAGGACTGTCCCCCCCACCGCCTCGGGTGGGAAGGAACCCAAGGCCCTGCAGCCCACCAGCTTGTGGGCCCTGGTCTGGCCCTGTCTGGGAAAGAGCACACTCTGGAGTCAATCACTGTTTTCAGCAGTACAAACCAAGCTGAGACCTTGGAAAGGTGCCAAAAAACTTGGCTTTTCTGCCTTGTTGAGCCCCCCCAGTCAAGACCTAGAGAGGAGGGGTGTTTCACTCACCTCCATGAGGGGTCGGTTTTTCTTAAATACCTTGTCGGTCACCCCACTAAACCCTGTTGAGCCATCCCAGAAACAGCGCAGCCTTCAAGCATGCTGTGGGTGCTGTGGGTCCCGTCAGCTGGCGCGCTTCTCCTCACTCATCCACAGCCCGGCCGACAGAGCATTACCAACCACCCAGCCGCCTAAGCACTCATGATTTAACAGCCACGCAGTAAAATGACTTCCTATAAAACATGATTAGACGTGTACCGCAGGCACTGCACAGGAGCAATCCCCACAGGAGCTGGTCCTGGCTCACCCTGAAAAGCCCCTGAGAAAACCCCCAAAACCTGCTGGACTGAGGAGCCACAGTGGCAAAGACAGCACCTGGAGCTGCAACCTCATCCGTGGGAGCTACCAGCACCAGTAAACTACAGCCAGTCCCACAGCTGTCATCATATATATGTATACATACACATGGCATTATATGCATATGGCTTTTGGCTTCTGCTGCAGCTCAGGTGCCAGCTGCAGAGAGGCTGGTGAGGGAGCATGGGCTTTGCTGGACACCGTCGTCAGGACAAAGAGTGTGTGGTGGGAGACAAGCGGGTGTCTGTGGTTTCCACTGCACCTGGGAAGATCCCTTCTGGTGTTGGTTATAAAATCATAGAATAGTTTGGATTGGAAAGGACCTTTAAAGGTCATCTAATCCAAACCCCCTGCAATGAGCAGGTTAGTCAGTCGTACTCACCAAGGTATGGAGAACTTAGTTTCTAGTTCTCCTGCTGTGTCACAAACAGTGACAAATAGTTTTCAAAATTATTAGAAAATTAAAAGCACATAGGGAAAGCCTTTTTTAAAAAACCTTTGGTGGCTGTGAAAAGGCTCTTAGAGCTGAACACAACTGGATGAGTTTTGCTTGGATGGGGGTGGGGAAGGGCTGGAGGCAGCTGGGCTCTTAGAGCTGGACACTCCACTGGCCAAGACATTTCAGGTGACTTACCTTCTTTCCCGAATGCCCAGGTGTGGTCTTTGCCTGACTGTCCTGGTTTTATTGTCACCTTGCTTTAAACCTTGACACTGACACAGGAGGGGAGATCTCAGGGCCTGGCTCTCACATGGCAGTTTGTCCCACTCAGAACTTGCCCTTGGCAGCAGCACTTCTCTGACTTCTCCACCCCATGGTAAGGCAAGTCTGCCTCACCACTGCTTGGGCAGCCTCCCTTTGCTGAGGCAAATGCTTTAACTCCCATTTCTCCCACCTGCTGAGGTCCCTCTGGATGGCAGCACAACCTTCTGGTATATCAGCCACTCCTCCCAGCTTGGTATCATCAGCAAACTTGCCAAGGGTGCACACTGCCCCATCATCCAGATCATTAATGAAGATGTTGAACGGGGCTGGACCTGGTACTGACCCCTGGGGGAACCACTAGTCATTGGCCTCCAACTGGACTTGGTGCCACTGACCACCACGCTCTGGGCCCAGCCATTCAGGCAGTTTTAGATCCACTTCCCTGTCTACTCACCCAGCCTGGACTTCATCAGCTTCTATGGGAGGATCTCATGGGACACAGTGTCACAGGCCTTACTGAAGTCCATGCAGACAATATCCACTGCTTTCCAGGCCAGCCAGCAAACCCATGTTGTGATTTGTTTGGTTTGTGGGGTGATTCTGGGTTTTGTTTCTTTTTTCAGTTTCTCCTATTTTCTGCCATTTCTGCTATGCGCTCTGCTATTTTCTTCTTTTCAGAAAGTTTTCTGGGCTCAGAATAGGAACTCAATCCCCAGTTTGTAGTAATACACATCGCAGCAACAGAAATATTATCTCATACATAGGAATATTTATTTTTTCCTTCTTAAAAATGTACAAAAAATAAAATAACTGTATTTACAGTTTATCAAACCCCTCTCCCAGTTGCAACACTATTAAGTTACATGAGCTATTTTCTTAATATAAAAGCATACTATACACAAAGTTTCCTTGTTTGCCAGAAAGAGGGCTTGTCACTAATTTTGGCACAAACACTCTTGTTTGTATCTTGTCTCAATTCATAGAAAATGGAAGAGCATATAAACATTTCATAAGCTTTACATTTTAAAAGTCGTAAGATACTCCTTTCCAGTTCCATATCAATCAATATACAGCATTTCTGATGGCTGGAGAGTTTCGTTTTTACTAATTGTTTGAATTAATTTACAACAATATAACAATCCATGGACTGAAAGAGGAAAATGTACAAGAGAGACATTTGATCTCTGAATTCCACTGACAAAAAACTTCGTGAGAAAGGACACCGAGAAAAGTTATTTTCTTTGTAGTTTACTTCCAGTGGTAAAAATCCTCCAAAATGTCTTGATGGGGATGTCCCTGTACATCAACAAAGCTTCACTGCAAGGATGTACTTTATTTTGGTGATATCAGCACCTAACTGTGCAGAAAGAAACTAAACTTTGAGATTCGGGGGGTTCATAATAAAACATCAAATGGACGGACAGTGCCGAATCTGTAGCGGGAACCAAAATTAGAGCTTAGAAGAGTATTCTCCTTTTGCACATGTCTATCAGAGTTCTTCAAAACACAATATCTACTGACACAGCACCACTCTAATTCTTCATAGGGAAAATGAGTTAAGCAGCATGTCACCCTTCAGGCTGCACTAGTTAAGATTCTTGCTATCTTGAAGATGGAAAGGAAATGAGAGTTTTGTTCCTTTAAATTAACAGCCACAGCAGTGCCACAAAGAGAAAAAAGGAGGGAAAACAGATATTTCTGTCCCCTGCTGAACCGCAGACAAATCTTTCTTACATTTAACTCATAATATTTGGAAGATCCAGAATTAATCAATATTTTTCATTAAACAAAAGCAACATGTACATTTTAAACAATATACATGCAAGCACTTTGTACTCCCCAAGACCTTTGAATCAAGCATGGCATGAGAAAGGTCACTGCTTCAGAAGTTTGCATTACTCATACTGGTCCTTCCCCATCACTTTGATAGCCTGTTTTTGACCAACAAGGTGAACCCTGGGCACTTGCAGCTTGCGAGGACCAGCACCCAAGGTTCAGTGCTCCTCCAGCAGCTGACGCTGTAACTACAACTGAAGGGGTGCAGGGTGATGTGCTCTTTGTAATGTCTCAGGTGCTTGTGATGCATCTGCATCTGGAGCAGAGAAACAAAACCCTCAGACCCTGGCAAAGAAAGCTAAGGGAGATCATCCTTAACTAGCTCTAGCTGTTGTTCTAAAATAATCTTACCATCAGAGTAAATCCTACTCATCTTCCTCAACTCTGCTGCCTTCTTTGAGAATGTAAGAAGAAACTAAAAGCAGGAGTATCAGCTCTCTTGTATCAGGAGTTCACACACTTTAACATGTATTTAGAAAAGCTTTCAGTTAATCTTGGAAGCAACTTTCCTTCCCTGGACAGCGACTGACCGAAAGCTCCTAAAATGGGAGATGGCTCCTGATGCCCCAGTATTTCCCAGAGCATTGCACTTCTTGCTGCTCCTACACTGCTCCTCGGCACAGGATGCTGCAGCACCCAGCGATCCCAGCTCGTCTCCACCCACATGTAAGACAAGAATGTCCTATTAACCTGAGTGCTGGTGCTGCCAGGACAGCTCTGACCTTCTCTGTGACCCCCACATTCTCCCTGTCCTCTCTTAACGCGGCACATCCCAACCCGGGCCAGCTGGGATGGCAGGTTTGTTGGGGCAGAACCAGGGCTCAACTCCTGCCAACGTTTACTCCTGTGCTTCACCTGCAGCTTCTGCTCAGACATCATGACCAACTGAGAGATCCCAGCAAATATCCTCAGGATCCCAAACACCACCAAAAAACAAGAACTTGCACCACTGCTCCATCAGTCCTGTGTGCTGGTCCCAGCTCCTAATGCCACCTGCCAAAACTGCCCTCTTTTTTTCCTTTAGAAAAAAAAGTGTCTGGGCTAAGTCAGCACAGACTTTTTATCTGAGTCTGAGCCAAGTAGAAACAAACTGAATCACCATAAATGCCCTGTATTCCCAGGATGTCTGCTCCTGAGCAGGGTAGCACGAGCATCTTTGCTGGAGTGCATATTTAGAAAAAGATAATGCAGGGAGGAAGACAGAACAGATGCTTTGCATCTTTATGTGGATTCTGGGAACGTTAGCCCTCACACTGACAGCCTGAACCTTTTTATAGGTTCTGGTACCACAGAAACTTTGACAGGTACCTAACATATCTATTTGGAGTACAGATTTTAATGGGACACTATTGCTAATTAAGTTAAGTGTGCAAGAGCTTGCAGGACAATTCCTGCATAAACACGACCACATCAGCCTGGTCAGCTATCCCAGTTACGTTGCTTGAATGTAAACGGCTCCACACAGCTCAAAACGCTACAGAATGAGCCCTGCTAAACTAGGCAGTGTTTCTTTATGCCATTAACCAACTAATAAAAAGATTCTGTGACTAAATAAAAAAATATTTTAGAAGGAAAAAAAAATAAAGAAACTCTAAAGGCTACATACAGAAAAGGACCCACGTTTCTCTCTGTCATATGGGTTCCACACACAGCGCATGGAGAGTAAAACGCCTGCAGCTGAAACTCACAGGATTGCATGCTGAGTGAGGAGCTCTCTACGGAAGCCAGAGGAGCTGGAAAGGAGAGAGAGAGGTGCTGGGTCTGGATGTGCTAGGGAGATTGAGGCCTTGAAGCCCTCTGTTGGTACAATTTTAGCGTGCAACTTTCTCTCGTCACAGAATTCATGAGACAGGTGGTATTTGATGGGATAACCTTGTAGTTCAACTTGGGTTCAGATCCAGCCCTTGTAAGAGACCCATCTCCACACCTCAGTGGTGGGATACTCAGTCTCCACCAGTAAAATTGTTCCAGTTTCAATAAAATATTTACATCAAGACCAGGTTTATACCCGACCTAACTACTCTAGGAATCAAACCAGAATCATTCAATGGAGATACAAGAGCAAGTACCCTTAAGAAGAAGAGTTTGAAGTCCTGTTTCTTACAGTCCAGAGGAACACTTTTAATGAGCAGGCTGCTGTGGAAAGCACTTTTCCCTCCACTGTTTTGAGAAAAGCCCACTTGGAGAACCTTTGCTTCGTCAACACAACAGGCAGAAGTCCCTTCGGTACTCCTAGGCACACCAGGCGGCAGACACATGGTGCCTTTTGGATTTGGCGACAGCTGGATGTAGATACTCAGGTATCTACAGCTGGGACCTAGGGTGCATTCCATTGTGCCACAGCACTCCAGACACTGTAGCACAGTTTGCTCCAATATATCAGTATAAAACTGTGTGGGCAAAGGTGGAGCATATGATTGCAGATGCAATTATCAGCTCCTCAGTACACACTCCTTAACAGACTGAAGCAACCTAATCCGCTAGGAAAGATTCTGTTAAACCATAAACCCCATACATACAAAAACATCGTGGCAGTAAACATGCCCACATAGAGTAAATATATTATTGCATATTATAAACATTATATACAAGGTTAAAATGGTTTCTTTACCATTTACTTACAAGTGACATTTGTAGCTGAATGCCTTACTTACACGTCCTCATTGCTACATGCTGAGAACTACCGGAGGTATTTGGCAAGACTATACACTAGAGAGAGAGATACGGATCAGTCTGGGCAAATGAACTCTGTCAGCCACTTTCCCCACCTTCAGCACTGCACCAGGATTTTAGCAATGATGGAAAGAACTACTGGTAAAGTGATCTACACCAGATTTCTGAAACTAGACCAGCATGGTTCCTTAACATGTTTTAGAAAGAGTTTATCCACACTAAAGTATGGATTAAAATGTTGCATTTCACATTCTGCAGTGGGTCAATCTGGTTACAAATCCGGGGGCTGGTAACTGCTTGTACACTAGAGAGTGGGGAACAATAAATAAGGGACCAGGTTAACATGAGCGGCCTTGTGCTTGAGAAACCCAAGTCTATATGCGGTTGGTGCACCTGTGCAGAATGGACAGTATTTTCAAAGCAGTCTTGTAACAGGTTCTCTGATCAATGTCTGTCAAGTTCCCAGGGCATCTTCTGCTTTCCAAGAAGGATGAAATGCTGTGGTTCCTTATGAAAAGGCTCTGCCTGAGGCTAGATCTCTGTCAGTGTGATCTTGAAGCCTTCAACCATGCTTTCCATGTGCAGGATGAATGTGTCCTCATTGGAGTAGTGTTCAATAATGTTGTCATCCATGTTTACCAAGATACTGGTGACAAAGGCAAAAATCAATATTTTTACGTACTAGGACGCCGAAAGGGAAAGCCACGCACTCCACTGCATGTGCACACTTCACTACAATGCAAAACCAGACTCCAGCACAGGACAGTACAGGGACAACAGTGGGAATCATCATCAAGATCCCCCTTCTAGACTTTAGATTACAGGCTGCTCCTTGCCAAAGCAGCAAAGAAACATTCCAGTGCTGGCATGTTAAGCCACTTAAGCTGGCTCCAAGGCGACCTGCACCCCAGATCCCTGGCAGACCCAGCTGGCTGGTGTTTCCCTGGTGTTGGCTCCCCCAGGTTCACCTCCATGCTGCTCCTCAGCCATGCTGCCTGAGCTGCTACACCGCTGTGGTGCGAGTTGCTAAGAGGGGGGGCAGAGTAATTTGTGCTTTGCACGCAGCTCACAGCACTAGAACTCAGCTTCGATGTGAGAATCTCGACAACATCTATTAGAAGTGTATATGAATGTTTTCCTCACTCTTTACGGTAAAGTGTTTCTTACAACAAACAGTGTTGGAAACAGTGTTAGGAAGAGGCAAAACATGAGAAGTTTCACCTGTCTTCTCAAAAGCTAAAGAAATCCCCAGACAAAACAATGCCCTAAACTAGAGTTACAGCTGGAAAAAAAAAAATTATTTAAAATTATATCACCACAGTATTGTGGTCATTTAGAAGTTTAAAAAGTTAAAGTGGAAAGATTTAGATTTATGGGAAGAAGTAGCAGCCTAGCTATTCTAAAACCACAGCTGTGATGCTCATGTCTAAATTTACTCAGCTGAAAGCCCTGCAGCACACATTGCCTGCCTGCTTTTCAGATTCAGACAGTGGCCTACTTCGTTTTAATGCTGCTAGGAAACTCCACACCACGTCCACAGCAAAGGCTGCACCTCTCCCACGCTAGTGCTCCACAATGTTATAAGCACATAGTCTACCGGACAGACTTTATCCAAACACATTCTACAAACACTAACTCTGTTTCTTCACAGTAAGCCTGTGAATGCCGGGCAGACACAGACTGGAGATTCATGTTTCCTTCCCTGCCACCCCCTGCTGTCTCTATAGACATTAAGATTTCAAGTGTATGTGCACATCTCCTAGAAGTGTTTATACTGCCCTGCACCATGAGGCCCCAAGCACAGTTCGGATCTCTGAGTACTTCTAAAGGATGCTGCAATAGCCCCCATTTAGTTAGCTTACTTACCCCTTTTTGCTCTTCTTATAAAGCTTTGCAATCTTTTCAACTGGCAGCCCATACTTCTCAGAGATCTGAAATCATGAAAACAAAAGAAATAACATTAAAGACTAATGAGATATATGAAATTATCACTCCTCATTTTACATAAGGCATTAAAATGCTATCATCTCTGCAAACTTTAACAGGATAGTCATACAGAAAAATCACTTGCAACCACACCATAGCTTCATTTAAGAACAACTTGAGGAGGAATAATCTTGAAGATCTTGATCAAAAAAAACAGAACCATTTCCATCCAGAAACTTGGAGACTATAGTTTTCACAGGGTGTGAATCATCAAAACTGGCTCAGCATCTCCTACTGCTCTGCTCAAGGAGCCAACACTCTTCCCAGCTTCAGATTTTACCAGGGAATTTCAATCCGATAAGTCACCTTTCTGCAGTTTATTATTCTGATTTTCTGGGCTCGTGAAAGCAAAGGCTTCTTCCACCAGGCAGAAGGCAGATGAGTAGCAATACAACAGGAGCTGATGGATTCATGGATCAACAGATGTGCACATTTCTATTTCTCAATGGCATTTCAAGGTTTGTTAAGCTAACAGGACACTTCATGGTACTTCTTTTGTCTGAAAAGTATCTCACAGAATGTTTGGGATTGGAAGGGACCTCAAAAGATCATCCAGTCCAATCCCCCTGCTGGAGCAGGAACGCCTAGGTGAGGTTACACAGGAATGTGTCCAGCTGGGTTTTGAATGTCTCCAGAGTAGGAGACTCCACAACCCCCTGGGCAGCCTGTTCCAGTGCTCTGTCACCCTCACTGAGAAGAAGATTCTTCTCAAATTTAAATGGAACCTCTTGTGTTCCAGTTTGAACCCATTACCCCTTGTCCTACCGTTGGCTGTCACCGAGAAGAGCCTGGCTCCATCCTCCTGACACTCACCCTTTATATGTTTGTAAACATTAAAGAGGTCACCCCTCAGTCTCCTCCAAGCTAAAGAGACCCAGCTCCCTCATAAGGCAGATGCTCCACTCCCTTAATCATCTTTGTTGCCCTGCGCTGGACTCTCTCCAGCAGTTCCCTGTCCTTGAAGTGACGCACCCAGAACTGGACACAATATTCCAGATGTGGTCTCACCAGGGCAGAGTAGAGGGGAAGGAGAACCCCTCTCAACCTACTAACCACCCCCCTTCTAATACACCCCAGGATGCCATTGGCCTTCCTGGCCACAAGGGCCCAGTGCTGGCTCATGGTCATCCATGTCCCCATGTCCCTTTCCCCTACGCTGCTCTCTAATAGGTCATTCCCCAACTTATACTGGAACCTGGGGTTGTTCTTGCCCAGATGCAAGACTCTACACTTTCCCTTGTTAAATTTCATCAGGTTATTCCCCGCCCAACTCTCCAGCCTGTCCAGGTCTCACTGGATGGCAGCACAGCCTTCTGGCGTGTCAGCCACTCCTCCCAGCTTGGTGTCATCAGCAAACTTGCTGATAGTGCATTCTATTCTCTCATCAAAATCACTTATGAATATATTGAATAATATCGGCCTCAGTACTGACCCTTGAGGCACTCCACTAGATACAGGCCTCCAACTGGACTCTGCCCCATTGACCATGACTCTCTGGCTTCTTTCCTTCAGGTATCTTTTATTGTGGGAGGGCTACAAACATGCTGCACACAAGATGAGGAAGCTTTTGTGTTTTTGGGAAGGTGACTCAGTCTAGTTACTAAGGTGGCAAAATAAGAACACTGCTTTGTTCACAAAACATCATCTCAGTGCACAAATAACAAGATGAGATGCCTCAGTGTGTTAACAAGGTAAAGGACTTCTAAAATCATCCTCTTACCAGCTACTCAAATAACAAAGCAGAAAGTATAGGAAAACCTTTGAAGGAAGAACTACTTAGCTGACAAATAACCAACACAAGCAAGCACTTTCACAGGCATGCTTTGGCATTGCTTTGCAGTGTATCAGCCACTCTGTGATGTGTTCATGGAGAGGGTGTCCCTCAGCCCTCCATCTGAGCTGGGTTTCCTTTCCAAATTATGGCTCTTCTTTAACTGAACAGGTCTCACAGCTCATATTTTAGAAGAGGATTGTGCCCCCCCCCCCCAAAAAAAAAAGGAAAAATGACTTTTCGCCAGTGATTAATGTTCTATGGTACTCTGCTGCCAACCAAAGTAAGTTTCCCATTCTTCCCAGGTGAAATGAAGTTGCAGTGAAATAGCTGACTCTTTATCTTCCGCACTACAGAACAGAAATGCACAACTAAATATCCATGTAAAGACTGCCAAACATCAGTCACTGTAAAATTCTTTCTTTGTGTTTGCATTCAGATTTCTGTTGAGAAAAAGTGATATTTTAGAGAAGTAAATTAAAGTAATTATCATTAAATAGAAAACGGAAAGAAAGCAACAGATAAACTCAGCACTAAGGACAGATTCAAACAGCCATAGTTTGAACCTCAAGCACAGGTCCGATCATCCAGAGAGCAAGACTTCTCTAAGAGAGAGAATGAATTTGCCTATATCACCTATACTTGTATAATTGTCACCTTACCTAAGATACAATTTTGTACTTTAAAAGTATAATGTAACTCCAAGATATTGGAAAGAATAAAGCTTCTTTTACACTGCAGTTTCCTCTGATGACAGCATACATCAGTGGTTAACAGAAAGGGGAGGATGTAAATAAGGAGTAACAGATAAGGTACACGAGACCCTTCCACTCCCAAAGTTTTGCACCTAGCACCGAACAAAATACAAATTAAATTGTGGGTTGTATTTGCTACCTCCATTTTACTCACACCAGCATGTTTCACTGCCCGTTTGGATATGGTGCTGGAGATCCCACCGGTAGCCCTGGTTCCATGTTCTCACCTGCCTTGGGAGAAGCCTAATTCAGCATGAAGGCTGCACAAGCTCATACGCTGTACACTCACACTCTCCTTGGTGCGGTCCAATTTGTACATTTATAAGAAGACACTTGTCTTGTATCTCACACAATCATCCTAATTATTGGATTATAAAACCGATCTTCACTCTGAGCAATATGCAGCCTATGCCAAAGGCTCTGTGTAGCCTACAGAAAAGCCATGTATACCCCACGCACAGGGTGGAAATGCATCTACAACTAAGTTCCATAACATATTCAGCGTATCTGGAGCAAGTTCAAGTCTTTGCTCCAAACAGGGTAGAACAAGGGCAGTTAAAATCCAGGGTTTGCCATATCTCTGTGTGGGATATCCTAACCTGTTCCAGCTACTCTCCATCACAGACAGGGTGGGCTGCCCCACCAAGCCTTCATGAACGCCTGAGCCAGGCTATGCAGATAAATCCATGGGCAGGATCCCCATGAGGAGGAATCACCTGCCAGAAGCACTTGTGCAGGTACCCGCATCTTGCCCCTCACTCACACTCTACCTGTCTACCACCATTCTCCCAAGTCTCCCCTCATCCTGTGCTGCCTGGAGGCAGCTGCCTGACCTGAGGCTGGTCACCCCTCTGGGATATCTGGGTGCCACACTGTGAGGACAAATCCTGACTGTCTGACTTTCTCAGAGAAACCTTCATTTTCTCCTTTTATCCTTTCTTGCCCTCTAGCTTGGCTTACCATGAATAGAATGATGTCAGATAAGCAATTTAGTGCTGAACTTCTGTATCTATGGTTTTGTTGTACCCCTAAATTTAAGCTTTCCTGTAAAGCAATAGTCAAATGGCCCATTTCATCAGACTGTTTAAAAAATTCTTCATTACAGGCATCAGAGAAAAACTGCAGCCTGAAACTGCAGAAAACATCACAACTGTGTGAACATGAGGAAACAATAGATCTTCCTCTCTGGGTTGTTAACTCTGAAGCCTAGTGATATTCTAAAGATCAGTATTTGAAGGCACTTTTCACTGACTCCATACAAATAAACAAGCAGGGAGAAACTTTCCTGTGCCAAGGAGGTTTAATAGGAGCTAATATACAGCATTCCAGCATGAAACTTCCCTAGGATATTTGGGATACCTAACACTCACACGTTCCAAATGCGGCTCAAAGCGGCTTGGGACTCTGGGACACCACTTCCTACATAAGCTATGAGGGGTAGGGCCAAGAAAGCCTTGCCTGTCACATTGCCCATGACAGGTGTAGGATTTATATAACATTCAGGGATTAGCGAGCTTTGCGAAAGACTTCCAGCTGACTGAGCAAGCACATTTCTCAGGAACCCCTAGGGATTCAACCAATTATACCAAACAGCAAGCTGTAGAAGGAAAGCTCGAAGTGGGGGCATGGGAGAGCCTCCCTCTCAAAGGCTCAGAAAACAAGTCTCCAGTGCAAATGTGCTAAGTCCTGCTGCAGAATCTGAGAAAGCAGAGAGTTCCCATCTGCTAGGGCATCTCACTTAACACCCTCTTCTGAAACACGTTTGCTGCCAGCTCAGGGGGAACACCACTACTACCAACTTCCATATGTAACAACAGAATTTCCCACCTGACCACAAGCACACTACAGCAAATTTTAAAAAGATATCTTTATTCAGAGGAATATTTTCCTTTAACATCTCCATTGTCCATTTTTTAATCTTCTGAGCAGAGAATTCTCTCCTTCCCTCAGGCTCCCTGAAGGAGTGGGACACCTTTCAGAGTGGCACTGAAATAACAGGCTGGGTGTCCCTTTGGGCTGCAGTCCCTGGCGAGTTTCTCTGTTCCATACATCCGATTGCACAAGCCAGCAAAAATGCTTTCTCTGCTGCAGTCAGGAAGACAAAAAGGGCAATATCTGGGGCAGTTGGGGCCCCCAGGAAAACATCTTTGCCAACTTATTGCTATGGAATAGTCCAGTCTATTGCCCTACGTTGGTTGGAAGGACACATACATCGACAGGTATCTAATAAAGTGTGGTCTAAGCAAGCTCTCTACTGAACTCAGCTGTTAGCTTTTAATTTTAGAAAGACTTTGGGAGATGCCTGAATTTCCCAACATAGATTGCTTCAGTAAACTGAATAAATACATGATTTTGCACAATGCAAGACAGGTATCTACTGAGATCCACAGAGTTAACTTGACTTTGGATCAGTCTCAAAGCAGGATTTAGAGCTGGTCAGTCACATGTGATGTTTTGTGATGGGCAATTGTTTCACTGGTTTCTATTGATCAAATCTGACTAGTCTAGGATGCAAGCATCTTAAAAACCAAACATTTGTGTCACTTTTTGAGGTCTAGTGTTATCTCAGAAACCTGAGTCCTCTAGATGTTTGCCAGAAGAAAGAAAGCTGAGAAGGAATCTGATTGCTCGCTTGGGAGTACACAAGATAATAAAATAAATATAAGATAATAAAATAAATATAGTATCTGAGAAAACAATATCATTAATCATGGAAAGTTAGGAGAAAGATACAGACCGGAATAGTGATTAACAACAAAACACAACAAAGCAAAAAGTGAAATCCATAAACAGAGAAGGAGGGTATGATTCAGGATCATTGGTGCTGTCTTTCAGATCTGCGGATCTATAATATTCAGAGCTTCAGTTTCTAACTCCTTAGTACTGAGTTTAGTATTGAGCATTTAAGATGTGCAAAATCACATGATTTGCTGAAAGACTGTAGTGGATACTTAGAAGTATGCAATTTGACAGCTCTTTGGAATTGATTTATCCATTATATCCTATGAGAGAGAATTAAAACTTCCTGAATGTGTTCCTTCCAGTGATCTGAGACATTTTACAACAGATGAGATTTCTCTGGTGCCAAAAACATGCCACTGAGTCAGCAGCTGTGCTGACAGAGGTATGCAGAAACCTTTCCCGCTTCTGCACCAGCTTTGTTTTTATGTTACACAGCGGTTGGAGAACAGGCATGGAGAGGCACAGACTGCTAGAGATAAAATATTCTTGTTAGCTTGAAGGGTTATAGAAGGATTATAACATACTTTTAACTTCCATACAAAGACAAGATGAAATCTTATTACAGTCTACCATGAATCAGGCTGCAGCCTCTTCAAGCAAAACCTGGCTTCTATTATACATGCAGGTTCTGCCTAAGAACTGAGCTGCAGCCACAGCTAACAAACAGCATCGGCAAAAGCACAGTTAGGACATTTTTATAAGGCATCTGACTCTCCTCAGAGATACCCTCATCTGAATAGGTGTTTTAAATAACTTAACTAACCCACAAATCTTTATTTTCCTTTCTGCTACTGGCTGAATACTGACCAAATAACTCAGTCTTTAACTGCATTTGAAGTGTCCAGTACATGCAACAAGACACTGTGACAGTTTTATGAGAGCATGAAAATACACACTTTTGGCAGTCAGCTGAGCCCTCTAGAGACACTTACATCCATTCCCATCTTCTCTCCTACACATATCAAAAGCTAGAAATCAACTCAGCATCCCACACGTCAGTCTCACTTTAGTCCCCCCACATAAGCAGATACATGGTTACTTCTTCACTCTTCCCCCACCAAATTTCACACATCTACTAGCCATCAGCTCACATAAACAGCATTAAAAGTGGAAACTGCTACTAATGATCACAGGTAACAGGTAGCAAACAAAAACCCAAGTCAAAGAAGCAGGCTGGTATATAGGTCACTCTGGGAGTGAGGACTAGAGTGGGAATTTGAGACAGGAGGTATGAATGACTCGTCTTCATCAGCTCAGCAACCGCCTCAAATGCTGGAACAGCAGTTGCACAAAAGCCATATAAATTCCCAGGGAAACAGTGCATCCTTGGGTCTCTTTAAAGATGGTTGTGAACACACCGATGAGCATGACAGGAGAAGATTCAACAGGCTCTGAATCATCAGTTCAGTAAGAAGCATTTCAGAAAATGGAGCCTGCACCTCCCTGCTTCCCTGGCACTGGTTAATTACCGCCATTCCTTAAGGCTCAGGTCTCCAATAAATCAGCTCTGTGACTCTATTCACTCCCAGCAACCTGCTGACAGCACCAAATTCAGAACATGCCAGCATTTCAGAGGCGTGCTCCAGAACGCTTTTGTGAAATGCTCTAAATGTATTTGAGAATAACTTCATCTTCATATAATGCTTTATCTCAATCATATATTTAAATCCTCAAGATTTTCTTGCCAAGAAAGACAAACAATGTGAAGACATCGGATACTTACCGCTTCCATTAGCCCCTTTACTGTGGGTGATTTCAGCATCAAAGCATCAAACACCTCATCTGTCTCCTTCCTTACATACAAAAGCACTGAAACAGATAAAAAATCAAACTTGGAGCAGGTTCAGTCAATTGAACAGATGAAACACCCCACGCTGAGTAGAAAAACAAATATTAATCCATGACAGATAAAATGAAGTGCTGAAGATGTTTTGCACTTTAAAATATGTACTCTCATCTTATCAGTGATCTAACCATGGAAGGCATATCATAGTTGCTTTGAAAACACACAAAGATAATTCAGCAAATTGAATTTAATGTGAGGAATCTGTATCTTCAAGAATTTAAATCTCCATTTACTGAAATAAGAAAAGCTAAAGAGCACTGTGGTCCTGCCCCTGGGTCATAGGACAAAACACACAAGCTAGGTCTTCCTAAACCTGTATCTCGGTTTGCACCTCTTCAGGCTTCATCCAAAAGGTTGGGAGAGGACATTCAGAAAAGGCAGGTCTGCTTTGCCTTTAGCTGAACCTTTGAGAGCAAAATCAGTGAAAAGGAAAATAAATAGTTCTCTCTGACACTACCATGTAGATGACTGCAAATGGGGCTGGCCAGTCTGAAAATGAACACTGGAAAGAGTGAGCCCAAAGTCATTTGAGACTTTACAGAAGAGACATTGAACAGCACAGCTGGCAGGCAGGTGTTTCCCTGT
Source organism: Columba livia (assembly GCF_036013475.1). Taxonomy (NCBI): domain Eukaryota; kingdom Metazoa; phylum Chordata; class Aves; order Columbiformes; family Columbidae; genus Columba; species Columba livia. The sequence continues at coordinate 140,578,675 of NC_088603.1, read as the reverse complement.
GTGCCCACCCCTGCTCAGGTACCCAAATGCCATTTGCACTGCTGGAAATCTCCTCTTCCTCCCTCAGACATCCTGCCCAGTCACAGGGGCACTGCTCGGCCCTCCTTCGCTCCTGTTCTCTGTGCTCTTACTTGTACAGGTAAAAGGAGGAAACCTGTTGTTACAGAGCAAAAGCAAAGCAAACAGCTACACAGCAAATAAACATGAACACTAGAAAAGTTTTTTCGGTATAATCTCACACGACTCTGATAAAGTAGCAAATTTAAAAAGGCATATTGCAATTTATTTTGTTCCCTAAATAAACTGCCTTTTAGAACAGCAGTGCTGCACATTAGGTACAAATACACGTGCACTGTCAGGTATCTTACGTCTGTGTGACAAACTACATTGATTTTTTTTTTTTCTGGTATATAGAAAAATGTCACTTTGGAAACTACCAGTCCTTATCATCTAAAAGCTATCTTCACCAGCTAACTCAATAGATGACTTGCAGATGAGCCAACAAAGCTGATGGTATTTTCCATACAGAAGCAGTTGTTTGGAAGCTAATTCTCAGGTCAAGACTGCAGCAGTGTGGGCTCAGGCCTGTTTGTAGAGAATTGTAGCTTCTTTGCCCAGGTTTTGAAATGACTGCAAAATACGAGCAGATCAGTCCACTGTCTTGGTCTACAAACCAAACATACAGGACAATAGTGGTTTTTGCATCTTTAATTCAGAAGTATGAGCCACAAAACTGCTACCACAGGCACCCAGGGCCACATCTTTTTCCTCTGCGTTTTGGTAATTCTTGGGGATCTGCCTGAGAGTGTCCTTTCAAAGGACTTAGAAGCTGAGATAACTTTGGCTCACAATCTAAATAACTGTCAGAATATAAGAGGACAAAAAAAATCCACAAAAATACTTAAACTTTATTGTGTTTGATATGTTTACTTGCATGAGCAAGCACTCACTCACAGTGCTAATTTTACCTGTACTAACACTTTTATTAATTCAGTAATGCTTTTCTTGTGACTAGAGTGCTGTCCTGTAACTCCTGGCTTTTGAAACATCTGGACCTCTGCCAGCCTAATTTATTACAAACGTATTTGAAAGGAGAAAAAAAAAATCACTCAGTCCAAGGTTAAAGTTTGGGACATTATACAATCCAAGTGCTGAGCTTTAAATCTCTCTGTTGTGCTTGACACGTCAGGCAATGTCATGCTGAATGAAGGATCCATTACAAGGATAAGGGGAAACTTGAAGCACTACTATACACACAGAGAGTCAGGATTAGTAAACATATGGGGGGTTGTTGATTTTTTCTTTCCCCTGGCAGATGTGAAAATCACACTAGGGCACTCTTCCATGAATGACTTCTGGTGACAGTGATGCCCCTCTCTCATCCCTGCCCTTATGCTCTGGTACTCTGGTCTGTCTCAACGAATTTTCCTGTGCACTGAACTCTTCTGAAGAGCAGATACAAGTGAAAAAACAAATCTTTTTTGAGTTGTTCTTCAGAGAGATTAGGTCCCCACTTGAGCGTACAATGCAGCCCCTCAACCCTTCATGCTGAGCTACTTTTGACAGCAAGTGAGATACATCCAGATTTGTCTGACCTCTACAGTGCCTGGCCCCAGTTCTTCTTCTTACCAGCATCAAAACTGGTTGTAATCCCCAATGCTCTTTACTTGTTAAAAAGAATAGCAAAAGATGCAGGTGACAAATTTATCTTTAGTTATTTAAGAAATAGTCCTGATTCACAAAATTGCAGAGTGGCAACCAGCCCTTGCTGAAGACAAGAGAGCTTGTTGTACCTGGGACATTTTTGGAAGTCAGGCCACCGACCTGGTGATTTAAATGGAAATGCAGGAGAACAACATTTGATACCTCTTTTAAAAGTGTTAACAGCTTAGGTCTCCATTGGCAAATCTGTCACAGCAGACTAGACAAGCAACAGATGTGGCAAAAATGGAACTACAGACTCGATGGCACAGCCAGTCCTCCTGCTCCTGCTTGGGCCACTAGCCAGGTCTGATGCCCCGACTGACACTCTTTAATTAACTACTACAGTGTTTGTGGAGTGGTCTCTGGATGGAGATGTGGCACATTTTAGATAAGAAAACTAGGGCTGGTAGCTGTGACCTGGCTTCGTTTTCCACATTTGGAATTTCCACAAATTGACCAGGCACAATTTTCCCAGGTGACAGAGTGAATGCTGCTCTCCACGGGGATGGTTCACAAAACCCTGATTGTTATGAATTCAAAACATTTCAGAGTAGTTTAACACAACTTTCCTGAGAGACAAAAGCTAGACAAAAATGTGACTTCCTTCGGGCCGAAAAATACAGGACTGCAAATCTCCCTGATCTGTAACACAACTGTCAGATCTATGGAAAACTCCCTATGAAATCTGAAAGGGAAAGTACTTGAGAACTCAAAACAAGAAAAGGCCACAAATCTACCCAAGTAACTAGCTGCACTGCACACTTGGTACAGATTAACATACTTCACACTTCTCTGTTGGGCACTTGTACCTCCTTTAGAGGTCAAGGAGATGAAAGAATAGACAGAGTAAAGACAGAGCAACCTGTGTGAGAACAAGAATCTTGTCTTACCAATGGTTTGCAAACCCCTTCAGATCTGTTCTCTTGAAGGCTGTCCCTTAATTCTTCTGCTTCCACTGGACAGTGTTACAATTAAGTCCATGAGGCAGAGGTGGGGTCACACAGTGTCACTTCTGTTCTTCACCTGGGCTTGGACCCCTCACTGGGTGGTACCTACTTGCTCTGCTCTGGTAATGAGCCACTTTGAGATTATGTTGCTTTCAGTGCATATTTTCACATACTAGAGCTGCTCTCTCTCAAACATTACACCAGTGCCCCATCTACACCCGCTCTTTAGGAGTCAGTGATTCTGCTGTACCAAATAAATCTGGGACAAAAAAAGCTTCTAGTATGGTTAAGCCTAGGAAAAACAGCAGAACATTTTACTATCTGGTGACTCCCATGGCAAAGACAGTATTGTCAAATGGGCAGATTCAGCTGAGCTGTGTCCATCAGCACAACCCCAGCACAACCCCCATGGTGGGAAGTTCACCCAGCACAGGCCAAGTTGCAGAAGCACTGAACAGGAAGGGGATGTGAAGAGATCATCCTCGCTTCTCTGGTTCCATGCCTCTCCTCGATTTAATTATTTAACATAGTTTTGCCACCAGCTGAAAAACCTTTTTCTTTCAAATCTATCCCTTGGAATGGTTGCGAGCCCTGGACGATATTAAAACAATTTACCACAGCAAAAGGCAGGAATAATCAAAGCAAACAAATACCTCATTGTAGGCAACTATCCAGGCTTCCAGCTGGGAAACCCAGGAGAAATTGCAGGAAACGACAGTTCTTTATGTAGCCCTTGTGGCTGTCCCCTTCAATTGATGGAGACCTGATAATGTGAATTTGGTCAAGGCCTTGAGTCAACCAGATACAAGGCTGTGAACAGTGCTGACCCCACAGGATTAACTGAAGATTTAATTAAAAGAACAATATGTTCACATTTATTGCAGGAAGATATCAGTCTCCATCCTGTAATCTTGTGTGCTTCCCCTGGTTCAAGCACACCACCCTAACCAACAGAGAAACTTTGCAAATGCAGGCTCATAGGAAGTTGTTTCCATAAAGCTCAAATGAGTCTTACAAATGGTGTAACTAAGAACAACTAAGTTCACTTTTGTATGTTGTTGTTCTGATGGGTGAACCTCAAAACATTTTCAAATCAGTTAATAAAACTCCAGGAGCCTCCAATAAACTTACATGAGAGAAGTCATGAGACTGAAGGAATGGCAAATATTCTCCAGAGTGCCTAACTGTGGCAGTGTAGGAAGATATCACCTATAGCACTGCACTGGAAGTGACTGTACACAAAGCAGATTTTGTAGACAAAATCACCATCTGTTCACCCTTAGCTTCAGCACAAAGTTTAATGGTTCTACCTAAGCCATTGCTCCAACGTTACTCAATTTAAGCTTCAGGTAGTGGACTGGAAAACACGGGTCAGACTGAAATGCAACGGTGATAATATTCACTTGGGAGAGTAAAAACACTTAAGAGAAACAAACATTAAACAATTCAGTTAAGTCTGCTGAAAGATGTCTCTCCATGCCCTGTATTTCGAACTGGGTAAGAAATTCCTGAAATTTTATTCAGGCTAATCTAAGTCTGCAGACAGCAAGAGCTTCCCTGTCTAAGGCCTCCATATTTGACCCAGTGCATCTTGCTTATTTGCTTGTTATCCTGGCCAGAACAGAGATGATGAGCAAAAGTTAAAAATAGAAAACCACAGACTTGCTACTGGAGCATTTAAAACTATGTAGCTTGGCCAAGGATCAAGAAATTTTCTGGTTTTTTATATTTGACATATATTTGTGTCCTGATTTCTTCCTGAGATAGCACGGTCCTTTCTCTTTTCTGCTCTTAAATCATTATTATTATTTGTTAAAAAGTCTCCTTGTATACCGGTAAGTGTAATGATATCTTCTCCTATCTACCCCACATTTGCACTAGCATCAAACCACTGACGTGGTCCAAATCACACCTGCCCTTCCCAACTTGAAGCCATAAGTCCCACAACATTATTTTTCAATGTTAAAAATGGACTGTTACCTCTTTTCAGGCCTTCTTCTTTCATTTGTTTCAAAGGGGATGGACCAAACTCCTCCTCCACAGGCCGGAACATCCTCTTGACCAGAACACTGCTACTAGAAAACACAAAACAGGGACCATGTCACGGTAAAACTGTGCTCCTCACAGGAGAAGAGACAACAGCAGTAGTCATGGCACACTTTGTACTTTGGCAAAAAAAACCCAATAGCTACTCAAGTAGCGCCAGACCAGAAACTGCAAGGATTTAGCTTTTGATGCTTATCTGAACTCTCCAAGCCTCTCAAATTGCCCAGATTGTCTGGCTGGGAGAGGTGACATGAAAATTCTAAAACCCCAAAGGCCCTCAACTGTTTAAATATTGAGGGAAAGGGGGTGGGGAGGAAGAAACAGCTAAGAAGCTGAACCCACATTTACACATCGATTCACCTCCTCTTTGGGGTCAAGGAGACAGCCTAAGGAAACACCAGCAATATTTCTAAAACCCAAGACCATACAAGCCAGCGAGTTCAAAAGGAACAACATGCTGGGCCAGATCCAGCTCAAAGCTGGGACGTGCTCCGCTGGGGAAGCCGAGGGCTGAAGGCACCCAGGGCCACCCCTGTCCCTCAGAGTAGCTCTGGCAGGATTTGTGTCTCCTTGAAGGAGAGAACTGAAGCGAATGTGCTTGGTGCAATAAACCCCTTTGTTTCCTCAAATTCCACTGTGAGCTTTATGAAGAACATTAACTTCATTAAAAAACCAAAAAGAGCCTTGTGTTTTCAAGTCAATGTCGGCTGCAAGTGCCCGGGCCGTCCCTGCCACGGGCCACTTTTTGCAGGCTCATGTGAGTGCAGTTGTCTTACTCCTAACTCTCAGATTTGAGGATGCTCACTTGGGATTCAAACAACTTATAGAAGTATGGGGCTTGCACACTTTACAGTTCATATGGGCTTAACTTCAGCTATGCATATTTAAGCCCTCATTTCACAACATCCATATCTATTTTAGTGACTTTCTGCAATTCTCCCAGTCCCTCCAAATGCAATAGGAGTGCTTCCATTTCCAACCTCCCCCCATTCTCCTTCTGCCTTTTTGTTCTGGCACTTGGGCATCCTTTCTGCAGTTCCTGTATTTGCCATATAAAGATATGTGTGCTGCTAAACAGCTTCCAGGAATGGGGTGAATTTCAGTGATTTGTTAAACAATTCCTGATTTTGAAATTATTTGAGAGCGCTTATGTAAAAGACACCTTACTATTAAATCTATTATTTTGTCCCTGTATTGAATCTTACAACTCTTCAAACTGTTTTACTTGGAGAGGTAATAAAAAATAGATACAAAAAGCAGTCAGTTCACATGAAAGCAAATAAAGTTACCATAAAATAAACCTCCTGCTACCAGTTCTACATATCATTCCCCTACCATTAGTAATGGAAGAATATGAGGGAAGGGAGAGAAAAGGGATCATTTTAATCTGATTTCATGTTTTGTGCCTGCTTTCTGAGTTTGAACTGCTAACTGCAAAGCTTGTGAAACAATAAATGCCTTACCCTTCTCTCTCATCATCTGTATTATAGTAAACCTAGAAGGGTGGAAGAAAAACAAAACAAGACAATTATTCCCGAAACTCAGATACCTGCTTAACAGAGTAACTTCAAAAGGAGGAAAAGACAACAAGTGGTTTGCAGTTTTTCATATGCTAAAAATCCTTTTCCTTCTATAAAACACAAACATCTCTAGTTCTAATTGTGATTTGGAGAAAGTGTGGCTTAGAAAAACTGCTGTTGAATATCATCTAGTGGAAATATATTAAACATTTTCACAGAGGTTGCCCTCTCCCCTGGTTTATATCATTTTCCCAATTACTTTACAATCCCCTGAATCAGATCACTACTCACCCAAATTAGCCCTAATACAATTTAAGCCACAACACTCACAAGCTTTTGTATGTATGTATGTATGTATTTAATACTGTCTGAAAATCTAATTAAACTATAAAGACCAACATCAAACTACAGGCCTAATGAAAGTACAACTACTAATGGTACAGCTGATCTTTTCTGCACAGGCTGTTGGCAAAAGCACAAGTCCAGACTGTTGTTTTGTGTATATCAGTGTAGCTCACAGCCATTGGGACCAAATTCACAGCAGCAGCAAAAGCTGCTGACAGTAGCAGGGGAGGTATAAAAATGAGAGTCTGTTGTCAAAGGCTTTACAGAACAGTCAGCCAAATTCCTCACAATGTGCCTGCACCGTGAGTCAGCCCCCACTGCACCGGCACTGCAGCTGCTGAGTTACGGCGCCAGCGCGGGGCGAAGGGCGGGCACCAGGCCCTGGTTCTGCTGGGCTGTGAGGCACCTCGGGCAGGTCCCAGCGCTCACGCTGGCAAGACTGGGAGTACGTTCAGCTCTGTACTGGGTTTGTGTGGTAAGGTTTTGGTAGCGCAGGGGTTACAGGGGTGGCTTCTGTGAGAAGTCGCCAGAAGCTTCCTCTGTGTCTGATGGAGCCAATGTCAGCTGGCTCCAAGACAGACCTGCCGCTGGCCAAGGTTGAGCCCATCAGCGATAGTGGTAGCACCTTCGGGATCATATATTTAAAGAAGGCAAAAAGAAATCCCAACCTGCACAACTGCAGCTGGACAGAGGAGTGAGAATATCTGAGAGAAACAGCCCTGTAGACACCAAGGTCAGAGAGGAAGGAGGGCAGGAGGTGCCCCAGGCACCGGAGCAGAGATTCCCCTGCAGCCTGTGGCGCAGACCATGGTGAGGCCAGCTGTGCCCCTGCAGCCCATGGAGGTCATGGTGGAGCAGAGGTCTACCTTCAGCACGACAGGGCAGGTGGATGCCCAAAAGAGGCTGTGACCCTGAGGAGAGGCCATGCTGGAGCAGGCTCCTGGCAGGACCTGTGGCCCCGTGGAGAGGAGCCCAGGCTGGAACAGGTTTGCTGGCAGGACTTGTGACCCCATGGAGGACCCATGCTGGAGCAGCTCCTGAAGAACTGCAGCCCATGGGAAGGACTCATGTTGGAGAAGTTCATAAAGGACTGCCTTCTGTGGGAGGGACCCCATGCTGGAGCAGGGAAGGAGTGTGATGAGTCCTCCCCTTGAGGAGGAAGGAGCAGCAGAGAGAACACATGATGAACTGACTGCAGCCCCCACTCCCCATCCCCCTGCACTGCTCAGGGAGAAGAGGTAGAGAATTTGCGAGTAAAGTTAAACCCAGGAAGAAGGGAGGGGTGGGAGGAAAGTGTTAAGATTTGTTCTTATTTCTCATTATCCTACTCTGATTTGATTTGCAATAAATTAAATTAATTTTCCCCAAGTCAAGTCTGCTCTGCCCGTGACAGTAACTGGTCAATGATCTCCCCCTGCTCTTATCTTGACCCAGGAGAGGGGAGTGATAGAGGGGCTTTGGTGGGCACCTGGTGTCCAGCCAGGGTCAACCCACCACACTGGAAGCCTTCACTTCTGAACCTGTGCAATGAAAATAGCTCAGGTGTATGTGTGTGAAGCTGAGGTCTGTAACTCATTCTACATTCAGGAGCTGAAAAGCGGCTACAAAATACTGTCATAATAAATCATTCTTACATTAAATAATACACAACCCAACTGAAAAGTTCAGGATAACAAGGATACCAATACTGCAACCTAGACAGCAGCAAAAGACAGGACTGAGTATTGCCTAAGTGCCAGCAGAGTGGGGTATCTTCCAGTTAGTTTAGAAAATTATTTACAGGATTACTTATACTAAGGAATGCTTCCACCTTCTCCTGTTTTGAGACAAATCCACATTCTGGTTTGAAATCCATGAGGACAGAAGGTACCCAGCACTGATACGTGAGTGGGTGTCTTTCCAATTTTGGAGAGTAAGTCAGTGACAGCTGTAATTGCAATGTCTGTGCTCCTTGTGCTTTGCTCTAACACAATCCTCACTGCTTAAAAATAAATGATGATTCCAACTCAATGTCATTTAATCTTCATTATTTTAGTATTTTGCAGCAAGACGCATACAAAATTTCCTCATCTACTATTTGTCTTTATAAACACATGCATGAAGGTCTCATTCTACTTCCTGAGATGTTAATAAATAACAGGTTCCTATTAAAAACATTGTCAGGGCTGACCTTCCAGTTCACGTTTGCAATTTCCCAGCAAGTAATAAAGTAGGTCTTAAAAGAGTAAAGTCAGCAAAGACTACCTCACACTTGGTGGTGACAGCGACTCTGTGAATTCTGCACTAAGCCAATATTGACTATTAATATTAGCACAATAGATTTTTACTTTGTAGAGTGAAAACACTTTCTTCCAAGGAATTCACAGATTTCTAGGTGATGCCACGAGGAAATGAGCAGTGGTATTTAGTGAGCCTAGTTTTGACCTCCTTAGACACAAGAGGTTGGTCTTTGCTTTCCATTGTCACAGAGAGGGGGATCTCTGCTACCACAAGGTGGCATTTCATTTCATTTCAACAAGCCAAATAGCACATTCAAAACCAGAATGTGTCTCTCAGTCACAAATCAACCTTCTACTTCAAAATTCTTGACAATTTGTTCCATTCTTTCTTACTAGCAAAAGAATGGCAAAACTGTAACTAACACAAATTAATCAGTTATTAATGAAGTATAAACTCCCTTTTCACACACAAAACTCAGAAAGACACTTGTCTCTTGTAAGGTCTTTGTTAAGTGACTCACCAAGAGATGCATTTACCAAAACCAGAGCTGAAACAAGTGGCCCCCAGGAAGAGTGATTTATTTCCCTAAGAGCTGCCTTGGAGCGCAGGTAGCTGGACAGCAGGTGGGCACTGGCCTGTCCCATTAGCATGTCCTACCTGTCCCGTTCTTTGTAGGTTTCCAAAGTGAACATCTGGAATGAAGAGAACTGGCTGAGAATCCAGGTCAGCCATTGTTTTGAAGAAGGTGATATCGCTCTTTTTTTGCAGAGGAAGTGCACTCAACTTCCCTTCAGCTGCTGGGAGGATCACAAAGCAACACAGTTGTGAGACGAGGCATGTTAAGCTTGACTTAACCCCAAACCAGAAAAGCCCACATTACTCACAGTTATTACACGAGGCTTGGGATGCCTGGCCTTTGCCTTTCTTCCTGTTCTGCTTCCTCTCTTCATCTCGGATTTTCCTTTCTGCTCCCTGATGGAAAAAAAAAAAAAAAGACAACTAACAATAATCCAAAAAGGAACCACTGCGAGCATCGTCCCCTGTGAACTACAGCGATGGACACATGAGAAATGCTGAAACCGAGACTGGTTATCCCATTACAGATATATCTGTCCAAGTTGTTGGGGAATGTGGAGGGGCAGCCAGTTCTGTATCAATCACCTGTGCCCAAAACTCAGGCTGGCACACCCAACAGCCCCAGAGCTGAAGCCAGCAAGAGGAAAGCATCCACATGCTGGCTTGGAGGAGATAGGACAGCCAGCTTGGGCAGCGTGCAGGCCATAGCAAGGGCTGTTGTCACCACAACCAGTAAAAAGGGCAACCCAAGCCCAGCGCCTCTGCGAAGGATGGAGCGCTCAGGCCAAAAGCTTTGTGTAGGTTCTGACGTAAAACACGTGCAAGATTTCTATCGTCTGTGCCAAGCTCTTCCCCAAACTCTCCTCCACCCACCTCATCTGGGGGTGGCATTGCTCCACTGTGGCCAGCTCTGTAGAGGTCTTTAAGATTTGGCAGTGCAAGAAGGCTACACTAGCAGCTTGTCAACAATGCAAGGGCTCTTACAGAAAAATACAGGCATTTCAAACACAGAGAAGCCCTCCAGAAACTGGAAAGCAGTGTAGCACTGCCTTATTAGGCCCCAGGAACTCCTGGGAAGTTGCTGGCTTCTGTTATGTAAACACACTCTCAACAAGTTTAGAAAATAAAACTAAAAGAAAAAAATAAAGCTGCAACACCTCCTTTGAAGTTCTCCTAATTCACTCTATAAATATGAAAATAGTCATGCTGTGGAGGGTATTAAAGATCCATATGCTCACAGACAGTCAGCATTCAAAATTAAAGGTTTTTTTCCAAATTAAAATTAGAAGTTTCTTTAAAAGAAAGGGGAGAAGGGGAAGGAAGTGAGGAAAGCCAAAAATATCCACTCAAGATGGCAAAATATGAGCCAATGAACCGAACTTGAAAAGAAGACAAGGAAAGATGTACTCCTGGCTGTGATCTATCAATAAATTTCCTGAGACTGACAGAACTGGAGGAATAAACAGCTCTTTAAAAAACATGCAGGTGTCTGATGGAAACATCACCTCCAGACCAAGGTCCCAGTCTGGTTGTCACTGACCTCAACCACAGAAGCCAAGGAATTCAAAGTCATCCCTTTATCAAAATTGTTTCTAGGGGTACATTTGTATCTTCAAAGGCCACCCATTTTTTGGCAGAATGGAGGACAAATATGCCTCAGAGGCACTGCCCTGCATAGGCACATCCCTGCAGCCCTGTGCTGCACAGAGCAGCTCTGCCAGGTGGCCACAGCCCTACCTGCCCCTCAGTGCTGCCGTTCTGCTGCTCCCAGGTAGAGAGATGAACCTCAAAAGTAATTTCATTTGTGGCTTTGAGCAGGAGTTTCCTCTCAGGAAAGCAGAAACTGAGGAGGACTCGACCTTCCCTACACAATAATTAATGTATGTTTTGCCGATTTTTCTTTTATATTGTCTGCAACTATGAACTTGGTAAAGCTTCACACCTTTGTATTCACTGGTTCACAGCAAGGCCCCTGCAGGTCCCCTGGGAAGCAGGCACCTTCTGAGCAGAGCAGCCATTCCCACCCACCAGTGCTTATTTGTGCCACTTCAAAACGTGGCAACTGCAACCCCCACAAAACTACTGCCAGCCCTTCTGAGCCAGAGCATCCCCCACGGCACAGGGCAGGGCCAGCCAGGCCCACGGGATGTACATCATTGCTGTAGGTGCTGAGACAACAGACCACAATAAGATTTTTACATACCAGAGCATTTCTGCTGGACAGTGCACAGCTGAGCTATCTGACACATTTCTAATAAATCACACTTTGCATATCTCTTCAGGACAGATGAAATAGCCCTCTCAATAAGGGACTATAAATCAGGCTCTAACCAGCCAAATAATTGAAAGAGTTTTTCATTTTTTCGTTCATGTCTGGCCTTTGTATAAATGGAACGAGTACTTCTACCACTAACCATTAACAAAACACAGTCTATGAATTTCAGCTAATTCAAAATATTTTTTGCAAGTCTTCAGCTCATTGAAGCTTATGTCTTGCATTCCAGGTCCAGCCTATTGAAGCCCTTACCATCCTAAGGACCATTCCCATCACCACTGTGAAGCTCATGTGTACACCTACTTCTAGATCAACGACAAAGTGTTGCACACTTGGTAGGACAGGCCTATCTATAGACCTCAGCTTTCTTCTCTCTAAAGCTGAAGACTAAAAGGCAATTAGAGTTGCTCAATACCTGATAATAACCCATTCTCTCTATTACTATCCATACTGAAGAGGAGAGGAAATGCACATATGCCAAACAACATGCAGTTTTCCAGAGTAAGGAAAATGAGACATGCAGTTTTCCAAAGGAAGGAAAACGAGATCAATTTCTTTGATTTTTGGAACAATGTTATGATGTTTGCCAAGTCAAATGCTTCTGCTTCTTTTCAGCAAAGCTAATTACATATAAGAAAAAACATTTCTGAATCCCCAGTTCCTTCATACACACTGGCTAAAGCATCTTGTAACATATAAATATAAATAGGCCTGGTAGCAAGTTTCCCTGACAACCCACTTAAGGAATAAAAATTATATTCTCTTCTCATAATGCAGCACCAGTGATCTGCATATGATAAAAAGACTGTAAGGGCAGAGAGAATTAGCAGTGCAAAACCAAGATGTGCCCTGTAACGTTTGCTTTGAAGATTGCTTACTGGAAAATAAACATGGACAAGAGATTGGAGAATGAACAGTGAGCAAGCACACAATTACAACCTTTGTAGCCTTTATCTCCATACACATATGTCACTTAGAGCACACATGGATCTGAGTTGGTGTTGCTCTCTAGTCTATATGTAAATGAATACTAAATTTAAGCAACTGCCTGAGTAAATACTAATATATATATAAAATATGTACCACTTAGCTAAATGCAATTTTATTTCTTCAGGGATGCTCTTACCACAACAGATACGCTGTGTTTCACCTGAAGGATATTCATTTATCGGGAAACGTTTTTCTTGAAAACTGGACACTTCTACCAGTGATTTATCTAAGTTAACATACAAACACATCTACGAGTCTTAAAGAGGCACCACCACTGCAGAAAGACCATTTGTAAGAACACTGTCAGGCAGAGAAACATTTTTTTCTTCCATGTGTCAAATTAAGATATATTTCAGTACTTAGGCGGGAGGCATTTACTGTGCAGTTCCTCTAACCCAGATAATCGTAATAAATCAGGCACTTTTCTCATCAGCTTCTCTTTGGGGTTGTCAGATTGGGGCACAGCAATGCAATTCACACTTTTTAAACGTATAAAAACGATTATACATTTGCTGGGTTTTTTTAATGGCCCTGTAATAGATTTTTAAATAATCATGACAAAGAGTTGGGCAAAAATTCTTCCAGCGTCAGGGCCTTTCGCAGAGGCAGCAAACTCTGTCCGTGTCACTAGAGGGCGAGTAGTGGACTCGGCAGAAGAACGGAACCTGGGAGCCTCCATCCGCCACCACCTCAAATGCTGCCAGGGCTTGTTCAGCATCTTGGAAAGACAGGGGTGCCCAGCCCCACCATCTGCCTTCCTCTGAGCCCGACCAACCCTCCCAGTGCCGCCAGCAAGCGGGAATTCTCCAACCGTTTATTTACTTTCAAAAGCACCATCTCGAAGGGGTGTTAGTAAAGACACAGCATTAAGTGAGGGAGAAGCAGGCCTCGGTCTCTTTGCAAGTGCCAATTAGCACAAACCGCCATGTGAATTGACCTCAATAATTTTCATTCATTCAACTCATTTTCAGCCCTGCATTAAGTTAAAAAGATCTGTGTGCGTGTATGCTTGTCTACATGTGTATTATACAGATACATATGCCATTATCGATACCCTTGAGCCCTCTAGTTCCCACTTTCAATATTGTTTTGTGGTGGATAACACTTTAACTACCCCTGTGATCTTTTCTTCTACTTTGAGACAGTTTTGATTAAAAGACTCAACACCCATTTCCTGCTCTCTAGTCTCGGTATTTGAAGTACCAATTAAGCCAATAGATGCAAAGAACATGCATTATTCAAAATCTCCACCAGTTTTGTCTACAGGTCACACTTGATGAGTTTGTGCTCTGAATTTCCTTCCTTTTTTAAATAATTCAGATTTTTCTAATTGCTTTTCAAAAACAGGTAGATGAAAATGACTTGTTACTTTGATATTTACTGAGCTTTTAACATCCAGCTGTAGCTTCAAATCTCTAAATATTTGACATTCAAAGTTACAATTAAAAGCATAACATTTTGACTGCAAGAAGGCCTCAGTGCTTATATTTACATTCATCACTTCCAAAGTTTTTGCTCCACTAACACAACTGACTGATTAGCCCTCAAGATCCCGTCCTCAAGACAGCAACGAGGGAATGAACTGAAAATGGGGAAGAAGCAGCAGCACAGAGACCTGGAACAGTTGAACTCTTACCCTTCCATTAAAATGTTAATGCTACTTATTGCCTGGGGCATGGCTTTTTGCCTTTCTATTCCCACCTGTAAGACGGCAAGACTAATTTGGATAAATTTCCAAGTCACTTAAACAGATGTAGGCTCCTGAATCCCTGAACCTTGACTAGAATCCAGGCATCAGCTCCCCACCAGAAGATCTTTCCCAGCAGGGTTAAAGTCATCATCTGGCAGCTGAAACACAACCGAAACATGGTCATGCTCACATTTAAGAATCCTCAGGGAGAGAACAATTCTGAGCAACTCTTTCTACTCAGTGGTATATACAGTTGACCATGACACTGTCAGACTCATTAAGGAATGATCTATGTTTTGATGCTGAAAAATCCTACCACTTCTCACAAAGGAGTGGCAAAACCCATTGTAAAAGAACCAAATTTTGCAAAATGAGTGAGCAAAAGAGGGAAAAAAACAATAGTTACTGAACTACAAAATGGAAATGGCTAATTTATTTTTGCAGTTTATTTTTAATAAGAAAATCCTAGCAACACAAAAGGCTTGCTGGAGCTTTCAAAATAGTTTGCAATCAAGCAAGGAAGAAAAAAAAATCAGATGCATCACTGGGACTTGGTGTTTTCCACTGTATCATAAAAGAGAACTTAGCAGGCTTTTCTGAAAAGTGCATTTTTCTACAAGAGACCATTCCACAAAGTTTACATGTTACCTATCCTGGCTGTTAGAACCAGAAGGAATAACATCATCAGACACGAGCTTGCATGACCCTATGGTCAGCACTGACCTTCCAAGTAGAGATCTTTATGTTTGTGCTTTCTATGACTTTTTTGACATTCCTGTATTGTAACCTGTAACATGCTGTCCTTAAACAGTCCAACTATCACTTACAAGCTGAGGAATCAGGGCCAAAGAGGCTGCAAAACAGTAAAATAATTACATGATCATCTGTTAGATTTATGATATAGCTGGCCCAAATTCTACCATGAAACATAACTCTTCAGGGAAAGAAAAGACATTTCATTAGGTCTAAAATGCAGCAGTAATAAACCGCCTAACAAGGTTCCTTCTCTATCCATGGTAATTGTGATTTTCACTTACCTTGTCACAAAAAACCTTGATCTGGCAGTAGGCTCGGTGGATGGGTTTATTGCTGCGGTTGTTGTAGCTGTACGTATCAATCTGAATCATCAAAGGAAGCCCTTTTACTCCTTTTTGTGAGGAGAAGTCTGTGCTCAAGCAATTCACTGTGATGAAAATCTGTGTGGCAGAGAGATTATTTTTTAAATGTGGTGCAAACAACTATTAAATTTCTGGAAACACAAGACAACAAAGGGGAAATAAAAGCAGACACCCTCCCTCAAAAAAAAAACCAATTCAGCTACAATCCACATTTGGCATTTCACACATTTTTTCTCCACTTCTGTCCTAAGTCCAGCAAAGATGCTCCCATGCTGGGAAGAAAGATGAATTTTTAAAGCATCAGTGCTTCAGTTTGGATCAGGAGCTCACATATGAAGTGAATCATTTGATTGTCCCAACTTACCTCCCTTTCGGTTCACACCAGGGAGCTCAGAGTACATGAGCTATATTCTTTTTGGAAGAGCCAAACCAGAAGATGTGTCCTAGGAGCACACCTCACATGCTCCAGCTGCTAATGGTTACTCAGTCTGTGGGAACTGACTAAAGATAATCTGAGATAAAACCTCCTAAAATATGTCTCATGTGGATGTCAGGTCTTCAGCCCTGGCTTGTTTCACTCTACAAACCTGCTCTGTATGCTTGCATTATTTGTTAATATAGACATAGGAAGATCATCTTTCATAGTCCTTTCCAGACATATTTTGGTCTGGCTTGTTCTTCCAACAGCTCTTAGTTTAAGTTCAGTGTGACCAAAGAAAAGCCCTACCATTCTGCCTGCCCCCAGTTCTCTTCACACTCTCATCAGCTGTATCCCTTCCTCCATCCTATCAACAGATACTCCTCGTCTTCATTTTAAAGGTCCTTCACAATCCTTCTATAATTTCAAAAAAGTATCTCATCCTGCCTTTCAAACTGGGGAGGGAGTTCTCAAACATTTACAAAACGACTCCCTATCTCTTCTCTGAAGTCCCCTTTGCCATGTAGCATCCAGGCAACTTGATACTGTCCTCGGTTCCTGGCAAGCCCTGCGTGCCTCTGCTTCAGAAATCCCTCTCGTGCTTTCCTTCTATGCCCATTTACGTGTCAATAGCCACCAGCCACCTCCTGCCCACTAACTCCACCGGTACAGAACAAGGTGTGTCTCATCCGCCATGAGCTTGTACAACACGTGGCAGAAGGGTCCCCCATCCCCAAATCTCCTAAGGACTATTTTGATGGAAAGCAAGCTGGAACCATGAACGGAAACATCCCTGGCATCTTTCAGTCAGGATAGGGTGCATGAAACTTGAGAGATTAAACTGGATTAAAAATCCAGTTGTTTTTCCAGTGGTGAATATGTGCATTACATAGTAATTTGGGCCAATTATTTATTGACCTGACTCTACTTTTCCTCAGTTTAAAAACCAACAACAAACCAAAACTGTGAACTAAGGAACAGGACAGAGAAAGCTGCTCCAGCAGAACGAGCACACTCAGGAAGGAAGAGATCTGCAGCGGCTCTCAAACAGACCTGATGCACACCTGGCTGGGCAGAGGAGAGGCCAACAGAGCCCCGGAGGTCTGGGAGGAATCAGGAAGGGAGAGGGGAGCAAGCAGGAACCCTCCACAGTCCACAAACAGGAAAAATGAGTGACCAGAATACTAACATCCCTAAAAGAAAGGCAGCTGAGAATAAAGAAGGGCTCTGGTAGGGCTGGTGTGGGGACAGTTTACCCTAATGGTAGAAATTAACGTTACAGTTGGTTTTTTATGATGGAGCCAGAGCAGCTTGTTTGCCTGACTGAGCTAATGGCACCTCCACATTTCTGCTTCTGATGGTATCAGAGAGCTGCATTTACAAATGAAATAGTTGAACTTTAACTGCAGGGAGAGGAGGGAGGTGGGGAAGGGCCCTAGGTGAAACTCTGATTTTGAAGCAGATAGTGTTATTTCTGTTTCAAATTACAACTTGGTCTCGCCAGCTCCAAAGGTAAGTGTGGACACGGGTGCAAATGCCTTTGAAATATGATGGCGTGCATTTTCATTTGCCTTCGGACTCCTTTACAGAGTCTGGGCAATGCTTTAAAGTGTGTGTGAACACAGAGCAGTGGAATGAGGTCTGGCACAAACCAGAATCTGGTCTTGCTATATTTTAGCCCATACTTCTGCACAAGGATCTTTCAAAACTGTATGTTAAAATGTGAGAGGGCACATGCAGGCACTGCATCTACCCAGCAGCTTGTGCATCTACCACCTTTGCTGCATACTCAGCTGAGAAGTTACAAAAGACCTTGTCCCACCTTAATCACCCACATACACTGTGCGTCGTCTCTTCCACTGCCTCCAGAAACGCTGAACAGAGCAGGAGTTGCTGAGGAAGACAGACTTGATCATTTTAGGAGTCCTCATACAGCAATAACAGATTGAGCATGAATAATAGATTGGTGCTGTAAGATTCAATATCCTAGTCCTGACACTGTAATACATCAGGATCTCTCTAAGGAGCAATGACTGTACCTTCACGGGCATGAAGTGTATTATACTTTCTGCTACATCATTTAAATCTTGCAGATAGATGGCTTCAAATTAACACAGATAATTTATTTTGGGGAAAATTTTCTGTCTCCATACAATCTTCTGTTAGCACAACACTGACTCTGGATTTGGAAAACATTGGGGGTGTGCAGAGGGAGGGGGAAGAGGGCATAAGTTCTGTTACTTCAGTTGATTTTAGGAGGTTTTTTTTCTATGCATGACTGAACATTTGCACCAGTTTTATCGCCGTGGTGCAGCAAGCTGCTGCGCTGAACGGGACCGGGGGAACCCTATGGACAGTCTCCTTCTCTCTGCCCCTCCCCTGCTCAGAAACCTTCGCCTCCGAGGCAGCAGCCAAGGAATGCAGCCAGCTCTGGTTTCACCTGCCTGCCCAAGCACAGCCTGCTTTGCCCCCTGCAACCCTCATCTCTCCCTCTTTGCAGCTCATGTCCATACGCAGGTACTCCCCACTCTCAGTAAGACAAGGAGCAAAGCAACCCCACTGACCGCCAAGAAAATAGGGAAGCCCCATTCTACCTCTCTTGGAAGACACTCTGGTTTGAGAGCCTCCTTGCTCTGGTCTCTTGCATGGTAGAGTTAAGTAGAAATGACAATAGCAGGAGCAGAAATCACTGCTTTTTTCCCCCTAGGGCCCTGCCTACACATGACTTAGAACTATTTTAATGAGTGTGACTATGGTTGTACCTGAATTCATTTACAAACTTTTTTTTTCCTGTACAAACTAGATTTTAGAAACGTTCTGCTATCAGGAACAAGTTTGGGTTGTTGTTACACTGATGTCTTTTTTTTTTAATGTCAGCATATTTTAGATTAGAGCAATTAATGACAGAGTTCCACCCATCTAGTCTCCAGCTCAGGCATGCCATTGGCAATGAAAAACTAATTTGGAGAAATATTTGGTGCCTGAGAAAGTTTCAAAAGGGACCTAAGATAAGGACAACTCTTCTGTTGGTTTTAGAGCACGTCTAGAAAAAGCACTCTCTCTTTTGGGAAGGCACTCCTCCACAGTGTAGCTGTTATTATGTGAATTACTGACTGTTTGTTAAACACTGCAGCATAATTAGTGATGTACAAGACACAAACATAGTAACCTGCCTTAAGAGAAAGCAAGGCCCAGAAATGCATTTCCCCTTTTATCATTTAATTCAGCCAACACAACTCCTGCTGTGGTCTCTCAGCTTATACACTTTAAAGGTCTACAGTTACAAAACCTCAAATATAGGCCTTTTATTACTATTTACATTTCGGGCTCCCATCATTACAGAAAGAGCCAAGGGCAGAAGGGAGGGAACAGTGTATTATAGCACAAAATCAGAAAACTTAAGCAGTTTCTCTACTGAATACTTGTAGTACATAGAATTTACACCTGGGTGATGGGTCTTTACAAAACCTTGTTTTAAAGGGGTTCATCCCTCCAGACTCTTAACAACAAAGAGTTAAATGATTTTTCTCTCAAACAACTAACATCAATCCCAACATTCCTCGGATACACAGAAAGTGTGGTTTTATAGTTTCTTCTGCCAGTCGTTACCTTATAAATCCCATGCAAAGGCAAGATCTTTGTTTTATTTCAATACAAATGTCTCCAGCAAATGTTTACACTACTCTTTTGAAGCTTCCTCAACCCACACCACACCCCAGCAACTACATAAAAATGCCATTTGCCTTCAATCTCAGATGCATACTTACTGAACCATTTGTACACACAGAAATTTTAACATTATTTGCTACCACAGGTTAACGCTTCTTTGATATATACACATGCGTGTGCATGCGTGACATATATATATATAAAAATATATACATGCATGTATACACACACAGACATGGTTTATTAAACCAGTTTCCAAGTCTAATCCTACATAATTTCTGGTACTAATTTTCTCAAATAAAGTATCTTCCTCCAACCTTTAAATGTTGAAAGTAGAGAAAATATTAATTTCCTCCCTAATTAAATGAAATTTGATCTAAGTTAGGAAGGAAATTAATAATTAAGAACAAAATAATTCTTATACTAGTCAAAGCTTGTCCTAAGTATTGCTAGCAATGTTAAAGAAATCACTGATAGACTGACTGTGCTACTCTATCAGCTTGATTTTACAGTTATGCCCACTGGAATCATGCCTCACTTCAGCCCACAACATCTGAGAACCTAATCCTGCAAATCACTCATTGAAAACACTGTATTATTACTGTATGGGCTATGCCAAAACTCATTAAATAACTGGAAAGGCTCCCAGAGGCTTCAGCACGCTTTGGATTAAAGATCTACATTTCAGTTAAATATAGCAGGACAATGATTGCACGCAAGTATACACAACAGCTACATACACACAACTTCTGTACATACCAGAAAGCACGTGCCAGCACCTGCCTGAATAACATGTCCATCAGCATGTCTGTTACCATACATCCAAGTTGCAGCGCTTTGCAGAAATTAGTAATTTGTGGATACCACTGAAAAGTATTTTTTGTCTGCTTTAAGATGACATTTTTCTTTAGCAACTGTTCACTGAAGTCACACCTTTGAATTTGAGGTTAAAAAGTGTTTTCCGTAAAAATACACAATGCATGCATTTTTTCAGAGTAACGTCACCTGAACCATTTTAAATTAGCAAAGCATTAACTGAAGAGAAGAAAAACTCAAAGAATCAGCATGATTTATGACAAAGATGTTCTCCATTGACCAGGAGAGTACTGGTTCTTAACTCTCTTTCCTGCAAACTAACTTCTGTCAGCAACCAGATTGCAAGCAGGCAGATGCATGTCTATCAAAAATGAAGCTGAGCTCTCTGTTCAAATGCCTTCACTAGAACTTTGTCAACCAGACAGCAGCAACAGCAAAGCAACTTACTACTTCCTAGCATATCATAAAAAGACTTTTAAAAGATGGTTAAAAAGTCAGCCCATTCTTGTTAATTGTTGTTTTTTTCCTCACCTTTTTTAAAAGAACTCCTTTAAAAATACCAAGCATAGCATTCAAGTTCAGTCAAAGGTAGTCAACAAATCACCTTGCCTATAAATGCTGCACATTTATATACAGAAGTAAATACAGGAGTGAAACAAGGATGGACTGTACAAAAAGCATTCTTCACTTACTACCTCTGCTTTCTTATTCCACGGTATTTTTGTCTCAAGGCAGCATAAGGAAGAGTTTGACATGGCTGTAGACCCTTCCTCTCATTTCCCTGTATCCTGTTCTGAACCACAAGCCCCACGGTGACCTCTAGACAAGGCCCCAGCAGAAAAGGACATTGTTCTAGGAAGAAGTGAGGATGTGCTCCAGGTCACAGATCTGCCCTGCCAGGAGGCCAGGGAACTGCTGTTGTCAGCCAGATACAGCAGAGGAAACACTAGCAGAGTTCTGTTTCTGACTTTGGTGCTGTTCCCTTAGTTCATGGAAAGCAATGGTGAGACTATTCCACAGCTCTACATGTTCTGTACAAGATTCCCTCTTCCATTGACTTGTTTTGCCAACCAGCAGTCAGAAGATGAGAGACTGAGCACCAGGAGCTGGAGCCAACAGCCCAGTTCCCTTCACATTACTGAAGCAACAGAGTCCTCTGCCTGTACCCTAATGCCTGTTTCTTCCACATAGGATCCAGCTGAGATGCTGCCTTACAAACCCTCAGCACACTCACTGTTAACAGGCAGATTCTGGCTGTCACATCCACACTGTTATACCCTCATCTTGCAAGCCTTCCAGGAAGAGGGCACTGCTCTGCTCAAGCTGTGGGAGGAGAAATCTGGCTTTAAATCAGCTGCCCTCCAGGTAGAGTAGAAAAGTGAGAAATCTGGTGCTCATAGATGCAGGTTCAGTCTCCCAGGAGAGAGATTTGGTTCGGTGACTTCTGCTGCTTCTGTTTGATTTTTCAAGACCACTCCCCCATGCACTTCCAACAACAGTCTGTTTTCATAGAATCATAGAATAATCTAGGTTGGAAAATACCTTTAAAATCATCAAGTCCAACCATGAACCTAACACTGCCAAGCCTGCCACTAAACCATGTCTCTAAGCACCCCATCTACATGCCTTTTCAACACCTCCAGGGATGGTGACTCAACCACTTCCCCAGGCAGCCTCTTCCAATGCTTGACAATCCTTTCCTTGAAGAAATTTTTCATAATATCCAATCTAAACCTCCCCTGGCACAACCTGAGGCCATTTCCTCTCATCCTGTAGCTTGTTACTTGGGAGAAGAGACGAACACCCCCCATGTCACAACCTCCTTTCAGGTAGCTGTAGACAGCTATAAGGTCTCCCCTCAGCCTCCTTTTCTCCAGGCTGCACAGCCCCAGCTCCTTCAGCTGCTCCTTATCAGACTTGTGCTCCAGACCCCTCATCAGCTTCATTGCCTTTCTCTTAACAATCTCCAGCACCTCAATGTCTGTGTAGTGAGGAGCCCAAAACTAAACACAGTATTCAAGGTGGGGCCTCACCAGCGCCAAGTACAGTAGGATGATCTCTTCCCTAGTCCTGCTGGCCACACTATTCCTGATACAAGCCAGCATGCTGTTGGCCTTTTTGGCCACCTGGGCACACTGCTGGCTTGTACTCAGCCAGCTGTTGACCAACACCCCAGGTTATTTTTCTGTTAGGCACCTCTCCAGCCACTCTTTCCCAAGCCTGTAGCGCTGCCTGGGGTTGCTGTGACCCAAGTGCAGGACCTCGCACTTGGCCTTGTTAAACCTCATACACTTGGTCTCAGCCCACCAATCCAGCCAGTCCAGATCCCCCTGTATGGTCTTCCTACCCTTCAGCAGATCAACACTGCCATTGAACTTGATGTTGTCTGCAAACTTACTAAGGGTGTACTTGATCCCCCCATCCAGATCATTGATAAAGAAATTAAACAGAACCGGCCCCAATACTTTATTTCTTTCCAGGCCAGTAGAGCACTTCATCACACCAAATCTCAGAGGCCCTAGAAAGAACCGCTCTGTGCCGCTCTTGTCTGACTCGGGAGAGAAAAGCCTTCATGCCTGTGAAGCTAAGTTTTAATCTTCAAATTGTGGTGAAAAGGGAAAACAACACTGAGCAGAAACAATAGAGCAAGTTTAAAGATCATCATTCAAAAAGCTTAAGAGAAAAGAGTCTCTAATTAGATCTTGAAATTCTTCATCTCTCTTGGATGAGGTAATTGCTGGAGAAAAAACAGCCTTCAGTGACATGCCTCAGAGTCCACAGCTTCCAAACACCGCAGGGGCATCCTATGGGAATCCCCAGACCCAGTGCAACTGGTTATTGCATGAGACTCTGCAACAAGAGCCAGCATGTGGGTACATGCACACGTGTGCGGGGAGGGAAGCACTTTAGTGCATGATGATAAGCTTACAGGTACAACCTGATTTATGCTTGATAGCCCAATACCAAACCACGTTATGAATCCTCCTACTTTTATAAATACCCTTTCAGTTCAAGCTCCTAAATGATCGGATATTTGATAATTAGCACCCAAAACCTATATGCATAAGCCAATTTGCATTTTAAGGACTACTTCCTGCAGAAGTACGAGTCTCTTTCTTAAATTTCATTTCTGACACTTTTTAATGCAGCAATAACAAGAGAGTCATTATTTTAAAATCTCACTGTGTGAGATTCCAGTGATCATCGCAAGAGTTGTATTTTAAATGTTCTGGCACCCAAGGCAGGAGCAATGTGAATGGTGTGAGATCAGGACAAAATGGCCAAGGACAACACCTGACATTAGTTGATGTGCTTTTCTTTCTCCTGGATCAACACGGTGTCTTGCTAAGTCTGGCTTGCAGCTGCAAATGCAAGTGTGTGAAAGAACTGCCAGCACTGGCAATGGGGACGGTAGCTGGTGGCAGGACGAGACTGCCATGCTCTAGCCCCTGTAGCACTTCTCTAAAGGTCCTTAGGAAAGTCCGTCATGTTGGAGATCCAACATGACTGTACTGTACTGTACTGTACTGGCTGTATTTGCTTGCAGAATGATCATACACACACAAGTCACCTGTGTGACTGCAGAGGACAACATACCACTGTATTGTGAAATGGAATCACATAATAGGGGAATATCTGGGGTGATGAGAATGTAATTATTACATGTTTAAATATAGTACCATGAGCAACTGGGCCAAGTACAACCCTGTTTACCAAGGCCAGCTTTTGAAAGACCTAGGCAATTTTCAGAAGTGCTCTTTTCTTTAGAGGTCTTTTCTTTTAAAATGTGCATCAGAGATTAAAATCCCCGTTACTACAAACCTCGGCACCTTCCATCAGCAAGTCAGGACAGTGGGTGTTAACACTACCACTCTGTGCTTGATGCAGTCTCTCACAGCACTCACACACCCAGTGTAATCTCTCTACTGCTCTGTTAGAAGTGCAGTGGGGAATCGTGCACGAAGAAGTCTCTGTATTTGAAAGATCCTTAGCACTATTTAAACATTGGCCATTTTGTATTCAACATGAAAACAGTTATCAATGAGTTTGCTAAGCTAAACAGTGTTTGCTGTTTATTATTTCTACATCCCCGAGAGTCCTGCATTACCCCTGCTCATTTTACAGCCTATTTCCCTTGTTTGCTTTCCAGAGGCCAACTTCTTTGTATAATTACCAGCAGCTTTTCATTTCTCCTACACTAGTCCATGCAACTGAAACACTCTGCCACCCTTTGGATAACCTTATCTGTAAGAAACTTGTTATGGTGCTCTGCTGTCCTGGTTTATAGGTCCACTGTAGCAACCTCATCCCCAAATGCAAAATGGAAAAAAGAATGCATCACTCCTCAAAAATACATTCCTTTTCAATTGAAAGGACAGTCTGTGTAACACTATAAAAATAACTGCACAAAGCATAGTCTAGCTTATAGAATATTGATTATTGGAGATGTTAATAGTGTAGAAAGGAAGCTGATAATCTAAAGAAAGAAAATATTCGTCCCATGTCCCACACTCACTTTCAAAGTACAAAAAAACCTTCAACTGTTTCTGAGGTTGGCCATATTATAAATGGAAAATCACCGAGAGACCACAAGTGAGAAACTACACTGTGAGGGCCCTGCAGGTTTTCCTCAGAACTACATCTCTATCTGCCAGTGATACAGGTGTGAACGCAATATCATCCCAACAGCTGTTACATGTCGTCTTCCCTGTTACAGGTGGCCAGAATCAGAGGTCAGTGAAAGACCACTGCTTGCCTGGCTTTGCAGAGACTGAGCTCTCTCACCTCTACCTACCCTTCTTATTATTTGTTAAAAAGGAAAAAAGTGAAACAGTGACTAAGGGTCTATGGTACTTATAAAGCAATACCATGGGTTTTCCTCACCTTTGCCTCTTCATTGACATCCCAAGTAAAGGACACAGCATTGAATGCGATTTCTTCAATATTCCCAATGGTATTAAAACTCTCCTTGTAATCAGCTGTAAGAAATAACAAACAAATTACTGATGAAAAAAGTTAAAACTTTCTCTTTTACAGTTTATGGTACATCTTTGTTTTTTCAGCTGTGTTGCCTAATGCATCAAGACTACCTCTTGTATTGTTCACATGGAGTTATTCATAGGTAAATTGCAAAGAGGTAATATACACCAGCTTGAGTCTTATGCATAGCACATCACGAGCTAATGTTCTTGCGAAATATTGCTTGCCTCTCTAAAATAAATGAGTGTGACTGTAGTAGGATTGAGTGGGTGCATTCATTAGCTTGGCCAAGGAATGGCCAAAGCAGCAAAATTAACTCAGAGCTATTGCAACTTTTATAGGGACCATTCAAACCTTGACATAAATAAGTGACATTACAGTAAATCCTAAGGAAGCTTTCTAAAAAGCTAAGAGCTATCATTGGAATAAATAATCAGAAGTGCACATCCCTTGCCCAGCCATTTCAGTTCTTCCAGGAAATACTGCACTGGATGCTGGGTCTCTATTTAAAAACAAAAAAACACCATCCATAACAAAGAACCAAAACCACAAAGGTCCTTTCTCCAAAGTGTGTATGATACTAAAATATCAAACAAACGAACAAAGTATTTTAAAATTGTCTGACTACAAAATCTGTACCCTCTTCTCACTTCTTTCCAAAGGGCTCCTAATGTTACCAATAAGGTAGTGTTTTAGAAGGAATGCAAAGCAAGAGGGAGGAAGTCCACCTGTCTCTGGGACATATACATTTCCTTGGAATCCCTCCAGGGCTGTAATGGTTGTAACTGGACTCAGCGCCAGAGGTCTGAGAGTCCATCCTGTGACAACCTTGATCTAAGTGTTTGTCCAAACCTGCACTTCAGAGGCACACTGATTCTTAGCTGTGTTATCAGTTATAGAAAGAGGATGTTTCTGCATTCTGTCAATGAGACACCCAAATGGTTTCAATATTAATTTCCTTTGCCCTTCTAAAAATAAATTGTTGGTCTCTAAACAATAATTTCTAGTAATAACTGTTTTTAAATCATTTATAATAAAACAATTGCTGCAAGCAGAATTATTTAACATTTGAGACATGCAATCGGTATATTTTTCTCTCATCTGAAATGAAAGTATGCTGGCATTTCACTGGGCAAGTGAAACTGTGTGCCTGGGATACAGTATTTTGGAAAGAGTAAAAATTCTCTCTTCTGAGAGAACAAGATATTTGGTGATGCAGCAAGTGCATATGGTGT
Organism: Columba livia; assembly: GCF_036013475.1. Taxonomy (NCBI): domain Eukaryota; kingdom Metazoa; phylum Chordata; class Aves; order Columbiformes; family Columbidae; genus Columba; species Columba livia. The sequence goes on along the minus strand of NC_088603.1, from coordinate 140,552,126 downwards.
TTGAGAAGCCAGGCAGACTTTTCATCACCATCATGAACTTAGACCTCCTTCCTAACTGAAGTCATTGGCTTCACTGTCTACATTCAGTGTGGGAATGCAAATGAGAGGAATTAGACGACACAAAAGTAGTTTAATATGCATGTGCACACATCCACCCACCCCCTTAAATGTATGATTCACCAGAAAGTGCCTCGTGCAACTGACTGCTGCATATGGGCGTGCTGTGTAGGTGCACTTTGGAAAGACATGAACAAGATGTCTTGTAAAGACACATGTTTTCTTCTCCTAAAAGGCTGTCAGAACCTCACATCCCACCAGCCTTTCCTTTCCTCCAGCACATGCCTCTGCTTCCGTAATTGCCATACACAAATCTCATCGAGTGTCTATATGACATGCTGTTTAAAAGCAGAAGTGCATTCTATTCCCATCAATTTACAGATAATTAAAGAAGGATCCTCAGTAGATTAAGAAGCATTTACATCCAAGGATATTTGAAAGTTGTTAGTGTGACTACAATTTTCCCTCTTCTGCTGCTGTGAGTTACCAGAAGTAGAAAATTTGGCTTCTTCACTATGCAAGAAAATGGCTCTACAGGAATTATTTCCTCTTTTCTTGGGTAAACTGCATATTAAACAATGGCAAATTTCAACACTAAATACTAATAATTTTCATGTATTACATACCATTGCAGTAGTTTCTGTGTTGTGTACATGAATCATACAAACTATCCTGCCAAAAAAATATGGGCAAAACTCTAGAGCACAAATAACCCCACTCTAAAGTTTCCATATTCACCTTTTATGTCCATGTTTGAATCTGTTCCAGTATCTGTCAAATTATGGTACTGATTCTAAATAATATTTGCTGCAATCTAGTATTATCTTCTTTATTTGAAATTATTTTAAAAGAAAACACTACTGATCTAATGTCACACAGCACAGCACTGTGGAAAAGTCAGCTTTTTTTTCTCCTCACTCCTGCTAAAAAGAGGGAAGGTATCTTCCTGCTTCTTCAGAAAAAAAAATAAAGATCTATAGCAGCACATAGCCTAAATTCTAGAAAATACCTTTTCTTCTTGCTTAATAAATGTCATGTCCTTGGGTTGATTCCTCAAGCACTAAGGACTTGCTTACACATACACACATGCTTCTCCTATTAATGTCAATGCATCTTCAGACTTGGTGCTGCATCTAATCCATTGCAGCATCCTTCCTCCCAGGAGAAGCACCAGCCAGCACAAAAACCAAATTAGAGCAGTGACCCCTGCATGTCTGGAGTGAGGGAACCAAGTCACCTTGTTTCCTCTGATCCCTAGAATCTCTTCTGCAGGCCAGAAAGCAGACAGACAGACAGGCCTGTGCTACCAGGAAAAGTCACACAAGAAGAGCCATCATCCCCACCTGAGGGTTGAATAGCGGGACCCCAGACCTAGAACATCCCGAATTCATTCAATCCTCTGCCTGCTAAGGACCAAGTCATGTTCTAGAGCAGAGGCCATATTTCAGTTATTCTCAAGAAAACACTACTGAGCAACATCGAGGACTTTCTTCTGAAAACAATGAGATGAACTGTGCTCTTACAGTTCTTACATCTGACAAGGAGTGCTATATCAGTCTTACACCAGGTACATCAGGCTTTGCTCATGTTTGCTGTCCAAATAAAGAATACGTGCCAGAGTGCCTCAAAAGTCAGCACAGACCTATCTCATCTCAAACTAATGAAAACATAAAAGACGTTCACTTTAACACAGATAAACATACAGCTCATGTAAAGCACTTCTTTTTCAGAGCACTTTTTTACAGAATATGCATGACAAGCTGACTTGTTCAGCTAAGGGGACTGAAATGTGTCAGTCCACAAGCACGGTGGAGTCAAAGGGTGTTGGCACTGCAGCGGAACGAGCTCCTCAGCACATACCTTCAATGGTATGAGCATTAGTACTGCAAGCCTGTAGGGACTAGCACAAAAAACAGGCAGACTTCAGAAATGGCTGTGACGTGGCATACTTGCTCTTCTAATGTGTCATGAGACGAGTCATTTGGTCTGGGGTGGAGTTTGTACTGCCTTCACTATACCAAAGGACAAAAAAAATAAAAAATTGAGGAAATAGTTCAGCCAAAACTATGATGATAAGAGGCAGAGAGGAGATTCAGAAAGAGCTGCTTTGACCAAACACACTTGACTCTAAGTAATACCAGTCTCAGTTGAGGCCGCAGCTTTTGCAAGTTGAAAGGCCCTGCATGAGCAGGAGCACTTAGGGACTGATTCCCAGCACTGGAGGTGTTCGATCACCCCTCAATTGAGTCTTGCAGTGCTCTCTCCAAGTAACCCTGCTGTTTTTCCCCCTCCTCTTTTCCCCCTCTCATTCTTTCCATTCAATGGTTTGGTTCCCTCAGGCGGTCAAAACAAGATAGACTTTGTCTGCTTAGGTCCCGCGGACTCCTTTGACTGGAATCCACGGCAGATGGCTGCGTGTGTAAACTGCACGTGGGAGGGGAGAAGCGCTTGATGTCTAGACACTCCCACAGATTTCAACTTCAGGCTCCCTGGCAGCAGGTATGTGTTCTTCCTCTATTAAAATCTCCCAAGCATGCGGACAGGGCAGTTGGGGCTGAAATGGGCTTGTAAATACCTTAGATGGGATGAAGAGTAAACAGGTATCTCAGGACAGCACACCCAAGCTCAGAGCTCCCTTCTCCCTCACTTCTCTCTGACACCAACAAGACTCACAAACTGGGGGTGTAGGAGATCTGTGCGCTCCTTTACAGTGACCATAATGATGGCATCTTCACTCTCAGGCTGCACTCACGCATCAGATTAGGTAGCAGAACAGTTATGTGGGCTGCTACTGGATCAAAGACTGGATCAGCCTTTGAAAAACTAAAGGAAACAAACACTCTGCCACTCCTGAGGAGGCACACACCTCGACTTCCCAGCAGCAGAAGGTGGAACACCATAAAATACACATGCAAGGGGCAGCTCTTCTTTGTGACTACTGAGGACCGTTCTTTCTGCATGATGTCCATCCTGCTTCATAGACCACACAGCCCAGCCCTAGCAGGGACAAGCCATTGTTCTTATAAAAACTGTGGTACAAGCCTTGCAGTCATTGCCAATATATCGCACCACATCCTTGTGCAAGGTACCAGTGCTTTCCGCATTCTGCAGTCCTCCCTGAAACATCTGGAGATCCTCTCACACTCACCTATGTCGAGGACCCTCTGCTTAGCTGTGTGCTGCCGTGAATGCCAGTATTTCCAGTATTTCAGCTGTTCATCTCTGTTTTTATCCTCACTGAAAACAACCATGACCACGCTCTGAGAAAATCAACAGCAGAAGTTGCATTAGTGAATATAATTGTCAGAAACACGAAAATTAAAATCTCCCATATGCCAATCCAGTCCAATATTGCAATGCACTTAAAGACTCAGGACAAAAGAAATGCAGTTTTAAAACAATGCAGGGCCTAGGATAATGTTCTTGGTAGCAGAAATAAAATTTAATTGTATTCTTAGCTTTAAGAAGTCTAAGTTGCCTTAAGTAAAAAGTGGTCATGTCAAAATCAGAGGATCCTCAATTCTCATCCAAGTTCAGTCCAAGTGTTGGAGTTCAGATTCCTTGTAACTCTGGAAGATGACATTACACTGTAAAGTGATGTGTTGTTATGGAGCTTGGGCTCACTGGCTAAAGGCAGGATACTTTTAGTTTTACCACACATAGCCCAAATATCCTTCTCAAGAGCAGAAGTCTTGCATACATGTATTTAATGACAAACTTGGTGTGACTATTTACTGAGATTGGCTGAGCTTTTCATTTCAAGTTCTGAATTCCCTTTGTTAAAATGTGTGATTCAAAGGAAACAGATTGCACCTTTATGCAAAACTTCACAACAGTGATAAAGGCTTTTTTAAAAGCCCTGCTGTAGGAAAAAAACAAAACAAAACAAAAACAACAGCCAACCAAAAAAAAAAAAACCCACACATGAAACACTGCAAGAATGCTCATACTAGGTAAACTGAAGTGAAAAGAAATCAGAGAGGGACAACCGTGTCCTGGGTGCATCCAGCACAGCATGGCCAGCCGGGCAGGGAGGTGATTGTCCCGCTGTGCTCCGCATTGGTGCGGCCTCACCTGGAGCAGGTCTGGGCGCCACAGGATAAAAAGCTTCAGCCAACAATCATCAGCCTCATGTGCTTAGGAAACCAGACTAAAAATCAACTGCTATTCAAGTTTACAAATCACTGCTTCTCTTTAGGAAATCTCTCTAAACTTCATATATGATACAAACATAAAGGTTGTTGTCTGCTTCACTGCTCACATTGACTTTCATCAGTTCCTTTGACTAAAGCCACAACATTTTTAAGGTACTTCATTTATTTGGATGGAAACACAGCCTCATACATATGCAGCCCTTCCAGCTTCAGGGTGAAATTTGCAGTGCAGCAACTCTGAGGTTCATTGTTCATTCCAAGGTTACTGTGTCAGGATTTGCTTACTCAAAAACATTACCAGGGAATTCAGGAGGCCTGTTCACCAGGCAGATGTTGCTAAATACCCAAGTTCCAGTTCCACCCGTGGAATCTAAGATGCAAATCATCCATTTTGTCATACTGCCGGGTGAATATAAAGCAAAAGCTCATGCTTATTCACGGTAAATCATTCAAAGTTTATGTCAGAAAGGATGGCTTCAACTCTTCACATTTTACCTGAAATGCACTGGAAACCAGCCGCTGAAGTGCACGAATGAGTGAAGATGGACTTAGTCAGTAGATGTAGTAGTTCTCTGATTTTTTTCTTTAATCGTTGCAATGGTAAGTTCACCAATGTCAAGTGCAATATCTGTGCAATTATCATTCTGCCAAACCATAAACTGAGGCAGATATGCACATAATTAACTCAAAAGATCACACTTTGAAAAAAATGTACCCCAAAAATATTTGAGACCACCAACATTATTACTCTCCCACCTTTACACTGGGCATAACAGTAAGCTTGTCCTGTCCTCTCCCACAAAAACAAACAAAAAAATTAAAATCCAACCACCCACAACCACATTTATCTGCAGAGCTCCATTGCCATCTAGGAAAGAAATTGGACTATACCCTGACTTTGCTGATGGGATGCCGGAAACATTTGTTGTCACCCGTCTCGCTCAGGGTGATGGCATAGAACTGTCCTTTGTTCAAGTAGGTCATGGGCCCCTCCCCTTGCTTTTGACGCAGAGATTTGGTAGCTTCTAGTGTATACTGAAAAGTGCTGCTGAAAAGACAGGGAGAGAAACACCAACAAAATCCATATCACTTTCTCCTTTTCTCTTTGTTCCCATATATTATGTATTTCACACATTGTATAAGCAAGGCATAAGAAGCTAATAATAAAATTCCAGGAAAAAGGTCACACAGGTATTTAAAAATACAATTTTCTTTTTTCAAGTTTATCAGATCTGGCAATCAAGCGTAAACCTATCTGGACTATAAGTCTCTTAGATCAAAGACTAGATCTTTACTTTCTTTGAAACGAACCATCATGAAGTGCAAGCCTGTGTACCCCACAGTGAGAGTCTCAAATACCAGGAGGGAATTCAGTATGATTTGCAGGAAATCAGCAGCTCAACAGACATTTAAATTCAGAAGTGTCCCAGGAAGAGATATTTTTTAAAAATAATAATAAAATAAAGCTTGTTGCAAAGGACAGACACAGAGAATGGTAAGTCCAAGCATTACTTTCAGCACGCACAGGGCAGAGGGAATAAATACAACCAGAAGGGACAGTAGGTTCATTTGTTGAAAGACAACAGGCAGTCAAGGTTTTTACAAGCCTTCCTGTCCAAATTAATTACACAGAACAAAGTGGTTACATTTAGTTGTAGCTGCAATCAAGAAAACTCCCTTGGAAAAATAAAAAATAGAGAAAAAAAGAGTTTGCTCTTATGTTCAAGTCAGATTTTATAAAAGATCCTCCTTCACAGAACTTTCCACCTCTAAAGGAGTTCTCAAACCATGAAAAGTTACAGCTCCATTAACTAGCGAACTGTTAGCTGAACACAATTCTCACTGACTTTTCCAGCTGCCTTCTTCAATAACAGTCTTGAACAATAATTCAATAAAAACGATGCCTGCAGCTCCTCAGATTCCCTTAGATGAAAAATAGTGTTAACCTTGCAGAATAAATCTTCTCTTCAAACTGCATTTGGTCACCACAGGAAACTTAATGCAAGGAGTCACTTGCAGGATGTTCTCACAAACTGGAGGTACAGGGGAAGCATTTTCACAAAGGTCCTAATTCAGCTAAGTATTTAAGCAGTGCGGGAGTAGAACCAAAAGGATGAATATGCTGGTCCAAAACAATAGTGTATCCTTAACTTTCTAGTTCAAGCAAATTCTCTAGATCATCATAACACTGCCATAGTAATATGGAAATAAGGGGAACACAAAAACATTCTTAACTATCCAATGGAAAAAAACCCAACCAAACAACAACAACAAAAAAACACTAAAATGCATGAATAATAATAACAACATTTAAATCCTCACTTGAAGAGAAGGTAGAAGAAAAAAATAACCTGATCCACTGTCTTTCCATCCAAAGGAAGAAGTTTAAGACAGTTTAGTATCCATTGATTAGTTTAGTATTACTCATTCAGTCAAATGAAAACAATTTCTAAGTGTTTCTTAGCTTATAAATGGAAAACCAGTCATTTTTCTAGTTGCTTAAAAGTTACAATCAAAGCAAAAATAAGGTAAAAGCAAACATTAACCTATACCTATCGAAGTCACTGACAGCAGTACCAGCGCCTCCCAACAACGCGGTTGCTGCCGACAGGAAGGCAGAACAAAGGGGATTGCGGTCCTTCTGCTGCCACCCACCGTGGTGCACACTGCTGCGGACCCTCTGTCCCGTGTGCGGGGGGACAGGGGCTCTGGTGACACTGGCCAGCAGTACGGCCCTGTCCGAGAGGACTGGAAGCGCAGAACCGCTGGTGTGCAGACCCAGCATCCATCCTGCTGCATCTGCTGGTCCTACAGACTGACCACCCATTAGCAGTGGGGGCACATCCTCTGGTTTAGTGTCATACGCAGGGACTGCTGGTTGCACGCTTCAAGACTGCTGCATGATGTGTAGCAAAGCATACCCACTGCCCTGGGAGATGTGCCTCAAAACCTCCCACCAGACAGCAGGTCTAACAAGAATGTGTGTTGAGAAGGGCTTAGGACGAACCAAAATCAGACACATAGTGTCTTCACAGGGCTGCCTACAGCCTGCCACGGTCTGGTCTGCTGTTTCCTGGCATTCTGTACGTTTCAGAAAGATGTCAAAAAATGTAAATCCCAGACACATTGTACCTGGCCAATTTTTCAGTCTCTATGTGGTGCCACTCGGGAATTATTTTCCTGCTCCCAGCTGCAATCAAAGTATTCCCTACAGCAGAACTACTACTATTACCCTTTAAAACTTATTGCAGCCACTCATTATTGTATCATTCTGAATCTCACCATGAGTCATAACTAAAGCCTCACACAGTCATTAAGCGATCTTCTATCAGGCTTCCAATTACTTTCATATTTACCACTTCTTTTTTTCAATTTGAAGTTTTCATTTCTGAGCACCTGTCACTTCCAGGTAACCCCCAGGAAAGCTGTATTTTGTTTTTCTTAACGCATATTTGGAGGTTTCATTCTGAAGTGGACCTGGGCCATAACATGAAAGACTTAATGTCTGAGAATTGTTAACAATATCAATGCTTTAGGATTCAATTTCATAAATATTCAGTGTAGTAAGTCAGCAGTCTTTGCTAAATATCTGTTTCATATGTACTGCCTATATAATGACTCAGTTGTGATCTTACTGCAGTTAATGATTACTTTGATATTCCTTAGAAAGAAAGACCAAGCTGTAAGGAACCTCCACTACAGAAGGAGTCATATGTCTACTCCAGGAAAAATACGTAGGCATGTTCCTGTTTCTAAAGTTAGAGTGATCTCTCAGATATAAACAGAACTATTCACAAGCACGAAATGAAGCATCAGCTTATACACTTTACTGATCATGGGTTTTATTAGTTAAAGTGACTCTGCAGTGTTTGCCCACTCTATACATGCATGTTTTTGTGCCTAGGGAGGACACTATTCCTTTCGAACGTCAATTTTTGAAACTTTAAAAAAAACCCTTTTTTTAATTCTTAGAGTTTTTTACATGGTTTGTAATACATACTTCATTTATATTCTTTTCTAGGTAAACATGAAATATCACAGTGTAAAAAGATAGAGAGTTTCCCAGAAAACCTACTAGAAGTAACCAGGAGAAAAAAGAAAAAAAAAAAAAAAAAAAAAAAAAAAAAACAAAACGGAAGGGAAAAATAAAGATGAGAATTCCATAAGGTTTGTGGAGCCAGTTCAAGCATCCTGGACATCTGCCTTGTGCATCCTCTCATCCTGAAAGATGGGGAAGATTTTCGATGACCTGGCTGCCAAAGCTGTGCACTGTTACCTGGAGGACCTCTCTTAACAGTTTTAATCTTGCGCATCTTTGGGGGCTCCAGAGGAGTTACTAACTTAAGATGATGCTGAAGAAAGATAATAGATAAGATATAAACTGGACAGATATGAAAGCGCAGGAAAAGGGGAGAGTGATGCTGGGCAGCGTCAAGGGAGCCCTGCAGGTACCCCAGGGTGATGAAAGGGAGGGTGGGAAGCAGACACAAGGAGCCTCTCCTTAGTATATTCCTATGTGATGCCAGTCAACACATTTCAGAGCTTATATCATACCTTGTTTGTTCGTAAATATATTCTTCAGCCCCCACTGACACACTGCGATACTTCTGAAAAAGAAAAATAACAATTAAATATAGTTTGATACAATCAAAATGAAAATACCAACAAAAGTAGAATTATGTTTATTTAAGGACTCCTCAGAAGAAACAATCAACCATTTGAAACTCAAAATCCCTAAAAATTGGAGTGGACCCTACATGGTCTTTACACTAGAATTGACAGAAATAATTCATTTATGTCAAGCTTTTAGAGTTTCTCATAACTTAACTGCTACAAGAATGTAGCTGAAAAACATCTCCTGCCTTATAAAACTCCTTGCCTACACATTCATATTTTCTAAAACAAGTCTGTAAAAGTCTACCCCATCTGAAAGAGAAGTAGATTTTCAGATGAAATCATAGTTTTCCTAGAGACCTCATTTTTTGTTTTGTTTCGCTTTATTTAAAAATACGTGTGTGGTCAGCTGTTCTTAAGGCCTACAACAAAATGCTGACAAAAATTTAGATTGCTATGCTGTCTGTTTAGAATAGGAGTGCTGACGCAGGCTAAGAAAGTATTTTACCTTCAATACAAGATTCTGTTTGAGTGCAACACACACTTTACCAGATGAAAGGAGACTTAGTCAGTCTTCAAAAAATGAAAACACATCTATCAAAAAAGAAATTACATTAAGAGGTGGAATTATGAAAAAAAAAGAAATCCTTTTGCGCAGACAAAGCAAAGATCTGTACTCTGTCTTCTTGAACAAACGAGCTTGATCGTAATCAATGTGAGCCTTGCTGCTGCTTCTTGGCTTGCCTTTTGCCCAAAACATGTTTTTGCTGATGTCTCTCTGATTCACTGATAGATCATTACATTTCATCTCCAGGATTTGTTTTGTGACCATCAGTTAGCAATTAAAACCTGCTTTGTTTCCAGAACTGTCAAGTCAGGAAATTTTGAAAATAGTTTTTAATTTTACCTTATGCACAACTGTGTCACAACAAATACCCAGTCAGATACTTGTTAAGTGCAAAGGTATTATGTGCCGGTTAGGAATATTTTCTGAAGATCAGAAGTCAAGGATCCATGAACAGTAGAATAGATAAACTAAATACTCTAAGAAATCTAACATCTGAGGGGTATTATTATATAAAAAAGATGGTCCCATATTAACATGCTAGACACATTTTATATGAAGGCTAGATGTTGACATTGTTAATCATTCAGTTCACTTACCTATACCCAACAACTTTGTCTATACTGTAAAGGACTAATAAATTAATCACAGATAAGTAAAAATATGAAAGAGACGAGAAAGGTATATTTATATAATTGTTAAAATTGTATCCAAAGAACATAGCAAGTGATTGACCCAAGTGTCCACTACCGCAGTGATCTATAAAAACTCAGCACCCCTCCAGTGTAACAGAACTAAGTCACTCAAACATTTTGAAACCATTTCTAAATATGTATCTGTAATGTGTTTAAAAATTGTGCAGGTATCAGAGCAAATCTACTGCAGCTAAACCCAGCCATTCGCACCAAGTTAACAGGAAAACTAGTGAGAACAACTTTATCGACACATTAAACACTAATTGTCCTGGGTTTGTTAAAAACAAGACCAGTGTCTATTTCAGTGATTTTTCCTCAGTCCTTCTAAGTAACTGCACTTTTCTGCATTTGGCTGCATTTTTTTTCAGACACTGTTCGCTCTGGAGCTTATAAGGTTAGCAATAGTATGCATAAGAGGCCCAGGTTTAGACTTACTGCTCTGTCAGCCAAGGTTGCTGATAAATTTCACACGTCCCGTAAGTGAGAGAGGTGTATTTAGAAGGAGGGACAGACAGAACAGGTGACTAAAAATTGACCAACTAAGTATTTGATCCCACCCATGTCAAATACCCTATGAAAGTGGGGGATCACAAGGGTCTCGCTTCTCTTCGACCATGGCCGGCATCTGTAGTGGAGGACCCTTCCTGTAGTGCCTGTGATCCAAGGCCTGGTTCCAGACCCTGCATCCCTGAATCCAGTTCCAGTTTGCTGGGAGTCCAGCCCAGGTCCTCCAGGTGCCTGCCCTACCACAGGAGCCACACCAGCTCACAGCTCCACCGCCGGCAACACTGCGCTACCCCGGGAAATTCAAGACTGGTTTTGTATATTCTGTATTGTTTTCTCTATTTATTAGTAGCATTAGTAAAGCATTTTAAACTTTTTTCAATTTGCAAGTTTCTCTCCCTTTTCCTCCTATTCCCTTTCCTTTGTGGGGAGGGCAGGGGGTTTAACAGAGAGCATCTGCCATGGTTTATTGCCGCCCTGCAGTAAATGGTGACGCTAATTTAGCACAAGTTTCTCTTTTGGTAAGTTTGACGTTTTATTTTATGCTCTCCCCACACCTGCTTCACACAGCTGTCCCTGTGCAACAGCATGTGGCTGGAGAAGCAGAGCTCTGCAGGGGGGAAGCCCATCCTGGAGATTTGGGTGGTTCAGAAAAAGCAAAGGGACAGGCTGAGTGCTGAGTGAGGCTGCAGCAGGGTGGGGAAAGCTCCTCCTGCCCCCCTGCAGCACACGTGTGAGTGATTTGGGCTAGAAGGTCAGGAAGAGCAGCACATAGCTCACCCAGCAGCTACAGATGAGGATGCATTGAGTTAGTTGTTCAGTCACCTTGCACGGTTAATAGGGGAGGTGAAGATAGAGTGGAGTGAGTGCAAACCTGGCAAACCATTCCACCCACTTTTGGCAATCGGATCTGAACTGCCTGTGTCTCCACAGACTGCACAGAAATCCTAACTGAGAAGTAACCTACCCTGTTATAAACCAATCATTTTAAAAAACATGTAACAAAATATTATCACTGTAACAAAATTACCATAACATGCAGTTCGGGATGCAAGGCAAAAGTATAGATGTAGATTCCCTTTTAACCTCCAAGTTAAATAACTTTGCACATCTGACAGCACTTCACACAGCGCAGACTGACTGGGCAGCTGTCAGCAGCGCATCTCAGAATAAACCAGCGTAATGGAATCACTCAGCTATAGCACCCCAGGGAGAGCCATGGGTATGGCACCACTGGGCTCCCATAAAAAGCCATTTACCAGTAACAATGAAAAATAGCTGGAATTAGGTGATTTGATAATGCAGAGCAGTGTTTCTAATCCAATGTTTGATCTTACTGACTTATCAATGGCAAGCTAGATTTCTTCATTAATTATTCACTTCCTTGACCCAAATGTTTTCTATATCTGAAAATGGATTTCACCTCCAGACATCCTGATCTATGATGCTTGTGTGGAGACAATTTATTTTTCTATAATACACATATATATACAATTCTATAAAACACACAGTAAATTTCTTATATATTCGGTCAGAGTAACTCAGCCTTAATGTAGCTTGCCCTATACTTTTGTTACATTCACACTTTTATAAAGTTGGAGGAAAAATATCTGAAGAGAGTTTTACCACCTAATATCTCTAATTATTTGCAAAGGTACTGTCAGCTTTAAATAATTTCTACTTTTCTGCATTTCTGGCTTGTTTGCACTATTCTGCAGCCAGCAAAAGCAGCCAGAGGGTACTCTGCTGTTACACAGCAGCTCCTTGTCTCTCTTCTCCTCGTTCCCCTACATACATACATGCACGCGAGTATTTCTCTGCCTCCTAACTCCTCCATTCCTCTGTAGTCAATTAATTCTACTATTTTTTCTCACTTTCCCATGTTGTAGATTAGAGCTTCGTGCAACAGACATCTTCTGAATAAATTACTTGGGTATATCTAGCAGCAGAGGCTGACACTGCTCATTTGCACTTCCAGAAAAGCACAAAGAATCTCCCAGTTACAAAGTGGCTGCTATTTCTTACTGTTATAAATAGGTCTAAAGGTAGATCTTATTAACGGAAAACAGATCTTCTTTCAGAATGGCTATTACCCTCTACTTGACACAATACCACAGAAGACAAAAGATCAGTATCTATTATTCTCAGAGTTTCCAATAAAGAACTTTAAAACTGTCTTCTGAAACACCTCGTGGTCCCCCATAACCAGAGCACAGACTGACAGAAACAGGGCAAGGAACAGAGGTGAACTGGTTGAAACAAGCATCACTTCTTCTAATGGCTCTTATGGACGGCTCCAACCTCCTTATCTTGTTTACAAGCTCAAATCTCCTTTATCTTGTTTACAGCTTTTTATTGAGTTCTTAGATGCTAATTTGAGGTGAAAAACTTACTTCAGTTCCTCCGTCTTTGAAGGTGTCGCTGTACGTACTGTCTGGAGTACTGCGCTGGTCATCTTTGAGATAATTCGTGTGGGGAGCAATGTTGGACACTTCATAAGGTTCAAAGATAACCCCTCGGTGCTCCTCATTTTCTCCTCTTGCATAGTGTGCTTGTGGAGTCATAAAAACAGGGGTAAACTCCTCCGCTTTAACCACAGTCACTCCAGCCCCCGTGATGGGCGTCGAGGTCCCAGACACGTTTGTGTTGTATTCCCTTTTGGACGACTCCAAAGCATCTTGGTTCAAGGAAAGGTTAACCGGCACTGTCTTCAGGACTTGAACACGGTTGTCTCCCCCACTTAAATTATTCTGAGCTTCCGTGGTATTAAGACAGTTTCTGTGAGACAGAAACAAAAAATATTATGAACTGTCTGATGATAAGAGTAAATCTCCTCCTTAAATAGCTTAATGTTCTTAGCTGGTAGGGAAGGAGATCTTTCAACTCTGGCAAGCCATTGCCATAAGAAGCAGTATATTAACAAATACTAGTCAAAAGACATTGTGAGGGAAGCAGAGAGGTCGAGAGCTCTTTAACATCTAGGGAAAGACAATACATTTGATTTGACCTATAATCAATATGATTTCTTACAACACATTCTGGGTATCGAAGGTTGCTTTTGCCTCGGCTTATAATTTGGACGCAAAATCAATCCACCAGTGCTACAGCCTTTAGACACAAAATAAACATAAAGAGTAAGGCTAGATATGGATTACTCACAGTAGATAATTTGCACGTGAAATAGGCAGAATATCAACAGCAAGATTGATATGCTGATGCATGCTCTTTCAGACTGTTGACAGGCCACCACTGTTTGTGTACCTCTGGTACCAACGCTCTTCTGAAAAAGCAAGCCCGGGAATTGCATTGTATCGGAGTAGATCAGTAACTATAGTGGCTGCAAGGCAACCTCCAGCAGCATTCCCGCATCTGCCTGCGGTTGCTGTTGGAAGCAATCTGGTTGTTGACGGTAGTTGCACTGACATAAAATTGTTAACTCATAAAACTTTTAGTACGTGTGCCACACTGCATTGTTTTCAGCTCAGGAGATCTGTTCTGACATACTTGTTCCTCTCTCTTGGCATTCCACCGAAGAGCAGTTCTGTCAATCATGCTCAACTTAAGAATTTCTCTGGTGTTTGCAGAAGAAAAACTGTCCGTCAAAATAAGTTTCATATTCTGTTTTGAAACAGTAAATTTATACCACTAGCTACCTAAACTTTCACCTTACATGGCTAATGGAGACCACCTAAGGCTGTCCCAAATTAGCTTAATTGAAATAAACCTTCTGTGGCTTCTCTCCACATGGAGATATCTTCCCCCATGTAAAAAGTTCTATTTCTTTCTACATAAATATGCTCTCTCTCTTGTTCACAAGTCTTAATAAAGGCAGGAGTCAGTTTCCTCTGCCTCTTCACTTCACTTTTAGGCTACAGAGGAAAGCTGAAATCTGAGAGGAGTGAGATAAACATTTTGACCAAATGACTGAGAGAGTTACTTTACTTGCTTCTGGGCAAACCCTACGTTATGTTAAATAAAACTGTATAAATCAGGTTACTGAGGCTAAACTACTCACATTTTGCTCTGGAAGAAAAAGGAAAGCAAAGCGGCAAATACCCAATAGTCAATGTCATCTGATTTTACTAATCTCAGCAGCAGCAAAAGAACAAAATACAAACAAATAATTAAACTTTCTGCTACTTTGCAAATTGCATGTTTAATAATACTGTTCAAATTTTCTAGTAAATTAAAAGTAAAAAGGAGTAAAGTTTGCTACCCAAACAGTCTTCATTCTTTTATCTTTCGGAAGAAAATCATAAACCCTCAGTTCCTTCAATTCACAACTGATCAACGCTGTTAGTAGCTGGGTGTATGATTTTGAATAATACTGTACCTTTTATCTTGGTCTTCTTGATTATCACTCACTTTGTTAACAGATAACAGCCTTTTATCTCTGGGAACCTGAGAACAACACCAGGCATGGGGTCAGGTAAATGCAACTGTCAGGTATTTGCAGCTTCAGACTGTTCTACTGCAACAACTAGAAAAATGTAACCATATCAGTGTTGTCTAGTTCACAGATGCCAGGAGCTGGTTTTTTTTGGGACACTGATTGTGAACAGAAAGATAATTTCCAAAGGGAAAAAATGTAGGGATTTTCTAGTTCTTGGGCACATGAGTCTGGAGCAAAGCACTCTTCTGTCTTTGGAATTTCAAGCCAGGTCAAGCCATCTCAAAATCAGAGCTTATATTCCCAAATGGACACACACTTTTCACTGAATTACAAAAGATGAGAAGGAAGACATGCTTTGATGAGCTCTGCACGGAGCCCCTTTTAGCTCAGAGGAAAAAAGGGTTTTCAATTAAACCAGAAGCACCCACTAAGTCCTCCTGTTACAGACCAGTCCTTCCCTACCATGGGGACAGGTCAGGACATGCTGGCATGTCACCAGCGGATGCTGACTTCTGCTTTGCTGAGTGCATCAACAGCCACAAGAAGCAAAAATCCAGTCAAATCTGGCCCCTCATCAGACGCAGAATTGACACCAAGTGACTTGAAAGATTTGTCGTCCAACAGTTTCCTGACACCAGCATAGATATGAAATCACCAAGGGCAAAGTTGCTGCCATGACAGTATTTTTCTTTTCTTGCTGAACCAGCAATTTGGGAGCTAAAACTTCTAATCCAGCTTCTACAAAACAAGGTATACCACGCCGTCACAGCAGTTAACTCAAGATTTAAGAGCAAGAGTAGACCTAAGAATGGGCTAAAGCTGTGCCTTTTATCTTTAAATACTTTAAAGAAATATCAGGAAAATATCTTAATTTAGAGGAAAAACAATACTACAGTGCACTACAGTAGCCAGAGTTAGTATCAGCTGTATCTGCAAGACAGCAGCAGAGTCAGAGTGCATGGGCCAGAGCCTTCTCTACGGGACATCCTTTCTCCCTGTTAAGCATCCTGCTGGTTAAAAAGCCTCTTTCCTATATTTTAGAAGTGTGATCCAAGCCACAGTTTGCACATGTTAATTCCTGTGTTAAGATCCTATATTTATTCCTGACAGAGGGTCTATGTTTAGGTAAATATCACTACATGAAAAAAGAGAAGGAAAAAAAAAAAGAAAAAGAACCCAGTTAATTTAAAAAAATCCTATTGACTGGAAAAGATACTTCAAAAAAATTACCCAGCATGTCAGAACAAATAAGTCGTATGATAAATAAGGGCAATTCAAGAGAGTCTGATGCACTGGAAGTCCTCCTCTACACTTCCATATTACAGCACAGAGGTTTACGTTAGGTTTTAAGTTCCCGTTTGAGAGCATCAACAAGAGTTATTATTTTCTCCCAGTTTAAGACATAGTTATGATGGAACGCTGGAAATGGTCTTGAGTTTAACACAGTTTATTCCATCTGAACCCCAAGTTTCTTACAACTGCCTGGAACACAGAACAGAGATCTCACAGAACAGTTTTGAGAAGAAAAAGGGCTGTTCTCTGGTTTTATTTTAAAAATCCAGCAGATTAATGAACTACTACATACAAAGGTATTACTAAGACAGAAGCCAGCACTCTGGATGGTCATATACATCCTGAATTTTATGAATCCACAGTAACTTCACAGACTCTGGCACTGCGGTAACTCCGTTAAGCAGAGAAAAGGCCCTTTCTTCTTTCTCCTTGGGAAAAGCTTTCCTCTACTGACAACAACACACAAAAACAAGGACCATCTCTTGAAATATAATAGGTAAAGAAATTAATACAATATTTAACCACAGGGTTGGTATATGGCATCTTGCCTACAACCCCTTCTTCTGAATGCTCATTTAATGATCATAGCAGAGACTAAAAAGAACAGCCTATTGTCTCAAAACATTTATATTAATAGATGCTAAAAGCAATTTTACATTCCATTCCTGCTACTTTGTCATGAATTACAAGGGGATCTGGCATTGTTTTGCTGGCTTTCACAGAAGATTATCTGTCCAATGCAGGCAAAAGTGTTTTCAGGAGTGCTGAGATAATTTAAGTGAAATAAACAATTTTACACTTTAGTACTTGTCAGGCAACACTAATCCCATTTGCAGAGTACAAAGCCTGAGTTTTAGAATGAAATTTCTGCATTACACAGAGATGGACCCTGTAGGACGCTTCTCTGCTTTCCACAGAAATCTCACACATAGCTCTACTTAAAAACTATGAAATATATGAAAAGCAAAGGTGGTATCAAAACAGTAGGTAAAGCCCTGGGCTTAGAACCTGACATAAACCGAAACTGTATGTCAGTGTAACTGTATGTACATTGTCTCTGTAAACTGACTTAGATCCCTGTCTCTGTGTCTAGCTCCATTCCTGTCCTCCACTTTTCTATTCAGACTGCAAATTTCCAGTGTGAGGGCTAGACCTCACTGTATGTTTGTATAGAGACTAGTGCAATCATTATACAAATAAAAATAACATGGGAAACTGTCAGATGAGAGATAATCCAGTTGAAGAGCAAACTAAAACACATGTGGAATGAGCCAGAAAAGCAGACAAACCTACAGATGGACAAGGCTTTTCTACTTTTTAAACAATAGTGCAAGTATCCCACCACAAATAAAAAGGGGGCTAACTCATCCAATGCTCTTGCAAGGGAAGAGGAAGGACGCTATGCTCAGAAAGAAATCATGGCTGAAAATTCAGTACAGGAATTCTGAATTTGTTTTTTCTCTCCAGAACTAAACACATCAAAACAGTCTCAGACAGGCTTTCTTAAACAGAAAAGGTGCTTGATGCAATTATTGGAGAGAAGACAAGATGCAAAGATTTCTTTCTCTGAAAACTGGTTGGTTTGGTGCTTTGTAGAGTGGTCCCCTGCTAGTGCAGCCGGGAGGAATAACGATGGAGTTACCTACTTTATAATAGTCATACAATAGGCCAAGGGCAGCAGCACTGTCCTCATCACCATTTATGCTCATCATTGCCTTGGTAGCTGCTGTTAGGGGATTCTCCAAATACGACTTCCAGGCTTCATCTTCACTGGTGTAGGCTCGTCTGGTGTTGAATGAAGTGTCATTTGGCACTAAGGCCACAAGTCGCTTGTTACTGCATAGACAGGAAGAATAAAATGGTGATCCGGAAGGGATTACTTTATTCACAAGGCATGTTAAAGAAAAGAACATCACATAGCTCAATGAAAGTGATACAATTACATCAAGCAAGCATCTCTATTAAACTTGGCGACATATTTTTCAGTATTAGTTATCTTCAGTACTTAACAAAAAAAACTAAATGTGTGCAGATCTTGTGATAATAATTCAAGTGTATTTTTACTAATATACAGATAATCAAAATATTTTAAAACTATTTGGAAAAAAAAAAAGGAAGTAACAATATAAGAACCAATATAAGAACATTTTGCTTCAGTATTTTTGCTAGATGTACACTTGATTCAGGAAAAATACATTTAACTGAAATCAGTTATAATAAGAATATGTGAATTAAAAAAAGAAGTATCTAATACCAATCTAGTGTTCACCTAAACCAGGTATAGTTCAGTATTTAATAACTGGGTACACCTTATTATTGAACTATCTCTGCTTTTGGAATGCAATTTGTCCATAATTTCAGAAAGGTTTTCTGTAACAGGACACAAGCAAAGGGTGCAGTGGACAGAGCAAAAGAAGTCAACACATTTGGTCTCAATTCGCACTTTTTATCACTTACCACATCTAGTTATAGACCCATGGCAATACACACAAGACCAGTAGTAAGTGGGATTTGCAGCAGAGCAGTTTCCTCCAGCCTGAAAGCGGTAAAAACTGACCAGTGCCCGTGTATATCACGAGAGAAGATGCTGCACCACAGCTACGGCTGAAATTTCCAGTATACTGGAAACATAAATGAAGGTAACAGTACCTGCTTCTGTAAAATATTCAATAAACTTATGGATAAAAGAACTACCAAAAAAAAAAAAAAAGTTGCATTGCTATTACACAAGATAGTAGGCAAACAGATTAGGCAGAGAAATAGCGAGCAGAGAAACGGGTGTGCTGCTCAGTGCATGTTGCAAAAGCACTGTCAAGAATTCTGGCTAAAGTTACAAGGATCACGACAAAACTTATAAAACATTACACCTTTCAAATTTGAAAGCTGCAAAGGTGGCAGAATAACTGAATATACTGACTTAACTGGCAAAACTAGCGGTTATTCCTGGTGACCTTCATAAAATATTTCTTGTTGTTTTCTAATAGAAACTGGTCATTATTCAACCTCCTCTTTTTGCTTTCCCTGACCTGCAGCGGTGCCAGCTCTGCAGAACTAACCCAACCAACTTCCGCTGCTGCACAGAGAGTGGTATTCAAACACTGTGTAACTGAGCCTTTTATTTGATTTCAGAAATCGGATTTGATAAAAGCACAACTGAACCCATGCAGTAAACACTCTCAGACACCAGCAGCATGTTCTACCTGCAGCCCCCCCTGGCCACAGTGACCAGATGCCCGAGCACAACCCGCAAAGTGCGTGTGCTCCTGTGTTTAAGGAAGAGGAGGGGGAATGTGGAGATTATGATCTCTATGGTACAGAGCACTGTTTACAAGTTTCTCTATTTAATGAAAAACAAAATAATCCATCTGGTACACAGAGCACAGTTTTATGAGCTCTGTGGGGGAAGAGAGCATTTACCATCATATCACAAAATACAGCAAACAATTACAGTACAGATTTTGTTTTCCTTTCATCTAAAATATCTGGATTCTTAGAAGCTTCCTTTCTTTTCTGAGAGCCTTTATTTTTCTGCCTGGCCTTTTGCCATCTCTTCAAAAGATTTTTGTCCTTGTTTCCACATATACATTTGTGTTGTTACAGGTTTGCTTCAGCAAACGAAGCTGAAGAAGAGATCGGGAGCCCAAGGAAAGGCAGAGAACTGCTAGGTCCTCTTGCCGTTTCAATGCCTTATTGTTAGCAGCTCAAATCAGATTTGCAACAGCCCCGCTGCTTGTGCCAGAGGTAGCTGAGGGCCTGTTCCCACTCTGGAGTAGCCAATTCTCCCTGGCTCAGAGGCAATTATTCCAGGCAAGGATTCTCCTTTCCTCAACAAAGCTCCCCTTCAGCTAAACCCAGGCTGTTTCACCGCATGGGCAGCTGCCCATTGCAATGCACAAATACCGCTCGCTCTCCTTCCTGTAGCAATCTTCCCTTACAATCAATAACTGCCTTTTGTTACTCGGAGCACTCAAAGCCATGCGATAGTCATAGCTGATCTTCGAGCACCACAGGCAGACCAAGATGTCCTTTAAAAACCCACCTTTTGAGAGCTGGGCTGTGCCTGTCTGCAGAAATGCTGGAAGGGAGGAGTCAATCTCTGGTGCTCTAACTCAGTCAAGACCATGTTAAAGCGGTGAGTTCTCAGAGGCAGTGTATGCTATTGTGGTGGAGTGAAGCTAAAGTAAAAGGGATAAATGCTCTAGGAACAGCCACTCAGGAAGTAAACAGTTGGGATGGCTGGAAAGGCAAAAGTGCATAGACCCACAGTCTCCCCAACATCTCCCCAAGAGCACATTTTCTCCACCACCCAGGTTTTCACATTTAAAAAATAAATATCCGTCTTCTCTGGCTTGAGAGATGGTCTACAGCATAATCACCCAACACACTCATTGTGTTTACTCTGCAAACAGACTGAAACAATAGCACTAAGAAAAATAAAAAACTTCCTCATCACCCCCATCCCTGTAATCAGCTCTGTGGGAGGCTAATGGTCAGACCCAATTATCATGATTTAACATAGTCAATCATTTCAAAGACTATATCCAAAGCAGCCAGCCAAAACAACTGTGCTGACTTCAGGAAAACTCTATTAATTAAGGTCGTTTGGATAGGAGGGAAGGTATCTCTGAAGAAATGAGACTTGCGTGTGCACAAGCATTCCCTTTCCTTTTCCCCGACTGCTGAATCTCCTGGACAAATGAGACAGAGAAGTAGCAAAGTCCCCCTTTACCAGAGGAGATAAATATATTTTAATGTATGCCACAAAAACCCAGCCTCCTGAGCCAGGCTCTGCGCAGTTAAGCTCCTCAGTCCTGTCAATCACCCTTCCATGCCAGGGCAGGCCCAGCTGTTCCAGCTGTGTAACTGATAACAGCAGGCAGTTGCTTGGAGAATAGTGACTCTGGTGGCACCTGAACCACTGGTAAGACAAAGGGTGACACCTACGTCAAACAGAAGAGTGTTCTCACTGGAGAAAAGCCTCAGTTGAAGCCTGCAATTATCAACACATCTATGGATCTTATCAAAAGCTGCAAATCCATCAGTGACCACATTCATGGAGAACCACTCACTTGAGGAAGGAAAACAGGCCCAAGATTGAAAGTAGAAGATTCCCATTCAACCTGGCCAGCAACATCAGCAAATATCTGCTGTAGCCCCAGGCACATCTTCTAAACCAGCCTGCCCCAGAGTGGAGAACCAGCCTAATCCCGACTGTACCCATTCCTCACTGGCGCAGCCACCAGCCGCTGCATGACAGTCGGGGTGTCTGCGGACCAGAGCACAGCTGGAGCTGGATGGACACACCACTAAAAATGGAAAGCACACCATTACTTTACTGTGGAGATACAGCGTAACAATTGAGGATACTTTGTGCATAAAAAGTACACGTTTTCTTTCTAGTTATCAGTTCAGCTCCTAATAAATTTTGGTTGGTTTATGTTAAACAGTAGTAGGTGGCTATGTATCTTAATTTATAGGTATGTGAGGACGAAAGGTATTTTCTGAAGGAATAGTCTAGCTTAGGAGCCAGATTGCCCTGCTACCTGAGTGTTTATGTCAAAACTAAACTTCAGATGGCCTTTATTTTGCAAAATCTTTTTTTTTTTCCCCGTTTAGTAGAGATTTTCTTGTTTGTACCATCTTACATGATTTGTGTGCTTTCTTTGTAACAAAATATGTACGTAAGTTTTCCAGATTTATACAGTTTTGGTGATTTCTGCATCTGGTGGACTGATATTTTTTAACTTATTTAAAATTAAGATTATGGGATTTTATAAAACCCTATGCAAGCGCAGTGTAGAAATGGAGATGGCAAAAACTCTGCTCACTTTGTTTCATTTCAGCTACTGCAGGAAAAAAATTGGAGAGGTGCATTGCACTAAATGTCAATAAATTAGCTGAATGGAAAGGGATGGCCTTTCAAGCTCTTCTTCAGATTAGAGATAATGAACTTTCAACAGCCAGCACTTGGAGCTATAAAATCCTACTACAGGCAAATTCTCACCCAACTTGAGGCAATTTGTGAATTAGCTTACATAGAATCAAAAATGCCCATTAACAACGGTGAAAGGTAAATGGTGATCTGAGCTTGCTTTTTATTCAGAAACACAATTTCCTGCCTGCCAGTCTCAGCCAATTTTGATGCTCAAGAGCTTTCTGTTGAATTTGCAAAGTTCATGCAGTCCTCAACCTCATTGCTAAATTTGCCACAGACTACAAAGCAGGCCAACATAGCCATGCTGCATCAAATGCAGCTGCATCCTCCTCTCCTCCACCAAATGCTCAGCATTACATCCTGATCCAGTTGGTGCTACTGGGGAATAAAGAGTCGTCTGTTCCCAGGTTTCAGCCCAGGGCTGAGCCTGCCTTTTCTTACACCTGTGGGACAGGAGTGCCAAGCACATCTGCACAGCATCCTCTGCAAACTGTGCCTTGAGGACAGGAAATGGGAGACTATGGGCCACACAGCTGTTATAACGCACACAGAAATTCTAGCACCAAATGACCAGAAAAGGCAAGGTATCCTGACATCATGTCATCCTGACTCCCAGCACTGCATGTCAAGTCCATGGGATATTTATCATGAACTCCTTTTTTGCTGGATGATAGGAAAGTGCACAGGGCAACTATCTGCAACTGGGAAACCCTGGGAGAAATACTAACTTTGAAACAAGACGCTAGCCAAAGGGACTACTTCTTTCTGCTGCATACAGACATGCACCACACACCATGTTGTATCAAGTTTCTGGTCTCTTTATTGTCCAGATGAGAGACCTGGCTCCAGTATGCTGTGACTCCATGTGCTGTGGGAAGACACCCACCTGCTTAGACTTTCCTCCAGTGTAAAGTAAGAAACGAGGAACTTCAAGAACACCTGCATTTCATTTGCTATGACAAAAAGTATAGGAGCACACTCCAGCCACATCCAACAGCTGGAAAAAGAGCTCCCATTTCAGTTTTGATACAGCTAAGGAGGGCAGAGTGTGATCATTTACATGAGCTTCAGTATCTCTAAAGCTCCTTGTAAATTTAGGTTACGCTTACAAAATTCCCCGTTCAGTTATAAGGCTACTTATAAAACAGATTTAGAACAGATGCGGATACAATTTGTCTTACAACTACTGTACATACATACAAATTTACAGGCACAAACTAAACTGCTATGACCATTTAAAAGGCAGCTAAGGACAAATCCTGCAGAAGCTGGCTAAGTTAACAAACTTCAGATTCCGGATCACAGTTTTTTCTCTGTGCTCATTATACAAAGAAGTATAAATCAAAGCTAGTCCTAGTACTTGAAACCATGTTTTAAAGATTCTAAGGCTAGCCCAGTTTCACTATCCTCAGCACACTCCTTTGCCTAGACACAAAGCAAAACAAACAAAAAAAAAAAAAACCCACACCACATGGGTGACTCACTGCAAGTTTTGATTTATTTAGTTAAAAAAAGAGTTTAGGCTCCTCAGGATTTATTGCCAAAAGTATAATTAAAAAGTCAGCAACATTGTTGTTTCAATTAGATAATAGTGTTCCGTTAAAACTACAAAGGAGCATAAATGTTTAACGAACAGGAAAATTATGACACATGTTTCTTAGTGTTACGTCTTTCACAGCCGACAATCACATTGTTCCCAGAAGCATGAACACAACTCCAAAACACACTTAGCCCAAATCAGTGAACATATAAATATACAAATGACTTGAGAGTGAAGGAAAATCAAAGCATTTAGACCACCAAGAAAACAAAAGATGCGACGCCCTCTGACCCAGCCAACAGTCAGTACCAAGGAAAAAAAACTCATTAAAGAGTCTGAGTAATTTTGTCTACTAATGAATGCAGGTTTGGGACTCTCGCAATTTTGGGACAATTATCCTTTTTGAGCACAAGACAAATCTGAGCAAGATTACACACGTTAAATGATTAAAATAAATTACCTTTACAAAATACTCCGAGAGGAAGTAAAGTAACATACTGAGAGCAGAAACAGCAATTGGCAAAACAGACTAGTTCAACAATTAGATGCCTACTAGAATTTTTATTTGTTTTTACTCAGAACCAAAATAACTTGAGCATGTAATAGTGATTAAAAAGATTAAAACAAATAGGTGATTCATTAACATTGACAAAAAACTATTAAGTATGTCAAAGTGGAGTCAGGAAAAAGAAACGTGACACAAGGATTAAATACACGCAGTAAATGCCTACTGAGCACCAGTTCAAGTAGGCAATTACTCACCCCCAGACAGACTTTTTAAACCTATGATTTCAGAGAGTGTTTCTGTTTCACTTCAAATTAAATATTATTTCTACCAGACAATCTTTTGTTATTAGTGGACTAAGTACCCTGTTGCCTTTGTTTTGTTGGGGTTTGTTTGTTTTTTGTTTGCTTGGGGTTTTTATTTGTTTTGTGGGGTCTTTTTGTTTGGTTTGGTTTGGTTTGTTTTTTTGAACCAAGCAGAAAACAGTCTTAAAAAGAAAAATTAAAAGGCAGGTTTCACCATACTTGTAAAAAACAATGACATTAAAAAAAAAATAGGATACTCCGGAGCTCACATTACTGCAGCAGTTAAGAGAGTTCATCAGAATTAGTAATTACTTAGCAGCTTCGTACTGTTTTGCTAAGAAGCATATGTACTATCAGCATGCAGAGCACCCAAGGTTGTTTTAGCCGACTTGAAGTAGCCAGCAGTAGCCTTTAAAATTAAAAACAGGTCATGACAAGGCTTCCCAGACCTGCTGCAGTTTAACCTGACCCTTGGCCCCATGGCCCTTGTTCATTCATTGCTTCCACAGAGTTAATGGAAATGGAATAGTTACTGCACTGATAGCACTGATGGCTGTTTTTTTCAGAATATGAAATTTTTTACACAACCAGAAAGAAAACAAATTCAACAACTGAGCAACCATAGGAGTCAAAATTTTCCATGAATATTTTTAAAAAGCACACAAAACCAAAAATATAATTTACAGAACTAAAATGCAGAATTATGGAAGATGCTGTTACCTCCCGCAATTAGGAAAATTATCAAATCTACAAATATATGCCATCTTTGAGGTTGGAGACGTATTCTCAAGCTGCAGTTACGTTGCAATATTTTACTTTCCACAGTTCACATGCACTTAATATGGTTTCCTTGGTTGAATATTTCATAAGCAACAGTTCTCTTCTTTATGAAGTTAGTACTATCAAAGAATAGGACAATGTCCCGGTATACTAGGATGTCTGAAATAATTAGTTATTTTCTTTTAATTAGCTACTACTGTCCCAATCACTGATTAAAAAGCTAATGAAGATTCATCCCAGGATTAATTGCTAGATCAGCATTTGAAAGTGCCATTTTGTGTGAACGTGTGTCTGTAAAAAAGGGCAGCCTAGTTGTCTGCTCTATAACCATGGGAAAAAGTTATTTAAGGTAACCATCAATGGTCTGCACTGGATTAATATTTGTGAAAATATCTGACAACACATGTCAACTGGTGTAATATCATTTGCCCTTCATATGTCAGTGCCAGAACAAGAATGATGATGATGTTCCTGCTGACCCTTCCACAGGGAAGAGGTTACACGATCACCATAATCAAGAAAGTGATCTGGGAAAATCCTCTCCCTCCTGTTCTGCTTTGATCCTCAGTCTGGTCTTAGACTTCAGCACCAGAGAGACACGCAGTGTTACAGGGAGATGTAGCCATTTGACTTATTACTCCTCTCGGTTAAGCCTATGGTTCTGTGAGGTTCTGCACGCTGATTTTCCACCTGCCTTGCACAGAGATGGTTTTCTGGGGAACATCCATGACAGCATGTCTGACATCTGAAAAGTGCAAGCACTAAACACCTCTAATTCTTGTTTCTTCATTCATTCACAGATGAGTAACACTTTGGAAAATTCATTTCAGTGGATGCCCTATCCAGATATGCAGCAGTGTAAAAAAAGAAAAAAATAACTGAGTAGTAGTCTGTGAACTAATCACCACTCAACATCTGCTGATGAGAAATATGCTTGGCCCTCAAACAAAAAATTACAAAAAATTAACGAAATCACATTGTAAACTATAAATGCCTGTTGTTACAGTGCTAGATGCTCAAGTTAAATATTATGAGAGCAGCAACTACATTTACACAGAGGAAGAGGTAGGAAACCAAGGCAAAATTACTCTGTGAAGAGTCCGAAATCAACTTCTGCCACAGACACCTCTGAGTATCATGCTGGATGTAAACATGCTCCACTGACACACAGGAGCACGTCTGAACCCATTCCCACCTCATTCCCGCCCTCCCCTCAGTTATTTACCCACAAGCACATCCTCAGCTTCAGAGCCAAGCTGTCCCGTCCTCCTTCATGTGGTCAATCTTAGTATGCCCCAGCCTAGTTTACCTGGTGTCCCAAGGAGCTCTTACAGATACTGGGGGTGCTGGGAGCCTGACTGTTCTGACTGACAGGCAGTCATGCAGCTGGCGGCTAGCAGGAGAGTTACAGCGACCAGCATGCTCGGGCCTGTTACCATGCAACTGCAGTCCCAGCCAACATGGTACTCACAGCTTTACACAACACCTGGAGCAGAGGGGACACAACCGTGGCATTTACCAGGCTGGTAAATTGTGATTGCACAGTTGCTGCTCTTCATTCACAGGAGTACTGGCCATCTCTGAAACCTTTTTAAGTCTCACAATTATTGAGGTCACCAATTAGCTTTAGAACATTACACCAAACGCATTAGAGCCATTAATCTGGAGTTCTGTGGTGATAATTTTTTTCTGTATGCTACTGTAAGAAGAACTTTTCAGCTTATAAATGCAGAAGTGAACCCTGGAGTCATCTTTACAACCTGCAAAGGAGATACCCCTTCTCCCTATCCTGTGTTCCCTGGCCTGCATTCAATCCACAGGGTCCCCTTGCAATGGCACAAAGAATTGGATGGTAACAGAGGCAGCTGCATGTACCTCCAAAATGCTCATGAAGAGGCAGGGATGAACATTTCCTTCTGCAGAGGTTCTAGTTCTAGCAGTCTTGAACACCCGCCATTTGCTTGCACCCCCTCTGCGTATGAAGAACCCAGACCAATGAAAAATGGATCTCAAAAATAGCCTCCAAGAGGAGACTGGGCTCCTCTCAAGCCAACACTCCCCTGACACAGTTCTCTCACTGCACAAATAGCTTTACTGACCCAGCTGAGAGGGTGGACTGGAGGCTGGAACAAGTGGCCACAGCCTGCTTAAGTCAGTACTACCTCTGAAAAATGCATGTGAAATCATGCCTTATCTCTTCTGACCCATAGAAGTTTGTAGAAGCAAGCAGGCAAAACCCAGCTTAGGCAGAAAGACTAAAGGGAAAGATAGGGAGATATGCACACTATCTTAAGGATAATCTCCCCTTCCAAGCTCCTCATTTAGCATTAGAATCAACTTGTTCTTTAGGATTTTCACCTGACTGCCCATCCTTCTCCTTTAAAGCTCATGGTGCAGGTGGCACTACAGCACCCCTGCCCCTGCTCCTCCTCCAAAGAGGGACACTGCAGACAGCCCTGCAGAGCCACTGTGCAGCAGGGGTGTATCACCTCCCCAGAAAAACCCACACATTCCACTGAAGAATGAGACGGAGATGTATTTTACCATGTTTTCTATATCCTCTCAGCTGCTTAGTCCTCTATATCACCACTTTACTAGTACAAACCCCACAAAAACATGCCCAATGACACTGACAAATTAACTGACCTCAAAATAATGAGCCTCCATCTCCAGTCTTGCCTGTAGGGAAAATCTGTTTTTAAGTAAAACAGAGGCCATGTAGAGGAGAATAATGTTGTACTCTCTGGATTAGCTTTTAATCAAACATAATTAGAACCTAAAAAAAGAAAAAAACAAAAAACCAACCAACAAAAAAACCTTCCCATCCAAACTTTCCACACCGGACTAACATCTCATTCCACCTGGCCACCTTTTCTGAAAACAAATGTATTTGCCTTCTCATGTTACACATGTATACAGAAAGCCCAGGAGATTTCTTTACTCTTTATTTCCTTTTCAAACTCTTACCTACCACCTATGAATTATCTAAACACCTTAACCAGAAACAGATCACAGACATACCTGCAATGGGGGAAGTGCTGTTACTTGAGGGTACGTGCCCTACAGTGCTCTTAAGTTCCTCACAGTGGTAACGGCAGCAGCACTATGCAGAGCAGGGGATGAAGGGCATTAATGCTCCCATCTCAGTAGCTTACACCTATGCGATGCTGTTCTTGTTGGGAAGGAAGGATAGTCCTGTAGCTTAGTAGCATCCTAGACTCAGAAGGGAACCCTTTTGCCCTAGTTTCTCACATGAATTAGGTTTCCACCACACTGGTTTTCTGCTTCAAAACTGACTTGAGTATGAGGTTGCTCTTTCTCCTTCCCTATATTCCACTCCTGTTAACTGACCTTGATCTGCTGTAGCCTCATTCCTGATCCCTTCCTGAAACTACTGGCAACTCGGCTTGGCCAGGGAGTAATTTACAGGCCCCTTTCACCTCTGTGCAGTTCTGGAACTGCCCGTTGCTCTAGGATGCCCTCAATCACTGCATCTTCTCAGCATTTTCACAGTTAATCTGCTTCCCCTCCCAACTCAATGACTGCTCTTTCAGGTGCTCCTCCCTGCCTCACCGGCATCCCTCAGGGCTCTGTCTTTATTCCTTTCCTTGCATTTAAATCATTTACTGCTCTTATCTGGACACCTAAGGCATTATTTCCCATCCCCACTCAGATGAACTCTCAAACTCCACTTTGTTCCCAACTCCTACCACAGACAGTTTAATTTCATGTCAGTAACTTCCTTTGCATTATCCCCCTGTCAGCTGATGTTAAAAAACGCCAAGACTAGAATTATTTTTTTTTAACCTTTCTTCTCTGAACTGTCCTGCCTCTTCCCTATCAGGATAGCCAATCCTGCTGTTTTCTTTTGTCGGATAATCTCTTTCTTTCACTCCTTGACAGGCAGGCTGTCACCAAGCCGACGTCTCCAACACCAGGCTCCTCCTCTCTGCCTCCTTTGCCACAAAGGCTCCTGGGGAGCCCAACAAGGGGAGCCCAACAAGGGCTTACATCTGAGCAGTGCCGACGGTAGCTGAGATTACAGTCATAGCTGGGGCACCCTACCTGCACCACAGCAGCAGTAAAACAAAACGGCCGTCTCCTGTTGG
Source organism: Columba livia (assembly GCF_036013475.1). Lineage (NCBI taxonomy): Eukaryota > Metazoa > Chordata > Aves > Columbiformes > Columbidae > Columba > Columba livia. Next base: position 140,522,677 of record NC_088603.1, on the reverse strand, counting down.
GCCTCTGCGATCTCCTGCCCTCCATCTTCCTTTCCCCGTTACTCTACCCTGCCGCCTCCTGCAGAAACACTAATAACCCGAGCAGGGAAAATGGCTTTCCTGCCTGGCTGCCTCACGGCGGCACCTCGGCGCGGCACAACAGCAGGCCCAGGCCCTCACGGAGCCACCATGGCGGGAACACAGACGTGGGCTTCACCCCAGGGCGCACCCGCGGGGGCGGGGAAGAGGGTAAATAAAAATAACCCCCGGGTTTGGGCCCATCAGCACGAAGCGTTGACGGAACCGGACAGACGCTGGGGTGGCAGGAGAGGAGCAAGCCGCGGCCTGCACGCCAAACGACAGCTCCCGGCGCCGCTCCCCGCCCCGGGACAGGGCGCTCGTCCGCCGAGCCCACGCTGACTGCGTCCCGATCCTGCTGCGTGCCCCGTGGAGCCCCGGGACTGCGGGCGGCCTCCCCCGGCGCGCCCAGGAGGCACGGGGGCTGCCCACTTCGCCGCTCTTCCCCCGGCCTCGCACGCCTCGCTGCTGCCGGGCCCGCCGCGGCCTGCGGCCCCCGCCGCCGTGCACTCGGCCAAGCCGGCGGGAGCGGGTGGTTTCCACCTGCCCCGACGCCGCTACCAGAAAAGTTACTTTTTAACCCCGGGCGGAGGCACCGATCTCCGGGCAGCCGCAGGCCCGCCAGGGCGTCCCGCCGGGAAAACAAGGTCAGGGCGCGGAGGCTAAAGGCGCCGCACGCAGCAGCTGGGGCGGCCGAGGCTGCTGAGCACACGGCAGAACTGCGGCCCTTCCTCCTGCCGCCCGCGGGATGGGCCCGGGGCGCCGAGGGCCGTCTGCCCTGCCCGCTCGGCACCGGCCCGCGATAAAAGCCCTTTGTTGCACTAACACAAAAGCCGAGAAACACTTTACGTCCGGGGCCTTCGGCGGGCGGAGGCCGCTCCGCTCTTCTAGGGCGAGGAGAGCTCCCTACCGAAATAGGACCCTCGAGGTGAGAGGGGGGGAAAAAATAAAACTAAAAATGGAATCAAAAAAAATCGCGAAGCCCCACAACCAGATGGAAAGCGAGGTGGGGGGCAGCGAGCCGCAGCGTTGTCCTCGGGCGCTGTGGGAGTTGCTGTGCCGCCCGGTCCGGCGTCACTTCACGGAGGAAGAAGGGCCGTCCCGGCAGGTCCGCGTCCGCCACCGGAGAGGGGGAAGCAGAGCCGGCCAGACGGGCCGGCCGGCCCCGCGCAGCGGGAGCAGCGGCGTGCCTGCGATCACTTACTTGTCCGTCTCTTGTGACATGTTTGATCCAATGAACTCTCTCCCCTTTTCCCGGTGCCTCCGTCTCCCTGGCGGAACTGGACTTTCAGGTCTGTGCAGGTGAAGGTGTGTGTGAACGCCCGGGACGGCAGAACCAGAGCTACTGGTAATTCTGCTTTCCTTCCCCCCCTCTCCCGGCTCCGCAGCCAGCCGCCGAGGTAGGACAGGTAGAGCCCCCTCCCCCTCGCATGTGGGGAGCGGCGGGGCTGGGGCGCCGGCGAGGCGAGGCGCGGAGAGCGGCCGGGCCGGGCGCGCACAGGTAACTTTCCCAAGCGGCGCTGGATTCTTTCACTAAAGGAGCGGGGCAGAGGGACGAGCCGCCAGCTGATTGGGCGGCGCGGGCCGGCAGGTGCGCTGCCATTGGAAGAGGCGCGCACAGGTAAGGCCGCCGAGCTCCAGGTAACGCACCTCGCGCCCGCGCCGCGCCGGGAGGCAGCCGCGGGGGCCGCCGCCGAGGAGGGGAAGGGGGCGGCGGGGAGTTCCACCGTGAAACAACCTCTCCCTTCCTCCGCCACGGACGGAGCGGGCTGGCCGCGGCAGAGGCGCTCGGCCGCTCTGGGGAGGCGCGGTGAGGCGAGGCGGAGGGCCGGTGGTGCCTCGCGCAGCGGCCGTTGGCTGCCGCGCGCCGCCGAGGCTGAGGAGACGCGTGTGGCGGGCGCGACGGAACGGGGCGGCCGGGCGGGCTGGCGGGGCTGCCGCTCACAGGGCCGGCCGTGCCGCTGGCTGACGGCTTCGTGCGCCCGGCCGGCGGCGGGAACGAGGAGCCGTGCCCAGAATCCCCCGCCTGCTGCCGCTGGCACGTGGCTGTCGTGGGATCGTGCCCAGGAGGTGTCGGCCTTCGCAGGACACTTCCGTAGTTAGTTTGGTGGGGATTTTTTGCTTGTTTTTGTTTAGTTTCAGGGACTATTTTTTTTTACCTTTTTTAATATAATTTGTTTTTAACATAGCCTACGGTTGGGGCAGGCCGGGTTTGATGTTGGTGAACGTCTTGCTGCGGAAGGCATCTCACAGCAGAGGGGTGAAGTGCCAGGAGACCCAGTGTGTGGATCTGAGAGGGTTGAGGAGTCCATTTGTCGGCAGGGGAAAGCTGGAGTGAAAATGGGAAAGCTACAACGGGGTGTTTATTGAGGAATGCTTTGTTATGCAGGGGCAAAGTGGATAGAGAGGACTGTGCCATCAAACCGTTAGTCACCCTTCAGTCTACTACATGCAACTGTATACTTTGCCCTGAGACCCAGGTGGGCTTATAAGGGACAGGATGGGGCTGTGTGGGCAGCAGCTGACGAGGAAGGTGAGGAAGAGGGCTTCTCCCCCCATTGCATCAGTTAAAGAAGATGGAGTGGAAAGGTAGCGAAGAGACTTCCATCTACTCTTAGCTGTTCTCAGTACCCGTTCCTCCACCAGAGACAGGTCAGAACCCAGCTAATTCTTCCTGCTGTCCCAGCTGTCCTCCTGCAGACATCTTCCTATACTGCTGGTGATCTCTACTGTACAAATAGTGCTGTATATGTGAATGCACCGTTATATAGGGTAGACAATTTTATTACTTAGTGATCTTTGCAAGAAAATTAGCTGAATGATGCCAAAACCATGAAATGGATACTGTCTTAGGTGAGCGCGTTTTCCATTTTCTACCTTTGGTTTCACGTGACAGGGGAATGCAGTAGAAGGGATATTCATAGAAATATATGTTTGTATAACCAAATATATGCATATATACGTACATACACATATATATTAAAAAAATGTAGTATTGTGATCTGGGGCCTGATCTTTCACCTACTCCTGCAGCTGGAATCTTGACTTTCTGAAGTCTTTGGAATTATGGGATTGCAATCAGGCACAAATATCTGTTTCTGGGTCTCAGGCCTTATCTGTATTCATAGTAACTAACCAAATGAAGCCAATTCAGTATAAATCAGTTTTAAGTCAACTTAAACATAGCTGACTAACTAAACATAGAGAAGATTTCTATCATTTAACTGAACATAATTAGAAAAATATTTTAGCTAGATTAATGGTGCTTTGATTGAGCACAAGATAATAGCCTTTCCCTTCTTCCATTCACCAATCACATGAAAGAAACATTATTGTACAATCTGTAAATCCAATCAGAATTTGCTAATGTGGCCTGAATTTTGAACAAAAATACTGGTATTGAACTGGTAGGACATTATGCATAACAATGCTTGTATGTAATATTTTGTATAATACATTTTGAGGAAGCCATAAAGCTTCATAAAATACAGAAGAGAAACAGAATAATTTATTCATTACAAATGATGCAGTAATTTTGAATACAGACTTACTATGTAATCTTCAAACAAGTTGAGCCTCTCAAGCACATTACTGTGAGGTACTCTGAGTTGTTTGGGAGATATAATAGTAGAATGCTGTAACAGTTTAAGTTAGCGAAGCCCCCTGTTAACTGCAGAAATTATAAGGTTTCTTTCCCAAATATTTGTTATGCTGAAAGAAACTTTGAGACCTGAAAAGGTTACCTGTTTGAGCACCATCAATAGGATTAACGCCAATTCAGGTATCCTCTTTCCTTTCTTGAATTTTTCAATTATGAGACACATTTGGATGTTGGGGTTTTTTTCCTTTTTTTTTTTTTTTTTTTCCCTATATGAAATGTATAGGAAGAAGGAGAGAAAGATCAGTGATGAGCACTTTTCAAAATGCCACCTTTGCCAAGGTAGAAATGCTGGTGATGTGTGATTTTACAAGAAAGAAAACTGCATTTGATGCCATCTGCAGTCCTGGAGCAAACCCAAACCGTAACTCAAACTGAAATGGAGTTTGTTGTTCTAGTACTGGGTCAAATACAAAACTGCTTTTAGCAGCTTGCTCTCAGGAGAGATTCTCATAACATGAGGCAGTCGGGAGACTAAGTTACTGTTCACCATCTTAGGAGATGTTCCAAGGTCAAAGTTAGGGATATAAGTGGAAAATGCAGTAATGCACTCTTGATTTGAGGTTGTGGAGGATGACAACTATTATTTAGCTGTGACTTGCTTAGATGGAAAAATATACTCTGAAAATTATTTAAGTAGGTAGCTAGGCATAAGGCTCATCATTTTCTGGATGAACCTTCCGCTTCAGACTGCAGGCTGGAATCAAATTGAAAGTGTTGGAGTCCACCTCTAGCTGAGCAGGTCAGACAAGTCCTACCTAATCCAGCCTGATGCTCATTCTTCATGATCTACAAGATTATTATAAACTAATCTGTTAGTCATTGAAAAATCAGTTAATGTTATTTCTGGTCAGACCAGTTTCTCTTCCTGTAGAATAAAGGCTGTGTAGAGCAAAAATGAAATAGTAATGCAATAAATACATTATTGGAAATCTAGGACTTCTCTTTAGAGTGTACAGGAAAAGTTTAAAATAGTATAGTAAACTACTGCTTTTCATACTGTGCTTACTTCTTTGTTTGAGCAGCAGCTGATATTTTTTGTGATGTTGTAAGGATTCAGTGTAGCATTCAACTGTTTAAAGCTTTAACTCATGCTTACACTATTTACTGCATAGCAGCTAGTGTCAATGTTGTTTGAACTTGCCAGCACTGGGTGAAGGAAATAGAATGTGCAAATAAGACTTAACTAGGTTTACTAATTGCACTAAGTACCTAAAATATCTTTCAGAAAACTATTAAAAGACATCTATGTGATAAAAGATGTTAGAGAGATATTTATGTCAGATGTTAGAGAGATATTTATGTCAAAACAGCATTGTAAAACAGTTCAATGAGAGAGCAGACGTTTGAAAACAACTGCTTTCAGTAGGCGATTACCACGTATTTTTATTTGTGTCTTTCTATGTCAGTGATGCCTGTTGATATAAAACGTACTCTCTCACAGTAAGTTCAAAGACAACCACCTACCTTCTAATTTTGTGATATGCAACATTTACTGCTAATCTTCCCCATAGCTTTTCCTTTGTAGTTGTCTTCTGTATGAAACTGTATTTATTGGAATTTGAGAAGACCGTGATCCTCAACTGACTTCAATGAAACCATCATGTGCATCAAAATAAGCTTAAAAGATTTCAGTGCAACCCTCCTGTACTCTGAATAGATCATTCTTATGCTCTAAGAGTGAATTACTTTGCCCTGTTAACTTTAAGAAAGTAATTCTAAGTAACCAAGATCCTGATAACAGTTTACTGGAAGTCTTACCAGATGTCCTGGTTTTGTTTAAAGCCTTAAACCTTGACACCAGAATAGAGGATTTCATGATTCATGGCAAGTACTCGTGAATTTCTGTACTACTGCTTGGAAACTGCAATTTGTGCTCCCCAAACAGATCTGCTGGGATCCTTTTAGCAACCTCGAGCTCTCACCTGCTTCCATGTCAAGCATGACAGCAGCAGTTCAGCAGCATGGAGGACCAGGGAATCTCAAGCATTTTGTGGCCACAGGGTAAGGTGTGGAGGTGAGTGTGGCACTTTGTACTTGAAATGCTAGTTTGAATTTCTTTTAGATTCATCAAAGCAGTATGGAAAGATGTAAGGAAAAAAAGGAGGGGCTTTATTTAGTTTTGTTTTGCTCATCTGAGTGTAGAATTAGGCAGTGTGACACACAATGTTGTTTCAGCTTAAAACAAGAAGTAACTTTTAGTGATGCAAGTAGCTCACATCATGGAAATCCTTTCAGGATTGAGACAGCTAATAAGGTGGCAAAATCTCACAATAGATTGGAATATTAGGTTCATGCTTGATTAGCAGACGTTAAAGTCCCAATCCGCTTCGTAAAGATTACTTACAGTTTTGGAACAAATTCAATAGAATTTAATATAGAACGGTAGTTTTTCTGCAGGTGCTTTGACCTGCCTGATATAATTTTTTTTTAGTGATTCACTCCAGCATTTTGAAACATAGGGAAAATACAGTTAGGTCACCCAATGATGGTAATTTTGCTTTTAATGTAAAACTGTACTGTGAAAAAGAATACTAAGGCATCTCTGAAAGACAATTTAATGTGATGTGGGATCCAGGACTCTGGAAATATTTAATTAAGCTGACATTAAAATTGTGTGGTGACATTATGGGGCAGAGCTAGAGAACCTAAATAACCTAACCTGTGAGAAAAATGTTGAGTGCATCTTCTTCATCCTGTGTTAATCAACAGGATCTTTGCATCATCGTAGAACGAAACTGCAAATTCATGAACACATTTTGATTAATCCTAATTTGAACTATTTTGGGATGAAGGTAAAATGCTGTTAGTTTGTTTAGGTTGTGAACAGTTCCTGGGGAATGTAAGAAGAAAATTGTCCTAATACCTATATAACATTTTTTTCTTTAATTATTTGAAGATTTATTCTTAATCAGCAATAGTAGTTTGAAACCATCTTTTTCTCAAAATTAAAGTTTTTCCCCCTCTTCTCCCCCTTTTCCCCCCCTCTTCCCCCTTCCCCCCCCTCTTCTCCCCCTTCCCCTCTCTTCCCTCCCTTCTTCCCCCCCTCTTCCCCCCCATCTTCCTCTCTCATTCCTTTTCTCCTTTCATCTTCATAACACAGAATTCCCCCAGCTGTACAAAATGAGCCCACAGTTGCTCTTGGTACTGCAATAGGTGCCTGGGGGAGGTGGACTGGCCTTCTCTTAAGTTCTCTGGAGGCCCTGACTGAAAGGCTGTCATTGGGGACTGGGAATGGCCAAGACTGTGTTTGCCACTGAGGAGGCTGCTGCTCCCAGCTCTCATCAGGCTGTTCTTGAACCATTATGACTTACAGATTATCATTATAAAGGAATCTGAAATAGAGATGTGATCAACATGTGGAAAATCTTAGAGCTTCAAATGTCTTTGCATTTGTTATAAGCATGTTGAGAATTTAAAAAATACAGAAGCTCCACAGGTCTAATATATTGCACTGCAATAAGAAGCATTCTAAAAACAATGACAAATATGTCTCTTCTTCCTCTAACAGTCTGTCCTAAAATAGATATAAGTGTTCCAGCATGCAGAAAGTGAAGGATGGCATATAAACAATTGCTTGTTTACTTTTCCCACACTCAGGAACTAGAGTAAATGCAGCTCAAAGAATCTGCAGAAATACTTTCCAATTGGAGCAGCAGGAGTTGGGAAACAAAGCTGTGGCTGTATCATCATGTTCACGTAGAATCAATGTGGTTTTCCTTCAAAATATGTCAATACTATAGTCAAATAGCAAGGTACTTAAGAAATCATAGCAAATGAAGAAAGCTGCTTTCAGAATCTGCTGAATAAGAGGTGGGGTTGATAGCCCCTGGGCCGTTGCTCATTTATCCTTGTGGCTGCCCTCAAGAGCAGGCAAATATTACTTTATCTGAAGGGCAGAGGATAAAGAGGATTGTCTGGTGACACAAAAGGAACCAGTGTTGGAGCCAGGAGATCCCTGCAGTGCCTTGTTCTATGGAAAGGTCACTAGACCATGTGGCTCTGTGTTTCTGTTTAAGCTTTGTCAGCTCTGCTTTTAGTACCTTTACAAACAGGTGTAGTGGTGTCACTTTATACTATTTATTGCTATTCTGTTTGAAATAGAGGAGTATTTCAGAGAAAAGCCTCCAGATGGTTTCATCCATAAACATAAAGGCAGTATATAATATTATTCCATCAGGCTTTTTGGGTAATGTAGGATCAGAGCTAGTTGACATAATCTTTGGCCTTTCTTGTAGCCTGGGTTGGTTCTTCAGGAGCTTCAAGATCATTTAGTCTGTGGTTTGGGGAAGAACCCAGTTCTAGATCCCTTGCAGCTGCTTCATCAGCCTATCCTATCAGGTTCACCATCTCAGTGATACCATGTTTATGTTATACAATGCACATGCCCTACGTGCACCTACAAGCCTGCTTTATCTCAGACTGCTGCAAAAGTAGATTTTGCTGTTCTCTGCTGCAGGAAGGACTTCCCTGACACTCAGGGAGGTGTGATAACTACTCTATCTTGTTCCACCCTTGTGTTGTGGGCTAGCAAGTCCCAGGGATCAGGCTCTCAGCACATAGCTTTGATGTGCTGGTTCCAAGTTCTTTTACATCTCATTTTTCTTTTGCAGTGTTTCAGTTCCTTGTGTGCATTACTACACTGCCTGATCCATTATTGATTTTTTTTTCATTGTTTTTTAATACAAATTTGAGTTACTAGGTAATTCTGGCTCCTTTAGCTGTGTTTCCTGGCTGTGGCTTATGCTGCTTTATAACCCTACCTTTGTTTCTCTGAATCTCTTGTTTGGGAGAAGGATCAGAAAAAATACCCATGTTTTCTTAATTCATTCAGGATGCAGAAACTTCTTACCTTGTCATGCCCTAGACACTGTGTGTAAATAGGAGTTGCAGTGCAGATTTTGTTTTCTTTGTTTCAATACAGAGAGCAAATCTCTCAGAATAAACAGATTTACAACATCTGTGCTTTTCCCTTACATTTTTGTTTCTTTTTCCCAAGTAAGTGGAAATCTTAGCTTCAGGAAGAAGCAAGGTGAAAGTATTCTGTAGATAAGATGTTTTATGTGGCTCCAGGACAGAGACGTTTCGTATTTGCTTGTCTCTGATTGAAAACAGTACCTGGAGATGGCTCTTTGTTTATATAGAGTGTTTGGGTGTGAGGGGCAAAGCAGGCAGATTTACATTTACATTTTTTTACTTCTTTTTTCTCCAGCTCCCACACATGAGCAATCACCCTGAGGCCAAGGGTGGAGGCGAGATGTGTATGTTGCTACTTATTTCACCATAAACTTTGCTCTGAGTACCAGGACTTCTCAAGGGAAGGCAAACCCTGCTTTACCGTCATTGGGGGTATGAATTACTCCCTTGCATAATCAATACCATGGTTAAGGTGCTTGGAGAGAGAGGCAAAATCATATACTTGGGCTGTGTCATTCAAGAGTGAGCTGGGTGCAGGAGGACACATTCAAAGGTTCAGAAAATCTGTGTGAGAGGGAGGCCAAACTGACACCCTGCAGTCTCCTAGCCCCAAGGCAAATACATTTGGTATCATGGAAAAGTTGCTCAAGCTCTCACAGCCCAGACACCAGGTGCCAGAGACAGTTCCTGACCTGTGAAGCTTTCAAAGGAGGTGCGTGATGCAGACATGGGAAGGTACGTGTAGCACCTCTCTGTTTTATATGTGAGGTTTTTGAGTGACAGGCTTGCCAAAGGTTGTGTGAAGAATCTGTGCAGAGCCAGGAATTTATTACCCCTTGCCCAAATCTCAGGCTGCTGCCAGATGCAGGCAGGTAGTTTGCTGAATACTCCAGCCTGACTCCTGGAAAGAACTCTTGTACTCCCAGTGAAACCAGTAAGTTTCCCAGATTACATTTATTTTTAAACTGCACAGGCAGGGATTACATGTTTTGAAAAACTCCTGCCGGAGTCTTGAGAGCTTTGTGTATTCTTAGCTCCTGAAACATCATCATGCCTAACTGCTCGTTAAAGCTGCTGCCTAGCAGAATCCCTCAGCCCTCCCATGGGCTCCCAGGCAGTGCCTGAGAGAGTGCAAGGTGCTTTTCTCAGTCTAGCCTTGCCCTTTTTTTGGTTTAAATCACTAGTGAAGATAGAGTTTACAGAGGGAAAAAAATTCAGGGTGAATTGCACTCACAAAATAAACAAACTGCATTTGAAATGTAGGATTTTAAACCCAAATGTCTTTGTTTAATTTTATCAAAGCTAATTTGTCCAGCCTGAGTGCAGCATGGGTTGAACTTCAAACATCACACTGTTAACTGCAAGTTGACATCAGTATCTATCTACACAGGACAACTATGATGCGGTATCATAGTTGGCTTCAAGGATAGGTCTTGCCTTGGGCAGAGTGGAGGCCATTCTCAACATAGTTTTATAACAGTCGATAAAATCTTTCTCAGTCTTATGTATGTATGCAGTGCAGGTGGCGGGCATTAAGCTTGGTACCACAATGCAGTGGAGCAGGAAGTAATCCCATATTGTGGGGCTTCCCGGGGTATCCCCAAGGTCACAGCAATAAGCAGGCAGTAACGAGTAAAAAGGAGGACACAAGAAAATGTCAGGACCTGTCACCCTGGCTTTCCTGGAATCTTGTTTATGAGGTGAGGGGGGATAACTGCATGCTTCAGCCCTCCTTCTTGCTGTGAAGTTGAATAAAGCATATTTTGTTGAGATTCCTAACAGATAAATACATGAGCATGTGCTTGCCAAAAGGGTCTTTCTCTCTTTCTTACCCTAGGTCATGCATTTCTGCCCTCTTGTGTCACAGCAGCAGCCTTGCTCCTTCATTTTCCTGAAAACTGGTTTGGTTTTGTCTTTTTTTTAATAGGGTTAGTTTTCAAGCAGGTAAGTAGGCTGGTTTGGCCCCCTAAAACTCCATTCCCAAACTGTGGGAGTGATGGAGCCAACAAAAGGAAGGGGGTGGCAGTTGTAAGGCAGGCCCACCTCTTTTGGCAGCAGCCTGGTTTTAGCTTTGAGTTAAAGTGATTGTGAAAGTAAATGCAAAGCAGTCTTTTCTGTTTGGGATGAATGAGAGCCTTCCAGGTGTAAGCAGAGGGAATTAATTACAGCATTTGCACAGCCCAGTTCTCCTGGAGTCTCACACATGGCTGGCTCACATGGCACCTCTTGGCATTAGAGGGTCATGGCATCACCAGCAGCTCTGGCATCATCTATTTCTTGTACCTTTCAGCTTCCTCCAGTGGCTGGAGTGGTGGTGACTTTCTGCAAGCACAAGACAATCCACAGCATCAGCATTGCTGTAGGCCCAGTGAATTCATAGAAGTGTATGGATGAGTGCAGCTATCTGATCAAGAAGATGTAAGTCACAGGCGAAATGACCACCTTTTTCTTTCAAAAGATGTACATGTAGAAGGTGTTGTTCCTGTGTTTTATACACAGTATTATGAAGAATGCTAGTCACTCGAGTTGTCCTTTGTACTGCATCTCTTTTCTTTGCTTTAGAAGTGACTTGACAGCTGGCTAGTGCTCAAATTCTGTTAGCCTTAGATGCCTGGGATTAAATTCTATGCTATGGCCCTTCAAACCCAGCCTGGAAAGATGGGGAATGGGTAGGGGGGGATTTCCCGTTGATCTATGCTGTTCTCTTCCATCAGGGCAGGGAGGGGACAGGGAGAACAAGGATATCTGAAAATCTTCAATGTAAACAAGGCCGATTATACACACACCAATTACCTCAGTGTAAACAACCAATCGCACTATAATGGGGAGAACCTTTTGAGCCTGAGGAGGTTGCTTTGAAGTGCCTCTGCCCAGAGATTGCCTGTTAATGCAGAGAATTACACCACTAGCATCTGTTGGTTCCAGTGAGTAGAGTTTGGTGGCAATGACAATGGAACTGGGTGGATTGGGAGTTGAATGCAGAGATATGACAATACAGTAGTTAAAATTTCAATAGCAATAAGGGTGTAGCCATTGGCAACCTGGCTGTAGGCTTGCCTGTATCAGCCAACGCATATGAGTGAAGGCAGTGTGAAGGAATTGGGAATTTTTGTTACATATGTGTGTAGTCATTGCCTTTGTGTCCAGGAAATTGCTTGACCTGCACTTTACTGACGCATCACTTTCCTGGGATGTCTTAAGCCTCCTCTGGCTTTAGGCCTTTCTAAGCCCCAATTGTCATTTTCTCCTTTGAAGCACTACACTGCTCGTTCAGAAGGCCTGATTCTATAGTGGGTGGAGTCCACTGAGAATCTCTCTAATTTTGTGAGCTGCTGATGAGGCCCTACAGGGTAAAATTCAGTCTGTTTGCAGGTGAATGCTGCTACCTGCATGATGCTGAGGGCTGCAGCAAGTTCCTCAGCCCTGGTCTCTGGTTTTAGACTAGGACTCAAACACAAGGATTTCTTCACAGGCTCTTCTCCCCATACCACATGCCTGCTTCTCTCCTGAAGTTCCCTTAACATTCATGGTGTACAGCCCCTCTTCGGTCTGATCACCATGCTGGTTTTGCCCTTCTGTGTTCAGCAGACTTGCATCATCTACCTCTAGACATGACACATCAGTGCAATAGGGGCAGACATTTCTGTATGTAGAAGTGCATTCCAGTTTTGTAGCACTACCTACATGATTCCTTAAATTTTCTGTGAAAGAATACAAGTAAGTCATACCCAGGTTAACATAAATGTCTTAACTCTCAGCTGAGAGAGGATTATGTGAATTTAGGCTAGTAGCTGCCAAATAATAGACACACAGATACTCTTAAATTGGTTTGATTTATGTCTGCTGGCCCTGACAATTGGAAGAAAAGATAAATACACACAAAGCTTTCAAAGCTTGGTGTGTTATGATGCTAATTGAAAAGTCACCAAAGGAAGCCTGCATGGTGTGTGGGAATCTTAGTGCATGAGATTAGTGGCTAATTAGTGGCTGGGAGCTGGAGTGCACTCCTCCCAGCTATCTCACACTGAGAATAGGCAGTTTGGCCCACGCAATCAATTCTTGCCCGATACCAGCCCTATTGCAGACAGCAGATTGTGATGATGGGAAGATACAGTGTCAGTGCTGTGTCAGGCTCTCCTAAACCTGCACAGAAAGTGTCAAAGATACTGCTGTCTGGGTGGCTTGCTGTGTCCTGAGCCACAGCAAAGATACAGGCATTTGAGAACTGAGCTCTTTTTTCTTTTTAACAAATGCATAAATCTTGTTTTCTTACTTTCTGCCTCTTTCATGCCATATTTGCAGCAGATGATACAACACACTCTGGAGGCCCTGAGCTTCAAACCCTGCTTTAGATTCTGAAGTGAATGCATACAGGTGGTGGCACCTTCATCTTGGCATTATGTGTTAGAATCATGACATTTGAAAAATAGAGCTTTCAGCTGTCAGTGTCCTTGTATTTCCCTCTCAAGCATTTCCCTGGTGTACAAATGAAGTAAAAGAATCAGAGATTTAAGTAATACACTTATCTCATATGAGTCTAAGAGGTTGGCCTTTACAAAAAGAGAGACATGCATAATTGTAGGAATTGGTGTCACTGATGCATCACTGATACCACTGAACTAATCAGGGCTTTGATTGCTTAGGCACACATCTATTTTTCTCAATTGTTTTGCAGTTTTTTTGAGAATCCCTTGTTTATTACTTAATTTAAGAAGGTTGTTTGTAACTCTGGAGAGTTACATGTTTTCTTCTTTTCCCACATTTGCTTTTCCAAATCTGAAACAAGTGTAAACACAGCTTTAAACTATTGCACACTCTCAATTAAACTAACTAGTATTAAACCTCACACAGACATTGAGGAGACATACCAGGATGGTTCACTTCTGAACACCACAGAAGCTAGAAAATTTTCTTTCCATGTCTCCAGCTCTCTGCGTAATGCAGTTTTGCTCAAGCTGGAGTCAGAAGTGGGATAACGTAAGAAGCCCATTATCACAGGCAAGTGGCCTCAGACTGTGTGAGCTGGTTGTAGAGTCAGCTTTTCTGGAGATCAGTACATAGGCGCTTCTAGTCCAGTTCCCTTAGCCTTCAGTCAATAAACCTTCTTCTCCAGCTATTGAGAAGAAGTTAAGTCGTCTATGATCTCAGTAAGGGCTAATTAAAAAGAGGACATCCTTCGTATAGTAGCCAAGCTGTTGTAAAAGTGATGCTATGGGGAGAGGCAAGGTTTGCTGGCAGAGCTAATATCTTGTTTGATCGCATAGGTAGTTGGGAAAAGTTAACAGACTTTCAGACATAGAAGTTCTTCTACAGGTCTGAAAGAAAAAACTCAAACTTTGAGCTATTCTGGTCCATTCTCAAAAATCCTGTAGAGAGGACAGATACAACAGCCCCAGACAGTCAGCTCTACCATGGATAAAGCCAGCTTGCAGGGCAGCCCTGAGAGCCCAGGTGCTTCAGGAATCTTAATAGCCTGTGTGGAGCGACAAATTCCTGAAATCTTGCTCTTTGTTCAGTAAATGTTTGTTAAAACAGGAATGAGAGATACGGGAAAAATCAGCATTTTCTGGCCAAATTATTTCCAGATGGTTCTAGGTGGGTATTAGTAATGCAGCTGTCAGTTTTCACATGACGTTTTTTAAATGGACACCCCTTTATTAGTCATCTTTTATGATATCTTTCCTTTTATCTTAAACAAAATACCTGTGGGTACTGTTATTGATGGTTTCAGATACTACTGAACAGTAACATCAAGATACTCAATGGAAGCAGATCAGTGTGGTGACTGACGCAGCATGGGAATTCAGTGACTGTGCTACAAGCTGAAAAACACTCCATGCTGGAGGCTGGCAAGGAGCTAGGAGCAGATAAGACATCTGTTTAATCTCATTGTGAGGTGAAAGGGGGCAAAAATCCCAAATCAAGTATACTCAGCTGAATTGAGCTTGTGTAGGGACCGCTGCTTGATTCAACAGCTTTTGAGAGGAAACGTAAGAGGACTCTGGACTGGTGGGCAGGTTGCCTCTGCCAAGATGCTGCCTCCTCTTGGGAGCCACAAGAGAAAACATTTGTTCCTGGGCATATTGAAGCAGCTCCTTCTCCTTCCCTCCTGCTCCCTGGCAAGCTTGGGGCATCTCTTGCTGCCAGGTGGGAGACAGCAGGGCCAACACCAACTGCTTCTTCATGGCATCCATTTAAAGTCAAGGCTTGATAATGGTTGTTGGTCCATGGGCTCCTCTTCACTTGGGGTAATGGCCTTGTCACATGGGCATCTCAGACAATGCAGATGGGTGTCAGAAGGCCACAAGCAGTCCAGCCATCTCCCCTGAGTGCAGAGGAGGCTCTGGGAGAGGGAGTCATCCACATAATGATCTCCACATGCCGTGTCTGATCAGTGTGTCTGATCAGTTCCTGTATTGTAGAGGAGCTGTGTGGGCTTCTGGTAGGCTGTGTGTAAGAGGAGAAGGCAGGAGGAGGGCTCTTCTGTATTTGTTCCACCTATAACAAAACTCAGCCAACTGTCCCACCACCTACCACTTGTGCTTCTCAACAGGCTGGGCGGCAGGCAGTTCTGGAAAGGCCTGGGAACCCGCTGGAGAAAGTTAGTTCTTTCATCTCCTTGCAGGACATCATTTCTCTTTTAATGTTTTCTGCGCAGTAAAGAAAAAGGGTGAAGGAGCTGAAGAGGAAGAGCTGCAGAGGAGTTTCCAATTCCTGTAGGAATCTATGCATGGCACGTTGTGCCTGTAGGAGCCCAAAGCTGTGCTCAGCTCCATGAAACCTGGTAGCTCAGCTGTAAAACCCAGGATTTCTTCTGGTTTCTGAGCCAATCTCTCAGCATTTAGAGAAGGTACTGTGCTGAGCTGAAGTTCTGCAAGCATATTTGATTTCACATCAACTAAAACCCCCTAAAAATCAGATTAAAGTACTAGCTTCTTCCAAAGAAAAGCACCACACCTCAGTCTGGAGCTTAAGTTAAAACCAAAAATGTGTTTTCAAATAATGTATAAAATTTAAATGCTTCTTCAAATAAAGTATAACAGACAGTTTGCTTTGCAAATGGTCTCTCTAACAGCTGCTTTCTCCAAGTAACCTTAAAAATAAAAAAAAATCACCTATTAAAATAATTTAAAATCATCTATTCCAAAATAAAAGTCAATGTCTAAGATGACATCTGCGAGATCTACAGAAGCCTAGTTTAACTGGGGTAAAGCTAAGGTGAGCGACAGGTCAAAATCAAGCTTAACATGGAGGCCATCTGCAACCTTTGTGGAGAAAGATTACCATCTTGTTGGGGAGATCATGTTTCTGTTATTATCAATAACAGTCTGGTTTATACTATTTATTCTCCCCTCTTAGGTTATCTTCTCTGACAGCTGGGAGACTTGACACAATGCCTAGGTTGAAGCTATGATGAAACTGAATCATGTTATTGAATCCTAAGTGTCATACGATTGTATCACGTGCTGTGGGAATGTATAGGTACCACAGTCCTCGTCCCAAAGCACTTACAGTCCAAGCCAGATAGCAGGTAAGGAGGAAGGTCATAGTAAAGTAGTGACATCCAAGTGCAAGGTCCTGCACCTGGGCTGGGGCAACCGCTGGTAGCAATACAGGCTGAGGGATGAAGAGATGGAGAGCAGCCGTGAGGAGAAGGCCTTGGGGGTACTGGTGGATGAGAGGCTGGACATGAGCAGGCAATGTGCACTTGCAGCCCAGATGGCCCATTCTGTCTTGGGCTGCATCAAAAGAAGCATGGCCAGCAGGTCGAGGGAGGTGATTCTGCTCTGCTCTGGTGAGACCCCACCTGGAGTCCTGTGTCCAGCTCTGGAGCCCTCAGTACAGGAAAGACATGGACCTGTTAGAGACAGTCTAAACAAGGCCACCAAGATGACCAGAGGGCTGGAACACTTCTCCTATAAGGACAGGCTGAGAGAGTTGGGGTTGTTCAGCCTGGAAAAGAGAAGGCTCTGGGGAGACCTTATTGTGGCCTTTTAGTACTTCAAAGGGGATTACAAAAAAGATGGGGACAGGCTTTTTAGCAAGGCCTGTTGTGATAGGAAAAAAGGTTAATTGTTTTAAACTAAAAGAGGGGAGATTCAAGCTGGAAATGAGGAGGAAAATGGTGAAACATGGGGACAGGTTGCCCAGAGAGGTGGTAGATGCCCCATCCCTGGAGACATTCAAGGCCAGGCTGGATGGGGCTCTGAGCAGCCTGATGTAGTTGCAGATGTCCTTGCTTATTTCAGGAGAGGTGACCAGATGGCCTTTGAAGGTCCTTTCCAAACCAAACTATTCTATGATCTGTGCTGGTTTGAATGTTGTGATTTATAGCTGTCTTCTTTCAATAAAGCTCATTTTTTTATTTTAGTGCATTTTGATGTAGAAGCATATGAAATCTTACAGATGTTTCAGTAACAGCAGGTTGCCTTTCTATGTATGTTTCTTCAGGGGAGTGTCTTTTCTGTGCAATTAGCCAGGAGGTTTGAGCTTTATGATGGAGTGGTTTGGTCTGAGCCACTTTCCCTCTCTGTCATGTTCAGAAAGCACTAAGGAGGGCAAAGCCAGCTGTCTTTAGAGCCTCACCAGGCCACAGTCACAGGCTGCTGCCTAGGGCTGTGTGCAGAGACCCTCCTGCTCCACAGGAGCTGATCCTGTTACGCTTGACAGGGCAAGTCTAAACTGGGTGGAATGAACAGGAAATGCCAGTTCCAGCCCTCCCAGATGGCTCCAGGCTACTTTGTACACTAACTTTTTCAGCCTTGGGAGGTTTTGCATATTAATTCCTCATCATCCACAAACTGCATTTGAATCAGCACTGTGCTGCCAAGATCTTGGAAAGCCACCCTGCTCGCATGATTCTGAAGACATTAGCTACGCCATGTTTGTTGGGCTGCTTGCTCTGCTCTCCTGTTTTGGTAATCCTCTGCTCTTCTGCAGGTATTAACACGTACAAGAAAGCTTCATCATAATAAACAATAGCCAAACATGCCACTTTTTTTTTCTGTCTGTCAAAGACACCATAATAGTTTTAAGTCAGTCCCAGTGAAAATCGTCAGTGGGGCTGCAGAAAGGTCAAAGGATTGCCGGTTTAGGATTTCATGGGAATATACACTTGTTTGGACTTGGCCCAAGAGCTTCGTTTACCTGTTTGACAGGTAACAATTAGTGAGTAATAGCTCTGCTGGCTGGAATGCAGCTGTGAGGGCCAGCAGGCGCTGGGTTACCTGGTGGGCAGGTGTGGGTGCAGCGCCCAGATAGGTATGTGCATGCACAGCATTCCTGGGAATCAGTTTTCCCTTAAAGATGTAGCAATGACTGCAGGGCACAAAAGGGCTGGGCTTAGCCCAGGCTGGAAGATGTTAAGCTGTTTGCGAGGTAAGGAAGTAAATAGTGGAAAAGAAGAGGAGCTGAGGAAAGGACTGTGACAAGCAGCTGCCCCTTTTTTTCCTTGACCAGAGAGAGCAAAGTTCTGATTCTTCCCTGAGAATCTCAATAATTGAGAATTCAGTGTGATAACAGCAGGGGTGTGAAACATTTATATTTATACAGTCCTAAAATTACGTTCGGCCCTTTGAAGGCAACCATGAGGCCCAGTGAAAATTAGTTTGACACCCCTGTATTACAGTGTCATGGGGCAGGGGGAGGAAAGAGAGAGAAGGGAAAAGCTGAGATGGGGTAGAGCTGGTTTGAGAAGTGTGTGTCTAAAAGTTATGCTGACAGGTGGCCAGCATGGCTCAGGAGTTGTCTGTAAGGATTTTGTGTGCATTGCTCCCCAGCAGCAGCCCAGCATAGGCACAGCAGCATGTAGCACATCTGAGAAGCTCACTTGGCAAGATTTATATGTGAAGAGAGGAAATTCTGTATCAGTTGGTTTGGAAATGGTTAAACAGCTTATGTGCAGTTGCCATTAGCAAGAAATCGAGCCTCATGAGTTTATCAAATAAAACCACTTTATCTGTGGCAAACAGCCCCATTTCCAGCTCCTGCAGCAGTCGCGGAAGATTCCTGCATCAGCCTCTCCTGATGTTGAGTCTCCAGAGGGAATCTGGTATAAATGACGTAAACAGGGTCTTTGGAGGTGTTTTTAAGATGTTTGGTATTTTTTTATGACAGCAGGCAACACTTCTCTTTTAGGAACAGAAAGGTTTGCTCATTCTTTTAATATTTTATTCCCATTTGTGAACAAGCTTCTGTGTTTGTGTATTTCCACTTACGTGTTTCATACTTTACAATTGAGCTATTGTGTACCTTTGTAGAAGCCACATCCTCTTTCCTGGTCTGTATTTTCACCTGCAGAGCTGGAGTAGTGAGTCCAGTATTATTAACTATGAGAAACACAGACGATAAGCACTGCTAGTTATATACATGCATGCTATTACAGATATTTATTTATTTATTTCACACAGTAATTATTTTGAACCTAATTTCACTAAGATGACAAAGTATTTTGTATTTTTAATAAAAATATTGTCTTTTTTACTCCTATTTCCCTGGCTGAAAGGACTTGGTGTACTAGTTGATGTCATTTGAGGACGAAGAAATCCAAGTATAATTAGAGACCATTTTCCTTGATCTTAAAGGACACAGGATCACTTTGTGTCATTAAGCATTATTTGTACACTGTTATTTAGTATGACCTTCATTAAGAGGGAGTCTCTTTGCTCAATAGTGTGTGGGCCAATAAATGGTCATTAACCCTGACTACCAGCTGACACAATAGCAAGGTTTGTATTTATTGTCACAAACTCCTCACAAGCTACAAGCAAGCACTACAGAAGCACAAAGTCATCTCTGCAGCGTGGACCAAATCCAAACGAAAATATAACCCTTTCTTAGAAAGTGCTGAGAAATGCATGACAAGCCCCTTCCCCCAGCCCACAACCACTGCGTAAGAAGATGCAGTTCTCTGTCCTGGGTTGAATAAGTGCTCGTCTCCTGCACTGTGCACCTCCAAGGGCCCCCACCCCAGGCACTTTGGGAAGAAGTGAGCAACACACTTCCCTTTCCAAGCATCCTCCACTCTGCATGTCAGGTTTCCTCAGCTGGAGCTTGGACCTATGTCTCTGTGTTTCACACCTCTAAGTCGACACTTGATTTCATGAGTCAGTCAGAACACCGTTTGAACCCCTCTAAACTTGTGACATCCATAATGGTATGCAGCTGTGAGCCCCACAGGTTATGAGGCGCTTCAAATAATCATTTTGTTTGTGGTATTTGGCATCTATGGTACTGTGTAAAGCAGTGTTCAAACCATTCCTTCTGTCCCCCATTTATTGCTGACCTCTACAACCTGCAGAGTCCTGCACATTTTGGTGTGTCTTCCTATGATGACTCTTGCAACATTAACATTTCTGACCACCTCCCCTTTTGGCACGGAGGACAGGAACTCCATGCAGTGTGCAAGATCTGAGGCACTTCAGATTTGCCCAGTATTAATGCTTTCTTTTCTGTATGTTCCTGGTGTTGCTTTGGTCTTGCTGAGCGTGGGCGTGCCCCTTAGCATGCCGAGCAACACTTTCACCAGACTTAGTATCATAGAACCATAGAATAGTTTGGATTGGAAAGGACCTTCAAAGGTCATCTAGTCCACCCCCCTGCAATGAGCAGGGACATCTACAACTAGATCAGGTTGCTCAGAGCCCCGTCCAGCCTGGTCTTTAATGTCTCCAGGGATGGGGCATCTAACACCTCACTGGGCAACCTGTCCCAGTGTTTCACCACCCTCATGGTAAAAATTTTCTTCCCCATGTCCAGCCTGAATCACCCCTCTTTTAGTTTCAAAACATTACCCTTTATCCTATTGCAACAGGCCCTGCTAAAAAGCCTGTCCCCATCTTTTTTGTAATCCCCTTTCAAGTACTAAAAGGCCACAATAAGGTCTCCCCAGAGCCTTCTTTTCTCCAGGCTGAGCAGCTCCAGCTCTATCAGCCTGTCCTCATAGCAGGCGTGTTCCAGCCCTCTGATCATCTTGGTGGCTTCCTCTGGACCACTAAGATGATCACTGATATGGAACACCATGTCATTTCATTGTCATGATCATACTGCATAGTCATGCTGCACAATAAGCACAAATGCCTCAGAGCCAAGTGAAGAATTTTCCTCCCTCTGGCAGCTGCCTGCCTACCTGTAGGTTTTGTGTCTCTGTGTGGGCTTGATCGCCCTGTCATTTGGAGTAAGTGGAAAGAGTTCTGATTTCAGCAAGACTGGAAGTCCTGGGAGCATCTCCTGTTAATGTCAAGGGGAGCTGCATGGAGAAGCTGAACTGTGGTTTGTGCTGAGTGATGTGCTCTTCTTGTCCTTGCGAAAAAGACATTTCATGCTCACAGAGGGATCAGACTCATTAAGTCAGAAGAGAAATTAAGTGCATTACCAGTGGTGGCCTTGTGAGAGAGTTTTGCCTCACCATTCACTTTATTAAATGCTTTCTGTGAACACAGGGAATTAAGCTTTTCTATGTGGTGCCTGCTGCTCTCTGCTATATCAGCACTGTAGCTATAACAGTTGTAAACATTTAAAGAATGGTGCCAATTAAAGGTGGCTTGGGAACAAATGTGCTACGAAGAACTTGGAAAGACTGGAAGAATAGCTATTGTAGCAAATGCTTTTCTAAATGGACACCTGAAGGGATGAAGCTATGGAGAGGATGGTTTGGGAGGCAGCCTTCCCACTCCAGCAGTGCAGTCATGGTGATTAAACATACCCTTTAGAAGCATACACTGGTTTGAAGAGGCTTCCAGCCATCACTAAATGAAGCTTACAATGAATGACCCATTGCATGTTAAGAGGCAGATGACTCCACCTGCTATTTGGGTTCTGTAGAAAAGGCTGACAACAGTACTTTACACTGGGACTCTGAAGAGTACAAGAGCTCTGTTGTTCACTTGTAACTATCAATAAAGAGTCCACTAGATAAACTGGATCGTAAATGGCATCTGAAGTAGTATTTCACCCCAGCAAAGGATATTCCAGGACGGCAACATAGGAAAAGGAGCAACTCAAAGGAGTTCACCACCACAGGTTATTCTCAGACAGAACCGCACTGCATAAGGAGGAACGGAAAACACGTGGCCTTATTCTCTGTGAAGTGTTTGTGGAGTTTTTGTCACCATAGTACCGAGTCACCAAATACAGAAAGGTCACTCCCATGATTCATAACTGAACCCACAGCGGCTGTTGCTATTGTCCTTCTCACTCTGCCCAGTGTGTAACAGCTGAAGGGAGCAATGCTGGACAGTTACAGGCCCCTCCATCCACCCAGCACATTGCAAACAGATTACTGCACCAAGCAGCTCTTTATGAGCTTTTCTGGGCAGGTGAAAAGAGCAGATAGTTCAGTAGATCATTTCATACAACCAAAGGTCTGACTGGTGTCACCAGGGTAAGGATCCATGAAAAAACACATGAGACCCGTGCTGTCCATCAACAGACTTGATCTATTAGGGAAGAACTTTTCTGAAAGAGAGATCAGCTTGAGGTTGATAACCTAGTATTAAGAAAGTTTTAACCAAAATGTTTCTGCTGCATGTAATAGTAAGGATAAAGAAAAATACACTATTTTGTCCAATCTTGTTTTTCCTCATATTTATGAACAGTTCTGCCATTTCCATACTTCAGAGAAAGATGCTGAATGTTAGCATGGCATCAGGAGAGGCAGAAGGAAAAAGAAGTACTGCTTCAGGAGTCTGCTTTGAAAATCCCTTTGAAATTCACATTTGCTCAGCAGTCGTGTTGCTAATGTCAGCAGCTGAGTATATCTGGGTTTATATCCACACCAAGCACACACCAGGCCACGTGTGGCCTCAGAGCAGATGCCTCTGCCTCTCCAGCACTCTTCTGCTGAGACGACCACCCTGGGGGCAGAAGTCCCCTGTGAAGACAAACTGCCCTGCAAGGGAGACGTTCTGGAGATGGGGGAGAGGAGTGGACCATGACGAGCACGGGAGGTGAAAATGGAGGCTGGGAAGGTGGGCAGACAGGCTGTGACTGGAAAACAGAATGTGGGGAGCACTGGACTGCTTGGATGAGACTGGAGCAAGCAGAGGGGACCTCCAGGCAAAGCAGTAACACCAAAGCAGACTGAAGATGGACATGAGGGTATGGGAAGGACTAGGACTGTTTGAACAAGAGAGAAGAACTTAGAACTAACAGAAGGAAAAGCCATGGGGCTGGTCTGTGAGGAACAAGGGCTGCTGATGGCTGAGTGCTGCGGTGGGGACACAGTCTGGACAAGATCAGTGACAGTGGGTGGCCTCCTGCCTTTCCCTGGTGCTGGATTGCCCAGAAATTTCAGCATTACTGACACTAATTACACTGTCAGGAGCTGCATCACTGCAGAAAAGTCACTTCCAGATGCAAGCTGGACCACGGATGGATGGACGCTGTTTCGAAAAGTAGAATCACAGAATCATTGCTCAGGTTTGATGCAACCGTGAAAGATCATCTAGTCTAATCTTTCACAGGAAAGGGCACATAAATGAGATTGTGTAGCACCTTGTCCAGCCACATATTGAAAACCTCTAGTGTGGGAACTCTACCCATATTCGTGGAGAGAATGCAGAACAAGACACTTTGGGTGAGACAACAAGAAACCGGAGGACTGGAATAACAGTAAGTGGGTGTCAGTGCTGTATTGGTACAAGATGTGGGAGGCTGTCAGTCGGAGCAGGCAGGCGAGCGGAGAGCTGGCTTTGCCAACAGCGTGGCAGGGAGCACAACACTGCTGTGCCGCTGCAGATGGCAACTCCAGGCAGGGAAAGCAGCGCCAAGGCCATTGCGGAAGGGAGTGGTGAGACCCCACAGGCATGACCTCGCCGTCCCTAGAGGTTTTTAAACTGAGATTGGACATGGCACTTAGTGCCATGATCTAGTAAACGGACTAGAGTTGGACCAAGGGTTGGACTCGATGATCTCTGAGGTCTTTTCCAACCCAGTCGATTCTGTGATTCTGTGATTCTGTGACCTGCCTCGTTCTGCCCTGAGAGGGGTGTCCCAGACTCGTGCCGCACTGAAAGCAAAGGCTGCAAGGAGGTACTAATACCTTGAGGAAGTAACTACCAGGAAACAAACACAATTTAAATTAAAGGGCAGCATTGGCACAAAGACAATAGGGTGCAAACAGACTTTAACATAGGGTGGCATCCAGCCAGGCAAGAAGTGAGTTACTGGAAGAGATCCCCAGGAGGAGCAGGGGGAACGAAGGCCCCAGGGGCTCAGGAGTGCAGTTTGGTTGGGAGGCCCTGCCAAGATCACCCAGAGCCAGGGCTCAGTGGGGTACATGAGCCCTTCCAGACCACTGCTTGAGCAGCTTCTATTTTGGCATCTCTTAACTTGTGAGTTGTCACTACTCTTCCAGGGCATTTGGGGAGTGCCACACTGGGGCTTCTGCAGCTTTAGCTGTTTTATTTCAGTGGATAAGGTGGCTTTCATATAGACCTAATTATATCCTGGTAGTAGAAAAACGGAAACAGAAAAAGGAAACTATCTGTATTTAACAAAGCCCATCTGTTGCTACCAGGGATTAAGTCCTGACACAAAGAACTTGACTTACCCAAGACCGGTTGGGACAAAGCAAACAGCGTGCTGCACAGCTCAGGGGATTCTCTCCCTGCCAGGGATAGCAAAAGTTAGGAAGGATAAGAAGCCTCCCTTGGATAGTCACTGTAGTATTCAGGGTTGGGAAAGATCACCATGAAGGAATAATGCCTTCCTAAGGAATATTTTATGACGGAAGAATTTAGATTGTAAAGTATTTGTTACTATGAGTGACATGGATAGTTTACTAAATCTTTTCAGTTCTGTGAAATAAAAAGCAAACATGCGTCCCTACACCCAAGTAAACACACAGGTTCTTATGCAACTCCACCCCCGGGGCTGCTTTCTGCCAACTTCCGCAATGACTTAATTTAAACAAAATCCCGGGACAGACGCACTCCAGAAAGCTTCAGCATAACCCCAGCCTGAGCTTCCTTTTGAAGTGGCAGGTCCCTGGGTTTTCCTTCCAAAGCATGTGTGCTTCTTAGCGCTCCATGGTGCCAAAGCAAAGCAAATGAAACCCATCTTATTTTGAGATTTGTGTAGGTCATGATAATAGCTGTAGTGCCTGGAACTGCTGTTGATGTTTCTTTCTTTGTAAGAATAAAGGGAAAGTACTGGGGATTAGCACTGTCACCACACTCCCTCCTCTCCCCACTGCAAGCCTTACACAGAGAGCACAGGCAAACACAATCTTTGCCTTGCACAAAAGTAATATTCAATGCAATATTTCATAAGTAGATGGATAACTGAGAAATTTTATTACAGCATTATTAAACATAGTAATAATGCTTTCATAAATTTTCCTTCTATGAGCAGCATATGTAACACTATGAGAGTTCAAACCTGGATCACAAATCTCACAGATTGGCACATGTAACTTCCAGATCATCAAAAGAGAAAGGTGAGTGCACAAGTTTCTCCAGTTCTGATAACTGCCACCCTATGCTTTGCTTTCCTTTCTATCAGCTCTCCAGGGCCTTCCAAGCCTTCTTCACTGTGGCTTCTCTAGTAGCTATCGTGACACTTCCTGCTCAACAAGTGCAAAAGTCCATGGGAGTTCTAAAGTATTTGTCAGCAAGATTTGGAGTCCTGCCCCCAGGAATGGTGGGGAGACTGCTCTTGGTTCTGGACCATGCCAGCGTAAGCTCGCCGGCAAACGGCGCTAGATGGAAGCCATGGGAGAAATGCTTCCTTCTGCTAGAACACTTGGTGGTTCTCATAAAACAACAGGTAACGTAATTTTGCTCCTTTACTTCAACTTTTGATTTTTTTAAAGAGAGGAAAATTATGATCATTTACTAGATAAAAAGACATAAAGAGAAGTTTAATATGTGCTGTCTTTGAATGCAAATATCAGGTGCTGTAGAGTCTCAGACATATAGATTTTTTAATGAAAAGACTCCCTTTGTCCTTGTCACAAAGGAAAAATAAATTATGTATGCATTTTTAAAATATCTCATCACTTCACGCTTGGACTCTGACATTAAAATGCAACATGAAATTATGTTTCAAATATTAAGCTAAAAATATTAACCTAAAAAGACATAAAGGTGGAGCTGACCCAAGAAGTAGGGGTGTGAGTTTGGCCTATTCTTAGGCTACTGAAGTTGTGACTGCTAAGGAAACCAAGCACAATTAAGCTTGGGCTGACAGCAAGAGAGCGTCATGACCGTGTCCAGAATCTGGCTGGGGGACCATCCCATCTCACCCCATCCCATTAATGCTGGGAGAGAAGCAGCAGAGCAGCCTGGCCTGCAGGAAGTCCAATGGGACATGAAGGTGGATTTTTTTGTGAACCATTAGTAGCACAGCAGTGTTTCTGTTTGGAAGGGGGGATGAAATTCTTAGTGCTTTTCTGTTGGAGCCAGCAGAAAAAAGTAATCACTGAGTGCTTTGGGTAATATTCAGGCCTTCTGTCAACACTACCCAAATTAGCAGAATACTTACCATAGAGGCAAACCTTGGGAAATCACGTCAAGCATTTAGCAAACAGTGATCTCATAGTTGTTCTTATTTGAGCAGTGCAGGATGAAAGCCTCCTACGAAGCCTGAGCAGACAGCTGACATGTCCCAGCCTGTTTCCTTCAATGGCTAAATGGAGTCATGGCAGACATTTAAATAAAATCTCCCTCTGTGTGTGCAATTATCTCTAGAACTGCAGTGGGGGATGCTTGTCTCTAAGGGCAGCCTTCACAGGTGGGAGTGGTATTTGCGGTCCTGTGAAGCACTTTGGGTTTGGGAAGTAGTTGAATTTGGTCTTGGAATATCTCATTGCGCTCACTTGAAGGAGAACACTTGCCAGGCCGTCTGACTTCTGAGGACAAGTGGTTTTGCACAGATTAGCCCATGCAGGAGATGGCAAGCGCTTTGAGGAGGAAGAACCAAGTATGTCTCTTTACAGAGCCTTGTTCTCCAAGCCCTTCTAAGCCTCATTCTCTGTTACAAAGCCCTGACGTCTATGCCAAGGCAGGGGTTGCAAAGGACAGTTATATGCTCAGTTACTGGGAAATAAACCAGGAGCATCTGATGTCACCAGACACCCACAAAACATGCAATACAGGATTATCAGGTTCGATTTCCACTCCAAAGCCAATAGTAATGCAATGCTGACGAACATCTCCATAGTCCACTCCTCCCCTTTCTCAGATGCTGCTCTATAAATCTAGCCTTAGGACCTAGGAACTAGAAAACACTTCAATTCCATTTATCCCTAATATCTTGTGAAAACTCTTGTGGTCTTTATTAATGCTGTGAAAGGCTGAATGAAGTGGGGAGTCAAAAGGAAATTCACCGTTCTACTCCTGATAAATGTCCTGCTAAGAACTGAAATAAACTAAGGAGGTCACTTCCACAATATTTATTTTTTTTCCCCAAATTCACAGACTGGATTTTTGTTTTTCCCTTTTTTTTTTTTTTTTTAAGGAATGTTTTTATTACAGTGCGAGACATTTCCCATTAGATTTTGCTTCATGTTTTAGTGATTCAAACATCCTTAGTGAAATGTCAGATCTTTTCAGACAGGTTTTATAAATAATCTGTAACTAAATATTTTCAAGACTTTTTTCTTTCCCCAGGAACATAGCCAGAATGGTGAGATAACCTGGAAGAAAGGAGTGCCGTGCAGTAACTTAAAACTTTATGATAGTGTAAAAACAAAAAAAGCCTCAAACAATTAATGTTATACCTGATACTTATTTACAAGTGCACAGAAGCGATTTGAAAGCTGTAAAATCCCTCGCCAGCCTTGTTTAAGCTCACCTTGTGAAAGACACAGATACCAGTCACTCTTATTAGTGGCTGTGCAGCAACCAAGTATTTCAGAGCTTGTTAAATAAGTTGAGTCAGGTCCACAGATGGTGTAAATCAAACTTCTGTAGTTGCTCCAACATATCTGTGGTCACAGAGGGCTCTCCGGAGTCGTTGCACAACTGGTGCCGCCCCAGGGAGCTCTTACATCAGGTGCAAGCTCCATGAGCTGCAGACACGCCAGTCTCCTTCGCCGGTACGGCAGCTCCCCGCCCCGTGTCCCCAGCAGAGGTGCAGGAACAAGGGGCAAAGCTGCCGTGAGCTCTGCCAACCAGCCAGGCTGGCATTTCAGCCCTGCCTGGGGCTGGTCCCTGGCCTCATCTTGCTCTCCTGAAGTCCCTGCTGGAGCTCTTTGGTCCAACCTCATTCTTTCCCATGCCCTTACTGCTGTACTGCTACATTCATGATCATAAAAATTGCATCTTTGCATAGATTTAGCCAACAGTGGAAAAATGATCATTTTTAGGGGAACATAAGGGTAGAGACCAATGACCGGAATGTGTTTCTTCCCACTGGGAAGGGGAGGAGGATCTGGCTGCTGGCAGCAGGTTGCGTTAGCACAATGCTTCGGGATGACTAAATCGCTCAAGGTAAAAGGGTGGTGAAATTTGATTTGAGTTGCTGTCAACTGTGAAAATGCACTTATCGCAGGCTTCTCCCACAGTCATGGAAAGAGCCTGCATCCGAGCTACCAGCAGCACCCAGTACGGCTGCTGCTCTGTCCAGCTCCCAACCCCCATGAGATGGGAGTGACAAGGCTGTGACACTCCAGCCACCCTCTCTCCCACTGAGGTGGAGCCAGAGGCAACTGGATGCAGCCTGTAGCTGGGTCCTTATCTCCCATAGGGCAATGCAAGTCATAAAAACCACCTAACGGGATGTTACAAAAAGCTCTTTCCTGCAACTTCTCTCTTTATGGATAGCTCTGCCTGTATCATCCTCACTCTTGAAGGGCTTCTACCCATCAGCAACTCCCAGCCAAGCTGATCTTTCCTAGAGGCGCCACAGGGAGTGTTTGGTGTTGAAGTGGGACTCACTCACCAGCACACTAATGGGAGGCCACTTCTTGCAGTCAAGAGAGAAGACTCAGGGGGTCCACCTCTGCAAATCTGTAAACCCCTAGTGGCTGCAACTTCAGCCTGCAGCAAGCTGAGCAGACTTGTTTTCAGTTTTCTTTTGAACAGCAGCATCACGGGTGACAGGTCTTGCTGTGCCAGTGCCATCTAGTCATAAATTCAAATCAGAGTCTGACTCTGCATCTTCCCGCATAGATTTTATCTCTCAGGTCGTTCTTTCCCAGCAGTTGAGGGATGAGCAGTTACATGTCTAAACCTGCGGTCACCATTCTGTGGCCAGTTATCAGACATGATACGTCAAGTAGCTGCATGTGATTGAAGAGGACTGTGTACACATGCCTCCTTTTCAGCTGCAGTTTTCTTCAGTCATACTGAACGTGTGAACTCATGAATGATGTTCATGTGAATAATCATCTAGAACAACTAGATGTTTTTTCCAGCTGGCTCACTCAGATCTGCCTCTGCCTTTGCTCCAGGAGCCTCATTTCCCCTTGTTCCCAGTGTGAGCTCTGTCACTTAGCTTTTGCCTGTATTTTAGGTGCATGCCTGAAGTGTCACTGCTTTCTCTAGTGCTTCTGTACAAGGCTGGTCAGAAACGTCACTGGCATCTAACTCAGATTTTTCAGTCCTGACATGACTTTCAAATATACTTTTTTCCTTGCTTTCACACACACCTACCTGGTCCTGATGGTCCAGAGCATGCTGATTTTCTGGGTGTAATTTGGTTTGAAATGCACTAACATAGTTCTGGCCTTTGCTCCGGGCACTGGAGGCTCCTTCACCCACCAGCCTCTTCCACATCCATGTGTGATTTTCAAATAATGCATTAGTTGTTAGCAATATCCTGGGAGGGCTGGTGCTTGTTTGCAAAGCTCCTCTTGGCAAGGGGACAGGGAGCTTGCAGTTGCTGCCAAATAACACAGGCCTCCCAACAATAAAAATACATTGCTTTTTTCACCTCTGGACTCTGATGAAGGTGAGGAGGATGATTTGGCTGCAGCACGTTACATGAACTAGACGCGCATCAGCCACCCAACTGCTGCGGGGTGTCCCCACCCCTCCTGCGAGCATGGCCTGATCGGCCACAAGACCACGGCATGTTTCGTGTCAAATCCATCACTGGTATTTGCATCCAGAGATGTACAAAGCCTGCCAGGATTTTAAGTCTTCAGGCATATTTTTGGCACCAGGAAGCAACGTGAGATTTCACGTCCCACTACTGCAACTGCTTCTAGTGAGCAAGCGTGAGACCTCTGCGGGTCCCCGTAATGTCACGGGTGGCAGGGCCATCTCCAGTGACAGCTGGTGGCCGGCAGCTGCTGCCTGCCCCTCTCTGGGTCATACAGGGTGCCTTGCCCTGCAGGCAGCCCTTGCTCGGAGCCATGGCGAGTGCTTTCCTAGGAAGCACCTCAGCAGCACATAGTGTGTCAAGGCTTCTCTGGAAATATTTCTGCATTGCTTCATGCCCCAAATAATTGCTTAAGCCCCCCTTCCTCCACCGCTCACACGCATTTTAACTCCCGCCCCATCCCCCTTGCCAATTTTCCTCAGGCCTCGCTGTGCAGGGCAGGATTTCGCGTGCTGCAGCATGGTGCTCGCTCCCTCCCACCCCCAGGAGACCTCTCTCCTGCCCCAGCTCCCCCACAGGCAGTGACAGTGGCATTTGGGCCACCATGTCACTGATGGAGCAGCCGACCCCGCAGCCAGGCAGAGAGGCACGCACCACCACAGCCCGCTCCCCCCCGCTCTCTCCTGCTCGCCTCCGGCAGCACTTGCTCTCCCTGTTTTTCCTCACCATCTTTTGCACCAAAGGGCTTAATTTTGGCACAAGACCTTGGGGACAGACAGGCATGGCTGGGGTGTGTGATATGGAGGAGGCACGGCATGGCTGCTGGCAAGCTGAAGAGAGCCAGGGCAAGGACTAAGCCACTGGCCACATAGTTTCAATATGATTTCATACTGTGTAGTCCGTGGTGCAGACCTGTCCTGGGCCAAGTAGCGCTTTTACTGACAGAGCCCAGACACGGGCAGGGGACAGCAGATTGATGAGGCCACCCTTTTCTGGCAACAGGAGGGAACCTCACCATATGGACAGGAGCTGTGCTGAACCACCTGCCCCCAACCCAGAAAGCAGACCCAGGCCTATTTTATTCACTAGTAGTTACAGAGGTGTCCCCAGCTTCCCACTTGATGCCTGTTTGTGTGTCCAGCATGGATATGGGTGCCCACGCAGGTCTGCCCCGCTCCCGGAGCCCAGGGCAGCACCAGCTGATGTTCAGCGCATCTGACACTCCCGTGTCACCCGCTGCTCTCTGCTGCTGCTAACTGTTGTCAAACTACAGCCATTTTAACCTGAAGTGTCCGCTGTGTGTCTGTCTCTAATATTATTTGAGACAAAGCCAGTACTGGTGGAAAGCGTTAGCAGATTCCAAGCGGAGGCTCAGGACGGGGGCTGGAGTGCTCACCCTGGGGAGAGCACATGGTTTTAGCATCACTCCTGTGAGATGTCCTCTGGTTGCTGCTGCAGCTTGGCATGAGACCTGGCCCTCCCTGTGCCCCTGGAAATCCACCAAAATCCAGTCTGCCCCTAGGCCGTTTAAAAGCAGTCCCCAGCTACACAGGACCTGATCTCCTTTGGGGTTTTGTGTTGTTAATGACTGATCTGGCTTCCAGGAATGAGTAAGTGCCAACTGGAGGCTCGCTCTTTGCAGCATTTTGAAAACAGCTATCCCATGTATACTCTCTGGTGAGTGATAAATTGCAAGTTCCTGTGACCATTTTTTCCACAATTTGGGACTTTTTGTGTCTTTTTTTCCCTTTGCTCCCTTATTTTTGTGAAACTGATGGGGAGTTAATTGTATTTTTTGAGTCAGCCAGTGGCTTCACAGCTTATCAGGGGTAACAGTCAGATAAACAACCAGACACAGGTGCCCACGCACACACAGTCGCACGTGACCACATAAGCCATTTCTCTGTGAAACCTGGATGCACAGCAATGACAGCCCGTGATTTTGGCCAGGGGTGGATGTTTGAGACACTGACCCTTGGCCAGGCTGGTGAGATGTCACCCTAGAGAAACGGAGCTGACTTTTCCTTTTGCCCTTAAAAAACCCCAACGACTTGGAAATTGTTCTTCAAAGGCTACTCAGGTGATGACACAAAGTGCAACATTACTCAAACGGGGGAAATTATTTGGGTCCATGGAGGAGGCACCCAGGCCACATGGTCCCTGCTCAGGCCACCCCTGGGCTCTGCCAGGGAGGCGCTTTTGGCCAGAGCTGAGGCTGCACCAACACTCGTTGTGTGTCTGTGCCTGGGACCGGTCCTGACACTGCCCACCCTACATGTGCCTTTTTGTGCCTCTGTTTCTAAAGCTGTAGCAATACTGGTTTGTTGTTTTTTTTACACAAGTGGTTACGAGAATAATTTCACTGCTCTCTGTGGGGCACGTCTGTGCTGGTGGCTGGAGCACCAGAGGACGGCGCAGAGAAATGCTAAGCTGGCAGTCCCTGTTGGATTTAGCAAAATGTGGAAACAAACCTCCATGGTCTTTGCTGGATGACAGCAGGGATGATGCAAATAAGACAGTAAGAGTCATACAACTGCAGTATTGCAAACAATGCTGAAGCAATGTGCTTGCAATGCTTCAATTAAAGTAGCTGTGCTCTATTAATGAATAAAAATAAAACTAGAAAATTCTGATCATACAACTATACAAAGATGAAGACAAAGGTAACATAGATGCGAAAACCTAGAATGTAATAAGAGTTTTAATATTTGTAAGATACTTAACAAGGTGATATTATTATGGCATTTCTATCTAAGCTCTCCCACCGGGATCAATTTGCATGAAGTGGCACAAAGTTAATCTCCAGTTTCTACTGGTTTATCTTCTATGCTCTGCTTAGTGCTTTTTCTATTGAGTTTTAATTCCTTTAAAACAAAGTGCTGCAGCTTCGCTTCTTGGTGTTGCTATAGTGGTTTGCAACTTCTCTTTGTGCTAACATTTCCAAAGTAGCTAACTGGCAGAAGAAATCTAGAGAGGAGGTAAGCAGGTTGAGATGAGAATGATGAAGCTCTGAAATCCCAGCCAACCGGTGTAAAGAATCGGGTGTGCACGTATAACCCTTTGCCATAAATATATATAATCCCTTACCTGTTTTCCCTTATCTTCTTTGTCTCTTAAACCATTGACCAAGTTGGGGCTAAGTTTGAATCTAGCTGCATCTAGGCCTCTCTCTGAGAAGGTGTTTAGAAAGCAATTTATTCCGAACCTTGTGACTCAACAGGAGGACCTTCCTCTACCCTTTTGCATCTCCTGTCCCCACAGAAATCACTCTAAAGCAACTCTCACCTGATTCTGCTTAACATATTTCCTTCATGCAGTAAGTAATAGAGTGAACCTTGCCACTGAACTCCGTTAAGTTGCACTTTTCTTGAAGTGAACTAAACATTGCTTTGCAGCAAGCAGGACTCTCAATCACTCACCTGTGACATACCAATGTTGTAATTAATTCCATCCATCTCATTAGGCAGTGGCATCTTATAAAACAGCAAGTGCAGTCACCTCATCCATGTGTCCCGCTAACAACACTGTCCTGCGGCACCGGCCACAGAGCAGGTGTGCTGGTGTCTGCCCAGGCACCCTGCGCTTTGCTCAGGCAGCCACCTGCTTTAAACATTCACTTATAAAACCTGACGTGAAAGCCCTTGCAAGGACAAATGAGAAAAGGACTATGAAGAGGAGGCATCAGCAGGTCCCACATCTGTGTTTGCATTTAAAAGGCCAGGGGGAGCCAGCGGTGTGCCCCTTAGAGAGGCATGCGGCAATGGCGTTGCCCAAAGTCACCTTTCTCCTTGGCAAGCACGTGCTCAGGCTGGGAGGGCAGCTACACAGCCACGTGCCAGCACTGAGCATATTGGCCACCACGGGGACAGGGCAGCTGGGACACGAGCCTGGTCAATCTGTGGGCATCAGAGCTGCAGGAACACAGGGGAGGAGCTGCAGCGGGGGCTGAGCCCCGGGCGCTGCTGGCTCGGGAGCCCCAGGGTGGCTGCAGGAGCTGGGTGGGATTTCACCCTCAGCAGGTGCACAGAGATCAGCGCTACGGAAGAGCTTACCTATTTTAAAAATATATAATGACCTAGAAGCTGATAAAACTCCAATGTAACTGAAAAGTGTTTTGAAATACCAGGCGGAAAAGGTGACAGCAGCAATATGTCTGAGCCTTAAAAACATCCAGCTGGTGAATCAGCACCAGTGAGGACCAGCACTGAGGTGTGGCTGTAAAGTCAGGAACACATACACTGAAAGCCATTGGACTGCCTGGGTCCTCCTTCTTGATCTTCTTGAAGACACAAGTAACACTGACTTTCCTCCAGTCTCCAGGAACATCTCCTAATTGCCACACACACATATTGAGCTACCTCTTGATTTTTGTGCAACTTCCATCATAGACTAGCAGAAAGCAAAGAGGAAACATCAAGAACATCCATTTTGTTTGGTGTTTGTCACATGCAGAATACCAAGAGAACACTTTCTAAGGCATAGCTGTGAGAAGCTGAAGCTGCAGTGGGTCTCTGCTGTCTTTCCATTACACTGGTCCAAATCCACAGCAAGTCCAGCATCTCTGAGTCGGCATTGAGGAGCAGGTTTCTGAAAGGTGGTCAGTTCCTGGCCATAAGCCAGCCTTCACTGTAGGGCCACAGGAGAAGCAGCCGGCACAGCACTGCGGCCAAGCACCTCTCCATAGCAGGGTGTATCGTGGGGCAAGAGCTATTTTAGGTGCCATCATCAGGTGTGGGTGCTCCCCACACAGAGCCTGTACTGCCCGGGGAAGGGTCCTGTCAATATTGGTAGCTTGACCGTGAGAATCCACAGGAGCACTTTGTTGGCCCCAGCTGTTATGTGGACCAGATCAGCATAAAATGTCATTCCTAAATCCTGCTCACAGACTTGATGTCTGTGCAACCATCTCAGATAAGCAGGTAATTTTCTTTACTGAAGCAAGTGTAAGCCTTAGACAGATAAAGTGATCACAGAAAAAGAATGTCTTATACCAGTTTCGTTTATTTATCCTCCAGCATGGAAAAGGGTTGTAGCAGAACATGCACAACTTTATACCAGTAATTACACCTGTGAGGTTTGCGTTACTTCATCTCTACCACAACATATGAACAAATGGGCACACTTTTCTGTGTAAATACAGAATTATTCTCTATACAGTG
This sequence comes from Columba livia, assembly GCF_036013475.1. Taxonomy (NCBI): domain Eukaryota; kingdom Metazoa; phylum Chordata; class Aves; order Columbiformes; family Columbidae; genus Columba; species Columba livia. The sequence goes on along the minus strand of NC_088603.1, from coordinate 140,487,898 downwards.
TGTAACTGAGAAAGCTGCTTCTTTGCATGGCTTTTTGCTTCACTGCAGTTAGGTTTCTTAGCTAAAGCCAAGAGTCACATGCCATCCTGCTGGGGGAAGCCAGACAGAGGAGATTAGGGTCAAGCCAAGAGGTGACAACTAAGTCTTTCAACTGCATTCATATGTGTCCAGTTTATTCATAACTGGAAATCTCCTAGATTTGGCAAAATAACAAAAGACTTAACAGGATATGTGTAGTTTCAGCCTGGCCTGTCTCTGTTGGAAGGACTTGTTGAAATAATGTCTAGAGGCCTGATTTAGGGGCATTCTGGGGAGGTAGATGTTAAATCCTCGCTACTTTCTAGGTAAAAACGGAGTTATTAAAGGCCTGGATCAGGACAGGAACCTTTATAGAGAAATACAAATGCCGATCCCAGTTTTGAAGTTCACACCCAAAGGGGATGTGGAAACAAATTTCTGAAAGAAGCAAGGCAGCTCTTTATAGACACCTTCCACCTTCAGGACTGCTGAATCCTTCTCCCACTTCCTAATCCGCAAGGAAACTGGCAAAGTAAAGAAAGGAGATTTGCTCAGACACCGAGCAGAGCCCCGGGGGTGCAGCACCTCCAGCATCGCTCTCCGCTGGGGCTACGACAACAGCAGGAGCTGAGGACTCGGAGCAGGACAGACCCTCCGTGTCTCTCTCCCATCTTCTAAGCTGCTCCTCTGATGAGCCCCTTTCTCTCCCCATCCTGCTGCCCAGCCCCATCCCAAAAGAGTGGAGTCTGCACCCAAAATCCCTACAAGCAAGCCCAGCAAATGGTGCTGCATTTCTCTCTGAGTTGCTGATGGTGCCCGGGCGTCGCAGAAGGAGCCCGTTCTGCTAGCTCTGCAGCCAGCTGGGGCTTCACAGAGCAAAACCACAACCTGAAACTGCAAACTGCAACTCTCAGATCATGGAGCCTTCAACTTCAGAAGCAGTACAAGATAGACGTGTTAATTTGTGGTTAAGGCCTGTTTATCTGGAACAGTACTGGAGGATGGCTTGGCCTTTCCTGTAGCACAGCAGCTGGAATTGCCAAAAGAAGGAGGCATTAAAAGTTAATAAAAAGGTTTGAAACACGCTCATTAAAATACTTGGAAAACTTCAGAATTTGGCTTCATACCATGGAGCGAGTATGTGAGAACTTGACTGGGCTTGCCTGCTTCCTTAGCAGACTGTCTTAATACTTAAAAAAAAAAATCACCTGGCACCTGATGCCCTGTTAAAAAGTCCCTATGGTGTCAGATACTGTTGTAATTTGCCCTGGAAATGCATCTGAAGCAAAGGAATATGTGAACACAAGTCCAGAGCTCAAACGGGGGAAATACTGGTTGTTATACAGATTGGTGGATATGGGCAGTATTTTATTTATTTTAACCCTCAGCCCAACGTTTTAGGGGCCGATAACTCTGCCACCCCACTCTGGTTCATCTGGCCTCTGGATGGACAGATGTTGCAGCTACTGCTCCCAGAGCAGGCTCTTTGGATACCACAGTATTGAGTGGCCTGGCCATATCTGGAGCCATTTCAAGGAAAATCTAGCCCTGTATTTGACCTCATTCATTTATTTACTCATCACACTAATTAGGTCAGGCGGAGGAAAGGCCAACAAGACAGGTAGGATGGACTATTTGCATAGCTGCAAGCGGTTTCTATCTGATGGAGTGGAGTGGATTGAACCATAGGTGGGTTGTGGGTCAAGAGGTTGTTTGAGTTTCACATTCATGGGTGCACTCTCCACAGCCGGTGTTTTTGTTACACCGCTCCACAGCTCTGCATCGGCTGCTAGGTCATGAACTGGAGCCTCAAGCTGCTGAGGATCAGGATCACTGTGGTTATGTACCCATGTGGCACCCTGAGGACAAACCCTACAGGGATTTAGTGAAGGCTGCTCACTGTCCATCTCAGCCATGTGGTCTGCCTGAAAATGTGAGCTTTGGTGGTGTTAGAGACTGATTTATCAACAGCTGAAGCCATATTTGATCTAGGATTTAGTTCCAAGGTAAAAACTAAAAGATGCATGAAGAACTTGGGATCCTTTGCCTAATCCCTGTGCCTCCTACCCCACTGTTTCGCTGGGATGCAGAGCCTTTGGCTATCATTCCACTATCACATTTGGGATTATCCTGCAGAGCACAGTATTTATCCAGCCTTCTTCAGAGTGCAATGTCTACCTTGGGACCAGGACATAGTATCAAATTTTACACCTATTGTAGCTTCTACAAGTGAAAGGTGTTGGACCTGGTGGCCTTTGGCCTTTTGCCTAGGTGAGCTCTCAGAGTTTTCAGGTATAACAAACGGAGTTTTACATTTTTTAGGGTAGGGCTTATTTTACCAAAGAAGGTAACTGGTTAGTACTCTTCCTTTTGCCTGGGCTGTATTATGAGTGTATGATTACACAGCACTTCTTCAGCGGTGGATTGCTGTTCCCAGACAGGCTTCCTTTGGGAGCCTGCTGTAGAAGATTAGAGCTACACGTTCCCCATCCTGCAAAATCCGAAGGCAGGACTATGAGGAGGCACAGGACTAGTTCAGAACAGGCAGGATGTGCAAGGGTCACTGGGATCCATGCAACATCATAGAATGCCCTAAGTTGGAAGGGACCCACAAGGATCATCGAGTCCAACTCCTGTCCCTGTATGTGACAACCCCAAAATTCACACCATGTGTCTGCAGGCGTTGTCTAGTTGCTTCTTGAACACTGTCAGGCCTGGGGCTGTGACACCTCCCTGGGAGCCTGGTCCAGTGCTCCACCACCCTCTGGGTGAAGAACCTTTTCCTAAAGTCCAACCCAAACCTCCCCTGGTACATCTTCCTGACATTCCCTTGGGTTATATTGTTGGTCACCAGAGAGAAGGGATCATGTGTAAGGAAATCAGGAGAGAAAAGATTGTCAGCCTCTCCACCCATGTTCTCTGCCCAAAATGACTTCTGCTTGAAGAGCATCACAGTGCTAAGCAGCCAGTACCTTGCTTAGTTTGGGTGACTGAACCCAAAATCTTTGTGGAGGAAGTGCACCTTAGCATCCCTGGATGGCAATGACTATTCTTAGGGCAGTCCTACCTGTAAACACTGCCACAGTCCTCTGCACCCTGGAGGCACATGGTATGAGGTATGACCTGGTCCCAAGGACTGTATGAGGAGGAGATTCCTGGCAAAAACAGGAGCAGCACTCAGCTTCTCCAGACCCTTTCACCCTGTCTCCTTCCTTCACAGGAAGCTCCCTGAAATACTTTGTGGTAGCAAAAGGCCACTGCTGAAGGGATGGGAAGGAGCCCATACAGTGGAAGGTATGCATGTCTTCCTTCTACAACTTTTCTATTATCAGTAGAGAAAAAAGAAATAGCAGATGTATATCTGATGTGTTTACATGAAAACTGCGGTATTTACTGATGCTTTTAAGGTCACATTTTACTCCAGTCAAGCATTGAAAAAATCAGAGAATATCTTGCAGTTAGTTAGCTAAACACCTTTTTCTGCCTTTGGATTGGGTAAGGCAGATAGTCACAATAAACTTTATCTGGAGGACAGTTCAAGGAATTGGCGAGAGAGTCCAAAATCCACTAACTCAAGGTCACGGATCCACTCAAGGAGTCCAGGCTGGCTGGGCCGTGACCATAAATCATATTTGACACTGACTTGGTGACCCATGTAAAATGTGTGAGTCGGCACACAGCTTCCATGGGAGAAGCATCAACTGCCAGCAACAGATACAGGAACTGCTGCTTCTGTGAAGAGGCCCAGACTCCACTGCGCATGGAAAGACAATTTTCCACCTAATCACTAGGAGTTCTTGTCAAAGCATGTGTAGACATAGGAGTGTGGCCTAATCTTTCACCTAAGCCCATCTGGATGGAGCTATAAATCCAAGAAATTGCAGCCCGCAAACACAAGCAGGACACGCTCCAGATGCTCCTGCCCATCACACCAAGCACTAGCAGGGGACATCATGTTGTGGAACTTCCTCTTGGGAGCCTCACAACTTTCTGGAACCACTGTGGGCACCATCACTATGGTATCCAAATATGTCCCAGTGACACAGTGAGACGGGGAATTTTAGAAACGTGAAACTGAGAGACAGCAAAAGTGTATTGCCTAAGGTTTTCTGGCCATCAATGGTTCAGTAAAAAAAAAAGGTCTCTTGAATAGAAGTTCCATGTCTTATGTGCTGAAACACCTTTCCTAGGGAACATGCTCTCAGGCTGAGTAATTGAAACTCCCCACTTGCTCGTTTGGGTGTGAAGAAATTATATGTATGGCAAAGTTGTTCCCACAGTCAGCTCGCAGGTGTATGGCCTCGGTTCATGTAGTCCTTTAGAATGGAAAGCCTGAAGCCAGATTGCACTGTTACATCCCTGTTATGTTCCAGTTCTGTCCACAACACATAAAACCAATGTGAACTAGAGCAAAGTTTATTGGGAGTCTCTAACACAAAAATAGAAGCCTCCTACACTAAACAAAGCAAGTGCTGTGCATGCACTAAGGCATGTGTGAGGGAGACTGCTTGTAAATATTCTCTGTAGTCTGCGTAGGAGTTGTGCGGAGACAGCCTGAAGACCGCCAGCAGCAGAAAAAGGAGATAAATGGGCATTTATTCAGCTGAGCATCTGGGGAGAAGGGTTATAATATGCGCTAGGACAAACTCAGGATTGAAGCTATCAAACTACGCCCTGGCAAACTGAAATAATAAAGGCCTGAGCTTGGCATTGCTGCCTTGTACAGCTCTGTCCCATGAGGCGGGTTTCACAAAGGTGAGAAAGTGTCTCTCATCATATCTTTTTTCTCTTCACTTGGCAGTTTTCTGTGTTTCTTAGCTAAAATCTCAGAGAAAGGAGTCACAAATCTGTGTGTAACAAACTTCCACGAGCTGCAAATACCCTTCCCAGCCAAGAGACCCCAGGAAGTCTTGGAAAAATAATTAAGCTACGTAAACAATATTCTTGACTTTCTCCTAAACTGGTTGATCCCAACCCTGGCCCTGCAGCTGCTCCCTGGGCACAGGTGGGCTCTGCTGCCTGCGCCCACCCAGAGCTTCCTGATTTCAGTAATTTCAGGACAAGAGGTGCTGGAGGCACCTCCTCATCAGGGGCTGCTCCTCGCTGCCTCCCCCACGGCCCCCGACAGCCCCGCCAGCCGCTGCCTCTTCGGCAGGAAATTCTTCCGTGCTGCCTCAGGCAGGTTCATTCTGCTTCCCTACTTATCTGGGGTTTATATTTTCAGCCAAAAAAAGTTAAAGCATAACCAAGAAAGATAGGACAATTGTGGGGGGGGAAGTTAGTTACCTGCATTTTCCCAAAATGTGGTAAATGCAAGCAATTTTTTAATGTGACTTATGGAAATACAACTTCATCCCTTGCTTCTTTTTCCATCCCACCAATACCAGACCCTGCAGTCTCCAGTGCTTTCCCAGAGCCAGAAAACATGTGTTTTTCTCTAGGCTTTTTGAAAAATTGTTCAATAATTCAATTTAACAATTTTCTTTTAAAAAAATCATACAAAAGCCAACATCTAGGATAAAACATTTCAGATTAAAAGCCATATGTTTGATAAGGGATGACTAACCAAAAATAGCATTATTAAGGAGAAATTTCAGGCATCTCTAGACCTTTGTCACCAAAGGATTTTGTGACCAATACAAGGCCCATCTCTCTTAGAACAAGGATTGAATATACATAAGCAAACAGTTTAAATCCACTACATTTATTTTGTTAATTGTAGAAGTTTTATCGCTTCAGGAGACCTGAAAGTTCACAAATATTAATTCTGAACTCATCTCACCAAGTGTCTTCAGTTACATTTCACCTTTGTTACTGCACAGCATGGAAAAGTTGTGGATGCTCCAACCCTGGAAGTATCCATGGCCAGGCTGGATGGGGCTTTGAGCAGCCTGGTCTAGTGGAAGGTGTCCCTGACCATGCAAAAATAGTGTGTCTACATTGGAACCTCAACACCCTTGCACTCATTTTGGATGCCTATACATATAAATACCTGTGCATGCATATGAATGTACACAAAGATACATGCACACACTGGCCAAAATGGGACTTCAGAAGCACCAGTGTGAACGTGTGCAAGAATTGGCATGGAAAAATACACGGCATGTTCTTCTTTCTATTTTTTCAAACATCAGTTTTTCTGCTAGTACGGTATCCCAGTGTCTACTGGGCCATTGTCAGCCCTGCACATGGACACACGTATACATGTATATGTACCCAGGAAACAGCACTGGCTGAAGACTGGGCAGGATTTATGAATCAGTGGCCACGTGGCTCCTCCAGTGACACTGAAGCAGGACATGCATCCTTTCCTCCTTGCTGTTGTGATACTCCCAGGGACTTGGGTGTTTCAGGAAGGGAGGATATTTCTCAAATTTACTCAAGGGCAGTTGTGAGCTTTGACTGATTGCTTGAAACATCGCATCTTCCAAACATGCCCAACTGGAAATAACAGCAGCTCATGAAGAACTAGAGGATGTATGGCTGGATGTATGGCTCTGCCCTGAGCCCTAGCGTCACTTATCTACAAACTCTCATAAACAAATCAAGCTCAATTTAAAACATCTTAGATTGATAACCCTATACTCCTGTTAGGAAGCAGTCCTATGGGGCTCTACGCCTGCTCAGCTGCTGTCTTGATTTTTCCGTGGTCAGCTCTGTCCTTTACCTTTGGTCTTGCCTCATTTCTGTCCAGCCTGTGAAATGCTCGAACCCTTTGATGGGCAGCAGTCACATCCCCCTTCCCCTCGTCCTGCTAGCTGAAACAAGACTGACACTTAAGTCTCCTCTTATAACATAGGCTTTTCTACCCTCTGCTCATTTTTATGCCCTTCTCCACAACTCCAACAAATCCCCTCTGAATGCAGGTGAATGCAGCTTTCTGGACGACACACAAAAGAGCCCTGTACCAGGGCATGAAGCCTGCCCTCGCTCTGCTGGTCAGTCTTTCCTTTAATACACAATAAAACTTGCACTTCCCAGACATTAGTGGCTCATAGTCATGTTGTGACTGATCAATGCAGTGTGATGCAACTTGTGCACCAGATCCCCCCACCAGCACACTCCCAGACCTCTTCTCCCCACAGCAAATGGCCATTTCGGTAGCAAATGGTGCCCAAGAACTGAACATCTTCAACCATACAACAGGCAGCTTAGAGTCCAGAACTATTGTTCCATCCCTGCGCATGGAGAAGGAACTGGGAAAATGCACTACGTTTTTGCAGTGCCTGGCTAGAGCTTCTGCCTCGTTATTAGGGGGAGAAGGGGTATCCCACAGAAACTGGGGAAAAGCAGTGCTCTTGTGGCAGCCTGTCCTCTGGCAAGTGTATTTGTGCAAGGGCAGGCATGGTGTGGTCAGCAAAGGCCTGAGCCACAGCTGTTACTGTCACAACCTAGGAAGCGTAGGGAAGGACAAAGTGTCCCAAGTCGTGGTTGCAGCTGAGCTTGAACTGCCTTGGACTAATACACACAAAAATCTTGCTCCAACCCTGCCTCTATTTCCAGCTGAAGAGCATCTATCTATTAATAGCTGATGGCAGAGCTTCTTGTTAGAAATTCTCAAATCAGGCCCTATGCCCTGCACTATTATGGTTCATGTCATTTCCATTACTGCCCTCCGCTGCTCACTGCTCAAACCAACGAGAATTCTGTGGGTAGCATCTCATGTACCCCATTACTGACAGTACCCAACACTGTATCATCAGTTAATGTCACTGTCTCCTTTTGTCTTCTGGTGCCACAGCTGGGAATGAAACATTAAATAAGGTCTATTCTAAGTCTAGTCCTAGAGGAATTACACTAATAATTGCTTCTGGCATGTTTGTTCTTGTTCCATCATAACCCATCATGATCTTCCTGTCTCTCAGTGCTTTATCTTAAAATTTGTGTTTCTCCACTATAAGAAATAATTTCCTGGTGTTATTTTGACCTCTTAGTGTAGATTGACTACATTTGCCTCGTCTGAAAAGGTCAGTTATCTTACAGAAGAGAGGCACCATATTAATTTGGCATGATCTACCTTGGGCAAATTCATGTTGTATTTCATCCCATTGTCAGTTATCTGTTGTCTCTTTCCTTCAGCAAGGTTTTTATGTCCAGCTGATCCACATATCCAAAGTGTGAGAAGGAAGGAAAAAAGATAAAAGAGTTGAATTCCCTTCTGTACTCTGCTGTGTGTCTGTGACACTGCAGCTGCTGCAGTCCATGCATGCAGCCTAAAACAGAAGGAACAGAACAAGGAGTAAAATCATGAGCTCTCCCATGAAGCTCTCCCATGGAGCATGGACGGTACATCCTTCCTGATAGAACCTGTTGCCTCATGAAACTCAGAGCCTGAGGGGCTTAGTCAAATATCTTAGAGATGAAACGCTTGCAATTATTAAAAGACAATTAAAAGGATTATCTTTCCTCATACTCCATAAACTGTTCCCTAGCTGGGCTAGGAGGACATGAACTCCGCAGTTGAAGAGCAAAACGTGCACAATGTAAATTTAACAACTTCCTCTGTACTGTTTGGCCACTGTCGCAGAGAAGACATCACTGCAGACGAAGCACTGCTCTTCTGCACCACAGCCATGGCTGCATCTTCATTACAACCTTCACGGTGCATTTCCATTGCAGAGACACACTGATTCTGAGGAGCATGGAGGTGTGCAGATACCATTTGCTTTCCACACATTGCATGTGGAAGTAGACAGCGTGAGAAAGTTCTTGTGTAAACACCATGCCAGGCAGGAGTGTGCCTGATGGCACAGGTGGTGGGTTCAGTCAGCGAGGAGGCTCTGTATCAACTTGTTGATGCTTAGGGAAAGGATGGTGCCTATTGATTAGGGCACGTAGGCAGATGAGCTGCAGACACGGAGCAGGGTTTCAGGGTCTGCAGCTCACTGGGAGCGGCTTCCTTGTGAGAATGTGGCTGGCAGATGCACAGATGTGTGTGCAGCCAGCTCTGCAGAACACACAGCACCAGTGCAGCACGGAACGCAGCGGGGCCCCTGGCTCTGCCCCTCGGCACACAGCCACACGTTGGGCACCACAGGGAACTCCAGGATGGCAGGCGCCAGTGGCTGGCACGCCACCAGCCTCCCCCATGCTGGAGGAGCCTGGGGTTGGGTCCTTCAGTAAGGGGTGCTACCCAAACAGCCAAGGCCCGCATGCCCCACAAGCTGGGTAGTGATGCTGTAGATAATAATCATCTTTACCGATGTTTCCACTGCCCAAACCGTGCAGAGATACCTCTTGGAATGCACTTGACCTGAGCCCCAGCCTGCTCTGGCCTTTTTGCCAAAGCCAGCCTGAAAGTCTTGTTCTGGCTGCCAGCCTGTTCCCCGTTCCAGCAGAAGCAGAGGGAGCAGGAGCTGCTGAAGTGGGGTGTGAGGAGGTCTCGGGACACAGCCTGAGATCTTTTCTCTAGTGGACACAAGATCAACCTGCAGAATGGTGGCCTTGGACTCCTGTATCAGGTGAGGATTTTGGTGAGCTAAAGATTCGGATCTTTAACCTAACCTTCGGGCTTTGTTGCTCTGAAGCCAACTTGGCCCTTCTGGAACCGCAAGTTCGAGGCAGTAAGACCTTCACTGGAACATGATGAGTTGTCCTCCCCTCTTCCCACCCCCACGCCAGATCTCCACCACAATTCAGGAAGATACTGCTATATTACAACAATAAGAGGGCAGGCCAGCTGATGGAGCAAGCAGCTCTCATCAAGTGTTTAATAGACTAAAATATGGAAATTGTGGGTATCAGTTTCTTCCCAAGTAGCAAGTGATAGGATGAGAGGAAACAGCCTCAAGTTGTGCCAGGGGAGCTTTAGATTGGATATTGGGAAAAATAGCACTGGAACAGGCTCCCCAGGGAAGTGGCTGAGTCACCATCCTTGGAGGTGTTTAAAAGACATGTAGATGTGGTGTGTATGGACAAGGTTTAGTGGTGGACTTGGCAGTGTTAGGTTGACAGTTGGACTCGATGATCTTACAGGTCTTTTCCAACCTAAATGATTCTGTGGTTCTATAAGAGAGCTGGTGGCCAGCACAGTCTTCTAGCAACTGGACCAGAAAAGCAGAGGACTGGGAAGAGGAACAAGGGAGAAGACAGTTACTCTTTTGCCAAGCATGTCCTACCCCACTCTCTTGTGCAGCCTCCAGGGACGTACAGCCTGTGCAGAGCTTTTTGGGCAGAGGGACGATGTGTTGAGCACCACCACAAGCATCTCCCCTTGCTGCCCAACACGGTCCTGCCAGCCTGTCCACCAGCCTGTACATACTCAGCTCTCCCACCAGCTGCTGGCATGGAGATTTGGAGAAAAGGGACCTCCTGGCTGCTGGTGGAGCCGGGTCCCCTCAGGAAGCAGACCCCCAGGAATGGTGCATCCTTTCACCTCACATGTTGTACGTTTCTTAGTCTCAAGCTACATGTGTATTCTGCAGATGGCAACGTCCTTCCCCAGGGGTCTACAGTGGAACCCAACATGCCTGGGAAAGGCAGTTTAAGCCTGATGAGTTCTTCAAAACCACCCCACATATATTTATCCAGCTGCCATTTCCTAAACTGGCGGGACTTTCTATGAGTGCAAACCCTTCTAACATTCAGTGAACATCAACAATAACAAAAACAAATAAAGAAACCAATTCTTACTTAATCTTTCACGAGCTTGAATTTTACAACTGACTGTCACAAAACAGAGTAGAATCTTTGAGTGCTTTTGATATTGGATAATCCATAAAACTTTTATTTAGAAAGAAAACATAAAACATATTGAGAAGATAATACTGTCCTCCCTGCTGTGAACTTAATGTACTGGCTCCCTCATAGCCAAGTGGTAAAGAAATATAACAGTGATTTTGCCCAAGTACTAGTTTCTCTGTCGCACCTTGTTGAGTAGAGCCAATACATCACTCATAGTGTTCTCTTCAGATAATGTCAAATGACAACAAGGCAGAACATGCAGATTTCAAATAAGGCAGGACAATAATGCTAGGAGAGCTTATAATAAAACAATTGGCTCTGGGTTTCTTTAACAACATTTATCTTTAAACAACTGCACCGAAATCCACCTCAGTTTAACAGCTTTTAAATGAAAGGACACACAGTCCCAAAACTGTTGACATTTTGACTATGGCTTTTAGCAAAACAATGTAAAAATGCATCCATCTCTATAAAGGTTCAACTAAAGTATCTTGAGAGCTCCCTCACTTTGTTTCAATTTGTTCTAGTCCCACAGCAACCAGGACTTAGTCACTCCGTATAAACTATGACTCCTTGGTGCAAGATTTGTAAAAGGAACTTGCCTCAGAAGATACTGCATATGGTAGCAAGGGACGGTACTGTTTTTCTCAACATTTTCACAGCTTGGCATTTCAGAGAAAAAAAGAGCTCATTAAACAGCTAGTTAATACACCATGAATGACCTTGCAAATAAAAAAAAACATAAGAATAAAATTCTCACAAAACTCATATTTACATATGTCAGCTTGGGTAGGTTGAAAAGGGGTGGAAAACAGTGTGGAGTCTCCAAACTCCCAATCCAAATGTCTCTGGCTTTGCCCAGGCAAGCTGTCAGGCTGCCTTCCTAGATAAGAAAGGGTTTTATGACCAGATCTTACTTAGCGAGAAGGCCGGTGTCACGCGATGGCCATCCTGCATGCCAGGGTCCAGCCTATGACCTTCACTTCCGAAGGTGATCCCCAGTCCACACTGACCACAGTTTCTCCCAGTACAGGATTTCATGACATGAAAAATGGAGTTCCACATGTGGAAAAAAAAGCCCTCAGAGAAGAAAACACGGCTGTGGACTGGGGCCAATTGGATCACTCTGGCTTGCTCCCACTGTTTGAGTAAAGAACATGCCCCTCCCAGAATATATCCTGTCCCTGAGAATTTAATGCAGATGAAAACTTCAGTGTGCTCTCAGCTGACATAAATTTGCATAATTTCATGAATCGAACCAGCTAGACCAGGAGTTGATAGAAAACCTAATCTCTGGTTGCTGAAAGCTACGCCTGGGATACTACTTTCACTAGACTTTGTTGAATGAACTAGCATCCTTCTGCCTGACCACCATTACATAAACCATAGAACAGTGTTTTCCCCTGGACATGCTCTTCTGTCTGACCAAAAGGCCACAAAAGACAGAGCTGACAGGAGCCTCAGGAAATCAGCTAGCCCATTGTCTACCCTGAAGTGGGATTAGCTGTAGATTTCTTCCATATCTTTAGATCCCACAGCCTGTGGATATTCCTAGGAGGTTTGTTATTTAATGACTGGGCAGTTTTATCCACAGCAAGACAAAAAGCAGAGGGAATCTGCACCCCTGCAGGTGCAGAGCTCATTTAGAGGCAGCTCCTCACCAAGATCCCACCAGGATGTTGGAGTGGGACTGGGCTGGGAAGTAGCAAGGAGCCCAAACTGCCAACACGGGGATCCACCAGCAGCGTATTTTCACATGTACATAGGCAAGGGTAGCAAACAGGCTCTGGCCGCTGCCATCAGTGATGTTCTGGAAGCCTGGAAGTAGTAGAAGATATCCTGTGTGATTATTTGGGTTCAGCTGATGTGCATGAGTCATGGACTCAACAGTTCTCTGAAGCTGTGGGCCCCAGTACCCTCTGCATGGGAGTTTAATGACTGCTCTCCATTCTTGTGCCTGCTGTAAATTGCTTGTTACTCCAGCTATCACACATCTGTCTCTTAGCTCTCTCCAGACCTTTTTTTTAAATGTGGCAATATGTCCCTGGTGGATTAATTCATTGATTTATCAAGCACAAGTATACGACTGAGATTTATGAAAGTTCATTTCTTCAAGTGAAACAGAATTAATGAATGCAAAGAGTCCTCCAGGGATACTGTTTCTTTGCAGAGAAAATAATCACCACTTTTCATTTGTTCTACCAACGTTTTTACCTTATGCTCAGCTGTGGTTTCCACACCTAAACCAATGCAACGACACCAAACCAAGTATCCTGACCACCCTTATACACCCTGCAGTAACACACCCGTAGTTGAAAAATAGAATCCAGCACTGATGAAAGAGAAACAGAGACAAAAAAGAAGTCCTTCTTGCCATTAGAACCACCAACCATTTGCTTATTAATTTAAGTTCATCAAATCACCCTCCAGTAATTTCTAGCTTAATTTAATCTTGCTTGCCTTTTAACACCAAATTAAAAAGACAGATACCACAATAAGCATAATAAATCAACCAACTTGCAGCAGCATCAAACACATAAACACATCCACAAACCTGAACAGGGAATAACACCTGATGGAAGTTCTCCAGAAGATTATGTTATCTGTCATTTCTGTTGGAACCTCCCTCTAACGTAAATCAGGAGAGAGCATGCATAGACTTGGGCATTGTCCCAATATACACAAGGGCACAACTCATGACCAAAATGTTTCAGAGTCAAATCCTCCTGGAGCATCCAGGTGGAGATGGTATTGTGTGCTCCTCACTGCTCTAAGGGCTTGATAGAGATACGTCGGTGGAATTGCTGTCCTTCAGGATTTCTTCAGGCCAAAGCTGGACACAGGCAGTAATGTGCAGCCTACTAAGGCTCACTGACGACCTGCATCTGCGTGTTTGGTTGAGCATGTACATGCTTGTGAGTGGAAGGGGGAGGCAAAAAAGTCAGAAAACAGCATAAGATCTCAAGACATACATTAATTTTCCCAGCAATTACACAAAGTCTACACTTTTAATTAAAGTTAAATTAAATTAGCTCTAGACCTCTGACCCATGGAAAGAGTCAACAGCTGCCTGATGGGGTAATATCAGAGCAAACAGGGGTTTTCTATTCTCCAAGGGGTCAGCTGTAAGCTGAAGATCTCAGCTGAACCACCACTATGTATTACTTGTAAAGCAGCATACTGCTCTCTCGGTGTTGTAGAAATATAAGGAATATTACCACAGCAGCTTCAGAAAGCTTCAGGGAGTGCCAGACCCTGTTCCTACAGTGTGATATTAATGCCCTGTAAGAGGGGCTCTGACTCTGCACCTCAGCCTTCATGAGAATGCGTGGCAGGATGGGGCGCACGTGGCAAGCTTGAGCAGCCACCTTTCAGCATCCACCACAGGCGGTGCATCCCCTCAGACGGGTGTGCCCAGGGCCACCACAGTGACTGACAGCATCCGAGTTAGGTGGGGCCCTGCCAGGGTCCATGCATTGAGCAAGGATCACAAAGCAAAGCCTGAGATATTCACCCTCTCCTTCCTGCACTTCTTTGCTCTCTTGAGGTTCAAGCAGAGTCTTTTAAAGAAGAGACTTGGCCAAGCTGGGCATTACTTTTCCCAAACTAGCCAAAGGAGAAGGCAGAGATGACCATCAATCACCCCATTATATGGCTGTTTAGTGGCTGGAGAGTATTTGCCCACAAAGTGGAAGACCACGTCTCAGTCCCCGCTCCTCAGCATGATGACAGCCCAGGCTTTCCTCCACCCACCCACAGAAACCCTCAGGCTCTCTCTGTTCCTGCTCCCAAGCTGCCTTCCTGTCTGAACCCAGCTCTGCTTGTGCCACCCCGAGTCCTGGTTGTTTAAGGATATAAATCACACAGAAAACTATTGGTTTGAATGCCTTCAGGCTGAGGAGAGTGGTGGATCCAGGTGCTTCCCAATGCTGAGCAGGAGTGCCAGCCATTATGCTTATTCCCAGTGGCAAGCAGAAGTGCCACCAATAAGGGTGACATTCCTATGATGGCAGCTGCAGTGCTTTGTGGTGAACTCAGAGAAATGCATACAGGCAAACACAGGCTGGAAATGGGTGAATTTCAGGTTCTTCATGCTAAAAGTCCAGATTTTGAGGGAGTTCACATGTGCCTGCTTTCTCAGGGCATTTCCTTCATTTCCTGCATGGCCGGACAACTAGGGAACATAGGTATTTCAAATTCGGGCTTTGCTGAAGAGAAGGTATTTTGGATTGCTTTCTGAAGGTAAGGCACCTACATTTCAGCAAAATCCAGTTTCAAGCACTCTTTCATTGAAAGTTGCTAATAAAACAGTTACCCAAGAGCTTTATGTCGCAATAGCAATAGCGTCTTGGGTTTATTGGGATAGGAGTTAGAAATGGCGTTAAATGGAATTTTACATGAACCCAAGCTAAACATGGGAAGACAAATATTGTCATTCTTCCAGTGTGCTTCAAATCGTGTGTTTCACGCCTGGTTTTAAGCCCTGGAGCTTAGGCATTAAAGACAAAGATGCCCCAGAAGAGTTCAGCAAATCTCTTTTTCTAAAAGGTGGTTCATATAACAACCTAATTTAGCCCTAGTGTAATTCTGCTGCTTCCAAACCCAAGGGGTTTTTTGCTTGCTGCAAAAAAGCTGGGAAAAGACTCAGAAAACAATATGAAAAAAGCCTTTCCATGTCACAGCTCCTCTCTGTGTTAAAGTCTAGGCACATAACACAAGATCTGTGGCGTATTCAGTGTACTGTGGCCCAGGGAACTGAATCTCTCAAGGGATCTCCCAAGATCAAGGCTCAAAACATACTCCATGACCTCGGGAAAAGTACTTCCCTCTTTCTCTGGCTAGGTCTATCATATAAATTAAACCGTGTCAGGGGATGTTCCAGGGCATTGGAATTCAATCCTCTATAAACTGTTGACATAATCCTTGGCATCAGTTTCGCTGAAGCCAACTGGCAGTGTCCCAGACAGTTCCCCACACAGCTCAGGAGTCAGCACAACCCCAGGCCATCCCCAGGAGACCCGCAGAAGGCGTTGGAGGGAACCGCAGTGAACACGCCAGTCAGCCGCTGTGCCCAGCAGCGAGCCCAGGCTTGTTGTGTTGACTAGTACAAACTCAACCCATGCACCTAAAATGGGGATAATGTATCACTCACTTCCTTTGTAAAGCACTTCGGGATTTAAGGATGCAACTACTGTTATAATCCTTGCCGACACACAGCTGAAATACCCAAAAGATTATTTGAAAGTGCTTGCAAGTAAAGGTGTCTTTCCCCCTTCAGAGTACGGGACAGGTAACAGCTGCCAGAAAAACACATCCTATAGGAAGTTCATGCTTACACCTACAGGTAATGCCTGCCACAACAACAGCAAAAGAGAAATAGCACGGTGGGCAAGATTTCTAATTTCCTCCTCTTTTTAAGTGCAAGAGAAAAGACGATTATGCATTGCTCCCCTCCCTGTACGGAGCAGGGTGGCCTTGTCCTTCTCCAGAGATCTTTTGCTTTGGCTGGCACTCTCTACCCACCTGATGGTCCTGCTGTGGCCATAGGAGCCAGGCCACCTGTGTTTGTGTAATGGATGCCAACAGGCCACCTGTGCTTGTGTGATGGATGCGCTTTCAGCACTGGAACAGATTTGAGCCAACCATCCTCTCTTCCAGAAAGGGCTCACCTGGAGAGCACTTGGTTATGCTACAAATCTGCTCTAGAGGAGAGGAAGCCTGGATTTAACGCAAAAGGAATGGAGAGAAGGTAGAAGCAGAGAGAAAGCACTCTCCACTTTTTAGAACCACTGATTTCCCTCATGCTTGCCAAGCATGCTGGAGCTCCTCACCCTGTTTGGCCTGTCACTTGAAAATATTTTGCTTACAGTGCCCCACTGATCCGTCCAGATGCACAAACAACTGGCATCTCCTCCAGCTGCTTTGGACTTCAGCAGAGCTGGGAGCTGGGTTCAAAATACAAGTCATATTTCATCCACGATATTTCAGCCCTCAGTGAAAGGCAGTCACTTACGGAATGGGATGTTGGAGCTTTGTAACAATTAATACTGGCATTAATTACCAGTTTGCACATTCAAGGGCCACACTTTTGGGCAAATGGACACATAAATGATTGCCAACACTGAGCATCTTCTGTTTGCTCACCCTGAAACAGCAGGCTTTTCCATCACCTCCCCACGCTCCTCCTGCCAAACAGAACATACTTGGTTATTCTTGATTTAAATGTGTACAACTTTATCTGTATTGTAGTATTTCTAATGAAAAATGTGTACACAAATTTGCTTACTAATGTAGGCTAACATGCTGCACAGTGTGAGATTGATACATTCAGGCAAAACAATCCTATTTTGGAAACGGGCTATTTCTCAGACTTTTGTTCACAGCACCTTACACATAATTTCCCTCAGAGCTGTTTCCCACACCTCTATGCACACTTGGTGTGCAGGTGCATTACAGCCCACAGCTGGAGCTGTTTCGTAGGTAATGCTTTCCGTGTATAAAACAATACAAAATGGAACTGGTGATAATTACTACAGCAGCTCTTCTTTTTCTAAGATTTTGGAAAAAGCACAATCTCTGACAAAGGGAGGCATTCAGCTGTGCTTTCATCCAGTAAACAGTTGCCTAGGTGTTCACTGGCCCATTTTACAGAGGGGAGGTGTTTGCAAGGGGCTTTCATCCTCAGATTATGCCCTCTGCACAGATGATCATCAGCCACTGCTCTCTCATCTCATTTTGCAATGAAGGAATAAAAATATAGTTGCAGACTTGGAAGGACCAAATTCCAATGAAACATTACTGCTGCAGAGAAGCCAGAAGAGTTCAGTCGGTAGAGAACTGGTTGGCTGGTTGTAGCAGAACTTACTCTGTTATCACACCTCTCTCCTGGTCGCAAAATAAAGGTAAATAATAACCCTACAAAATATTATTTTTGGCAGTAGCTTTGTATTGAAAAATGAAGATGCTTCATTGCTCCCAGTATTTATTAAATTAGATGGATTACTAGCTAGTAGGCTACATTTTTAAAAGCGTTCTTTTGGCCAAGTCCTCCTATCATGAATTGTCCAACTCCGAAACTCTCTTCTGCCTCATTGTTCCCAAACCTGCAACTTTCTACAGCATTTACAAACAGCTGCACTTTTCAGAAAGGCAGAAATACTCTCAAATTTAGCTACATTTTGCAATATCTGCCTCAGACGTTCACAGGACTCCAGACACAGCCTCTCCTACCTTTCAAATGGAATTGCTTTCAACTGACAGAGCTTGAATCTACACCCCTGACTCAGCCCTTTCCACAGCCAAACCACTGCACAGGTACATAAAATATATGGCCAGCTGGCAATAGTTCACTTCTGAAGCTTAACCCTTCGGATTTCTCAAAGGAGAGCAACCCCTGCTTCACACTGTCCAAAGCCTCTTCTGCTCTGGTTTTAATCCTGCATCCACCCCGGGCTTGTCTCCCGAGCGGCCGTGAGCAGAACGGCGGCCCTTGGTACCACCTGCCGGCTCCTGCAGGCTCAAGCTGGGGGTCAAGGAAGACAATTTCGGGAAAGTCATTTATGCACCGAGCAGGAAAAGCACGTGGCAGTGAAGTGGAGTGAAGCGAGTCCTTTATTCAGAGAAAAGCCAGTGAGGTGGGGGCAACTGTGCTGTTAAACAGATACATACTCTGAAGGAGAGAATGGAGGAATATACGCTAAAACCAACTCCACTTTTGTTCTTTGAAAGATCATGGGAAACAAAACCGTGTTTTATTTCATTAAAAAAACCGAGGCATTTGGTCCAAGCCACCCTGTCTTGACAAAGCATGAAGCTTTAAGGGGTGTGACTCGTCGGCGGACACCCCGTGCCCAGCTCCCTGCCGGGGAGGCGGCACAAGACCGCCCGGGGTTCTCGGCTCTCCTCCAGGCGAAGCCATTTCCTCGCATCTCCGAAGCCTCGGCCCCAGGGAGCCCGCGCGGAGCTCGGGAGCCGCCCGTGAGGCGCTCAGGCTCTAGAGGCAGAGAAGGGGGTGTCCGCCGCCGCGGGGCCGCCATGTTGGCCGCGCCGCCCGCTGCCTGCCCTCACGGCCGCCCCCTCGCTCCCCAGCGACCCCCGGGGCTTTCTGCGCGCGGGCGGCCCCGGCCCGGGACGCGAGGCCGAGCGAGCGGCCCCGTTTGCGGCACCGCGTCCGCCTCCGCTGCGCTTTGCAGCCCGCGCGCCCCGCGGCGGCGGGCCCAGCGGCGGCGCAACGCCGCCATCTCGCGGCGGGGAGCGCGGCACGCGCCGCCGGCGGCAAAATGGCCCCGCGGCCGCCTCGGCCGGCCCGGCGAACCGGGACTGCGGGAGCCGAGCTCGGGGGAAAGAACCGCGTCTGGGAGGGAGCCTCGGCTTAGGGGGAACAAGGCTTAGCGGAGAGCGGGAGAAAAGGCTCCGGCAACAAGACAGCCCACAGAGGTCAAGGGCGCCAAAGCGCTTCATGGGCTGCCGGGTTGTGCTTGAGGCGGGGCCGTGAGAGCCACTTGGGAGAGATTTTCTCCCAGGCGACACCAGCGGATCGGCTGCTTTCCCCCCCAAATTAACATCTCCCTGGAAAATGTAGTAAGGTGCATGAATTTTAAAAAGTTGAGGCATTCAGAGTGTTGGTCTCTTCTCCCAAGCATAGGACCAGAGGAAATGGCCTCAAGTTGTGCCAGGGGAGATTCAGGTTGGATATTAGAAAACTTTTCTTCACAGAAAGGGTTGTGAAGCACTGGAACAGGCTGCCCAGGGAAGCCGTGGAGTCACCATCCCTGGAGGTGTTTAAAAGATGTGTAGATGAGGCTCTTACGGACATGGTTTGGTGCCAGGTTTAGATCATGGTTAGACTCTATGATCTTAAGGGTCTCTTCCAACCAAAATGATTCTATGATTCAATGAAACTTCAAAACTATTTAGGCAAATCTACATCTGATGGGAAGAAGGACTTTCTCGCTCTGTGTTGGTTTCATAACAGTGAGATGCATTCTAGTGTTATTTCGGAGCTTGCAGATGTAAGGGTGTAGAGAGAGGGCTGCTCCGCCCCATTTCCCTGCCAAACTTCATTTCTTTGAAGTTTCTCATACCACTTGCCTGCCTCGGGCTGAATTTCAGCTTGAAACTTTCCTAAAAATAGTTCAGCAAGGACCAGAACCCATGCTAAAATAACACAGTCATTTTGTACCATCAAAACACATGAATCAGTGCAAATCAGAGCACCTCCATGCACTGAGGCACGAATTTATCAAGAAGCCAGGGGTGTAACTTTAGCCCAAACTACTAAAACATTAAAAACTGTAGCAAATGTTCTTCTCCATAGGGGCTTTTTAGAATTTGGCAGCTAAAATCCTCGAAGATGCGTTAAATTCCAGTGCAGGACCACCATGGATAAAGGAGACCTGCTTTCCCTGCCAGCGCTGCTTGTGGCTGCTGCAGATCACTCCGGGTGGTTTGTGCGCTTACCTGCCCCACTGGTGGCTCACAGAGTGGCAGTGCTGTGCCGTCAGCTCACGGTCCGTTGCAAACTCCACTCAAGCAGACGTGGGTGTTGTACAGTAAATGTTTCAGTCCCACTTGTGACCCATACGGGTGTAGATATGAGGCTGCATGGTGGGTTTGTTTCCTGTTTGTTCTCTAAAAACCTGGGCAGCTAGTCACAGAAGTTAACAGTAAGGTCAGAAAGCCACGTAAACCACTCCAGAGCATGGAGATTGACTGTGCAACCACGATTGCACCCCTCATGTGTGTGCATTACGGCGCATCTGTACCACAGGCTTCTTGCTTTGGTTGGATGGGGTTGGTGTCTCTGTGGTAGCTCCGTGTCATGATGACAGAAGCCCTGGGCATGTAAAGATGAGTGCCGTAGCAATCCGAGGGACACTGAAGTGACAGAGCCAGGGAGCCATACAGCTCAATGTTATTTGGTGACAGAACCAGGAGCTCAGTGTGCAGCCAGACCACAGTTCTGCCTCTTGATAGCTGCGTGTGACACTTCTGTTCCCTGGCTTGGGAGGCTTCGTATTCTTTGTGTGCATGAGCAGAGCAGGTATTTTTTGCAGTCTGCAAGATGTCGGATGTTTGCAAACCTAAGAACCCAGCATTTTCTGCTGGTGGGGGGAAAAGCACACCTCTAAAATAAAAGAGATCACTGTAATTCGTACAAAATTGCCTTTTATTTTCAGTTTGCAGTGGGCTCTGCTACCGCAACCTCTGACTTGTCCCCCAGGCCATTTGAATTCTGTCAGGGAAGGCAGCTTTCAGGCACTACAAGCACACAGCAGTACAGTCTTAGAAATGTGGGCCAATCCATCCTGCCACTTTTACACAGAGAAATAAAAAGACACCCATGGGGATTTCCCTGCCCAGGCAGTGCGAGGAGCAGCTGCCAGCCCTGCCCTGCACTGTCAGAGCCCTCCATAACCCAGGGCCCAGCTCCATCCTGCCAGCATGTCCATGGCTGCCACCGGCACTCTGCTCCAGACTCCTCTTTTCAGCCTCCCAGCATTTGTATCCACCTCACACCACTTGTGTGTGTCTGCACAGCAAGCAGTTCTCTGGAGCTAACAAGCAGGCAGTTTATAGTTGACAGCACGCTGCTTCCCTGTGCCCAGTCATGCTCTGCTGTCTGCAGCGAGAAGCAGGAAGACACCTGCTGTTAAATCCCATTTTCCTTACTCCTCAAGTGATTCATTTTGAGGATCTTTGACTAAATTTATATCAAAAGAATCCTCCCCTTACAGTCTTCATGACATGCACTTAGTTGTGGATCTTGGTTTTGGTTGTTGTTGGGGTTTGTTTGTTTGTTTTTTAATATTTGTGCTGCATTTTTGGAGTTCACTTGAGATGTATAAGTATCAGAGAGCATTGCTATAGCTCCAGCAGGGAAGCAGCTTATCTAGAGGGACAGGAAAACCACAACTTCTGATTGCCCTGGTTTCTTTCCGAGAGGCTGGAATGCTGAAGCAATGAAAATCAGCTGCTCTTTTTCACTGAAAATCTTACAGGTTTGGGAAGTGACTAAGCTGTGTGTTTGGGGAGACTGCCTTGTATAGATGGATAAGAAGAAAAGAATTTTCAATTTGTGTGAAGTTAGAGATCGACAAACTGAAAATGATAGCACAGCTCTGGAAAACCTTTGGAGTGAGTTCTCAAGAAGGGCCAGCAGGGTGGAGAGGAGACACAGCAGATGATGGAAACATTTGCTTATATAGGTTTGGTTTCTGGGATTGCTTTTTCACATGAACACAGCAAAAAATTTCAAGCCCTGAAACCCAAGCTTTTAGTGAGCTGCAGGTTTTCCTTTATGTACAGCGGTGATGCACATGAAAACACTGCTTGGGTTTCAGGAACAGATTAAGTTGGCTTTGGGAAGGTAGTCCAAATATGCTTCATAGGGCATGTAATGAAGATCAATTCTCTATCTAGAACAAACCAGCAAGCAGAAAATTCCTGTCAGCTGACCAGCTGCCTTTCAGACTAATTCATATAATCATGTTACCCTGCAGTTCCTGTGACAAATCAGTAACATGTTGTGGAGAGAGTGCCTGAGAGTTCCCATTTTGCCTATTCAATAGCACAAGAAATGTCTGTGGGAGTGTCTGGGAGCCCATTTCCACCATAGCCTGAGACTGGCTGGACCACAAGGCTTCCAGAAGAAACTGCTGCTCTAGGGGGTCCCACAGACCAGCTGTCTCAGCAGCGTGAGGCTTTCTGCTTTGCTTCTGTTTCCAGTGAGATTCGGCAATGCTTATGTTTCTGCCAAGGCTCACTGAAAGGAAGGCCTGCGAAGGTTTAGCCTTCAGTTTGAACTGATTTTGTGCTGACGCTTTCTTGGACCCACAGGATATAATTTCTGGTCAGCTGTAGCTTTTCCTGAATGCCAGCACATTTAGCGGTGGCTTCTACATCTCTGAGACACATAGGTTATAATTTCTAGTAAAATAAACTATTTCTTCTTCTTTTTCACAGAACGAATCAGTAAATGACTGGAGCTCCAATGTCAGGCATTGCTGTACAGTGCCTGGATGCCTGAACTGGCAGCAGTGAGGAGTTTCTACCTGCAGGACTCATCTCACCTTCTGCTTCTGCTCTCACCTGTGGCTTGTCCAAATGTGGTACCTCTGGGACAGGAGCTGATTTTTGCTTTGCATTCATCCCACATACACGGCAAAGTGATCCTGCTGCCCAGGCTTAAACAAAAGGGCTTCTGGTTCATTAGCATGTTTGAATAACCCTATGGGAACCTTCAAGCCTAACTGAGGTGAGAGGTGCCACGTTACCAAATAGCCTGCAGGCTCTGTGATGGCTGGTTTATTGGCACAAAATTACAGACTGAGCAGGGCTGATCTGAACCACAGCCTGGTGCTACATATCTGGCAAGGAGGTCTGTGGTGGTCTTTCCAAATTTTCCGATTTGGTGGTTTGACAGGGTTCAGGTTTTTTTGATAAAGTTTCAACCTCAGTTGACAGACCAAACCAAAATAAGGTCAAAGACCAGGAATTATGACTGGAAATTAATGTTGGCAACTCTGAAAAAAATAACCAATTTTGACCTCTGGTTTTTAGTAAAAGCAAGATATTGGATTCTACCTCACATCCCACCAGTAAAGCTAGCAAGAATCAAAATGTATGTAACTCAGACTAGAGATGCAAGTGCATGGATAGGTGCCAGATGCTGAGGTGTTCAGTGTATATCCCCGTGGGATGGAAGCAAGGCTTCAGCTGGGGCGTACATGCTGTCATGTAAATTAGAAGTAGCTATATTCCATCTCCACCGTAAGTGATAAACAAGCCATAGAAGCAGTAAGGTTGAATTACATCATTCTTGAGCACTTTAGTGCTTTGAAAATTGCGTTATTAGCTCAGAAGTTAGCATGCAGGTATTTCTCACTCTCAGCTAGCTGTGCATTTGCTAACTTCTCAGATGTCATGTGAATGCCCTGCTCTCTGTCTCCCCTGCTCTGTCTTTGGCGGCCATATAGGCTGTTCCAAAAATACCACCAAGACAAACACTTTGCTCCAGATGTAAACTGGATTATAACTCCTGCACACTGTCAACGGGCTTCAGTAAGTCTGGAAACCAGCATAAAACACAGGTTTTCCTGAACCACCAAAACTTCGCAGTTTTTATAGTGTGTTATGTTTCTGACAGGAAATCTGGATGAGACGCCAAGTTGGTAGAAAATTCAATACCCCACTATAAAATGTTTATTGTTTGGCTTGTATACCTAAGTGCACCTTCCTGTTGCTAAGTTAACATAATAAAAAAAATCCCACATCTGAGAATCAATCATTCAGCTGCAGACTGCAGTGAAATGACTTTCAATAAACAGCACAAGCACGAGGGAGCCATTCCTGTAAGGGCCTCAGAGCCAGGGAACCTCCCAGTATCTGCTGCAGGACCTCAGCATTTCCTGGTTTCTAGACCTGAACTTTTTGGTAGTTCATCCTTTTAAAGAGTCACCAGACCATTAAAACTATGAAGGACACACCATTTGCCTTCACAGTATAAACTGGGAAGATACAAGCTTGATCCTACCCTAACGGAGCCATAGCAATAATCAAATGACAGACATCAGATTTCTTTTTCCTCTCCCCAAATTTGTGTTTAATAATTTTGAAAAATAGTATAAAATTTATCTATGCATTTGTAAACCGTATATGTGGCTTGGTTTCACAAAACAATCCATCTTCTCATACTAGGTAATGTATTTACACTACAATATTACTAGAACTGTAGGGATGTAAAATATTAGCTTTACAAATATCCTGCCCTCATTCATATTCTATAAAGGCACACTAAAACATCTCTATAATGTAGTTTACAAACATGCCAAACAGTGCCAAACAAGTATATTCCATGGTTAAATGGTCTTATTATTCCATGAGCAGGAACCATGTGATCTTCCTTACATTAAAATAATTCATTTTTATACCTATTTCACTCTTACATTCAAAAGTATTTGCTTGTTTGTAGAATTTTTTTGCTCTTCTGCAAAGCTGCGATGTCTGGCTGGACGGGCTAAAGCTCCACCAGCCTTTGCAGGTGCCCCAGCTCTGGATGGGTTTCAGTCTGGGCGCCTCCAGGAGTTCCCACCTGCTGGTCAGTGTCTGGGCCTTGCTGAAGCGTGTTAGATTGAGGAGCAGCTCCACAATGGCTGTAACTCACGGCTGTGACACTGCCAGCCTGTAGCATGCCTGCTGCTCACAAGAGGTCACCGATGAACCTGCATTTGGTCCTGTCGCAGTCCCTTTCCATGTGTGGCAAACCCCTCATAGAGCACGGCACATTAAGCAATCATCAGCTCAAATGAGGCCCAGGAGTGCGGTAGAGCATCCTGTAGAGACAGAGAGCTTCTGGGAATCTGCGTGTGTGACCTTACACAGCACTCGTCCTTTTCTGGCCAGCGTTGCTCTCGCAAGGACGCTGCACACTCGCTTCTCGGGGGCTGGTGCCAAGCTGCTGGAATTCTGCTGCCGTAACTAATGGACTCGCATAGGAACTTCTGAGTTAAGTTTAACATGTTGCAAAATGCATTTTATTCCCAAATGCACTGGTAAGAATGTCCAGCTGGTCTGGATACACAAGACTTCACAGCACACAGACTACACAGCCAAAGGTTAATAAAACTAAGGTAAAAACTCAGAATCACATTAATTCCTAGAACAGTTCACCAGATGATGTAATTTTCCACCAAATTAGCAGCAGATGAATTATCCAGATTCTGCTGCTTTGTCTAACATAAAACCAGTGCTTGAGGAAAGGAAGAAACCTTTACACATTGTAAGGATGCTCGAGAGCATGGGATTGGGGAGCACTGCCACCTCACGGTTAATCAACCGAGACAACCAAGTGAAGTGGAGAATGCCCCTCTCTAGCACAGACCCACTTATCCAGCAGTCCTTGCCAAGTTCCCTAAATGCTGGCTGTGAGAACGATCAGTCAATACAGAACGTGGAAATCGACTGTGTGCATGCAGTCTGCTGTGTGCTTTTAGAAATCTCTTACGGTGCAATTAGTAGCTGGATAAGGTCCTTTGTGACAATCTAGTCCATTTTCTTGGCACCAAACTGGTACTAATGCCTGTGCAAAAGAGCATGTAGGTAGTTCTGTTCAGCTCTGAGCAAGCAAAAAGCACTCTGCAAATACAGGATGCGATTAAAACCAGAGGGAGTTTTGATGTTGGCTTGGACAGGCACCAAAGGATACCCTTTATGCTAAATTCTCAGTCTGTGGTGGGAAAAAATAGGCCTCCTGGACCTCCTGCTGCCCCCTGCGGGTAAACTCATGTGTATTATAGCTTCTGTCAAAGCCAAAGTCTTTAACTAAACAGTTTTACCTTTATTCCAGGTTGAGCTGCTTCCTCAGGTACTTTGTTAATAGCCTCCTTGGAGTTTAATGTGCCATCTTCAGCCTCACATTGGTAGGACTCCTCAGTTCTGTCTCAGAGTTCATCAGTAGAGAGGTCTATAAATTTGTAAAAGGTTACAGTGCTTTAGGTAAGTGAAAAAGTGAATAGCAGAAGGTGATCGGGTATGTAACACTATCTCTACGTGATGTGTATCTTTTCAGAGGGAACCTGCAGAAGCTGTTCACACAACAAAGGAATACTTCCTTTCCTGCTCTGGCTACACCACAAAATAAAGCTGGGGCGGCTGGCTGGAAAAAAGGTGGAGACACAGGAGTGACCGTAACTGCAGTGGGAGAGAAGACCACAGCGCTCAGTGTGCTCAAATTGAGAGAAGAAATAAAATTATCTACAGCAAGAGTTTTGAAGAACTGGTGTATAAAACTGCTGATCTAGGAAGAGAGATTTTTAAATCTGGGAGTGCTCCCATCTGACAGCAGAACAGTAGGCACCGTACCCATGCTTATTAAAAAGACAAAGACTATCTTGGCAGTCAGAGACTTATCAGTCTTTCTGCAATCGTGGGCAATCTTTAGAACAAATTTTGAAGAAAAGAATAATTAAGACCTGAAGGTAAGTAAAAAAATATGTAGATAAAATGATTGGGGCAAACTCAGCTGCTATCTCTTTTTGATTTTCCAGGTGTAACTCATTTACTTGGATTCTAAGCTGATGAGCTAACTTGCTAAGCCAGGTTGATTTGATCATTTGTGATGATACTGGACTGGACAAGATACCCTTAGAACTGGGTATCAAAGTGAATAAGGAACCAGCACAAGTCTACTTGGGAAAAGAACTACTGAGTGAGAATGAAATTAATACTGGAATGCCTCAAGGTGTTGGGCCTGATCCTCTTAAAGATTTTCATTTATTACCGTGGCACATACTAAGGAAGTTTTGAAGTATTGTCAGCACAGAAGGGGTAGGAATATTAAAAGCACTGCATGTTGCTGGCGACTAAAGCAGTGGAAATAAGGTGGCATCTGCTAGGGCAGAATACAAACCACGTATGAGGGTAAGAGCTACTTGGATGTTAGATGTCAAAACTAAAGCTTCTTATTAAGGCCTCTTTATTAGAAATACAGAAAGAAACACACTTCTGGAAGTTCAGCCCCACTACTTCAGACAAGGATCTGGAGTGAATCACCTATGGGAGGTGTCTCTCTTGTGCGCTCAGGAAGTAGCTGTGAAACCTGCTGGCGGTCAGCTAAAGCTGTGTCAGATCAGCTGGACCTTGAGAAGAGTGTCTGCTGTGAAAAGGCTACCCAGAGCCCTAAGAGTGCTGCAGAGAGGAAGGAATGAGGGTAATAGCTGATCATAGCTGAGCTGTGATGGGATGGCTATGAAAACGTCAAACAGATACTATCTGTATCCAAAGAGATCTTTCTAAAGCAGAGCATTGACATATTCCCAGACACGTATACCCAGAATTCATCTGTGTGCAGTTCAGGGAACCTGTGCTTAAGAGGAACTCAAGACTGCACCATGTGCAGAGAGAGCTGCAAAAGTCAATGTGAGAATAGCAAATGTATTTTGTTAGCATTGCCTAAAGGAACTGGGCTTGTTTAGCCCCACAAAATGAAGGCTGAGGGGCACTCTTGTATTTTTAAATGTATCAGAGCAAAGGAAGAGCTTTAAAAATTCTTAAAATGGTGATGGTAAAAGATCATGGTCTGGTCAACTATAAATTTGGACATAAAATGTAAAGGTCTATAACTATCAGAGCAGTTGGTATTGCCAAGCAACCAGTTTCAAAATATTGCTTGATATGTTTGTAATCCAATGTTTTTCTGGTTTAGGTTTTAGTTCAGATTTCCCTGTCATACATTCTCCAGCATGTCCTCAATACCAGCCTATTAAAGTAGTTTTAATTGTACAGATTATTTTATAATAATAGGTGAGTCTTGTTAAACTGTCAGTCTTGCCTGAGAAATACTTAGCAATGGTTTCCTCCCAGGGGCTCCTGTGCACAAGGGGCAGGACATCAGGAGAGTTCTGGTGCTTGGGCTACATAAATAGCAAGGTGATAGACATTAGCAATCCTTGGTAGGGAACAAACTGGTATTTGTCTTGTGACAACATAAATGTAAGGGTAAACTCCCAGTCCATTTAGACTCTCCTTTACCCTAGCAACCAGGAGAAGCTTTACAAACAAGCCTGTGTTGGAAGCTGAATGAGTGAATGATGCTTCTTGACTGGTTGCAAACATGTTGACTTGCAGCTGTCATGAGGAATCAGCCCCACATCATTAGTCTGGCTGTAGGGTGTAAGAGGGACTGCATATTGTGCTGGCATTTTTACAGCATCCTCGAATGGAAACTTGCAAGTGCAAATGAAGTGTAGGGGAGAACAGAAGCATACTAATAATTTGCTTTAAAGAACTGCAACTGAGTTATTTTCAGGAGCTCTTAAGGATCTTAATTTCAATGGTACAGGTGGTGCCTACTGTTTGATTAAAATGAAACATGCAAACAGATTAGAGCTGTGAATTCAAAGTGGTTGCCGTGGATCAGGAAGTGGGGACTGTGTCTCCTAGCAATAGAGTCCCTTTGATCCTCTCTCTTGTTACAGGGCAAGTCGAGGATTTGCAAAGATAAATAAGATGGAGCCAGACTCTTCT
Source organism: Columba livia (assembly GCF_036013475.1). NCBI lineage: Eukaryota > Metazoa > Chordata > Aves > Columbiformes > Columbidae > Columba > Columba livia. Next base: position 140,459,173 of record NC_088603.1, on the reverse strand, counting down.
CAGTAGCACCCAGTGAAAGGACAAGAAGGAAGCAGCATAGTTTGAAATACAGGAGATTCCACTTAAAGGTAAGAGAAAAACCATTTTAATGTAAGGATAGCTAAACACTGGCACAGGTTGCCCAGGGAGGTTCTGGAGTTTCCATGCTTGGAGATACTCAAAGCCCAACTGTACACCATCCTGAGCCGCCTGCTGTAGCTGACCCTGCCTGAGCAGGCTGTTGGAAACAACCTCCAGAGGTGCCTGCCAACCTGGATTGTTTAATCATTCTGTGAACGACAGTGAAATTCCTAAGTGAGCCAGTTTTTTCTGCAGAGACTCTTGAGACTAGTGTACATTTGACATCAGTTTATTTCTGTTGGTCAAGGAGGGTACATTGCTACCCTGAATCCTGTAGAAAAGAAGAAAAACTCAAATGTTCAGGGACAAGCACAATGGGGCTATGTGGCCCCCCTAAGCAGAAACTTACCTGAATCTGCCGAGGGATCATCTGCTGTCAGCCAGAGTGTTGGGTGGGTACCCAACAGACATTGTACTCACCACCCCCCACACAGGGAGCAAATCACAGTGCGTGATAGGGCTGTTCTGAACCAGCTCGGTGTGTCTCAGAGCTAGTAACAGCCTTTCTCCAGCAGCAAACCAAAGCAACCAGATTTCTCCATCTTATGCAGTGATTACTTCAGCATAAATCAAGTAAGTAGAAAATACAGCAAGTCCAGTTTGGGGACTTTTCTTTCGCTAAAGTTTATTTTGTTTCAGCCTCAAAACTACAGATTCACTTGCCTTTAGCTGAGTGAGTCTGCCTTCCAGGGTAGGAATAGAGGGGTTTTCATCCTTCAGTTCCTGTCCCAGGGATCCCTCCCTGCCCAGTGAGCCTCTGACTGAGTGACTGAGCAGAAGAGTTAGGTCTTCAGGGGAAAACACTACAGACTTTTTCTGAAATTCTGATAGGCTATTGTTTTGCTGTAACTAAAAGTTCTTGCTTGAGGACCAGGTGGCTCTGAAAGGAAAGGAGAGTTGGACAGAATGTGGCAGACCAAATCACTCTGTTCACTGTTGTTTTTCCATCCGTCCTGTTCCCTAAGGACCGTGGACACTTGGGCAAGTGTGTCTGGCCACCTGTAGGATGAAAGTCTGCAGGCTAGGTCATGTAAGAAGGGTACCATAATGCTATTTACATTGCATGTATGGGTCTGTCTATAGGATGTAACACACTTCTGGACCATGAGGCCATATAAATGCTGGGTTCTCACTTTTCAAGTGATGTTCATCGTAGGTCTGTTCTTGACACAAACATCTCTGGTTACATACTTCTGGCACAGTGACAGACCTTGGCCTCTGAGCAGTAGGAGGCCCAAAGTGGAGTTTTCAGAATAATTCTTCATCTTCTCTGCTCCATCATTTTCTGCACAGAAATACAAAAGAACATTCTGCCTGGTACACTCTTGCATGATTTGCAGAAGCTCTCATATATGCCCCTTCTCCAGCCCACACAGCCCAGGCTCTGCTCTTACTCAAGCAAGGAGGAGCGCCCATGGAAAGCTTTGTGTGTCATCTGTAGGTTTCTCTTTGTATAGCTGATGGCTTAATGAGTGCTGTGATAGTGCAGGTTGCTCAGAATTGCTGTTGGGGGCATTATGAGAATGCAGTGAACCTTTGCAACTTTCCTAGAAAGTAGGACAGGAGCAAAGAGGCAGCAAGGAGCAGTTCTGCAAGGCAGTAAGAGGTGTGAGACTCCTCTGCGGGGGCTCTTCCTCACTGACTCATCTGAGAGCTGTACTCCCACTTCTCATTTGAAAGTTAACCTCTACCCTTCCCTTGCCTGTAGTTGTCCCTAACAGTGTGGGCGTCACCTCTGCACCTCTTTCTCTCACAAGCCTGTGTGGGTGGTGCTCACTTTGCACATGAAAACATTGGGGTGTGCTGAGTCCTGCTCTTTTGTTCTGGTATCGGTCACCATTGAATACGCTCATTTATACTGTCAAAAGTGTTTCCAGTATAGCAAACATAAGGATCAAGACTGCTGCTAGGTGAGGTCCTCCTCCTACCATACAGTAGCTAAAAACAGCCAGCAGAGCCACTGGTTGAAGGTCTCTGCTCTGGAGTGCTAGCAACTGCCTTGCTGCTGCTTTTTTAACACCCGTGAGATAGTCTTTCATTACATGTGAAATGAATCCATCAAAAGTGGTGACAGGGCAACACGGATCAAACTGCCAGATGGAGGAAAAAGACATACTTACAAGACTCTTTGCTAATCAAACGGAATGTTTCAGACGGGAGCACACTGACTCACAGGAGGGAGATGCTTTTCTGCTTTTCCTCCATACAGGTGTACTGATAGTGACAACATATTGCCACCCCAGGTGGGTGGCAGATCTCTGAAACACGAAAGGAAGGAGTAAAATGGCCTGGAAATTTGAATTCTGCAATTACTTACCCTTAGGTTAATTCAGTCCTTCATGTTTTCCATTGCCTTCCTCAGGAGTGGAACAAACAGTTTCATAGATCAATCTGATCCTGGCCAAGCCCCGACTTGAGAACAAGTCTGGAGCTACCCAGTATTAATGATCTGGTCCTAAATCCTGACTGCAGGCACACCAGTTGCAGGGAGAGCCTTGGTGTAAAGCATGAACCCATGTGAATCTGTCATCTCTTGGAAAGTTCCTGAATGGTGCTGAGCCTTTGTGGACCAAATCCTGTAGGAAGCAGGGATTCAAGGCATCTCTGGAATTACAAATTCCTGCTTCTTAACCCAAGGCCATTTGCTGTTAGAACGGGCGCGCAGGGCACTGGTAACAACTCAGCCCTTCACTCCTGCACAAACAGGATGTGGCAACACACCCAGTGAGATTTAACAACAGCTCACCTGAAAAATGACTCGACAGATCAGCATTTTGAGGAGTGAGTGGAAATTTTCTGTTCCCAAGACAACAGCTCTAAGCAAGGCTGAAAGGAGATGTATTCTATTATTGTGGAAATGCAGTATAGTCTGCAGCACCCAGGATGGAGTCAGGCTGATGCCAGCACTACAGTCAAGGCTGACTTAATGGTAGTTTAGTATCCTTCACTATTGTTGTTGCTGCTGCTGTTTCTTCACCCTGGCAGGGATGTTCCAGCCCAGTTCATCTCAGGCCGGTGTGACACCCCCAAGGGTGAGCTCCTTTCACTGCAAGAAGTGGTGTCACATGTAAAGACCAAGATCAGAGCTGCGTTATCCAGCATGATAAATACACAAAAACTCAATGGTAAATGGAGAGCTATTTCTGTCCACAAATGTTTCATGGGTGTTTTCTCTAAACTAAAAATCAAAGGCATGATGCTCAAGAAAGATCTGCTTGTTTTAGGCGCTGGAGAAATTATGCAGCAACAATTAGCCTTTATGCAAAGATTAATCCTTAAGCAGGGAGGTATGGGTCTCTTTTAACACTGCCTGACTTTTCCACAGGAGGTTTTATATTTATAAGTGACTGTTCCTGCTCACACACAAAACTTCTGTCTCTTCATCTGCATCCCTGGGGACTTCTGAACTTGTCATCAACCTGATCTCCCAGCCAGAGGAACACTTCCCCACTGTGCAATGAAAATTTAGCAGCTTGTCCTTCAGCATGTTTCAACAACTCAGAGATTATTAACTCATCTTTCAAGTGATTAATACCCCTGGGTGTTTGAGAGGCATAACTCTGGTACTTGTGAGATGCTTGAAGGCCCTGAAAAAGAAGGCAGAAGGGGAATGCCAAGTGTGATGGCTTGGGTTGAGAGGCAGACTGACCCTGCTCCTGCTCAAGTCCCATACCTGCTCCACTTGGGTCCCATTTTGGCTGGCGTCTGGAGGCCCCACAGCACAAAGAGGGAACAGCCCTTTCTAGTCCCTTCCTTTGTACAACAATCCAGATCTGCGGGTTCTCAAGGGAGTACATCTGTGAATAAGCCATTTCACTTAGTGTTGCCTAATTATAGCCATGTTGACAGCCACAGTTGTAACTCTTCTGCTAAGAGATTTTTAGTATTCATCAGTATGCTCCTCATTGGTGGCTGCAGAGTACCTGTCAGTCATGATAATTGCTAACATGTTTTAACTTGCCTCGGAAGCATTCCTAGGATTTATGGCTGTGCTGTGAGTCGGCACAGGCCTCATTATTCCAGCTTTGCCTTCTACTATGACAGAGGTATGGCAGAAATGCAGCATATATAAAGTCATCCTGGTCTGTCTCTAAGACAATTGATGTGCTGAGAAAATGCATGACTGTGATGCATACATGTTTGTGCCACAATGAATGCCAGCAGCACCTTCACATTAAATCACTCCTGGAATTGCTGTTGTGGCTCTGCCTCTGTTTTGAGCACACACGCACTGATAGGTGAATAATTTTCCAGGAGAGCTGGTCTGTCTGTCCTTGCACACAGGGCTGAGGCAGCTAATAGAGCTGCCGCATTCAAATAGGGTCAGGCCAAGCAAAAAAGAGAATGGGAGCACAAAGGATAAAGACCACATTTCACGGCTAGCTAGGCATGGGTCCAGTGCTTTTGTCCAAAAGTTCTCGTGTTGTGTCCCTAAGCTGACCCTGACGGCCTTGCAGAAAGCAAACCTGCTTCAGAAGATTGTCATGCCCCCCCCATTACAGGAGGTGATGTCTACAACACTGCTTTGTTGGAATGCACTTGTGCCAGTAAAGAGCACCCAGGTCATGCAAAACACGGAGCAAGAGTAGCATGAGCACAATAGTTTGTGTTCTAATAATGGGCTTATGTCCTAATCATGAAGTTGGAAATGAAGCAACATTCCCTCTGTCCTGCTGCTGTGTCCCACAAGGCAAACACAGACCATACTTCAGCCCAGCCTGCAGTCCAGGACTCCACCACAGCACGTCCAACAAGCCACCCCAGAGACTCTGCCACCTGCGTGCTGCTCCCACAAGCCTCCCCCTCCACTCCCCACCCAGCTTTCTGCCTCCCACAGGTACCAGGCAGCTTTCAGAATCATGCTGAACATGAATGAAGCTTCCCAGCTTGGCCCAGTAAAACCCCTTCCCTGTTTTGTCTCTGATTTCTGCACCTCCGTAGTGCTGAGCCCCAGCTGGCAGCCTGGGAAATGCAGTGTCCCTGAACATTTATGTGTCCCCACATCTGGCAGAAGAAGGGGATTTCACATGCAGTTCCTCAGCTCTGCTGTGCTGCGGCTCTCAGGAGAGTTCCCAAAGTATGCACCATATATTGCTTTTCAGCATGCAGCAGTTTCAGTTGTCTCACGGCTCGGAAGCCTGTCACCCTATGTCCATCCCAACCAGAGCGGGGTTTCCTTGCACACATGGCTCCAGGACCTGGGCAGTGCCCCAGGCTCCTCAGCTTAGACACAGCGATTCCAAGGAGGCAGCAATGGGTGTGTCATGGAGTTGTTCTAGAGGGCTGGGCAGAGGGAGAGTAGAGGGTTGTGAGCGGCCCCGGTGCTGTCATTCTTACCAGATCGTGACATACCTCTGCCAGCATGAGTCCATTGCGGGAGTACCCGGGCCAGAATCCCCGTGGAGAGCAGTCCCAAAGTCCAAAGCACTGTTGCCAGTAAGAATGTCTGAGTTTAGAAGAGGTTCAGTGACTGTGCTATATTATAAACATGCTCATAATTATTTTGGGTAAGTGTCGAAGCAGTGAGAATCTACGTGTTTCCCGCAGGAGGCAGCTGCTCCTGCAGCACCGCTCTGGCTTCTAATGCTTTTGTTTTAACTTGGAGACCCATCACACTATCAGTTCTGCTACTAGTCCTTGAATCCAAATAATCTCTCTTCCATCAAATAGGAACTTTAACTTGATGAACAGACGGATGTTTCATAATGTGACCTTTCCTGAGGTGAAACACTGAGTGGGTGTGTTATTTATTGGTTTTCAATTTTTTCACAGACAGACATGTCTATTCCATCAGGAAATTTAAACAAGAAGATGTTTAAAAATTCATTTAAGTGCAAATGCAGTCCTTACCACTGTAGTAATTCTTTCTCTTAACTACACATTAAAGACCAAGATGTGGTTGTGCTGGAGGATAAATGATAGCTTGTCTGCGACAGGACTGACAGCTTGTAGCTACCCATTGCTGGCTGCAGGTGCAGCTTAAATGGTCTCCAGCCCTTTCCTGGGGCTCACTTGCCATCCGTCTGCTCACTGAAACGGGACTGCACTGCCCTCCAAGTGTGGAGCAGCCGCCTCACCCAGCAGCTCAGCTCATGTTCTTTGCAGGGGATGGCATCAAGGTGCTTGGAGTGGCTCCAGTTGCCCCAGCTGACATGGCAGGGGCCTCGTTAGACCTGGCAGACCCTTGTGCAGGGGTGCGGACAGGGGAAAGGCTCTTTGTTTTGGAAGCATTGCCCATCTCTCCCTCCAGGGGAGGAGCAGAGGTCGCTCAGGAATTTACATCCAAATTTCTGTCTTCTGGCTCCTAAAGATCTCGGTAACCCAGTGTGGCTAATTCATGTGGTTCTCTTCTTCAAGATAGTGTCAACAGACCAATGTAGATTAAATTCCTGCAAACTTGTTGAACAAGAATTCCAAAAGATGCAAGAAAAAAAAAAAAAACAACTAGTGGATTATGGCAAAGTAGAAGCTCAGAAATTAGCTCATTTGATTAAAAATAGTGCATTATATGCCCTAATGAATCCTTTAGAACTAGAAAAATGTGCATGAATAATGTAAATAAGAACAGCTTTTTGAACTACATCTTTGCAGGAAAATCAGTCCCAACAGCTTGTTGGATTTGCCTCTTCTGGCTATTTGCGATGGTGACTTAGAAACTCTTCCTGATTGACTGTTCAGTCAAGTAAAAAGAAAAAACCACTGTGGGCTCTTATATGTTCTGTCATAAAAACTGACAGTGCCTGGTCCTAACACAATGCATTATTCTCCTGTGCCAAGCCCAGGCCAGGCCCACATAGACTTTGCTCCTGAGCTTTGGCTGCCAACACCATTCTCTGATTTACACTGTGTGACACAGAATCACTAATGTGTTGAGCAAGTTTAAATTCTGTTATAATCAGAGTAATCAGTAACAAAGGATAAGAATAGTAAGTAAAAACTGCAGCCCAGTGATAAAAATAGTCTGGCTGAAGCACTGATGCTGGAAGACAGCAGAGCTTGGGGCTGCAAGACTAGGACCTCAGAGTCCTCCACCTCCTGCATACGCTTTTACACTCTCTGCATAAGGTGCCATTTAACAACCCACGCTGTGTGAAACGGTTTCTACACCAGTGGAAGGATTTTTTTGTGAGCCTCTAGACCCTAGAAGAAAGGCAGATTTGACAGTGTTCACACAGCAGGCATTACAATCTGGATCCCCACATAGTTTTTGGCCCATGTCATAGCCCACGTGTAGGCATCCAGGCTGTGAGTCTGACCGGCTCCAGCATAGCTTTCTTGCACCCACATCCTCTCCTTCTCCCTTGACAAGAGCCACCCTGATGCCTGCTGGCAGCAGGGTGAGCCCAGGTCCTGCGCCAGGGAGCAGCGAGCCCCTCTGGGCGCCTGCAGCCCAGCACGCCGGGACAGGGTCAGCGTTCACCACCAGTGTTCTGCCCCACTCCCTCAAAGCCCTCTCAGAGGCACCAGCGGCACTCTGAGAATGAAGCACTGGCCCCTTGTGCTCCCAGAACCCACAACACAGCCCTTGTCTTCGTGGCACAGCCACATGCTGCTCTTTGGGCACATCAGTTGGCAGAAGCCAAGGGTGCTGTGCAGGGGACATCTCCGGGGCATGGGCAGGAGTGTCTGGCTCTGCCACCACACTGCAAGTGAAACACAGGTAGCAGGGCATGGAAGACATAGAGACTTCCAGTCCTTTCCAGCCCTTTCCAGTCTTTTCCAGTTATTTCCCCAACTCTTAGCATGGGTGTACAGGAAACTAAGAAGTTAAGCATCTTGCTCTGCTATTTTTCCTCTCTTGCAACCCTGGTGAGAGTGAGTGAGTATAATGCCCATGATATACTCTTATTACCATAGTAACTCAGCCAGGAGCTGATGATTGCACAAGGAGATGCTGAAAGGGAAAGACTGCCTAAGGAAGAAATCAGCTCTCTGCTACCTGGGTGCATCGTCCTTATCTGCACTACATGCTCTTTTGAAGACAGTGGGATTCCTCTGGCACACAGTGAGAGCAAATTACAGCTTAGGTCTAGGTCTGTGCTTGCAAGGCAATTTTCCCAAAGGATCCAACCATTTTATGTCTAAATGAAAAATAATCAGCCCCTTATTAAAAGAGGCTGATTTTCATCATGGCTCTGCACTGCCCTCTGCATTTCTGCCATTGCCTCTGAAGCAACCACACGGGGTGCAGCCTAAGCTGTGCCACCTGCAAGAACATAGGCATGTCTGCAGCTCTTCATAATGGCAGCTGCTCAATGCAAAGAGGAGGTCAATGTTAATGTTTCAGCTGAGTGAGAGCGGCTGGAGCCTCCATGCACAGGAGAATCACAAAATCGTTTTGGTTGGAAAAGACCCTCGAGAGCACTGTCTCTAAACCATGTCCATAAGAGCCTCATCTACACATCTTTTAAACACCTTCAGGGATGGTGACTCCACCACTTCCCTGGGCAGCTTGTTCCAGTGCCCTTGGCTGCACAGTGTCCACCCTCAGAAATCTCTGCTCCAGCTGCAGTGCTGGGTGGGAAAAAGCCTTTGGCCGGACTGTGGCAATGACAGCCCCTTGCCCCAGGGTATACCATCTACCTCAAAACCTCGCCACAGCAGCTAACATCTCCTGTGTTTGCCTTCACAGTGCCTCATCGGGCATTAAATTGCTGTGACACCCACCAGCCAGGCCAGCAAGGACTGAAATATAAAGAAGCCAACCAGATACAAGGGCCATCAAGGGGACACGTAGCATGGCAAGGATTTGAAAGCTCATGTCTCAGGTGAATATAGTATGAGTTTGTGGGTGATCTCAGTGTCATCCTGAGATAAAAGGATAAAAGAGGACTAATCCAGGTTCATGGAGTTTTGTTCATCTTTTTTTTCTCAGCTTTGCCTGTTGTGTAGTAAGTCTTATAACAACATTAAAATTGCTGTTCTTCTAACATTCACCACTCTTATTCAGGAGCATAAAATTTCTGCTCAGTATCCAAGGAGTGAGAGAGATGCATAGGAGCAGGATGACACTATTTTGGCAGTCACAAACACCAGGACTCTGTGAAGGTGACATTAGGTAGTGACCAGCCTTTGAACTCCATCCTTCCCAGCAGGCTGGGGCACCTCCTTTGCTAACACAGGAAGAAACATGATCATCACTGACATTACACCATGGTGGAAAGAAGCAAAGTCCTGCCACACAGTCCTGTCTAGTTGCATAAAATGTTTCAGAAATATTTTCATAACTTTTCCACCAACTACTGTTAACAGCTACAAGGGCCAAGCTCGATTACACAAGGTTTCCTCTTAACATTTCTGGTTAGAAATAGCTCAAGCCCCTCTCTACCCCCAGCTAGAAACCTGCAAAAGGGAAACTTTCTCTCTCCAGCAAGTTTCTCTTGAGTCCCGAAGCTTCACAGAAAACAAAAATGTATTGTGGAGGGGAACTGGAGCATTCATCTGCAAACAAACAAAACATAACTCGTGTAACTGAGGTAGATATGTATATATATGTGTATATATGTGTGTATATATCTGCTTATGTGTGCATTTAAATCCTGAGACATCGCTCCCCTCCCCTGCTGCTGTGCATAACAACCCTCTGTCCTCCTGGGGCTTGAGGTAGCAAGGCTGCCTGTGCTTCTGTCCCCACCTCATGCTTCCCACTGTGTTTGGCTGACAAAATGCCAGTGCCCAGAAAGGCATCTGTTGATATTAACAACCCATTCAAGCAGAATAACCAAAATGCTTCACTGGGAGACCAGAAGCAAGCATAAAAGAATCCTGCTGCCCTGTTGCTGCCCAGAGAAGCTGCGGATGCTCCATCCCTGGAAGTGTTCAAGGTCAGGCTGGATGGGACTTTGAGCAACCTGGTCAAGTGGAAGGTGTCCCTGCTCATTGCAGGGGGGTTGGAATTAGATGATCTTTAAGGTTCCTTCCAACCCAAACCATTATATGGACTCAGTCAGATAAAGACACAAAACTTTTGCTTGCGTATAGCTTGCTGAAATGAAGAAAGAAATAGTGTTAGTCTGGTCTGTGCTCAGGTCAGGAGCTCCTGACAAAGATCTTTGTTTCATTTACCTTCCTCTCCAACAGACACAGGCCTCTTGCCATTCTCCTGGACTCTCTACCTTTTTTTTTTTTAAACATTCCCTGAATCTTGAAGGCCTTCACCTCCACTGCAAAGGGGATTTGTTTCATACAGATCATCAAGATGACCAAACCCTGCATAGAGCTCAGCTTACACAATTCCTACTGGGTGTAAAACATCGTCTCTGCATGCTTATTGCTCATGTGTGAAAATCAGTGGTGAGTCATTGACCTACAGCAGTCAGGAGGTGGAGGCAGGGCAGAGTAGAAACTCCTGAAGGCTTTCATATCAAAATCTTAGGGGAAAATAGCCGTCTCCTAAGTAAATGTGGCAGTGAAGGGAACTCTTGCCCTTTGGCAATACAGTTCCCGTGATGAAAGATCAGTCACTACTGCTAGGACATCTGGCATTTGACCCCCAGACAATATTAGACTTGGACAATTAACTTTGAAAGCTAATGCCATATTTTATTCACTCTTCTCTTGAGGAATGAATTGGAAAGTACTTGGGAGAATGCCTCTGTTTCTAATCTCAGGCTGATACATGAATCCAAAAGGTCTTGCTGCCAGCATTTGAGTTACCAGGGATGGAGCCAGGCTGACCGGCCAGTTCACACCTCCCTTCCTACTGGGTCAGACACCAGCAAGTGCTGAGTATGTCCAAACCACCAGCGCACTTGCACCCTTCTCTTCCCTGAAATCTCTTTACAACAGGAGAAAAGCGGAGTCTCTACCCTCCTTTTAAAACACTAATGGAAATAGAAAATTAGGTCAGAGACAATGCTACGGCTTTGTATGCGACAGTCTGCACTTAAGGAAACAGACTGGAAAGAGTCCAGGGCAGACAAAAGATGAAGAGGAGAAGAAAGTGGAGATAAAAGTCAGTGGAGCAGCTGGAGCTTGTGCTAACACTCGGGGAGATTCTGCAGCTAATGATGAGATGAGTGTACAAAAAGATTTGAAAGTGGAAAGCCAAACTGGGAAGCCAGATGAAAAGGTGGAAAAGGCAGGTACTGAAGTGTGTATGGTCATGGAAGAGAGGCTGGAGAGAGCAAGAAAGTGGGAACAGCAGAACAGAAAGGTTTCCTGAAAGGAGAGACATCTGTCATCTACTTTGCCAGGCTCAAAGGAAACCAAAAGGAGTCAGCAGCATTTCAGCCCTCTCTGCAGCAGGTGGCTTGCAGGCTCCATCCCCAGCCGGAGCTCTGGGGAGTCACAATTAAATGCAGTGAAGTGGAATAAGATAGGCTGGGGCACTGCAGCATGGCAGTGCTGGACGCCTGGAAGGCAATCTCTAAATCCGCCTGGGAGTTGTTCCTCTGATCTGCAAGGAAAATTGTGCTCACAGTCCTGCTAAGAGCCAATAAAAGAGAAAGAATTTGCAAGTTTACTACTTGGTGGTAAAACGTGGAATTCTGTAGTTGCAGGGGAAGGAGCCCTGCAGCAGATCTGCGACCTCACACCTTCCTGGCTCTCTCCAGAGGTCATGGCACCATTGCTGTCCAGGGTAGTCTTCTTAGGAGCCATCATACTTAACAAGTGTGAGAACTCTGCAGTCTTGCACAGCTGTTTGCAGGCAGTTTTCTGAGGAGCAGAGGGAACTGAGGGAGCGGTGCGTGCTTTGTCTTCAGCAAGGCCATCTTAGTCTCAGCTGTGTGGAACTGGGTACTTAAGCACTCACAGCCTCTCCTCGCACTGTCAGCTCAGTTGGTTATCTTACGCTCTCTGCTCCAGCCCCACAGGAGAGGGAAACCCAGCCCCTGACATCTCGCCTGGCACAGCGATACAAGCACAGCTGCCTCCAGCACATGTGCTGGGATCCTCAAAGGGCCTGTTTTCATTAAAGCCAGCAGCAACCTGCCTTTGGGCCAGACTCTGAGCTTCCTTATCTCATCCCATGTGGAGATGGAGCAGCAGGAAAGGTGTGAGCCAAGCACGCCTGCCACTGGGGAGCCAGGAACCTGAACCCCAGCTCTTCCTTGTAGGCTCCACGGCTCTGCAAACATGGAACACCTCCTGGACCAGGGAGTCCAGAACATCCAGTGGTGGCTTTGCTGTCACCAGGGAGAGACAGGGAGAGTGAAGAGAAGTTCAGCTCTTAAGGCTGGATGTCTCCTAGTTGTCAAATCCACGCAGAGCCTGTACCACACCCTGCCAAAGCGAGCAACCTGTTTGTCACAGCACATGGGCCATGAGGAACCAGGCACTCACTAGTTGGGGACTTCCCATTTCAGCCTGGGATGCTGCTGCCCACTCTCCATCAGAAATCAAGGAGTTAAAGATTACTGCCTTGTCTGTGTACTGGCACCATTCACTGATGCTCCAAAACTTCCCACATACATATAAAAGCAGTCCAAATCCAAGGCTTCAGCAATATGAGTGATGGGAGCTTGGCAGTATGTTTAAGCACCCTCCTGAGCTAACCTTACATGAGCAACTGCTCCTGAGGATCCAGTAGCCAAGTATCCAACATGAATATGCTGCATTAGTTGCATTTGCTTTTGTTTCTATTAGACAAATATTTCTGTTTGTCTCATTACACAACAGCACCAACAAAACAGCAAAGTAGGTTTTGCAAGCTGCTATTTAGTTGCTTCACGGCGGTAAAGACTAGTTATGCCAGTCTTGGGAAGTCGACCTACATCCTTTCAGCTGTTATTATCTTGTCAACTGGGCCAACCTCATGCTAGCTAGTTCTTGCTCTGTCTTGTTTCAGTCAGTTAGTACAGTGTCTCTCTTTTCAAGGATTCACGTTTCATTTGCATAAGAGCATCAATGGAGTAATTTCAGAAATAAACGCCCAGCTTAACTCTGCTATAGCCTTAGGAAAAGTTCTCTCCACTACAAAGGCGTCTTGGCATTTCTCTTCTACTGCCTCACAAAGGCACACGCGAGAGAGGTCAAGCTCCTCTTTGTGCTGCTTTCAGAAATGGTAGCTTTGACAAATAGAAAACATAGCCAGTGTTTCCTGTCTGTCTTACGTTAAACTCACAAATCATCTTTTCTAGAGGGACCAAAGAAGAGTAAGACCAGAGCAGGCAGGCCAGATAATCTTACGGCTGGCAAACATCTGGACTTTGCATTCAATGACAGGGTGGTTACCACATGTGGCTGGGGGCAGCGTCGTGTTCAGGACTTTGTTTCTGGGGTCTTTGCACATTTAACCTGAGGCAATGATGGTATTTAGAAAAAAAAAACAAAAACGGAAGTGGAAAATCCCATCTCCCTGTGCAGGGCTCAGAGCCTTATGTCTGGGGTGCAGGACAAATCTTCCTTTTTTTGTTCCCTGGGATTTTTGCTTCCATGGCCACACTGTAGTGTGTTCCCAGTTCCAGGGAGAAAAGAGCAGAAAATCTTTGTTTACCATTGAAATAGCCTACAGCTTGGTGGTTTCTGCAAGGAGGTGGTGGGTGTGTGCTCGGGCCCCTCCAGCTGAGCAGATATTCCAAGCGCCAGACACTACCCTGCAGCACGCAGGAAAGCCAGTCTCTGTTCTATCCCATCCTTCATACTCACTTTCCCTTTTGCTGTGAGCTGCGCAGAAAAATTGTGCTTTGTCAAGGTTAATAAGATATTTATTCTAAATTTGATCTCTCCATTTAAAGCTTAATTACTGCCCTAGAAAGCTCCAGTCTATGGAAATCAGCATCTTTGTGTAACAGAAACACAGAGCCCTCAGCTATTTCACACTACATGAAAGGCGCGCCATGTCAGTTCATGTTATAAGGTAGCTCCGTCTTCTGTGAGTCAGTCAATCATAGGTTTTCCTCAAGCGCTCTCGACTCCTCACTCTCATCCTCCTCCTTCCTTGCTGCTCCCTTTCAAGCCTCTCTCCTCCCTCACTTCCTGACACCCCTGTGAGGCCACTGTGGTGGGGTGCATAGTCTCCAAGCCTAGGAGATCCATCAGCTTCTTGGGGAAAGGTTTCCTTTCCACGAAGGCACTTCTCTGTCTGGTTGACAATTCACAGAATCACAGAATGTCAGGCATTGGAAGGGACCTCAAAAGGTCATCAAGCCAAATCCCCCTGCTGGAGCAGGAACACCTAGATAAGGTTACACAGGAATGTGTCCAGATTAGGAGACTCCACAACCTCCCTGGGCAGCCTGTTCCAGTGCTCTGTCACCCTCACTGTGAAGAAGTTTCTTCTCAAATTTAAATGGAACCTCCTGTGTTCAAGTTTATACCCATTACCCCTTGTCCTATCATTGGTTGTCACCAAGAAGAGCCTGGCTCCATCCTCATGACACTCACCCTTTATATATTTATATATATAATATATAAATATATATAATATATTTATATATATTATATATTTATATATATTCCCATACAGAGATGCTCTCCAGCTGTCTGCCTGACATGCTACCTGTCTTTCCCTGGGCCAGGTGCCTGTCTCCCTGAGGATGTCCTCCCTGGCAGGTAGCTAGGAGCCTTGAGAGACAAGAGGAGAAGGCCCAGAGACCCAAGAGAAGCAAAAAGGGTCCCTGCAAAGACAGGGACATGCAGAGCCTGTGCACACTCTGCTGTGGGGGCTTCCAGCTACACCAGCCTGGCGCAGCATGAGCTGGAGTGCGAGGAGAGCTGAGCCCCACTGCTGCTCCCACACAGTGACCTGGTGATGAGATGGCAACATCATCTCTGGCACCGCCAACCAACCTGCGTAACATGGCAGAGCCAAGCCCCATGGGGTTGTGCTAAAGGAAGGCTGCATTCAGGCAAGAAGAGCAAATAACACATCAGGTCAAAAACTTCTGCTAGGCGGATGCAAAGCAGCACAGGCCGAACCTCCAGACTGAATTGGCAGAGCGTGTTACGCTGAGCCGCATTTATTAGTAGCCTAAAGAGAAACAGCATCAGCATGGATGAGCTCTCTTTGAATCAAGTCTCCCCAGAGAGACCTGCAGGTGCATCAGCCCTTTCTGCAGGCATCGCACCAGCTTCCAGCTCTGGCTCCAGCTCGTTGTGTTGGTCTTCTCCCATGCGGATGTCAGGCACACCGGGAAGGCACATTCTCAGGGGCTGAGGAGGGTGGAGGGGTCACCCAGGCTCATGGTCCGAAGATGTGTTGGGCAGTAAAGCTGAATGCTCTTTTGGAAACTCTTCTGTTCTGGGCCACACCACTTCCTGAGGGGACAGGGGAAACGGGTCACCAGGAGGTGCTAGCAGTGACTCCTCACGTGTCTGCAGGGAATGTTTACACTGGGATGTGTTTCTGAAGTCGTGATTATGTCTGTTCTCTGAGCTTTATATAGTCACTTCTGTGACTTTCACTTAGTGAAAGCAAATCAAAAGTGTGTGCCTGACTCAACTTGCAAAGCATAATTTTTAACATTTATTTTGATTTAACATAGTTGTTCTATTGGTTCTATTGGTTCTATTTAGTCCAAAACGATTCAAAGTTTCTTGGTTACCTAAAGAACAAGAAAAAAGAAGAGCAGCCAGCCCTCTCCCAGCACTGCAGGAAGGGAAATAGCTCTTGGCTCTCCCTGCCAACCTGTCATCTTCCCAGTGCAGGACCACGCACTGCTGCATGGTTGGGTTCAGTCTTACCAGAAGAGTATCAGGTTATGAGACTCCACATTTTTGTGCTGAAAACTGCACCACTCTTGGAAAAAAAACAAAACAAAACAAAACAAAACTCTTTTTTTAGTGTTTATCCTATCTTTTGTTGTGCTATACTATCAGCAATGTTTTCTTGAGCCATATCTCGTTGAACGTATCTAACCTGCAATAGCTAGTGCCAATGCCTATATATTTAATGCAAAGAGAAACAAAAAACTTTCTTATAAAGAGGTCCAGTTTGGAATCTGCTTTTAGCCGTATAACCTATGCACCTTCCCTTCTTCCATCTTGCTCGGGTTTAGCTCAGCTCAGGTCTGAGGTGGTGGCAGGGCCGTGTGGTCTGGGTAGCCACAAGCAGATGCTCTTTCTTTGCCTCAGGGAAGCTGCCTGTGACAGGGAGCCTGATCCTGTCTCTCCTCCCCCTTTCCTTTCTTCTGCCCTTGTACGGCTATAGCCTTTCTCACAGCAGTGTTTCCTCCTTCCCTTCGAGAACACAGGGATGTGCGATATCAGAAGCTGGCCCACAAGGGCAGCGGCTGAGATAACGTCTGAGCCAGCTGTGGAGGTTTAAGGCTGTGGAGGTTTAGGGCTGAGCTTCCAGAGCATATGAGCACTGTGCAGAGGGAAGCTGGCATCTTTTCCTCCAGTGGTGCTTTTACTGTTTAATTTGCATCTCTGCTTTAGGCTAAGAGGCAAAATTTTCTGTAAAAAGAAGACAGCTCAGCGGTAGCCTTCTCAGGGTGAAGGGGCCAGTGGCCAAAAACATTTGAGTACAGGCTTTTGCTTGGTATCCCAGAAGAAGACAGTAGTTCTTTTTTTTTTTTCAGGCCTCAGCCAAACTTTAAAACAAACAAACAACCCCAGTAATAATAGAGGTGAGTCTCTCATCTGCTGCAATAACAAGGATAAACCACTCAGGATGTCACTGCTGCTCTGAGAGGTGCCTCTGGTTACAACAGCTCTGACACAGGGAGGGGAAACTCCTCTTGCAAGTGTCAGGACATGCCCAGCAGTGACGATGAGTAATGTTTCCTGTTATCATGGGATCTTTCATTAAATATGGCAGGAAAAGAGTGTGTGTCATGCTAGAAAACCCATCCGTGCTCCGTGTGCTGAAGCTGCAGCCCGCAAGGTGGCAGAAGGCAGCGGGTGTCATTGCAGGCTCAGCCTGTGCCACCTGAGCTGCTCTTTATCACTGGTATGTCGGATTTTGAAAAGGAAGACAAAATAAAAACCAACTGAAGAACAGAAGCATGTTTAACTTTCATGTAAAAACTTTCCTGAGGAGAGGAGGATAAGCTACTAAAAGGGTTATTTATATACATTAAAAACAATCAAGAGATGTGCAGAAAAAAAGTGCATTCTTAGCTCCCTTTTAGCACTATGTATTTCAAAGAGGTAAGGGAAATAATAGCAATGGCCAGGAATTATTTTATGCCTCCTTGTGAAGTCATGACTGCCAAGAAGATGCCCACAGGCAGCTCTTTTGCAATACAAATTGGGACTTTATCAAACCAGATCCCCACCTAAGCCCAGCTGGCCTGTATGTTTATTGACTTATTTATTGAACAGATTTATGTTTGGTGGTAATTAGTTTAAAAAATTGAGCTTGTTCAGCTCTTCAGTTTAATGCATATTAATATCCTGGAGGAAGGCAATACATGAATTTATTCAGGAATCAGCAATCTCAAGCTCCAAGAAAGCTGGGTCCTAGTGAAGCTTCTAGGGGAATCCCACCACACAACTGGCCCACGCAGACCACAGTTCTGTGCTTCCTTCTTTAGAGAAGACTCGGTGGTAGCATTACTGACTGGCATCCCCTACAGCCATGTGCTTGGCAGATTTGCTTCCTGGCAGAGCTGTGCCTCAAGTAGAAGGGTCCTACATTTATGTTAAACTTTCAGATGTATCTTTACTGGACTCCCAGCATGTCCTGCCTCCACTGGGATTGTCTGCTGAAGGAAAGGAAGCTCATGCAAACACCCAGTCTCATCCTATATTGCAAAGGACTTTTAAACCACAGCTGCAAGACACAACTCTGCCCAGAGTAGCAAGTTGTTAGTTTATAGGGAAAACACCACAGAAAACAGAAGAATAATCTGCTTAATTCTCCCACTTGGCAGGGGGAGGGAGATCAACATGAGCTCGTCTCACCTCAGACAGCAGAGAACCCCTGCAAAAGACCCTCTGTGTGTCTTCTGTGCAGCCCTGTGTGTGCCCCAAAGGGCAGGCTGCAATGAGAGCTCACGCTGTTGGACCCAGCCACAAAGCACAAAGTCTGAGGAAACACGCTTTCTTCCAGTCTGCCCCTCACTCCTGCACACGCTGCTGCTGGGTGGGGGACACGTGTCATTTCCCAGATAAAAGTGAGGTCAAGCTTAGACTGTTGTTATGGTAGATCTTAATTAGACTGCCTGTAGACTACGTACCTTCCTTGCCACCGCTGCTCTGAGGAACAAGGTTCACTGGCCACCATTCGAGGAGTTTTGCTGGCCGGGTAGCTGAGCTGCCTCTGCTCTGGTACCCCTGGACACAGCGCCCACAGCACTCAGTGCCCACCAGCTCGCCCTGCAGTGCCAGCCCTGCTCACACAGCCTGCACAAAGCACCTGAGGAAGGGCTCCCTTTTGCTATGAGGCTATTGTGTTATTTCTGCTCTGTGTTCCCTTCATTAACTTGAATCTCCATAAAGCTCCCCCACCACTTCCTCAGGAACCTGTGGTGCATCTCGTAAATCCAGCACAAGCACGAAGCACCTGCCACTGGGAAATCTTTCTGCTCTGGTGCTCGCTGGGTACTGACTTTGGCTGTCCAGCCTTTGGAAACCATAAGTCCTTCCTAGTGGGACCAACCTGGTACTTTTCTATCACTACAGAGCTTAGTACTCTTACAGCACCACTGTGTAATTAACATTGTCGTCATTTGCTGGTGATTCTCATTTGTTTCTCTTGTGCTGCAGTTTCGGGCTAATGCAGATATCCCCAGAAAAAAGATGATTGCAAGGTCATTCGCACCCAATAATTTATTTGGATATAGTGCCAGTGCTCTTAGTTATAATAAAAAGCCTTACCCCCAAAAGTTAAAAAGCAGTTGAGAAGCACAGCTAATCCATGTTTTCCCATGGATTGATAGTTAGATTCTGTGGTGTCCAGAAAGACACAAACTCCCACACAAATTTGTGTAGGTGGGATGCAATGTCTTTTCCGTGTGGATTCTGTAGTGTCTGAGAGCAAAACCCGCACTGCGGCTTGCAGGGCCCGGGGAGGATGCTCTGTGCACGGATGGCTGCCTCTGCTGATTAACTGCTCCCGCAGATTTTGACTGAAATCAGCCAACGGGCCCAAAAGTGCTAGTGGGACAGACTGAATGATTGCATAAGCCTCCTTTCCATGGGAAAACGCTCCAGAAGAATACATGGTCAGACCAGCTGTGTGCATGTCGCTAACTGCACTCTGAGTAAGCCAATTTACCTCAACCAGTCTGGTCCTGTCAACAAAATGTAACTGCTAATATAGGAGACGTGCCAGTAAAGCCTAAGCAGCTCTGATAACATTGTGCATGGAACAGAAAGGTTAAGATAAAGTCAGTGGAAAGAATTTAAAGCTGAGCGAGATCTGAGGCTTAAGCAGAGCCCTGGTGTAGCTGGGAGCCCTGCGCTCAGCCCAGCTCTCCCATTTCTGCAGCAGAGATACCCCCAGCACTCATAAGGCTCCGCCTGAGGAGAGACTGCTGGGGACAGATCTCAGGGTCCTATGCTCCTCCTGAAGAGAAAGCCCTTAACAATGCAGTCATCATCTTAACTGCTGCCTATGCCTGATGGCAACAGGAAAGAAATTGGAGCTACTTCTGAGTTAGCGAGCTTGCACGAGCTGGGCCAGCATACTGCAGAGGCAACACCAGTGGATGTTGTGCTAGAAATAAATTGGACTCTATAGCTTGAACAGATGCCAAGGAGCAAGTTTGATCTCCAAAACAGCCGCTAACAGACCATGAAGAGAAATTGGCAGAAAAATGCAGCGATACGTCCTGCGGATGAAGAGCTTGGGGCTGGGTACTGCATTCTCATACTGTGTCTGAGCTGCAAATGAACAACTGCACCTCTTCTTAACTCACTTGTGGGCCTTCTGGAAAGAGCCAAACAGTGGCAGCAGCATTCATGCCAGCAGAGGTGGGCTTGATTTCTCGCAGTATTTCTGGATCATACATAAGACTTCATTAAATAGAGGGCAGAATCAGAGAGGAGGCCAAGTACAGCTATTGTCTGAGCATTTGCCATGCACCCAATGTTAATGGAGCCATGCACGTCAGTGCCAGCAAACAGTGCAGCCCATAGTCTTACATAGGATTAGCTCTTGGGATGCCTTGCAAGCAAATCAAAGTTCAGAAATTCTTAGTCCCACCTTCCTTAGATGTTAAGGAATAATGTTATTCATAGCTGACATTCTCTGTCGTGATACTACTCCTGTCCTTATTCAGAGACAGGCTGGTGAAGGCCCCACTGTGACATGTGCCATTTGATTGCCGTGAGCCCCTTTCAAAGCCAGCGACTGAAGGGTAGAAGTGAAGTTACTGGAGAGCAGCATCAGAGTTTAACTTCTCTGTGCTCTGCCGTGTCTCCGGTAGAGACTTTCATAGCAGGCTGAAACACTTTTATTAACACCAGGCTTGTCCCATCTGGACTCAGCCCTTTCTTTGAAGAATGGATACTGGATACTTTTTGAGGATTACCGGTATTGTGCTGGATATCGTTGCTGTAGTTTTTCTGTCACAGCCCAATGGAACAGCTGTTTCCCCCTTGGGGCCTAAGTAAAAGGATCCTGAGGCCTTTCCTAGACATCAGCTGATCAGCAGGGTCATTACTAGACTGTGCCAGGGCAAGTAATTGCTACATTCTTCATTCTCCATTATCTTCATTCTTCATTCTCCATTGCTACAATCTTCCTCATCACAAGCAGAATAAGAGCTGCAGGCACTTGGGAGCAACCAGGCTTTCAGCTGCGTGATCAGGTTGGTTCATCATTTCTGCTCCAGTAAATCTCACCTAAAATTCTTCAGGATTCACTAAGGTTAAATGAGACACAACATGCAAGTTTGCTTGCTGCTTCCATATTCTCTTGCCATTGTGCTTTGTCCTAACTGCTAAACCAAAATACTTTGCACTGAGGAAGTTGTTTGCTGAAGTGATCGCAGGTTTCCACAGCCACAACGCCTTTGCCCAGGGCTGGATGCTGATGTGTCAGGGTCTCTGTGTGTTGTGCAGCATGTCCCAGAAAGAGTACAGCCACATCTAATGCCACCTCTGAGATTTAAGAGTGTAGGTGTCCCATCATGAGACAGCTGAGGGCAAGAGATCCAGCATCTGAAGCTGGTGCACTCCACAGGATTATAAAAAAACAGAGGTGAGTAGTGAGCCTGCCAGTTGTGCACTTCACTGATTCTTCAGTGTTGTCATGTAATTCTCCCTAATAGCCCTGAACAAATTCATAGAGATTTGACCAAAGCCTTTTCCCTTGCCTGGGCTGTGGTAAGCACAAGGGTGGTTCCTTCCATCTCCTCCTCCTCTTTCCCAAAACATTCCCTGCCTTCTTTGCAGGCAGATGTGGTAAAAAGCCACCTCCAGTGCTGAGCCAGCAAAGCTGTACATTCTTCCCCTTGTCATCACTGTTTGCCCAAGCATCTCACCCAGCGCCTCTCTGAGCAATGACAGCCACAGGCTCTCAAGCTGCGTAGAGCACGAAGGTCATTTCCTGACCCAGGCCAAGGTCTAATTAGTGGAGTTATGAGCTGCAGTGCCTGTGAGGAGAGTTAGTGAGGCTCTGTGCTGGCACAGGGCTGCGGGGCCAGAGCGCTCTGCTCTGCACTGGTGCGGCCTCACCTGGAGCACTGTGTTGCAGGTCTGGACGCCACAGGATAAAAAGGATATAAAGCTACTGAAGAGTGTCCAGAAGAGGGCTACCAAGTTGGTGAAGGGTTTGGAGGGGAAGCCATATGAGGAATGGCTAAAGTCACTTGGTTTGTTCTGCCTGGAGGTGACTGAGGGGAGACATCACAGCTACAGCTTCCTCACAAGGGGAGGAGGGGCAGGCGCTGATCTCTTCTTTTTTGTGACCAATGACAGAACCCAAGGGAAAGGCAGGGAGATGTGGCAGGGGAGGCTTAGGCTGGACATTAGGAAAAGGTTCTTCACCCAGAGGGTGCTGGAGCACTGGAACAGGCTCCCCAGGGATGTGTCACAGCCCCAAGCCTGACAGTGTTCAAGAAGAGACTGGACAACACCCTCAGAGACATGGTGTGAACTGTGGGGTTGTCACATGCAGGGACAGGAGTTGGACTCGACGATCCTTGTGGGTCCCTTCCAACTCAGGACATTCTATGATTCCATGATGAGGAAGAAGGGATTTGAGCTTCAGAGTAGCTACATCAACCTGAACCCTTCCATCAGTCTGTTTTACATGCACAGCTGCAGACTTCCAAGTCAAAGGTGGTGTCGGGTTATGTGGTTAATGAACATCAGGCTTTGCTGTTTTCTTCATGGAAGCTGCCTGCCATGTGGAAAGGGACATCGAGAGAAAGATCTGAGGAAGATCCTCAGGACTTTTGGGCACACAGTAAAAGTCAGGACAGTAGCTCCAACAGGACTGCAGGCCATCATGGAGACCTGGACCTGGTCACACTGGGGGGCAGGTTGAGTCTGCAGTGTATGTACACCCAAGCCCTGCATGTCCACAGCTCAGTCGTAGGAAGCCAAGAGAGAAATACAGGTGTCCTGTTTGTACAGACTAATGGAAACCATGGGAACAGAGTGGGATCTGACTACACAAATTCTCAAAAAATAATTGTAAATGGGAAGCCATCCTCAGTGCCAGCCTTTTCACTAGTGTTGGTCCCACAAGGAACTGTTCTTAGCAAAGCACTATTCGATACTAGCTCAAGCTCTTTGGTTTATTGGAAAGAAAGGTAAAAAAAGGATCTGATCTTATGATGGAAAGATTTCTCTCAGCAAAGAGCTCTTTATAGTATCAGAGAAAAATATAGAAGCAACAAGCCTGGGAAATAATTTCCAGTCTAAATTTATCTTGCTTAAAGGTGCACATTTTAAAACTGGTAACAGGTGAAGTGCATGCAAGGGATCAGGCTGCACTGGCAACCTTTGGTTTGAGTTTTGCACAGTTGGAGTTGTTTGTTCTTGTGGATGCTGGGACACGAGACAGTGCCAGGAAGAGCCTGGGACAGCTGGTTTGGAGAAGGGTACACGTGGGAGTAGGAAGGCTCAGGTGTGGGATGGTAAGGAGTTGTTGCAGTCTTGGTTTGCAGATGGTGAGGGAGTGCAGCAGGCAGGTCTGAAAGCTCTGTGCCTGTCTAAGCATGGACAAGATCAGGCCTTTGTTTTTTAACATGGTCTTTGTGTCCATGGAAGCATTGTAAAGGACACTTCCCCACTGGGACAGACACGCAAATCTCCAGCACCAGGCATTTCCACTTCACTTCATTATAATTTTTTTAGCCAAGTCGCAAAGCACAACTTTTCAAATTAGCTTTACACACCAGTAGTCAGATTGAAATGAGTAAATTTTCTTTTTAATTGGGTAGTTTAAACAAGAGCTTCAAATTTTTCTAGCCTAGTAAATACTAATGTGCAAAATCTCTACCTAATTCTTGCTCTACCTAGTTCTTGCTTCTTTTCAGCTCTTCGGCCTTCATTTAACTGTTATTTTGTGTTGCCTGACTACAGATGTGCAGTGCGTGCTTTCACAGAAGCATAATTCATCCTCCCTGGTTTTCTTCTACAGTTTCCAAGCAAAAGCCAGGCTAAAGGACAGAGTGAAAAAGCAGCCCTCTGCCTGTGCTGCTCAGATACCAGCCATATAGCAGGAAAAAGGATATCCGTTCCTCCATCCCGTGGCAGTCTGTCTTACGACTAAATTCATGAGCATCTACTGGGACATGACTGTGGGCTTTGGATACCCACAGTACCTCAGCTGCAGGAATTCTGATAATCAGCACATACGTTTTACCTCACTGCCCTGCAAGTAATGTCTTCTACCTCCGTGTAGCTGCCGTCTTTTGGCACTGCCAGCTGCTTCCAGGAATGTGTTTTCTGTTTGTTTCCGCATCCCATAGCACATCGCTCTGCTGTGACACCCTGGGATCTTTTGCAGAAAGCAATGGGATCCAGTGACCTGGTGCAAACCAAATCATTCCCCTGATTTCTCTTGCCAGGCCCTATTTATCCAGCAGTGTTTGTGAGCTAGGCTTTACTATGTTCAAAGCGCTGTCAGCAGCTGGCAGGGAACACTGGCGATCAGAGCAATCCTCACAGCTCAGTTTGCAGCAGGCTCTTTGGATTCCTGCCTTTAAGTAATGCAGTGACTTCAGAGTGAGCATAACAGGGCATCTGCAAAGGAAAAAGTTGGTTGAAATCCAGCAGATGTTTCTCACTGATCTCTTCCTGAAGCAGCAGACTGCTGGGGCTGAGCCAGCACTGCAGACCTGAGAAAACCGGCAGCATGTGTGTGGCACTCTGGGATGTCCAAGGCTGCCTTTCTTCCACAGGGAACATCCTGCAGCTGCAGAGCCCTTTCCTGTGTACTGACTCTCTGCGCTCCTTCTGCGATGTGTCATTCTGGGATGCGCCCTTGGCCTCTGCTTCCTTGCCCTGCATGATTTCGCATGCTATTTGGGCAGCAGAAAGAGCTTCCCACCCTGGCCTTCGCAGTTCCAGAACAGCAATGCAATCTGCACGTGGACTACTGAAAGACAGGTGGAGAGGCTGTCTGTGGATAAGAAGTAACTGCCCTATCTGCAAGGTACAATAAGCAGCTACCGAAATATTTGCTAGTGCGAGGGTGGAGCCTGCAGGTGGGCTGCAGAAGGAAGAAAGCAGAGCTGGTGGATGATCTGAGCCACCTCAACACAGAGGCATCTCTGGGATGTGCAGCCCCTCAGAAGCGCAGACAGAGGGATGTATTGTCCTCCTTGAGGCCAGAGGCAAGTTGTGAACAATGTGCTTGTGTCATGCATACATGACATAGTGCAAGGATTTTTTTCATGCTTCATACCTATATTTAAGTGTATTGGTGGGCAGGAGGGAAATCTTGGTATTCTGAGTTAATTAAAAATGTACAGCTATACAGGTTTTCATGATAAGGCAGGGACTTGAACACGTATGAGACTCAAAAGCATGAATGGAGGGCAAACACAAAAAAGGAATGAATGTATCAGATTAACTGGAATGCATTTAAAAATAGTAACAGAACGTAATGCTGTGCAAAGCTAAAATCTATTTTAAACTGTTTATATAGAACGGAAGTGAACGTTCTTAAGGTCTCCAGTTTGTCTATGTGGGCTGGACAAAAAAGTTGTGACATGCTGAGAAAGGCATTTGCACCTCGTTGTTTTAGCAAAAGTCACATTCAACAATATGGATTTAAAAGAGAAGAGACTGCAAAATACTTAGAGGTCACAAGGCAATCTTTGCCCATGCTCTCTAGGAGATGCATAAGCCTTGCCAACCTTTGAGAAACTGCATCTCCAAGCTTCTGACTTCCTCCATCTCTGTCATTCTTCAGGAGCCTTTTCTTCAAGTTTCTCTTTTTTTGTCTATCAGAGGACGTGGGCAGCTCATCCTCCCTTGAACATTTTTTTGCCCTTCCAATGGAAGGGAATGTTCACTAAAGCAGCTCTGTCAATACTTGCCATAAACAGTCAGGAGCTATAGGAGGAAAAAATGACAGTTGTAGTCTCTGTGCCACCAAAAGCAAACTAACATGACAACACAACCTACCATCGGCTTTGGGACACCCTCCCCCGGCTTTGTCCTAATTTAAGGTTTGGTGGCAAAAGTATTTCCATAGGCTGTATCATTGCACGGGATTGTGGGCCTGTGGTAGGGGTGAGGTAGAAGTGACTGTTGTATCCACTTTTGGAAAAGGCTAACAGACGAATGGGCACATGGCAGGCTGCCAGCTCACTGGGGGTGTGGAAGAAGAGGGGACTGTCCCATTAGGAGGGATAATGTCGCTCTTGTTTATGTACTGATGAAAGTGTCATTATGGTGAGCAGCACAGGGAGGCTGGCAGTATGGTGGACATCATCGGAGGTTGTCCTTGTTCCGGAGGATGTCACCCAGTGGGTGTCCCTGGAACAAAGAGCCTGTTCAGAAAGGCAGCAGGCAAACCAGGAAGAGATGCTGCATTGCTGCTTAGAGGGAGGGTCCTTCAAAGCTAATGTGGAACTGGAAGAAATGGAAGGGTATCGCAAGCGTGAGGAGCCCTGCCAAGAGAGCTGCATTGCTATGCTGGCTTCCTTCCAAAACAGAGCACGGTTTTTGGCTTTCCTTTTCATTTTGTTCACTCTTCTTTTTTTCTTCCCCTTCTTTTTCCATTTTTAAACCTTGTGGATCAGCATGCTGTGCACTACAAAATACCAAATTCTACAGTAACATACAGAAAGAGGCATGCCATCATGTGCCTTAAAATCTTTTTCTGTGGTATGTAGGTATTGTGATTTGGTATCATCTCATACCAGTGCAGAGCTAAGAATCTATTGAATCCATGAACCAAATGCATGATTTATGATCTCACTCGTTTTTGTATTTGCCACAATATCAATACTGGGCAAGCCCATGAGATGCCAACCCCCCAGCTGCAAAAAAGTAGCGCACAGCAATCAGGGTCTGCTGAGGGACAGGAATTAATGTTGTGTCAGGGAGGCATGTGCTGGATTCATGAGAGCTGGAGCTGCAGTTGTGAAATATGCATTTACAGGGAAAAGAATGGTATGCCAGTGCATGGGTGAGGACGTACAAGTCTGTAAGGCAGAGGAAGGGTAAATAGCAAAACACTACTCTGCCAGGACCCTGAGCTCAGTTAAGTACTGTTACATGATATTTTCTGTCAAACAATAGTAACTGGAGAGGATTCCAGCCTGTCTGGGCTTCTGCCTGCAACCATGTCATATTGTCCATGAAATTCAGCAATACTGACTCTGATCTACCCTGGCATCAGCTTTGAATATCCTTTCAAAGGATATTGGCTTCAACGTCTGCTTCTTACAGCCCTTGACTGCAAAGCCAACCTCTTCTGCATTCTTGTCAATGTTGGTCTGCATCCACAAAATCTAGTGAGAAGATCTCTGTCACTTGCAGGGCCTGGGGCACGTTCCCTTCCCTTTCCTTCACTTGTTCAGACATGCCGAGGGGTCGTGGTGGGGCACCAAATAAAATCACTCCCTAGCCAGGCACACAATATCAGCACAAGTACCCTCTGCGAGTGAGTAGCAAAGGGCAGCGCCGGAATGCATGCCAGCGTTTCGCTGGTGAGATGGTGTTTCATCAATACAGCAAGGGGTCAATAGCGAGCAGGCAAGCAAAGGAGCAGGAGCATGGCTGGGACAGGCTGTAGCAGGACCTGGCAGGCAGACCGGAGTGCATTCACAAGGGAGATGCAGCCCCGCCCGTGCTGCTGTGAGCGAACCTGCTTTCGAAATGGGTTTAGTAACACGTCAAAATGTCAGCTGGTTCGCAGCAGCGAGTTGTGTTGGGGACACCAGTCACGCTGGGGTGAGGCAGCACAAACTGACTCGCAACAAGATTCAAGGGTCAACAACTTGCTGTTGAGCAGCACAAGTATTTTGCTCTAATGACAGAAATTGCACTTCTGTGCAGGCACAGAAAATAATGGAGGGGCTGGAAATAAGCATGAGAATAACAAACAGACAGGACTATATAAAAAAAAGCCCCACAATGACGCAAACAAACAACAAAAGCCACAGCCACCTAACAAGCAATCCTGCTTTACAGTATTGCGCTTTCCAGTTTCCTTCGCTGCCTTTCTCCCGACTAGACAGGCATTTTGCTTTTCGTGATGATGTTGTTCACCACATTCGTGCTTGACCTTAAATTGCAGCCTTGTTTCTCATCAATTGTCTCATTGTGAGAATAGAGCCTTTTTAAAAAAGAAAATATTGCACTATTTTTAGGGGCTCCATAAGAACTAAAATGCCTTATCCATACCCATATGGAGCTGTGTTTTCTATGTGTTTGGTGCCACTGCAGATTTCAATGAATTGTAACCACTGAAACATTCTTGTAAGGCTCAGCTTGGGGATAATAACAAACTCCTTGCATTTGGCCTGCCCTTAACTACTGAGAGGCATCCTTGATTTTCACTCTGTTTTAACAGAGAATTCTTGGTAATATCTGTGGGGTTTATGAGTTGGTTTGAAATTAGAAAACAACGATTAAACAAGAACCATGCAGAAAAATGCTGCTAGCAATTTATGCAACATTTCAGTCACAAGCTTGCATTTATTTTTCATTTTAACTTCTATTTTTACTTTCATTCACATACTCTGGCTTACTTCGCCTCACATGGGAGCAACACAAAGCAGAGGGAGTCCATAAACCAGATAAACTGCAATTACAACAGGCTCATTTTGTCAGAGCTATGCAAAACATCCAGCACATAGACCGGCCTTGCCACTCGACCAGCTCACCATATTCATCCTGTGTCTCTCTGCTAACCTGCAGACGTACATGGAAATATCCCCTTTGGTGCGATAAGTAAGTTTTATGCAGCAAATAAATTTTGAAAAATTATTTAGAGTGAGTGGAAATTTTTTCTTATTCTGTTCATGGTAGAAATCACAACTACAGGGACTCATATTCCTCTTTCACAGTGGGTTTTTATTTCCCAATGGTCTCTTTGGAAGCATCTAAACTGCAAAGCCATGATTTGGAAAATACAGGGACTGATGCTGTGAACAGGATCTACAGCACAAAGGGACCAAAGACAGAGCAGCCAGAGGGAAGGCCACGGTCCCCTGTCCTGCAAGGAGATCCTTTGTTCTCCCAAAAGCAGAAAGAGGTTTGGAGACCAGCCCGAGCTCAATGTGTATTCAAGAGATCTGCTTTATTTGAAATTCTTGTCCAGCCAGGTGTGTAGCAGCACCGCAGTATGGGGACATGACCCTTGAAAGCAGTCTCCAGTTCCAAATCTGAGGCCAGCAGTCTTCCTAAAATAGCATCAGCCAGGAAAGAGGCTACTGTTTCACTCAGCCATCTTCTCTCTGATCAAAGCTAAACCTCATTCTGAAAGCCACCTGCTTCCAAGCACGGAACCCAAAATGCCCACGCCTCCCCACCGTCCCACATGTACTTCCAGTATTTTTTATAGTTGCTTGTTTTCATGAAGTTTGGAGATTTTTGTTGTTGATTGCACTGCCCAGGTATAAGCATTTTCAGCACTGTCAGTTTAATGTGGAAGACATCATTCCAAAGAGGAATATTAGGAAAAATACAACTTCATTTGTTATCACAGGCTTATGTTTGACTGTCTTGGATGTTGTCACATCCAGACCTATTTCCAGTGACTTAAGTGTCCGAAATCTGCTACACAGCTCCCCTGTAACTGCTATCATGCTCTGGCCATGAGTCATAAAGATGGACCAAAATGTTCACTGTACTGCCTTGGGGATTTTTTTTTATTTGCTTTGCCTCTCAGATCAGAAGGAAACATCACAGTCACCAAGGCTCAGTCCCTGTAAAATCCCAAGCCAACACCTACTAATTCCTCTAATCATATTATGTTTGCTGTTTTGCCCCAGACATACAACTGTTCCAAGACTCCAGGCTTATTTTAAAACAGTGGCAGAATGTCATGTCTGAGCAAAGATACTGTTTCAGCTTCTCTTTTCCTAAGACGTGTGTAATCCGACAGTGCACAAACATTCAGCCTTCCTTTGGGATACATGAAGATTTGGTAGAAAATAAAAGTGCTCCTTTATCCATCTTTGCAAGGCCTGCCTCCATCTCTGTTCATGCAAGGTAGTACCTTTCAAATCACTTGCACTGTGAATACAGCCTGTACATGACTTCCTCTGCAGTCCTTGCCTTAAACACTAAAACAAGATGTAGCACACTTTCAACTTGAAATAAATTCTCCATCTCTCATCTCTGTTTCCTTCTGCTTTCAACTCATTTAACCCTTCTATGCTCTGTGCGGGCCTTCCACATGATCCGCCACCGGAGCAGGGCTTCATGCTCTCCGGGGTCCCTGCCTGGCCCCCTCTGCAGCCCCTCCCGAGCCATTTCTCCGGATCCCACTGGGGAGGAGCAGCGGCTATTTTTAGGCTGCATCTGTATGCTCAGCACAGCGGAATGTGGCGGAGCGCGGGGCCTGCCGGGAGGCGATGTTCTGCGGGAAGCGACAGCCGCAGCCCCCCAGGCTGCCCGCGGCGGCAGCTCCGCGCGGAGCTCCTGGGATCCACCCGCGGCCTCGCACGGCCCGGCTGGGCCACCACCCCCGGGACCCGGGCTGCAGGTCCTGCCCCTGCCTTAGCCACGGCGCGGTGATCTCGCACCGCAGCGCCGTCGCGTCCCTCGGCTTCTCCCGAGGTCTGTGCCAAACCCCGCACAGCGCTGGCCTTGGTGGGGTTTTGTCCCCAAGGGCCGCCCCTGCCCCCGGGCCGCGGCGCTGTGCCCGGGCCCAGCCCTGCCCCCGCCCGACCCCGGAGGACGGGGGACTCAGCGCCCCAGCCCCCGCGCTGCCCAGAGAGCCTTTGCCGCCGGGACCTGGCGCAGGAGCGGGCGGGACCGCGCTCCCCGGGATCTGTCCACAGCGCGCCCGCCGGAGCGGGAGCCCCGCCCAGCCCAGCCACGCCCCAGCCCCCGCGAGGTCAGCGCGGCCGCGCGCCCCTCGCTCCCCTCCCCCCGCCTTATGTAACGGGCGGGCGCCGCCATTGGCCGGCAGGGCTGGGCCGCGCGGGCGCCGAGGCGGGGCTGCGCATGCGCAGTGCCGGCGTCCCGTCCTGCTGCTCCTTCTCTCCTCTCGGGCAGGCGGCGGCGGCTGCTGCGGGGCCGCGCGGAGCCTTCCACCCGCTCGCAGGGCCCAGCCCGGACTCCCGGCCCGGGTGAGCGGAGGTGCCGGCCCTCGCGCGGCGGCGGGGGGAGGTGGGGTGTGCGGGGAGCGGGCCCGGCCGCGGCGCGGCGGAGCAGACCCGCCCGGGGGGAAGGGGCGGCCCGGCCCGGCGGCGAGGCGCGCTCCGCGCCCGGCCTGCTGGGGCTCCGCGCTGGGCCGCTTCCTTCCTCGGCCCCTTCCGCGGGCCACGTGGTGGGGCTGGCCGGCTACGGCCGCCCCCAACCCCGCCGCGGCCTGCTGGGGCGGCGGCCTCGCTCTGCCCCTGCGGCCGGGCCGGGGCTGCCCCGCAGAGCTGCCGGCGAAGGCCGCGCTCGCTGCTCCTCCGGCCCAGGCCCTTGGCCGCCTGGCCGGGAAAGCCCGAGCAGCGCAGGCGGCTGTTGTCGTCTGGAGGTGACAGCGGAGCAGCTGTCGGTGTCCAGTGTGGGGACTCGAAACTCCCGACTCGGGTTCTCGTTACTTATAGGGAAACTACCGTGTGTGAGGCGTTAACGTAACGCAGGCTTCAGCCTCGCTGCCCTGCAGGGCCTGTGCTGCTGCCATTATAATTTGGCAGCAAATTTGTCAGTGTTATTAGGCTTCCTGTGTGCTCCTGCATTTTTATTCGATTTCAAAACAGCAGGCCTGTTTACTGGGCTCTCTGAGGGTGTGCCTGATAAGTAAAACAACACTAATCTGTGTTGTGTAACTGAAATACAGATTTAGCCTTCTAGTTAAACTCATCATTATTTTAAACGAACTCCTTGTTTTTGTCACTTTCTTGGTGTGTTGATTGTCCAAATAACCTTAATGAAGTATTATAAATATAATGGAGAATAACCAGTAGTTAAGTATTCACTCTGTGTTTCAACTGTATTCGTGTAATTTGCAGTATTTAAACTCTTGGATTTTTGGTCTTGGACATCATGTGGAGGTTGATATTTTTAAGCAGATGTTTTTGCTCGCGTTTTCTTGTTTGTCTTAAGTAAAACCAGCAGTTGCCAAATACACACAAGCTCAGTGTGATTGACTGTTGCAGTGTACTACTTAACAAGCTCTTGTCAAGAAACTAAAAATATGAAATGCAGAAACTTAATGAAAATCGTTCCTTTTTTATTACCTGAGTATTTTCTTTCAGGAACCCCCTGACTTCTGGAGGATTACTGTAATGCTAGTAAAATAAAATTGAAGTAAAACCTGAAGTTCCTTCTAGTGTATGCAAAGCTGTTGGCAAGGTTTTGTTTTGTTTTGTTTTTTTAATGGGAATTCAGTGTTCCTGTTGGCCCATGTGGTACGTAAGCAGTGTGAGTCCCTGGCTGGGATGTTACGGGGTAACTGTTGTAGCAAACAGTGAAACATAGACAGGTATTTTTAGTCTTATTGACATTCAATGCTGTATCTTGTGGAAGGTGTTGAATCTCATGTGTATTTCTGTATGCCTGTTAATAGGATTTGTGTTTTCTTGTGTTCAATTTTGTTAGCCATATGGACTCCTAAATTCTTTGGAGAAACTGAGAGGGGAAGAGGAGGGCGTGCTGAAGATGTAGGGTAATGCTTCTGCAAAGGGTTACATGGTGGTGTGACGTGCCATGGAACAACTTGACTGTGGCCTGAGAGGGGCCTCTCAACACTCAAGAGCTGCTTTGGGTCTCGGGGCCATTTTTTTGTTCCATGTTAAGCACCATGGTGCCACATATCCAGAAATTCTTGAAATACTAGTGAATTTCCAGATGTAGTTGATGTTTCATAGAAATTTTTTTTTCATAACAGTTTTAAGGACTTTTTGCGGATGTTTACTGGAGGTCAGTCTTTGTTTGGACAGGCCCTTCTCCCTCTTGCAGCAGAAGGCTGTCTGTCCTTGTGGGAAGGACTGCATGACAGACCTGTTGTAGCCACGTAGTGTCTCCTGATTATAAAACTTAAAGCAACTGCTTGGGTTGCATAGATGGGCAGTGACCAACTAGCCAACCTCCTGGCAACATTAGACTTTACTAGTCGTCTGAAGACACCAGCTTTGGCTGCCTGGTCTGTGTTTGTGTGGTGGACTTTTGCCTCTGTGAGAGCTGCACAACTGGACCATGTGTGTGGCCTGTGAGGGAGACAACAGCAGAAAGTGGGCTGCTGGGTTCTAGACCCATGCTCTGAAGCCTACTCTGTTGGTGTGCCCAGGTCCTGCCTGGTGTCTTGTCTGGGGCTGGGGTGCAAGCTGAATTGGGTGGCCTAGTGGGCTGCATGCAGGGGGAGTGTTGCAGTTCTAAATACACTAGTTTGCTGCCACCTGAAATGTGATTTTTGTACCTCATTTCTTTGGTGGTGGACCTTCTAATGGGATATGGCAATAGTGTTTGCCTCCTTTATGCTGCTGTATTATATAGAGTAATGGCTTCTGATGGGGTGAATTTTACTTCTTTTTAAGAAGCGTGTATGCATGTAAAGTCAGGTGAAAATCAAAAAGAATGGCTAGCTGTAAAAAAAATAAAAATAAAGCCCTTAAATAAAGAGGGTTGACCTATTGTTCTTGGCATTTCCACATCCAAAACAGCTCACAATCACGTACACCAGAAGACAGTAATACAGGTTGGGTAATACTTTAATTTGCCTTTTTTAGAACCCGTTTCATAAAGGTTGAGTCTTAAGCTTTAAAATAAAAGAACAACAGCAACAAAAAGAAACTTTACTGTACCTGTGGAAATGGATAATAAGTTTCTGTTAACTGGAAAGGAGACTTAAATTATTCTGACTGTTGAAAACACTTTTCAAAAGTAGACCTTGATGTTTTGTGGTGGAAGAAACCTTAGAATGACCTAATAATTCTGGTGTATATTTGAAGAAAAATTCTAAAACCAGAGAGTCTTTAGATGGTAAAGAGCAACTTGAACAGATGTCTGTGGTATATGAGTTATAGCAGTTGTGCGCCTTATGGACAGAGCACATGACTGTTTGATTCTCATGGTTATTGCTTCCAAGTCAGCTAGCAGCAGTAGTTTCTCACATCTGTAGACTAAATGTCTTCTTTTTGTTTGTAGATATGGCTCGTGGACAGCAGAAGATTCAGTCACAGCAGAAAAATGCCAAAAAGCAAGCTGAGCAAAAGAAGAAACAAGGGCATGATCAGAAGGCTGCAGCCAAGGCTGCCTTGATATATACCTGCACTGTCTGTAGGGTAAGAGGAACTGAAGACAAATTATTGTAGGAAGGTCTGTCTTCCAGCCTAGAGCAGAATTTTTAGAAGATTATATCGTGGAAATTGAAATACTTAAGTGGCTATTGAGCTTGTTGCTATAAGCATTTGCATCTGTTGTGTCACTTGCTTACAGGTTACTCAGCTGTACTGATAATTGAGATATGAGAAAATCTGAGAGGTCGTGTACAGATCTGATTTTGTTAGTTATCTTGCCTTTTGAATTGAGGGGTCTGCATGTGGTGTTAGTATGATGTATGAAACGTAAAAGGTGCAAGATCACTTTTTTCCTAAATGGAAACATCTTTTATTTGTGTAGGAATTGACCTGTCTTGGCATCACTGGTTATCAGTGTTAATGCAGAGAGGAAAAGTGGTGGTGCCAAAAGTTTTAGTGTAAATTTGATACGCAGTGGATTGTGACTTGACAAGAGAACAGAAATGTGAGCGCTAATCAGATTATACTTTCCTTCTGGCTGGTTTTCCTGAATGCCCTCATTTTGAAGCTGAAGGATAAACTTGCCATTTTCACTTAAATGGTCAGTCTCAGAATAGATTTGTCACTTTTGAGTGTCTTAAATAAGATTGCATCTTACTTAAGTCCTCGTAACGAGCTCCTCTTGTGAAATCAGGCTGTAGCAGCAATCACTTGGGCAGTTGGTGCCTGCAACTGTGTAGTAACAATGGTCTAAGATAGCTTGTGCCAAGTAGAGAATCAGTCTGTGCCATATTAGTCTTTGGCCTATTGATAAACAAAAGAAATGGCTTTCATGAAGATGTGATTCTGAAAAGGATAAATGTTTATCTTTTATGTATTGAAAAATAAAATGATAAGGAGGTACATTTTTCCTCCAAATAAGCATATGAAGTGTAAGATCTGCAAGGAGATTTCTAGCAAGAATACCAAAGTCATCAACATGCCAGAACTGTGGAACTAGTGCTTTAAAGCAGCTCCCTGAAAATCTGAGACTAAATATTATCTCTTAGTCTGCAGCTAAATTAATGGTTCTTCTGTCACTACAGCACTGTCATTGAGGAAACAATTTACTACAGGAAAAAGAAAAGAAAACATGGGGGGAGCAGATTTTGTAGTATCGCTTAACTGTTGTACTGTGCGTAAAGTTAAATGTCTCTCTTTAATCAGACGCAAATGCCGGATCCCAAGACCTTCAAACAGCACTTTGAAAGCAAGCATCCTAAGACTCCACTTCCTCCAGAATTGGCTGATGTTCAGGCGTAAAGTTGTCTACAGGTCACTACCTTAATTTTTAAATGATTGTTTGAGAAAGGTATATTATGAATCAGGGTTTGGTTTGGTTTTTATCATCAACAGCTGAGACTACTTACTTAATTTCCTTTAATATGAAAATTAGATATAGGTAAAATTTATATCCTTGAACTGTTACATAGGAGAAGCAAGGTAATAGCTATGTAGGTGAAATGGCTGTGGCATTTCACTGTGCGTTGAGGTTGTTTTGAAAGGATTTAATGTTATTTCAAATGGTCATCCTTAGAATCGTAGGAATATTTTGTTATTTAGTTCTTGCTTTGAAATGTTAGTTTTGCTTTGAACAAAATATATATAATAAATACAATCTGTTGCTACAAAACATGTAACGGAAACAGTTGTTTAGTGTATTTGCAACAATTTAGCCTTTTTGTTCCTGCAGCTATGCAAGTGAATGCAGATTTTTCTGCATTAACTGTAGAAGATATTTCCCAAAAGCCAGTTGTTAGGCTCTGACTGAACATGGTTATAATGAAGGGCTGAAATGAGGTAAAAAGTAGTATGGTGTTAAGTTC
The DNA here is from genome assembly GCF_036013475.1 of Columba livia. Taxonomy (NCBI): domain Eukaryota; kingdom Metazoa; phylum Chordata; class Aves; order Columbiformes; family Columbidae; genus Columba; species Columba livia. The sequence goes on along the minus strand of NC_088603.1, from coordinate 140,423,538 downwards.
ATGCAAAGGTAAACAGCATTGTGTAACTTCAGCTTAACTGAGTTATTCTTGTTTTTTATAGGTGAAATCGTGGCACCTATTGACTCTTCTACTGTCAGACCTTACATAACAAACCTGCAGCTGCTTTTCTAAAACTGTTGATCAGCAAAAATGAAGGGGCTACAGAAACATTCATATTTTTATGCTGTTCCCTCTTGGGCTTCATGCAGAGACAATTCTGTGTAAATGTACAGTTGTGCCCTATTTGGAAATCCTGAAAAATCAGTCCATACTTGTTATAAAAAATTTTTTACAATTGTAATTATATTGATGTTCATATTGTGTAAAATAACTCATTTAATAAAGTAGTACTTTGATTTTACAATATCACAGATTAAATCCTTGTAGAAGTTCTGTTTCAACTTTCTGCATTATCTGCCTTACAAGATAATAAAAAAAGACAAAGTGGAATTTTCCCCATCCTGCCAAAACATGAGCAGTATCATTCCACTGAAAGTAATGTACATTACAGTAAATTAATCTTAAGTGAAGAGGGAAGCAGCTCAGGATTACTCTTCAGTGTGCTGTCTGCTCAAGCCCAGTCACTAGTAGTTAAGTTTCTGGCTTGAGGCGCAGCAGATTCCCTAGAAGCTGCATGAAAATTGTGAGACTTCTACATTTTTGTCCTGTGTATTGGAGTCTAATACTGTGAGCCATTTTGAATGGGATTCCTTTACTGTGAGGGATGATGTTTCTTGAAGTCCTGCACTGGAGAGATTCATTTTAGCCTTTATATTGGGTAAATGGCTGAGGAAGCTGAGAAGTGGCAGGATTAAATGCTGGCTAGAAAAATGGTCTCAAATATTAGGTTAAAGCAACTCTGCTCTTAGTTGAAAAATTGATTTGGAAAGATTTTTTTGATGATATTTTGAGCAGTTGACCACACATGTCCCTCCTCAAATGCATCTGGTTATTTCAGTAGCAACTCTTTAAGAAATAGGCAGAATATCCAGCCACTAATAACCTTTCTTCACAACCAGCCTAAAATAAGCCTGTTGGAAAAGAGCCAAAGTAACTAAAATAATACGGCTACTTTAGAAATCGGATGTGATTAAAGTTTCATTCATGCAATTAAAAAAAAAAAAGCTGGATAATAACTCTTTGGCCAAGAACATTTGAGCAGCTAAATGTAATTACCCTTAAAAGTGTTCTGGGCTCAGTTCTAACTCCTGATATGCAGCACAGAAGTAGTGGAGAGACATCCGAATTGTGCTAAAAGGTCTGCTATCCAAAATCACATCTTTGGCATTTGGAGGGAGCTTATTTAAGAGCTTTAGTTTTGACCTTGCAGTAAGAAGCAATACTATAATTGCTGTGATTTACTGAGGTTACAACGGATGTAAAAACTCTGGCAGGCAAAGTAACCATTGCTACGCAGCAGGACTGTATATCTGACCTTCAAATGGCTTCCTAAAATCTAGGACCATAGTCTCAAAGACTCATTCACTTAAAAGAATGCACTTGGTATTTTATTATATAAAGTCAAAGCCTTTGTCTTTGTCCACTCATTTGCTCTTTATTGAACTACTTCTGTGAGATTAGCTTCCTGTCCTCTTTGCTGTGACAGTTACCTCTGTACATACTTTGGCATAGACTTTCTCTGTATTATAGTCACTCCAGGATAACCTGTGTACCACTTAACTTTTATAGACAATGTTGTTCCCTGAGAGTAATCCACTACTGCACTTGTACACCTGACATCAGAATGTAATGCTTCATTTGTTTTTCTTTAATGTTATCAATACATATTTCCTGACAAACTAGCTTCTGCAAGGCAAGAAATCTGCTCTCGACTTGTGTGCTGTGTGGCGGAGAGATACGTTAATGTTCTGATGCCATAGTTTGTCTAAAAATAGGTTGAGTGCAAATGGATAAAGATGTTAGTTGCACTGATTAGTAATTGGTAATCTGGCTTTACTTTGGAAAATGTTCTGGGATGTATCCCTGTAGCTTGGTCTTGAAGGGAAGTATATGTTCTATTCCTTCAATTCAGATTGTGTAGCATTAAATAAAAATATTTTGTTTCATAAGCAATCTCTCTTAATGAGCACTGAAGAGCTGGGAAACTGCATCATTAGTGGGATGTTTAACTTCAGGCAGAATTGTATTTTCAAAACTTTACAATGCTTGAGTTGAAAATACCATATGAAATTCTGGAGGTTTTTGTATATTAGAAGGCTGGGGTGATCATCAGTTCAATAAGATCCCTAGCAGCAGTAGCTGCAGTCTCAGTTAAAGAAATTAATGAAAGCTGGATTGTTACAAAGGGTTTATAAGTATAGGGGAGTGGTATACTAAGTGTGGGAATCATTCTCATTTAGAATATCTGCAATACTTGTATTTGGAGGAGGGACTAGGACTTGATAATATCTTCCTGATCTGAAGGATGGCACTGTTACCTGGCTAAAGACACAGCTGTGCATTGTAATGTGTCTGATTAAAGAGAATTAAAAACCTGAAATGTAAAATGTCATATTTCCTGCTTTTAAAAACAAGTATCACTGCTTTTAGAAAATTAATTTCCTGTCTTTGGATAGTCCTGGAACTTGAAGCTGTCTATACAGGAAAGAAAAGGCATGGAAATTTTCCCCTTTTCTCTTGAGAAAGATTCATCCTTGTGCAAGGGAAGAATTTAGGTAAAAGGTTCTTACGTTGTCAGTGTGGGCATCAGCTGTTACAGATACTTGTGGAGTGGAGCAACTTTAAAAAGTTATTTTTGATTTTCAGAAGCCCACATCTCTTCTGGGAATCTCTTTAAATGGCATCTGAGATCACATTTTAAGTAGGGCTTGGAATGTTGTGAAAAAAATCTAACTTTATATCCCAAAGTTAGCACGTGTGATGATGATGAGGCCATCTCAGAGACTGCTGAGTAATCAAGAACAGTTCTGCAAATTTTGTTACTGAGACTGACTTAGGCTGCTTTCTGTAGCTCTGCTTTACCTACCTCTGAGGGTTTCTGGTTTCTTGCTGTCAAAAAGCTGTGTGAAAAATCTGAAATAGAAGTTGAAGACAGTTGCTGTGTAGCCTTAAGGAAATTGTTGGCTTTATACAGTGCTCTTGAAACATCCCTGGAGTGTATCCCTTGTGGGTGCGCTAAAAACGCTTCAGCTCAAGTAAAGCTTGTGACCATGGGCTGCTTGCAAACCACACAGTAATGAAGGAATTTGTAGCGTTTCTGTAAACTATGTTGAGCTGTTTTGCCACCTTGATAAACATTGCTAATTGATGGAATTTCTTTTATCATCAAATACTAATAGACTTGAGGTCTATTTCATTTCCCATTTTCACAGAAAGGAGTGGGGAAGTATAATATTTGGCTTCATGAGAAGCCTGGTCTTCCCAAGGTCAGACCAGCGAACTCAGTCCTACAGAATCCACAAACAAAGCAAAGGTCAGTTGTGTTTCTGTCTGCTCAGCCCCATTCTGCTGCGTATAGTTTGTGAATGTTTAGTTTACCTATTTAGAACCTTATGGGTTTCTCAGCGGACTTTGAATTCAACCCTAAAACTCAGCTTAGGACTGGTGTTCTGTACGTGTTTTTTTTCTGTATTCCGTAGCATCATCAGTGATCTTGGTCTAGGCCAGACAGTGAGAGGGTGTCATGTTCTGTCTGGGGAATTTTGCTGTCCGCTTTGAAAATTACTTGGAAATTTTTTAATGTGTTGTCTGTTGTGTTACGATTTTTATGTAGACGAGGCACAACAGAGACTCACTTAGGGAGTTGTGTTATCTTGGTAGCTTTCAAAAAAAGGTGGAATAGGTTGGGTGTCATTGTACAATTCTCTTGTAGGGCTTTTAGCATTGAGGTTTCTGGGAAAGGAGGAATCTGTAGTTGTCCCAACGCTGTTACCCGACAGGAGTCTGTTCAAGCAGTGTCTAAGCTTTTTCAGGAAATACAGCACAGTTTTCTTACGAAAAATACTGTCCATTAAATTTATAAATCGTACAGCACATGAATGGCATGACAAACATAGTTGTGTGTTCCCCGTTCACAGCTGTTAGAAAGTCGCGAACACTGCAGAACATGACTGAATGCTGGGGATCTTTCAGAGGAGTAAGGACTGCGGGAAATCTCAACAAGTTACCTGGTCCATCTCCCTGCTTGAGGTGGGATCAAATCTGCAAGGCTCTAACTGGCAAGTGTTTCTCTAGCTCTTAAAAGCTTCCAAGGAGAGGGATCCCGCATGAGCAGCACGTCCGCTGTTGAATCTGCGGCTGGAGAGCGAGCGCAGCAGGAGTGATGCCTGCGGGTTGAGTCAGTTACTGGCAGTTCTTACGGGCAATACGTGATGAACGGAGCCCTCGTCTGAATGCTATCACCTTCTAGTCTTCTCTTTTAAGTAAACCCAGTTAATTTAATCACTCTTCATAGGTCACATCTAAGTCTAGCAGTTGTTGGTGCTGTTTATTATTTATTTGTAAATCCTTCATTTGCTTTCCTTCCTCATCAAGTAATGTACATGTCTTTAACTTCATCTTTCCCTAGATATTTATATGCTTTGTCTTTTAGAACCCCAGCTGTTTGTTTGACTCTGCTGATGAAGGTGTTACTTGGTTGACTTTTGAGCCATGTGAAACCCAGACATCTGTCTGTCTCTGAGGTTCTATGTTAATTAGTACATTTACAACACCCTGCACAACTCCTGAGGCCAATTCTTTGAAAATCCTTTTTGGGTCTTTTTGTTGGGGCCCTTTCTGCACAGTCTGCCCAGCATTATATATTGGTGGGCTATATATATAACTCTCAGAAGCTATAAATATTCTGTCCTGATCAGTTCATGGTCCCAAACATGCCGGAGTTGCTGACTTTCTCACTGAAGTTTGAGCTCTGCTGAGTATTTACTTACCACAGGTTGGCAATGAGAAAGACACCACAGACCCGGCTGGCCTGATAAACCTCCTGAATGTGCGATAGTTGTTATGCTATGATAGTTGTTATGTAGCACTAATTAGAGTAAACACTTGAATGACTTTCCACCAGACATCTTTCTGACCCTTTTTTCTTCTGGTTTTCACGCCTGTCCCTAAACTTTAATAATTTCTGTCTGTTCTTTTCCATATGGATGCCCATGCCATCCAGCTCCTTGCGGGAGTATTTCATGTCTGTCTTCTTTTGTTTACTGATAACAGGGTAATACCCAAGCCACCTTTGTGTCTCATGTGGTGCTTTGCAAAATGAAAGCACACCTGGAAAATAAATGCATGTTAATTGCACAGCATCATCTCAGGCCAACAGGATGGGCGTTAATTTTTAGCTTATTATTCTGACGCGCCTTGAAGTTCCAGTAGTCACTACCTGCTGATAGTTTTAAATCTCCTTTGGTATATATGTTTTCTTTAGCTGTAAATGGTCATCATATATTTTGCAATAAAATGGTTGCTTTATTTTGAAATATTTGTTGATCTTTTGAAGGGTGAAAACTGAATATTTATTTCCAACTGAAAGAATAATTGAAGAATGACGTCTTCTGAAAAAAAAAGTCTAAAATGTTTGTATATGTCCTGCTGGTATTCAGAATTTTTATTATGGTCATTACTCACTTTCTATTACAGTAACAGTGGGTGCAATGGCACTTTCTATTGTTGACAGAGATACAATTCACATTTCATATCCCAGGGGCTGTGTGCAGTATGGGAGCTGAGCAGAACAGTCTCTGTGCCATGGAGCTCCTTTTCCTCCCCACACAGAAACAGAGGGAAAAATAGTTTACATTTGTGGCTAGATTTCACTTGCTGTATTTTGTGTTTAGAAAGTAAATTTAGATTGTGTGTGATTTTACAAAAAGTTGCTTAACCCTTAGATACATTTCTAAAGGGCACCTACTGCTTCTATTAGCTCTTACCAGATCAGTGCTAGTAGATAATATTATTCTTAATGAGGTCTAAGAAATACTGTTTATTAGGGACTGTGTTAAGAAAGGTTAAGAAATAGTACACAGCTGCTTTTTGCTGCTGCAGTAAATCATTCAAAGAATTTGCTGTTACGCGTCCGAAAGCATGAGCTGTTAGGCAGCTGAAAGAATGTGGCACTGTTTGGGTCATAACCACCACTCACAAACGAGGGCAACTTCTCAGCTTCTGGGCTGCTTTCTAAAGGACAAAGCATGCCTGTATTTTTCTCAAGTAATAATTGAATTCTACTTCACTGAAGTCAGTAGGAACTTGATTTTGTCATGTACTTAATATTCATGTGCAGAAAGCTGTGGGGTTGAACACCTTTGTAAAATCTATAAATCACGTGTGTCACTAAAATCAGTTTAACTGACCTCTGCCAATCAGAAGAGCATCTCTGTATGTTAAGGAGATGTGCAAGTCTGTCCCAAAAAACATATACAGTGCTCTACCAAGACAAACTGTAGTTGATGAAGACACAGGATGATTTTGGACTAGAGTTGCTGTCCATCCTCAAAATTTCTCTTGCTATTTTATCATAAGCCTTTTAATGGGAAACAACACTGTGTGGGCAATATGACTCTGCAGACCTCACAGACACTAGTGCCCCATGGACAGAGATTTGGAAACCATTCATAGGCAATTCCAAAATAAATTGTCTCTCTTGCTTGTTCTGTGGCTGCAGGCATTTTCTCAGGACCCAAACATCTCTGTGTTGCCATCCCCTTCCCCTCTTGGGTGGGTGAATAATGGGTAGGAGCGCAATCCTGCAGCAGTAAAATTGTCCAGTGTAAAACTACTAACTGCTAATGTTGACTTGATTGCATCATCTATTTTTAGTCAGTGGTGGCCGGACTTCACCTTTCCATCCTGTGAAGGGGCAGAAGCAACTTGGCATCTGCAGAGGCACTGCTGCTCCTGGCCACCAGCCTGCCGCTGGAAATGGGGCTCTGGAGCCACACAGGCAGGGGAACTGGCTGTGTCTGGCTGGCCCTGGGCCCCAACTATTAACACCCTTGGCTGAAGACAGCGAAGTTTGCAGAAAGGGGGTATCTTAGAGGTGATCCTGTTGTTCCTATTTCTGAAAGTAGGCACCTGGGTAAAGGATCTCTCTGTCGTTACGGGGGAGGACAGTGGGCTACCACTGCAAAATAACCTCCCACAGTGCCAGACACCAGAGAAACACTTGAGAAATGCCCGAGCACAAGACAAATTTGCATTGGTGCTTGTGCTTCTTTACTCAGGAAGGAAAACTCACTCTCCAGCACCTGTTACCGGGTGCCTGCACCAAACTTGCTCAGTGTCAGAGCTTTGCCCATGGCTCTGTGGGCTGCAGAACTATTTTTGGCTCTGGCTGCCTGGGACAAGTTGGTCCTTCTTCTGCCTCCCTCTCCCGTCCCCTGATCCCCGCCGCGTGCCCCAGCGTCGCCCACATCAGTGCTGACCAGGCACTTCCATGAGCCAGGTCAGCCCAGCAGCCTGGCAGAAAAAAATCCCTTTGACTTTTGCTGGGCAGGGGAGCAAAGTCAGCCCCTGAAGAGCTCCACAAACCAAGGTGCCTGTGCTGGGGGCTTGTGGCTGGGAGCAGCGAGGTGGCAGGAGTCTGTATTTCTGTATGAGATCAGCAAAGATAAAGAGCTTTCCCTTGATAGCTGCCCCGTGTAAGGGAGAGGTGGGATCCCAATTAGAGACTGTGAGAACAGTTCGCTGTGTGTTTGCTTACATGAAATGTTTGCTTTTGAGCACTTGAGGCTGGCTCAGAATTTATTTATTGCTAATGATGGTCAAGGCCCATTTGAAGGCAGTAAACTAACAATATCTCGGAGAGATTGTGCTTTATATGGCACCCCCTGACAGATGTTTTACAAGTACCGACACGCCATCCCTCCACCTAATGTGGTAATTAATGTGCTAAGTGCTTGGGTGATTTTCTTTCCCTCTTCCATCCCTGCTTGTGGTGGGTATGTCTATACCAGACCTCCACATGCTGCGCCGATCCTTACCCAGATACCCGAGTCTCCAAGTACTCTTGAAAAAGCTTGTGTATAATTGCTGTCTCAGGAAGGGAAAAACTGGAAGGAAGCTTAAACAAAACTGATGCTGAAACTTTGTTGTCAGCTGGGATGTTTGTGAGGCATGTTTTGACCAGAATTAGACTCCAGCAGATCAGATGCTGTAGAGCTGGCAGGGAGAGAAAGGAAGTGCTTCCATTTCCAGGGAGCTCCATGGGAGGAAATGAACAGGAAAGCCCAATGAAGTAGTCACAGTTGAAGAGGAGACTGGAACAAAGCAACGGGAACATTGAAAAGTGCCACCAAAAAAACCCAAAGGTCAGCCATGAACTCAACAGCCAGAAAGAGTGCTGCTGCCCAGGCTTTCTTTGCAAATGGCTCTGGCTCTTGGGCAGGGATAAGCTCTGCCAAGAGCTCCTTAGCTTAGTTGCTAAAACTGATTATGAGAAAGTATTGAAATGTTATTCCTGCTGAAGGTTAGTTGTGCAGCTTCTGAAAACTAGTAAAGCTGTTATTGTCCCCCTGAAGAGTGAATGGAAGTGGATTATAATGAAACAGATGGTGTAGAATTTAACTTAAAATCAAGGTTCTTCATTACCAAGACTGGTCTGTCTCAATCCATGCTTCAGGCAAATTGCTATGCAGAGACATTAAACAGATAATCCAAATGGTTATCCTTGGTTCAGTTTCCTTGCTACCAGATTTCAGAGTGCTAGACACATCACTTATTTTTGAGATAGGCATCTCTTGTTTTTCCTAAGCTATGATAAACCCTGCCTCTTTTAAGAGGTGTATCCTGGTCTGTGGATTCATACTGTGTAGAAACAGCCCTTCTTTTAATTTAGGAAGGCGTATTAAATCCAGCTTTTTTTCTTCCAATGGCTATCATTTTCTAGTCTGTCTTATGGCAGACTTTTCCTCATCCCCATTTCCAGCCAGCCTTCTAGGAGAGCTGTATAAGTCTTTCCTCTTTGAAAACACGAGTCAGGTACCATTTTTACTCCCAATAGCTCCTCAGTCTGCCTCTTTACTGTGGAATAAATCTCATCCCCTCTCTGTGACATCCCACATGAATGTCTAGCCAAAAGCTGTAGCTCCATACTGCTGAAAGAAAACTCAACTTTTTGCCCACAGGTCTTCATCCCTTACTCCTTTCTCCATTGCAACCACTCTCTTGTCCCTTTGGGTTGTACGTGAGCCCTTGGCGTGGTTTGGGTCTCCATCTATGTCCCTTCATACAAGTTAGGAGTTTTGCTGATTCTTCTGCCTTCCTTACTTAATGCTTTTTTCCAGGTCCTTAACATCTCCTGTGTACAGCATCCCCTCCTCTAATATAGCCTTCACATAGGCTGCCTCGCCCTGCTCATTGCTTAGACAGTGGCTGTCCAGAAAGCTGCCCAGAAGGTCGTTGCTTTCCCTCATTCACCTGCTCTTTGTACTGTCCTCACTCTCTCTAGACCTCACTGCTTTCCTTCAAAGCTCCGCTTTACCAGGACATGTCCCAGAAGTGGGCAACAGCTGCCAGGCTGCTCCTGCTGTCCTCTCAGCCGCTGTCCTCGCTGTTTCCCAGCACCTCTCCATCTGACCCTACCTCATTGCTGCCTTTGCAGCATCCACCAGTGGGATCTCAAAGAACATCTGGCACAGCTGGCTCCAGCTCCACAGCCAGGGCTCTTTGGTGCTTTGCAAATGCGCTCTGGTCACAGCCACACCATCCTTTTTCTCAGGTTACACTGACAAGCCATTCCCCTGCAGAATAGGTGTCTTGCTTTGGCAGAAGTTGCCCCAACTGCTAGATGCTGAAGCAATTCTTTCTCTGCCTCTCTCTTTTCCTCACCAGATAAACAGTTCATGTGCAGCTCATGGGCTCTCTTGCTCCTTCTTCACTGAGTTAATAATTTACTCCACAAGGTCTTTGCTTTTCAGACTGTGTATTTCTATTTTTTTATTAGGATTTACTGCCTTGGCCTGTGGCATCCAAATTCATGCAGAGGTGTCTTTTTAAGATCACAGTTCTCTCTGCCATGCCTCTTTCTTCTTTTCTGCCCTCCATCACACACGTGACCTAATTTGGTGGCAGGGAACTGGACAGTCAGAGACATAAGGGCAAGGCTTGGGACCCAACGGAGTGGAGAGCAGGACTGCACATCCACAGTCCCCCTGCCCAGTGTCCTCTGCTCTCTCCTGCCGAACGATATCCAGCTCAGCAGCGGCCAGGTAGGTTTGATACTGCACCCTGAATGTTCAGCTGGTGAAGAGCTGCCCCAGAGAGGGGGCTCGGGAGCAGCCCTGACCCGCTCTCCCCACGCTCAAAACCACCATGGCACTGAGCAGCCCTCTTTCTGAAGTGAGAAGCCAGACAGCTCCTTAAAAATCTTGGGTGTGTTTCACTGCTATGTATTTAATGTAATTAATTCCCAGGTCAAGGCTTACTGCTCCACAATTTACCTCTGGTGAACCCTGAACTGCCAACACCTTGCAGATTGGCTTTGCTGAATTTCCAGCAGCTCCTGCCCAACCTGTTTGACTTTCCCTCTCTCTTGCGCTTCATCGTCTCATTTATTTTTCATTTAGTGTCCCTCTGTTTGGAAAGACAGGTCTTATCCTGTCACCTCCTCAGCATGGTGTGTAGTGAGAGCGGGCAGTGTAAAATCCACGTGAGATCCCATGTATCCAGCTCAAGTGCCGAACAAACCAGAGGAGCAGGACCTGCTGGGTCTGCCTGTTAGCTTTTGGCCACCATGGCAAGATTGTTGTTTTGCAGCCATCATCTTTAGTGGCATCACTTGGCCATCTCTCGGGATAATTTAATGTGCCTTAGTCATCTATAACTGTCATCTGAAGTGTTGCTTGCATGTGTGTTTTGCTGTATCCTGTATTTTCCGAAGCACGGTTACTTTTCGGTCATGAATAACCAGGTCCTGGACTTGCTTAACTGGACTATGGCTCTACATAAATAAAATTCATGTATGTCTTGAAATTGGGCCATGACTTGTGAAAAACATACCTTAGATGCTGATTCAGCTTCAGTTGGAGTAGGATTAGCCTAAAATTTCAAACTTCCTTTGCAGGTGGCATCTCTTCTTGCATATACATTTTCCCTTTAAAGCAAACATACAAAACACACAAAAAAAACCCAAGCTGTTTATAATCACAATTTATAAAGCTGTATTTTCAGTCTTAATCTCTTTCTGTTTCAGACAGAGCTACAGGGCTACTCCTTCAAGCAGCTACCAGGGTATTCCCTTTCCATGCTGATTTAAATTAGCCAAACAATAACCCCTTCAGTAATTAAAAAACCCACAAAAAATCAGAACAAAAAGCTTCCCATTTAAATCTGTGTTAAACCAATTCATCGGAGTGACACGATTAAAATCTTTGGGCCAAATCCTCCTTGTCCTCTTCGTGTAAGCGGTGCTTTTGAGAGCAAAAGGATGAGTGAGAACAGCATTTAGTCTGTACATTAATAATGTATATCCTTTGACTGACAGGGAATAGGCTGGCAGAACAAATGAAAGCACCCTGGGGTAAGAAGAAGAAAGCCTTGGCTTGCTGCTACAAACTGCACAGGCATAAAAGTACATTTTGTTCCACTATTAAATAAGGAGATTTGGGATATAATACTGTCTCCTTCTGCAGCCCTTCCATTTTCTGCTTGTGGCAAAGAGGATAAAACTGTCCACAGCTGTAATTGTTCCGTCCAGTGCTCACATGCCTGGGAGAATTAATCGTGATCTGCAAAATCTACTCCTCTTAGCTGCAAAGCAGCACATATTTGTACAGTAAACATCTACTGACCTTTGAGTCCAAGTACACCAAACACTCTGTCCTCCGTGTCCCAGCACTGATCCCCGCCAAGCTGCTGCCTTCACGGCTGCGATAGCTCATGGTGGGCACCCAGAGCCTCCTCGCTTCACCCAGATTTCTCCTGGTCGGACAGGCATTGCTGTGTTTTTTTTCATTAAGCCATTGGGAGTGGATCAATGGGGACAAGATCCGCAACCCTACGTGTGCAGCCCCGAGCCCCGTGGCTGTGGTGTGGGTGGGTGCCTGGGGTCAGGGACGTGGAGCTGGAGCGGATGGAGCCGGTGTTCTGCCTTTGTGGCTTCAGCTCTGCGTCATGTCTTGGGGGGTTAATGTTCATTTGAGTTGGATTTACTGCTTTCCTTCATTTGTGGGGTTTGTTGTTTTGGGTTTTTTTTTTTGCAAGACAAATTCTAGACAGACATTATCTGGTGAATTCAATAATATGATGGCAACAAAGCAAATTCCAGGAACAAATCACCTGAAATTTTGCACAGTCTAATAACACTGCACTTCTACCATCCTTCCAGCCATTCAATTGTGATTGTTGTTGTTAAAATGAATTCATAATGTTCCTGTCTAGCTTCTGCCAAGCAACTCTTCCCTATTTGAAGCTGGGCTGTTTCTCTGGATGTTATTGTAATCTTTCGTACCTGGTATTGTTTTGTGCCTCCAGAGCAAAGCCAGAACCTTCTGCGTCAGTGCTGAAGGTAGTCAGGGAGGGCGAGTCAGCTTCTTGCTTTCAATTGTAAAATTAAGGCTCAGTAACCAATGAAGAGCTGCTACTCAGGGTAAGCACCTCATCTTTCCCTTCTTCCTGAGCACCTGAATTCTACTGTGCTGTAATTATTACACTAAAAAGTATATTAAAATAAGCTTGCTTGACAGCTTCACGACCCGAAGGCAGGACGATGCCCTCACGCCTGGGCTGCCCTTCTGCGGAGCGGCTGAGCAGACCCGGGCACAGCTGCAGTTCTCCCCCACTCCTGCCCCCACACACGGTCACTGCTGGGACACGGGCCCAAGGCCACCTCATGGGAACGCCTGGGGGTGGTTTGGGGTTTCCTCAACCAGGCAAGCCCAGCGTTCAGACCCGAGAGGATGAGGGAGGACAGAGACGTGTGTGGGGCAGGGCTGCCCAAGGTGGAACAGGAGCCCCAGGGCCGAGGTGGACACTGTGAGGGTGGTGAAAAAATATCTGGTGTGGCTAGGACTGAGTATTGACATCGCAAATTGTTTATAACAAAGAACCACTATAAAAAAAATGTGTAATCATCATGTGCACTAGTTTCCATCCTGCCGCCTGAAAGCTTTCTTCTTAGTGTCTGAAAAGCAAAGTATCTGGGTCGAGCTCTTCTGGGCAAACAAGAGAGGGTACATCCCTGAAAGACACTGCTTCCCACCCGAGGTTGTGCTCAGGAGGGGTGGGGGAGATGTCTCCTCATGGGCTTCAATCCATTGTAGTTCAAAATATTATTAATTTTAAAATATTATTTCTTTTTCTAAAGTTCTTTTTAAAGACTTTTAAAATCCTACTCAACCGTCTGTCTGGCCACACAGTCCTAACCCTGAGGTTTGAGGAGCCCGATGCTAGCTGGCAGGAGGTGGGGAATGGCTGAGACAAGGTGAAAAAAGCAGAGAGGAGACAAACCAGTGGGGAGAACTGGAGCGGTAGGTGAGGAGAGGGGATGGAGGAGACCTCATAGTGGCTACAGCTTCCTCACAAGGGGAGGAGGAGAGGCAGGGTCTGATCTCGTCTCTTTAGTGACCAGTGACAGAACCCAAGGGAATGGCAGGAAGATGTGCCAGGGGAGGGTTAGGCTGGACATTAGGAAAAGGTTCTTCACCCAGAGGGTGGTGCAGCACTGGAACAGGCTCCCCAGGGAGGTGTCACAGCCCCAAGCCTGACAGTGTTCAAGAAGAGACTGAACAACACCCTCAGACACACGGTGTGAACTGCGGGGTTGCCAGATGCAGGGACAGGAGTTGGACTCGATGATCCTTGTGGGTCTCTTCCAGCTCAGAACATTCTGTGATTCTGTGACTGACTTAGAGGAGAGCAGGCAAATGGGGTTGGTTGGATGATGAGAGACTGGCGTGAGTGGGGGGCTGAAGGAAATGGGGTGCCGCTGGGGGACAGGTGGAGCAGGGCACCCCCAGCGATGTCCCCTCCTGAGCACAAGATGGAGCCCCCAAGTCCTCTGCCATGAGCAGGCCCTTGTGAAATGGGATGCACACAGCAGCAAGGGGGTGCCAGGGCCACAGGCCGGACCCCATCCACACCTGCACAGGGTCCTGATGAGCACTGGGGGACATGCTGCATTCATTACTTGGGGATGGAGGGGTTAATTCCACATATGAAACACTGTGGGAAGGTAGCAATGCCAGACACCCACAGCTGGGAAATACCACCTACACAAACCTAAATTCAGCCTCTGGAAACTGGTTACTGAGATACAGTCTCTAACGGCAGCCCCACAGGCATCCTTCCCTGCTCCGACAGCAAGAGGTGTGATCCCCGCACAGGGACACAAGTCCGCTAGCTCAAGGGAGGAGACAAGGCGTTCTGTCATCGTTCATCTTCTCTTCATTAGAACTGGGTCTATTTTTGAGGCTAAGGAGCTCAGGAACAAAGGTGAGGATGTCTAAAGGATGACAGTAGGAAGCTGCAGATCCCAGGAGAAGGAAAAATCTCCTGGGTTTTCTTACTTGATTTGGGAGAGACTATAATGTCACACCCCTGCAAGCTTCATACATTGTGTTGTGCCCAGAAACACTGTCAGCCCTGGAAAATGCTGACGCCTTGTATGTGCCCTGAAAGCACAGTGTCCAGTACCCAAGAGTGGCTGTCAGGGAGTGGGAAGGACGCGTGGAGGCTTTCCTGACCAAACCAGGGTGGGAATGTGCCCTCAGCAGGGCTGTGAGAGCAGCCACCAACCCTACACTTTCTGCTTTCTAGCTTAAAACCTTTTGTCAGCTTCCACCACATGGCAGATGGTTAATGACTTGCTCTCCCCTCAGATTTGGTACCACCGGGACGCCATCAGTCGCTGGTCCATCAACAGGGGCAGGCACAAAGTCTGCAGATGCCAGTGCTCGTCCCTGCCCACCGGCTCAGCGGCACAGCTCCTGCCGGCTTTGGTGATGGTTAGTGCCTAATCCAGGCTCACGCCCACAGGGATTTAAACCAGGGAAGCCTCCCTGAACTGGAGACCAATTTGCTGATACCCATGTAAGTGGTGTAAAAATCAGGAAACTCATGACCATCTCGGAGGGCTTTTGGTAATGGGTCACTAGCAATGGTCCTTGTGTGTGTGTGTGAAGCGTGTATTTTATGCAGAGCTCATCAGCAGAGATGGATAGACCAGCTGATCCTTCCAAACCTAAATGAGAATTTTAGCCTTTTCTGGGAGATGGTAACAGTCAAAAAAAAGAGGAGTATGTTTTTGACCAAAAATCATAGCTTGACACTCCTTTCCTTATCGTTTTCCTCCTTTACCCAGGCAGAGGTGCAGGGGAGGTGGTGTTCTTTCCAAGGGCTCCCATGGGCTGTGCTGCTCCCCACTGTCCCCCAAGACCTCCCGTGTGAGCCAGCTGCTTGCTGTGCCATGGAGGGGTGCAGATTGTGCTCCCTGGACAGCAGACGGGAGCTGGGAGATGCCGTGCTCGTGGCTGATTCACCGGCTGGCTCAGCCAAGTTCCTTTGTTCTGTTTTAATATTTGCTTTTAGCAATGCCGGATGTATTATACTCTCAGAAGATTGTCAGGGTGCTGAGAGCTTTGTGCTCTTTACTACTAATCAAAGCTAAATAAATAGAGAGTAGCTTTTCTGGACCTTACAGCACTACAATTTGGCCAAATTCCCCACATGTCATCGCACTGCAGCCAGTGGCATTATGCTGGCCGGTATTTTGGCATCCTTCCTTACCCTTCTCCTTCCTTCTTCCCAGCTCCCTCCTCTGCTTTGAAAATCCTCACAGCCCCACTCCATGAGGCAAACTTGCCTTTTTGCCCATAACCCACTCAGGTTTTTCTCTCTTTCCTCTCCACACAGCTCCTCGGCCAGAGATCCTCCCTGAGCCACCCCAGCCCTCTCCTGTGCTGTGTTGCCTTTCTGCCTTTCCCTTCTGCCTCAGGTGCCCAGGAAATGCCCCTTAATTAGGGCATGCCCAAATCCCTCTGCCTCTTCCTTCTGAAAGCCACAGAGGACCTCACCTACCACCCCCAGAGCAAGCCAACCACCCAGCTGGTGTCCTGCCAACTGGCATCTGCATTAGGACAGGACTTTTCCCTTTTTCATAACCCTCCTTTTGCCTCAGAACCTGTTTCATGAGGCCCCATTACAGGCTCTGCAAAAACACAGCTCTGTGAACCAGTGTCTGTGGTGCACACCAGTATTTAGTAATAAGACACAGCATTTTGGCTGGTGTCCCATAGTGTTCCCCACCTTTGCGTGGGGCTGGGGCTTCTGCACCTCATGAGGTACTAGAAGGCAATGGGATTTGGGGCATCAGCATTTAACAAGGTTTTGATTAAAATATCCCTGTTTTATTGAGGGATGGAACAACTCTCCTGTGAGGACAGGCTGAGAGAGTTGGGGTTGTTCAACCTGGAGAAGAGAAGGCTCCGGGGGGACATTTTTGTGACCTTTCAGTACTTAAAGGGGGCCTACAGGAAAGATGGGGACAGACTTTTTGGCAAGGCCTGTTATGATGGGACAAAGGGTAATGGTATTAAACCAAAGGAGGGGAGACTCAGGCTAGACATGAGGAAGAAATGTTCTACAATGAGGTTGGTGAAGCACTGGCACAGGTTGCCCAAGGAAGTGGTAGATGCCCCATCCCTGGAAACATTCCCTGGATGGGGCTCCGAGCAACCTGATCTTGTTGCAGATGTCCCTGCTCATTGCAGGGGGGTTGGACTAGATGACCTTTGAAGGTCCCTTCCAAGTCTGTGGTTCTATGGTGAAAACTCCACTGGACACTGCCATTTGCACTGTGATGAATGTGGACTCTGCTACAAATAAGCTTAGACTACACACATATTTCAGGATCAAGGCAATAAGGAAGAGGAGGTTGAAATCATCTCTCTATTCTTTGCCTTCATGCCAGGGAGCTTTCCTATGGTGGCTTGCTGCTCTGGAGCTCGTGGAGCAGTTGCTGCTGGAGCATTGAGGCAGGACTGGTCTCTGCTGCAGTGGAGAAACCTCACCATGGGTACTCCTCCCCATGCAGAAGGAACAAAACCCCACTGAAATGCGCCTTCCTTCGGTATTCTTAGGCCATAGTCAACCCAGTGCGTTACTGGCAGAGCAAGCAGTAATACATAACACTGCATGAGTAGCTACCGAAAGACCAAGAAAAAGCCAGCAGTGTCTGGCTAGATGTGTCAGAAGTGACACAACCAGAGCTGATCCTGACTGGTGGCAGCCTGATAAGCTGTAAGGTATTTCCAAGACTCTTCTAGCCCTGTTTTCTGTGGTGGTCTTGAGTCAGTCCCTCTTGTAATTGTCCCATCTGCAGTCTGGGGCTCTGCCCGCTGGTGGGGCTCCTCCTCCCACACAGCCATCATCTCCTCGGAGAGCACCTCCTCCAGTTTAATGGGGCTGGAAGGTGCTGGCAGGAGGTCCTGTCCTGCTAGAAGCTCCTAAGGGCAGTCCTGGGTGTGTCGCTGGCCTCCCGGAGCAGAAATCCAGGCTCAGGAGAATGTGCAGTACGTCTTTTCTTGATAAGCGTATTCCAGGAGGGGCAGCAGCAGTTTAGCACGTGCTCCCTTGATAAGTATTTGCAGAAGGAAATGCAGCTTCAGGCAGAAAGGCAGCCTTGGCTTGTCGCAGTCACAGGCTTTGATTAGCAGGCGAGGATAACGGCACTGGGCTGCTGCCTAAGCAGATGCTGAAGCAGAGCGTCTCCACCTCTGCAGCGAGGGTACGGGCTGCAATCCAGACCTCCCCTGGGCCAGCCCAGCCCATGGATTATGCAGAGAGCAGTGGCCACAGCCCAAAGGCCGCCCGGATCGCTACGGAGAGGCAGCACAAACCAGCGTCCGCACCAGACAGCGACCAGCGGCACGCTCCAGAAGAGCAGCTCTGTTCTCTTTGCATCCTGTGCTCAGAGAAGCTGAAAACACCTCTGCACCATGTGTTCAGCAGCCAGGCATCACTGCTGAAGGCTGCCAAGCTGATAACAGCAGCAAAACCCAAATAAGCCTCATTTGCTAGCGCCAGGCTCCCAACCCAAGTGCTGCTGAGAGTCTGCTCTGACTCACACAGTTTATTGCAGGGTCTCTCCTCTGTCACTGCATTTCTGCAGAGCAAATACCAGCTCCCCTCACTCTCCCATCTCTTTACCTACCACATCTAATCCATATTTTTCTAACAAGTTTATTTTCTTGCTGTCAAAGGTTTCTGGCTTAGGAAGGGCTGTGTGTCTAGCTTTGGTCTACCATACAAATTCTTCCTAACCTCACTTACTGGAGCTGCTTGCATAGTATATATGCAGGGTTTCAGCAATATTAAGGTTTTTATGTATTCATTTGTCACTGAGCTTTCATAGCAGTAATTAATTTAAAGAAACCAAGGATATATGAAGCGTAGGGCCAGAAAACAGGGACTCCTCCAGACCTGCTTAGCCATCAGGTTTAACCATCCTCCTTGCCACTCAGGGCAATGTCTCTGATCAGAAGAGCAGGCCATGGTGCTGGGACAGGGGCAGGAACAGCCGGGTGTCTCGGAAACTGATAAGCCGAGTTCTATAACCCTTATTCAATAAGTGCCTTTATGTAAGAAGGTGAGGTGGGTCACTCGGGGTCAGGCCACCCGGGCTCTGCTGCAGGCAGCGCCCACGTGCCGAACAGAGGAGCGTGCACCCAGGAGGTGTTTATTCCAGTGCTCCTCCAATTTCCAGCCTCTCAGAGCTAAACCAGGTGAATAGCACAAGCTGCAGTTGGCTGACAAAGTCATTTTTTTACCTTGTGAAATTTCCCCTGAGCTGCACGCTGTGGTTATTGTGCAAAAAATAGAGCAAGATATTTATTAACTCTCTAAGGAAGCAAACTAGAAAAGCAAGCAGGAGCAGGGCACCCTCTTTCGTTCCTTCAGCTGAAAGTGGGGCACTCACCTGTGGCAGCGGGTGGACAAGGGGGCCAATCACCCCACCAAGACTAAAAGCCCCAGCCCTGCTGCAATCCCAAAACATGAGGGACCCTAAAGGGCCATGGCCAGGTTGATGGTCCCACCGTGTGCTACAGAGGGCAAGCTCTGGGTCTTTGGAAGAGACTGGCAGGGATGGGTGTCTAAAACACTGTCATCACCCCAGCACCACAGGACATGGTGCTTTCTTTAAGTGCTTGAATAACCTCTTCTTACGGCTGAGCAAGAATAAGGGGATTTTAGTGCGATGACAGTTTTGTGCAGCCCCGTGTACCTACCCGCTGGCGAGGCTGTGCCATGTTCCCCCGTCGCGGGACAGGCTGAGCTGTGGTGGCGGCTGCGGGGCTGCGGAGCTCCACATGCCATCAACCGGCATCGGTGCTGCCGGCAGAGCTTGTTCTGGGGGTGTGTTACTAAAGATACACGCTTGGGCTGTAAGGCATGAGGCATTTCTGCTGTTCCCTGAGACACCTTCGACACCCCATGGCCATCTGTCTGTTCCCTTGACCCCACATAAAGCACAAGCCAGGGCTGAAACAAGGCCAGGGACTCTCAGCCGGCTTTGTCTGACTTCCCCTATTTCCAACAGAGTTATATGTTTTGAATATCCTAAAAGCCTTTTCTATCCTTGTTTCACAGTGAGATTTGACAGGATGGTACTGCTGGAGAGCTGGAGCATACACTTGAGCCAGCTCATCTCAGAATTTGGAGATAGATACAGAGTCAAATTTTGTACAGGTCCATTGTTCTGTTTGGATGCAGAGACAGAAATAATGCTATGCACTTAACTGGTGAGTCCCTGCTTTGTTTTGCGCTGGTCTTCCAAGATCAAAGTTACCAGTGGCTGCATTTACCCTTTTGCCTGATAATGGCAAAACATTTAGCATATTTTGTATATTCTGGGCTCAGCTTCAGCCTTCAGGCAGCCCTTCCTGGAGAAGCAGCAGCCTTTGAGCAGCCCAGCAAGATGCATCGCTGCAGTCTGAGAGGGGCATGAAGGAGAGCACCCTGCTGAGCTGGAACAGACAGAGAAGCCTTGACAGGAACAATAATTAAGCTATAGCACAGTTCCTGGTTATTACCTGAGCAATATTTGGCTGAGGTTCTGGAGCTAACATGACTACCTCCGTGAAAAGAGCCACAGGCATTTTACTCATATGGAAACTGCCCATCGTGCAGAGACCAGGAAAGCCCCGCTGGGGTATCGCAAAGGAGTGGGAAAAATGGCTTTAAAACCACTAAGAGGTAATCCAGTGTCATCTCCTTGCTTTCTGTTTTGCTGAGCCATCCCAGGGAAGAAGTGGCTGAAGGGCTGACAGGAGGGGCTTAAACCCCCTGCAGACCTGGGGAGAGGAGCCCAGGGGTGCTCAGTGCTGTCTGGTGGGGTGCAGGTCTCCAGCCGTGGGAATCACAGTGTGGGGAGACACAGGAGAAGGGGCCGTGGCTCGAGATGGGCTAGGAAAAGGAATGAAACCACCGCTCTGCTTTTACATTGGATTTTGTGGGTCTCCCTGGCTTTAGCTACATGCACACAAACATTTAAAGGGATTTGTGTTTACAGCTGCCAGGTGAGCGGGATTCCATGCTGGGACCCTTCAAAATTCATCCCCTAGCTAAAGTACTGGGAAATCTTGCCCCCGCCTACCATCCCCTGGATTGCAAAGACAGCACCGCTGGCAGCAGGACCAGGGGCTGGCAACAGAAACAGGCCAGGGTTCATCAGCATCACTCCCCTGCCAAAAAATACAGCCTAAGAGCTTGCAGGGCTGAGGCTGTGGTGCCCACGCACACCCGGGAAGCCATACATTTGTTTACTGCAAATGTCTCCATAGAAACTCCTGCTCCGGGGCTGAAGATGTGGATCTGAGCTGCAGTGGAGTGCGCTCTCTGCCCCCAACACACCTCCATGAGCAGCCTCCATAGTTTTCATGGCCAAATTGTTTGGCAGGAAATAATTCAGACTAATGTATCCCCCTGTGCTCCTGAAATTGTGTGGAATTTAAAATGCTAAATTAACTAAATAATTTTAAATGTGCAAGCACTGTAATTATGAAGGGAGGCAAAGTATAAAGCCTGCCTGTTCCAATGTTTTCAGGCTATAATTCTTGAAGCCATTCAGTAAAACAGAGTAAGCTAAGAAGCAGAGAAACTGCACCAACAAAGAGCTGCTCCAGACTCTAAAATGGTGCTGCAAACGCTCAGGGGTTTTGAAGGACTGGGCTCCTCCAAACCCAGAGGAAAACTCAGAAACAGCTGAAAGGCTCTGGTGCAGAGGAGGCGGCTCTGCCCCCACCATCCAGCCATCCAGCCCCGCTCACGGGGGGCCGGAGCAGCGAGGGCCCCACAGCATCACCCCTGCTCCAGCCAGGGGTGGGGGTCCCAGGCAGCCAAGTGGGTTTGCCTTGCAGCAGCAAGTGTCCATCACAAGCACCTTTGGAGGCTTTCCAAAAGGCACAGCACAGACCAAAATAAAAGGTGAGCATGAGAGAGAGAGTGCCGATGTCCTGCATCTCTGCAACTTAAATGCTTGAATTCCCAGCCAGTCCTCAAGCAAGTGCAGTGTCCCACACCACCAGGAATGTCCCTGGTGTGAGTGTGATAAAAGTGCCTTGCCACCTCTTGGCCTGTGATTGACCCAACCAACAGGCAAGAGAATACATAGAGCGAAGGAAAACAGATGAAAATAAACAAAATTTCTAGAGAAGCAAAGCTGGTGATTAAATTGAGAAGTAGCTTTTGGCCAAAGGGCTGCACTGGGAAAGGGAAGATGAAATGTATGAGAGCAGGAAATTCAGCGAGCAAGGCATGACCTTGGGTGTCAGAGGGTGTTAGAGGCTGCAATGTCATGATGAGATGACGAGAGAGACAAATGCAAAAGCCAAGGGTGGGAGAGGGAGCCAGCTGGCATCCCAGATATTTAAGCAGCAGCAGGAGAAGGCACAGCCCACTTGTCCTGGACTAACTCCTTTAAAAGGAAAATAAAATAATGATGACTCTGCATCACAGCTTCTTCCTCCACTGCTGTCCCAGGGGCAGGACAAGCCTTGGGGACAGGCAGACGCCCTGGGGCAAGGGCCAAAGCCAAGGAACCCACAAACCTCTTCCCTGGGCTACATGGCCGGTGGCTGCTGCGGCACCGTGCCTCCCCACCCTCTGCAGGGGCTTGCGTCTGGGAAACTGCTTTCCTGTTTTCATACATCATATTTCACTGTATGGAGAGAGAAAATGAGGGAGATCATAATGCAGTAGCCCATATAGTGCTGCATGCTGATACCAGGCTGCACTTGCATGATGGCTTTAAATATGCTACCACGTGGCAGCCCTGAAGTGACCCTTTAATTCTGCCTCTCTCTGTTTAATTACTTTTTTTTTTTTCATATATCTGGATTGTATCTGCTCTGAAGTCTCGGTTGCCACCCTCTCCCCTTCCAGTCCTCCTCTGCCTGCTCACCACCCAGTGCCATCTCTCCCCAAGCTGGGATTTCACTGTGCTACGCGTGTCTCCAGCCCTCCACGGGGAGCCAGAGCCACCCAGCGGGACAGCTCACACAAACACAAGGGCTCAGTTAAAAATAAAGCAATTAACAATAATAATAATAGCAACAAGTTTTGGCCTTGCACCAGTGCCCTCCATAGATCACAAGCTCGCCTTTGTCACAGCCTGGAGCAGGAGCTGGCCCAGGACACAGGTCCTTCCCACCGAGCCAGGATCTCTGGCTGAGCCTGACAGCTCCTGCGGCAGCGGCAGCGCACAAACCCCATCCTCCCACCTCAGCAGTTACCTCCAAGGGATAAATCCTGCCTGCAAGTGCCTGGGCTGGTTACTGGCAAGCTGTGGATAGGAGGGAAGGGAAGAGGGTGAGAGCAGGGGAGAGGCTTCTCCCTGCAGCCCGCAGAGTGGCTCCATCATCCCGGCTGCCACCATCCTCCCAAACACCCCTTCCAGAGGGAGCTGCAGCGCAGTCCCCTGCCAGCTGGGTGGGGACAGGTACAGTGACACCCACTCTGCCAATGTCAAGTCCCTCCTTGCTCCTTATGGTGCTGGGACCATCGCCACCCTTCCTGGTGTCCTGCCATCCCTTGGGCACCAGTGACAAAGGTGGATTTGGCAGCATGTGCTGGGGCAATGGCAGATGTTGCTGTGAGCAGCTCCATGGGTGCAACACAGCCAGTGACCCTCATGCTTGCCGTGTCCCCATGTCCCCAGCAGCTGCCAGCCTGGGGCAGGAGAGATGGATGTGACTGCTTTTATTTTGGTTCCTTGTGGTTCTGCCGCTTTTGGCTTTCGCCCCAACCAACATGAGCCTAGGGGGCAGAAATTAAGCCTAGCTGGGCTTCTTCTTCCTCTGCCTAAGGCGATGCACCACCAGGCCACCAGGGATGTCTAAGCACAAGTCTCTGCACCCCAGGAGGTACTACACCTGCCCCCCCTGGCTTTCCCATGGGGTCTCACTAGGGCCAGCCCTGGCAGAGCTGCTGCCAGGGACAAGTGTCCCCTGTTTGGGAGCCACATGGATCTTGACAGCACTACACATACCCTGTATTGCAAATACACTTATCTGTGGGCCCAGCCTCCCTCTCATCAGGTACTAATGAGGTTTGTGTATATAGCCGCAGTGCCTTGTGTGCCAGATGGTGTTGGGTTAGATTTGGATTATTCCTGTTCTGCTGGTTTGTCTCTCAAATATGCTAACTCATGTACTGCTTGGCTGTGCTTATTGCAGAAGCCCCATCAAGGATCATTTCAAAATACACCTGCCTGAATGTTTGCTGGGAGGTGCAGCTTTGTCTAAAACAGAAAGCAATGCCTTCTGGTAGGCCTGGAAATAATTATTCAGCCCAACTGCTGCTTGACCAACAAGGCACTTGGAAAATACTGATTGTCATTTCTGCTTAAAATAAATAGATTTTATTGTGTGGTCACGTTTGGGTCACCAGCACTGTGCCCAGCTCCAGGACTAGGGTAATCAGCGCATATCCACTCCCTCTGCTGGCAGAGCACAAAACTGTAAGTCCTACAGAAACACTCCCTGATCTTTTGGTTTTGAGTTCAATACACATGGTATGGAATTCTGACCCTTCTTTCTCTTTTGTCTTTAAAAAGAAGAGAAGATCATCCTGTAGCAGCCTGCTCGAAGCGTGGCTGAATGGTCCTTCAACACAACCTTGCCAAGTGGGAGCACAGAGGGTAAGAGACCCCCGCGGCACAGGGCTGCCGGGCGGCCTGCTGGCTGCCAGTCCAGCTGCGTCTTGCCATGAGCTGCACTGCAGGGATGGGTCCCCCCGAGCAGCTGCACACAGCTGGCAACAGCTGGCATGAGGGCTCCTGGTCCCACCGGATTGAGTATGCCACTGCAGCTTGACATGGGCAGGCAAGTCTAGGAGGGAGATGTGAGGATGCATGCCAGGGACAAACAAGAAGATCCAGTTGCCTTCTAAGCCAGGTTCCTCTCAGACTGGAGAAAATAGTGCCTCTCTTAAGACATTACAAAAAGGGAGGGGGAAGGTTTGTAAGAGAAGACCCTCATGCAGGAGCTGTGGATGGACCCTTTCCCAGCCCCCAGTTCTGCCCAAGGGCAGGACTGGTGTGGGGTCACCATGGTTCCTGGCTCCCATCCCTCGGGAGCAGCAGGCCCTCACTGGGGCTGGCGTGGTGTGTTTTCTCCCAGGACACGGGGTGGCTGTGAGCACAACCAGCACAATCTGCTGCAAGGGACACCAGCTGATGGCGCGGGACACGCCAGCAGGCACTGTGCTGTCCCCTCACCTTCCCAGTGAGATCATCCCCACGTCACCTGTTAAATGTCTGCTTGCTCATTTCTCAGCTGATTGATTAGGCTGCTTGATGGATTCGTCAGATCCTTGTGGCAAAGTCCTTATTTGTCTCTGGCTGCTGCTACTGACTTGGAGAAGGGCTTAGTCAGCCCCACAGACCTCATCTGTCCCAGAGCTACTGCACATTGCAATTAATTAATACTCAAATTGTGGTAACACTCACAGGCATCAATCTTGTAAAGAGCATGTAAAAATAATATATTTCCCATCTAGCAAACAAAAAGGATATTTGAACTATAAGCCCTGTCTTTTCAGGGCCTGTTAAAACTGTGCTGTGAACTGCTGCGTGCCCTTCAGGACCTGGGAACCCCTGGAGATGGGTCCTCCTCTGACAGAGCTGTCTCTGTTGGAAGCTCGAGCTTATCCTGCCCCGAAGCTGTCCTTTGCTTTTATTTCTCTGCTAGCTTGAATACTGATGGTTAAATATGTGAAAGATTGAGAGTTTTGGCTCCTAAAGGGTGCTATTCAAACAGGCACCGCATGATGTGCAAGACACAGGTGCAGATTCTTGGGAGATCTAAGTCCCTCAAAAAATGCAACTGTCCAAAGGCCTCAAGACCACTGGTGATCTCCCAAGCCCATCCCCTCTCATTTTCTGTCGTTTGAAATCCCTGTTTTAGCTCCTGCCACCTCAGCTCACAGTCACTCCAGGACAAGCATCTACTCGTTATCATTCATTCCAGGTTGCTCACTCTGGAAGGGAGGACAGACTTCTTCTGCATCAAGAGATAGCTTGCTGCTTGGGTCACTTGCCTTACAAGGCAATATTTCTTCTGTGAAAGGAAAAAGAAATTCATCTGAGACTGCTTGACTTTGGTTGCGTAAGTCACCACCACATTAAAAACAAGCAAATACGCCCATTTGAAAGGAAACTTTTCCTAAAGACAGTCATAAAGCAGCCAGTAGCTGGAATAAAGCAAGGTACAGTGGCTCCAGGGCCCTATGAAGTCTCCCTGGTCACTGTATTTGTATTATACTTGATGCACTCAAGTATTAGAAGTTTTGCAGGATAACTAGCAAGATAAGAGGCGCTCTTGATTGTGTGTGGATATGAACCTCATACACACACCAAGCAATATCACCATGGGAATTCTGCAGCCGGCACAGCAACAGCCTCTGCCTCCAGCACCAGAGCCAGCCTGCTCCCCCAAACACTGCCTGCACCCGCACGGCCACAGAAACCAGACACAGAAATGGCGGAACTGCTGCCCGTGCTGTACAATACAACGTGCCCAGAGAGAGGAGTTACATGCAAAGCCGTGGAGTACTCCTGTGAAAACAATTTGCTGCCCCAAAATATGTGCTAGAACTTAATCAAAGCTAAGCCTGCTTCCTAGGGCTGCATTAGCTAGCCTGTGCAGATTAAATATATCTCATCACATGGCAGGCTCCACAGGAAAAAGTCAGGGGGCAATTTTCTTTACTCCTACACAAAGTCAGAAGGACCTGCAGTAAAAGCAGCTGATTGGCTCTGGCATAAGTAAAACCGACCTGGTGTGGTCCCATGGCTTGAGCATTAGGCAATATTTCAATGCCCAGAGGTGGGTTTTTTTCTGTTCTTGGGAGAAACCAAGGTGTGGAGCTGGGTAGCTGTGGTGCAGCACTGTTTGCAGTGGCTGCTGGCAGCGCTGCGCCCCTGGCCATGGCAGGAGCCCGCAGCAGAGAGCTGCTTCGCTCGGCAGCTCCTATGGACCTCTGCTCCTGCCTGCTTGTTCATCATCTCTGCCTTCCTTTTCCAGCAGCAATCTCTCCCACTCCCCCAGTGGCACCCAATACCCTCCCCAATGTGTTTGAGAAAATCCCATGCACCATATGGCTCTGTTTCTCCAACTTAGCATGCGTGTTGACAAAAACCTTTATTATCTCTCTATATGATATGGTATTTAACTGCTGCCCATCTAAGCTGAATAAAAGCGTCCTGTGCAACTGCCAGCTTCAACCGTGGCAACACATTGCTGTTGGTGCAAATGTGGACCAAGGCTGAAGCCCTCATCCATGCACAGCCAGGGCTTTGATCCTAGCAGGAATTTTGCCCAAGCATCTATTAAGAATTTCATTGAACATTCCCAGTAAAGCTCTGCAGGTATTTCACATCGGGATAAGCCTAAATTGAAAACACAGGTAGAAGTTGAGTGTTGAGAATGAAGAGAAAATGGAACTGGGAAGGGAAACGTGAAAGAGGGCAGACAGCAATAAGTGGAGGGAGTTGTTGTCATGATGAATCCCACATGCCTGTAACAAAATGGTCTTAAGGTCATTCCCTGTTCATACTTTAATGTAATGGTGGAGATGAGGAGGCTGAGCTGGAGAGGATCTGGAGGAGGTATGTTTTCTATTCCTGACCTACCTGGGAATAAAGACAAAAATTCTTCTAATTCAAATGACGACAAATGACTTCACCCTGGTGTAATTACAGAAAACTGTACCTCACCCATGCCAAGGCCAGGCCAGCGCAGTGTGTTACACAACCTCTGTCTACTGAGCCAGCCACTCTGGGAACTGGCCTTGCCAATGTCCTGGAAAGCCAGATTGTGGGAAGCTCACACCAAGTCTTGAGAGCCATGTATAAGACTCTGGGCTTGAACTTTCATATTTTGTTTCACTGTTTCCAAGACTGTTGCTGCAAGTAGATTACTCTTACTTGTGACTGGCCACCATCCAGCAGCTCTGGGCACTATGAACAGGGACACGGGCCATTAAAGCAAGATTGCTAATTAGAGCTGGTGGTTAATGCCATGGCCTCCAAGTTACTTGTTTTAAACAAACACCGAGTACAAAAATTACAGCCCTGGCTATGAGAGGCCCATGGAGCCATAACCATCTCTTGTGGGAATCAGCTCTATAATTCAGAAAAGGTGATTTTAAAGCAGCACAGTCGATCCAGGATCCTTAGAGCTTCCTATCATTCTAGGAGCAGCTTCTGAGATAGACCAGGCCTCTCTGGGGGAGCCTGTGCCCTTTTCAAGACCTTTCATTTGCTCTTGAGGCTCATTTAAAGAAAAAGAAGATTGCAAAAGCACCTTATGGTTCCAGAGATAGCTTTAAAAACAGCATGAACAAACACAGGGGTGTACATGTGGTGAATATCTGCTTGTGTACAAGTGACCTGCCCCATTCCCCTAGTGCTGATCAACATTTTGTCCCTGGCTAATTATTTTTTCCAGCTTATTAGCAGGTAAGGAGGACAAGCGTTCTGACCTTGCTGTAAGTGGTATTTAGTTTCCCTCCTGCAGCTCGATAGAGCTTGGGTCAAATGGTTCAACGTTGCCATCCAGGTGTGCCTGTGGAGCTGGGGACAGGATGCTGGGTGGCATGGAGCAGGAGCTGGTGTCCCAAAGCACAGCCCGGGGGCCACCCCAACACCGCCAGCTGGGGCTGCCCTGGGGCACGGCAGGAGCTGAGCTGCTGCAGCGACCTGCGTCATGTTAGCAGTCGCTTCAGACTCTGGTTGGCAGCTGTGAGGATTAAAATCACTTAATTTTCCAGTGAAAGTTCAGTAGCTGGTGATACCAGGAGCTAGGGTTAGAAATGCTGCATGCACACATGCAGATACACACACCTATTTACCACCACCCTTCTCTTTTTTACAGTGTTATCCCACCTGTACAACGAACTGCGTGGGACATGCATGCCTGACCTCCAGGTGAGCTAACCTGAGCCTCCAAGGTGTTGACCGTAGCTTGACAACTCTTTTGAGGTTAATTTTATCCCTGAATTCTGTATAGTCCTGATGGGTTTTCTTATATTAAATAGCAAAAACAACTTCTTAAGCTACAGATATTGGATGCAGTAACTCTGTGCTCATTTTCTTCTTTTACCTGTAGCACTTCTGCAACTTAATGCTTCCAACCCTCTTTCTCCCCCTCTGTTCCCTAATGACTCATCTAGGCAGGTATTTTCTAACCATCCTATGCAGCCTCCTAAGAGACTATGTTCTTTCCAGGTACCAGCTGAAAAGTGCAACTGCTCAGAATAGAGCAGAAATGGTAAGACAATATGTCAGTCTGGAATGAGTAATTCAGTTATTTGCATAGCAGGGGTTGTTTTTGTTACAAGAAAAGAAAGGGGGGGAAAGATCTTAAAGGCCTCCACAGCAAGCTATACATTCCTCTCTTTAACTCACTCTTCAGGTGGAGTCACAAGAACTCGTGGTCTTCAGTGCTCTACAGAGATAAAACAATAAGTATTCTTAACTCCTGTGTCATTCTGCCTGCCTTTAGCATCCCAGGAATGTTATTTTAAGAAGACAGGTTCTTCCTGGAAAGAAGAGAAAAAAACTTATGAAATCTGAAATGCCACTTCCACATGGTTAAGGCCTCATTTGAGTTCATCTTGTCAAGGGACCACATGATGAAGAGTACAACCTCCTGCATTTACACATCATGTTAAAGGAGGATCTCAAGAGCTTTGTTTTCTGGTATTCTGTTCCCAGGATGGGCATTGCCTGTCACCACCAGCCACAGGGAGGACTCCTGCAGACTTTTTCTTAATTTTGAAGGCTTTTTGCTGTAGGACAACACAATCCAACATAGCCCAATCCAAATCATTTCACAGCTCATGCTAACATAGAACAGGAAGGCCAGGCCAGCCTCAAGTCCAGACTTGTTTGCCTCTGCTCAAGTGGAAATAAAAATTACTACTGAGCAGTGAGGTTTTCCTGCCTGGGTAGATTCTGATGATGAACAACCACCAGTGCTGAGGTCCCAGCCAAAGACTGAGCTTGCACTTCTGATTTATGGCACATAAATCAAGATGACTTACATAATGAAAGCACTTGAATTATTTGCCTGTCCATGTGATGCTGTCTTGCTCATTTTATTTCTTTATTATGAGGAAAGATTGTAAAGGCTCCCCAAGTAGAGAAAATTACATCTCTTATTTCCTGCTGGCATTCGGAATGAAGGAGATTTTCTCATAGTTTTTAAATTACAGTGTCTAAACGGTGAGTTAAGACTGTGCAGGCATGTTCCCAGTGTGGTAAAGGAAAGCTCTGCAAACTGGGTAATCCTACCTTACCATCTCGGTGGAGTTCAACACGCTTTCTCTGGAGGCACCTGACAGCTGGATCCAGTCCATCCAGATGTGGCCTTTCTTAAATACCAGGCAAGTTCCCTGCCCTATTCACTGTCCTAATAAACATGAGGCTTTCTGGGAGAAATTACTTCAGCTCTCTGAAGATGCAGCGGAGCTGTGAAAAACTTGAATAAGGCTCTTGGTTTTTTTCAGAGCTCTGCAGAGAGGGAAGGTTTCCAGCTCCCTGACTAGCAGCTCCCTTGTTGAGATGAGATTTGGCAGTTTCTCCTTCTCTTTCTCATAAGAGACAGCCAAGGAAGAACCAGCTTGCTTCTGCGCGTGCATCAAAGATGTGTTCACACTCACACACAGGCACGCACACTTGCACGCTCAGGCATGGTGTCCCTTCCCCCAGCTCCTCCTGGCACCTTCTCCATACGTAGCAAATTATTAAAGTGAACAACCGCTGCTGCTGTAGCCAAATGAAGGCAAGAGTGTGGAGAAGGAAGGAGCAGCAAGAGCAGAAGCAATGAGGTCACAGTAAGCCTGAAATCAGGCCAGGCAAGGGGATGGAGCAGGGTTAACCCGGTCAGATTACTCATTTTGGCTCCCAGTGCAGGAGCATGTCTGTACTGGGGCCTCCTGGGACATGCCAGAGGAAGATAAAAAACCTCACCCTAGGGCAGCACAGTTCTGAGAAGGATATTGGATTTGCCATGTCCAGCCACCACCACCACAACTGGCCCCATTTTGGGCCATGTAACCCCAAAGCCACCCCACCCATGATGCTTTCTCTGCAGCAGCTGGTCAGTCAGACCCATGGTCACCTCCATGCCACGGCTCAACTACTTTGGGGGTCAGCGTGACTTCCAGGTTTCTCATGGCTGGCATCTATTAACATGTCCTATAACTGCCTGTTCCCACACAGATGGAGAAACCAACTGGCTTGCATGGGACTGCATACCTCCATGAGCCCCAGGCTTTCTGCATGGACACGTTTCACCTGGAAATGGGTTGTGACAGCTAGTCTAGAATCAAAGAATCATTTTGGATGGAATACACCCTCAAGGTCATCAAGTCCAACCACTAACCTAACACTGGCACTAAACCATGTCTTTTAAACACCTCCACGGATGGTGATTCAACCTCTTACATCAGGAGCTTGATACCAGAGCACAGGCAGGGCCTGCTGCTGGACTCCCTCCTCCCCTTTATCCTTCTTAAACTGGGGAGCCCAGAACTTGACATGATACTCCAGATGTGGCCTCACCAGGCAGAGTAGAGGGGGAGGAGAACCTCCCTCAACCTGCCAGTTGCATTCTTCTTAATGCACTCCAGGATACTGTTGGCCTTCTTGGCCACAAGGGCACATTGTTGACTCATGGTCAACCTCTTGTTGACCAGAACTCCCAAGTCCTTCTCTGCAGTGCTGCTTTCCAGCAGGTCCACCCCTAATCAAGTGAACAAAAAAGACATGGTTATAAGGGACCTCAGGAGGTCCAGCCACCTTCTCGAACAGAACTGCCATTGACTCTAGACCAGGCCAGCTATGACTTCGTCTGGGCAAGTCCTGAAAACCTCCAAGGGCAGAGACTCCACAGCCTTTCTGGATAAATCCTTCCAGCACTGCGTTCCCTCCTCATGATTTTTTTCTTAATGCTCATTCCAAACCTCCCAAGCCACAGCTTGTGGCCATTGCCCCTTGTTTTACTGTCTGCCATTACTAGCTGATCTGCTGGTTCCAGTCCTCCTGCAGCACTCCAGTATGCAGTTTACATCATCTACAAGGAGAGCACACTGTCGGCTCATACTCTTTTTCATCATCATGAACTTCCGAACTTCTTTCTGAACTTCTCTTGGTTACTAGCATACTTCCTCCTATCCTTTAGGTCCCTTGCTAGTTTTACCTTCAAAGGGACTTTGACTTTCCTGAGTTTGTTCCTAGATCCCCAAGCAGTTCCTTTACACTCTTCATTTGCTGTGTCTCCTTGTTTCCACTTCTTCTTTGCACTCTCTGTTGGCAGTTTAGTTCACTGAGAAGTTCCTTGCTTAGGCAAGCAGGCCTGCTCCTGAAATTCCTGGTCTGACTTCCCAACAGGATAATATGCTCCCCAGCTCTCAATGTTTTCTTTAAAAATTAGCCAGCTCTCTTGAGCACCTTCTTCCCTTGTGGCAACTTCCAAAGCAACTGCTCCCAGCGATTCCCTAAAGGTGAAAAAAAAGGTGAAATCTGCTCTGAAGTACGAAGTCCTGATTCTGATGCTTGCCTGCCCAGTCTTGCTCCAGAACCTGGGGCCAATCATCTCAGAATGAGGAGGTAGCCCGGTGGTCTCAGCTGCCAGCTCACACACCATTAATGAGATTTCTTTCCTGCCACCATTACTCATGGTGTTTAGATGCAGAGCTGCATTATTGTTTGGCATTTCAGTGCTGAGAAGAGGTGCCTTTCTCAATTCACACTCATGAGTGTTGTGCAATACCTTATGTCAACAGTTTACCAAAGAAAGCAATCAGAGGTACAGCACTAACAACTACTACAAAATGTTAACGGTCTTGCAGTGGTTGGGCAAGAAAACAAACCATCGTTATGAAGGGTTTGAATAAAGGTGCTTCAACATTCCTCACCAGCATACCTGGTGTGGTCAAGGCCTGGGGACAATAGCAGCTTTGCTCTCCCGAAAGTTTGAAGGGTAATAAAAGCCCCAGCATATTTTTCTCACTTAATTTCTCTGCACCAAGAGGAAGAAACATTTACATTACAGTGTGGCCAATTTTGCACCTTTCCTTTTGCTACCTGGTTGTCACATCCAATCCTTGAAGATCTCTGGTGGTTTTTGTTATCAGAGGACTCCTGCTGGCTGAGACTGCTGAGGACTGACTCTGTAACTGCTTCTACCTG
The DNA here is from genome assembly GCF_036013475.1 of Columba livia. NCBI lineage: Eukaryota > Metazoa > Chordata > Aves > Columbiformes > Columbidae > Columba > Columba livia. The sequence continues at coordinate 140,390,891 of NC_088603.1, read as the reverse complement.
TTTCTGTTCCAGGGTAAATCTGGGCCATAATTAACATATTTTATATTATGTACACCCATGAACAAAAAATAAGTTGAGACCTCCTAAGAGCCTGGCCTCAAACCACTCTCACAGATCTCCATGAAGAGAGATTTTTGGTGGTGCCATGCTCCAAGAGGCAGCTCCTGTCCCTGGCTCAGAAGGTGCTGCTCTTGGAGACCCAGCCTGCACTTAGAAACCCAACTCTTCAAGCATTTGCAATCAATTGACCTAAATGTCTACTGATATTTGTCAAGGCAGGTGACTAAACCTGAGGGGCTGCAGCCGACAGCTGTTCACCCCAGAGACTAGTAGTTTGGGACAGCTTGGGTGAAAGTCCATGAGAACTCCCCATGGACATCCACTGCAGCAAAAACAGAAAGAAAGGGGAGGTGATGAGAGGCATCAGAAACTCAGGCAGCCTTCTGCCTCTCAGGGAAAAGGTGTCTGCTAGGAGGATATCATTGCCCAGGGTAAGGGGAGGCAGCTTCTTTCAAGAAACTTTCTAAATGGTGGCAAGCAGCCTGGCCCCACGAACCTGCCTCAAACTGGGGAGGTACATGTCTGGGCAGCAGGCACAGCTATATCCACTTTTCATGCTTATTAGACCTGTGGGTGCTTGATGTCACCATGTAAAATAGGAGTATTGGAGCTCTGACTCTCCTTGCACTGGAAGAGCCAATAACTCAGTCAGCAAGGGGTCCTTGGAGAAACTGGGGATTCAAATCTCCAAAAGGGGCTTGCACCCTGTTGGAAAAGGATTGGAGAGGAATCACTTCCCTTCTGAAAGGCAGGGTACCTCCTCCTGTCTGGGTTTGGAAGAAAGGTTTTGTGACCTAATTTCAAGGGCAGCAAATCCTGAGTGCAGACTCATCTCTCCCTCTGTGAGTGTCTTATATCTTGATGAAGGGCAGAGGATCCAGTCCCAAGAGTTCTCTCCTGATGGCCACTTTTGGAGGGGTCCCTGCTTGGTGCACTTGTTCTGGGGATCCTGCTTAGGGAACCCTCCTTCCCTGCATGCCTTCGGGTGGTCTGTAGTGTATGAGTATGTTACCAAGCCCTGTAAGAGGCAGAGTGCCCAGCCTCGGCTGCAGCTGACGTTGGAGCTCCGTGGCCTGACATGGAGACTCTCCATAGCTTCCCAGCTGGAGATATGGGTGAAGTGAAGGGGCTGTTGATGCTGTACCCGCACCCAAAGGAGCACAGCCTACTTCCAGCAAGGCAAAATAACTGCTGTTCTGCTCAGCCTGCTGGGGTCTGCCCCCCATGCCCCACACCACCCCATACATCCCACACAACCCCTACACAACCCACATAACCTGTACAACCCCTACACAACCCACACAACCTACAGAACCTCACACAACACATGGCCCTCTCAGCAGGCTGGTGGTCCGCATCAGGCCCCGCAGATGCGATCACCCCGGTGCAGCCCTGCAGAAGCTGCTATGCAAGTCTGTGCCAGCACAAAAGAAGGTGAGCAGGAAAAACAGAACTGTAAGGAAGTGCTGTGAGTTCAGGATGTGGGATTTCAGCTTTTCCACCCATCTCCAGAACAGTATCGGGGTGTTCATGTTATTGTGTGCCTCATTCAAATTCCCTCTGTTTTTTTGACAGTGAGATGTGAGTATCATGTTTATCAACAACACTTGCTCGCTATGCTGGAGTTATGTGAGCATGTTCCATGTATATAGCCCGGGGGACTCCGAGTTTTCCACACAGAAAACCAAGTTCAGACCAGCTGGGATAATTTGTCAGCAAAAATGCCATATCCCTTTTTGCAGTGTTCATTCAACTGAGCCTGCACCAACACCTCAAGGCCTTGAGTTTGGGTTCTGCATTGCTGCCAGGACAGCAGGGAGCCCATTTTCTCCTCCTTCAGCTCCTTTTCAAGCTGGCTGACCACCTGGGGACTGAAATGTCACCATTTTTTCTCATGTTAATCCTGATGTCTGTACTGAATCTTAGCAGTCTTTCTGTAGTTCCACCAGCATGATTCATTTTCAGTCCCAAGCTGAGCCCTGGTACTGCTGGGTTGCAAGAAGGGGTTTGTGTCCGTTGGCTCTCAGCTTGGTTTCTGGAGATGTACTTTTCATTCCTGTCTTTGCTTCACAACATTAAGCAAATGCCCTGCAGTCCAGATTTACAAGCACCGGGCACTCACTAGCAGAGCTTGGTCTTCAAGGTGCACAGGTCTTGTTAAATGCACCATGATGGAGGGACAGATTTTAGAAGGAGATTTGGATATATCTAATTATTTTTGCCAGCCAGAGAACTGTTGTCTTAGAGCAGTCCGGCTCTCTGCTCTGCCCAAATGGAAATTACACTATTCGTGCCCTGAGCCTGGCTTTCCTTATGTGTCAGCCACCAGTGAGGCTTCACTACAAATTCTCTATTGGGGTATTTGTAAGGGAAAAACACAGGCTTTTGAGGCAGTGAGCCTTGTGAGCTAATGCCAGGGAGTGTCCTGGGCACTGGAACCAGATGGTCACTGCTGGTAAACTGCTTGAATGCCCCTGACATGCAAAAAAAATTCCAGGTGTAGTTCAGAACTAACAACTGGGGACCTTCCCAGCTGGGAACTAACAACTAACAAGGCCGGGGACCTTTCCTGACAGGGTGATCTGGTTTGGAGGCTGAGAGAGCCCAACAGGCGGGAGGTGGATTGTCCTCAGTGCCCGAGGTTGGATGAAGTGTCTCTGATGTACCCATATAAATGTCACCCCAGACTCTACAGTACAACAGAACCAGAGAAAGTAAAATACATAATATAAGCACTGCTATTTGAGAGGTGGTTTAATTTATTTTACCAATGACTGGAGAAGTCATATGGTTAATCCTATACATAAACATGCACACATCACATTCAAAATATGAAATAATACCCACTGAGTCAAAAATACGAGTTTAGAATTTGTTGGTTTGAATGCTACTCTCAGGCTTTCCTGAATGTAATTGTTATTTGTAAGTGTTCTCAAACACTTTAGAAAAAAACATTTTTATTCTGTGGGTTGTCTGCAAATGTTCATTTTGACAAGTTGCTGTCTGTTACTGGTATTGGACTAGTCACATAGAGTATCTTATGTTCCCTAACTGAATGACAAGCTTGTAAAACAGAAGAATAGTAAGTGACAGATACTAGCGTGATTTCTGGTTATTTTTTATAGTTCCTGATTTCATGGGCACTGGAAGCTGCACTAATGTCATGAACAGGATATTAGGAATGAAGAAGTTATTGGAAAACATGCCAGCAGTGGTTAATCTTATCAGAAATGAAAAGTTTAATGATGAATCAGGTAGCTTCCCTTCATACAATTAGCGTTCGGTTGCTAAGATGTACAAGGACAAGTTTATAGGAAATAATGGATAGGACACAGTAAGGTTTGATGTGTGAAAAACTTGTCTTAAAACTCCTGACACATCACAGAAAATGTTTCACAGATATTTCACTCGTATTTAAATACAGAGGAGAAAAAGGAATATCCTTAAACCTCAAAACAACAACCTAGAAGTCCAGAGGCTAATAATCTTCTCACCCACTCAAGATGGTCTCCTAACCACTTTCTTTACACTCCAATGAATTCAACATAGTTTCAAGCTAGAACAACAATCATACAGAAGCAACTTGTTCTCAGGAACTTCTACCTAACATGTACCAAGGCAAGCACCTGGTCTCGCAATTAATTCTTGCACAGAACTGCAATAATTAACCATCTGATTCCTGGATTATACCTCAGAGCAAATTACCAGTTTAACAAATGAACATATGCCATCCATTAACCAAACAAGCTATTTAAATTAACTCTGAAAGTACAAATAGCTCAGAATTCAAATTGCTCTACAAAAAAAAAAAAAAATCTGAATAAAAATTACACTTAAAACATTTATGTTTAGCTAAAAAGGAATATAATTTGTTCTGAAGAGAAACTGCAATATGAGGTATGTGGCTTTGGTAGCCCTCTTAACCACAAGAGGAGCCAAGAAATTTGGCAGGGTATTTAAAAGATGATAGGACACTCCTCTGGAGCATCATTTGCAGTTATTCCCCAGACTCAGTTATCTTCTGCTCAAGACTTCATGTACCACCCTGGCACAATTATAGAAATGGATTTTGAACGTGAAACATGACCTTCAAGTCAACATGTGAGCATGTCCAAGTTGAGATATTGATGCTAAAGGCTAAATGTTAATTTCAGTTGCTTTTTCCTTAAAGCTCCTTAAAAAGAAAATAAGCCTACTTAAGAGGCTTTGAACTATGGCATCAGCATACAGTGATGTGAACCTCCAGTTGGTATCAGTTGGTCCAAAAGGTATAATGTTGTGCACAATCCCTTATAAACTATATGGAAGTAACTGATTAAGCCTCAGTTAGGGGATCAGAATGAAATTATTATCACAATTGAAAGGCAATATCCACATTATTCACACAGAACAAGAAGCATTCTTCCTATCATCTGTGTAAACAGGCTTCCTGGAACTCAGATTTTATGCCTTTTGGTGGTTTATGGGAGATAAGATCTGGTAAGAATATATTCAAGTAAGCAAAGTTGTGACCAAAATGCTGAGGATCTTTGAAGAGCCTAAAACAAACCAGCTGAAAGGAAACATATAGTACAAGAAATGCAGGGTAGATAAATGCAAGAAAGTACCTGTTAAAAGGTCCTGCCACACATTGCAGAATTCCAAATGAACCCCTTGACTCCATAAAGACAGGTGGGCATGACACTAGCTTTAGACAGAGGCCAAATAAGCAGCACATAAATGAAAAGAGAAAGTCTGAAAATGGGAAAGAACGTGGTTCAGATACAGTGTCTCCCCTGCCAGCCCCCAAACCAGCACCACTGAGAGTGTTGGGAACCCAGATGAAGAAAGTGCCGTGGGCACAGCAACAAGGCCACCCTCTCGCTACTTGGCAGACATCAGCAGTTCAGAAAGGACTTACAAGGCCCCAGTGAAGAGCAGGTAAATGCTTTCAATTGAACATTTCCACAGGAAGCTCTCAAAGACAAACAGCACAAGCTCAGTGAAGTGAAGGGACTCAAATTTGTATATAACTTGTGAACAGAAGTGAAATGGAGAAAGAGGTTCCCCAAAGAACTATTTCAGCCTTAGTATTATCATTAAATTCAAATCTCATTAATCACTATGCCAACCATCAAGGTTTAAAGGCAGAATGACCCAATTCTGATGGAGGGTAGCAACTGAGGGACTGTAAGCGTCCTGTCCTCTCTGCAAAGGCAAGACAGAGAGGCCTGAAAAGCACAAAATTTACCTAAGTTAGGGTGGTTCTAGACCTCATTCCAGCAACCAGTGCTACCTTTATGACCCCACATACTCAACAGGAAAGGACTGAGATGTTATTCCTCCCTTGACACCACCATTGACAAAGTGGAGTCAAACACCCATCAGCTGAGGTAGAACTCCCCTCACACCAATGCCCGAGAATCTGGGCAGCCACTTGTGTGCCGGCCGTCTCCATCTCCTCTGCAATCAATGCAGAAAGAGACACCCTCATGGGTGACTCACCACCTCCTAAGTGAGGTGTCTAGAGTAGGTGGGGTGACTCATGCTAGGGGTGGTCCTCTCCATGGATGCTCACAGGATTCTAGATCATAGCATAAATTATATGCCTGCCTTTCAGATGGGAGGTGCATTCCTGTCTTGCATGACAAGACATTATTTTCTCTGTTTTCTTGCACATACTTATGACCTGGGACTTTTGGAGGAATGCACAACTTTGTCTGGGACTTGACACTTTTCATTAAGGCCTTATGTACACAGGAGGCTAAAACTATAAAATGTGTTCCACAACTTTAGACAATTTGTGATTCAACTATATTACATCTCAGGCCCTTTCTTTCATGTGGTGGCAGTACCATAAAGGCCAGTGTGAGAGTAAGATCCAAATTCTGGCAGGTGACCAGTGTAGGCAGCACTACACCGGTTCCCATGTTCTAACCAGCAATGCAGAATGCTTATCACTGAGGTGGTAAAATATATGGGACATCGAATAGAATATTTCAGCATCCTATCCTGTGTTTGCCATCTTCCCATGAATCCGCAGCATCATTAGCAGACATGCTGAGGAGTGGATTGTCAGAAAGTCTGTAGTCTTATTTAAGAACTCACTGTATAAAGACCCAAATGGAATAAATTAGAATAGCTTAATAAGTAGCCATACTGTAAGGATTTTGTTTTTCTTGTAATATTAGAACCAAGGAAAAATTTCTTACCTTGGGTCAGATGCTGAGAGAAAACCAGTAGTTGCCTGGACCCTGCACCAGCTTGTCAGTGTGCATGGGCGTCTGTCAGGCAGGTGTCTCCTCTCTGCTTGGAGAACGACCCAACTGCCTGCACAGGGCCCAGAAAACAAAAAGCAGGACTCAGAAACAGTATTAGGATTTCCTTTCAGGGGCATCCAGAGATCTGCCAGTGGTCCACCTGGGATGCCACCTTTACTTTCTGCTCTGTGTTAGCACATCTCTGGATCAAAAGTGTAAAGCCCTCCTGCAGGCAAAAAGAGTTTGACTTCATTGTTTATGGTGTCAGGCCACAATGGACGGGATCCAAAAGCTTTGCTTTGCGTCCAGATGTGCTTTTGTTGATATCTTCCCTAAGGGGATAAACATCTTCCTGTCTGTCAGACTGTGGTTATGTTAAATGCTTTAAGACTACATCTCACAATGAAACACTGAGAGCGTCAGCTCTGTGCAGCAGACGACTGCAGAACACGGGTGCCTGAGAAATCCAGGGGACGGTCCTGCCCTGTGCTTTGACGTTATCTGACACATCCCTTTGGCACTGAGGGTGCTAAGCCTCCACTGGCATAGCCCCCTGGCAGGGGTCCTGCCTTCCTGAGATGTGAAGTTTGAAAGTGTGATTTCACTTCTTATACATACAGGAGCTATTTTACACCTGTAAGAATACCATCTCATAACTAGTTTGTTGTTTTGTTTTTTTTTTTTTCTTGGCATAAGTTGAAATGACACCTTTTTGGGCATCTTGGAAATGTAAAGGAGGGGATAAAATTGCCTGTCTTTTAGTAGAAGAACACAAAATGAACACTGTGTTTCAAAACTGGTTAATAATGTTCATGGAGGGCTTGATTCCACCAAAGTTAGTCATGCTAAGAAGTTTCTTATGCTACAAGTAGCCTATTCATCTCAATTAGATTAGTCACAGCACAAGGAGAGCAGAATTGGACTCTGAATAATTTCAGTTAATTTTCTGCTGTAACAAAGTGCTGTTAATTAATATTTCCCCTTTCCTCAGCATTTGGCAAATATGTTTTAACTATGCATAAATATTACTCATTTTATCCATTTTCTTCCCATAAAACATTTCTTGATGGTTTGTCAGGTTCCACTTAGCTTTTTAATACACTTTTTGTCTAAGCGCAATTCACTGCATCATCTAAACAGAAGTGTCAGCCCAGAGCAGGCACAGCCTTACTCTGCTAGAGTTTAGAGTACTTGCAATTAGGGCCACATTTCTCATGTACAGAATTAGAAGAATTATATGACTGGTCTAATGAAACTACTAACATTTAATATTAACTTTTCTATGTAGGAAAGTGCTTAGTCCTTTAATAGTATGGTTGAACACAACACAATTTTGCAATTGGTAAATCAAAACTCTCCTCCACTCTTTCATGCTGTGTTTGTTCTACTTCTTTGTGAGATACATGTCCTGTTCTTGTAAATACAGTGTTGGTAACTACATTGCAGAGTATCAGTATGCGTGGTTCTCTAAATATGGGTGAGGGGGGTGTTGTGGAGAGTCTAAAGTGTACATATGGCATCAGGATCAGAGGTGATGACTTTGCTCCAGAGCTCGACTGAAGGAAGGAGCTGTGCTTCTAGAAAGAGGTGCTACAGCTGTAAGTTGTTCCTCCATCAGAGAGTGGTGCTTCTTCTGCACCCAGGCAAGAGGGCAGGGGACACTGACCCCCAAAAGCAGGGGTGGGAGGTTGCTCCTGAGTGTAGCCTGGCTGGTCCCACATTCTAAGGGCTCCATTTCTGTGTCAGTGCTGATGATAACCAAGGGTATAACCAACTCAAAGGTTAAGCATAAATTTCCAGAGGGAAATGGAGGGATATTCATCTGCCACTGACAGCACCGCAAGGAGACTGAAGAGGCCAGGGCACTGGGTTTGAGGTTCACCAGCTCCAGTCTGACAAAGATATTCCTGCACCATTTCTGCCGACAGAGCTGTCCTGCGAGTTGGCACGGCGGGGAAGAGGAGGAGACACGGTTTGTTTGCCTCATCTGCCATGGGTAACTGCCAGTACTTACTGGCTGTTAGACAGGTTTCTGTCAGAAGTATCTTCAGCTGATGAAAATATCTAGCGAGCTGTGCCCAGGGGAGGCTTCTGCAAGAGCCTCTGGAAACATCTGAACAACATGTTCCGTCTGCTAGCCCCATATCCACAGTGCTTTAGGATGGCATTTGGTGAGGTCCACATCTGTGTTCATGTCTAAGAACTTGTATTTGACGCACTGTAAGTGACATATAAAGGTTAGAGGAAAATCTGAAAAAGGGGGCATCTGTATCTGTTTTCAGTGCATGTGTAGACATTTCTCTTTTTTACTTCTCCTGTGAAACTGATACCTGCCAGAAGTTTCACTCTGCTTTCTTACAGAACCCTACTAATTCTCTCCCCTGTGTCCCTGCTCCTGACAGATACGCAGTCATCCCCTCTTGCAGAAGCAGCTGATCTCTGTCAGGCTAACCTGAACGTTAAGGAATCAGATCAAAAACCACAAAGCAAACAGATGCCTCACTTCCATTAATTTCTATGGGTATTAGGCTGTGCTATAGAACAGGGCCTTAGCCATTCTGAACACAGAATGTAAGCAAAAGTCATGTTATAAATGCAGAAGAGGTACATTTGTTTGATGATGCTGCACTGGGTTACACAGACGACATTATAGAGGAGTAGCTTTGGGGAAAACAAGGTTTGTCAGCAGCCTTGAATACAGAAAATCTGAAATCCATGAGCAGAGAAACTAGAGATGATCAGATCTCTTCAGCCAGTCATCCAGAATGCAGTATTAATTTGCTGCTCTACCAAAGCCTGAAATACCATCCTTAATAGATAGGGACTGATTTGCTAAGTTTGGTTTTATTTGCCCCTGGGATTTATAGGGATAACAGCAAGATCAGATAGAATTAACACTTTATCCTTTAATATCTCATTTCTCTGAGAGCATCAGAAAACACTTTGTGAATAGCAGTGATCCATCACTGATGCTCAGTGCACCAAGTACACTGCCACCTCAGAAGAATGGATGAAGAACCACTGTTGCTCTCCTCAGTTAACGCAATAACTAGGAAGAAACAAGGACAACTTCCCATGACTGCTTTACTTCATAGACGTTTCTTTTAGAGCATTTCTTGTAAAATAATAAAAAATAAATAGTGCACATAGGTACTGTTTTTCCTTACCATAGAAGAGATCTTCCCGTAGGACCAGTAATGGCAGCAATACTGGTTTCTATAATCTCAGGAGCTGCATTTTCTGGTTCCTGACACTGAACAGCTGGTCTGATCTGTTTCTCATAACAAAGACAGTATAAATTAAGTTGCCATGTGAATCAAGAACAAATCCCACACACAAAGAGATATGCAATACCTTTTATTTAGTTTTGTGCACTAGAAGTGTTCATATTACTGAAACCTGCCATCCTGCAGTGAAGGAAAGATACATATTGGGCCATTTCTTGAACACCGAATACATTCCTTTAGGCTTTGATTTTAAGAGTGGGTGAATCCGTATAAAAGATATATTTTTATTTTTACAGCTTTAAAGAAAATGTCTGCAGTGTGGCTGTGCTTTTCTTCAACAATTTAGGTCTTTTATCCTATTTGGCATTCACACAAATGCAGTCATGCACAGGGGTTAATGAAGATCAAGTTTGCTGCTGGTACCCCAGAGAGCTGCACTTTATCATAGTGGTGGACTTCAACAGGTGTCTTACTTACCTGTCGACCTGGAGGTGTAAGACTGAGGATTTCTGTATTCTCACTTCACTCATACAAGTACTGTCTCTAAAATAAATTGTTTCTGGCAGTTGTCAGCTGGCATTTTTGAATGACCTAGTTCCCTCCTGAGGGACGGTTCCTAAAATCACTTAATCCAAAGGCAGTGATCCTTACTTCTTTAAAAACACTTCGGAAAAACAAAAATACTGAATTCAGTGTTGTGTTTATCTGGCCAGCTCTTCTGCGCTGGCTCATAAATACTACATTTTCAAGAGACATATCAAATAGGCAGCTTCCAAAAGTCATCCTACCACCTTGTTCTTTGCCCATTTTTGCTTTAGGAATATTGGCCGTTGCCTGCCCTTCCAACTGCCAGCAAGGGGAGGCAACAGGGACAAACTCACCCTGGTTGGACCACCTTCTGTTTCCTCTTCTTTGAGCAAAACCTGTTCTGAACCCATTGGAGGGGCAGGCCCTTTTCCTCAGATGTTTGAGCATATCTCTTCTTCATTTCCTCTTCTGGAACAGTACCATCACATTTCCCTCCCTGGAAGAGGTTTCCCAGTGTGCAAAGGCCCCACTGACGTGCAGCCCCTGGTGAGGGATGTGCTGATGGCTATGCTGCTTGAGGAACATCATTGCTGCAGTCCTGCTTGCAGCCATGATCTGCTGCACGGGCGCCCTTGCAGGATCACAGGGAGCTTTCACAGAGTGAAAACGCTCTCTAAATCCTGCTTATCTAGCAGGAAGATTTGCAAAAAAGGAGCCCTCTGCCCCCTCATCTTGCACAGACGGTCTGACTCACTGGACTCAGGATTCCCATCTGGATGTCTCTTTGAAAGATGGGTGAAAGCCAAGGAGTTTGTCTATTCTTAGCCTTATCTGCTACAAAGATAGTTTTCCCCATTAAAAAAAAAAACAAAAAACTTTCGTTCAGCCATCTCAGAGAATACCTGACTCTAAGCAAACACAGCAGCAGTAGCAGTGTGAATCCTGTTCCCTGCTCATTTTAATGAGCTGCTAATATCAGAGCCTGCTAGAGATTATGTAAGCGCTAACACTGCTGAACTAAACTGTGAAAGAAACAAAAATAAATGGAAGTCAAAAATTTGAACCCTGTCACCATGCAGTGCCAGTTGCAGGAATGCGAACAGCAATCTGAGGCAGAAAAATCTCCTTACATCTCCTGTCCTCCGGAAATGACACCACTTATTTGCCAGCTTCTCCAAACAGCATCTTCCCACTTTCTGCCATGCTGCCCAAGGACATGGCGTGTCCTGGCTGACATGATCCATAAAACTATGCTGCTCTCCCGTTCTCTGCAGCCCTGCTCCCTTCCCACTTGCACCCCGGATTCCTGCGGGACACCTGGCAGCACAGCAGCAGCAGAGAGGGAAGCCGGAGGAGGCAGTGTACATTAAAAAACAGCCACGCAGCCTCTTCAACCGCCTGCAACAATATTGTGCAATAACCGGCTTGTGCACCCATGTGATCTTATCACTGCCAGCAAGGGTTTTCAGAGGGAACTGAAAGGAGTGAAAACACCCACTAGATTCTGCTTCAGATCATCTGAAAAGCTTGGCTGCTTCCTTCATCCTCCTCTCTTCGCATTTCACGTTTGCTCATCAGGGTATTTCTCCCTGGGAGATGCTGGGAGGCCAGGCTCATTGCCAGATCTGTTTGTACACAGTCCCAGGGTAGGTTTGGGTTGCTGGCCAGTTTCCCTTGTGTCCTGGCTTTCCCTGCAGCTTGGAGCTGAGGCAGCCCCGGTCATCATGCAGAGACTGGTGTGGGCAGGCAGGGCCAAGCAAGTGTGGGGAGGGATTGGCCCCAGCTGTAAATGGCTCTGCAGGCTGCCACCCTAACAGGGCTAAGGGTGCGTGGAGAACCTTGAAAGGTGGTCTCTTGGGATATGCTGAAAGGCCTGAGGAAAATTAGGAAAGTGAAATCTTCCTCACTGAACTGTTAACAAGAGCCTGTAAAAAGAGGAGGAAATCACAGCAAGGCATACTAGTGTGGTGAGTGGTTCCTGTTCTGGGTTTATGAAGAACATTCAGGGTCATTGAGTTTCTGGTCTCTTGGTTGCCCAAGACAAATACCTGAGCTTTATCCCTTCCCACAGATGTACGTTGCAGCTTACCCCACCTTCAAATGGGATCTCTGGTTGCAGCACTCTGTGGATCAGCCAGGACTGCACTATGGGGCTGACCACATTTGCTGCCCACACACGCTTCCTGTGGAAGCCGTGGTCAGCCAAGGATGCAGGGAGACATGGGAGACACAGGGAGCGGGAGGCTGGGGTGCTGGGACAGCAGCTCCAAGGCAAAGCACCGGACTCCTCTGACACTCAGTGGGGAGAAATCAACATGTCCAGAACCTGGTTTCTCTCATCCTTATGCAGATGTCTCAAAGAGATCAGGCAAAACAACTTTTCAACACCTGTTTCTCTCTGACTACAAAGGGGGCCCAGCTGCCTAATGAGACAAGAGATACAGTAAGCACTGAAATCAGGTGAAGTCAATCCCATCACATCTCTAGAAAACAGGGCAATTTCACACAAACGCTTGATGTATAGCACTCATTATAGATGCGGAGATGCTTGTGTAAAATTATGTCAATGTGCATGAGAAAGTATCATAGAATCATAGAATGGTTTGGGTTGGAAAGGATGTTAAAGACCATCTAGTTCCAACCCCCCTGCCATGGGCATGGACACCTTTTACTAGACCAGGTTGTTCAGAGCGCCATTCAACCTGGCCTGGAACACTTCCAGGGATGGAGCATCCACAGCTTCTCTGGGCAGCCTGTTCCAATGCCTCACCATCCTCATGGTGAAGAATTTCTTCCTTATAGCGAATCTAAATCTACCCTCTTTTGGTTTAAAGCGATTACTCTTTGTCCTATCTCTATATGCCTTTGTAAAAAGTTCCCCTCCGGCTTTCTTGTAGGCCTCCTTTAGGTACTAGAAGGCTGCTACAAAATCTTTCCAGAGACTTATCCCCTCTAGAATGAATAACCCCAAATCTCCCAGCCTGTTTTCAAATGAGAGGTGCTCCAGCCCTCTGATCATCTTTATAGCCCTCCTCTGGACTTGTTCCAACAGGTCCATGTCTCTCTTCTGTTGGAGATTCCAGAGCTGGACGCAGGACTCCAGGTTGAGTCTCACCAGAGCAGAGCAGAGGGGCAGAATTACCTCCCTTGACCTGCCAGCCACGCTCCTTTTGATGCAGCCCAAGATATGGTTAGCATTCTGGGTTGCAAGCACACATTGCTGAGTCATGTCCAGCTTCTCACTGACCAACACCCCCAAGTCATTCTCCTCAGGGTTGCTCTCAATCCATTCTCCACCCAATCTGTATTTTGCTTAGGACTGTCCCGACCCATGTGCAGGACCTTGAACTTGGCCTTGTTGAACTTCACAAAGTTCACACAGGCCCACCTCTCAAGAGTATCAAGGTCCCTCTGAATAGCATCCCTTACATCCAGCGTGTTGACCGCACCACACAGCTTGGTGTCGTCAGCAAACTTCCTGAGGGTGCACTCAATCTTACTGTCTATGTCTCCAACAAAGATGTTAAACAGCATCGGTCCCAATACTGACCCCTGAGGAACACCACTCATCACTGGCCACCACTTGGACATTGAGCTGTTGACCACAACTCTTTGAGTGCAAACATCCAGCCAATTCCTTATCCACTGAATGGTCTATCCATCAAATCCGTGTCTCTCTGATTTAGAGACAAGGCTGTCGTGCCAGACAGTGTCAAATACTTTGCACAAGTCCAGGTAGATTGTGTCATTTGCTCTTCGCTTATCCACCAACACTGTAACCCCATCACAGAAGACCACCAAATTTGTCAGGCACAATTTGCCCTTAGTGAAGCCACCTTATTTTCCATGTGCCTTAGCATAGTTTTCAGAAGGATCTGCTCCATAATCTTGTTGGGCACAGAGGTGAGACTGACTGGTCTGTAGTTCCCTAGGTCTTCCTTTTCTCCATTTTTAAAAATGGAGGCTATGTTTGCCCTTTTCCAGTCACTGGGAACTTCACCCAACTGCCACAGCTTCTCAAATATGATGTATAGTGGCTTAGCAACTTCCTCTGCCAGTTCCCTCAGGACCCACAGATGCATCTTATTGGGTCCCATGGACTTGTGCCCCTTCAAGTTCATTATATGGTCTTGAACCTGATCTCCTACAGTGGGAAATTCTTCTTTCTCCTAGTCCCTGCCTTTGCCTTCTGCAACTTGGATGATGATGTGGCTAGAGCACTTACTGGTGAAGACTGAAGAAAAAAAGTTGAGTATCTCAGCCTGCTCCATATCCCAAGTAACCAGGTCTCCTATTTCCCAGAAAGGGCCAACATTTTCCCTAGTCTTGCTTTTATCACTGACATATCTATAGAAGTTTTTCTTGTTGCCCTTGATGTCCCTGGCCAGATTTAATTCTATCAGGGCTTTTGTTTTCCTGTAACCTGATCTCTGGCTGCTTACACAATTTCTCTGCATTCCTCTCTGGCTACCTGTCCTTGCTTTCCCGCTCTGTAGGCTTCCTTTTTGTATTTGAGTTTGTCTGGGAGCTGCTTGTTCACCCACACAAGCCTTCTGGCTGTATCACGGGTGCCCGCATGAAACAGCATCATCCTGAATTTTATCGAAACCATACCTTTAACCCTACAGTCAGATAGCTGTGACACCATAGGGCCTTTTAGTACTTAAACTGGGTAAAATACCAGAGTGACTTTAAATAGTCACCAGGTTAATGCTCAAACTAGTTTGGGACCAGACTGACCCCCAAGCTGCCCAGCCCCACATTGGCCGAGTGTGTGACACTGGGCCTCATCTAAAAGTCACACATGTGCCATGTTTTTTTTCTTTTTAGTACAAACTGCCCTTGATTAGTCATCGACCTCATTTAGAAGCTGCACCGCTACCACTCAAGCTGTAAGTAGAGTACGTATTTAAATATAATAGGCTCTACTATCATTTTAAAACTGGCCTAGATCTAAGCCCGTGGGGGGCTATAACTAATTTGATAGAAACTGTAGCTTCTAAATAGAACCACCTGAGACCTCTCCAGAGTTCAGCTGTGGGGTTCACTGTTCCAGCACCACATCTCAGCTGAGCTCTCCTGACCGCTTTGCAGCCCTTCTCAGCAATCCAAGGCCAATCTGGGATTGCAGCAGGACCGAGTTTTCCAGTGGGTATCCCTCCAGTGGGGATTATGAAACAGATCATAGGAGGAAGAAATTATGGCTTCAACTCCCCAAATCATTGAAAGACCACATTTTTGCACAGTTTTGAGTCAAAACCATATGCAGTTCCACAGTTTAGGCTGTGTTTTGTCTTGGGTTTTTTCCAGTGTACTGCAATAGTTACTGATCCAAAAGGTAGGAGTAAGTAAAGTCACCGTATGCTTTAAACCTTCCATACTGGATTGTTTCGTGCAGTATGCAAGTCCTCTTTTTAATGTCAGAAGCGCTTCCCACATGAGCTTCTTCAGCTTTGACTAAGTACCTCTGCAAACCCAGGACTAAATATCTGCCTTTTATCAGCAAGCACAACACTGTCAAGCAGATAGGTGTGTATATCTGTAGTGAATTTGTTTGCATTAGCAGGTACTACTTTTTTGCAGTAGCTGGGACTCCTGTAGCCCCCAGACCAGAACATTACAGGTGCTGGCTCTATATAAATAGTGAACAAAACTTTGGCTGATGGTGTATGGCTCTTAGGTGCTACTGAACTAAAAGCATCAGCCTTCAGATGGTACTATAGCTGAGATTCCCTTGCCCACCTCAGATGTCTGCTAAAATGGAAATCAGCCACTGCCCCAGGCTTTTTTTTTCAAATTTCTTCTCTTTCAAATTTCATCTCTTCACTCTCTGAAAAATGTTTCAATGGCCGCTTTGAGTGAGAGTGTTATAGCTATTGTAGTTGTCTCTAAAATCACTTTGCTGTTTCTGTATCATAATATAAATGCCATGAAACAATGATGAAAGGGACAGTAAAGCAAGTGTTAGTAGTACTGAGTTCTGGGATCATCTTCAGTCATCACAGATGATGATACAACATACATTCTGAATTCAGTGCCACACAACTGACTGGATATTCCAGTGTAGGTAAGGGTCACCTGTAATAAATATCAGGGGCAACTTATTTGCTAGCTAACTTTCTTGCATCAAATGAAGGAAAACATTTTAGGAATGTTTATTATTTTTTGCCTGCCTCTCACCAGCAGTCAGTATTGCGAAGTCTGCAATATTCGTAATGAGTCCACATTCCCCTAGATCCCAGTCATTAGAACTGTATTGTGCCATTTCTTGCCTGGGGCACAGGAATAATGTTCAAATCTTGAATGCAAAGGGAGTCTTTCCCCCAAGATTTGAGAGAGGCAGGGACATGGCTCGCTTCGCATGCAGACAGGGTTAATTTTTCCTTCTTCCTGCATTCTTTTGCACAGCCATCCCAAAGGGAAGTGTCATGTTACCTCACCTCTCATTCCTAGGTTTCTGCGTTGGACCTGGATTTGAATTTCCCTGGCATCAGAGTGGAGTCACATTCAGTGTTCTGGTTTGGATCTATCTTACAGTGGCAGGTGGGACCTTCACATGCAGGGAGTTTGATTTGCTAATTCCCATTCCAGCCCATCTTGTTTTGCACATATCCTGGTGTCTAGTCTCCCCACTTTTGTGCAGCTGTGAAAGATACTGGGACAAATCACTGCTTTAAAGAGGAAATGAAGCATTCCCTTCCCATGGGAGAACTCCTGAAGACAGAAAGGCAGGGCAGTTAGCACTGCAGCCTTGCCCTGGCTTGTCTACACAGGAAAATTATTCCAGAATTAGCTAGGGGTTGAATGTAAAGCAGGATAGGCATTCCACAGCTGCTGCATATGTTGCTGAGATCTCAGCAGAAGCAATGGGTCAGGGTAGTTGCACGCTGATTCATTTGGACTGCTCGGTCTTCTTTACCTGTATCCAACAGAAAGAAACAGGGACTTTGTATGCAGTATAATACATACAAAAGCAGAAGTAAACTATTGCAGCATAGTCAGAATTAAATAAAGGCTTGTTTTTTTCCTGACTTCATAAAACTGAAGCAATGAGACATCTCCAGGACTTCTTTTCTTCATCTCTCATGTCTTTGACTCAGAGTAAGATGAGAGACCAAGGCAAAGATGCATGAAAAGGTGGCTTTGAACTATGTTGTTCCTCCCGGGTCCTACACTGAAGGTGGCTCAGTTCTGCCCGTGTCTCCTCCAGCTGCACCATGTCTGGCTCCAGCACAGCATCCGGGAAGCTCACAGGTGCTCTTCACCACCTGAAAGGCACACTGTGGTGCAGGACAGTTCAAAGGAGCCAGTTCCCAGTTCAGAAACATCTATGACATTTTCCACACCAGCACAGATATAAAAACGAATACTGCCTGACATCAGTTTAGCCAGATTTCACCCAAGTATTCCACATTACTCCTACATACCAGGTATACAAAGAAAAGTTATTCTCTATGGGGCTTGACACTTTGTGTCTACCATGTCCCTGAACAGCCTGGCAGTGTACCTTTAGCCCCCACCTCCACCCCTCCCTGCCATCCACTGCAGGGTGCAAACAGGGCAGTTGAACTGAAATAAACCCCACCTTGAAGCAATGGCTGCCCACCTTCACCCAGGGCCATGTATATCTTCTGCAGTGCTGGGCATAAGATTTTTTCTGAAACTAGATTCTGGTGACAGTCAGACTGTCAGACACTCACTAACACATCTAGTCTGCACCCAGGCGTAATGATCATGCCCTTTATTAGACCAGAGTTTTCTCACTTTGAATAAAGTTCTCTTTGGTGCTCATGCCATGGTTCTGTTGCACACTTACAGAGTGTCCCAGAGAAGTGTCACCTGCTTGCATTATTTGCCATTAAACTAATGATGCCTCCTGCACAACGCTGCTTGGTACCTTTCTCCTGCCAGAAACAGGATGGCTGCCACCTCCTACCCCTCCAGGAGGTTCTTCCCTTGCCAAGTGGAGCTGCTCCAGTCACCGGCCCAGCCTGCCATGTCCTCACTCTCATGGACGCTGCCCTAAGGTGGCTATAGGGTGCTCCCCTAAGATGGCTGTGAGATGCTGCCGTCACCCTACCCTGGGGCAGCAATGGTGTCAGCACCCACTTGCACTCCAACAGGCCTTATTCTCAGGACCAGCCCTGACCTCAGTGCTGTATTTTAAGGCTCAGATCACCAATTAACCAGCACCCAACTGTGGTGCTAATTGGGCTCCTTGAGAACCTTCCCTGGCACAAGCTCTCTGCCTCAGGAGGTGTCCTGGTGAGGGCAGCAACTTTGCTGGGCTGGACCAGGTAAAAATCCTCTGTTTTGCTCAGCTTCACAAGTTACTGATGTTTTATGGTCACCCAGTGAAATAAAGATCCAGAAGGTCTGTGGCTGGTTTGGATTGGAGCCTTTTGACCCTTTAGCTGAAGTAGAAAACCAGCTAAGAAACAAAAGGTGGGAACTGGGCATGAAGACAAAAGGTAGTCTTTTATTTGGGTAGATGGGAGGTTTTTACTAAATTAAATGTAGTTAAGACTTGAAAAGGCTTTTAGATGTGAAAAAACAAATGTTTCATTTTGAATGCATTGGAATAAAATATTTTCAGAAAGGTGACCACTGAAATGAACACAGTTCAGTGCATTCAGCAAAGACCTTAAAATGTTTTAGCACCCTCTCCTGCCCTCAATGTGGTGAACTCTAAACTTCCCAGCTGACTGAAGCAGAAAAAATGTATACCCCCAAATTTAGGACATTTAGGACATACTTCCCTTGCACTGCTTTATCTTCCCTAGAACGTCATCAGAGACTAATGAACAAAAATTACTTTAACAGTGGCTTAAACACTTCTTTTTTTTTTTTCTCCCTGAGAAGCCATAGTCCTAGGCTATGTCTTTATTGTGAAAAAAATGTGGTTTAATGCAGCTATAAAGTCCAAGTAGAGGCAGGCTTTCCTACTGTTCTGCCACAAACAGACTAATGAAGGAGGGGTTGGGTTCAATTTCTAGAGCATCTTTGCAAGAAAGCACTTAAGCATTATTTTGAGCTTCCACGGAGAAATCTGGGAAACTGCATTGTATTTCCTGGGCCTCATTGTTTGAAACATCTCCAACTGTGAGCAATACAGTAAAAAAAAAAAACGTATTTAAACAGACAGAAAATCTTTGGAGGGGGATGAAAGAACAGCACAATACATCACATCAGTTTGGTAAATCTGAACAACACTGCCCAACACCTTTCACTTGGTAGGCTGGCAGTAGTCCTGACATTTTCTCCTGCAGCTGGGAGTGCAGTGAGCAGCTCCTACCCTCTCCTCTCCCTGCTTTCCACAGCACTTTTCCCCAGCTCGGAGGAATTAAGTCAGGGGACATGCTGATGTCTTGCTCCTGTTTCTGCAGCAAGGATATAATTCTTTATTCAAACACATCGATTCTATAGAGGTAAAGCTTCAAAAAGAGCCATACACACAGTGCTCCGGTGAGGAGTTACCATCTGCCTTCCCCCTCCTCCTCAAAGGAAGGAGTTTAGTTCTTCATTACCTGCTTGCACCGGCATTTCTGAGGTTCCCTGCAGGATTTTTCTTGCTACACAGGCAGGATGAACACCCACAAAAATTAGCAAGAAGATGACTTTTAACTCATTTTCAAAAGCTGTCTCTATTTCAAGTAGACGGTGTCTCTCTGATATCAAACTGGGAAGAATTTGGTTTTGCTTTTGCTTTCCTCTGAAAAATAGGAAAGGCAAGTAGCCATCCTACTGGTTGCCTTGAATGCTAGCAGAGAAATATGATGTTTTAAGGATTAAAAGGAATACAATTTCACTTGTCAAAGCCTAAGGACGGAGTTCCATGTTTGCCTGATAGTATCTTTTAGAGAAACATCCTAAAAACCTGAAGTGGAGTTTTTCTGCATAGTCTGCTCCCCTGTCACTACCCTAGAGATGCAGGCAAAATTGCCTACAGCAGGGAACACTCAAATGTGAAATTCAGAGCTCAGCCATTGTGTCAGGAGAGCGCTGTAACTGCTACACCAGTTGTTAGTGTGCAACGTTACACATCTGAGTTACATTAGTATACTGGGAAAAGCTGACTTTTGGTACAGAAGCAAAAAAAGTAATCTTGTTGAATCTTGTTGGGAATTTATTTTTTATTTTTTTTTAGATTGAGAAAAGTTAAACCAGCCCCCTCAGAAAATAAATAAATACATAAATAAATAAAACCAACACCAAACTTCTTTAGGCAATATACCTTGAGTAAGGAAATTCACTCTCCTGCAGCACTACATAAGGCTTGACAATGCTTGAGATAGACTTGACAGATGATTGAGAGTCTAACAGAAATGCGGAGAAGCAGCAGCAAAGGACGGACTGTGGTAGAAGTGTGGCTGCAGAGCTACTCAGTATAGGAAGGCACATGTATTCTCAGACAGTATTGATCTTAACAAGCTTTATAAGTCAATGTATTGTCTGGACACTACCGAGAAGCGTTATCCCTAACAGGCTATCCAAGATTTTTCCCTATCTTGGAACAGTTACTTCTGGGCTTTGAGTTACTACTCAGATGATTTGAGTTTCTCAGGGCAGTGAGGTTCTGCGATTGAATGGAGGAAGTGGAATGTCTGAGAGACAACAACCAAGGTCAGAGCCAACCACATGGAAAAAGACAAACTTGCCGTACAGTTTACACTCTGCAGACAGGGAATGTGTTTCTTTTGTATGGTCCCTATTGCAAGCTCAGCAAGCAAAGCACTGTGAGGAACTGACACCCAGCAGAACTACATGACCAAGGCTTTTATCACTTACTGGAAGTCTTCCACAGCCTGAAGAAACGGTTGCAGTTTATTGCCTCAATAAGAGTGCAATTTACATTAGAAAGTAAAAGTACAGTGTTTATTCCAGGAAATTACTGCCAGAGCTCGATGCCACTTATTACCTTGAAGGTAAAGAGCAATATCACTACCTTGTAGTCATTAGCAGTAATTATGAACAGCTCATCAACCTTGATACATCCTGTGGCAGACAGGGAAACTTTGACTGCAATCTCTAACATCTAAAAGGATAGAAAGCAAGTAAACTCCTGAATATTGACAACAGTGGAATGGATGAAACTCTCATGTTGCCACAAATACACATGCAGGACTCAGTTACCTTCCACCACTTTGTGTTGATCAAGACTTCTTATAGGCCAAGAATGAGATTTTTACTTACCTTGGGAACTTACGTGTTTTCCTTTCACCTATGATTTTCAAAGATAAGAAATATGGATGTATTCTGTTTCATGGCTTATTTTATATTCCTCTGATGCTATGCCAGCTACAGAGTCTTGCTCCATGTTAACACCAATTGGATCAAGTTATCTTGAATATGCTTAGGTCTAAATGGTCCTGCCATTGCCTCTTGCTAATCTTCATTTCAGCTTAGAGATGGATTAAAGAGTGGCTTCTCACCACTACCGACCTGGACACAGTTTAGCTGTCAGAAGATGCCTTCTATTTCATGTGATGAAAGGTCTGACCCAAACTCACAATCCACACACTGCAGTCATTGTGAAAATTTGCATTTTTGTCCTTGTTCATAACCCATCTACACTACAGAAGTTTTGCTAATAGCTATAGACACAAATCCGTTGCTGGCTGAAGAAAGATTTCATGGGAGCAATGGAGACTGATACAGTTAAACCACAGCCCTGAAATTTCAAGCTATCTAGCCAGAAGGGTCTTTCACCTGTATGTGTTCTGTCTGCTCTGGCTGCGCGTTCCAGGAGAGGTGCCGGCAAATCTTTATCAGTGAGAATATTGTTTTTCCTACTCCTGAGTTAGCAGGGCTGTGCCAGGAAAACCTGGTACCCAGGACCTGCCTAGCATGACGCCAGTCCACTTCCACCTCTCTCTGAGCAGGCTTTACAACGAGTGATGTGCAATATGTCACCAGCTCTCCCTCCCCAGATAGCTGTAGCTGCTAGGAAAACAAATACTCCCTCAAATGAGATACCTCCTTTAAAGAACAGTGTGCCTCACGTGATAAATGCCATGAGTAATGACAGATGCATGTGCTAACAGTACTCCCTATCAGCCACCTACTGGCTCACTTCTTCTTTTGATAAAGGTTTTTCTTGTCTGGTTATGTATGAAATGTTCACTTCTTGTCTGGAAGTGGATGTCTCTCCAGAAGCAGTGGGAGCAGAAGGCAGAAGTTCTTGAGTCCTGGTTGTGGCTGTGGAACAGGCTCAGTGCTCCTCAGACAACTGCTGCTTTTTGCCTCAGTTTCCCCACTTGTAACATGTATAATGTCTATGTTGTAATCATGCCACAAGGTGTAGTTAATATTTACACGGCGGTGCTTTGAAGATGGCAAGCATCAGCTAATCCCAGAAGATAACAGTATCATCAGTAAATCAATTGTATCTACACAGTGAACAAAAGCAGGCACAGATGCTAGCATATTATGCTAGGTTATGTATTTTGGTACAAAATGAAATAAAAAATCTCACCTTCTGTCCTCAGATTTCTTGTCGAACATACATTGCTTCACATGCTGAAGCAGTTAGTAATACAAAGCATATTTAAAAAGTGAAGAACCATAACTGAATCTTAATACAAAAAAAGGGCTTAAGTTACAGTCTCCTGGGATCATCTGTAGCAAAGCATAATAAGTTTCTCAATATCTGACCTAATTATATCTGTCCTTCTAAGTTTTGTTTCCCATAAAAGCTAAATGTCTATGGTTAAAAATAACATCTGAAACTCCTCCAAGTTCCAACAGAACCTTTTCAGCCTCTCTCAAATTTAATATCTAGTTTTAATTTGTTTAAATTTTTCACCCAACTTTAAAAGTTATGATTTTGAGGCTGGCATTCTGCTCTGTTATTCAGCTCCTAAAAATGTTTGGGTTAGATATACTTGAGCACTGGGGGGAAAAAAATGTGTTATGTGTGTTCATTTCATGTTGGAAAAATACCACAGCTATCGTAACAAGTGACAGGGGGCATGGGGAAGGAAGGATGCCTCTGTGGCTGAAAGGCAACTAGCTCTGTTAGAAATACATATTCTGGGTCATGTCAAGGTCTCTTACAGACAACACTCTGAAGTCCTAACGTTTGCCAAAGGCCACTAAATCAGGCATAAGGTGTTTAAGAAATACAAGGGATTATTATAACTGGTCACGCTCCATTCCCAGGGAGGTTGATAATAAATAATGTTTATACAGTGCCCTCCATTACAAAGAGGCCAAGAAGAAAGAGAGTCTGCAAACAGAGATCCACGCAGGATTTTTGAATGGGAAATTCAGCTCTTCTTTGCTGAGAAGCTTTTTTGGCTTTGTGGAGGGAAGAATCTGGAGATCAGACTGACTGTTTGAATGTCAATCAAGCCTTGTCCGCCTGCATGAGTTCTGCATCCACCGCTGTGGATGGGCCATAAAGCCTCATCCCAGCATTTTATAGATGGTGCTGCCTGGTCACAAGTGCAGAGCCGGCTTGAGCTCCATCTTCATGGTTCAGTTCACAGGAAGGGGGTGCAAGCTAAACAACAAATGTGGTTTATAATTGCCCAGCCGTTCTGCTTCAAGGGTCTGAGAGGCTTAAATGTCACAGTATACAAATGGGAATTGTTGGGAGAAATAGACCAGTGTAAGGCCCAAAGTGATTTCAAAGGCATCTGAGTCCAGAGCTTTCTCTAGCTCATCGTACAGGCTCAAGGCTGGAGCAGATGCTTCAGTTCGTTCACTGAGGGGCCACAAGGATGGGACAGCAGCTCCTCAGTGTGTCCTGCAGCGGAGGGTCCGGCTGCGCTGGACGGGCGGCAGCGCAGTTTGGTGGTTACGATATTCCCGAAGGATGCGTGCATTCCGATCCCCGCAGGCTGAGGCAGGCAAACTCTCCGGTTTCACTGACCTTGCCATAACTGTCAGCCTGTTCTGCCGGCGCAAAACCCAGTTGCAAGCTCTGAATCCTAATTTAGCAGAAGCATCTGACTTTTCCCTAAGAATTCACATGAGGGACAGGTTCATGCCTCCCCTGTGGACTACTTTAGGAGCATGGGCGGCTGTGAGTCCCCAGCTTCAAACATATCCCTCTGCTACAGCGAATCTGAAGTCGGCAGAGCCAGCCGCAGGCTCCTCAGAAGATCCTGTGGCACCGAATGTTGCCATCCTGAGGACAAGGGGCCAGGGCTGGGTTGCTCCTGCCACAGAAAAGGGGAAGGAAGGGCAGCACTGTGACGGAAAACCAGGCTTGTTGCCGTTTCTTCTGCTGGGGAGATAGGAAGGGTGAAGACAGAAGAACTGTAGCAGGATGGGGCCCTCCCTTCACCCCAACAGCAAGCGCTGCCCTGGCTCTCTGCGCTCCTCCACCAGCTGTCACGGCACCAAGCCTGCACCCCCAGGGCTGGGGCACCGTGTCACGGTGACAGCCTGGGGCCCTGCGCCCATGCCCAGCACCCGGCCTGCCCAGGTGCGCACAGCCGTGTCCATTCCCCTGGGGAGCCGCAGGTCTGCAGACGTGACACCTCTGCGCTCGCTGGCGAAACACTGTCCCATCCCTGCAGAAGGCTTGCCTAATATCTCATATGTAGTTGGACTAGATGATCAGTGTAGGTCTCTTCCAACTGAATTATTCCATTCCATGCTATTCAATTCTACTCTATTCTATATCACAGAGCCATCCTGCTCTTGCCAGCGGTGGGATTTTGTGAGATATCTGGAGTCGAGGCCTCTCCTCCCAAGAGGCAAACCATCATGAGGTAGCCAGGGTTGGCAGCGAGCACAGCATCCCACTTTCATCCCCAGGACAACAGAACCAGAGGAGGAAAGACAAGACAGCAGAGATGGGCATTACTTACATGGGATTCCAGCTACTTTAGTTAGGGCCTGGAATAGAGCAGTAGAACCCTGGCTCACTGGAAATGCAAAGGGAGAATTTTGCATGTGAATTAAACGCAATGTGCTTCCGTTCTGCATTTTCTGTCTATTCTCCAATGGATAAGGTGTTGAACTGAGTTTTTTTCTTTTACCTATCTCATTGTTTTTTAAAAAAAAAAGTAAGGAAGAAATTGAGGATCCTAAACACTTCTGAAAGATTCAATAGCTCAAAATGGTTCTTCTTTCACTAAGATATTTTCCAATAAAAGATGGTTTCCAAGCACTGAGCACATTATATTCTTTGACAATATATCACAGATCTACCATAATCACTTTGGGAAGCAGTAGATGGAAAAACTGCTGTTACAGAAAAGCCAATGTAGATGTATCTTGAAATAAAAGGCCTACATTTTTACTAACATTAGGCATCCTGTTTTGGGAAGACGCTGCAGAGAAGATTTTTTTTCCCCAGAAAATATTTACATTTCCAGAAGCAAGATATTCATAGGTGATGCGACTGATTTATAGCGATACGTGCACACAAACATCCACTTGTTCCTAGATTGTGAGCAGGAATGTCAGAGACTCATTTCTAAATTGGGCACTTGCACCTGCATGTGTAATATTCCAAACATAGTAGGTGCTTCTGACTGTTTTCCTATGTCTTCTTTTGAAAAATCTGTTCCTTGCTAGATTGAACTCATTACTTCCCAAATATCTTCTTAAATACAAATTTGGACGTGATATTCATCCTGGAGTTCTCTGCAGGATCAGTTCCAATGTTACATTTTCGGATGTTATTTGTTTTCATTGTTTCATAGCATTTTCTGTCCTCCCTTTCATTTCTATCTGATCTTCCAGTAAACCTTTATAATCCTGATATGCTGTTTTCATAGTTTGCCCAGTAATCTCTTTGAAGAGACCAGACAAGCTAGACCATCCCTCAAATGATGTAAAACATTTCCCTAATGTGGACGTTATGCGTGCCAAGAAATTCCTGCATTAGTTTGAGTGTTTCCATACTGCGTTCATGTGTGTCGGCAGCAGTCACGGGAGCCATCTGTCCTCGCTGGAGACCGCTCATTCCCAGAGAGGCTATTTTCACCTCTAGGTCACTACATCTGCCTCTGCCGGTTCCAACAAAGGGCTCCCCATCCCTCACCAGGAAATATCCACCCCCAGCTGTCACCTGCCAAAAGCCTATCACCACAGATTCTTTTCAACATCCTATGAAACAATTCAGATAGCCAATGCTGCTTTATTTTTATGGCTAAATACTGTCCAGATGCCTCTTTTTAAAGAATGAGGTGGGGTTTTTTTCTTCTACTACTTCTTTTTTTTGGTGTCTAGAGCAAGTTCTGATCACCCAAGCAAGGCCAAAGCAAAGACACTTTAAGCAGAAAGACACAAAAATATTTTGGATTTCTGGCAGAGCTGCTCTTTAGTTCTTCTAACAAGCCTTTACAGCACCACTGCTCCTCTGTTCT
Organism: Columba livia; assembly: GCF_036013475.1. Taxonomy (NCBI): domain Eukaryota; kingdom Metazoa; phylum Chordata; class Aves; order Columbiformes; family Columbidae; genus Columba; species Columba livia. Next base: position 140,364,509 of record NC_088603.1, on the reverse strand, counting down.
GCCCCCCCACAGGGAGATTTCAACCCGCCAAGCTCAGCACCGAGCCCAGCACCCTGCCTGCCACAAACACCCAGGTTGTGCCCAGACAGCTGGTGCAACCTGCAGCCAAGGTGCAAAGGTGCAAAGACAGACCCAGGGGGCTCGCTGGGGGTCAGAGCTTGCCCACAGAACCCCTGGGCAGCCTGCTGAGCCCTGCCAAGAAAAACAGGGGTCCTCTTGTTCCCAGCTGCTGCAGGCTTGCTGAAGGGAATGAGGGTTTGTTCTTCTATCTCTATTTTTGAGAGCGTTCAAATACCCAAGTTAAATCCAGGCTTATCCTCTCTTTTCTCTGGATGAAAGCTCCCACTCAAAGCAGACGTTCTCAAATCTATTATCCTCTATATTGTTCATAGTGGTTCTAATTTTTCCCACATTGCTCACAGCTCTATCCTCAGGTGACTGTTCTTTGAGCTTTTGCAGTTCTGCTTTACCTTTCAAATAAGATTTATCCATTAAAAAACAATTCCACTGCTTTTTGAAGCTATCATTTTGTCACATATGGATTTATTCAATAAATGCTTTTAATAGCAACATTTCTAGGCTTTGTTTGTCAAGAGCTGCCAGGCTTTTACAAGCCAGCGTTGCCACAGACACTGAATTGCCTCTCTGTACCCAGGGGAGAGCTCTGTGCTGGTCATGACAGAGGTCCTGCACACACAACTAAATGAAAGGAAATTAAAAATATTAGTATCTACATAATTCACAGCCAGTAAGTGGTTGAGAATATCAGGCTTCCAGCAACGTTTGGACCTCAGCAAAGCTTCTAATAAAAGCAGAGATATGTGATCTTAATCTGCAATTCCAAGATCTAGCCAAAGACCTAAAAGCCCAGCTTCAAAACAAGTACCAGGACAGGGAACTATACAAAGGCCACCAGCAAGAGCAAATTCAGCCAGCCCAAGGACACTGGGATGTAACAGCTGTCAAGACAGAAGACAGAGGTCAAGATCAGTATGCCAAAAATCTTTTGTTCCTGGGTCAGCCTGAAATGAAGCAGCATTGCTGTTGTCTGTCTGCTGCCTGCTATGGGGCAAGGGGCATCCAGCATTTTTGTCTCGGTGCGTGTGGCAAGACTTCACGTGTGTCTCCTGAAGAACTGTAAAAGGTGGTGGTTGTTAAAAAAGAGAACAATTCTTTCCTTTTGCTCTGTTTCCCCAGTCTCTTGCTGAGGTCCTCAGATGTCTGTTGCTACATCCTTAGCCAAAAGTCTCCTCCTTGAAAATGGTGCAGTACTAAGTTGTGTAAAGCAAAATGGAAAGAGAAAAGAGAATACATTGCCTAATATTCTTTTTTAGGTTTTCCAAGAATGATAAATTCATTTTGGTGGCTCTTTTGCTTTCTTTCAATTAAATATTTAATACATTCAGACATTACTGGGACTTCTTTTTGCTCATCTTCCTCCATTCTTTCCGTAGTCACCCACAGTCCCACAAGGGCTTATTAATTAAATTATCTCAGTACAGTGTTATCTCTCTCTGACTATCTCTGTTTTCTGTACTGCAGCTTGTGTACATTGTCGAGAGGAATCAGAGAGAGCAAAGAACCAAATAAAAAGATCCCTCCAGGAATGCAGTGTTCGATTATACAAAGAAAACCCGCAGTTTAGATTGCTCATCCTTATTTCCCAGAGGAGGCCTCAAATGTCTTTGTTCTTTGGCTTTTTAAAAAGAATTTCCTTTACTGGTAAAATCATTTTACCTGTGAACTGCAGGCCAGGCTTTTGGTCACATTTACCTGCTTTTCCATTATCAGCTGTTACATATTGTTCTTCCCCATCCTCTGGCTCCAGCAAACAGCGGGGGGAGGTGTTGCAGCACCCCCTCCCCAAGGCTTTGTGCCAGGACCTTCCACCAGCTCTGGGTTTCCTGGGGGGAGCCTGGCTTCATGTAAACAACACAGCAGGTTCTTCTCACAAATGACAAAGTGCCATAAATACATTGCTGTTGATAACTGTGATGATGAGATCCCTGGAGAGGCCAGGAAAGGAATGAGTGTGGGGCCCAAAGCCCTCTCTCATCTCCTCATGTGCTGTACCTGTTTTATGGACAAAGAACAACTTCTGCTCCCAGAGCTGGCAGTCAAAGGCGGCTTCCTCAGTGCTAAAGTTACTATAAATAGCAGAATAACTCTTAAAAACATAAATGAGAAGTGCAATAGTACATATAATTCACCAGGCATTTCAAGGTGTGAACTCCATGCCTCCTTCAAGTCCACAAACATCTATAACTCACAGCCATCACACCTATGTTATATGTGCACGCATATACAGGTTTTGATATGTTCGATATTTTGCTCTTGTATCAAAATAAAGCTGTAAAATATAAGGGGAAAAGCCATTTACTCCCTTACACTTAATGCTGGGAATCTGATATTACCTCCAGTTTGCTGCCTTCCCAGCTGGCTATATATTGTATCGTTTATGTTGGACCTCCTCCAAGATTAATGGCATCATCTGTACAGTTTTAACAGTCTAATCTTGCTAAATCTCTTTGTTTTGAAATTTGACTGTGCCTGATCTTAATTATTTTAATTGTTTAATGTAGTACCATTAAGGCTCAATTAGATCTAACACATCCCTGTTCAGTCCCACATATTCACATCCGCCTGTGAGCTGCGGGAAACACCAGACAAACCAGGCTGATTCCACACTGGTTTTTCAGTCCAGAGACCAGGTACTATTTTTGCCACTGACTTGTGTTTGACTGCAGGCAAGTCATACATCTTTCTGTTTCTCCAAGGGATTCCAGCTTGCTGTGTTTACAGCCTAACTGGGTCTCAGCATAGGTTGGCATCCTTACATGCAAGTGTTATGGGAACAACAACAACACCCCACAGCCCATCCCATATGCAGCTGCCTTCTAACTGGGACGGACTCCTGTTTGTATGGAGCACAGGAAGAAAGACCCCAAACGCAGAGGCTTGTAAATATGCATGCTGCTTCAGCGTGAAACAGGGAAACCTCCCTTTCCTCCCCACCCACCTCACATCAAGTTCTGGCAAGATTTTGGTGTTTCCCAGAGGACAGGCTCTCTGCCTACGTAGAGGGATATCTTCCACTTGCTGTGCACAATGCAACCCCATCGGAGTTGGAACAGTTGTCTCCTGAGAACACCGCTCTGCAGCATGCACAAGCCTGGCCTCCAAACCCTACACCGTCCCTGCAACGGGGCATCTTCACTCTGCCCGCATCCAGCTTTGCCAGGGGCTATGAGCCAGTGACTTCATCTGAAGTTGGGGCTGGGAGAAGTGCAAGCAGGTTTCACGTTTTCTTTTCAAACAGTGGACCAAGTTGCCTTCCTTCTCTCCCCCATCAACTTAACCCAGCATTTCAATGGGAAGACCATTCACCCAGGACATGGGGGACCCAGACTCAATTCACTCCTCCATCTGAGAGAAGACAAACTCATCTCTTCAGGGCACCCTCTTGCTATCAGGCTCCACAAGGGGACCTTTAGTTCCAGCTTGTCATACTTGTCCAAAAACTAATGACAGAACATTGATCCTGAGAGCAACCACAGCCTGCTGCTCTGCTGGCCAGAGCTCACAGCCGAGGGCAAGGAGATCTGTTTCTGCTCTGTGCCCTTAGGACTCCTTCTGTGTCTTAACTGCTGATTATTACCATGTGAAATAAATAAACTCAGATTACCTTTCCAAGGAGTATCACAGTTCCCTAGCACCTTCCTTGCAGCAGTAAGCATTGTGGTCAAAGACTGAAACCACCATACAGATAAAAGATCAGACCTTGACTTACTCCATCATAAAAAAAAAAGATGAGAAGAAACAAACACATGCAGAAACCCGCCATTTTCATCTCCACAAGTAAAGCACGTTAATGCCCCGCAACCTGACAAAAACCATTCCCTTCAGTGTGGCAGGCAGACAGCTACGCGAGGTGGCCGACTTGACAGCAAGGAACAACAGGTGTGGCACAACAAGAGCACGTGCGCTTGGTCCAGCAAAGGTGCCCCCCACTAGATAAGAGAACAAGCCCCCCCAGTGCTGCGCTCCCCACAAACACGGGGTTTGCAGTATCAATGGTTTTGTGGGCTCAGCAGCCAAGCTTCTCTGGAAGTGTGCCAAGCAGATTAAGTGAAGACCTTCCTCTCCCACCCCCCAAAAAGAAATCTTACTTAGGAAGCTCAGCATAAAGGAAGCAGAGAGAAGCATCTCCAGCAAACATGGAGATGTAATTTAGATTTTAAAGCCCTAAGAGAAAAAAAAAAAAAAAAGTGTCTCCTTTATTTTTAAATCCCTTTGAACACTTTCAGATCTGTAAAAATATCCATTTAGAACAACTGTAATCAAAATAATATACTGTGCATTTTTGTAAACTAACGTGGGGATTCTTTTCCACTCCCAAAACATAACGCAGGCTTGGTTTTAGGTAGATAAACACCTTTTTTTTTTTGCAATTTAGTTTTCCTCTGAAGAAAACACATTTTTAAATTACGTGCAGGATGGATTCATCAATTTGAAGCTGTTTGCAGTCCGTTAGAGCTGAAAAAATAATTTGAGAGTTTGCAGCGGTCATGCCAGGTATGCGGACACCAGCCCTTTCCGCTGAGACCGTGCCGGTGGCTGGTACCGTTCAGCTGGTGACTTGCTCCCAGTTACGCTGTCAGCAGAGCTGCTGAGCATTTCTGACTCAGGTGGGCAGAACGCTTCACACTCCAGTAGCCATGGCCACGGACTGGGAGGAACCCAGCAGGAGCTGCTGTTGCCAAGGGAGAATTTGTCAGAGCAAGAAGCTGGCTGGGGAGCGCTGGGGAAGGGAGGAGCGGGCCAAAAGCACCAGCGAGGCTGGGCTGTGGGAGGAAGATCATGGCAGGGGGCGGGATTTTTGGTTGGTGGCAAAGCAGCAAGGCACAGAAAAAGAGCACTTCAGTGCCATGTACATCCAAATGAATGTATTGAAGAGCCCTCTGAACATCCTTGGAGCTGCTGTGCCTTATTTACTTGGAGAGGTGATACGCTGGAGACGTAAGTTGTTCTGTGAGTGCTGGACTGGTGCCAGGGACCAAGCACGCCAGAGGCAGGCCATGCCAGGCAAACTCCCAAATCTTCCTGGGAGTGGCACAATGTGCGACTGCCAGGAGAGGCTTCTTGATTCACAGTGGAGGTACAGGTACCTCAGCCTAGCTTGTCACCTGAGAATCTGCAGGAAAAGTCTTCCCCTGGTTTGCATCCAGCTGTCTGGGGGTACGTTTGGTATTGTAGATCAAGAACCTGTGCACCAATAGCTTAAAAGTTTCATCAGTAAGTGAACTCCTAGCCGTGTTTGCCTCATCTGTAGGAAATGAAGAAAATAAATTGTTGGGAGAGCTTCTTGTTCAGTGCTGAGTAGCTGTGGTATACACCGCAGAGACTCACGGATTTCAGCATGCAGCCTGGAGTTCAGGGCATTTCAAGAACTGCTTCCCTGAACATCAACCACAGCTCTAGCTGGATGCTTCCGAATCTCCACCTTGTCTTATCATCTGCTTACTAACATCTCTGCCCCACTTATTTTCCAATAGTTGCAGGATGTAGCACAGATCTTTCCATCCTTTAAGCCCATCTATGGATTTCATCTGTAATGGTGATTTTTACTGATTCTTTTTCTGAAACTAGATATGCCTCAGTCTTCTTTTAATACCCTTCTTCCTTTTTACTTTCACAGCAGGTGGAACATTTTCTACAGTAGGTTTTTTGGGTTTAGTTTTTTCCCCAAAATCCTGTTCCTCTGCTTATTCTCCTTAGAAGAACACCCAACACCTGCTTTTGAGTTCTGATATTTCCTTGTGCAAATCATCTTCTCTAAAAATTGGCACTAGTATGCATCCTAATCCATGGCCTAGCCAGTCTTCCTGTGTGCGGTTGTCTCCATACAAGTTCTTACATTTGCAGGCGTGAGCTGTAACCAGCTCTGGTGACAATTTTTCTGTTAAAGAAGAAGAAGAAAAATGACATTGTAAAATCTGGAGCTGATCAACAAATCTGTTGGTGAAGCTCAGAGGGACTCACAGCATTCTAAAGTTAGTCTACTCCTATCATTGTTGTTCACAAGCTGCTTATCGCATCATAGAGATCATTTGGTCACAGCCTAGTTGCACTCCTAATTAGCCCAGCCAGAAGCCTGCCAAGTTTGAAAAAAAAATGTTTAACTGAGAAGTCAGACATTAACTATGCGAGAGGTAATAACATCCATAAACTCTGCAGTCTCCTTCGGCAGTTCAACTTTCTTCTCATCGAAACCTCATTTTCAAGTTAAGTAATAAGAAAAAAAGAATGCAGAAGTTGGAGAAAAAAGAGTACCTGCCCTGTGAGACCCTAGGCCTGCAGTTTTTGCTACAGAAATCCTTCCTCAAGGCTCAGGTTTCCAAGTCTGCCCTAGATAAATGACGAGGAAGATTGGCCTGGTAACTCTGGCCCTGGCTTGAGAGCGACAGGGTGGGATGTCGGCCCCTTATTCAGCTTTGGGCTTTCCACATGGCCAGAGGCAAATCATGCAGATGTTTGCCAGAAAGCTTTGTCCCTACAGAGCCTTATCCTGCGGGACTGGGTGTAGATGTCCATTTGCTGCTGACCTTTGAACCACTGTAAAACTGTAACGTGGCCACGCTGCAAGCACTCCCACTAATTTTACACTTCCTGGGGCTTATCTATTATGCAAAACCAGACAGATTTCACAAGCTGGGAAGTTGTGCAGAAGAGCAGCTTTTATCACAGCCCAGTATTATATATGTGTCTCTTGTTTTGACATCAGCTCAGTTGTGTCCTGTTCAAACAATTGACCAGAGAAGAGCTACAAAAACTTTCCATGCTAGATAAGGTATCCATCTTGAGGAAGAACCTGACAGAAAAGACAAAATGGAGACAAGGCATTTTTCTTTGTTTCTCCAACTCACAGTTTTTTAGAGCAATATAGACCCTGTGGGACACTTGTAAGTCTCCATACCTTACAGAAACATTATCGAAAAACATTATGATGTTGGGTTGAATATACTATTTGAAATGTGTGTATAGATTAAAAATATATACATATCATTTGTTTAATTCTAGTTTGTTTCTTTAAAACTAGATTCACTAGTCCCACCGCACAACAGCTGGATCTTTAAAATGTCAGGTAGCTGGCAAAGGGGCACAATAAGAATCCACAAAAATTTGAGAGGTTTAAATACCAAAGGAAGTGATTCTCTGGTCAGGATGGAAAGGGGTCAGTATCAATTAGTTTGGTTACAGCTATTGATACAAGCACATCCTAACAGCCCAGTGAACTTTCTGGATGAAGAAACAGCCATTAACTGGCTCCCACCAGGGTATATCTGAGACCTCATTACTAAATCAGGCAGAATTCTTAGGCCAGTTAAGTTACAGGAATTGATGCTGAGCCAGGAGAGCAAGGAGAACACAGAGACAGTAACAGACTCTGGAGATTCTGGGAGGGAAAAAGGGTGCTTGAGGTGGAAAGGAAGAAGAAGAGGCAAGAAAATCAAGTTGCTCTGCAAGAAATAAAACAAACGAGATGGGGTTTGATTGACTGTTTTCATGAACTTACAGTCTTTGCCTCCTAAAATCTCCTCTGCCATAACAACCTCAGGTTCTCTTCCGAAACCCATGCTCCACAAAGGGCACGTGCTCTGCTCAATCAAAAATCTCTGAGCACGCTCTGGCAGGCTGGCAGCTCTCAGCGCTATATAAAGGCTCGCTCCCACCTGCCTTTTCCACAGCACAGGCATTTAATTACGTGCTTTGTCCTCTGTACAGCTGCAGTTTTTCACAGACCTTATTAATCTTGAGATTTCAGCTCATCTTTCAAATTGGGCTGAAATTGGGTCCCAAAGTTTTTAAAGTGGAATTGCTGAATGTACAGAGAGATAAACAACACAATCTCATAAACCTCATTTCAAAAGCAACCAGGCTAAAAAATGCCAGTTTGTAATTTCTGATCCTGTTCATGCCAAATGTTGTCTAACATTTCAGCAGCAATCTGTGGCCCTGAGAGCCTCTTTCAATATCCTATCAAGAATATAAAATAAATTGTGATAAATGTAGTCAGTATAAAATAAAATTAGTTGAAACTGGTTGCTGGGATGCAAAACTGAAGCTGACAGGCAGTTGAGAGGAAATTTGCAAGAAAATGCTTATTTTATGTGTTTCTTTGGGGCTTAGCAGTCTGGAGCTGTCAAGATGGTTTTGCACATGCTCAGCAGCAAAAACAAGGGAACAGCAATTTTACCAGTGGAAAATGTAAGTTCCTACTGCATTAAGAAAACCTTCAAGGTTAGAAATGCTAGTCATGCCAACGACTTGAATAAAGTTACATAAATACGTATTTAGGGGCCTAATTTTCCCTTCTAAAACTGAATCCTGAATTTCTTTAGTAGCCTGTTGTGATAATTTTACCAAGGGCTTGTAAAAATACAAACAGAATATATTAGTAAATTCTCCTTCATCCATACCACTATCAAACCATTCAGATACCAGTAAGAGACTAATGAGTCAGATTTTTCTCCTCTAGAAATTGTAATTTCTTAGACCACCTCATAAAATGACCTTTGAGGTGCTGTATCATTCCATTTTCAAGTAGAACTTCAAATGATCATCTAATACACAATTCACTGTATTAATAATTCCTCGGATGACCTTTTCAAAACACAAGCTCAATACATTACCTATAGATCCTTTTAACGGCAAATGTTTATAGTGAGAGTTTGCATACATCCTGTAGCAGCTACACTATTTCATTTTTAAGGTCCTCTAGAAATCCTTGGGGTGTACCCTATGAGACTGGTAACTTGCACCTTGGGATTTTTCTGATGCATTCAACTCTAACAGCTACTGTATATTTCTGAAGAATGTAGAGAAAATAAATAATTTATCATTCAAAGAAATAACAGACAAATTAACACAGGATAAATGCATACAAGACAAAAAGGTCTGAAATGAAGTGGCAGAACCAATTTGAAAAAAGACATGATGAAGCCTTTTTCCTGACAATCAAAATAACATTAGCTAGTAAGCTCAAATAAATAAAAAATAAGTCTGAAAATAAATCAAAGTAGGTATAATGGAATGATGCTAGTCTCAAGTTTGCTTCAAGACATCCTGTCTCATCTAGTAACACTTAACTTGTATCTTGCTCACTCAAGAGCAGTTACACATAACAGAAATTAATACGAGCTAAAAAGAGTTCCAAGTTCCCAAATCTCAATGGCTATTGTTTGTAAAAATAACTGTTTTCATTTATAAACCAACAGAACTACTCAGGATTCAGTAATTCAGGGTGTAATTCAGTCCTGTATGGAGGACCAGGATAACACTGATGCACAGTTAATTTAGCAACACCCTATCAAATTCACTCTAACTCGTACTTCCAGCCCTGGAGGACCCATGTTCAGCTGGTGCTGCCAGCGGAGCAGGTGGCCAACAGCCTTCACGCATCCCAGGCCAAAGCATCCATCCATCCATCCATCCATCGTGCTTCCTGTAGGGAGAGATGGAGAAGAAAACAGATGTGATATGCTCTTTCAATGTATCTTTGGAAGGCACACAAATACCTTAGTATTGGGGCATAAGTTAAGAATGTGAATATAATAGAAACATAATACATAAAACATATATATTCCACTTGCAGGCCTCTGTCTAGCCAAGTGTTTTAAACACACACATTAAATCTCCTTTTTCTTAATGATGGTTGGGGATATTTCATTTGATTTCTTCACGGTTCTGATGACTGCAGCAGCATCCCTAAACGCTCCTTAGCTGCATCTCAAAATAGTCTGATTAATCAATCTTATTCAAGAGTGATGAACTTTGTTTTTCCATGCAGCTTTTGAGTTTGAATCTAACACTTTAAAATCACATCAGGTACAAGATAGAAGCAAACTGAATTTTCCATGGGAAAGCAGATACACCCAAAGCAATGCCAAGTTGCCAGTTTTCAAAACAAGCTCTCAGCAATTCAAGGATTTGCACACTTTTACGTTCAACATGTAGGTGCTCAGATGTGACCAGTGCACTCAAGCACTACAAAGAAAAGAACCAAATGAGAGATCCATGCATAGACCCACATTGTATACAGAACGGCCTTGCCACCCAGACCTCTCAAACCCTCCTTCCAGCTAACCGGTTACTAAACATTACTGCAGCCTCAAAGTGCAGCCAGGTCCTGGTGTTCTTCCCCATCTCATACACTAAATGTGAGAAATGAAAGTTATTTAGATTAAATTCAGCTTTTTAATTACACCCGTGCAAACTGAAGTCTTACATACCTTTCTGGAGCTTTTTCTAAACAAGAAGAGCATCCAGCTTCCTTTCTCAGGTCAGTCGGAAGCAAGGAGCAGTGCTGATTTATCTTCATCATTCGGTGACAAGTTCTGTGAAGGAAGTTGCCATTTGACATCACTTTTTTTCAGAATGAAGGAATGTGCTAACTTACAATTCATCATATCTATGGCATTTATTTGACAGGGACCTTGACAACCTTCTTGGGTACTTGTCACTTCAGTGACAAGATGTTTGCAAACATTTTAAAATCATTTTTGTGAAAATGACCTTTGCATTTTATTGATAGCCGAATCTGAGGAATCATTCTTGGGGATACTTCCAACCATGCAGTAACACTCCAATATATATATTTAAACTAGTCCACACTCAAAATCATTTCAGGATTTTAAACCAAGGTACAGGATTACTTAAACAGGACTCATTGGTACTTTGATTCTTCAGCTAATTGTGTCATTTTTTCTAAAACCAGACTATGGACAGACAGGTGAGGAGGTTAGAGAAGGTTCTCAGGACATCTTTGACGAGGCAGGAGGAAAGGCCATGTGAGATCCAGCAGCTCTACCTACTTTCCACTCAGTGACGGAAAATAGCAGCCTTATTCACAATTTGTATGTTTTATCACTGGCACCTGACATACAGTCAGAATCTGACTCATTTTAGACCACTGAAGGGGGAAAAATAAGGAACAAAAGGAAAAGTCTAAACCGCATCTATCCTTCACTAAAGTTTCTCAGTTGGGTTAACCTACAGGAGTGTCCTGAGGACAGAGGGTGTCGGTTGATCCAAATGCATGATGAGAATACAAAGGAGAGGAATGAAAGATCTCATTCCCTTCTGCAAAGTTTGAAGTTTAGCTTGTAAATCACAGGCTGTGGCCAAGGAAAGAGATAAAGAAAGCTAGGGCATATTCCTAAAAAATGTTAACAAATGTTTTGTTCCAGAAAGGTGGTAATACTATGACAATCTTGCTTTTGCTAAGTGGGAGGCAAGAAGCTGGAAGCCCTATAGAAGCACACAGAGGCTGCATAAGTATACTCCTATATACAGTATAATCACGTACCCTGAGAAGCAGCACAAAAAGGTATGTATGTAACCAAGTCACAACAGTCAGGATTTTAAGCAAGCAGTTTTCAGAAAAGTAGCTGCTCCTGACAGCAGGAGAGCACACAAGAGAGCTGCCAACTCTTCTTTTCCAACCCCACAGGCCGTAGATTTGCAGAATCATCTCCTGGTCTCTGGAGAAATGCCCTTTGCTAGGATGCCTTTCCTCATTTTCCTGTTCCCAGGAAAAAAACAGTCAGTCAGAACATCTCCATTTTCCAGCAGCAGCCTAGTGAGCACCGAGAGCAACCACCGCTGCACCCTCCAGTTCCGGCAGTGTTCCTTGACTTTCAGCCACTGACTCCAGACATCCTGGACTGCCTCCCCTGGCCAGGGTGAGGGCATCCCCCAAAAAAACCCAGCCATCCTCTCCTAGTGCATGGAATACCCTGCCTTGCTACCCAGCCACTTTTAATGAAATATGGTTAAGCACAGGGAAGAATAACAAAACACTTAAAGGAGAAAGGATTAGAGGGAAGAAATAACCGTGTTAGAGGGAGAATAAAAGATATCTGGGGTAATTTTCTTCCCCCCACCATCCCAGCATTTCTTCCACTCACATAAGAGAAGCAATGTAAATAAACATACATATATATACTTTTATATGCAAATGTGTCTAACTCTACAAATGAGTTTTTGCTCCAAGCTGCCGACAAGTACGCCTGACAGGCTGAGATAGTGAAAGTGCAAGTCATCGAACAAAAAGCTGTGCAGAGAGCAGAAGGGAAAATGCATTTGAAGGGAAACTGCTTAAAACCTTTCTTTTTAAGAGACCGAGTTCCTTGGTCAAAATTGCAATAAACAAGACAAAATAAAACATTCCACGCTGGGGGGAAAGTGCAGGAAATATAAAAATAAAGGACAGGAGGAGAGTATCTGTTCAAGAGACGGCATATGCAAAGGTGAGTAATGTCTCATTCCTTGGATCTGGTTCAAATGGCAGCGTTCATGAAATCCAGAGGAGTGGAAATGGTGTTTGGCAAAAACAGCCCACTTAAAGGGGAAGGAGTGCAGCGTCTATTGACATATGGGGCTGTTAGCAAACAGAAACTATGGTTAGTGGCAATTAGGGTTGTTGCAGGAGACATTCCATTCACTCCAGAAATAACGGAAAGGAGTGAATGGAAAGGCTGATGTTTTCCTTCCACAAAACTATTAACGCTGCTTGCAGGACTGCAGCCTCCTTCACAAGGGGTTCCCCTGTATTTTCTGGAGCTATCAAAAAGCAATACATACCTGTGCTTCATCTAACACACTCCGGTCTGTATTCCTTATGCACTTTTCAGGATATTTTTTTCCTGTATCAGTTAATTTTTTGTCATGTTACCACAAAATATTCAAGTACCTCTGGAAAAGTATAGTCTATATTTGGGTGGTTGCCATTTCAATGAAACTTTTCTACAAAATAAAGGTTTAAAGCTTATGTTAAAAATGAACTCTGTAACATAACTAGAAGCAAGTTGCAGCAAATGCTGTGCCATCATACCATCTGTGTTCAAGTACAGATCTCAAGCTCTCCTCCTATTGCTTTCTAAAGTGGAAAATAATGATAAAAAAATAAAAACAGCTAAGATAAAGCAGCATTGTGCATTGGAATACATTATGAACCTGAGTCTTACAATATTTGTTTCAAAAGCGAACTGCTCTGCATGTGTATACCCCAACAAAGCATCACTGGGAAGCAAAAGAGAAGGTTATATTCTTCTTCACATTTAAGTTAAGCAACAGTGATGTTATCATCTGACTCAGGTAGTAAATTTTGGTGAGTTTTGCCCTACCCAGTGTTGCCCACTTTGCTGTTTTTAGCTCTTCTCACAAGTGTTCCAGCAATATTCCACAGGAACGTGAGTGAAATTCATCAAAACTTGGAATAAATGGAAGGCACCGGAACTGATGAGAAATTTTTAAAAAGTACCCCACTGCAGTGTGGGGTCTAAGATAATGTCTAAGATGTCTAATGTCTAAGATAAGAGAAGTTGCTGGACAAAACTTACACTGAGAAAAACGTACATTATTGCAAGTCCCAACATACATCTTAGGCCATGAGAAAGGATCCTAAGAGATGCATAAACCAATGCTATAGGTAAAATGGCACCACAGAAAATATAACTGTTCTTTATATGATAACATTTTAAGGGTAAATGACAGGAAGCCCTATTCTAAAAAAGCCAGCTTTGTCATATAGATCCTAAAATAGCACTCCTGATATTCAGTTACAACACAGGATCATTTTGAAGATTTTGAAATAAATCCCCCATTCTGGTCATTTTATCACTCTGTCAGGTCTACATTTACTTCATGAATGGAGAGTGGAAGACAAGGAAGATGCTGAGAAGCTACCCCAGAAGCACGTGGAAAAGACAGAAAGAGGCATGCGGGCAAGACCAGGAGGCAGGAGGCAGAAGGCAGCGCATCTGCAGGAAAGTCTGCTGACGCTGTTTTCTCTGGTACCGTACCAACCTGGTCCAGGCCAGTCACTTGTCAAGAACACAAACACGTGTAAAGCTTCCTCTTGCTTTCGCCTCACTCTTGCATCACCTCACTCTTCCTGTGCTATTCCAGATACTGCCCTACCAAGAGGTTTTTATGACTGTCTATGTAAACACATGTCCATCCTGGGCTGTGGCTATTTCTGCGTGAGCTGATTTGAATTAGCCAAGCAGGTTTTTGTGATCTGAGTAGGAGTCACTCAGAAAGCTGCTGACGCTTGATCTCCCGTTACAGACCCACAGCTGGGGTATGGTGACGGACCCCATGGCCAGAGCCTGAGATTTTCTGTGAGACCTGGCACTGAAAAGGGACAGGGCACAGCGCTCACCAGGGTCTCCCAAGGTGCCAGAGCCTGGAGCAAGCCATAAGGAGGGGAATCTCCCTTTCCTGCTTGGAGATGCTCCTGTGCAGCGGCACTACTAGGTACAACATGAGTCTGGAAGAGACAATCTTCCTACTCCCTCTATCCTACCTGACCCTTTTCAAAAAACTTACCGAGGTGCTTTCTCCATGTTGTTATTCTCCACCTTATTTCTAATTGTGTGAGACAGTGCTGATCCCAGAGCACAAAAGAAAGCCCATGAGAGCTCAGGGCACCGCATACTCCAGTCAGGGAACGAAGCAGGGACGAGCTCTTCAGAAAAGGGACACGTGAATGCAGGCTTTGGACGCCTTTGGGAAACACCCTTTTGTCAAAAACAGGCATTTCCAACAAAAACGTTTATTATTTTAATGCTCTTCCCACTCCTGTCAGCACGTTCTCATCAACGTTTCTGCGGTGCTGTCCAAAATGCCCGCGTGCCTTTCCAAGGGGAAGGTTTGCGTTTGCAGAGCCCAGCTGGGGGCCCACACTGCAGCCCTCATGCAGGGTCTCTCCAGGCCCTGCTGCTGCTCCCCAAGACCCTGCCCGGGCTCCCGGGCCACCCTCTGCTGGGCCTTCCCAACCCACAACCTCCTTCCCGCCCCGCTCCAGGCTCAGGTTCCCGGCACACGGCTCCATGCCGCACACAGCACCGCAGCGGGACGGACCCCGTCCCTTCTGCACCCGGAGCTCACCCGCCGGCCCGACCCCGCCACACGTGCCCCACGGTGCGGGCCTGACGCGGGGGCAGGGAGGGGCGCTCACGCTCGGCAAGGGGGGCAATTGGAAGAACTCGGCGCCCGTGGAAAGCACAAAGCCGGGCAAGGTCGCGGGGGTGTGTGGTGAAAGGGGGCGGGGGTAACGCACACACGCAACCCACGGCCGCGTTGGGCGCTGCCGCCCCCATTCCGCGATTTCGCGCGGCGCCCGGTGCTGCGGGCCGGGCACAGCTCCGCACCGCCGGGCTCCTCAGAGCGGCGAGGGCAAGGGAGGGGACGCCGACTCCTCGCCGGGCGGCGGCCGGAACGGGCCGGGCGAGGCGCCTGGCGGGCAGTCAGCGGCCGGCGCTGAGAGGTGGGGCGCCGCCTCGCCCCGCCCCGCCCCGCCTCGCCTCCCCCGGCCCGGCCGGGCCCCGCCGCCGCCCCGCGCCCCGGACACCCCCCGCTGGGCTCCGCAGTCGGGGGCTGAGCGCGGGCAGGGGCGCGCGCCCGCCCGCCGGTTCTGGGCGTGTCCCGCAGGCCCGCGCGCCGCCGGCGCCCGCGGCGGTTGGCGAGGCCTCCACCCTGTGGCGCGCCGGGGGAGGCGCGGGCTCGCGCTCGCGCCCTCGCCGTTGCCATGGCCCCGTTTGACGTCACAGGCGGTGCGCTGCCCGTGCGCTGCGGCGCGGTGATTGGCGGAGACGCCGTGTGTGGCGCTGGGAGAGAGGCTGCAGCGCAGCGAGCCGCGACACAGGCACAGTCCGCGCCGGCCGCCCGCCCCGAGACACCCGCCGCCGCGCTCCCGCCGCGCACAGGTAACGGGGCCCGCCGCGCCGGGCGGCCGCACGGCGGCCCTGCCCCCGCCCCCTGGGGCATGCGGGGGGCCGAGCGGGGCGGCCGGCAGGCTGCGCGGAGCCCTCCCTAACCCCGCGCCAGGGCCTCGGCGGCAGGGCGGCTCCGCGAGGAGGCAGCGGGAGCAGCCTGTCCCGCGGGGGGCCGCTGCGGGGGGCGGCGGGGGCCGCGCAGGTGAGGCCGCGGCAGCCCCTCCCCGCCGGCGAGGAGGGGGCGAGGGAGGGGAAGCGCCGGCGGGGGCGGCAGGTGAGGGCCCCGCCCGTGGCGCGGCGGGTGGGGGCGACCCTGTGGGCGCGACCCTGTGGGCGCGTGAGCGGGGGTGGGGGCGCCGCCTCCGCCGGGCGGGGCGGAAGCGCGGGGCGCGGGCGGGCGCCGCTGGGTGTGGTCTCCCGCCGGGAGTGCTGCCCGGGCGCGGAAGAGCCGCAGCGGCCGTCCGTCCGTCCGTCGGTCGGGCTCGCTTCCCTGCCCTCCGCCCGTTCCCCGACCCGGCAGAGGGCTCCAGGCGGTGGCGGCTCCCCCTGGGTCAGCGCGGGGCTCCTCCTCCGCCGCCCCCTCTTCCCCCCTGCCCGCCGGGGCTGCGCCCGCGGGCTTCCCCTCGATCCGTCCGGCTGCCGGGGCGGGGACGCGGCATCCTTCGCCGCCACCCCCGGCGCTGGGCGGAGGTGAGCGGGATTAACGCGCGCTAAAGTGGGCTGGGCTCTGGCGCCGATCCGCCATGACAAAGGCGGCCGGCGAGGCGCTCGGTGTCCCCGCGGCGGGCGGATGCGGCGGCCGCATCGCGGGGAGGGGCAGCGGGAGGGGCGGCCCGGAGCGTGCCTCTCGCCCCGGGGGGCTGCGCCGCCCGCTCCTCCCCGCGCCGCTCCATTTTCTTGTGTCACTCGCCTGCGGCGCCGCCGCGCCCAGCTC
This sequence comes from Columba livia, assembly GCF_036013475.1. NCBI lineage: Eukaryota > Metazoa > Chordata > Aves > Columbiformes > Columbidae > Columba > Columba livia. The sequence continues at coordinate 140,347,793 of NC_088603.1, read as the reverse complement.
GCGGCCGGCGGGAGCGATGGTGCCGCGGCAGCCTGCGGGCGGCCCGGGCGGCTGGGTCTGAGGTCGGTGTTTTGACCACGCTCGTCCTGGTCACAGCGGGCGGTAAATAACCGTAGCCAAAACCTTGCCTTAAAATGGCTTCTTAACCCGTTGTTCACGGTGGAGTCAACTTTTCAACGCCCGTTTGCAAACACCGTGGAACAGCCGCTGAGTTTGTGCCCCGCTGTTGGGGTAGGAGCTACTCAAACTTTCCCTTTCAGGTGACTGGAATGTTGAAACGTGCTTAATTTATTCTGAAATGGAAGATGGTGCTGCTATCTTTTGTGGTAACTTCATGTAATATCACAGAAAGGTTCATGGTTAAAGGTTAAGATGCTGGATTGTTGGGTATGGAACATACAGAAATACATGAAGCATATATGGCCAAAATCGATTCTTCCTTTAATAGTCTAGTCAAACTTTAAAGGCTGGTGTATCCCGAAGCACGTTGCCAGGGTCTCAGAATGATCAAGACACATAAGGATGAAGGAGGAATATTCTTTCCTGATGTACTAAAAAAATAAAAAAAAAAAAACTGTTATCTCTGTTCAGCAGAGCTTGGGTTTTTTTTAAGTATTGCTAAGATGTAGGTTATGAAGCATCTCAGCCACGTTGTACTATCTGAAATACTGATGTTGAAGTAATATTTTCAAATAGTAATATTTCCTTTTGTCTCTGAAAGAAGAGCCTCTCAGGCTGAGAAGCAGTACCTTGCTCCGAACGTCTACTGTATCCAGGCTTGGGAAAAGAAGTTAATGTTGTTAAAGTGTGTATACCTTGAAATGTAGATATTTGGTGGCTTATGACTTTGTAACATCCAGTGTGAGATTTGATTTGCAGATCCGTATGCCAAGTTCTTCTGCATGTAGCTAAGACTCTGTTAAGGCACCAAGAGTTATCTGGTACTGTTTGTCTAGCCTTTATTTGGTATGTTCCAGTAAGAACTTACTATTGGTTATTCTTTTTGACAATTTCGTTATATTGATAATTGGATGCAGTTGATGCTGCAGCTTGAATGTAGCATTATGAGAGAGTGATGGCAAAGAATTAGGATCGCTTATGTGCATAAGATAGGAATGATTTGCTTTCAGTTAACTTTAGATGCTTTTGTTTGCATTTATTGAAAAAATAACATACTTTTTTTTTAAAGTTAACAATTTTTCAGGAGGAAGGAGTGACTTTAAGTCTTTGATCCACATATCCATGTGTTAAAGCATTGTATGCCTAGTGTTCTGGATTTCAATTGTACCTCTTACAGTTCCAGATTACTTAAAGAATGGTTGCTGTTTATGAAGTTAAAATGAAGTTAAAATCCTTGATCAATGTCTGAATAATGCTTCACTATTTTTCCTCTTTAGAAATATCAGCATGGATAAAAATGAGCTGGTGCAGAAGGCCAAACTGGCTGAGCAGGCTGAAAGATATGATGACATGGCAAGTTGCATGAAGTCTGTGACTGAGCAAGGAGCTGAGTTGTCCAACGAAGAGAGGAATCTTCTCTCTGTTGCCTATAAAAATGTTGTAGGAGCCCGTAGGTCATCTTGGAGAGTCGTCTCAAGTATTGAACAAAAGACGGAAGGCGCTGAGAAAAAGCAGCAGATGGCTCGAGAATACAGAGAGAAAATTGAGACTGAGCTAAGAGACATCTGCAATGATGTGCTGGTGAGAAATAATGAAACTGTTGGTCGGTTTTTACTTAGAGTTGGAGGGTAAATGGTGCTGGGCCCTCTGGGACTACTTCTAGTCTGTCAGTGAAGCTGTGGTCTCCTGTGCTGTTTCTGAAGGACGAGGTTTAAAAAAAGTCTGACTTCTCTTTCCTTCTAATGTTTTCATTATTTATATAGAAATCGTCATAGTTATGAATGCTAGTGAATTTGGGGACATGTTGAAACATTATTGCATATAAACTAATAGGTATGAAAAGTGAACATATTTCTTTGAGACTGAACTAAATGTAGGTTTAGTTTGGGGTTTTCTCCTCTGCCCTACCCCATCGCTGCAGTATTTGTACCCCAGATCACTTTGATTTCTGCAACTTTAATATGCTGTTCTAGTTGTAAGAGGTAGTTCTTACTCTACGGAAATTGTGCCCCTCCCTGGGTAAGATGATGTAATGTTAGTTATGACTCAGCCATGCAGAAAATTGTCTGCAGGAAGAGGTAGTAGAAGTGCTATGATACCCTCTTAAAGTTAAAATTTTTAGTAGCAGACTAAAAGGATGTTCAAGTTATGTTTTCTGTGGCTTGAAGTTACGTTAAAATGTGCGAGTGCCAGGCAACAACCCTGTATTTTCACTAGGAGACTGGTTTATGAAATGCGAACCGCTTCCAAATGCTTATTCCAGACTGTCAGGATTTTTTTCAATTGCATATGCCTGTGGTGCTTCAGTAAGCACATGGTTAAACAGGTGTCCAGTCCTGTGACCACTTGTGAGATAGGTGTTATGTCAGCAATAGAATTGTCCACTGGACTGTGAACCCTGCTGGTGTGTCATCCCGTATCTACCTGGAGCTAAGTATGTATTTGAAGATCTGATGTCAAATTAAAATTAAGATTAGTGAGTAACAAATTTTGCTTGCTGTGTAAGATACCTAAATGACAAGGGTGATGATTGCATCTAGAAGACTGGTTCTCCAAGGGTGTGTAAAAGTCGGCATGGATAACTCTGAGTCTTGGCTTCTAGCTTAGGCTGGCTTCCGTGATTCTTGTAACACACCCAGTTTCGTATGTTTTGTTATTTTTTTGTAAGGGTAACTCTTAAACTTCCACTATGAAAATGAAAATGCCAAACTTACACATAGGCAAGTGATTTTCTAGTTCTTGTGTTGTTAAGGGGTGGCTCATCTATTTAAGCCAGGGATATACAGATCCAAATCTGGCATTCTAATTTCTTGTTATTTCTTTTTTAAAATTAATTTATTTAATGAAAAAGTTCTTGGTGTGGATGCTTTTAGCTCAGAGTGATCTGAAATGCTTTTGTAAGCTACATTTTGGTTTAAGAAATCATTTTAATTAAGTAATTTGGCTTAGAAACTCCCTTTTAGAAGAACTTAATGTTTGTATTTTTTTTTTAATGGAAGCCAGATTGAGTTGAAGCTAGCTTTTCTTTATTTTTATTTAGCATTCACAATAAAAAAAATCCCAGCTTTTGAGTGTGCTGCAGCAGCTAAATTATCTGGTGGGGGGGGTGCATACAGGTGGAGAATCTTGTTAATTCATCCTAATCTCAAAATGTAGTTGAATTTCTCTTTGTATTTAATAAGAGATACATGCATTATTAAAACAAATTCTTATTTCGAGGTATTACTAATTTTGGGCAGCTAACATCTTACTAATCTTTAGTGCTGACAGTCCATCTTTTTCTGTTAGATTTAGAAAAAAATGCTGTCTAGAAAAAACAATGCCTTAGGCAGTGATTAGCAGTAATAAAACTATTTTTTTAGACTTAGATTTAAAAAGAAAAAGAAACCTTTTTTTTTAAATTCATGGGATATGATTTTAAAATGCTTTCAAGCAGTAGACACTACATTTGACATTTCTAATTGCATGGAAGAATTAGATTTATATTTTAAAACACATTCTTGTTTCTTTGTTGGAATATTCTGTTCACATACGTTCCTACTTACCTAGAAAGATGACTGACCATATTGCTTTATTTGGCATTGACTTTGCCTTAACAGAGAAGAAAGAATTATGGTAATATTTAGTTGTGTTTTTATGAACAGGAGTCTGCACAAGGCTACACGCAAGCATAGAACTAGTGTGGTGGGTTTTTTTCTGAAGATCCTCTCTCATTTTTGTACAGCACAATAGAGTCTGTAACTATTCACAGACGTAAGAAACAAGGCTAACCAAATTTTGACTGATGTGAAGGATGCCATTAATAAGACCTGAAGTGTTAACAAATTTTCAAAGCTTTCGGTCACAAGTCTTATCTATTACAGTACAAAAGCAGCTCAGAAACTTTCGTATCTTTTATTAAGACTGTGAATCTGTTGGGGCTGTTGTTGTATCATCAATTGCTTGCTAGGTTCTTAAGTAATATTTAATACCCTGGGGTGTTATATCACAGCTGAGCGTGGAAGTGATTGGTGTCCTAACTTAGTGTTGAAGGGAGGACACCAATTAAGAGAATGTGACTAGCAGAGTGTGGCCAAAGCTGGCTCCTCTGCACCTTCTCACACTCTTTCCTCATTTGTTGGAATTGAATTACTAGTGGGTGGGAAGAAATAGCTCTTCTAATCCAATACACTAAATAGTGCTGGGTTCTGTTCCCAGTGCTTCCACAGACTTACGGAGTGAGTAAGAGCAATTAATGCTGGACTCTTTTCTTGCTGCATAACTACTAGACTCAGTGATAAAGATTTTAGGGGTTATGTGGGTCAGGTCCAACTATTTATTTTTGTCCTTCACACTGACCTTGCAGCAGGAAAAGCCAGCATCTGCATCCTTGCCACTTCCTAAATCTTCCCGGACTTGAACCTGAAGTGAAGTACCTTTCCAACTCTGCAAGCCGCTGAACTTGTGCTCTTGTTTGCTGCAGCCTTAGTGCTGCTGTACGAATGATAGACACCTAAAGTCTCTTGGTCCAGCACTGATTCTGTCAGATATACACTGGAGTATATTCAGGTGTATTATAATTTGGAGTTGGTCTGGTAGTGCTGATAAACTGCAAGTAATTGTGGCACACTGTGCATAGTACAAGTTCCTTGCACTGTAACAATAAACACCGAATTTCCAAATTGTTAAAGAATAATTTAGCGTGTGTTGGGAAGGAAGTCCATTGCCATACTTGAGCACTTTAAATATACTTGAGTATGATAGAAAGTTTCCAGCCTCAGAAATTTCATATTGATACAGGAAATTAAGCTTTTTGTTAAGTACTTTACCTCATGTTAGCTAAGTGTACTTCACAGCCTGTTTCACTTTCTGTAGTAGAATAGAGGGTCTGTCTAAACCTTAGCATAACGATCTTCTATTTATCATTTCCATAATAAAAATTGTTATTAGTCTAACAGGTGTGGATTTTCTTCAGAATGCTTTTTGCAGTTAATGGGAAACAGTTGTAGCTGAAGTGGTTCAAGTTAAATCTGTAGTAAGATGAATTTTTCAGCTAACAAGGATTCTGAAGTACAGAGAAGAATGTACGGAGAGGTCTTTGAATAGCTACCATCTGATACTGCTTCCATGTTAGAAGTTCTCAGGAGCTTTAAACTACTAGTAGCTTTCAGGCAGTTTCTGACACAAGCTAAATGTGAACTAATCATTTAAAACATGACTGGCTATCTTCAGTATGAATGTAATTCTAGAGAGTTCCACTTTCTTCCCTAGGCTGCACATGCAGCAGTAGTTCCCGGTGTGTCTTCTGAAGTGTGCGCTGTGTGACAGTTGCCATGTTCTTTCCCATGCTCAGTCTGGGAAATGTCTCTTCCTCTTCCAAGTTCCCCCACAGCCATACCTTACATAAATCTTTTTGCTTAAAATGCCCAAATGCTCGGTTTCAATGTGTGTGTTTGTTTGTTTTGTGGGTTGGTTGTTTTTGGTGTTGTTTTGTTTTTTCCTTTTGGTTGTTCCCTGTAAGATTTAGAGAGCTTCCCAAAACCTTTGCTCCCTTTCAGCATTCTGGAGTTCCTGTTGCACATGGGTGGTACACAGCAGTTTGTACCTGCTCCCTCCCTGGCAGAAAAGGTTCATCACCCTCTCAGCAAGATTGTTCGTGTTCTTTTCCAGGTTGTTATTTCTTCCAGATGTGCTCAGATACGTAAAATGGTACTGCTTGTGTGCTTATACTGTTTAGATTTTTTTGTACTTGTTATGGATGCTTCACTTTTTAGAAGTGGTAATTGCTGTGAGAAGGTGAAATTAAATCTCAACTAAGTGACTTTATTTTGTGTTTCTTTCATATGTATGTTGTTTGGGGGGAGTAGGAGAGGTTCAGTAACCTGTCATGGGGCTGCAGTTCACTGGGAGATAAGGGAGTGCCATTCCATTTAGAATGCATCTAAATGGCTTTTTAAAGAATATACCACAGAATTAATGCCTATTGCTGTCATAGTCAAATTACTGAGAGACTATTTTCTAGTTGCCTGCGAACATCTAACAGGTTACTATATTAACATCTATAAAACCTGTTTCTGCACTAATTCTTAATGACAGCATTAGGAAACATAGTCCTCTCAGCTAACCTATAGGGTGGTGCTAACAAGCAGATGAGTAGATTGCTTAGGAGCCCCTGGTGACTGAGCATACCATACAACCTTCTGTGCTATGGAAACATCTGATACTAACATAAAATTCCATGTTTTTATGGAAAATTGCTGCGTTTAGCTCTGTGATGCCTTCATGCTTGCTTAATTTTTTAATTAATCCTTTAATTGCTTCCCTGGTTGTAGCTACACACCTTCAGAGTTTGGGGTTTTTTTGACTGTTGGGGTTTTAGTTTGTTATTGTTTTCATTTGGGTTTTTGTGCAGTTAAAGCACTAGAGCAATTTGCTTTCTTTTTTTAAACAAACGGTCTTTTTTTTTAACTGTTGAAAAACTGTTGGATCTTGGAGAATTAAAACATCATTCATGGATCAGTTCAAATATGAGATAACTTGTGTTGGTGTTCATGTATTCTACAGTGTTTGCATGATTGTTTGTAAATTCATGAAACTTTAGCTCATGTTTAAAAGGATTTTCGATTCCAGCATATAGAATTGGTTTATCAGTGGTTGGGCTGCATGAGCCAAAGGTGAGTTGGTACTTATTAATCTTAGCAAGAAGTATATCCATAATGTTGACGTGTGGTCAATGCATCTATTTATCATAAAATCAGCTGAGATGCTCTGCATAAATGCAAAAAAAAAAATTTAAACACGCATTTAGCTCTACTTAAATTAGCTGTGCATACATGTATACACACATATACATGTGCCTATATCTTCTTGCATTTATTGGAAGTAGAATAAGTCTTTGCTATAACCAATAGTCTGTATTAATTTCATTTGGCCTTAATGTTTAATAATTGGTTTTGATTTATAAAAGAAAGTACGTAGTATTTATTCTGTTCAAAAGCATCCGAGTAACAATTGGCTGTATTTGACAGCAGCCTTCAGCGTTCCAGTACCTTACTGCTGTTACACAGTTTTAAGCAGCAAAATAAAATAAATCAATTTGGTCACCTGTGACAGACACTCTTCTTCCGTGCTGTTGAAGCAGCAAGGATTTCATTGCATGTACTTGTAATTCTGCGAAGCTGCTAACTGTGTGTATTTCACTGGTTGGTTACTTGGAAGGCTGATAGTAGAAACGCTGCCCTGTTAAGATACCAACTTTTACTGTGCCTGTGAAAGCTGTAAGTGGTAGAAATATAAAATTCACAACGTGAGCAGAGTTAGTGCATTGTCCCTGTACATCTGTATAAGCAGATGCTACACTCTCTGGTTTAATCTGGAAGCTTCTGTCTTGTTACCATGCACTTGACACAAGTAAACATTTCTGAAACAGGTTCTCAAACGCTTAACTTGTTCTTCACTGCAGGCAGATGCTCCGAACCTGAAGCTGATTCTCCTTTCAGGTGGTAGTTGACTACCGTTTTGAAATGGTTTGAGAAAGCTTGTGCTATTAAAGTTGGTTGAAAAGCATTAAGATTGTGATTATTTCTTAAACTTTTTACTGAATATCAGTGCTTGTGTAGTTGCTTATTTTTCTTGAAATCTGAGAGAAGATTGGTGATGCCTCTTCTAATGAGAAGTAGTAAGAATAAGTCATGCTGCTGCTGAGATGAATGGTAAATTCTTAATTTTTTTTAATCAGATTTAATGGAGCTCAAATGGGGTAGGAGGCAGTTGTGGGTTGTACTGGTGGTGATTTTTTCTCTGGATGTTGTTACCCTTTGTGATTATGCAGGTAACAAAACATTTAACAATGGGAATCTGATCTCTAACTGATGGTATTCTCCTAGTGCAGAGTAGGCTTACATGGCTAAAATGGCTTTTTTGCTAATAAAGTGCTTTTATTAACACTGTATGTTATAACAAACCTCTGGTAGATACATAGTCTGGTTTAGGAGGTTTCAGATCTGCTCAGAGTGCAAGCTGCTAAAGATAAATGTTTCCTACTTCGTTTCTTATCAAGGATAAAAAGTGTGATATGTTTATGGGGTTTTTTAGTAGTGTTTCTTCAGAGACCAAAACTGTGGAGTCTTAAAACAGCTAGAACGTGTTCTCGTGCAGAGTACGGCCACAGTGTTTATTGCTTAGACCTCCCTGTCTGGCAGAAATTCTCATCCAACTTTATTGGTTTCAATTTTGTGTTATCTCAAGTTTCTTAGAAGATGTTCTGTTTCTTGAAAGAGTAACGATTGATGCATTTGGCACCATTCTATTTTGCTGCCAGTCCCCCAATATTCACAAAATAAATTAATGAGGTGGTTAAAAAAGAAGTGAAAATTGTGTATTGGCTTCTCCTCAGAGAAGACTGATTTGTGTATTAATGTCTATAGCAATGCCTCAACAAATTAGATACTTTATTCCTAATTATTTTTCTATTAAATGTCTTATTGGATGTTGCCTTTCGTATGAGTTTTCTCAGAGTTGGTTACTGACCTGGAGAGGTATTTTTCCTTATGCGTCAGAATTCAGTTCCTTCACTGTCATGTGCCGTTAAGCATGCTGTGTTAAAAACCTTGTAATTATTGGCATGAATGACTCGGAGTCTTTTGAAGGGTGACCTCATCGCAGTCTACAACTTCCTCACGGGAGGGGCAGCAGATGGAGAGATGCCCATCACCTCTCTGGTGACCAGTGATAGGACACGGGGAAATGGGATGAAGCTGCTTAAGGGAGGGGAAGTTCAGGTTGGACGCTGGCGAAAGGTTCTTCAGTGAGAGGGTGGTCAGTTGCTGAAAAAGGCTCCCCAGGGAAGCGATGACAGCACCAAAGCTGTCAGAGTTCAAGGAACGTCCAGACAACGCTCTTAGTCATATAGGTTAGTTTTAGGTAGTGCTGCAGGGAGCAAGGAGTTGGACTTGATGATCCTTATGGTTCACTTCCAACATGAGGTACCTATGATTCTACAGATAGTTTCAAATAATATATCCTAATATTAAGCACATCGCTTCCCTTGCCATGTATACTAATTGGAAAGTGAAGTGGTAGAAGGAACAAGGTAGTGAAGTGCACAGTAGTCCAAGTTGGGGAGGGCAGGTCTGCAAGGAGAGCTATGTGTATGTCTGCAAAAGTGTGGAATGAGAGATGTTCCTCCCCATTGCCTCGCTTCCCATCCTTTTCTTTTTATGTGGACACGTAGTGTGTCAGGCTGCACATGCCATATCTTCCCTCTAAGCACCCTGTAGGTATTTTGGTGCATACACCTGCTGAGTTATTTCTGTCCCCCAGCATATGTGTCAGCATGGAGATGGTTTTTCTGGGTGTTATACTTACTTCTCCCATGTTTTTCTCTTTCTGCCCATATGTGAATGCTGCTTTTGTTCTCTAAAGAAACATGTTTAGACTGTTCTAGTAGTATGCTTTTTAATAAGCTAAAATTTATTGCCATTTTTTCTGTTATGCAGGATTCCTTTTTCTGCATTAGTCCATTAGTTCTTTTTTTCAGTTACCCTCTCATTACTCAGGCCTCGTTTCCTTTACTTTTTCCCTTTCTAGATCTTCACCAGAATGACTGCAGCAAAGCTGCTAACCCAAGTGTCCCTTCCCCTTCCCTTGGTATTCCTGCATGTCACATCTCCCACTTGGCATGAGATTCACAATCACATTCCTCCCTGCCCCCTGAAGGTCCTTTGTCCCAAATTCTGAATTCCTCCCTTGCTCTGGTTCTTTGTTCTCACCTCATCTTTTCCAGCCAGCCTTCTCACCTTTATCAAACTTGTGCTGCTGTTTGTGTGGGCAGCAAATTTGATGGGAAGAGAGAATAACTGGTACTGAGAAGAGGCAGCAGGCTTGTTTCCTTCTTCAGGAGATATTTTACTGTAAACGTCTCCAGTGCCACAGCAGCCACTAGTGTTTGACACATTTTCTTGTATTCCTGTTCAAGTGAGCAAATGAGTAGATCGAAATCTGTAGTTAACTGTAAACACAGGCTTTGCTTTTGGCTGGAGTAGGAGGCTGACAGCAGAACAGTCCTTGGGTTTCCCTCCAAGAGGGTTGGAGGTCACCCATGAGGCAGCAGTTGCAGAGCCCCGGCCTGGGCTCTGGGTAGAGCTATAATCAGAAGCAGTGTAGTGAGCCTGTCTCATAAAAGCCTGCGTTTGGGAAGGGATTGTCTAAAAAATATTCTTAAAAATACTAATACATGTCATTTTCCTCCAATAATTCAGGTAGACGTGTGTAAATAAAATATCTGCTGGCCACAAATGATTTGTATAAACCCCTTGTAGTGTGGGTGCCAATCTGCAGCGCAGCTACTTGCACGTATTGTTTTGTAGCCCAATTACTGTTCCAAACTGTGGCACTGAGGCAGAAAACACATGCAGTGAAAATCACACGCTAGCTTTTTATGGGAACGATGGGTGTCTTGAGCTTGTCTGACACAAGGGGCCTACTTTAATAACTTTGTCATCAAAATAAAGTCTGTAAAATAATAGCTTAACAACAGTGTGCTACAGTTACCATGCTGGTTGGTTAGCAAGTTCCACTTGAAACTAGGTATGTGTAGCTCTTCCCACAAAGCTTGCACCTGCAAACGCTGCTCTGAATCAGTATTTTTAATGTCTACCTAAGTACAGCTGCTACTGAATATGTGTAATTTGTTTCAAATACTCACGCTCGGCTGCACAGGTAGTCAGAAAGCAGCAAACCAGCATTGTAACAGCAGTCTGGGTAGGTCTGTGTCTCCTGCCACTAAGGAAGCGTTGTTGCCCTGGGATCATTGGAACACAAGGGGAGCTTGGTATTCTCTGGGTTGCAGCTGGTAAGTATATCTTGATGCATCTGGAAAGCAGAATTTTAAGATGCAATAAGCTGTAATTTTATTGCTTGTTCTAATACAGTGCTTCAGCTGGATGTTCCTTAGTATCCATCACATCTTTCTTCTTTTTTTTTTTTCCCTCCTCCCCTGCTCACCTTCTTCCTTTGTAGTGAATAGAGTACATAGCTACCTGGATGGTGTGAAACTGCAGTGGGGGCTTGGAAATGGTACTGAAACTCTTCAAATAATCTGAAGTTATCTGATAATCTTCTAAAAGAAATTCAGACTTGCGTACCAGTGCTTTTATAAGCTAAACTTTTTTTAATGAAACAAAAAATAGGTTTAAGACAAAAGTAACACTTTCTCATATGCAGGTAGTTGGGTATCTCCAGCTTCTTCTCCATGCTGTATTGTGGGTATTATGGTTATGTTGGTGTAAGGGGGAGTTTGGACAAGTGTGTGTGCAATGTGCATGAGAAGCCTGTTGTGGTTTCTCTGAATGTAGTAACCTTCATCAGGCTCAGGAAGTCCCTAGGCATTGATAGAGGCCAATAGAAGCATGTTATGTGCTTGCTTTCATTATGTATATTTCTAATGGCATCCTCTGTGAGCAGTGTTGGGGTAAGTTAGTAGACAGAAGGGTCCTGTCAGCCAGTACAGTCATCCTGCTTCTGTAATGTCTTGGAGAAGGATAGTGATATGTTGCTTACATCACAGAAATATTAGGCCATTGTCAGTTAGTGTGAAATGTCAAAGAAACAGGCTTTCAGGATGAGCTTAAAGACACTATGTTTATTTCGTATCTTCCATGAATTTATAAAACAGAGAGGTCTTCCTTGTCTTCTTCATCCCTGTGCCATATACTACAGGTGGATGACAAGTGAATTAAAGTTCAGTTAAAACTCCTGTGTAATTTATCTTCAAAACTAGAAGTAATGTCATAACTGTGTCAGGTGGCTTTCGATACTGCATGAACATAAAAGGCCTGCCTCGTTAGCTCTGAGCAAAACTGATACTGTTTAAATTAGCTGCTGTTTATCAGTCTGTTCTTTTGGATTTTTGCCATTCTGCAGCTTAGTTCTTTTGCTTGAGAGCAATATCTTTTTGTTTTTCCAATAGTTATAGTGTATTTACTTAATGATGTATCTTAATAATTAATTTTTGGTATTTAAAAACAGAGTTCCTTCTTCTCAGTGCTTTAATTATGTATTACATGCTCATTTACAACTACATTTTCCTAGAATGTCATTATTTTATTCTTATGACTTGCTTGTCAGGAGGGAAATGTCTTAAATAGAAAATTGAACTGTTGATGCAATCCTCAAGTGCATTAATAATTATATGAAATTCCCAGGTAATAACGTGTGCTGAGACCAAGCCTTTGATAAAGAGAAATACGCACAAAACTGGTAGCAACAAGGCAAAGCTGAGGTATTGGTTTTGATGTTCTTTATGATGAATTTGGGAATAGTCTTCTCACCCACACAAGTCATGTGCCAAAGCACATGATTTTAAGACCAGAGTAGTTTTAGGCTTCAAGTGTCAGGAAAGGACCATTCAAGTCTGTATGGGTTGGCTTCTTGTATTCAACTGAAGTTCTCACCACAACTTGACAAACTGAAACATTTCTACTTGCAGTAAGAAGCAGGCAGACTTCTTGTAGAGGGTTGGGTGTTGTGTTTTCTTACACACAATTACTACTTTTTATGTTTCCTTAACACTCTTGAATCTGACAACTCTTTACCTTTCAGACTTTATCTTGCAAAGCTGCAGGAACAAATCTGTAGGGTCTTTCATCAAAACAGGCTCAAAAGATGTGCTTAATGTTGCCATCTGTTGACTGTGTCCTGCTCTGGCAAAGAACACTTTTAAGAATGAAGAAAGTGAATCTCCCATCAGGCTAATGTTTTAAAAACAGGATTGAAGTTGCTAATAGTATAATAAAGTGTGCATGTAGCCTCGGTTAAATCTTTAAAGACATTTAAATAAATACTAGTGCATACTTGCTGAGGGTGGGGGAACGTGCCAGATTTATGAGATTTGTTATCTCTGGTATGTGTGAGCATAGCTGACATCTTCTGAGTGTGAATGTGCTGTCTTTCCCAGTCCAGAGAACCAGAAAGCTGTTAACTTAGTCATAATCACCATTGCAGATGTGAAGTGTTGAAGCCTGATCTTTTAACAGCCAGTGTACTGGTAAGAGTTGATATTTAGTACAGGCATCTTTGTGTTTTAAAAAGGTAGTAGTTTTCCATTAAGTCTTTCTAGAAAGACTGTATAAGACTTTGCTATGAGAAGTATTAGAAGCACTTGTACAAGCTGTTACAGGTTTTGGCTGAAAAGTGCTATAAGATGCTGCTGCATCTGCCTAATTGACTACAGTGCTGTGGTTTGTTTCACAGCACTTAAGAGTCTTGCTGTCAAATTAAAAGCTCTGACAGTTACAGCTGAGTAGTTGTGGGGCTTGGAGGGCTGGGAGCGGTGGTTTGATTTTGTATGATAAGCTATTTCTACCACATTCTGATCGAGGCACTGTAATTAACTGCCCATGGAGTTGTAGTTAGTGCATATTAGTATATGTAAAAAATGGAAAATGGATGGGGATTTAGCACAATAGGAGAAATGTCATGAATGAGCATGAAGGTGTAACATGCCATGTAGCTATAAATTCATGTGCTATATGGACTTCAGTTGTCAGGGTGTTGTGTGCATTGCAGTGATGTGGATCACCTAACAAACTTAGTAATTACAGATCAGCTTACTGCTCCAGTCTTGGGCTAGCTGTTAGCACACAAGTGGCCCGTGTGGTGATCAGCTCTATACTGGTAAACATTGTCACATTAACTGATAAAAGAGAAAAAGGTTATGCATATATTGATGGTACTATCAAAACAGTTCTTGTTTCTGTTTCTTCTGCTTCGGACAAACAGAACCCATCAGTAGGACTTAAATGTCAAGATATTCTTCCTTGTGGAAAAATTGTATCCTCCAGAGAAGCCTTGCAGCTAAAACTATTTGCAAACAAAAAAGATAAACAGTATTCCCCATAAGCAGATGTGTTAGCAGATGAAGTGTGAGATTGGTCATGACTTTTGTTACGCCTAACATTTTATGTTGTCTTCTGGAATTGAATTCTAAAAGGTCAGTAGTCTGTATGGATTTCTGTAGACACAGCGCCTCTGTGCAAGTAGCAGCTTTCACAGCCGTTCTCTAGGATAAATCAGTGTACTCTGAATCTTCAGGCTGACTTTAAAGGAGTGTTTTGTGTTTACTTATGCCAGTAAAAGAAAATATATCCTGAAATAAAAAGACTGGTACAAACAGGAGAAACCGAATATATAGTGCTAGATAAATAATCAGGGAGAGATCTCCATTCAGTAATTTTACATGCTAGCTTTTAAATGTTAATCTGCTTTCAAGTTTTGTTGTTTCTGTTTATGAAGTATTTGACATAAACAAAATTCTCCCAAAGAAATGTGGCCTACCAGTCCTGCGAGTTGTTTATGTAGAACAGTGTCTTTCATCCAGATATGAGCAAGCTACCAGTGCAGTCTCAGAGCCAGAGCTGCTTTGCAGAGGCTATATTCTGTGAATAGCTGTTGAGGGGGATTTTCTTAGTTTGTCAGTCTTCTAGATTCAACATGGGTTTAAAACTTTTTTCAGTAGTGACCTAAGTGAAGTTTAAGTCTGGTAGTGTGGTTGCTGCTATGGGAGTGAGCAGAGCTGTACTTTTTAATCAAACAACCTTGTATGCAGATGATGAATAATTTCTTTCTCTAGAATCCCTGACAGTATTTTGGTCTGACCAGTTAATGAAGGGTAGAGAAGGAGGGCAACTCCCCATAGTGCAGACTGACAGACCTGACTTAATTGCAGTCCTCCAGAGAAGCGCTAATAAGGAGCCTTATTCTCAGTAGCTGGGAACCTTGAGTTGTCTTTGAAGTCAGGGTTTCTTGGCACTGATGAATGGCACCTGTGAATCTTGAAGTTCTCTGACGGCGAGAGCAGAACGTGTAAGTAGTTCCAGGGAGCTGAAGCGTGTCAGCCGTGTACCTCATGGCCTTGTACTGTGTTCCAGCTGTGCTGGGGCAGAGGGGGCTCCCAGCCCTTCTCATCACATCGTGGTGTGCCACCCAGAAGGGTGCCCTTGGCACCAGGTGGCTCAGCAGCCCATTAGACTGGCTCCTTCAAAATACTTGTCCTGCCCACTTGGCTTGTGTTGTGCTTTCTCTGTTACCAAAGGATTGTCTCTGCTGTTATTCATGTGATGGGAAGCAAGTACATGCAGTATTTATTTTGTCTCCCTGCTTTGTTATAATATGAAGCTATATACCAACCCCAACAATACTGGAATACTTGTTGTTAAAGATCATTGAATAAATACCTTCCATTTTGTTGAAAGCAATGAAGAAAGTCCACTAATGGGTTTTTATCTCATTGGAGCATAGGCATAGCTGAACCTTGCCTGATTTTGGTTTCCGTTAGACAGACTTTTTCATTACCTGAGCTGCTGAGATAGAAATGAGAAAGCTGCCATAATAGGTCATTTTGTTTTGAAAGGTTGTACATGGTTGAGGCTACCAAGCTCAATATTCCTGATTTATATAAAGCAATTAGCAATACATAAAAAAAAAAAAAAAAAAATAAAAACACAACCAAATTTGTTCACTCTGTGTTCTTTCTGTGAATTACAAACAGTTTTCTGTAGTTTTGTGTCAGTTGGCCTGTTAAGCAGGGTGGGTACCATGGGTACCTGTGTCACACTGCGTTGGTTACAACCTGCGATATTGAGGGTGTGCCCATCCTGGGAGTATGTCGTGCAAGATACTCACTGAACCTGCCTGATGCTGTCTAGAGGAAAGTCCTGTAAAGCAGCCACCATTCTGGGGGGTTAAAACTGAATTAGATTGTCCATTTATGTGATGTCATTGGAAATATGAGCTAAAAACAGGGAGGCAAAAGTGAAATGTCAGTTGTCTAATTTATAGGAGAAAAAAAAGACACCCAAAAATTCTTGCTAAAAACTTCTTTAAAAAATACAGCCTTAGCAAAGCATAGGTAACAGCTTCTGATTTAATTTTGAGTATTCAGGAGCACTTCTGCACTTTTTCTGGCTTTTAAATAACTGGCTTTTCTTTCAAAGTCTGACTTTAAGCATTCAATATCAAGAATTTTGACAAGCTTGTACCTTAATTTGGCTAAATGTGTTGGAGCTGGTGATTTTTTTTTTTTTTTTCCTTTTTTCTTTTCAGCATAATAGAACTCTTGCTAAATTACATTGCTGCCTCAGCTGGGAACTTGCTATGTTAATTTAATAAGCAGGTAGAATAATCTAAAAAAAACTAGTCTTAAGTGGCAGCCCACAGGGAGGATTTGGTGGAGTGGCTCCAGAGAGCCACCTTTGCTTTGGAAGGTGGAGAACACCTGTTAGGGCAGCACATCAACTCAAATGGATGATCCTTGTCAGGGCTGCGCAGCTGACAGTCCGATGTCAGCTGTCTGGAAATGCGAGAATCCAGGTTCACCTTGCAATTTCTTGCCAGTGATGCCAACACAGTGTTCCAGTTAACGAGAACTAGGTTAATGAGGCTTATTAATTGCCTGTGTATGTAAGATATTTGGGTCCCTGATTTGGCAGCTCATACTTCAAATCCTTTTGTTATCTTCTGTGACTGCAGACTGCCTTCCATTGTACACCGTCTGCCCAGACTCTTTGGATTACCTTGTTTTTGTTGGGGTGCTGTGTGATGGCTTGTAGAAACCTTTCCTTTGGCCATGCAAGACTCATTGCTAAATTACACAGCCTTCTCCCATAGACACATAGCATGTAGCATTCTTTTTTGTACCTAGGCTTTTAATCCAAAATACGTTCTCCTTAGCTGAATCTGCTATGACAAGAAATAAAAAAAAAGTCAAAAAAAGAAAGGACCAAAATAGACAAAAAGTAAAGCTGTCTTGACTTTGAAACAGATTGTGCTGTAACTGATGTGTTGGTTCAGTGTGCTGTAAAAGTGTGTATATTCAAAACACTATGTTCTTTGTTTCTCTTTTAGTCTCTTTTGGAAAAGTTCTTGATCCCTAATGCTTCGCAAGCAGAAAGTAAAGTTTTCTATTTGAAAATGAAAGGAGACTACTACCGTTACTTGGCTGAAGTTGCTGCTGGAGATGACAAGAAAGGTATTGTATGTTGGCTGGTGGGTAAATATTGTCAAATTAGATAGCTTTTGGTGGGGCAGCGACACAGTTTTAGAATAATTGATTTGGATGTACATTTACTTGGTAATAGGCTTCCTGTTTTTTGGAGAAAAATCATAGGTCGTTTGCTTTCAGATGAGTTACGAAAGTTTCCGCGTACCATTTGAAGCAGAGAACAGATGTTCAGTCTTGAAATCTTGAAATCACCTCCAAGTTATGCATGTATGCGTATGGTTTATCACTGAAGTACAGGTTTGTGCATCTTCTGCCTGGCTGAGTATTGGGTTTTTACCTCTTTGTAAGCAGACAGTCTTGTAGCTTTTTGAAGTCTCACTGATGTTAGTTATCCTGCGTTTCTACAGAATACATAAAGTCTGCTTAGGTTGAGTGAGTAAAGATACTAGAAACCACCTGGAGATGAAAAGTCCTTAGAAAACTAACCTTACTGTTAAGAAAGGTTTCTTCCACAACCATGGTAGTTTAATGTCCAAATAGTTTTTGTATCCTTGAGTTTCGTGTATCTTCATGTAAGCAGCTTGTCATAATTGCCGGTAAATTGCCTTCACCTAATTTAGTTAGAAAAGTTAATATAAGACACTTAATGTATTACGTGGCTTAACTACTGCAGTTGAAGAGACACCCTAACATCTTGCTGACTCCACGCAGAGTCACTTAATCCAGAACGATACATGATGTTTAGACACAGCTCATTGCAAACAGGGCTAAGCTGTTTCCTGGAGCCAGTTTAGGACCGGCAGCAGTGTGCCCTGAAGAGCAGCATGCTTTGGCACAGAGCCCAGCCTGGGACCTTCTGCCAGCCCTGAGCTGTTCTTGCGGGATCTGTTCAGTCTGCAGGAATATGGGGTGCTTGGGAGTGTGCAGGCAATTGGAATGTATGGACTTGGGACCGGGGGGATTGCTGGGGAACTGTTCTGCTGTGCAGCTGATGCCTGGTAGCGCTCTGCACTTCTGTAGGGCTCACTGGGTTCTGGGTGGTGCCCCTGCGGCCTTGTGCTGCTCTCAAGTTCATGAGCTCTCCTGGTGTGATACAGACAGATTTCTGTGCAGCTTCACAGAAACTGGGTTGAGTTAGTGTAGAGGCAAAACAGACTTGGAATTTGAAGGGGATAGATGTGTCTGCTTTAGCTTTGTGGCTTATGTGTTATATCCACATTACATAGGGTACCCCAGTTTCC
Source organism: Columba livia (assembly GCF_036013475.1). Lineage (NCBI taxonomy): Eukaryota > Metazoa > Chordata > Aves > Columbiformes > Columbidae > Columba > Columba livia. Next base: position 140,329,454 of record NC_088603.1, on the reverse strand, counting down.
CCAGTATGCCAGGTAATAAGGAGTTGCATAACAGTAGTAAGACTTGGTATAATAAGGCTCAATTTGACTTCAGGTGCTTCACTGTGGGAAAACTCTCCCATTCTTGGGGACTACAGAACTGCATGTGAAGTGTATTTGTAATCTCTATTCACATGCATAGAAAGTACAACATTGAGTCCCTAAGTTTCTTTTTTTCTGTTGAGGATTAAGTTGCAGGCTCTAAAATTAGACTGTGAAAATCTTTGTTTAAAGTGGTTTGGAAGTTCATTTTTATTTAACCCAGTCTCCTGGCTGAGCAGTTTTTAGTAGGTTTCCAGATGAAGAACTTTTTGCAAGTCCGTCTAGCTCATAGTTGCCATGGCTCCTAACCTTAATTTTTTATTTCACCCCCCAAGTGTTTAATCTCACAGGCTTTTCCTACCCGCTGTCTGTCACCTTGAAGAAGAGCAGTTAATAATTATTGTTTAGAAAAAAAAAAGCAATTTAGTTGGACGGCATTCTTTGAGCCTTTTGCAGTAAATACAGCAACAATATAAAGCTCCCAACTCTAGGAATTGGACTTTTTATCTTCATAAACCAGATTGCTGTAAGAAAACCCCAGTCAATAAAATAAACAATCTAGCAGACAGGAATGTCAAGCAGGTACCTCACCCTAGTATTTTAGCCTTGAACTTGGGAACTGTACAACACTTTCTAAAGAAATCAAGGTTAAAAATCTTGCAACTTTTTTTATACTGGGTGACTGACTTAAAAATTAACAGAATACATCAAATTTTGCACTAAGTTCCCCAAATCACTGCTCAAAAGGTAACTATGTTTTCTCAAATAAGGAGGAAAAAATACGGCCTTTTTTGGTTTATTTCTGTTAAAGAAAAGTGATTAAAAATAAAATGCTCAGCTTCATTCCTTGAGGTTACTTGTTTTTCATGCTGCTTGTTTCTCTTTCATGAGCAACACCTTTTTCTAAGGCTTCTCCATAATAAGAAGAGTAAAACACATCTCACTATTTCTGAATTTTAACTTGGAGTAAACCTGGTTCTTCCCAACTGTAATGTACCAACTTCTGGTGACTTTCAAGGTATTATGGCAGGTGTCTGACTTTCTGAAGCACTCCATTGTTATCTGTGAGTGTGGGGAGGACAAAGTGTTGAATAATTGTGCAATGAGTGTCTTCCCTCTTCCATGTTGAAGAAGAATATATCGCTTTAATTTTTGCGCATACATAAAAGTAAACAAATAGAGATTGCATAGACATCCTGAGTATTGGTATTCAGTTACTCTCAGACTTTGAGTACTTAAATACGGACGTATTTTTGAGTCCTTAGCCTAAAATTCCTTTATTCTCGAGTTCATGTGACTGGCACTGTTGCAGAGATCATGCTGTATGCATTTCTGATTTGATCCAGAAATGTTAGGATTGGAATCCTTTTGCGTCTGAATCGAATGACTTCCTGCCCACCTTTTTCTCAGACGCTATGAGCAGTCTTGGGGAGCGCGGGAACAAGGGTCCCTTTGTGCTGGGTGTCCAGCGTGGCTCCTGCCGCCACCGCGGGCACAGTCCGGCTTGTGTTGGGCTGTGACCTCTGACTTGCGCGGGCAGAGTCTGCTCTTTGGTTCAAGTGTGTTTGGTGAAAATTGAAACTGTTGAGCTTTTCAGTCTTTGCGTACATAATATAGGTTTGATTTTTTTTTTTTTTTAATTTTTCTGCTGAGTGTTTAAAACTTTACAATTGGACCTATTAACAGAACCGTGAAAGATTAACAATTAGCCTCCTTTTCTAGAGATTCATCTTTTCCCCCTTACTTGAAAGTTTATAGGTAATATGACTTTAGGTAAAAATGCTTTCCATATCTGCATTGGAAATGGAACTGTGTTGGAAGCTTTTAAAAATATGTATTTAATTAGGGCTGAGGTACACTATGCTATCTTTGCCAAGCAATTTGAATGGAAATTCATAGATGACTGGTACTGAAAGGTTTCACCATGAATAGGCAAAGGTCATCTGTGTTTTATGTGACCAAAATGTGGGTCACTGAATACTTTGCAGGGTTTAAAGACATTGAAGATGTGGTACTGCGTCAAACCTGTGTGTAGTTAAAACTTCAGTTTTGTACCTTTTCATGTAGGTGGTAGGGTTTATGCTCCTTAAGTGCTACAGAAGTGCTGCAAACATTTGTAAATACAAGTAGTCAGTGTGACAGGGAGAAACTCAAACCTGTGACTCGGTCAATGACAACCTCCTTTTTTAGTAATTTTAAAATGTAATTTACTAAAGTCTTCATAAAATATCAACTTGTTAGGCAAAGTGCTTATTCACAGGCGTTCACTCTTAACATACCATGTTCATGGAAGTGTGAACACAGTCCTGATTCTATGTCTGAATACAGGATGTGAATTACTTACTTGTTGTGGGTTTTGTGTGTGTTTGTTTTTTCCCCAAAGGGATAGTGGAGCAATCACAACAAGCATATCAAGAAGCTTTTGAAATCAGTAAAAAGGAGATGCAGCCAACACATCCTATCAGATTAGGTCTGGCTCTAAACTTCTCTGTGTTTTATTATGAGATTCTCAACTCCCCGGAGAAAGCCTGTTCCCTTGCAAAAACGGTAAGTCTAAGGGGGGGGGAAATTCCATTTGAACTGTTTGCATAACCTTTTGTCACATGGCCAATGGAGTTGTTTGTTTTTATAACACTAGGCTTTTGATGAAGCAATTGCTGAACTTGATACATTAAGTGAAGAGTCATACAAAGACAGCACGCTAATAATGCAGTTACTGAGGGACAACTTGACAGTGAGTATCATTGAAGTCTGTGCATTGTTGGTAACGGGATTGGTCTTTGTGGCACTCGGAGCTGCCCTGTTTGTTCTTAGCTGTGGAGCTGGGTCTGTCATGTACTTGCAGATGAGTTTACAGTACATCATGTTCTAGGCTACATCTTTTCCTACTGCCTAGTCTTTCTTGTCTGCATGCTTATTAACATGATCTTCTGACAGATGACAAATTGACCAAATTTTTCATGTTGTTTTAATTCAAGGAATTTATCCTGTTTAAGTGACAGAGTTTGTACTGTGACTAGCAAAGCTATTATCTTTTGTCAAACAACACTTGATAATAGAGTCACGTTTGCCTGTTCAAAACTTACATCAAATTTCATGTAGCTGCGTGATTGCGTGTGCAAGGAATAGATCCTGCATGAAAACTACAAAGCTAGCAAATCCAGTTAAGGACCTGTTTGGGGGGTTTTGTTTGGTTTTAGTTTTGGTAAAGCTGAAACTGGAGTTTGTGCTGGCCGGGCTATTTCCTTGGCAGTCATCAAACAACCGTTTTAATTATTTTTTTTTTTTCCTTGGACTCATAGCTGTCTGTGGAGTAAGTTATAGATCAAGATTGTATTGCTCCATCACAGTAATCAAAATCTTCATCTTGCGGGGGGTGGTTAACCTACTTTGAACTTTAAAAATGGGAATGATAAACATCCGAAGCAAACGTGCAGTACTGTAATTAATGGCATAGTTCACTCTGTGGTCTTCCTTGGGAGACAGGATTGGTGCAAGCGAGATCTGAAAAAAAAGCACCCCTTGTTTGTGTTCTGTGCATCTGATATCAGAGACCTTTACAAAATTACTAGACTTCTTTTAACATAACTAAAAGTTGTATAGTTCCATTAAATTGGAGTTGCCGCATTTTCTGTGCTTGTTTCTAGCGCTTTATCTCCCTGTTCCTTGGAACCTTTTCCACTAGAACGCTGCTGAAAGAACTACTTCTGATTGTTCCAGCTGTTGCTTACAAAACAAATGGAAATATTTCTCAACCTCCATAATGGAGACAGATACAGGGTTGGCATTGCTCTCAGTGTCTGTTTTACTGTCCCCTTGAGAGAGATTGCTCAAGGCTTGTCCTCTGAATGAGTGGCATTGAAATAGAGAATAGAAGCTGACTTTAATTGCTGGCTTCCCAGTAACAGTAATGTGAAGCTTGTCATAGCAGTTGGAAAGCAAATTGTTTCATACAAGAGCAAAAGTTGGACTGAGCTACAACTGTGTGTGAATTATGGTAGCAGGCCTGATAATTATCGTGAGCTTTGCATTACAAGGGAGAAGCTGTAGGCAGCTGCAGGGTGATTCTGTAGTGTTGGATGGATGATAGGTCTTGCCTTGAATGCTTAGCAGGACCTGTCCATTGTTTCCTAAAAAAAAAAGGCAACCCTTCCCCTTAGGGTTTTTCTTTCCCTGCAGATTCGTTAAACTATGCTCTCAATTGGTAATCTTCCTTTCATACCAGTCAGACCCTATTTATGTAATGAGTAAAGGTATATCTGTGGATACTCTAGAGATGAGGATTTGGGATAGAAGCCTTTGATAAAATTCCCATAAAACTGTTCCTACTAACTTTCCCTTATAAGAATAGCACTGAAATTGAGAAAAATGTAGCGTTATAATAATGTAGTATAGAATGTAGCGCAGGAGCTAGAAATGGATGCAAATGCTGTTGTCTCCAGTAAACTAACTTGTTGCTTATTGCCTTTAGCAAGGAACACTTAGTACAGATATCATGTGTGCGAGAACAAGGTCTTGTGCAAGTATCTATTGTTCTGTATTCCTGGAAAGGATAAAATGTTTCTGGTTATAGACTTTTTTTTTTAAAGCATCTTGTGTGGACTTAGCGGCAGATAGAGAATTAGTTGTTTTTAGGTTTTACCACCTTATGCTACAGAGCGTGAAGGGTTCAGTTAATGCTGCTATAACTCCATGAAGCAAGAGATTACAAGTCATTCTGGCTGGTTAATAGTTTGGGAGCAGCCAGCATGACAAAATACTGGGCTCACAAAATTTCTTTGCACTGGGTTTTGCTCTGGAACTGATGCTTAGTTTCCTTAGTTGGTATTTAATCTTGATATATAGCTTCTTATTTTTTTTTTTATGGAGCTGAAAATGAGGTTTTGTGCATACCGCATGTTTAGCCTGCTGTTCTTCCCTCTTTGCCCTGCCCTCCAAGTCTGGAAGCTCTGTGATCCAAAAGTTGCTCAAGCAGGGCACAATTGAGTAGAGGCAAGGGATAGAGATTTTAGTGGAATGGTTTTGGCTTAAAAAAAAACCACCACCTTCAATATGCCTGTTCTGAAGAAAAGGCAGCATTCACTGTAATGTTAGATACGGAGAGAAACCTTTACTGAAGCTCTTCCTTCAAAAGGACACATATGCTCACTTGAGAAGGTACAAATCCACAGGAAACCAAGTATTTATAGTTCACGATTCTCATGTAATCTGTTCTGTAGGTCTGATTCTGCTTGTAATTATATTTTAGTGAGCCTTGTGGATATGAGACTTTGGTTTTGGTTGTTCTTGAACTTCCTTGTTAAATGCAGTGTAGGGTTGGGTCACCTAAGACTAGGTTTCCAGTTTTGTCATGTGTAGAAGTAATAGAAGTTCACTTTTTCTGCTTTCCTGCGAAGAGAAAATATATTAACGCTAATATGTGCTTTTTTCCATGGTGGTTTGTATGACCTCTTGCAAAATTATTATTTAGGAAGTAGGCTTTCTATCTAATAACTCCTTATTAGCCATAAATGTTAATAGCTTGCATGTTTTTTCTTTTTCCTTTCCCAAACAGTTGTGGACATCAGATACCCAAGGAGATGAAGCTGAAGCAGGAGAAGGAGGGGAGAATTAACCAGCCTTCCAACTTCCGTCTGCCTCATTCTGAAATTACACAGTAGACCATTTGTCATCCATGCTGTCCCACAAATAGTTTTTGTTTACGATTTGACAGGTTTATGTTACTTCTATTTGGATTTCTATATTTCCCATGTGGTTTTGTTTAATATTAGGGGAATAGAGCCAGTTAACATTTGGGGAACTTATCTGTTTTCATCCGAGGTGGCCAATGTAGGGTTGTGACATTTTTATACGAGTTTTACATGTTTGGCATAGTACTTTTGGTACATTGTGGCTTCCCACAAGGCCAGTGTTAAAACAGCTTTCTATGTCAAGCAAAGGCGACTGCTTGCATATTGGTCTGTGACGATGGAAAAAAGGGATAATCAGTTGCAGCCACAGGTGTAGTTAGTGTGAATATTCAGGCTGGGAATAAACTGATGTCCCATAGATATCGCATGTCAAGTCAACATGTGAAATCTGTGGAGCAGACTGATCAAGTGTACATCTTTGATTGCAGCTGAAGTGTTCCTTAAGGCAGTTTGATTACCCAGTCAGCTTTCTCTAGAGAAGGACAGAGAAACGGTTCACATTCCATTATTTGTAAAGTTACCTGCTGTTGCTTTCATTATTTTTGCTACACATTTTATTTGTATTTAAATGGTTTAAGCAACCTAAGAACAAATGTACAAGTAAAGATGCAGTAAAAAATGAATTGCTTGATATCCATAATGACACTGTATATCGAGCACAGCAGTAAAACAAAAACCCATGTATTTAACTTTTTTAGGTTTTTTGCTTTTGTGATTTTTTTTTTTTTTTTTTTTTTTGATACTTGCCTAACATGCATGTGCTGTAAAAATAGTTAACAGGGAAATAACTTGAGATGATGGCTAGCTTTGTTTAATGTCTTACGAAATTTTCATGAACAATCCAAGCATAACTGTTCAGAACATGTGTATTAAGTTGATGTAAGTGGAATAAAAGTTTTATGAATGGACTTTTCAACTACCTTTGGTGTAGATTTCATGTGATCTGTCTTCTCACACCTTTTAGAGTAATAGCAGTGTTATACACAAATTCCATATGAAAGTATTTTTATTATGGAAGATCTTAATACGCATTTAGGCATTTAGTTAATTTCAGGGAAGTCAGGATTTAATACTTCATGTCTGATTTTAAGATTGCTCTAATGAATTAATTTGCAACTTTCAGATGCCTACAGCTTCCTGACTGTCTGGCTGGTACTCTGTAGCCGCTCTAACAGACATATGGTCCCCAGACTTAATGTGAAAGGCACACAAAGCTCTTTAAGAGGAGACCTTTGAAACAGCTCCGGTTACATGGAAGTCCATCGCTTGCTGCTGGTGGCTCTTCAAAAGAGAACTGAGCAGGAGTCTCCATAGGGCTCAGACATGGTGGCTCAGTTTGTGGAAAGGCTCCCCAGAGTAACAATGCTCTTCATTTCCTCATCCCCAGTGAGGTCTGTGCTGACACTGTTCCCAGAATAACTGTGGCATTTGTAGATAGTGGTTTGGAACTGAAGTAATTATGGGGAAATTGAGAATAATTTTCAAACTATGTCACATCTCTGTCAAGAACTGAGACTCTTGGGGAAATAATTGAACTATACTAAAATATTGTTGCATTTGCGTAATCAACATAAGGGAAGCTTGAGCAGTCGTTTTCTTGATTAAGCTGCACCAGTAAGCATAGTGTCAAGTGTTTTCTGGTTTTAGAGACCTTTTATTTGTGTGAAAAGTTATCTTGGTGTCACCAGGTTAATTTGATACCTAGGAGAATAAGAAGAACTAAGTCACTGGACATGAACTGCATTGCCTTACCCTTTGGCACATGCAGCAGACTTGAGCAAGTTTCAGGTCTGGGTTTTTAGAAATTCAGTATAGGCTTTTTCTTTTATTAATTAAAAAAAAATTAAAATACATATGCTTCATTTCTAGAAGCAGCTGAGCCCTTTGTCACAGAATTTAAGGATCAAGATAGTTGAAAAAGGTGGGTAGGATAATCTTAACCTTAAAGTAAGTTAGGGACACTAGTCACCTTTCCTAGAATTGAAAGCTAATAATCTGTTGTAATAGGTAATAAAAATTAGAATCTGATTAAGAACAGGAAGAAGGGAAGAATATAGAGGGCAAAGGTTAGTGAGGCTTTCTAAAGGAGAACTTAGTGTATTCCTCAATTACCACTGAAAAAAGTAACAATGACTAATATATGAAAACACTTGTCCAAAGGAAAAAGCAGTAATCAAATACATTTACAAAACAAAGGGCTACTTGGTGGAGCATGACTAAAAAAAATTCCTTTGGGGATATTGGATCTGAAAGACGGTAGCTCACTATAGCAAATGCGAGTTGTGTCTCTTCCAAAGGCTTTGAGGACGTGTCCTGCGTCCCCTCCTGGGAGGAGTTGGCTTTCAACTCGCATGGTAAACTGCTTTGCTCTAAACATTCACATTTAAGTTACATGAAATAGTGTGACCTGGAAGTGTTTCATGGGTTTTTGTTTTGGCTTGTTTTTTTCCTTTTTAAAGCTTTTATCCAACTGTATAAAAGTGTTGAGTTGTTATGGTTCTGTGAAATTACTCCATGTACCTGGAGAAATCAAGATATTGCTGAAAATTAAAAAGTGCATGGTCAAATGAGGGCTGGTGCAATATAGCAGAAATATTTTACTGAAATTCCTCTAAACACAAAATATGGAGGTATCTTTGCATAAGAGGTCACTGGCTTTTTTTGGTGTGGTGTTTTGTGGTTTTGGTTGGGTTTTTTTTTTTTTGTGGGTTTGTTTTTTTTTTTGGGGGGGGGGGTGTTGGGTTTTTGTTTTGTTTTTAAGAAAGCCTTCTTTTATTTCATTATCTGGGCTGATCTTTTAAATATCACAGAAGGTTCACCCTGAGTCTCCATTTCCTCCACTAGAGTGATTGACAGTATTTGATCATGAAAAACATTTCCCGTATTGAATTATCTTATTACAAGCGTATTTTCATGTATTTTTAGTCTTTGTTCTGGCACCAAAGACCCTCCCGAGCTGTGCCGGTGCTGCCTCGCACGGCGCGTGTCCCGCTCTGCGATGCAGCCCCTGCCTTGTTGAGCAGAAAAGGCTGCGGGAGCCGTGGATTCCCTGAGCTGTTAGTGCGGGGTCAGCGCTGCACGTGTCTGTGTCACACAACGCTTGTCACGGGAACTGCGTGATGCCCACGAGCCAGGGACGAGACAGCTGGGGTTGAACGGGCAAGAACACAAGAGGCTGGGGGTTCAACCCGAGCTGCTGCTGCACCGAGGGTAGCCCAGCATCCACCACAGCCCCAGGGGAAGGAGCCCTTCCAGGGCGACAACAGGGGCACGCAGAGACCTGAAAGACGCAGGAGCAGCCTCTGACAGCCTGTGACTCACCTTTTGCTCCAGGTCTGTTTGGAAGGCAGGTCGCTAAATCAGATACACGGTCTGTTGGGCAGGTGCGGCACAGCTGGCAGTGTGTGACAGGGCTGCTTCTTTGTTTCAGTAACTGACATCTCTCTGAGATCCCGGCAGGCTGGTGTCCCAGATCCTGAACGGAGGAGGGAAGGACGGACAGCCCTACAGACAAGAAAAGGTATTGGAAGTCAAGATTTAGCCTCTATTCCCAACTCTCTCTTGCCATATTTTTTTTTTTTATGGTAAGTAAAGGTACAGTTAAAAGTTGTTGAAAGACAGGTAATCCCAGCCTTTCTGAAAATGGTTACTCACTTTATCCTTGCAAAGAGGGGAAGTTACTTGCTACTGATGTGACATTAACTTGTTGAAAGTGAGAACTACCCTAAACAATCGCTGTAGCCTTGACCTGTGTTCAAAGGCCTTGCATTCATCTTGTGGATATAACTGAAAATAATTTTTTGCCTCCTCTACCTTCAAAAATTGGTATTACCTGTTATGTGTAGTAGTGGGAGCTGCTAGTTGTTACAAGCAAAACCCAAGCATGTTTTTCCACTCTTGAGGTTACAAATTATACTGTAAAGGTCAGTTGATTTGTTTATTCTTCTGTTGCAATGTAACAAAATAATTTACTTTAAAGATTCTTCTTTTTTTCTATCTTGTAGCCTAGTCTGAAATTAAATAGATAAATAAACTGCCAAGGGCTAATTTTTGTAACAACTACTTGCTTTTTAAAAAAAATTCAGAAACATTGGTGACCAGAGACAACTCTAATATAAATCACAGAAAATGAAGCTCAATTCCGTGTTTTTTACATTGTGCCTCACTGTCCCCAGCTCTGCTGTTGACAGATGAGTTGACAGGAAAGTGCTCCAGAGACTTCTGTCCCATGTAACTCAGCTTGCAGCTGGAAGTAGAAAAGCTGAGGCTGCGCTCCTGGGTTGGTCTTAGGGTGTGAGATCCACCTCAGCCTGCTGGGATGTTAGTGGAGTCAGGGCTTTGCGTTATCTTTAGTTGTTTGTTGTGGGTCAAGTTATTTCCTACCCTCTCCTCAGCGAGGCTGACATGGAGCTTCAGTCTTTACATGGGTGACTGAAGCAGAATGAACTATTTTAGAGGTGTCAGTTTGCTCTGGAGGGGACATTAGGGGTACTGGTCATCCTGTTAGCACCTACTGGTGAAGGAGAATTCTGCGTCATGGGGTGAGGCTGCACCATCCCTTATCTTTGCTGTTTAGATGAGGGATGTCTGCTGGTTTTCCAGGTGCTGACAGTTATTAGCAGTGAGATACGTACAGGATAGAGCCAAGTCAGTCATGCGATGTACTAAATCGCTTTTTTAGGACTAGAGAGAAAATGTCAATTTCAGATTCTGTTTCTAGACAAAATACAGCAACAATTATGGCTTGAAAGTAGGAATTTCTAAGGGTTTTAGAGGTTCACCATGCAAGCTGTGCAGTTTTGCTTGGCCTACCAGGAGCCCACATTTTTGGAACATCCAAGGTTCCTGCAGTGAGCAAGGCAGTTTTAGATGTTTGGAGAACTTTCTGGTAGAGCTGTTTTGTAGGAAAAAAAAAAAAAAATAATAATAAATTTAAGCAAACTTTTTCTAATGAGACTGCTCAGATGGATGTTTAGCCCTATGGGCAAAGCCTCCAGATACCACCAGGCTGCAGCGGCTGAAAGTGGCCTTGGAGGAAGCTGAGATGTCTGGGGCCCCCAAGCTCAGGTACTGGGTGCAGATCTGGAATGCCGTCAGTCATTGCAGACCCTGTTACTTTATGTGACTCCTGACTGCGATGAAAAGGGCTAAAAGAAGAGGTTTTGAGGACAGAACTTCAAGTATGTCATGACCGGGATTACACATCTGGGGCTTGTCTTTAAAAGAGCTTGGAAAATAGTAGAAGAAAATAAGAATTTTAATCTGTAGGTTACTTTGTTTGTTTTCATTCTTAGAGTGGGTGTTTTAATGTTTTCTTCCTGGAGATGTGCTTCCCTGAAAGAACTTAGCAAATTATTTCTGTTGACCAACTGTTTCTTGCCTGACTGTAAACACTGGGTTTAGTGGGAGGAATTACTCGCTTATTGCCTCTGCTTGCTCCATGTTCCTCCTTCTCCTTGCCTTTAGTCCTGCTCCATTGCATAAGCTGCGCTGTAACGCTTTAAAGCTGGAGCATGTCATCAGGAATCTACATACTTGTGGTGAGCAAAGTGATACCTGCATATTGGAAGCATTCATTTACAGTGCCGCTATGGCTGTAGATCAGACTGCTGTCTACATAAAATCTAAATATCATACACTTGAGCTGTCCCAGGCAGACTGGCAAGCGTGGGTGCACACAAGGTGACTTGTAGGGCAGACATAACATCTTGTCAACACTTGTGAATTTGCAAAACCAAGTCCCAAGCTGCTGATTTTTTTTCTTTTTTGTAAGATACTTAAAGAGGAAAGAATTACTTGAATATAAATCCTTTTGGTAAAATATCTTTATTCATAGACAGATGTCAGATTTAATTCCATTGAGTTATTTCTTTACATCTAAATTTGATCATTTTACTTCTTTACATTTCCAAAGTAATACTCCGAGATGTTCTGGTCCGGACTGACTCTTTCTGCTGGCTGTGTAGCCGCACTCTGGCTGGAGGGGAAGGCTGATCCCCACCTTGTGCTGCAAGGCCCAGTGCTTGTCCATTGCATGGGGTATTTTTTAAGAGGCTCATTATAGTTTAACCTTCTAGGACAGGCCAGTTAAGCTGTTTTTCTGTTAATGCTAAGCCATTTAGCATCAGCATATCTAATTCCACCTCCTACTGCCAAAAGGAACTGGAGAACCCTTCTAGGTCAGTGAGGTTGTCTCTAGATTGCCAGCAAGTGGCGTTTCTTGAGAACCTTTCTGACTGAAGGTAAGGATGTACCATTGCCTCCGGTGGTTGCCTAATGTGTCCTGGGACAAACGGAGGTCATGGGCTTTGTAGAGAAAACACTGAACTTCAGCAAAACATCTGTCTGTGTTTTGAGACCTGACAAGCTTTCTGTACTCAGTCTCACAATTCTGTTCCAAGTAGAGACTGGTTAGTTCCTGAATGCTCGTAGCTGAGATTTCATCCAAGCCAGATGATGTCGGGCATTTCCGTGTGAATCCAGACCATCCACCTCCTGCCTTCTCACCCTGCCACGTGTCCGTGAGCAACGGCCATGAGGGTGAGCAAAAACAATAGTTACTGAAGCAAATGGCTTAAACTCTTTAATAGCAGGAAAACAGAGGTGGAAGTCCATCAGTTAAAGCGGCAGCAAACATCAGCAATGAGTGATTTCCTCCAAGACACAGCAGGTTGATGGTCAGTTTGCAATTCCAGCGTAGCATGGACTTTAGTCGTGACTTGCCAAGGCATAAGGATGGGGTTTACTTCCTGCTGCCTGTCAGTACTAATAGTACAGTCTAACTTTTGCACAGCAAATTTTGTGTACTATCTCTTCCCAGTTTATCAGGCTTGAAATTCATTGTGTGCTAAACCCCCAACAAAACCGAAGGCTGCACAGGCTGGGATATAGAAATAGCTTACTTTTGCATGTCAGGGAAGAGAAGTCTGGTATTATGTATTCTGGAAGGTAAATAATTATTTTACAAAGAATGCAAATAGATATTTGTGGAGGTGAGTGAAGAAAATGCTGATAACAAGACTACAACAGAAGGAAGTAAGAAGACATGCTGAGGAAGACGGGGAAGTGAGGCAGCAAGAATCCAGCCTCGAAGCACACAGGAGATGACACGACCCAGCTTCCCAGCCAGCCCTCTGAGCATTTCAATGAGGGCAACTACAACAGCATGTCCTGTGGGACCCAGCCGTTTAGTAGGACTGGTGTTTTAAAAATGTGGAGTAGATAAATGAGAATTTTTAGACAGAACATGGCTTTCAGAAACGGTCTTGGCTTTTGTAAAATGGGATCATGTTCATTAAATGTGGCCTTCAGAGAAATAGAGTTAGACTTCTGTCTTCCCCTCCCACCACCACCTTTTTCTAAATTAAGAATTTACATGTTAAGCATATGTCAGGCCTATGCTACTTGCCAAATTGTGATGAGATCGTGATTGAAATTGGGTTCTGGTTTTACTGCTATCCCCAGTAGAAATTCAGATCACAGTTAAAGCCGTAGCGGAACCTGTAAAATAACGTCATCATAGTAAGACACCAAATGCTGCACAATTAAGGGTTTTAAAGGAAGTACCTGATTTATTGTGAGTTTTCTTAACTAAAATAACCTGCCAGTGCCTGATGAGCGCTGAGCTGTGTCATCACAGCCTCAACAGTCTCCTTTTCAATTACTGCGGGACCGCAAAGTTATTAACCTGAGGGGCTGGTCAGCAAAGAGAGTTTTTGCTTCAGTGACTGTTACAGCAATGTAATATACACCAGATATAATTCTTCCCTGCTCTTGAATCTGCCATATATACAAAGCCCAAGGCTTTGAATATGCTTGGGAAGTAAAAATCAGCCTTGACACTCCCAACCGCAGCGTGTACAAGCAAAGGACAACCTGCCACCCGCCAGCTGCACCAGCCGCCCGGGAGAGGCAATTCGCTGCCTTCCCCTGCTCCTGTGGGCTGACAGGACAGACAAACTGCCCAAGGAGGCCCTGTGGCTCCCCCAGGGGTATTCAGCAGAGTGGGAGAGAGGTGTGGAATTGACAAGCAGAAAGGGAAAGGACTGATGGATTTTCAAGGAGGGGAAGGAAATAGCTCTGGTGGTTGGGATGCAGTGGAGAGTCTTTTTGTGATGGGATAAGCGTAGTAAAAATGGGGAAAAATATCCAAAGAATTCCCTCATTAAAGATTTTGGTAGTACATCATGTTCCAAACACATGGAAATGTAAAGGATGCATCCAAGATACCTTCCAGTCAAAATGGGCCTAATTAGGAACACCTGAAAGTCAAGTGAAAGGCTAAAATTGATGCCTAGGTGAACAGTTGGTGGTGGCAGAAAACATATGTGTGGAGGAGGAGGAGGGTGGCTTGTAATGATCACAGTGATGAAGTTTGTAATGAGTTTGCAGCCTCACCAGGTTGGGCCTTGCACCTCTGAAGATCCACAGTGATTCATGAGTCACCTTCTCCTTTATCCGACTAATACCTTGGGATTGATAACAAACGGAAGTGAAAAAGAAGTTGCCGTCCTGGTTTCAGCCATGAAGTTTCCTGAAGAAGCAGCTTTACTGAGACTAAAAAAAAATGGGTTATTTGCCTCTGAATTTCAAGATTTTTTTCTTTTTCTCATTTCCCTCTCAAATGGGTGAAACAAGATAGTCAATTAGTGAATTGTCCGATCACTTTTTTCTGGTACATATGGTACTGTGTTGCAAATGGAAAGGAAACACAGGTTTGTCTCTGTCCTGTGCCACACCTGCCCGTGCCGCTGTCCTGTCCCCATGAGCATCTTGGCCGGGCAATGTGTGTTTGGCAACTGCTGCTGAAGACAGCAGCACTGTCTGTGCTCAGCTGCTCTGAAACACGGAGGAACCGGTTTCGGGGACAAAGCCGTGGAGATCTCCCCACAGGCTGATGCGAGTCAGTTTTGCAGATTAGTCAGTTAATGCATTATGGTCATTAAAGCTTTGGAACATGAAAATCCCATCAGAGGCTGATGGAATGAGCGACAAGTCAACCAGTGAGATGGAGATCCAGTTCTGAGCCATCGGCAGAGCGTGTGTATGTGGCCATTGTCATCATCACTGATGCGATATCCCACAATGATTCCCCAGATGTTCAGTTTGTGTGAACCTGGAGAGATGATGTGACCAACCTTCTTCACCTGCTGTCAGATCCTCCTCCCCTTGCGAAGGCGGTGGGATGATAGACCTCCAAGGAGCTGGATGGGCTCCCCACAGGCATCCAGTGCAGACAGGTGATGACAATGTCCGTTCACCAAGAGCCAACCAAGTGGGCTGCAATCACACCGCCTGTCACTGGTGCTCTCTAGGTTTTGTGGTGACATAGGAACTTACATTTCTTGGAAGGATAATGAGGAAGCCTAAACTCTGTCCCTAAAGGTCACAGATGGGCAGAGAAATGCAGGATGGCTGCCTGCCTTGTTCCTGCTCCCCGGCTAAAGAATTAACTTCAGTCTGCAGGTCTGCCAGGTTAGACTTAAATTCATGAGAGATCTTTTAATTTGCTTGGTTAAAACATCTTTTATTCAAACAAGAAACTTCAAAACAGAATTTAAACCTTACAGAAAATTACAGATATTTTTGAGGAAGCGCAGGCTGAATTTGGAGCAGGCTTCATGCCACATACTCAGCAAAAGCTACATCAGACTCTCCCTAACAAGGTTCCTGGGACAATTTAAATAATCTATTAAGTATCTTTCACAAGGAAATAAGATGTCCCAGAAGGATGAGCTGGATGACCTTTTCTTGAGTCAAGAATTGTCTGCTACACTCTGATGATACATTTTTCTTTTAGTTGTTAGCCCTACGAAATGGACTGCAGTATTATTTTCTGTGAAATTAGATCCTCTTTAATTATGTCTTTTATTTTATGTAGTATGTGCTAAGGTTTTCAGTTGTGTCATAGAGTTGTACTCCTTATGGTAAGACCATATGCAGCTGAAGATGAAACTCAAAAAAAAATCAAGATGATATGAGATACTCTAATGCAATTTCAGTGGCATATTACAACAAAAGTAAAATCTACCTTTCAAAATATTGTTTATATTCTTGATGGAAAAACAAGTATTTTTGTAGTCGCTGAAGAGCTACTGCTGAAAGTATCTGGCAGCCACATTAAGCTGCATCTGACAGAAAGCCTGAGGATGCTGTGGAGAATTCTGGCTGTTGTGTAGCTGAGGAAGGAGCACTGAGAGAAGGGCTTGTTGCTTCTCAGAACTGCAAGAAGATGCAGAATTATCTGAGAGAGGAGGAAAATCTCTTAGGAGATGTTTGTGCTGTAGATAATGGCAGTGAATGCTGTGCTGGGCTGTAGAGAGGCACACAAAACACCTGTCCTGGAGGGGCTGGTGCTCCCACCTGTTGTTCGGTGGATCTGCAGAATTCCTCCAGAGGCTGGAAGTGATGCTGGAGTTCATGTCTTTGCCTGTGGCTGCCTGGTAGCTCCATCTGCTAGGTAGCCTCAGTGGAGAATCGTCCAGAGACCCAAGTACTAAAACCTTGGCACCTGCAAGTAAGTGCTGCTGGCAATCCTCACTGAAACTCCATTTTCCGTAGTAAATAATGAACTTGACCTCTCTTAGCAGAGCAGCAATGTGTGTGCTTTCTGTCCGGGTGTACCTGTAATCTTTCTTTTTGCCCTAACTCATAGGGTACCATGGTTACCTGTCCAATGATAGCAAACATCTGGTGTGCCAGCTCATGTAATAATAGGAGAAAGATATTGGGCTCCCCAAATTCAACACTGCCTCCAGCCTAATAGAGCAGTTTTGAGCACAAAGACACCTGGACAGTATCACTCAGCATCAAGTCTTAGACTAGAAGAGGCCAAGGTGCTGGAATATAAAGCATCTCGCCCTTGGATTTGGTACTGAGGAAGGAGGAGGCAGAGTGGGAGTGCCCCCTCCACCTGCCCCAGGAGCAGCCTTCACTGTGCAGGGTGGTTGTAATCCCTGTGGCCCCTCCAAAGCCAGCCGAAAAGGGGCTCTTTACACGAGCGACTAACCCTCTCTGTGGCAGACACAGCGCAAACTGGAGCTCCTGGAGATGCCCCTCTCCTCTCTGATGGGCGAGGGAGCCCTGGTGTTTGATGCCAGAAGTCAGAGGAGATGCCCCTCGTGCCTGCTCTGTTTTGTGTGTGCAGCCTTGGCTGCTGCCTTTTCCTCCCAGGCTGCACATGTTTAAATGTCCGTGTCCCCAGGGAGCAGCTCTGGCAGTGATCCCAAGCTGACCTACATGAGCGTCTCCCAGAAAGAGCAGCTTCTGTGTGGCTGGAGATGACAATTTGAGGAGCAGGGAGATTCTTAACCCTGTTGTTTTTATAAGTGGTTCCCTCACTGCCAAGCAGCAGCAGCTCTTGCAAAACCCTTTGGACTTCTCTCACTTCCTTGCTGACGTGGCCGGGGCAGGGGAGGAGGGCAGCTGCCCCTTGGTGGGGCTGGTGCCTCGCCGTGGGCCCTGCCTGCAGTGACCCCCCATGCCTGAGGGTGCCCGGGGGCCTCAGGAAGCTATTTCTTGCCAAAATCATAATCTCTGAATAATCAGAGGAGCTGTGCAGATAATAAACCCTTGATGTTTCAACCTGCCATACACACAAAGCAGAGCTCTAAAGTGAAATGACACGCAAAGCTGATAAGAGCAAGTATTGAAGCAGAAAAAGTATTCCGGAAACCTGGAATTGGGACCTGGGCATGTTTTCCTTACTGTTAATTCGAAGCTGTAAGGAGCACGTTGGTGCTGTCTGCACGGAGTGGTGCACGCAGGAGCACAGAGCTCATGGTCACTGTGGAGCGGAGCCGCGGTCCCCAGCCGCCCACAGGAGGGGGTCTCTCTGGTTCCAGAGGCCAGTCCTTGCCGCTGTGCTGTGCCCAGGGCCCCTGGGGAATTAGCCGTGTCTGGCATCAGTAAGGGTCTTACTGTTGCCTTTCTGAGAAACTGGAGTAGAAGCTCGACTAGGCAGAACGCATGTGTTGCAATTAAAAAGCAAAAGTGTCATGGCAAAAGTTGTAGTTTACACTGGAAATGTACAGTTCTGCTGTGTTTCTTTCCCGGGAGGATCTGGGCTATCCTATGCATTGTTTTGTGTGGTTTCATAACCAGAAAACTGATGCAGCTGAAAATTAATCTTTGTTTTATGGATGGGGTCCCTGATCGCAGGGGCACAGAGACGCCCAGTGTCAACACCAGGAGAGCGCAGGACCACCCCTCCTGATCACAGCCCATTAGAAAACCGCAGCCTGCACGTAGAGCTGGAGCCTCCAAATTTGCAAGAGCCCCATGCAGTACTCGCCTGTTCCACCCCGTGGAGCAAAAGTGTGGTTTTGGTGAGCATCTGTGACCTGAACCGGACTGATTAACCCATGAGCCACACCTGTGTGAAACAGAGGTC
Source organism: Columba livia (assembly GCF_036013475.1). Classification (NCBI taxonomy): domain Eukaryota; kingdom Metazoa; phylum Chordata; class Aves; order Columbiformes; family Columbidae; genus Columba; species Columba livia. Next base: position 140,311,313 of record NC_088603.1, on the reverse strand, counting down.
ACGCAGTGCTGAGGCCTGCCCTGCCTGCTCTCTACTCCTGTGTAAGGTGTAAATAGTTACTGAGCCTAAAAATGTTTATATTTTCTTTCTATACCTGAAAATAAACTAGTTTAGGTGGTAAAAAAGCACATTGCTTTGTCTATTTTTCCCCTGAGGAGAGAGGAAGGTGAGCTTTCTGTTTATAGACAACACATATAAAGGTTTGTCATCAGTGAGTTTCTCTCATCCCCATGGTGCACTGTTACCTGACACTAAACAATGTGCTGATGAGCTCTCTTAACATTTATTGCAAGATCATGGTTTTAGGAGTGTGGTGATGTAACCATGATGAGCTGGAGATAGAAGCCAAGCAAGGTTTGTAGGGAGATACCAATACATTGTATCAGACCAAGTTTAGATGTAAATGTTCGGCACAGTATTTCTCAGGTCATTTTCACTTGAGAATCTCTCCATCATGTAGGATCCAGGGTGAGTAAAATTAATTATACAATTTCTAGTGTTTGCTGTCTCCTACCAGCTCTGTTGGAGGAGAGAGGATGGGAAAGAGAGAGCAGGGAGTTCATTCAGTTTCTGTTGCCCCGTGATGTTTTTTGGCAGAACACGTTACCCACCACAAGCCCGCTGCGGTGCCCGGACTCCAGCACCCCCTCCAGAAACATCACGGGACTGTTCCCACTGCCCCAGTCTCTCCCCAAAATTGCCAGCAGCCACCTGCAAGTGGGGGTATCACTGCTTGTCAAAATGAACCATGGTAACTGGAGAGAAGAAAGGAGTCTCCGGGGGTTTTTAATATTCAAAAAATCCTGAAGTACACGTGCAGTAAGACAAAAAAAGCCTAATTTATTTTGCATTTGAGTAAGTCCCTTGGCAAAGAACTGAATCAAGAAGACTGGCAACAACTGCTCAAGCAATGTAAGTACAGCAAAATTCAGTGGCCCCACTCACCTGAGATCAAAAGACAGTCTGAGAAATTGCCTTTGAAAACATGATGCTGGAGGGAAAGGTACAATCTAGATGTTGGTTTTAATTCTTTATTAACATGACCATACAGCAGCCTCAGTGCTTGATGTCCTGACTACAGCTGCTTGGAAGATGCCGTGCTAAGCCGCCCTGGCTTTGAGCGAGAACTGCTTGAAGGAGCAACATGGCCGCCGGTGCCTGCAGGAGGTGTGAGGAGGCTCCATGGCTCCTGGTCAGCCATTTGCACAGCAGAGTGAGTGTCCTCAGCTCCTGCAGCCCCTGCTCTCCCCTCAGACCCTCCCCGAGACACCAGTGGGACGGTGCTCTGCGTGCCGAGGCCGTGGCGGGGGCCCAGGGAGGCTGCCGGGATGTGCCGCAGGGCACTCCTGCACCAGCAAGAGCAGCCGTTGTTGTCCTGCACTGAGGTTTACTGAACTAAACGTGCTCATGTTGGAATTAAATCCAAACTTACACCACTGATAAAGAGAGCATGAGATCATGTGAAGTCGTCTTTTGTGCAGGCTTAAGACTACACCATTCAGGATGTGACGAATACTGCTCACAAAGATTCAAGCAACCACCCAGGAGTTAATATGATTAAGATCATTTATTCCTTTTGTAATTCTAAGAAAGCTTTCAGGTTCATCAAGCGAGTGGCTTCTGTTCCTTTTATCCTGGAATGGGTACACCTACTAGAGCTCACTGCATGTCACTGTGACAAAATACATTTTCTGAGCCTTATCTAAATGAAAAAAAAATCCAAATTATTATAAACATTTCTATTCACATCAAAAGCATTTTTATTTTGCAAGCATTTCTTTGTTATTTCTTACTTAGACCTCACAGCTGCTGAGAGGGGAGCTGGCACCACTGCTCAGCCTTCCCACCTCCTGTTGCTGAACCAGGGGGGGTTCTGCTCCTGCACCAGGACGTTGGGTCACACATGCCAAAATAACCCATCCAAGCTTGGAGCTTCAGCCCCAGGAGAGTCGGGAAGCGCTGTGGGATCCAGTGTCCCAGCATTGCTCTGCCAGCTTTGCCTGTGCGCACATGGAGAGAACGTCCCTCCTGCCCCACAAGTGCCCATGACCAGAGGTGAGCAATGGCCACCAAGGTCTCTGCAGGGAGCCAGGAGGAGAGCAAGAGCCAGCAGCACCCACCTTCTGCTGAATGGCAGCTGGCCTGGTGACACATAGCCTTGGGCATCTGCTGGGCCTGATGCAGCAGGCGGAGCAGGAGATGCACTGTTGGTACTGGGATGTAACACCAGCAGGAACAGGCCCTGCGTGAGGAAACACCTTGTGCTGAGCCCTGTGCTGCTGGGACAGGGCTCCACCTCAGCCCTATGGAAACAGGGGAGACCAGAAGCTCCTTTCCAAGGACAGAGCTTGCTCAGGCCCTTGGAAGGATGGGCAAATGTGGTTGCTGGGGCCACACCTGCAGAGCAGAGCTGCAGCACATGGGTACAGATGCTGCTGCAAGATAGTGGAGTAGCACCTGGCCTGGCGATGCAAGTCCCATAGTTAACTGAGGGGCAGGTTTTCAGCAGCTTTTTCTTATTCTGCCAGTAGTGTATTTCTTCGCAGTTGCACCTCTGTGAAGACCCCACAGTCATGTTATATAAATCAGTTACTCATTGCTTCAGTGACTGAAATACCAGCCAGCCTTGGAATGGCTCAGCTAAAGCAGCAAACCTGGCAGGGGTGAGAGGGAGGACGGGAGACCTCCTGTGAGCCCAGCAGGGCGTGGGGTGCAGGCAGTGATGAGCTGAGCTGAGAACAGGCTTTCCGTCTGTCCAGGACTTGTCAGCAGAAGGAAAATTAACCTATCCAGCATATTTTAATCACAGCTGCAAGCCTGCAGGGTGCTGGGTTGACACCGGGCTGCTCCCTGCAGCTCTCCCTCCTCATGTCCAGTGAAGCCCCTTTGGCTCTCGCCACAGCAACCACATGAACTCTTCGGTCCTTCAGACTCAAGTGAGGCAGCAGAGCTGAGACCTGCCTGGGCAGAGGCAAAGCCTCCTGCCCCTGGGAGGAACAACCCCGTGCACCAGCTCAGAAGCACAGGGCTGCTCGCAGCAGCCTTCTGCCCTCCTCCACTCTTTATTTCTAAATAAATTGGTTTTAAAACACATTAGTTTCTTGGCTGATGCTACTCAACAGTTTGCACATCGCAGTGCTCAGCAATGCCCCAAGGCATGAGCCTGCTAGTGGTGTCAGCACAGTCAGTTCCTCACTGCCAGAGGTTCTTGTGCTGTCCTTGTCCCCACAGGGCCTGTGCATGGTCTGGGTAAGAGGACAGGAGGGTTTTCCCAGGGGTTCCATCCAGCCCACACAGTGCTGTGCCAGCCTGCCAAGGGCTGGCCTGGGTGTCTGCAGCGTCAGAGACCGGCTAATATCTGAATAATCGTACAAGGTAATTACAGGGTTACTTTTGCCGTCTAAAATACAGCTCTACCTCATAATTAAAAATAAAGATAATGGCAATCCTAATTATTAGGCTTTCACTAGGCTGACAGAGGCACACACGGCATTGAAAGAACTGTTCTGGCAACCTGATCTTGGTCCCCACCAGCACCTCTCCACAATGCTCCTGGGGAAGCCCAGGAAAAACTCTCCCACTGAAAAGAGAGAGTGAGACATTCATCTCCACATAAACCTCACCAAATGCCATGCAGATCTGAGGAACAAGAGGAACCTGCCCTTGAGCATCCCTCAAATTTCAACACCTGCAGCAATCCAACCTGCAGGCTGCTGCTGACACTCACCTCTCAGCCACCTCAGCAGCTGAAGCATTGCAATTTTAACGTAAGAATCATAAATTACACCATGTTTCACCTGTTAACATCCACACAGAAGATAATCATAGCCTGGTATCTCTTCATGCTTAAAATACTCTAGCAAACACACCATGTTGTTCTTCCCAGCTTTCCCAGCCGCCGCACCCTGGTGTGCTGGGAAGGGCCGTGCGGGCTGCCTCAGGCTCCTCTGCCGGGCACAGGCAGCTTCTGCTGGACGCAGGAGGGCTGAAAGGTCTCCCCGAGTTCAAGAGCAGCTGCAAGTCTTGCTCTCACTAATGATGACGCAACAAAATATTGCGTTAAAAACACCAGCCCTGCAACAACAACAAAAACTAAGCACTTTGGTACTGTTTGTAAAGCACGGCGGAAGAGATGCCAGGTTATTCCTTTCCAGCTTTTCTCACCCAATCTCTAACACAAACCAGCTGTGTTCAGTTTAGCTTTTTGCAGTCGGTGGCCATTGCAGATCCTCTCTTCTACACCTGAACAGTTGGTCTGGATCTGACCAGAGAAGTAAACCAGAATTTCTCCTTGAAACTGCTTCTTATCTCCCCACTCTCCCAGGCCAAGAGGAATGAGACAGCTCCACAACCTCCAGTCCAGAGGAACCATCAAGGCACTGAGAACTGCTGTGAGGGTGGTGATGCTCAGAGGACTCAGACCCAGCAGAGCTGAGATTCGTGAAAACTCGGATTAATTCAGAGACCACTGGATGTCATCTGTGCCCACTAAAAGCAGGTACAACACCAAAGTTAGACCAGGTTGCACAGGGCCTTGCTCAGCGGAGTCTTGAGTCTCTCCTAGGGTAGATATGACACCACGTGTCAGGGCAGCCCCTTCCAGTGCTGGACCACCCTCATTTTGAGGAATTTTTTCCGTGTATCAAATCAGAATTTATCTTGCCACAATTCGTATCCCTTGCCTCTTCTCCATGTACCTCTGAGCCCCACCTTCTCTGTGCTCTCCTTGGAAGCAGCTGTAGCCAGTTTGGCCTTCTCATCTCCAGCCTGGACATCCCTGGCTCTTGCATCCTCTCCTGCTACATCCTGTTCTCCAGCTCCAGAACCATGTCCATGGCCTCCAAGGGATACGCTCCTGTCTGTCAGTCTCCCTCTTGCCCCGAAGACCCCAACACTGGACACAGTCCTCCAGGTGCAACCTCATGAATGCTGAATCCAATTAAGACCCCACCATTAGAGGAAAGACACTTTTGCAAGCTCTGTCTCTGCCTTTGCCTTGCAAGATTAAGACTTGAGCAAGGACTTAAAGGGCTCAAGTACATGTCCTGTGTGTAAGCTCTGAGCTGAGGGCCTGCTGCTGGGGTGTGAAGGATAAAAATTTAGTTCTTGGAGGCCTGTCCATTTGGGGAGACAGCAGATTTGCCCATACTCCTTGATGAGTCTCTTCAGGAGTGTGCATGGGTCCCATTCACATGTGCAGCCGGTGCTTCCCAGCAGCAACACCATCAATTTCAACCAGACAAAAGACATCAAAGCTCCCTCCTAAATAAATCCACATCCCCAGCCCTTAGTTTATCACAAAGCAGATCAGATTCCTCTCAACAGATGGGGCTGGACCTGCAGAGGCAAGTGTGATTGCTGGGAGGTGGGCCTAGGACTTGAGGTGCATAACCCCCAGGGTTTTGCACTGCAGCCAGGCACCTCTGGGGTCTGCTTGCAATACTGCATTGAAAACAACCAAGCAAAGCTGGGGCTGCTGCAGCGCTGCCTTTGCTGCTGTGCAGGCCAGATTGCTGAAAAACAGGAATAAAAGCGATAAAGTGCAAACGTCTGAGAACCAAGGAGCACTGAGATAAGGTACATCACAAAGGCAGCCCTACAAGCCAGCTCCCCATCAGGTGACTGTGCCCCATTGACCCTGTCCCCCCATCCCTGCTCCCCCTCCCATCTTCCCCCAGAACGCCCCCTGGCCAGCTCTGATGCTTTCATGCTTAGTCCCTATGTAAAAGCAGCCAGGAGCAGCTTACCCCATGTATCTGGGCTGTGACTGAGAAGCACCAGGGCCAGGTTTCCTCTTCCTCCTGGTTAATCAGTGCTAATTGATTGATTGGAACTCACCCCCTGTGCTGCTGCTTGGAAGAAGAGAGGCAGCACCACTCTGCCTCAATGGAGCACATGTGACTTACTTGCCTTCAGAAAGCCACCAGCATCCTTTCAAAAGCAGCTGGGCATGTTGCCCAGCGTAACAAGAAATCATCATTTCAGTGTGACCCGGGGCGGCCACATGCCTGCTGATTACTCTGACACTTCTGCCTGGAGAGAGACCAACAGTGACAGTGCCTAAGTGTCGCTCAGGTGTGGTGGCCATGGGTTGTCAAGAGCCTTGAAACCCTCTTTCCTGACCTTGTGCTGCACCGAGGCCTCTCGGTGCATTTAGTACGTACCACCCAGGACAGTTTTTTCCACCATCCTTCCCCTGGAGGTGTGAGGGATCTGGAGAACAAAACCAACATGGCAACCTAGTATTTCTGTCCAGGGCTGGAGCAGCACTGGGGAGGACGGCGGGTGCCCGGCTGCCCCAGAGAGCAGGCAGCGGGGGCCGGAGGGGAGCGGGGAAGGAAGTGGTGGTTTCCATCAGCAGCAGGAGGGGAAATCCAGCAAGACGGCTGCTTCGTCAGTGCCTGAGCCTCCCAGCAGGTCACGTCATCTTGCCGAAAAAGTAGCTCGTGCTGGGAAAGTTAAAAATTGACTCGGGATTATTTAGTCACCAGCCACAAACTGGATTACGGGCATGAACAGAGTGCCGCCCCGGCACCCTCAGCACCCAGAGGCAGGCTGCCTTGGCTCTCGCACGCCTTGTCCCCTCCTGTCCCTGGCAGTGTGGGATGGGGACATGCAGCTGGCAGCCCTCGAAAGGCAGCTCCAGCCAGACAGAAATCCTGCGGCCGCGCTCCCCTCGCCTGCCACAGCAGCGGCAACGCCGGCCTCTGCTCTGCCTGCGCCCAGCCCAGGGCCGGCTTGGGCCACAGCCGCCCTGCGCATCACTGCAAGCCTGCAGAGAGAGGGGACGTGCCCAGGGGACATACCGGGGCTGGGGGGAGATGAGCCACTGAGCTGGTGGGAGCAGGCTGAGGCTTTCTGATTCAGTTATTCCCCTCCAACTGGGAGCACTCTCCGACATCCTTCCAGGATATCGCATGGTTCAGAGATGAGGCTGGCCTCAAATGCCACAGTTTTGTGCATTTTAAGACAGGAGGAAGGTGCTCCAAGAGGCCACAAGAAAGGGGATGGCAGGATCCCAAGAGACTCCCCCTTACCCCCCACCCCGGGCAGAGGCGCAGTGCTGCCAGGAAAATTGAGTTAAAAGGTGCGGTGGCATCTTCCCTTGCCCCATGAGGGTTGCAGGACATGACCATCTGGTGGTCAGCAAAAGGAGACCAGCGATTCTGGACAGCCTTCTCTGTTCTGCTGTTACCTTCTTTTTAAAACCTCTTCAGGGTGCGAAGAAGTAGGGAGGAAGCCAGAGAAGTGGTAAAGGCGGTGATCTCAGATCTGCTGGCCATTGACTTGCTGCTCACCAAACAGAGTTGGCAATTAACTGTCTAAAAAGCGGAGCATGAAGGAGAGCTCAAGGAAGGATCAATCAGCTGTTTCACATAAAATAAGCTGTTCTGGATTGCTGTGGTCACCTAAGAGTGAGACATCAAGGGACAAAAAGCTGGGAGAGATATCTTTCTTAAACTCCATTTTAAGTCACATGCCCCAAATGTAACTTTCCATCCCACATTGTTTTGGGGGGACGATCTGCTCAGGTCTGCAGGGAGGATTCTGCAGCTTCTGAGAGAAAGGACCTCTCTGGTCGTAGGCTTGTAACTGGCAGCTTGAATTCAGCCTGTCAGATAAATGTGGATTAGATTCAGGCTAAAGTACTGGTTGTACTGGTACTAGAGAAATGTTTTGATCCTTGCCAGAGAAACAAATTACTAGACGGGTCTCCCTGTCATACAGTGCACTGAGCGCTCCAGCCTCGGTCCAGCAAAGTGACGACATGCCCCATACACAGCACATGGAGATTCCCACGGAAGTCGGCATAAGAGGCCAACACCCTCCAAATCAGGCCACCAGCAAGCCATGAAGGAGAAGCCATCAAGCGGCAAATAATGCAATTGCTGGATATGGTTCTTCAGAGTGATGAAGCAGTGAGTCACAGCCATTTCCCAGTCGATACACCTTTGGTCTGTAACACTGGTTTTCACTGCAAACATTTTAAGTTGCTCCAGTATGTGCCTCACCCTTCTTATTTACAGGAATTAGTGAGGCATTTCATAAAAAAAAAGGGGGGGAGGGGCTTCCTATTAAAGCAAGGAAACAATGACAAAGCAAGAGATATTAGTGATAAAAAAGTACAGCTTGCCTGGCAAAACAGCTATCCTATTATCTCATTGACAAGGCACATACAGGAGAAATTATAAATAGCAGCAGTGGTAATGCCTGGGAGTTGCACCTTGGCACTGCTGTCTCTGGCCACCCCTTCCTGGCTCCCGTTGGCAGTGACGTCCAAGGGCAGGGACAGCAGACAGATGGAAAATCTCTGTCAGCTCTCTGAGCTGCTCTGTCGGGCAGCCCTGAGCCCAGCGCTCATGGGGACACAGCAGGCAGGCGAACCCTGACACCCGATCCCAGGCGAAACGGCAGCGGAGAACAAGGCTCTTTGTTAGGAAACACGGGTTTTCTCAGTGCAACTAGCTGAAAGGCACAAGGGGAAGAGTCAGCAGATGGAGATAGTAATTGTTTTTAACTGGTTGTCCTGATGCTTGAGATGACGGTGTAAAATGCACCCTTGGCTACAATAATCCCCGTTCACAGCAGGGAGAAAGGCATTGTGCCACTACTATGATATTGGACCAAAGAAAGGCAGGAGGAGAGCCAGGAGAGCTGCTGTAGGCTGGCTCTCGGGCCACACCTGGGAATGGGGAACACCATTATTAATTTCTATCAGGAGGGCTTCATTAAGAGTGTAACCGTGTTATGGAGAACAGTGAAGGAAACAGCCTGTGCACCACCCTGTTGACTGCATATTTTTTCAAAGATGCTGAAGACATGGATATATACAAGCATTTAATTGCATGACCCTCGTGATATGGGACAGACACAGACCCCACCCCAGAACCAGCCTGGTATTCCAGAGTAGTTGCAACAGGATCCCACTTTCTTTTGGGTTTCAAACCAGCACACATCACTGGGAGCAGGGGGAGCAGATCAGTCCCAACCAATGGCTCAGCTGACTGACAGTAACTTGGGAGCCTTGGTAATCACAAACATGTTACCTTGTTCAGAGTCAGGCCAAGCTCAGCAGGTGGGATGAAACTTGCTAACTTAACTTGACTGCTTCAGATTCTGTGTGCCTAGCCTAAGATCTGTGTTCAGCCAAGATACTGACTCCTGGCTCTAAAACCCAGGCAAACTTCACCTACCCACCCTCATGTGAAGGCTGTCTGCGTGGGGCAAAAGGAACTGATCTCATGGATCGAGTGAAAAGCGCCGAGTGCATCTCCTCCAGCCCACCGCAGCCGTGGGCACGTGGAGCAGTTGCACATTGCAGCGGGACTCCAGCAGTGTCCCCTCCACTTACAGCAGGGTCTGGGCACCACAGTGCCAGCTGGTCATCTGCCACTCCAGAAAAGAAAGTCTAACTGGGCCAAAAATATAGGGCACAGCTCATTTCCAACAGATGACCTCACTGATGTGTTAGTTGTGACACCTAATGATGGTCAGTATGGCAACAACCCCTGGGTGAGATGCACGGCACACTCCAGTTTATGACCAGCACAAGGAGGCAGTATGTACTCCAGCCCTTTGGTGGAAAGTGTGATGTTCTGCACCAAATGCAAGACCAAGCTTGGACCGCCCTGTTCCCCTTTTTGTCTTCAAAGCTGATTTCTTCATTGATGCAAAATCTCCACAACGACAACAGGAAACACTTTAAAAACAGGCTGTGGCTGAAAACCACTGGCCCAGCAGCTGCTTGCAGGTGGAGGGCTGGGGCATGGGAAGCCACACCAGCCTCCAAGAGTTGGTGGCTCGTGTTTTGCAACCATGTCCTGGCCATAAATCTGTGTCAGCAGAGAGTGGGGCAGCAAACAAGGGGCTCCAAATAGCCCAAGTGAACAAGCAGGAATCTGGCAGGAAGCTGAGTGAGAGACAACCCAATAAAGATATGATGTAATTTAAAAAAAAAAAAGTAGCTCAGAGAACAGGAAACTCTTGGGTGGGGCTTTTCTTCTGACCACCTTGCAAATATGAAAAGGAGGATGAAGAGAAGTGATCTGCAGATGCCTGTGGTGTGGGCAATGCACAGGGAGGAAGGGGAGGCTTCAGAGAGCCCCACCAGCAGCAGCTGGCAGTGAGCTGAGCGAGGCGTTCCCCTACTGATGGCTGCCCTGCTCTCCCCGGGCAGCTGGGCTCACCTCTCCTGGTGGCCCTTGGGCTCGCATCAAGGAGTTCCTGCAGATTGCTTAGAGGTGCTTGGAGATGTCCCAAGGCTGTGCCCTGCCTGCACCATGTGCCTGTTGCCTCAGCCAGGACTGAGTATCCCCAGGAAATCTCCTTCCCCCATGTTGTCTTCGCCCACGGCACAGTCAGAGGATGGCAGGGAGGAGGGGTGCAGGGCACCTGGCTGCTCTGACTTGCTCTGTTTAGGGTAATGGCAAACTCTTTCCTTAAGGGAAGGGAGTTGTACAACCAGTTGTGTATTCCTGCCTTCTGCGGTTTCTCATCACACAACCCTGCTTTCTGATAAACCAAGCGATACATGTCAGGCCCTCTGTTTGCTCCCCAGCAGCGGGAATTGGTGGGTAAATCCTGTTTATAAAAATGCTGGCTTTCATGGGGGCCCTGTAATAAAAACAGAAGCGGAAAGGGAATAGACAGGAAAATCGAAGTGCTGAGATGCGGGACACATACGAGTAACTGGACATTGGGTACAGTGTGGAGGTAAATCCCTTTCCACGGTAACAAAATGCAGATGAGAAAGCCTTTCATCAGGGTGCTCCAGCCTCAACCACCATTTGGCTACAGTAGCAGAAGGCTTCATCTATCATGAAGAAGTGATGGTGGGGTAAACAAGCAGAATTATACAGAAAATAAGAAAAGCCAAAGCTAATTAGCAGCAGAGCTTCCCATAGTGTAGTCTGTGTTGGGACACTCACGCCTCACTGGGGTTGCTCCTTCTGGCGCAGAATACAGGATTGTTTTCACTCTCAAAATGGACAGGATTACTCAGAAAGTGAGAATGAAGAGCCCTGGGAATCCATCCCTGTTTTTCAGCTCCACATTCCCATAGCCCAAGGGCAGCTGCAGATACTCCTCCTAAGGAGCTGTTCTCCTTAGTTTCCATGACAATTTTTGTGATGAATTCTACCTGGATTTGGAGAGGTTTTGGATTAAAACCTGGCAACATCCTGGCTGTGCTCCTCTGGAGAAACGGAGCTGTCAAGTCTGAGCTGTTCAGCCAGGTTTTATGAAAATGGGGAGGAGGGATTGCTTTTAAGCAAAACAGCTAAACAGCAATAACTCGGTTTCGAAGATCAGTAACCTGGCTGCAGTGGCACTGTTGCAGGAGACAGAGGTGGTTGTTAAACTCCTTTTCAGCCCAGGGAGGCTGTGCTGCTGCCACACACTGCCAGCTGCAGCACCAGGGAGCACAGGGACTGCTGAACAAAACCCGGTGTGAGCCCCACAGGGCAGCGCTGTCGGAAAAGACACAGAGGAGTTAGAGCTTGCCCAGTCCTCCCTGTTCAGCTATGCCAGCATCAGCACCCTTGGGCTTTGTACTTTGCTAACACGGTATGTAAGATGATTTCGGATCACTCCACTCAGTCCTTACTGCAGATCCCTGCCAGCATGCCATATTGATACCTGCTCATTCATGCCCATGCAGTGTGCATCATAGGCAAAGAATGTCAGCAGCAGAGCTGGAAGGTGCAGCTGGATGAAACAGGATTGTTCTTATGGAGAGAAATACATGGGGAAAAAAAAAAATACCACCTAGTAGAAACTAGTCTATATCCATATGTAAGCCAGATCCTTGCGACTGTCAAAGCCCTGTTGTTTGCATTTCTGCCTATCCAAATCAAAGACTTTCACACTCGAGTCCTCTGAAGTACCTGAGCATCCCTGCTGTCAGCACTGAGGCACCTGACCTGGGGAAGACCTTCATACCTCGCAAGGGGCACAGCAGTGCAGGAGAAGATGGCAGCAGTGAATTCCCACCAGGTGAAGATCTGCACCGGGGCAGCTGTCCTCATGCTGGCTGGACACCCTGCGTGCTGCACGCCTAGCTCTGCGGCACTTTTGGCAAAGGTGTCGGGTGTCTCTGTGCCACGGAACGCACATACATGGCTCAGTCACTGGTACCCTGCAACAGACAGAGCCATTCACCACTTTCCTGAGCTCTGGATTAATTTTTAGTCTGCCTTTCATAAAGGCAAGAGACTTGTATAATCCCAAGGCCTGTCTGCCTGTTTTTTTCCCCAGAATCCCCAGTTAAACATGATTGAATTGATCAAATTTAGCCAAGATGCCTCAAATATACTGGAGTTCCTACTGACAGTCAGTGGCTGGCCACAGAAGAGAGAGAAAGAGAGACCCCGTATCAGTGACCCTGTCCATGGAAAAGGAGTCTGAGCTCACCTGGCAGGAGCTTGGTTTGATGGCAGACGACACATCACTCGGCACATGCCCCACCCCCCCTCAGCACATGGGCACGGCTGGGGTGGCCATGCCGCCCTCTGCCTCTGGCCCAGCAACAGCATCACCAGCAACTCAGGGGAAGTTGAGAGCCTGGTTTTATCTGTTCAACAGCATGTTTCCTGATGCTGTCAAAAAGCGGCAGCTTGCAGTGCACAAAAAGTGCATTTTCCTATGTTCATACAATATTTCTTTGGGTTGTTTTTGCAATTACATTTTTAGTTGCTGTTTCTATTTCATTTTCCTCTCTCTTTGGGTGTAACTGCACTCATGCTACCCCAGTTAAGAATCACTGGCCATTTAATAGTTCACTTTTCATTTTAAGCAGTCACATTTGTACAGTGCTACATCATTAGCTAATTTGTGAATTACCAGCATTGTTACCAGCCCTCTGGGGCTGCAAGTGACTGGACTGGTTTGACTCCCATAAGAGGGGGAGCAGAGTCCCTCTCAGCTGGGAGGAGAATCTGTTGAGGAGCCAAGGATCACCCTGTGGTCACCTCAGCGGGTAGAAGAGTTCCTGATCCATTTCCAGATCAGCTCTCCCCTTCCTCCACTCACTGGCTTTGTTTCTTTGCAGACTGGTACCAAACCCAAGGGGAAAGAAGCTAACCTGGCAAAAGGGACGGAGGCAGCTCTGCAAGTCTAAATTGATGCCCTTGCAAGACACAAAAGCAAAGTGTGCTTTGCGTAACACAGCAGTGGGAGGCAGATTTGGGCCATCAGAGAGACTGAGGTTCTTAGCCAGACACCCACCATCTATTTTCCACACCAGCTGGGCCCTGCCCTTCTGTCAGGAGAAAGGGGACAGGAGCCAAACATGCTAGATGTTAAATCCTGCCCCAGGCAACTCTTCTGGCTCTTGTTCAAATTCCCCTGGCTCTGAAGAAGGGTCTGCTCACCCACTCTGGGCATCACAGAAGTCCTCTTCCCATCAGATCACTTCTCAGCCCCAGGGTCTGAAGTCCCTCCTGACACATCATCTCTCCTCAGGCCTTTTGCCAACACTCAGCCCTTTCACCTGTCTCCTTCCCTTACATTCTCCCCCTCTTTTTGGTAAAACAGGGTGAGCAAACAATTTGTGCTAATTACTCCTCCAGAATTGTGCTGCAAAAGAGTAATTTCACAGGAGGCTGTAAGGCCAATTAACATTTTACCAGCACTGAAACAATCCCCCTTTGTTCCTGGGCCATGTAACCTGTACCCTGCACCCTGCTGCTTATCTTGTGTCAGCTCTGACTCTTCAGCAGATTTAAGTCACTAAAACATCTGAAACTAACTCGCTAGAAACAAACAAACAAACAAAACCAAACCACAACACCACAACTAACCAAACCCTACAACCAACCAGTTCCTAAGAGGGAAGTGGTCAGGACTACATGGGCTAGAGTACATGAGAAAGCCATGAGGACAAGGGCAGAAAGGAGCAGGAAAGGGCAATGGTCCTTCTCACAGTAGCAGCAAGTCTCTGGGTATTGTCAGCCGCTGGTGGAACCACAAATGGTCAGTCAGTGCCCTCTAAAGGATGGTCAGGCAGGGCCATACTCCCTGTCTTCAAAACCACCAGGTTTGGCCATGTCACATCCTGACTGTAACACAAAATGCACTGGAATCCACAGACACCACAAAACACAACAGAACAGTTACTATGATATATACCAATGGCAGTACCTTACTTCCCACCTCTTACAGGTACGAGCATTATTATAAGGCAGTTATGAATTGCAGTACAATCCCTTTGAACTGAGAGAAAAAAATACTGTGGCATCAGTGGTGAGGGGACCAGGGTCAGCTTTGGCCAGAAAGCCCATGTCCTACCATAGGTGAGCTGTCTGTCTCCTTTCACTAGTGAGAGCCACAGTTTGATGATATAATAAATAGAGCTGTAATGTCCTAAAATTGGGTTAAAAGCAGTGTGTGACATGAAGCACTCACTGATATAAGCTCTTCGTGGTGGATCCAAACAATGATGACGGTTTAATTTCATACTAGCAGGCTTTATGCAGGTTCTGTCACCATGTGTCCAGGGCAGGGTTTCGTGGCACTTCATACAGCTAATTTGGAGGTTTCACCAGCTGTTCCTTCGTGCTCTCCACCTGGCCCTTTTTCCTGAGTCACCAGCTTCCTTCAAACACAGAGCAACTTCTCTCTGGGCACCAGCTCTATGCAGGTCTATCCCTGCCTCAGATATCAGGTTTTGTGTCCAGCTCCTGCAGAAGATGTTTGCCCAGACCCTCCTGCAACTGATGCAACCTTTTCAAGTCACCCTGGAAATGTGGGTGCAGCACAGAAACTGTGCTGGCAGAGGGAGAAGGGAGCCTGGCAAGCAGGTCTGCAAGGTTCTGAGGTGGGTGCAGCATGATGGAGCTCATATGCATGGACCAAGGTGAAGAGTAAGAGTTCAACCAAACCAGCACAGACTCAATAGGAGTTCATTCAAGCATGATTCTCATTATGAGGGTCCCATAAGGGCTTATTGTCACCAGCCAACACCTCATGCTGTGCTTGAGCTGTGTCTCCATGCCCCACACACACCTTCCTCAGCAGACATCCTTGCCAGCCCACACTGCTGCCGCAGACCCACCCAGGGCAGCAGGAGGAACTGCGCAGCCATGCATAGAGCTTAGTCCAGCCCCAAGACCCTGGCAGCCACACTGCCCCTCTCTGTCCTCTCCCTGGCTCAGTTTCACCAGGTCTGTGAATCATATTCTACTTCAGTTTCCCTTTGCCTATTGGTTTTCCTCTTTGTACTTCATTTTCAAATGGTCCTTGCACTTTTCTTTGGCTCACCACTGAGTTGCAATAATTAGTTCTGGGCTGCCAGAGCCTGCAGGGCTGTGCTGGAGGAGCTGCAGGTTGGCATGTCAGGGACAGCCAGGTTTTGGCACTGAGTTAGATGATGTCTGGCTACTGATTCAAAGGTGGCCAGACTACTATGAAATGGTAAAAGGGCCTGGAATAAGACCCGTGAGAAAAGTTTAGTGGAAAGCAACATTCATGGAGTAAGAAACACAGAAATATATCCTGCATGTGGGCAATCTCAAGTCATACTGAACAGCTAAACGACCTCATGTAGAGAAATCGGCCAAAGCATCTCTTGTGATTTGGTTCTGCCGGTTCTTGTGGCAAATGAATGAACTGTAGCTTGTGCAGTGAAGTCCATGTTTTCTCTCAGGCAACACACACTTATGCTACTGCCATGAGCCTTTTGCAAAAGGAATATACAGACAAAATCTCCACAACATGAAAGGACTGGCACGCCATCGTGCACATGGCAGAACAATAGCAACCTGTTCCAGAATAGGGAGCAGCAGGTTGGTACATGGTGGCACAAAAACCACTGTGACATGTACATGCTAATTTAGCAAAGTCCATCCAAAACAGATTACCTGTTCATGCCAGAGCTCACTCCAGTCTGACCCACTCATTAAGCCAGCACCACAAGACCAGCATGAACGCTTTCCAATGCATGCCCTGCAAGAGAGATATGGCTTTGTTAGGAGAAAAGTAGTTGGGGGAAAAAAAACAAAACCACAACAACAACAAACAGGAAAGGAGAAGGTCAAAACTTCTCACTGGGGACAGAACAAGAAGGAACTACAAAAATGGGAACTTAGGTCAGACATTAGGAAAATAATTTCCACGTTAAGAAGTAAGGCCCCCGGAACAGACTGACTTGCAGATTACTGAGTTGCCATCCTTGGAGGATTTCTATGAAAAAGCTTGAAAACTCTTGGTCAGAATGATACAATGTTCTCACCTGGGGAGAAAACGGACTAGGACACTTACCATGCTTCCTTCCCGTGTCTTCCTCCTCCTCCTCCCTCCCCAAATCCCCCAATTCTGCATCTTTAACAGTCTACAATCTGTCATTATCTAGAAATGTGGCAGTAACTCTGTTTCCCCAAGCATACAACACAAGTCACTGTGTGGCATTTCGAGGACACTCAGGAAGACCAGCATGACACTCAAACATTTTTGCTTTGAGTACTTTGGCTCTTAAGGAACAAACTGATGAAAGGAGAAAGCCTCAGACTAAGCAATTCTCATTCTAGCTGGTAAAGGGCAGAGGAAAAGAGAAACACTAATCTGTTTTTGACAATACCTTAATTTTGTGGTTTCTAAGCGAGGGGTGTGGACTGTATCTGGCAGAGGAGAGAGAAATGGAGCGGAGTATGTGGCCGAGGGGAGGTGGCTGGATCAGGGACAGGGGTGGTGCAGCATGAAGCTCATACTCAGGGAAGGAAGAAGGAGTGACAGACGAGACGCAGCTGGAGACCTGGATCAGCGGTGACAGCCAGGCAGGGCCTGTCCCCCTCCTGCACCATCCCCCTCCTCCAGACAGAACCATCCCAGAGACCTCTGTGCCCAAGCCAGACCTGGCTCCAGGGCCTCTTCCTTCACCCATCCATCTTTCCAACAGTATCTCCCAGGGCTTGAGACTTAACTAGTTCTTAGAGTGAGGAGGGGGAGACACAGCATACTCCTGTGGAGATCTGAGGGGAAAAATGCTGCGATATTCCAGACCAAACTCAGCTCAGCACCTTCCCATTCCCCCGGCTGCACTTGGCATCAGAAAAACAATCCCACCACACACACCTGTTGCTTTGTTTTCTTCAGGCACATTATCAAGTAATTCACTATTACCTTTCCCATGTCATGACTGCCTGATACTTCTTTGCCCACTTGTTGTCAAAATGACTTCTCCACAAGTTCAGTAAACAGACATACAGTTCTTTGTATAAGTGAAGAATACTCCCCAAACAGCCTCAAAAATAAGAAAGCAAAACTGCTTTTGCCCACGTTCGAGAAAATTCAAAATACAGAGCTCTGAGGTCTTGATGTAAGCTTTATTCCCTTTTTTATTAAAGAAATTACTCAGAATTTGGCACTGGCTCTGCTCAGGAGATTACCTAGCACTGACAAGCCTATCTGGCCTAAGTAGGCTGCCAAAAGCAAACAGCGCTATCAGCTCAGCACTCAGTTTAAAGAAAACGGCACTCCCCTTCAAAAGGTTCATGTTCGCCCTTATCTCTTCACACAGACCATCAAGGTTTTAGCTTTCACAATGCTCTTTTAGCACACAGCGCTGCTCTGTAGCTAAACAGAAAAGGAAAATGATGAGATGTGAAAGGGATCATGCAGCTCCTCAACACAGAAGCACAGTATGTGTATTCTGAGCAATAAAACTTTATTTTTTAAAAGCAACTATCAGCTGTGTTAATTTAAAAAAATGATCTTTGATATTAGCATTTTTCAGACGCAATTTAAAAATGCTTCCCACAGCTAACTACAAAGCTGGAGTGCAATACAGCGTATATCAAAAAGTCATAATTCCTAGGCAACAGAGAGGAAACTTATTGAAGTCTGAACACATTTTAGTAACCTTCCTATTCCCATGATAGCCTAGAATAAAAAATAATTGCGTTCACAAATCATAATAGCATTAGCACAAAAGAAAAACATTGTTTCTACTTAAGAGCTTTAAGCTATAAAAGATCTTTCTTTAACTTTGGTAGAACTTACGTTTAGAAAATACCTATCCACGTAGTCTAGAATATTAATCAACTGTTGTGAGTGAAAAATGCTGTGTAAACTTTGCTCTTTTTCCTATTTGGTAGTTCTACTAACATTTCACTGAAAGGAGGCAACCTGTCCATCAGGTAATTTGTCTTATCAGGATTGTGAAATACTTCAAAGATTTATAATTAAAGAATAATTAGCCCTCATTCAATTCCTGTTTGGCTTAGATTCTCTCAAGCTGACAAAGGAAACATTGAGTTATGTCTTCCAGCTAAATATCAAGCCTGAGATTTGAAAAAAAAAGGCAGTTTCTGTTAAGAGGACCAACGTCTAGGCCCAGCCACACGTGTAACACCTGCAGTGACAAAGCACACACTGGGCCTGGGCGATAAGCCCAGCCCACGAGACAAGCGTGCTACAGCAGCTTTTATCAGTGGCAGCTGGGACCAGCAGATCTAAAACAGATCTTGGAGAGACGCAAATGAGAGTATCAGGTAACACTCAACAAGGGCTCTCCTACCGGGACCCCTTCCAGACCCCAAACCTCGTCTGGGACTCCGGACTGCAGTTCTGGGAGGGCAATCTGCAGAGCCATGCATGCAACCATTCACATACTTTATGAGATTTAATTCTAAATGACTAGCAGAATTTGCCAGCACCAGAATCTAAAGCTTAATGCAAATGTGCCTCAACCATAAACCCATCCTTTCATGTTGCCTTAAAACACTTAGGCCACATCTTGAAAAGAAAACTTAATACATTTGTTACAGGAGGAGGACAAGATAATTGTTTTGGACACCATCAGCTAACTAGACCTGCCTCCTACTGTGAAGCTTTTTCTTCTCACAAATTATGTCCAAATTTCCTGTTTAACACTTCACAATGGTACCACGGTATGGGGGGAACAGACAGCAAAATTTTACTAACCATTACATCCTTGCTTCAATTCAAAGCAAAAGGAGCACAATCTATGAGGACAAGACACAAACAGCATGTTATTTTGCCAAAAGAAGAAATACTAGAAATGCTTAGTTAGAAAGCTTCAGTGCTTTTGAATAATAATTTGAACTTTGCTGGCTACCCATCTAAGGTTAAGAGTGCCTTTTTACTGCTTTAACAGCATTTGGTGTTAGAAAACTCCAAAGTCAGATTTTGTCAAGAGACTAACAGCAAGATCACAGAAAAGTCCCTCTCTGCCAAACAGAACTTGCAATTTTCTTTTTTTTTTTTTTTTTTAAATTTGGCCAGAGAGAATAAATGCTCTACCATGCTCTGGGCTCTTTATTGCCATCATCCAGGAGTGCTGACAGAAACGGAGTGACCTAACTCACATGAAAGAGCAAGAACACGCCTAGGCAAGAATAAATATGTGAGCGTGTGCTCAGGTGCCAACAGCAGAGAAGTGCAAAAGCAATAGCAGTACAGAAAAGGACAGTCTGAGGACAGATGTGCATCAGAACCCCAGGTAAGGAAGGGCGAGAGAAGAAACAGGAACAGTAAATAGTACGTTCTAGAGAGGGCATTATAAACCAGTATTGAAACTAGATTTTTCCTTTTTCCAACAAAAATGACAGTTTAAATTTTAACAAAGACATCAGACGCTATAAGATACTGTTGAGTTTGGCTGTTTGCTTTACTCATCCGACAGCAGCAACCATTGCTAGAGAAGGGCCAGCAGAAGAGGACACCTTTGCTTGTCAGCTGCTTCCCATGCAAAGTCAGGATCCCAGTTTAAAACAGGAGGGCTGAATGAAGATGTGATACTGTGCCGTGAAACAAGTGGGGAGATGCCAGTTCTGCCGTGGGTTGGGTGACCTCCAACAAGGGGCAGCAACACTGCAGCAGCTGCTGAATGCAAGTGGAATCCTTCACAGGTGACAGCAAAATTCCACAAGTACTCCCTCCTACGGCTCTATTTAAACCTGGGATGGCAAGTACCAGGGAAAGAAAAATAAAACAAGATACGAAAATGCAGACAATTATTCCTCTCTCTGTTGAAAACACATGCTAAACAAAAAATAACTAAACAAACAAAACAACAAAAAAAGAACACACGCACACAGAAGAAATACTACATTAAAGAGCTGTGATCTCCAAGACTTCTGCAAATCTAAGGTCTGGCTTCTTGCTTTACACTTGTACTAACTGGCATGGCAGGAATGAAGCACATTTGATATTTCATTTGGTTCTACGCTTTTGTAAGAATCTGAAACACATTTAATTAGTTGTTAATAGAAAACCATAGAATTCTTAAAGATAAAGAAAAAAAAACGTTTTTTCATGAAAGGCTTCACTCTTCTTAGGCATAAGATGCTAGCTAAAAATAAACCAGCAGTATTCTTGTCACAGGTTTTCTAAACTCCACCAGATCGCAGCTTCTCTCTGAAAAATTCTTTATATGGCACAAATCCTGATACTCACTGGACAAACTTCTAACAGGACATAATTTCGCCGTATCGCCCCCCCAAACCACCTGTAACTGCAGATGCCACACACACGTGCAAAAACTACAAGATTGGGAGCCAATACCTGATACTATTCGATTTACAAGCAAAACTTTAATGTTTTAAAATACAGCAAGTACATACATCACAATTAAGAAACAACCTGAGTAGAACCTAAACTCTGTTTCCACTAAAACCAGCTCTGCCAAACTATTGAGAATCCTTTTCCTGAACCCTTTTCCCGCTTCTTCAGCACAGCCCGGCACCCCGCGAAGGCGCAGCTGTGGTTTGCACGGCTCGGGGCTGGCTGAAGGCGCCGCCGGAGCTGCAGCGCACGGCTCTGGAACGCAGGTGCGAACACACCCGCTCGGGGGGTGCCGTCCCCTAGCGCCAGGTCAGCCTGGGCAACGCCCGCGGGAGGCCCGGGCCTGTGCGCCGCAGGGACAGCTCCCGCTCGCTGCGGACCGCGCAGCCGGCACCCCGAGCAACGACACCCGCCCCGGCACAGGCGCGGCGCTGGGAGGCGCGGCGGCGCAGGACGCCCGCTGCGGTTGGACAGAGAGCCCTGCACGGAAAAGGGAGCACAGAGACACCGCCCGGGGCGGGCACGGCTCTCCCGCGCATGCGCCGGAAGGGCCCATCCCCTTCCGGCCGGCACGCGACCTTCCTTGCCCGCCTGCGCCCGGCCCGCTCCCCGCACGGGCAGCCCGAGGCGCGCGCGAGACGAGACGGGACGGGGCGTGGCGTGGCGTGGCGTGGCGTGGCGTGGCCGGGCGCGACGCGGCGCACGCGCACGGCCGCTCAGCCCGCGCGCCGTCGATCCGCTCAGTGCGCACGCGCGCCCTGCCCCGCCGGCGCCCCGCCGCCCCCCCCCGCTGCGCACATGTGCTCTCACGCAGGCGCATGCGCCCTAGCGCCGAGCCCCACCGCCCCCGGTGACGTCGCGAGGCGCAGGCGCCCTCCCGCCCGGCCATTTCCCCCCCTCGACCGCCGCGCATGCGCCACAGCGGCCGTGGCGCCGGCAACGCGCGTCTCTCCGCCCTCCCCCGCGGCGGCGCCTGCGCGGTGCGCGCGCTCGGTGCGTGGCGTGCGGAGCGGTGGGGGCGGGTGGGGGCGGGGCGGGTATATATAGTGCGCGGCCGGGGCGGCGGCCTCCCCCTTGTCCCCCGGCCGCCGTCGGAGCTGTGTGCGCAGTGCGTGTGCTCCGGACAACCGGACACGCCGGCCCGGCCCCGCCGCACCATTTATTACTAAAAATATAAAAAAGCCAAAAAAAATCCAAAAATCCTAAAAAACCTTAAAAAAAAATCCTCCCTTCTTCCACCTCCCGTCAACCTTCTGCAACCGGCCGGTTTGATATAAAATAACCCGGTGAAGCGAAGCCCCCGGACCCGGCGCAGCCGAGAGGAGACACAGAGCGAGCCCGACCCCGCCGAGACCAGCAGCCGCCGCCAGCTCCGCCAGGCCCGGCACAGAGTGAGCCCGACCCCGCGCCCCCGCAGCCGCCTCCCGCAGCCGTTAAGTTTCGGATCCGCCTCCGGCGTGCCCCCCGCCCCGCGCCGCCACCGCCGGCCGCTGCCCTCACGGACCGCCGGGCCGTCGCGGCCTCCTCGCCTCGTCAGCGCCCTCCCTTTGCCCTCCCGTGCCGGGAGACGGCGGCAGGATGAACCCCAGCGCCCCCAGCTACCCCATGGCCTCCCTCTACGTGGGGGACCTGCACCCCGACGTGACGGAGGCCATGCTCTACGAGAAGTTCAGCCCCGCCGGGCCCATCCTCTCCATCCGCGTCTGCAGGGACATGATCACCCGCCGGTCCCTCGGCTACGCCTATGTCAACTTCCAGCAGCCCGCCGACGGTGAGGGGCTGGGGCCGGGCCGCGGGGGAGGGAGGGAGGGAAGAACGGGGGGTCGGCGGGCGAGGCGGCGTGAGGGGTGAGCTGGGGCGGGAGCCATGTTCCTCCCCCGCCCCCACCAGGGCTCGGCGCGGCCGCCTCCCCGGCCTCTGCCGCCGCCGCCCCGTATCCATTTTGCCCTCTCGGGGCCGGCGCCGCTGCTGCCGGGACGCGGCCGAACTTGTCTCCGCGCGGGGGGAAGTTTGCGGCGGGGCCGCCGCTGCTGACACGCGGCCTGGGGCCGCCCGCGCCTCGTGGCGGCGGAGCGGGGAGGGAGGCGCCTCCGCGCCGGGAACCGAAAGCCGAGGCGGGTCCCGGGGTCGGGCCCGGGCGCCCCCGCCGCAAGCCTGGGGCCTGGAGGAGCTGCCTCGGGTGGGCGGCCGCGGGGAGGCCGGGGGGCGGCGGTGTGCAGGCGGCTTTTCCACAGGTTGGCACGTCCGTGCGCGGCCGCAGCAGGACTCGGAGATGAAGGCTAGCTCAGAGAAAATATCATAGTCATTAGCACCTTCTAATAAGCACGCAGGAGCTGGGTGTGTGTGCGTGATTAAGGGGCCAGAAGAAGGAAGTAGGACGGACCGGGATCGCTTGGTGGTTTCACAGGCGTCCAGTCAAAGCCCAGGCTGAAGCAATACGTTAAAACACCATGGCAGAGCTGTCACGTGTAGGGACGGCATGAAATTACTTGGGTCTCCTTGCTGCACTCTTCCTGTAACAAATTGTGTTCTGATCTGTTATCTTTGCAGCCAGCTCTCTGGCATTGTGTTTCCCAAGTCGTGTTTTTGTTAAACTTGCTTGACACAAATGTGTTAATGGTTCTCTAAAGGTATGTCAGTAAAGAAACTTTCCATGTAGTCTGGTCGTGTTTGTGCTGAGTTTGGCAAACCAGCTTGCTCCCTTGGAGGGTATTTCGATAAAAGAATGAAATGGGGCCAGTTCTAAGTTTTGTGGAGTCCAATAAGAAAAAAAAAATAATTCAGCCAGCGAGACTGTACTTTATTTCAAGTACAGTTTAGTAAACAGTTTTATATTATTTTTTTTTAAGCATATGAAAGTGAGAGATTTGCATTACAAACTTTTCAAGCAATTAGATTAACTGACTTTGAAAAGATATGGCCGTTATCAGATCAGACTTTGGTGTACCAATGATATCTGTATGTAGGTAGTAAAAATTACCGTCTCATGTTTTTAATAAGGCAGATATTTCAGTTATTATCAGCTTTCTCACTTCAGAGAGCTTTTAATTTATTCAGCCATTGTTCAGAATGAGATTATTTGAATGCTTGTTTTAACATTCTTTGCTTATATTTGGTAAAGCCTATAGTACAGTTTACTCTCAAAAAGGAAAATAAGGAGTTAGCACAGTTTAGTACTGTGATGTGATAATGTCAAGGCAGAAGTTGAAGGTGATTCAAATGTTTCGTCTCCTTAGTAATAACAGAACTCTGTAAGGGCCCACTCTGTCGTGTCCATTAGTTGAGCAGCCTGTTCAGCCCTACATCTTATGACTTAGTTTGCCATTTGTCGAGCGTGGGAACAAATACAGCTTTTTAACCTGAGCAGTAGACTTGCATTCAGAGGTTGAGATGGTGTCTCTTGTGAAAGTGCTGCTACTTTAAATATTATAAGCATTTTTCAGACTTTGGGAAACACACACGTTTTATTCTGCACATAGTCCAGTTCAACTACAAGTATTTCCCATATGTATCAACTTGCATCTGTTATGTATCTGCACTTGTTTAAAATAAATGATATTGTGTAATTATACTTCTGCAACATTTTTAGAATTTTATGTTCTTGGCAAATACCTAGAAAGTATTTGCTGATTTTTTTTTTCATGGAACATTCTGTTTACTGAAGCTTTGAAATAGTAGCTCTGAGGATGAATGGTTATTCTTACAGTAATACTGGTTTCATTTTGATTCCAAACTGGCTGTATTTTCTTGGTTTAGCCTATTCTTAGCTACATCTCAGGCTGTGCTTATTAAACACCCAGTAACAACTAGCTTGTGTTCTGAAAACATCTTTGAAGGTGCGTTTGACATTACCAGCTGTCTGCAAACTGGGCATCTCAGAGCTCTTCAAAAAACTAATTAGGCCTGATTACACATTTGTGAGGTATGCACATGTTTCATAGTTGTGACTTTTCTGAATTTGAGTCATAGTCCAGCATAAAACCCAGGCACTCTTGCTTAATCACTAAACTTGGGTAATCTGAAACTGTACTTCTCCCTTCAGATTTTTTGAATTATTATGTTTCCAGAGGTTTATTTTTTAATTACTATTGCTATGTACATTTAGCACAGCTTAGAATTAAGTGTATATTCCATTTGATTTTGAAATTGTTCCTAAAGTGGACTGTCCAGTTGCTCACAACTAAAATGGGAACTGGTGACTCATTCAATAAAAGCTCCAGCAGAATCAGCAGAAGTACAGCATGGGTAGGTGTGTCCACTTGGTAACAAGTTAACTGCTGTGGGGAATTGCTTCCTGCAAACCAGTGCCCAGCCTTTTAGGGCTGAAATGTAATCAAAGTAAGCCAGTTTTACTAGTTGTGAATTTTACTGAGAGTAGCTTATATCTGGTTGCAGATGTATTCTAGTAATGTTTTAAAATCTAGTGTGGAGTGACAGTGTGGTGTTAGCTAAGCAGAAACTTTAAATTTCTTACAGTTCTACTCCATGGAACAGATGAAGAGAGCTGCTGACAGTTTCCATGCTGTCCTTGTCTTTATGGAGAAATTACATGACTCTATGAGAGGTGTTCACTAGTTGTTCAGAGCAGTGAAGTTTGTGAAGGCCTGTGTGTGGACCCCCTTGGATTCAGATGTTTGTGAAATGTGACCAGGCACACACGTTTTTGAGGAGTTTCAGGATTATTCTAGAATCAATTAGCATGAATTAGAAAAGCCTTTTTTTCTAGTAAAGGAAGTTCAGTTACTACTTCTGGAAATAATGAACTGTTTGTTGCTGGCACTTTTGCTGGTGCTGGCAGTAATAATTCTCATGACTTCCAGGGTGATACCAAAGCATTAGATGTTTCTACTGTGGCCAGTCTGATATCCACAGTTGTTGTTTTTTATATTGTTTTGGTTTTTTTTTTTCTCTTTTGTAATGTAAAGTGTTCCAGTGCTTTTTATTTCTCATTATCAGTATTTGGGTTGTCTTTTTTCTCCTGTTTAGTTTATATTAAAGTTTATGAAAGCTTTAAGTTATTTAAAAGACTGGCTTCAGGCAGTCTATTTTTCGTGGCTTCAGCTTAAATCGGTTGTTGACTTGCTACTGTCACGTGAATATGTAGATTATTTTTTTTTTGTACAAGAAAATGTTACAAGTCTGTCTTGCTAAGTTCTACAGATGTCTTTCAGATAATATAATCTTCAAACTCACTTGTAATCTGAAAATGTGGCAAGAAAGGATGTAAAACATGGTCGGTCTGCTGAACTAGAGGCTGGTTGCAAATTTTCTTTGGCCATGATCTCCAACAATATAGCTAAAGTAACAAAAACATAAAAGTTTTCACAACTTGGTTTGCCCTTGAAGGGACTTCTTGTAAGAAAAGCAATCAACTGACATGGTTACAGTTTTGAAGCTAGTACTAAACTGATTTCAGTCTTGTTAATATTGGCATTGCTCTACTATATGTAAATTGCAGTGAAGTGAATTAGTACCAGTGGATGTGACTTCAGGTATTTTTTGGGACTTTTTTCAGTGTTCTTTGAGACATACAAGAACAATAACAAAAAGGAGCTAATGTAGGGTATCATGAAGTATGTATGCCATACTTGAGAACTGTTCCTTTTTCTTGCTTAAACACCTTGTTCACTTAAAACATCACAGGCATGCCTTGTTGCTTTGAAGGGCATGAAAACTGAAGAAGTCTTGATACTTCCCTATCTAAATACACTGAGATGTTAAATTCAGGCTTTGAAAAGTTAGTTATGAAGTTCTACTGGAAAAACCGCTCCATTGGAGTAACAAAACCTGGTTTATGTCACTTTGTTTTGCTGTTTCAATGTTTGCTCCTTCATTTGTCTAGTATGGATTTCATCATCTAAGTGCTAATTTTAAATCTCTTTGTCCCTTGCCTGGAAGTCCTTCACAGATCTTTTTTGTCACTAAGGAAGGAATTGTGTGGAACAGCTGCCTGAACCAGGCTTGAACTATACCTAGCAAAAAATTTGGTCAGTTTAGGGTATTGGTGATTTAGGATTCTTATGGTAGTGTTTGCAAAAAAAAAAAAAAAAAAAAAAATAATCTACCTGATATAGGAGCAGCCAGCTGATTTTAACAAATGTTAAAACTTTTCCTTCTGTATCACTTGATACATTTTCTCCTGTCGCCAAACCATTTTTCGTAGTGGGGTCCAATCCTTTAGGTGACTTAAGGCTGTTTGTTCAGCTGACTTGTCCTCTTTCCTATCTCTTAAGTGCAGCTTTTGCTGAGAAGTTTTTGCCAGTTTTCATTTGCATAGAACAGAGGGGTTTTTATTTACATTGGAGATTTGGGTTTGGAACTTGTTGCTGTTGCTGGACTTCAAATAATAAAAATGTTATGACGAATTGTACTTTGAATGCTATTTGTGTGTTTGTTAAGATAATTTTAGCGTTTCCTACTAATTTCCATGACGTTTTTCCAGCTGAACGAGCTTTGGATACCATGAACTTTGATGTCATTAAAGGCAAACCTGTGCGCATCATGTGGTCTCAGCGCGATCCATCTCTACGCAAAAGTGGTGTAGGAAATATCTTCATCAAAAACTTGGACAAATCAATTGATAACAAAGCTTTGTATGACACATTTTCTGCTTTTGGAAACATCCTATCTTGTAAGGTTAGTAGAAAATTATTGGTTTGTTTAATGGTTTGACACAAAAAACTCCTCAATTTATGCTGGGTATTACAACAGGGTTTTTCTCTCACAGGTGGTATGTGATGAAAATGGATCCAAGGGTTATGGATTTGTACATTTTGAGACACAAGAAGCTGCAGAAAGAGCTATTGAAAAAATGAATGGTATGCTGCTTAACGACCGCAAAGTGTAAGTACATAAATATGTAGCTGGGGATCAACAGACTGAAATTCATTATACAGCAGACAGCTATTTAAAGCTTACCTAGAAAAGACAGGTTGTTCTAAAAATGTCTAATTTTAAAGTGGAGTTAGTATTTTAGTGCTAGGTATACTACGAATTTTACCACCTGCCTATTCTAAAGCCAGAATAAAGTTCAGAAAAGGCTAATAAAGGACTCGGAGGAAAAATATTGTTGTGTTACAAGCCAGTGCTGTAATGAGGATTTGGGAACTTCTTTGGTTTTCTGATTTTGCTGGTCTGAGATAAAATACAGTCCATTGGGTATTCTGAATAATACTTCCTTTATAAGAGTTGTGCGATAGGTACATTATCCATTTTTTGGATGAAACTCTAGTGTTACTCAGTCCTGAATAGCGGTCGGATTACACTGATGTTTTTATATGAATGTCTGTTAATAGGCCTATCCAGGAAATAGGAGTAGAAAATAAAACTTACAGAAACATAATGTTTTAAATAGCATCACTGTTGTATACTGTAGGAAAAAAGTTATTTGACTGCTTTGTTAGTAATACACAGGCTTGGAGGGGGCAAGAGTGCCTCACAGCTATGCCTAAGGGATTTGCTATAGTATTTGGTATAGTTGCAGTAGAATAGCTCTGTAAATACTTAAGAAAGGTTGGAAAAAGGATAACAGAAATCAGCATCAGCTTGCCATCATGGATTATTTTTACATGTAGAGGTGGCTGGATCAAGCCATAAACAAGGAGAGAACATAGATACATATTTTGGAACTTCAGTTTTCCCGCTTAGTCTGTGTTTGACTGGTGTACTATGGATATTTTTACTCAGCTTCCATCTTTATACAGTCTTTTAAAATTGGTAAAAAAAGGTCAGCATATAGTTATATATTCAGTAGTTCCCTGGCTCATAGAGTGGTGTGGCCTGCTTCTGTTCTTTCTCTGATGGTATGAATTGACCTTTGGTGTTCCCTGCCAATTTGCAATGGTATTTGACTAAAGAACAAGTTGAACTATTTATTTCTCTATGCCTACTTAAAAAAAAAGTCTTGCTTTGATATAGACTGGAAAGGTGTGTAAGGAAGTGGGGGAGGTTAGCTAAATATCCCTTGCTTAAAAACTGGATTGGCAAATAGTAACTGCTTTAAGGCTGCCAAGTTTTTAATATGGCCAAGGGATTATGCTGATATCTAGAATTTCTGTTTAGCCACTACTAGTACTCTTTCCCATTGTCCAGCTCCTGTTGGCAAAGTCTGTTTTATAAGAGTGAACGATCTCGCCAACAGCTGGAAAAGCATTTTTACGCTAGTAATTCTGATAAGTACACGGATGTGGCAAAGGATGGTGACATTGTTTTTCTGATAGAGTTTTGTTGTAAATATTTTATCTAGAGAATTTCATGCCTATAGTTCATGAAACTTTTCAAGAATAAAGTATGATGCCAGACGATTAAAGTAAATTTTTAAACCTTGACAGACTTGCTTTAATCTACATTATTCTGTTCTCCTGCAACTAGATTTGTTGGAAGGTTTAAATCCCGCAAGGAACGTGAGGCAGAGCTTGGAGCCAGAGCAAAGGAATTCACCAATGTTTACATCAAGAATTTTGGAGAAGACATGGATGATGAGAGACTTAAGGAACTCTTTGGCAAGTTTGGTAATGTCTTAAAGTTTAAGTTTATTTAGACATGACTGAGCTTCAGCTTATGTCTCATATCTTATCTGTACAGTGCCTTGTAATAGAAGGAATCAGCTGGCTGGCTGATGTCGATTTTAAAAAGTACTGAAAAGTTGGTACTTCTAATTTCAGATTCAAAGTGCAGTAACATCCACTGCAGAATTTAAAATAGGTAGAATAACACATACAATAATGTCATCAGAATTGTTTCTGGTAATCTGAAAATAATGTGTCTAAATAGTCTTTTTAATAGGTTTTTAAAAATTTTTTTAAGCTGCAAATTAGAAGTGTGTTCTGTTTTAGTACAGATAGATGCTATTCACTACAGGGTACATGACAAGTGAGTTTGCTATTGCTTTCATTGACCTGCAGACTTAGTATCTCTGTTTTCATTACTCAGTTGCATTGCAGTGGTTCACCTTAAGTGAAATTATAAGGAGCTTTTCCTTTGGCAAGCTATTTGGTTCTGTCTTGATCCTCAGTTATGCACGAGGAAAAATTACGGCAGGCATGTGATCATGATCTAGAAATATATATGATGTGTCACCATCAAAACAGGAAATGGCGAACTGCTCCTTCGTTAAAGATTTTTATACTGATTTATAGGACACATGTATTTTATTTTCAGCCATGTGTGGGTTAATTTTGGTTTGGATTTTGTGTTTTATTTCCTCTATGCTTTTGCTGTTCTCCAGTGGATATCTTGTAAAGCAAGACAAAGCCTTGTATGTGGGATATTCTATAGTGGCCCTAGGCAGCATTTACAGGGAATTCCTTTCCACTACTTAAAGTACCTGTAGTTAAAATAGTAGTGAATTTAGCTGCCTTATCTGTCTAAATTGAGTCTGTGAACTGCTATTTTTCGAAGGTTTGCAGTTGCTAAACTGAGATGGCCTTTCACCGGGATAAACAGTGAAGTACACACCTAATGGAAAGGCCTCTGCTCTGGCTTTCAATACTTGTTTCAAAGGATGGAAGCACTAATGCTTTTTGAATGTTGTAATTTTTTATGTGGAAAACAATTTCATTCCCTTTGAAGTGACATTCCCACCCCATTTTACTTGATATTACAGTAGGAAAGAAACTCAGCATGGCTGACATCAGCCATAATGGCTGAAGTTCAGCGTCAGGGCAAATGAGCAGTTTTACATTAATGGGTAATGTTTACTGGATATTATTATTGGTGCAAGAATGCTTTGTGATACAAGCAAAACAAGCTAAATATTAATACTTCTAAACAGGATGTTCAAAACATGAAGAGAATACACTCTGTGTACAAAGCATAAGTATTTAATTATCTTTTTAGGCCCTGCCCTGAGTGTGAAAGTTATGACCGATGAGAGTGGAAAATCCAAAGGCTTTGGCTTCGTTAGTTTTGAAAGACATGAAGATGCCCAAAAAGTAAGCTTTTGGACTTCATTTTAGGAATTCTATGCCTGAGATCTAAATAATATGCTTCATTGAGTGATTTGAAATCTTGTAAATTTGACAAGGGTTTTTAGTTGTTGAAGGACACTGCAAGAAACAGGTGTCTGCTCCCTAAATTACTTAGCATAGTTTCTGTCATTTAGAGTGCTTTCTTCTGAGTAAATGTCGGTGGATTTGAGGAGCGTATTAAGTAAAGATACTCTGAGACATTTGGAATTAATGTAGAAATGGGCAATCTTTAGTAATTTAATAACCTGTTGTAGCTGGGCTTCAAGGTGTCAGTGAGATTTGGACTCTGTCATGCTGTGCAACATACAAGCGTAGTAAATTATTACATCTCAGCAAAACCCAGATGAATCATTGGATGCAGTTTGGTTGCACAAAACATTTGTGCAAGGCAGAAAGGATTGTGTTTTCAGACTTCAGCACTGCAAAGTCAGCAAGAAAGCTATTAGTTTTGTGGAGCATGTTTGGCACAGCTGTAAGAAAACAATCAGAGCCCTGTGATATTGCTTTTACTCTGAAGAGTAACTTTGGAAGAGGGACCCTCTTAATGTGTGTATGTGTCAGTAATGTACTGGTATGCTGTAGAACTTCATTCTTTGTCAGCTGGTTGCTTTGATGTGTCAGTTGACTGTGGCAGTGGGGACATAGCATCAAGAGAGAAACTCAGCACAGGACAAATGAGGGCAACAAAGTTTTCTTTTCAAAAGGCATTTTGGTGATTTGTCAGTACTGAAAGTGTACAAGCAAGAGATTAGAACAAATCCTGTCTGCCTTACATCTACATTGTTCAGGCTTGCATACATTCATCAATGAATTGTTTCTCTTAGAGTAGCCAGAATCACATGTTTGGTGTTTTCAAGAACGTTCTAATATCTCAGTAAATACATGTTTATTTGCTTTGATCATGAAGGTATACAATGAACTGGTGACTTCTGGTTTTAAATTAATTGAATAAATCTACCGGAGTTTTCACATCTTAATAGTTGTAATTCAAAACAGCATAAAGAAGAAAAGTTTGTATTTTCATGCTCTTTAGGTTTGTCTTTAATGAGAGATGAAAAATTGGGGAAAAAAAAACCCCACATATATGCCAGCTGTAACTTAACATACAGTATAAGAAAATCTGGTAGATACTACAGTTTCAGATGTTACTTTTAAAAAGAGAAGTCAGGTTGTGTGAATTACAGCTTTTCAACCCAGTTTGGGTTCTTTTCTCTGCCTTTAGCAAGATCATGCTGGAGAAATAGTTCTTCAGTATGTGCTTTGATTTGTTTGGTTTTGTTTCCACAATTTCATATAAGAAAGGTTTTTTGCATACCTGTGACTTTAACTGGGCAGAAGCACGTTCAGAAAACAATTTCCATTTTACTTTAAGCAGGGGGTCTTGGGTTATTTTGTTTCAGCTAGTGATCGTTTAGATGGATTTGCTCTTTTTTTTCTGGAATCCTTATGTAACTTTTTATATTTGAATTACATTTTTCTTTTGTATACCTGACAAGCCTTGGAATGCAAAGCACTGCTAACCTTTTGTTTATTCATGAAGGCTGTAGATGAGATGAATGGGAAAGAGCTCAACGGAAAACAAATCTATGTTGGCCGGGCCCAGAAAAAGGTGGAAAGACAGACGGAGCTGAAGCGCAAGTTTGAACAAATGAAGCAGGACAGGATCACCAGATACCAGGTTCAGTTTTAATTCAAGAGGACTAACTTCATTCTATTATATTTTTAGACTTACACAGACCATTTACTTTCAAAAATAATTTGCCTTTTTTTTTTTTTTTTTAGGGTGTAAACCTTTACGTGAAAAATCTCGACGATGGGATTGATGATGAGCGTCTTCGAAAAGAATTCTCCCCATTTGGTACAATCACTAGTGCCAAGGTAAAGTTTACAGCTTGTGCTTATCCTTTCTGTGAGAATGAACCATGATCCTTCACCAAAGAGCCATTTATTTCATTGACTAACAAATGTGACCCAGTTGCTTGTCACTGCTCTGTACACATCTGCTTTCTGGATTATTGTACAACTCAGGTGAAACACATATGATCATCCTTTCTTGAAATAAACTGAGTACTGTTAGTAATGTGAGACAAATGACATCTTTTCAGTGTGATAATGTGCTCATTATTACTTAACTGAGATTTGCATTTGTATTCAGTAAATAGCTATTAATTAAGTAATTCTATTTCTTTTTGTGAATCAATTCAGTCAAACAAACCTGTGGGCTCACTTCCAGTAAGCTGAAAAAAGAAACTCGTGCCAGTTGAGTAGATACAACATCCTCTTGTTTTAAAACTCAATTTTGTACTGACAGGTCATGATGGAAGGTGGCCGCAGCAAAGGATTTGGGTTTGTCTGCTTTTCATCACCCGAAGAAGCCACCAAAGCTGTCACAGAAATGAATGGTAGAATTGTGGCTACTAAACCGCTATATGTAGCTCTAGCCCAGCGTAAAGAAGAGCGCCAGGCTCATCTCACCAACCAGTATATGCAGAGAATGGCAAGTGTAAGAGCAGTACCAAATCCTGTCATCAACCCATACCAGCCAGCACCTCCTTCAGGTTACTTCATGGCAGCTATCCCACAGGTATGCATAGAGATGAGCAACTCAATGTTTTGTACCATGTGTAAAATCTGTTTGATTTAACAGTAAATATAACTATTACCGTGTGTCCATAATTTCAGCATTCTAATTTCATAGCAGAAAGGTGATGGACTGTTCAGAATGCTGTTCAAAGATAACAAAGTTTCACAATGTTTTTATATTTGGCAGACTCAGAACCGTGCTGCATACTACCCTACTAATCAACTCGCTCAACTTGCTAGACCTAGTCCTCGCTGGACTGCTCAGGGTGCCAGACCTCATCGTAAGTCGCTTCTTTACATTTTTGTAGTGATCGCGGTAAACTCCATAGCATTTAGCTTTGCACTTTTGAATAGATTTTCAGGGCATTACAGTATCAGTCTTCTCTTTGTCGTGTTAGTGGTATTACCACCACTCAGTGTTTCAGCATGTAACTTGATATGTTTTCTCTAAAACATAGCATTCCAGAACATGCCTGGTGCTATCCGCCCAGCAGCACCCAGACCACCATTTAGTACCATGAGACCAGCTTCTTCCCAGGTTCCACGAGTCATGTCAACACAGCGTGTTGGTACGTTCACTTATGCAAACTTTATGCTAGTGTCACCTTCTAGTAGCTACTGTAAATATTGTCCCAGCAAAGACTCCTGCTGTGATCCCATTTCTTTAGCATGAAGCATTTCTTCTTTTAGTGTGCATTTTAATAATACTGTATAACAGCTTCTGCCATTTCTAAACATTGTTGTGGCAATTGTAATAATAGGTTGCGTGTGGAAATACTGGCATGAGAAGATTTCAGCTCTTATTATTTTGTCAAAGAATACTCTGAACCAGTGTCATGTGTGCAGAATCTGCACATCACTGAGTGAACTGGAATTGATTGTAATGGAGTCTTAATTGTCTCAGAATGTATTAGGTGGTAGTACTTTTTAGCTATTGTACTTCATGAAAGTGTCTTTTTTTTATGATAACTATGGACATAATGTGATCAGGAAATCAAGTGTCCTTGGAGATTAGAATGGAATTAAAATAATACTCAACCAAAGTGAATGTTTTCTTACAGATCTTTTTTCAATAGCATGTAAGAAAAGCAATTAATTAGTGAAGTGACTGGAAAGTAACATCCAGGACATTTTGAGCTTTCAGCCTTCAGATAAGACCAGTGATGTGACAGTTGACAAAACTACTGAGATGAATCTATAATATAATACCTAAATTGATTATTCCATTTGGGCGTGTTTGGGGTTTTTTTTTGTAACTCGTACAGTGTAAGCTAGATTAAAAAAGGAATTATTCATATATGGCATTACGTTTTGGTTTTTTGTTTTTTTTTCAGCTAATACATCAACACAAACAATGGGTCCACGTCCTGCAGCAGCAGCTACTGCAGCTACTCCATCTGTACGCACAGTACCACAGTACAAATATGCTGCAGGTGTTCGTAATCCTCAGCAGCATCTTAATACACAGCCGCAGGTTGCTATGCAGCAGGTATGTAATTTAAGGAATTGATCCATACTTCTGCTGGGTTTGTTTTGTTGGTTTTTTGCAGAGCAAGGAGGGGGACACTTATGATTAATAGTTGTCTTTGCTATCCTAGAATTCAGGCTCTGCATTGTGGCAGCAGAGTTATAGTCTTGGGATTTTAAGTATGTTTTAAGTTCACCTGGGACAGTTTGTAATCCTGTGTTAGTAACTTCATGTTTTCCAGTTGCTCAGTAGTCAGAATTCTCCTTGTGTTTGCTCCACAATGGAGCAATTGATACTGATCTCCAGCATCACACAGCAATAACCAGCAGTATTTGATTGAATTGACTTAGTTGTAATTTCTTCCATGTCTCTGACAGCGTAGGCATTATTTGTGCTGGGTTGTGGAACATTGGATATTTGAAGCTGCACCTAATTATGAACTGGAATTTGATTTTTAAACAGTGTTTAATTAATTTGCAGCCTGCTGTCCATGTGCAAGGTCAGGAACCCTTGACTGCTTCCATGTTGGCTTCTGCCCCTCCACAAGAACAAAAGCAGATGTTAGGTATGTACATGATACCTTTCTCTATGCCACACAGCAGAAGGGGACAGTCCAAGTACTCTTTTATCAGTCTTGAAATGTGGAATAAATGGCTTTAGCAGTAGAACAAGGTGGTTTTTTTCCCTTAAATCTGGACTGTATTTGTCAGATTTGATTTGTCACTGATAATTTTTTATCTCTGCAGGTGAACGTCTATTTCCACTCATTCAAAGCATGCACCCTACTCTGGCGGGCAAGATCACTGGGATGTTGTTGGAGATTGACAACTCTGAACTCCTCCACATGCTCGAGTCTCCTGAGTCTCTTCGTTCGAAGGTAGGCAGGTTTCTGCCTTACACGAGCTTTATCATCCATGAACTCTACACTGATTTAACAGGCATTTGTGCTGGGGCAGTGTAGTAGCAGTAATGCAGCACTGACCCAGGGCAAGAAGTGAGAATATCCTCTTTCAGAGGGTGACAGTGACTTACAGTAGCATGAACTGGAACTCTAATGTTGTCCTTTTCTTTTTAACAATGCAGACATTGTTTGTATGTGTAATTTAAACTGTTTCATTAACTAAAATATACCCAAATCACCAAGCTTCCTTTTATTAATTTTTCTTTTTTACTTAACAGGTTGATGAAGCTGTAGCCGTACTACAAGCCCACCAAGCTAAAGAGGCTGCTCAAAAGGCAGTTAATAACCCCACTGGGGTTCCAAGCGTTTAATAAGTAAGTTTTCTGAGCACTACAGTTTTGCAGTTGACTGGGGCAATAGTCCTTGGTCCATGGCCTTACAAGCAGCCTATTTCCAGGCTCTGTGTCATTTGCAGCCACAGAAAGCAGCAGCTATGGTCACAGTTGTAAACAAATTTTTGCTCAAGCCTGTTGTCTGGTTCTGTAGCTCTTGGTTAGCAAATGCTACTGACATTTTGTCTAGCATATTTAGCTGGAATCAAAGCATTGTTTTTAACAGCACATAGAGCTGAAATTATTTCTAGGCCTGCATGCAAAAATGTGCCGTTCTGTCAAATGCTGCTGTTCATACTGTTGTTGAAGAGGAACTTGTGGAATTGAAGTAAGCTTAAAGTGACGCTCCAACCTTGATTTTCCTTAGAAATTAAATAGCTTATTTAAACTATAATTTGTATATACTTGCTGAAATCTGAAATTGTACAGTAAGTGAAAACTAAACTACATATTATCTTTTTGGTGAATTTAATGTCAATTAAAATACTGATTTTTCTTTATTGCCTTCTGTGAGGTTAGTATCTTAATTTTGCATGACAGGAAGATGCAAAAGGTGGTATCTTTACAGTTCTGAAAGGGGAAAATGTGGAGTTGAGGATGATGTAGGAGCCTATTCCATCCAGTTAGGTTTTGCCTGTCTATGAACTTCCCACATTTGTAGCCATCAGTTGAAGATGCTTATGTTAACATTTGAACACTTAATTTTTTTTTTTCCTTGATCTTTTCATTTTAGCAACTTACCTTTTGGATGTGGAATTTGAGTCATGTTTTTTCCACACTTGTTTCTTTTTCCTTTTTTTGCTGGTGATGCTTTCACATGGGAGATAAACAAGTGCTGAATAAATTGTCTGTCTGAAACCAAGATGCTCAAACTTTGAGACCATTACTCCATATGCTCCATGATGTTTTAGTAACTGGAAACTGAAAATACTGCTAATGCCAGTTATTTGATAACGTGGCACCAAGAGTAGAGGTGACTTGCAGTCTGTTCAGTTACAGTAACAAATTATCTGGTGTAGCCAGTGTCCAAGGCCATGCTGTGCAGGGTACTGTTTAGTTGTCTTATCAGGTATCACTTGGGATACTTTACTTGCCTGTCTTTTAAAAAGTGCGGGGGGGGGCACACCTCCGATACACACTGCTGGTAAAGAACTTTAGTATGAATGATACTGTGAAAGCCAAAAGTACTGTCACGCTTACTGTTGCAGAAAGCATGTCAGAAAACATAAGGTGCTGCTTTAATTTTAAAACCTAACACCACTGTTTTTGTTTGCAGAAAGATCCGGGACTACAATCTAGAACTTCGCTTCACCGAAGAAAAAAAAATCTAAACATGGAAAAATTATTAAATATTGAGAAAAACATTGCAAAATATAAAATAAATAAAAAAAGGAAAGGAAACTTTGACGCTTATGTACAGAGCAACGCCGGGGCTAGCATAACGAATGCTAGTCCTAGATTACTTATTGATTTAAAATTTAAAAAAAATAGTAAAATAAAAAAAATACAAATTAATGTTTTATAAACCCGGGGGAAAAGAATTTTCAGCACAGTACAAAAATTTAAAGCATTCCTTTCTTTAATTTTGTAATTCTTTACTGTGGAAAAGCTCAGAATATCACCACTGTTTTAGTTGACAGTGAGAATTGATAGCTGAGCAAAGAAACATAATTTGGATTATACAATTCTTGGTTTAATAAAAATTCCTTAAACACTGACTGACTTGTGATGGTTTCTTTTGTACGGTGTGCTTCTCATAAGGTGGTCACTCAGAATGCCAGGTTAGAATCCCACTCTGTAGTATGTTTCAGCAGCTTGTAGAGAAGATTAGCCTACATTTAGCCACCTGTTACTGATAATATAAACTTGGGTATTAAAACAAATGTAAAGAGCAGCTAGGTCCATATCTGGGTTTTAAATCCTTAATAGCATGATGTCTGAGCTCTGCTCATTGTCTAGTTAGAAACAGACCTTTAAATACCTTCCTTTGAGATGACCAGTTAGAAATGTTGTTATAAAAGGCCTGTGTTGGAGTTGCGTAACGTACCAACACGTGGTCCCATTGGAGCACCTCCACATGCTGTTCCTCACAGGTTTTGGTGGAAGAAAGAATCTCTGCGTAGGTCTCCAGCTGTTGTCTTCAGATGGTGAATCAACCCTGAGGTGGAGACAGAGTAGACTGGATATAGGAGAATGAGCAAGGTTTGGCTGGCATAGTGTTGCAAAATTCCATTGTTGTGAACATACACAAGGCATTCCTAGGACAAAATGGGTGAGGCTTCAGGTGGTAATGCATTAAAAAATGAATGCATAGTAACCAAAAGATCACACTTCTTACACAGTAAAAATCCTTCTGGGGACAGGACTGCTGAACCCTCTGAGTTGGATATTCCTAACGCTGTATTCCCTCAGCTGAATGGCTACTGTTGGGTTTTTTTGTTGTTGTTTCATTCTGTTAGTAAGAGACCAATTGGTTATTGGTTTAATTTTAGCTTTGCCACATTTGGGGGCTTTTGATGCACTGAACAAATCCTTGTCAGAGGCAACTTTAAAAGTCTCGACTGGCTCTTTGGCAACTGAATTATTACTACTGAAGAAGAATACAGTCAGGGTGCTTTAAATCAGCAGATTTAAAAACAGAAAGTGACCTGAAATTGAGTGCTGTTCCTTAATATACACTACAAAGATCTTTTCTGTAACTTCCAGTTATAAGGTCACAGAGCTCTGCATACAGTGAGCTTATGCAAAAATTGGTGGTTTGTTTTTTCGGTTGGGTTTTGGTTTGGTTTTTTTCCTTTTTTTTTTTTTTCAAATATGTGAATGGTCAATGTTTCTAGCAGTTTTTCTAGCTCCAGGAATCTGCTTCTTCCTACAAAAGGCAACCTTCCTGGTTCATCCTTTTATTTGACTGTCACTTAAAAAATATAATTGAAAGGGAGGGGGTGCTTTTTTAAAATAAATTGCTGATTGATCTAAATGTGATCTATTGTACAACACCACAGAAACAATCTTGTCTCACCCAGGGCTGATAGGGCCTTCAGGTCAGCCTGTGCATTAGTCACTGAAAAGAACATCCAAGCAAATGACTAATGGCAGCAAAAGTGAGAAGAAACAACACTAGCACATGAGCTGTTTAATTTGCTACGGGACCTTACTGAGGCTGAGAGTTTTGTAGGACTAAAACTGTTAAATGCATAATGTAGAGTGAGTAACAAGACCTGCTGTTGTAAAACAAACTTTCACTGTGTAAATTGATTGAAGTTGTACATCTCCAGATAGGTTATCCCACAGTTGCTGCCCTGCCTTTTTTCTTCCCCTTTAAGGGAGTACCTTCTGCAGACTTGCAGAGCATGAGAGGCATTTTCTACCCAGTTTAGCTCATAATTGGCTCTGTAAGCTGCTTAATCAAAATTGCTAATGCTGGGGGACAAAGGAAGCGGTGGAGATGGCATGTACTCCTTTCCCAGAGAAAGAGAACAACCTGGTGGGCTGGAACTGGGGAAAGGAAAAGAGATCTGTTAGTCATGGAGGAAAGCATCACCCTTGGCCACTGCAATCCATTGGGCTCCAGTTGCTTTATTTAGATGATATGGTTTCTACAGAAGGGGTTAGTGAGTTCTTTCTGGAAAGCTCTCTGAAATCCGTATTGTTTGCAGGGAATGCCAGTGTTCTCTGGACCTTTTGTCTTGGTTCTAAAGCCCTTCAGCATGCTTTCTGAAGTCCCCCAAAAGGCACTGCAAGAGTGCCCTCATTTTTCCGCTTGTATTACGGACCAGATTTTTTCCATTAAGTGAATTTGAGGAATAAGCCTAGCACAGAGAGGTGAAATTAGTCTGGCATAAATGAATCCTATTTAAAATTGCTCACTTCACTATAAAAGCATTAGGCTAAGCTTGTACAATCCTTACTTTCAGTCCTGTCCTGACTGAGGCAGACTGGGTTAGCATTTAATTTGCAGTCTTGCTGAAGTGTACTATTACAATTAAGAATTCTCGAAATTGGATGGTAAATCCTACAAAGGAAGCAGTTCAGATGAGATACGTTACATGATAAGAGATTGAATGTACAACCTTAATTTTATGTCTTGTCAACTATAAAGCCACTAAAGCTTTGAAGACAGTTTTAAAGACCTAAAAATATTTAGCACCATAATAAAAATGTCCAAGAACTGGATGATTTGAAGGTTTAATGGAAGGTCTAAAGGATGATATGAAGACCTAAGTATTTGTAGGAGTTTCAGGGTCCTAGCAGGAAAGTAAGAGCCCACCTCACTTGGGCTTGTTTCCCCCGATAAGAGGTAATGTGTGAGTCTGCTGGAGTTAAACTAAACTGATCTTTATATTTTGTAAGAATATGTAACTTATTTAACCTCTTACACATGGGGAAACTGACAAAGGAGGAAAAGAAGGGTTCATACAGCTTTGCACAAGGCCTTTGTGAGTGTATCAAGCACTAGTATCTGTACCAGCCTGAAATACCAGGTAGTTTTTGTGATGGAAGGAAGCAGTGAGGCAATTCTGCTGAGGCAATCATGATGGCTTAAGAAAACAAAACTCTGGGTTGGTTGGGTTTATTTCTTCCCGTTCTGATCACACGGTAATTCCCCACTGTCGACCGCAGACATCTATTTAATCTATGTGTATTTTTTTTCTTTTTATTTCAGAGACAGTGAACAATGTGTTTGTCAGTGCTTCTATCAATGTATCTTGAGTACTGCTGTAGAACAATGCACCACACAGGAAAATCACATTATTCAGTAGAGGTAGTGCATCGTCCCCTTGGGTTAATAAGCAGCCTGACTGGCAGTCACTTCCCTTTGCTTCATGTTCCCTCCAGCATGTGTCAGAGGCTTACGCTGATCCCCTGCCGCCCTGCAGCCACCCAGTGCTAAGCTGATTTAGCTGGATCCCTTGGTATTTCGTTCCTTCAGTCCTTGCCTGTCTGCCGTTCTAACCAGAGCAAACGCTTCAGAGTTTAGCAGCAGCCAAAGGCCTGCTCCTGGAATGAATGGTGACTTGAATGAATGGTACTATATTCGCCATCTGCTTTCCCAAGCAGAATGTGGCTTTATGGATGACTAAGTTGAAGGTTTGGTGCAGAGGAAATCTTGATTGCAGGCATTCTTGCTGCTCTGCAAAAGTCTGGGAAATCCGGATTTCACTGGGAGAGGAGGGGGCAAGGTGATGGAAATCAGGATGTTCCTGAGTCAAGCAATGTCATTCCAGTTGCTAGTTTACACTAATTAGATGTCTACCCTTGAAAAAATTCTATCTTCAGTCTTTTCACCTAAATGCATTTCCTTCTTGGGATTAGTGATTGCTATTAGTGTTAGTGATTGCTATGGGCAACAGGATGTTGAAAGACAGTCACTTACCATTTTGGATTAGGATTCTCAGCAAAAAGGTTTTCTGAATTCTGCATCTAATAGACCTATTTCTGCTTGGAATACCTGGGCTGGGGCGGGGGGAGGGTGGGCTTGGGAACACTCCCAAAAAACAACCAGGGTTTGTTTTTATTCTCAATAGGTCCAGGAGTTGCGGTCCAAACTGACATGCTAGAGAGACACAGTCTTGCCCTCAAGACCACAATTCCCTAGGCTTTCACAATTCCGTGTTTCTGACCATCCTACTTGGGATTAAGTAGAAAGCTCCATTTCTACAACTGACCCTTCCATTGGAGTTACTCCCCAAACACGAGCAACATTTTCACTCCCTGCTGGAGTAGTTTAAACTACTAGTGAACTCTTCATAGCTTCCCGTGTATGTGATCTGAGGTAATTTGAGGTTAGAAATGCCTCCTGAGTAAAGCCAGCACAGGCTTGGATTTGCTGGAATCAGAGGCTACTCTCAAAAAAGCCTCAATTCTTCTCTCAGATGACTTTTTATGATGTAAGTGGGCACTTTGAACTAAACTGTCCTGTCTCCCTTGCCTCCTTCCCATTTTCCCTTTGATCAACTAGTCTTCTCCTTACAAAGAGAAACACCACATCCTGTGTCCCATTACATCAATTAGCTGCCTTATCAACATCATGACAAGTGATATCAAGAGCCCCACACCAGCTGTGTGACACAAAGCCACAGGAACACTACAAGGTCTGGCTGGGAAATGCTGCAGGTCATCTCTGATGGAGTTTCAAAGGCAGCATGCTGACCTAAAGCAGATCCACTGCTAGCCAAGGGGGAGAGTCTAGGCTCTCCCTGTTCACATGTGAAGGCTTGAAAACTTGTACACCCTCCTCCTGCCAGCTGACATTTGCATTTGGGATCTTGTCTCTTCTGAGCCACAAGTCAGCATGCCATTCACTGCCTGCCTTCTTCACAGGTTTTTCCTCAATTGACAAGTCAGGAGGAGCACACACACAGACCCACAAAAACGCCAAGATATGATTCCTCAGCAAGGCAGGCAGAGATTTCAGCACACCGGCAGCCTAAATGCTGTTCCTTATGCACCTGTGGGTCCATGTGGTATGACTGCAGCTGCAAAGCTTTCAGTCCTGCTTGCCTTCTGTAGCAGGTGGTCGATAATGATGGATAGTAGCTGCATCCAAGTGAAAATGCAGCTGGTAGGGTTATAAATCCTTAGGTTGTGGCATTTGAAGCAAATACAAATTTGAAACAAATGTTTTCAGCTACACCAAGACCACAAGGTGCCCATGTAGTTGGTGCTCTGTTTGAAGGACTTGGGTAACAAGAATAAAGGAAGAATATTTTTTAAAAATAATTTGAAAATTAGATTTCTCACTTGTATTTGGTTTGAATGTAATCATTGAGGAAAAAAAAGGAAAATGACAAGCTGGGCCAACGGAATGGGATTGTTGCACATCAAGTACTAAGAGCAGTGTATCCATGTCGAATAGTTTCCTACTTCTTATGTAGCCTGCTGAAGAAACATCCCCAATCAAGTCATGTTCCAGCTGGCTATAGCTGTCCCGAGGCACTTTTTTATAGCTCTGAACATGCTTTAAAATGTTCCATGTGATATCTGAGCACTCAAAAAACAAAAATGACGCCCTGGGCAGGCTAACTGGTTTTGTCACATTGCAGTAACTGGGACCTTGGGTTACATGTGGTCCAGGTTAAACTTCAGTTCAGCAGATGACATAAAACAGAGATTACAGTTCAAAAACTG
Source organism: Columba livia (assembly GCF_036013475.1). Classification (NCBI taxonomy): domain Eukaryota; kingdom Metazoa; phylum Chordata; class Aves; order Columbiformes; family Columbidae; genus Columba; species Columba livia. The sequence continues at coordinate 140,268,353 of NC_088603.1, read as the reverse complement.
GGCCCGAACATATCGCATTGTCACAAGTGGAAGCTTGCTTAATCCCATTTGTTGCCACTCTTAGAGATATTTGCCACCAAACATATGTCTTTTTACCTTCCTGCAGTTTTCCAGAAGGGAACCAGGTTCAGGAAGATGGGAAAAGACCACCAACCTAGAATGACAGCAGAAGCAGAAAATTCCCACCCATGTCCTGGGGCACAGATCTTTCCCCTGTCTGCCTATACCTCACATTTTTCCACCCAACTAGTCCTGCAGGTGCTTTGTCTCCCAGGTTACAAGTGGAGATGTGGATTTACAAAGTGACTTGGTGTGCTGGTTTGACTGAAAACCAGTTAATTTTCCTTCATGCAGTTAGAAACCTTTTGTAGCTAGCATGGTCAATGTTTGGATTTGGTTTGAGAACCAGAAGATAACATGCCCAGACAGAGTTAAAGTTATCTGGGAGCCAAGGACATTCTGAGTGCTCTGCCCACAGGTGTGAGGCAGCGAGGAAGGGAGGCACGGATGGGGCAGACCTTGACTGACACCCAGACTGAGCAATGGGAGTATTCCATCCTATTAGCATCATGCTTCATATTTAAGGAGAGTCAGGATCTTCTGGCTAGTCTTGGAGCAGCTCGGAGCCAGGATGAAGAACTGTTTGGGAGAGTTCTGTTTAGGAGTTTCTTTATTTCGGCCTTTTACCATCCTGCTGTTTTGCAGAGACCTCTGGGCCTTTCTGCCTTTTTCTCTCTTCTTTCTCTGGAATCGGCTGTTGGGACCATGTGCTGCTTCCTGGGTCTGGCTGCTCAGTGCCGACAGAGTTCATGAGGAATTGCATTGAGTATCTTTTATTGTATATTCTATTTCAATTTTATGTGTATTAGCTGTAGTAGTACTATACTAGTGTAATTTTTTTTACTTTATTAAACTGTGTTTATCTCAATCCACAAGCTTCTCCCATTTCAATTCTCTCCCCTATTCAGAGATGGGGGAAGGAGCAAGCAAGCAGCTATTGTGGTTATATTGCCAGTTTGGGTTAAACTGGCATCCCACGATGCTCGGGATGCAAACAAGGATGAACAGAGGGGCCTTGCTCAGGAGGGGAAGGAAAGTTCTTCCAGAAGTCCCCAGGGTGCAGGTGTCTCTTCTCCCAGGTACAACAGGGCAGCCGTGACACCTGGAGCTACAAAGTTGGCTCTGTAGGGGCAGTTGCGTGGGTGCTCCAGAAGTTGTCAGACTGGTTATGTTTGGCTGCACAGATGAAGAAGAAAAATAAGTCATCAGACCTGTTACACAATGTTACTTCACTTACTGTTCTCCATTTTCTTCAGCATGCCCACAGTTAATTCTGTTTCTTGAAAAATACATACAAACCTTGTTCTACTGGGAAGGGGTTTTCCCCAAGTCAGTTGGTGTCTCATGGCCTTCCTGGAGCTGTTTTCTTCCTCTGACGAAGGGCTTTTTGGTGAGGCCAGAGTATGGTGCTTATGTCAGGCCCCGGGTTGCAGGAGAAGTGTTTCAGCCACGTTATTTCCTTGTTGATGGACTCACGTCATGTCTCCAGCATCGCCACCTGTGTCCGGATACCAGGACTCCTGCCGCGATCACAGTGGGCCCAGCTCGCACAGCGCCGTTCTCCAAGTGTACGAGAAATGTGCTAAAGGAGGCTATGAAATACAGCAAGCTTAACTCATCTTTACTGCTTGGTGATTAGTGATAAAGTCCCAGGCCAGAGGTGGACCTGCATTTTAACCATATTTGACTACCAGTGAGGCACTGAGTGAAAAATGGACTTTGTTTTCTTATAAACCTGCTGTGCCCCTTTCACCTGATGGCCCCAAGTTCTTGTTCCTTGCATAATAGTGAATTATCATCACTTCATAGTGAGTTATCATTCGTAGCCCCCTTCCCCGTGCTATTTGCGCCTTTCTCCCTGCTCAGCAGCGCCTCTGCGGTGTCCCGGGTCATCCTGCTGCCCGCCCAGCCGGCCCGCTTGCCCCTGCGGGCACCGTTTGCTGCTTAGTGACCATCATTTCACCCGCTGGCCCCCTTTGGGGAGCGATTTCAAACACAAGCCGCCGCGGCTGCGCCTGGGGGACCGTCCCGCCTCAGCGCCCCCTGGCGCCGCGCCCGCTGCCAGCTGCGCGGCTTCCCGCCCTCAACGCCCCCGCCGCCCTGAGGGGACGGCCCGGCCCGGCCCGGCCCGGCGTGGCGCGGTCCCGCCATGAAGCTGCACTTCAGCATCACCGCCGCCCAGGAGCTGCAGGAGAGGCGCGGGGCTGGGAGCGGGCGGGGGGCTGCCGGCGGTGTGCTGGCGGCCGTACTCCGTGTTTCTGGAGGGCTCCTGCTCGGCACGGCGCGGCACTGCCAGCTCCGCCGCTGGGACGCGCAGGTGAGCACCCCCAAAAGCCTCGGTTGGGGCAGCCTGCCGGGGTGCGCCGGCCCCTGCGAGAGCGGTGGAGCAGGAGGGGCTGTTCCGGCCATCACAGGCCCCGTGTGGGATGGGGACAGCGAGTTGTTTCTGCCCCAATGTGCGCTGTTAAAACCAACCTTGGTGCAGCACCGCCGGGGAGGCACCGGTCCCTGCCCGTGCCCTCGCACCCTGTGCTGTCAGAGGGGCTGAGCTGCTGCTCGCTGGGGGAAATCCAGCAGCAACTGAGAGGAAAAAAAACAATAGTAAAGATGATGATAAAAAAGCCAAGAGGTGTGGTAGAAAGGTGTGGTGAACTGGCTTGGTGGGAAAGTGCAGCCCACAGCTGTGGGCTCCAAGTGCATTTTCCTTGGCCTCAGGGAGAGAGGTGCAGCTGCTTTATTGGGGCCTTTAGTCCTAGGAACAAATCTAGAAAGTGGGTGGAGGTCAGTCTGGGCAAGTTGCACAGTCAGTTGCAGGGTTTTTTTGGACAAGTCAGGGGTTAACTGAGTGCTGGATCCTTTGGCTTGAATTGCTAAGTCATGCCTCCAGGAGAGACCCTTTCACCACAGACAATTACTGGGAATTACAAAACAGCTGGAACACAGGCCTGGAGTATTCCAAGGAGCAGTGGGCATCGCAGACTAACGCATGGCCCCAGCTAACTGTAGTCAATTATTTCAGGGTGAATTGGTCTGTTTATCTCTGCTTTTTTTGTTGTTTCTTGTCAAGTTGCCTCTGACCCATTCCCCTCTATCTTTCATCTGGTTTTCTTAGGAGGAGAACAGGGAGCATGTGATTTTGAGCTCTTTGTGGAAGCAAAGTGGCCGCCAGTCTTCTGTGTGCTAGCCAGATCTCTCTGGCCTCTACCAGCCCTTGGCTCCAAGGAGATCTCTCCCAGCTCTTCTGTCAGTCTGGCTGCATGCTGTCATCCCCACTGAACAGCCCGATTTTACATTGACAACTCTGTTTTAGGGCCCTGTTTGAACACTTCTTGTGGTAGTGGGTTAGGTAGATGCTCCTTCTTCTGGCAGTCTCTTTTGCTGTGCTCTCAGTTGCAGTGATAGGGCCACTCTGGAGCAGTTTTTCAGCCATTTAACCCTGGACAGGGATTCATCCATCTCTCCCAGCTCTCTGTGGCTGCACAAGCAGTTGGAGCAGCACAGCTAAAAAGCGGCTGAGTCAGCAGCAGGGCTGCCATGGGAAGCGATGTTTGCTGAGGTGTGCTCTTGTGCCCCAGCTCTGCAATTCTTTCCCCTGTGGGAGCTCTCACAGTAATATTTTGCTCTGGTTAATGGTGCATTTTGGATAATATATCCGAACCAATAAACCAGCTTATTTATTTGCTTGCATCTTTAAGGGTTACTGTTTCTTACTCAAGAAGTTTTAACTTCATTAATGCCCTCAGCAAAATCTTTCCCTTCTCTACACCCTCTGTAACTGACAGTTTGATCTTGCTGGGCTTTACAACTCATTAGCTGATTTTTATTTTTAATTAATTAATTCCTGCTGTTGGTAGCTGCCATACTTGGTCTTGAAGCTTCCAACTACACTGATGTCCCTCAGTGGCCTTCCCTATACTTAAGTGAGGTTGCTTATCCATATTATGTCCTGTTCTGCTTATTTTGCCTGAAATACTCTGTTAAGGTAGAAAAATCCACACATACAAGAAGTCTTAAAGTCCAGGATACAGGAATTTCACCCTCCTGACCAGGTCACACGCAGTGTCCACAAAGCCCCACAGATGCAACAATTCTGTGATAGGTGCAGGATGTGAATTAGAAATGAGCTTCTCCCCTGGACAGTTTTCTGCATGATTATACTTTGTATTTCTTGAACACTACTGTGGAGGATCTGTCTCCGGCCTCTGTTGGATGTGATGCTGGACTGCTTTTGCTTCTGATCTCCTTCAAGGTGGTGATTTCTAAAGCACTGCTATGCCATCTCTGCAAGCTCCACTCCTAACTTGTGATACAGAATCTGTACATGTAGATTTTGTTTGTGATGCTGTGCATTACCTGCCCCTTTTCTGTGCATTTTCCTGTTCTACATCAGTTTATATTCTGAAAGTGCTTCTGTTGTTTGACACTCCCAAATTCTGTTCCTCTCTGTCTTCCAGAGCCATTTTTCTCTACAAAAGGACTGCCTGAAGGGAGCAACTGTTCAGAAGTTGGTAGTAGACAGTGCAGTATAACAGAGCATGCAAGGGTTTGGATGTACTGTTCAACAGGGAGGTGCAGGTATACAAACTCCGAGCAACATTTCCTTACATCTAGGTGCCTTACCTCCTAATGGGAAGCACAGCCTTAAACTGAGTACCCAAGGCAAATGGTATAGAGGGAGGTGTGAACAACCAAGAATAATATCCTAAAGAGATCTTGCTTAGAAGGGATTGTTTGGGCAGAGCTTACAGAAATGCTGAGGACAGCAGTGCAGCTCTGGCCCTTCTCTTGTGGACATGATAGGTACTAGGCTGTGGATTACCAGAAGGTGCCTGTCTTGGTCTGAGGATTTAATCCCTTGACCTTCCTCTGGGAGACGGGGCTTTGTGTTGGTTTAAGAGGTGGCTCTGCCTTCTCCCATTTTGCCCCTTCTTTTTAGGAGCTAGAGCATTCAACTGAGGGAAATCCAGTTTTCATTCTCTCCTCTGTCTTGAGTATTCAGCTATTAAGTATTAGCGGTAGGAAGGACAGCTGAAGGACCAGTCTCCCTTTGCTCGGGATGAACGCCATACACACTGGGCAACGTTCCTTATTGTTTGCACTTGCTGAACTAAGACTTGTGCGGTGATTTTCTGTGAACATTATCAGCAGGAGTGTCAGTGGCAGATGGATGTGCATTTTAAGCATCTAAGCTTTGGCCCTGGATTTATGCAAGGACCTCTAGGCAGTGCTGTGCACTGTAGCTGTGTTCTCCTGTGGCTTTAGTTCTGTGGGGACTGCACACTGACCAGAACACCCCTAATAGAGCTGTGGGTCTTCGTGCTGCTTATTGAGAGGTAAGACTCTCTTGCAAGAACATACATGTGTCAGGAACTTATACAGCAGGACAAGAGATTACCTGGACAGTGGTTTGTGCACTAAAAATGTTACTGGATTTCCTCGAAATCAATCAGTTGCTAAAGACACAGGCTCCCCCTGGTTTCCACCTCTGTGATGTGATGTTCGCGTTTGGCTTTTCAGTTTGACAGCGTATCCCTCTCTAAACAAATATCGTAAGAATGAGACTATGTCCTGTTGTAGGACTGAAAGGACCAGATTATTTCTTAAAATTGTTGGAGTATTCACTGGTTTACATCAAGGCAGGGAGTAAATAGGAGCCGTCCTCTGTAGGGTTAAGAGTGAAATACAGCACTGATGGATTCTGGCCATGATGCCAGCCTCTGCTGAGTCAGCAGCATCTGTGATTGGTTGGGAAAGTAGTTCTTAAAAATCAGTTAGTCACAATAAAACAATTGGTAAAAAGGAATTAAATATAGAAAATGTTTTTTAAAAGTTAATTTAGCTACTCATGTACCAGAATAGTCTCATGCCTTTGATTGCTTGGGTGCTGAGTACATGTATTTTCATTTTCACATGAAACGCCTTTGAATGTTTTTAATCTTAGAATGGTATCTCCTCCTTTTTTAATATTTAATCAGGTAGCTGAGAAGGAAAGGCTCAGAGGCCAGTTCATTCTGTATATAATCCATATATAATAGCTTTATAGTTATAATGCTGCTCTGTTTTTTCAGTTTAGCAGTTTTGTTTCTGGTGCTCTCTCTGACTTTGGTGCCCGCACAGCTATGAAGGAGCGTGGCCCTGGGCGAAATAGCTCGTCTAGACAGCACAGGCAGGACCTGACACCAAAAAGCAGACCTAGAGGATGAGACTAAGTAGGATACTATTAATTCCGGTCAACTACGCTTAAAAACTGATGATGTCTCCTTCTGAGGAGGGGAATATTTATTGCAGAAGGATGAAAAAGAAACAACACCAACTATGGCATTTATCTTTACTCCCCTTCTTGGACAAATGAGCTGTTAGAGCTTAAAACTGTCATATTTAGGGAAGCTGCCCTGCCTCTTTTAGGTGGAGATCTTGGAGAAAGAGTAAGTACCTTTTCTGCCGGGATGGAACATTCAGTCTTAGCTTCCAGCACAGTCACATTTCAGCTTGTTTTTGTGATCCAGTCTCCTGTGACTTTCCCACCAGTTGCTCTGGAAGCTGCCTTTGGGGTGGGGAGCTGTGCCCAGTCTCCCTGCTGGGTTCTGAGCTGTGGGGCAGGACTGGCCTGGGCAGCTGCTGTGTGGTGTTGCTGAGAGCTGCATATGGTCTCAGCAAAGAAGCTGCTTGGTCAGTCACAGAGAGGCTGAAGTGATGAGAGTCCTTCCCTTGGACAGCTTGTGGAGCTGTGTGGATTGGAAGTACCTGTCTGGTCAAGCAGGTCCAGTCAAGAGAAAGCAGCAGTGCACAGGATACCCTGACTCAGGTATGAGACGTATGTCTTCTGGTGAGTGGTTTTAGGCTGCAGAAATAAGCCCAGCCTTGAAAGAAATTGTCAGAAGCAGATTTTGGGTAGGGGACCCATCTCTTGTGGTTCTGTTGGCTTGGCACAGCAGCAGGCAACTGGTACCTGGCACCACCAGGTGAAGTGTTGATATTGACTTGGGTTTAAAAGGTAGCCTAGGCTGTTTGGTTTGTGAAAACTAATACTGGCTAGTTTCATTCTGCTAGGACGTAATGTGCTGGTGGCTAATAGTCTGGTGGACTTTCAAATGTGTATGCAAGCACACACTTAAAGTTTGTGGGCACTTCTCTTTAATCCTTAGAGACAAGAACAAGTCTAATTGGTTGGAAGAAGTTTCTCTTTTCTGTAGCCCAAATCCTGAGGACATACAATTGCAGTTCAAGAAACTCAAGCATCAAGTACTGAGATGAATTAAGTATTTTTTTTAAGTAGTCCAGAGTCTCTGCTTGTGCAAACTGATGATAACAGACGGTGCAGCTCTGTGTAGGTGAGGCATGGCCTGACCGCAGCAGGAGGAGAGAAGACCTCCTTTTCGTCAGTGTGCCTCTTCTGACTTCTAGCAATCTTTTTGCTCTACCTCCTCAGTTTGCCTGCCTGTAGAGCAGAGATAATATTTTTCAGTCCTCGGGGGAAGATCACACACGTGAAGGACTTTGAAGATAAAAACCACTCTACGCTAGCTATTACTGTTAGCTTTACATAAAACCGAAGCATGTGGTGTTATCTGACTCTTTTATGCTGTGTATCTCAGAGCAATTCATGCATATCTAATAATCAAGAATTCAGAAATAGCAGCATGTTGCCAATGTAGGGAAAGTGGAGCTGTGAGAATGTGCCTCACTCCTGTTTTTAGCCAACAGGCAGGAAAAGGTAAAAAAAAAAAAAAAAAGCAAAAGCTTACTACTGCAAGAATTAGCTTTTTTTTCTTGCTTTTTTTCCTTCAGCTGCTGGAGTCATGTGAAAGACTTGGGCAGCTGGGACCGCAGGGAAAACGTCATCTTTCAGAGGTTTTAATGACACTAATTGCTGCATTGAATATTGGTGCTTAAAATTTAACTAGTAGTAACATCTCAGCGTACTGTAGAAGTCTTACTTTACTGATCAGATGCCATATTTTTTCGATTTTGGTGAAGGAATGTTTCCACGCAAACTTGCTGTATTTTACTGTGTTTAATAATGTGCATATTGAGAAGGTAAACATAGCTCATCCTTCTCTTGAGGTAATTTGCCTCTATCAGAGAATTTTTACACTTCTAAGTGACCAACTACTGCCCAAACCTATACTGGAACTGTCTTATATTATTGTAAGATAACGTAATTGTGGTTCTCTAGTTCTTCCAGGTCTGTTTACAAATGATGTAGGATTTGTACAGAGACATTCTCTTATTAGCCAGCTGCTGTAGCTGAGGAAGAATCAAACTTTCAAACAATTTGTGTTCCTGAAAGATTCTCTGGTTGTTTTGTTTTGGTGGTTTTGTTTTGTTCTTATTCTTTGACAATGTTTGATGATCTGATAAAAGTTACTGCCACTCATATACAAAATAATAAAAGCCTCTGAGGTAACAGAAGTTAAGGGCAGAAGTCACCAGCTCTTAAAAAGTAGCTCTGTGGGCTTAGACCAAATAAATCCTGTATGGGCATATTGGGAAGAGAAGACGTCTGTAACCATGTCTTGTTTGTCCATGAGGTGTGGAAGACCTAGATGATAAGGTTAAAGAAATGCTACTTTTCTGACTTGGAGCAGGAGCTCAGAGGTGATAAGACTGTAAAAAAGAGAAACCCGAGAGGCTGTTCTCTTGGGCTGTCTTCTGGTGGCTGCCCAGGCCAAGGCTTTGCCCTTGCTGTGCCCTGAGGGCCATCAGCGAGCTACTGGGTAGGCAACCTCATGCCCCTTGTAGGTCATCAGGTCTTGTTGTCAACACAAGAGAGCACTGAAAGCTTTTTGGAAACCGTGAGCACTTCTTCACTGGTGTGGAGCTTTCCTCTGGCTGTTTTGCAGATGAGGCAGCTTTTTGGGAGTGCCGTGCCTGCTTTCTCTCCAAAGTTTCATCTGGCAATGACCAAGCTGATGGCAGATGAGAGGCGGTCTCAGCTGAATCAGTACCTTCAGAATGGTAACGCCTGACTATAACAAACTAATCGGCTTTCATACATCAGGCTTCAGCCTTCGAGAATGTGTCAACAATTGTGACTGCAGGGTGCTTTGCCTTCTGTACTGAGCTGAGTAAGGTTGTATCCAAAAGGCTGCGGCCAAGTGTTGTGGCCCTATCCAGTTTGATTCACTAGCTCTAGAATAGCAGCATATAATATTTCTCTAATTTCTGAAGTGGATGCCTTTCTGCAGCTTTCTCAAAGTACAAGGCTGCAGTTTCACACTAAACTTGAGCCACCTTGTCCTTCTGGTGGCGGCGCGTAGTCTGGCCGTTCTGTTCTGGATCAGCGAGCTGGGGCACCGTCCCTGCTGCTTCACAACTGCTGGAGCTGACACGGGGCCGGGTGTGAGAGCTCATGGTCGGTGGGTACCAGAGAAAGGCAGAAAAGACGGGCACTTGGACTGGTAGAAGTGTAATATGGAACTGGGCTCTGCATAAACCTCTTCCATTCAAGGGTTTCCAGTCAGACTTGTAAGAATTATTAACAAGATAGGAGTTTGCAGAAAAATTGAATCTCAAATATTGTTTTATAAACTGGGTCTGCAAGATCCCTAGAATGTCTGGTGAGTTTTGCATAATCCAAGAAGTAAAAATAATAATAATAATTAAAAAAAAAACCACCACCAAACATTTCAACTACCCAAAAAGAAAGTTGTGTGAGGGGATGAGCTTAAAGAGGTTTTGTAGCCTCTGGCCTCAGATACTTGGTGTCAAGACTTACAAAACAAACTAGTCTTGAAAAAATCTTACGTAGTGTGATTGTTTTATCTTTTTTTACTTGAATATTCAACAGTTGCTTTTAGAGTTACTGGCCATGAGTGACCATGGAGTTACATGGCCAAGAACTTCACTGTAGTCTTGCTCTGGGAGAATAGCAACATTGTACGTGTCTTGCACTGTTCATGGCTTCAGTGATTTAACAACAGGCCAGTAAAGGTAGCTGTGCAGAAACCAAAGGATGAGTAAAGTGGCACTGACTGTTTAACCAACAGCTGTATTTTATACATCTTGTCTTTAGACAGTAGCCATGTTTTTAATCTTTTGGATAAGTTTGTTTTCCTCCCTCCCCGTTTTCCTCTTGTTTTTCAGTTACTTTGGATTCAAATATTAACAATAGTGATATTTTCAGAGGCTTTTTCCAAAAGCTACAGCAGGTAAGTTCTGGTTTCTTTTTCAGTCAAATATTCTCTTATATGAAACAGTTGAAATTATATCCTACCTCCCGAATCCAAGGCTTCGTTTGCTATCTTCCTTTCCTTGTGTTCTTAGCATATTGGTATGTCTTGTAAAGCAGTGAGTTCTGATGACAGAGTGTGGTCTGTGAAGCCTGGGTGACAATAATAATAGTATTGCTATTGTTTTGTCCATATACAAATTTGTTTTTCACATGGAAAGAACTAGTTGCTTTGTTTTTATGTCCTGTGGCATATCTGATGAATCTTTTGCCTCTAAACCATTCCCAGAAGAGTCTTTGTGAGAGCTCAATAGGAGGATTACACACATTCTTTTATTTTGCAACTGTCAATGCTTTTTGGTAGTGTCAGTGCTTTGTACTGATAAGTGTATTGATGACTGCTGTGAAAATGTCATGTTCTCTTATCTTGCAACTGTAGTGATGGGCAGAATCTGGCATGTATTTGGGTTGTTGCAGCCTAGGTATATTTTGAAACCAATTTTAATGAAGTCCATGATACATATAATCGTTCTTTGGCAGGGATGCGCAGTGGGAGGAAGAGGGGAGAAGAGAGAATAGTCATCATATTTTGAGTGTATATACTATCTGCTATAATGCTAACTTTGTAATAAATGTAAAATCAGGAGACAGTCCTGGCTCCCAAAGGACTCTTATGTGTATGTACCCCGTTTTGCAGATGGTTGGAAGCTCTGCCTGTGCTACCTAGATGCAACCTGACTACAGGCAGACAGCTGATGAGTTCAGTTAGTGTGATGTGGAGCTGAAAGTAACGAGCCCTACTAAGAAAATAAGATATTTGCCTTCTGCTTAGTCCTCACCTAGTGCAGCTCCTGGACTGTCCATTTGCTTGCAGCCTGGGTGGTTCTTGCTTGTGTCTGACTGTACAAAGTGCCGTGTGTCCTTCTGCTTCCCTTCCCCTCTCTCCGGCTGCTGTGGCCCTTACGAGGGCAAGAGTGTGTTGGAGCAGGGGGGTGCAGTATGACTCCCTCCAAGAGCATTTTCAGGGAGAGGACGCTTTAGTTTTCTGGGAAGTGCTTGTCGTGCTGCTGGTGCTGCTGTCAGCCCACTTGAGAGAGAGGGGAAGTTTTCAAAGACCAAGTAAGAGTTTTGTGCCTTGAGCTATTGGCTTGCTATGTGTGATTAAGGTATGGAAGGCGGGTTCAGAAAGGCTGTAGAAAATAGTGTGAAGAAGTATTCCTAACAAATTCTATAAAATTTTTTCCTATATACTTTGTAAATAAAAAGATACAGTTTATTTACAGTCTCTTAAATTCAAATCTGCTGAAGTGCTTAAGACAGTAAATGAAAAGCCTCTTTCTGATGAGGGAATTCTTTTGTGAGAAGCAGTCTCTCTAGTTCTGACACCATGCCTGCTATAGCCCGAAAGACAACTCCCAGCAATTACTGCTGAGTCTTAACTAGTCTTGATTAGACTGATAACAGGTCTGCTAAGAAAGTTAAATCCATCAGGAATGCCTGCAATTTGCCCTCAAACACCACCAACGGACTTTATGGCAAAGTTCTGTCAGGAAATAACTCTTCAAAATGCATGTTTGCAGTGTTTAAATATGGTTTTTGGCATACCAGTATTGTGGATTACTTTTAGCATTCCATCAGAAATAATGTTGTACATTTAGGTTTTTCTCTACCACAGGCCCTTTTGGTAAAGAGAAGTGACTTGATAAGTACCTGTACTTAATACTTGATTTACGGTTATATACGTGTGTGTGTGTGTGTGTGTGTGTGTGTGTGTCTATTGAGGTATGGGATGGCTGTGCTGACAAAAGCAGTCACTTATTTTGTAGAGTTTAAGGCAGGCACTGAATAACACCTTAAATATTAGTGCAAGGTCAGTACATTCTCAAGACAAAAAATAAGCCCAAATTTTTGTTTCACAGTACAACAGATTTTCACCCACGCTGTTTAGGGTTCCTGCTTGACAAAGTCAGCAGTTTGCCAGCTCTTTTTGTTTATGGTTTCAATTTACAATGGTAGTGCTTACATAAATTATTGCTTCATAATGCAGATATCAGTAGTGCTTTGTGTTCTTTCATGATGGTAAAGAACAAACTCCTAAGAGAGATCAGATAACTTTCTGAAAGGCAGGAGTGCATCCACTGACATCAGCTGTGCACAGTGCCATTAACTGGTGTAACCGATGGCTGAATAAGTATTTGTTTTGGCTATTAAAGAATCTCACTCAACACACTTGCTTTGTTGTGCATGTTCCCGTACTTGTGAGATGTTTTATGGCAGTGACAAAATTTCTGTCATTGAAAGACATGGAGTGAAGTTCCTCTTTAAAGCATCTCTGAACTGTTCTTTCCTTCTCCTTTATTGGTGTGTAGGCAGCATTTGGTGTCCTACACATTGCTTAGGAGTGAAAACATAGTTCAGCTTTCAGCACTGCTGCTACTTAGTGTTACAACCAGGCATTCCTCCAGACTTGCTCTTGTTTATGTTATATTGCAAGAGGGATGATTAATGAATGACTCAAGAACAAAACATAATTGAAAAGATGAAATAGCATGCTTTTTGTTGTTGACATGAAATGGCTGTGACTAGTCAGTCTTGGCTACCTGAAACAAGTTAGTGCTCAGCTGTACAAGCAACCTGGCAGGTAACGAGTGAGAAGCAGCAGAGGGACCGCACTGCAGGTGGTGATGAACGGGAAGCAGTCAGTGGCCTACTGCCACCACAGCTATGTACTGAGCACAGATCTGTCTGCAGGTAAAAACAGTGCAGATTTTATAAGAGAAACATTCAGCTTTAGTAGAATGAGAAGACAGGAAACCAGAGGTGAATGAGATTACTAGGCTATATATTTTTTTTTCTTAAAAATTCTACTGCTGGCTTACCTTTCATTGAGAGAGAATAGTAGTCTGCGAGAGCTTGCTCGATTTCTTGGCTTGTCTTAAAAGCAGCAGTATTGAAACTTCTAGCTGAAGAAATTTGTACATGTCACTGACTGAAACAGAAGATGCAAAGGAAAAATCAAACTGAATTTAAGACCTTTTTGATCCTTGCCCTGCATTTTCTTCTGAACGGGGTTATGAAGGGTGTGCCAAGACCAGCACCCCCTGGAGTGGGAGTGCTGTGCAAGGACCATGGCTTTACTGCAGCTGCCTGACAGTGTTGGATGGGACTTGTCTGTATCTGCACTCAGCACCACACCAGCCAGCTGTATCACTCTGATCATATCTAACAGGGCAAACTTTTCAAGCGTGGACAAGCCCAAGCTGGTTAACCCTGCTTTCCACACCCCTCTTTTTGCCCAGCACCTTCACCTGTTGCATAGGTTACGATTTGCTCCTTACCCCAGGCATGCTGTGGCTGTTTCCCCAGCAACCCAGTCTCATGAGCAAAGCTGTCAGGGGACAGTGGGGCTCCCAACACACGGGGAAGCAGCTTGGCACAATAGATGCTTTGCTTGAAACAAACATTACTGGAATATTTACCAACACTGCTGTTTAGCAGAGTTGAACAACCTAACCTGTAACCCCTCTGGCCCTTCACTCTTCCAAACTCTGCAAACTTGGCCAGTGACCAAGCTGAAGAGACAGATTCAGTATATGCTCTACTACCTCCAGCCTCTGAAGACTAATGTCATGGTTCTTGCAAGGAAGTCATTAACAAGATGAGACTGTTGTGCCTGTGACATGTCTTTTCCTTTGCCAGATGAAAGATGGTATGAACAGGTACATATATCCCTATCAGTCTCATTTTAATGCAGCTCATCTATATCCTTGAAGGTAATGTGAGATCATTGTCTGTGTATCAGGTACCCATGGAGTAATGTGGTGCATTCAGGAGGAAGCTGTGAGGACAGACAGTCATGCGTTTATGGAAAGAGTAAGATATATTTCCTCGCAGCAGCAGAGGTTTTGAGTTAGGGATCTAGGTGGGTGACCTTTTCTAGTCTGTGGTGCTGGTAACCAGCAGCTTTTAGCATGAGCAAAAGGATGCAGGTGTTGGTGAAAGGACAGATGAAAAGTTTCTGATTACTTGAGCAAGTAGAGCTAACAGGTATCTGATAACAGGCAAAAAGCAGTGTTCTTCTGTGATCCTTCATCAAAAGACTCCGATGTGGTTTTCCTTCTGAGGAGCAAGCATGAGGCCAAGGACTGCATACCATAAGAGAGCTGTGGTGCATGTGCTGTTCAAAGTGTAGGTAAATCATTATCCAGAAACCTACAGATGTTACCAGAAATCAAAGCTGGTCTGATCATGGGCTGCATCTTCTTGGATAGAGCCCCTTTCTCTGACCATGCAGCCTCTCCTTCTCTGCACAGTTGCACATGCTTATCCTTGTGCATGCAGTGGAGGAATGCACACTCTATATGCACTGGCAGTAACTCGCCAATGTGTTTGGATGTGTATGTACAGAAACAGAAGTCAGGCTGAGGATCTGTGATTTCAGCACTGCTCTAAAATTGTTATTTCTTTTGTATTAAACCAGGTTGGGTTTCTTATTTATGAACATCTATTTCAAAAGTGCAGCTGTGAGAAATGCAGTCATGTGAGAAGTTCTCATACTTTCAGACTTCTACTGTGTGCTGGCTGGGTGAAAGGCTTCTGGCATAGGAAGCTTTGAAGAATTGTAATTCAAGGATGTCTGTTTTATTTTTGTTTCAACATTAAGATGCAATTCAATCCCCTGACCTGCTGTTCTTTTTGAAGGTGATGTAGTAAGGATCCTCCATTCTCACCCTTTTTTCTTTTTGTGGTCCATGTTGCTTAGCTGAGCAATAAATCCATTGAGAACTTGCAGGGGGTTCAGAGTGGTGTAGACTTCTGTTAAAACAAAATCACTCAACTTTTCTAACAGAAAACTGGGAGGGAAAAATATATATATAGATATTTTTTATTATTTTTCTTCTGTGACAAAGCTATGTAAGAGGTATCTTATTTTGGGGTTTGTGTTTTTGTTGGTTTTTTGGCTTGTTTGTTTCTTTGTGCATGTTTTTAATTGTTCTTTTCATTAGACAAAAAAAAAAGAGAAAATCCCTCACCAGCTCTGTATTATTCTGTGTTCTTATATTAATGACTGAGCTGTGCTTCAAGCTACTGGGGCAGGCCACGTGGAGAGTAGGCAGCAGTTCGCGATGTTTCAGGAGATTTTACCACAGGTAATAGTGACAGTGTTAAGGGAAGGTTCAAGTGTCCCAAGTCTAGTTACATGGCGTGTTCCCTGAATTTTAAGAGCAAAAGTGTGGGAAATTTGAAAGGTACTACTGAATGTGTACTGTTGTCAAAATAGAGGTTTTAATGTTGGTGCCTGTTTTGAGTAGATGACAGTGACTCTACTGCTTTTTCCAAAACTAAAATAGCAGCTTGGGAGAGAACCTGAACTTTTCTGACCCCCTACTGCAAATTTCTTTCAAAAGTATCCTTCTGTAAATTTTGGAAGTGGTTGGTATTGCCATGTGCACTCACTAAATAGATTATCAATAACACCGATAAATGCTCATCCCTTTGTGTTAAACTTGTGCTGGATTCTGTTGTGTTATTTTAGGGACATGTCTGTATTTGTGTTTCGTCCCTTAGCACTGTCTTCTCCTGCCTTACAGACTGCACTGTTTCCTCCTTTTGTTTTTATGCAAGTAGTTTGGGGTTTTTTTTTAATCTCAACAATGCTTTTCTGATGAGAGGCTAAACAAATATTTATAACGCTGAACAATATGTGGAGTTTCTGACATGGACAGTTCTGCCTTCTGGGGTAAAAGCATGTGATAAAAGGAAAAAATCCACAAACCCAACAGTTTCAGATAATTCTTATTTTTTGGTTTGCTGTGTCATAGCCACATTAGGAGAACAGCAATTAAAAAATGCAGATCAGTAGAGAATTTGCCCCCAAGACCATGGAATGAAGCTGTGCCTATAGTCCAGTAGAGTCAAATAAGAGAAATTAAAGCAGCTTTTAAATTATGACTATGGAAGCCACTGGTTTAAGTATTAAACAGTGATACTTAATGTGACCATTCTACATGGGACTGAGATTTTCTTTTCTCTAATGCATCTTTTCTTGTAGATCCTCAACTTGCCTACTAACATGTTGCTTTACTTGCCTACTAACATGTGTGTGCTTTACTGCTAATCTGGCTGCGTTTATCATCACCCGACAGCCAACAAATCTGGCTTCTGTATTTAAATTTTCCTGATTGCATATCACCCTTGTATTATATCTAGACATAAGATTTTCTGAGGTCGCGTGCTGTGAAGCCTGTTTTCTCATGACCTAAATGCTTCTAGGTTTCTTTGCATCTTCTCTCTGTTTGCAGTGGTTTTGAATCTTGGGTGCTCGCACTATGCCCAGTATTCCAGTAGCAGTGGCTCTGGGGTATTAAGGTACCATCACCTCATGATTCTCACCAGAGATTTTCCTGTTTATAGGCACAGGGGTGCATTTTTTTCCTTCTGGTAAGACTGTGGCTTTGAATACTCACATGCAGCTGGTTATCCACCTCCTCTTATTGGTGTCTCTGCTTTGTAGGACAGTAACTGTCGTTCCTACAGATACTGAGACACTAAGTAACCTGTGCTCACCTTAACATCGAGGTGACCCCCCTCTAATTCTGCAGTATCTTCCCACTTGCTGTTCTGCATATGTTGTTGGGTTTTTTTTCCGTCACCTGCAAGTTTTAACAGTAATTTTGGTAACTTACTGTTTAGAAAACTGTATTCTCAATTGTTTATTTTACTAGAGTAAACAGGGAAATGGAGCATCAGCATCTTCAGAAGGGCTCCAGCAATATGGAAAGCAATAAAACAGTGTTCTGTTTCTATCTAACAGGATACATTTAAGATCCAAACCCAGAGAGCCTTTCTGGATGTTTATCTCGCCGATAGCAGCAATATTAGACTTGGTATCCAGACATCGGACACTGCAGAAAGAATATTAGAGATAATGGGTTTCTAGAATTGTGTTGAAATTTTCCATTTGTGAGAAGTGGTCAAGAATTAAGATAATTTCAGTCAGGAAAGGTTAACACTCCCTATTTGAAGACATACAATAATGTCTTCTGTGTTTTTTGAGGGGCTTACAGTAGCGGGGTGGGGGAGGGCATTGCTGATTTTTGCAGATGACCTTTTTTGGTTTTTATATTTGTCCATAATTTATCTGTTCTTAATGTTATGTCCCCTCTGCTTCTATGGCATTTGGCTGTCAAGTTCAGGTTTCCTTCATATATGATAGAATCAGAAAATACATACTATTCCTTTGGGGGGCACATTCTTAATTAATCCCTGCTTTCATTTAGCATAGTGTGGGTGAAAGTGCTTGACCACAGTAGTCAGAAATGGTCTAGTCCTGGCTTCTTTCTTAGCTGGTGCACTTCTGTTAAAACTTACTGTGCAACTGCTATGTCTTGTTTTCCTGTGTGCTTCTCCCCGTACTTGTTCCGTGTCTCCTGATGTTCGCTGTGAAGCTGCTTCCTTTGCAATGTTGGTGCAGCTCTAGCGCTGCAGCTCTGGCGTGGCTGTAACAGCTGGTGTCATGTGTAAACAACTGCTAGTTACATTTTGAAACCAGTAGCAGCCAAGTGTTGCTTACAGAACTGGCTGGCTTGTGTTTGAAACTTTCAGCTGGGATTCCCTCCTTGCGCCAGGAGAGGAGGAGCAGCAGCAGCTCTGCGTGTTTCGTGTGTTTATTTGCAGGTGTGTGTGTGCATGAGGGAGGCTGAAGCTCAGTTGCTCCTCCTAATCTTAACAGCAATAACAAAGCCTGCACCTGCCAGATGGGTGCTCTTCTTTGTCGTGGGAATGGGAAACTTCCTCTCATCATACAGAAAATTGTGTACTGTATTTCTGTTGTGCCTTTGCAATCTGAGTTGTGGAGGTAGTTCTCAGCTGGCTATAGATATCACAGTATCACAGTATGTTTGGGATTGGAAGGGACCTCAAAAGATCATCCAGTCCAATCCCCCTGCTGGAGCAGGAACACCTGGATGAGGTTACACAGGAACATGTCCAGGCGGGTTTTGAATGTCTCCAGAGAAGGAGACTCCACAACCTCCCTGGGCAGCCTGTTCCAGTGTCTGTCACCCTCACTGAGAAGAAGTTTTTTCTCAGATTTAAGCAGAACCTCTTGTGTTCCAGCTTGATCCCATTACCCCTTGTCCTATCATTGTTTGCCACCGAGAAGAGCCTGGCTCCATCCTCATGGCACTCACCCTTTATATATTTATAAACATTAATGAGGTCCCGCCTTAGTCTCCTCTTCTCCAAACTAAAGAGACCCAGCTCCCTCAGCCTTTCTTCATAAGGGAGGTGCTCCACTCCCTTAATCATCTTGGTTGCCCTACGCTGGACTCTCTTCAGCAGTTCCCTGTCCTGGAACTGAGGGACCAAGAACTGGACACAATATTCCAGATGTGGTCTCACCAGGGCGGAGTAGAGGGGAAGGAGGACCTCTCTTGATCTACTAACCACCCCCCTTCTAATACACCCCAGGATGCCATTGGCCTTCCTGGCCACAAGGGCACAGTGCTGGCTCATGGTCATCCTGTTGTCCACCAGGACCCCCAGGTCCCTTTCCCCTACACTGCTCTCTAATATGTAATTTCCCAACCTATACTGGAACCTGGGGTTGTTCCTGCCCAGATGCAGGACTCTACACTTGCCCTTGTTAAATTTCCTTAGGTTATTCCCCGCCCAACTCTCCAGCCTGTACAAGTGAGCTGAATGTGTATTCAGCTCACTTGTCAAGCTGAGGTGTGTTAGTCTGGCCCCAGAACACAAGGTGTCTGTGGGTAGTTACCACGTAACCCCTCACTGGCTTTGTTCTGCCACAGAGTTTGCACCACCCGAGGCAATGCTGGGACCAGGTCTTCCAGGGGAAGGTAAGTGCTGAAGTTGGCCTTAGACCCTGCAACAGGAGACTTTTGGGGTGGGAGATGCTGAAGGTAAAAAGTGTTGGGGGTGGCAAGGAATTTTGATTTGATGAGAGGGAAGTAGGTGCTAATAGGGTGGAAGAGGTAGGGAGACATTTTTAGATAGGAGACTTGCATAGGGACATTGAGTAAGGAAAGGGTTTGCTAATATAATTTTTAAAATACTAATAATTTGGGCTTGATAAACTTGTAAGTTTTGCAGTGGGTCCTGGTAATTTCCAAGCCAGACAATGGTGTTGTATGTTACTTTGTATATTGCATTTATAGATGTTTAATGTTCATGTGGCACTTTAAAGAATCAATGATATTTGAAATGCTGCATGCACAATTTCTTGTGGTCTTAAAGATGAGATAGGACTCTTAGGGATTATTTAGCTTTCGTCATTGTAAATGTGTTACCACATTCACTGTTCTTTTGCAGGGGAGGTAGATTTTGCATCTGTCACTCCCTAATGTCCTAGTGTTCAGGCAGCATATACTACCTTGTGTTCTGATCCAAGAAATAAAATATGTCAAAATCCTACTGAGTCTGAGATCTGTATTTGACATTGCTGGGAAATGCCATCTGGTATGCTTGGTATTATGCTACTAAGGGATAACATGTTGAAGCTCTGGCTGATTTCTTAAAGTAATTTGTGGGGACTTCTTAGCACAGAGACAAACAGAATGAAAAATGGTGGTGCCAATATTCACTTTATCTTTTGTGTTTGGACTTTGAAACTTTCTTCCGTCATACGTGGTGTCTGAACTGAGTGTGAGACAAGTGATTTTTATGCTCTGCTGCCCTCTCCGGTAACAGCCCTGATATTAACAAGTATAAGCAAAACCTCATGAAGGTGTTCTTTAATTTTAACTTGGAACAATTCTTCCCAAACTATATTTAGCTTGATATTTTTTGTGGTTTTTTTCCCCCATGCACAAATCATGTGTGCTTTTTAAACCAGCCAATACTGCTGGAGAGAACCCTTCTGAACTGTAGCAATGAGTGAATTGACCACGCTGTCACTGTGACACAGAGCTGGAAGTGTTTCAGGGTTGCCACCCTTTGGAAAAAGGCTGAAAGCCAGTACTTCCACCGTGTGCTCAGAGAAAGAAAGTCCAGCTTCTCTGCCCAAAGCATGACTCCTCTCTCAGGCTGCACAGTCTGCCAGATTTGCTGTGACAGGAGTGTGTTCTCAGGGGTGGAGAGTTTTCTTATGGTTGCCCCACCACTTCCCTGAGTGAACTCAGGAGATTATGGTCACTGCAAAATTTAGGAATGCTCTGGTGGCATTGTGCTCTTCTATGTTATGGCTTCTTGAACTTATGCTTTGATTTTTCAGGACCTAAAACAGAACAAGACAACTTCCCCAAGCTGATTCAGTGTTTTTTGTCCTCACCTCTGCCTGATTTTTCTGTCCCTGCTATCCCATTGTGCAGCTGGTCCTGCAGATAATTTCTGCATTTTTCTGTTGGTGCTACTTCTACCCTCTTTCAGAAAAGATGTAGAGAGACCACAGCAAACTAAAAACAATCCACATCTCAAGGTGGATAGGATTTTTTTCTCCTTATGCACTGTCAATAATGAAAGCTCAACAGAGCTCAAGTCTGCTCACGTCAGAAGCCTTCACACAGAGTTGTAGAACCCTACAAGTAAGACTGGTGCTTTCAGTAAAGGGGCAGAACATCTAGATATTTCCTAGAAAAAGCAGAGAACTCTCTCAGCTTGGAAAACACACAAATCCTGTAAAAAAATGTATCTGTGATGCTCATTAACAATGTTGTTAGTTCAGAGTATACAGTACTTACTGTACAACAGGATTTGAGGATTTAGTAGTAAAGGTCTGGAATAACGTGGCAGATGCCTTGCATTAGAGAATACTTAAATGCATGGCAGAGTAGAAAACATTTTCTATTTTATTACATTTTTATGTTCCTTTGAAACTTTTGAAACTCCTCACAAACTGACATGCTACAATATGGGAATGGTTGTATTTGCTTTTAAATGGGCAGTTAGATGGGCCAGAAGGGAAAATTTAAAAACAATTAAGTTACATTAACAGGTACTGAACATTTCTTCCATATTCATGCTAATGGATAGCTAAGCTTCTGACCTTTATTTTGAAAGGTTACATTGTACAAGATGGAGCTATCAAGAGAATTAATAAAATATTTTAGCTTATTTTTCTTTTAAGATCGTGATGGTGGAGCTCTATCTGGTAAGTTTTACAAGGTACTTAACTTAGCCTTCCCTTGGAATTTATTTTTCTTTTTAATTGGCTACAGTGAGTGAGTCTGAGCAGAGCTTGCATGAGCGTGCTGAGGCTGGGAACTCGTCCTGCCTAATAAAACCCCTCAAGGCCTCTGCCCACAGGGCTTGGAAAGAGGGGCAGGGGGGAGCAAAGTACAGCAATGAGTCGTGTGCTGCAGGGGTGAGACTTTCACATATGAATATCATATCCTTTTCAGTTGACAAGATGTAGCAACTTTATCACATGGGAACTTCTGGATAGGCGTTCAATCAGATGGCCTTACCTACATAAAACCGTTCTTAATTTACAGATCACATGCTGAGTTTAACAATGGGACAGGAAACTCTTTTGTTATATTTATAAACAACGTCTGTGGCTAACTTTCCTTAATATCATTACAAGTTTCCTTTCTTAGCTGATAGAAACTTAATTGTAACCATGATGGTACTGGGCAAGCCGCAAATCATGGTTGTGAGTCTCTTTATGGTCATACAACATGAAGGGGCTTTTGTGTCCCTGTTGGCTTGATGTCCGGTTTGGGCGGGTGTGTGGATGGGGCCAGGTCTAGGCTGGGGACCAGGCTGGTCTCAGGCCAGGCCAGGGAAGGGAACAGTCTCTGCTGTTGGCCAGAGCGAAGCGAGGCATTGCAGCCTCTCTGCAGGCTTGACAAGTCATTTTGCTTTTTTTCAGTCTTCCCAATGGCATAAAGATGTTAATGCTCTTCGGAACCTTTTCAAGGTGAAGGTCCAGTTGTAGATTTGGGCTTACTCACTGGAACAGGAACTTTCATGTCTGTGTCTTGTCTTATTTATCATTCCCCTGCCCCCTTCTCTCAGGCTGCGAAAGGTATCTGAGTACTCAGAATCCCTGGCTGTTAGTACATCTCTAACGTGTCTGGATACAACGGATTTTATATGCTCTTCTACTGCAGTTCCAGATGGATTTATTTTGCCTTGTATTGTGGTATAATTAAATACACAGGAGAATAGACAAGTTTTTCAGTTGATTACATTTCTATGCATATTTGATATTCCTCATAAATCCATCAAGTTCAGTTGTAACCCACTGCCTAAAATCACATGTTAAGCGTTCTGCTGAATTGTGCTATTGCCTTAGAAATAAATGTTTGCAGGCGTGGGCCTTTAGACATAAAATTTTTAAAAAGTGCGCAGGAAAGCAGTGACCTCTGGAGAGTGACGTGCTTTTCTTGCTGTGCATTAGTTACAGGGCTCTTGCCTGGTGTTGCACTCAAGAAAAGCACAAGTCCTAGAAGTCTGCCATCCACACGTCCTTTAAATGCAGAAACAGCTATACTGCTTCGCTGAGTTTTGAGTGAAGGACATTCCATAAGAGTGTGGTTTAAGGGAGATATTCTATAATTAATGGAGCTATATAAGTTTAGACTCGGAAGTGAGGAAGATAGCTAACCTGTCACCTTACTTTACCCCAGAATTTATATTGGTTAAGTTTTTTTTTTCTCCTCCAAAAGCACGTTGCTAGCCGGCACTAGCTGATCTAATGCAAGTACCTGGACTGTTTCACTAGATTTCACCAAATGTCTCTGTTTTTTCTTTTCCCAGTGGTGAAAAAATTGGCAGACTTTGAACTTCCTTATGAGTCTTCAGAGCATGAAAGAGTTGCACTGTAAGCTTGGGATCAGAAAGTGGTGAGCAAGAAGCCTAAGAGAAACTACCAAGTTGTGTGATGACTACTATATAAGCAGAGAAAGATATCCCTTGAATAACTTGGTTACAAAGTCTTCAGACCTCAGCAGCTTGACTGTTTTTCTCTGAGGCCAATTTGTTAATGGGATTGACTGATTTCTGTGGCCATGTATGTTTTAAATTTTATCACTGTCATATTCCTGAGGTGTCCTTTACTGCAGCTAGCTTCTCTCTTTCAGAATCTATAGAGAGGTGCTTTGTGGCTGCTTGCCTCCTAATTTTTATACCTGCATAATGCAGTGACCACAAATGGGAATATAACTGTAAACAAGACAGAAGAGAACTCTGAGTTCTGAGTTGCAAGCTGCAACTCTGGGCAGAGATGGATTATTTTCTATCTTAAGTGCTTGTTTCTATATACTAATACACAAAATACCTGAGGCCATAGTTTGAGCATTTATTTTGGCAAGTGGTCTGGCCTGAGCAGCGATGCACTCTTCCCCTTTCATTTGCTCACACCCTGGGCTCTTCTTCACTCATGCTGGTAGAACTGTGTGGGCAGACAAGGTGAACTGGACTGGTGAGCTAACCTGGCCTAAAAATAAATTGCTGGCTGTTTATTTTTTGGTTTTGCTGACCTATTCTTGGCCTGGATCAGTCCCCCAGTCTTGTTTGCTGTGCAGCAAACGGTTGTGCTGACTTGTGGGTGAGAATAAACCCCGGGGACAGGGAGTCTGGTGCCAAAGTCACTTGTCACACAGTGCCCTGAGGGTGCAGTTAGGCAGTAGAGCTGAGCCAGTTTAATTGGCTCACTGCTGTGGTTGTGATCTGGTCTCCTTCTCCCTACAATGAAAAAGAAAAAAGGGGAATATTTTTGCATGTTTAGTGATTTGCATTGACTGCATCAATGTCAGAGCAAGGACCATGGTTGGGAGCAGCAGAGGAAGAACAGACCATGCCTGTTGGTGGCAGTGAGCAAGGCTGCTTGGCTTGAAGCTACACAGAAACCTGTTGTTTCATACTTGCAGCTTGTCTGGTTTAAATCTACTAGGCTAGACCTTGGCCTCTACAAAGCTTTCTCTGTTTCCCTCTGCGTGCCCTTATAAAGTAGAGAAGCTAGCAGCCTAATGAAAGCACTGTGTGGTACTAAGCTGTGACAAAGTGACTGTCTGAGTAGATACTTCTCCAGCCAGCACCGCTCAAAGCTCAGAGGTGGTAAGTGGCAGATCCTGGGTTGGTCCTGGGCTGCAGGAGTGGATCAGCCCTACAGTGTGAGTAGTAACAGCTGTAACAGCGATGGAGCCTGTGCTGCTCTGTTTGTGCTGTCACATAGACCTACGCAAGCTGCTTGTCAATAAAATGGCTCAAGCTAGCTGTTGCAGCGGGGCATTTGGATAACTGAATATTTAACTTGGTTTGCCGCTGTCCAGATCTGATCCTGCAGCAGTTCAGCAGTGGCTGGTACTGCAGCTGCTGTACCCAGCTTGGGGCTGGGTCTGATGTGTCAGCACTGCAGCGTGGCACTGCCTGCTCTGAGAGCCCTGCTGGCTCTGATGAGGGCAAACCCTGACTTGTCTAGGAAAGAAGGAGGAAAGCTTTAGTTCTGAGTTGTGACTTATGTTTGGTACCATCAAATTCAAAGTGGAGAGACTGAATAACCTGATTTCCATTCTGCTACAATGGATAAAGAATGAATATAGTACACACTTTAAGGGCACAACTGGTGTTTGGTCGGTTGTGTGGATTTTTTTGTTTTTCTGTTTGTAATGAGATCTTTCTGGATTGGGCTCCCATTATATTTGGCTGAAAAATCAAAATGCCATATTTAGAAGCATATAGTAATATTTTACTACTTTTTTTTCCTCTGGCATGGAAAAGGTATATGGGCCCTTCTCTTGATATGCTGCTGATGGATTGTAGAGCTTCGCTGAATTTGCTATATATTCAGGTAAAACTGAATAGTCTTCGGAATTTTAAAAGCTAGCTTTTCCACATTATTGTTTAAATTATTTTTTACCTTTTTTTTTAATTAATCTTTTGTACAAATTTTTGAAACATTTGTAAATGGTTGGTTCCTGTTTAACATTGCTTTGTTGGGCTTTTCTAAGTGCTGGGTATAGCTGTTGTTGATCACATTTTGTTTTTCCCAAACTCATACACTAGAGATTTTAACTCACCTATGTTTTCTACATGTGAAAAGTATTGCACAAAAAGGACATATTTAGGTGTCTGTCCACTCTGGCTTTATGTATATGTATTTATCTGAATATCCTGTGTGTAGGCCCTCTGCTATAATATGACAGCATTTGTATTCCGAACAGTAGGTACGCTGAGTTTTAGTAGCTTTGAAAACTATTAATTCAGGAGGAAATAACAGTGTAGAGTGAACTTGTCACAAAATCAAAGGACTTAAAGAAAAAAATAGAAACACCCAAAAAAACAAACTTTGTGTTTGAGTGTTTGTTTGTGAAACTAAATACATTTTTACTGACTTTTTTGCTATTTTTAAAAATTCTTTTAAGGCAATCCAGGAAGTTAAGAAGAATTGAGTTAAACCAACAGAATGGCAGATGAAAGAACTTAAATTTCTACAATAAAATGCAAACAAAGTAAAGGTAAAATGGTATTTTAAAAACAATATGAAGAGATCAAAGGAGTGATTTTTTTGAAGCAATGATACTAGAGTCTGTAACTTTAAAATTAGGGTATGGTTTTGTGGAGTGGTTTGAGCTAGAGGCCCAGATCTCCCATCTTCTAGTCAGATACTGGAGCCACCAAATTGAAAAGGAGGTTCCCATCTCTGCTGGCATTTTAAAACACCCCAACAGAATCACTTGGATCCCTTCTATAAAGAAGTTTTTAACTGTGAATCCTAATTGTCTTTATTTGCTAAACTTGGGCGCAAAGGTTTGTCATCCAGTTTAAGAAATCAGATGGAAATTCAGGCTGCTGGGACTGCTGTTCTCAGTATTTCTTACTGGTTAGTTTTATTTCTTCCCATCATCATATCTGATAAGCACCCGAAAGACTCAGCTCATCATATCCAGTGCTAAAAAAAACCCAAACAATCAAGTTTCTAAGTCTGGACTGTGAGAGTTGTTCTCTGAATCAAGCATTGACATACTGTGGTCAATCTGTGTCCTTCCAGGAGAAAAAGTAGTAGGAATCTGAAAGATTTGCCTTACAGCTCTTTTTTAGGCCTGCCTTCCCCCTGCCCCGCCTCGCCATTTACTAGATTTCACTTGTCTTCACAGAAAATTGCTTTAGTTCTGTCTTTTTGGTGCAGTTTCTGGAGCTCATTCAAGTGTAGTTCTATGGATATGTACGGCTTGATCCTTGCGTCCAGAAGAAGGCTGCTCAGCTGACATCTATGTTGGGAATAATGAGATTAACTGCTGCATAAAACTGCCTACTAACCAAACCAAAGAGGTCAGCTTCAAAATCAACCGGTTAAGAAGCTGGCAGGTTACTTTTCTTGTAAGTACTGATTTTGTATCTGAATTCACTTTCTCTTCATGAAAACTACAGTTATCGGGGGGAGGGCAGGTCTCAGGGGAAGGAGGTGATCTGTTTTACATTCCTGCGATCTGGTCATATTCCTCTTCAAACTTGTCCTGAAACACAGACATGAGGGAGAAATGTTTTACAATGAGGGTGGTGAAGCACTGGCCCAGGTTGCCCAGAGAGGTGGTAGATGCCCCATCCCTGGAGACATCCCAGGCCAGGCTGGACAGGGCTCTGAGCAACCTGATCTGGTTGCAGATGTCCCTGCTCATTGCAGGGGGTTTGGACTAGATGAGCTTTGAAGGTCCCTTCCAACCCAAACTGTTCTGATTATTCCCTTGGTGGCCTGTACAGCAGTAAACCATCTAGCCTTACTCTGCAATGTTTTCACCCTTCCCTGGCATTCCATGTCATACTTTACCTGCCCCTGTGCTTTCCTGTTGGAGGCAGAGTTGGCAGAGGATTTTGTGTGGGAGCAAAAGAACTGCTTTAGCCACCTTTATACTTGTAGAGACTCTCCCATCCTACCTCCCACTTGCTCCCTCCCCCAGAAATGTTCTGGTACAGATCTTCAGCTCGTTTATTTATATACTGTATAAAATGAACCTGATTGACTAATTCTGATTTAGAGCTGAACACCTTAATGCTGTTTTTAGTTGTTTCTTCTGTTCATTGGTTGGTTTGGGGTGTTGTGTTTTGTGTGTGGGATTTTTGGCTTTTTTTTCTGTTTTGTTTTTTCCAGGGTGCTACAAAGGATGGTGATGAAGATGCCCTGGAGCTCAGATTTTAGTACAATGATTCAGGCACATTGCAGTGGGTAATTTTATACACAAACCAGGTTAGTTTTCAGTCGTTTTAGGAAAGGGTCAGAGTAAAAAATAATCTTACAGCCATAGGGGATCTTCAGAAATGCTTAGTCTATCTCTACCAGAGTGCAGCAGCTATGCTTTCAAGCAGCTTAGCCTAGGGACAGAGTTATCTGGGGACAAGCATTTGAGTTTCTAGCATAAGGGGAAGATTTTTTTTTTCTCCATTGAAAAGAAATGTCTAGCACTTGGCAACAAGCCTGGGATGGAGTGTGGAAGGGTGTTGTTTATTTACTGGACTCAATAAGTACTCAAAGACAATAACTGATCAGACCCACCTGAGGTCAAGGGCTTCCATTTTCCACAAAAAATTTTACTGTTTGAATATAAGCCATATTAACACACGTTAATGGAGGGTGTGAGTATGTGGCATCATTAGTATCTTTTACACATAAATAATTCTTAAATAAGGTTTTATAGGGTGCTATTCCTCCCACTATTTTCAGGCAATTCTTTAAAGAGAAAGGTATCCAGGAATTCATCCATCTGTGGTTATGCTGCTTAGCAAATAATCTATACTCTGTAGTATCAAAGGCAGAACCAGTCTCAGTTTAGGTACAGAGCTTCTATAAAAAGTATAGAGCCTGTTACTCAACTGCCTCTCTTGCCTCTGAGACCCACCCAGCAGCAGACAGGCTTTGCCAAGCAAAATCAAAATGCTTAATTTCTGACACATGACTTCTGAAGTCTGGGGTGATGATGCACTTCATACAGCTATTTAGTAAGTGTTAATTTCCTGGCACTCTTAAGTTTCATGAGATAATGAGTCATAAGCAGTAAGCTTTGTAGTTCCTTTGCTGTTGGAGAACAACAACAAAAAAATTAGAATTACCTCAGAATTAAGTCTCCTGTGAAAGCTATTGGGGTTGTACTTGATGTAGTTGACTTGTTGATTAGAAAACCTGTGTCCCACTTTCCTCAGAAGTGTGAGGAAGAGCTAAAGGCCAGAAATGTGCTACTGCGTGGACGAAACAAGGGTTTGATCCAAGAGCCCACTGCAGAAAATGGAAAGACTGGGTGCTTTGGAGCTTAGTCAGAGACGGCTCCCCCCTCCAGCAGTGATCTTATAGGATATTTTGTCTGATTCATCTCTTGGTGCTTGATGCTCTACCTGAGATGCTTCCTTTTGGAGAGAAAGCAGTAGGGTACACCTCCCAGGCACAATTCAGACCTCAAGCCGGGCTGCATCATCCCAAGGAGTTGTACATGCTCATCAGAGAGCACAGGAACGAAGAACAACTCTACCCCTCAGAGAGGTGACTCCGCTAGATACCCAGTGTGTGGTATGAATGTGTACTGCTCCATTAAAATTAACTCATGTGGCTGTGAGCTGGTCTACAAACAGTTGTGGCCATCTTGTGTAACCACCAGGGCTTTGATTTTCAGCAGTGCTGTGTGCCTGAGAACTCAGGCTTGCTTCATTTGTTGTTTTTGATGCTGATAGTGCTGTGTTTGATGAACCTTACTCAGCCTTTGGTGTAATTTAGCAGCCTTTAAGGTAGGAACCACGGACAAATAGAGAGAATAACTTGCCTCACAAAACCAGTCAAAATTTCTTATTCTCTACTCAGATCAGTGCCGTGAGGGTTAGTCATGCTGAGGATGGGCTTCAAGCAACTGCAGCTAGTTCTGTGCACTGTAAGGGTGTTGTTAAGCACAGAGTAAAATGAACTGAATTAGGGAAGTAATGGTTCAGTAAATTGTAATTTTGGATTGTGATTTTCTGGTGGAGGAGGAATGGAAGAGTCAAGTGCATCTTTTAATAGAAGAAATCAGAATGTTCTCTGGTTTATCCTCTTTAGGCCTTTTTGCTCAGTAGCTGCTTGAAGAAAATTATTTCAGAACAGATGATGAAGGCAGCCAAAGGAGGCCAAGAAATGGTGAGCATGTGTGTATGGTAGTATCTGAATTTGTATTCAAAAGAAATAAGTCTGCTACTCTATCATTCTTTCAAATGTGCTGAGAGAGGTCCCATTGAGGAAAAGGTTCTTGCATGTTCCAGCATTTCAGTACAGAGTTAATTAACTAAAAACTACATTTTTACTTATTTTTACTGAAATAATATTCTGAATGTTAAATGTGGTTTATCATCACAGTTTTAACAATCTGTTTTGCATCTTCTCTCCTTGACTTTAAGTTTTGCTGCATATGATAAAGGATATTTGTGGCATAATTTTTGCATGTTCTGCACTACCCTGTTGTCTCCATTTCTGGCTTTTACTTTTTCACCACTTCACTTGCTTGCTCCATCTGCTGCAATGTTAGGCCAATTCGAGGTCTGTGACTTTCACACTGAGAAACTTTGTGTTTTCAACAGAAGTTTTAATAAAACAAAAATCTGCTTTGTAGCTAAAATATTTCTGCTCTTTTGTGTAGGCCTTTATGGATGAAAATATGTTTAGATGCTTGTTATTTTTAAAAATTATTTCCATCATTAATAATGCCTTTGTTTAACCTTGTGATATTCAAAAGTTTTGAATGTCTGCTAACTGAAAATTTCTGAAGAGAAATAAGGAACATGTGTGATCTTCTAGACCCGTGCTGATTACAGTGAGCAGTGAGGCAATTAACAGCATGTTATTGCATAGCTTTAAGCTATAAGTGATTCAGAAGAAAAAAACAATTTTCATTTTGGAAAATATTTGGTGTTTCTCATTCTAAGTTTATTTGTAACTTAATAATTAAGATGAGCATTCATTACTTAACTGCTCAGCTATTGATAGTAGTCAGGTAGCTTGGACTAAAACAGAATGATGAGAGAAGGGTAAATATGCCAGTTCTTTTCCTACACTACTTCCACTGGGTTTACCTGAATGCTGATTTGCTCAGTGTATTTTGTTAGAGTACTTGGGAGAGCATTCAAGTTTTATTGTAAGTTTAAAGTTTTCAATCTGTTTAGCAGATCAAGATGCCCGAGTCCATGAAAAACAGTAAGAAACCCAGCATCCAACAGAAGCAGGTTAGTGAGTGTCTCCAAAATGTAAATACAGTGTGTCTTGCTTGCTAGTGGTGTTTAGCCCAACCTCTGTTTTTCTGGTTAGGCAGACTACTAATAAATGTGGCAGGAACTTCTTTGGATAGGAAAAGGAGTTAAACTTGAATTTTGGAAGAAAAAAGAGGGCAAGAAATAGACATGAATAAAAAATATAGTTTGGCTTTAATGACAACTTGCTTCATTTTATTTGCTTGTTGCAAGTATTCTGAATGAGACATTTGAAGTTTACAGAAGGCCAGAATGTATACAGGTATCGTGTGTATATCCATGCGCAGCTGTTGATGTAGTTTATAGCCTATACTTGGATGCTGCACCAAGATTGTTCATGTGTTCATTTTTCCCTGTAGCTGGGAGTTCTGTCCATGTAGAAAATGTTACCTATCTATACATATACATTTCTATCATGTAAAAGATGTTCAAAAGACGTAAAAGATGTTCATTTGCTGAAATCAGTATTCATAGCTAATAGTTCCTGAATAGCTGAATGGCTAAAAGATGTTGCTTTTCCAAGTCATTTGTTGAATATGAAATAATGGAAAGGGAATAATATAAAGTGAATTAAAATGAATACCTCTATTACAGTGTCTGATCGGCCAAAGGAGAAATATTTCTAAAAGAGAAAACCAAAATCCAATCTGAATTCAGAAAAAAGTAATGTTGCTATATCTTCAGAAAGAGCATTAAGCACAATCACTAACTCATTTTCAATAAGCAAATTGATTAACCCTCGTGGTGGGTTTTCTTGCCCCTTTATTTGAAGTGCTCTGTACTTGTCAATGCCGGAGACAAGATTCAAGATTAGGTGGAGCCTTTGGTCTTCACAAATAATTTGCAAACGATAAGGAAGGAGACAGCACTTTCTGAACAGACTTGCATCTGTGATGAAGTCTGAAGGATGTGGTTCAGTGGCCTTGCTGTGGCACAGCTTTAGCAAGGACTAAGTTGTGTGGCACTCTGGGGCTGAGGCACCTGTTCTGACTCGAACATGCTTTAAAATACATCCTTGGTTGTGAGAGGAACTGTGAATGCTCCTTCTGAATTTTTGTGAGGAGAGCAGCTTTGGACAGGGCAACATAAACCCACCGACCTAATCAGCTGTGCTGTGCTGGTGCAGTGTTGGCCTGCTGATGTGAAACTCGGTGAAATAAGAAAATCACAGCTGATAATTAGAACGGAATTGTTTGATAAAGCAACTCAATGTACACTGTTGCGTTAAACAGCGATGGCATGGTGTGCTGTGCCTCATCTTATGCAGCAACTTTAAACTGGATTAGATCTTAATGCACCAAGCTGTGTTATTAGACAAGACAATCGATCACAGAATCACAGAATGTCAGAGGTTGGAAGGTACTTCAAAAAATCATCTAGTCCAATCCCCCCACCAGAGCAGGAACATTTATATGAGGCTACACAGGAATGTGTCCAGACGGGTTCTGAATGTCTCCAGAGAAGGAGACTCCACAACCTCCCTGGGCAGCCTGTTCCAGTGCTCTGTCACTCTCACTGAGAAGAAGTTTCTTCTCAAATTTAAGTGGAACCTCCTGTGTTCCAGTTGGAACCCATTACCCCTTGTCCTACCATTGTTTGTCACCAAGAAGAGCCTGGCTCCATCCTCGTGACACTCACCCTTTGTATATTTGTAAACATTAATAAGGTCACCCCTCAGTCTCCTCTTCTCCAAGCTAAAGAGACCCAGCTCCCTCAGCCTTTCTTCATAAGGCAGATGCTCCACTCCTTTAATCATCTTTGTTGCCCTGTGCTGGACTCTCTCCAGCAGTTCTCTGTCCTTCTGGAACTGAGGGGCCCAGAACTGGACACAATATACCAGATGTGGTCTCACCACCATATACAAGACTTCCCTTTAATATTCCTCTGTTTCTCTTTGGAAGACACTTGAAAAATGTATTAAAAGTGTATCTTTGCGCATTCGCAGTTGAAAAAGTTGTTTGAGTTGGGTCTTCATAATTTTGTCATTAGTATCCCTAAGAGTCTTACAAGTTTTTGCTCTGAGTTGGCGGAAAGTTTGAGTTCTGTCCAAAGACTCTGAAAATTTACACCAAATATTTTCTGCTGACTCATGAAATGAAAAACTTAACTTTGGTTTTCTTTGTGATCCTGTAGCAGTATCTTGATACTACTAGATCAGCATAACAGCCTGTAAATTCTTGTTTGAATAATTTAGTGCACCAGTAAGATTTAGTAGGAAAATCGAGAACAATCTTTTGAATTGAGATTAAAATCATGTAACTAGTATGCAATAGGTAGACTTTGCAAATAGTGAGGCTGTGCTGTACAATGTGCCTGCATCTAGGCAATTTTGCTGTTATGTCTTTTAGAAACCTTTAAAAAAGCTAAGAAATAACTTCCACAGAGATAATCTATGCAAAATGTGGTTCCAGTTTTCTAATGCCTTACTGTTGTCATTGCAATATGGTTGCCATAGCTTTGTGATGGACCGTTTTAGTAGGGTTTTTCAGGACATTTGCTTTACAAATATATATCAAAATGCCATGTTGCAAGAGGCAGAAGAAAAATCTGTGTCATAAATTTTCCTAGTACAATAGAAAACTGCTGATACTTGCAATGTAAGGATATAGTTTGCCTGCTTATACCTTGGGTGCTTATAATTTGCCTGCTTATACCTGTCAGGTGACGTGCTGGTAGGAAGTTTCAGACAGTACATGATAGCCTTTAGGAAAAGTAGAGTGCCGCGATTGAAAGACGGGGACGCAACTTGATGCAAGCGAAGTGTCCACTTTATTGCTCTTTACACAGTCCTTTTATACTGTTACATACATTACAATCACTATCGTGGATTATACTGATTGGTATACCAACTAATTAGTTCATACATATTACAAAAGCTGAGCTCATGATAGGTTAGTAAGAGAGCATGCATATCTTATCTTAGTTCCTTGTGGCTACGTGCCCTACGTGCTGGGAAGGCTCTGCATTCCTCACTGTAACAAGATCCTGTTGCTCGACCACCAGTTCCTGTTCTTTGTTCTTACATCCACATGTTGTAACTTTTCACGACCCTTAGTAATTTTCCATGCTAACACAACAGGTCCAGTAGCTAGAACTAGCATATTAACTATAGATATATATTTTTGCTAATATCCTATAAGCCTAGATAACCCACATCTCCCCCTTTTTGTTTTCAAACATTTGCTTCTTCCCAAGGTCGGCGTCCAACTAGTTCGAGGACGTCTTGCTTCACCAACATTTCTGTACTGGGAGTTTTCGGGAGGTCTTGTGCTTGTACAAGAAAAATCTTATTTACTGAAGCGGCTATCGACTTTTGTAAGCACTGCAAAATACATGGAATCGTTAGTAATAATACACAAATTCTACAAATCCACGGATTACATTTTTCACATTGGAGACATTTAAGCTCCCATTTGTTAACCTCTGGAACAGAATTCATTCAATTATTGATCGGTAGGGTCTTCTATATCAGTCGCAGGATCAGGCCCAGGAATGTCTTCAGGAGGCTGCTGCAATGTTTCTCGAAAAGGTCTCACATTCTTGGCTGGGATCCAACGGGGGCCTCTTTCTGTGGAGACACAAGCATAGCCTCTTCCCCACGTGACAAGGGGATAGGGTCCCATTACTTTACCTGTTTCGGGGTCCCGGATCAATACTGGCGGCTTAATCTTGGGTTCAAAAAAGGTGTTTGTGCTAAAATGACGAACTACTGGAGGATTGCTGTCTAACAGGGAACAATTCAAAAAATTAAAAACATACAAGGCTTTCTGTATTCGCTCCTCTGGTGTAGCAGCCCCCATTCCCCCTTTTTGTTTTAATAACAGGCGTTTTAAGGTTTGGTGAGATCGTTCTATCAAAGCTTGTCCCGTAGGAGAATGAGGGATACCTGTAATGTGTGATATACCCCAAGAGGCAAAAAAGGTCGTTAAGGTTTTAGATACATACGCGGGGCCATTGTCAGTTTTAATTTGAGAGGGTACCCCTAAAGTAGCAAAGGCGCGCATCAGATGTTTTTGCACATCGCGTGCTTTTTCTCCTACATGACAGGAGGCAAATAACATTCCGGAAAATGTATCAATAGAGCAATGAACAAACTTTAAACGATCAAATTCAGCAAAATGAGTGACATCTGTTTGCCAGAGTTGAAGGCTTTGTAGCCCTCTGGGGTTAACTCCTTCTGCTATAGAAGGGAAAGAGTGCCTTTGACAATCAGGACACACCGCAATGATATTATGGGCTTGTTGTATAGTGAGGTCAAATTGACGCTTAAGGCCTGCAGCATTTTGATGAAAAAAGGAGAGGCTGAGTCGAGCTTGCGCTAATCGATCTGGTAACACCTGCACCGGTAGCGTAAGCAAATCCGCTTGTCGGTTCCCTTCTGCAATAAAACCCGGTAGAGAAGTGTGAGATCGGACATGCATAATAAAATAAGGGTGAAGACGGGAATCTAACAGGAAGATGAGTTCTTGTAACAAATTGAACAGTGCCGTATGAGAAACATCCCGTAGCACAGAAGCTTCTGCTCAGCTAACAATTCCTGCAACATAAGCAGAATCAGTGATTATATTGAGAGGAATAGACCATTTTCGAAACACTCGAACAACTGCAGACAATTCTACTATTTGAGGAGAACCCTGCACAGTCTCTACATCTGAGCTCCACCGTTCCCGATGGTCATCCCACCAAAGGATAACAGACTTGTGAGATTTGCCAGACCCATCCGTGAATACAGTGAGGGCTTGTAAAGGCTGGTCACTCCGCTTTGGAATAGGTAAAAGGTGAAAATCAATGCTTAACAGTTTGTGAGAAGGCGGATGAGAAGTGAGTTGGCCTGCATAGCCAGTTAGAGCTCTGCCTAGTGCATCTGATTGTTGTTGTAACCATTGCAAGTAAACACTTGTTACCGGCATACATATAAGGGCGAAGTCCGTGCCCGCCAGGGTAAGTAATCGCTGTCGAGCCCTGATGATTAAAGATGCAAACATTTCATGTTGGGTAGAAATTGTCTTTGTGGCTTGGTTAGGTAAAAAAATCCATTCAATGATCAGTAAAGGGTCAGTTTTCTGGCAGTCCCATTGGAAAATAAGTGCATGAGGCTGTCTAGCAGGATTAAGGATGATTAATTGAAAAGGCAATTCTGGTTCCCATCGATGCGCTTGTCTGGAGGCGATCGCTGCCGCAGCTTTATGCAAGGAAGCTATGGCTTCAGGAGTAAGAGTTCGCGGAGCGTTTAAGTCCGAGCTTCCTTTAAGCATTTCGAATAGGGGACGAAGGTCCGCACTAGTGATTCCTAACAATGGTCTGACCCAACTGATTGTACCCAGCAGTTTTTGCACGTCATGTAAATTCTTTACATTCGCCTGTATCTGTAAGGGTTGCGGGGTAACAGTCTGAGCCCTTATACGCCATCCTAAGTATTTCCAAGGTGGCATTTTTTGAATTTTTTCTGGTGCAATACAGAGGTCTGCTGACTTTACAGCAGCCACAACAAGGGCTACAGCTTCCTCCATGACTTCATGGTGCTGTGCTGCCACTAGAATGTCATCCATATAATGATATAACAATGCAGCAGGTACTGCAGTTCTGACAGGACTAAGTATTTTTGCTACATACCATTGGCATATTGTAGGGCTATTTTTCATTCCCTGCGGTAGCACAACCCACTGATATCTTTGCAAAGGAGCTTGCATGTTGACGCTTGGTACAGAAAAGGCAAATTTAGGGGCATCGTCTGGATGCAATGGAATGTTGAAAAAACAATCTTTGAGGTCTATGATGGTTAAATGCCAATCTCGAGGGATCATGGTAGGTGATGGAAGCCCAGGCTGCAGGGCCCCCATGTCTTCCATAGCGTCATTAATTTTTCTGAGGTCATGGAGCAAGCGCCACTTGCCAGTCAGTGGAGGCGGCGGGGGGGGAAAGGACCTGCAACTTTGGTAGGCAGTAAGTGAACAGAGGAGTCAAGTAGCGTTACTGTGTGGGCGGTTGCCAGGTCCAGGCCGGCGCTCCCTGCTGTTGCTGGGCGGAGACTGGAAACACTCCTGTTTCCCCCCCCGGCGTTTGTGGGGGCGCCGGTCGCGGAACTTGTGTCTGTGCGCGCCGCGGTCCCGCGCTCTGCGATCGGTTTCCCTGTATGGGGCGCCCTTGAGAGTCGTATTTAGATCGACATTGGTTAGCATAGTGGCGCCCTTTTTGGCACTTAGGACAAACTCGGGGTATTTGGGGTCGTTTCCCAGCATTGGCACTAAAGCAATCTTTTTTAAGGTGTCCCGGTTTTCCACACCCATAGCAGTTTCGCTGTGGGTCGGCGCCCATCGGGCCGTGCATGGCCGCAAAAGCAGCAGCCATGGCCTCATATTTATGATCCATAGTGCCAATTCTGTTACACGCCTCAATCATGTCAATCAAAGTGGGGTTTTGATTTGGAAGCGATTTTAAAAGTTTTTTGCGATCAGCGTTGGCATTTTCCACTGCTAATTTAAGTAATAGGATATCTCGAGCCTCGGTATTATCTATCTGCCGATCTAAGGCTTGTTTCAACCTGTCTATAACTTGCATATACGGCTCTCGGGGCTCTTGGGTGATATTAGTAAACGCTTTCTGAGGCTTTTGAGAATCAGGAACTTTCAATAAGGCCTTTTTCGCTTCCTCCCGGACCGCTTCTAAGGCTTCTCGGGGGATATCCCTTGCCTGGCCAGCTGGGTCTGCATGTTGCCCAGTCCCAGTGAGATGTTCTAAGGTTAAGGCAGCTAGGGCAGCATTCGCGTGTCCTGCATACCCCAACAAAACTGTCTGCAATCCCGTTCTCCATTGAGACTCCCACATTGTATATTGTGTTGGGGTTAATAACAATCGCGCGAGAGATTTTAAATCATGTGGGGTCATGACATATGTATCGAATACAGAAGATAAAAGGCTTGCAAAATAAGGAAAAGACAACCCGTGCTCAGTAACCGTACGACGCAACTCCTTAATCACTGAAAAGGACAATGCTTCCCATCGAGCCGCCCCCCCCCCTCCTTGATATATAACAGGCGCTACTATAGTTCTTGCTATCTCTAGCTCCCCCTCCTTTAATGCTTGGCGTTTGATCTCTCCCCAGGCATTATGAGGATCAGGAGGGAAAAGATCGGGTTCTTTTTCGGGATCAACAGGTCCGGGATCAAAGGGATCATCCTCCGGGGGATACCCCGCTGCACAGGCCAATGGGGGTGGTGACGGTAATGATGGTGCAGAGGGCTTTGTCTCCCCTTCTGAACCTCGTTGGCTCTGCTCTTGCGCTTTCACAGTCTCAAAAATTTTTCTCCAGCGTGGGAGCATATGTTGCGCTTCCTCATCTCCAGAGGTAGCTGCATCCCATAATTTCACCCCCACATCGTCCCAAAGTTCCCGGGTAAAAATCGAAGAAGCAGTAACTGTAGGGATCTTAACCTGGACCCATTTAAGGATCAGCTTGAGGTCCTGACCCGAAAGGGTTTTTCCCCCATGCTTCTTAAGTAAAGCTTTCATTAGTTCATAAACGTCTCTCTCAGGGGAAGACTCCTGATTCCCCATTTTGCTAGTTTCCCGCAGCTCACCTCTCGTTCCAGACGGAGGGATTGTTTGGCCGGCCGGCTTATCCTGCTTCCTTTCAGCAGCTCATTCCACGTTCTGCGGGACTCGCGACATGCCACCAGGTAGGCGGTTTTTCAATCCTCGGCGGTTTCGTCGCTGACGATCACGTCGGAGGTCACCAATTTGCCGCGATTGAGAGACGGGGACGCAACTTGATGCAAGCAAAGTGTCCACTTTATTGCTCTTTACACAGTCCTTTTATACTGTTACATACATTACAATCACTATCGTGGATTATACTGATTGGTATACCAACTAATTAGTTCATACATATTACAAAAGCTGAGCTCATGATAGGTTAGTAAGAGAGCATGCATATCTTATCTTAGTTCCTTGTGGCTAAGTGCCCTACGTGCTGGGAAGGCTCTGCATTCCTCACTGTAACAAGATCCTGTTGCTCGACCACCAGTTCCTGTTCTTTGTTCTTACATCCACATGTTGTAACTTTTCACGACCCTTAGTAATTTTCCATGCTAACACAACAGGTCCAGTAGCTAGAACTAGCATATTAACTATAGATATATATTTTTGCTAATATCCTATAAGCCTAGATAACCCACAGTAGAGTTGAAAGATGTTTTTTTTGTAGGTATTATGGTTAAAGAATGTGTGATTAGCAGTAGTCAGTCTAACTCAGAAGGCCTAGCAGGCAGGCAAAGTACCTCTAATGCCAAATAACACTGAGGCTGGCACATTTGGAACTGCTATTCAATCTGTACCACATTTACTACATTGCAATAAACCTTAAGAACAGAAACAACTCTTCTTGTGTCCTATTCCAGCAGGAAAAAAAAAAAATCTGTCATCTGTGCACCTGAATAGTGTTGTGTCAGATTTTCTAGCTTATGTTTCTATCTATAATTATTGAAATGCATATACTCTTAACTGTTTATTTGTTTCACTGCAGTTAGTGCATTTGGGTTTTACATCAAGGAAAAGATTTTTGGTTATGCCAAATGAAGAAGACTGTGTATCTGAGAAAATAAGAGAAGAGGACTTGTGATTAATTAATTTCAGATACTGTCTCTCAAAATCAGTTGTCCTGGAATAATAAAACTGTTGTTGAAACCTTGGATTATAAGGGCAAAAAAAAAATCTTCAGTGTAATTCCTCTGCCTTGTTCTTAATGGTGTTTACAACTGTGGCGAGACAGTTTGAATGGGTGCTGAGAATCTGGCAGTATCTTGCATACATGCTTTTTTGGCTTTTTTTCCCCCAGATTGAAATCAGTGGGGCAGAAAGGGGCAGGTTAATTAGAAATGATGCTATCATGTTAGCAGAGGAAAAAGTATTTATGTATCAGTTCATAATGTTTCTGTATGGGTGTAATTATTGCAGCTGAGCTGGCTCTTGCCACCCAGACATTGTCTGGAAAAAGCACCTATTTCCTATGATCATTTCCCTTCCCAGGACGGGTCATTCCTTTCAAGCAGAAACAACTGTTGAGGTGCCCTGGTTGCCCTCTTGAGATCCCCCCAGTGCTGATTCAAAAGCTGCTAGGCTTTGGAGAGTGGAGGTATTGGTGTGCTCGCTGGAACAGTGTGGGGAGGGCGGCCAGTTGCATGTATTTAACTGTGCATCAGAAATTGAGCTGTTTTATACTGGTGACATAGGGATAAGCAGATACCTGAGGTAGCGGCATAAGGTATGCACACCATTAACCACATCACTGCGTCATTTGCCAAATCCACAATACTCCATCCCAGCCTTGAAGTAGCTTAGATGCTTCTTACTCTCCTTGCTTTGAAAGGCAGGATCAGGTGTGAGTAAAGGATCAGCGAGTGAGCGGGGGAGGAAAAAAAAAGCCATACTAATGTTTTTGGGGAAGTTGAACAATTTCAGTTTTGTTTCTTTGTGTGGTTTTGGTTTGTTTGGGTTTTGTTGTTTTTGTTTTGGTTTGGGTTTTTTTTGGGGGGGTGAGTTGTTTTTTGTTACATTTTGGGTTTTGTTTTGGTTGGGTTTATTTTGTGGGTTTGTTTTGTTTTTTAATTCCCCGTTTACTTATCCTCACAGAACCTCCAGGTTTTGATTTTTTACCTTTCAGGTGTTTGTGGTGGTGTGGATTAGCACACACAGCGGTGTCACAAATAAAGCCCCCCTGAGAGGCAGAGCTTTGACAACTTCGTGGTGTTTCCTCTACTTAACAAAAAGTCAACTGTTAACGCTTTTGGAGGGTTTTTTATGTAAATCAGTGACTTGATTCTGTTCATTAAAGCTGTTTCCCCCTTCTGCTCGGCTGTTGTCCCGCCTGTCCCGTTCGTGTGTCTCTCTCGCTGTTCGTTCCCGGTGCTGGAGAGCGGAGGGGCCGGGGGGTCTGGACGCCCCGTTACAGCCCGAGCGGGCTCTGTACAGCTCATCACCCCGCTGCTGGCGGTCCGCACGCCGGCGGAGGAAGCGATTCGGAGCACAAGGCCGGGTTGTAAACAGCCTCTCGGAGCCCGCGCCCCACCCAGCCCGGCTCCGGGGCGGCGGCAGCTCCGCGACGAGCAGCCGCCTTTCCGCCCGGGACCGGCCCTCTCGCCGCTGCCCGCCGGCCTGCGGCCCACGGGAGGCGCCCCCAGGGCGCTGGGCGGGTGGTATTGCGCCTCCACCTCCAGCCGGGGCAGCGCTGGCGGGAGCAGCGGCCCGGGCGCTCGGTGGCAGCGTCTGAGGCGGCGGCGGCGGGGTCCGCCCTGCGCTGCGGCCGGAGCGAGACCCCGGCCCCGCGCGCCCGGCGGCGGCCTCCGCCCAGCAGGGGGCGCGCGCGGCCTCTCCGCCGCTCCTCTCTCTCCAGCTCGCGCGCCCGCCCGACCCCCCGCGCCCGCCCTGTGCCGAGCGGCGGGAGCAGGTACGGCGGGGCAAGGG
Source organism: Columba livia (assembly GCF_036013475.1). Lineage (NCBI taxonomy): Eukaryota > Metazoa > Chordata > Aves > Columbiformes > Columbidae > Columba > Columba livia. The sequence continues at coordinate 140,227,504 of NC_088603.1, read as the reverse complement.
CCCGTCCGTCTGTCCTTGAGGAGAGGGCCCGTGTCTGTCTGTCCGTGGGGAGAGAGGCCGAGTCTGTCTGTCCGTGGGGAGAAGGGCCGTGTCCGTTTGTCCGTGGGGAAAGGGGCCGTGTCTGTCAGTCGGTGTGTGGGGAAGCGGGGCGGTGCCGGTGGGTCGGTGTGTGGGGGGAGGGCGGTGTCGGTCTGTCTATGCGGGGCGGGGAGGGCGCTGTCCGCCCCCCGCTGTGTGTGGCGGGCCCGGGCCCTGCAGAGCGCTGCCTGCCCGCGGCGGAGCGGAGCGAGGGGTGAGGGGCAGCGTCGGGGGCGGCAGCGGAACCGGCACCGCCCGTCCCGGTGCCGTGACACCCCCGCCGGAGCGGACCGCTGCGGCGCTGCCCCCAGGCCGGCGTCTCCGGCGTGCGGCCGCTCGGCGGGGAGCGGGGCCCAGGGCGGCACCGGGAGGGCCCGGCCGTGCCAGGCACTGCGAGCGGCGACAAAGGCGACAGGGCGCCTGGCGGTGCCCGGCCCTGGTGAGGTGCGGCGCAGTCGGTGCCGCTGTGGTGGGAGAGCGGCAGGTGTACGGCCGGGCCGTGTCCCGGGAGCGGGGGGACACGGTGGCAGGAGAACGGCTGCCCTCCTGGCAGGGCGGCGGTAATGTGCAGCCCCTGTGGCGTGCTGCTTTGCAGAACTGTGAAGATAAGTCAAACTAAAAGGCTTGTGGGGTTTTTTTGTGTGTTTTGTGTTCTGTTTTTTTTTTTTTTTTTTCCAGAAGAGCTTTTTTTTTTTTTTTACCCTGTCCTCAAAATTGTCTTTGGTGTAGTAATTACTGGTCTTAAGGGAAATGGAGTACTTCTCTCTCTCTTTTTTTTTTTTTTTTCCTAGACAACACTAAAGTTTTTGATCAGTTGCTGCAAAGGAAATTTTTATTGTACTGAAAAGATAAGGAACACACCAAAACTGTGTAAGGGATGGGGAAGTAACTAGAGACAAAGTATAGTGACTAATATTGAAAAGAAAATCCATCAAATTTGAGATGCTAAAATTAGTTATTTGAAGACATGTCTTGAGACCAATCTTATCTAATAAAAACCATGAGGTAGCAATTAAAACTTCACTATTTTAATTTGGTAGTGATGAAGAGTTGGGAGGCATTGGCAATATAGAAGATTACAATGCTATGCAGAAAGAACTGGGTGATCCTGAGAACTAGAGAATGAAATAAGTACAGTAACAATTTAAAGAACAAGGGTTTGCAGTAGCAAACTTGTAAGCACACAGTGTGCAGAAGAAATTCTTACCAGTTGAAAGCAAGATAAAACCAAAGTATGTGTTAGGTAGTTATGAGGTATGCAGTTGTGAAAAAATTGAATGCCAACTTATGATGATCCTGGAAAAGAAGTTACTATTGTCCATGGACAAAACTTTAGAATACTCTGTATACAGTTAATCATTATCAGGTAAAAAGATAAAGTGGAACAGATGCCAGAAGATGTGCCTAGGACAGGTAGGGAAATTAAGAGTCTGTTGAAAGAAGCATTTGGCTTTTTTAGTTTTGCAGAATAAAGGCCTTTTTTGCTTTCAGTTGAACCAGCAAGGTAAACACTGTGAAGGGAATAAATTGAGCTAAATAATTTTGTTGATACATTAATAATTTAAAATAGATTTTAATATTAATAATATATGAAAATTTCTAACTGTTGAGGAGCATTCCTGTTCAGGAGCAGCCTTCCAAAAGGTCAAGAAGGAGCAAAACCCCATCGCTTTTTAGATAGAATGTGGCTGATTTGTAAAAGTGATGCTTTTGTTTGCTGCAGCAGGGGACTAAGCTTAGTATTATCTGTAGACTTTAGATCTCTTTTTCTTTTTTGTTTGTTTGTAAAATAGATTATTAACAAGAAATTGTTAACTGTGTTTTTTACAAGGGAAATATTTATAGTAAGGTTAGTAGTCTGAATAGTAGGATTAGTGACAATCAGAAAATGACATGGGCTAGTTGAACAGCAAGTATTGGAAAGTAAGCTGAGTGGAAGGCTGAGGTGTAGTATCTGTATCTGCTTACCAGAGGAATGTTGGTTGCCTCTGCAAGAGGGGGCTATAAAAATCAGCTCTGATCTGTGCTCAGTGATAGGTTTCCTCTCTGCAGTTTCTGGTATCCTTCATTTAGAGTTGCCACCTCAGCAGGAGTGAGGGATCCCAAGTGGTGCCTTAAGCTGACTGCATTATCTCACCTCATATTCTTGTGCTGTTCATTTCTGAATGCTTGAAGTCCTCATCTGCATCCCAGGACCTGAGATACCTGGTTGAGTGACTTACTGGTGGCTCTTGAAGGTATCTGGGTATGCTGGAATTTTGAGGGCTCTTTCTCCTTTCTTTTGATCAGTCTGTCAGTTGGTTGCTTCCCACATGATCTCAGTTGTGGACACTCTACTTCCATATGGGTCAGGTAATGAGCATATAAAATATTTCAGAGAGCACTGATTTATACATATTATGTGAAATACATGGTCCCTGATGCATTCAGCTTTCCATGGAGACCATTCATAGCATGCTGTTAGTGCAGAGGACAGGGTGAGGAGACTGTCTTGAATGCATGGGCCTGTTCCACCCGATTTTGACTATTATTGTTTACTGAGATGCTGCCATCACCAAAGTAAAGATCAGAAATACTGAAATGTTCAGATTCATTGTGGTTTGCTTTACTATTTAAAGGTGGTACTTAACTAAATGTGTGGGTAAAAGTTTTATCTCATATAGTACCTCATTGAAGCCATAATTGTACTTACAGAACTTAGATTCTGGCTTTAGTTCATGTGTCAACACCTTTCCAAGTGGCATTTTTTTCTTTTACTGTATCAATAAAATTTCAATTGACTAAGTGGAACAGAACTACTTAAACACCAGTTTTGTCATTCAGCAGATTTCTCACATCCAAGTAATGCAGCTACATCAGCTGAATTTTATAACATAAACTTAAAGGAATATATCTTCTAATGTTCATTGATGGGGTTATATTCTCTAGCATACTCAAGACCTCTTGCAGTGTCGGATCAGCGTAATTGATAGTGACAGAAAAAGGGCAGCAGGACATTTCAGGGAAGGCTTCTGGTGTATGGGTTTCCCATGGATGGTATAGAATGCTTGTCTTTCTTCTTCACCTTGACATTTTTTGTGCAGAGAAGCACAAAAACTGTCCTTGTTGAATGTTAGTATGTTAGGGACTTGTTCTGCGTGAGTTTGGATATGTTTTTAGAGGATTGCTACATCTAAGGCTTATGATAAGCTGAGCTTTTACTAAAGTTTACTGAGTAGGATTGTAGATGCAGGTAATGTGATTTATGCAGTCTACTTGGATTTTCAGGAAGCATTAGGAAAAAAAAGTACCCTACCAGAGGCTTTTGAGGAAACTGGGTATTTATAGCATAAAGGATTTACGTGCAGAAAGAGTTGACTTGAAAAATTGAGAAGAGGGCAAAAATGAAGTGCCAAGAAAAGGAAGGGGACAGAAAGATGGCACATGAGCTTCAGTCTGCACAAAGGTAAGATGATGATATCTTGAGTAGAATAATCTAAACCATGTTTACATGATGCTGAACTCACAACTGGCAGCCACCACTCAAGAAAAAGCTCTTGGAGTCACCACTGACAATTCCCTGAAAACTTCAGCTCAGTGTGCCGTGGTAGCTGGACAGCCAGGAACATGGTGACTGTCCCTAGGTGGTATGTGTAGTTCTGTTCTCTGCGTTTCAAGGAAGATGCAGCAGGTGAGAGAAGGGCAACCAAAAGGGCCAAGGGGATCAGCTTCCTTATGAAGGACTGGAAAGCCAGGATCGCCCACATTAGAGGTGAGATGGCTGGGCCACAACCAAGACTTATGAAACAAAGGCAGTGGGTTAAGGTGAGAGTTATTTGTCCAGTCTTGCAGGACTAGAATGGGGGTTGCTTACTGGGGCTGGTGGGAGGGCAGTTTCAGATGGATATAGGGAGATGGCAGGGAGCTGTGGAGGCAGAGAGTGTGGGCAGGTTGAGGAAGAGATTAGAAAAACTCATGGACAAAAGATCCGTTGAGGGGCTGCTAAAAGGGCTGGTCAGAGAGGTCCCCAATGTAACAGAAGTGGCTGCTGGGGTGTGTTTGAGGATTGGGCTGCAGAAATAAGCCATACTTTTGTGCTTTTCTGAAGAAGGATCTCTGATTGCCATTGTTGAAAGCAGAGTGCTGGGCAAGCTGGATCAATCTAATCCAGGACTGCAATTTTTGTGAACTTATAATCAGCCTTTCAGAGGAAGAATTTTGGGTCTGCCAGGTTCCGTTCTGGATTCTGAATTGTTAGCATTTCCATGAACAGCCTAGAAAAGGCAGCGAGCAACAAGATGGTAGTGTTTGCTGATGACATGGGTAGTAAAAAGATAAGGTCAATTATGAAAAGCTGCTGAAGGGTTGTAAGACTGAGTAACTGGATAATATGATGTAATGGCACACAAAATTCAGTGTAGGTAGAGTGATTCAGATAGCGTAAAAAGAATCCTAACCTCCCATATGAAATACTGGACTCTCAGTAATGAGTGGTATTTTGTAGTTATGATGAATTGTTCCTTGAAAATGTAACTACAATGCTCAGCAGCAGTCAAAAAGGTAAAAAAGATAGTAAATATTATTGGGAAACAAGTAAAGAACAAACCAAAGAATCTTGTCATGGCACTCTGCATGGTTCACCTTGAACACCCTGCGTGGTATTACTGTTTGTTGTCTGGACACTAGCTTTCACATTGAATATCAGTTCTTTTACAGACAAGTGTAAAAGTTTACTAAGTCATCTAAAGGTGAAAATTTTCCCTGTACAAGTGATGTCTTTTGTTTCTAGGCTTAGCAGGATCCATTGAACGTAATTAGTAAACATCAGTCGAGCTACCTCACCCTCAGGTTCCATAATTACAGTTTCAAATCCATTTCACATTTTTCCAACCATCTTCCATTACATTTTTGGTCAATTCCATCCCCTGGGCAGATCAGGACCTTAAGGGTGGTCTCCCTGATTCTTCTCAGACTTGGCAGTTGTCCTTGGAATCTGCAGACTGCTAATTTACCCCCTTCAGTCCCTTAAGATGCATGTTGGGCAGACACTAATACTATGGGTTTGCCTAGATGGAGACATTTTTTGAGCCTAAGCATGGTGAAGTGACTATTGATGAAAAATAGCATCTATCTATTTGTCTGTCTGTCTGTGTGCCTATCTATCTATCTAATTAGAAATACAACTTTAATAGTTCTGGCATTTCATCTTACCATGTCACATAATGTGATCAAACATGATACCATTAAACATTGAGTCACGCTGTATTGATGGAAATTTAGAATATTTGAAAGAAGTAAATATATCAGTTAACATTTGGCTTTGATAAACTAGTTTAATGATTTACTGTGTGAACATGAAAATCCTGAGCAGAAATGTCTGTAGCCAGCAGTCATTTTAAGAATCATGTGTCTCACAGCATTAGTTGTGTTGTCATTGCTATTATTTGTTGATATGAAATAAATTAATGAAAAAGCAGAGCAAAATTTTACTTTAAAGGTAGCCAAACATACAGTTACATATGAATTACTTACAAATTTAGGAAATACTTGCTTTTAAAAGTGACCTGCTTCTCTTTACCAGACATTAAACTGGATTTGATGTTGCATACGTTACTAAGGCTGTGTCATCAAGGTCATATATGACTAAGAGCATATAAAGTATTACATACATTATAGGAAATAAAGAAAATATGGACTGTATAATAATAAGCAGTTTAGTGACAGATTCTTGGTTCTTGGGGTTTGCTTTATTGCTGGAGTAAAGCTGAGTAAGCTCTGACTTCTGATAATTCCTGCTGGATAAAGAAAGTTTTTCCTGTTTAAACTTAACATCTCAGATTTCTTGTTTGTCTAGGTAAGGACTGGGCTTTTTGGGTGTGCTCGGGGTGTTTTTAGTTTAGTTCTTTGCTTGTTTGTTTGATTTTTCTTTAAGAACCAGGCACAAATGCCTACTTTTTAAAAGGAAATACCTGGGCCTTCAGAACCCAAGCCACATGCTGAAGTCCTCATTTCACTAACACAGAGCCAGAGCTTAAACAAAATTGCACACGGGAATAGCAGGTTGGATTTCAGAATTCTTTTTTATCAAGTTTTATAAAGTCTTATTTTCAAGCCGTCCATCATTTCCTTCTCAGGAAAGCAGAGATTCCACAAAATGTAGGAATAGCGGTGCATGTGACTCCGGGCTTACTGGAGCGGGACAGGACTTTGCGAGCCCAGGCGGTGGCACTGTCCTTCCAGACACGGGAGCTGTGCCCCCCCCCCTCTCCGTGCTCCGCCCACAAACGCTGCTGCAAGGTCTGCAGCAACGTGGAACAGAAACACTTCATCAGGAGTGGAACGGGGTCTCTCTCGTCTGTTAAAACAAACAGCATACAAAAAACCCCACAAAAACAAGCAGATAAACCAGCAACAAAACAATATGTGATTATGACCCTTAGTATTTTCTTGACCAACATACATTAGCACTCTAAATGTTCCCAGCAGAAACAAAGAAGGAATTTGAATAAAAGTTTGTGAAGAGGTTAATAATTATGACCGATGTGATCCAATAGCTTTCTATAAAAGCAGGTGTATTCAAACTGACCACAAGGATCAGGGAAGTAGTGCAGTTATTTATTGATTTACCTGAGCCGTTTGTGGGGAATTAACATTACAGATTATTTTAGGACATCTGTAAATTGCCTTTTTTCCTAAATAGTTCTTTTGTAGAAGGTGAAAAATGAGTAAGGTTCGAAAATACTTAAATATGTATTTCATAGAAGTTAAGTGCACTGAAACATAGTGAAACTCAGTTGCCAGTTAAGCGTAGTAAGGATAAAATGTTTGTGAATCTGCTTGTCAATAAGTGTTTTAAAAGATGGTCACTTTCCTATAATTCCCTTGTTTTTTGTACATAAGTAGATAATGTATGTATCTGAGGAAGAATTCTGCAACCCTGGGTTGGCATTTGAGATCCTGTTTATTTTTTATTTTGTAATGTTGACATACTGTACAGTGATGAGCAAAGCTCCCATTGTCTGCTGATCCATAAAAGAACATCAAGTTATTCTAATGTTTTCATAAAGCCCTTTATAGCCTGTGCATGCAGAGCACTCTGTATATGCAGGGCCCCAAAGTTTCTGCTTACAGGATGGTCCTGACATCAGGTGATACAGGTGATACCTGTGTGTCTCGTGTCTGCAGCAGTGAGTGGGAATGACTGAAATCAAATGGCTTAAATAATGTTCTTATATTACTACTTACCCATGTGTCTGATGAGAGACACGAAAGGAGAGGTAAGTCTTATGAACCTGCTATGATACCTTGAATCCAGGAACTGTTGAAAAAATAATTAAAGTTAGGAAGGGAAAATGGTGCAAAATACAGCTGTGTGTAAAACAGACCATACTGTACTGAATCTAAGCTGCTGCTTTTAGCAGCAGATCCGTCTTAGTGGAGCAATAAAACTGTTCCACTTGAATAGATAAAGGGTTTTAATAGAAGATACAGAGCTCTCAGTGGAACATGATGTAGATAATGAGGTTCTTTCCTAAACAGAAATGACAATGATCATATTATTTTTAGTAAATATTAACATTTATTCAGTTAAATGTACATGTACATACAAGTGTGCATGAAAACTTACCAAGGAATATCTCCCGCAGCCTACCTAGAAAGGGAAAGAGAATAATGTTGTTTGGTTTATATTTCAACATCTGATCGTTGTTCAGAGGATATACAAGCGAGGTCATGTGGTTTTAGGTTTTTTTAATTATTAAATTACACCTTTTAAAAAATTTTATCTTATATATCCAAAGGGAGCTTGTGTTCACATAGTGTTTTGAAGGGAACAATCCCATTTGACCAGTAAACTTTGCCTTTGGAGATCATGGCCTTACAGTTTATGCAAAGTACTGGAATGTTTCCCATTCCTTTAAAGACTGAAGAGGCAGAGCTCTGTGAGCCACTGCCACTGAACTGCTCTCCAAGTGCATTACAGAAGGAGGAAGCTGTTTGCTACCAGAGGTCTGGCAAATGTAGATTTAACAAGTAATGCATATTGTGTATTTTGCTGGCACGGGGTGGGGAATGTTTATTTTTCTTGCTTTTGTTTCAGTTTCCATTTCTTGGTGTTGGCAGTTTCTCTAGTGGTAGTCTGACTGATGCTTAGGCTCTGAGTGTCAAAGTGTGTGTCAGTATTGAGAAGTCTCAAGTACTGAGCAATCTGATATTGTTTCATTGTCCTGACATGTTGTTTTAAAATAGGGGCAATTAGTTAAGTTTTTCTGAATGTTCTTGGAAATACTGTAGTTTGCAGAACTGGTATATCCTATACAGCAGTGACTGGGTGATTAATTACAACTTGTCAGGTTCAGTAATATTTTTGTAGTGGAGAGACTAGTCTCATTAGTGATTCTGTCTCACAATCTAGCTGTTCTCTCCTTTTTCTGGAGCTATTTGGTAGCAGTTGAACTCATGGAGAAGGCAGAGACAGCAGCATATATTTGCTGTAAAATAAAACTGTCGTTGGTTAGTGCAAATTTAAGACTAGTTTTAGAAGCAACAGAACTTGCATTTAGCTCTACAGTTTGAATTATTCAAGCTCAGTCCTGGCTTCTGCAGGTGCGAACATGTTATACAACAGATCAGCGTGTGACAGCAAGTGACCATTGCACTCAGTACAGTGAGAGGCAGATGACCCGATAAGTAAAAGTAAATTATTCTTACATAAGCACTTAATATAAGTATTTCTTTTGAAAACAGAGCAGTTTGTTTAGATTTTTTTATCCTGTACTAGCCCACGTGTCATTGAAGAAATGGCTTATAGCATAATTTCTAAAATTATTAATAAAAGTACACTGTACTCAGGCTATATCTGTGTTGTATAAATTTAGGGAAAATCAATTATATTATGCCTTTCTAATGGGAATCCTTCTTGCTTGAGAGGACGTCTTTGAATTTACTTTTTTCACAAAACTCATTTTTTATCAAAGTACCAAGTTATTAACAGCAAAACTTTTTTCTTAACAAAAGTATAATTTAAAAGATACGTTTTCAGTAGATAGTGGTGCATTTTTAGAAGCAGTCATTTTCTGAAGCAAATTAGATTTATTTTACTCCAGTCGTAGTAATTTATAGGGATATTCAGAGTGCTCATTTTGCAGTACTGCATACCAGCTTTTAGGCAGGTTCAGAGTTGTTATCTGATTCACATTTCAGAAGCGATTTAAAGAGAATGGCTGTTGCTTTGGAATTTTGCTTTTAAGTCCACTGCATGAGATATTAATTACAGTAATAAGTTTTTTGATACATACTGTGGACAGGAATGTAACCACAGTTTGTTTATGCAAATATATCTAATTGTTGACTATTGTATTTTTTTTTTTCTGCGTTTCTTTAGGAAATTTTGCTAAATTAGTTTAAATCTGAGGCAAGAACATATCATTTGGGGACTGGCATTTTAAAGATGGTGTATAGTTCAGTTTTGTATGTAGCTCGTGTTGGGCATAGGTTAGCCAGCCATATGTGAAATAGAACTGTGCTTGTAGAAAAATCTTTTTAATCACAAAGATAAATCAAACCAGATGGACCAGACTTTTGTGTGTATGTGTGTGAATGCATTTCTGTAGTCCACAATCTTCAAGCCTTAGTAAGAAGGATTTGTTGGGTTTTTTGCCTTTCTAACTGTGAAATACTAAGGTTTCAGTTTAGTCTTTTGCACTTCAGTGATCAATACTAGAAGGTTCTAGTGATAAAAAATTCTGAATCAGAATTACTTCCAGTTACGCTTTCTGATAACTGCTAATCTTTGTGCTTCCTTTCCTGAGAAGGTAAGATGGTGACGGGGTTATTTCTGGTATTGCTAGCTAATGTTTCATCAGAGTTGTATGTGAAGTGATGGGGAATTCTGTAAGGCTTTACCAGACGTACATGTCTGGTATGAAAATATAAACATTAGTTTCCATTTAACAGAGCATGCTGTACTGTTTGTCAAATAGCATACCTTTCTACCCATATAATATTCTGTTGTTGATTTGTGTTAGGCCTTGTTTTATTAAACAGGTTTAAATTCTCAAATGTTGTTTTACAAACGAACCACGATCTTTTTATCAAGTACAAGTAGGGGTTTGTGCTGTTGATATGCTGTTACTATGGCTGATAATTGGAGGTTTTAAAATGATTTATGATCTTTCTTTAGGGAAGATATAGTGTGGAACATAAAGGTCACAACCACATCATACAAAAACTGGGTCTGATATTTTTCTCAGCGAAGATTGGACTAGCAGAGTCGAATAAGCAGTCTCGTATCGTTTACAATGTGGGTGGGAAATGGGCAAGAAAATTGAAATTGCTGTCAGCTGGGAATCCTAGCTTTGCAACATCCAGGGGTTTTGTAATGTACGCATTGGAAATACGAGTAAGTACGTTGTCCTTTCTTTTTGTCTAGGTTTGTGAGAAAACTGTTGGTGCCCTAAATTACACTGATCTTGCATGAAGTGTTTTACGGTACCTCAGCTAACTGGCCTTTTGCTATTGGAGATGGTTGTGGAAAAAACTGCTTGAGCCAGTGATATACCATCACGTGCTTAAAAACATACTTGCAGCCTAGGGGAATGTACTCTGCTTAAAATCATTCCTTATACAGATACCAAAATGTAGAAGTTATTCCTATCTCTTTCTCTTCTGCATCCAAGAAAGAAAAAAGTTGTGCATTCCTGCACTGGGAAACTAGGCAGTGTTGATACATGTAGCAGAATTTGTCCAGATAGCAAATACAAACCAGTGAAGTTTAAATATGATTTATTAACCTCAGCAGCCCCAAAATGCTACAGCTGTTAATCAGACCAGTGTGTAAACATTTTTGAATTACTTCTGTAGGTACTTTGATCTTGAATTTGAGCTAAAACATGGAGGAAGAGCTGTAAAATATAGACATTATCAACTCTCAGAAAAGGAGAGGTTTTAAATCGAATTCTTTGGCTACTGGCCATGTTTCCATTCTCCCAGCTGAATGAGTGCACTGGTGTGGAAGGATACCTTATATAGATGAGAAAATCTAAATCTGCATATAGCAGTCTTAATAAGAGGTTCATATAGTTGATCAGAATGCTGCTACATCATGAGCCCACTATACAAACCCTAGGCAAGCGAAGGATACTGTTTCAAGTGAAGTTTCAGTTCAGAGTCCATTCAAAACTTATCTAGTAAAATCCTTTTCCATCCTGCTACTTGAACTGTCATGTCTGTATTAAGTTTTCTTCTAAGGATTTTTACTGTTGTTTTTTGGTTGGTTTATGGGGTTTTTTTATTTGTTTTGTTGTGGTGGTTTGGGTTTTTTTTTTTGGCCTCCATGCTCAGGCAATGTAAAGCTTTGCTGTCCAGTCTCCTAGATGTTTTAATTTCTTCTTCCCATTGCCTCATGCACATTTTATCATCCTCTTGCATAGTCACTCTATTTTTTTCTTATTGTTTTCAAGTCATCTCTTCTGTGTCCTGTAAGCACACAGTGTCATCATGCCCTCATTATTTGACTCATCCTTAAAATATTCTTCTACATAACTTAAATAATATTTCTTGAAATATTCTGTATCAAGAAATCTATGGTGAAACAACACTTACTTTCCTCTTTTGGGTCCTGATACAGAAGAATACTTAATGCCTTATTTAATATTAAGCCAAAGAAACTACATTTGTGCTTCTCCATATTAGGGTTCTAGTTGAACCCACAATAGCTCTGTACTTGATTTTACAATTGTCCTCCTTGTACCCACTTTCAGTTTTCACTTTCAGGTGAGTGATTTCGCATACTACCGTCAGTTTTCCGTGGTTCCTATTGCTATTCTTGCTTGTTCAGTAGTTTGTGTATCTATGGCACCGTAAAAAATAATGTTCTGCAAAGAGTATTGAAAAATATATTTCTTGAAGAATTAAGGAATTAGGAACCAAGCATTTTCAGCAACTCACTACTCCGTGTATCAGAGTTCAAATTCAGATGGTGAAAATCCTGCTGGGGTAGCTTTGCTTGTAGCTAGTAAGAATTGCCATTAGTGTCACTATATCTGTTAACTGAATTGTTCAGTTTCCTGATTTAAGAAAGGTGGTTCTTCTTCCTTCTTTTAGTTTTGTTTTACAGTGTTTTGCCCTTTAATATCAATACTACTACATGTGATCTCCTCCTAGGTGAAAGCTAATCTCCTATATTCCATTTGTGATGCTGATCTTATCAGTTTTCTGTAATAACAAAGCGTTGCTGCCGTTTCCAGAGGTGTAAGACTAAAAGGAGCTCTTTCCTTATTACCAGAAGGGAATGCAGCACACAAAGTTAATATGTAGGACAGGAAGATTTCAGAGTTGGTTTATAAGCTAGTTTGCATTCTCATTTGGGAACCTGAGCAGTCTACTGAATATTTGCATTGTGTTTCTTTGCCTGGTTTCACCATAATTTCTTTCCACTTTTACTTGCAGGTTAGTCACCTACTCCAGAGAGAATCAGAACAATGTCCTACGTTTTTGTAAACGACTCATCCCAGACGAATGTGCCGCTGCTGCAGGCTTGCATTGATGGGGATTTTAACTATTCCAAACGACTGTTAGAGAGTGGTTTCGACCCAAATATTCGTGACAGCCGAGGCCGAACTGGCCTTCACCTTGCTGCAGCCAGAGGAAATGTAGACATTTGTCAACTCTTACATAAATTTGGTGCTGACCTACTAGCCACTGATTACCAAGGTAACACAGCCCTTCACCTGTGTGGGCATGTGGATACCATCCAGTTCCTAGTTTCTAATGGACTTAAAATTGATATTTGGTAAGTCAGTTTTTTTTTTACAGCACATATTTTATAATATATTACTCCTCTGTCACCAGAACCTTGCATATAAGTCTGCTGTTGCTGAAATGCTTTATTTGGTGCAGTTCAGCTTGAAGGCAGGAAAACAAGACGCCACTTCTGCTGGTCTGTGCAACAAGCAAAGGAAACAAAAATAGCAGCTGCTGGTGTGGGCTGCTGTGTCTAATTCCGCCTCACTGATGACATTGCTATCCTGGTTTGGCCAGACAGCCAGGTGTGGGTGGTTGGCACCAAAGAAAAAATCACATTGACTACTTTAAAAGAATTTTCTCCACCACAGTTCTATTGTTGTAGTTCTTGTACTGCATAAGACAAAGAAAACACAGTATATGTGTGTGTCAGTTGATTCCCATACTCCTTTGGTAACAGTGCTTCCATTCAGTGTTTTCCCCCTCCCTCAAAGGCTGTGACTCAGTCCTTCTTTTAAATATTGTATATTCTTTCCTTCTGGCTTCCAGCAGCTGTCAGATGCCAGGGCTCAGATGTAAGCTCTCAAGTTACAAAATAACTAGCTGTTTCATTGCAGTAACTGAATTATTTTGTTTGTGGCACTTTCTGTATATTCACAACACATGCGAAAACCAGCAGTAAATTCAAAACCTTTGAGTTTTTTAATCTGTGACTTTTCCGCCTGTCCCTCATTAATATTTTCAACTCAGCAAAACTGGTTATTGGCAGACTGGGTTGTGGGTTAGGTTTTGGGGTTTTTTCCTTATTTCAAACAACTTTGGTGAAAATCCCTAGTCCGAAAGCAGATCTGGTCCTATTCAGTATTATTTTTAATAGCAGCAGAGGGACCATCTGTATTTTATTTCATTTTTGCCTGGTGTCCAAATACCCACATGGAAAACGAACTATGAGGAGCCAGATTGCACAATTCCTTCTTGAAGTTAAGCTTAATCTTAAGCATTGCCATAAATCTACCTTTTATTGCTTGTTATAACACCCAGAGGTTCCAATTAGATTAGAGTAATAGGAATTTTTATTTTATTTAGAGTAAAAAGAGTTGTGCAATTTCAAACCTAAATATACTAGTTTTCTTCATAGCCATTTATGCTGTAGCTTGTATAGACAGGAATTTCCTACTGTCTGATATAATGTAAAATAATTCAGAGGACTTACTAAATTGTAATGTGTTATGCTAGGTTGTCTTGTTACAAAATTTCTGTATTACAAGTTTATTTTTTTTCTCATGTGCTTTTTTGGGGCTATTTTAGCAACCACCAAGGTGCAACACCGCTTGTTCTTGCAAAACGAAGGGGTGTGAATAAAGATGTGATTAGACTGCTGGAATCTTTAGAGGAGCAAGAGGTGAAAGGATTTAACAGAGGAGCTCACTCAAAGCTGGAAACGATGCAAACTGCTGAAAGCGAAAGGTATTTACAAAAAAAGATAATTACTAGGAGAAGTAATTTTTATGGCTTTTAGATTTTTGTGATTGACTTGTTTAGTGTTCAAAATAGATAATAGAGAATTTCACCTGGTATTATGCAACCAAACCAAAATCAAATCTTAAGTTTTGGAAAAATCTCTTTAAACAGGTCAAGTGTAAGAAAAAAGAATGTCTTCTATTGAGATTTTCGTTTTATGGTGGATGTTTTAAATATAGTTACTCATTTTCCATCACAGACTCCCCAAAATAAATATTCTACCACTTACCACAAAGCCAAACGGAAAATGGAGTGAAATGCAAAATGCCAGTATCACAGGCTAACCTAACATCCTTTTGATAAGAGATGAATTGTCTATGCCAAGAACAGGTAGCAGAGTTTTCATCTATCTGACTTGAATAAAGGATTTGATACAGTGCTCTATATGAAAAATTTCTATCAGTAGTAGTCCTGGAAAAGATGGAGCATAAAATAAGAATGTAATGGTGGCTAAAGAGGCAGTTGAAGGGGAACTCAATATTTCAGGAAAATTGCTGACAATTTCATGGAAAGTATTGGGCTAGAGGGAACTTACTAATAAATTCCTAAAGGTCTAGTTCTGGGACTCTGCTTACCTATAATTTTCATAAATTATACTGGTACAGAAAGTAGTAACACAAAATGCAAATTCATTTACCTAAAGCTGTGTGCTATAAGTGGAAGTTCCTCAGTGGAAAACAAGGGCAGAGATATTCCCACTACATAAAGAAAACTCTCATTGCCTTTCCGAAAAACAATGGTAACTCCTGCTGTGTAGTACGTTTTGTAATGCTATTCAGTCCCATTCGAAAAAAATGAATTTATCCCTTAAAAAGTGTGGAGAAGCATTACTTTGGTGTCTCCTTGTAAAAGGAGTCAAGTAGAGCTTGTTTTAGCCTGGCAGAGTGAAGACTGAGAGGTGTGTGGTTGCTGACAAGAAATACTGGTTTTGAACAATGTGAAATAACTGTTTAAGACAAAAGCTGGTAGTAAGAGCCAAAGGATATAGATAAACCACAAATATTCTTTGTTTGAAAATTGGGAGTGTTTTTTTACAATGAGCTTCCAAGACAGCCTACTTGTAGGATTCAGATGAGGCAAGAAGCTGTGCAAGTTTCAAAGGAGGCTCATTCTCCTGCAGAAACCCCTGAATTGCTAGTAAACATGACAGAACTTGGGACTGAGGTTAATGATGCAAGAGATCTTTCCAGTACTGTTTCGTATTTTAATTGATATTGGAAACAGGGTATCAGTGTTATTTGGAATACTTGCTCTTATACCGAATTTATTAAAATTTGTGATTTTTTTTTTTTTTTATATTGTCTAATAATGATCATGAGCTGTCATTGCTAGAACATTCTATCACAAAAGACAGGGAGTTTGGTTATGTAATTGTTCAGTTCGTGCCAAAATGTACACAGGCTTCACTTTAAATGCAAATTAAACTGTGTAGGTGGAGTTGTTATCTAAGTTTAGTAAACAGAAAAGGTGAAACCAACACAAATACAGAAATCATGCAAAATACTCCAGTGAGCAGATTAGAAGCTTGTTCTTGTACATCAGGTTACCCCACGCATCAACAGAGCCTGTTTTAAGCCCTGAAATAGAAAATCTAATATTATTCTCAAAATTACCTGGATATAAATTATTAGCATTTATGCATATTACCTTTCTGACAACTAAATTTTATTGAAAATTGCTTGTCACACAGAAATGCATTTATGCTGTTTTTGTTTAAACATATGGACTAACAGCTCAGCCCCATTTAAATTCTGATTTTTTACTTGCTAGTGTCTCTTTAATGAACATAGCTTCCTTTCTGTTATTTGACCTTCATAAATGTTATATTGTTTGCTTTGGCAAGGAAGTCAGCAGCTCTCCTTGGGGAGAGGCAGAGCGACATAAACAGTGCGCTACCCGGCTTGTTTGTGAGCACATCTAAAATGTCTGAAATACATTATTTTAAAAATAACAAATAACAGATGCCTAGAGCAGCAAAAGCAAGTGAGTTTGTGTGCTGTTTGTTTTGTAAATAAATAATGTCTTTGTAAGGGTTGGCTTTTCAGACCTCCACAGTTTCACTCCTCCCTCTTAGTATTATTTTCACATTTTAGAGACACTTAGATTAATGTCTCCTGTCCTCTCCCCTGCAACTCTCTTACATTATGTATGAACCTGTGGAGAAATAATGGTTGCTCTTCTGAAAACAGACTCTGACTTAAGTTTTCTGCTCCTTATTCCCTACAGTCGCTGCTGCTCTGGGAGCAGAGGCCAAAGCTAGGTTCTTGAGTCACATACGTTTTCTCTGGCTTTGCACTCCCCCAGTGAGGAGGCAGAGCTTGCGCTGTCCATCTTTCAGCACAGACAATCTGTCCATCTGCACAGCCCAGCATGACCTGTGACTGTGCCCACAAGTGTGTCCAAACATGACACAAACTCTTCTGTAGGGAGCATTGCTGCATTACCGTTTCTTAAGCAGCTGTAATTTGTAGTAAGAAAAAATATCTTAAATAACATTGACTTTAATTGGGTTGTAATATAAAGTAGCAAAAGTGTTTTCTATGTACCCTTTTCTATTTAATGAGCAAGCATGTGATCTTTTCACTGAAATGGCATTGCGCTTTTATTTAACCTCTCTATGGTTATGCATTAACTAGTTAGTACTTATTAAGTGAGTAGTTCTGTTGTACACTAATGGCTGTCTTTTATGAAACCCTTTGTTTTGCTTGGGAAATCATAATAAGCAAGGAAGACAACTAAATCTTGCAGCTATGGACAAGCAAAAATAGCTTTACAACAAGCTAGATATTTAAAAAACAAGAGAGACAAGCTGTTTAATAGGCAATTTCTGAAATATTCTGCATGTGATGCTGCAATGTTTCAGCAAGCTATGGCAGTTCGGGCTAATTATTCTTCAGTGGCTGTACTTCCTAAGAAAAAATACCGTATGAATAGTGTGAAGTGTTCCCATGGTGTAATCTTAGAAGAGAAATTCATAAATGAGACCTTTTTTCTGATAGCAATAATTTTTCAGTTTATTCTTGTCACCCTGAACAATAGCATTGCTACAATTAGTTTTGACTTAGAAATCACTTTTCCCTGAAATGTGTTCTATTATTATTGCTATAAGAGATGTCTAGCAATACGGTAACTGAAAACAATCAGCAGGGAGGAAAAAATTGTTTTTTCTCTGCTTACCTTCTGGTGTTCATATCATTGTGTACGTAGTTGGTTTCACCATTTCCTTTCCCTGCTTGTCAGAGCCTGACCCTGTTAACACCTGTATATGTAATTTCACTCAAGTGAGAAATAATAGGACTGTGCAGATTGTTAGAATTTTACATAAGTGAAATCAAGTGATGAGAAAGTTTTCCTATTCTTCATGAGGTTTTTCATATAGCAACAGAGAAAGATTCCTGTTACAAATTAATTGTGAAACCAGCGAAATTGGGAGAATAATACAAGAAGCTGTGAAGTATTTGAAACAACTTACATTTTTTTGTAAAGGCATTTCACTTGCAAGATGACTGCATCATTCTAATTTTATATTTGTTTATCATTTAAAAGTGAGAGTTCCAGTCCCTAATTTATAGTCAGACAATTTAAGGGGACCTTATGGATTGGTAGTGGAATGTTAAAACATCAGAGCAGTTGCTAAACACCATACGGCAGAAAATACAGCAATACCAACTTGTCTTGAAGATCAGAAAGTTTCTGAACTTCTTGTTAACCAAATGTTTTGTCTTCTTGATATGCTAGAGAAGAAGCCTCTGTAACAAAGACGCACAGGAGAGTAGTAAAGTTCACTACAGAGTTCAGAATCTAAATTATATTGGTTAAAGTTTCCATTTTATTCATCAGAGTTTATTTTTAAATCACAATTTGTTGTTTTATTCATAAGAGCTATGCCCCTTGAGGTTTTTGCTTATGCTTCATTAAATTTTGCTAAGCCATATTTAGTAGGAATGATGAGGACTGACATTTGAAGGCTTCCAGGTGGCAATCCTGCAAACTCACTGCAGTTGTACAGATAAAAATATCATTCCCTTTACACAGGTTAATAAAATATTGTTTCGACTAACTTAAGTTTAGAGTTAGGAGTCTTTTCCTGATCTGCTTTGTCTTGATTTAGTGAAGGCAATGCTGTAAATCTGCAGGTGGGTTTAGTTTTTAATTTGGAATGTTTCAGTTGCTCTCAGTAGGATTACTGTCATACTTAAAGGTGCATTCTTTTGCTCTGATGTATTTTTAACTTTAATCCTTCGTAGTGCGATGGAAAGCCATTCCCTCCTTAATCCAAACCTACAGCAAGGCGAAGGAGTTCTTTCCAGTTTCCGCACAACGTGGCAAGAGTTTGTTGAAGACCTGGGCTTCTGGAGGGTGCTGCTCCTCATCATTGTCATTGCTCTTCTCTCGCTCGGGATAGCCTACTATGTTAGTGGGGTGCTTCCTTTTGTAGAAAACCAGCCTGAACTGGTGCACTGAAGCAAATGCAAAGAAGTGCACTGTGCTTTTCCCTGTTCTAATCTTATTTTGAGCTTTTGGAATTATTCTGTTGGTGCAGGCAGTGGCAGCTGTATATACTGTTTGCCTTTTGTACATATTAACCCCTTTGAAAGAGGGATTCATTCATTTCAAGTAAAACACTAAATTCTAAAGCATTCCTGAGCTACCTCTGACTTGACTTGCAAGCAAGATGAGAAGATAATCCTCTCTGTTGATAAAATATTATGATTAGAAAAGGCCTTTCATGATGAATATTAAATTCCTGGGCGTGAAAAATGTATCCTATTACAGAACCAAATTTCATTTATTTTCCCTGTGAAGAGACGTAAATCCACTGTTGCATTTTTTTGTGTGTGCTTCCGTTGAAAGAGAATTTTCTTTTAAATGTTCTCCTCGAGAAATCTGAATAATATAATAATGCATTCTGATATATAGACAGTAATAAGCTACAACCTTATAGTTGTTTTAGTGCCTCCCCATAGTTTCATATCTGCTAGTTTATAAAAGGAATGATAAATAGTTCAAGTTTTGCTATGTCTTTAATGTATAGATCACTCCTTTATTTATTAGGTTATATTACTGTTTCTTCCCCGGATGAATTTGATGTTGTTAATACCTGCCTGAAGTAAATTTTGTAGAACAAAGCAGTTTCTTGTGCTTTGGAAATAAACTTGTTTCAGCCTTGGGCTGAAAATTTTACCTTTTTGTTGAAAAGTTACTGAGCTAACTTTTCTTTGTAAGGGTGATTACACAGTGATTTAGGTGTTGTGCTCCGTATTTAATAATTCTGTAAGGCCATTGTCTTTGTGAAATATGTCATGAAGGATAACTTCCTCCCACAGGGACCAGGCTGAACTATGTAATTATATCATTTTTACGTTTGTGGCAAGGACTTGATTCAATAGGACTCCTTTCTAGAATTGTTTTCCGTTCCAGTTGTTTTCAAACAGCACTTACAGGCTTATGAATTATTTCCTGAGTATGCAGAATAAAAGTATGTAAAATGTTAATATTTAGGAACATTGTGTGAAATGAATTTTTGACCCATTCTGTACTTAGTTGTGAAGTCCTGTTTGTAAATAACATAAGGATGTGAATCAGTTAAAATTCTCTTTTATGAAGACTAGAAAGGTACTACATAGTAAGTTGGAGGTTTTCAAATAAAACATTCTCTCTTTCCGTGCTGATTAGACATCTAACTCCCTCCGTTACCATTGTGTTGAAAATCCCAAACAATAGAAATTCTGCAAACCTAATGAATACTTTTTTTACTTAGCTGATCCTAAACTGTTACTAAATAAGATAAAAGCTTTTATAAAATTATAGATTACAATAAGTATTGATAGAAGTAACCCCCATCTCTGTTCTGCTACCATGTATATTTTTCCTTCTTGTTTATGGGTTTGAGTGAAGAGGGTTGTTGGCTTTGTTTTGAGGTGTGATATGTGCCTCACTGAACTGGGCCATATTCTAAACTGTATCTGAATAATCCTTGTTCTGATTTCTTAAGTAAGAGGTTGATGAAATGATACTTTTCTAGCAGCTGCAATGCCGCAGAAAGGAGAGCTTCTTAAAAAAAAAAACAGAACAAAACATCTGTACATCTGTTTGTGAACAGAGACATATAAACTCATAGTATGCCTAAATTACATTTACTTCCCTAAGTAAGTACTTTTCTGTTAATAATACTCTGTATCTTGAACAATCATGTTGTTTTTCAGTATGTTTTATCTGCATAATTTGTAATTGTATTCTCAGTGTGGGTGAATGCCACGAATAAATATATGTAGTAAATATGTTTGGGTTTATTATTACATTAGTGCAGCAGTAATGATACTACCCCATTTTACTGAGGTTTTTGGTTTGTTGTACATTGGTAATGAGCTTTTCCAAAGTGAGGAGGTTCCTTCCATGAGAATGGAAACCATGCTGTTAGTATAAATGAGGTTTTAGAACACAGTTTCTTCAGATTTTTCTGCTTTATTTTCAGTCTTGTTACTGAATCGCAGTTGCTGTCTGTCTGTCTGTGTCTCTCTTATCTTAAATTGCAGGTATGGAGCATGTGATCTAGAGATCTAAGGTTGCTTTTAAGGGAATACAAAATATAAGCAAGAAAACCAAGCTTGAGCCTGAAGTAGCCTTTCCTACTTTGTTATACAGGGGTATGCATAAGCAGTTGAACAAGCATGCAGTGAAAAGGTTTGAAAAATCATGTGTGTGTTCCAAATTAACGTATATAACTTTTTAAACTCAAAGAAATACAAAGCACTGTTTGAACTTCACTGTGTAACAACTGCTACTCTGAAATAAGGACATGATAAATGTCTGACTAAAAGAGGAGTTTGTTCTGCATATACCGCTGTTATTGAAGAAGGACAGCTGTGCCTTTCAATATATCAATAAACATTAATGACTTCCTTTTCAAACTTTGATTCTAAAGAATGAATTTGCTTCCTGTACACTAGATTTCAAGGAATACAATCTGTTTTACGAGAACAGAAAGAGGACTTTAGCCTGCTTCCTCTTGAAGCTGTTGTCATAGGGAGTTTCACTGTTTCAACACAATTACATAAATAGGTTTAGATTGTCTACAGTTCAATAAGATTTTTTATTATTATTATTATTGCAGTGGTGTCTGGATACCTTGATCCAGGGACTCCATTTTGCTGGGTGCTCTTCAGATCCAAGACAGATTGTTGTCTCAAGCTGTTCTCAGACTAATGAGATAAAACAGAATGAGGAAGTGAGAGAGAAAACAATCGTGGAAGGATGAAGTGATTTTTTTCCAGTGTCATAAAACAACTCGGTTGACAAGAGAGTGCAAAGTAAACTGGAGTGTAACATGAATGCACATGGGCTGCTCTGCAGCGGGCTGGCCCTGTGCTCACGTTTACTCCGTGGCAAGATCACCCCTATCTTACCTTTCAGTAACTTGTTCATGTGCCATTTAATTTTTATCTTCAGGGGCTTCTGTTGTACTCATATTGGTAGTTTGCTTTGTAGAAGGGGATGATGTGTTGTGTGACTGTCATGGGTAGCTGTTGTTTCTGATTGCCACCATACAACAGGTATTTCATTACTGGATGTGACCTGGCACTGTGAGGGTGTATCATTGTGGAAAGCTCCTATGAGGGAAAGAACATGTTTTCACTTTAAAGTGTTGAAACAGCAGATCTAGGCAGCTGATCAGCGTTTAACTTTAGCATGAGTCAACCAATTTCTCTGGCTATCTTTCTTAAGTAAAAATAATCAACTCACCAGTGGATTATAGATGGGCTAGTTAGCTAGGTAGCTCTTTTTCTAATCAAAATATGTCGGTCATAATATGGTAGAAAAATGCAAAGTGTATAATTTGTCCAGAAATTCAATAGCAGCATTTTAAAGTGGTACTAGGAAGTACTAATTGCAAGTGAAAGCTCTCCTCCAAACTAAAAGAAAAAAAAGGTAATATTTTCTGTTGTCGTATTCAGAATTTTCAGAAGTCTGGCGTGTATTTAAACATCACCTGAAGTTGACTTTTAACAACTGATTTCTTCCTCAGCTGACACACAAGTAACTTGTTTCTAAAGCCAGTAGTTTATCTTAAGTTGTTCCTATTTCTGAAGCCAGATCTTTGTTACATTGTCACATGATTCATATTTGAATTGGTAATTAAAATAAGTCTTAAATTATGTGAGAATTAGGTCAGAATGTTTTTCCTTCATTCGGTGTTCTTGTCTTACATCTCAACATTAATCCTTGTGGATTGGTTACTGGAGATGTAAAATTTCCTAAGCAATCCAAAATGTTATAGCAATTGTTGCTGATTGTTACTACATTTCTCATCCCTGGTGCTGAGGCTTACTAGAAGAATTTGGTTATCATTGCAGTTTCATAGCATCCAGTTCTCTGTAAACTTTATAAATGCTGAAACACTGTTGAATCATGACTCTCAAATCTCTATTAATATGAAATTAATTTCTGGTGACAGTAGAGATAAATCTGCACTTGCAGGGTAGTACGACGCATCTGTTACCTTAAACGTATTTAAGTACTTCAGCTAACATCTTTTGCACTGCTCTTACAAATGCTTCAAAGTGGGAACACTTTTAAAATATACAGTATTAGGAAACAAATGCAACTAGTTGGTAGCTCTTTGCTATTTATTGCCAGGAAGCAATGTGTTCCCAGCATCAAGCTGCCAGAGAAGTCTGAGATGGAAACTGAACGTCTCTGACTAACAGTGATCTGTTGTAGTCTGTGCTCTTATGCAAAGCAGAACTAATGTTCTGAGGTTGCAGCTAAAGCAGCCTGCGTGCAGAACCCTGAAGAATGTGTCTCTGCTGTAGGCATTTATAGTTTCTAAATCATTGTGGTAACTATGCATTAAGCAACCAATATTTCCTAATGACTATGATGTGACAAAACTATTGTTCTTCATTACTGCCAAGGGAATGGGAGATGAACTGGAAATTGCCATAAGTAAAAAGCAACAAATCAGAATTTCTTCTGAAGTCAAAGTGTGAACAAGTCACAGCCGTGGCTTCAAGTGACACGTTCTTTCATCTTGTCATTTTAAACTACCTTGTGGATAAGGAAAAATGAGAAGGCATTTGGAACAGAATTTGTTGTGTGGTATGTACAGTTTGCAGAAAATAGGGGGGAAGTGAATGCAGTGAGCCAAGAGAGCAGCGAGGGAGGCAGAACAGCGTGGTGCCTTCATGAATCACTGCTTGGAGGCCAATCCCAGTGCTTGTAAGAAGTGCGAAGAGTGACCAGTAATAGCCTCCTCGCAGGAGGGGGATTTCACTGGCTTGTGATTACACCATCTCGCAGGGGTGGCCTTGCAGCCCTGCAACCCGAGCTGGCCCTTCTTGACTTTCAACGTCTAGAGCGCTGCTATTTCAGACAACTGCATGTTTGAATGTGTGCCTACATTAACAGCTGCTCATGTGGAAGCCAGACTGGTTCCTCTTATACAAGAAATCCTCTGCACATAGGTTACCAAAAGAAGTTTTACCAAATGTGAATAGAAGCTCTTTGTAAAACATTAAATATTTCTGGTGTATTAAATTATGTTTATCTAAATATCAGAAGGCATGAATCCGGATGAAGGATCAAGTATATGCAATACCTCATTTTCCTTTGCCAAAATAAAAAGAACAGATAACATTCTCTTAATGCAAGTCAAGAAGAAAATCGGTAAATTTGTTTTGAACTGTAGAATATGAATTCCTTATTGAGCCAAATTCCTTAGTATGAGGACTTTTTCAAATAACAATCTCTGGCAGGTGAGTTTTCTAGTAGAAAAGCTGACATAGCCTTGCAGTGGTGTGGGGGTTGTAATGTTTAAAGGTGTATGGACATAATGAAGTGTGCATATTGAAACAAAACTAGTTAATAAAGATGGTGGATTTCCACTATTAATAGGATGTAAGAATTGAAATGCCATATGCTCATCCTCATGTTGTTGTCTCATTGTAGGCTGAACATCTGGCTTTGTTTGTTTTGGTACAGATATTTTCAGACAAAAAATGAAGTATGTAGACATTTGTAGGTTTAAGCTGGCAAGCCCAGTTTTTGTAGTGGACATAAAGAGTGATGGATTACCCCACTGAAAGTCATGGCAGCTTCTCTGTGGACTGCTCCGTCCTGCCAGACGTGTTCCTCACTGAACTGGTGGTTTTCCCATTTATGGTATTGGTTTGGATCCTTGTGTCAGGCGATGAACACCAGTGGTTAACATGAGACTTGAACTGAAGGCTGTTTTCAAAAATTTTAGTTATAATAGAAATCAAAGCTGTATTCTTTATTTGAAAGTTCAAGGAACTTTTTTTTGTTTAATCTGACAATTACTAGAGTTACAGCCTGCAAATGCACACAGATAATGAGCATGTGTGTGTCCTTACTCCGTGCACTCCTATGCCAAGAAGAGGTTTAGGAATAGCAAGCAAGGCCTCCAGTGAGATCAGTTACAAATAAGTCTGGTTTAAGCAATTCTGTTTTTTGTCATTTCTCATTAGATTGGTATTTAATATACCACCAGCTCTGGTTTTATTCATTGCACTGACTTACTGACATATTCTCTTGGTCTCAGTGATACAGTTCGGGAAGCGTAGATCCCATTACCTACCTTGCAAAGGTGCTTTGCCCACCGAGGGTCATTATTTTGATAGTAAGCGAACTATTAATTTTCAAAATGTTAGTCAGTTCCCTTTGGATTTTAGGGTTACACTGTCTGCTTTGCAAAGTGAGCAACTCATTTCCTAGTATAGTACAGTTTGTTTAGTTAAGGAATTGGTTGTTTTCTCTGTTGTTCATGTGAAATGCAACAATGGTTAGGGGAACTGTTGGCCTTGGCTTAACCTGGTCCTCCAGAAAGCAGTTGCAGATGGAGCAAACACTTTGAGGATTAAAAGGTAGTCTGGCAGCAAAGCTGGAGCGGCATGTATTCCCTTCATTGTCAGGCTTTGCAGGACCCTGGAAATGTCATATGGGGCACTTGGAGACACTCTGCCAGAAGGACAATAGCCTTGTAGAAACTTTTGGCCTTTTTGTATGTTCTGAAATTCAAAGTTGTACCATTTCGAAAGCTCTTGTCTCCCCCCAGGCAACAAACTATGCTCCAGTAGAGCAATTAGGAATGCCTTATACGTATTTTTAAGCCAAGGAAGCAATCTAACTGCAAGTCAGTTTTTAAATCTTAACTAACGTATGGGTACAAGGTCACAAGCTTCACCTCCTGCTGGAACCCAGCACCTGCTACTTATTCCCAACATATTTCCCTGCCCGTGCACTAGTGCTGGCACAGATCTGACCTGACTCAGGGAGCTGTGCCAGCGAGTCCTACCAGCAATTTACTCTCGCTCCCACTGTCTTCTCCTGAGCTCTGCCCCTCCCCAGCATTTCATCTCCTGCCCTCCACTCCACGGCTCTACAGTGCTTCACCTAGCCTTGAGATTTACCCCATGTCTTATGCTCCAAGGATTCCTTTCCTAAAATGTATTTCTTCCCCATAACTTCTTTCCGTTTTGTCATCTTCATTGCTTACAGCACACTATCCCCCATCTTATTTGAGCCTTTGTTCTTTACCAGGTATCCCTGTTTGCTGAGCCTAGTTATGCTGAAAGCTCTTTGTGGGATGGAAGAGATAGTATTTTGAAGAGAGGGTTATCAGTTGGTTCCAGTTTGCTAAATCACTGCTATTAGTAGTCATCTTACTAATTTACACTTTCCTGTAATAAAGATAGAATAAGTTGACCTTGTTGCATGAGCCTTGTTGTCAGTTTTACTTCCTTTCTCTAATGCTGTAGTTGATTCTTCAGATACTTCCATTAAATCAAACTAAGTCATGTGTGGATTGCTTCTGCTTTCAGCAGAAAATGTGTTTAATCTGACCTGTGAACAAGCTGAGCTTGGTTTAGGTCAGTGAATATGGGGAATCTGTGCACCACTTGTGAGAGTCTCTGCATAGTGGGACTGGATGGAGACCAGTCTCTGCTCCGTGGAACAGGGTTTTGTAGCCTCTGGACTCATAGCCTGCAGCAGCAGCACACATGACAAGAACAGCATGCAGGGGTGCCCAGGTTTACCACCCTTCTTTTGACTGGCTCCATAATAGGCTTACGCTGGGCATATAGAGCATGCTGAAATAACCTCTATAGTGGGCACACACCACTGGAGATACTCCCCTCCTGCTGCAAGGCCTTTGACGTAGGACAGAGTTAGTCTCTTGAAGCCAAAACAGATGTTAGGAGATGAGACCAATGTGGTTCCTGGTTACTGGCAAGTGTCAGCAAGCTGGTGGAACCAGCTGCACATCTGCCATGGTTTGAGAACATACCTCGTTTGTTTCAGCTGTGCCCTGTCGCTTCACGGCCAAGAGCGCGCACCTGGTGCAGCGGTGGGAGGAGAGGAAGTGGCGTCAGGGCTGTGTCGTCTCCTATCTCTGCACGGCCAGCGGGCAAGCAGTTTGGAGGCCACAAACCATATGTGAGAGCCACTGGTGCACAAGACGAGCATATTTTCTTCATTAAAAATACTTTCTGCGAGTAATTTTCCCTGGTTTGGGGTGTTTTTTTTGTGGGCGAGCAAGCATTAGGATCTGAGGTTCAGTGTGACTTGGCGCGTGAAGGAAGAATGCTGAAAGTAACGGATCAAAAAAAGTTAAGGGAAAAGATTCAGAGAGAGAGATTAGCAACTTCCTTAGAAACTGCAGATGTTTCTGAGGAAAACTGGGCAGATGCAGACATGTTCCTGGCCAAAAGAACAGTTTCGTGAAAATCTTTTCCTTTTCCTTCTTCGGTTATAGATATCTAAATGTCATTTTATTTGAGCTCTCAAAATGAGCAAAACATTCCCAATTTTGTAACAAGAAACATAAGCAGAATTGGAATTTTTCCTCCTGACTAAAACTGATAAGATTTTTTATTGTTAATTTTATTTGTAACATAATTTTGGATGTTTCTGTATGCTGGGACTCAGAAGGCTGTGTTTCTGCATCGACAGTGCATAGCAGGAGTAGTGCCTGGTTCTGACTTAACTACCCACAGAGTAAGTTTAGAATGTCAGGTTCTAAATTAAGTATCAGAATATGTTATTTCCCTGTCTAGTTTTTACATGCGGGTATTGGATCAGAAGCTCTTTCGGCTGCTTGACTTTAACCAAAGCCAAGTTCAAATAGGGCCATTCGGTTCATTATTCTCTAATTTCTGCTTTGGTTTTAGGTTTTGGTTTGGCTGGGTTTTTTTTTTTGATACTTTATTTGTCACTTGAATCTCAGTCTCTACCTCTTTTTCAGTGCCCCCCTAAAAAAAAATATTGTCGTAGGTACTTAAATTTGGATCTGCACCAGTAGGTTGGGATTTATCCCATTATCCCATGACAGAAGTTGCGTCAGCATAAATGAGAAGCATTTGGCAGCGGGTACATGGAGCAGGCAGTTTGCAGCGCAAACTGCTCTGTGTGCATTGAGGCCTTTACAAGTCCCGTCTGATTATTCAGAGAGCTCTGTCAGGTTGGGCATCTCCCTTCTGCTTACCTACAAAAGGAAATGAACATTTTATGGATGGAGACTCTTAATGGAATGGAAAGGAATTCTTTATTCCCACTCCAGAGCCAGATTCCAGACAGTCTGGTTATAGTATTGTCACGTAATGGGCACTTCCTTTCACACTCATCTCCATTAATGTCTGACAAAAGGTCTTTGAAACTGCGGGGTCAGTTCCATTTAATTTTCTTAGTTTTCCTAAAATATTTCACCCATAAAAGGAGTAAATTAATATTTAAATTCTTAATTTGCTTGAAACAGGTTGGTTTGGGTTTTTTTAAATGTTCCAGTACATACAGATAGGTCCAACTCTGAGGATCAGACTTGTATGATACAAAGCAGTAGCATAGAAATAGTCTTCCAGAAGCTGGAATAGCAGTATCACTGCTGGTTTCCTACACTCTTGTGGATGCCAGGGGAGAGTTCTGGCTTCTCTGAACTTTAAAGCTATCTTGGGATAAAGCTCCATAAACTTCATTTGAAATCCCAGACACATATTAGATTTTCATTGTACTGGAGATCTCATGACATAAGCTGTTGTGTCTGACTTTCAGTTTTGCTAAAAGCACTGTCAGAACGATCTCCCTGCTGTTATTCTGCTTTTCCTGTTTCTGGCTCACACAGTGGTGAGGTGTGACAGCTTAAACAGAAGTTGACTCACGTTTTTTGAATGACAGTAAACATTTTTTTTTTTTTAGAATTAATGCTTCCTTTATCTGTACCTTTTGTTCCTTTTGATTCCTCTTGTGCCTTAAGAGTTTACTGGAAATATGCATTCCACAGTGAGTCAGCATGGCCTGCTGGACTGTGCAGAAGGCAGATTTGAGAGTTATAAATCCAAGTACTGACTTACTTGCTGTGTGGCCTTAAAATCTTACTTAACCTCTGCTTCCCCACCAGGAAAATCAAGCTAACTTACCCATCTTTGAGCAATGTTGCCATTAATATGCATTAAAAGACTTCTAAAATAAACACTGGTATTGACAGCCTGCAGGGTTTTTTACTCAAAGTAACTGTATTAATTTTTACACAAAATATTCTAAACATAATCTACTGGCAAAGGAATATATATTCCTTGATATGTCAATTATTAATCCCATTGTTGTGTCCTGTTATTTCTCTACCACTCTTAGGCATGCAGGAATTGCAGACAAAAGCTCTGGTCTCACATCATCACTCTCTGGCTGAGACTCCTGCACCAGTCTGTGAAGTCCCATTGATTTCTTGCTGTGGGCAAGAGCAGTTGGTGTCCAGAGATTATTCATATCCAGAATCATGGCCAAGTATGGGAGACCTGCCTGTTTTCAGCTAGGCATAATGGAAATGGAAGAAGACTAACATATTTTTTAAGAAACCCGTTCCCAGGGTCCGTGCCTCTGGCTGAGGCTCAGTGTGGGCAGAGTGGGAAGGACTGTGACCAAGGCACTTCCCTTTCTTCTTTCTGGTGGATGTAGGGGCTCTCTCATTTCCCTGTTGAGCGAGGGATCAGTTTTCATTCTGGAAACATTTGGCAGCAATAGGATGTACGAGCTATGGAATCAGAGCCTTGGAAGGTCTTCAGTGACATTTCTCCATTCTTAGCACATCATTTAATGACAGCACTTGATGGCCACATCCTAAATCCAGCACCCAGTCTCAGAAGTCAGGCCAGACCTTGCACGTTTGTGTGCAGGAAGCGAGGGGAGTGCTTTCCAGCCGTGTCCTGGACAAGCTGTGGAGCTCCTTTGCTCAGACTGCTTCAATCCCACAGTTACTCTAACTTTCACAGGGTGAAGATGAGTTTCTAAAAAGGGGCTTCTTTCTTTCCTGTAGCATTTCCAAGTCTTACCCGTTCTGCTCCCTGGGTCGCCGGTCCAGGCACTTACACAGGATCATATCCTGAAGGTCTTATCCAGCTCTCGTAAGGCCCCTTCCAGTGTCCAGTCCTGCACAGTAGAGGTTAGTGCCAAAATCTCTTACAGCCATAGGGGAGGCAAGGAGTTTGTTCTCAGAGCACATGGGGCTCCAACATGTCTCCTGGTATGCAGAAGGAAGAAGTTCAGCAAACTTCAAGTCGGGGGAGAAAAATAAAAGCCATCAAGAATCCACTGAGAGACAGGAGGGAGGAAAAGAGAACTCAAGGGCCTGATGGCAGTTATGGCAGGTATGAAGCCTTTACAAGGCTTTATTTTGGCTGCAAAACTCATTGCTTTCACCACCACCACCACCAGTGTTGGTCTGTGGGAACAAAATGCTGGTGTTTGGGCTGCTGCATTGCAAAAAGCTGCCTGGAAGTGTTACCTTGATTTTGTTGAGGCTCTCAGTGCAACACAGCTATCATCAGAGACACCTGTTGTGTATGGAAACAGCCAGACTGGAGACCATTCTTAGGGCTACACGGCAGTATAAGTTAGGCAGTCTTAGAGCTCCTGTGTAAGCTTCATTGTTTCTATTTTCTGTTGTGTGATGCTTTATAAAATGTCCTTTACCACAGATTTTATTGCACTGGGCTGGGGCAAGGTCAAGTATGACCCTCTCTCATTGGGTGTTCATGACTTAGCCTCCACTGGCCACATTGACTACTAAGAGATCTGTCGCTTACATTGATTATTAAATTTGAAAATAATAGTAATTCTCATTCTAGAAAAGTCTTTCTCCCTCTGCAATCAAAGGTCTGTCTTCCTTCAGAGCAGTTGAGTCCATTGCATTCTCCTACTTGGCTGCTTGCTCATCTTTCATGAGAATAAACATAGAGTTTGAGGGAACTTCCCAGGTGGAAACTCCCTGTTCTTGAAGAGAACACTGTCTGCAGCATTAACTGTGTGCAAGAACCACTTCACATTACTTTCAGTCCAGTATGATTTTTATTAGCTTCAGTATCTTTCTTGGCTGGGGGGGAAATGTGAGAAAAGGACTTACTGACCCCTTGTTGTCCAGATTGCAGTCTCACTTTCCTAACTGTAAATCCAGAGTAACTCCGCTGAAGCAATGCTCTTACTCTAGCTTTCAACTATGGAATTGCCCATCTTTGTTGTCTTGAGGCTCCTTGTACATAGAGATAATCTGGCAGAGATTGACAAAGCTGCCTAATGAACAAAAGCATCTCTTTGCAGCTGTGTGAATTGCAGGCAACTCTCCAACCATTCACAGTCCAGAAAAGTATTTTTGGATATGGGCAGCTCAAGGAGTAATGGTTTTAAACTAAAAGAGGAGAGATTCAGGCTAGACATAAGGAAGATGTTTTTTACCATGAGGGTGGTGAAGCACTGGCCCAGGTTGCCCAGAGAGGTGGTAGATGCCCCATCCCTGGAGACATTCAACACCAGGCTGGACGGGGCTCTGAGCAACCTGATCTAGTTGTAGATGTCCCTGTTCATTGCAGGGGGTTGGACTAGATGAGCTTTGAATGTCCCTTCCAATCCAAAGTATTCTGTGGTTCTATGGTCAGTTCATCAGAGATATTTCTATGCCTTAGCAGGGCAGCTAACTTAGGACAAGTACTATCCGGTGGATTTTGTCTTAGCAGTTCTGTGAATGTAAATATCTAGTTATAATTTGTGATAGAAACACAAAAGGGTGGGAATACTGATTGACAGGTACTTCGGGAATGGGGGAAGAAGTGGTTAAACTGAGTTACATTTCTTAAGTACTGTCACTGGCAGATTATAAGCATCTTTAAAGCCCGGTGAAAAATGTAGATTCCTCTTCTAAAGACAAGATTAACTGTCTTCTATTGCCAAATATTCATCAATGAGTTGTTACGATTTGTGAACAAATTTGCCATTGCAAATCACCAGCTCAGGCAGATTTCAGTCAGTGCATCCCCCTGTCACCCTGCTGCTCTGTCCATGTGGAAGACCCACCCCTTTTATTCTGCTAAAGCTGGGTAGTTTGTTGGGTATTTTTAATGAACCAGCTCTAAGATGAGATGCCTGCCTGATTTTGTGAGTCTAGATGATACAGTTGATCCTTTGGTTGAACTGTACTGATGAGCAGGCTGAGGCTTTCCAAAAGCTCATTCAGTTTAGGTCTGTTCAGCTTTCTGCAACACCAAAATAAACTTAAGTTTTGGAAGAGACTGTTTTATAAACAAATGATCTTAATCCTTTCCTAAGCAATTTTCAGAAAAATAGCTGTAATAAGTGCAAAGTGTAAGCCTCTAGCCTGGTCTCTCAGTCCTTGCAGATGCAGGTATTAATGTGCTGGAATTCAGCAACAGTGCTTGTATTGGTAAAAACTGTAAAACTAAGAGGTGCAAGTTAATTCTTAATGCATGGAACTTGGCTACACAGTGTTAAGTGGCAGAGCTAGCTACATTAAGAATTTATTAAAACGCTTAGGCTCTGCTTGCAACGTATTTAGCTTTAAACTCTGAATGCATTTTCTTTGACAAAAAGAAAAAAAACAAAGGTAACTTGGCATTTTTATGATGAGGTTGTTTGAAGACCAAGTCCTGAAACAGGTCCTGAAAGCAGGAAAGTTTTTCTGAATAGTGTCTTGGAAAGTGAATGAAGGTAAAGCCAGCTCTCTGTAGGGAGGGGAGAGTTGGTTAACCACCTCAGCGGAGTGGGAAATACAAAGTCTACATGAACTAGACTAGATGTGTCTTTCTCTGTAAGGAGTGACTTACACCAAGTAAAAAGCCATATGATTCAGGCAAGGAAAAATATTGTCTCACCGGGAATAATGAAGTACGATTCTTTTTTAAATAAAATTAGAATTCAGTTCTGCAGTTCCCTCACCTCATTTTAATGGCACCCTGCCTCATTAGTTTTCAGTGGCTTTGTCTTTACTTTCCATGTTTATTCATCATTTATATTGCACTGAAGGCCTTTTTGTGAGAAAGCAGCATTATCCTGCCATGATTACTTCATGGATATTAAAAAGGGAAATAAGACATTCGATGC
Source organism: Columba livia (assembly GCF_036013475.1). Classification (NCBI taxonomy): domain Eukaryota; kingdom Metazoa; phylum Chordata; class Aves; order Columbiformes; family Columbidae; genus Columba; species Columba livia. Next base: position 140,194,786 of record NC_088603.1, on the reverse strand, counting down.
TGTTTTCTCAATTTATATACCCAGTAGCATTTTTCCCCCTATGCTAACAATGAAGGCGAGAGGCCAGCACAGCCTTCGTAAGTCACAGGCAGCGTAGTTCCAAAAAGGCTGATGTGCATGAGATTATCACCACAAAAGACTTCCAGAGACCTTGCAGGTACTGGATTCTTGAGAGGAACTGGCTCCTCTTCCAGCTGTTGGCAGTGCCGTCTTTATGGACGTGCCCCAAATTCCCCTGTCAGTGTTTGCACACAATGTGCTTTTAGAGCTGTTTGGCATAGAAGTTATGGGTCGTAGCAGTTCTCTTTTGAGATTTGGACTGTAAAATAAAGAACAGTAAAAATTCCTGTAGCCCCATTGAAATCCACTTGCTGACCTCCTGCCCACAGAACTGGGTTGTGCTGGTGGCGGATTTTGTGCTCTGAACCCAGCAGCAGGATCTGCCATGTGGTTCCTAAGCTGCTTGGATAGCGGGGCTCACCTGAAAACCTCCGGCTGTTCTGAGCTCTGAGTGCAAGGGTGCTGGTCAGTGAGTTTCACCATATAATTGACCTGATATTGTTAATTTATCAGAAAGACTATATCTGACTTGAGGGGCAATAGATCCAGCCTGCTAGCTATGAGTGGTGCCAGAAACCCACACCAAGGCACCCCCATTCTTTGTGCCACTCCTTTAAAGTGGCACCCCCCTCTTTTTTGAACCATTGTAGTTACTTTGGGAATAAAGATTTAACAGGTATGATTGGAGCTTTGTAACACTGTGAGACAGACTGAGATGTGCAAAAATGAGATTTTTTTTTTTTTGAGTGGCCAGTATTTATATACGTAACTGTATTATGTTTGAGAAAAATACACAGCAAGTACAGAAAGAATGTAAACATGGATGTGAATGGAACGGACTAAGCCAATGCAAGCCTGGCTGGTGGGTGCTGAGAAAGGATGCAAAAAAATGCAGAGAAAAAGTAAGTATAGGATGGAAAAACAGGGGTCAATTGTATCATACTAAAATTAGAAAAATATGAAGTAAACAGCTTCAGTGTTGATGGAGTTACTCTGCTTAACTGAAAGTTATACCTGGATAGAAAGAATAGGATAGAATAGAATAGAATAGAATAGAATAGAATAGAATAGAATAGAATAGAATAGAATAGAATAGAATAGAATAGAAAGAATAGTTCCGTTGGAAGAAACTTGCAATGATCATCTAATCCAACTGCCTGACCACTTCAGGGCTGACCAAAAGTTAAAACATGGTATTAAGAGCATCGTCCAAATGCCTCTTAAACACAGACAGGCTTGGGGCATTGAACACCTCTCTCGGAAGCCTGTTCCAGTGTTTGACCACCCTCTCAGTAAAGAAATGCTTCCTCATGCCCACTCTGAACCTCCCCTGGTGCAGCTTTGAACCATTCCCTCATGTCCTGTCACTGAATCCCAGGGAGAAGAGCTCAGCACCTCCCTTTCCACATCCCCTCCTCAGGAAGCTGTAGAGAGCAATGAGGTCACTCCTCTAGCCTCCTGTTCTCCAGAACAGACGAACACAGAGTCCTCAGCTGCCCCTCACAGGACATTCCTTCCAGCCCTTTCACCAGCTTGGTTGCCCTCCTCTGGATGTATTTAAGGACCATAACTGATGTCACGCTTCTCCATACTCTTCTAGTTCTTTCCCTGAAGCAACTTCTTTTTATCACTATAACATGATTCACCATTTTACAGACACTATCCATGTTCTTTATCATGTGTAGTCTGGCGTTCCCCAACTGAGAATAGGGTCAGTTGTGTCATGCATGGCACAAGCATCCTGTTCCTCCACAGCACACAAACCCCATTCAGACATTACACAAGTATTAATCACCACGGTACACTAGAGCTGATATTGCTGATGGCAAGGCTTAGTAGTAATAATGGTGTTTTATATCTTCAAGAAGCACATCAGGAAGTGAACTGCTTCTGGAGAGGTACCAAGTGACATTACAGGAGGTTGAGCCGTGTTCTGCAAGACTCAGAAAGATGTTTTCTGTAGACGGCAGTGTTGCTAGTGAGAGTTATCACTTTTCATGCTAAACAGAAAGAAAAACACAGACCATTTGAGCTGACCTTAGTATTGCTCATTCTCTGACAAGCATGTGCATATAGCATTATGCAGTATGGAAAACTGCCATTTTCCACCCAAAAAGTTACTTCAATCTGTTTACTGTCTATGGCATTCATTTATAACAAACTTCGGGATTTCTTCTAAAGCATGCCACTAATTTTTAATGTATACTTTTTAAATATTACAAAAACATTTGCATTAGCATTAAATAGTTACAATCACTCATAGTATCTATGAGGGTAGTCCTCAGAGAGGAAGAAGCCAGTAAGCCACAGCTTTCTTGGGTCTCTCTATCCCAATGGATGTTGCAAACTCAATCACGAAAGCAAGAAACTATTTTCCACCCTAATATACACCAATCTGAACTTAGACCAAATCCAAATTCTACAAAGCTTTCATTCTATGTGGGCTTTTCTGACTAGCCACATCCCCAGCATCTCTGAGTGCATTCCAGCAATGCCTTAAGCACTGTGTCCAACATCTGTCCAGTGGGGTTTGTTCTCTCGCTGTTGCCATGTGTCCATGCTTTCCAATTGAGCTTTTCAAGAAAAAAGCTTCAGACTCTCTAGATGCTGCTTTCTGCTATTTTTGCTCGAACTTATCTTCCTCAGATAACACTTGTCTTCATTCAGATGCCCAAAGAAACTTAGCAGGCCATTGAGTAGCTTCAGCAATTGCTGTGTGGGAAGATACAGACTTCTTTTTTTGTCAAAATAACTCTTCTGTGAACTTGTTTGCAATTTCCTTTTTCTGCCTTCTAAGATCTTGAGTAGTTCCCTAATTTTGATTGTTGGAAAGCTGTCACTAACCTCTTCTAAGCAGAAACAAAACAAATTTCAGTATGCATGACCATCTCAAAAGCAGCACCTACTATGAGCCTGTGGTTCTGGGATAGCTCTTCTGATGGTGAAACTCAATCCTGATGGGCGGTTATAGCCATTGAGGTGCATTGACTCCACTGTGTTTGACCCATTTGGCAAGTGAGCTTCTTCACATGCGTCTGCTGTGACGTGCAGGGCTTTCCACCATCCAAACCTGCCCCAAATGCTGACAGCTAGTCCTCTAGCACAAAAGCCTCTTCTTCAGAAGGGGATGTTTTATCCTTGGAAGACAACAACTGACTGTCACCAAAAGCCCTGTCTGCCCTTCTGACACAGTAAAGATCCCCTGAGCTTTCTCAACAAGCTTTCTTCAGTTTCTTTGCAAAAAGCCTTCCATCTTCAAGTGCAGTTTTTCCATTGCCCCTACTGTCCCATTCACTGTTAGGAATGAATCATGGTTGTGAAGTAAACTTGTCATCTATTCAAATCGAGTTCAAAGTTTCTTAGCACTGTAAATAAAATGGATTTTTGCTGTTTCAAGGGTGGCCTGGCCTCATGTGAGAAGGGAAGGACTAGAGGGAAAGATTGGTGTGCTCCTGAAGTGAGGCTTGCTGCTTCTGCCATTGCCAGCGCAGTGGGAAGAGGGAAGAGTAGTGCCTGCTGCAGCTGTTTGGCCTGTCTTCATGGAACACACATAGCACAGAGAGGAAAAGCAGGCGTGGAACTACAAAGGCAAATGGAGAGAAACCTGAATAACTACATAGTCCACTCCAGCAGGCAAGAGTCCTGTGGAAAATTAGTAGATTAGGAGTATTGGTCACTAGAATTGCAGTTAGTGAGATTCATTAGGAACAACCACTTGCAGTTATTCCTGCAGCGTCTTCTAACCATGGAATTTCAAAGCATCTACCACAAAACAACAACAACAAACAAAAAAACCCAAACCCACACCAAACAAACAAAAACCACCAAAACCACACAACAACAGCAAAAAAGACAACCAAAAACCCCGCAATATTTAAAAGGTTTTGGGCCCCAAGTTGACACTTCCCATTTGTTATTGGTATAAATATAAATAAAATTGTATACAAAAACTGAGCTAATTTGCAAAGTCAATCACTCAGAAAATGTTAGAAATACATGGCTGTCCAAATTTATTGTGTTGTTTTTTAAACAGGGCCTGTAGCTCTCAAATTGTCTTACAAACACCCACAAATCTTGACTATGCCTCTGTAAGAAGGTGAGATATGAACTGGACAAGTGGAAAAAGTGGCAATAAAGTTGATGGAAAATCACAGAATCACAGAATGTTAGGGATTGGAATGGACCTCGAAAGATCATCTAGTCCAATCCCCCTGCTGGAGCAGGAACACCCAGATGAGGTTACACAGGAATGTGTCCAGGTGGGATGTTTTTGCTCTCCAGAACTTAGTAACAGGAGACAGACTCTTCTGTGTGGTGCATGCTGGTGGGATGAAAGGCGATGGGCACAAACTGCAGCAGGGGAAATTCATTCCAATGTTAGGAAGATAATTCTCACCATGGGGGCAGTTCAGCACTAGGACAGTCTGCCCAGAGAAGCTGTGTCATTTCCATCTCAGCAGACTTTTGACACTCAACTGGACAAGGTCCTGAGCCATCTGACCTTGGCTGGACTGACTTTGTGTGGGAGGAGGGACAAGATGACTTCCCGAGGTCTCTTCCAACCTAAATGACCCAGTTCTAAGGAGAGAAGCTGCTGAGGAAAGTTCAGCCCCACTAAAAGCTATTGCTTCTGATATGAAACCTACTGATTGAGGGGGATGTGAAATGCTTTTCATGCCATCCCACGAAAACAGTTGAGATTTTAGAACTTTCAAAGTCTTTTAGTAGGTCAACACCAAGGCCTTTCTAGGTTTTGTGTTGTTTAGATTTTGTTTCTCTAAAAGGACATGAGAAAATATTAGGCATTTGTCTGCTAATCAAATAGTAATTGAACCTGAACCTGGAGCTCTTTCATCTAAGAACAGCGCTCTGATCTTCAGGCCAGAAAGTGCTAGCCTCCCTCCACGTTCCCTGCCACAGCATACACCTTATCAGGAAAAGTAGCTACAGAAAGGGTAAGTGAGGCATTTTTGCAGGGAAAATAATTTAGTTGGAAATTTCTGGCCAGGTCTACATGACCCCTGCAGTGCGACACAGCAACTTTAGAACAAAAAGTAAATAACAAACTCACATTGCAACCTCTGTATTTCTGAAATAGAAGGCAACTGTGAAGACAAAGCTGGCCAGTATCTTGGGATTAACACCTCTGAAATGTGAAATATGTCCCAATACAGATTATAATCATAAATGACAGAGCTCTGCTTTTGTGTCTCACACAGTAATGATGTATTTGATCTGAGCAGGGACTTCCCATGTTAAAAAAAAGCAAGAATGAGGCTTCAGGCTTTCAGCTCATGTGGTCATCAGGCTTCTTGTGACTATGGTGCTTTTGTGTGTGGCAAGAGGGGCAGTGTTAACTACAGTTTTGGAACAGACTTTGTAAGCTTTCAGTGATAAAGACTGTGGTTTTATCTTCCTTGCATCACCCAAACAGCGCGAAGAGATGTAAATCTTTCCTAAATTTCACATTGAATCTTTGGTGGCTGCTGCTTCATCACCCTTTTTGCCAGAGATGGTTTTTTACAGCTGGAAAATGCTGTCATCTGCATGATAGTGTCCTGGGCATCATCCTATCACCAAGAGGTGAACATGGGGGAAAAACTGGCCCTTGTGATTCTTATTGCCTCTCCTTCAGTTGAATGCAGACTGCATTCAGCTGAAAATTTGATGGTTTATCTTTCCATTTTAATCTTCCATTGCAGTCACGAGCTCTATAGGGCAGGTATTGCCTCTGCTGGGTGACCAGTGCCCACCACTGCAGGTCCCTGGCCCCTGGGCACTGCTGCAATAGAGTAATACTTCTCCCCAGCCATCCAGATCTGGGCACAGTCATCCTGTGGATAATGGTGACAGCAAAATAAGAACCAAAAGGAAGTTGTTTTTATGCTGCTGGTAATTACGTGGCATTTGGGGAGAGCAGGAGGAAGAGCAAAAGCCGTGCTGCCATGCTGCCTGTTAGCTATCAGTGGTATACTACCTTGTCTTGAATGTTACAATGACTCTTTTTTCCCATTCCCAGGTTGTCTGGTGAATACGGGAAAGGTTATGCTGAATGGATGTGATGGTCAGAAACCGACCATCCAGACTTGTACTTGGGTGAGGCCCAAGGAGGCTTGAAGGTGCCCTTTGCCATTGCAGGCACATTTGGAACCCAAGAGCCCTTGGCTTCCCACAGCCACCCTGGGAATCCCAGGAAATCTTTTATCACAACATATTTGCTGTCTTGATTCTGGTTCGGCTCAAACACAGATCCTGGATCCTTGCTTTGACGCCTGGATCCTGCTGCCCACCCTGGTTCTTTGTTCCCAGCCCCAGCCGTTCACAGTGCCCCTGCACCCTCTCTTGGTGCCGAGGGGGAGCATGTCCCTGCTAGCCTGCTAACAAGGTTTTCCTCAGGAAAAGCTTATCTACATCCAAAGCCAGGATGTAGTTCCAGAGAAGAACATTGCTTTCCTGAACAGGGCCACTGTGTTGACATCAGGCAGGGCAAGTTTTTAAATAGCTTTAGCAAAGCCTGTTTACCAAGCCTGTGAACTCTCAGGCCATGAGAGGGAGCTTTAAAAATGCTCTTCATGTACTGGAAAGCCTTTTGTCTTCAGGAGTGCAGCACGGCCCGTCCCGGCTGCAGTGCCCTGCGCGCCAGCGGGCTCCCGTCCTTTGGCCCTCAGCTCTCGGCCGCCTGCTGAAAGCGAAAGATGCCGTCAGCCGTGAGGCGGCCGTCGGGTCCTGGAGCGGCTCCCGTCTCCTCTGTGTACGCTCAGCCTACAGTGCGCGGCCCAAAATGTGCTGCCTGGCCTGTTCAGAGGGGTGACTGAGGTGAAGTGGTTTCGTTTGCTTTCTGTCACCCCAGCGTTTTCATTTCTTCTTTCACTTTTAATAAATCTTTAGGTTTAGAAAGACCTTGGGTGTGAGAGGTTATGCACAATTTGGCAGGTGGGGGTGTTGTTAAACTATTAGCCTTAATAAATAGTTTTATCTCACGACCAACATTTCTGATAAGCCTGTGGCAATGGACATCAGAAATCTCATAACCACAGTTCAATAACAAGAACTTCTTACAGCTTGGAGCCAGGCGACAGGGTCAGGCACCCAATAGCCACTGCACTTTACATTTAAACAGGCAGCTATGCCGCCGTGGTAGTCGTCATCAGGGGCCGATGTTATACACAGTTATTCCCTCCTGTGGCCTCATTTCATGTCCCCGTACCCTGGGGTCTTCACCAGAGAAAAAATCAATGTGATACGGTGAGGAGTAAAGCAGAGTTTAAGATATTTGAGTTCCTTAATTGTATTTCTGGATTATCTAGTGTTCAGCATTGGAAGAGATGTTCGTATTAAAGGTGCTTAACACTTAAAATTTCAGAATTTCTCATTTTCAAAACAACCCCACCATGTTCTTTTACATTTTGTACCTGTAAGTAGATACGCCTATATAACAATTTGAGGCCCAGGTGGGTGGATTATTCTTCTCAAGCTTTTGGAGGGGAATCTTCTTGAGGTTTTAAAAATATTCATGACTGGATTATAAAATTTCGATATGTGGTCTTGTTTTGGAAGATGGGTTGGAATGTTTTTGTCTTTAAGATTGTAATTTTTCTTACAGTGCAAATCTCCCTAGAGGAGGAAGCAGATTTAATGTTTTTAAGAGGCCCTCCCAAACTTATAAGCACCACAGGCTGTATCCTGTATGGGGACCATTTGACAGTGTCTTGGACCATTTATCTGGAAACTCATCAAAGCTTAAATATCAGATCAGTTCCAGTACAGCCAGCCTCTGCTCAGATGCTCCAGCACCCATGCAGTACAACTTGCTTCTCCTTTGTTTGGATCAATAATGGCTACTAAGGATGAAAGTAACACATCAGACTCTTCCAGCGTGCCATTTCTGCTTTCCCACAAGCTGTTGGCTGAAAGGAGGGACCCTGCAGGCAGTTTCTGTTAAGAAGAAAAAAAATAACAATAAACAGTTTTTTTAATGCAATCCCTTTCATTTACAAAGCATGTGCGAAAGTCTGTTTCTGTTAGAACAGATGAAATTAAGCAGGAGTGACAGCATCTTGGAGCTGGGAACAAAGAAACTATCTTCCAGCCAAAAGTCTGTGCTAGGATGGGGGGATTTTTCCTGCTATGAAGACTTCTGTGTTTGTCTGCACTTAGTCGGTATCTTTTTTTCTCTGCTGTGTCTGCATGTCTTCTATATTCACACAAACCACCAGAGATAGCAAAGGAGCCGCTCTGCCTTTGTTATGAGGCAGAATCTTTGTTGTTTGAGAGATTTGGTTCCAGAAGGGTGTCTGAGCCTTTCTGTAACAACGGGAAGGGGCTAAGTCCAGCCCTTACCATTACTTGTCCTTGTAAAATTTCTGAAGGTCTAAGGACACAGACAAGGAAAGGATTGTAGGTCTCATTTGTCATGAGACCAACCTATGCTTTCAAAAACTATGCATAAATCTTTGGGTAACCAAGCTTTTGTTATAGGTCTGAGACAGAAGCTGCAATTTCCATGGTGCTGGGTGCAAATGATCACTCTGAGATCAGTTTTCTTTTAATAAAATAATTTTAATAGACTACGGTAACGACAGAGGTACCACAGAGGGTGTTTGCAAGGGGAGAGGTGATATGTTGGGGGTACAGTGACAGGAATGGAGCACCTGAGGATGAGAGGGATTAGCAGGTGAAGGATGTGTGAAACATTGCAGGATGATGTGAAGCAAGCGTCGCTGCCGATTCACTGATTTTCAGTAGCTTGTAGAGGTGAATGTTATTTCCTAGGCTTATTTTTGGTAGGTCTTTCTTGAGAACTGGTGAGTAGAGACAGGCTAGTTGTTTTGTGAAAAATGTTCTCTCATGGGAAGTGGCTTAAAGGTTGTCTGGGGGAGGTCATCCTACCAGGCAGGTCCTGGGCTCGTGTCCTCACAGACCACCACACATCACAGCTGGAGTCTTCCTCCCTCAAATCCTGCACTGGGGAAAGCAGTAATAGGAAATCCATAATGCTATCACATGAATTTTGGTGTCTTGTCTTGTCTGAAAAACTTGTCCAGCCATCCCTGAATCGTTTTGAGGATCTTTTCTGTCACACAAAAAAAGCGCTCCCTGTTCCCTTCGGGTTAGTTTTGCTATGAGAGGACGTGGATGTGGTCATGTGTGGGTGTGGTGCATGTGTATGCTTATCAAAATCAGATAACACCAGAAGACTAATTAAAACTTACAACTGTAACTGTCGTTCCGGTCTCTTTTGTGGAAGAGAAGTTTTCACAGGAATATTTCTTGCATTAGAGGTGAAATCAGATCCCCATCCCGCACTTGCTGTGTTTGGAGAGTTGCCAGAAAAACTCTTCAAAAGGCATTCCTACTGGAATATGTCACGGACTATTCTCGCTCGCAGCTCTGACCGGCTTCAGATGGGGCGCTGGAATGCAGACCTCCCAGTCACACACAGGAGTGCCGGCGTTCAGGGGGCTCACGTTGCAATCTAGGGAAAATAAGGATCAAGGCAGGGCCAATATCACATGGAAACGACAGGGAGAATTAAGAAAATGCCATGTGCTATGTGTAGGGAGCTCGGCAGATCCAGAGCTCTACACATCTGCATTTGACATTAGCCAGAGCTTAAGTCAGTGTAGTGATTAGTTGGGATTTACACACACATACTTCTACTAAAAAGTTATTTTTGTTACTTTTAAAGATATCCCCACAATAGAATGGACTGCCTGAAGAGTAGAGTGAAAAACAAAGAGAGAAGGAAGCATCTGAGCTGAGTAAGTTGAGAATTAGATCATGGAAAACTCTTTAAGGCAGAGCATTAGATCCAGAGTCCTCTTCAGTAATCTTATGGTTATCCCGTCTCTCTTAGAAGGGACTACCCTGCTGTTAGGAGAAAGAAGTGTAAACACACATAGTCTGGGCTAGGGATAATTTCATTCTTGTGTGTTTGTTTCCCAGGTTTGTCTTAAACAAGCAGACTCACCCCTTCCCAGTAAACATTTTCGTATTTGGTGTCATGTCAGATTAAACGTGGAATATCTTTTAGATATCATGTGAAAATGGTTCTATTTTTGCCGGGTAACTATCATGAATATCAACATACCAAGTAGGACAGACTGTGATAATAAAAATGTTGATCTCTGGAGCTGCTGAAAGAACAACATTAAGTGAACTCACTGATATTGAATTTGCAAACTGAATTGCATCTATTTAGGGAGGGGAAAAACAGCAACACTCATATTTATGAGAATTTCTGCATTTAAAACCACTCTTTATTAATGATTCAAAACATACCGTTCCTGGGAGCTGTAAACAAGTTCAGTATTCTGCACACTAATACATAACCATTATCATATGTAGAGAACAAGAAGTTACTCATGAACAGATGTTCCCCTGCCAAACCCATTCGTTTAATGCATATTTTACTTTCCAAGTCCTAGTTAGCAACTTTCTGTGGTGGGCAGATTACATGAAAGGGTGGAAAAGCGGGGATTAGTCTGCCTGCAAAGGAGCAATGTCCTCGTGTTTGTTCTGGAGTCTCTTCCATCTTGCCTTGCAGTGGAAGAGTTATTCATCTTGGCCTCGCTCTCACTGCCTGGAGGGCACCAGCTTTATGCTTCCAGGCACTGTGAGGCACCATGAGATGCCAAACTTGTTCTGTTACCAGAGAGCTGCGTTGTTAAATGTGCTTTCTGCTGGCTGGCTATGAAGCCTAGCAGTCACAGATGCTTATGCCCAGAGAAGATGCTTGCACCTTGCCAGAAGTTACAGGTGAGCTTTCAGGGAAAGGTATGCCAAAAGCTGAGGGCTGAGAAAGAATTACTGCTCAAAGCATAACTAATTTCAAAGTTGCTTCACATTTTTCAGGGCCTAGTTCAGTCAGGTGTTGAGTATCTCCAGGTATGGAGATCCCACCACCTTTCTGGGCAACCTGTTTCACTGGTTAAGTATTCTGGGGTGGCGCACAGAACCTGCTTCTTCAGATGATGGCAGAGCAGTTCTGTGATAGTAATTACAGTACAGTTAGTTCAGTGTTGCAGTGGGAGAGAACAGCGCAAGCACATTCAGCTCATGGGTTATTCAGTTTCAAGAGAGGTATATCAAAATGAGATTAAAACAAAAACAAAAACAAAAACACACCTTAAAAAGAGCAGTCCAAAACACAAGAAGGGAATAGGCAGCCTAGATGCTGTTTAAAAAATACTATATTAAAATCCCAGGTAAAAGTTGTGCCACAATTTGAAAATAAAACCATGTGGTCTGAAAAGGCCATTTCATGGCTCAATAGGAACATTAGGGATGCTATCACAGACAATAAGCTAATGTTTAAAAAATGGGAAGCTTACCCACATTAGGAGAACAGGAAAGCCCATCAAATATGGCAAGGCAGCCATACACCAGAAATTAAAAGGGCTAAAAGAGAATGTAAATTGAGCCTTGTTCTTTATAAAGCAAAGACAGGAAGCCAACTAGTTTGATGACAAATATGTAACAGGGCACTCAGGGAAGACATGGAAAGAGCAGAAAGTTTTATGTACCAGTTTTTCCTGAAGACACAAGGGAGAGCCCCAAACCCCACATATTCTTGACAGCAATTCATCAGAAGAGCTAGATCAATCTCAATTAAATTCACAGGACCTATCAGACCAAACAGATAAGCTGGAGGTCAGTAAACCAGCAGGAGCAGGCACCATTTACATGATAGTTCACATGTAGAGCTGCAGGGCAGCTGGCCACAGTGTGTCCCTCACAAATGGGCTCTGCGCTGGAGGAGGCAGAGCTGCCAATGCAGCTCCCAGCTAGAGGGGCCCTGGGGAACAACAGGCCATGTGTCTGACTGCCATCCCTCCTGTGACAGCAGAGCCATAAGACCACGGTACGCACGGGGAAATGTGGTGTCAAGGGAAGAATCAACACCATTTCAGGAAGGGACAGTCCCGCCTCACCAGTCTGCTGGAAATCCACGCAGGTGGTAACAAGTACATAGATAAATTGAACATAATGTAGTTGGATTTTCAGATAGCTTTTGGCAGTTACCCAGCAAAGGCTATGAAGACATTAAGTCACCATGGACTGGAGAAAAGGCCCTTTTGTGATTTAAAAGTGGAAAAGAAAGGTTAGGGCTCAACAGTGACTTTTCAGGATGGAGAAGCAGCAACAGAACCCCTGGGAATCAGTTCTTAGTCTGGTATACAATATTATTCAACATTTTTACCAGCAGCCTGGAATAAGGGTGAGTATCATGGGATGCCCTGGTTTGCAATCAATAGCAAGCTCATCTGCCTGGTGAAATTCTGAGGTTGGTGAACAGCTCCCAGAGGACTTGAAAAAAACAAGGGAGGGGGCAGAAACGTGACACATGAGCTTCAGTGTACACAAAGGTAAGATGATGATATCTTGAGCAGAATAATCTAAACCATGTTTACATTATGCGGAACTCACAACTGGCAGTCACCACTCAAGGATAAGCTCTTGGAGTCACCATTGACAGTTCCGTGGAAACCTCAGCTCAGTGTGCTATGGCAGCTGGACAGCCAGGAACATGGTGACTGTCCCCAGGGAGGCTACTGAGAAGACAGAAGGCACTATTTTGCTGCTCCAGCTTGGTGCATCCACATCAGGGGTCCTGTATGTGGTCCTGTGTCTGAAAAAGGATACAGTGGGTTAGAGAAAGGCAACCGAAAGGGCCAAGGGGATCAGCTTCCTCATGAGGAAAGACTGGAAAGCCAGGATCGCCCACATTAGAGGGGAGATGACTGGGCCATGACCAAGACTTTTTTTGTGAACTTATCTTTCAAATAACAGAGGTGGGTGCAAAATCTGGTCAGCTGCCAGTGATGGAGTAACTTTCAAAAAGAAAAGCAATTGTTTCCAGGAAGCCAAAGGCTTTGTTGATGGTGTTGGTAGTCCCCCAAAGGAAATTGTTCTCACAGGGACCAGGATTGCTCCTCTGATCTCATCGCACCGTGTGCCCAGGAGGCTGTGCAGGTGGCTCAGCAACGTCCTGTGTTCTTCAGGAAGTCGTTTTTCCTCTGTCACTCTTGAACCAGGGACTGGTCCAGTCCATGGGTGTGCAGCAGTGCTGGAGCTTGTACTTGAGAAGAAGCAGAGATCCTCGGATCAGCAACATGCTGAGGCGTTTCCATTAGATCCAGGCATTTGCTCCAGTCTTCCAGCCCACTTGTTTTAAGTGTATTTTGCCATTATGTGGTTTGAAGTTGTGTCTTAAAGGAAAAGAAATTTTATACGTGCTTATGTTCTTCATAGTATATTAAAAAGGGGGGGTGGGAGGAACCCCTTCGTTTTGAGTTTCCTTCCAAACAGGATTTTTGTTGTTGTCTTTGGATTTTTTTTTTGCCTTGCTTTGTTTAACTGGTTAATGTCATCATTCATCTTTCCTGTTTTTGCTGTAGGACTTCTTAGATGGTTCACAGATGTGCACTGGAAATTCTTTCACTGGAAATTAAAAGGTAGGATGCTGAATCTTGACCACAAATAATCTTCATTTGTAACTTGAGTTGTTATTGCTCACAAAAGCAGACAGAAAAGAGATTTCACTATATCTTACTGCTTTGGTTTCCCTTTTCCCTGGAATTTTTTTAAAACTGCCTCCCAATACTTGTGCAAGCCCCAGAATACAGTTATTTATTTACTACGATAGCATCACAGCTCAGTCGGCAGTGTTCCCAAAAACAAGTCTTTCCTCATCCTGTACTTCCTTCAGCCCTTTGCTAAGTGCAGTGGAACTTTCTAATCAACAAAACCTGGGGTTTTTTTCTTTTCCTTCATCTCTTCCTGTTTAAAGGAGCTTATTGCCCTGTTCAAGTATCTATTTATGCTGTTTTCTGCAAAAAGCCAGGCTGATTTGTAGAAACGTTTCCCTTGTTCTCCCTGTCAGCTGTTCTCAGAATCCCCTTCATTTCTATTTCATCACTCAAGCTTGAACTCCTAGATGTGATCCTCTCTCAGCTTTCCAGGTCTAAGCAGAGGAGTTCCTGCCACATCTGCTCCACATACTGAACATCTTTTGTGTTGCTGAACCTTTTGCCTTTCCTAATTTTGTATCTTTCTGTCTCAGACAGGACATCCTCTTTCTAGCGGAAAGCCATGGCTCTCGGGGCCAACAGTGACAGCCCTATACCATCTGGCCCAGTAAAATAATATTCCAAACTATTTCTATGTGTGAGTAGCATGTCATATTTTCTTCATACAATGTGGTAAAAACCACTTGCTTGGGATGTGAACTATTCACTGGAGATGGTGGGAAACATCCCCGTGCCTGCAGTCCCACCGAGGGTTAGACTTAATCATGTTCCTGCAGAGAAGCTGCATGACAACTCACCAGAGAAAAGTGGCTGAGCCTCAAGTGTTTCAAGCATCTCTGGAAATTGTGTCATGTTGTTTTCATTAGTGTCCAGCCTTGGTAAGTTGGGACTGACCGAATGCTTTGAGGGAGTTCAAAATGAGAACGGCTGAATCACAGCAGACTCACTGGAGTGGTCGAAGGCAACTGCAAGCAGAAATCTGCATGAGTCATCCTAAAGAAAGAGGCCAGAGAAAAGGGTGGGTGTGCTTTGTACTGAAGTACATAGCTCTTCTGGGAACATGAACTTCTCAGGAGCTTCTGCTTGCCTGTTCTGGTGTAAATCCAAAGGGAATCTACTGATTTCTATGAACTGCTCTACGTACAGATGGGCTATGCTGGCAACGTGAGGTACAGCCCAAGCTCTTACACCTATTCTGTCCTTACACCTGCCTGGTTTTGACCTGCTGCAGATCCATGTACGTGAGAAGGCATCACTCCAGAACAAAGGCCCGGGATTGAGCAGGGACACAACTGTACCCAGAGAAATTATAGGACCATGGCCTCAGCTTCTTCCACTGCGATATCCCAAATATGTGGAGAAAAGGAGCTATTCTTCTCAGGCAGAGGCTGGGAGCACAGTGCTTCTGGCAGTAGGGCCTTGCCTTGCCCTCACGTGTCCACTTTGCACAGCCTTACTTTCACACACCATCTGACCAGCCCTACCATTCACCCTTCTACACCTCCTGCACTTGCCACAGCATGCAGGGAAGAGGGCTAACATCCCCCTGTCAAGTTAGCTTGATAGGGGGATGCATGGATGGTTTTGGTATTTTTTGTGTGGATTGAGGGACTGGCAATGCCATGAAGGGTGTTGGTCTGAATTCCACACACCAGCAGTGTCCCAGCACCCCTGTGTTTTGACTGTAGCTCTGTGGTCTTTGTAAAACTGGTGTCATCTAGTTCATAGTAAACAGCTGCCTTGTAAATACAGCCACCACCATGACTTTGCTCGAAACCCCAGAAGGAAACTAGCTGCCCCGTCCTCTACATATCCCATGGCTGTTTCTAGAAGGGCACGTGGTACCCTGCCATTTTCAAACCAAATAATCATTCCTGATGCTCATTTCTGGTGGAGGCTATTGTCCCTTCAATGTGCTGAGCTGCTGGTGAGACCACTCCCAAATGCTCTTCTGTCGAAATGAACTGGGTGAGACCAGGCAGTTTAAATAACCTGTCATCTTGAGAATTTGACTCCTTTTGACCCCAGAAGGTGAGAGCTAGCCCCAACAAATACCTGCCCTAGCAGTCTGCCAGTACGTAGGGGCTGAGCAGCTGGGTGCTCACTCACACTCTGAGCACCAAGCAGCATGTCTGGGGGACTCTGCCTTCACAGTGACTCCAAAAGCTTCTTCTGGCCAGGCTCCTGCTGAATTTTCCGTTCAGGTGACTGTTATTTACAAGGTGTCATACTTCCACAGCATGGTCCAAGCAAAGACCTCAAAGGTCTTTATAGATGGATGTCATGGTCTAACCCTGGCCAGCATCTAAGCACCACACAGCCACTCGTTCACTGCCCCCACCCTCCATCCCCCGGTAGGGTGGGGGAGAGAATTGGAAGAGAAAAAGCAAGAAAGCTCATGAGTTGAAATAAAGACAGTTTAATAGGTAAAGCAAAAGCCATGCACACAAGCAAAGCAAAACAAGGGATTCATTCATCACTTCCCATAGGCCCGCAGGTGTTCAGCCATCTCCAGGAAAGCTGGGCTCCATCATACCTTGACAGTTACTTGGGAAGACAAACACCATCACTGTGAATGTCCCAGCCTTCTTCTTCCCCCAGCTTTATATACTGAGCAGATGTCATGTGTTGTGGAACATCCCTTTGGTCAGCTGGGGTCAGCTGCCCCAGCTGTGCCCCTCCCAACTTGTTGTGCACCCCCAGCCTGCTCGTTGGCAGACCAGTATGAGAAGCTGAAAGGTCCTTGACTGCTCAGCAGCAACTAAAACAGCAGTGTGTTATTAGTGTTATTCTCATCTTAAATCCAAAAAGAAGCACTATAACAGCTTCTAGGAAGAAAATTAATTCTATCCCAGACAAAAACAGGACAGTGGAAATGAGTGCCATCTCAGCAGTGACCTGCCCAGAGGGGGAAGCATCAGAAGCCTCAGCCTGGAGCCGTAGTAATGGAGCAGTTTATCTTAGTCCAAGGATGCACCACTGTACCTCCCATCAATGGCAGGACAACAGCCTCAGCTATGGCCAGTGGCAGAAAGAGTTGAGGGTACTCAGCACACTGGCAGATTGGGCTCCTGGCCTGGCAGGGAGAAAACAAACAGCAAAACACAGCCAGCCTGTCAAAAGCATCCCACAGGTTACACTCCTACAAAGGTGCCCACAGGCAAACCTCAGCGCCTGCAGATACCTGTCCCTTCTCTGAAGGAGCAGCTAGCAGAGCCTCAGGTGACAGCAACAGAGCCTGTCCCCTGTCCCACTCCCCAGCTGCTCCCATACTCACCTACTCACTGCCTGGCTTCATCTTACTGGTTTTGTTGCTTTTGCTGCTTTTGCTGTTTGTCACAGGAAAAGTGCCAGAGTGACCATAAACTGTGCGTTCCCCTGTGGGGCTCCTCCATGTTCAAAGGAACCAAGTCAGGCTAATGTTTACAAAAAAATATTCTAATTCCAGTGTGTGAAACCATTGTCTTGACAACTTCTTTCTGTGGCTAAGCATTAAAGTGTTTATTCAGACTGTGCCGAGGTCTATTTCAAGTCAAAACCCCAGAGACAGACATTCCTGCATCCTCCACCAGCGTTCCCTCAAGGCGACTGTGACAGAGCAAAGCTGGCTGTAGCTGCCCAGGGGACAAGAAGCTCCTCTCCTGCTCATGCATCATCCCCTTGTTTCTGAGAAGTGATGCACAATGACAGTCAGTGGTGGCTCAGTACCGAAGAAGCATTGCTGCTCCATGAAAGATATATACATGGTAAAATATATACAACAACTGCCACCCTCCAAGCATTGGATTTAGCTGCATGGTCCCACCAATCTCCAACAGCAGAAAAATATCTCCTGGAAGTTTTCTTCATTTCTAGTTTCTCTGTACCTTGATGTGAAAATCTAGTGTCTGATGAGATATGAGAGCTGTTTTTTTTCAGTTCTTTTTGGCTTTTTTAAACCACATTATTAGATATCTCCCAGAAAGTTTTTCCTCATGATCTTATGGTTTGAATACTCATTGGGGTACTGTGGGATGCATCTTCCCAGACTAGTCCAGGAAATGTAACCAGGTGAACAAACAGAAGTATAATTACATATTCCTGCACCTTCTCTCTATATAAGGGTCCAATACATATGTAAAAATACAAGGCTTGCATGTATAAATATGATAAACGCAAAACCGAATTATATTCTCTGCAGAGAGACACTGCAGCAACAAATGAAGTGACATGTATGCATGCATGTGTATGTGTGTATATTATGCCTTCCTGTTCCGCAGTGTGGTATTACTAACTTAGAAAACTAAAAAATAAAAAGAAATTATCACAATTCCTTAAAAATGGTGACATTTTAAAAAGCCAACATATAGTGAATTCCCTGTCTTCCACTTTTTCAGCCTTCAGGTTCTGCTCTGGGATATACTTTCAAGCTTAAAAAAAATTTTAAAAAGCATTGTTGAGATTCCTATATAATCAAAAGAGCGCTTGAAAAGACACCATTTGTCATGAGCCACACACTGGAGCTGTGAGAGCTGGCAGCACTGACAGTATTACAATTAACATTTTTTCCAGATAGGATAAACTCCATTTGTCACTTCATAAGATTTAGGATTTGAAAATGGAACTACAACTATTTTTTTGTAGACGATGTTGCTTCATGCAAGTATTAGTAGACATCATTAAATGAAACTAAAAGCCGCCTCTCTTTCAGCTCCCTTCCCTTATTCCCCAGATTTGACACTGTTTTCTTGAGCATTGGTGTAGAAGCCATCCAAGTGCTTTACTACTGATTGGCTGTATTGCTTCAGACTCACAACATGCTATCATAGAAAAGAAAGATCCAGATAGGATGACAGAGGAGTGTATGGGAATACTTGAAGTTCTCAGGATCCATACTGTGAAAATCTGGTATTTATTATGGCAGTATGTTTCATAATTGCAGGTTTAAGGTCTGTATCTCAGAGGCAAATTTGCAGCCAAATTGGATGCCTGGGTATCTCTTTGTTATGACAGTTGCGCCCTGTATAGAAATGTCAACAAAGCTGTTAGCTATTCATTCCATATGTCCGCAAACGGGAGAGGGGATGTGGCCGTGTCTGCGGGTGTGTCTGGGAACACTTACTGCAGCACCGTGGCACAGGGGAGGCCTAGAAACGATCCCAGCCAGCGTTCCCGGATAGTCACAGTGCACATCAGGAAAGCTGTGGGAATGCTGGATGTACAACGGTTTTGAACCTTTGAAAATCCCTCAGCCAAAAGAAGTGTGCCACTAAATGAAACATAACTGCAGGGTGCCGGATAAACCATTGTTTTTCTTAGCAAAGTTAACAAGGGATTTTTCTAATGACCACAGATAAACATGATCCAGGTAATGCCTCTTGCTGCTGAGATGGCACAACAGAGTGTCCCCTAAGGGACATGGAGGAAAATCAGCCAAATGAATGGCTAGAAGCACACCCTGTAGTTCCCGTGTCTTTCTGAAATCCCTCTCCTGCTCTCATGTGCCCAGCTCCATGCCAGGGGACCTCTCCAGGCTCCCCAGGCTGCAGGGCTTCTCATTTCACTGCCCTCACTGACGGTCAGAGCTCTGCTTGCTGGCACGCTCTGCTCCTGCCTGGGCTTTGGGCACTGACAAGTCATAATCTTTCCAGCTGGTTTTCTTTTATTGGTCTTGATATTGATATTACTTTCCCTGCAAAGAGATGAAAGGCAGCCTGGGTGCAGATGACCAGGCCAGAAGCCTCTCCCCCTCGCAAAGCTAAAGAAAACACACATTCCTCTGCAGAGTCATCACAAGAGACATACGAGTCCCTTCTGCCCACCCTCACGCTGGCAGAAGGTGGTGTCTGTGTTTGGGGAGAGAGAGCTGCTGGGCTGCTGCCTCTCTGCCCTCCACTGGGGACGCGTCCTGCCTGTGTCCTCAGCTGGTGCCTGTGTTAGCCTGCACTTCATACTCCAGAGGAGAACAGAGTAATGTGAGTACCAGTGACTTGTTCCTCCTAGAGTAAGGTTAACTTAAAAGAAAATGCTGCATTTAGTTATGACTCCTGAAAGAACAACATCCTGGAGCTGCCACCAGGGACAAAAAGCAACAACTTAGTAGGAGACAGAAATTATACGTCATGTTCAAGATGACGAGAGGAAACATTGTTAGAAACTGCAAAGTGACATAATCCAAAAAGCTAAAGTAAATGCTGAACCTCTTCATCTACATTTTGTGCATAGCAATGGTCATTGCGCACATCACCGCGCACGATGCCTTCACCAAGACACCAGCACACTGTGACGGGCCGTAAGCGAGACAAGTGCTGTGCCCAGGCTTTGCCCCACGGATCACGACCTTGTTCCCTGCCCCACGGGCAGCCCCAGCCTCGCTCTCTGCTCCCACCCCAGACGCAGCGTCCCGAGGCAAGGACTCCTGCTTTGTTCCGCATATGCCATCATAATCCTGCGGAGAACAGGTACCAGTCAGAAGCATGGGCCTTTCAGCCTCAACTGTTCCCAAAATACCTCATTTACAACCTTAAAACATTCTTTATAATCTTAAAACAGCCTGGGAACTCGGCATCCCCACTGTCTTTGATCCTCTGACATTCACTCTGCCTGCCTGCAGTTTCCAGCCTGGCAAGGATGGCAGTTTCACGCCAGTGCCCCTCCATTTAAACACATGCCTGCCTTGGGGTTGAGCCATCCCTGGCCAGATGATTTGCAAAGCAAAACCTTCCTGACCCGAGCTCATTGTTTTTTCGGCCTTGCTGCCTTACCACACTGCCTGCCCCCCAGGCTGTGAAAAGAACACTCAAATGCATAAGTTGGTTCATGATGCACAAGCTCCCAAGCAGCAGAAAAAGCACTTGACATGCGTACGTCGAGTGTGCTAGAAACAGATCAGCGTGTGGCAGCCAGAGGCACAGGTGCCTTTTGCGCAGGAGAAAAAAGGAGCACCGCAAACCTTTTGATGTGCCTCAGCAAGCAAGCAGCGACATCAACAAAGACAGGAAAAGATTTAGAAAAGCGTACTTGTAATAGCTGAACACAAAAGTGTCCAAAAGCGACAATTTTGATCGCTTCGGAGACAATTTGCTTTGTGTTGTGCTTGATTTGCCCATCATTTCACATAATATGAAAACCTGAAATAAGGCACAATCAAAGTGTTGTGAAGAGGTAAATGGCTGCTTTGTTTCCCCAATGCTAACATCCTGCCTCGGATGAACTTTCTTCTTTCTGCAGTCAAAGGAGGGAGGTATCCATAGGCCTCAAGATGGGGGTGGTTTAGATTGTATTATTCAGGGCACTTCTGAGTCATGGGAGAGATAAAGAGATTAGAACAATCCTCCCCTTTTACCTGAAACCTTTCTGCTTGTCCTCCTGCAGAGAAAAATCCCAACAGCCATTATCACCCATCTCCCACTGGCTTTGCTGTGACCCTGCCCAGGAAGCCCTCAGCTGTTTAACCAACAAAGTCGAGCAAAGCAGAAATTGCAATGAAGGACTGTGACTAATTAAGATGTTATCTTGTGATCACATTCAGATGAAAGTTTCTGGGAAGAGAATACAAAAATCCGAAGTAGCTGTAAAGTGGCTCTTTTCACCAACCTTAAAGAACAGCACCACATAATAACTCACAGCTGTGCATATTTGATCATCATCTAGCATCAGCTCATGCATTATTTACATCCTTATTACTGGCAGTGGGGTTGGGCAGAAATGACAGTAATATCTGTTGCACCTGATGGGAGACAAGCATTTTGCATTGCTCACACTTGTTGCAGAGCGCAGCTCCTTTGCCGGGAGACAAAGGCAGGGGAGAGGGAGGTGGGAAAGAACTGAGCCTGCAGAAACCGGAACCCTTTAGAAATCAGAAAAATGGGGAAGGGGAGCATGTTTTGGAGTATGAGCAGGCACTCAATGGGTGGGACAAAGGTATTTTTTCTCTTTGCCTCTACGTAGTGCTGCAGCAAAGAGCAGGTGAAGAGTGGAGAGAGGCACAGGTGGCAAGTCCTGCAGGATTAGCCACACATGGAGAAGCTGTGTGCTCTCAAACAGTGAGCTGAAGTCCTTTAAGTAGTGTCCTTTGATTGACAATTAGTGGCCTGTGAGAAAGGTAAGGGATCAGGCAGTTTTCCAGGCAGGGAGCTGCTCCTTGGCTTGAAGACCTTTAACAAGCACAGAGGGCCCAGATGTTCCCCTGAAAGGGGTGGTAAGTCCTGCCCCACCTTGTGGTGCTTAGGCAGCCACCAGGAGTCCCAGAACTGCTGTCACATAGCCTGGTTCTGCAGGGGGCTCGTGGCGGCTTTTGCATGGATGAGGGTCCGTTGGGAAATGGATGGACACCAGCAGCTACACTCCTGCAGAGCACCAGGCTGGGGGCAGCTGAAAGCTCCCTCCCTCCTAGAGAGGTCAAGAACAAAACCATTAAAAGCTGTGTTTTCTGTTCCTGGAACCCATTTTGGCTCCTGCAATGCTGTCCCACAGGCAGTCTGGAACAGATTATTTCTGCTGTCTTTAAACAGCCACTCCAGAGTCCTTGCTGGACAGCAGGGACAACCTTCCCAGAGAGGCTGCCAGGCAGAATGGTTTGGGCTCTGCTGGTGCTGCCTCATGGTTATCACCAAAAGGATATTCCAGGACCGCAGGGAGCTGCAGGCAGAAACAGCCAGGAAGCCAATGCACAACCTCCCATACACCATCTGCTCCAAAAACTGGAATCAAAACCCAAAGCAACAGCCTTTCAGTCAGCAGTGTGACTAAACCCAGGTCAGCTGAAGCCAAATTCTCCCTTTAAATAAGCAGACCTCCTGCTTCTCTGACACATGCAGTAGCACCATGCTGGATTATTGCATGCAAGATGAAACCAGCCTTTCTCCTGCCCTGAATCCTAAGTCAGAGGCAACTTTTCAATGAATCATGGGTCAGTCTGTCCAATTGTGTCTGATCCATTTGGGTCATGAAACAGGAGCGCCACGTTGCAAAGCTCTGTGTGCTGGCCTGGCTGCAGAGGAGGAACGTGAGGAAGGAGTCAGCAGTACAAGGCTCATGTCAGGTCAAGTTCCTGTGTACATGGAAGGCTTAGACTCAAGTATGCCACCAGCTGCAGCCACCCAAGGCGGCCAAGACTCCAGGACAAGCAGAGTCTCTGTGGATGAAGCTCATGGGAAGAAAAAGGGTCCAGAGCTGTTTGGAAGACCTCTGACTAGTGGCCTCCAGGGGGGGCATAGCTGCCATAATTGCCAAGAGTTTAAGGGGAAAACCAACAGCAGAGCATGACTCTTGATGTTACCCAGATCAAAGCAGCTTTGTGGTTTAGAAAATGTGTCATCAGAACAAAGGAAAAAAAATTAATGGGAACTGCTTCCAGGACAGTCTAGCAGTAGGTAAGGGTTAACCTTCTTGGCACAGACACCTTGTGTGAGATTTGTATAACCCTCACTGACTGCCTGGCACATTGCCAATGGGCTTGAGAAAAGAGGGTACAGCGTGCCCCAAGCCAAAACCAAGCTCGTGTGCATGGGCTGGGCTGGGTTTGTAGGCTACGGCACATGGCAGCTAGTTCAGATGGCTTACCCTTTCCAGGGCACCAGGACAATTTTGCCAGGTTGTCCATCTTCTCTCGTGTCTTGTGGTTATTTAGGAAAACCTAAGAAGACATAACCTCAGCTTCCCAGACACTTCACTTGCAAGGCTGACTTGCACAAGATGGCTTTAGAAAAGCTCCTTATATTGCATCCTTCCCTATTCAAATTCTTCTGTGCAAGTGTGAGGTACAGGTGCACCTCAGCATTCACTGCTTGGAGATAATCCCACATATGAGAACATTATCTGACTCACCTGATTTGCCCTGGCTCCAGCATGTGACTGCTGTAAGTGGTAGAACAAGCCTGGTGCCGGGGAGTACGTTAGCACATTCTATCTACCCAATCGTCTGCAGATGCTTAATGAGACCCAGGAAGGGACCCATGACAGGGCAGCTCAGCCTCATCCGTAATTATGTCCAGCTGCAATCATATGAGAACCACAGACATTAAGACTATTGCCCTACCAGGAACACAAGCAGGAGGAGAGACCTCTCTGCCACAATGTTAATTCAAAGCGTCTCAAGATCCACAGGTGCTATGAGAATCACAGTTCATGGACTATATTGTGAAGGCCTGGCTCAGTACTTTTTCTGAAATTGAAAAACATTTGTGGAAGCCCTGCAGAAGCCTTACCTGGCTAAATGCTTTGAGACCAGGTATCCTGCCTTCCCTCAACAGGTATCTATCACCATAAAAGCCTGCCATGCTTTACGAAACACAGAAGAGAGAGGGATTCTCTGCCATGATGAATTCACAGTTTAGGAGGTATCAATATGAGCATGGGCAGTCTCTTTGTCTTGCGGTGGACTTGTCTCTGTTAATCTTTAGGTCTGTCACATTTTGCCATTTTTTGAGACAAAAACCATTTTCAATGTAGTTGTGAATCCTTTTAGAAACCCAAGTTAGCAGACCACTCTTGCACGTTTACTGGTGAGACCTAACAGGAGCAACAGCAGGGCAGCTTCAGAGCAGCTCATGCTCTGGAGTTCATAAAGGGACAGCAGGCGCTGACTGGGGGTACATTTCTTGACCCTACCAGCAGGATGGAGAGAGAGCTGGGGAAGAACAGGCACGTGATTCCTCGCATTCAAATAGATGATCAAATACTACGTGGTGTATTACTGTGTGTGTTCTGGCAGCGCTGGCTAAACCCAGTGAAGGCAAGGGGTCCTGTGGCATTTGGTGCAGGCACTCAGCCTAATAATAGGCTCCCCCATCATTTCTTCTAGAAAATGGCAAGAGGTCACAAAGAAAGATGTCTCTTCTGATCAGTATTTATCACCAGGGCTGAGGCTTGTTCAAGGACTCCCTGTTCTCCCCTCCCCGACAGGCTAAGGTCAAATGAGAACACAAATCTCACAGATAAGCTTGTCAAAACATGCCAATTGAATGTTAGATATGATTAATGAGGAAAATAATAATGATGTGATAGGTCATGGGGAGGGCACTGCTAAACC
Source organism: Columba livia (assembly GCF_036013475.1). Lineage (NCBI taxonomy): Eukaryota > Metazoa > Chordata > Aves > Columbiformes > Columbidae > Columba > Columba livia. Next base: position 140,170,183 of record NC_088603.1, on the reverse strand, counting down.
AGTGGTAAAAATGGAGAATACATTAAAGGAGGCAGCAGAGCCAAGCCACAGTGAAGAGGTTTACATTGCAGAGCAAAAGTCAAATCTGGGTGCTGGTGCAGGAAACTTTGCCATGAGCTCACCAGTTACTACAGGAGGGCTTGGAACATCTTCAAGGAAAGTTACCCTCTTACAACATCCAAATGGTTTCAGAGTAACTTCCAGAGACACATGTGATTTCCTTGCATTAATGTGTTGCATGGCATTCCCTGGTATACTGATTTTCAGGCTGGACATCTGTCTAGCTAACTGTATCTGAGTAGTGGTGGAATGTGTCCTTAAAGAGTTTAGTTAACACTGTAGTTGTGCAGCAGACCAGGGATATAGCAGGGAGAGGTAATCCCCACACATACACCATTTGCAGGATTACAAGGACAACTACAAGGGCCACAGCTTCCCTGGTCCTTATTAGCACCAGCTACTGTGGCATACATTCTCCAGGTCACCCGGGAATGGCCATACTGCTCCTGTCACTCAGATTACAGCTGTTTCCAACCCTACACATGTTTGCACAGGTAAAGGCTGGAGGCTGAGGTGGAGGAGGGAGGGAAAGGCTGGGCACAGGGTACCGCACTGCTCGATCAAAGAGAGCATGCAAAGGGTAGGACAGGTTTTACAGTGCCCTTTCAGCCATCCCGAAGCATCCCTCAGTAGAACTGAGAGGTGATGTAGTAGGGGTGAAGAGCACATTGCCAGTACCTCAGAAGAAAGCAAGGCACAGGGAAGAACTCTTGCTTTCCTGGCTCACAGTGTCTTGCTTCCTCTGCTTCTGAGACAGTGGCCCGACACGATGCTTCAGGCACAGCACAGGCCCCTTTACCCTAGTTTCAGCCTCAGTTATGGCCTTGGGTTCCAGTTCGTTATTGTGAAAGAGCTGGAGAGGTCAGATCCTGGCAGCTCAGCCTGGAACACCCTCGGGCCCTTTGGGAACATCCACAGGTACGCCCTGCCCCGGCTTGGAGCACTTTCTCAGCCACACCAGCGCCCTCCTCTTGCCCAGCATGCCTGCGCCCAGGACCTTGGGTTTCCACTGAGCCAGTACCACTGCTTTGGCTGCGCCGAGGAATAAGCACTGGAGAAAGCAAGTGCTTTACACACATGGCAGGGTATTCCTGTGTAAACTGTGAGTATAGTGAGTTGTACTGGCACACAGTCCTGGCACAAATGCATGCAGCTGTAACCTACACACAGCGTAACTCAACAAAAGCATGAGGTGATGGTGGGAGCCAGGGCCATGGCAAGGGAACAGGTTTCTGGCCACCAACAGGAGAATTCTGGGTTGATCAACAATTTTTAATGTAAAGCTCTCTCTCATCTTTCTGCCATCCTACTGTAAACTAAATGTGCTTTACCTACTGGAGACTTACTGCCAGTGAATCCGGTGAAAAAACAACATTTTTCTTTTACTGACACAAAGATCTGTTCTGGGGCCACTGCGTGTATGGAATTTTCCAGACAGTTGTGATAAGCAGCCGGTGTGTGCAGAAAAATAAACAGTACGGCTTTCAGATGGTACCAGAATCTCCCTGGATTATTTCCGCAACACCTGTACAGGCCCTTAACCAAAGCCTCTGGCTGCCTCCAAATGAAACAGGGCATTCAATGGTATCAAGACAACCAAATGCTGAGTAAAGTATTTAGAAAGTGTCAGCAAACAATACTGGAGTTGTTGGGATATTTAAATGTGTCTCAAACAGCTGTAGCCAGCTAACGTACATAAAAGGCAATAGCAATTAATTCACAGTGGTCCACACCACTGATACAATGCACACAAACTGGAGGAGCAGGGGCCTGAATGTCATGCTCCCGCCTTGTCTCTGAAGCCCAAGTAACAGATTTCCTGTTCCTCATCAGACAGTAGAAAAAAAAGGTCAGTGATTTACTGCAGTGGCTGTGGAGTCAGATAATTCCAGTATGAAGAGTTATTTTCTCTGATCCATACAAAAATGAAACAAAGTGCCCAGCTGCTGTGCAACTATAGAAAAAAGTCAGTTGCTTCCCTTCCATTGTTTTCTTGAGTATATTTTAATTTTCAGGTTTAGTTGAATTATTTCTAATCGGTGGTAAATTACTTAAGTTCCTCTTACCGGAAATTAAAATTTCACAGATTCCTCAGTCCACTGCTGCTCTTCTTAAAGCTAACACGAGTTTCATTGATCATTAGTAGGAGAACTAGCTCTAGTGCAAACCCTGATAATGAAATCTGGTGGACAGGCATCAGAAAGGTGAAGATCAGCTGTATTCAGCATTAGTGCAGCCTCACCCTGAACACTGTGCAGTTCTGGGCCCCACAATTCAAGGAGGATGCGAAGGTCCTTGAATGTGTCCAGAGGAGGGCAACCAAGCTGGTGAAAGGGCTGGAAGGAATGTCCTGTGAGGGGCAGCTGAGGATTCCATGTTCGTCTGTTCTGGAGAGCAGGAGGCTAGAGGAGTGACCTCATTGCTCTCTGCAGCTTCCTGAGTTGGGGATGTGGAGAGGGAGGTGCTGAGCTCTTCTCCCTGGGATTCAGTGACAGGACATGTGGGAATGGTTCAAAACTGCGCCAGGGGAGGTTCAGACTGGGCATGAGGAAGCATTTCTTTACTGAGAGGGTGGTCACACACTGGAACAGGCTTCCGAGAGAGGTGGTCAATGCCCCAATCCTGTCAGTGTTTAAGAGGCATTTGGACAATGCCCTTAACAACAGGCTTTAACTTTTGGTCAGCCCTGAAGCGGTCAGACAGTTGGACCAGATGGTTGTTGTAGGTCCCTTCCAACAGAACTATTCTGTTCAATTCACACGGAAAACTGTGTACCTCCCTCCAACACACCTCTGCTTTAGTAAAAGACGTAGAAAGGGCATATGTAGAGGTCAGTCCTGCTTCTGGGCTCAGCAGGGCTGCTGTTTGGTATATGAAACTAATGCATCGAGATGGGGCGTCAGGCAGTGATACACATGCCTGAGCTAAAGAGAAAGGGCTAGAAGGTGCTCCTGGGATCACCAAGCTGAGCCCCTGACTGCCACAAGCACTGCAGCTTAACTCTAGCTATGAATTTTCAGACGGGTCAAGGGGGCACATCGCACGGTGGCCGAGCTGCTCAGCCCCTCCATGTGCATGACAGCTGGACTCTCACCGTGCGTCCACTTGTCAGAGCCCCTCTGAAATGTGCATGGGGTTTTGTGTGCCCCTGAAGAGCCTTTTAATATCCTGGCAGTCCTGCTCTCCAGCCTTAAGCATTAAGCTATATAAGGGAAGAAGTCTGTATATGTTGTTGCTCCTGCAGCCAGGCATGTCATACTGGTTTCTCCACTGACCCCTCCTGAAATCCTGTTGCCACTTTCCCACAGCAGACCCCTAATCACATCCTTCACAGCCTGCCCCACGTTGAGGACTCCATCCTCCCCCACCTCCCCTCTGCCACACACCTGAGCCTCTCTGTCCCTACATCTCCGGCCATGCACACTCTCACCCTGCGTGCTCATTTCCCAGCAATCTTCTGTGCTTTTGGACTTCTGCCTTCCCCATCACCTGGTGGCCATTTGGCTGTGGTGCCAGCTCCATGGCCCACAGGTGAGCCAAAAGAGAGCAAGCCCTGGGACGCTGACACCTACATCTCCCTCTATTTGCACATACTGTTGTATGGGACTGCAGGGTCGCAGAAAGGTGCAGGCATGGGACACCATCCAGACACAGCTCATGTCTCTTCTATGAATTACAAGGATGAAAAACTTATTGTTGTGAGTAGTTTCCAAAAAACAGCCTCAACGATCTTCTTCAGCGGGTGCTGCACCTCAGGTAGTCCTTCAAGGCTGGATCCGAGGCAGCGCGCAGCAGCTTGGGGACAGCTCTGTGCATGGGCACGAATTCAAAGGTCACAAGAAACGCAGAGGCTCATGCAGTCACACACGAAGCCGGCTGTGCCAGCGGAGCCGGGAACAGCTCGCAGAGAGCAGAGCCAAAGAGCTCGTCAAAAAAACATTAGCCCAAAGGCTTGAAAGGAGGCAAATTCTTACTAACTACACTTTTTCTGCAATGCTAACAAATTGTGCTCTAGAAATCCACCTCTTCTTTTAGAAAAATTCACCTGACTTGCCCCTTCTCTTGAGAAACGTTTCTGCGCCCAAAGCGAGTGCAAGCAGATGTGTGTCAGAGGCTGTGAGAAGCTGGAGAACCTTTACAGGAAATGGCAGCCCCACGGAAATACACCCAAGATTGACTTTGAAACTTGATGAAGATAAGTCTGACCTGAAAACCAGGAATGGTGTCAAGGGGGATGACTTCATGAGATATCCAGACAGCTCGCCTGTTCCACGGCGCACAGTGCCCCTGCTACCTGCCCAAGGGCCAGCAGCTCCGATTCTCCCCACCTGACTGCCAAAATTTCCGCCACCGCTCCAAGGACGTAGCCCGTCATTTTTGCTTTGGCATTCTATAGTGCAACGACAATTTAATATTTAAGAGGAGCATGAAATTAAATGTGGTCTCAAACTAGGTCTCCCCAGAAGCGCTACACAAGGTGCATTATTCATTTTCATATTTAATTCATTCCAAAATTTCATTTGCAGATCCTGTGACGTGTGCTGACCTGGAGCAGCACTGAATCAAAGTTTTTCACCATGGGATGTATGCAGACTCGCACGACAAGACGAAGAGAGCTCGGAGAGCCCTCTTCTACTTCTTAGGTGTCTTGAACAAAACATAACCCACACCTGGGTTCCTATGGCTCAGTGGCTTGGGCCTGTGATCTGGGGTTTAAGGTCTGCCTTGGTGCTCCCTGAGCTCATTTATCAGAAGAGCTGAGCACCAAACCAAAGTCTTCAGGAGCTGAGCTTTGAAATGATAAGTATAATTTGGAGATGGATACTGTGAAAAATTAGATGTATCTCAAAGTGTGTCCCCCAAGTTTTCAAATTTTTCACCTTAATCTATCTCAGTTTTGCCAAATCAAATCTACCTGACTATAATCTAGCTCAGTTTGCCATCTGCAATGGACATTGCTGCCACTGAAGAGAGGATGTTGTGAACAGAAACTCATGAGACACTCCAAGGCAAGAGAGATGAGCACCAATGATAAGAAATGAGGAAACTAATTTCTTCTTAGTAGCAGGGTTTAAACAGCATGCAGTAACTAGGATGTAAATTCACATGTGGAACAGGCAGGGGAAAGACAATCTTGCCTCATTGCTCAGTGAGTTAGTACTGCACATTTCATACAGTGAATGAGGTAACGAAAAAGAGGAAAAGCAGAATATAGATTCAGGTAATTAGCAGTATGCAAATGAGACTGAACTAAAGTGGCACAGGACTCCATAATCTTGCTCTTTACTATCTTTGGCTGTTTGACTTTGCAGCCTTAGTGTTCTTTGAGCACAGATTTTGAGCTACAAATTAATATTTATATTACAGGAATACCCTCATTTCCCCTTCAAGACAAGACGCATCACTACAGGCACAGCGTCTGATTCAGCAATCTTACGATCTAAGGAGTCTAGTATAGAAAGAAGAGGATGATGGAGAAATAAAACAAGCTTATATACATAGGGTTGTGTGGGTACATATATATGCAGACAGACATACACAAAAATGCATTTGTATATACATATATGTCACATATATACCGATTTAAATACCCAGCATTTTAAATATGTATGTATATTCATAGAATATCTCCAGAATTATATATGTACATGTCTTGAGTATATAATGAAGCACTGCCTTTCCCCAGGTGCCTTGTAGCCTAGCTAACGTGCAGTGGCTGGTTTTCCTGCTGGTGTTGTAGCATCAGTGAGCTGAAACAGGCGTATCAAAGACATGACCTTCCAGATTTATTCAGGGAGATGCTCCACACGCAAGGTGAAGTGCAGTGATATTGCAAAAGTGTATGTGAAAGGAATGGGTAAATTTTCTGAAAGCTGCTAGGATATTACCCTTCTAATTAGGTTTGGCTGAAGATGTTCAGAAGAAGGACTTCATGGAAATTATTTTTAAATTTCTTGTATTTACTTGTCTTTTGTAGAAATTGTCTATTCTGCTTGCTCAGTTTTTAATGAAGGAGAGTAAAATCTGATTTCTTATTTTGCAAAATGGTTTGTGTGTGCATTTCATGAAAACTGAGACCCAATGTATGAATTTTAACATCAGGAAACACTTTTTCACTGACTGAACACTGGAGCAGGTTGCCCAGAGAAGTTGTGGCATTTGCCTCCTTGGAGATATTCAAAAGCTGCTGGACACAGTCCTGGGCAACGGGCTCTGGGTGGCCCCGCTTCAGCAGGGGCTTGGACCAGATGACCTCCAGGGGTCCCTTCCAGCATCAGCCATGCTGTGATTCTGTTTGCTTGGGCTAAATATCTAACCCTGATGATTTAGATTTCTAATTTATATAGTGTCATTTACTCCCACCTGCAAATGGCAAAAGCAGTAGTCAGTAGTTTTCAGTTCTTTTTGAGTAATTAAATCCTAAGTGTTTTCCAGTAGCATTACAGATTCGTCTACAGCGAAACGAAACCTAATCTCGGGAAGTTTTATTTTCTTGCTTGTGGTTTACTGAATCTCCTGGCCCTGGGTCAGAGGACACCAGCAGGGTTCCAAAGACCCCAGTAATGTAATTGTTATCATTAATAACTATTTATTTTCTTAGAAGGACTTTGAGCTCTATCAGGTGCATTCAAATGGTTGCCAGTGAATAATATTTATCATATATTGAGACATATGGCATTACTCCCATCCTTCAGGTCCTAATAGAGATGCCCTGTAAAAAGCTGTGAGCTATTCTTGGGATATATGCATTTCCTTGTCAGTCTTGTACACAGCAACCCTTGCTTCTAAACTCCCGTGTGGTTTGTTTCTGGAATCTCATTGATTCATTCTTGAAGTGGCCAATTACTCATTTTAACGAACCTTACCCAAACTAATATAAGGGTTTACAGGAGTGCTGGACGCCCCAGAAAACCCATACAAATGCTCTTTTGCTTTCTCAAAAGCCTGGTTGTGCTGTGTACAGACTAACAAATCAAAGTGCCTGCAGTGGTGACTAATGCCTCCCTTGAAGAAAAAGACTGGTTTCGTGTGACTTGCCGTACTTAGCAAACCTGCCTTTCTTCATACTCACCACAGTAAATAAAGACTAATTTAACTGAAATCAATGGTTATACCAGTGACAAACTGGGGCGTAGTAAGATCTGATTCAAGCCCACAGGGATGAATATACAGTTGTTAACAAGTGTACATATCACAAGCCAATGCCTTGGCTTTCAAAAAGACTGGGAAGCCTTGAAATTGTATATTGCATCTGTACTGGCTGAGCTCTGCTCTTTGAAATATCCCTTCTGATCCTGACCTGAAAGAGAAAGGAAGAGAAAAATTCCTTATTAGTGGGGGTTTCTCTCTGTATTAATAACACTAAAAGTGCCCACCCTTCCTTCAGGACCTGCTGTGAAGGGGTGAGTGAAAGAGGAATGACTTGTCAGTGGAGGAGAATGATGGGCTCATGAATCCAGGAGCCGTTTCCTTCCAAAAGGTGTAGGGAACACAGGGAGGAGATGGCTGGGGGTGGGCAATTGCTCAAATGCCACCTGCTTCCAAGATGCTTCACAAGTCACTTTTCTTCATTCAAACTTATCTCACAGCTGTGTTCAGTTGCTCCAGCCTTCACACAGAATTACACGAGCCCAGCTGTCAATCAGCGTTACAAATGGTCGGCTCTCAGTCTGCAGTTGTCGACTGTCACACAGATTTTGTATTAATCCTAGTGCCTGGAACATATGGCTCAGAGTCCCATCCTGGAGCACTTTGAATTAAGTTAGATGCAGGATTTTTTTTTCCTCTTTCTGATGTAATCTACTTGAAACGTATGTACTTGACTCAGGAAATTTCTACTAATTTATATTCCTTGATAAAGAAACTTCCAAAAAAAGCACCTGTGTGTGTTGCAGTGTTTGCTAGAGGCACACTGGTAAATGGGTACACTGTGTCCTTTCGGCTGGCGTTAAGATTGTAATGAATCATTGATAAAGCTAATAATGTGCTCAGTTTAATCTAATATTACAGCACAGTAGCTGCACCCAGTGCTTACAGCACAGGAATATACAAAAGTAATTAATTTGACACTGCTGAAGCTAACTGCAGTTGAACCTCTCCAGGTTATGAAAGTTTGCCAAAGCAAGTGTTGAAAGTGATCACCACAGACTATGCAGGGGCTGAGTTTTAAACAGCTGGGACAGACTCAGTGGCACTTTAACAAAAGAGGATATAATTTACGTCCGATGCATCCCAAGTGGCCCATAAAAGAGCTGTCGACACCTACGTATGAAACTGAGCTACATGGGAGCACATTTCAGACAGGTGGTGTTGCTTCCCAAGTCTTCCATGGAGACTGCTGGATGTTTACTTTACGAGCAGACTCACTTCATTTGCAAAGTCAGGGTACATAATATGGGCCAAAAGTAATCATAGCCTTGAAGCCAGCCCCTTTGTTGGTGTGTACTATAACAGCTCTTTGATGGAGTCACACAGTCATGGGCCAGCTGAAGCTCTGATCCACTCACTCCCTGAAATGTCAAACTAAGCATTGTCTTTTAAATTAACATGTTTTTCTTAAATCAGAATATTATACCCCATTTTACTATAGATTTAAGTAGTATTCATAGACAGACAACGCTCATCAGGTATCATATCCTACCCAGGTGGAAAAATTTAGTTGAACTCATTCCTCTGATAGCAGAAACCAGAACCAAATTCAGCCCACATTCGTGCTGGTCTGTGAATCCTTACAGCCCAAGACATTCACAAGGGCGCTTACTGCTTCCTCACTAGCAACAACGCTGCATTTTCTGGCTCTTCAGAAACTAGTGTCAACTGCAACATAAGAGGTTGGGTGGGACAGAAAAGGAGAGCTCAGGACAGGGATGCAGCACTGGCTTGAGATCGTGAGGCCAGCAAGCTCAGTCTCCCACCATGTATAATTCTTTCCATAAATGTTTCCAGCTTGGAGACTGGCATCACATTACTCATCTGGCAGGCTCTCTCAGGGGTGATCAGGGAAACATCAGCTTAAGCCCCCAGCTGGCCTCTGAGGAAAACCACCCTTTCCCTACCTAAATGGCCAGCGTGTCACATCTCCAAAGGAAAATCAAATGGATGGACTTGACCAAACAGGAGTTTATTGGGAGAGAGAGCTGAAGAGCAGAAAAAGCTCTCAGCCTGCAGCCCCAGCTGAACACGAGCTTTCCTCCAAGTGGAGCCTGTTAGGCCAGGTGGCCATTAGTGCCCACTGAGCAGAGATGTCCCTGCAAACTGCTCCGCTTTGACTGCAGCCGTTCTGCAACAATTCAGCCGTGTGCGGGGAGAGCAGTGAGTCCCCTGCCTGGGCGGAAGGCTTGCTAAATAGTTACTCCCTCTCACTCCTTATCCATAATTTCTTTACCTCAAGACGAGAAGCTACAACATCAAGTAGTGTTACCACTTACCTTACTCATGTGAGGTTGGTATGCCCTTTGTTATCGTAACAAAAGGATGTATTTCACACTAGTTTATGACATGGCTACTCCTCCTCCTCAGGACTATGTCAAGCCAGACACGGTGGAACAGAGATGGGCATAAAGTCCTAGCAAAGTCAACAGCCCCCAACACCATCTACCAGGCTCCTGTGTCATGTTTAGTAGCAACGCTAAAGGAAGCATGAGAGCTCAGTGGAAAAAAACAGCCAAAAGACAGATATAAAACATTAACAGAGATGGAATAACACCAGGAAACGAGTACTGTAGCCAACTGAAATAACACTGAACATTGGAAAATTCATATTAATCTAGGAGATAGCCTGTCGGAGCTGAACCACATGGCTTCAGCACAGTCCCCTGGTTTTGCCACCTTCTTGGTTAGAGCTTTAAAGCTAATCCACTTTGTCGTATTTATTTTACGAACCTTGTCCGGCTGGGCCGTGGATGAGTGTCACAGAGGAAGTTCACCGTGTTGATCAACAACAAGGGTGAGTTTTGCCAGAAACACAACTCTGCTGGCAGCATGTTGAGTTTTATAGTGATAATCACTTTGGACTGTAATTTTGAGGGTTCTTCTGGGAAGCCTTTATCACCAGGACCACTTGTTTAAACAGAGGATTCTTACAACCACCCATTGTGGCTTTATAACAGGCAAAGTTTCTGCAGAGTCACCATTCTGTCTCTAAAGTTGCCATAAATTCCTGTCAGCTACTTTCCTCTCTCTTTAGAGATCTACAATGATAACAGCAACAATAATTATCACAGACAATTATGAGAGGTCCTAGCCAACTCATTTCTATGCAGAAAGACAGGACCTGCATTGACTATTGTCCCTGCTGTCCACAGTTCCCTTCATCAGCTGACTGTTGTTGAAGTCACTTCTGTTCCTATGCTCATTTTCTTGCCATTTGGCCTGGCTCTCTTCAGCTTCTCTTTAGCTTCATATGGGGGAGATTAAAAGAGAAAAAAGAATAATGAAGAAAAAAGACCCAATTGCTTCAGATGACTTTTCTTGATGAGAACGTCTGTCTCTTCAGAGAGACCAATTAACATTCTCATCATCTCTCCGGACCTAATCTAAATATGAATAAAATATCAAACCCTTCTGAAAATTGTTCTTCTTTCTTCTTACTGCACTGAAATTAACTTTTTGACATGATGCCAGGCAGAACCTCAAGACAAAATTCACAATTCATCCCCCTCTATATTTGCATACTGAAATGCCACTCCATGTGTCACTGGGTGCTGCTACTGTAACAACGGACATCCAGTCTTCCCCCAAAAATCCCAGCGGTCATGTGTAACAGTTCAGAACTCTCCGCACAGTTCGAGGTTTTTTAGGTATCTGGATTATGATATATCATTTTTGAATATACAACAGACTCTTTCTTTGATCTAACCACACCTTTTTATTGACTGTATCAAGCACTGAACATCTCACAGGAAGATGAAGAAAATCTTGTGTATGGGAATATTTGAAAGGTTCTTGTTCATTTCTGGCTAATTATGGTCATTTCCGCACGTAATTACCCAAATTGCTCTTGCAATCACTGTAATTGTGCTAAGTTGTTTAAAAATCAGCCTCATTAGATTTTGCCTGGTAAAAATGTACTGTTTTTCAAAACCTAAATTTTTATCTTATGTTACCTGCCAACAGGCCTTTAAAAGTAAATAGGTTTTCTTTCGTCTTCCTCCTCTCTTTCTTGTATGCCGGTGCGTGTTCTTTTACAATCATTACAGCTTAACTGTAGTCATAAATTTGTCTATATGCTCCTGAAAAAAGCTATTATGTATGTCTGCAAGTTATTGTACAGTTCTCTTTCATTTTCAAAAGTGTAAAACCTCTAGTCTTTATGGTTGTGGAATTAAAAGAATATTTCAGATTGTGAATATTGAATGTTTAGGTAATTCTACCCTGCATCTGCAGTGGGTGGAAATAACGAGTAGTCGCACAGTAAGCAGAGCTGTTCACTGACTCCTGCTACAGCCACACAACCATGTTCTGGAGGACGAGAGCAATACGCCAGTAGCGTGTTCCCTCCCAGCAGTTTCCATTGTGTTCTTTTGTTATAGAATATAATATGCTGCCTCCCCTATCTGACCCCAGCATCTCTGCCTGGCCATCCACCTTGCTGCTTTAATTTCCTTTCCAAAAAGTTCTTTCTCACTCTCTGTGTAGTCATTTACAAGGAGAAGATATAACCGCAGTAGGGTGCCCTACATGTCCTTGACTGCGGCTACCACCATTTCATGGGACCTGCCCACAGTGTTAGCAAGCATTTGGGCTGGGAATCTTAAGCACCTGCTGCCCAGAACTAGGGAGAAGTGGGGCTCATGCTCTAGGGACAGAACAGCACCGGGCTGAGAGGGAGGAGCGGTGCCGGGGAGCCCCCAGAGATGAGGTTCGGACTGGTCATGGCTCTGCTCTGGCAGCGCATCAGAGACATTGCCCCTTCAGCAGTACTTAACCACACTGGCACCCTCCGCGGTGGGACAGCCAGCTCTGCATCAGCTCAGCAGCCCGGGGTTCACTGGGAGGTGATAATTGTCGAAAGGGTAGCAGTAAGTGCCACGCTGAGTGTGAACATCCACTGATATGTCTCCACAATCCTCTGTCTGGAGGATACTTTTTTGCATCATGTTCTCTTTTGGAATAAAAGCTATTTGCTAATCAGTAGTAGGTACTTGGATCTCTCTGTTTTATTTTAGCTAAAGTAAATCTCTTGTAGCCCTAAGGACATGCTGGGATCAGGATTTGTTCTAGAGAGGAAAGCATGACATAGGAGAAAAAGACAGATATACAGAGGATTTAATTAAATCAGACCCTGAATTTTCTGCAGGGCACTGGCTGAACAGCGTGAAACGGGCTGCAGTGTCAAAGGGATCTCCCCAACTTCAGTGCTTGGAGGTGAGGGGGTGTAAGGAGGCTGAGCCCGGGCAGCCTCTTGTGGGTTACGCATGGAGCCAGGTTGAGCCCCTCGACTCTACAGCCCACAGTACAGCCCCACGGGTGCAAGAGCAGGATTTGACTCACATTGTCTTCTGAAAAAAACAAGTGACAAGCCTAAGCACAGCTACAACTGATTTTCCTCTTATCCGAGTATCTGTTAGTTTCCATGCCTCCCTTTGGTTGCAAAGGAGGTTATATTGGAGTCGTTCATAACAGCTGTTTTGTAAAAGACCTCAGTCATGCGGTTTTAACCAACACAGACAAAAAACCCCAGTTCTTTAAATAAAGATACATGTATTCTTGTGACATTTCCATACAATTGCAATTTTCAAGGGAACCAAACACTCATTACTACACAGGCTGTTCGTTAGAGGCCAGACTTGACCTTTAGTCAGAGAAAATTCCCATTTGGCTGGGTTTATTCATACAGCCTGCAGTTTTGTTTGAATTCTGGGTTGACTGCGAAAAGTATAAACTAGACCAGAGAATTAATTAGATTAAGAGTAGGACCATTAAAAAGTCCTGCGTTGGCAGAGAAATGGCCCTGCCTCAGGAGCTAAGGATGTTATCCTATATGTAGTTTCCAGTGATCTAGATTTAGAGGAAAATTACTTTATAACAGTGTCTTACAAGTGTAGGGAGGAAAATGGGGGTAAAAAATGGCCCTAAAGTGGTCAGTCAAACTGGGACTTGAAAGGCCACTCAAATGTCCAGCTTCTTCATACACCAGATCAACAGACAGTCTGTCTTGCCAACTGTGCCTCCCCTGCTTTCAGGGTTGTGGAGATTGTATTTTCTCCAGTACACATTCACATAATACCCCTGGGGCAACTGTAGTCATTATTTGTGTGGAACATCATTTCCCCCCTGCTTTTATTAGAAGCTAGCAGCTGGAAAAGATGAGAAGCCAGCAACATGTGATCAGATGAGTATATGGGGACCACCAGGCAGCTCTCCACAGATCACAGTTGGAAATTTCAAGACAGATTGAAAGGAATTGATCTTGCGTTTGCTCTGTGCACTGACACTGAGACACTATGTTTAGTGTGCCAGGAAAGATATTTAGTAAAGTATCATACAGGTTAAGATATGGTTTGTTTTAATTTTTCTATTAATGGTGTAAAGAAAGGCACAAACAACAGGTAAATGAAAACTCACAGCACGTAGTATTTCCAAAGCTGTACTGAAGCCTTGGCCTTTTGGACAAGATGTTATTAAGCATGATTATTCATTTGAAAAACAAGAAGGTACAGGAAAAACCTGCAAAACAGCAAGGGAAGATAATCTCATTATGTTGTAAGGGACATAAGGGCTGGCAAAGTCCTCAAGCTGCAGAGAACTGGGGGTGCATGGCAAGGCTGTGCTCTGGCAAACTCCGGCCAAGCCCATTGGAATAGCTCCTCGTATTTCCCAAAGGAAAGTAAATGCCATCACCACTCTCCTCCAAGCCTGTCGGTGCATATGAAAGAAGGAAAGGAGTCTTCTTTCCATACAGCTATTTTTAAACTGTCTTTCATCTACCTGCCTCTAGAGAATGGCACTAAGATTACATATACACCAAATGATCAGTTATATTTACTGATAAAAAAATTGCCCATTGATACATTCTAATGTGAAAAGATCCTTGTGCAGTAGGGATGAAGGAACTTTGAAATGGAAAATGCCCCTAAGGTACATCTTGCTGCTTTTCTTTAGCAACAGGAGCACTAGTCAGTTTTGCCTAACACCTGTTAAGATGCTATATATGGCTTTGTTGTTGCCCTGCTACTTAATTCTGTACATTAATTATTGTGAATATTTCTTTGGCAGTTGGTATAGAAGTGCCTTATATTCTGTTAGTGTCCATTTCCATTTCAGGAAACATAATTATTAGATATTATGGATTATTCTTCTTGCAATTAAAGTAGCTCAACAAGTTTAATTGCTCAAATGGTTTAAGCTCAACTCCATTTGTGGCTTAGAACTTCCCTGTTTTCTCCAAAACAGGGCATACTTTAGTGAAGTTCTACTTGCCCTTAATTTCCCCTTTGCTATAGATAACAATCTATTTTCTCTAAGAATTTTGCTTAAATTGATTTCTCAACTGAATGCAGTGTTTTGTAATCTCCTTCAGAATTCTGCAATATTACTGGGACAGTCAGAACTGACAGCCTCATTGCTGCTGTTATGTATGTTGTGATGAGAACACTAGATCTTGCAACAAAAATATATATTCAAATTACAGGTTTACTGGCTTCATGTCTTCATACTGTGCTAAAATAACCTCCTGCAGTCTATATTCAGTGTTCCTTTTTATGCATCCTGTGTTTTGCTTAGCAGTAAGACAAAATGAAAGCAGGCCATCATGGGCATAGTGTTCTGAGGATGTTAACACCCTCCTTTCCTGGCTCTTCCTAACCTATCAGTATTGAGGGTAATTCTTGGTTTTAGCAATATGTTTAGAATTATTCTTTTCTGGTTTCTGTGCAGGGAACATGGGCTTGGACTCAGAAATGCAATGAAGCTCAAGAGCAGATGCTCCAGAGTAGCGTTCCATCTCCCGTTTTTGTATAATTCACTCTCTCAATGCCTCAGCTTAACCAAAGGGGATAATGGAAAATCTCTTACTGTTGGTGTATTTGCTGCTGAACAGACCCAGCACTTCCCTCTAAGGTTGGCTTCAAGCCCCTCAACAGCTACACAGGCAGCTCCAAAGCCTGTGAGCTGCTGGGTCTGGCTGCCTGTGCCAGCTCCATCCCACACACACCAGCCCCTCCCTCTCCCCAAGCAGGGGACAAAAACGATCTTTTGGGGAGCCCTACCTCCCTTGGTAACCCTTATAGCTCAACCTGGCTCCTTCAGGAAAAAGAGACTCTGAAAAGGGTAAAAATGACAGTCTGGTATGATGCGAAGACCTGCGACCTGTGTTTTCTTCCTCTACTTGTTCTAACTCTCCGTTAGTCCTGACACATTTTAATCCCATGTGGGGCACTCTCAATGCCTTTTACTTGGCTCTAGTGTCCCTTACACATTTCTGGTGCTGCACAAGCACTGAATCAAGTATTCATGTGCAATAAAGAGGAATAAAAGCTACCAAGCGGCTAGCTCACATCTTTGCACAGCAAAAAAATCCTTGCAAAGAGTGCAAAATGCTTCTCTCCAGTTGCCTGTTGCGATCTGGCTGACAGAATCCTCCAGCTGTGGAAAAATTGGTTTAAGGGTCTTAGAAATGGGATAAGAGTTTATTTGCAAATTAAACTATGTAAGTTATCATCGCTGACTAATTATAGCACCGTAGTTTTGAGCGTTTACTAGATCAAATAATTCTGCAAGAATCACTATCTAGAGTTTTAGTAATGCTGTGGAGGAAGGAAGAAAGGAACGTTTGATATGTTTTCTGGTACTTGACTAATCTGAGGGCAGAATTCATCTTACCCAACCTTAACTGCTTAAATGGTAAGCACGAATCCAAGATCATAATCTGTGCTTTTTCTACACTGAAAGACGACAGACAGAGCCAGAAGGTGATTCATACAGCTTCTTCATAGCCAGCAAGTTGACATGAGGCTACAGTATGTCATGGGAAAATGGAATGCCTTGGATATATGATAAAATGTTTACATTAACCTATGACTTCAGTGTCAGAATACAAACTGTTTAAGTATCTCCAGTCTTCAGAACAGTATGGTACATCCTTAATATCCTAATTGTGAGTGCTCAGGCTCCGAGTGTTCTGTCTCACAATGGTAAGTAAAAAAAATAAAATAGAATCAGTTTTCTTGCATTCCTATATACCAGATGATAGGAACCCAATCAGTAAGCTGGGGATTTTTTCCTTTTTTGTCAACAAAACTAAAATAAACATCCATCCCTCCACACCTTTTACAACCTTTCACCTTCAACTCACTTTTTGGGTGGGCAGGCTTTTCACTGGTGTAAATTGCAACCCAGTAAAAGGCTAATGGTGACACTGCATCCTAACTTCTAGCATGTAGAATGAAATTGTAAACTGGAAAACTATCACATCAGAGCAGTGGGAAGATGCAAGCAATGAAAAGATTCAGTCCCAATAAATGTGAAATCCTGCAACAAAGGAAAAATATATACAGGAAGAAAATAGGAGATGACAAAGAAGCCACTGAAATCATAAAAATAAGTTTATCATCATTTTGTTTTCCTTTTAGGCAGTGATGTTTTTTTCATGTAACCAAGCAATACAGTTGTCACGAGACAGGTGGGGAATCAGATGCAGGAGTGTGTCATGAGATCTCTGCTGTCAAGCTGTAATTCAGCACTGTGAAAAGGATTTAAATTGATGGCATTGGAGTATCTGTCATCATGACTAAGATAATTACTCTTCTGAGCCCTGTCTGTAGAAATGGGCAATATCAGAGGCTTCAGAAGAACCATTCTACTATGAAGACGGAATGCATGTGTGGAGGTGCAAAATCTTTCCTTGTCTGGGGTTAGTAGATTGCATAATTTGCTTATTGTCTTTTCAGCTCTGTAGTTACATGAATTTCTTATTGATCATAAACTCATCCCGCCTTTTGTAAATGTCAGCTAAGGATCTGGGTGTAACAAAAAATTCCAGTCATCGGTAACATCAGATCCTATATTGCAGGGACCTGACAGTTAAATATGTGGTGAACTGGGGTGTCTAGAAGCTTAAAACACACACTCCTGGCATTGCAGGAATGTCTCCACATGAGAAGAGCTACATGTTGCCAGCTACTGTTCCAGGGAATCATTTTGTACCCAATCTCATAATATTTGCTTTGTTCTAACTCAGCATTCCTACAGAAGTGAAGTACAGATAAAACAGCAAAGTCAAGACGAGGATCTCAAGATTACAACTGACTTGGTCCCTCTCAGCATTAACGCTGCAGCAGCACAGAGCACTTCTCAGCCTGGAAGGGTGGTGAGCTGCTGTTCTTCACTGGGCTCTGTGCTCTGTGGTTGCACGGCCAGCTGAACCCACGTAATGCCAGCCCAGGTGCATCTGCATCCCCTATGTTATGGATAAACCCCATGACAACGACAGAACAGAGAGCCTGGCTGCTGAGCAGTATGACTGCCCTGTTGTTGACTCAAATAGAAACCTGGACTATCTCAGTGGTTAAACTTTACTGAAACTTGAAACAAAAAGCCCCCACATTGAATAAGTGCAGAAACACCTTTCAGGAAGTGATGAGTAGCACTGCAATCTCCAAAGGGGACTCACTTCTGCAGGTCTTTGTGGTAGACTGCATCTACAATGAGTATAGGATTAGGAATGCCATCTGAAGGAGAAAATGATCTCCCAAAAGGCAGGTGAAACCCTAACACTTCCTTCTAATTGTCCAGACTTTGTGACTCATTACCCTTGGGTGAGAGGAAATCTCTGTCCATGATCCCTTACCGGATCTGAGTGCAGGGGGGAGCAGGAGGGTCAGAGCAAGTGAAGTCTTAGGTGTCATGTGTTTAGTTGATCTAATGCAAAAATAGAAAGGAATCAAGGGGAAAGAAACCCTGTGAAGACAAGCCAAGGGAAAAAAAAAAAAGAAAGGAAGCAACACCAACACACACTAACTTCTGCAGAACATGAGGCAGACACAGTCCTCAGAGGAGCCAAATCCACCAATTCCTGCCTTGATTACTTTGGGACAGCAGGGAAATTCTAGTATGAAAGAAAGTAAGAGGCTAACTAAAGACACCTGATTCTCAAAATTAACAACTGTGGCCTAAAACATGTGTTAAATATATTTAAAATCAATACCATTTTCTTTTTGAGAAGGACAGGCAAAGTCAGCACACCACTCAAGAGCTGTATCTGCCCCTTTGCAGAATGACAGAGGTCAAGCTGGATGGAGGGCCACTTCCTGGGAATCTTGTCGGACAGTAGGGAGAACAAAAGACATCACAGCATTTTACTCACTTTACCATCAATGCAAGTGCACATAAAGTCTCCTGTGTACAAACTGCATAGCATGTTTTGTAGTCTTATGGTTTCAAGCATGACAAAGAGACTGAACTGGACAAGCCTCTGCAAGATGTGGTTCAGAGGATTATCCCACTGCTGATCCAAAAGGTTATTAGCACGGTCGCTGTTACGACTAAAGACTCACTGTCCATTCTCTACCACACACAGCTGATGCTCTCCCAGATAGTGTGGTCCATAGCCAATTCCCAGGAATGTTCTGCCAACTATGTAGTTAAATGGCTAATCGGTAGCAAAAAACCCTAGACCTTCTCAGTTAACTTGGTGGGATTCACTTCTTGCCTTTCATGGATCCAGAACATGTGTGTTCTTTCACTGAGTAAAGGTTGCTGGTTCATCCCTGTGCAGACAAGAAACTGAGCTGTCACAGGCTTCAAGAATGCAGAGAGGAACTAGAAAGTAGACAGAAGTACTTCAAATTCCAAACAAAATATTAATAGGTTGAA
Organism: Columba livia; assembly: GCF_036013475.1. Lineage (NCBI taxonomy): Eukaryota > Metazoa > Chordata > Aves > Columbiformes > Columbidae > Columba > Columba livia. The sequence goes on along the minus strand of NC_088603.1, from coordinate 140,151,310 downwards.
AAAGCTAATTAAAATGCTCTTTTGCCCATGAAGTAAGTTGGTCTTTAAGCAAATAAAAAGAAGAAAGGACTCCCACAATGCTCCTGTGGCCTTCTAACTCCTCACAAGCCCTCTCGGTATGCAGACTGACTGCTATGGACATAGAAGAAAGCAGCTTGTGGGACATGCTTCCTTCCTCTATTCTCCTGGCCTGGAGCTCACAGGAGCTGCCCTTGAAGTCTCAGTCCAAACATTTAATGGGTCATCTGCCAGTTCAGCTTCCTTCCTTGCACATATAGGAGAAAAGATTGCCATCGGGGTTGGATCTGCAGCTGATGGTAACACCACTGGAGACAGCTCTGTTGCCACTTCTCTGCTGTGGTTTCCTTCAGGTCCACACTGGAGCATGTCTCTTGCAGACACCTGTACTCTCAGGGCCAACACTGCAACCTTGTGTATGGGTACAGGAGCTTGGTTGAACCCTTTGCAAATTGCATCCTGGGAGCATTATTTGGAGCAGTTCTCCAAAGCCAACTACCCAGCTACCTGGGAGAGGCACCAGGAACCAGGACTCAGCCCTAAGACAATGCACATTTCTATGAGCACCAGCTTAGACTGCAGGATGAAGAAGCTGGGTAGACAGAAGCTAATCTCTATCAAAAGTTTGGGGCATTACATCAATGGTCTTCATTTATATTTCTCCTTCTCTGTAGCCTGGTCTGTGTGGTGACTAGACTGAAAACCTTCAGCTGCTTCAGATACTTGCCTTGCATGTGGAAGGGACATTTGAGATCAGCAGTTATCTTCCAGTCATTTTGCATCATGGCCAAACTAGGCATATCCTGGTATGCTGTCTACCATGAATCAAAACTATTTAGAGCTCTCTGTCAAAGATTTAACTATGTACTGTTCCTGGGCATTCTTACGGCACTGTAGTCACTGCCCTCTCTCTGTGCAATGATTGCCCCAAAAGGAGCTTGAAGTATTGGGAACTGTTGGAGAAATTATTGGAGTTGGATACTCCTGACTGCAGGAAATTGCTATTGCTAACTTGTGTCTGGATTCAGCTTCATGCAAAGAAACAAGAGGCTCCCACCTCACTCCGGAGGCCTGTTCCTGGCTAGCCTGAGGAAGAAGAGACAACAGAGGAGTCTTCTGGGCAAGAGGGGAAGGCCACGATTGCTGTTTCATGGGGGTGACACTGAGAGCAATCACAGTAAACAGCAAACTTGCGAGAGTTGTTGGCAGGAAGACGGGCACACTCACAAGCATGATGCTTGGGAAGAAACTGCCACCCTGGCAGTGGCCTCAGCGTGGACAGGACAGTGGTTACACATGGAATGCAGAATTCACCCACTGAGGAGGACCAGGCTTCCTTGGAGTGCCCCGCTCATGTCCCCCATGCCTGGGCAGCAGCTGAGGCTGCAGGATGTTTTATTGAAAGTGGGAATCACCACACAACCTGCTAGACCTGTGTTTGCAGGTCCCCAAGCATAGCTGTCGCAGTTGAGTGATTTACAGTCTTGCTTGCCACAGAGCAACTCTCCCCCACCGATGGCCCGTCTGCGCTCATGAGGCCAGGAAGGATGATGCAGTTCTGGAAAGCTCTCCCCGTACAGAGATCCTGCGTCCTGCCACTGCTTGTCTGTCGGCTCTCACAGCCTTAGCCATCATATCAGAAACCATATGCCCTCTAAGCGGGGATTAAAGGCAACCAGTCCTCACAGACCCCCACCTTTGTCCTTTTCCACCAACAATGTGACTGCACTCATCAGTGCTCCCACCAGAGCCCTGCTTGTGTGAGCTCCTCTTGAAGTGAGGGACGGTCAAAGCCCCTGACTATCCTTGCCCAGGGATGTTATAGCAGCCCCTGAGGCCATCAACCTCTGCTCCATCAATGCTGCAGCAGGGCCCTGCCCTCCCTGGCCATGGGTCCTGCTGAGCCAGGCCCACCCAGGGCTCCCATCCCAGCCTGGCCTCAGCCCTGCCCTGCTGCCATGGGCAGCCCCTGGCCTGTGCTGCTCGCTGTCAAGATGGTTCTGTGGCCACAAGAGAGTCAGAGGTTGCACAGTACAGGTCCGGCCGAGGAGGACACCTCCCTCACTGCCCTTTTTCAACGTGTGCTCATGCTGGAGATGCAACACCTGGCATGACCGCAGGTGGCAGTGTGTGGCAATGGATGTGTGATGTCATGCCTGCCTAGAATCTACTCCACATGCTGTCCAGGCTGGCAGGTGTCACCTTGGGTGCAAAATATGCTGCCTTCAGGCCCACTGACCTCTTTGCAGTTGACCTGAGGCATCTCAACAGACCTTGTGAGGTGCTCCTGTGGAGAAACGCTCTGCTTCTTCATACCCCCATGGACACAGTGACAAAGACATCTTTTGGCCCCTTGTTGTCACACAGATGGCACATTTTTTTAAATGCCTGGGAGTGACTGATGATACTTAACTGTAGCATGAGGACATTCAGAGAGACAAGGCCACAGGGCCTGCTGTGACACTTGTGGAGGTCCCATACCATCAGCAGAAGAATGTGGCCATAGTGTACACTGAAGTGGACCTCATGGGCACTGAGTACTTCCTTCATCAGCCTCCCCCATGCAAGTTTATTCATAAGGGAACCTGTAGACACGCTGCAGATGAGCCACCCCAGGAAGGATTACACAGTAGTGGGCCAACCGGTGCACTAGGACTTTGGGATGCACTCAGTGTGTCAGCATGAAAATATGGAGGCACTGTTTGTGACTCAAAGGACAGCTAAATCTGAGCAGATAGTAGTTTATCAGGGAAGGGTAAGTCTAAATGTTCTCTGGCTCTGCTGCTTCAAGGACCCTCTGACTGGTTTGAGACCAGCTTCAGGAAAAATACAGGCCTTTCCTGAGAAGGGTTATTTCCACGATGACTTTTAACCTTTTCACATCTAGTGATATTGATTTAAAAGTTATTTAGAAAACCCTCAAGCACTTTAACATTTATGCAATTTTACCCCTACCCCACTGTTCTCACACTTAGAACAGCAAAAACATTCTTGGTCAGGCTTTTCAGAAACAATTTCACCTTTGGGCAGAGACTAAGCACATTAACTTCTCAAAGTAGAAAAACAGAAGTTTCAGGCTGTTCTGGGTAACAGAGGAGGAAAGCCCAGGGGACTAGGATGGCAACAGTGTTGTGCAACAAAAGATAGTCTGCTGTTTTTTGCAGTATAACTAACTCTCACTTGATTTTAATTATTTTTTCTAACACATTGAAGCTACCTAAGGATACAGACAGTGACAGCAACTGACCTTTAAAAAAAAAGCTAGCTCCAAGAAAATACACAGGTGTTGCATGTGCATCTTGCAACTCCTCATCTTTGGGAACCTGACTTCCAGAATAGTCTCCAGAGCTTAAATATTACATCCAGGGGTGGAGGTTTGTGTGTTCAATAATTTTTAAGCTCATGAAGAAGTCTTTTGCAGACTTTTGGAGCCTTAAAAGTTGAGTGACATCTCTGTTTAGGAGCAACATTTTGGGTTCAGGCACACAGATTTATTTAACTATTTCTATTCTCTTTTTTGGGTACTGGAAATAAACCTACTTAATTGATTTAAATAGATATTCTTTCTTGCAGTAGGCATGTTCTGGGGCCAGTAGTTCAAGATATCTTAAATTTTCTACTCTTTTTTCTCTGTTGACTCCTACAGAAACTGGTTAGATCAGATGATGTAACTAACATATCTGAGATGTTTGAAATGGCTATGGGAGCCTTCATCTTTAATGTTTTATGATATGCCAATAATTTGGAAAGTTCTCAGCCTGCACATTGTTTACTGGTATCTTGCCACTTTGTAATTTGGATCAGTGAGGTTGCATTTACATCAGATAGCTCTACTTGACACTAATCCATTATCCTAGGCTTGTCATCATGGTACTCTGTATTTAAATATTCTTTCATTTTATCTTCAGGTTAATGATGCCTTTTGAGAAAATCGTAGTCTGGATTTCTTCCAGAGCACGTATTTTTTTATCTACTGCGCTCAATACATTAACTGATGACAATCAGTGTATGGCAAATTATCTATCATGAAGGATAAGCAGAAGCCTGACAGAATTCAACACCTATTTCTGTCCCATGCAATTTGTCTTAGCTATACTAATATATCATAAGGCATTTACCAGTTATATCCTGATATTTATTAGTATTGCCCATTTTTGCATGCCCAGTCTAAAGATATGATATGTTTTGTTATCAATGGATATTGCAGATATTTTAGTTCATCAAAGGCTTTTATCCTTTCTTCTTTAGTTGCAAGTCAGAATACATTTCCATATTACATTTTCTCCAGTGGCAAAATTGATTTAGACAGTTCTCTTCCTTCTCTATGCCACTTGTTCCTCCTGCCACATCAATCTTTTGCTATGCTTTTTGTGCAAATACAGCCATCTGTGGGGCAACAGTGTAAGACAGATCAGTAAAATCAGGGGTGCTAAAAATAACCTCTCCAGAAAACAAACAAACAACAACAACAACCACAATAAGGCAAAGCAGTGAAGCTGGAAAATGTAGGAGAGTGGTGAAATCCCAAACAAAGGGTGTTCTTCAGAACAAGATGAAGGAAAAGTCAAGGGCACAAATGTGCATGTCAAAAGGGGAAAATTTGAGGATCTCTCTTTTCCCCCTAAAAATTATGGACTGTAGACCAGATGATGGCGGAGGCTGAAGAAAATATAAAATTATAGAAAAAAATAGTTTGGCTCTGCTGATTTTATGTTGAAGATGATGGTTGAATATTGAGATAAACATTTCTAAGAAGTACTCAGATGTGGGATCAGAGAGATGGAAACATTTACTCGTCATACTTTATACTCTTCCAACATAAGTTTAAAGAAAAGACCACAAACACGTGAAATTCTGGCCCAAGACACTGGATTTTACAGTACCCTTTCATATGAGATAGCAGTGTTTCGTATATAAATACTGAAACTATACTGAGGCCAGTAGTCCATGCAAGTCTAGATTATGAGAAGAATATACTAAATTGAGAAAAGGTTGTCCATGTCATACCGTTTCTTCATTCCTTACCAGTGAGAGAAAAAGCACTTTTCTTTCTCAGTCCTGTCTGCTCACCTCTCTTCATGCCAATATAATTTTTGGCCTTCCACATTTGATGGCATGTTGCGTGTGCTTATTTCTCCATAGAACATACCAGCTGCTTTGCTTTGATGGCAGTATTTTTTTTTAATTCTAAAATAATACTTTGTACTTTTCTGCCAGCAGCTGAGTGAAATATCCAGAATGTTTCAAATCTTAGATATTTTTCAGAAAGTGTTTTGGAAAGACAGGCTTGTTTGTTTTCAGAAATCTTGTATGCTTCACAAAATGCAGTGTGCGTGAGGTACTTCCTCTTTGTTAAAGGCTTTGGGCAGCCCCTACTTTTCCTTAATGCCTCTTTGTCATCCTGCTCTATAATAATAAGCAAGCAAGCAAGCAAACATATGTATCTTCCCTACATATCATACAAACCACTGTAAGTTTTTGTGTGCAGCTTGTGCAGAAAAGATTCCCTTCTGTATTTTATTAATTGACTATTTTGAGTGTTTCTGATGAAAGGCCCCTAGCTGGCTCCAGGCTCTCTGCTGCAGAGCTCTCAGGGGCACGCTTGGCTGGAGGTTTGCTTTGTCCCTCATCAGCTTCAAGGGGAAACTCTCTGACCACCACAGCGACTGCTCGATCTCCCAGCACAGACTCAAAACACCCGGGCTCTGTTCCCCTCTTGTTCTCCAGCATTAGCTGAGAGACTTCAGAATATTTGTACTGATTTGCTGAATCCCTCTGGACATTTAGAAAGCAATACATTATTGCCTTGCTCTGCATTTCTGGTTGCTGTTTTTTTCGTTTTATTGGTGCTTGCACATTTGAGTTGGTAAAATCGTTTGCTGTTCCTATTCCAGTCAACATTTGTTCACCTATCCTGTCATGATATTCTATATGCTCATCTGTTCCTGTCTTTGTTTTCTTTCTCTCATTCATTTCCACTCTTGCCTTTCCTTTTTCTCCCCTCATTTTATGAACTTTAGTTCTCCATATTTCTGTACCAAATCTCATATATAAGAAAGTGGCCAAAACTTTACCCTGCAAACAGTTAGATGTAACATTTTTCTACATATCTTATCCAGCTGAATAAAATGGCACCACTTACATGCCTGAAACGACATGTATGTGTTTGCAATTCTGGAGCCTAAGGAACTCACCTGGCTACTGGCTTTTACAAGGAAAGAAGGAACTTCTGTGGTTTGTACACAACATATCAAAATTCCAGTGTAATCTCATTGCTGTTACCCTCATTTCCTCATGTTTGTTGTAATTGCCTAATCTGTCATTTCAGATCAAGCATCTCACCATAGAATGACTTGTACTCACTCTTAATTCGATGTACTGGAAGTAGTCCTACTGGCTTAAATGGAACTATGCACATAAATAAAGGTAAATGCATGTGCGAGCCTTGAAGAGACCATACATTGCAAATCCTGCAGGAAAAGCATGGTACATTTAACTCATTTTACAATATTTGCACGCTAAATACAGGTTGGGTAATTAGTAACTTCTTCCAGAGTAATCTTTTAGGCTTCATATCAGCTTAACAGAAGCACACTAGTCATCTGTAAGCACAGGATAAACTCAGTTTCCAGAGAATTCAGAAATGATCCAGGACAGTATGAATTATTAACTAGAGAAAGAAAAACAAACAAAACCACACATACACACGATTTAAACCCGATGAAATATTAATGTCCACAAATAATTCTTAAGATATGCCAGAGGGATTCGGAGCTGGCCCAGAAGCAGAGGGCAGGAGCAGGCTGTGGGAGCGGGCAGCAGCTCAGGCAGGACTGCAGAGGGAATCCCATGAAGGTCGGCGGTACGCGCGGCCGGAGAGCCGGGGCAGCGGGGCCGGGTGCGCGGCACAGCCCGGCCGGGGCAGCCCGGGGTCTCGGTTGCCGAGCGCCCGCGCCCCAGGGCTGCAGCGGACCGCGGGGAGCAGGGTCGTGCCGCGGAAGAGAGGCTGGCGACTTCTGGGCAAATTCTGCCTGCGGTTCTTTTTCAAACGGCAAGAAGAGGGGCGGGAAGAGCGCCTGTGTTTTACAGCATGCAATCAGTGCTTTGCCGTTTGGGCGAGTGAATCAGCATTCAGCGACGTGACCCTACTGAAATGCCTCAACAGTTCATTACTCGCCCTGCACTTTTATATTTCAATGGGTGTGAAGTCCACGGAATGGTAATGATTGCTCTGTGCTGCTGTCGCGGCTCTCGGCAGCGCTGCGGAGTCTCCGCACACCGGCCCAGCCTGCTGACCGCCACCGGGGAGAGGACAGCGCTCTCGCCCTGCCGGCGCCGAGCTCCCCCGGGGCCGGACCGGGCCGCCCCGGCAGAGCCCCCGGGCACCAGCGCCCCGCGGCCGGGGCAGTGCCTGAGGGCAGCTCGAGCCCCGCCCCGCCCCGCCCCAACGGCCGCGGGCGAGGAGGCGGCACCGCCGTGCGCGTGAGCTCAGCGCGCCGCGGAAACCAACGGCCCGGGCGCCGCCCTCTCTCCCTCCCTCCGCGGGCAGAGCCGGGCTGGGCCCCGCGCCGCCGGGCTCGGCCCGCCCCGCCCCGCCCCGGCAGCGCCGCCCCCTCCGTTCCTCACACACACACACACACACACACACAGACGCTTCCTGCGTGGGGCCGGGCCCGGGCGGGCGGAACGGCGGCGCTTTCCCCCGTCGACTCGCAGGTATCGGGGCTGGGCCCGCGGCGGGGCAGGGGACGCGGAAGGGGCCGGCAGCGGCGGCAGCGGCAGCAGCGTCTCCGTCTCCCTCCTGGGGTCACGTCCGGCAGCCGCCGCCCTGAGCGTAGCGAAGGGTGGGGGGGCGGAGCGGTGCCTTCGAGCCGGAGCCGCCTCTGGGCGGGGGCCCGAGCCCGGGTGGGAGAGGGCCCGGGTGGGTTCCCGCTGCGGCCGGGGGAGCCGCGGCCCAGGGGTCTCCCGGGGCCCCGGGGGAAGTCGGCGGCGTCCGCCGGTGCTCCTCACATTGCTGGAGGGTGAAGTCATCGTGCCCATTGTCTCCCCTCGACTCCCCCCGGGCTGAGCGAGGGGCCCGTCCCGCCCCGAACCGTGGCGGAGGAGGGGGGCCCGGGCCGCCCCCCGTCCTGGGAGCTGGATGGCGGGGGAGCCGCCGGGTGGGTTTCGCTTGGCCTCGGCGGGTGGGGCTGTGCGGGGAGGTGCTGCCGCCCTCCACCCGCCCGGGTGGGCCGCGGCGCTGCGGGGGGCCCCTCGGCGGGCGCCTCACTCTGGCCGCCCAGGAGCGGCATAGGGCCGCCGGCCGGGCCCTGGAAACTCTTGCGCTTGAACTTACGGGGCACGGGAGAAGCAGCGCACGCAGCTCCCGGGCCTTCGGTGCAGTCCGGGGGGAAGGGATCCCGCGTCTGCCCATCGAGAGTTTCGCTTTTGCCTTTCTGTGCTCTGTTGCCCACCCTGGATCCGGTGCATCGTAGGAGCGAGAGTACTGGGGTGACCGAGGATATTACAGCTCGGTTGGAAGGGCGGTGAGGGAAACCAGCAGTGGTGATTGCCAGCATCCTTGCACAGGTCCTTCTGCAGAGCTGGGAGTTTTCCATCTGGCAGTGTACTATACACACTGCAACTATTGCAGGCGCGTCTTGCAAAGACGGAATAACGAATAACAATCTGAACGCCGGTGTGCATCTAAGAGAGCTAAAGAGGTGCTGGTTGGCAAATGGGAGGTGTCCCTCTACCTCTTCCTCTCCTCCTCCAGTGATCTCTGAAAGAAACGCGGCTTTGCTAAAAGGGTATTAGTGCAGTAGAGTTAGGGGTTATGCAAAAGGGACAGTAGTGGAATGCAGTTATTGCTGAGCAGAGAAACCAAAGTTTAAAGCCTTTATGCCCTTGTGGTCGCTTACTGGAAATGTGCTAGCATTTCCCTGTGAGGAGCACAACAAATCTTGTTTCTGTTAAAATACTGTCACTGGCATTGCTACTCATTAGTGCTTTATCTCAAATTGTCATCAAGGACAACATTATTTTTAAAAAGCAAGGGGCAGTTTGGGAAAGGAGTCTTGCAGGATTTAATTCTATAGGCAAAACTAATAATAAAATCATTTTTTAAATTCAAATTTTTTCTTCAAAGTTTTTTTGGTGGCCAAAAAACCCTAGTTCAGTATCTGAAGGAATGGTTTTTACTAAGTTCCTTGGAAAATAAGGTTTTCAGTTTAATATCTAGGTCAAACTCAAGTATAAATTCTGTTTTGCCCAGCTAATGTAATTGATTTGCATGCCTAGAAATGATGACTGTGTAACATTACTTAACAATTCCCAAAATCTCACCGTTATTTAAGTGCAAACATTGTTTAAATATTTGTACTTAAAGCTTTCATAAAGCCAAGAAAGCACTTTTTTATTGCATGTGAACTAGGCCTGTTTGGTCCAGTAAATGAAAATGAAAGTTCCACTTTTGCATAATGGCAATAATGCAGCTCTTAGAAATGAGTTCAGTAAAAGGCTTACATATGCGTAACTCCTCTATATGCATATTTCTTGAAGTATTGCAGAGTTTCAACTGTGCTTTACACAATTCAGCATTTCTAAAATGCTGAATTCTAGCTGTTATGTTTATGTTGTCAGCTGTTTTTGAGTTTGAGGACATCAGATCATCATTTATAGAAGAGAGGGTTGAAATGTGTATGTGTGGTTTTCTTTTTATATCTACCAAACAAATTACACATTTCTTATAAAGAGCAATCATCAGATTTTGATTAATTATGCTAGCTGAGGCTCAGGAGCAAGTAAGATACTTGACAAATATATTTGTTTACCTTTGTAATGTTTACAAATCCTGGTCTCTCCATTAGTAAATGAGCTGTTAAAACTCATTTAGCTATGGGATTCCCAGTTAGCATTAATATTAGGAAAACTTGTTTTATGTGAATATTACCAACCTGTGAAAGAACACAAACCCTTGAATTCTTTTGGCAGTTGTGTAGAGCCTTTTGTGATGGAAAATGTGCATACTTTATTTTTCTATTAATAATTAACAGCATTTAGCTACTGTTCCCCATGACAGAAAATTCGGACTGCATTTGTTCAGTGGGTAGATGGTTCTTCCTAACCAGTCAGGTTTTTTTTTTTCCGTTTTGCTTGGGCCTTTTTTATACTTATGCTTATTAAAGTATTCTTCACAAAGGTGCCTCCCCTGCCACTTGCCAGGCAAACAAAGTAAGATGCCTAAATCTTTCCGCAAGACTTCTGAATCCTGGTTTGGAAGTGCTAAGGATGGTGTTTGAACTCTAAAGTACAAGACACTGTTCTGCACCACTGTCCTCTCATGGCCTTTAGCCAAGCTTGTGGTCTCCATTATGGGGTCAGTTTACCCTGGCCCATGGTCGGATATCCATAATTAGCTTTGATTTGTTTTCAGGATTGGACGTAAATGCCACATACCAGCCTAGTATAATAAATTTTAATACCTGACTAGAACGAGTTGATGGGTACATGTTTTAGGCTTTACTCTTAGTGCGATTTCTGTTTTGTAGCTGAGTTGTGAGTCAGTCTGATTCTTTCTTAGGGTCAGCGAATGCTCTTTCAGGGACTACAAAATACTAATTTTAATACCGGCTTATTCATAGAGAAGTTGATTTCAGATTTTTCTCTTTTTGCATTTGCCTTAGCTCTAAGTTTCCATTCTCCCTTCTGTGTGAACTGATGGAAGATGCGTAGCTGGATAAATTGCTGTACATAACACAGCTTCAACATGCTGAGAATGGTGTTGGATCTTATATTGCTAAAAGCATCCGTATTGCACCTGGAGGTAGGCTTCCACCAAGAAGGTAAAAAGTAGCATTGAGTCTTAGAGAACTGGTTGTTGATAGTAGTGTTGCAGTATATTATTTTTGGTGCAGTGTGTTGTTTTGTTGTTTTTTTGGTTTGTTTTTTGTTTTTGTTTTCACATAGGAACAATATGGAAGAGACTGCCTCCTTTATTTATTTTTTTTCCTGATTCTCTGAAATTGAAGTTTTAATTGTGATTTAGTCTAATGTTAGTTCATTTCTCGTAGTTTGTCTTATATCGTCAGTGAAATAACCTTTAAGGAAAAGTGAAACCTTTTCGTGTTGTGTATATAGATTAGATTTCAGATAGTGTGTGTTCTGCTTTAGCTCAGAAAGAAGTAGAAGTCCAAATAAACAACTGAGTTTGAACTAAAGAGTAGAATTCAGAGTGGAATTTCAGTCTTCCCTCTTGAGTATTTACTTGAAGGTTACTTCAGAAGGATATCTTCAAGGACTCTCTTTTACCAATTTTATTTCTTAGTGCTTTGTGATAAGTTTTATAAGTAGGTATTTAGCCTATTGCTGACATTTATGAATTGGCAAATTTCTACCAAAGTTCTGTAAACTAATGTTCCCCTCATTATCCCAGATTTTCTAGTTGATGAGAAGGGACTTTGTATAAGAGACTTTGCTCATCTGAGTCATAAGGCAGTGTAGTCTTCTTTCTTCATTTCTGTCAATTCTCAGCCACTGCATAAATGTGCTTTACCTTGAGTTTGATTGCTGGCCCTTCTCTGGCATGGGCTACTTCTTGTTGTTGGTGGTTTTTTTGTTGTTGTTGTTTTTTGTTGTTGGGATTTTTTTTCTTTTTTCTCATAGTGCAGATACTGACTCAAGGTTCCAAAACAAAGCAATGTTCTTCAAAGGCAGTAAAATTCAGAGAAGAGAGAATAGCCCCATAAAAGCTGACTTGTGAGTTGTCATTTGTGATACCACACTTAGGTCTTTCCTCATTAAGGGCAGTGAGGAAGGCCTCTACTGTCGGTTTTGCTTCACTTCCATGGAAGTTGTGGCACACTTCTAAACAGAATAAACCTACCTTGAGCTGTGTCCATGGAATAAGAAAAGGTGCGAATGCTTCTATTACTTTTTTGCAATGGGACGATTACTATAGACTTTAAAAACTGTGGATTGAAGTCAGTCATCTGCTCTGTGGCTATTGGTATATTGTTGGGCTGATAGCCAGAGCACTACAACTGTAGTTGCCATTTACAGGATGAGAATAGCTGTAGAATTTTTTTTTTTTTTTATTTTCTGAAGGGCAAGTTTCCAGCAGGTTCACTTCACATCTAGATGTATTGCACCAGTCTGGAAAGCTGATAAAAGAGTTGATTTAACCTAAAGCAACTTAGCAAAGAGACCTAATGAAATGAGCTTAAATAAAAGTTATATGTACACAGGTGTTTCCTCAGGCATTAAAACTTCCTCTCTTCAGAGGCCAGCATATCCCCTAATGATGTCTTCAGCAAGATGTTTGAAGGGCATCTTGCAGAAATAAATGTTTGTACCAATTCAATTTGGTATAGTTACTTGTTTTGTTTTTGCTTCTCAAGTAGAGCACAACTCTGTTAATGCAAGTATCCTGTTATTGTTCAGCACAAACTGTCATTGTGGGGCTATGTCAGTTCTGTTCTGCTTCCATTTATAGTTGAGATAAATTACTGTTAAACAAACATTTTTCCATAGGTCCTTTAGCCGCTCCCATAAGGCAGATTAGAGCTCTTATTCTAAATTGGAGCCTCTGGCTGTCCCTTTCATTTGTTCCTTTAGTGAATGAAGAACTGCTTCAGCGAGAGGACTAACTCCAGAAAAACTGTCTGCAGTAAGAATCATGTTGCTTAGTTCTCATTGTGTTTCACTGATGCTGCATATTCTCGATAAATAAAAGTATCAGGTTTAGTTTTCTCAGTTAATGATTAGATTTTTCACATAAAACCAAATTCTGCCAGCTACATCAAGTTAATCAAGTTCTGTTTTTATTTGAAAATATTTAGTCTGTAAGACAATTCCAGCTATAACGTTTGGTGTGCTGTGTACGACTGCTGGTGAGACAAGTTCACCTTGTGCATGTTTTCAAGAAATGGTTTGTAGGGAGTTTGAAGTGGTCGTGGACTTCAGAGCATCTACTGAACCATGGAGATATAGGTGGAGCTAAAGGTTTTAGTCGAGGCGTGGGGATTTTCCAGTGCTGTCTGGCTAGCATTTTGGATATGATGTCACAGCACTAATGTTGCTGCACCTGTTTTTAAATAGCCTTGTTAACTGTCTGCTCTTAGTCAAGTGAGAGTCTCTCTTAGCACCATAATGGTTGCATTCCAGAGGAAAAGGTTATTGATGGTGCCATGCCTAAATGCATCATTCATCCATTTCCTTTGCTGAAAGTACATGCTGCACAGAATTTACAGTATATTTCAGTGAAACAGGGCGAGGGGAGGGATGTTTTGGCAGATCTTCTGCAGTATCCTCATTTGGAACTCTATCTCTTGGGAAGAAACATTTATACCTTTTATAGGAAATAAAAGGCTTTTGTTCTGTCTAAATGAGATAGTTGATGAGTGCTTGGGTCTTTTTATGACCTGGAAATTGAGGGCCATGTGCTCAGCCCATATTCAGTGCTGCAGCGCTTCTCGTATCAAGATCTAATTGTATCTTGACACTAAATGTTTTAGTAAGTATTAATGTCTGTGTGAGGAGTGTATATAGTAAGTGAAGATGCTGTCAGAGTGGTTGTTGCAACATACTGTTCGGCTTTTCTCCTTCATATCAAAATGTTTTACAAAGGGAGCATCCAGTTGTCCTTCAAACATCTTATGGTGGAATAACATTTGTGTAGGAATAAAATAGTGGTTGTAGTGAGACCATCCAGCTGGCAAAGGTGAAGCCTGCTGAGAAACATTTTCTTCTAGTCAGCCATTGGGTAGTGTCTTACGTTAGGTCTGCCTTTCGTATTTCCGTAATAAGCCATCTAATATGGTGATTAATAAAAAGAAATGTGACTGTAAGATGAAGCCTGTTCAAGGCTAAATAAAGACTTTTAGAATGTGTATGGAAAAATATTTTTTACCAAAGACGACTTCGCTGTGTGTCCTGATGGTGGTGCCTCTAACTTTGTGTTCCTCTGTCTCAAGTCAAATATAAACAGAATAAAGCCTTAGAAATTTTTTTTTTCCTGAATAGGAGACCTTCAGTTTCCTGAGAAGAGCCGTTACCTTTCCAGTTTCATTTTACCTGTGAAGCTGTATCTGATACTTACTTTTTGTTTGACTTTGCATTTTCAAAAAAAGGAATCAAGCTTTCCTTTATATGGCACTGCTAAAAATACATCTTGGGAGACCAGGAGCCCTTTTGCTCAGGGTCAGAGATGGAGGTATCAAACTTCTAGGTCCTTTTTAAGCAAAGGGATCTTTAGCACTTACAGCTTGTGCAGCCAGGCTGTTGCTTTCCTGAAATGCAGGGTTCTGCATTCAGTGCAAGTTTCTTTGTGATACGATGCAGAGAAGAAATCTGCAAAGCTGTTGTGCTCACTATTTCTCCTGATTTCACACCACTGTGGTTTTAAGCTGTCTCTATTTGGGCTGAGGGTTTTTTGTTTGTATCTGGTGACCATAAGTATTTTCCTTCTCAAGTTCCTACCTGACTAGTTATTTTCCCCCCTCCTTTCTTCCTCTTCCTATATGCTATTGCCTCCTTTTTCTCTTTTATGTGGCAGTATGCTTTTGTTTGGACTTTGTGGTAGTGGTGCAGAGCTGCAGAAAAGTAGACTTTGCCTTCGTGTGACCTGACACCAGGCAGAAATTCAGCCAGGGTAAGAATAGAACACTAAGCTCAGCACAGGAGTCCCGAGTCTTTCCATTATTAACAATTAAAGATTATTCCAAGATGAATTAGGTAGTAAATTAACTAACTAATGAAAAGAGAGCAAAGATAAACAAAGAGAAAGACCATGCCTTGCAAGAATTAAGATTATTAGGATTACATGCTGCCTGCCTGCCTGTTTGGGAAAGGAAGAACAAGCTCCCCTGTTTTCAGTGTTAATTTAGTTAGTAGATAAGGTATGTGACGTGCCAGATGAACTTATCTTTTGCTGTTGAATTGAAGCTTTGCAAGGAGGTGTTTTTTGCTGGGGAGTGGGTTAAGAAATAGAAGCATCCTGTTTAGTCCTGCCCGGCAGTGTTTCAGCTTTTTATCTAGAACGTTAAGCAGCGAAAACGGTTTCTTCCCACCTCCTACACCCTGCACTACTCAACATAATATCGTGGCTGGATCTAGACCAAGAAATGTTGTTTGAGTAAAATATGAGACAGTGACATGGTTTTGTTTTCATTGTTGCTTTTTTCTGTTTTGTTTCTGAGGTATGAGGTACTGCTGTATGTTTTTTTTTTTTAGGGCAATATCCTTTTTCTTATCTCAGAGGTCATGCAATATTACCCTTTTGTTTTAAGCATAACAACTAATTTCGAAGTCACCGTTTCAACCTAAATTATATCCCACAGGCTGTGAAGATCTTTGCACTGTATGCCTTTTAAAGCCATTATACAGAAAATGGTATATGCACAGTTGCTGTGAAGCCACAGTATGCTGCATTTGTGGGACAGATTCTCTTAAACCTTCTGTAATTTGCCTCTGTTCATCTATGACGATTAAAAGTAAAAGTAATAACGAATAGGTATTTTGATATGGTTGGTGTTCCTCCTGAAATGCATACCAACACACCGCTAAGTAGGCAGAATAGTTCTGTTGTGCTAGAAGTCATTCAGAGAACAAATCAGAACTCTGAAAGGAGGGAGCTTCCAGTTGGCAGTAAAGTGAACAAAAATACAACACTATGGGAAGCCTCAGTAGGCTCATGATTCTATCTGTAAAAAAGCAGTGTAGGTACTGAAACTCTCTAAAATGTAGTCCTTCTGAAGTTAGAACTAATCACATTTAAAGTTCAGCTCTCTGAAATGTGTGCTTTGTTTGTACAGTGTTACTGTAAACTAGTAACTGAATATGGGTGGGTTTGGAATATTTGGTGAAGAAGATTAAATCCTTGCTTTGGTGATTTGATTTCCTTCAAAAAGGGGAGGTTATTAGATTTAACTTCATTATCACATGACTGTCAAGTCATGAAAGCAGTTGACTGAAGTATGGCTTTGAGTATGCATGGTCTGACTCAATATGGAATTGCATTAACTTTAAGTTCTCTAATGGGCATTCTGCAAAACAGTGCATCTTGTAGTTGAAGAATGGCTCAGGTTTTAAGAGTGTGTGTAATGAAAAACTGTTGTAAAGTCAAGGGAGATGCCTTTAGGGTGCTGGAAGTTTAAATTTGTTTTTCAGACACCATGGTAATGTGTGCACTAGAAATACTACAGACAGGTAGGTGTGGCTTCTGCAGCAATTAGTTGACTTATTTGCCCTTGTTTTGTAGTGTGAGGGGTTGCACATGTCAATAAAGTGAAATCGATTCTGCCAGTGCATGCAGTTTATTGTCATTTTAAGGTTTCAGGTCAAATTCTCAATTGTTAAGAAATGCCAGAATTCAGGTTGAAGAAGTAACCATAGTTTGATCGCCTTTTGTGCTTAGCTTTATTAAGGTATAGTTCTTAGTTATATTATACAGCTGTGTGTTTTTTTGTTTCTTCCCCAGAGAAGCATTCCTCAGAATGCATTTGCCCTGCCCACTAGGGACTCCATCTATGTTGGGTAGCAACAAACCTGGTCTCAAGGGTGATTGTCTCATTTGAATATAATGCAAATAAACCAGAAAACTGAAAATATTTTCTTCTTGCCTGTCGAAGGCATCAGAATCCTGGCTATGTAGTATCAGTGGTATTTCTTGGTTTAGGGTGGAGGAGTGTTGGTGTGTGTGTACACAATACTGCCGGTATCTTTCAATATATACTTTTCTGTATAACATAGCCTGAAATAAATTTAATTTTGGGGTATCTCAGATCAGGCACCTGAGTTTGGTGAATAAATTAATCCTTGATCATATGCCTTAATATTTAATCTGTTAAAAGGGATGGCAACCGTGCTACTTCAGTGGCATGAATATGGTATTTGACTATAATGTAGTATTATATACAGGGTTGGGGGGGTGTGGGTTTGTCTGTTTTGTTGTTGTGGTGGTGTTTTTGGTTGGTTTTTAATGAGCGCACAGTGAGTAAGAACAAACAAAATACTGAGTAGTGACCTGATAAAGTGTGAACCTGGCAAAGATCCTACAGGAAGGAAAGGGATAAAAGCCATGCAATTAAAGCATCGTAGTGTACTTCAGCACTTACTTCCAAACTCCAGGGCTTAACTCTGTTTACTTGGTGACGTTATTTCTGATGTAGTTTGTGTGCTGTTTCCTAGCTGTTAAAAATAATAATTGCAGTCATATCAGCAGATTTGGAAGCTACTCACTAGGCAGGCCGCTGCTATTTGAGCTAGTGGTATCTAATAATATTCTGCCATGCTTTATAGGGATCAGCCCTAGACAGTATGATCTGTGTGCTTATGCAGAGTTTTGTGGATGTCTTTGGACTTGGAGGATGAGTGCTAGAGTAAGGCATGCTTTGACAGTATAAGCTGCTTTTGCTGTTTTTTTTTTTTTTTTTGTCACCACCAATGTACCTTTTACTTTCTGCGTACTTAAAACTGTTTTTTTCTAAATCCTATTCATATTGAGTTACGATTTTTGTTAGGAAGATATCTTAACAAATCTAAATGCACATTCTTTTCTATACCTAATCTGATGTCTGTGTCCTTCCTGTCACTTGGAGATGCTTCCTCTCTTCTTCCCAGTTCAGCCACTCCTTGTAGAGTCTCTGGTATCTTCTCCCCGTGCTTGTTATCATGTTTTCTTTCAGTGTTTCTGATCAGCCAGTTCTCCTGTCTCTCTGGTATTTTCATGAGATACATTGTCTCTGTTACTTGTGCTAGAATTCCCAGATTATTTCCCTGAACAACTGTTGGTCTCCTCGCTCTGCAATCCCTGTTTTTTCTTATGTTTTTCTTTCTTATGCTCTGTGAAGGAGTCTGTTTAGCCATCTTGTTCCTGTTTTGGTGCAGACTTCAGTTGCCCTTCTGGCAGGCACCACCTCAACTGTTGTTTGAATTCCAGCATGGTTGGGATTGAAAGAGACTTTTGAAGGGCATGGAGTCCAGATCCTGCTCAAAGCAGGGCTGCTTTTAGGTCAGGCTGCTCAGAACCATGTCTCAGCAAGATTTGGCTATATCTATTCTTGTTTTCATCTGCTTGTCTCCCCCTAGTCCTTTTCTCTCCTGCTGCTTCCACATTTGGTTAGATTATCTTGTACATTGCTGTTACATAGTAGTGAGATCCTGGAAAGGATAAGTCAGCTTCTTAGCTTTATTTTCACAGAATGGAAGAGACCTCAAAAGATCATCTAGTCCAATCCCCCTGCCGGAGCAGGAACACCTGGATGAGGTTACACAGGAATGTGTCCTGGGCAGCCTGTTCCAGTGCTCTGTCACCCTTACTGAGAAGAAGTTTCTTTTCAAATTTAAGTGGAACCTCCTGTGTTCTAGTTTGAACCCATTACCCCTTGTCTTACCATTGGTTGTCACCGAGAAGAGCCTGGCTCCATCCTTGTGACACTCACCCTTTATATATTTATAAATATTAAAGAGGTCACCCCTCAGTCTCCTCCAAGCTAAAGAGACCCAGCTCCCTCAGCCTTTCCTCATAAGGGAGATGCTTCACTCCCTTAATCATCTTTGTTGCCCTGTGCTGGACTCTCTCCAGCATTTCCCTGTCCTTCTTGAACTGAGGGGCCCAGAACTGGACACAATATTCCAGATGTGGTCTCACTATTGCAGAGTAGAGGGGAAGGAGAAAGTCTCTTGACCTGCTAACCACCTCCCTTCTAATACACCCCACGATGGCATTGGCCTTCCTGGCCACAAGGGCACAGTGCTGGCTCATGGTCATCCTGCTGTCCACCAGGACCCCAGGTCCCTTTCCCCTATGCTGCTCTCTGACAGGCTGTTACCTGGCTAATACTGGAACTTGGGATTGTTCTTGACCAGATGCAAGACTCTACACTTGTCCTGGTTGTATTTCATTAAATTTTTCCCCACCCAACTCTCCAGCCTGTCCAGGTCTCGCTGGATGGCAGCACAGCCTTCTGGTGTGTTAGCCACTCCTCCCAGCTTGGTGTCATCAGCAAACTTGCTGACAGTGCACTCTATTACCACATACAAGTCATTGATGAGTATATTGAATAATACTGGTCTGGTACTTTGATACAGCATGTTGTGCACCTGGAAGTGAAAAGAAGATTAAGTTTGGTTTGAGGCTGAATCAAGTTCAGGAGAGATTTTTGCAGATAAAATTTCTACTTTTTGCTGAAAAGCATGTATCTTTCTTCTTCTGTTCCCCAAAACTTGCAAGCATGGCTATATTCACATTGCTGGAAGGCTGATAAAATGTATATCCCAGATACATAGGTCAGAATTAAAATTCTGAGAAAATACTAAGTTTTTGATTTATTTTATTTTCTAAGATAATTTTCTTCATTGAAGTGTTATCATTTTTTGAGGTGTGGGGTTTTGTTGTTGTCTTAAGTAGTTTGGTTGAAATACGAGAGCCGAAGATCTTCGTATATAACTTTCAGCCTAGTTTGTTTCAGAAGATTCTAAGCAGCTTTGGAAATAGGATGTTACAGTGGGAAGTGTCAGGCATTCTTAATAATAGTGTTACCAGGCTTGCTTTTAACAAGAAATACTTGTCTTTTCAGATAAGTGACTTACTAAGCTGTAAAAATCAAGTGAGTCACAATGCATTTAATTTCTTATTACTTTAGTTTCTTTTTCAATAGCATGTTACATTTTTCCAATTTGACTTAATCTGACTGTCTGCTTACATCCTCCTCCCCCATAACATCTGTGGTTTAACCATGAGGTGCTATATCCATCCTTGCTTTAAGCCTGCTGCTGCCTTTTGTAGGACTGCTGTACTCTTTTATGTGCTGATGGTATCTGGTCTGTAGAGTAAGTTCTGGTAAATGTTTGCCTTTTGGGAGTTAGTCCCACAGAATAGTGTAGCAAGCTACTTTGGAAGCTCAACTGCTGTTGTAAGTACATTGTTAGTTTAGAAAATAGCCACAGTGGTTTAAAATGTTAAACCTGCTACCACCTCCTATTTAGTAAATTCCAAGAAAAGGACATTAATAACCTATAGACATCAGTATAATGACATGAAAGCCCTTGCTTCCATTCAGATCTGGAGATTTAGCTTAAACCTGTCCTATGGGCAGTTTAAATTGAACATCTGACCTCACTCTGAAGAGTGCAAGATGGCCCTGTTCTGAATTTCTGCTGCAGGGTAGGTTAACGCAGGACAGAGACAGCATGGACGACTACTTGTATTTATTTAAACTTTTTTCTAGTTCAGTAGGGACTTCATCTGTAGGACTCTCAAACTATGTAGTGAACCTTACTGAGCATAGAGCCCCTCTATACCAGAGCTTCTTGCATTGGACACTGGAAAAGATGCATTCCCTTTAGTATCCATCATTTTAAAATACAGGCAAATAACTTCACATCTGTTTACATTCCTGTAGAACTTGTCTGCCATGTTTCTGTCCACTTCAAGTTGCTTTTTGTATTGTTCGAGGAAATTATATTAAAATATAAAAAACCTGCAACCTATCTAACTGCACATAATAGAATTTCGTGAATGTATTTTTCCCTGCAGAAATAAATTTCTTAAAGTTATATGTAGCTTAATTAGTCTTAAACAACTGCAGGTCTTACTGTAACTTAAGTGATAACTGATTTATAAAATGAGAAGTAAATTTGAACTAAAACTGAAAGCGCATTGAAAACAAACGGCAAAGTATCTTGGAATGCTGCAGTCTAGCTCAAATTTTGTTTATTTAGTTTTTTTTTTTTTTAACTTGTCATGTCCCTGGGTATTTTACCATTTAGTTGTAGTGATGTTGAGAATTTTCTTCATATATTTACAACTTGAAGTGAATTGGTGTTTTCCTGGCACTGTAGTAATTTAATTTTGTGCTTATGGCCATAGAGCAATGCTTACTAGTACTGTGGAATAACAAGCTGTAGTTGCTTTCCTTTTGTAAAGTAGTAAGGTAAATACTAAAGCGTATGTTCTAGCAAGTAACTTAAGGAAATGTTTGAAAGGTCTCCTGTGCTGACATAAAGTTCCTTTTAAAGAAACTTAAATAGCTTTTCAATGAAATTATACACCTGCTTCCTCTAATGTATTTGTGTAACTATTTTCTTTGGAACTGTAGGAGGAAATAAATGGTTTCAAATAGCAAAGCTCCTGACTTCAAAGAACTTCCCTCAAAAGTGAAATAACTTCACTTTCCTTTCTCAAGTGAATAAAACCCAAACATAACTTACCTTGTTACATTTTCTTATTCGTATGGATAAATCTACAGGGATTTTCCTCTTGGGTCTTCCATAGGAAAAGAGTTATTCGTGTAGGGCACCTCAAATTGGGTTGCATTAGGAACATGGTTTAGTGTTGGACTTGGTAGTCTTAGGTTAATGGCTGGACTTGATGGTCTTAAGGGTCTTTTCCAACCTCAGTGATTCTATGATTGTGTAAATTAGTGTTGGAAAAGATTTACTAGATTTGTTATTATCTGTCGCTTATCTTTATTATGGTGATGTAAAAAGAAAAGTTCTCCTTGGAGATGAGCTCCCTGGATGAGAAGAGGCAATACAGCTAAATTTTTCTGCAGTGATGCTGCAGGGCAGTGTCTTTTCTTCTTCAATGGCTCCTTACCTAGAGTATCCCAAAAACAGACTAGATAGCGTCTGTTCTCGTACTCTGCTTAACCAGGACATAACTTAAGGAATATAATTAAAACACAATAATTTTTATTGGCAAAGACTGCTTAATTAGGATGCCTGCAGATATTTGATCTTCAAATAAGCTTATATATGCACGCAGATCAACTATTCAGACGTGTCGAGACACCCATTTGTTTTCATTGTTCTTATTATAAGTAAGAATGCTCCTGACATTGTCTTGTTTAGATTTCATTGTCCGTGAATTTCTTCTGCAAATCTGACCTGTAAGGACTGCTTTTCTTCACCCCCTTAGGATGCTGATGTGTGCACGCTTCTGTTTGTAAGTGTATGTTGAGCAGTTTTAAAAGCTTGATACTTTTTTTTTTCCCTTTGCTTTGGTCTGTTATTGAAACTTATTGTTAAAGTGTGCTCCTTTAGTATTATGCTCTGTAGTATAGTGGTTTCAGCAAACTTCTGGAAATAACATGATTTATAAGTTTTCTATCAGTTCAGCTCTGTGTAACACAGTTTTTTGATAGGTTCAGAGAAACATTTTCCAAGTCTATAATTAGCGAAATATTTTGTACTTATTGACAGGCCAGACCAGGTGTGAATTACATATCAATACAAGGACTGTGTTTTATATACCAAATGTTCTTCCTAACCCAGTAATTGGTCTGACTTTCTCTCGCCTTTGATCAGGGCATATTATTAAATGTTAATAGCGTCAGAATTATTAAATTATTAAAAAAAAAAATCCCTGTCACAGCCAGATAAGAATGTACTTTGTCTCATTAGAATAAAGTTACTTTAATTTTTTTTTAAGGAATCTTTTCTTCACAAGCTGCTTTTTTTTTTTTAATAGGTTAGAATAGGTTAGTATACTTATATCATAATGAAGGACATTGCTTTCCATCTTGTATTTGGTATTTTAGGAAAGATTTTTCTTTTAAGAAAATATTTGTTAGAAAACTGAAAAACTAATGTATATTTATATATAAACTTCAAGATTTTATGTTTCATTTAACACTCTTAATGAGCTTGTTTTAGATTTGAGAGAACTTGCATTCCTCACCAAAAATTGTGTGCTAATACTCTTTTTAAAAGGCAGAACTTCTTGAATTACCAGAGCATCTGACATCCAGGGTATTGGTTTAAAAATCTTCCCTCTTACCAGTTGTGGTTGAAAACTAGTTTATAGTTAATTAGTGTATTATGAGGCATTCAAAATAATAGGGGAAAATACAATTAAGAGTAAAAATAATTATTTTGAATTATTTGCTTGCTATTACAATATTAGATGTTTTTCTTTAGTTCAGTGTTTTTGATAAAAAGCGTGGGCTATTTTATATGTTATATGTAATCAGAGGGGAATATGCAAACAGCAGGGAGTTATTTCAACCTATGCCGTAAAAGAAAATGGGGAAAAGGGAATTCACATTCGAGCCAAAGTGTGGTACTTGCTTTGACTGTGTATACCTGATCAGGTATGTAAGAGATGTTAGTAATATGCAGAGTAGCGGAATCCAGGTCCCCTCCCTAACCGAGACTGGGAAGGACAGAAGTTGTGCACTGGGCTGGGGAGCCCCGTTCCTTTCTGACCCCTGCAGGTGCTCATGAGAACCCTGCAGCCTGGGATTAAATCACTGAAACCAACCCCAGCGTCAACTGCCACAACTTTAATAATGCTTTACGTGTGAGGAAAAAAGTGTGCTGTCAGTTTGCTGTAAAATTTATTATTAAGACAAAAAAACATATAATACCCACATAGGATGGAGCTCTGTTTGTTTGTTGTTTTGTTGGTTTCCCTCCCTCCCCCTGTAGACTAGTTCTGATTATAGGGGGGAAAAGTATTTTAGTCCAAACTTGAAATTCAAGTGATTAGTGTGGTGTCTACTAGGGCTTATAGCCTGGTTCTGTTGTTCTTCTGTATATGCAAGTATACAGCTGTCTTAAAATGTCCTGTGACATCCTGGGTTAAAATAGGCTTTTGCCTGCCGTTTTAATTTTTTTGTGGAAGTGCATTTTCTTCAATAGTTGTCTTCTCTATCTTTTTAAACTTTTTTTTTTTTTTTTTTTAACTGCTTAAGTAAGAGATGAGACAGTCCAAAAGAAATGGTGCTCAAGGATGACAGAATTTTGTACTTGCATGGGAAAGTGACTTCAGAACTTGAGGTTAATTTTTGTTATTGTCATTGTATCTTATTTCTTAAAGTTCATTGAAAGAAGTTTTAGTAGAATTTAAATGCAGTATCACAGCATATCTGTAACACAGAGGCCCAGACTTATTCATAATACAGTCTGTCGTGTGGCAAAGCTGGAAAGAAAACGAGGGGTTCACTGTAATTTGGCGTTGATGTTTATTTGGCAGCCTTCATGTCTTACCTTGGCTGGTGTTTCATCAGCCAGTGCACTTACATGCAGATTGCCTAAATTCCATTTATTTAAGAGCCAACTGAAAATGTGATGCATCAGAAAGACTGTGGAAGAGACTTGTGATATGCCATAATAAAGAAAAAGATCCAGATTTATTTTGTTTTACTGAACAATCCATATTTACTCTACTATCTATTGAAGCTGTGGTTTTTAGATCAAATTGTGCACTGAAGTTCCTGTCACTTTAAAAAAGAAGGAATCTTTTGTAAGACCAAAAAATTTCATCGTGTTTCTTCTCAAGGTTTATTATTTCAGTCTGATTCATTTCCTGTTTTTCTGCTAATGCACTGACAAAAGCAGAAACATGTATCCTTCAACTGTTTGTTTGTAAATCTAGAAAATATGTAATTTACTGTATCACAAGTGGCTCTGTGTAGCTGTAAATGGTGCAAACATTTATACAGTACTTCCTTCTGTCTGTCTGTGGTCATGCACTTGATTCCCCAGCTAACCCTGCTCCTCATAGGCTTCGCATCTCTCTAGTTGGCAATTCTGTTCGTATTTGAGAAAGGTGAGAATAAGTTAGAACTTCTTTTCTCCTATCATAATGTGGGAATGAGATGATATGCAGTAAGATAAGTAGCGGATTAAACACTGATTTTTAAAGCAGTAATTGGTTTTGAGCTGTTTTCCATTAGGCTGTTGAGCTCATTAACGTAGGACTGACTTCAGGATTCATAGCATTGAGAAGGGAAATCTGATACTTATGGACGGCGATTTAGAAAGTGCTAGAAGATACAGAAAGGGAGATAAATTGTCTATCTGGATTTGAAAGCAGTCTGGCAAATGAAGAGTTTGTGTTTAGGACATGGGCCCAGTGGAATATTTCTTTCACCCTTAATCTGCACCATGGAGTCTTACATGCTCTGGAGATAGGATTCTGTACTTGTGAGATCCAGTGCAACCATTCTTATGTTCCAGTGAACTTTGGTAGTCAGGAATGTTCATGATTATTGAAATAACAGTGTGTTTTTTCCCGTGTTTACTAATATCTTGACACATATTGAAATGGTAACAACTTAATAGGTTCTTGTAAGATTTATGAGGTTTGAGTAAAGTATCGATTGGCCTTTATATGTCATTTTTTTGAACTGTATCAAAAGAGTATGTCTTGCATAGCAGTTAAACCCCCTCTCTTTCAAACAAATGCCTGGGAAAAGATAAGCACTTTCAATAGGGTATTTTTTCATGATGTTGTGGTTCATGCTGTAATTGACAAATTTATGAATTAGGACATGTTGGAAGTTTGCAGTTTCTTCTACAAAACATAATCAAATGAAGTAATTGCTTAAATGGCTTTTTAAAATTAAATTTGGGATTACAGTAGTATAGTATTCTAAATCCTTTTCAAACTTGTATTTCAGGATTAGTTTGATAGTGTAGCAGGCTTGGTCTTGTGTGTATTTATTTGTCAATTAGGGAAGACTGCTTCACTTTGGAGAAATAAAAGCAAGGTCTTTAATGTTTTAAGTTCTTTTTATAGCGAGCTTTTGTATGTGTAGATTAAGTTTTATTAGGTGCTTCGCTATAGAAAATTTCGTCTGAAAATATCGACCTTTTTCTATTGCAGTTAATGACATTTCCATTACTAACTTCATAAAGTTATTTAGGATTGGTTTTGTACTTTTTTTTTATCAAGTATTTGTCTTTTCTTCTAGATATGTGGGTCCTTCAAGGATGAGAAAGGCATACTTTTGAATGACATTAAATACCTCCAGGCTACCATTACAGACCATGTATCTTGCTGAGCAAAGAAAAATTCAAGGGCTCTTTCTCTGCTGATGTCAGTCATATGGAGGATATTGTACTGTAAAATGAGCAGTGGATAAAAGGGTGAAACATAATACTTCTGTGCTGCTATAGTCTATGGATATTTGAGAGAGACTACGGAGATATGTATGAGGGAGGAAAAAGCATGCTTTATTTCTGCTCCAAATGGTGGTGGGGTTTATAAATGTTTTTAAGGATAGCCGTGGTGATGAGAGACTGGACTGATGTGCTACATATATTAGAGTACAGGCAAGTGAGTGCAAGTTGTGAAGTTATTGTGGCTTAATGCTCAGCCATAGGAGGCTGTGACAATTCATGTGATCCCAGGCCAATGGTGAGATAAGACATGTTCTCCTCTGTTCGTTGTCAGGCTGTTCTGTTCATTGTCTGTGTGAGAATGTGGCAAGTCACATTATCACAGAATGATAGGTATTGGAAGGGACCTTGAAAGATCATCTAGTCCAATTCCCCCGGTGGAGCAGGAACACCTGGATGAGGTTACACAGGAGTGTGTGCAGGCAGGTTTTGAATGTCTCCAAAGAAGGAGACTCCACAACCCCCCTGTGCAGCCTGTTCCAGTGTCTGTCACCCTCACTGAGAAGAAGTTTCTTCTCATATTTAAGTGGAACCTCTTGTGTTCCGGTTTCAACCCATTGCCCCTTGTCCTATCAGTTGTTGTCACCGAGAAGAGCCTGGCTCCATCCTCCTGACACTCACCCTTTATATATTTATAAATATTAATGAGGTCACCCCTCAGTCTCCTCCAAGCTAAAGAAACCCAGCTCCCTCAGCCTTTCCTCATAAGGGAGATGCTCCACTCCCTTAATCATCTTTGTTGCCCTGTGCTGGACTCTCTCCAGCAGTTCCCTGTCCTTCTTGAACTGAAGGGCCCAGAACTGGACACAGTATTCCAGATGTGGTCTCACTAGTGCAGAGTAGAGGGGAAGGAGAAAGCCTCTCGACCTGCTAACCACCTCCCTTCTAATACACCCCACGATGGCATTGGCCTTCCTGGCCACAAGGGCACAGTGCTGGCTCATGGTCATCCTGCTGTCCACCAGGACCCCCAGGTCCCTTTCCCCTGTGCTGCTCTCTGACAGGCTGTTACCTGGCTAATACTGGAACTTGGGATTGTTCTTGCCCAGATGCAAGACTCTATGCTTGTCCTGGTTCTGTTTCATTAAATTTTTCCCCACCCAACTCTCCAGCCTGTCCAGGTCTCGCTGGATGGCAGCACAGCCCTCTGGCATGTCAGCCACTCCTCCCAGCTTGGTGTCATCAGCAAACTTGCTGATAGTGCACTCTATTCTCTTATCCAAGTCAGTGATGAATGTATTGAACAGTACTGGTCCCAGTACTGAACATTGGGGCACTCGACTAGATAGAGGCCTCCAACTAGACTCTGCCCCATTAACTGCAACTCTCTGGCTTCTTTCCTTCAGCCAGTTCCCAGTCCGTCTCACTACCCGATCGTTCAGTCCACACTTCTTCAGTTAAGCAGCGAGAATGCTGTGGGAGACTGTATCAGATATTTTACTGAAATCAAGATAGACCACATCCACTGCTTTACCATCATCTATCCACTTGCTTGTATCCATAAAAGGCTATGAGGTTGATTAAGCATGACTTTCCCCTTTGTGAAGCCATATTGGCTACTTCTAATGACCCTCTTATCTTTGATATGCCTTGAGATGTCACCAAGGATAAGCTGTTCATCCCTGGAAAAGGTGATGGGAGGTGAGGCTAACCCGGGACCAGTTACTTGGGTCCTCCTTCTTGCCCTTTTTGAAGACTGGAGTGACATTTGCTTTCCTGCCGTCCTCAGGCACCTCTGCTGTTTCTCAAGACTTAGCAAAAATGATGGAGAGTGGTCTAGCAGTGACTTCAGCCAGCTCCCTCAGCACCCATGGGATCCCATCTGGATCCATGGATTTATGGATATCTGGATTGCTTAACTGCTCCCTAACCCAGTCCTTGTCAACCAAGGCAAACTCCTCCATTGTCCTGTTCTCCATTATCTGTCTGCCTCAACCTTCTATCTGTAAAATAAGAGCAATGCTTCCTTTCTCTTCATGCTTTGTTTTTAGAACTTGCACTATATTTGGAAAGACACTTCCACATATGTTAAGTGTATGATGTAGTGGAAATGGTCTTAGTAGATATTAATTTTGACTAGGCCGCTATCATCACATAAGCAACAAAGAATTCATCTTTCTAGGAGTGTATGGCTGTATGTCTATACAATACTTGAACTGACAGTATCTGTTATAAATAAGATTAATATTATACTTTGCATTATGAAACCAGGCATTTAGGTTTTGTATTAGATTTCATTCTGAATGTAGCTTGTCTGGAACACTTATGTTTTGTGGCTCAACTTGGATATAAAAACAAACAAAAAAACCCCACTGAATATTGTTTCTGAGAATCCAAATAAAAGGTTTCTTACTGTTTAAAAATATAATCCTTTGCATCTGCTCTGAGAAAGTTTTAAAGTCTGGTTTAGAGCAAACGTGGTTGGTTGTTGGGTTAGTGTGGGGTTTTTTTTTTGTTTGTTTGTTTTTTGTTTCTTTTTGTTGTTGTTGCTGTTAGGGTGGTGCTTTGTTTTTGTTGTTTGTGTGGTGTTGTTTTTTTTTCCTTAGAGAAGTCTTGATCAATTTTTATTCTTTCCCTGTGAAAACTTGCAAGGAATTACAAATTTTTTCGAAAATGGCTTTGAGCATTTTCTTTAAAGACTGGTTGGTGTGGTGCCTAAATTCCTGAATATTTCACATACAACCAGACTTTTTCAGCCATTGTAGCAATTAGTGAGATACTTAAATTTTGTCTGCCAGCTGCCAGACATCAAGTCAGTAATGAGAGACTCCAGTGAGGAGGAATACTTCCTCTGCTCTTGGTTCTCTGCCAGGTTGAGAGGCTTGAGACAAAGCAGGAGATGCCTACCTCAGGTTCAGAGGGGGTAGAGGAAAAGGTGGTGGGTAGAGGCAACAGAGGAAGGAGGAAGGCATAAGTGAATGCCTGGCAGAAGAGTAGGAAGAAAAGGTTTCATGCTGGGATAGAGGAAATTGAGGGTGATGAAAGCTGAAACTACTGAAACAACTTATTTTTAACTTTTTTAGATCAAATCTGTTTTCTTTTTATGATAGCTTTCCCCATTTTCCATGTTGTTTCCCTCCTGCCCTGCTTGTAGTTTTGTGGCTCTCAAGCTTCAGCATCAGCAAAATAAAATGGCAGAGGAAAGAAGGGACTGTTCACAGGTGTTATCTTTAACCTCTGCTAACTATTGGCCAACATCTCGGCCAGGACAGTGTCAAGTGGGTTTGGTGAGTAAGGAGTGAGGGATGGAAAGGTTAAATGAAGCTTAGCCGTGGATAGCCCCCTAAGCTACCACCCTGTGTCTACTGTTGCAGGAGCATGGATTTATATCAGTTTCTTGTGTTCCTCCACAGAGATGTATTCCACAACCCCTAGTTCAAAAAGCACTGCAGACCGTAGTATCCTTGATGGAAGGCATTCTTTTAGGTTTGTTTTCATCTTTTGAAACCCGTTGGCCAATATTAATACAATCTGTTGCAGGGATAGAAGTTTCAAAGAGAAACTACATCTAGCTAATGCTACCTAGGTCTCATTTGCTATCTGCACATTACTAAATTTTATTCACATTTGTGTAAGAGAACATTCTCGTGCCCTAACAGCAGACAAAATATTGTTAACATTTAAATCACTACAGACAGCAGTGACATTTTTTTGAGCATGCTGGGGTTTAAACTTAGGATAGGAAGTGCTAGAATGAGGAGTCTCTGGCAGCCCCTTTTGTAGAATGTTTATGTGGTGCTGGGCAAGGCCCGTATAGAGTAGTTAGGGGTTTGTTTTCCTGTGTGCCCATCTTTAGACATTGAGTTGTTGATCTGCAGGTAGCTACTGCTGTCAGTGCTCAGCCTAAGTTTTGAACCTATACTAACATGAAACAGCTTTACAACTTGGGCAGCCTACAGTATTTCAGGTGGCCTTGGTGTCTGTTTCCCATCTCACAAATTTGGAAAAATAATATTCCATTTCAAAATTACTGTGAACATTTCACAGGAGTACTCTGAAGACTGATTTGTTAATGTTTTTGAAGCCATTAGTCTGGTAAAAATGTTTTATGGACTTCTGTGGTGTTTGTGAATTCAGGGTTGTAGAATGTTGTTGTAAAGCAAAAAATGTACATTACGTAAGTCACGGGGCCTCGTTTATTAGGGAAATAAGAAGTAGCCATCCATGCAATGAGGCCAGCTCCAGAAAAATCAGTATGTCTGTGTGATCCTATAGGGAGTTCAGAAGCCAGATCAAGCCTTTGGGATCACAGAATCATAGAATGGTTTGGGTTGGAACGGATCTTAAAGATCATCTAGTTCCAACCCCCCTGCCATGGGCAGGGGACACCATTTCACTAGACAAAGTTGTTCAGAGCCCTGTCCAACCTGACCTGAACACTTCCAGGGATGGAGCATCCACAGCTTCTCTGGGCACCCTCGTGGTGTTCACCTGCCTGGTGCTATATGTGCAACTTGTCTTTGGAGTAAGTAGCCAGCTGCTTGGGTGGGAAGCAACCAGCCCCACTTAGTCTACACATCTGCCTGTAGCACCCTGGTAGTTGGGTCTCTGTTGTGGACAGCGGAAGACATGTCTCGGTGTCCCTGAAAGTGGTGATGAGGATCAAATACTCATATTCAGCCATCATGCATGCTGGGACTGGACCAGCATTTGCTTTGCCTTCCAGAGCATCAACTACATAATCAAGTGTATGGATAGGGAATGCCGAATTTAGGTTTTATGGACAGCTTGCATTCTGGGATCCCTAACTTCCGAGCACTCATATGCACACTGTTAAATGACCGAACAGTTCTTTATGTAGCATTGTATGTGTGCCTCTGTTATCCATGGAGTATTTGATAATGTTATACGTCAGAAGCAGATAATGTATTTATTGTGGCAAGGACTTTGGCAGGGGGGAAAGTTGCAGAACAAGGAAGAGATTGTGTCTCCTATAACCACATTAGCACTTGTGATTACGGCAGCCTTGCTATGCAATTGCTGCCGGGTATGGCATGGCTCTAGTGGACTTTTATGTAGCATAGTTATATATGCTATGGGAAATAATTGATTCTACACTAAACATCTTCTTACTTAGTAGAAAAGTTATTGTTTTGGTTCCCAGAAAAAGACTTGGTAGGTCGGCTTTCTTGGTGAAGTGAAATTAGTGAATAAACAATATTACCTCAATGTGTGAGTTGTAGAGACTTGTGACTTCTCTGATAGCTTATCTTTCACTCCACCCATTTAATATTTCTTGTCTTTCTCCTTTTCCTCTCCTCCATGCTGTCTCAGCAGCACAGTCCTCTCTAGGATTGTGGTTCAGGAGCTGGCTCTCTGACTCTACATTTAAAGGACATTAAATAGAAAGGGGAGGGATTGCACTCAGACAGGGAAAGCTGTTAAGTTTTAATAACTTGCTAGTTGTTGCTGAGAAACTCTTTCCTGTTGCATTGAAAAGCCGCAAGTGTAGTTGAAGCTGCTGTAACTTCTCTAATGGGGAAGCGTGGGCTCTGGTTATATCAAAATTTAAACAAAATGGTATCTTTTTGAATGTAGTTGTTATCTCCCCAGTATGGAGCAATGTCAGCCTGACCAGCAGCTATTTAAGAAGGCTGCACTCAGCATAAATTTCAGTTTGAGTGAGGACTTGCTAGTGTAAGTAAATAACGACAGTCTTTCAATGCGAGACAGAACAATTCCTTTTCAGACACGGTGTTGTGACATGTGAGTTGACTTGGCAGATTGTTGTTCTAGTTTATTTGCATTTATTTTTCCCATTTTCTACCTGTTTTGATGTTAGAATCCTTTTGGATTTTCCTTGGCTTTTCTGCTTCCTTAAATTCTGTTGCACAACTCTTACAGTTATACAGCTGTGATAGCTACAAGGTCATGATTTTCTTTTGCTGGGTGACAACAGTTTTCTCTTTTAAGGAGGATCCTTTAATAATACTGGCTAGAAGTTTGCAGCAGAGTGCTTCTGTTGTTGCACGAAACTTTAAAAGACTGAGGAATCATTTATGTTCCTTCAATCCAGTATTTGATAGATTTCAGTTGGTAGAATGATTTGAGGATGCATGCTGAACAGTGGGATCCAAGTCAAAAATAAGTACAGAAGGGGAATTGTCATGAATACCTTTATTGATAATGGTGATCTTAAAAATTACGAGCAGGAAAAAGGCTTGAGAGAAAAAAAAGGAAGGAAAGAGCAGTTTAAAGAACTTTAGAATTAATTTTGGAATGACTTCTCAGTTACAGTTTTTTGTTTTTAATGCAGAGTTGAATAATTGTTTAGGGAATAGTCTAAACCCTCCTTACTGAAAACAGGCAATATGCCAGAAATGTAACAACAATTTGCAAAGTAAATAAAATTTGTGGAAGTATCTACTGTTTTGAATCAAACTTGAAGCTTCTGAACAATTATTAAATCATAAAAATTCCTATTTTCACAACTTAACAATATTAAAGTGATTTGATTAAAATGTCTCACTTCTAGGCTACTGTAACTTTTTTGACATTTTATATGCCTTCTTTTTTCAGCTAAAGCTGTTAAATTTCAAGATCACTGAAAGAGTAGATCCTTTGTATGACAGAAACAGATGTGCAACAGAGGTTTTTATAGGGCACTTTCTTCAATAACAGCGATTGGACCTGGTTTTTTTCTCTATTTTGGCACTGTTACAGCATATGATTCATTTTTGTCTCAGCTGTAGCAAGGAAACCACACGCATATTGCAGTGTAACAAGGTTAGAAAAGTACTTTTCAAGTCAGATGCAGAACAGTCGTCAAGAGTACTTTTTCTGTGGAAGTTTTTTCCTGTATTATATGGCATATTTGGGGGGAAAAATGAATCTCTTGCACAGATGATTCACCTTCACTGTAGGTGGTACTGTGCTACCTAAAGAATGGAGCTGGTGCTAACACTCCATTCTTGAATCTTGAAATAGTTTGTTTACCGTGTCCTTCCTCCCCACCCCCTCATGAAAACATACTGCATTATCTGAATTTGTGTTAATAGCCAGAGGAAAGGTCTGGGCTAAGACCAGAGCCTGAGACTTATACCTGGGTAGTAAGCCTTACAGCTGAGAGGATGCCAGCTGTGATAGCTGGACTTTCCAAAGAGCAGCTGGCACCATGTCCAGGTATGTGCGTTGATCCAGTCTTGCTGGGAGATGGCAAAAACAAACAGGTTTGTCCAGATCACAGTCCACTGAATTGGAACGGTATCTCTTAGTAAACTGCAGTTAACTCCAGATAATGTTTGATAATATCACCAGGTTATCTAGAGGCAAACGTTGTCTTTTGTGAATGTGAAACTTGGAGCTCTTTGTGGTTAGTTTTTGTTCAAATGTCAGCATCTCTGGTTTGTCTGATTTCTCTGTCAGATGCTCATTTTTCTCGCAGGAGCTGAATTTCATTCAAGAACCAAGTCACGTCAGTGACTGTGGAAGCTAAATGTCATTATCCTTGAATGTTCATGTGCATGTTTTTAAAATCCACATTTTAAATCTGTTTTCAGCCACTGCTGTTTTCTGTGAGGGTTCTGCTGTTTCATGTAACACTCACTGTTTGTAGGTAGAAGATCTGATAGAAGTGAGGAGCCTTTTGCTATAAATGTATGTGAGTAGCTGAGAAGGAGGTTCACAAGGTCCTTGTGTAGTGAGGTGACTGCCAGTGTCCCTTTGTGTACAGGCTCAAGTTTGAGGATCTGTGACTTGAGCCGTCACAGTTGTGAACATGCCTTTATGTCTGTGTGTGTCTTACTGAGTGAATTCTACCTTTTTGAGTAAAAATTCAGAATGTTTTTGGTGTCGGGTTGGAGCAGAGCTGACCCCTGGTAGCTGTAAAAAGCTGAGTGAATAGAGGAGGTTTTTGAGTTAAGTTCTGAGATCTTTTCAGTATGATTGACTGTTCTCTAGAGAACCAATGTGAGGTATTCTGCCACCACTGTGCACACTGTCTGCAGGCAGTCTCAGGAATCCTTTAGTCTTAAGTGATCTGCAGAGTATACAAAGTGTTAGCTTTAGTTCCAGTTTCTGCTTTTAGAATAATTGAAATGACTGTTTCTTACTTGAGGCATCTGTGTTGTTTTTGAAGATGGAAAAGAAGACAAGTGCACTGCTGTCTACCATTATGGTATCTGGGTCAGGCCGTGTGGCGCGCAGGGACAAGGTGTGCTGGCTGAGGGCTTCTGCTGTGCCCAGCCCGGTGGATGCAAACAGGGCAG
This sequence comes from Columba livia, assembly GCF_036013475.1. Classification (NCBI taxonomy): domain Eukaryota; kingdom Metazoa; phylum Chordata; class Aves; order Columbiformes; family Columbidae; genus Columba; species Columba livia. Next base: position 140,117,198 of record NC_088603.1, on the reverse strand, counting down.
CTTAGCTACTTTTAGCTACTTTAGCTGACCTCTTCAGCTCTTACCACCACTGTTTGGTTTTTTTTTTTCCCCTCCTGGCTCTAGTTGATACAGAGAATTTACCTAAAGCCTGGAAAATGAGCCAGTTGTGTGGAGAGGTTGTGCCCAATACAGCCATGGTCTCAGACTTCTGCATTTGTTTTGCAATTCAGGAATCCAACCTCTGAGTTACATTAGATCTCCATTGTGCTATGTAAGTACTTCCAAAGCATGTGTTGGCAAGAAAACTTTGACGTCAGCAGAGCTAGGGTGAGGTTTAGCATTGCGCACATTCAGTTGCTCTGCTTGGTGTGGATAATGGCATGTGGGAATTGAAGCAGAGTTTGGAGCGGGGCGGGGAATCATTGTGAATGGTGTTTGTAGTCTGCTGCTCAGTGTATATCTTCTGTGGGTAGAAAATGTACTTGACAAACTATGTGTTGTCCCTATTGTTTATTACAGACATTTTAGATGATTTTGTAAATATTTGTCTCTGACACTCCTGGCTTGCAGAATATTGCTTTTAGTTCCTTAAACTGGGATTACAATAACAGTTATTTGCTGGTGTTGCAAGTGAAGATTTTTTCAGAGGCAAACTACATGTATTGCTCAAGGATTTTTTTTTTCCAGTGTTAACACTAAGTTTAGTTAAGCGAAAATAATTTGGTAATCATCTACTGCAATTTGAAATTCATAATGATTAACTTGCAAGTAGAAAGAAAGCAGGGATTTAAAGACGCTGCGTGAATTCATGATCTGCCAGAGAAAGTGGTATTTTATTTTAAGATGAACAGGGGACTGACTTTTGTTATTGCTGATTAAACAAATCTTTGACTTGGAAATAAATACGAAAGCCTGTTTGATAGATTCAATTTAAGATATTTGTTTCAGCTAAGATTTGTCTGGATGCAGACAGCTCAGGAGAGCTATATTTAAGGCTGTTAGAGCAGAACTGTGGGTGTCACTGTGGCAGGATTCAAAATCAAGCTGGAGGCTTGCCGTTGATTTTATAAACAAACAAGAAGCTTTTGTTGTGCTTAGAAATTATTTACTCTGCTTTTTAAGGGAACAGTCATCAATTGTCCAGATGACTTTATCTCAGGTTTAGGCTAACAAGTACTCCTGGCCTGAGGCAGCATCTTCTGTACTAATTCACTGCTTCTGTGGTCTACGAAGCTTTTAAATCTGACTTGATGTGTTGGGGTTTCTTTAAAAGTTTTACTAGAAAGGATATAGTTGGAGGCATATACCAGTGTTATGATGTAAAAACCACAAAGTATGGTTTTACCTCAGAACCCCAAATAACACAGGTTTATTTGGAGACTATAATTAGAAAGTATTTAGCTGTTCTAAATAACAGAGAAAATAAGCACAGTAGCTTTTCTAGGAATTGCATTATGCTTGCTTCATTTTTTTCTTTTGTGCCTCTAATTATTTGAAATGAATGATGTGTCACAGCCTGTCGCACAAAGGGGCCTAACTAATGATGTTTCCATAATTGTGTAGAAAGAGCTGATTAAGATGATGCTGTGTGGAGGAAAAAAGTTAACATTCAACAAAGTGTATTTAAAGACGTATTAGGAAGAACATGTGAGTTTGCATCTGTAAATCTGGAGGGGGAAAGTGTCAGGGGAGAAAGGCTTTTTAATCCCTCCTCAAAACCAAGAGAGCAAGGGATTTGTATTTCAGAAATACTCCATGTGTTGTGGGGCCTGGCAGTGGAGGTGTAACTTGCTAATTTAAAGGTCGTGGAGTAAATGGGATAGTACAAATACATCTTGACCCACACATACTTTTCTCCTTTCTGGAGTGTGCCACGAAGCACTGCTGCAGCACTCCTCAGCTGGCACAGAAATCACTGTAGGTCCCATGCTTTTTTTCCTGTTTGCATTCTGCTGTTAAATGTATGAAGCACAGTAGGAGTAGGGAACCTTTGAGTATTTTTGTTTGTTGTGAACCATTCTGACAATCCGTGATGTCACAGCTCTGCCAAGGTTCCATCAGCACTGTGTGACATGGAGTGTCACCTGGCGGGCAGGACTGCAGGGCTTCTGGCTAATGCGCGGTGACTTGCAGGAGATTCACAGACTCCCCTGTGTTGTTTCTTGCTTGGATGCCATCAACAAGACAATGAGGACTAAGAAGGTTTTGCAGGATTAAGTCTTTAAAGCCACAAGTGGGAGTCTCTGCGCTGACTTTTCTAGCTATTTGAAATAGCGTTTTTTTGCATGGAAAAACTCTGCTTTATCCCCAGTCTATGTTACAGTTACGCTGTGGTGCTGTCAGTGAAAAAAATGTTTGGCTAAATTCTGCTGTGTGCTGACACAGCGTATTTTTGGTGTGATATATGATGTTGTAGGAGGAAGAGTAACTGCTGGCAGAATAACTCCTCCTGTTGGCCTATATTGTATTTCAAGCATAGGTACAGTTTTACTTTTAGTGATGAGTGTTCAGCTTTGTCTTGTTTTGTGCTTTTAAACTAGTTTTTACGCTATTTATAGTGTAAACTGGTGGAGTCTGTCTGTAAAGGCTGGTAGATCATTGTCCTTGTCTTGCTCTGTCTATGCTGAATGAGTTCTGTCTTTTCAGCCTGGTCTTTATTTATTTTTAGTGGGACTAGAAGAATCCTTTCCACTAATTCTTTCCACCCCAAGAAGCATCAGTAAGATTGAACTTCTCACTTCATGTATTTGTAAACGAAGATCTGTGTGTTTGACGTGTAGTCGGTTTGTCTTTACCTTACTCTTCTAATGTTCTCCTTTCATTCTACATAAGGTTCCGATGTGAGATAAGCTTCATGGTACTTGTGCCATTTCCTGACGCCTATGGTTTTTCTGGAGGCAGCGAGTGTTTCCTGTCTGGAAGCCAGAGGCTGCGTTCCTGGCAGGATGGAGTATTTTTGTTTCCCTGGCTAGATCTTTCCCTGTCTTTGTTTTGGTCTCTCTGTCTCAGTTGTTCATTATCTTTATTTTTTTTATTATTTTTTTTTTTAAACTTGGTCTGTGTTTGAAATTGCCCCAGTTTAGCTAGAGCTATCATTAAACAAAAAATGGACTTGGTGATTTCACATGCATCCCTGCAGGATTTTTCAGGTAACATATGGGCAGAATGAATTAATAGGCCAGACAGCAGTAGAATTGTGTGTGTTACACTAGGTTTTGCACTAATGTCGCTTTTTGACTGAACAGGAGTGGTTAGTTACACTGGTGTAACTTTGTACCAGACCTGTGAGCAGTTTCAGCAGTTCTGGCATTAGCCATCACAGCTCAGAAAACCCTGCTGTAGTTCTTGTCTCTATCCTGCACTTGCTGCTGCTAAAATAGACTGGCTTGGATTATTCACTTAGGCACCCAAGGTTTTCTGAAAGTTTTATATTTAGTTACATTTAGCAAAATTATTAGTTTCTTTACGAAGAGACTTAAACAAGAACCATGCACAGTAGCTATTCTGTTCTCAAGGGCTGAGATACTGTGGGGTTACAGCGGTGTAGTAAGTTTCTATGAGTTGCCACAGTGGCATTTAGAAACTGTGACCAAGTTCTTAGCCTGTGCCATCCCATGATAAGGTATTACAGCCTGACTTGGTCTCATTGGAAGAATTCAAAACTCTTAACTTGCTCCCTTTTAGTTACTTCAGTTAGTTTACTTTTTAAGTTTTATTCAAAGTATATCTGTATACCCATTATGTTAATAAAACTGGTAAAATAGCACCAGAGGATTAAAAAGTAATTCCTTAATAGTTTCCAACACTTCTTATTTTGAAGCAAAGCTATTTCAAAATGTGTTGGGGTGTGGTGTTTGTGGTTTGGGTTTTTGTTTGTTTTGGTGGGTTTTTTACCTTTTTTCCTACCACCCTGAAAAAATAGAGGTTAGTTAAACCACAGAGAAAACAGAGCTGGAAGATGCTGCCAGTCAGCTGGTCAGTAATCTCTGCAGTGCAAGACACAAACCCCTGGCTCTTGCTGAATTTAAAAATCAATAGGAGCTGGTAACAGAGATCTGTTACCTCTTATGTATCCCCCCACAGCTGCTGTCTCTATGATATGCCGTTCAAATTCTGTCTGTGTGCTCTCTCTGGAACTACTGCTCTTGGTTTCAGATGCCTCTACTACAATATTTGTCCCACCTTATGTCTTGGTACGTTTTATTTGGTTTATCTTTATAGTAGGGCAAACTTTAAAGCCTGCTTGAAAACCAAAGCTTGTTAGAATTCAGTATGTAGCCATTACTCTTTGATCATGCAAAATTACAGAGCTGAAATTATGTCTGTTTATTCTGGAAATTTGTAAGTCTTGGTTATTTTCATTTTGAAGCAGTTTTTCTGTAGAAATGATCTCAGCATCCAGGAGTGTTGCAATGTTTTCCACTTGCAGGATTGGTGACACTGCAGGAAACAAAACTTTCTGATACTGTTTCACTGGTGTATGTATTTACTCAGATTATTTTGCAATGTTTAGTTTAGAATTAAAAGCAGCTGCAGGAAAGTCCAGGGTATCAGTATTGATTTTTTAAGAGTAAAACTGAAAGCAGGCAATACTTGCTTTCAACTAAAATAAATGCAGAGGGGAAAAAAACTCTGAAAAATTGCTTTGGGGTAATTTTGCTATTGCCAGATAATTTACTTTGCTTTTCTTAAGTCTACATTGGACTGGATCTGTTCATACCATGTAAGTATGCTCTGAAGACAGAATTCAGAATTAAGTTTGTTTTTCTATATTGACTGCTGTTACAGATGATTAGGATTTTAAAAGTTTACAGTTTATTTTTACTGTTGGGATGAGAAAGATTTTGGGCTTACGGAAATTTTTGTCTCGGGCAGGTCGAACAGTCACCTGTCAATCTCTTGAGTGATTCATTCATACAGTCTAATTTTCTTTTCAGCTGGTGGTCAGAAAGATTGCTTAGTTTAAATGAAGGCATTAATATGGTTAGATTAAAACTTTTTGATGCATAGGCAGCTTGTGCAGTTTTTAATCTCTTCATGTTTCTTCTTTCCAGACCACTAGCTAGTCAGATGGTTTGGAACATAACTTCAACATATATACACAAATAAATATCACCACTATATTCAGGAGTGAAAATACGTGCCCATCATTGCACAAAGAGAATACATTCCCATCACTTATGCTAGAAAAAAATGTGCTGGTGAGAGAAGTTTAATGATTAAAGGATTAAAATAGTTCAAAGTTCTGGTGATGTTTTGTTTTCTATTTTCTTTTCCCCCTCAGTGTTTGGTTTCTATTGGCAGAGTTTGGTGTCCATTTGCTTACAGTAATGCACTGCAGTGCATAGGATAAGCTTTTGACACGGCTGAGACCTCTCTGTTCAATTAGATAAGGGAAAATTGATGCTGCTAGTCTTATTTCCAACAGATGTAGGCCTGGAGACTGACAAATAAGAAAGCATCTCTCCATTGAGTTCTTAGCTTTGGTCAGCCGTTGCACTCAATATATTCAGATTTAATGCTGCTGGTTTCGAAAATTACATTTTTAGAATTTAAGGAATCCTTGCCAGTTTGTACTTTTGCTAACAAATGGCAATGTGGGCCCTTAAGAGGGGCTCCATCTTATGGCTGAGCTTGCTTATGAAAGTGCTGGTGAAGTCTTTTACTGAACATTTGAAACATAGAGGAAAAGATGCTTCTTTTCTAAGCAGTTTTGTTTGATTGTGGTGTCTTCCTTTGAGGTTTGAAAGGATGGTGATGGAAAAAAACAAACAAACAACAAACCCTCCCCCCCAACACCAAAATGCCACCAGACTGAGGGGAGGCTCTCTAAGTCTCCTCTCTCCTTAACAAGCATTATCTGCAAGAGGAACAGTTTTGCTGGAGTTGGCAATCAGTTGTTCAGAGACTTTCAGAATGAGTGGAGCAGCTTGCAAGATTTCCTTTCCTGATAGCTGCTGTCATGGACACATGATACAGGATGTATTGCACATAAATTTCAAAGGAAGAAGCATAGCTCCTTTTTTTTCCTTTTTAATAAACTGTTGGAGATTTTTTCTAGCTGTCAGGATTGGTTTGTCATGTGCTACGCAGGATTGTGAATTTTAAAATAGAACATTGTGTATCAGTTAACTTTTGGCAATTCTGCAGTGTGTACTCTGCAGGCTTCTGTGTATTTTAAATACTGTCAATCTTTTGATTTTAATGCCCCGTCAGTCTGACTGTCTCAGGCTTTGAGCCCAAGTGGGTTCATAGTGTCTGTTTGCTTCATTGTTTTGTAAACAATATTGCTTTGTTCTGTAAATGAAAATAGAATTTCCAGATAAGTGACACAGGACTTCAAGGAAAAATGAAGTGCAGTCAGAATAAACTGGGACATGGTAACAGGGCAGTATGTAGATTTTTAAGAGATTAGAATATCTCTGCCTCACAAGTGATTTTCTCTTAAATTCTTATGTAATAGTATATGTGAATATTAGGGTATTTTTAATAACGTGATTTAGAATATGGAGTAATAATCTGGACATAAAGTTGATGGGAGAAACCATAATGTTTAATATTTGTTGAAAGATGCTTTACAAATGCTGGAAGGACTACTCAGCCAGCCATCCACAGTCCATTAGGTTCTTCCAGTGCACTGATAACTTGCAAATGCAAATGGTGGATGTGCTGACTAAGAGAGGAGCGCTGGTGGATCTCATCCTCACTAACAAGGAGGGGCTGGTTGAAGCAGTAAAGGTTGAGGGCTGCCTTGGCTGCTGCGACCATGAGATGCTGGAGTTCAGGATCTCATGTGGCAGGAACAGAATACCTAGCAGAATTGCAACCCTGGACTTCAGCAGGGCAAACTTTGGCCTTTCCAAGCAATTGCTAGGGGAAATTCCATGGGAAAGGGTACTTGAAGGTAAAGGGGCTCAAGATAGTTGGTTAGTGTTCAGGGACTGCTTCTACCAAGCTCAGGATCGGAGCATCTTGACACGTAGGAAGTCAAGGAAGGGAGGCAGGAAACCTGCGTGGTTAAACAGGGAACTGCTGGGTAAGCTCAAGTGGAAGAAAGAGTCTACAGATCATGGAAGGAGGGGCTGGCCACTTGGGAAGAATATAAGGCTGTTGTCAGAGCGTGTAAGGAGACAACTAGGAAAGCTAAGGCCTCCTTAGAATTAAACCTGTTGAGAGAGGTCAAGGACAACAGAAAGAGTTTTTTCAAATACATGGCAGATAGAACTAAAACTAGAGGGAATGTAGGCCCACTGATGAATGGGGTGGGTGCCCTGGTGACAAAAGATACAGAGAAGGCAGAGTTACTGAATGCCTTTTTTTGTCTGTCTACTCTGCCAGAGAGTGTCCTGAGCAGCCTCCTCTGGGAGGCCCCGGACAAAGTCGGGACAATTGAAGAGTTTGCCTCAGTTTATGAGAACTGGGTTAGGAAGCAGTTAAGCAATCTGGACATCTATAAATCGTGGGTTCAGATGGGATGCACCCATGGGTGCTGAGGGAGCTGGCTGAAGTCATTGCTAGACCACTCTCCATTATTTTTGCGAAGTCTTGGGAAATGGCAGAGGTGCCTGAGGACGGCAGGAAAGCAAATGTCACTCCAGTCTTCAAAAAGGGCAAGAAGGAGGACCCAGGTAACTGGTCCTGGGTCAGCCTCACTTCCTTACCTGGAAAAGGTGATGGAACAGCTTATCCTTGGTGCCATCTCAAGTCATATCAGGGATAAGAGGGTCATTAGGGGCAGTCAACATGGCTTCACCAAGGGGAAGTCATGCTTGATCAACCTCATAGCCTTTTATGAGGACATAGCTAGGTGGATAGATGATGGTAAAGGGGTGGATGTGGTCTATCTTGATTTCAGCAAAACATTTGATGCAGTCTCCCACAGCATTCTCGCTGCTTAACTGAAGTGTGGACTGGATGATCAGGTAGTGAGGTGGGCTGGGAACTTGCTGAAGGAAAGAAGCCAGAGAGTTGCGGTCAATGGGGCAGAGTCTAGTTGGAGGCCCCTGTCTAGTGGAGTGCCCCAGCGTTCAGTACTGGGACCAGTACTGTTCAATACATTCATCAGTGACTTGGATGGGGGAATATAGTGCACTGTCAGCAAGTTTGCTGGTGACACCAAGCTGGGAGGAGTGGCTGACATGCCAGAAGGCTGCGCTGCCATCCAGCGAGACCTGGACAGGTTAGAGAGTTGGGTGGGGAAACATTTAATGAAATAGAACCAAGACAAGTGTAGAGTCTTGCATCTGGGCAAGAGCAATCTCAAATTCCAGTATTAGCTGGGTAACAGTCTGTCAGAGAGCAGCACAGGGGAAAGGGACCTGGGGTCCTGGTGGACAGCAGGATGACCATGAGCCAGCACTGTGCCCTTGTGGCCAGGAAGGCCAATGCCATCGTGGGGTGTATTAGAAGGGGGGTGGTTAGCAGGTTGAAAGACTTTCTCCTTCCTCTCTACTCTGCCCTGGTGAGACCACATCTGGAATATTGTGTTCAATTCTGGGCCCCTCGGTTCAGGAAGGACAGGGAACTGCTGGAGAGAGTCCAGCATAGGGCAACGAAGATGATTAAGGGAGTGGAGCATCTCCCTTATGAGGAAAGGCTGAGGGAGCTGGGTCTCTTTAGCTTGGAGAAGAGGAGACTGAGGGGTGACCTCATTAATATTTATAAATATATAAAGGGTGAGTGTCACAAGGATGGAGCCAGGCTCTTCTTGGTGACAACCAATGGTAAGACAAGGGGCAGTGGGTACAAACTGGAACACAGGAGGTTTCACTTGAATTTGAGAAGAAACTTCTTCTCAGTGAGGGTGACGGAACACTGGAACAGGCTGCCCAGGGGGGTTGTGGAGTCTCCTACTCTGGAGACATTCAAAACCTGCCTGGACATATTCCTGTGTAGCCTCATCTAGGTGTTCCTGCTCTGGTGGGGAGATTGATAGATGATCTTTCGAGGTCCCTTCCAATCCCTGTGGTTCTGTGGTTCTAGTGAATGGCAGTCTTCTTGCTTTAATGAACATCCCAGTTCAAGTGCAGGTTAACAGCTGAAAAGAAAGGCTTACATGTGCTGAGGGAATTGCTCTAACCTTTTGTCTGCCTTTGATATCTAGTAATAGGCTTTTGTTTAATTTTAACAAGGCGCTATATAGTGCCTCTAAACTGATCCTAATTATTAGAAGACTTTCCTAAAGTAAACTCTGCATTGTAGGAACGCCCTTATGTTAAAGCAAGTCCGTTTGCTCCTGGAAGATGCCTTGTTTCTGGTGGCCTTCCTGTGTCAAGCTGGCTCATCCCAGAGGGTTTAACTTCCTTTCAGTTTCAGGGTAAGAGCCCTGCTCTGTTCTGCTTAGCAGTTCTGTGCTGGTGCCAGCACATCCCAGATTTTGTCAGCACCTTCACTGAACCTGCTGCTAGCTCCAACATGGATTAGTGAGTGGATGCTTGGTACAATATATGCAGGCTACTCCAACTCCCAGTCTTTTGAGTTTGCATAAATTTAGAAAGTGAAATTATTTCAGCAAAGGTGTTGTTCTGTTGTTCAAAGATGTGTCATGTTTGAGACTTGACATGGCAGATTTCTAAAGGTTTTGAAAACCTTGTATTTGACAGTTGTGGATTTGCAAGTCCTATTTTTGAAATAGTGGCCTCTGTGCAGCTATCAATAGTCCATCGTAAGCATAAAGAAATGAGAGCCTAATTAACTACACAATCAATTAATTTTCGGTCTGAAATAGGGGAAGCAACTCTGCTAACTTTTATAATTAATGGTCTTTGTGCTTCAAGAGAAACATTCACATCTATGTCTCCTGGAACAAAGCAAGACAGAGCAGTAAAGATTTTTTCCTGCAGAAGTCTCTGAAAGATAAGAATTAGTTTTTGCTTGGATAGATTTCATAAAATGTAACTACCATACCAGTGCCCTCTTTTTCAAAAGAGAAGTCATAATGACGTAAAATTTACATGAATATATTTTTAAAGTAGTTTTACATGGCTTAGTTTGAATTAAATAAATTATTTAACTCACTTCATATTTTTGCATCCTGGCATAACTTAACAAATCACTGTAAATGTTTTGTAAGTTCATTTTGAAAGCTTGATATATCTTTTGATACATATTTAACTTCTATAGAACAATCTTTTTGGTTTAATCCAAATGGTATAAACTCTTTGGTTTCTAATGTGAAATTAAAGTTAGACATCAAAAAACCCCACACAAATGAAATTTAAACATCTTTATTGTTGTCTAAGCATTAAATGGAGAATGTCACTGTTCTTAGTTTTTGTGGGGAAATATATTGAAGGAGTAGTCATAAGTGCATTCTGCTAATTGTTGTAATTAAGCATTTCACCTATGCTGCATTATGTTACTATTAAAGGATTTTGTTTTTCAACTTAGTGCATATAAAGGTTCTGCCAGAACCTTTGTTTTGACATAATTTCCATTCGTTTACTTCCAAGTTGCAAAGTGTTGGTTCTGCTTGTACTAAATCATCTGTGATTAAACTAAATAAGAGTCCTGGCATGCTCTGACACCATGTGCGTTGATGTGAGTATGGTGGGATTTATTAATGGGACATAGTGCTACAAAAGCATATAGCTGTTGAAATTGTTAAGCTCTTTCAGACACTTCCTCACTCTGTTTTAACTCTTAGTGATGTCAGAGTTTTAGTTGAACCTGAGGAGGCGTGTGTAAAGCGGGTAGGGTTATATTCCTTTTGGAAATACTCGGACAAAAGTGTAGGGATTTTTTTTTCCCCAATTTTAAAACTATTGTGGAATGAATTGACATTGAAAGAAGAATGCCCATTGAAACAAGAAACTTGATTGCTGTTTAAAAATTCTGTGCATTGGTATTTAATTTAGTAGCTTAAGCTTTTGCATATATTTGTTTTACATTTTATTCCACTATTTTACAATTCTTACACCATGGAGTAAACAAAAGGAAAAGTTGTTTTTGATGCCTCTTCTGGATGTTTAGAGATACCTCTTTTAAAAACATCATCGCTTAGAAATTCCAGGATACTATGGGATCAAAATAGGAGATGCTTATTGGGAGCATGAGGGAGTTAGTCTGTCCCAGCAGCTGGTTTACAGAAGTAGGGCTTTATCGCTATTCTGCTTGCAAAATCTGTAGGGTTATGCTTAGCTGCCATAGTGCATTTTGTAAAAGTTTTCAAACTAGTAAGATGAGGAAAGCAGCAGTTCTGTTGTGGAGAGCCATACTAGGAGATATTTTTTGCCCTAGTCATTTTGAGTTGAAAGTTTTTCCCTTTGCAAGATTATTTGAATTTCCTTTCCCTCCCCCTCCTTCATATGGTCAGCAATAGTATTTCCTTAAAGCAGTGTGGTCAAAAAGAATTGCAGAAGGAAATCAACTGAATGCTAGTTAGTTTTCCCCAGCAAACCGTTTAGGAGGGATTACCAAGGGAATAACAGTTAAGAACTGAGATTTATGTGAGTTACGCCTGGAAATGTCGCATACTTTTGGAAATCCTCAAATGACAAGGTGTGTTTGTTTGTGCTGTGGTGACTGATGGTTTGTGGTAGTCTGTGGTACGAGCAAAATGCGAAGTACGGCTGGAATTTGGATTTGTGGTAGAGCTTTGGGCATGGCAGGAAGCCAGAAACCTGCTTTTTCTGTAGTCGGTAAGTGCTTTTGAGGAAGTGTTGAGGACAGTGGTGAAGTTACATTTTTAGGAGTTATACTCTTCTGTGTGGATTTTCTATCCCTTTGCTGTTGCCCATATTAGTTTCTTCTATATGTTGACAGAGTTTATACTGGTCGGTGAGTCATGCAGAACTTGCAATGAATGTTGCCTCTCAAAATCAGATTGTTCATTATTATTACCATAATTGTGTGTCTCAGCTCGTTTCAAGTATCTTGATTTCAAAGCTTCATTTTTCACACAGTGTATCTCCTTCATGTTGGACTCGTTGTTACGGGAACAATAGAGGCGTTGTGTTCTCTGGCTATACAAAATCAAATATTTTTTTCTTTCTATTTGTCAGCAAAAACATGCAGTTGCTGTGTTGGGTTGGGCAATGTGAGAACTGGCCAGTGCTCCAGATTGCGCTAGTAAGGCACTTATGGTTTTGTACAGCTCTGATCATTATTAGCGTAGTAACATTTGTCTTCATTTTTTCCTCTAATAAATCATCTGCTGAATCTTTTCACTTTAGCAAAGTCATCTTTGAACGTCACTAAAATGGCAATGCAAAATTACTATATAAGGAAGAGTGTGGCTTTTAAAACTGGCTTTATGCATTGAAATCTAGAGAGCATAATTGATGATTGTCTGAAATAACTGACAACTTTTATATTCAAAGCTCTTGACAGAGTTTAACCATTTTCTTTAGAAAAGCAATCTGCTGTTTCTGAGAGACTGCTTGTCATATCCAGTTACACAAAGAGAACTGTAGGATGTACTGGTCTCTTTCTTCAGGGCATGGGAGAATCTTTGTTTATTTAAAACAAAACAAAACAAAAACCAACTGGTTCATTACCAGAGCTGCTATTTCTTGATTTTGTACATCTGTTGGAACTGGCAAAAATGCTGTAATACACATTCTTTCCTCTCCAGAGAAAGGGAGGAGAGGAAGGCTTGTAGTCATAGGCTTGGCTGGGTTACTGTATTTATTTCCTATTAAAATAAAAATATATTTTCAAACAAACAAACAAAACAATAACAGCAAAATACCACCTCATTGCCTGAAATAAGTGTGTTGATTGTGGTTCATGTTGTTCATTAACTCTCCTGGCTTAGGGGTCTGGCACTTTGCACTGTTCTGGTAGTATCTATTTGAACATACAAATGTCAGTAAGTATGTAGTTATAATAACACTTCCAAGGTTATTCTTCCACTTCTAGACATATAAAATTAACTTGTCAGCCATAGGCTATAGCATTTGTATATCTGTAGTATATTTCAGACGCTGTCTACCAACTGTGTGTATCTATGATACAACATCATGCCAAGATCCTAGAGAGAAGCATATTTCCTTCTATCTTCATTGTCAAGTACTTTTTCAGTTTCACCTTTTTTTCTTTAGAAAAGGGAATGGTTTAGTTCATCTAATGAGAAACAACTGCTCTGAAGCTGTTAAATTTGTTTGGGGAACAGAAGCAGGTAAAGCATCCAAGATTCCTTTTGACTAGATTTGAGGCTGAACATGTTCCTTTAGGAGGGAAGGAAGAGTATGTTATGTTATTGAAATAATCCTTTGTTTTAGACAGACCCTGGGAATAAAATACAAATTGTTTGCTGGTGTTCCACAGAGTTAATAGCTTTTTCCTTTGGCGGGGCATGATGTTGTATCATAGATACACACAGTTGGTAGACAGTGTCTGAAATATACTACAGATATACAAATGCTATAGCCTATGGCTGACAAGTTAATTTTATATGTCTAGAAGTGGAAGAATAACCTTGGAAGTGTTATTATAACTACATACTTACTGACATTTGTATGTTCAAATAGATACTACCAGAACAGTGCAAAGTGCCAGACCCCTGAGCCGGGAGAGTTAATGAACAACATGAACAACAATCAACACACTTATTTCAGGCAATGAGGTGGTATTTTACTGTTATTGTTTTGTTTGTTTGAAAATATATTTTTATTTTAATAGGGGGTGGTGGTGGTGTAGAGGGTGTGGAATTCAACATTCGAACAAAAACCTTAATATAGTGGTGCTTTTTTTTTAAAGGAAAATCTTAAAACTCTAGTGGCCCAAAACTATGACCTCTTTAGCAAAATTAGAAGATGTGAGGGATTTTTTGAGGTTTTCTTTGTTGCATTTGCTTGTTTATTTCTTGCACTTGAAGACAGTAGTATTCTTGTGAGGTACTACTGTACTGGATGGTTGCATAAATTAGGTAGTGGTGACATGGGTACCTGCTAGTCCATGTGTCGCACCCAGCTCCAGCAGTGTGGAGAGGGCCCAGCAGTGGGTTTGCTGCGCGCATTGCTCCGGGGAGCTGCACAGCCCGGCGGCTATTTCTGTGTTTCCTCTTCAGAGAGGGATTCCTGTTTCCGCTGCTGGTCGGTCATCTCTGAAACTTCCCAGTCCTGACCCAGTCGTGGCAGTGATCCCATCCTGGGGACGTGCGGCACACAGCTGTGGTTTGGCTGGTCTCCAGCTGTGTGCAGGCTGCCTGGGATCTGGTAAAGAGGCTTTCGCCTCAGTCAGTGTTGGTTTTTTGCCCCTCTTCATCTTCTCCGTACCAAGATGTGAAAGTTAGAAATTATATATATATTTTAATCATTGTCAGTGGCCCTTCATGTTCCTTTGTTTCTACCATTTGACTTACTTTTTTTAGTAACCAGATACCAAACACATCTCACGAGAAATACCTTTTCATTCTCCTATTACAGAAGCAGTTCACTGAGAGTTAAAAAAATTCCTGTTGCACACCCAAGCTTCCAAGTGGGAATATTTGTATGTTTGGGGGAAGTGAGCATTTTTGGTTGGAGGTGATCTGCCACTTCTTCCAGCAGTCTTCTCTGTCAGAGGAAAATACCTTCATTTCTTTCTGCTCTTGGAGTCAGTCAGTTAGGAAACAGGGAACAGAAGGAAATCTTTGCTGTCATCTTGTACATAGGGAATGATTGAAGCTTGATATGTGATGAGAATCTGATTTTGGGGCTTATATATTATTTTAAAGAAAAATCAGTATGATGAAAAATTCAAATGTCCTCACCTTAACTCTAGTCTTCACTTGAATTGCAATGTGGAGGTTGAAGGGCAGGAAAGTGTTAGCTGTTACTCACTCTGCATCTCTGCCTCCTGAAATATTCAGGTGCCTTACATTATAAATATGCATCTGCATACTTCTCTGAGAACCCTCAGGTTTTGAGAATATCTTGAGTAGTTTAGCCACAGTAACTTGATTCCTGCTGATAGTCTAAATGGGTTTAAAACATACACAAAAATAGTTAGTTTTTTTAAATTAACTTATTGGATTTGTACATGAACTTATTGCATGTGTGGAAAATGTAAGGTAGAGAAAACAGGAAAGTTTCCAATGCTGTAAGCCTGTTACTGTGCTTTATAGAAGAACTTGTTATACATTTACTTAATTGTCACCCTGGGTTATGGTAAATTCTACACGTGTGCGTACACACCCACACATACCACCCCAGTCGGGGAGCAGGAGAGAGAAGATGCTGTTTGTAAAGGCTAGAAAAAGCTGACAGAAGCAAGTATTGGGTCAGATGGTGAGGAGAAAATGGGAGTAATATAAATGGCAGCTCATTAGAGTACTGTCATCTTTGAGAACCAAAAATAATAAATGTGTTTCTAATTTATCTTCATCTTTCCTCCTAATATAGGGAATTCCTGTGAAGAATTTGCTGGAACTGGATACGTATGAATATTCTGCATGACGACTCTCAAACTGGATTACATAATAATATGCCTGTATCCTCTGACTCTACTATTTTGATCCTTAAAAATGACTAGGATTGTATATGAAAGTTAACCCATTTCTGATGAGTGAGCTAGACATGAGTTTACATCGGCAAATGGGCTCTGATCGGGACCTCCAGTCGTCTGCTTCGTCTGTGAGCTTGCCATCAGTTAAAAAGGCACCAAAGAAACGAAGAATATCACTGGGCTCTCTTTTTCGGAGAAAAAAGGACACAAAACGCAAGTCTAGGGATTTAAATGGAGGGGTTGATGGAATTGCAAGTATTGAAAGTATTCATTCAGAAATGTGTACAGACAAGAACTCTATTTTCTCCACATGTACCTCTTCCGATAATGGAACAACCTCTAGCAGCAAACCAAGTGGAGACTTCATGGAATGCCCCTTATGCCTTTTGCGGCACTCCAAGGACAGGTTCCCGGAGATAATGACTTGTCACCATAGATCTTGTGTGGATTGCTTGCGTCAGTACCTCCGGATAGAAATCTCCGAGAGCAGAGTTAATATTAGCTGTCCAGAATGCTCAGAACGGTTTAACCCTCATGATATTCGTTTGATACTAAATGACGACATCTTGATGGAAAAATACGAAGAGTTTATGCTTAGGCGATGGCTGGTTGCAGATCCTGATTGTAGGTGGTGCCCAGCTCCAGATTGTGGGTATGTGTGTTTTCCCAATATTTGCAAAACAGTGACAGCATAAATAGATAATGTTCATAGCGTTATGCTTTTTGAAGTTAATTGCTTTACTTTAGCATTCTGTTCTGTGTTGTGTGCTAGTAGGTAGCAGGCAGAATTCTTAAAAAAAAAAAAAAAAATTAAACTAACAAAAACCCAACCACCAAGCCACAACCTGCCTTCCAAAATAAAACCCTCCCTCAAGTAGTTTGTTTGGTTTGTTTTTCAGCACAGAGAGAATTTCAGCAATGTCATGAAACTTATTTGTAGGTGGTTGCTATGTATCTACAGCAGGCAAAAAAAAAATTAGATCTTGAACTGTTAAGGCAAGAGTGCAAAGCTCGGACTAAAGAGAACTGAAAATTCAATGACTACTTTTAACTTAGTCCATTCCTTAGAGCACAGTGGGTATTTTATTTTTTTAACTGTGGAAAATGATTGAAAGTTTTCTTTCAATAAAAAGGCCTCTCCAGTTTCAGATATCTTCCATCTTGTGGCTGGTTGAGACACCACTTGTTGCCTGTCAACAGGATTCTGATGTAAGATAATAATCAGCTTGTTACTGCTTATTATCTGAGGAACTTAATGTTTTAACATTGCTATAATACTCAAGGGGTTCTGAAACCATTCTGAATTATGACATGAGTAGGCTGAATACTGCTGAGCAGCTCACAGGCTTTTCTCCTGTTAGTGTCTCAATGCCATTTTTCAGCAAATTGGTTTTTTAGAGATTTTTTTTGTTTGCGTTATCAGAATGTCTAAAGGTTATAGCTCTGACTGTGCAGCGCACACTAAAAACTCACAGAAGATGACATCTCTCTCAAAGCCTCACGTATGAGCAATAATTAGAAAGAAGAAAAGGAAGAATGTTGGAAGAGAACAAACTGAATTGGACTGACTATTAGGTGGATTAAATATGCCAATATTAATGTTTAGGAGGCTTTCAAATTTAAATTATATGTTAAGAGACTTATTTGAAACACAATTTTGCTTTCATACTTCAAATGAAATAGCATTTGCTAATGTGGGTCAAAAGCAGCGACTGGGAAAGTGATAGTTTCTTAGGTGCTCTGATCCAAAATGGGTGGCAGTGTTGTGCTGTGGTTTGAGCAGAGGAGAAATGACTTGAGAGGTAGATGGGTTGCATGAGCTTGTAACAAATTTATGTGGACAAAACCACTGTAGCTTGCTCTTACTGTTTTGATAACTGCAAAAGAAAACAACCACTAGAAGGCATTATTTGCTAGGCAGAAGTATGCCTGTCTCAGGTTTCTCTGAGTTTCATTTTTCTGGACAAACTCTAGTTACTGAAGGTAAGGGGAAGCATATAAGAGCTGTTAAACCATTTTCTGTTAAACCATGTTTCAATTATTCAGATAATCTGCTTACTGCAGTAGTAAAAAAGTAAGGTGGATTTGTTTAATGGAGACTTTTCACCTTCTTATTTGTGCCTCAATTTTCTCATCTGTTTAAAAAAAATCCTAAGCATCTTTAAATGGTCAAACTGTAACAATAATTGCTGTAGATAATACCATTATAAAATTAAAAATTGTGTCTTCGGATCAAAGTTAAAGTTCTGTGCAGTCATGTGAGACCACAGCAATATATTAGTTAGTACATAGCAAATACTGTAATACTCTGAGGATGGAATCCTGAGGAAAACACAGAATATTGCCAGGCAACGACACTCTGCCGGTGGTTTTGTGTGAGGGGAATGGAACAAACTAGTACTATATGGGTGACCTCAGATCTACTTTGATAACATGACTTTTTCCTAATATGTTTCATGTGGTAGGAAACTACTTCACAGTGATAGATGGATTCTGGTTTTGATGCAGGGATAGTACATCTGCGCTGAATTCTCATTACTAATTTAAAATAGGATGAAGTTGGTTACTTGGATACTTCTCAGCAGGATCATTCTTTATCATCATTCATTATGTCATCCTAAAGAAACAAGAGGTCGTGCCATCATGTTTTGTCAGCTCAGCAGACATTTGCCTTAACAATCACATGGTAGAACAGTTATCAGTATCTAATTACTTTGGCAACTGTAATTTATTTGTGCAATATCAATTAAAACTGATGCTGCTTTTATTTTCTTTTTTCTGATCAGGTGTCGATAGGTCATTCTGGCTGAATGCAATAGGGGTGTGGTGGGAGCTGACCAGGTTTTAGCATGCGTAAAATATTTCATTAAGGAACTTGATGGCATGCATTTACTAAATTTGCCATTGATCCCAAAGTAGGAGAGGTACAGTAACTTCAGAAGGTATTATTTCCTAAAGTTGTCTTTAAAATTAGAAGTACTGTAATAAATAGGAAATAGGTGCAAAGTATACTGTAAAAGTCTTTGGAGCAGCTGCAGCCTACCTGCAGTGGCTTGGTAGGGGACACTGGCAAATAGGTGGTCTTTCCCTGGGGCAAAGAGCACGGGTAAGGGAACCTCATGGACTTTCTTCCAGGCTAAATTTTTGAGATTCTGTTTCTTCCTATCAGTTTTCCGATGTCATTTTAACAAGCCTTAGTGAATCAGCATTCCAGACGTGTTCTGTCTTTTCTTCTATCTGAATTATTTAATGGTTTTGCTCTGAGATTATGTTGCTGACATTATTAGAAGAGAGCAGCAATTCCTAGATTTTCTTCTCTTTTTCAAGGAAAAAGCAGATCGGGCAAAAGAGTAAAAATTTTTCATTCCTATTTCTTCTTCAAGTAATTTCTCTTTGCCTCTGGTTTTTGATTTACTCATTACTTTTTAAATTTGGTTGTTTGTCCCTTCTCTCAGTGTAATAAGAATTTCTGGCTTTCGCATCACCTGTAAAATGAATGCAAAATGTAGAAATTAAACCTGTAGTCTTGTACAGTTTGAACTGAGATTTACTCTGGTCTAAAAAGCTACTTTCTAAAGGTGTGCCCACACATCTGTCCCAAATGGGAAGTCCTTTCCTGGATGCACCCATTCTTTATTAGCAATGGGAGGCAGGATATAAATTGATACTTCATTCTGTGGCCTGCATTTGAGATCCTTTGCTAAAACTTTGGTTAGTCTTGGATGTATCCCTATATGTTGAAGAAGCATTTGGATCAAAGTTTCTTAGTGTACATACAAAGCAATTAAGTCTTTAGTCACAGTAAGTGGGAAGAGAGCTGATTAAGTTGGCAGCCATACAGAAGAGTCTTGCAATTATTGAAACAATTTTTTATTTGGAAAGTAATAAATATTTGAAAACAGATTAGTATTATATCTCATTTTTATTTGAAACGGCATCATCTGTAAATTTAAGATTGAAAACTCCTATTTGTTTGCAAAACTTTTTGTGTTGTGGTTTAACCCAAATTGGCAATATAACCATGGTATCTGCTCAGTGACTCCTCCTTCCCCAGCCCCAAATAGGGGAGAGAATTGAAAGGGAAGGCAGAAGCTCGTGGATTGAGATAAACAGAGTTTAATAAAATAACAAAATAACACTAATATATTATACTACTACTAATATATATTAAATTGAAATAGAATATAAAATTAAAGATAGTCAATACAATTCCTCACGAACTCCACCCATACCAAGCAGCTGGTCCCGGGCAGCAGTACCTGGTCCCAAGAGCTGATCCCAGAGAGAGAAGAGAGAAAAAGGCAGAAAGGCCCAGAGGACACTGCAAAACAGCAGGATGGTGAAAAGCCAAAATAAAGAAACTCCCAAACAGAACTCCACCAAAACAGAGCAGAACCAGAACAGATCTCCATCCCTGTCTGTCCTGACTCTGTCCCTAGCCAGAACATCCTGACTCATATATGGAGCATGATGCTAATGGCATGGAATACTCTCATTGCTCAGTCTGGGTGTTAGTCAAGTTCTGCCCCATCCATGCCCACTTCCTTGCTGTCTCATGCCTGTGGGCAGAGTGTTCAGAATGTCCTTGGCCCTCAGACCAGAGCAATTCATCTTGTTCTCAAACTAAATCCAAATAATGACCGTGCTGGCTATGAAAAGAAAAGGAAAAAACTGCATGGAAAAAACTCATTTTCTGTCGAACCAGCACAGGAGGAAACTTCAAACATGCTGTTTTAAAACACTAATGAAAGGGATAGGATTTGCATTAACTTAACAGTGCTTCAGATCTAGCTATTCTAAAATTAAAGCAGCTAAATTTTCAGATAAATATGTGAGTGGGAATTATTTTTTTTAGTATCATTAGCAATAAAGAATATTTTGAGTTAATTTAGTCAACTACGATAAATTGGGCAGGGGGTAAAAATAAACAATTTAGTCTTTTAAAATAAAATTACTTTCATTTCAACAGCCACAAATTAAAGCCTTCCTGCATTTAGGAATCTGTTGAAGTCTATTCAGGGGTACTGTTCGTGTGAATTGGAACTATAAATGTTTTAAGTGTCCATGCCCATGGACGTAGCATTGTTTTCTATTTAAAAGAAAGCTATTGCAAAGCTTACAATGGATAGGAGTTGAGGCACATGTGTGTATATGTATTTAGTATTAATATGAACTGTAATATACCTCGTCTCTATTTTTATCATGTGATCTTTAAAATGTAAACCTGATGGAGGACTGGATTTGTGGCAAAAACTGTCATTGAACAGACTTGTTCATGTAGTGTCTGATAACAAAATAGTGTAACACAGTTTTGCAAGTCTCAGGGTTTTTGGAACTATTTTACCCTTTAGTATTGTCATAGTAAAGGTGACAGTAAAGCCCTGAACTCTCACCAATTTGTTTTTGCAGTTTCAAATGTATTTTTAAAAAAATTGTCCAAAGAAAAGTCTTAATAATTAAGAAACCAAAATATTTATAAAATACTTGCTTTGTTGTTTTGACATTTTAAAATACAAAGAGTAAGCAAACATCTATTTAAAGTAGAAGTGGTATTCATGACACAAGGCAACCAGTAAAACACAGAAATGTCATGCAGTACCACATCAGATGCCTTTACAGTAACAGATTACACTACAGCTCACTTAGCAAGGGTCCTCCCAGATTACAGAAAGCGTCAAGCCTAGACATGCCCATAGTGACTGGGACACTTTTAAAACTGTAGCTTTTTTTTTTTAATAACTTTTTTGGTTTTATTGTCCTGTTCTTCTAAACTGTGGTTGCTTTGTGACCATAAACCTAGAGTACTGCATTCAGCCTTAAATGCAGTATACAGTATACTTTAGTACTGCACAAAGTTACCAGGGTGGGGTAGAGCAAAGTGTTACACTCGCTGTAGTATTTCTGTACAGTCTTAGTCCAGTGCAATAGTGAGGGAGTTGAGGGAGGAGCTGGTGAGGAACCTGTTCTGGCCACCTAATGTCACCTGCTGGTGCCCACTGCCTTTGTGCCTGCTTCAGCTGCTCTGGCAGCTGTCTTGTCTGCTCCAGTCTATAGATAGGACTGTTTTTATTAACAAAATTCTCTCTTGCCCCTCTTGGTCATTCAAGATATGCTGTGATCGCTTTTGGATGTGCCAGCTGTCCCAAACTGACGTGTGGACGAGAAGGCTGTGGAACTGAGTTTTGCTACCACTGTAAGCAGATTTGGCATCCAAACCAGACCTGTGATGCTGCTCGCCAGGAGAGAGCTCAAAGTCTGCGCCTGAGAACAATTCGTTCTTCATCTATTAGCTACAGCCAGGAGTCTGGAGCAGCAGGTATTTATGATTATGATACTGTGTCTGTCTGTAAAACCTTCTTAGTATTTTTCTGTAGTACATTTGCACAACTAACTCTAAAAGGGAAAGAACTGAAGAGTAGTGTGGTAGATACTAGCTGCTTTGTCTTTCAGAAATATAAAATATACAGTTTTAAGTTTGAATTCAAATTTTAAATGTTGTAATTTGAAGTATTCTCTGACCATAGCATCTGACTTCAATCTTACAGGCTTGTCAGCATTTTGAATTCTTCCTTTGTAGCTGAAAAATGTGAAGTCAAAGAAACTTGCTGCAAAGCAGTCTTTGTGTTTAGCAGGCTGACTTCATTAGTTGTATCACTTACACACTGGGAACGCTTTTTTTTCTCCATTGTAGGTGAAATTTCACAGGGCTGTTAATAATAAAACTTTAAAACACTGATTTTCTGCTTTCAGAAGACACTATTAGTCTGCCAGCTCTGACATTTGACATTTTTGTTAGTACTAATTAATGTTTTTCAGTAAAATACTTAATAATATCTGTCTTGGCTACCAGAAAGCAAACAATTCTGTCGTCTTTAAAATGAACTTGTTTGTAAGCTTCCCAAAAAAGTTAACTCTTTGGAGTAGTACTTTGCAGAGCAAGAGTCTGGTTTGCTATTGATAAGAATTGGCTCAAGAGTTTCACCAAACTCTGATCTGTTTGGTGGTTTTTGTGTCTGCCTTACCGAACAAGGTAGATATTTGGGGAAATGTCTCTTGCACTTTGAATGTAGTTAGAGCTGTTGTTCTCCAATCCAGCCTAGACTTGGGAGTCTCTAATTTGTTGTTCATTCTGGCTCATTTTAACAAGGCGCCTCATCTTGTCTTAAAAATTGGCGTACTACTTTAGTTTTGAACTAATTTTTTTTTAAAAACCTTTAAATAAAATGGCACACCATTTCCTTTCCTTGCCCTTTCAAGTCAGTCCCAGCAGGAACAGCAGTAGCTCTGCCGTATCTGTGCTGTAAGAGCTTGCTCAGTTTAGTTAGTGCCCCGTAGGTTGTGCATCTGTTGCCATCTGGGAACAGCTGGTGCCTCCTTTCAGCTGCTCGCTGTCCTTTTGCACTGGGGTTGGTAGAGGTACTCTTCCTGCTGGTTCTGCACCTCTGGATATTCATCATTCCAAGTATAACCCCTCTTTTCTGTTTGTCTTAGAGGCAATAAACTTGGGCTTCTGCACTAGGAGCTGCAAGTTATTCCTGCTGCTGTGAGCAAATAGCTTGTCCCAAAGTGCAGATGCTAACCAGTAACGTGAAAGAGCGAAGATCACAACTGTGGTTGTCAGTGTACAAGTATTTCACTGTTGCCCAATGACCCCTTGTTTGTTAATGATAGAGCTGGTCACTTAACTGCATTTTTCAGTATTTGACTTGAAAACGAGGAGACCCTCCAGAATTTTAATTTTGCTAGGAAGTAAGAAAGTATTAAGTAGGGCTGTGAAAAGGACTCAAGAGGAGGTTGGTGATACCAAAGAAATGCACTCAATGTAGAAGGGGAGATAGATTTGAGATAAGAAGTAGTAACAGAGTGGAGACTGAATATTCAAGTAAAAGATTCATAACAGCATGAAATGTAAGAGAGGATTATATTTAAAGAGACCATATTACCAGTCCTGTGGTAACATACATATTTAATGTTCGACTAATATATATTGCATTAAGCTTAGAAAATCCTTGCACAGAGTGTATGCATGAATTATTAAATTACTTGAATGTGATCTAATACACCTTGTTTTCATTAGTTTTACTTGGTCCAAGGTTTACGAATAGCAATAGCTATCAAGTTATTGCCAAATCAAGATTTGTAAAGCAAGATTACAATAAACTTCTTCCATTTTTCAGATAATGGTTCAGTCAGTTTTCCCAAACATATGTCTATATTTTGATTAAACCTGCTTGTCTAGAGAACTGATATTATCTTTATATTCATTTTTAAACAGCTGATGACATAAAGCCATGCCCACGCTGTGCTGCTTATATCATAAAAATGAATGATGGAAGCTGCAATCATATGACTTGTGCTGTCTGTGGCTGTGAATTCTGTTGGCTATGTATGAAAGAGATCTCAGATTTACATTATTTAAGGTACATTTAAGAAAAAAAAAATATCTATGTTGTTGGCAATTTGTTTTCTGAAGTATATAGAAGTAGATTCCTGGATGCTGTGCTGCAAGTTTGGCTTGCTTCCTGTTGGAGTAGAGAATCACAGTGGAAGTATTCATACCTGAGAATTGAGTTAGTTTTCAATGCATGTATTTAAATGAGTGTTTTGTTATTTTTTTTAATTTTAAAATACTTTCCTAAGTTTCATGTGTGCAATGTGTACTTATTACAACAAATGAAGTGTTTTAGATGAACATACCCCTGTTTTTACTGATACCTTGATACTGCTATGTTGTCTTAGTAGTAAGCAACTCTGATTATGTAAGTTACCTGTGAACCACAGATTGGCATGTGGTAATATGCAATATGATTCTCATTATGTTACAAAACATGTTGTAAAGGTGAAAAAAAAAGAAATGATAACTGATTGCTTGATATCCATAATATTTGTAACTTGAACCTAAGAACAATAATTTTTAAACTAGAGAGCAGTTTAGTACTGTATAGTTATGTTGATTTATTTACAATTTCTTTACAATTTTATTCTTTCTATTAGCCCATCAGGTTGCACATTCTGGGGAAAGAAACCATGGAGCCGTAAAAAGAAAATACTGTGGCAACTAGGGACACTTGTTGGAGCTCCTGTAGGAATTGCTTTAATAGCTGGCATTGCTATTCCTGCTATGATTATTGGAATCCCTGTGTATGTGGGACGAAAGGTAAAATGTGCTGCAACTCCTAACATGCTTCACGTGTTATCTTCTGAATTGTATGAATTTGGTAAAACTATGTTCAGTTGGCTATCTTCACCAGCCTTAAATAAAAACACACACAAAAAACCCCATGAAACACCACCATCTAGATTGCTTAAGGATATTTGTTTCAGTTGTACAGGAGGGAGAAGCAGTGTTTATAAGAATGTAGTTCCTTTTAAAACAGGTAAGCGAAATACTGATTACGTGTTTTGAACAACAGAATCAAAAGATTTGCTGTTCTGCTTTTATCAGCATGGATTCTCATAGTGACTGGCACAGACATGTAATTCTACATTTGCTGGGGGGAAGTGTTTCTTACTTGAGATGTTGCTCCTAGGCAAAAAGTCCAGGGATGCAGCTTTTCTACTGTGTTCTTTTTCATCTTTTTCTTTCAATCTAGTACTCCTACCTTCTGCTGCAGTTATCTTTTGACCCTTATGTTGTGTTTTATCTTAGTCTCATGAAGTAATTGGAACCTTATAAATGATAAGAGGAAGAAGGCAGCAGTTACCTGTTTCAAATTACTAGTGCATGTTCTGCTTTTCCATTAGATTTTGGGATAGGTCTCCATCACATGTATTAATGGCAAAGTCTCAAAGTTAGTCTGAGGGCAGCCTCATGAGAATTTCTCTTGTACCCCACTGCTTAATGGTCATCTTTCTGTGACTCCTGTCACATGTTGGCACTTTTCTTTCAAACATCTGGTGATGGAAATTCCACAGGCTCTCTGAGCCTGATTTTCTTAGTAAAAATGATTTTTCTAACATTAATGTAAATTGTCTTCCTGCACTGAGTTCTTACTGCCCTATCTTCAGCTGACATAAGGAATCCTTTTGTTTTGCAATATCCCATTACATATTTGATTTGTAAGTTTACTTCCATTCTTATATCTGAACAAACCTAGCACTTCCAGTTTTTCTTGACACATTGTCAAGAAAACGCATTGTTATAGACCTCTGATTCTTCTCCTCCCTTCTGAATCTCCTTAGAGTTGTTCAAACCACCTTTGGTTGTGTCCATTTTGAATACAGCAGTCAAAAATGAAGCATTACTACTGCTGAGCTAAATGAAAGGGTGATCCTGTGCATATAGCTGCATATGTCTGTCTCAGTAACATGCTATTTTCGTTTTGTGTACTTTAAAACACATACACATCCTCAGCATACTGGTAATTTAGGCAACTGATCTCTTCCTAAGGCTAGTCTTGACCTCATTGCTGTGCTGCATTTTAGTAATTTCAGGGCATTGTTTGAACTTCTTAAGACTAGTATGAGTTCTGGCATTCTTGCAACCTTGCTGATAATATTGGCCTGAAATTCAACACACGTGTTCCTTTCCTTCCATCTTCCATGTTCATGAAAATGTTGACTACTCCTGGATCCAGGGCATATCTCTTGAAAAAGTATTGGGTGAAGAGTTCCAAATTGGGGAGTAAAAAGGTCTAATGACAACTTGGGATGTTTTCTATCAGTTTCACATGAAGCTAGTAGTAGTTTTCTCTAGTCCATGTTTCAGTCCAGACCATTACAACCTATTTGAGTGTCATACCAGAAAATGTCAAAATTTTGTTCAGTGTGTGACATCTGCCTCTCCCCATCCTCAAGGCTAGTTATCTTGTCACAAGAGAAAATTGATGTGATCTCTACTTGAGAAAAATCAGTGTGGCCTGTTAACTTTGTGCATTTGCTTTGGTGTCTACAAGTTCCCAGTTGTCAGGAAACTGAAGTTCAGTTCACTGGTCTTTAATTCCACAGCTTCTTGTTTTATACCTTTTTAAAGATTATCGTTGCAGTTCAGCTTTTTCCAGTTTTCCTGATTAATTTTTTTTCGGACATCCTCTATGAATGATAATTTTCAAAAGTTATTATTAGTGGCTCTGAAATTGGGCCTGCTGAGATGCTTTTCAGATCATCTCATGTAAGTACACTCTAACCTGTTGTTTTCCTACGGATATTCTTCCTTTGTCATCAGTCACCTGGCTCACAGTTCATCTTCAGTGACAACTGAAGGGAAAAAAATTGAACAGGCCTCCAGTTTCATCCTCATCCTTTCCTTTTTGTTAAATAGCAAATAGATCCATTTTGGTCTTCCTCTTACTAACCATGTGCTTTTAGAATGATTTCTTATAGACTTTGATGTCCCTTGCTTTTTTCCTCCTCTGTTTTAACCTTTTTGATTTTTTTTGTCCTGACACCCTCATGCTGTTTCTTTATACCTATTCATAGTAATCTGACCTACTTTCTATTTTCTTAATGCTGCTGTTGCTTCAGTAAAGGAAGCTTTGTTACTCTTATACAATATTCTGTCTGTCTTCTTCATTGGAAAGAGTATTTCCATTCCTTCCATTCCTTTTTGTTGCTTTATGCTTAAGGAATCCAGTAGCCTTTATAGATACGTTTATTGTGTGCCTTTGTTTCAGTAGCTAAAATCGCCCCTAACAGTAAAATTCAGTGCCTGAGGTGATCCTGCTAATTGCTCACAGAGCCCCATGAAACCTGACTTTCCTGGGTTTGTAATTCTTAAATGCTCGTACTGTGAGAGCGTACATGTTCCCTTTTTCCTTTTCAGTCCATAGGTGCGTCCGCATTCAAGTGCTCCCTCACTCTGTGTTGCTCTCTGTATAATGTACCTCAGCACAAGTAAATACTCTCATTATACAAAGTGCAGTGTCTTCTCTGCCCTTTATTTGCCTGCTTTGCCTGAAAAAATACAAGTTTATTCCAAAATGAGAACTACTCTACCAAATCTCTAATTGAAATAATAATTTAGAAAGCACAACATTTGATGACACTACTGCTCATTTTTTGTCATCCTTTTTGCAGTAACATATTGATACAAAAATATTGTGATTATCCTGTGTTCCTCCTTAGATGTAGTGAGGATTAATGTAGCCTCATGACAACCAATAAGATAGTGACCTATTGTTCCTTTGTAATTGCATCTTAACTGAGAATGATGACAGATGAAGCACATATCCATGAATAGACACGTTCCTAGAGAGAGTGAACGCACAACAAGCTTGTTACTGGAGGGTGCCAGGGCAAGGGAGTTCTTGCTGTCCCCACTTAACCATCAAAAAAAGCTCTACAATGATTTAGCTCTTTTAACTTGAGGCTGAAAGTAGATGCTTAGTCGCTGGATGGGAGGGCTTCTAACTTTTAAGAAGTTGCCTAAAATTAAGAAATGTGTACGTTTTCTTTACTTTGAGAGTTGTTACGGAATAAATTGTGACATAGTATGTGGTCTCTGTGGAAGAGAGTAGGATACAGATTCCAAACTATTATATGTCAGTTCTTCCATCCTTGAAGCAATGTGTTATGACAATAAATCTAAAAACCTTTCTTCTTTTCTTATCCCAAGATTCACAATCGATATGAAGGCAAAGACATTTCAAAGCACAAGCGAAACTTGGCTATAGCAGGTGGTGTAACCTTATCTGTAATTGTTTCTCCAGTTGTAGCTGCAGTAACTGTAGGTAAGCAAATGCTGCTATTTTGTGTATTGGTAATACCTTGCAACCAGAACTCTGTAAGAATTCTTTAATAAAACAGCTGAGTTAAGTCCTGTATTTTCATTTTATAGGTGGAGGAACTGAGACAATGATGAGTCTGAGGTTAGATATTTATTGGGGCAGAACAGAGAATGCAGTACTTCAGGAAATGCTGCATTAAAATGAAGAATTAAAAATTATTTTTATTTTGCAAATTGAAGTTTCCGTGTTGTCCTATCTAGCTTTTAAAACTGAAATACTTCAAGCTTTTAAAAATGACTGACCAAGAAAAAACTGCTGCCACAGTCTCTATTCACATTTGAATAACTTCTTGTGAAAGTTTTCTCAACACAAAAGAATAGTGTCTTAAACTTAATGTTACAGTAGTTGACAAACTGTTATGCTCAGGGAGTCAGTTTAAATTCTATCATTCTTTCTCATAGAGATTGTTGAAGGTGATATTTGAGGAAAATCGGGATGTATGTTACAAAATATTTGTTGTCTTATGTAATTTCAAGATCACTGTAAATAAACCCTGATTTTTTGAAAGGAGTGAATTTGCCCAGCGCTGCCTTGCTTCTGCTTTGTTGCAGCACAAGCATCTTTACAGCTGCTCAGTAAGCTGCCATGGATAACTGATTCACATTAGACCCACCATTTAGTTTTAAGCTGGATCAGTCCGCTGATCCGATTCATCACACAGCTGTGTATGCCGTGTTCCCCTCGTGCCAGAAGCGGTGCTCAGAGGGATGGGAAGACAGGGCCACTTTTAGGCAGTGGTGGTTTACATTGTCGCTGAAGCTGTGGCTCTAAACTGCTTGGTAACAGTGGCTGACTGCTGTGCAAATGCAGATATGCCAGTCATAAAACTGTTTCTGGTGTCTGTCTGCCTTGAGTTGCTCTCATAGCAGTGGTGTCAGATCCCTGCTGAACTGGTAGTGGGACACAAAATCTCATAGATGTAACATTTTTAGTTGAATAACATTTGAAATAGATTTCTGCTTCTCAGGTGGAACATTATTACAGTCTCCAATGGACCTTATCTGAACCCTTAAAGTATTTTAATTTGTTTTTAAAAGATGTTATGGCCACACTGGAAGTATTAATTCATCAAGCATTAAGCTTCTCTGCCTACCAGTGCTGACAGAGGACATTCTGCTTGCTTAAAAGTACTTTCCTGTCATTTCACCTTAGTGATTTACCAATATTTATTAATTTTTCTCCCTCCTGATTTCTTTCAAGTGTGAAATATTAAGTAATCATGGAAAATTAAATTGCTTTTATGAAAGGATCCAAAATACAAGTCACACTTAATGAAAGACTGTACTTTGCTCTGTAGGTATCGGTGTTCCTATTATGCTGGCTTATGTGTATGGAGTCGTTCCAATTTCCCTCTGCCGAAGCGGAGGCTGTGGTGTGTCAGCAGGCAACGGAAAAGGCGTCAGGATAGAATTTGATGATGAAAATGATATAAATGTTGGTGGAACAAATGCAGCTGTAGGTAAGAAAAATCTGATTAATTTTCTATAAATTTGGGCTTTGTGACTTACATTTGATGGCCTTAGATACTAGAATACTAACTTGCAGAAGAAGTACAGTATAGTTAGGACTGCCTCCACTCATTGCTGAAAGACCAGCTCTCAGATTAGATGAACTTCTCTGTGTACGTGCTGTGCAGTAATACAACCATTAAAATTTTTCTTACCCATTTTGATCAATGCCAGACTCAAGTCTTTTCCGTAAGTAAAAGTTTTGAGATAAAATTAGTGCAGCTTTTTCCTAACACTTGTTTGTGGAAGCTTGCTGGCTTTCATCTTTTTATCTGTAGTAGCGGGAACTAAATGCTGATCTGGGGCTTTTAAAATTTTTAATTATATGGCAATATTCTTTGGGATAGGATCCATCTGTTTTCTTTGACTGCGTGTTACCATTCTGTCTGTGGTTAACTTTTTTGCTATCTTAATTATGTGATGTCAGGCATAACCATTATAGCAACTACAATAAACATGGGGGTTTTAAGTTATATTTTTGTCACAATTATGTTTTGTAAATCCTTTTTCTCAGCAGAATTTCAGGAACAGTTTCCACGGTCACATCCTAGAAGCTACTAAATTCTACTTCCATAAGTGACAAGCCATCTTTATTTCTGTCTAGATACCACTTCAGTGGCAGAGGCACGTCACAACCCCAGCATCGGCGAAGGAAGCGTTGGCGGACTGACGGGCAGCTTGAGCGCGAGCGGTAGCCACATGGATAGAATAGGAGCCATTCGTGACAACCTCAGTGAAACTGCCAGCACCATGGCCCTGGCTGGAGCCAGCATAACAGGGAGTCTCTCAGGAAGCGCAATGGTTAACTGCTTTAACAGGTAAGAGGCGTGCTTTCTGCCATGATGTATCTCGTTCCACGTGTAAGCAGAGGAAATGGTATTACTGGTGTTTTTTGACCTTTTGTGTTTTTTTTTTTTTTTAAATTGGTTCCCATTGAAAGGAGCAGTCTATAGGAGATAGTGACAGTTTAGCTCTGACAAACTTGCTGATTTCAAAGAGATCCTACCAGACCACAGTCCTCAAAGAAGAGTTTGAATGCTTTCAGGGTGAAATACTGAGATCTTGTTCTCTGGCTTCCCAGGAGAGCAGTTTTCACCCAGCAGTCAGAGGGAGGCCCCTCACGTCTAACATAGGCGTGTTCTGTGCATCTCACCCCAGAGTCAGAACTGCTGACTTGATCAGTAGTGCCCAAGTCCTGATCTGTGCCTTCAGAATGCCCGGCTAGAGCCTGGATTTGGAATGGACTCGGGCAGGAAAGGAGGCAGCCAGGTGTCTGGCCCCACCGAGGTAGCGGCTGCTTGTCACTCACGTGCTCTGTGCCTCCTGCGAATTGGGGCCTTGCTGTTTCTTGGCTGTCCTGCACCCTGAAGAGAAAGAGTGTCTGGAAAGAATTGTTAACATTTAAGGTTCAGGGTGCAATTTGCCTTTTAAATCAGGTGTTAACACAGCTCATTTTCTTGAGTAATTCAGAAGTCCAGGCTATCTAGAATAAGGAGAGCAGGATGGCATCAAAAGTTTCCTTCTGCTCGGGCAGGATTTTCAAGCTGTGAGTGCTGAGTGAGGTATACCTGTCCTCTTCTTTAAAGAGCTAAGAGTGAAAAACAAAATACACTCTTACAATTCACTGTGAGGACACAGATGAACAAGGCATTTGGGAAAAAGCCTATGATTTCCGGTGTATCTGCTCAGCCCAACTTAAGATTGCTCAGGTTTCTATTATTTCTGTTGCAGTTGCTAACAGTACAATATAAAGCAGAGTACAGGACACAGTTCTCTCCCTGTTATTTGATTGGGAATAACTTTACAGCTGGAGAAACAGGAGAATTATAATGTCTTGAACTTATATACCCTTCTGATTTGTTCTTTTCCATTTTTAGTGAGCAGTACACTATCTGCAAAAGAATTGTAGCTAAGCCTGGGAATTGTTCTTGTAAATCTCAGGGAGGAAAAAATCCAGAACCTCTGGTTAACATGCAACATACTGCTTTGTTGGGAAATCAGTCTGGTTTTGTTAAGGGGCGGTTTTGGGTAGTTGTTGGATTTTTTTAATTGCAAAATTGTCATTTTTGACAGTGCAAAGAGAGAACCTGTCTCAGCAGGGTAAATATGCACATCTGCACTGGAGTAACTAATAAACTCTACTTACTACTGAATGGTGGAGAATCTGTACAAAGTGACACTAAGTTTGAACTAGTGCGCTTTAACTGTAGCAGCAGTATGTGCAACTCTCTTTCTTTCTCTCCAAGACTGGAAGTACAAGCAGATGTGCAGAAGGAACGATACAGTCTGAGCGGAGAATCTGGCACAGTTAGCTTGGGAACGGTTAGTGACAACGCCAGCACCAAAGCAATGGCGGGATCCATTCTGAACTCCTACATCCCTTTGGACAGGTAAGAGAAATGTGCTGAACACAGAAGATGAATAAGCCTTGCTTATTGAAGGATATTCTAGGCATGCCTCAGCTGTGCTGCTTTTATGATTACCCTTTAAGACTGCAAATTTTATTGCTAACTGAATTATATGCGGCTGCTTATATTTGCCAAGGTTATTTCCAAAGAGGAACACCATACTATAGCTCAGTAAAGTGTTTGATCTTTCAGACTTTGTGTTTTCCTTTGGGCTGTTAATTTGTTTAAATGTTTAGCTTTTCTAGAATAACTGACATCTCCCTGACTTTCTTTTGCTATGTATCTTGGAAAGCAGTGAGAGTTTGTTTTGCTGTGTTAGCTGGCTTGTCTTAGATGACCGCTTGCACTCAGGGATCCTTTCTTGTTCTAGGGAAGGCAACAGCATGGAAGTGCAAGTGGATATTGAATCCAAGCCAGCCAAGTTCAGACACAACAGCGGAAGCAGCAGTGTGGATGATGGCAGCGCTGCCGGCCGGAGCAATGCCGGGTGTTCTTCGGCCTGCTTGCCAGAAAGTAAGTCTGGTGCCACCAAGTGGTCCAAAGAAACAACAGCAGGAAAAAAATGTAAAGGTAAGCTGAGAAAGAAGAGTAGCATGAAGATAAATGAGACGAGAGAGGACATGGATGCTCAGCTGTTGGAGCAGCAAAGCACAAACTCCAGTGAATTTGACTCTCCCTCTCTTAGCGATAGTATTCCATCTGTAGCAGATTCTCACTCGAGTCATTTTTCTGAGTTTAGTTGCTCAGATATGGAGAGTATGAAAACTTCCTGTAGCCATGGTTCCAACGACTATCACACTCGCTTCACCACGGTCAGTGTTCTCCCAGAGGTGGAAAACGATCGCTTGGAAAACTCTCCACAGCCAAGTGGAATCTCTGCGTCTGTTCCAACAGCCCCAAGCACTGACGTTCCACAGCTGAGTTACATCGCTGAGGAAAGCGTTCATAGTGGATCTTCAGCAGATGTAGATTTAGGTGTTGGTGAAGCACTGAAAGAAGCAAACAACAACCATTCACAACATGCTGGGGAATTAAGCACTGCTATTCAGACTGAAATCTAAGCCTACAAGTGCTGCAAAAATATATTTACCACTAAAGAACCCTGTCTGAAAGCTGGTTGAATTACACGCAACTTCTGTAGGTTTCAGGTAACCAGCAGAAGCAAGGTTTTGATACAGCTGCATTTTATATGTTCTTGTCTGATAAGGCAAAATACTTCGTATGGATCTTAGACCTGCGTGAAGAGACATGAAGGCTTTAACCAAGTGCATTACAGCAGTACAAATACGTCCATGTTTTGTATTTTTGCCACAACTTTGCTTGAAAGCATACGCTTGGTGTATTTAGGTAAAAATTGGTAAATTCTTAATATGTTAAATGCTGAAATGAATAATACGTCCTGCACTGTTCACTTGGAAAATATGGGGTTTGGGATAAATGGGTGTTAGTTGAGCATTAGTGACTTAAAACCATTCTTGTGTGAACTCTAAGGGAAGCAAAAGTTTTGCGGAGACCTATACAAACATATTTCAACAGTGAATATTCATAATGATAATTTTGTTTCATAACTGGACACACTGTATTTAGAATGCATGTAGAATGGACTGCATATCTTCAGATGGATGTAGCCTGTGTCAGAAGCATTTGTGTGTACACTTTGAGCAAGGTTATGGCATTCTACTTAATTTTGAAACAGAAGAGATAGGTACTTAATGTGTGGTAGAATGGAGATGTCACCTGTGAAGAACAGTGGGGTTACTTATTTATTCATGCAACCAACCATGCAGCAGATAAGGCTACTATATAGAGTATAAGAACTGTAAAATAATCCGGTCATTTATAAGCATTGTAGAAAAGCAGATGCAGTCACCTTTCATTAGGGGGAAAAACGATGCCCCATCAATTCTTGGTGCCTTTGGAAAAGACTGGGTTTGAAGTGCCTGGTCGCTTGAGGATTTTACTGTAATGTTTTCCAGAATGTCCTCTTTGGCCACCTTGGATCACAAAAGAAAGTTCTAGTGAATAAAATGACTGTGGTAGATAATTGTATAAAAATAATGAAGTATTTGCCTACCAAAGACTCACTCAGGCTTTAGTGGACATGACATCTCTTTGCAAGACATGCATATCTTCGGTCCCAGAATCAAAGTGCAGTGCAACGACTGCCCAAGTGCAAAGATGGGTTCCAAATATGCTGGCTTTTTCTTTTGCATATGGAAGATGTACAGCTGAACACACGCTGAAGTTGGCCAAAGCGCCTGCACTGTTTAACATTTTTTTGCTATGTAATTCACTAAAACTAAAAAATAATTAAAAAAAAGAATTGTGAATATCAGAATAACAGTTAACAATGTTCTGTCTTGTGTTTCATGTGTTGCCATTATGGTGCTACTGGAAGTTTGATGGGATAAAAAGAAAATGCCATGAGCTGCAGTCCTCTTCCATGACTTATCCTCACAAGTTTTGGTAATATGCTTATAACACTAGTGCCAGTTACGTTATTTGATAATGCTTGTTACAGTATTTGTATATTTGCAATTCAGTTTTGCTCAATAATATGCGTGTAAACTGCATATCTGAAATAAATGTCTACATACTGACTTCTAGTGGTCCTTCATTGAGTGTGCTGGTTGGCCTTGTAAAAGCGTGTACGTTCCCAGAAGGAGCTGCTTGTCTGTAAGGTGCCAACTGCTGTCGTCTCTTGTTGCCTTTCAACATTTTCATTTTGTTAGGCGTGCTTTGGAAGTTGAATGTTTAGCACTTTGAAATATGAGATCTGAAGTTAGTTACGTGTTTGTACAAGATTTCAACCTGATTTCTTTTTGTTGTACAGAACAGCGATCTGAGCTGGCTCTACGGCAGGCAGCACAGTGAACGGTTCTCTGAGAGGACGCGGCTCTGGCATAAGCTTATTACTCTAAACAAAGCTGCACCATCTTGGTACAAGTGGACAGGCTACGGTCAGATTGTGGACCTAACCTTAGGCTCTTTCTCTGTCTAAGTGATGCTTTTCCCAGTTCACACAGTCTGTAAGAATTTCATTGTGAAACTCTGCAGATTGGCTGGAGTTTCTGGTAACAACTGGTGGATTTTTGCTTGGCTGAAGTGCCTGTTCATTAGGCTAATTTGGGATGCATTACAGGAGATATATCTTGATCTGCCTCATCCCTGACCCATATGTAAGCTATACTTCTATCAGAGTGCATACCAAGAGGCTAACTGTTACACTGGGTCAATTCTCTACAATTAGAGCATTTTTGTATACCGTTTCCAATGGCAGATGCTCAAAGCGAGGATACGAAATAGCATGAGTGAATCTTAGTGTACCCTAGGAATGGTAGCAAGGCATACAGGCAATTTTTGCCATGTCATCAGGCACTCTCAGTTGGAAGTGAATGCAGATTTTATATTTTGTAGAGAGGTTGGTGGTAACAGTTTTTTTGTGCTTTGCTCCCTATTGATTTTTCTTTCCCCCCCCAGTCTGAGCACATTTAAAAAATGTACCGTTACTGAAGAGTATGCGGATTGAATGAGGGTCACCATTAACTAAATGAAGCACTTGCTGTTCCATCATCTTGCTGCACCAGTTTGTGAATTCTGATGTGATTTTTAGGCCTGTGTAGAAATGTACCTGTTAGAGCCACGAGCTGAAGCAATAACCGACTCCTTATGCAGAGGCTGGAGAAAGGAGCAGAGCGTGAGGCGGTCGCGCTGCCGTCCCATCATCTGCTGAACAGGCTTCAGGGCCTCAATCTCCAAACCTCCGAGGGAGCTAAACTGTGCAGCGTCACACAAACACCTTCAAGTAGTCACAGCGAGGCAGAAGCTGTTTGTTCCATGCCCTGCAGCAGACGGGGAACCTCCCCTTCGGCTTTTATCTTCAGTTTAGTTTTGAATCTGATGTCTCAAGCTTGAAAACGTGTGATTCGGCTTTATCCAGTACCTCTATGAAATGGCTAAAGCACATCAGTTTGGGGCAATTAATGCTCGCAGCAGGGAGGTGGAAAACCAACTTCTGAGAGTTTAAGCCTAACTCTGAATTTCTCAGGGCCTCATTTTGGCTGTGCAGGAAATGGGAAATACGGTTTATATGGTAAGTAAACTTTATCAAAGGACAGTGTTATCTTCTGTCACTCTAAAACCATATTCGATTATTTTATATGACACATTAAGAAGGAACATGCTGAAATATAGGTAAGTTTTTCTATTTACTTTTGCATAAGTTCTTAGCAGAAAACTTTTGCTGATTCATTTTGTAACTTTTTATATTCAGAGGCATATTTCATATGTGAGGCAGTCTAAACAGCTCTACTAAGTTGGATGCAGCACTGAATTTTTTGAGTCTATTAAAAAGTAGAAGGTACAACACTTCCATTAATACAGTAAGACAGAAGATACTTCTCTTGTTTCTAGATCTACCAGTGTAAGAATTCAATAAAGCAAGTAAACCACAGGAAAGATCAAGTTTACATCTGCTCTCCCAACATAGTGGTTCTTTGGACATTTTCTTCATGTTTCCTGGCCAATTCAACCAATTTATGCCAGATTGTGAATCTCAAGAGGAAATGATTTTTAACATCTGCTAGATCAGAGAATACTTGAGATAGTTACAACTTCAAATAGATTAAAAACAGTCAGGAAAGCCTTTCCTCCTAATGTTTGCATATGCTTTTTATTTCTGTAGTAAAGCATCTGGACTTGTACATCCCTTCTTTCCTCGGATCAATATCTCAAACTTCCGCATGTATAAACTGATGACTTTTTACTGATATGTAAACATTTTTTTACTGACTTATGTCTCTTCCAGTTGTTTTGATATGTAAATCCAATTTGTTTAAATAGCTGCCTATTTAGTGATGCCATCACCCTCATGGGCAGTAATGCTGGAGTTAATTAACTTAAAAATCATTTCCTAATACAAGTTCTCTTGGGTTAGGTGTTTAGGAGAGAGATTTTAGTTGCCTTACTGAAAAAAGAAACCTCAAACCCAAAAGCAGCTCATATGCTATGAAATAGTCTAGTTAAAATGTATTCAATTATATTTAAGCCAAAGTCATACCAGGAAGGTGTGGGGAAGGGGTGCTGAGCAGAAAGTAAGGTAAAATATCCTGGGAAAGAAAGTTTGGATTTCTGGTCCCTGTCGCACAGCCACACGCTGGTGGTACCTCAGTGGCGTCTGAAGCTGGAAACTGCCTGTGCCTCGTCCTGTGGACTGCGCGATGCCCCCAGCCTGTGTCCTTGGTGCCACGGGCAGCGTGCTGCGGGAGGGGGAAGGTGCCTGGGAGCACTGCGGGCTAAGAGCTTCCCCCTACCCGCCTCGGGGCTCATGCCTACAACACAATCAAATGGCTACACTGGCCTCTCCTGAGATGTCTTAGTTTTGGATCAGGGAGCAGAGGGAACAGGGATGCACCTGGCACAGAATCCGGCCTCCTCGTAGCAGCTGGAAGCTCAGCCACACAGACAAGCTTCCTGTCGCACCTCACCCATGCCAGGCTGGTAACTGGGGATCTTTGAGATGCGATGGCCTCTGCCCCTGCCTGTGCACCGGGTACTGCCAGAAATCATTCTGGGGGGCAAGGCCAGCAAGCTGACAAGATGCATCTTCTTTCACTGGGTCCAGGTGAGCCAGCTTAACTAAAGGATGGTTGTTGCTTCCCAGCTCAACAACAAGGACATCAAAATTCACAACAGCCTCGTTTAGAGTGGTTGGGTTTAGGTACCAGACCCATGGATGGTATTTCTGTGTCCTGAGCTCCCCTTTCCTCACAGGCTCTGCACTCAAGATGTTTCTGAGCATACCGTTCTGTGCGCTGGGCGCTTTATCCCTTTATAATCCCTCTCGCTTACTAGCAGAGTTTATTTACGAGGGTGGCATTTAACAAGCAGCAACTGAGAAATAGCACAGGCCTGCAAGGAAGTGACAGCAGCGCCTGGCACAGCTGCAGCTGGAGGTTGTGCCACCTGCTGAGATGTTGCAGCCACAGAGACCCTGTGAAGCAGGGAATGTTTATAGATATGTGATATTCAATACTCTTTGAGCCAGCCGTTGGGGTTTGATACCCTGTGCTGAGCTTTTGTCCCACCGGTGCCTGCCCTTTGCTCCTTTGGTAGCTGCAGCTCCTGGGCAGTGAGCACAGTTGCACTAATTCAAGTCTTGAGTTGCAGGTGGGGAAGGAGTCTTGTTCCCTGCTGTTAAAAATACACATATATGTATATATTTTGTTTATTGTAGTGAACAAGTCTCAGTATTTGTTTGCGTGGTTCTGAAAGGCCTGGCAGCCACAAAAGAGTAGCCCTTTATTTGTGTGACTGGAGTACAAAAAGCAGAGCAGCTTCTGATGGGTGGAAATAACCGCCCACGTGAGAGCAGAGTGTGGTGCGCCAGCAGCTGGGCTCTCGGCAGCTCCTCCTGCCTCTGCACCACTGTGTGAGAAAAGCAAAGCCGGCGGTGCTGGGTGAGGGCTCAGCGCTAAATCAGCCTGTTGGCCAGAGAAGCCACTGTGCTGTGATGACGCTCATCCCTAGTAGCACCTCTGACTGTTGCCCTTTGGGTGACAGCACCTGTTCTACCTGGAGCTGGCTTCTCTTAAATTTCAAAAGTATTTTGAAGGGAGCAAAGCAACAACAGTGCAGAGCCCTGTTCCTGGCATGGCCCGTGCCCCAGCCCCCCTTTCAGTGGCTACATGTACTTGCTCTCTCTCCACTCGTACTAAAAAGAGAGATTGGTATCCATGAGCAAACTGCAGCCCTGGTCAGCTCACCTGTACAGGGCATTTCTACTCTGCTCTCTGCTGCATCAGGGCTGTCCAGCTTATTGCTGCATTGGGACCACATTTCACTTGCCTGTTCGATCAGCTGAATAACCGATGTTCTCCTCCTGAACACGTTTTCCTATCGTCGGTTTTGATTTACGTTGCCTTGTGGGTTGTGATTTATTTATTTATTAATTTTTGGTGAAGGTGGATGTTAATGCCGAGGGGGTGAGTGACAGGGTAACACTGAGCTGCGATTGGGTCTCCCCACCATGAAGGCAGGTAGGCCCTTTGAGATTCTCTTACCAATCTCAATGAAATCTGATGGAAGCAGGAAAAATCACCCCACAGCTGCAAGTCCTGCTGGCCTGGTGGTGCTGTTACAGTGAAAGGCTCACCTGTCAAGCTTCTTTCGTTTGCCCAGCTTCTTGAGTAATTTTTCTTACATTTGAGAGTTGTTAACTTTTTCCATAAGAAATATATATTTGATTATTTGATGTAGTCTTTCAGCTATGAAAATAGTGTTTCAGTTTATTATTTCCTTGTTCTTTTAAAAAATATTTACTAAACTTTGGCAACCGCAGCCAAAAGTCCCTATTTGAGACAGGTGTGAGGACCATCACATCAGCCAGAAAACACTTGCAGATACTATGGCTGACCTTCTGCTTAAAGAACAGATGTGGTGAAGTTTTTGTTCCCACAAATTTAGGGGCCCGCCACCCGTAGTGCAGCACGAGCAGAGTTACTACATCAATTACTGTTCGATGGCTTCTGCGTCAGAGGTTCACTCGGGCGGCGCTGGAGGAAACTGGTGGCTCCTCCGGGCGCCGGGTTCCCTCGCTCACGCTGCCGCAGTTCTCCATTTAGAGCTTCTTAACAAGCGGTAATTTTAGCTTCCTGATCTGTTGATCACTGTCATTTTTACCTCAAACTGAATTAACCTCTGTTTCAGCTGCCATTCAAACTGGAGGTATTACATGGAAAGGTATCTTCCTGGACTATGGGGCTGCTTTTCTCTGGACTACTTTCAAGCTTCCAGTTTAATCGCCAGGGATTGATTAAAACTGTCTCAAAATTAACTGTGATACTGTGTACTATGTATGAAAAGCCATTTGGCTATTATTTCCTCATGGGTAAATGATTTGTCAAGAACATGCCATTTAAAAAAAACCTCTTGTCTTTTAAAGACTTTTTGTCTTTTTAGTAATGTCTGATCATCTCCTAAACTTATTAATTTTTTAAAAAATTATTTACTGCTGCAAAGATTCTGATTTTTGTCTTCCGTGTCAAAATAAACTACCCACATGAGATA
This sequence comes from Columba livia, assembly GCF_036013475.1. Taxonomy (NCBI): domain Eukaryota; kingdom Metazoa; phylum Chordata; class Aves; order Columbiformes; family Columbidae; genus Columba; species Columba livia. Next base: position 140,077,100 of record NC_088603.1, on the reverse strand, counting down.
CCAGCTCTAGCTGCTTACAAGGTATCAATAGAGCTTTTAATACTTGGGGGTTTTGGTGGCACAGAGAAAGATTTAACTTCATGAGGAGCTTCTGTGATGTGGTAACTTTTGACATTGGTTCTTATTCAACTACTGTTTTTCAGGCAACTATTTTAAAATTACATAGCTGGTTTTTATGCTTGCTTTTAGCAAAAACTTTTTCTCAATGCATGTATTATTAATACAATCCTCCAGCTTACTATTATAAAATCCACTCAACTCTGTTAAATGACAATCAATTAAGTTTTCTAAACCTTGTCGTAAGTTGCACACATACAATGAACCTTCTCTGAACAGTGGAAAACCAGACTGAAATCACTAACGCGGCAATTAGTGCTTGTGAATACTCTGCCACCGTGACTGGAGAGTGAAAGTGGCACTTTGTTGGTTGAGTACAATAGATGAGATGAGCTACAGATCTTGAACACATGATAACACCAGAAAAAGAGGAAATCTCAAACCAAACAACATCAGCTGTACTGACAGTGCTTTAGCAATTAAAGGCCTTATTCTTGGCACTCTAATTCAAGACAAAACTCCTCATCACGTGTCAGACCCATAAGCCTGAAGAGTGTAGAACCAGAGCAGAGAAGCCATAATTGTACTTTCAGGAAAAGAAATTTATTTCTTTAATTAATATATACCTGAGAACATTTTCATTAGAACAACATTGTTAATGGTATTTCTGCAGTGTTAGTGAGTTTGATATACAGTTATACCACATGTTCAAACAAGGTACTGGGGTATTAGAAATAATTAAAAGCTTCATCTTGAAAAAAGGAGCTTTGTCAGAATCAAATATAACGTATAAGTACTGCCCAAAATTAGGGGGGAAAAAAAAGCCATACTGGTCCACAAAATGGTTTTACTCTTAGCTTTATGAATATGTCTGTAAACCTAAATGGCTGGTGTTCTAAATAATCTGATTACAAAACTTAAGAGTTAAATATTTTGGTTGCTAAGTGCAGCCACTTATTCTCCTATTTCCCACTGTCCCTTCAAAAGCCACAAACCAGCTGTCACACAGGGAAACAAATAATTTTCTGTGCACTGAAACTTACTTGTTAATATTTTCAAAAACATACCCATTTAATTAATAATTAATCATTTTCATTCAAAGCGTTCCATGACAAACTAATATATTGCTCTTTCACCCTCACTGCTAAATTGTATTGCACCAAAAATATTTGAATCTGTTTTGCAGAGAGCAGGGGTAGTGAGGAAACAGATGGCCTGTAGTAGTTCAGCTGAAAAATAGTAATACTTTCTGTAAACTCATTTTAGTACAGCTATTGGCTAACTGACCCATTTATCTTCTTTATAACAAGAACATACAACTCACAAAATGATAAAATAAATGTTGACTGAAAGTGTATTATCGTACCATCAAGATATTTCACACACTAGATATAATGTAAAATAAACACAACTATATAAAATCAGTATGCTAAATAACATGAACTCTTGTTACTGAACACAAAGATATGCATTAAATTCTAGAGATTAAGAATGTACACAACTACAAGAAAAAAAGCAGCAAATTTTGAATGTGCATATGCTGTCAAAACAAAATAGAATTCAGACAGGCTGGGTGAAGGAAGACCCACTTCAACCCACGCAAGTCTGCAGAGGTCAGACATTCATCATCTCGGAAACATCAACTCTATGCGTGCAACTAGTAATTTTAACTTCTTAAAGTTCATAAACCTTTTTAAGGCTCTCCAGGTCTTCCCAGGAGTACTGATGATTCTGGTTTTCTGAAAGTGAGTCAAACAGCTGGTGAACCTGCTCTTTTTCATTTTTGCTAAGTAGGGCCAGCACCACCTGAAAAAACAGATTATTTTACAATTAGTAGGGGCTGATTGAAAAATCACGGTATTTGACAGAGATACATATTAGTGCATCATTTCCTTTTATGATATGAAAATTTCCTTTAGGTTTCAGTTCAACTGAAGTACCTATTCAATCTAGGTTCTTACCTTAAATCTTTCTGCTTTGCTCAAGTAGAAAAGGTGCTGATATACTAGACCAGGATTTTTTCCAACTACATAATATTCCAATGACTGGATAAAAATCAAAAATATTTCTCCTTCAAGTTTGTTACTTAGCAGCATTGGCAACTTTTTTGGATCGGTAATTGTTAAGAGCTCCGCACAAGCAGCTTTATCCTTATTGGTATTTACTGCATTTATAATCTGACCAAAGTCATAAGCATTAGCTGGTTCAGAAATACGCAGTTTCTCAGAAGTCTGCAGCAGTGCATTCATTTGAACTGTTTCCTTGGAGGCAACACAATCAGTCACAACATCTTCTGATGTAGCAAACTTTCTCTCTTCCTGTTCATCAGAGTCAGTCACCTTCGCAAAGAAAATGGCAAAAAATCATTTTAAGGTGGATAATTTGAAGCTTCATAAACTGTATGCATAATGCTGCTGCTAAATTAAAGTTAGCATTTTATAAATGTTCCTTTATGTCCTACTTCTCCCAAGAACAGCACCTCTCTAATTCACCTTGAAGGGTTTGTAGTCAAAGTGCCTATTTTACATTTCCTTTCACTGCTTGGCACCAACCAAAGACCACTGTGAGAAAGCTAAGGAGGAGTGCATATGTATTTAAAATGTGAAGCTGCAGAAGACAAGCAGAACTGAAGTTTGGTCACCAGATACCCGTGTTCCGTACCACTGCTGTGCACACAGCTGCTCTGCCAGGTTGTGTTTGCAGTCTCGCTGCACGATAAAGCTCAGCACGGTCTCACAGTACGTTTGGGATTGGAAGTGACCTCAAAAGATCATCTAGTCCAATCCCCCTGCTGGAGCAGGAACACCTAGGTGAGGTCGCACAGGAACATGTCCAGGCGGGTTTTGAATGTCTGCAGAGAAGGAGACTCCACAACCTCCCTGGGCAGCCTGTTCCAGTGTCTGTCACCCTCACTGAGGAGAAGTTTCTTCTCAAATTTAAGTGGAACCTCTTGTGTTCCAGCTTGATCCCATTACCCCTTGTCCTATCATTGTTTGCCACCGAGAAGAGCCTGGCTTCATCCTCATGGCACTCACCCTTTATATGTTTGTAAACATTAATGAGGTCACCCCTCAGTCTCCTCCAAGCTAAAGAGACCCAGCTCCCTCAGCCTTTCCTCATAAGGGAGATGCTCCACTCCCTTAAATCATCTTTGTTGCCCTATGCTGGACCCTCTCCAGCAGTTCCCTGTCCTTCTGGAACCGAGGGGCCCAGAACTGGACACAATATTCCAGATGTGGTCTCACCAGGGCGTAGAGGGGAAGGAGAACCTCTCTCGATCTACTAGCCACCCCCCTTCTAATACACCCCAGGATGCCATTGGCCTTCCTGGCCACAAGGGCACAGTGCTGGCTCATGGTCATCCTGTTGTCTACCAGGACCCCCAACACCCATGACTGCCTCAACACCCATTTCACTTCTCCAGAAGCCCGTACCAAGTTTTATTACTCAGTCACTAGAAAATCAACTATGGGTTCAACTACATTTGTTAAAACCCATTTCAAGCTATGAAGAGTTGTGGAATTAGCATAAACTGACTAAATTCTCATTGAATGAGTTCTCTTCAACTGATGCCAAGGTTTTGGGAAAGTCTGAAGCTATTGTACTGCACAGTACAGAGTTGTGCTGTGAGCTAGGCTAGTCATTTTTGAAAATACTACACTGGCCTTAGAGAAATCTTATTTTTTCAACAAACCTTGCTATCAGGAGAGAAATCTCAACTGCCTTATATGTAATTATAGCTTGATTAAAATGGAATAATAATGATAAATCCCAGTTTCTAATCAAATTTTCCTTTTCCTTGAAGCCTGTTTTTATAGAACTACCTTGTTCTACAGCAGATAAGAGGGGGAAGGCTCTCTAAGGTGGCTTCCTGTCCCACCCCTGCAAAAATTACCACTGCCAGTAACACAGTTGGCTGGTGCCTGAATAATGCAGTCACTTCCCAAACCTCCTCTGAACACTCTTCGGGTCCCTTTGTTTGTCACAACTCAGGGCTTAACTAACACTACAGCCGGCTTACACTCATTACATAAAATCCCACAAATGCGTGACAATGTGAAGTGTTTCAATAAAACAAGTTGTTTCTATACTAATAACTACAGTTTCAATTATACCACTATCTGGAAATTACATTATCAAATTACAGTATCACTGTACCAGACTGTAACTGTGAATTTTAACCATATATTTCAAAATTAAGCGGGAAAAAAAAACCCTCTTAAAAGACCAGCAAAGCTACTATTGCAAAATCTCAGATGACTGAGAAAAATCCTTTCATTGCCTAATTCTCCGCAGAACGCTGCAAGGCTAACATTTTGAGCCAGTACATAACGCTACATCACTTACTTATTTACCCATACTCTTGCTCTTGAAGGCAGCATTTCACTCTCCAGACCAGTGACTTTACTAGCCGCACCCACGCGGTGCCTGCTGACACTGAGCCTTGGCCAGCACAGCCCCGGGCTGCCCTGGTAGCACAGACTTTAAAAGCAAAGCTGCTATGTGACAGCCATATTCTGTAAAGCACAAATTTCAAACTCTGAGCAGGTTTTTTTTCCACAAGGAGCATATCCTCTAGTTCAGTGCCATCTAAATGTACCGTTTTCAATTTCTGCTGTGGTTCTGAATACACTCCAAAGCAGTCCAAGCATTACTATGGAATGCAATGGACACCAAACACATCATACACAAAAATCCTCCAATATGCCCTCAAAATAACATGAAAAACACAACCCCACTTCCAAAAACTGTAGAAGTGCAAAATAAAAGCTTTAATATTATCTCTTCGAATGTGTAGCTTCTGTACACTCTTCTAAAAATGAGCTGGTATACCTCTTGTATGGTTATTTTCTTCCTTTGCTTTTGTTGACCGCCAGCTACAGCACTGTTGTCAAGGTTAAGCAGCTGCGTCACCTCCTCTAGTTCCCTTTTTGCTTCAAGAACATCTGGATCTATCAGAAGTACTCTCTTGAAATCATCAACACTGGCTTGGTAATTCTGTAAGTAGAAGGCAACATTTTTGTTTCATAAGTACATCACTAGAAAAATAAATTTGAACTACCATACTGTCCTGTACAATCAGGAAAAATAAAAATGCTAAAATCTTGACATTAGGTAGGCAAAAATAATCTTAATACAGACAGTGTAATTTCATTAGAGAGAAAAAAAGGGAAGTGAGGTTGAGTTTGAATGAGCATTTTGCAACTAAATACTTCTGTATTAAGTATGTAATATGAAATCATTTAATTCAAGAAACATATTGCCTGTATCAGAGAATAGATTACTGAAGACTGCTGCTTATAATTGGTTACAGCATAAAACTTCCTCAAGATTAATATGAGTCTACCAACAGTTTGCATATTCACTTTGCTAAAAAAAGAGTTAAATTAATCTTAGATGAAAAAGATACCTAATCTTCCTGGGCTTCAATCCAACAGACCAACTCTTACAGTTTGAGAAGGGAAATTTTTGGTAATACTTGAGAAGACTGGGATTATGTTATGAATTCTGGGATAAACAGGGTTATAAGGACAAACATGGAGTGGCATCAGGAAACAGCTCCTCAATAATCAGTCTTGTCATTTGTTTAATGTTTCATTACAAATTTTGACATTAGGAATTCTGAATTTTTAGAATAAATTTTCTGGAGAGACAAACAGCATCAATTCTGAGGAAGAGAGTATCACGTAAAAAAAAATAAATCAAAGCACCTTGAGGGCTGGAATATCAAAACTAAGAATGAAATATAGAAGTAAACAGCAAAAGACCATCAGACAGTAAAAGATCAACATAATTTCTGTGTGTGAGGGACCCAATATTTCTTCTGTTCCCAAGCAGCATCATAAGGTTACTATAAGTCATTCCTATTGTCATGAAAAAACTGACAGCTGAGGTATTTCCTCAGCATCTCCACTGCAATAAAAGCACTAGTGTGCAAGTCACTCATTTTCTATTGCCTACATGTAATATTTTGTTCAATACTGATGACCAGTGTTCAAGGTGCAAAGATACCACAGTAAATCTGTAAGTGAACTGAAGTCTCCTGTATCATAGAAGAAGAGTAAGAGAACTAGAGTTATTTAGCCTTAGCAAATGAACGCAGAAAGGGGGCAGATTGCTTTCATCAGAAAACAGCTACTAATTAAGCTAAACCATTTGAATTACAGATGTGAAGATTCACAACTACAGAGAAATGAGATTCTGGAACAGATTTCTGAAAACTATCACAAGGGTCAGCAAACAACCAACCCTCCTGGGTTTCAAACTGTGGCCTACCAGACTTCTCAACAAAAATCGCACAGGACAGTTTTACCCAAAGCAAGAGACTGGACAATCAGCTGTAGGAAATGCAGCCCAAGGTCCTGTGTCCTACCTTAAAGGCCTAATTCATCAGGGGAGCGTGACTTTTTTCCCTATCTTCCCTTAGCTACATCTCAGTAAATCTATTTAAAAAACCCTCATTTACTACATTGAATTCCACTGCAGCTTTTGTGGTTAAGAATATGGATATTTATATACAAGTAACACTTCCCAGCTTAGTTAGGTCTTTGCCAAACTACATGCTTTTAGCTCTTAAAATTTTTCATTACAAAGTCATTTGTCAACCTCAAACCACTTTTGTTGCTTTCTCTGGTTTTGCAAATCACTCACATCCCAGGAATTAGCAATAATGAAGGCATTAAATTCAACCACGACAAAACATCTTGGGAATCCTCAGTTCATACTGTTCTGAACGCATCCACAAACAGTGTGTTTTGGCTTATGTATTCAATAATACAAAAATAACTTTTTTCCTAGGATATTCAAAAAAGCAAAGTTATTTCTCCAAGTCTTGACATTTTTCCCTAGTGTGTAATTCCCTTTTTTTGACTGGTAGAATCACCATTTACCTTTGCTAATATTTATACTTTTTTCATCAACTTCAACAACATATGGTTACAGATGATTAATACCAGGTAGCCTGGTATAGTTACAGCAAAGATTTTACACAACATTAAGTCTTTTCACCTTCTTTGAAAATTAATCAGAACAAATTTTTAAAGTTTCATAGCTACTGTAACAGAAGAATAAATTTATCACAAACAAAAGATCCGATGGTTGCTATGACTTGCATTTGGAATCACAACACAGGATGAGAATAGGCTACTATACTGCTAAGCACAAACACTTGTCATCAGGTAATTATTCAAAACGGAGAGACAATCTTGTAATTTTGTGTTAAGGCATCAAACATAATGGAGGTTTGAAGTAAGTATTCATTTGATGGACACTGCTGGAACTTGGTGGACAGGTGGAGTGACCACCTCCAGTTACAAGGAGGAACATGGCAGAAAGCACTTAAGAGGCTTGTTTAAAGACGTGCAAAATTTAATACAAAGCAGATGATGTTGGCTGTCATCCTGAGCCAACAGAAGTGAGAAGCTGCTCATCTAGTACTGGGTGAGAGCTCACAGGCAGGGTAAGGATTGCTATGAAAAACTTATAGGCTAATTAACATCACTGAAGAAGGGGAATCACCGGAGGGACTAACAAAAGGAACAATATCGTTCAAGTGATGGAACATGAGACAGTCACATTCAGGGTGGATATGAGCGATATAAGTCTGTACTTAGAAGATCAGGTAAAAGGATACTCAAAAACCTGCGTGTAAGACAAGCACAGTACAGACATCATCACTGTGTAGATGGAAAGGAAAAGGTTGAGTCCTCACACTGTCCACAGACTGAGAAAACAGATTCCTGACAAAGGATCACCAAGTGTTTGGAGAAGGAAGAGAGTGAGAATGAAGAGAACTGAAAGCCTGGTTTAATATGACAAGCACTCAAGTCTGAGCAGATGCCAAGAGACAGCTTGTGATTTTAGTTTGGAGAGTTGAAGAGAGACTTGGAGAGAAACCATTTGTCATCAGCAAAGATAGAATAACCACCTACAGAAAAAAACAGACCGGGATACCCAGAAGATTAAAACATTACAAAAGAGCTGAAATTTGCTTCACCAGTCTCCAGTCAAACCTCTTTTATTCCAATACTCTTGTATTTTCTCAAGTTATTACAAGTCAACATAAACATTTTTATGTTGCAAAAAAAATTATATAATATTTTGTGCATGCCTAATGCTCTACAAAAGCAACAGATCATCAGCACTGCACACTTTGTATTCACCCAGACTGCAACTACCTGATTGCCTTTGAACAGGATAAGCAAGTTTAGAAGTGCTTAAGAATACCTGCCATGTTCTTTTTCCTCACCTGTAATCCTTTGTATGCTAGGGCCCTTCTGTAGAAAGCTTTAATATTAGAATCTTCTATTTGAAGAACATGATCACAATCCTGCTTAGCCTCTTCGTATTTACACAGTTTCAAGTAACAGAGAGCTCTAACACAGAAAAACAGAATACACTGCAATATAAATAAATTCTACAGTGTTGTAGTGCCAACAGTATCTGACTCTTAACTGTTAATTACAATACTTCACACAATTCAGTCTCAATGTGGTATTTTTTAAAGTACATCAAAACCATTAAGTTATTAATAACATCACCAGGTGGATTTAGAGAGATGGCAAATTCCTGCAATAAAAGTCAAAGTTCAAGTATGACTACTGCTTAATGTTATGCAGATATACAAGTATTTTAAAAGTAGAGCCTATGTTAGTATGATAGTACAGAGGTGGATACAGTACGGATTTTATACAACCATTCCGAGTAAAAAAGTGTTCCAGATTAAATAAGCAATACTAATTTCTGCATCTAATTATTACCTGGAAGTCTCCTGTTCAATTACTGGCCTAATCAAATCCTTCTTAGTTTGTGAAAGCTGATAAGATTACAGCATACAGAATCATGCTGCAGAATTAGATCAACCTTTAAAATAATGCTGTTGTATGACCATGTTCCTACTTTTATTTGCTCAAAACGTACATTTTCTTTGCATTGGAGATACTGCTACTGCACGTCAGCTTTTAACTAAAATGATACTAGTACTCTCCAAAAATGCTGCAAAATCCTATGTTAATTGTAACTTTTACTATTGCTTACTCCATTTTATACATATATATATATATATCAATGACATCAATACTTGCTCCCCTGAGAAAATAATGCAGTTTAACAAAAAATCCATTTTCTTATTAAAAACGCTCATCAAGTTTGAAAAAATCCTTTTTTTTACAACATTAACTGAACTGATGAAAAATCTCTATTTGCAGTGATTAACAGAACTACTGTTATCTCCAAAAGTGAGGTTAGATTTTGGATCTTTACCTGTTAGTGTAGACTGTACATTCCTTGGTATTTAACTTCATGCATTCGCTGTATTTATTTGCAGCTTCTTCATATTTACCCTTTTTTATAAAATCATTCCCTTCATTTTTTAATGTCTTGAACTTCTCCTCAGCTTTCTCACCTACATTACAAAAGCACCACAGTGTTAGATAAGAAGGTTAGCTCATCAAGGGTAGCTGAATTATCTACCCAGCCTAAGAATAAATGCCTGGCATCGGCAGTCTCTCGATCGCACAGTACATTGCAGTTTCTGCCCCAGATCTCCCTGCTTCTCTAAGAAAGGCATAAACGTGCATAGATACATTTGACACAACACATACTTCCCCTTGTGTCAGGGTAACTATTTTACTGAAAATAACAGGATGCAACAGACAGCTCTGCACTTTCACCTCCTTCTGTCTGCCCCTCCTCTGTGGTAGAAGGGACTGTACATCTCCACTGAGTTTTATTTAAAATGGAGGAGATTTCATCAGCAGGATTAAAGGTCTTCTAGATCTCCATCATCACACCAAGGTGACCATAATTTGATCTAATAGTTTTTATGCAAGCAACCATCTGTCACAATTACTAAGATAAACTGACAACAACAAACGAATCAGTAGGGGATGAAGGAATCTCTCTGATTTAGTTTTTATTGACATTAAACATTCTTTTTGCAAAGGCCTTATAGTTAGGTGTTTTCATGTTCCTTGAATCATTTTTATAAATAGTTATTAAAAGAATATTACTGATGTATCACTATCCCCTACTGATTTCTGCCATATTTTCTTTTATTTTATAGAACTTTAGAAGTAACATGCTTGCAAACTACATCATTTGGCTTTAAAAAAATGATCATAACTGTGGTTCCATAAAACACATTAAACCAAATAATCTAAATGACCATTACCTAACTTGGCTTTTCACAAAGATCTGATAAATATTCTGTAAAGCAGCTACTTTGACATTATGAAATTAAACTGTATTCAATTTTTCAAATAATATCATTTTCTGTTTTGTGTACATATTTGCATTAGCTATACATACAATTCATTTGCAACTGTTCTTCTCTGTTGACATCTGTAGCACTTGGCTTATTCTCTGAAGTGAAGCCTCCTCCATCCCACCTGTGTAGCTGAGCAGCAACTGGGACAACTGGAATTGGAGGCAGTTTCTCCCTCCAACTGGGACCATCCTGATCTATTAAAGTCTTTGTTATTCTGAAAGAGAAAAGCCCCACCAACATGACTTTTCACATATTTAACTCACACTTTAATAACTTACACCCAAATTAAAAAATGCGATGTTCCAATTTAAAAAAAAACCTGAGCAGTTGTCCTTAAGACTAATTTAAAAAAAGATAATCACAGCAATCAATGGTATTGCACTCATTTAAGATTCAGATTCTTCCCCCTTTCTAGAGAATTTATGCTAGCATTTAGAAGACAAGAAGCCGACATCAGCATGAGACAAAGTGTGGTCCCTAAATTTGCCAATGTCAAATGAAACCTCTTACACAACAATTCTCTAAATAACCAATACAGGTCACAAAGTAGGTATTACACTGCATTTTATAGAAGAGTCAGAAATTAGTCCATCATTCTTTGTCCCCATTTAAAACGTGAAGAAAATACATTAAAAACTGTCTAGTCTTTCTTAAACCAACATATGCATTTATTAACTATCTCCATACATGACAGGTTCAATCCAAAATCCATTCAAGTTGGAGTTTACAAGACTTCATGGTTCCACTGTAATTTTTGTAGTGTTTTTAAAAAACAAACATTAATCAATTATGAGAATAATAGTGGGATAAACGTCTTCTAAACTCAAAATGAGCTCAAGAGTCAAGTTCAACTGGTGGTTAAGTCTAATATCTGCTTTAACAAAGCAAAATTCTAAATAGAGTAGTAAAGCATGTCACATTGATATGATAACCAATAAACCCGAAATTTGCATATTAGGTACATTTCCATCTCATACAGGTGTAAAAAACATAGTACATAAATACACATCTAAAAAAAACTATGAAGAACCTTCAATCTGACATGAAGAATGAAAAAGAATGAGCACAAATTACCCAATCAAGTTTGCTTGCCTAGTTTTGTTCTTTTTAAATATTTAGATAACAGCTAAAAAACAAAATAAAAGCCTCAGTATAATACTATTGCAACAGAGTCAGAGCACTCGGGACCAAATTCTTTTGCCATTAAGGTCTGACAGAAAAAACAATACAAGAAGGAGCACCTATTCTAACCTTCTTTATTGTAAACCAGAAATCACCAAAATATTTTAAAGAATGATGTAGACTAAAAAGGCAGCTATATAATGTGTGATTTTTTTTTATTAAGTAATGCTGCATAAACATACTATTTCTTATATTTTGGAATTGAAAGTCTGTTTCTTCATACACAGAATATCACATTTTGTAGTATTATCTAGTTGTTTTATTTGTTTTCTAAGGGAACAAGAAGAACACTTTTCTGTGTGTTAGCCTCATATGCCCTTCCACGGTTTCTCCTCTACCTGAATCTTTACTAAGCAGTATTTTATACACGTACCAACAAAGCAGCTTGTCCAAGTTCTGTTTTGCTCTAATTTTACTAAAACTATAGGGTTTTTTTAATGATGGTCTGAATTAAATTCTTACAAAACTGTGGCACACCACCATAAATTAAACAGCCCTAAGATTTACTCAGGTTATTTTATTAGAAAACAAAACTGTACAATTCATATTAAAATAGTGTTTAGGTGTTACCCATAGAAAGTAACAGAACAATTCTACAGTAAACCACGGTCCCATTGACCTCCTGTTTAATTTTTCTCCATTTACCATAATGGACTTAGAAAGTTGGATAAAAAATCTGATCTAATTCATCAATATCAACAGAAAGCATCCTGCAGTCTTTGATGATCAACTGACTTCTTGTAATACAATAATCTAAGAATAGTCTTTTGAAAAAATGTATATATGTTTGCCATGGTTAGTTTAAAAAGCACAGGTATCTCATGAAAAAGTTTGTACAGTACAATACTTACCTGGGACTTCGCAATGAAAGCTGCCAAACTATCTAATGCAATTTGCTAGCTGGTATTAAAGGAGTTGAGACAACTGGAATAAAACTTCAATTTAGTCAATGGAAATGCATAAACATACCGGCACACATATTTGTAGCAGCAAAAAGCAAAGAATAAAACACTCATGAGGAAATTCAAATATGCAAAGTAGGAAATCCATGGATGTTCAAAAAGCTAGGAAAATGTCACTAATTAAAAGCATGCTTGAAATGCATTTTCCTGTGACTTGGCGCACACCATTAAAAGAAAAAGACCTTCCAATTTATCTAAAAATCACCTCATGATAACCAATAAAACACACAATTCAACGTCAACACAAAAAACTCTCAAATAACTGTTCATACTTGTTTTCAGCTGACTTTTCATAAAAATATCTACTTACGTTCTTAATTCTTTTCTTTTGATTGCAAAATGACCAGGCAAAGGCTTTTTATTAAAAATTCTACTTGTCTTTTACGTGAGATTTATTAGGAATACGACTGAACATCCATTCAACTCTAAGATTTCTTGAAAGCCTGCTTATTCAGGGAAGCACTAAAAGACAAGCCTTAACATCATTTTCCAAACCCACCCTCAGACACAAGTAGGACAATGAGTTTTTCCTATCAGCTTCCTAAAGCATTACCATCCAATTTCCCAGAGGAACTTAAAAACAAAGAAATCCTCCAGTAAAAGCAGGTTGTTAAGACCTGACATTCCTAATATAAAAGTAAGTTAAATTACATTTTGGAGTTGTCCCTTTAAGTTAAAAGGAAGTAGAGTAACAAACATTTGCTGTTGAAATTAATTTTTTTAAAAGTCTGCTACTTTAGAAATGAAAATTAATACTTTAATAAACAATTCCAGTTTAATTCATAAATGATAAAATACTAAAAAAATAAATTATAGTAAACATTCAATTATGCAGGAGGTCTATGCTTTAGAAACTAAGAATTTGCAAGCAAAAATGAATTACCAGAAGAGAAGAAGGAAGAAGCAGCTGAAATAAGGTGATGGGTTGCCAGGGAGGAAAGAGTAATGAGCAGTGAAGCTAAAAACATAAGGAAGGCCTAGAGAGGAGAAAAGGAAGAGTGTTAAGGGAAAAAAAGGAAATAAGCTTATTACTAAGCAAGTTACAAGTCAAGGAGAAATATGAAAAGAGTTTCTGCAGATAAAATAAGCTAAGAAGATTTAAAAAAAAAAAAGTATAATAATCACACGGATACCAGGATGAGCAGTTATCTCACCAATCCAAGTGCTCTATTATCAGCTTAGATACAGATCAGTCAGAGTTTTTTGTGTTATCAAAAATGAGACTTCTAAGAGGAGATGATGAAGTGTCATGATTGCCTTTGGCCACCTCTGGTCAAATAAAAAGATATTTAAAGATATTATGGACTTTTAAAATGAAGTAATAATGTAAATGCTGATGGCCTTGCCTTAAAAATAAAAAAAAGCAATAGATTCCATTGTTAAAAGCTGCATACGTGTGGGTTCCTGCTCAACAATTAATGACTGTTCTGCTTTCATAAATACTTTTTATTTTTTCTGTTAAAAGACAAAAGAAAAGGGAATGGAAAATCTTATCATTCATGCCGTACTGCATCTACTGTATGTTAATAAGAACATAATTAAAATAGAGTGTCTACACTAATTTTACACTATTAAAATACTATAGAAATTGAGATGTCTCTCTTGGCAGCAAGAATTAATGTTGGAAGTATTAACACAAGTGGAAAATAATATTAAATTACATTTTTTACTCCTCTAAGCTTTGTAGCCAACCACTGTTTCAAGTTATTTCACTGTTTACACAACTACAGCATACTGAAGGATTCACACAATATAAACCTCCAACTGGGATAGTGCTAATATGAAAAGGAAACAAATGTCAGAGAAAAGGTACAGACCTTAAAGTATTACTTTCAATGTTATCAAATACAAGTTAGGAAAGAAAACAAGTTGAGGCACCAGTAAAAAACACCTTTAAAATACTTCATTTTTAAAACAGAAAGTGACCTACTGCTGGCAGAGGAAAACTGAAGCTATGGGAAAACTAAATGAAACAGCCAGTCCTCTAGTTAAAAAGCACTTGCTATGAAGACCCTGCCTCTGACAGATACAGAACAGCGGAAGTACGGAAAACAAAACTGAATTCTGTTTTTCTATTTGTACTGATATGAGAAGAAAATTTCTAAGTGCAGTTACCTATTAGCACTATCATTTGCTGCTTGGATGCTGCTGTCTATTTGTAGGACTGTTTTATAATCAATGTATGCCTGTCGATACCGCTCCATAGACTCATGTGCCATCGCTCGTCGCAGAAGTGGCTTAAGGGAAAACGGCTGAAGCTCCAGAGCCCTGGAAAAACAAAAAGCAAAATGCAGGAATGAAACAGAATAACTGAAATAATATTAATAAAAGTACTTTATTACACATACAACTATACATAACAACTTTGTGATTTCAGATGGGTCTTACAGTAACATAACCAAGGAAAATGGGACTAAGTGGTTTATAAATGACATGCAGTTATTAAATTGTTAGTGCTTTAACTACAACTTACTCCACTCAAATCTGTCTTCCACCTGGAAAACTACTTTCATCACCAAGAAAAGATTAATGTAATGGCAGCTGTTCAAGAGCAAAAGCTGTGTTTCCTAAGCCATGCCTAGATCTATGGGGATTTCAGGTATTCGGTCCTTTTGCCTACGTGATTTTCTGTTCTTCTTCCTTACATGCAAGTATGTACATTAAAAATACATTTGGTAAGACATGAATAAACACCTGTCTTTTTTTGTTTTTTAGGTTTTTGCCTGTATTTTGTCTGTTTACTCTTCTGATTGTGTATCTGGTTAACACTGAGCTCAGCCCCTGACACTGTGCAATCAGAACTCGCTTCCAAACACCATGTGCTTTTCCAGCAATATGAAGAAGCAGTACACAAAAGCTTTATTTATTAAAGCCTACCCTTTATAAATCAATGATTCTTGGTAAAGAGAAAAAGAGATAAACTTTGAAATACTGAAATCAAGATAAGTCTAGCCAACTACATTTCATAGAATCATAAAGTAATTCAGGCTGAGAGGTCCCTAATCCAACCGTTACGGAATGTTAATCATTTTTGCAGGGGTTTTGTAGGGGCTATGATATTGTGTGCTGTTGTGTTTTTCAAATGCTTTCAGCAACATGAAGAGAAATGGAATGCTGGGAATACTTATGAAATGGAAATTGGAAATGTTTATTGTAGAAATCATCATTTCTCTAGCTTTAGGAGGAGTAATGGTGCAAAGTCAAGTCACAGCAAAGAAGACCAACAGCCTCTTGGACTTATAAAGGGAGCACAGCCAGTGGATCGAAGGAAGTGATTATCCCCTTATACTCAGCACTCCAAACCAGAGTCTTGAGACAGAGATCCAACAGAGGGCTTTTGGTACACTTCTAAGCCCTAAATAGCTAGAATTCACTAAAAGATAAATGTTCAATTCTTATTTTTCTATCACTAATATAAGCAAAACACCATTTTTTTACTCTGAAGTCAAGTAACCTATTTGTGATCATCCTTTATATCATGTTGCCTTGCGAATATTTAATTTACACTGCCCAAAACACGTGTGCTTGCAGTTTTGCAGTTCTGCTTCCCACTCTCTAAATGATTTCTACCTCTGTTGCCTTCACTGAGCATCACAGGTCCGTGTATATCCAGAAAATATGCACAACAATAAGGACATTATTGTTAAGTACTAAGAAAATGAGCTTCCAACTGGTAAAAATACAAAATGCAAAACTTTTTAATTACTGGTTTCAGTCTTACATATTTCAGACCTCCTGAAAAAAAAATGTGATGGCTGCTTAACTTGCCATCTTGTTTTATCAGCCAGCATGGTCCTGCATCTGCTTTAACAAAACATTGTTAATGAGTCAATTTTTTCAAATGACGTTTTCAGAAAACATTTCTCTCAGGTAGAATATATACAGTAAGTCAAATATTTAGTTAATACAAAATTACATGCATATTCTATTTTTACGACATGGTCTTGTTTTTAACAGTTGGGTTGTGCTGTAAAAAATTTGACTGATTAATTAATATGATTTCTAACTGTCTTGGGATCCTTTTTCGCATTTTAAGCCCCACTCTTACTGACCCTACCTATGAAAATATTTTAAAAACCATATAGAAATACAGTAATAATTTAGTGTAAGGCAGTGTTTAGAAGTTTGTGAAGGTGTCTGACCCTCCCTAACTCCTGTATCCTTAATAGCCACGATAAGCAGAGAGGATTTTAGCTCAGCGCCTGAACAGCTGTAATTACTGTTTATAACTATGCCAAGTATATATTTAAAATAAAACAAAGCAAAATAAAAACAAAAAAAAAGGCAAGCAAACCAAATACTGAAGAACACACACATATAGAGCATACATATGCTTGAAAGCAATTTCCGACCTTGTGATAAGCATCTGGCTTAACAAACCTTTTACATATAAATTACTACAGAGCATCATTGAAGTAAGTCTGCTTTTATATTTAAATTTTTGACCCTGCTATGCATTTCTGTGTACACAAGAAGCCTAACAACTGTTATCACACAGTAAGACAGCAATTTGAAAGTTACTCCTTCCCTAGACTCCATGTGATTATATAAGTGACAAATACATCTGTCATTTAGACAAGGAATCAGACTTCATTGAATATTGTTCTAAGTCAAACTGCAATAACAATATATCAGTTTAAATGTTTAATCATCATCAGGAATGTTGTTGTTCTACATGGGAGGCTGCAATTTACCTGTTACAATCTTGAATGCAGTCACTGCAGTTGCCTTCTTTGAGGTAACATGCTGCTCTGTTAGAGTACAAGATACTTAAATCATCTGGACTTTGTTCTCCTAAAAGAAGTTACAATTAAAATCAAAGACCATTACTAAAACGACATTCAAGAATTAAAGATTTGCATACTGTAAGTTGCACTGCAGTGACGCAGTCTGCTGACAATGCAAAGCTGTAAGGAGCTTTATCATGTCACCAAGAATATGTAATTATTCAAACACTTAAATAAAAGCAAACAGCTTTGCACCAAGTAAGTTAAAAGATTATTTCACTCACCTTCCTAATATTTTGTATTACATGAACTATCCTCTACGGACAATCACAAAGAATTTACTGCACAGTAACTCCTGCCAAAACTCCAGGGATAACCTAGGTTAATTCATTTGTAATTCCTTTAAATAATTGAAGCAATAATCCTAGATTTAAGTGTAAGGTATTGCACTCACCTAGACCAATGACATATTCAATTGCTTCTGAGTATTTGAGCACAGCTTCTCCAAACTGTCCACTCTTAAATAACTCATTTCCTTCACTTTTTAGTTTTGCAGCAAGAGGAGGAAGTGAAGTAGAACTGGTATCACCAACTGGCTGAGACCCTGCTCCATGCGATCTGGAGATCATCTCATCTTGAGGGGTTTCACTCCTTTGATAACTGTGTAAATAGCCATTAACTTCACCTTCATGGTCTGACAAATGCTTTTGTGAGTTCTCCTCTGATGTGCCTTTTTTCAATCCACTCTCAGTAGATTCCTTCTGCTTCTTCGTCTCTCCGTCCTCCGCCTTACTGCCATCTCCTTTGGTACGAAACTTTCGGTGTGTGTTCCCCATTGCCGCCTCCCCAGCAGTCGCCTCTCCTCTTACTGGCACGCCAGATTCTGCAGGGAAGTTAATGAGCTCAGTTAGAGCTTGCATCATCAGAAGAAACTATCGTCCTGGCAAGAGAGGGGTGTACAGCAAAGAACACGGTACCAAATCCCTCAGGCACCCTCATGTCACGAAGATTTATTTGCCTCAGAAAACACCCATAAGAACAGAGAAGAATTTCTACTTCCAGCTAACTTGCAATTATCACTGAAAAGGTATTACTATTAAATCTCATTTCTCCTTCCTGGGCACATGGGGAACCCCTGTTCCATAGTGTCCGAATGGTAGAGTGCACCTTGAAATTAACTCCTTAAATACCAGCCATTGCAACAATACTGATACTTGGCTTTTCCATGACCAAATGGATGTGCTTGCATGTTAAACTTAGAAGACACAACTAACAAACCAGTGATATTGCACACTTCAAAACTCTCCTCAAATACAACATAGAATAGAAGGAAAAAAGTTTATAAATCATTCTCAAAAAGGCTTAATTTAAACATAATGTTAAAACGCCTTTTCTAGAGTTCTGATCACAGATATTAACTTATATAAATTCCTTATTCTTGATACACTCTTGATACTCCCGGTCATGAAAGGCAACTCTGTGTTTTGGTGCTGGGTTTTCACCTTCCCCTAACTTGATGTGCTCATCTGTGCAACAGCATTTTTTCAAGCCTTCATATATTGGAGCAATGCTTCCAACTGACTCAAACTAAACTTCGGAGGTTGGTTGAACATGGATGAACACTAGAGGTTGTTCCAAATTACAGAAATATTTTTTTAATGCACAAAATGTTACTGAAATCAAACTGAACAGGATGGCAGAGCATAAGGTTTTTAAAAACAATAAATTCTCTGATGCCTAATAGACAAAAGCTTTAACTGCATCCTTCCTAGCTGTGGTCTCTGTTTTGAAATACTGTGTTTAATAGTGAGTTCACATTCCACAGTGGGAACAATGATAGGATAAATCTATTCTACCCACACAGACATTCTTATAAAACTTCGAGTGAGTAAGTGAGTGAGTGAGTAAGTAAATCAATCAATCAATCAATGTATGTCACAGACAAACAGGTGATAGGACGTGTGTTTAGCAAACATTCTACAGCAAAACACTCTTGAGGATCTTCCCAACTGCCAGAGACAAAGAAAAAGCAAGGAAGGCAGATAATGCGTGATGTGAGTATCATTAATGCAAACATCATTTCCTGAATACAGAAGAAAATTTCCTGAAGATGAAGGCCACAGTACCAATTCTGGATTACACAGGAAACATTTAACACATTTGGAGTCTCCCTGAAAATAAGAATACTCATAATTAACTTGTTTAGCTCTGAGGTTATGCCAATTGCCTGAATACTTCTGGACTGAGTAAACACCATGAACAGAATTGTACAGCTATATTTCTCAAATCTAATTCTCACTGTCTTTCTGTTTACATGTTCATACCATAAACAATATTCCTGTACTGGAGTCTACAGAGAAATATATTCATGAAAGCAGAATATTTTAAGTTTTTTGTTTTGTTTTTTTTTGTAATTTATTACATCATCTCTCACTTAAAACAAATTTCCAGCTACACGAAGTATTTATCCTCCAGAAGCGTGGCAGAAAAATAGTGGTGGCAGAATGGAAAGCAACATACCTAATTCTAGTTCACAATAAATTAACCTATTACGAAGCCAGGAAATATTTTCAACTCTTATCCACTCTGGACCAGCTACATATGAAGGCAACTGGAATGGTCCGAATCTCCACTATAATAAATGTGACTACACAACAGGACTACATGGACTACTGGACTGAATGTGACTACATGATTAGATGTATAGAGAAGACATGTAAGATGCTTAGTCTACTTATAGCTATTAGAGCCACAGAACATATCAGATTTATTAAATAAATGAACTTTGTATTTGTTTCCATTTGTACTTTAAAACACAGAGTAATCTATGAAGATGCTTGCCTCCTAAATCTCAAAAATACTTATGTTTATCACATGAACATGTTTGACACTGACGTCAATTGACAATCTTCCCTATGTTTAAAAGCCTAACCATTCATCAACAGAATGGGAGTCTTCCTATGAAGCTAGAAGGCACTTAGTCATCTAAATGCTCCCAATAGAAAGCAACCCCAAATTAAGTAATATCTAAGGCTAGCGACCTGAACCTTTTCTTCCAGGGTTTTAGCTGAGAAGACTTAGTAGATACCTACTGATTTTGAAAAATGTCTTTTACATAAATTTGTGTGCAAATAATGCATTATAGAATCACACATATGCAGTCTAATATTAACAATTAACTTGGCAAACCCATAGACTGGTTTAATTTCAAGATAAAGAACCACATAGGCCACAGAAAATACAAAATCTACAGTTGTCATGCCAAATTATCTTAAAGAACCAATAGAATGGAGAAAGGGTGGAAATTAACCCAGGGATGTTATTCTGTTGCAGGCTGGAGCACACACTTGCAGCTGACTCCAAAAGCAACCTGTCAGTGCAAAGCTCGATAGCCCCAGATGCCTCACATGCTCCCACAAGTCAGATATTTTGATTGTGCCAATAGCTTCATCTCAGCAGTCTTGCAGTTAGTCACACATTAATCCCAGAATGGGAGCTGCACTTCAACTGCTTGCGAACTACATGCAGCACAAGAGTTACATGTTGTTTACCTCTAATATACTAATATTACTTGCAGAGCACACAGATCTCTTACATTAAAAACCAAAAAAAGACAAACCAAATTACATGCCACTTGATCATTTTTACACCCTTTGAGCCAATCAAAGGAGGAAACATGCAGAAAAATGTGATGGTGGGAAGGCAAGAGATCTGTGCAAGAGAAAGAGCTAGGGAGCACAAAATGTTCTCTAACACTGGAAGACATTCCCGACATTAAATATTGGTGTAAAATTACACACAACACAGGGAAGCACATGGTTTATAGCAACATTTTCCATCTGTTTCTGTTATATCCTTTCTAGAAATAATTCCAAAGATGTGTAACACAACTGGATCCTAGATTTCACACTCAGATCTACTTTAATTAGTAAATGTAATTTTAGTCTTCAAACAGGCAAAATTCTTTGCAAGCAAATATAGATGAATTGTGTGAATAAACACTGCAATACCAAAAGGCATTTTTTTCCTCATGTTAAAATTAAATAGGAAATGATATTACGTTACTTTTATCTCCATTGCTTCTTTCACTTTCTTCTGTATTTTCCCCTCTTTCCTCATCACCTTCTGAATCCTCTATATCTTGAATAAGTATTCTTTTTCCTTTGCCTTGAGTCTCAGATACAGGCTTTAAACCTTTCAGTTTCTTTTCAATCTCTAGCAGATTTTTCTGCAATATAAAAACAAACAGCAGGTATATAAATTCTAATTTATATAGAGAAAATACATTCTGTTGAATAATCCACGTAAGGTCCTGAAGAACTATAAAATATTACAAATATAAAAACAGAAAAAATAAATGAATGTGACTTTTTCAAGAGTCAGTATCAAAACGAAGATTAACACTCAATGGATCTTTTTGAGAGAAATTTCCAAATAACTTTGATCAGCTAAGACACTCTTACTGTTACCATCTTCAGCAACGAAATTTTAGGCACCTAAATTACATAGAGAGGACTCAAGTGCCTACAGTGTCTCACAATTAAGTAGCAAACAAAAGATCTGATCAAATTCAAGTACCTCATTTCCACCACAGGCACACCTATGTAGTCCTGGGAAACTGATCACTGGCACAGTAGGTTGAGTGTGTCCTCAAACTCATACTCAAACAATAAAACAATATAAACTGTATTCGCTGTATGCTACAACTGCACACAACTTCTTTCTAGTCACATGCAACTCATTTATCTTTACCTTAGCTATAGCATTTTCTGGTTCGATACATAAGACTTCGTTCAGATCCTCTATAGCTGTCTGGTAATTCTGCAGCTGATTGTGAACAGTGGCACGGCGCATCAGAGCTACAAAGGAACAAAGTGTATTATTTATGTATTTAAAGCATAAACCATATAATAATACACTATTTTTCTATACATATTAAGTTTAAAAGTTTTTAACATTCTGCATTTACTTCATAATTACTCTGTATTAGTAATAACTGTTCTTTTGATCATTTTTAACAGTGCAATTTCACATAGCACCTTTTGAGATAGCAATCATGAACTGTGAAGCATCTTTTAATATTTTTCCAATTTTTCCCTTCCTCCCACGCAAATATAATTAGCTACATTCAAGCCCTTACCTTCAGAAGGGAATTAATCAGCAACTTTCATTGTTTTCATGTCACTTTTAAGGTAATTAATACTTCAGTGTGGAAACAACGCACTGTATGAGTACAAGAGTGTTTATAGGAATCATTTAAAAAACATGAGTTAGCTCCATGCTACTGCATAAGAAAACCCATTACGGATCAACAGGACAGACTGCATAAAACTTCTCTGACCCTGAAAATACTCTTAAAATACCCTTGAGGAGCTACTCTGTTTCCTTCTTTATTCCTGGACTTGATCTGAAGCTCAGTGAAGTCAACTCACAACATGGATGGATATGTTGCATTTTATTTGCTAGAAATAAAATGCTACATAGAAGGGCAAGTTTATGTTCTACTTTACCTTTTACATTGCCAGGTTCCATATCTAGTACCTTCTCACAATCCTGCAAAGCACTGTCCCAGTTCCGAAGTTTGATTTCTGCTTGAGCTTTGTTATTATATGCAGCTGCAGTAGGTATTACTGATATACTCCTGAAAAAGGGAGTATTGATCATGGTAGGCTCATAGTTAGATAACCTGAATGTAGAAACACTTGAGTATTGGAAGCTGAAAACAGTATCATAACAATACTAACACTGATATTCTAACTGTGATAATGGTTAGAAAATCCTTCCTGTGAAACGAGAGGCAACATCCACCAACTAGATGTACCATCTTCAGAGGTCTGTTGCTTGCCAGGGCTTAGATCTGAGATGTTGCCAAAAAGATGTCATGGCTCATCTGTCCCTTCAGCTATCGCCTTGTGCTGCGATTCATGAAGACTTGAATGAAACTGCCAAATTAAACCTTTGAATGCATCAAGAGTAACTACAGAGCTCTGCAGGCTATGATGAAGAGCGTGGGGGGGCCACATGGGCTTCTTGATCTTGCTTGTAGAAGGAAAAGACGCAGCAGCAGATGAATCATCCAGGTCTTGCTGCATGGCTGGTGTTGTAGACACTTTTACAACAAGATCATCTCTGAGGAATAAGGAAAACTGGAATCCATACAACAAAGTGGTACAAAACAATCCTTGCCAACACCCTTGCTAACCTATCAAGGACTCTAACCTATGTTCACTGGGAAGAGGGGCACTAGGGAAGTGTCAGGAGGACAGCGTACTGAAGATACTCTCATACTTTCTTTGTGAAAAAAGCTTGACTGGAGGACAATCTCAACAAAAACCAAAAGAACACAAAATTTAGATTCACAGCAGATGGCAGTGGTGATGGGCTACCCAGGAGGAATATAGAGACACTATTTAAGTGCAAGTGATGGAATTAAGAAAGCAAAAGCTTAGCTGAAGTTGAAACTAGTAAAGGGATGTGAGGAGCAACAAGAAAAGTTTGTGGGGTTTTGTTGTGGTTTTGGTTTTGTTTGGTTTAAGGTCTATCAGCAGCAAAACAAAGATTAAGGAAACTGTGGGCCAGCTGGTCAATGCAGCAGAGGACCTAGTGACAAAGAACATGGAAAAGTTTGACGTACTCACTGGCTACTTTACTTCAGTCTTCATTGGTAAGGTTTGCTCTCAGGTTTCCCAAGTCCCTGAGTCTACAAGCAGATTCTGTAGGAGTGAAGCAGTACCCACAACAGAGGAAGACAAAGTTAGAAAACATTTAAGAAAATAGGATGTACATGATTTCCAGATGGGGTGTTCAGGAAGCTGGCCAATGTTACTACAAGACTGGTCTATACCATCTCCGAAAAGTCATGATGACTGGGAGAGGTTCCTGGTGACTGGTAAAGGCAAACATCACATGTCTTCAAGAATGGCAAGGTGGAGGACCTGGGAAACTACAGGCCATTTCTCAGAAAGATGATGGAGCGAGTCTTCCAGATTCCTGTCCAGGCTCATGAAGGTTAAGAAGGTGACTAGCAACAGCTAGCATGGATTTGCCAAAGGCAAATCATGCCAAGACCAGCCTGATAGGTTGCTTTACTGAGTGGCTTGGTGAAGGAAGGAAGAAGAAAAGATGTTGCTTACCTTGACTGTGGCAAAGCCTTTGACATGATCTCCCACAGTATTCTTATAGTCAAATAAGTAAAATATGGTCTAGGTAAGGGGACAATAAGGCAGAGAGAAAACTGACTGAACTCCTGGGCTCAAAGAATTGAGTCATGCAAAGTCCAACTGGTGGCCAGCTACTCATGGCCTCCCTTTGGGATCAACAGTTTATAACATCTTTATCAGAGGGGCGTAAAATGGAACAGAAGGCACACCCAGGAACTTTGTCAATGACACAAACCTGGGGCAGAGCAGTCAACACACTGGACAGCAGAACTCCAGTCAAAGGGACTTTAACCAGCCAGAGGAATGGGCTGGCAGACTTCTCAGGAAGCTCAAAAAACACAAGTGCAAAATCTTGCACCTGAAACAGAGTAACTCCAGCAAGTTCAGGCTGGATGCCAACTAGCTAGAAAGCAAAATGGACGTGGGGGCTCTGGTGGACAACAAATGGAACAGGAGTTAACAGTGTGCTCCCATACCATGTGTTGGGTCATATTCGCAAGACTATAGCCAGGAGGTCGACAAAAGTGACTCTTCCCCTCTCTTCAGCACCTATGAGACTACAGGTGAAATATCTGTGTTCAGTCTGGGGCTCTACTGTACCAACAGACTGGAGTGAGTCCAGCACGTCACCAGGATAGTTAAGGGGCAGGAGTACATGCAATACTCCTGAGGAGAGTCTGCAATAACTAGGTTTGTTCAGCCTGAAGCGAAGGTTCAGGGGAGGTCATGTAGCTGTTTTCTTAATGGGAAGATATGGAGAAAAAAGAGCCACATCCTTCTCAGAACTGCACACCGAGAGGGCAAAAGGCAACAGACACAAGTTGCAAAAAGGAAATCTCTGATGACATTATAGGAAAAAAAAAAAACAACTTTAAGGGTAGTTAAACACTGCAAGAGGCTGTGAAATCTTCGTCCCTTGGAGATATAAAAAACTTAACTGAATGCCCTGAGTAACCTGATCTAACTTGGCCCTCCTTTGAGGGATGATTTGCCCAAAAGATCATTCAGAAGTCATTTCCAACCTAAATTATTCTGTGATTCTTCAGTATAAATGAAATTACTAAGCAGAGTGATTTTACCAGAGGTATGCAGAAAAATAGACAAGATCCATTTATTTTAAAATCACATCGGCATAACAGAATTGTGTCACAGCGTGTCCTCTGCAAAAGTTTTGAATTTCTTTAGAAATGAGAGAGGTTTGTTTATTGTAAAATAGAAAGTACTCTCTACGTTCAGCTTAAAATAGTAGGCATTATTACAGGACAAACAGAATGAATAACTGTACGCTGATTATTTCTATATAGAATTCTACTCTTCTTCCATCTTAGTCATACAAAAAGACCCTTCAGACTATTATCAATCCACTCCAAAATATGTTTTATTTAAGTATTTCTAAATATAGGAAAATAAGGATTTTTTGATAGTATTAGAAAAATGCCCAGTTAGAAGAGTACAACGTGTCAATATCATATATTTCAGAAAGCGTACAATGACCCATGGGGTCAAATATATAAGGACCTTCCATCAGGAAGAATTCTGCCTATCCTTACTAATTAATACCCTATTTATTAATATGCCCCAAGAGTAGAGATTTTAACTTATTTTTATATTACAGATTTGTATTTTATTTATTGCATATAAAATAAAGCTATGGAATTTTTTTTTTATATCCATGTCCATGTATTAAAACGGAACAAACAAACAAGAAAGATGTTATGGCTGCAAGTCAATAACAAAAAAAATACACATCAAATGCCACAGTTCAAACAGGCTGTACACTGTGAATATCAATACCTTTGTGCACATATATACGTCAACAATATCCAGCTAAATTTTTCATAAGCTCTTCTACAAAACCCTGCCTCCTTCAGTGACAGCATGAATGCTGCTCCCTAAACATAAATCTGTCCAATATTTATTTTATTGCTGTTGCACACAGCTTATTCCTATTCATTATTTTCTCCATACTCGTCTGCACTGACCACAGACACATAAATTTTTGAGGGTATCCCACTACAATACCATAGCCCATGAATTATCTTAATACTTCAGTTCACAGTAGTGCCATATCATTACCCTCAGTTTACAGTGGTAATTAATACCCCAAGATTCCCATACGTTGTCAGTTTCTAAGTGACAACTTGGATTCTTGTAGAACTTGTGTTTTTTTTAAATTCCTTATCATTTCAAAGCATTGATTTAAACACAAAATTGAGTTTCCTTTAACATAAATGTGTGAGCAGTGAGCACTTTTGCAAGTCAGACCTATAGTGTCTCAAGATGGGTAATCTGCAAATGAGAAACAAATGTTGGTCTCATGTGAATATCCTGCTTTTTATAAATGGCATCATGTTCAAACACTGTGGAAAAGTTAGAGGAAAAAAAATCTAGTTCTCCAAACGTAACGTTCAAATACATTAACTGAAACACTATTCTTCTCTTCCTATTATGGTCAATTCTGTCACCTTGAACTTTTCTACTTTTGAAACAAATACAACAGAGGTCCTGTAGCAACAACCAGTATTTACATAATTAAAGCCAAAGTCTGAATGTAGTCCACTGTGCACTAAATAAGTCAAGCAATATACAAGAGTCTCTTTTTTTTAATCCTGTGTTTATATACCTTTTTCTGGACTGCTACTAATTACAGACAGTGTTATAATGAAGCAGCACATAATTTTTCTTTCTCCTAAGAAGAGTTTATTAAATCAATTTTACTTATTAACAACTGAGACACTCCTATGGACATGATTAATTAGAATTAATTTGTAGTGAACTTAGTTTCTTATGCTTTTATTTTTGTAAACTTGCCCTTGAATATCAACAGTTTTGAAAAACCTGAAGAAATTTGTGACACCAGTAGGTTGCATCTCCTCACTATTTATCCACTTCTCTTCCTGACAAATAAAAATTAACATCAGGATGCAATAGTGCTTTAAGTATTCTCCTATCAAATCTTTTTGCCCTTTTGAAAATAATCTAATTGTCACTAGCTGCTTCAGTAAGAAGTTGCTTTAATTACATTGCTCTAAAAATAACATTCACAAGTAAGTCATTAAAATAAAAGAAAACAATAGTATTTACTCACCGAGTGTAATATGTCACTGCTTCCACATAATCACCACTGGCAAAGGCTTCATTGCCCTTTTCTTTTTCACGATTAGCAATAAAAATCTTCTCTTTCTTTGTCATGCCTAGAAAAATATATTTATACAAAACAACTAACAACTGCACAGATGCAATCAAAATACTGTCAGCTAAAATACTATAAAAGTTGTAATCTGTGTATTATTGTTTAAAGGAACATGGCTTACTAAAAGACAAATTTGTATTTTATTTGCTATAATAAAAACTTACATTCTTCTGATAGGCATACAATTCAGAATGCAAGATGAAAGCAGCTGGCTCACCTCTACCATAGGTTTATAATAGCAGAAGTATGCTTTACTTCTTTACCTAATACTCTCAATTTAAACACAACATAAATATTTTAGCTGATTATTAACACAAAGACTGGATTTTTTTCAAATATGGTTTCAAGCTCAGTTGACCCCCTAGCAACTTTTGATATCTCTAGGGGCTGAAAAATAGATAAATGTAATATGCTTCATCAATTTGTTTTCACACTCTATAAACACAGTATAACAATTAAAGAAAAATTATGTTTCTAAGACATTACCAGTTGTGTCTATTTTCTTTTCAATTACAGGTAGCCTTGGCCTACTAAAGAATCTTGCTTTTGAGTTATTTTCTTCACAGCCTTCATCAATTTTAGAACACTCCTTTTCCACATCAAACCTTAAATTAATAAAAAGAACAAATTCAATAATGCTGCATTGCAAGACTCCTTTACTAAAAGAAAGGAATACTATATTTCCATTATAAACCAAAGGAAAAGAGAGATAAAGGCTGTGTTCAATAATCCATTACTAGTTAGGAAAAATATGTTTAGTCTTATCTCTTTTCCTTGTGTGGTTGTCTTTTTTTGTGTGGTGTTCTCCTGCTCCCCTCTTTCTCCTTGTGGTTAAACCCAACCAAACCAAACCAAGAAAGATGTCTATCTCACCTCCTCGCCATGCCTACCGCCCCAAAGACAGGTAAAATTTAAGAAACAGTTCATCAGGCTCAATCCCAGCCCTATCAAACATCTATATTAACCTTTGCCAAAATACCATGGCAGCAGCTTCAAAGCAATTAATACTGTAAACATTAGAGAGATTTCAAAATACTCTCAGACACTTCCAAGTTTAATCTGAAGCAGCTTTTGAAAACAGTGTTTAGGAATTTATATCAAAAAAATATTGCTATGGTCCTATAAAACAAATACAGTAATAACCAATTCCTACACTATCTAGAAACACCACACTCACTGCTTTTCTCTTTAGGACTTAATGAAAAATAGCCTTTGCTTTCCAATCTTGATAATATGAATAATTTCTATCTGAAATACAGACACAATTTTGGAAATTTACCCAATTTAAAACCTTTTCAGGTAAGACTAATTGTTCTCCATTTTAATTCTGATCTTTTGCTAGCTTACTTTTACCATTTTATTATAAATTAACCACATTTCAAAGTAAGTGTTTTTAAAATATGATGTCAAACATTTTGTTCAGAAATCGCCTAAACAATTATTTGAAGGTTTTGAAATTATGCTCAGAATCTTCTGAACACATTATATGCTTCAAACCGGAAAACTTATTTCAAACAACTTCTGTTTCAGTATACTCTCATAATCCGAAATACATTTTGTGGGAAAATTCACAAACTGTAGTATTATAAGCATGCTAAAGCACTTAAAGATTGTGTACATAAAACTGTAAACAAAATCCCCAAATTATTACTTTAAAGGATACAGTGGAAAGAGGGATGAAAGAATAAATTGTTGCCCAAGTTATTTTGATACCCTGTTTTGTTTGTTCACATTTGAGCGGGAAGGCCCCAATTTCTGAAATATACATGCATGAAAACAACTGATTTGCACAACTGTTTGTAAGAACAGCATCTTATGCAGACAGGGGTTTTGTAGGGGTTTTAGTATAGAGTGAAATATTAAGGTTTAATAACCAAAACTCCACAGATTTAGTTCCCCATCTACTGCACTGGAAATTTGTGCCTCCTCACTCTGATCGTACCGCATCACATTCCAGATTTCAGGAGCTAGAGAGAAGCTGCTACCATGCAAAAGAGAGAAGTATGTGCATTTCTCCCTCTGTGTTCAACAATTTGGGGACATCAACCTGTTACATAACCTGGGAGGATAACATGCCACCATTACATAATGCAGAGAGCATTTTTGTATCAAGGCTCCATCCACCCTAGAAATAGTCAGTTACTGCCTAAACCTCTGACGATGTGTAACTGCATTTGAGCAAACTAAAGCACCTACCTCACGCTCATTCTTTGAGGTCAGTGGGGGTCAGTACAGGAATAACAATTAATTAGTTTTGTTTTTAATTTAGAACTGTGACGTTAGATACACAGAAGATCAATTTATAAGTTACCTGAGAAGTGCTTTCAAAACCTCATAAATTAAGCTAATTTTCATTCCTTGCTTTTATGTCCATAGATTTCATAGCTTAGATATTGAAAGGAAAAATGAAATCTGAAATAAAATCACTTATTTATGTTTTCTGCTGACTTGCTATATTTCACACACAAAAGTATAGACTAACTTGTTCTCAGATGTTAGTACAATGCATCATCTGCATTTTAACAGAAAACCTAAGTTTCACCAAAGTGGTGTAATTCCCTGAAATGTTGACCTTAATAATGTTTCTGGATTTTTTTTTTTAAAATGACCACCATATTCCATTATTAAACAAGTAAATAACATTTAACAAAAACTTAAATATAAAGGATGTAACATACTTGTCCCATTCACTGTAATCCCGTGGTATGTTTTTCTTGTTTCTTTGCTTGTCTTGTGATTTTTCATGCTGAAAGAGATACAACCAGCCTGTAAGACATTTTTTAAAGTGGAAAGTGACAACTTTTTGTTTTGTTTCTGCAATACATACTCCTAGTAACTAACACTATTCATGACTAACCTCAGCATAGTCTTGAACATTTAATTCATGTTTTTAAAATAAAATCTTCATGTATTTCACATATCGTCGTAGTCTGAGAACCTCTTCAACCTCACACCTTCTCTGCACTGCCCTGTTATATGTCACAAAGGCACCGAATAAAACTTCCAGATAGAAGACTTCTTGATTAGTACCTTGTGCTGCCATTTCCAAACCATCCTTTCAACACAGCAAGGGAGAACTCAGTCTTGGGAATCCCAGCCTTGTGATGAGGTGGTTGACACTGAGACTGAATCTGTAACCTCATCTAGGCTTGCCATTCCCAAGAGAAGGCAATGCACAGATTTTGATAGTCCCTGGAACCCTCACAAGAAACTTAGAAATGTTTGCCTTCAAAATAGCATCTTGGCTTCTTTGGAGTATTTCACACTCCACTCAAGCTAATTCCCAAGACGATTTACACTCATTCCGACTTTTAGACAAGCTCCATTATTGAGATTTGCCTTACCTCCAATTTATCCTTAGGACCTTCCTGCAACAATCAGTCCCATAACAGATTCGACTGACTTGTATTTCAACCATTCTCCTACACTAAAGGAACCTATTTCCATAGCTGGCATGTTTGGCATCTCTTCTACCTCTGTCATGAAACTATATTTCTGATATGTCCGCCCTACTTGTTGACTTCAACAATAGTTAATAGCAAGGTGTGGCTCCAAACAGGTATTCCACGGTGGAACAGCCAGTTCAAAAGATTCCCACCTACTCTGTCCTGGCCATTCAGCCCTCCTCTGACCTTGTAATCCCTCATTCACTGAGTTAAACTAATGTAATTGTTCATAGAGTTGCACATTTACAATTATGTGGGTTCAAACAAGCAATTTGATAGAGATTATGGTGCAATCCCTAAATATCTGTACCAGTTCAACTGAGCATGTGATAAACCAGACCAAAGAAATAAGCACCAACCTCTTAAACTAGCTTTACCAGTGGTGACACTGTAACAAGGAAATACTTCTGCAGTTGGATGTAAACACCTCAATTTACATAATGCAAATGTGACCCTTCCTGTAAACACTTCTGACTAAATATAATGTTAGGTTACATAAACTTTTATACTGTATAACTTCAGAATTAATGTTTTCTGTCTTTCAAGAAGCTAGACAAAATGCCATTTAGTGATCAGGATGTTTCAAGGAGGTAACTCTTAAATACAGCTTCCTGAAACACAAGTTACCATTATGTATGAATCCTTGTGTATATTACAAACTTACTAATTCAATAAATACCAAATCTTTTTTTCAAACCAGACATCCTTAACTTAAATGAGCACGTAAATAGCAAAACTCTCAGAAGAAAACTCATAAGGTATCTACACTAATCCAACTTTAATTTAGGGAGAGAACTACAGCATGTCCCTTTAAGGAATACAACAGAAATGGGGACTCAAAAACTCACGTTTTAAAAAATTCTAGGTCCCATATTCTTGGGGCGATTGTAACCAAGTTGCAGTGCCAGCACAGTCAGGAACTTCTTAATCAGTAATATTTCAGAACATCTCATCCAAGAGGCTTTGATGAAAAAATGTATGTTTGCATGTTGTAGAACTAAAAAAAAAACCCAAACTAAACAACTCTGCTCTTGTAATGTTTCTTGCTAGAATTCACAATGCACAGATCCCACAGAGTCTGAAGCTCAGTGAACAATTTCTGGACCAAAGATCAAAGCATGCACTGGCTTCAGTTCAGGTGACACAGAATTTGGCCTTGGCTATCCACTGGGCCCCATGGGATGCCCTAAGGCATTGCTACTCTGTGTCAGCTACCTAATATTCTTTTTTAGTTCAGAATATCCAATATAATATGAAGGCTATATGGGTAGCATCACAGTGGACTTCTACAACATAAAACTTGGAATGTATGGTGCATGCCCTGGACTGTAGCATGAGGAGTTATCTCAAGACAGAAATATTTCTGGAAAAACATGAGGAAACTGTGTTTGGCAAAGGAACTTAAGTCTGCTGAAATCCCATCCATACAGTTTTTTGGAAATTAGTATCTCTAAACCTATGCTTTAGTTCTGTCCTAGAAAAAGTTAGGCAGCAAAAACAATAATTAAGCACTGTGGACAGTTAGAAACAGAAATAGTCAAGTGGCCTCTCCTGCCCTCTTTTATTTTGCAGTATAGATATACCCTTGAAATCTAGGGCTGTGTGAAAAACAGCTGTGTACGACAGAAACTTACATATTGCGTTAAAGAGGGAAATACTGCATAAAGTTCACTCTTTATGTCCTCATTTTTGTAAAATCTTCCACATGACTTCACATCAACAAGAAAACACCATACAGAGTTACAAGCTATTTGCAGTGAATTAAACGTATAACTACATTTAGTATCAGCAAGAAAATCAGGTTACAGACACAACAAGATGCTTCCATTTAACCAACTCATACTCATTGGTGCAATCCACTGGTTTAGGGTCAATAAGGACTTCCAGAATTGGCTTAATCAAAGATACTGAACTTTTTATGCATTGGATCAGATGAACAGTCTCAAATCAAATAACAACATAAAATCATGGAAGGGTTGGTTAATTTCTTTCTAGCAGAGAGGAGAAATTTATCATGCCAACTTTATTCTTGATACATCACAAAATTATGTGATGCCAGTGTAAAAATAATTAGTCCTAACTGATTAGCAAAACATGTTTAAATATTATAAGATTACACATAGCTTTATCAGCAAGAAAGAAAATTTTAAAAAATTATTAAACCCTATTTTGGTGAGATTTCATATAACAGGTGTAGGTTTAGTGTATACAGTAGAAACAGCTTCTTTTTATTCAACAGTGATCTAGTAGTGGTGTAACCACACTGCTACATACAAAAATTGAATTCTAAAACTCAGTTTCAGGCTTCCCTTCTCTCTTTCAGGACACGTTACAATTACTTCAGAGTCTGTCTGATTGGACGAAAGGAATGGAAATCATTTACCGCAGATAAGGCATAAAGCTGTATCTAGGTTTCTTGTGTAATAATCCTAACACCTAAGCCTTTTATGGAGAATAAAAATTTGACCTGAAGACTGTTGCACTGTTTAAATCAGGAGAAGAAAAATCTGAACAAATATTTTATCTGTGAATAGAGAACACAGGCTCTTCAGTAAAACTGCATATCCTAGATTTCAAACCACTTTCCACCATTTTATGACTATATTTGAATTTGGATTCACTGGGTTCACATGATATTTTATTTACTATTTTCTCTTCTAGGAAACATTTATACAAGACATAAATCAAGAGTAAATCTACAGTAGCATTCTTCGTCTCAGCAAAACAAGATAGTCAAGAGGAACATACATTACAAAATGTGAAAGAGGACAGATTAATGACAGCCAAACAAACCAAACCCAAAACATACACAAAAGTACACCTTAGTCTCAATATTAACCACTTGTTTAGCATGAGACTGGAATTCCCAGTCTCTTTGTATAGGACATAATGGATAGTGCCTAGTTATCCCAAATGTCTTGGTCCAATGTCTAAGTACCAGCTGACAAAAAGTAGTTTCTGACAACACAGGAACACAAATCAGGCATTTACTAATACATACTTATCCCAATAAAATGTCAAATTAACAATTAATAAGAAATATCACATGACCTGTAAGGATCCTTTAATAACATTTCTCACTTCCCAAAAGAAAAATCCTTCAGTGAATTTGTTGCAAGAGTGTCCCAGAATTCAAAAGAAAACAGTGGGAATCAGCCTGAAGCCATCCGTGGTAACATCTGACAATTCAAAAAAATCCCGTCCCACACCTACTTTTCTGCCAGTCCCTCCACAATAGCACTGAATTTAGTAAGAAAAGCTGATGACAGACAAAACAGATTTCAGGAAGATAAATACATGGGGAAAAAAAAAAAAAAAAAAAAATCAGGAAACTAGTACCTAGGGGAAAAAAAAAATGAAATATTTCTTCTGTAGTTCTGAAAATTTGTTAAGTATGCTTTACGGCTAAAGTTGAAATACCAACTCAAGGTATATAAAAAGGGGAATCAAAGGCTACATATACACCAGTGCAACCCAATATAGAGGTGGCTATACAGTGAAGCAGTTGGTGCAAAGTGCCCAAGATCCACTTTGTTTGTGTTTCAGGGTATTTATTTTGGACTAGCTCCTGTCTGGTCTCATGGAACAAAAGCCTCCTGGCAGCTGGAGAAAATCTCCTGGCAGTTTCATCCAACAGGAACCTAATTAATATGCTTAAACACCACTTTGAAATGTGAGTCAAAGAACATAAAAGGGTGTTTAAGGAGATTTGTTCCAAAAATGAATTACTGATCAGGACTAAAACATTTTTACAAGACACATGCTGCTGTTAGGTTGGTGCAAAAGTCACTGCAGTTTTGGACCATGATTTTTAAGTCATTATAACTAGGTTCAAACACATTTTTATTAATCAAAATAGGAACCACTACAATCAACACATTTTTGCCAATGAGCAGTAAGTTTGTTTATTCCTGTAGCGTAAAAATCTGTGCTTCGGGATTCGACAAACTCCTGGAAAGCATTTTCTGCATCCTGCTGGTTGTGGAAGCGTTTTCCCTGCATAAAGTTGTCGAGATGCTTGAAGAAGTGGTAGTAGGTTGGCAAAAGGTCTGGTGAATACAGCGGATGAGGCAAAACCTCATAGCCCAATTCGTTCAACTTTTGAAGTGCTGGTTGTGCAACATGTGGTCGGGTGTTATCATGGAGAAGAATTGGGCCCTTTCTGTTGACCAACTCTGGCTGCAGGCGTTGCAGGTTTCGGTGCATCTCATCGATTTGCTGAGCATACTTCTCAGAAGTAATAGTTTCGCTGGGATTCAGAAAGCTGTGGTGGATCAGACCGGCAGCAGACCACCAAACAGTGACCATGACCTTTTTTTGGTGCAAGTTTGGCTCTGGGAAGTGCTTTGGAGGTTCTTCTCTGTCCAACCACTGAGCTGGTCGTCGCCGGTTGTCATATAAAATCCACTTTTCATCGCAAGTCACAATCCGATCGAGAAATGGTTCATTGTTGTTGCGTAGAATAAGGGAAGAGGACACTTCAAAACGATGATTTTTTTGATTTTCGGTCAGCTCATGAGGCACCCACTTAGGGAGCTTTTTCACCTTTCCAATTTGCTTCAAATGCCGAACAACCGTAGAATGGTTGACGTTGAGTTCTTCAGCAACTTCTCGTGTAGTTGTAAGAGGATCAGCTTCAATGATTGCTCTCAACTGGTCATTGTCAACTTCGGATGGCCGGCCACTACGCTCCTCATCTTCAAGGCTCTCGTCTCCTTTGCGAAACTTCTTGAACCACCACTGCACTGTACGTTCATTAGCAGTTCCTGGGCCAAATACACTGTTGATCTTGCGAGTTGTCTCCGCTGCTTTATGACCCATTTTGAACTCGAATAAGAAAATCGCTCGAATTTGCTTTTTGTCTAACATCATTTCCATACTCTAAAATAAATATAAATGGCAAGTAATAAATCAGTAGCAAAAAAACATAAAGCGAGAAAAGCACATTAAAATGAGGTATAACATAACCACATTTATTTAAAAATGTATTCCAATACCAAACGGCAAATTTCAACAACGCAAAAACCTCAATTCCTTTTGCACCAACCTAATACTAAGAAGGCACTTTTGTTTAAGCATTGGTCTCTTGCAATGGAACTTAAAGGTTAACAAAATTAATCTGGTTAACAAAATTAATCTGGTTAACAAAATACATCTAGTAAGAAAGGCTTAATGACTAGAAGTTTGTACACATAAAATTTCCTGGTTTTAGAAAGACATACAATTAACATACATTAGAAAACTGGAGGTACCTGATTAGCCGAAAGACAGCTGCTGGAACAACGAATAGGAGGCAAGTTATCTTGTCGTTCATGCAGTGTTCCTGGGAACTGTGGTTTCTTATCATCTTCATTCATTTCTGTCACCCAGCTCTAAAAATAAACAAACAACATATCTGTACCTTAAAGCAGCAGGGAAGATATACTTCATAGTCTATAATGACCCTAACAACTATCCTTATGATGCACTGTTGTTAATGGGGAGGAGCAATTAAGACAAAAAGCAACTGTGCTTTTTTGAATAAGAAGTAATCTACAAAAAAATTCTGTAGAGTTAAAATGTACATTAAAGATTCAGTGACATTAATGCAATAAAATAATAATTAAAAACCCCCAACATAATTATTTGATAATTTCCTCATTTAATCAAATAATTACATCCTACTTATGCACAAGAGAAAGACTGATATATCAAAGTGATTACATTACTGACCGTTATTTATAACTGTAATTTATTACAGTTATACTTTACCATCAGTTCACCATTAATTGTTTCCCATTCTTCAGCTGTGAAATCAGAAGCTGTGGCTGGAGGCTTGTCTTTTCTCAGAGCTCTGCTCCTTGGATCTAAATGCTCAATACGCTTTTCACAAAACAATGTAAGTTCAGGATAACATCCCTCTTCACCAGACCTTTAAAATGCAAAGATATAAAAGTTACGAAAAACTAACTACACTGCACTGTGTCCTCCATATTTCTCTGTATATGCAGTCACCACAGTCACTGCACGGGACTATTTTCCTGTTACAACTGAATTCTACTATCACCTAATAAGGTTTTAATCAGAAAATTCCAGTAAGTTAACCTTCGACCACTTTCCAGTGTACACACACACAGAGTTCAAAATTAACATCACTGTTCTAATTAAAACATGCTCATCATTTTCAGCAAAAGTTAAACAAGCATGGCATCTGAAGTGGCCACAGTCAGGCAAGTTGGCTTCATGACAGAACCGAAAGTCCACTGGCAGCATTTGAGAAAAACTGGCACTGAGTTACTCAAACCTTTTGGATGGTTAAAACAGGAATTGGATTTCTAGCATTATCATTTGGACACTTTTGACATGACTTTGACTTAAACTTTGTATTTTAGTTTTTAAATTAGAAAGTCATAAAGAGATTCAAAACAAATGGAGTATTTAGGTTGGGTTCCTTTGACTTGCATAGAACAAGAATATAATTAGCAATGAAGTTAAAAAAATATAACACATACCTTAATACCCTGAGAATCTTTTCCAAGTGTTTAACATCTGTGCATTTTTCAATGAACTTGTAGTCCAGGTGAGCAATAGGTATTTGGTATGTTTTAGTGGTTCCTTGGTCCAGCAAAAATGGTACTGACTCATCACCCATGACTAAATATCAAAATGAAAAAATGTAGTGATTCTATAGGCATTCAGTTTCATTTTGAAGCAACGCTAATTTAAGGACTAACCCTGTTCATGCTCTGAATTACTACACTGTTACTATGCAAGTGGATCTACTGCCACAAAAGAAAAATGTCACATTTGAAGACCTGATCAAACAAAGTGTTCTTGACAGTAGATTGATGACAGAAGTACAGTTATATATGAGATGTTTTGGAAAAATTATTGGAAAAATTATATGCAAAATTCTAGTGCTTCTGCAAGGCAGAACAAGTCAGAAAGACTGTTTAAAGAAAAACTACCTTTTTTTTGCCTGCCACATTCTCTGTTTTTCTTTAAACATAATACAGTATTACCTATTTTAAGCAAGCATGGTGGGGATGATGGAGAAGATGGCACAGGGCCCTCAGGTCCCTTCAAAGGGATGACGTTAACCAATTCAGTGTATCTAATGAAATGATAACCTTTGCCTTCTCTGTAACCAAAATAAAGCCAAATGTTTGTCTTTCCTTACTAATTGCATTTTCTGGGCCTCTGATTATATTACTGTACTAATCTGGATATTTTCCAGTAAGGCTGTAACTGATGAAGAGGGGTGTTCAAACTGAACACTTCCAGTCTCCCTGTACCTTTCATCTACTTATCTGCATCTTTTTCTGTTTTGATTCCAAGCTTTATGGAGCAGAAATTCCCCATGTTATATAGTGTTTAAAGCAATCAGTTATGGACATAAATCCAATTATAATGTCTAGTATAATTACACTATTAATTTGTAGTTGCACAAAAATGTTTACAAAACAGTACCAGTTAAATAATAACTGGTCATAATTAGGTACTGCATAAAGACAGGATTCTGCCCCAAGAATTCACAGCTTCAGTACACGAAAAAGAACAACATGCATGGGAGAGACAGACGAATACAGGAGATAATTAGACAGGAGCAGAACGGCACCATTTTCTCCCGTTTCAGTATTTCAATAAACGTTAGGGACAGGGAGTTCCTGCGGGTGCCCGCGCAGCTCCGGGCGGTAACGGACACCCCTGTTTCCAGCCCCGCGCTCCTCTCCTCCGGGCCGCTCCCGCGGCCCCTGCCCAGCGGCCGCTGACAGCACAACCTTCACCCCCCGGACTCAGGAATTTACCTCAAATCCCACACCAAAGGCCCCCCCCACATGACGGCCGGAGCCCGGGCAGCGCGGCCAACCCGCCCCTAGCAACCATTGCTATGTACAACATGGCGGCTCGCAGGGACGCGCCCCATCCCCCGGCAGGGAAGCGGGAACGACGGTGCGGAGACGGGGCTGCCCCCGCAGTTATGCCCTTGTGAGGCTCCCATAGAGCTCCTCCGTGCTTCAGCAGCGGCACTGGCGCCGTGAGGCGGACTGCAGCACCCACCTGCCCGCTACCGCGCTGCCTCCGAGAGACCGACACGACCCAGCCCTCGCCTCACCCGGTGACGCCCGCCTCCCTCTCGCCTCCACGCATGCGCAGACGCGCCGTGGCGGCGGTCGCGCTTCGCGCCCCTTTCTCCGCCGGGCGGGAGTGGGGCTGAGGCGAGCGGCGGCACGGGGCAGCGCGGCGCTCCCCGCCTCGGGCTTAGGGGCAGGAATACAACACTTGTGGGTTCAGCTCTAGTAAAACAGCACCTGTTTGATTTCAATGTGGTATTTTATTTAGCTTAGAACAGCCAGCCCCCCTCGAAACACCGGTCTCCCCAGATGCCTCCACCACTATTGCCTGTTAGCCATACAGTCCCCCGGCACAGTCTTCACAGCAGGTCTGCATCCCTTTGTGATGGCAGCATAGGCTCTTTGCAACCTGTGCACAGCCCAGCCAAACCCGTCCCTCCCCTCCAGCTGTCTGGTACTGCCCTTGTGAGGGGCAGCTCCTGCACCCACCCTCTGAGCAGCCACCTCAACAGCTGTGCATGCATAAGGTGCACCCTGCCCAGGCCAATTTGTGAACAAACTGATGGAAACGGTGTAGTAAAAATGTCATCATTTATACCCAAGGGTATCTGGGTCCAAGGAAAAAAATCTAGATAAGAAATGTCTTTACAGCCAAGATCAGATACATGAGACAGCTCCACAACAAAACCTGAAGAATGTTTTTATCCCCTAAAACAAGCCACTGAAGTGCATTTGTAAGTCAGTAGATGGTCATGCAGTCTCTAACAAAGATGCCTTACTATAGTGATACATTATTAATCACGTAATGAGCACCATCAAAACTGAGATTTGGAAGCACTAAAGTAGACTAAAACAGCATCAGACACATTTTGTAGTACACTTCATGGATAAGGCTATTTTAGCATTACTCAACACACATTTCAAAAGGGCAGATGGAGAAGATTTGGCTCATCAATACAGAACAACCACTTTGATCTTCTTATTACAGACCCCTCACAAATCATCTGAAAAGCAAAGCGTTATTTTAATATTGGGACACTACCCAAATCTTTACAGTACAGACCTAATTATTTCCTTGAGTATAACCAAGCCAAGAAGCACTTTGGGAATATCTGTTTACACATGGTTTCTTAATTTTTACCTTGCCTCCCTCCCCTCTTTTTTTTCCAAGATTATGATGATTTTTTGACACCTCTTCCACAACTGAATTGGGTACTCTCAAGTCCTTTGAGAATTGCTCTTTTGAAATCCCGATCTGTGTTTCAGGACCTAGCTTTGTGTAGTCTTCTATTTATTTTCAGTGGAATTTATTCAAACCACAGGTGTTTTATGCAGTTCACAGGAATCCAAAGAACACTTAAAAGTTAAAATGCAAATAAAGTTTATATGAGAGTAGCGAAAACAAGATTAATTCAAAAAGAATACAATACCACGGAGCTTAAAAAACCCCACTACATACTTTGACTACAATTTAAATGACAGCTTTAGAAATCTATTGCTGGAAGATAGTAAAAACAAAACTTAGTATCACAGTAAACTTTAATTTTTCCATATCTTAAAACACAAATAAAAGTACATTTGTACACCAATGGATTTACACAGCAAAGTTATCAGAAAGATGAAACTGCAGCATAAAGTCACTCTATCTTCAGCAGAAATCACCGAGCATCAAAAACCACCACTGGAATAGTGGAGTTAAAGAAAAAAATCTGTTGTGGTTGAAAAAAGATTAGGGAGAAGAAACATGATGGGTAGGAGGGGAACAAAAGAGACTGCCTAAATCTGAAGTCACAACTAACTACATAAAAGCATTTCTAAACTCCTCTTTAATTAACCCCACAACACTTTCCTTTTATTAAAATGCTGACTAATATCAACCATTCACAGTATGTTACCCAGAGGACACTATCACAGCTTATTATATTTTACATAGAAATTGGATTATCATTTACACTGCAGAGACTCCCTATAGCACTTTGCTCTACTGTATTGATTTCTGGTCTTCAAGGACTTTTACATAATTACACAAATCCTCCATTCTGCTTCGCTTATAGACCTCATTTCCATCCACAACTTCCCAAAAGCATCCAGTGCACATGTAAAAGGATACATCTCTTTGTCCTTTTCTTGTACATTATTCTGTAGCCACATTCTCTGCATCTGATAGGATCTCTTGCCTTTATTTCATTTTCTGTATGACATTCTGATGTGATGAAGGAAGAGAAAGGGTAAACAAAACCAGCATTGTTAATGCATAGAGAACTTTCAAAAGTCATAATAGTCAAATACCTATTTGTGGCAAATAAAGCATGATAAAAAAATAATTGTAATGAATTTGTACCAAGAGCTGAATGATTATCAAGATACTGTGCAAAAAAAAAAAAAAAAACAACTTAATTTATATTAAAATCAAAGATGATCTTGCTAAAAATCACCAAATTATGACTGCACAGAATACATTCCACCCTTGATAAAACCAGTCAGCTAACAAAAACTTCAGCTCAGCTCCCCAAGGCCCCAAGATTATTTTCTTAAAAGTCAAAATATCTCAGATATTCCTGAAGCAATTACTCAAAACCACCAACTTTCAAGTTGTTGACTTATTTATAGGGAAGAGAGAACCTGACTGCTGCACTTCAATAAAAGTTGCGTGACCACACAGCATTTATGAAAAAACCCTCTCCAAGATGCACAAAACAGAAGGTCTAGTATCTGCATCACAAGCAAACACTTAGAGAAATTGTCCTCCGGAGATGTAGGACCTCCACACAGCAATACAAGCTCTAGTGAATTACTTCCAACGTCGCTATCCATATATACCCCATATATGTGTTACTATCAGCATGTAAATCTTCAAAGAACACACTGCAAATATTTTACTTATGTACTCTTCAGTATAAAAATTACGCATTCTTCATTATTAAAATATCAAATCTTCAGGAATAAGTAAAAAAAATTCACTGATGACTTTTCTTTACCTCCACAAATGTAAATCATTGGCTGCTGCTTTGGAGGCTGAACATCCTTCTGTGAATCCATGTTCTAAATAAAAAACACACAACATAACTGTTTGGTTTTTTACTTTTTTTTTTTTCTTTTCCCCAAGGTATGCACAGTCACTTCAATATCTCAATCTACAGCTAACAGAAGATGAAGACTTCCTTAAGAGTAAAACCAAACAAATTCCACCCATCCCTTACATTCTGTGATCCTGTGAATAATTCAGGTTGGAAGAGACTTCAGAAAGTAATCTAGTTCAACTTCTCAAAGCAGAGTAACGTCAAGCTTCTCAGAGCCTTACCAATCTGGTACTGAAAACCTCCAAGTATGGAGAGGGCACAATGTTTTCTAGAAAGCAGGGTTTTAAACATTAAAGCTCAATGAAAAATATTTTCTTTTGTCCCTTCTGCCAGAGGTAAGAATTTCCTTGCTGGCAAAAACAGTGTTATCACAAATAAGATAAGCCTTGTAATATTTTTTCCGTTTCAACACTAGTTAACTAATCTACCTTTTCATTGATCTAATGGATTAGAAATCTTGGGAACAGACTGTAGGTAGAACAGTAAAACAAATTAACAACAAAACCCAAACAAACTGAACAAAAAAACCCCACAAACAAATGAACAAACAAAATGCAAACAAAATGAGAGGCCAGAAAGAAGAAATTCCACCCTCAAAATCCTAACATGGGTGTACATTATTACCAAAATGATTAAGAGTTCAACAACTCACTGTTACTCTTCAAATACCCCTTAATGCCCTATAAATGGTTTTGAATTTTCCAAGTTATTTGGAGACAAGTATTCATTCATAGTATCAGGCAAAATAGTTACATATACTCCTCAAACATTCTACCAACCTTTAAGTAATCCTATCCTAGCATATAAATATGGTTGCAACCATAAACTTTAAGGTTGTTGCTGTAACCACCAGAGAGACAGTAAACACTTTTACCCCCACTCAGTGCAAGTCTAGACTAGAAGATGATTTTTTAGGTGGCTGTTTTCTCTGTCGCTGTTCTTCCTGACACAGAAGACAAGAATTCCTAACTCTTATGCCAGTGAGTAGCTTTTATGATGCTTCTTTATGAGCATGACTCTTATATGCTCTTGCTTAATATTATGGTAAATTTTGTTTAATGGAGTCTGATCAGCACTTGACAAACCACCTTATTAAAACCCCATTATGCTACTCCATTTGAGAGAACTGGAGACCATTAAACTCCATAACTTTCAAGTAAGGTTTTGCTCTACCATTGCCATAGTGGCACCTTAATCCATATGTGTTATAGTCTTTTTGTGCCAGTACATTATAGTAAGATATAAGCAGTCATCTCTTAGTGCTTGAAAGCAGTAGCATCTTCTAAAACACAGTGCTGAACTAAGGAGGACAACAGTTACAATAACTTGAGTTGGTGCTGCTCATGCAGCAAAATAACACTGCTGCCAAGTATTCTGCAGGGAGGTACCACGGCTTAGCCAGGCTTCATGTGCCCTGCAGCTGTTAAGAGCTGCCACGCTGACATGGCCACAAGGTGCAGAGATGCACCCGTGGGCACCAGGGTGCAACTGTCACCTACCGTGAAGACCACACAGCGGCCACACTACCGGTGCCGAGAGGACGCCACAAGTACTTGTAAGAAAGACACCCCCATTCCATCACACCCCCCGCTAAGAGCTTGTGAAGGAGGAGGACAGGCAGCCTTCCTCACAGTCCTCCAGCCCTGCAGCCTCAGGCACCTCAACCCACCCCAGTTCTGCACGGAGGCCTCTCCCAACATCCCACAGGGCTTTTACACAGAATGTTAGGGATTGGAAGGACCTCGAAAGATCATCTAGTCCAATCCACCTGCCGGAGCAGGAACACTTAGATGAGGTTACACAGGAGTGTGTCCAGGCAGGTTTTGAATGTGTCCAGAGAAGGAGACTCCACAACCTCCCCGGGCAGCCTGTTCCAGTGCTCTGTTACCCTCACTGTGACAAAGTTTCTTCTCAAATGTAAGTGGAACCTCCTGTGTTCCAGTTCATACCCACTGTCCCTTGTCCTACCATTGGTTGTCACCGAGAAGAGCCTGGCTCCAAACTCCTGACACTCACCCTTTATATGTTTCTAAACATTAATGAGGTCACCCCTCAGTCTCCTCTTCTCCAGGCTAAAGAGACCCAGCTCCCTCAGCCTTTCCTCATAAGGGAGATGCTCCACTCCTTTAATCACCTTTGTTGCCCTGTGCTGGACTCTCTCCAGCAGTTCCCTGTCCTTCTTGAACTGAGGGGCCCAGAACTGGACACAATATTCCAGATGTGGTCTCACCAGGGCAGAGCAGAGGGGAAGGAGAACCTCTCTCAACCTGCTAACCACCCCCCTTCTAATACACCCCAGGATGCCAGTGGCCTTCCTGGCCACAAGGGCAGGAGGCAAGGAAGCCCGCGAGGCTGGGCTGGGCCTTTCCCTACTCGCCACCGCCACCTCCCGCCGCGACGAGGAGCACCGGGTCCCAACGGAGGAACCCAAACACCCCGGAGAAACCCCGACCCCCGCTCGCCTGCACGAACAACTCCGTCAGCCTCGCGGTCTCCTCAGCGCCGGCTGATGACGACACTGCGGGCGCCGGCGGAGGCGGGGCCTGTGCCGCCGAGCCGAGTCGCGCCCCACGCTCCCTGGTGCCGCGGGAGCCGCGCACATCAGCGGGTGTCGTTATGTCACAGGCCGCGCGAGCCGGCCACGCGCGCCCGGGGGGACCTGCCCGCGAGCCG
The DNA here is from genome assembly GCF_036013475.1 of Columba livia. NCBI lineage: Eukaryota > Metazoa > Chordata > Aves > Columbiformes > Columbidae > Columba > Columba livia. The sequence continues at coordinate 140,032,299 of NC_088603.1, read as the reverse complement.
CGGGAGGCCCGGCTGGTCCCCGTGAGCTGGCCGCCGTCAGCCCCGGCCTCCTTCCCGCTGAGTAATTAAGCTGAGAAAGTACTAAGTACTCTCGGCGTTCGGTACTTTAGGAAAAAGGGCGGGGTATTTGGTGGCATTTCTTCATACATGAGCTTTCCTATGAACAGCAGCGTCGGTTTCCTAAAAAGAAAGCAAAGAGCTGCATGGCGGGATGAAATAGCAACCAACGTACCCGGTGTTTTCATTTGTCGGTACCGGACCCACTGTACGTGCTCGGGGAAAAATAATCCCTGTGCCGGGCCTGATCAAATGGCTGCGGGGTTTCAAACCGCCGAGCCGTTTTACCTCGAAGTCCTTTCCCTTTTCAGAAGCATTTTACCTGAGATCCGTGGATAAAAACCACAGCTTGATATTTTAATCTTGTGGGTGGTGTCATATGCGCCCATATTAAGCCAAACGTACAAGCTGCCATGCTGCATATTTTAACTGTAAAGTTGTATTATGAAAAGTTCAAATGCCGGCAATTCCTGTATATACTGAAATAGCGCGGACGAGATTGGAAACGATGCTGGTTGCTCTCAGTCATGGCGGTGTGAATTTGGCATCTTCGATAGACAGTTTGTAGAATTAGCTAGTTGGGTTTTTTTTTATTCCTGGAAATATATTTAACAAATACCGTGTTTTGTGAATATGCCAATTTAAATGACTTCATCACTCGAGAGGTCTCCCAGTTTAAGGAAAAGTCTTTTCTACTTCTGAATACTGAATAAAAATTGTTTTCTAAGCACCCGAATGCATTTATATGTGTGAGGCACTATCAGCTGTAATTTATTGATGTTATTCTTATAGTAGCAAATCACCTTCATACATGACCTATAGCTTATCTAAAGTAAACTTGAATAATAAATAGTTGCTGTTATCTTAATTTTGTACTTCAGTTAAACGTAATGAAAATACTGTAATGATTTTAGACAGCTCAACTGCTTGTCCATACTGCCGAGGATGAATAAAGTTAAATATAACTTTGTGAGTGCCAGAATAAAGGACAAGCAAGAAAAGCGATATGTGAAAAGGTGAAACTGTTCATCTCCACTCTGATGTCCCGGTGCCGTTACTACCGGCGTCCTCTCCTCCCCCACGGTCGTCTTTGTAGGTGTGGGGTGTACCCAGAGTTTGGAGCAGAGCGGGGGGGAAGCCCGAACCCCGGTAAATGCACACTAAGTAATTACCGTCTCACAAATAAACAAATAAAAACACAACTGACATTATTTCTCCAGACTCGTTTCATATATTCTCGTGTATTCTCTGGAAATATTTAAGATCTGCCTGGACACATTCCTGTGTGATCTGCTCTGGTGAACCTGCTTTAGCAGGTGGACTAGGTGATCTCCAGAGGTCCCTTCCAATCCCCACCATTCTGTGATTCTGTTTGCCCAAACCGATAATTTTAAAAGGACTTGCTAATACAACAGCCATGAAAAAGTAAATTAAAGTTAAGTCTGTGAAAATAAGGTCTCCGCTATTAAGAAAGAAATCATATAATTGCTTGATTACTGACATCCTTTGACTGTTTCCTTGGAAAAATGAGATGTTTTACCAGGTATTAAAGCTTCGGTTACTGGAGCCAGTTTTGATAAAGCCCGCCTCCTTCGAGGGGAGCGCTGAAACAGTGCAGCCGCGTTCTGACGGGCTGAGGAACACCAGCCCGAAAGATGCTCCTCGGGCTTAGGGTGGCAGAAAGGGTTGTGATTATGTGGGGGATCCCCACTGTTCAGCGAAGCGAAACAGCTCTCGGGGAATTGGTAGGAAAACGTGAGGAAGGGCTTTGTGGGCGAGGTGGAGGGATGCGGGGCTATTTGTTAGGGGGAAGGAAATGCGGTCGTAGCCGAGTGCAACGTGAATATGTTGCAGAACTGTTGTACCTCATTTTGTTTAGAAACAATATTCTCAGGTTTTGGTTGGGGTTTTGTTTGGTTGGTTTTGTTTTTGTTTGGGTGGGTTTTTGTTTGTTTTGGGTTTGTGTCGGGTTTTTGTGTTCGTTGCTTTTTTTTGTTACTTTTTTGTTAAATCACAGTTTTTGTTTTGGTGCTGCTGTGAATTGCATTACATGTCACAACTACAACTTGTTACATTTCTTGGATATTTTTCATCCAAGTCACATAAGTCCACCCGGGTGACATAGACCAACTTGCCAAACCTCACACACAGGAATTAGGCTACTAGATATCGACGTTTCTTTCAAAAGCCTCTATTTTGCTTCTTTAAATGCAGATGCTGCTTTTGGAGTCACACGCGACGATTTTACATCTGACGTTCTGGTGGAGGGAGAAAAGCGGAAGAGTAAACAGGGAAAGAAACGGAAAATTTAGAGATAATCCAGCCTAAATATTATATCACGAGGCGAAGGAGAGTAAGACCCATCAGAAACAGAACACGACGCTGCTTGATTTGGCCATTCCTCTGTCCCTGCGTGGCAAGCGCCGGCTGCCCCGCCCGGGCGGCTGCTGCGGGGCCTGCCGGTTGCCCCCGCCGGCCCGCCGGTTCCCCGCTGCCCGCAGCTCCCCCGCGACTCGGAGCCAGCAGGTCCGTGAGGTGTGGGGCCCCTCGTTAGCCGTTCCGAGCTCCAGAGAAACAGACACCCAAGCATTCAGGGGCTTTTTTTTTAATATACAGATTAACTAAAACCACGGTTCGCCCAGGCATTTCCCACCCGGCTAACATTTAAAGGATATGCGACTTGACAAACGCTCTGTGACTGTTTTGTTCCTGGGCCGTCAGGTACGAATGTACTAATTAACTCGAATTAATTAGCACCCTCGTGACTCGAAATTAAAGATTGTGGTGTAGATAAGGTTCATCACCTATGGAAGCCTTTGGCTGGCCGTGATCGACCAGCGCCTCTGAAGCCGCCGCTCAAGCCCGGCGCCCCCCGGCAGGGAGCTGAGGGGGCTCTCGGGGAGGCGGGAAAGCCGCACCCTCACCAGGCACCTGAGAAAAGGCAGAGCAGGGGGAGGGACGGCGCAGGGGCGCTTTTCATGGTGGGCTGGGGGCGGTGGTGGCTCCCCCCGCGCAGGGTCGGAGTATAAAGTGTGAGGAGAAAGGCAAGCCTTGTCAGTATCTTCCCGTATTCCTGAGGAGCGGGCTCTCCCGTTTGGCGGAGCCGTTCTCAGGGTCCCGTCCCGCCGACGCCCTGCCCTCGCCCCAGGGCGGCGCCGCTCTCCCGAGGGCCGCAGGGGGCGGGGGAGCCTTTGCGGCATCGGTTGGTGAGGGCGGGTAGTTCAAACCCAAGCGAGGGAAAGCAGCGGCAGCCGCACGCGAGGAGCCGGTGTGGGTGGAGAGAAGCGAAGCGGTTCCTCACTAAGGGCAACGGGCCCTGGAGCCGGGCGGCGAGCTGCTGAGGCGGCAGGATCCCCGTTCTCTCTAGCCAGCCGGGGCGGGGGTGCCTCTCCCTCAGCCCTCCTCAGGGAGCTCCGCCGGCCGCTTCGGCTGTACTCGGTGGAAAGGGGACTCTGATTTCCGTGCCCAGCGATTTGCCAGATGAGGGGGTGAAGCTGTTGCTTTGCTCTTCTCCGGCATCCCAGGTGACTGAGAGACCCTCGGGTGCTGGTCCCTTGGTAGCCGTCTATAATCTTCACCACTGGGTAATTAGACGTTGCAGTGAACGCATACATAGACCAACTGAAAACCGTGTCTCAGCTGGGTAACGTTTATCTTGCATCTCTCTCTTTTATCTCCACATCCTTTCTCACTGTAGGTTGTCAGTAGGGCTAAGCAATTATTTGAATACAGCACCTTTGCTTTGGAAGATCTCGAGTTACTTCACAAATTAGGGTAAGTGACCCACACCTTACAGATAGGATTTAGCTACACTTTCTTCAATATTAGTAGCTTTGAAGGTATTAATGACTCTTCTGCTTTTTAGATCTGGGTGTTCGAAGAGCCAGAGTCTTCCAATAAAGTCAGTTTTACTATAAATATAATATCTGTTTAAATAACAGAGCAAATACTCGTGTCACCAAAACTTTGCCTTTATCTGTTTTGTTAACAGGGGTGACTGGTGACAAGCAAGGACAGAAAATGTCTTGTTTGAGGCATAAATGTTCAGTGTGTGTTGCTGGGGAATGTAAATTAGTATCAGGAACAGGCATGACTCCATTCCAGAACTCATATCTAAGTTACAGGCACCATATACATTGCCTTCTAGTAATCAGCATTTTTACCCTTTTAGGACACTTTGTAAGACTAAGCTTGTCAGAAATTATTCCTTGTCTAACTGTCTGAATCCTCTTCTTAATTTAGTTTTGGTCTCTGGATAGATGGTACTTTGTTCTGTGAACTGCTAGAAAGATTGCAGTTGAAGTGTAGATCAATTTGGGATCTACGAGATTAATAATAGGTATGAGAAATGTATAGAGCACAAGAATCTACACTTAACAGATATAGATTTTATTCCTTCCCCTGTAACTGACTTGCTGTGTGACCAGTTGTTGCTTCCCTGCACATTTGTTTTATGATATCTGAAACGAAGTTAACAACAGTTGCAGAAATTACTTCAAGATCCCCAAATGAGAAGGGCTTGATGTTATGTGTCAAATCTAGTGGATGAAACTTTTCTCCTGATAAAAAAGGAAGTGCTTATAAAACTCTAGACAAGTCATCAGAGGTTTTATTAGGCATCTCTTATGAATATAAGTAGCATCTCATTCTGAGAGATGTTCTGCACCTCTGAAAAGTTTTCCTTGTGTACCGTATTTGTAAAATGAGACCTTGTGTTAAATTAAGTCTTAATTTGTACAAGTAATACGTTTTGAACAAAAATAATGTGTATACAAAACTGAAGCATGCACTAGGAATTGCTGTAAAGACGTATAATGGACACTGTTCGCTCAGTGTCTGTATTGCAGTGACTCCCCTACAATGATTTGTAAATTGTGCTCTCAGTATCACTAGCGTAAGCTCACAGGCTCCTCCTGCTGGACGTTGGCGTATTTACATCATATTTTTGGCTTCTAGTCGGGTTTGGAAACTATTCTCATCTCCCCTACAACTGCAAAAAATTGTGTTTCTGTGATTTTGTTACTTCATAATTTTGCTTTAATTATTTTATACTGTAATATTTAAAATTTCTTCTACTCTCCGTTGTTCATAATATTAGATAATTTATCCCACGGAATGTCTGAGAATGAAACTGCAAATGTGGGCTTTCCTTTTGTTGTTTCTTCAGCATGCTGACTGAACATTAAGGTTCTAAACACGCAAGCTTGTGCACTTTTGTTCAACGTGTGATTAGTTTGACTCTGTTTAACAAAAACACTCATACTTTTAAAGGTAAGTGTGGGCATGGTGGTTTTGCTTTTTTTGTGGGTATTTTGTTTGTGGTTGTTTGTTTGTTTGTTTGTTTTTCTGGTGTGATTGAGATTTTGAATATCTGTCTCTAAATAGCATTCATAATTCAAATCTCCTGGCAACGTTCATTAACTAACTGCAGTTTACCAAAATTCAGCATTGAAAAGGAAATCCCTATTCTTTTTGTTGATTACACAAAGATAATGCTCTGTTGCTGCTACAGGTCTCTTACAGGTCTTCCTCCTTTTACAAAAAGAAGAGCTATGCTGATGTGGTCCTCTGCTTATAGCATGAGTAATCGACTTAGGAGCAGCAATGTACTACACAAAGACTCTTCACATCTTTTTCCTGTCTTCTGAAAGTTATTTTCTAGTTCATAACACAGCATTTTCAGCTTATTGCCTAAAATGCTGAAAAGTGATGCATATGAAACCCTAGATGCTGTTTGGAGTTAGTCCTGCACTGTCAAGGAAGTTTTTCCTGTAATAATGAGTTTAAAACTATACCCTCATGTTTCTTATTTGCGTTGTCATTTATTTCACCAAGTAAAAACAGGGAATGGGGAAAAAGCAGTGAGGGAAAACAAATGTGAAAGCAAGGTACTTGTAGAGAGAAAGGAACCAGGTCAGACTTCAGAGTTTGTAGTCCTATTGGAATTATTTTCACATACCTCTATTTCCTGGAAGAATTTTTCTAAATTATGTGGATGGATTTGTTTATTTTATATCTGACTGATTTTTATACTGATATTAACATGATTCTGTAGGCCTTTATGCCCAATTCTCACAGTCTGCTCTTTTGAACTTTTATATGTTTCTGTCTTCTCACAGCAGAAATCAAGAAGAGGCACTTTATATACTGCAATGATCTTATAAAGTGCCTTCAGTATGGGTCAAAAAACTCTAATTAAATGGCACACCACCATCAAAGAAGAGTTCTGTCACCCAGGCTATTTGGATTCCCACTGCTTGCATTTGGTGGCTTGGGGCTTGACTAAGTCAGGATTGTTGGGATATTAGCAATGTCTTAATATTTGGTGTTTAAGTTGCCTTTAAAGATTCTGTTCCGAAAACTCAATAACTATTTCCAGGCTTATGTTCCAAAATATCAGTTCTAGAGACCAGTAACATGCCCCAGTAAAAGGTGCTGATACAGACTTTGAAGTTCTTACAAAGTTGATGTGAACTACCATGGTTTCTGTGACATCAGACCTCATATGGGCACTATTTGTAATATCTTTTATACTATTACTATGTCTTGTGTGTAGAAAGCAGTGACCTATTGCCACTCTAGAAACAGAGTGGAGAATGGAGAAACTCTGCCATATATGAGTGGCAAAAAAGTAAGTCTATGTTCTTACATGTCTTACTTCAATGGGTGCATCAGCCACTTGTAACTTTTCTAGGAAAATATATAGTCACTCTTAAAAGCTTTTATACTTACTAAGTTTAAAAGAACCTTTCTATCTACATATATGGTAAGTCAATCTGTTTCTTTAAAGCTTCAGAACACTCAGTTTACCTACCAAGCAGAGTAAAAGCAGAGAGCATCTTTACAAAATAACATTGAATATTGCAGCAGATAAGAATGTACTGTTCACTTTGTCACTAGAGGTCAAATTTTATTCCTTCCAGGGACTGTAGGGATGTAAATTACAGGGAGACCTGTAGACTTGTGGCTTTATGATTAATCCTCTCCCTTTTTTAATGAGAAAATGCCTTTTGTCTAAATTCATATATTACCAGAGCTTCTGCTACTTATTGAGGACTGAGCTGTTAGTGGTTGGATGAACCAATAACATAGTGCAAATAAAAATCTTGGTCCTATTGGAATGAGAGGGAGTTTTGTCACTGATTTCGGCACAGATGAGACTCTAGTTGCTGTGTTGCTTATTTGAAGTTTTTTTCCTTGGATGAGGATTGGTGGATGAGGATTGGCAGATCAGTTGGCTAAATGGATGTATATTTTAATTTGCCTCACAGTATACTATGCATTTTAATCTCTCATCTAACCATGTACTTGATTGCAATTTATCTTTGTGTTCATGTATAAGCACTGTTTCTACTAAGACTAATTAAAATACTTTTGTCAAGGCTGCTAGCTTGACAGATGTACACAAGCCTTTTCTCACTAATCTGAGCGTGTTTTGGTGACTACTTTTATAATTTGTTTCAGAAATAACACTGGTATCTTAATTTACAGAGTCAAAGTACCAAGCAGAAGATGTCAGACAGTCGCCCAATAATGTTCAATGTGCTTAAAAGAAATAGATTAACACCTCCTGGCAGCAATTTTAAATACTCCAGTTTTAAAGACAGATGTTGTACTTCAGTATTTCTGGGCAGCCCATGCAATGAGTCAGTAAAAGATCCTGATGTAGAACACAAAGAAACAATGACTTTATCATTGCTACAAGAGCATTCTGAGCATATTAATCCAAATGTCTTCTTTCCTATGTCATCATCTATTGAAAATGAAATTAGTTCTATCTCATTATCAGAAAGAAGAGAAACAAGTAGAAGTGCAGATTTTTTTGAAACCCCTAAAGTGAGTAGAAAAGGGTCCTCACTACGCAGGAGGCTGCTTTTATCTAAGACTGTTCCAGCTGGCACCACTGTAGGATGTTGTGAAAGGCAAGACAGTTCTTCAGGAAGCATCAGGAAAAAAATATTCTCTTGTGTTTTAAGCTCTGAAGAAAAACTTTCACAAACTGCTTTGGTTTCTCCAAAAGATAGAAGTGACAAACCTCTGACAACTAGCATTTCAAAAATTGAGGACTCTAATCCTGATTGCCCAAAACGGAGACTTTCCTTTTCACAACAAAGGTCTTCTACACTAGATGAGTCCAAATGTAAGGACCCCTTATTACTAGAGCCAGAATGTTTATCTCCAATTCAGTGTAAGGATGTTACTGTTAGTAACACTAATGAATTAAATGGAGGTGTCCTTATGAGTGTTAGTGATGGGTTGCTTAGGACCCCTACCTGCAGTGTGTCACCTGAGGCCAATGAGGGTAAGTTCCTGACTTCTATCAACAATCTTGTAGAGAACTTTAACTTTGAAATACATGATACAGACTCTCCCCCTGCTAAGCTGGCAAATTACCCAGCTCTTTCAACACCTGAGGATAGTGGATATAATTCACTTCATTTGGACAAATCAGGAGACTCACTATCTGATCATGAGGGATCTTTCCCAGAGGTCTTCCAAAAATATAAAGAAGATTCCAAAATTCTGAATAGTAAAAGAAAGGCAAGAAAACTCGAACGAGTTAGAAGATTGTCCACTCTTCGGGAACAAGGCTCACAGTCAGAGACAGAAGATCGTTATGGCAGACCTTCTACTTCAGCATGTTTGTTAAAAAAAGAAAGAAACTTTGTCAGTGAAGACCATGCATTAGTTTTAGAAGAACAGTCTAGTGGGGACCTAGTTGTAAGTCACAAAGATCTCTCAAGAACTCCAGCTCTGAAACTAGTTCATGAAATTTGCTTGCAAAGACAAAGATCAGGGCAAAATCAAATACCAGAGAATACTGATGGAACAGAAATATTTGCATTGGAACATGTTCTTGCTGGACTCATTGGCAAGAAAATGGGCCTTGAAAAATTAGATATTTTAACAGAATTAAAATACAGAAATTTGAAACACGTTCTTGCTATAGTTTTAGATGCTTTGACAGTGGAAAGTCTATGCAGGTAAGTACTAGTGCTTTATTTTGCTTCTCCCTGCTCTGCCACCCCCCCTCCCTGCCAAGGTGAAAACATGTGTTTCTGCAAATAAATTAAAATAACTTCTGGAATAGCAGGTGTTGTCAATAGAATTAATTTGTTTCTGGGGAAATTTAAAAAATTGTCACCATTAACCAAGTGGCTCTTCCTATGTAGTTCTACAAATATATTATGTGGAAGAATTAAAAACCAAAAGAATTAAAAGCTGAACATAGGAATTAGTAAACTTAAAACTAAATCACAGTACTTATAAATTTAAAAAATTAAGCTTAGGAAGTAACTTCTTGTCAGAAGTTCCCCAATAATGCATAGTACTCAAAACACGTTTCTCTAGTGTTGTTGTTTTTTTTTTTTTTTTTTACTTGTGTATTTAATTACCTCAGTTATTTCTAAGCACAAAGATGCTCAAAGAATTTTGCTTCATGAGTAATGTTCTAGATTAGTCTTTAATCAATGGAAACTGTCACTCATTTTAAAAAAGTCAAGAGTGCCATGTGTGTTATTAGTTACTAAGGGAATGGGATAATAGAGGGAAGTATAAGGGCATGGATATTTTTAGACCACTTAACACACATATACGTGACTTTAGAAACAAACTTGGTAAGTGGCTTACGTGGAAGGAAGCAACTTATTTGATTTTTTAAGTCAAAGATGTGCTGTATTTATATTGCAATTGTTCTCTAGGTTCTTCTGTTATTCTATACAGTGGTGCATAAGAGTAAATGAGATGTGTTTCATAACAATATGGTTAACTCCTGAAGTATATAGCAGTAGTCTCTAAAATGACCAATAGCATATGAAATAATGCAAAAATCTTTAAAAGGTAGTCTTAGTATCATGACTTCTATACCACTTGGCAGTATGTGAAAGTGGATAATTTTTTTTCACTCATTCCAGCATTTGGAAAGTAAGCAAAAACTGGCGTGAAATCATTGTACAAGATAAAAATGCAGATAAGAGGAGAAAGCTGTACATAAAACACCTGAAAGAAGAAGCTGAGGTAAGGTTCATCTCAAAAGGTAATATTTTTTTCAAGTGTGAAAGAAGATGGGTTAGAGGAAAGATCTTGTAAAACTACAGAAAGTTAATTGATAGAGACAGTTCCAACATGAGTATGTGAAGGATTCTAACAGGAGAATGTAATAGCTTTTATTGCTTTTTCAGCTATCCACAGTTTGAGTACTAGTCTTTCCACTATGTGGTCCCCTCCCCTCCTTTCCCCCGCTCCCCTCCTTTCCTTTTCCCCCCCTCCCCTCCCTCCTTTCCCTCCTTCCTTTCTTTTCTTTCAATTTCACTCCAGTCTGCAGTGCAGTAGGACCCTCTCTAGACTACTTCCTAATTATTTTCAGGACTGCTTGTGGCTCAGCTTCTTTATGGGCTGCTTACGAACAACTGAAGGACATACAGAACTTTTTAAAGGGCTATCTAGAAAAACAGGCATATTAATAGCAGTATAACTTTTTTAGATCTTCTACGTGTGTATACACACACATTTCAGTGTAACCTTGCTTTAATTGTGACAAAACTTATGTTTGCTATTTCCAGGCTTGCTTGCATTGAGATGTGTCCTAATTCAAAAACATGAGGACCAGTAGAGAGTGCTAAAAGACAATTGGCTTTTTAGTCTGCTCATGGGACTTTGTTTTCAATGCTCCTGTTTCTTGTTTCCTTACTAAAAATAAATATTTAATGGGAAATACCCACACTATATGTAATTTCTTTTTCTAACTTGTTTTTGCAGAGGGGAAGAACCAGCTGCAAATCCCAAATGAAATAAACCCGATTTGTTTCCTCTTTCTGTTTTATCTTTTTTCTTTTCAATTCTTTTAATAATTATAACCTATAACAGGAACATTTATTGAAAGCTGAAGATGCTGCCACAAGACTTAATGTTCTCAATAGATCTGCTCTAAGGCCTGTTCAAGCTCAAGCCAGAACTCCTGTAGTACAAACATCAACTTCATATGCTGAACTTACACCCAGGAGATGCAGTTCTGTTCCCCATTCAACTAGTAGACAGAACGAATACATAAAAGTAGGTAGCTGAGAAGCTCTTTGCTTTCAAATTTTAGAAAGTTTTAATTTACAAGAACTAAGTAGCTGTCTTCTCCCTCTTCTTGCTACAGGTTGCTAAAACTCTGTTCACTGATGAAGCTCTAAAACCCTGCCCAAGATGTCAGTATCCTGCTAAATATCAATTGGTAAAGAAACGGGGACTATGTAGCAGAGAGGCATGTGGGTTTGAGTTCTGTATATTATGTTTGCATGCTTTCCATGGGTCAAAAGAATGTACTAGTTTATCTGCAAAACAGAATAACAAAAAAGATGCTCTTCCAGGAAGTGCCCAAAGCAAAAGAAATTTAAAGAGACTCTAAATTTGTCAGGCGTCTAAGTCCTTATATTAAATTCCTTTTCTCCTCCTCCTAAATTCTTAATCTTGTTCATATTCTTCCTAAATATATGCATTTTGAAAGTCTCATTCAATATGTTTTTGCTGACTTATCTTGATAACGTCTCATGTACATGTCTTAATCAATGTAGTATATTTTTGTTTTTGAAAAAAGTGAACATTTTAAAACATTTTATCTTGTTTTACCTGTTGTGTAGTAGCTAGGCACTTACTAACATCTTAAATCTTTTAATAAAGTATCTTAAATGTAGTCTTCAATATCTTAGATATCTTCAATATCTAGCTTAGAGCACCTCACATGTTTAAAAATGTGATTCTTGTCTTAATGACAAATTAAAATTATTTAAAAAAATCTTTTAAATGGGATTTATTTAATATTCACTTTAAGTTTCAGTAAATAGTTAAAAAATACATTTACCTAGGGCACATGCAAAAAATACTTGTACCCATATAAATGATGATACCTCAAAAGCAATGTATTAGTTGTCTGAATTTTACAACAGAATAATGTTTTTGTTGATCTCTTAGCCTCTGTAACGCAAGTCAATAGAACAGTAACTTCTAAATCAAGGTGATGCTGTGTGGATATTCTATTGCACTGTTTTTACAGAGTTTTTGTCTTTACCTGAAAACTTCAGGTGGTGTATATATTCACATATCTAAACAAGCTGTTGCATTACCCTTGTTGTTGTGAACTTCCCTTTATATTTAGTCTGACTTTACTTCACCTCCCAGATACTGGATCATCTTCTGCTTGAATTTGAGGGTTATCTACTGCTAGAAATCATCCCTTCTCTATCTGTAGGTTCAATTAAGGGAATTAATTGATTTTGCTCTTGAACTAAATATGCTGATCCTTTACAGAATAGAAATTAATTTGCCTTTCAGACCTTAAATGATTTTTGTTTTTTGCTTCTTGTGTTTGGGTTTAAAAAAAAAACAAACACCCACAAACAAACAACAAAACCAAACCCTCAAACTCCTTGCAATTGTAAACAGCTTGAAATACAGGTGACAGAAGTAGACACGTAGACACAGTATTTGTACTATGAAGATATAATATCAATTTACTTCTCCAAATGATATTTTCCTAATTTTCCTTTCAAAGACTTAATTTGTCACAAGCATCATGCAGAACATTTGTAGTCAGGTGGTGTTTCTTCCCCACTCACCCTCTGATTTTGTCCTGTGTGTTTTATTTTTATTTGTGATGTTGTAATTCTACTGTGTGTATTTGTAGGCAAGGCTTATCACTGAGCTATTTTTAAAGTAGTCTGATTTTTTAAAAAATGATAAATAATTTTAAAAGCTAAGAAATAAGCTCTGTATTTGCCTCTATTAATATTTATTACCATATCTCTTTATTTTTACTGTCTGAAAATTACAAGTAACAACTGAGTTGTGGTTCCCTTCTCTCTCTCCAACCCCCGCCCCGTAATCTGTGGATGTTTAAGACAAATGGACCACAATAATTCACTTCAGGATGTTTAAGAAACATTACTTCCTATTTCTCATCTCCAACTGGTTTGGTTAATATTTTTAGCATACTTGTGCCACGTAGCATTTGGAAAGAGAAGGAACAACATGCTTAGTAAAATGCCATAGAAAGTTTAGTGCTAACTTTATTAACCAAACATGGTATCATTAAAGAAGGGATAAACCTGATACATAATCCAGAAAAATAATGTTTATTGCATGAATAAAATTATCAACACTTTAATTACACAGTTATTTGTGTTTGCCAAGCCATTGCATTATTCTTGCCTGGGGTTTGGCTGGTAGAACTTGAACTGGAAGACTGACTTTATATAGAATCTGTTTTGAGGGAAGAACTGAGGGGAAGGATTTTAGGACAAGCTAGGAAATATAGAGGTATGTGTGTATATAGTTTTGGTTTAGGAAGAATGGCAGATCATTACAGAGGAGGAAACTGCAATTAGGAAAATTGCTAAAGTATTTGATTTGTTTAATATTTGCATTTCCCTACTTGTTTAGAACTTAGTTCAGAGAACTATCTGATTGGTTCTTCTATTCTTAGGTATAAAATAACTATACATTTTTAGAGATATTTAATAGTTTCTGTTAAAGGTTAAATTCACATGATTAAGAACTTTCTAGGAAGGAAGTTATATTACACAAGAATCTGAAAGCACTTAGTTCATAATTTTATAATAATTTCATTTGGATTAGTTTTGTTTCTTATAATTGAACTATCAAATAGGGGATATTAGTAACTGCAATATAGAATAAGTACAGCATGTCAGTGTGTCAGACTGCCATTGGCATCAGTGCATTCTACCTCTGCTGAATACCAATGTACTTCACATCTCAAATATATATATATATATATATATATATATATATATGTGAATATATATATAAAACTTTAATTGTATTCTTGAGATTGATGGGAGAATTACGACAGTCAGAGGATTTAGCTCGCTTTCTGATGTGTGGTATTGCAGTCCAGTCCAGAAATACATGAGGCACAAGCCTTTTTTTTTTTAAAAAAACTTTCTCAATAGTTCTGAAAGTATTTCTGAAACAGGTGCACCTTTGGATGGAAAACCATATAGGAGCTCAGTTTAAGAATCAGTTAAGTATCCTTTCCATTTGAGGAAAAAATTCTGGTAAGACATGTGTGACCTTATTCAAAGGTTTGTGCTTGCTAATATCTGAATAATTCAGAGAGAATAATTTTAGTAGATTTTTTTTCTGATACAGGCATTATTTGTTTTTAAAGGTCATATATTTGACATCTACAGCATCCATCCAACAAGGAGTAGCTTGAGAGGAGGAAAATACTTGAAACCTACTCTACAATTTTAAATTTTCCCCCCTGTTTCGACATGTTTAAAACTTCATATTTTTTTTCCTTCTAAATCTGCCTCACAAAAATATCTTATTGAATCAAATGTCTCTTGTTCAGTTTTGTGTATCACAAATTTAACTATGCTCTGGTGTTCAGGTGAAATGAGTTCTCTGCTGTTGCCCACTGCTACACCAGAGTTGAGGTGATGTAAGAAGGCCATGGCTAATGCTTCTCTCTGACAGTGATATTTTTATTTTTATAAAACCAGATTTATTCCTTGACATAAGGGAGAAATAAAACAGTGATATACTTAATGTATGGGGAAAGGATAACCACAGCATACTTTGTGTTCTATTAGATGTTATCTAATAGCTTCTAATAGTTTGGGTAAAAGGAATAAATTATTTAATGATATCTGATTGCATTATTGACAGAAATGAAGTCTTTGGTGTAGGAGAGTGGAAGTAACTTTTTTTGCGTCCCCCTTAGTATGTTCTTTTCTGTGTACTGCATCCCTCAATTAGTGTCCATCAGATATCACTAAGCTATGTGAGTCTGGACTTGAATGAAACGGTAAAGGAGAACATAGGTTACTACTTTGTAAAAGCAAAGACAAAACCCAATCCAAACCAAAATAAGAAAACCCCACAACCCAAACTAAAACAAAAACCCAAACAAAAATCAGTCTGAGTGTCAGGGAGTGTAGGTATTAATGTCTAGTATCTTTCTTTTTCAACTAGGCTGAACTAATTTTCAGACATCTAAGGGCAGGTACTAACACTTGTAGCTAGCACAAAGATGATGGATGGAAAAGTGGTCCTGGGGTAGAAATTACAATGGTCAAGACTTTTCTAGAATGTTCTATCCATGATTACTCTCCAGCTCAGGAGTGTTTCTTACAATTTACAACAGATTGTTGGAAAGGGAGGAGTGAATCGTCTTTCACTCTGGAAGATGGAGATAATGAAATTAATTTTAATGTTCAGGATAATATTTGGCTTATTTGTTGCTGAAAACCTTATCTTTGCAATCCTTATTTCCCTTTAGACAGGCATGATCTATAGCGGGAGGAGTAATATTGCCTACAAAGCATGCTCAGGGAATGAATTTAGATTCCTGAAGGTGAAGTTTTGAGCCAGAGCTGTGGGTTTAAATTCTAAAAAAGAATTCTTAAATGTAACCTTTTGCTGCTGACAGATGTTACTGCAAGGATTGTACTTCATAAATCTTTTATTTGGAGCAGGAACCATAAACATCAAGTGGTCTGTGAGAAGGAAATTTAAATTACTTAAGTTTGATTGTTCTTTCCTTGGTGACAAGTATGGAAGAGCTTAGGCAAAAAATCATTATAAATCTTTTGAATTGTTTATAGGATAATGTTAGTATGTTTGGTCACTAACTAGATAAAATGATTAAATAATTTTTTGTCATATTACAGAGCTCATCAATATCTGTCAGATTATTCTCCTATTCCATATCCTGGTTATTCATTAGTACTCCTTAAGCAATTTAGGTTAATTTTAATAGAAAAAGTAATGCCTTTTCTTTGTTTTCATAGGCACATGAAGAAATACAGGAGTCACAGATTAGAAAGGGACTCCTGGAGTCTAGTGCCAGCTCTTATGTCAACTCATCAAGTTCTGTCTTGAAACTGGATAGAATATTGTCTCATGATCTTTGACCTATTCCAGATTGCTCTACTATTCAGTTAACCAGTTGCCTTCTTTTTTCCCCCAGCATTGCTGTTAAAATAGCTGTTCTATGCATCTGTTCTTCCCCTTAGAGTTTTTTCCCCAACATTATGACGGCATAGCATTAGTACCCACTCACTCTTTATTTCATTGACAAAAAAACTCTGAACTTAGTCTCATATCTTAGGTTCAATCTCTGTTTCATGGATTGTCTTAATTACTCTTCACTGCTTCCATTGGCATCTGTTCTTTGAATCTATGCAACCAGTATTACAGATTAAACCTCCAAGACTTTGAATAGTAACAGGGCTTTACTTTCTCTAGGAGAAATACTTTGACCCATGCATTATAAGATTAGCATTTCTTTTGTCTCCTGCACACTCACTGTTTTGTCACTAGGTGTAGTACTGTCATGTTTTTCTCTCACTAATTTTGAAAATATCCCAGAATTTTCACCTGAATTCTTAAAGAACCGTAAGTAAATAACCTCATACTTTGTACTACTAAGCTTCAGGCATTTTTTTCTTCTCTACTTCAGTCTCACGGTGATTTAATATTTGGTGTGATAATATTTTTGTAAGTGCATATTTGTTGTCTGTAGTGAACCTTATAGGATTTTTTGATGTAAAACTTGTAGCAGATTCTGTTATCACTTGTCAGATGCCCCAACAAAAGCTGACAGCTGAATGCTGTGTTTATTTTTAGTTAAACAAAAACAAAGCCTGCTTTTACTTTGACTTCCTGAGCTCTGATTAGTTGAAATTCTCATTACAAAAAGACTTTTTTTTTTCTTCTTAACTTTGCCAAGCCTCTGTACAGCGTTAGAACCTGCCCAAACTTGTCAGAAGCCTAAATGCTAGTAAGGCCTCATTGAGCTGGGTGCTAATGGCTGAGTAGTAATGAAACCGCCTCTTCAGCTAAAAATATTATGTCATTGTGTTCTAAACGAACTCATAAAAACTGATGGTGAATACTAGGAGCTTCATATAAAAATAGATCTCTGACTTGGAGACTGGAGTTCATGTGTTAAAAACCCCTCTAATTTTTCCCCTCTGCATTCTAAAACCTGTTCTGAAAACAGTTCTGCAAGGGTTGTTGTACTTAGTTCTGTAGGCCCCTTCAATCTCTGGCAAATGGGATGTGGAAACTGTGCCTGTACTTCAGCTGCTTCTTCTCAGTCCTGAATCCTAGTAAAAAACATATTTCTGTAAGCTGATTAAACTTAGACATTGTGTCATTACTAGAACCAGCTGAAGTAGTAGGAGGACAGTAACTTCTGGCAAAAGAGGGACAACTATCTGGGAAGTAATGACACCCTAGATAAATAAAGTAACACTTGTTAAAGTCATCATTTGGAGCTGCAAGGTTATTGCAGAATTAGTCAGCAGTTGTGCAGTGGTCTTCTACTTTAGCAAAAATGTTAATTATCATCCTAAACTGCTGTTGCCTAAATGTAGGACTTCTATCTCATGTTCAATGAGTGGACACTAAAATTCCCTAAGTACTGAATTTTGTGTAATACATTACTTGAAGCCTGAAGAACACATCTCCTGGAAATGCCTTGTTCTGCCTGGACTCCGTAGCTCAGTATCCAGCCTATATAGACCATTGGGATCCAAAATTAAGTTTTCTTCTGGTGTGAATCACATTTTCCTGGTCCACATTTTGATAGATGTTACGCAGATTGTGGTGATAGAAATACAGCTGGATTTTAAACATGAGTTTTCATTGTGTTGATAACATTCTCCTGTCTTTGGAGAGATTTTGTACTGAAAAACTCCCACAAAACACTGGAATTTCAGGTTCGATTTTCCTTTGTTTCCCATTAGGTACTCTGTTGTGGTGTACAAAACCTATTATTGGGACACAGTTATTCTCCAGCCTTGCTGTTGGAAGTATTTCTGTCAATAAATGGGTCCTTTTTCCTGCTTCAAATAGAAATGCTCACTGGTGTACTAAGTTCCCATTCTGGACTTTTTCCTTCGTTTAACCAATTGTCATAGACTAGTCTAGGGAGAATATTATACAATACAGAATGGAGAACAAGAAAACAAACTAATTCTTGAAATGCTTTGGTCAATTAGCTAACTTAAATGTGAAACTATCTTAATAGTTGAACTGCTTTTCTCACTGAAAATAGTCCTAGATTTCAAATGCATATATTCTGTTGCTAAAAATAATTTATCACAAGGGGGCACCAAAGATTCTTCTTACAGAACTTTAGCTATTTTTCTCCTTGCTTTAACCCTTACATCCTAACTCAACATCACAAGTGCAAAATGTTTTGAATAGCTTAAAGCAAGTGTGTCTGTAATTCCTACCCCCAGGAGCTGCATACCAAAATCTTCAAGAGAAGAGTGGCATCCTGGGAAGCAATTCAGATGGTATTACTTCTCCTGAGCCTCCTTTATGGGGTGAAGCTGTGCTGGGCACACAGCCAGGTCCTACTGCAACCAGGCAAGATCGTAGAATCATAGATTGGCCTAAACAGCGCCTGCTGGCCCAGTTCCTCTCTCAGCTATGGGCCTGAATCATCTGGCAGTCTCCATGCCAGCCTGGTGTTGGCTACAAAATGCAGGTTTCTCATGGAAGAGTTGAAGTATTTTGAGAATTGATAGTTTCAGGAGCTGCATGCTCTGAATTTAATTTCCCAATGACAGGAAATGTATATGATAATAAAATCCAATCTAGTTTTATGAAGTATGGATAATCTACAAGTGCCTCCTCTATCAGGTTTTAAGTGATCGCAGAAAAAAAAATCTTATCATATGCATTCTATTCATACTTAATTGATGTTCTGATTGCTTTAGTGAGCAACAAAGGGAAAATACTAACTTTATAAACTCAAAATTGGGAAGGGGATAAGTATTTCCACGTAAGATATTTTAAACAATATCAGAATAGCAGCATTTTTTTAGTTTTAGTCTGTTAAATGAAAACTGGGTGAGAATGTGGGAACTTAATGTTTTTTATTCTTTAACTAGGTAGTTCTGGAGTCCAGGAGTGAAACAGGTAGGAAATTAGAATACAAAATAAAGCTGTAATTTGGTATGATTTTCTAAAGCATTACTGAGATCTTACGGAGCATCTATTAGTTATGGATTCTTAGACCATTCTTAACACTTCCTGGTTTTGGTTTGTTTGTGTTCTCCTCCCTCCCTTCCCCCCGCCCCCTTGTTTTTTAGATGGATCAGTCTCTCAGTCTGCTTCACTATACAGCTACACAAGCAGCCATGGCAGTATAACACAAAAAGGTGGGAACTGATGGTCAGTGGGATGTACTGTCTCAAACATCATTGCTGCTATTCCCAGGCTTGACGCATCAATAATATCCTGCATCAATATCCTAGTTCTTGGCTGGGGAATCCTGGGTTTGGGGACTGTTTTTGACATTTGTTCCATTGTAAGAGCAGGACTGGAACGATGTGCATGCATTTCATGTTTCTTGTTGGGTATATGCCACCTACTGCCAGGAGATAAACTTGTCAAAGGACATAGTTGATACTGTTGGTGTATGTTATTCCTATCCACTGAACCTTCTTCATATGCCTCTAGTTGGCCCCTCAGTTGGCTAGAACACGTTAAGCCAAGATCAAGTAACTGACCTGACTCAAATCAAGGTACAAGTAGACCCTGCCTCCCACCCCACCAAAAAAAAAAGCAATTGTAATAAAATTTGCTTGCACAACTAAAAGAAAGAAGTGGTGGTAAATTTGCAAAGCTTAAAGTAGCACAGCCAAAATGTATTACAAAATATGACTCCAGTTTATCTACATGAAAAACAGAGAACAGACAGTAACAATGTGCTCTTTTGTACACAGTTCCAACATTTATGACACACCTCTGATAGTGAAATCTCTGTGAGAAAAAACTGTCAGTTTCTTCTGATACGTATCTTATGGTTCAGCTGAAAGCTATACTATGTTAACTGTAGTAGGGCTGCTAGCAACACTCTCTCTCTGCCTTGCTGTAAACTTATGCACCATGCCATTTAAAAAACAGTCTTGCATTGTCGTTTGATTCCTGATTTTCATATTGTCTTCTCAGAATGACTTTATTTCTAATACACTTCTTCGAACTACCACAATCCTGCTAAATACTTTATTCAATTGTCTTAATGCTCCTTTCCAAAATTAGAAAAGATAGCGTGATATTGTCCTAAGGTTCTAGCAGTTGCTTCTTAAGACATTAATACAAATTTTTGAAGGGATCAGATGACTGCAGGTATGAAGTAGGTAACCAACCTGTATGAGATAGTAATTTGTGATACGCATTAGTATGCTATGTGGTCCTTCCAAATTCTGATTCACTTTCTGGGTATGCCTCTGTATTCCCTTTATCTTCTCCCAAACCCATACTAAGCAAAAGGAAATTAAACTTTAAATAAAGCCTTAAAACTTGATAAAACACTTCTAACTTTTCCTGGTTAGAATAAGATTGTTACAGGAATCCTTGGTCCATTGGTGATGTGGACAAGTTAAGGAGTATTCTCCAGTGACAATCCAAATAGAGACTTCTGTAAAGGACAAGCTCTTCAATCTTGCCCTTCCCTCTAACAGTTCCCTTCACTAGTAAAAGGTTTCTAATGTTGATAGACCAAAGCTATGTTGTATCTCTTCCCTTACTATTTAGCCCTTCCTTTTTTCTTTCTAAGCACTTTCTTGTTTTCCTCTTCAGGATTTCTTTTTTTTCTTTCAGAATTCTTTTCTGTCGTCTTATTTGTAATAACTCTTTTCCTGAGTGTCCGCATTAACTTTTTCTGACAGCCACAGAACTAACAGGTTCAACACACAGAGGCTGTACCACCACAACAGGCAGATTGTCATTTTGCTAACAGAAGAATTTAAGGCATTTAAGGGCCAGCTGTCTGATGATCAGTTTGTGATTTCCTCTCAGGATCTGACTCCCATTTTGGCAGTTCTGCAGTCAATATTTAAACAGGTTTCCTAGCACCTGTTTCCAGGTTATGAGATTTTAGCTTTTACATCTGAAAGCAGCAATGTATGTGGCAGCCATCCAAAGAAGGAGGAGTATTTACGTTTAACCACAGTTGGATTTCTGTGAAGATATTCAGGTATTAAAGATATCCCATGATGAAATGCCCACCTATATGTGAGATGGGGAGTTTCTATTGAAAATCGATGGGAAACAGTTCCACAGCTGTCCTTGGAGATCCCTCTAGATGCCTATCTGAACTTATTTTAGTAGTATTTGTTACTTTTTGAACAAGTAATTAATTATGGGAATATTAATGATTTTACTGTGACCACTGCCAGGAATCAAACTCAGGTTAGCACCTAAAAACACAAGCGTGCATATGGATTTAATAAAGCAATCCAATTTATGTCTTTATTTGAGCAAGTTGCAAGGAGGACATTTGTTCAGCCAGCAAGCTGGCATAGCTTACATGCTTGTTTCTGTGAATGTGAAGTTGTCTCAGCAGTTTTGATCTGATTTGCCTGGGTGACGCTTTGAAACACTTTCCCTGGTAAATGTTTGAAAGCATACATTTCTGAGAAGTCTGGAGGAAGGTACAATGACAGATTGAAGTCCTGACTGAAAGTTCACCTCTCCAAATGGTTCTTCAGTAATGAGCAGAGGAGGGAGATACCAACAAGGATGGAGAGGACCAATTTACATTTTCCTCCTCTTTCTCTTCCTTTGCAGATCTCTGCTAGATCACCACTTTCTCAAAATGCTAATAGTTTGAAACCTACTTGTAGTCTTTTTACTTATTTTTTTTTGGTCTAGAATTTTACTGGCATCACCTTTTCCAAAACTTATTTTCCATCCTGTCCAGCCATTCATCTTTTTTTTACAAAATCAGGTGCTTCTTGGGATAGATCATGGTTTTGCCTGTATTTATGAAACATTCTATAGGTCTGCAGTTCCGCTGAGCTATATAATCATCAAAATGAAAATACTAGAAGAGCATGGAATGAGAAAAATGTGGAAAAGGAGGAAAATGAGCTTAATTTTATATCTCAGCTTCCCCAGCTGGTGAACATTCAACTGGCAATATAAAATCAGGACTGAATTGCACACACACGAAATATTTCACCTAAATGTATTGTTAACTAAGATAATGAGAATGTGATAAGGACTGCTAATAGATTCTCCATAAGACCTGATGACCTTATTCCAAAACACAGTCTTTGAAGCACACTACAAAGAGAAATAAGACCTAAGAGTTTTATACCAAAATATACCAGATGAAGAAGGAAAAGGGACTTTTTAAAAAACTGAGTTGCTTCCAAACTTCAATTCTATCTAAGCTGACTTGTGACTTTCATTTCTAATATTTTAAAAAGGCACATTTTTCATGTTTCTGTTATTTTCTAGACTAGTCTGTTTCAGTTGGAAGGGTCCCTACAATGATCATCTGGTCCAACTGCCTGACCACTTCAGAGATGACCAAAAGTTAAAGCATGGTACTAAGAGTATTGTCCAAATGTCTCTTAAACACAGACAGGCTTGAGGCATTGACCACCTCTCTAGGAAGCCTGTTCCAGTGTTTGACCACCCTCTCAGTAAAGAAATGCTTCCTCATGCCCACTCTGAACCTCCCCTGGCGCAGCTTTGAACCATTCCCTCATGTCCTGTCACTGGATCCCAAGGGGAACTCAGCACCTTCCTCTCCACGTCCCCTCCTCAGGAAGCTGCAGAGAGTACAGAGGTTTCCCCTCAGCCTCCTGTTCTCCAGAACAGACCAACACAGAGTCCTCAGCTGCCCCTCACAGGACATTCCTTCCAGCCCTTTCACCAGCTTGGTTGCCCTCCTCTGGACACATTAAAGGACCCTCACATTCTTCTTAAATTGTGGCGCTCAGAATGGCACACAGTGTTCAGGGTGAGGCCGCACCAATGCTGAATACAGCAGGATAATAATCTCTTTTGACCGGACAGGTGTGCTGTGTTTTCTTCAAAAATTACAAGCACCTAGTGAAGTTTAAGAGAATGTTACACACCAATGTCTAAACCTACATCAGAAAGAAAAAGGGGCAGAGGGAAAAGGAATGGAATGATCATTTGAAATCATATTAAGTAGCTTGGTAATGAGATGATGCACTACATACAAAATGCAGTGCAATTTGTCTACCTGTTAGAAAGGTCTCATTTTATATTTTATAGGCTATCTTGTTATGCATATTTCTCTTACATACATGCTAGGAATACTTATTTGAAATATTTAATAATCACAATAGAATGTGTTCTGATACACAGCACTAAGAAATCCTGTGTTTAAATATATGCCACTCAGTGTTAAGTTACTCTGTCATGTCTTATTGAACAGAATTTGCATAGATTACTTAGGACTAGTTAATACTAGTTAATACTTCATCAGAATGTTGATCATACTATTTAGATTGTCCATAGCTCACTTAACTTTGAATCTTTATGTTTTACTATTTGCTTCTGTTGAATATGCTTTTAATATATATCAAACTTTTGGCTGAAATGTGTATCTTTGCTATGATATTATTTAGCTTATCTCGTACATCTTCAGAAATATTTTTTTTCTGTTAAGTGGAAAAAAAAAATCACAAAATCCACTCATAAAACCTAATCAGACAGCTAACAATATTCCACCACAACAATCACAAGTGGCATTATTCTGGCATTTAGTAAATAGAGCAGTGATTGTTTTATTCAGGCAGGCACTCTCAGGTATGGGAATGCATATCTGGAATAGAGGGTGCAAAATGCTTTGTGTTTCCAGGACATGAAGCCATTTTCCCTGCCTCTATGATATCTGATTTACTGCTTGTTCATTTTTCAGAGTCATCAATTCCTGGACTGAAGCTGTAGTCTCTGAGCATATGCATTTGTTCTGTTTTTACTTGATTGTGGATTCCACCAAAGTAATGCATAACTTAAAATAATCCTTTTTTTCACAGCTGAAGGGTATGGCTGGACATACTATACTGTTTGTCAAAGGGGGCACAAATGACAGAGTTTGCTGGGAATGGGAAGCTCTTGGTGCATTTTGGTCAACTTCTAAGAGCAGCTGATGGAACTTGCATATGTGACAACTTGTACAATTCATCCCAATGGGATTTATGCCAAGCTACCAAAATCAGTGCCGTTCTGGAAATAAGCAGCAGTAAAACCTCTGAGGGAACTTTCAAGCCAAAGACCTGAAGGTGTCTGAAGAATTTATGCAGTTCTAGGATCAGGTACTCACTAGGTAGGATGTCCTCAGATCCCAGTTGTAGAACACCTTACATTTTCTGAAATCCTCAAACAGGAGCCTGAATTCCTTCTTTGTACACAGCTTTCACTGACCCTAAGAGAAATGTGACTTTTTCTTAGCTCTTGGAATACCTCCTCAAGCCAAGGAAGAAACTAAGATGCTGGGAGTAGGCTGTATTCTGTCTCTTAATGTGTTTTCTCCTTCTACCTATGCTATTTTTAAACCTTTCCCCAGCTGGGGGAAAATGCAGCTGCCTTTGGATTTCAGCTAGGTCTGGGCCTTGGCAGCAGGAGGAAGCAGGGAAGGCTGCTGCCAAGGCTGCAGGTTGTGTTTCTGGCACATCACAATGGAGCTGTTTGTACCTGTCAGGAAACAGCCCAGCTTTCATCTCAGCCTTAGCAATATGAAGCTCCTCACCTTTTCTTACTTGACTACAGTGGAAGTTCTCTAGCATAGATAGGACTGACTTTGTTACTGGGGATCAAGCTTTACAGCCTGCTTACAGATACAAATTATGTGATACATTATTTAAATCTGTTGGTTATTAGTCATATGGTGTGAGATCTTTTTAAGCCAAAAATCCCACGTGGCTGAAGGGCTTTGCTAATGTAGGAGAAGGTAGAATCCAATTTTGGACTAAAAACTACCTAAGTCAGCTGAGAAAAGAGCACTTTATTTCTTGCTGCAAATATCCTGAAGTTCCCAGTCCACAGGCATCTCTTTGGGGGCCATATCAGCAGTGTGCCTGTGTCACAGAGACACCCCTAAATTCCATTGAGGCACAGGCAATAGGCTCCCAACAGACTTTATTTAACGAGAGCTGCTTAGCAGAAAACCCATTACAAACAGGGTTTTTCGAAAATTATTCAGCACTCTGATAATGTTATAAAACACAAGTTTGATACCAGTTAGGAGTTTGATTACTACACAAACGACTCAAACTCAAGGGGATCAGATCCCAAAACAATAGAGTGATGATACAAAATGTGTATTTTTCTGCTCTGTGTCAAAATGGAGACTCTCAAGGGTACCCAGCTCGCTTCCCAGGTTAGAAAGGTGTCTCAGTCCCTGGGGAAGGTTCTTTAGATGGCCAGTCTAAGGAGTCAAACCTTTCACCACACACTCCCTTTTCTCACAAACAGCAACCCAACGGGGGTCGCCAGTGGGCTCCATTTATACACTAGTTGAATCTGAGCTGTGTTCATTTATGGTAGTGGTCCAGAAACTTCTCTCAACCAAGCCGTTTAATTGGTTAAGCTGTGTCTGTTGGCCAAGGGGTGTGTGCATGACCGTAGTGGTCCATCAGCCGTTTTTGGTGGGGGAAGCAGGGCAGGGTGAGAGTGCATCTGGCCCAGCCTAACCTGTGAGTGTGTGTCAGGGAGCTTTGCCTCAGCACTGGAAGGATTTGCTTCCCGCTGGCCTCACGCTGTGCATTGTTTGCAGTGCCATAGCAACCTGCCGTGCTGCGGGCCACGCCGCAGAGCCAGCCTGCCCTGCCGCGCACCCGCTGTCCCCGGCCAGGCCCAGGACCTCCGCAGCTTCTATTCTGGTCTGCAGTCAAGATTTCACCTTGGCAAATGAGGCCGTAAGCATGCAGGTGTGGGTGCCGGCCCTGGCGTGTGTAGATCCAGGATGCAGTCGAAGCGGCTCACCACTGGTACGTAGCGCTTTCCACACAGGGTGACAGACTGAGTGTGTCAGACCGGGGTCTGACCCCAGGGGGATTGGCTCGGGGAGACCGATGGTGATGCGAAACAGGGAGGTTTTGAACTGCTAGGTTTAAACTTGCCCAGCAAAATTCAGCAGTCTGAAGAGAGAACTTTGCTCCTTCCAAATGGCATCACAGAAGATGGAATATTATCCTAGAATGGGTGAGATTTGATTATTTTGGAACATCCATAATTACTCTTTTTTGGAATTTTGTCATATGATTTGTAATGTTTGCTGTTCAAGCCTTCTAGAGTCTCATACAAACCTCTACTTTGATTAAAACCAGTAAGTTTCTAGTAATCAATTTTGTAGAGGAAAGCTGACAAAAAGTTCACTGTTGTATGAGAAATAATCTAGTTAAATAATACTTTAATTATATTTAAATAATTCTTGTGATACTCAACCTTTTTATGCATGGGTCAACGTTGCTACATGTTCTTGGAGTTTATTTTGTTTCCTCAGGCTGAGTTATTTTATTTCAGAATATCCAAGAAGGCTGTCATGCCTCAGTACTTTTTGTTTCTGTTCAGTAATCATAGTTAAGCAAGCTTGATTGTATTGCTTGGATAATGTATGATATTTCTCTTTTGTGTTTCAGAGCCTCCATGTATAACAGAAGACGTGTTCGTAAGTATGGTTTTTAAGGCTTGATCGTTTGTTTTGTCATGCAACTGTAGAGCTAAAAAGGAAAAAAAGTTCTTGGAAACCATTGTCTGGTTTCTCATTTCTTTCCTCTGTCTAAGTATGGAGTACTGAGTAATTTCTACTGTTTTATCACACACAAAAAACCCTTAGTTTGAAAATAATTAGGAGAAACAAAGTAAACAGGAAACCATGGAGAATAAGGCTGAAAACAGGAAGGAAGGAAGGCAACAATCAACTGGAAGGGTCAGCTTGATGGGCTTAAAAATTTTCTGCTTTACCTTTTTTACCTTTTGCTCGGAGCTCCTTGTAGTATTTTCCTGATGCTTGTCTTCTCATTTGGAAGGTAGATATTAACCTCATATGAAATGACACCTTAAATCTTGCAGCTTAGGTGACGTTTGCCTCTTCCCCAGTTTAGATATCTTTGTAACTGTGTATTTTAAGGTATAAATTTATTGCTATCCCTTTTGGGAGCCTGTGGGCTACTTTGTGTGACTAGAAATGTCTGACTCCAGGTAAACTTCGCACAAGGACATGGAGCTGTCAGAGCTCTATGCAGGATCAAGGTTTTATACTAACTTTAACTTTTGACATTTAAGGATGCCATTTATTATATATGTTTCAAGAGTGGAGAGTTATTTATCATTTTAGTGGGTGCTGCAATGTGAAATGCAAACCTTTCAAGATGGTGCCTCTTTTACTCATGTTCCGCGTTTCCTTTAGCATCTAATAATAATTATGTGTTGCTGTACTTTTTTGTGATGGCAGTAATAGAGAAAGCTCTCAAATACTACAGATGAAAGGTTTGGTTCCACAAAATATCTAAGAAACAGTTGTATACCATTGCCAAAATGATTTATAAATTCCTTCCCATGTTAAAAGAGTGTCAGAAATCAGGCTCAGGATATTGCTATTTGTACACAAATTACAGGAAAGCAAAACTGCAGTTTTGGACCAATTTTTAGCAAACCTTGACCTCCAGTTGCAATTGTAATGCAGCTTTTCTAGTCATAATTTGGACTGTGCAGCAGGAAAGATGGCATGGGAAGAAATGAAGCAAAATGCTTCCTGAGACAAAAATCTAAGCTATAATATTGTATTTGCAACTTCATAACCTATAATGTGCAAATATGAAAGTGCAATTATACTTTCAAATGAAAATCCTGACAACAAGAAAACCTTCAAGAACCAGAGAAAAGTATATTGAGTATAGATGTAGTAAGATCAGTAAGTAGTAAAGCTTGCATTAATAAGATCATAAACATTTTATTGTTTAATCAACCACTGTGTTTACATTTCTTGCTGTTATATGGGACTACAGAGAATTACATCCTTGGCAAATTAAAAACACATGTTACCTGCATATTCTTAAAGATCTTATATTTCAGTCCGTAATAAATGAAATTATTTTGAATGAGTCCTTTGAAAGAACAAAATGTTTACATGGGGTAATATCACAACTAGCTGTCTTCAGATTCACCCTTATCAGTGTCAAATCTAATTGTGCATTACCCAAACCAAATGTGGGGCAGACTGCACCTTGTTTCTAATAATTTTTTGTTGTTGTTAATTGTGCTAATACTTGCTGAGTTGAGATTTCTGGATCTGATTGATTGCCTAGTGGCATTAGCATTTTCGGTTGACTTCAAAATGCTTTGGGTTAGACACTTGGGTAAATTCTCCTAGGGCAAGGAAGCTGGTGCATGGTCTGGAGCACAGATCTTGTGAGGAGCGGCTGAGGGAACTGGGGCTGTTTAGTCTGGAGAAAAGGAGGCTGAGGGGAGACCTAATTGCTGCCTGAAACGAGGTTGTAGCATGGAGGGGGTTGGTCTCTTCTCCCAAGTAGCAAGTAATAGGAAGAGAGGAAATGGCCTCAAGTTGCACCAGGGGAGACTTAGATTGGATATTAGGGAAAAGAAAATTCATAGAAAGGGTTGTCAGGCGTTGGAACAGGCTGCCCAGGGAAGTGGTGGAGTCACCATCCCTGGAGGTGTTTAAAAGGTGTATAGATGAGGTTCTTGGGGACAAGGTTTGCTGCTAGTTATGGTTGGACTCAATGATCTTAAGTGTCTCTTCCAACCAAAATGATTCTATGATTCCTGCCTAGTCAGTGCCCTAACATCTCTAGGTACATGATACTGCAACTGCATTGGACTGTGGGTCTGTGATCCAAATAAAGCACAATCTCTGCAATGCGGAAAGCCTTGCTTTCAATGTTGTCAGCATTTTCCAGGAATGAGCATGGACTTAGTTGCCTGCCCAGTATCAGTCATAGCAGCAACCACAAGTGCTAAGGAATAAATATTGGCAGACTAAGGCTGGGCAAAAACTATTAGGTCTGATTCCAGCCTGTCATGCAGCACACAGGGGCTTTACTGGGTTCATAGGAAAGTAGATTAGCCCAAGATTTCTTCCTTACCTAGGTACAGCCTGTGTTTAATTAGGTTAGACACTGTGGAGTTTCGATCAAAGTGCTGCCTGCCTACAAGTGCCACCATGTACACTGTACACAACCTTCCTCAGTAGCGTATTACACTGCTATGAGCTTAACAAAGAGAAAAAGATTGTGTCACAGGATCTTTGCTGATATCAGCATTTGATTTAGGTGCATTTTCCTTGTGTTGCAAGGCAGAAATAATAGAATATTCAAGAAACTGAAACTATTAAAAATTGTTTGCAAGTCTTCATGATACTGAAGACAGATTTCTGAAGTCCAATGAAATAATGTTCTATATTCTGTTGAATTGAAATGAGGGCTGAGGGTGGTGAGGATGGTATTTAGTGCAGTAGAAGTAAGATTGGGATCCGATTTGTCAATAGCAAAAAAAAAAAAATCTACATGTTTTGAGTCTTGTTAACAGGATTTAAAATGCAGGGGTCAGAAAGAGTCCAGAAACACCTGCAGGTACAGTCTTCACTTGTGATGAAATCAACAGAAAGCCTCCCAGTGCTGCCAGATTCCAAGTATTGCATATACTGCTTGCTTGGTGAGCCAAACTATACATCTGTCAATTCCGCCAAATCATCCCCGAACAGCAGTGTGGGTACAGAAATGGAGTTCGGTAAGAGTTTATACTCCCCTCCTTCCCAGGAGTGAAAAAGAAAGGTGTAATGTGAGGAACTTCTAGACTGTTAGATTGTGCACATTTTTTCAACAGTAAACATGCAAATTTCCAGCTTTTAGAAGCTGTTTGGTTTATGAAGGCTTTATCTGTATATTTTTGGCAAAGGATTTACCTTCACACGTCTTTTTTATCACCCCAGTGATATGCAATGCCTAGAATATAACAGAGATGCAATTGTTGTATCAGAAGTGGGAAATAACATTTTGCAAAAGTTTGCATGTCATATCTCATGGAAAAGTAATTGTTTGAGGCAACAGTGCATTCAAACCTGTTAGCACAGGTTAGTACAAACCTTGCATTGTGGTTTTGTCTCTCTGTAGGAAGAATTCTTAGCCACAGATGATATGCTTGTGGACTACTTTAACGAGTTTTTGAGTCTTCCGGTAAGTACCTTACAGAAATTCATTGCAAAATACAAGAAACACCTTGCTAAGATTAGTAGTAAAGTAATCCATCTTAGAACATTTTGCATTTTGCCACTGGGAAATTAAATAGCTTTTACAATATGTCTGTATTTTAGTGGTAGCAACTCTTACCATTCAATGTTATCTGTCAGGAAAAAAAACACAGTACCTGGACTTGTGAAGACATGATTTTTCTCTTGCAAATTTATGTATTTAAATCACAGGGCATCAAAATACTATTAATAGGAAATGAAAAAGAGATGTAAATACTTATTTAAAAAGCATAAAGAGTCCACTTTTATCATGACATGCTGACATAATAAATATTTGTCCTTTTACATTCTTCTGGGCATACACTCAGTGATTAATAACAAGTTTGCCTCAGGAAGCAACTCTCTCTTCATGGCTGTTAAGACCTTGAAGCTGGTGCTCCTTTCTTCTTCCTCTCCCATCTTCAGCTAGGATGCAGTCTTTCACTGTTTTCTTTGTGCTGATCCAGTTGTGGTTAAACCACCATACCCAGTAACCTATATTGAACCAGTTGCCCTATATTTTGTTCCATTTCCCCATCAATGACCCTGCCTCCCCACCCTCTCATGACAGGCACATGTACTGTCCTGCTCTCTCAATACGGCAACTTCTCCCAACTTCATCTTAGTAGTCTCAGTCCTGACTATCTCCATTGTCTCCACCCAACAGGCTGCGTTATGAGAATATATGCCCATTTCTGCAACTTGCTTGGTAGGGACCACCACCAGCATTAGGAAGGGGCAGAATATTTCTTGATTATCCTTGGACGTAAGAGTATGGTACAGCCACTATTGAAATACATGGGTGTGCTCTCTTAAGCCACACCACAGATTTGTGTAAAAGTACATGAAATCTGTAATGGCAGTTGCAGAACTGAGGATGGTAGAATGGGCTCCTCGTGTCAATTTTTTATCATAAAATAGGATCTGGAGGTATTTCCTCTGTATCAGAGTGTAGGGTTTGTGCACAGCAGTGATACTGACTTCTCTCGGGAGCTCTGCCTTTACATGCTTTCATCACGCTGCAAGATTCCTAAGAATAATTTCTGCAAAGCTAGGGAGATGCAGGTGGAAGAAAATGTATAGTGAGCGGGCTGGATTTTTTCTCTTCCCCCCCCAGCCTCAGCCGTGTAGCTGCTTTAGGATATCTGCCTAAATCCAAGCTGAACTATGTACCTTTTAAACCCAGGCCTCCTTCCGTGTGCCAGATTGTTCTTAGCACAGGAATACCATCCTCAACACCTCTGCTGCTTATTTGGAAACTATGCTTCAAGTTTTCCCCAAATCACAGAGAATGAAATGGGTAATAAGTTCAGCCTTCTTAGTCTCTGGGTCTCCTTGGACATGCACAGATTTCAGGACATCTGTTAGGGGCCAAAATTCTCCTTGGCCTCAGAGGACTCCTCAGCCGGCAGTCCTGGCGCAGCCCAGCAGCTCTGAACCGCAGCGATTGTTCCAGGCGCTCCTGACTGCTCTGGAAGCCCAGAGAAAAGAGTTCACAGACATTCCTGAGTAAACACTTTTACACTGGTAATCCTGGTGGTTTTCTAAGATGACATGTGGTCTGTCATATATATTTACATATCTTCATGAAAACAGATGCTCTATTAGCTATTTTTATCTGTAATATTCTCATAATTTGTTTTATTTTCTCTTTGATCTTTTCCTGAGGATCTACCTTCTTCGGGATTAAGTTTTATTGATGCCTTGAGTTCTGTGGTTTGAATACCTTATATTCCCAATTTCCCTCCTCTTCTCAGAAGGCTTCTACTAAAACGCCACACTGAGATTTCCATTGCTTTATTCTTGTTGTGCTTATACATGGTTGCCTGGGAACAGTATTACCCAGGTGTGTTAGTAGTTAGGCAACAAGTTAAACTGAAAATATTGTGTGACTTGATACAAGAAATCAGAGGTAGCATATGCTTATTTTAAAAGACTGCCTCTGCATTGACTTATAATGCACCACTAGTGTGTGGAGAATAATATCACTGGGGACTTTCTGTAGCAGCAACAGATTTATTTTCTTTGATTTACAGTATGTCCTTTAAATGATCCTGTTGTTATAATAATGTTCAATACAATCTGACATTAATATCTAGGTACTCCAAATATCTATGTACTGTAATGAAGGATAGTTTGTACAGCAAATATTTCTGAAATATAAAATAACACAAAAACCCTCATGAGGGCACTTGTTGCCGGTAGTACAGTGATTTCACAGTAGCAGAAACAAATTACATGACATACAAATGAGTTACACCTTCCTTAGTAACTAATCTAAAACGAAAGATTTAGGAGAAACATTGGCCTGGATATGTTTCCATTTCTAGCTAGTCAGGCATGCCTAGAATTTGAATCTTTCATCCATGTATTTAAAACATCCAAAAATATGTAATATTCCAAGCACAAATACAGGCTGGGCAGAAAATGGTTTGAGAGCAGCCCTGAGATGGACTTGGGGATGTTGGTTGCTGAGAAGCTCAACGTGATCTGGCAATGTGTGCTTGCAGCCCAGAAAGCCAACTGTATCCTTTCCAATGCAAACCATTCTATGATTCCATGTTTAGCCAGGAATGGAAATTCAGAAGTCAGAAATTGCCATCTAGCCCAGTGTTGGAGATCTCGGTAAGAAAGCTCAGTAATGGCAGATAATTTCTCCTGCATTCTACAAGCTGCCTGTTATTTGTTCTACCCAAGTCCTTACCCTTCACTTTCCAGTTACTAGTGATCCTGATGAACACACACTCCTCTCTGCGACCTCAAAGAGTTGCACTAGAGACAGAAGAGCTCACTGCACCTCAGTTGACGCCTGGTCAGGAGATATCACTCTTCGTTGCAATACCCTGGCTGTGTGTTTCCCTTGCAGCAGAAAGATACCAAGTGATGACAGTTTTATTGACTTCAGTTTTGAAGATGACTACTTTTGAAAGTTGTTCTCACTACAAAAGCTCTCTGCTCATAAAAGAAAGAAGGAAAATGAAGGAATTACAGTGCATCAATTCAAGGCATCAATATATGCTCATTAGTTTCTTCTTATCTTTTCCAGGTGTGTGAAGGGAGGCTGCAGGTGCCAACACAACCTTTTTTAAAAAGGGTTTTGCATTAGCAAGGCCTGAGTCTTACCCAGGACTAAAACTTGTTTGCTATCTTTGACATTCAAAGGAAGCGAATTAAGCTCTCCCAACTTTTTCTTATTGTTTACTAAAAATGCTTTTCTCTTATCTCTTAATTAGATTGTGGTATGTTGTTATGACTTGTGTCTTACTCATCAACAGAAGGGAAATCCTGGATTCATTAAAGTCAATGGGAAAGTTGCTGTTGACTCTGCATTTTCCAGGCGCTTCTTAGAGCTGCTCAAATTCTCTTCTGGTTTGTACTCTCACTGACATTTATTTATGATACACACATACCTGTATTAAGGAAGGTTTGGCAAAACTCCTGGATGAAGTCCCTATTCATTCCCGCCCTTTCAGGGCCTTAATGTAAGAGGTGGCCAAGCTGTGGTCATTCTATTTCTCTTGGGATCAAACTTCATTGCTCAGAGTGGGATGCAGTGAGTATATTTACACATTTGTTAAGTGTATCTGAAGTATATCTGAAAACTGTTAAGGCAGAGAACAGTGAGATTTATATGTCTGATATCCTGGAAACATGGTGATGGATGCTGTTTTGGTTTCTGTTTTGGGAGGAGTGAGAGAAATTTGCTTTCCCTTCAGTTAAATGCATAACTCTAAGTTTCAGAATTATGGATTCTGTTTATTCTTCAGCAGAAACCATATTCAATGTGTATTTGACAGCTAAGAAATGTCTTTGCTGTCAAAAATGTACATGCAATCGTTTATTTATTTAATAGTATTGCTTTACCACAATCTGAAAACAGCTTTTTGTTGTTTGCTTGGAGATTTTTTCTGAAGCTGAGACAACTACACTGAGTTACACTGGTCATACTGGGCTCAAAGGGAGAATTGCCTGTGATTGAAACACTTTGCAAAGTCTGTGGATTTCTTACTTGTTGATATACTCAGCTCCTTGTTTATCCTGTTTATTGTGCTGAACTGATAATGTATGAATCCCAAGCTTCAAGTCTTCTGCCAAACCTGACTTATTTTTTCTTGTTATCTTGAGGTATAATTTGGATCTTGAGTTTTCCCTTTCTGTCTTCAAAGGATGAAAAATTGGCCCAAGCTGGAGAGAGAATACAGGGAAGAATGCACTGATACTCAGTCTTTTGTTAGTGTATTTTACTTGTCTGTAAAAAGCCAAAGCACTTGCCAAATGTGGGGTAAGAAAGACATTTTTTAGGATATTAAATTGGCATGGATATTTTTTTCCCCTTCCTTTATGGCATAGCCTATCATCCACTCCTTAACACAGGCATCTTCACTGAAGAGATTCCTTGTTATTTCAATGACCTAGAATATTGGTGGTGCCACAAACCTCTCTGATTATTGTCCTATTAAACATTGTAGGATTTTACAGCACTTGGCTTTTGTGGGAAAGGTTTTAAGTTCTCTACAGGGTATTAAGCTGGGCTTTTTTTCTGTGGCTTGTAATGTGTGCAAATGGTTAGACTGTGTGTTTGCTCCAACGTTTTTCACATACTGAGAGGAAAAGAGATTGACTGAGCCTCTCTGTCCTGGACTGTAACTGGGAAAATGTTTTCTACAGGAAATCAGGTTTGGTTGTGGTGGGGTTGTTTGTTTGTTTGTTTGTTTTGTGTTGCCATTTGATTTTTGTCATAACATCACTTCTGTTTTTGTGGTGGGGGTGAGTTAAGAAGGTCAGGATTTATCTTTTAATACGCTTCTAAAACCATTCTCATTTATTATTCTAGTTTTCTTAAGTAAGCAAGTGAAACACATTTCCCCTAGAAAGGCTTGAAGTCTTCTAAAATGCTTTTACACAATACTTTGATGAGAGTTTGGGATTTGTACAGAATCATAGATCACTCATGCTGGAAGGAACTTCAGGCAGATCTGTAGTATAGCCTCACAACCAAAGCAGGGCCAATGCTTAATTTTGATACCAGCTTGCTTGGTACTTTCTCCAGTTTGTCTTGAAAATCTTCAACAACTGATTCCTTTGTTGCTCTGGGCATTCTGTTCCAATTCTAGTCATTCCACAATGACCTTTTTTCTTATACACAGTTGAAAATTCTACTGTTTCAGCATATGATCATGGTCTCTTGTCCTCCCTTGAGGCACCTCTGTGAAAAGCCTGTCTTTATCTCCTCAGTAACTTCCTTGTAAGTACTGTAAGTAAGACTGCTGCTAGGTCCCCCTCAGCCTCAGCCTCTCCTCACAGGACAGGTGCTCCAGCCATCTCGGTGCTTGTCTGCTCGACTTACTCAAATATATGAACATCCTTCTTGTACTAGGGACCCAAAACTGAATGCAGTTATCCAGATGTAGTCTTGCTGGTGTCAAGTAAAGGGGCTCTACTGGCTACTCTCTGCCTGATAGAAGAATTATGCATGTCTTTTGATATTCCTGGGGACAGGTAGCTACACCTTGGTCCAAAGTCTGGACTAGAGCCATCTTTTTCAGTCAAATATCATGTATGAAGTCTTAACCTTCTTGCCTCATCAGTGTGTGTTCTTTGTTCCATTAGTATATTTGTCTTGCAAATGATTTGTAGCCAGACTCGCAAAATAGCAATGCAATTTACATTTTAAAAATTAATACTAGCATCTGCCTCACTACAATAAGGTTGTCATGTGTTTTCTGTGCAGTTAATTAGAATGCGTATTGAAAAAATGAGATTTAGAGTGAGTTAAAAAGGATTAAATAAAAGTAGATGTGTGTGATAAGCTAATGTTGTCTTTGCTTAGTGTTCAAACTGCATAACATGGAACTAAAATAATCTGGTCATGTCCAGTCACATAGCCCTGGATTATGGAATTTGCACTTTGTTTGCTTTTTTCCACAAGCAAGAGCATTTCAAATCCTGAGAAACCGAAGCACCTTGTTTCTTAGTGTGTTTTCTTCTGTTTCCCTTTTAAAAGCATGAAAAAATAAATAAGAAAGAATACATTTGGAAGTTATTAAGGTTGCACAGTTAGTCACTTACAAGCTGGTGGCAGCCCAAATTAGGTTTGAAAGTACATGGAGTGTACATATAGCAAACTGGGAGGAGTTCTGAAAGAAGTATAGAGAAATTGACTACACATAAAAGCCTCTTTAAAATGCTGTTCTGTACATCTGGAGAAAAACCACTAAAACCTGCAGAGCACCCTGGAGAAATTTGTTGCCAAAAGAAGCACAAGGTGTCAGAGAACAAAAACCAAGCCATGATTTCAACTGAAGTTAGGTAACTAAGCAGACTAATGCAATTCAGTGCGTGGCTGTGAGCAGTGGCAGTCTGATGTCACAGGCACCAGTCGCACGCTCACACCTCTCACACGCTACGTGCTTTGCCAGGCTGAGCCTCCACAGTGAGACATTATGGGCTAAGTAGGGGATGTTGTAACCACATGTTGCAGCCACATGGCTTGATCCTGGGCATTCCTCTACAAGATGTTGATCAACAAGGGGGCTTCAAACAGAAGCAACAAAATCGCTCATACTGACGTGGTTACTTTGGACTTATATAGGTGTGAAGAAGAATAAAATTGGTCTGTAATAGATTTCTATACTATATGTAGCATGTATTCAGCATACATAGTATGTATATGAATTATGTCTGTGTGTATATATGTAATATATGAAAAAGTTCAAGGAAATTAAAAATACAGTCCTTGAAAAAATAAAATAATCTTATTAAGCACAGGGGTATGACAACTGTACAAACACCAGGTGGGATCCTGCCTGGAATGAAGCCAAAAAGAATTTTGGCACTGGGTCTAGATATGGCCAGGCTTTTCTTCAGTTCTGAAATACAACATGCCTTCTTGTCCTCCAGCTCAGTGCAGAGATGCTTATATGCTCTGGTTGTATATAATCTCATATTCACAACCGTCTTGGGTATCCCCTATTACTTCTGTAAAATCCATTCACATTTTCCCTCTTCATTTCAAGTAAAAGAATTTGAAAGATGGGCTTTTAAGGAAATACCTAATACCAGAACTCAAAGGAAGAAAGATGGGTCTGTTTTAATGTGTATACGTGCAGTGGGTTTTTTGGAGTTGACGAAAGTTACAATTACATAGCTGACATTGTAGTTTGGTCTGTCTCATGTATTACACAGTACCTGGCTAAACCAGTGATGTATAATAAAACATACTGCATGCCATAGGTTATGGTAGATGCCTGACCTACAAGTAACGATATGGTGAAAAGCCTTTCCTACATATAGAAACCTTCAGATTCATCGTTCTCAGATACATATTATACTTAAAAAGTCGGCTTCATTGCTAATCTTTTCAAGCCTTGATCGTTTGTGGTAATGAACAGCAGAATAACACTTGAGGTCTGATCCTATTGGTAAGTAGTCTCCTGCAGAACAGTTCCTAACATCACTGTGAATTATATATTCTAGACATCTGTGTACTGGATCTATTATTTGCATGTGAAAAAGAATGGTCTATGATCTTGAATGAGTTAAGTTCTTGACAATTAAGCATAGCCAAGATAAAAAGTAGGAATGCTTTGAAAAGCTATGCAGCAAAGAGACTAAAGAACAAGAATGCAGAAAAATTACTATTCCAGGCCCTAGACATAAACTACAGCAGGCAACAGAAAGAAGCCTCGTAGTACCAGCTTGCATTCTGTAGGATGCTTCTATACTGTAAAAAGTAACTTTCTTAAATGAAAAAGTTCCCTTATTACAATGTTATAAGCTTTCCAAACTTCTTTTGCAGACTTTTGCCCAGCCGGTTAAATTTAACTCTGACTTTGGGGTTTTTGAAGTAGTTAACGATGCCACACAACGCCTGGAGAGCCAGCTGAAAAATATTCTACATGATCAGAAACCTCCAAAACCCATTTATGATGTTCTAAGGAAAGCAGAGAATGATGGGCAGCTCTCCAAAATGTGCAGTGCTTCTCCAGCCTTCAATATGGATCCAAATTACAACACTATGGTAAGCATCTTGTAGTCCCTGAGTTTATATTTAGATCTTACTGTAGAGATACTGGCAGTAGTTATTGTTGTGTTTGGCTTGGTAGCTTGGGAAAAATGTTAATTTATGTTAGGAAAACATAATGATGGGCCAAATTATGCCCTGCAACGCACATGTGTCTACCAGACAAGTGAATGGAATTACACATGTACATCCTGTAGCACAGAATTTTGAAGACTCTGTAGGGCAGGATTCAGTTGTGTGGTCCGAATACTTTTTAATATTAAAAGAAAAAATATTATGACAACAGTTACTTTACTAGTGATCCCTGGAATGTGCAAATTGACTGAAACTAATGCATCTCAGTCTTTCCTTATTAATTAATTTCCGTGTGTGGCTATGAGCTCATCTGTGGTCTGGCAACACGTAAGTCTCTCTTCCATTAATTCCCAAAGGATTTACATGGTTAGCATCAATCGAAACAGCCAGAGAAAATAATCTCTGGCAACAAGAAAGCTAAATTAATGGAAAGATAGGTTGGATTTTAGAAAAAAAAAACTTGTTTCAAACTTGCTCAGACACTATTGGTTTTAATATTCTTACCAGTTTACTTTCAGGGCTTTCTTCAGTACCAAATTAGGCAGCTTAAAATAAGGAGTTGAAGCACCTGAGAGACTACAAGACAGTATAATTAGTTGTGGGACCGTACATTTAAGCAATAGCTTTGGAAGAGAAAAAATATTTCACCGGGATACTTGTTTTATTCCTTTCTTGCTTACTTTGCATTGGTGTGACTGATGTGAATTCAGTTCATTTCATTCAAGGCCAGTCTAAGGGTTTGCTACATTTTTAGAGGCGGCTGCTCTAAATTATGTCATACCTGGAAAGCTGAGAGAAAATCAGGGAGTTGTAACAAACTGCTGGTTTGCCTAGCATAAGCTTAATGATTTTCAGAAAAGAAAACAGTGTTGAGAGAGGTCAAAAGGCAATGATGTTTAATAAAAGGATAGTAACGTGAGATTGTAATTATCTGCATCTAAATGGACAAATGGTACAATAGGACAAGGCTCACAGACATCCCTACCATGTTAAGTAATTGTTTTCACAAATACTTTGCTTGAGAGCATAAAACCCGAAGAGTTATTCTCGATTTCTTATTTGCTCTCAGGATTCAACTGGGAAATGTTGTGCGAGTGTGGCTAATGTTGCTCTCTGGGTTGACTCCACATTGCAGCTATGGATGGCCTTTCTCAACAAAATCAAAGCCATTTCTCTATTCCTTACATCTTTCATGTGGTTTGCAGCAACAGGGCTTCTGTATTATTTAAGAACATATTTCTTTATCTGGGCCATTTTCCAAAGGGAAGCATTATGGCCTTTTGAGGAGCATTATGCCTCAGCACACTGCTTCTTTTTAGGTGAAAGAGTGGTGTTTCTTCTTATTTTTGACTCCTCATTTACTGGATAGGTAATGTAGATGCCTCATCCAGGTCAGCTTGACATCTCAAGGCTGAGCTGGAACAAAATGGCCTAAAAATCAACATGTCAAAAACTTACTGGAACTACACAACGTGAAAGAAGTCAGCTTCATTCTTTGTACTACCCTATGACTGAACCAGAAGTCATCCCAGTCCAACTGCATCAAGTAGTTCTGTTCAAATCAAATAGGATTTGATCTTTCAGGCATCAGGTGCTGCTGTCTTCTTTGCTTTAGCTGCTTTCTTCACACTGACTTAAGAGACTCACAGTTGCTTTGAATGTTACATTGCTACAAAAAGTCACCTTGAGTGGCCATCACTGGCACATAACTAATGAAAATGACTAGTAGGCCTAAGAAGTACACCCAGTGCTATTTTTATCTGTATTTTACTTCCCTCTCAGACTGTTACAAAATTACGGATAAGCTAAAGTTCTCTGCATGTGTGTGTGCACACTTGCAAATTATTGATGTGGAGGTAAGTATCTTCTTATCAACAGTCAAAACTTGACATGAAGTATATTATGAAAAAAACCCCACAAAGTTGGGTAGAATTGATCACAACTATGGAAAGAAACAAGCTGGCATCCAACATACCCTACTTTGGAGAAACCCCAGTTCAAGAGAGCACTTAAGTACGTGTTTAACTTTAATCACACAGAATCACAGAATGTTAGGGATTGGGAGGGACCTCAAAAGATCATCCAGTCCAATCCCCCCACCGGAGCAGAAACACCTGGATGAGGTTACACAGGAATGTGTCCAGGTGGGTTTTGAATGTGTCCAGAGAAGACGACTCCACAGTCTCCCTGGGCAGCCTGTTCCAGTGCTCTGTTACCTTTACTGTGAAGAAGTTTTTTCTCAAATTTAAGTGGAACCTCCTGTGTTTCAGTTTGCACCCATTGCCCCTTGTCTTATCATTGGTTGCCACCAAGAAGAGCCTGGCTCCATCCTCCTGACACAGGGAAGTTAAATATGTGCTAAAAGCTTTGCTGGATAGGGTCCCAGCAAGGCCTGAGGCTGACGGGGTAAGGAAGCTAACCAAATAACAAAACCCATCAGATTAAATGTAGCATCTTTCTCTGGGGAAGAGTGGAGGTTCTTTCCTTTTGATAGTATGTTAGATTTTGTGTACCAGCCATGTACAGACACGAACATGTTGTGAATCACTCAGATAAAGAACTGGGCTGTGGGTCAGTAAATACATAAATACTAGATGCCAAAATAAAGAGACAATTTTCTGTATTCCAAAAAAGCTTGTCGGTTACCAACATGAGGCATATACTGTGTAGTTGGGAATAATTAGTCTCCATCTCCACAAATTACATTGTATGAGCCGCTGCCAACATAAGCTTTCCATATTTTGAAATGTTTTCTTCTCTCTAAATGAAACCCCACCCACTTTCTGAGTAATTCAGGATTTTTAATCCCCTACAGATATATATGAGGCAGAAATA
The DNA here is from genome assembly GCF_036013475.1 of Columba livia. NCBI lineage: Eukaryota > Metazoa > Chordata > Aves > Columbiformes > Columbidae > Columba > Columba livia. The sequence goes on along the minus strand of NC_088603.1, from coordinate 139,991,269 downwards.
ACCCTTGTCCCTAATGGAATATTAGCTCATGGAAAGAAAATTCAAAATGTAATTGCATGAACTGATTATTTGATATAGCAAGTAGCATCCATCCTTGCCCAAACTTCACCTGTTTTTATGGACAACTGGAGTTACTGCATTATTCCAAATCATCAGTCTTGCCTTCACTAAAAGGAAAAATGCACCTCAGATAAATAAAACAGGTCATCCCCTAAGAGTGGAAAATGTACTCTCTTAAAAAAAAAAAACAAACAGGAAAAAAGTGTGCTGTCATTTCTAAGGGAAACAGCTGTGGATCAGTGTTGCCAGTAGTCAGCTTGCTCCCTGTCTGAGACCCTAGGCATAGTTTTTTGGTGAGCTGGCTCTGTGCAGCTTGCTGCCCAACACTCCCTTTCACCCCCCAGACCACTCTTTGGGGCCACCTTGCTTCTGCTTTGATGAGGCACCGAGGCATAGACCACCTGAGCAAAAATCTGTTATGGGCCCAATTCATAACACACTTTGGTTTCCACTATGAGAGTTAATGTGTGCAGTGCAGTTGTGGAATGCTCCAGTGTAAAAGCAGGAAAGGTGATGACTGATTGGCTTTTTATGTGTTTGATTTTGTTTTTAATACCTACAGCTCTTCCATTCTGGGAGTATAATTTACGGGTTCCTTATTCTTCAAATTCTTGAGGAAAAATGAAATAGTGATTACTTATAAAATCTGATAAAGTCAGAAAAATTAGCATTTTCCTATTGCAGAAAATTTAGGAGCATCTAATTAGCATTTGGAATTGTACAGTAAAAGCATGATTCATACACACATTATTTCCAAGAAAAGGCACCCGTGATTTGTTTAAAAAGTACTCTTATAGATGAAATCAGGTTTAGATCTTTTTAGCTCTTAATAGGAAAGTAAATTAACTCAATTGTCCCAGCACAATTAAGGCTAAACTGGATAACAAAAGAGGTGTTCACTGTATATTTGTCTTCCTGAGACAATGCTTCTGTAGAAGGAGATGGAGTCAGTTACATGGCAAACAAAATGAGAAAGTCAATCACACTGCAAATCTTTGGCATTTCTTTTTAATAGTGTCTTGATCGAGAACAAGCAATTCAGTGGATTAAGAAAGAAAGGCTTCCAGCATTTCTAGAAAGCGACTGTTACTTTGAATACAGGTATTGTAATCTTTTATGCTGTATCTCAATTGTAAATGTGTACAGTATTCTTAATCTGTTTTCTGCTGCCTCTAGTCCTGTTTGTTTGAGTATTTTAGAGACATGCATAAAGTAAAATCAGTGACATCATGCTGTAATTTTCCTTTACTATGAATTACATACTATATTACACCATTACAAAGAGAGTAAAACTGGGGTTTACTGATTTCTGAGTCTCTGTTCCACAGAGATATCGTGGTAGCAATGCATATTTCTCTAATCAATATGTAAGCTGTGTCAGTGGAAGTTAGGAATATGTGAAATCTATTTGGAAAAAACAGCCGGTCCTTTTTATTTCAATTATTAGTTTTGTGCCTTTGGGCCCACTGTCGGACTTCCTTTTGCAAGGTTCTCTGTGGGATGCCGTGGCATAGTTGGATGATTTACTGTTATACACTTGCTGTATTTTTCCAGATGTCCTTTCAGCAGATGTTCAAGAGGTTTAATGTGCTTTTGGGGAGGATCTGCCTCTACATCCTTTAAGGTTGTGTCTAGATGCTGACTGTAGTGTGTTTCAGGGGTCCAGAAGGGAGAGGCAACCTAGCAGAGTGGTTCACAGAAGTCATGTTTGATCATTGTAATGACAGACTAGTTACTGGCGTATAGACTTCAGCATTAAAGATTTCAAAACATTTTTAACTTTCAGTATTCTGAAGATTACATTCAAATGGAAAGCTTTGTAAAGAACAAGGAAACCATGACAGAGTGTTCCATTTTAACTTCAGTAGCAAGCTGCTTTACACATATCTGGGGTTCATGAAACACTAACTTTGATCTTCTGCTATAGCAAAGTATTTCTTTGATCAAGGAGTTTTACTTAAGAGAATTACATAAAACAAACCTTAAGCATGTACCTAATTTCCATTTACATCAGCAGTTTAAGTTGTCTTTCTGAATCAGGATCCAGATAGGCTGAGATGCTAAAAGGAAAACTTGTGTTTAAAGATGAAGGTACCCCAACCCTAGAACAAAATCCTGTTTCCCCTTAAGTATTGGGGACAAACAAAACTGGGAATTCACTGATGGTTGTAGGCTCAGGCATAGGCTTCATCTTCCCTTCTCATGCGCCTTGGTTGGTTTTGTCCTGCTTTCTAACTTAACTAAGTTCTGCCTCAGTTCTTGAACCCAGAGCATCCTCGTTATTCTCATGTGGTTCTAAGGCTGCCTTTTCCTGAACATCACAAGGTTGACACTAACACAAAGTAGCACTGGATTGCCGTTCAGTACTATGAAGTCTCATACAGCAGCCAGGTGAACATGGTGGCATCAGCTGTCTCTTTATCAGCAGAAAGTTCAACCAGTATGATCACTGCTGTGGCATTGCTGCTGGAAAATTGCTGACATGACTAGGAAACGTAGCGCCTGGTGGGGATACAGGTCTTCCACAGTCCAGGAGAATAGTTCTGGTTTAGTGATCAAAATTTCAAGGGCTTCTTGGCAGGGCTTAGGAACTGTGTAGAAACATGCACAATCACCCTGATAAAATCAGTTTTACTAGTAAAGCAAAGTAGGCCACCCTGAAAATAGGCTGTAGCTGGTGGACTATGGAATGGCAATACTGGCATTTACATGTATTACAGCATGTGAAGGATGAAATAATAAAGCAGATCATGAAGTTCTCTGTAGCAATTTATTTTTATATGAATCATGTTCTTTATTGCCTATTGTGGGGAAAAATCAACTGATTCTCTGATTAAAAGCTAAAGTTAACTCTTTTCTTGTCCCAACATTTAACTTCAGGCTTGCTAAACTGATATCACAGGTAGAATGGAGCAAGACTGGCATTAATTTCATTATCGATAGTGACTACTATCCCTGGATAAGGAAGCAAAAGCCAAGTTCTCCCCCTCCTGAGGAGGATGACACTTCTTTGACTATGAAGAAGCTGCACGTGTCTCTTGGACAGGTAAAATAAACATGTTTACTGGGTGTAACATCAAGTTAGACTGAATGCATAGGGTTAAATTATTCTAGTGAGGTCGCAACCTAATTGGACAACTGATTCTCTGAATATCCCTTATTTTCAAAGCTCTTTGTCGTATAGAAGAAAGTTGATGGGTTGTAATACAGCTTAAACAGAAACTGTGTTACAAGTATGCTCAGCTACTCTGTTCACTGGGAACTATCATTACAGAAATCTATATGAACAGACTGCACAAATGGCTTCAGACAATAAGCCCTCTGCTCTTAGAAATGCAGCAATAGAGAAATTTGAATTATTCCATGACATTTCTTTTCCTAGGCTACAGTTTCTCAGACAAAGGATTGGTTTACATTAGCAAAACGAAGTGAATCTGTGAAAACTACAGATTCATTTGTGCATCCTGTAGCTTCTAGTGAAATTCAAGATATGCAGTATTTGCCTGAGCAGCATGAAAGAGACGATTCATTAAGTGAGAAATACAGCCTTCTGGGTAAGTAACAGGGGCTCAGCCATAGTATTTATAACACAAGTCTAACTAGGTGGAAAGAAAAGGCATTCCAAGGAATTGCTGCTAACTTCACTTACTGCCTTCTGAGTATCACATGGTATGTTAGGCTTCAGACAGGGATTTGTTTCTTTCCATAGCCACAACATTAAATGAAAATTCGAGCTAGTAGCCAAGTAATTTTGTGATAGTAGAACCCTTTTTCCTTACATATTTCTGTCTCATAGATGTCTGTAAGTTTCAGCTGACAGGTGGTGGGTGGTTAGTTTGTTTGTTTTTTCTCCGTTTGATATGTTTTGAAAGACTTTCCTGTCTGGATTCTTTGGGTATTTGATAATGTATGATTTGTGTTGCAGCCATCTTCTCAGGGTATTTATGTTGGGCAGTTTGAGGCATTCTGGCTGCCAGTTTTTATGAATCTTGTAGAACGTGATCATTTGTGACACTCTTGTCTATCTGTCAAATTTAGCTGAAATTGTTCAGCAGGTTTCAAAGGTACTGAGAACATATAGATGCACATATGGACATACCTGATTGCATAGCCTTGCTTCTGCTCTGTAGGCAGTAGCAAGAAGAACAGAGAAGTCTCAGCTCATACGTGAGAGGTTCTCTGTCCCCTATTTTCAGAGGAAAAAGCAGCCATTCCACTTTGAGACTTGTACTGCTGGGACCTTGGAGTCCAATGGCTGAATGGAAAATCGGAAGGCATGGTAACTCCAGAAGTTTGTCTTCTTCCTCAGACCAATGGGGATCACCCCAGGAAATACACTGCTGATGTATGGATTAATAATGAAGCTGTTTAAGTCGCACTTGTCTGCAGCTCATGACTCTACCACTAATTTTTGCAGTGCTTTGAGCAGAGAGGTCAGAAATGCACCATTCTTGCAGAGGGTTGTAATGCAACATAGCTCTGTACTGCAGCAGGCTGGGCACAGGCCTATGGGAAGCCTCTCTGTCATCCTCTGCTGTAGTTGTCCTGCTGTCAACAGTGTTTTGCCTCAATGGATATTCTACATCTGCTCACTGAAAAGTTTATTTCATAACATAAACCTTCATTTTACATGTGATTATTACTTTTCTTTATGTTGACTTCATGGGAAATCCAGCATTCTTTCAGTTGGAAAGCTTTTTTTAGGCACAGTATTCACCTGTTGTAGGGGCCAGGCACTAGAAGCAATAAAGTACATCAGCTAAATTTCTCAGAGCCAGCCTGCCACTAGAAAGGGTTCAATAACTGAAGGTATTTGCTTGGACAATCCAGTTTGAATTCCTTGCTTACTGCTTCAGTTGGACCAGGGTTATCAATTAATGTTATGAGCAAAACCCTGATCCACTTGGCTTTTGATTACTCAGGATGTGTACCACTCTTCCTAATTTGCTGAGGTCTCATTCTTCATGTTTAAATATCACCAAACTGTATTAGGAAGCTATAATTTGTAAGTGAAAACGTGAAATAGTTCAGAAATAAGAAAAGATTTTTTTAAATCACTATGATTTTTACATTATTGTTAACATTTTGTCCCATAGGTACTGACACAAAATTATGTAAGTGCAGAGCAGGGAATCTCTGTGCCATGTTCCTAATCCACGTGTCTGTGACAGTGGCCAGCACTGGTTAGACGTGGCTTATTTTGGGGAGAAAATGGAAGGAATGTCTAATTGCCATTGCCATTTATTGACTGTGTCACCATAGCGGGGTACACAGGCTGCTAACATTACAAAAGTGAATTTAGTGGATCTGAGAGATTTAGCCCTTTTCTATCACTGATGTACTGCATGAGCTCATAGGTTGTAGCAGTCTCCTCACTGAAAATGTTTTTGCCTTAGTGGTATGACAGCATGAAAGCCTACATGTTAGCTTTAGGGAAATGCAGAAGTTTCAGCTTATTCTGTAGTCTAAACACTGGATTGATATGAAGAGCTCACAATAGCTGTAGTTGTTCTGCTCAGTTTTACAGGGCTGATTTGTACAGCATCAACCTAGCTAAGCTGTGTGTATAGTCAAGGTCATCTTTGCTAACCTGCCTCAGAAGTACTTAATTTGCTAAAAGTCTGGCAGAAGTAGAAAAGATACTTGATCAAGCTAAAGCAGAAAGTTTCTTTCTCAGCAGAGAAGGATGGCAGGGAGTGCTTAATAACATGGGGAAGGTGGGGAGTCTGGTAAAAGGAATTAAGCAGACAAGTGTAGATTAAAAAAAAACTCAAAAAGCAGGGCTGGTCACTGTACTGAACTTGTTAGTTATGAAACATCTCTAAATGGAAAGGAGCCGTTTCTGGGTGGCAGACTGGACTACAGGATTGTTAAATGTTTCCAGAACCCTTAACATAATCATAATTTGTTTTGTCATACTTCTCTGTATGTGGAGACTTGACTTAACTGACAGAGGCCTGTTCGATGGTTTAGTCTTTCACAATAACCAGTGTAAGTAGACAAAGTTATCGCTTACCTACCTTTCTTGTGACTAAACAGAAGCCAGTCCTGCTACATACTGTGACTTTGATCAAACTATAACCAAATGCTCAGGAAGAAACCAAGGCCTTGCAGCACAACAAGGTGGTTTAACAAGTGCTAAGGAGCTGGGGTGCTCAGATGAGTAAACAAGGCAATTGGCTCCAGAGGGAGTTGTTCCTGAACTCTTCTACTCTTCTGGAATTCAATAGGGAATGAGTTTCTAGCCAGAATGAGTCATGGGGCTGAGTTTCTAGCCAGGTAGCAACAGCAGAAGCACCTTTGCTATTCCCTGCTTTGCAGCGTGACATGGTGTGATTGTTCTGCAGCAGCACAATATAAATATGTTGCATTTTTTGACTTGGATATGTGGATATGCAAGAGAAGAGTTCTGAATCAAAACAGTGTTCAATGATCTTTTCTGATTTAATGCAGAAGCAGGTTCCCTGTCTAAGGAATGCCACCAACAGAGTTTCCTTTCCTCTTCAAGGACAGCATCAGCAAAAGCCGACATTACCAGGGAGAGATCCAGAGAGGCTGAGGAGGATTCTTCTGTGTCCATTGCTGAAACTCCTTCCCACACTCAGCTAAGAGTTTATCTAGACCCCAAATGGGACAGTGCAGTACAAGAAGAAAATGAACAGGAAAGCGCAACTTTTCAGACACCAGAAGAATTAATACCGATTTATACTCCATTTGTAATAAAGGAACCCATTTCAGAACTGATCCGTCAGGCAGCTGCTGACACTAAGAGTGAGGTGGATTTCCAAAAACAGCCTGAAGAGTGTATACATGAGTTAGCAAATAATGAGTTTGCTCCTGGTACTGCAAAGTCACCCTTTTCTCAGAGTTCTTCTCCATTGACTGCCTTGGATTCCGAGGGAGATGTAAGGGAACGAAATACTGAAGAAGTAAGCTTAAGATCAAGCTCTGAAAGTGATGGGGCAGACAGTAGGGCTGCCTGGTGTATTAGTCACAGGACTTATGACACTGGCAACAGACATGAGTTTGAAAGATTCAAGAAGTTCGTTAAAGGAACACTTGGGGAGAGATACTGGTGGCTCTGGATGGATATTGAAAGACTAAAAGCTCTCAAGAACACTACAAGGCAGCAAAGGTACTTCCATTATTTAAAACTTATTCCCATTGTTTTAACACTTGTAACCCAGCTAGGTCAACACAGATTTTGGGATTTCTGAATAAATTCTAATGTTTGAAGAGAACAGGCACAATTATTGTAATCATGAGTGTCCTGACAATGTATGTCAGGAATGACTCTGCTGAAGCTGATGAAACTCTTTTTGTAGTCGTGTTTGCAAAACTTACATGAAGTCAGACTTGCTGTAGTACTAAGGCTTTGTTAGAAAGAGATTTGGAAAACAGATGGCAATAAAAAGAAAATAGAATAAAAGAACTTAAATTCACAAGTAGGGCATTGAGCATGACAAACTGCTTTAGTGAAAGGCTCTGCTGGATTCAGATTGCCTGTTCTAAGGCACAGTACATTTTGTCTTATACACAACCTGTCTCTAATTTGCAGAAGAATTGTTTTGGCTTCTGCCACTTGCAATTAAAAACATGTTGTATGACAGCAGGATGACCTGTACTTGGTTCTGTATAGCATCTGGTACATGCTTATGTGACTATTTTTGTTGACTCAAGGCAACTCAGTAAGATGAAAAAACTCTATCTGCTGAGCAGTGGAGACTATTTCCTCAGTTCAGAAGTGTTACTCAGACTTGATCTGCTGCATGGTGATCAGTGGAATATAAGGCATTTAAGACGGATTCAGCCTGAAGTAGTGAAACCTCTACTTCTTTACTGGTATGAAAAAATGAACTAAGACTCTGTTGGTTAACAAAGTTCCCTTTTCTTTGATAAGCCCATTAGATTTAGTTCACCTCACTTATCCCATTGCAATTATGGGAAGAAAGGTCATCACAAATACTAGCAGATATTGCATCTGAATTTTCAGTTCAGCCTAAAGTACACTGCAATCTGGTGAGAAGCCAGGTAGACCTGCCTTACTGAGCCCTTGTTATTTTACTGCCAGAGCATCTGAGCTATTTTGTGTAAGGTTGCCTTGGATACCATTCAACTAAACTTTAGGCTGCAGGGGAGAGAAGTCCCTCCAGGCCTAGAAGGTTAATTCTGTCCTAACCTATTACCCATATTGCCCTTCTCAAGTTTCTGAGGATGCTCTGTGTATACATCTATGTGGAATCTGACCCTGAGACTTTACTGTTCAATGTCTGTCAAACAAAATGCCTCCTACATATTGACAACTTAAGTGAGGATACACATTCTAACCTGTTTCCAGAACACAAGCTATATTTTTGAAGGTCTCTCCTTCCCAAGGGGAATTAACAAATTGCAGGCATAAACAGATACCTGCAATTGCGAACTTTGCTTTGGAGCCACATGAAAGTTATGGTCTGTGTCCTGTGGCCTACAATCCTTTCCCATTCTTTGCTGTAGTATGGATGGGGCATATCCCACTGCATATTCAAAGGCAACTATGTAATGGTTCAGAATTTGCAACCCAAGTTTATTTATGTGTAGCTTAGTTTTAGATTTAGAAGAGTGCTGATTTGGAATTCTAGGCATATATAGCACCATATCTTGATAAAGTAAACATCATGGGGGAAAAATAAAAAAGGAAGCCAAATAGCCCAGTATTTCATGTTTTGGGAAAGTTTTACTTATTAGCTTTTTTCTTCCTAGGGGTCCCAGATTTTGTGTCACTCATTCAACAGCAATAGAAACTGCCAGTGCAAAACTGAAGCTCTGGCACAAATGCCACGAGAGACCAAGGGTTGATATTGATCCTTTTCCACAAATGGTATCATTGCTACCATTGACACCTAAGTCTTGCATACCTAGGATACCACCTTCCTTTCCTCAGGTAGGAGGAAATATTGAAATATTGAGAAACAAAACCTTGTCTCATCAAAAACAATTATAAAACTCTAATTCAGTGGGACAGGAATATGGTACTTGGTTGTTTGGAAGTCAAGCTTTAGCAAGATTGTCTGTTGCAGATGGTTATATATAAAAAAGCAACAAAATTTTACTATATGTAAGAAGTTGATCTAAGTTGAGTCACATTATTTTCTCAGTTAACATCCTTGCTATTTTGTAAGTCTTCTGGGTTGATATTTTAGCTCAAAAGTCTCAGAACTGCAAGATTAAGGCTCTAGCAGCACAGATTCTGCCCTTCAACCAGCCATATCTTAATCTAGAGTAATTCTTACAATTTCACTGCAGTTACCCTGAACCTACCCCTCATGTTGGTAAGAAAGGCAGAATCCTGCTCATTTTCTATCACCACAGTCCTTTAATCAGCTACACATGATTTTTCTTTCTACTGAGGGCCGTGAGCCACACAACACAGATCTGTCCTTTTCACAGCGTGTAGCTTGCAGGTGGCCAGCTCAGTTTTGACTCTTCTCCTTGAAAGCCTGAATTTGAGAGGTGACTGCAATGAAAGCTGCAGGTTTTCAACAATATGGTGTTAAGCCTCAGGACAGAAGGTACTTGGAGAATGTGAATTGAAACTGGTTCCAGTATTAAGAATTGGATGGTCTATGCCACAGATCTGTTCACACACATCTCTCTTCCTTTGAGTTGGATAGTTTTAGACTACAGTTATATTTTTTAAAAAGCTAATTCATGGAGATAATGGAGGAAAAACAGTGGGACAGATTTCCTGTTCAGAAGAAGCTGGGTTCAGGAGCCAGATTCCTGCTGGCCACAGCGGGAATGGGAGCCAGAAGCAGCTGCCTCTTACAGGGACCAGTTCTGGCTTCACAAGGTGCGCTAGTGACCCAGAACTAGCTGTAGGTCAGGCTGACAGGATCCGAACTCTGCAGGTTTTCCAGCCCCTGTTGAGTTCAGTCCTTGAAGAAAACTATGACCTGGCACCCATGAACCTCACAGAATCATCTGACATACCGTTTCTTGCTGCCTTTTTTTTTTCTTTCCTGTGGGAAGTCTGGACTTCTGAAACTTCCAGCTCCACTGTGCTTGCAAGAGCTTAGGAAGAGCAGCAATCTGGGTGAATTTCTGAGGACACACTGAATGCAACTGGCATCTCCAAAAAGTCATAGCATGATTTTGTTCAAAATAAGTTAGTGATGGTGTGTCACATGCTCTTCACCTGACATGCTTTGTAATTCTATACAAAGTGCATGTACGGTATTTCTACTTGTAAAAAATGTAATTTTTTTAGGTATAGTGGTTATTACAGTGTGCTGAAAGATCTTGCAAGATATTCAGAAAAACCTTTTGCAATTTGCAGATTTACCTATTGTGACTGACAAGGCAAAATGGTCCTGAAAACCCCTGAATGTATTTAAGCAGTTAATAAGAACATGTTAAAAAAACACAGAGGTGGAAATGTAATCAGAATTGCCTTATTTTTGTTACATCTTTTAGAGAAGTAGAACAAGCTCACCAACAACTTTATCAAAACCAGCTACACCAGATTTCTTTTTGAATAAACCATTATCACCTACCTTGCCATCAAGTCAGAGCCCCCTTCCTAGGAGTAGGAAGTGGTAAGTATGGAAATCCTTTGTACATCTTGCTGCACACCAATATACCTTCAATATTTATGAGAGGGTTTTAGAGTCTACTGTTTACATGAATACTTTAATATAATATTCTACTTAGTGAAGCACAGTTATGGGACTGTGAGCATGGAGAATTCCTCCCTGGCTGATTAGTTTCTCATTCGTTTGTGCCACAACACAAAAGAATTTATTTCTCCAAATAGAGGTGGTTTACCCTCTCTTCTATAATCTTTGATAGTCTCTACATACATTTCTATTCTTTTAACCTGTCTCAACCACTTGCCCTCAAAGATATGCTGTACAAGTGATTTCCATGGGGCCACATGAAAAAGTATTCCTCTACATTTTTTACATTTATTATAGATTTGAACTCCATGTACTTTTCCATCTACTGCTCACTATGTCATTCTTACTTCTCTCATACCCCTTCTTAGTTGTTTATTTTAGAAGCAGTCCTAGTTTTTTTTCCTTAAATAGGTATTGAAAATTTCGTTTGTTTGTGGATCCAGGCCGAAGTCAGCGAGCAGAGACACGATTCATTGCTTAGCTTTGGATGACAGTGAAGACTCAAGATACCAGCTTTATAGAAAGTACACCTATGCTGAGCTGCTCCCGGTAAGCAGTGCTTGAAGGTTTTAGTCATCTTGAATCATGGATTAAAACACTTTATTTAATAATATTAAAGGGGAAGTAGTCTATGATGGGGAGAAATTGGTTTGATTATGTGAATGTCAATGCTGCATGCAGAGGTGTAATTAGAGTGTCAGCATTTTCTGTGTGGTATCTGTCACCTATTTGATAGGAAATCATGTCACATACAGAGGTTTATTTTCACTAGAAAGTGTTGATCTTCTCCATGGTGACCATGTGTTCAGTAGGCTATTATGGAAACTCACTGGATAAACGCTTTGGTGGAATTGTTGCCTAGGAAAGTATACCAGACTTACAGCGAAAACTGAATCTGCCCTAGAAAGTCATTACAATAGTAAAATTCATAAAAGGAAAATGCTTCACTTGTACAATTCCTCTTTATTTCTTGTGCACTTCATTCTTTTCTTTGATGAATTATTGCCTGTTAAGCAGGGCCTCAATCCAGCAAACCTCAGGAGGGATGGGCTGCACAGATGAGCCGTTTCTCAATAACTGTTAAAATGCTGACAAATCAAACATATGGGATGTCAAGATTTGGCAATTTAAAATATATCAGAAACTTTTCACGTTTGTGGAATGGTCTCAAAACAGCCTGCTGTTTCATGGAGGTGTTGATACCTCTGGCCTTGCAACTGAAAAAGCCCCCAACATATTATGAAATGTGGGCCTATTTCCATATGCATGGAGTTTGCTCATTGCTTGAGCACATGATTGATTGTTTTTCACATCAAAATCATACTTTTATTTATTACTTCAGTACAATAATTTTAATTATTTTTTTAATTTTGACAGACGAAGAGGCTAATCTTTGCAATTAGGGGATATTTGCAGTTAGAAACTTTTCTTTAAGAAATATTCACACCATGAATTACTAGTGTTTATATACCTTCATCATGTAGAGTTTCCCTCTGTCACAGGGAGGAAAATACTACCCTTTTACAATTACAGAGCTAGAGTGGAACCTACAGTTGGGACTCCACAATTTGCGATCACAAATATGAAGCAAAGGGGAATGCAGGGATCCACAGTTTAACTTCATACTGGGGAGCAGGATCTTCCTGCTCTGCTTCCAAAGTCTGGCTTCCTCCTGCCCTTCTCCATCCCTGTTACTGGTTGGAAAGAAGCTGGTGTCAACTACCACACTCATCTGCTCCCACTTCTGCTATCAGAGACATCAAGTCAGTCAGAGTTTCTCCTTGTAATCACCAGAAGCTATTTTACTAGTTTGTACTCTCCTCTGGTCTCTCTGTGAGCATTGTCAAAATGGAAGTATTCTTCCTCAAATGCTCCAGGAGATAGCCACAGTAAAGAGTATGGATTTCATCTCCCCTAAAATGCTCATGATTTTGATGCTGATGTCAGTGGTGTAACCCCAGAAGACACATCTTCTGTTCCATGATAGTTAATAATTTTGAGGTTTGACCTAATAACCACCCGTTAACTTCTGTTGGTTCAAAACACAGTAGCCCGAGCTGAGACAACTTTTGACAGCTAAGTGATACAGTTTAGTATCACTAGAGTTCCCCAGATTTGGAGCTAAAGAGTTAATGACAGAATTAGGGCCAGGCTAGTTTCCCTGTTTCAAGTATTGAGGAACCACCTAAGGGATGCTATGGTCATTTTGCTACCTGTATGCCTTCAGTATTGAGACTTAGTCCATTGGATGTGAATATTTAGTGGGAAAATGGTATGGAGAGCTATGATCAATTGCATATGTAGTAGAAAATGGAGTCTGGTTTCTGGGGATGAAGATACTAATTGAACACATTGCATGGCCTTCCATTGCAATGTACTGACATTTGAAAATAATGAAAACCTGTTACTTCTTGCTGTATAATTAGATTTTATTTATCTAGGGGAAAAGAGCTGCTGGCAGTGTTGTCTTAGGGGGTTCAAGAATGGAAAGCATGCTGCAGTCTCTTTATTTGGAGAACAGAGCAGGCTACTACTTCACACGTTTCTGTGAGAAGTCGGGGAATAAGGTATGAACATTTTCCTATCCTGTGATAATTTTGTCCACAATTGACTGAATGCCAAGTTATAGAGGGCAGCCAGACTGAAAAAAAAATGGAGAAAGAAAGATTGATGACTGGATGAATTATTACTTGTGAGACTCCAATCCCTCAACAACAATAAACTGCTCATGTGTATATTCAAACTAATGACAGGTCTTAACCAAGCTGTCAGATCCTAACTCTCCCAAACCTATTGAAAATCTGATTGTACCATCAGGGATACAAAAAAAAAAATCCCTAATAATTTTTAAAAACTAGCCTTTAACTTGGCAGAAAAAATGAGGTCTTAACCCACAAAAACATTTTTTAAAAAGATGGAAAATCTGCTATGTTATTAGTCATGATAATCTGCCTCCTTCTTACTTGTTACGTTAGTGATGTCCAAAATCTCCAATGTTTTTAAAATGTTCTTCTGCTTCCATGAAGCTTCTTGGATTTCTGAGAAACATAACACTATTTCTTCTTTGCAGTCAGCAGATCCATCATTCATTGCTGGGTGTAAATTGAGAATTGGTTGGAACAAGTTATGAATCTGAGTCACTGTTTAGTGGCTTTGCAGAAAAATTGAGTCTTTAGGGGAGATTTGAATGCAATCAAGATGGACATCTGTTTCATCGCTGGCACAACCCAGAATCCAGCAGCAGTAGCTAAAAATGCCTTTGGCTACCAGAAAGCAGGAGCCAATGTTTCCAAAGCTGAATACCTTCAGCTAAAAATGTTCAATGTGTATAGATAAAAATATAAATAAAAGTAACTTAGTTTTTCCTTGGAGATAGGCCCCCATCCACATGTCTTCTAGTCTTTGCAGGTGCCAGATTCCTTTGAAAACAATTTCCTTAAGATTTTGTCTGTGGAGCCTATTTCACTATATGCCAGGTCTGGCAGACTACAGTTTGTGGAGTAAAGTTCCCTGCCCCTATCTTTATGGAACAGTTTCTTTATTGTCCAGTGATGGGGGTTTCAGGGTGTTTTTAAGATCCATATCCCATAAGCACATGACTAAAACAGAGGACTTGAGGAAAGATGTAGACTCCTTCTTCTGAAAGACCTTTTGATGTTTGTTTGAATTTATGAAATGAAGCCAAGACTTGGTGCCTCAGAAATGCATGTAATAAAAATGTAATGGTAGTCCCAGTAACATATGTCAAGTAACATATGTCAAGTACACAATATTTAACTGTTTTGGTTATTGCTGCAAAATGCTGTTTCATGATGGCACAAATTCTGCATGACCATTATCAACATTTCTTCTTTAGTGCTGGCTTTATGCCACTGAAATGTGGTTACTCTTCAAATGTTAACTACAGTGTTAACAATTTTAATTGCCAATTATGCATAAAGGATACAATAAAAGATATAGTATCACAGTAACGATGCCATTAAATATGTTGTCCTTCTGCCAGTACGCAACAGAAAATTAAATCCATCTTAAATTGAGCTCGATTTAGGATGACCCCAAGGAGCTAAATAATTACTTGCTTTGGAAACTGAACCTTTTATAAAGCTGTGATATTTGGGTAGCAACAACTTACAGTATTTTTTGTTTCTAGTTGTGGAAGAACAGCGCGTACTTTTGGTTTGACCTACACGCTTATCATCAGCTTTTCTACCAAGAAACTCTTCATCCTTTTAAAATATGTGAGCAGGCTCAAGTAAGTTGTAAATAATGTATTTTCCCTTCACAAATACATTTATTCATTGCCTTCAAAAGTACATTTGTGCAGTGTAAAGACTCTGAAAAGAAGATAGAAAAGTTTCCAAATCTTGACAAATCACACCAAAGTAAATATGGGTTGTGGACAACAAAAGATGCTCTTTGCATTGTTTCCATGGGATTTCTTGATTTTAATGTTAAACATGCATAGTTTGATTTCTAGGCTCTGCTGCCTGTTCCCAGTTTTATCTACTATACTCGGTTTACCTAATCTCCCCTTTGCTCTTCTGTGTCTTATTTGGAAACTGTCTGCTTAGTGTTAACACCAGAGATATTTTTTCTAAACCATCCAATTGTGCTGTACCTTTTCTTCCATCTCCTGTGTGTGTTAGAATTGCAGATCTCACGGTCCAAACCTCAGATCATGACCTTAGTAATTAAAATGGGTCTAGCAGTTTTCAGTCCTTTTTTCTTTTTCTGTTTGTCAGGGCATCATTATGCTTTTTTCGCAGTCATCATCCCCCGCATTTGATCTTTAGACCCTCATTTACTGTCGAGCAGAACTGATATTTCCTATAAACAAGCATTCTTAATCGAGCATGCACTTTAATTTAGGGAATAAAACAGAAGTGAACTGGTTCACCACGTGGGTTCTGATAGCTGTCACCGACTGTGGAAGAGTCCTTTACTGCCAGGGAAGGAGGCTGCAGCAGTGTGATATCATTAGTAGAACTCCAGGCAACTTTTGAAAACACTTTGTGAAACTTTGGTCTGTTTTTCCTCTGTAAACCTTGTGTAGGAGTATATGCTATCTGCATATTTCAATATATGCTGTAATAGAGCAAAGCTACTTCACATGTCATTGGAACAAATATCTGTAGAGAGCAGTGGATAATAATCTCTTTGTCTGGCTTATGTTACTGAGCATCTGGACTTCCTTGAATCTGTCTTCTTTTCCTACTTGGAGGTTTTACTGGGGCAAATGACAGAATTTTTCATATTTGCCCAGAATTCTCACCTGAATCAGTGTTATTTGTACAGAAACTCCAAGCAGAGACTGAGGCATGGATTCCTCTCTCTCTCCTGTCACACACTGGCTAACTTTAACTGCTACCCTAGTTAGTTGTTTGCGGCCCCAGCTCTACTTACGGCCTGAGGCCGAGGGCAAGGGACTGTACTCCTAAGACCCACTGTCTGCCATGTCTGCTCAGGCCTGTGTGGGGCCAGAGACCCCGTTCACAACAGGTATGCAAGTTAACCATGTCTTTACTCTGTCTTCATTTTCCTGTATGTTTTATGCAAGCCATATCTTAGGTTATAGTAAATGACAGTTTTCAATTTGGTTTCATTTCACACCAGCTTACACTCTTTCTGCAGTGGTTGCGTGGCTGAAAATTAAGGCCTTGGTCTTTTTAACTTATTTCCAGTGCTCGCCTGGTGGTGACAGCAGAACATCGCACAATCAGTGTTACCAGGCAATTGCAGAGCTACATACACATAGCCATTAAAGTAAATACATCAAAACGAAATATGTGAAACTGTTCCATTAGCATAACTAACAGCTGAAACGTAACATAACAAATCAACACATGTGCTGCAACATTTGGTATCATTCTCAAGCTTGCCTTTTAAGGCTGCACAAAAATTATTCTTGTTTTCATTGGAACACGGTAAAGAGTCAAAGCTGCATCCAGTCTACAGGATCTGCTTATGGAAGAGATGCCTTCCCAGATTCTGCGCTCGCCTTTGGCACAATAAGATAGTAATTCCAAATACTCCTAAGAGAAGGTGGATCAGATTCGAATAACACATCGTCATATATATTTTACTATTGAGACATCCAGAGTGTTCTGTATGTGTTCTGCCTGCATCCTATTAGAAACAAGAGCAAACCTGGATTGTTACGTATCTGCTACTCCTTGTTTCATTTATTAGGTATTTTTATCTCAGCTTTATGACAGAGAAAGGAAATGCATTCCAAGGTGTATATTCATTCATCCAGGGAAAGAAACTACAGTGAGAATGAAATCTGATGGATAAGAAAAATGATGAGTACTGGTAATTATCTAGGAACATATATAGTTATTTGCTACAAACATATGTACAGGACTGTAGAATAAATCAGGAAAGAAAAGCAACAAAGAAACACATACTGTAGGTTTTTATTAAAAAACAGTTATTTAGAGTTAGAAAATTTAATGCAGCCAATATTTTAATGCTAGAATCAATTTAGATAAAGGGAGTTATCATTACTGCAAACTTTCAGGGTCAGGCACAAGATTTATGTTTGTGGAAAGTGATGATGGGGGTTAAGGCAGTTTAGCCTTTCCGTTTAAGACTGGCCAGCGCATTGTGTTCTTCTGTCATGTGATTCTGTCAAGCAGCTGCACAAGCCCCTCATTTAGATCAGAGTTTTTGGGCAGCAATACAAACCACTTGGACATAAACCCTTTTAGTGTTTCTTGCTTCACTCTAGTCATTCTGAGATTGCTTACCAAAGACTTCTTATTTGGGGATGAACTCACACCAAAACCCAAGACCTGAACAATCCCTGATTTGGAAAATCATAAATGTGGCCAAACTCTAAAACTGAATTTCCTAAGCATTTCAGAGCATCAGACTTGTGCCATTATAAGTAATTTCAAGATGCAAACTCTGACCAAATTTCCAGATAGTGTTTTGGGTTCAATCCATCACATATTCTGATACATGTATAGGAAAACATACAGCTGGCAGGTAGGAAAATTCTTTGTGTTTTACAAAAGGAACAAAACATTTAATAAATGAAGTATGATGCACACTTGATGTCACATGCTTAAGATTTTTGTATCAATTTTATAATCTTTAAGTTCATTTAATGTAAGTTTTTCCTGTCGATCCTTTAAGAGGTTGGCCAATACAACAATTTCATTATTCCACTGAGAATCAGAATACCACAAGACTTCCATGACGTGGGAGTCAAAAAAGGCTATGAATTTTCCTGTTTTAAAGGACACAATATATTTCTTCCTATATCTTTCTGAATTCATTGCTGAGTGTTGAAGGCTGTGAACACAGACACTTTTCCTCTTTTTTGGCATGCCTAGAACTATTTGTAGTTGGTTTTCTTGCAGTCCTTGCATTCAACTTGGTGCAGATCTCCAGATCAGCCTGAACTCTCATCAAGGGACATTGGGATGAAAGCTCCTCCTTATTTGTCACTTTGTGATGCTATCTTTTTAGTTGGTGGGTCAAATCCCACAGCAATGGATTCTTACAAGTATTTAAGCAAAAAAAATGGCATCATGCCCAATCCTCAGACACTGTAGATCTGCACCCTTCAAAAAGAGGCCATCCTGATTACAGCACTGAGGGTCTGGTCCTCTGAGTTGGGAAAAGTGCACTCCTGTAGCTAGCTTAACCACCTTTAAATTTCTGCTTCACGTGTATTACTAGGCCTAGCTATTATTTCTGAAAAAAAAAATAGTCTGTCTTTATAATGTTCTAGTTTCACATGTGAAATTATACAGGACTGGGTGCAGTTGTACAGGTAGAGCAGCCTGCAAAGGCCGTCGCTGATATGGCAATATATTATGACAGTGTTTATGTGTGCAGATTGTCAACACTTTTTGGCCAAAGCTTCCTTAGTCTGGGCAGTTGCTGATTCTGTAGGCTGATACTTTTTGTCAGCTCTAAAGAAGAGCTACATATATCCTCTGGTTATCACATTTCCTACAAAATCATGGGAGAAAGAATAGTTCCACCCAAGAAAGTTGTGGAGTATTTGTTTTGCTTTTATTCTTAAAACTCTACTAGAAATGACCAGTCCTTTAAGGAACGGGGTTAAATGTGTGTTAAAATATTGAGGACTTATTTTGGACCCATTTCACCAATTTACAGATCCTTTGTGTGTGGTTTTGTGAGTCATAACGGGTAGAGCAATGTAGCCCTAATGATGAATAAAATTGTTAATCCCTCTTTAAAAAGTCTATTTTTAAAGATACCACATCTTTATATAATTGGACTGGTCCCTTCTAATTCGGCTGTTTTATATATTAAATGTTTTGGATCAGATCAGAACATGATGTAACGGAAACTTTACTAGTGTTAGGGTTCTTCAAAATAACTTCCAAATTCTGAAATCACCATGAATCTAATTAATGCTGTCTCTGCTAAATTTAAATATATTTGGGGATTTGCTGATAAGGGAATAATTTAGGATAAATGTAGTCTTGGCCTTCATTTAGGACTCTTCCTGTGGACATCCTCATTCTTTGACCTTACCCTTGTACCTGGGGGTCTTTATTGCACTCATAATATGGGACACAATAGCCACAAACCATCTGTGTTTTCAGTGATTAAATCTATGTAGAAAGGGGGTGGAATCCTGCATAGAGAGTAGATACAGTAATTGTAACAAATTCTAACTGGGGGATGGATGTCAGCCATTGCAGCCCTGTATTCCTCAGTGACTTGATACCAGGAGAGTCTCAAGGGTCTGTTTCAGATTGTTAAGGTCAAAAATAAAGGGGATGTAGTCTGGTACTGTTGCTGTTTGAAGGAAAGAGTCTAATAAATCAGAATTTCATTTTAAACAAACAGAAACATAATTATTTAATGCACTCAAACATTCTCCCACTGTGCCTGTAATCTAAACATGAGTGTTTTATTACTCTCTGAACAAAGAGTAAATATATTATTCTCTTCTTTTCTACTGCTTTTTATATCTGCTAGTTACAGCTGGATTTTAGCAACATAAGCTAAACGAGAATTATCAGAAACCTGCCTTCTTCATTGTTGAAACTGTGTCATAATAAATAGTGAATACGGGCTCCTCAGTGCCGTCTTAGAGAGAAATTCTGATTTATACTACTAATAGGATCACCTGACCTTATGTTTGGAAATTAGGTAGGCTTTGACAATATGAAGAAGAGAAACATTTAAAACTATATGAAATGTATTGCAACAGCACATTTTTCTCTTGAGTTCCTAGCTGCAGTTGGAATCATGATGTATTAGAAATATATTCTGAAATATCTTCTTCCACGCTATTCTGGGAATAAAGTATTTTTCTCGTGAGTTTTCACTGTTCGTTTTCATAGCAATTTATGAAACATTTAAAAATCAAGAATTTGACTTAGGGGACTATTTGGAAAAAAAAAATCATTTGAAATAAATAAAAAACTTACTCTGTGCTTCAAGAATGAGCTACTAGTGAGAAGAAAACATTCTCCAGGTTCAGCTTTCTACCATTTGTACATGTTGGATGGCAATCTGTGCTTCATGAAAAAGCATATTGTAAATCCTTGCTTCGATAAGGATTTAGACCTTGGTCATGCAGTGATATCTCCTGTTACAGATCCTGTACCATGATGGATTCTCACCAGTGTCAAAAGAACTGTGCAAAAGAATTTCCACACAGAATGAAATCTTATAATTCTTCATTAATTTTAACCTTAAATGTACAAATTCTATTCAGAAGAATTAACATTCCTTCACAAGTTGGCCCAGCAAATATTCTGCAAAAGAGTGCAACTTCATGAAGAGTGCAGCTGCTGTTATGATTGTGGTTGTCTGAATCTACGAATCAGCCAAATATCTCCAAACAAAAATTACATTAAATATTATTTTATGATCTAACCATTTTAACAAGTAGGAGCAAAAAATGGCAGGGAGGTCAGTTATGGCAATAACTGAATTTTGGACAAAATAGTCATATTTGTAAAAACAAGGCATGTATGAGATACATGTTCAGAATAAACAGCAGGACAGTGGAGGAGAAATATGCATTAATTCTCTCCTTCAGTGGACTCTGACCATTGGAATGAATGATGGCTAAGAAACAGTTTTCTTCTGTTTTATTGTAGTTTCTTTATGCAACTTACATTGCTCCATCTGCCAGTATGGACATTGGACTTCATCAGAGCAAGAAAAACACGATTTATCAGAAAATTGACCCAGCTTTTGAGGATCTATTTGACCCAGCAGAAGAATATATCCTCACTGTTCTGCTAGAACCGTGGATGAAGATGGTGGAAGCAGACAAATACACTTATGGAAAGGTAACTGATCTGGATGAAATAGTGAAAAATTCCTATGTTGGGGAAGAAAATCACAAGAATCTTCATATGCAAGCCTGTCACATTTATAGTCAGGAGTGGAGAAGTATTATGGGATGTCTTGCTCACCCAGTCCTTTCTATGCTGATGTATGGAGTAGTGGACTCCTGTGGAGAGTGGACTGTGAATTCTGGAGGAATGTATCTTGCTATGGCAAAATTTCTGTTTGCACTCAGGAAGTGTCATGTTTCTGCCATCTTGCCATTGATCAAAAGTAATTTTCTTATGATGGATTGCCCTCAAGCCTTCTATGTTTTTAAAGACAAGCACATAATAAGCCGTTTATAGAGTGTCACTACAGTGATGCTAGGACCAGATTAATTGTATCAAGTATTTCTCAGTGTTCAGAATTAAAGTGCAGCTACTGCTTGCCATAAGAGGGGAAACGTGATGTGGTGATCCAGCTGCATTTGCCCCAAACACTTTTTAGATTGCTGCTCTGCTGTGTAAGGGCTGACTGTACCCTGCAGGCTTCCTGAAATAGGTGGCTCAGTGGTGTACTTCTAATCTCAGAAAGCCTCTGGAGGCTTGCATGGAGCAGGCTCATGCAGGTCAGAGGAGGGGGCTGCAATCCTGACTGCTTTAGACAAGTAAGAACAAGAAATGGTGGAGGCAATGATGGATGCTGCAGCTCTCTGTTCTTTGCAAACTTACCTACAAGTTATCAGCTGCAGGTCAGGCATCTAATTCCAAGTCTCTCTCTTAGATATGGAAGGAAAAACTAACAATGGAGAATCAGGAGTTGGAGGGCAGGAAGTTAGTCTTCCTGTTTTACTCCTCTGTGACCTTAGATGAAGCATCTTCATTTTTATGGGAAACACCGTCACTTACTGCTGATACTTCTGTCAGCATGTAATGAGACCATCCTTGCATTTCCCCCTGTAAAACATCTTTAAATCCTTTTGTAGAGGTTTTGTAGTACAAAATACAGTATTTTTGTTACTATATCACACCTGCATGTGTTAACTACTAGAACAGACACCTAAAACTAAAGTTAAGAATGGTCTTCTAAGCCTATTAGGTGGCAGCCAGTATTAAACATTTAAGAATGGAGTATAACAACAGAGAGAAAAGACCAAGATACAGCGGTATTGCCAGCTTCAGCACTTTGCAACTGAAGGGGTTAATGAAGCAGCGGTCTCATCCATGTTTTTGTGTTTAATAGTATTTGATGAGTTTTTTTGTTACCCATGGGTTTATGTAAATGTGTATTGAGTCATTTTATATCTTCAGGCTCACTGTAGCAGTGGGTTCTATAGTTTTATCATGCAATAGGATAAAAAAATGCTAATCCTGGTTTGTTTGCACCCCCTCCCCGATCATTCCACCCGGTGCCCTAGGTTTATACATCATGAGGAACAGTGAACAATTGTTACCTTGTCATATTCTCAACGCTTTCATGCTTTTACATGCCTCTGTTGTGTCCCACTTCAGTTACATCCCTTTGAAACTCAGGAATCCTAGACTATCTGAACTCCCCTCTTACTGAAGGTGTTCCATACCTTTGTCACACTTGTCACCCCCATCTGTTTCTGTTATTTTATGTTCTTTTGATGATATGCAAGTGGTACTCAGGATCTGGAGGCACTAAGGATTATCCAGTGGCACGAACATGTTTTATCTTTTCCTCTTTGTTCCTTTTTTAATTGTTCCTATGATTCTAATTGCCTTTTGACTCCTGGTGAACTTTGAGTGGATGCGCAAAATGTAAGCTAATAGCCATCTGTGATGATTCCAAGATCTCTTTACTAACAGCTAATGGAAAGTCCAAATTTGGAGCTCACTGAAATGACTTAATGTTTATTGTCGTTGAATTCAGCTGCCCTTTTATCACGCAGGCACAGTGTCCCGAAATCCTGCAGCTCTTCACAGTCAATTTCATTTTTTTTCTCTGTGGAATCATTTTGCAAACTTTGTTGTCTCCTCATTCACCTCCTTTTCCAGATAATTTCTGAATGTTTAAAAAAACAACCTCAGCACAGATTCCTGTGAGGCTCCAGTAGAGCCCCACCCCATTATGAAAGTTATTTATTTCTTTCTTTTTTATTTTCTACCTTCTAATGAATTCACAAGGGACCTTACCTCTCATCCTCTGATAAATTAATTTCCTTGACAAACTTTGAAAGTTTGAACTTTGAAAAAAATCTTACTAAAATGAAATATACGAATCCAAACACATCTGCAAAATATTCTTTTAGCTTTTCAGCATATTTTCTAAGCTTTCAGATAAATTATTTTTCTAAGCTATTTCAGCTTTAATTGTTTATGATCTGCAGAACACCATGCACTTGATAAATCCTTTCATTAATATGATATTTTATTTACTATCAGCCTAGTCTTACAGTCTGTTGTAAATGTAGCTTTCCATGTGTATTTATCAATACTAGTTGTTTAATATCTATTGCCTGTCCTCACTGAGTCAAATCATCAACTCAGACGAGTATTATTATACAACATTTTTGTATAAAAAGGACTTTGCTTTTGCACACTCTCTGAATACAATGTTTTCACTGCTTCTAGCAATGGAAGAATTCCTCCAAAGAAAGAACTGAAAATATAAACTTTTGCTTTAAGTTAATGCATGTGTCAGGTTATACCTCCTGGAGTTGATTGAGGGACAATCTATTGCCCTTTCAGTTTAGATGATGGTTTGCTTGCAAGTGCAGTTACGTGCAGACTTTTCAGTACCCTAATAACACAAACATCTTAATCGGAGCACGAAAAAACAGAACTAAATCCTTTTGAGTGCACCATACGTGCATTTGTGAAGAGTTATAATACACAGACATAAAATGACCTGTTCTAGGAGGCACTAGAGTCTCTTTGTAGTAGGCGCAGGCTGATGCTCAGGCACACTCCTTCCCAGCACAAAGACAAGGTCTGCTTTGTATTTTGTTCAGTTCCTGGCTCTACTCTTCCCCTTTGTTCTACCATACAGCAGGATATATTTGGCCCATAATGAAACAAGATATTTTATCAACAATTAGGTGAGTCCAAAATTGTTTATTTGGGACATGGTCAGTATGTATCTACATTTTTATCTTTAAACGAAACATGAAAACATGAGAGTTCCTTTTTATTGTTGACTCTCATCCTGCCTCTATCTGCATTCTGTTTAAACTTTATGAAAAATGTTCTGAATTATTTTCCTATTTACTTTTAAACTACATTTTCTTTTAAAGGAAAGGATACCCAAAAGCATGTTATAACAGTGGAATAGAGTTACATTGAGCCTGAAGGCATTCAGATAACACGGTGATTAGCGTGGTATTCACATTTAGACAAAAGCGTAATGAATATTAATCTAAAAACTCTATTTTCTCTCTTGCACATAAACTCTTGTATAAGAAGACCACAGCTTTCTAATCTTTGTAATGCGCGTCCTAGTTAGTACAACGCCTTGGCTGTTTTTAGCCGAATACCCTAAAAGCTGCATTTGAATGCTTTAGTCAGCCGAGAGGGTCACCAAACAGTTCCTTATGCAGTTACCGATTGTTTGCACATAACACGGAGAACTGCTCTAGTTGTACACATAAGGCTTCAAATTAAGTTAAAAAATGCCGATGCTTCATGAGTTCTCATCATGCACAATTTATTATTTTAATACATTACCTGGTACAAAGCTAAGGAAGGGGACAACCTGAAAGTCTGAAAGCTTTCACCTTTATTGTTTAGGTTATTATTGCATCTTTCTTGTCTTAGATTCTGTTTCTGGAATTCTGTGGCACTTTATCTTTTGGCATTTCACACTGAGAGTTGCAGTCTTACAACTTGTTTTCCTGTATCTCAGTGGCACTTTGACATCTAATTTGCTGGTACAGGCAATCAGGTAAGTCTGACACAATATACACAATATAACATACACAACATAATTTAGCAATTTTTTTAAACACAAGGTCCTTTTCTTAAAGATACAGTTAGGTTATTTAGTGGTGGTCTGTGGAAATCTGAATGTGATCCTACACAAATCTGAAAATTTTGTTCTACCAGAGCTTTTAACTGAATCGTTTGTCACAAGGATGTGATTTCTAGTGTCTTCTAAACATCAGTCTCATTACTGGCAAACATATTCTTTTCTATCCACTGTTACTGGCAAGGTGCCCATCCAGTTCTCCATCTTTCTATAATGTGTACTGTAGGGATGACATAAGATACTATTTTTATTAGGTGGAGTTGGTGGACGAAACTCAGCAGCTGGATTCCTTGTACTTTAGAGAGCTCCAGGCTTTGCATCAAGAGAGTGGTTCCAAGAAGGATGAGGTAAGACAAGTACCTACTAACAAAAACAAACTCTTTCTCTATCAGGGGGGGTTAACACTTTGAGTATCAGCAATGGAAGACTAACTACATGCCAGTTTGGAGAAGCAAGTAGTCTGATTTCTACTAATTCATTTGGGGGAATGATTGCCAGCCATTGTGTCAATTACAAATACAGGTCTTCATTCAATTACATCAACATCAGACCACTGCGTGATTGGAGTCAAAGGACAGTTTCCACTAAAGTCTGTGGAATGTATTTTGGGCCCTTAATCTTGAGTAAATACCTCAATTTCAAGTAAATTATAGGTATATATTGGTTTATTTGATTATGGAACCTGCACACACAGGTATGTTGAAAGCAAACATAAAGGTAAAGCTGCTTAAGAGCTAGAGCCTTAACTCAATTTATTTTCTCAGCAATCGAAAAGCTATTCTACAGAGGCAGAAGTTGTCTAATAGAAGGATTATTAGACTGAACAAAATATAGAGATGAAAAAAGCATTTAAGCAAGTGAAATAATTTCTTCCCTCAGAATATTGTTGCTGACACTGTTTTGCCATCCTGCTCTGATTCTCTCAAAGAAGATCAGCCATTGCGTCAAGTTCCCGAAGAATCCGCAGGTCCTAATCTATCTGACCTGATCCATGACAAAGAGAAGTTAGAACAGTTCTGGGCTTTTCTTAATGAGCATTCTGCTGGGTATGTTTCTTTGTTATTATTGTTTTACCCATTTCTAAGTTCAGAAGAAATCTTTGCTAGGGATCTTGGCTATCTAAATGTTCACAGGTGTTAGTCTTTTTAAAAAATGTGTTCATATATATATATGAAATGTTCATGCACATTGTTCAGACAACTGAATTGTCTTAACATTTTGGGGGGAAAAAATTCCCCTGTCATAACATGTTTGTATTACAGTTCTGCTTTCAGTTTCTGCTTTGATTAGTGGCAAACCCCTGAGTAGAGCAATTAGTCTATAATGACTAAAAATTTATTCTCTTTTTTTAGTACAGATTCAGTTTAGTGCATTGTAAAAATTAAAGCTGGATGTTATGAAAGTGTACAAATAGAAGAGAGCCACGTTATTCTCACAGTGTGAGAGCAACCACAGTTTTGTGTTTGGAATGATTTGAACAGAACTAAGTACCATCTCGTACCAGAGTCAGTTAAGGCAGGGTTTTTGAAAAAACCCACTTGTTTAAAAATGAAGACCTAAACAGAAGTTCTAGCAGAGGTAAATGTGAATTAGCCACCTTTGCTTTTTTTTTTTTCTCAAGCCTCACATGAATCTCTGACCTGTTTGAGGAAAAGGCAAATATACTTTTTAAGTAACTGCAAGTCCTTAAATTTTCACTTCCCTCCTTGAACCTGGGTTCCCATGAGCTGATGATTTGCATATTGCCTATTGCTTTGAGTCAAGCACTACTATAACTTGAGATTGGATATTGGTCAGCTTTTTCAAAAGTGTCCAGAGATGGACATCTAGCACAGGATTCCTCTGGCCAAGACTCAATGTCATTACTTTTGCTTATCACCATGGGTTCCCTTTGTAGCCAGAGAGAGAAATACACACTCCTGCACAAAACTCTTCTAATTCTGAAGGTAACGTCTAAAAATGGTTTGGATGGATCATTCTCAAAGATGGCTCTTTCTGCTCACTGACTACAAAAAGACTGTAGGTAATGAGTTCAGATGGAGATTCTTATGTTCAGGGTGCCTGTGGTTAAGTGACTTATGAGTTAGCTGTCTAGACCAGTCTCTTTATAAATTGTATGTATGTGCTACTGAAGTTCTATTATTTTCTTCTGGCCACCCAGTGAATTGTCTCTTACACCCTGCTTTTGAGACCACTGGTTGAGGTCTCTAACTAAGGAGATGGTAGGAATCACCAGAAAACAGGTCACGGGTTAGGATGGGGTCTTGCCCGTAAGGGCTGAGTTGCCTCTGGGACTTCCTGCCTCTCTGTTAATCACAGGCAAGTCTCATCTTAAGTGACAGAGCCAGACAGAGAAATGTTTAATTTATGGAGAAATTTTCTTTGGTAAAAGTTCATAATGAAGAAAAACATATGAAAAGGGCTCACAAAACAGCATTTTAGAGCTGAGTCCAGACCTAGTAACTCTGAAGTCCAGCTGGCAGGTTATAGTAAAGATGCTTAATGGTGCTATAAGCTGAAGGGATCCTATAACTAATGGAGTCTGGAAAATTTCAGCAAAAAACAACAAATGTGTCATTTGCCTCTTCATCAAAATTTATGGTTCTGTTATTGCCCAATTGTAAGTGATCCACGTTTCAAGAAGGACAGGCTGCTGAGTACCTGGGCACAAATTCTGGTAAGAAACTAAACAAAGTTCCATTAATTCATATTTTGTTAAAAATACAGGATATATTCACACAATTGCAGGGCAATTTGTGTTACTCTGGGTTAGTGGGTTACCACTTGTTAGTGTTGCCAGACTGACTGGCTATGCATGTGCCTCCTGATCAGTTGAAAGGAAAAAGAAGATTATGTTAGGATAAGCCACCACTGTGAACGGTTTAACCTAACACACTTTAAGATTATATATTTTGCTTTTTAAATAAGGTGGACATATTTGATCAGTTGTTATAGGTAGATGCCAAGGAGTCACTTGGATTGCTTGAATTCGAGTGAATTTGTCCACATTGTGATGAACTAGCAAATGAAAGAATTTCAGTCTCAATAGAACTTAAGTCTGTAAGGGTCTCAAAAGATTTCTGAAAGGGTGACATCTGTTCTTAAATCAGTCAGATGCTTTTGAAAGTTTTGCTCATAGACTAATGCCCTGAAAAAGCAAGTAATTAACCAAATGAAAAAGTGAAACAGATTTGTCTGAATTTAATGCTTCATATTTCCTGCTGCAAATACAATGAATGTCCTCACAAAACTTCATCTAATAAGATACTATCAGAAAAGAGTAATATAAATTAAAGTGAAATTGTAGGTATATCTCTTATTCTGTCCTCTGGTTTTATTCTATAAATCAATATATATATTCAATTAAAACAAACTTAAATTGATAGGATACACTCAAATGATTATGGACAATATATAGATGAAGAATTGCATATGAAGATTATCACTTATTATGAATAAAGAAATAAGTAGTGGGATCAGTAATTTCCAAAAAGAGACAGCCCACAAAAAGCCCTAGAAACAAAATTTACTATAAATTGTTTTTGTCTGCTTGACTGCAGACTGCCTTAAGCTCCAGGACTTCGCACGGGGTAGGTTGGGGTGTGATTTCTGGGGCTGACGTTCCCAGCTGTCATCCCTGCTCCTTTCTCAGGCGATACAACGAGGAGGCAGAACAGGGGGTGTCGAGTCGTCTCTCGGTGGCTCACAGCCTGCAGTGCTGCTTCAAATTCTCATCTGTTTCATTTTTCATTCTCTCTGTGAGCTCTGTGCTGTGGCTCCAGTTCACAGTCCCTGCTGGATGGAGCAGCAGCACATTGAGGAGGTTATTCCTTTCAGGGTATCCCAGAAGGGACCCTAAATGAGATCCTTAAGATGTGCGTCTGATCTGCCTGCTCAGCAAGTGCCATGGTCTCACCAGATGGTATTAGCAAAGAAAAAATGACATAAAATTTCAGTCCAATCTGACCTGGTATTTAGGACTTGAACACTTTGGTGGCTTGTGGTTAAACTAATAACTCCCTAGAATGTTGATGAAATTAACTCAATATTGAAATAACATTCTGTTTAAATTTATTTGTAGCATGGATCTCATGTGCTGGCTAGATATTGAACAGTTCAGAAAGATGCTCCACAAGGACAAAGAGAAAAGGGAGGAAAAATCTAAGGACATTAAAAACAAGTACTTAAACAAAAAATACTTCTTTGGACCCAACAGCCCAGCTACTAAAGAACAACAAGAACAGGTACCAGTTACAATAAATAAAGAACAATCACACTAAATGTGACTGAGATAAAAGTCCGTAAGCAACTTTACTCCAGCTTTTCCCCAAGCTATTTTCTCAAATTTTACCGATATTTTTAGCCAGAAATCTGGTTCTGTTCTGGTTGTGGGGGTCCCTTCCTTCCTGTCCAGGTTCTTCCTCCCCTGTCCTCATAGAACATCTCTCTTAAACCCTTATCTTAGGCCACAGCCAGAGCATGCACAACACAGCTGAGAAAATGTGTAAAAATGGCTTTCAGGCAGAGTGACTAGTTCCAGCTTTCTATTTTAGTATGTCAGTAAAACCACAGACAGCAAGTCTGAGCTGTGGTACTCTGATATATCTTGATACTTAGGAAATTTACTTGGTCAAGCTGGGGTATTATTTTCTGGAGTCTGTATTCTATTATAGGTAGGGACAAATGTAATCTGTTCCCTTTTATGAAAAGTACATGTGAGCCTTGGGTAAGCATGCATTAAATGCTTTGCTTACAGTTAAGCTCATGCTTTGCTAAATCAAGGATGTAGAGAGATAAAGGACTTTTGGTATACACAAAAGTTTATGTCATGTGTTATTGTATTTGGATTGCTTAGCTAATACGTTCAGGTGGAGGATGGGGACAAATCCTTCACGATCGACTTTCGGCAGCAGTTCTGCTAGAAATTCAGCAATGCGTCCAGAAGAGATTAGAAAAACAATGGCTGCCATTGTTCCTTGCAGATGAGCACCATGGGGCGGAGGGACAAGCAAAGGTAATTTTTTTAACAACAGCAACACATCCAGGCATTGTTTTTTGTTTGGCTCATAGTTTACCATTGGGTTAAAATGGTTCAGAGGAAAAGCAGCCCACAACTCACATTCGGTTTACATTGAAAGAGACACTCTAGCATGTACAGGTTGAAGCATTTAACTTGATAATTGTGAAGGCAATTCCTCTGAAGGCTTAGTTTGGCTGACATTATTATTGTTAGATCCCAAATCTGAAGGAGCTGGTGTTAGCTCTGCTGCCAGCCAGGATGCCAGGAGAGTATCTTTGCTGTAGTGCCACGCTCCCCATATGCCATTCAGCCCTAGCCATACACTTGCGCACAGAAGAAATGCTGCTTTGTGTGAAGGATTTGCCCAGGGGGACAAAAACACAAGCAAATGAGTGGGCTTCTCATGCTGTGTTCTCCCCCTCTCTGACGCTGTCCGTATTCTCCCATCTGGAGTTGCAGTGCCTGTGGAAAAGATTCTAGGGCTTGTGAAATTCTGCCGAGTGGGGAGGTTAACAGCTATAAGCCTGGTTTCCAATTGGTTACTTCAGGAAGTTGCCAGAAAACCAGGAATGAGAAGCCTTTCACTCCTGCTGGCTCATTAGAAAGACTCAGGAATGGGCAGAGCTAACATCTGCCTTTTATGAGAGTGCCTCCGTGACTGGGATCTGTGCAGGGACATCATCCTGCTAGTGACAGAAGCAAAAAGACTTGGCTTTTTGTACTTTCACAAAAGCTCTGAAATACGAATGTCATAGCAGAAAGAAACTTCACAGCTCCACCAAGCAGAGACATAGGCAGACTACTTTGATTAACAAAACTTGTTTTCAATGATCTTTTCAACCTCAGGAAGGTTGGTAGATGTGCATTTGAACTGGATCCTTTTCATTGATTCAGAGCATGGAGCTATCTGAAAACTGTAGGTTCTGATAAGGCAAACTGTAATTTTAATAATGGTTGTGGTAAAGCAGAGTTTCCTAGCCCTCTGCCCTTTTTTAGCTGAACTCTGCCTCCTTTACAGGTGGTGGCACAAGACCATGAGATGAGGCTGAGCTGCCTCCAGGTCTGGGAGTTCATGCCTCCCCCTGCACCTGCTGCACGACGCTGGCAGGGAGAGTAGCCTGTGCAGTTTGGAAACTGCTGTGTTCAACTCTAAAAACAGTCTACAGGAAATACATGCTTCTAATGAGCTTTTAGTCTTTTCATATAACTCCATTTTTGTCTGACTGCTCTTTTTCTTACTGCAAATTCAGAGGATGAAAAGGTCCTTTGAAGAATGTATTTTAGAAGAAATGAAACCAGATGACATTCTCTGCTTAGCTTCATATTTCACAGTGACCAAACACTGTGGGCATGCTATGTAGTCTTTATTCAGAAAATCTGCCCTTGATTTGAGGTGTATTTTTGCTATAAAGAAGCTGCAGGATCAAGCCTGTATTTCTGATACCGCTGTCTGAAGGACTAAAAGCATTTAAAACAAACAAAAAGAAGTTATAACCCAAAATCTGTTCCCAACATAACTGGTCACTTGGAACATTATGGGTAAGGAAAAGCAGTGGAAAAGCGCAGTTTGACTGCCATTGCCTCTTGGCTTCTCTCACTCCCCAGTCTTAATGATCATGTGCTCATTTATAGCTGAACAAGGAATAGTGTTCAGTGTGGGTCCACAACAAGTTTCAGATATAAAGATCCAGATGAAGACATATCAACTATTCTACCAGTGTGGTCCCAACCATTAGTGGGCTGAACATGAAACCAGAAGAATTAAAAAACCAATTATAATATTTTGTTCAACTGTAGATAAGGGACACAACTGAGGATCTTCCACGCCAAAAACAGGAGAAGACAACTAGGATGTGGAAGGCAAGTGAAGTTTACTGTTTCTTGTGTCTTTTCTGTTTGGACCTTGCACATCCTTTACAATTTCCCTGCTGACAGTGTGAAGCCCAAATGTAATGCTGTCAAAAACATGCATGATTGTATTTGCTACAGTGGACTGATTACTCCCATTGCTGGTGAATTTAGTTCTCTGCTAGATATTCACGGTAAATTTGTCTCCCTTCCTGGCTGGAGAGGTCATACATGAAAAAATATGTCTCTTGTCCTAGCTTTGGAGCATTCTTAACTCTCCTCATACTGGTATTGTAGCTTTAATTCACTTTTATCTGTATTTTGCATGCAGTGGACTTATTGGGACAAGCTGTTCATTCCAGCATCTGGTAGTTTATTTATTATTGCGAGTGGATTACGTGCAGACACAAACGGGAATGTGAAGTATGCAGTGGAGTGGGCAGGTTTAATCATATCTCACAGTATCTGTTTCATTTAGAACTGTATTTTAATCTTACAATACTGAGATAATATCAATTTTAAACATCTTAAACCTTTGTAATAATACATTTCATCAGATGTTTGCCAGTTTTTTCCTCTTGAAGAGCAGTGAACTCTTTGTGATTGCCAGCATACAAGTTGTGGACATTTATTCAGTTGAACGTTTATTGTCTGTTGAAATCAAACTGGAGACCCGGTCACCAATTATCCATGCAAACCATTAGCTCTAAAGGGATCCAAAGTGCACGTGGGTTTTGTTAACTGAGTTTTCCCTTTGCCTGTTTGTCAGGAAGATGGTTATTTTCCATGTTCTGCTCAAGGTTGTTGACCCATAAAATAAGAAGTGTTCATATATCAGTATAGGGGTGGGAGCAACGTTTTGTTCTCCTCTTCATGAATATGCGCCAGAAGTAATTTTTCCCCAGAAGTTGCCTAAACCCTGGTCACAGGGGGTAGAACGCATTTGGAGAATTGGAGGAGGGATGAGAAGATGCCACCTTACTGTCTAAGTTGAAATGACTTTATTTTAAGCAAAGGCCCCTTTGGACAACCGCCCCTGCCCTTCTGCCAGGGTGGGTTCTCGTCCCTGGCAGGCTCTGTGGCAGGACACTAAGTGTAACCCCTGTTTTTAAGAGAAGATACAGAAAGACTTTCAGCTTAGAATCAGGTTAGATTTCCAGGACTGTCTGCAGCAACTAAAGAAGTTTCTGTCCCATGCTGGCCATTGAGCAGCACTCCGTCCCTCCAGGACTTCAAGAGTTTTACAGCACTGTTAGAAGATAGTTTTCATTCATCTGTCTGATAACAGAGGGGGGTTGTTAGGCGTGTTCCTCAGCGACAGCACAAGAACTGTTTGTTCAGGAAGGCAGGCCAGCCTGAACTTCATTTCAAACAAACTGTCCCTGCATAAGCCATCTTTCTTTCTCCACCCTTTCCTGGCTGCCTGCTGCTTTGTGCTTTGCAGCATGAGCATTTCCAAAATGTCTTGATGACTTTAAATTTTATATTACTATTGGTAGCTTTATTCCACAGAGACCAAGCTCTCCAGCTTCTGTTTGTGATCATGGCAACACATTTCAAAGCTCATTTTGCTGGTGAGATCCCCGTCAGAAGCGTTTTACAACTTTAAGCTATGTGGTTTGTCTGTTCCTTTTTCTTTGTTGTTTGTTTTCACAAAACTCAAACTGTTCTCTAGAAAAGTAGCCTGTTGCCATAATCAATAACAATAGCTGTTTCCATACTTTATAGTATGTAGTCATATGGTCTAAATCATTGTCAGTCATTTCCTCTCCCATCATATCTTCCAAAACATGTTGCCCAAACCAAACTGAAAAAAAAAGAGAAAAAGAAGGAAAGAAATGAAACCATGCCACATTCTATTGTATCCATGTCATAAACTCGTAAACTACTGCAAGTTAGGGTCAGTGCAAAGATAAAAATCAGACAGTTTACGCTAACTAATGCTTTTGTTATTGCTTTTTGAAACAAAGTTTATTTGGTGCATTTATTTCTTCTTTTGACAGCATGTGGACAATAAGTGGGTTTCTTCATCTGGTGAAATAATTGCTTTCCGCAAAGCGTTGTTGAATCCAGTGACAGCAAATGAGTTTCAGCGCTTCGTGTCACTGAAAGGAGACCTACTGGAGAACGGAGTGCTCTTTTGGCAAGAGGTACAGAAGTATAAGGTACGGTGGTAAAATGGAGCAAGGGAGATATCATTCAGTTTGTAAGCAAATGCATCCATTACTGTATATTAGGAGAATTTTAACAAGAGCATCTCTAGGCATTTTCTGGTTCATAGTAAAACCTCTTTCATTGCTTAAATTGTTTTTTCTTTGATGAAAATATGCACTTGTTAAGGGTAGCTACTTTTAATGACTTGAATATATTATCCCTCTATGTCTTTATTGTTCTTAAAACGGTAATAATCTCTTAAGTCTCTAAAGGGACACCACTAACTAGCTAATGCCTGGATTTTGGTATACATTTGTTGAGCAGTAGAAAATATGGAAGCACTAAAATGTTCATTCTGTCTTTATAGTTACATACTGCTAAATAGTGGGATTATTGCAGAATTTGGTAATCTCTCAAAAATCAGAGAAAACTTTAAAATTTAATCAAATGTACAGATGTAAAGAAAGTATCTACCTAAAAATCTGATATGTACAATGCAGACCCCATCTCCCTTGCGCTCTGTACAGTCACTTTTGACGGCAGCTGAGGATGTGGCCAAGGTGAAACGTGATGGGGAAGGTCAGCAGGGATTGCCTCTCTCTCACATACATGCCCCTTTGTGAAATTGCTGCTGTGTGGGGTGAAACACAATGAGAAACCTCCAGAGTGAGCCTTTAAATCACACTGCACCCTCCTAATAGCACCCTAGAGTGAATGCAGGGCACCACGGATCTTTCATTTGTTCCTCGTTCCTTTTGCCTCTGGGATATGGCTGATGCAAAAGTGCTGCTGGGGTGCAGAGCCTCTCCTGGGCTTCTGGACACAGCCTGGGTGCGTGGGGCAGGCAGCAGGAGGTTAGCTGACCTGCTCAGAAATCAGGAGGTAAACACAGTTGATGCTACATTAGCACTTGGAGATCCTGCTGCAGGCATATGGGTGTGTTTTCACTGTTTAATTTTACACATTTGAATTTGGGGTGTGCTTTAGAAGATGAAGCTCTTCTGTTTCCAGGTGGAAATCTCCCCTTCTCACAGAGGCTCAGATCCCCAAGCGAAGAAGAATCATCGTCTGAAATGCTCTCTGGGGTGCTGCTGCCTCTCTCTTGGTTACAGAGCGACTAGCTTAGACTAGAAACTTCACATGAAGGCACCTGAAGTTCTATGACATAAATCCTTCCCAAAACGTCTGATGTTTTTTTTTTTTCAGATTTGTGACTCTTCATTGCTACATTGTGGAGGACATGGAAACTTTCTGCAAATTAATGTGGAGTGTAGTTTAGACTGTTTTCTTTGTGGATCTGCTCTCTGAAGAAAGCATTCATTGTTTTATGTTCCACCCCCTCTCCTTCATTTATGTTAATTTTATTTGTCTTCTTATCAAGAAAAAGTACAGTCTGACCATATTTCTCCATGCACGTGATTCGTCATGGTGTGCAGCTGATGCTCTTTATAGAAGCAAAGGGCTGAAGTAGTAGGAGTGTTGTGGGTCAGGCTGAACTGGAGGAATATTGTCAAAGACGTGGGCAGCACTTTGCACGGTGCATACTTGTGTTGTCTGGGCCCTATCATGCCATCAGTTTAGACAGATCCCTGTTTAGGAGTCAATGGCTGCATTGCTCCTTGTAATGCATCAGGCTGGCAGCACATCTTGGGACAATCAAAAAACAAAAATATTTTAAAAAACATATGAAGAAGTATAATGCTGTGGATCATTTCCAGCTGTTTCTCTATGCTCATGTCTCATCCCTTTTCATATCATACGGCTTGTTTGTTTTCCCTCTTACTACAGCTCACTGCCTTTCTTCTATGCTAGATGAGCAAAGGAAACCATAATATATTCTTAGGATATATTGAATATGTCTTTGTAGTGCCTTACTTTCTTCATTGTAGCTGTTATTTTTCTTTTTTTCCTTCACCAAACTAAAAAGTATTCATAATAAAACAAGCCAGTGCTTTCACATTCCACATTTCTGGTTAAAATCCCTGTTTTTAATTTCTTTGCAAAGTAAATATCCAGCCTCCTATACCAAAACTAAGTGTGTATTCTTTATTTAGAGAGCTCTCTTCCTGAAAATTGTCGAGAGTGCTCCTCGTGTCTCCAGTAGATATGTGTGATAATCTCCTAGTGTTATAGAAATTTCTTGATGATTCTGGGTAGATGGAGCCTCATGTTTCAGAGTGTTTGAAGGAAGTTCTTTGAATTATTTTTCCTTCCTGTCAAAGTCCAATGGTAGCATTGTCAGAATGTGAAAACACAGTAATAACAACAGGTTTTACAATGACAATAGGGTCACATTAAAAAAAAGGAAGAAAACCCTCAGTGTTCCTTTGAGTCTCACCCTTGTAAATTCGGGTTTGTTTTGTATTCTGTTCTGCACAGAGTTACTTCTAGCACTGGGGTTTTGTGAAACTAGAAAATCTTAGTGAATAGCGAAACTAGAAGATTGTACTGGTAGCTGAAATTGTCTCCTCTCATGCCAGCGTCCCTGGTTATAATACCTTGTACCTTCTAGATAATTCCTCTCTTTTTTTGGAGCATTTTTTTTGTCTTTTAGTTACCATGGCTATGCTGGTCATAGCAGGCTCTTTGTGAAAATCAGTGCATTTCACACCTGTAGGTGTATTTCTCTTTTCAGAAACACCTCCTATTTGCCAGTAATGTAATTAGACTGAATGCAGGTTAAAAACTATCCTGTTACATCAGAATGTGCAGGCAGAAATTATCCCCTAAAAGCAATGATTGCTATATATCTGTATTTGCAAACCAGAAGTCCCACTCATGTCTTAACTATGTCTTCCATCATGCGTATTTGCTATAATAATTTTGTCCTACATACTAAAGGAATCTACTGTGTGATTATTTTTGCATGACTATTACTCTTTGATCACTGGGCCCCTGTAAAGGGTCTTGCGTCTCCCTCTACATTGACTGAAAATCCTGTTTTTCATCTTTCAGGACTTGTGCCATTCTCATTGTGATGATGCCACAGTCCAGAAAAAGATCACAGCTATTATCGACTGCTTTATTAATTCTGCCATACCCCCAGCTTTGCAGATTGACATCCCAGCTGAACAAGCAAAGAAGATTTTGGAGCACAGGAAAGAACTAGGACCTTACATTTTTAGGGAGGCACAGGTAGGAAGCTAAGAGAATCTCTGTAACAGATCTGGCTAGAGTCTGTGTGCTTGGTTTTAAGGATGTTTTTTGTTGCTTATCTGACAATTTGGACTCTGTACCTAAGCCTGGGCATGTAGAAGAACACTATAGTCATGCATTTCAATGAAGGCTGGATGGTGGAAATGACAGGCTTCAGATATTTACTGCTCAATAAGCCAGACAATCTCTGACAGCTAGCTGATCCTGCAAAGGTGCTATCCAGGTCTGTGTTAGGAATTCAGGCAGTAGAAATGATTTCTGTCTGGTTTTAACTGTTTGTTCTTTACGACTTGATTAGTGTCAGAGAAGTAATTTGTAGTTAGAAAGTTTGTAGCTTTTGTAGTTTATGAAGATAAATGCAGATGTGAGTAAAGCACAAAGACAGCTAAACTTACAGAATGCCTTTCCCTTCTTTGTTACAGAAAGTCTTTATTAAATGGTTGTAGACAATATTCTCTCTGATCTTTGTACTAATCAGACTGAACAACAATTTGTGAGACTTTACTACAGACCTACTATTTTCTTATTCCTTGTTACTATCTTCTGTGACTTATCTACCTGAGAGAGCTAGCTCCTCTTCTTTTCCTATAAAATTGTCACCAACACCTTTAAACATCAACTGTGAGTCCATAAAGTATTTGGATCACAAAAGATGGATGATTTGTCAGAGAAAAGTGTTCATATAGGTCCTAAGAGAAACAAGAAGTCTCATTTCAGCCCACGTAAAAACCAGTGAACTCCAGAAGTGTGGCACAAAACCAAGGGAAGAACTTGGCCAAAAAGCTGTGACTGGAACATGGCAGTGACTCACATGCCCCTGTCAACTCGGTTGAGCCAGAAGCAGTGAGGTGCTCGGCTCCTTTGAAGCCATGTTTCTCAATGAGAATTAAACATCGAAATAAATTTTAAAATGTAAGCCTTAGTACGTGCAGCACCACAATTCACTGAGCCCCTCTGTTTGCTTTTCTAAAATTGTTATTCTAGTTCAAAAAAGACCCTGTGAGAGATTATATCATTTAAAAATTATCCAAGATTTGCTCATAGATCTGTAATGTGGTTTAAGAGCCTTTCCAGAGGCAAAAAAGTATTTCCTTTCTCTTAGGGAGGGAAAAAAAACCCTCTCCCTAATGAACTGAATATTTGGAATGCTTGAGCAGAACAGTGGTGCAAAACCAATCCTACTGGTGTATATTTTATCAGGAATACTTGTAAAAAATGATGGATGTTTTCATTAATGCAAACAATTGTTTAGGGAAATATAAAAAAAGAAAGTGCCTTTTAACTGTGTTTTAGGAAGATTTCTCACCAGTAATAAACACACTGATGAAAAGCATGTGCCTAGCAAAGCTGGGCTGAAATGTCAGGACACAGTACGTGGGAGGAATAAGGCTGTGTATTCAAAAAGAAATAGTTATTTCATTCTCATGGTAAACTGCATTTTATTTTGCAGTAAACTCTCTTTTCTTAATATGGCCAAGATTGACTTTCTTTTCTTTCTATGCAGATGACTATTTTTGCTCTCCTGTTTAAATTTTGGCCCAAATTTTGTAAGTTTCGAAGCAATTTGGCTGGTGACAACATTCTACTTGCCTTGGAGAGAAAAAAGGGAAAAAAGATGCAAAAGAAGGCAGGCAAAACAGAAGAGGAACGGCTCACAAAGTTTCAGGTGACAGCTGATGAAATGCATAAAAACTCTTTCAGGAGCAAACATACGTGAATTCAAATATCCCTTTCTCAGCCTGATCCAAAGCTACCGAAATCTTTTTGTTAGAGTTCAAGTTTTACATGCAACTCAGTCCTAGGACGATTACTTCCCAATCCTGCCAATGCATATACATATGTTTAACTTGAAGCAGATGAGTCGATGGAATACTCCTTTCATTTAGCAGAGGGGAGAATGTATTTTAGTAATCTTTTGTGTCAAGAGAAGAGAGAAAAACAGGGCTGAATTTTAACAAAACCTCTATCTATGGTCCATGGATACAATGGGTAGCTGCAGACCTGTGTGCAATTCTGTTTTGAACTAGTTTAGAGTATATGATCCTGGGTCACTATTGAAAGCAAAACAAAACCAGATTTTATCTCTGTTTCTCAGAAGCAGCATTTGAAAAGTCTGCACATTATTTAAAATGTTTATGTGCTTGTTGCTTTGTATAGTCTTTGTCTTTTCTTGAATATTTCTCAGCTTTGACAGTGAATTTGTTAAACTGTTCACAATGAATTTCCAGACAGTTTCAGTGCATTAACAGAACTGTGACCTCTACAGCGGAATGCATCCTTGTAAAATTGTTTTTCTTGGAATTTTGCTATTAAAATATAACGGATTCTTTTTCTATTGATGATAGGCTTTGCAAAAGTTTATTTTTTACAAAATGTAGTTGTTTGGCTAGCTTTGAGGAGAGAACATTCCTTTATGGGCAGAGAAATTATTGGACTTGAAAACTATCATAAGTAGCATTAAAAGACCTTTACGTATTTTAAATACCATGTGCACATGTGTTGAGATATTTCTCGTTATGAGAACCACATGAGTACCTGGACAGATAAAGACATATATGCCCCTAAGAACATGTACACATTGTTACACTCTTTCAGACACATGAAAACTGAGGACCAGTGGAGCGTTACTCAAGGCCACACGCCCACGTCAGGTGAAATCTAAAATCCAAGAACTCATGCTCCTTTCTCCAAAGCACGTTGCCTCCATACAGAGATGTCTGGCAAGGCCATTGGCAATACTTAGAGTGCAAAAATGCAATATTTCAAAGTAATGCACTTTTGCATTTTCATGGACTTATTTTTTCCATCTGTTTGTTGCCTGTCTCTAAGATTTCTGATTAAGATCAAGGAAATAAAGAACAAATCTTGGCCAGGAGGGCAAAAGCCTAGCTTTTATGGGGAACAAATGGGAAAGGTGGATTACCCTTCTAAATTGGGAAATAGGGTAAGAAATTTTAGAAAGTGACAGCGAATGTAGTTGAGTAAACAGTTTGCAGATTATTCTCACAAAAAATTGTCAGTAAACTAGTTACTTTTAAAAAATCTCTTGAAAGAACCGGTGGAACAGATAAGTTTCTGAAACCCTTTTGCCCCTCTATTTATTGTTTAAAGAATTTGCCGTTCCTTGTTCTCTTGCTTGGGATTTCTGTTCCCTCGGTGATAATGTAACTATTCCAATAGTCCAGTATCCCTGAAGGATACTGATCAGGTTCACCCAGCATAAGCAATAGCAGGTTCACTTGGCAGCTTGTAGAAGTTGATTTCTTGGCATTTAAAATAATCTCTATGCTCCTCTGCCCCACCAGCCTCACACTGATGGAAAGATCCAACAAGGTTAGAAACGACTTTTTTTCTGAGATTTTTTTTTTTTCTTTTATATGTATATATATGTATGTTCTTTTTCTCTAGACATCAGTTGCCATTTTGGATTTATGTCAAACAGAACAAGAGTCCTGTGGAGGAATTTTACTTTCTCCCTTCTCGCAAATTTGTCCCTGGGGTGCCCAGCCTACCTGGGCTCACCTCACGTTATGAACCAACTGCATGAGTCGGACTTTTATGTAGGTTAATGTAAAAAGTGGGCAGACAAGGAGGCTCTCACTGCACAATGATGCATGCCTTGGTATTATTTGACTACCTCAATATTTTCTGTGTAAGCCTATGGAGCAAATCCTATTGGAGGCTTCCTGGCAATGGACTTGGTGCAGGGAAGAGTGTCTGACAGTGAGGGTTGCCATGCAAGCACTGTACAATGCAGAGACCTCTTTTAAGCTTAGCATCTGGAAGGCAGGGATGGGTTGGTACAGGGTGAAATAAGCTCAGACATTCAGCATAATGTGATTGCTTCAGTGTTGACCTGAAGTAGTTGTTTTAAAAGCTGCTGCCTTGGGAGAGTATGGTTCGCTTCTCATTTTTCACATATTTGCCCTTAGTGTGGTATAGCTACATGTGCCCATCTTTGGCCCGTCTGTGGATCTGTTCCTTTGTTAGCTGCCAGATGCACATGCCACCTACTTTAAAAAGTATCATTAGTCACCTTTTACAGACTGCCTTGATGCCAGTATTTGTAATTTGTTGTATACACAATTACATTTTACCTCCAAAATAGATGTTGGATTTTTTGCTTTCAAGTGTACAAAATAGTTTAAATTTACACTGTAAATCTGTACTTGTTCTTTCCATGTCCTTAGCAGAGAAAGGTAAACCCATAAGCATTAGTTTTCCTTTTCCGTGTTTCCCTTATCTCTCTTAAAGCTTCTTAGCAGTAAGCTTATTTGTTAGTAAGTAGTGTAATGCCATGGGATATGACATTGCCATAACATTGGTCAATTGATTATGGTAAGACATATTATTAAAGACCTCATTTAATTCACCATTCTCCTTGAGAAGGCTAACAAACACAAACTGTAGTATATTAGTATACACACTATTTCTGTAGTTGATTCGGCATTCGTGTTATTAAGCCTTCTGGAGCAAAGATAAACACCAGACTGGCCGGGCAGTTCTGTATACCCAGAAGTCACCTGTATAGATGATGGGCCCATAGGACAGTGGGTGTGATGAGGAAGGAAAAAGGCACCTTGGGAGCAAGGAAACAGAGTATTCTGATCCTTTCTTGTATCTCCCAGTGGCTTTCTGAATGACTTTTGGAAACCATTTGTCTTCTCTTTTTTTTTTACAATTTCTCATTTGCAACATGGGAGGGTTATATTACTTGCCTAATGGAGATGTTGTGGGGTTAATTATGTGAGGCTAAATATAAGCATTGGCTGATGTTCATAAAGAGTTTTGGGATCATCAGACAGAATGTGCAGAGGTGCAGCCTTAGTAGAACACTAAACCAACATGAAAATGACAAATAATTAATCACCAGAGCAGTTTACCAAGTGTTACAATGCCTTGTCCTTCATTGTAGATGTTTTAAATGAGATCGGCTGTTTTCCTAACGTGTATACTGTAGTCCATTTTTACTTCAGCTTAGTAACTCTTGTGTACATCTAATTAGGAGTTCTTAT
Source organism: Columba livia (assembly GCF_036013475.1). Lineage (NCBI taxonomy): Eukaryota > Metazoa > Chordata > Aves > Columbiformes > Columbidae > Columba > Columba livia. The sequence goes on along the minus strand of NC_088603.1, from coordinate 139,949,093 downwards.
TACTTGCAGGGTAAAGAAGTGGGGACAAAACTCACCGGTGCTTTGGTAGGTGAGTTTGGTGTGGAGAGAGGAGCAGCATCATTTTCAGATGGATATGGACAGCAGGTGAATAATTAACATGTTGCTACAGATATCATCAAGAGAGATAAAATGATCGTGGGAGAATGGAAGGTGGAGTGTAGTTTTGAATACTACTGTCACGTGGTTCTTCAATAACTATTCATTCTTCTACAAGTAAATTCACTGTTATAAGTTTATCTGCCTTACTGGTGATGTTTTTTCTTTATTGTTTTTTTTAAGATGTAGGTTCTGAGTATTATTAATATCTAAACACATATTAGGCTTTTTAGGTCTGTAGATTCAAAGAGAGTCTTCATTGAAGATAAATTGAAGAAAAGGAAGTTCAATTCTGAATGAGAAGCTTTTTATTACTCGTGAAATTAATATCCCAAAATAATTTGGTTTAGGCTTGAGTCTTCTTCTGCTCATATGTCAAAAACAAGCTGAACTCTGATGGGATCTAGGTATTTGGACAGAAAATCTGCCAGAAAATAGCTCTTTAGTACTTCTTCCAGAACAACTCCCATGGTGCATCAAATCTGTAGTGAAAAGATAACAGTCATTTTATTGCAGAAACCGGAAGTAGAGACAAGCCACCTCAGGCATCTCAATGAATCATTCACAGTTGAGTTGACACTGCCAAAACATAACAGGGCATCTGTGCAACCATGTAATCACAGCTGTGTCATGTGATGAAGGGGTAAATCAGAGCCTGGCCACTGCTTACATTCCATAGAGCTCTTTCTGTGGCATTATATTAGTGATGAGCAGAATATAGAAACAGGCAGTGTGAAATAGCCCCAAAATATGAAACCACAGTGCAAACTGCACAGTTAAGCTCACACTCTTATCCCTTAAATGGACCTTTTAACCTTTGCTTGGACCTATTAAAAAAAATAGTTGGGTGAGTCTGTACATCAGTATCATAAGCCTAAGCCCTCAAGAGGCAGGTAATTGCAGAAAGAGCAATATTATTTTATAGAGCAGTTTCTTCTCCAAGCCTCTTTCTGCTCTAGGGAGATGCCAGAAGTGCTTCTTACTGAGTCATGAAATGACAAATTGGCCTCAGACTTTTCAGGCTGTAAGAAAAAAAAAAAAAAAAGCCAAATAAAAGTACAGTTCTGATACTGATTTGGGAGAATGACCTAAAAATTACATGGAACCTGAACTGTGGTTGTTGCAATGTCAAGAACAACATTTGTTCCTGAGAAAAGGAAAGGATGACATCTCAGGTTGATCTGCCTTTAGTGGTAGCAGCACTCTGCTGGAAAGGCGGAATGAACTCTGAGGCTAATGAAACCTTCAATAATTTGAAAACGGACACACCAGAAGGATGTGGCAGGGAGATAAAATCAAGTCCTCAATAGCACAAAAGGCTGAAATTTTAGAAGCAGTAAAGTCTGCTGTATTTACGCTTTGAAGACAAAAAGAGAGAGAATAGGACTCAGACCAGGGATGGAGAATAAATGAATGTAAACATGGTATGTGTCAAACTTGTTTAAATTGCATTTCATGGTGTTTTGAGATTTTTTTTTTCTTTTTCAGCAATACTATTTTTCCCATTCTTGTCATGACAAAACTTCTCTTCTTAATAATTACAATTATTTAATAACGGGGGTATCCTAAACCTAAACAAGTGTTTTGTCTCACTGTTGAAATGGACCAGGTACTACCAGTGACATCGTCAGGAGTCTGATGGTTTTTAATGGTTCTTGCAGGATTCCTGGTCCTATTCCAAATACTTAGAAGCCTTGGCGCAGGAGAGAGTACTCCTTAAAATGCAAGAAGATCTGGAGGAAACCTCATCGTCATTCCTTACAGGTTGTTAACCAAGCTCTGTAGTTTCGGAGGACAAGCTTATAGCTTAGGGGAAATACTTGAAGTACAAGGACTCTGCTCTCCCTTGGGGCTGTGTACATAAACTGCTGCCTCCCTTATGCTGTCTGCAGAGGAGTTGCTCTCTGCACTACACTCGTGGTGGATAAATTTTCTAAGAAAGGGAAAGCAAAAGTTGCAGGGTATCAGCATTGTCCTTACTGCACAGGTCCTGCTGCAGAGAAAAATACAGCCATTTATTCGTTCTGCACAGTGACATGGCAATCCTGTTTGCTTCGCATATATATTTCACCTCCCTGGCTTCTTGTGGTTCATCAACTTACATGCAGGCAGAGGGATGAAACTCTCTTCTCACCAATTTGTCAGTATGCTTTTGGGGGACCTAAGAGGCATTGCCTCATCCTTGTGTCACTCTTACATCTTCCCTAAGGATATTATGACCTGTTTGTTCACTAAATAACTCCATTTAGCAGTAGTGCTAGCAATAGTTCTATGTGGTATTAAAACCATTCAGTTTAAATGTTCTTTCCATATACAGGTTCTTCATCTCTGTCCTTTGGAAAATCCAAAAAATCCATCATTTCTCCCAAGAGCAGTGTGATTTTGGAGAAACGCTAAAATCTTGCTAAGAAACAGAAAGTGAGTACCAGGCTGCCAACAAGTGTGCTTTGAAATTTTGATTCTTAAAAGCTTGTTTTCCTGCTGTCAGTGCTGATGCTCATTAGTAGCAAGTTATCCCACTCCAAATCACATTTCACTGAAGCTGTACAGCCTCAACACGAAGGCAAGATTCTTTTTCACTGCAACCATGGTTAGTGGACCTAATGTTGACCAGATGGAGTGTTGTTGCAAAACGGTAGTCTCTGAAATGTGGTTCCAGGCTTTCCAGGTTAAAATATTTTAAATAGGAGCATAGGATGACTGGAGGAAGCTCAGACCCCATGGAGTTACTGGGAAGGGCCTGACAGAACTAGTAACAGCTCATCTCTGCCTAAGCCAATTAAACATTAGAATGGGAGAAAGAAGTGGGACAACAAAGAGATCTGCTGAATACAGAAAAGCAGATTTTCTTTCAGAGCTTGAATCCCTATATGGAAGAATCCCCTGCAGGTGTTTTTTTTGTTTGTTTGGTTTGGTTTCGTTTTTTTATAAGCCTGTGCTGAAATTAGATGGACTTAAAATTAATAGAACGTGGACTATTGCTCCCCTTCCTTCTCTGTTCCTCCTTCCTTTTCTAATTCTGCACTTCAACACTGCTATATAGGCAAGTTGGTGTCCTGCCCTCGCTAGTCCCCCTGAACATATGGCAGCATTTTATGTATGTGGCTTCAGAGAAAATGGCAGCATTTCTTGGTCTTCCCTCCTGTTCTCTTTCTGACCTCTTCCCACCTCCTCTAGTTATAGTTAAAGTCATCCAGTCACCAGAGACCTTACACACCTCTGCAGATGTCATTGTATTTCAGACGCTTGTGCCTTTTTGCACTGCAGTTCTGCATCACACGCAGCTGTATCAGTGTGAGAAGTCCTTGTACGGGGACTTTGGTCCTGCTCTGCGGCTGAGAAACCTCCAGCTGGGCCCAGTGCTCAGAGGGCTACAAGGCAGCTGCAGTGCGTGCTGCAGACCAGCCCAGCAGTCTCTGGCCCACCCTGTTATTCGAAACCCACAAGTTGCATTCCTGCCAGGCATCAGGCTGTGATACGGGCTAATGCAATGAGAAAGTAGAGGTCTTGAGCGGTTTCAGAGGCCTCTCCCACCAGTATCAGTAGCAGCCCGCTCTCCAACACCACTGAAAATTTGCCTGCCCTGCCCCTTCTCAAAAGTTTAAGTGCTTCCACCACCTTTGAGTGCTTTTCTCTTCCTGTCAATGACCATCTGGTGGTTCTCCTCACCCCTGCACTCCGTGGTGATCCGATCACCCTGCTGGTAGGGTAAGACATCTACAAAAGACAATCACTGCTCTTGATGAGACAGCATCTCTCCACTTTGTTACAGAGGAGATACCTTGTGTATTGGGTATAAATGGCAAGGTGCTGGCAGCAGGGGGGTGTAGGGGTGGCCTTTGTGAGGAGAGGCTGGGGCTGCCCTGTGCCAGACATGTTCTTTTCCGGCTGACTCCAACCAACCCATCAGAGGACACAGATGGACCCATCACCCAAGATAGTGGCACCTTTTCAGAAAAAGCAAAGAAAAACAGAGAGAGAAGGGACTAAAATGAAAGAAAACAGAGGGAACACCAAGGCCAGAGGAGAAGGAGAAGGTAAAGGAGACTGAGGAGGAGGAGGTGCTCCATGGTAGAGCAGATATTCCCAGGAGCCCATGGAGAACCACAGCTGCAGCAGAGGAAAAGAGTGAGAAGGAAGAAGGAGCTGCCCATTGCCTTGCTGAAGAGACTGAGTGTAACCTGTGGCGATAACAAGGGGAGGAAAGGTGCTTGGAGTGAACTTGAACCTGGGAAAGGTGTAGGAAAAGTGTTTTCTCTAAGTGTGTAAATGTTCATTTCTTGTTTTGCCCACTACCTGAATCAGCAATGGTCTCTTCTAATTGGCAATAAATTAATTCCCCCGATTTGAGTCTGGTTTGCCTGCAACAGTAATTGGTAATCAATCTCCCTGTCTTTTCTTGACCCACAAGGTTTCTCTTTCTTGTTTTTCCTCTTTTCTCCCCTTGTCCTGCTGAGGGCAGGGGAGTGAGTGAGCGAGCAGCTGGCTGGGAGACTGGCTGCTAGTAAGGGCCAACCGAGCCACACCTTGTTTCTCTCTTTTTGATGCTTTTACTGAAGAACTATTATGACTATTGCAACTGGCTGCAACACAGCAATGACATTATGTTACCTTTTGCAGGCAGATTAAAATCTCTCTGAGGAAGGGAATGCAGAGACATATAATGGAAGTGGGCAGGAGACACAGAGATAACGTACATGCAAGGTTTGTCCTTATGTTTTCAGAGCAAAGATGATGACTTGGAGTAGTATTAAGAACCGTGGGATATTATTCAAAGGTAGAAAATAAATATCTTCCAATGTGTTCCATATCAACATGATTGTGATACTGACTCTTGTATTGCTCATTTGTTTAATAGTACACCTTGAGTCTCAAATCAGAGTATGATTCCACTGAAGTATGCATGGTCATGGTCCTAAAGATCTTATAATCAAATGCAGTTCTTCAGTGCCTGATCTAGTGAATAAGTAAAACACTACATTGAACTGACAGCCATGAAGCAGAGCGTCTTGGCACCCTATGCTCTAGTACTGCAATTCACACAACTTCTGATTGTCAAGGATATCTCATGAGGTGTCTGAGCTATCATGAAATCAAACCCTGTCATGGTTTGCTCCCAATCCAGTCTGATTCCTGGTACGAAGTACACCTTCTGCCTAATTTCTGAGATTTGATCCATGAGAAAGGCTTAAAGTACATCAGGACACAGACGTGGTTGAGAACTCTTGTAAAACATTATTCCTCCCCCAGTACTACTCACCAGAAGGTTGCAGGAGCTCATAGCTCTTCTGTAGCTCTCCCTACTTTCTTGCTTCTTTTTACAATTTTAAGAGTTTTTAAAAGAATTGGGGCAGAGTTGATGTTGGGCCTAGGGCCAAAGGATTAGTTGTTGGGGTTTAAGAGGGGGCAGGGGAAGGATTAACTGCTAGGCAGGGGACAGGATGATGATAGAACTCTTCACATTTTTCAGATCAGTCTAAACACCAGTCACCAACCACGAAGTTGTCAGCTCCATTCTTCTCTACATGTGTGTAATGCATGCAAGAGAAAGGCAGCTCAGTGAGCTCCAGCTTGCTGAGTTCCTGAGGACTACGCCTGAGTTAGGGATGGGATTGTCTTCCGCTGCCTGTCCCAACCTCTTGAACAAGGAGATTGAGCCATTCAGCTCAGCTGTCAGTAGTAAAGGTTCTTTACTTTGTGCTCTTACATCACACTGCTAAGGACCCTTCACGAGTGCTTTCCTCCTCAGTGTGGAGTGGCAGCTAAGGACAACTAAGAGCCTTTTTCACTCTTGACACAATGACCAAGAATTGTATGTGACTTCCATGGGGAGTTGCTTCAGACAGTTGGCAGGGAAGAAAGGCACTCCGTTGTATGGAAATAGCTGCCCTGCTCACATATCCTTGCAAAACAAGCAAGGGAGATCACTGATTCAATTCTTACTTTTCTCAGCATTCAGGGACAGAGTTTGCTTCATGCTCATCTCCATTCCTTTTGTGTTTGTGTTGGTTGCTAGTGTGACATTACCCGAGAAGGACATCTTGGGTGGAAGCCACAAAGGAGTAAAACATAAAATTCTTTTCCCTGTTTTTCATGTTTTCCCAAATGTCACAGACGCAGTGAACTTTAATGCTCAGTACATTTGAGGAGGGGGGAACGTAGCATCTTTTAGTGAGCAGAGCACATGTGGTACTGTGTGGCCTACCACTCATTAATGTGAAAGGCAAAGAAGAATCACGAAATGCCATAAATGCAGTGATGTATGTCAGTCTAAAAACACACGCGAAAGGCCACCTTCTACTGCTGTGGTCAGTACATTGCATGCAACCAAATGCTGGAGCGCAGCAGCCACTTTCTGTTTTGTTATGTTCCTGCCTCCATGGCATTTTGAGACAGTTAAATAACATGTAGACAATGCTTATCTTATGCTGGTAGCTTTGACTTGAATCATACTTGGATTACTTCTAAAATGAAAAATATTATCCAGATATTTGTCACAGATGATAAAACTCCTAGTGAATATGTTCCAGCCTTGCCAAGTTAATGAAAATTTACCACCGCCCACGCAAAAACTACTGTCCCAGACAGTTACTATGATTAATACCACACATCTCTATCAAACTTAGAAACAAACAAAAAAAAGTACTTAATGTCCTTCAGTGAGCGAGTAGAACTTCACAAACTGGCTCTATCCAGTAAAAGTTGTGCAAGCTGATTATAACCCTCAGTCCAGTTTGCAATTCTGTCTCCATGTTAACTGAAATATATATATGTATATATATATGTGTGTATGTATATGTATATATATATGTGTGTATGTACACACAGGCACAGTCAATCATAAGCCATGTTTTTAGTACGCAACTGAGGATCGCATACTTCAGTAATGATAGAAATACATGTCATATCAGCTCATTACGCCCAATCTTATGTGTCAATTTTAAAGAAATATTGAGCAATTGGACAGGGAATATATTAAGAGACAGGGACCCTTCATTTCTGGCTAACTAATCTGATGCAATGGCTGACACCCCATAACTGCTATTTGGTGACGCCTCTGAAACAGAATAGTGGTTTTAGTCTCATGCTGAGGGACCAAGAAATGACTGTTGCCAGTTCCAGCAGAAAGCCTGAGAAATGAACAGGTATAGAGACTAACTACATGTTATTGTTCTAAATGATGCTCTATGTCACTTCAGAAAGCTTGCACTGCTATCATCTTTTGGCTTGTTCTTGACATCTGTTCTCTCTCGGGCTGCTGATCTACCACCTATGTGGGCTCAGCAGTTTTAAAGGGCTAGAAAAGTTTTATTCAACACTCCTAGCACCTCTCCTTTTAGATAACTAAAACTTTATTCCTTGTTTATTTTAACTATGTATACATTGGGACTTTCAGAAGTCTGCAGCAGATCAACAGTTCTCTGTGGAATTGCTGCTACAGATGATAAAAACAATTCTCTTTGCAGAAACCTGCAAGCCTAGAAACTCTTCTGGACGGATTTATGCTTTAGTGGTGTTCAAAATACACAATCTAATCATATTCATTCAGACTTACTTTTGTTGTTTACTCCCAAGTAATGCAACATATTGGAACTATTTTGGAATTTTTTTAAGTCACCATTTGGATTCATAAATATTTACACTTAGATGCTATTAGTGTGTATTTCACTTTTCTTTCATCAGACCTGGCATGTTTATTAAAACATTTTATAATCTTTGAGGGTGCAGTCCTGAAATTTCTCGTTCAAATACATAAGCTGTGACTCCGCACTTCAGGAAAGGGCTTTATACTTTTTGCTTTGACTTCTCTCCTGCTACTGCATGACACAAAGCATCAGACTATGAGATTAATTCCTGAAAATATGTAGTGCCGGATTAAGTTATTAAGGTGCACACTTAAAATAGTTCACAAGAGCAGTACTGGTGGTCACCAGGCCATTTGAAAAGGGGCAGAACGCTTTCTCATTTGTGTCTGTGCAGTGCTGCCCTGCCACTGCCTCTGTACTCCTCATGATCTCTTTTTAGTGGCTCTTTCTTAAAGCACTATTAATAGGTCGCAGTCTTAGACCCTGAGCTGCGGGTTCCTTTGTCCCTTTCAAGGTGTGGAAATCTCGTATTTAATCATCAGGCACTGAGATCAGCAATGAAGAAAGGTGCTTTGCAGACACAGCGGCAGACCAGATTCAGCAGACCCAGTTTCTACTGGTGCTCTGATCATACAGTGCCGGGTGGCCAGGGCCAGGCTTGTGCCACACCTTCTGCATCTTTTACACAACAATCATTGTCACTCACTTTGCAAATATGTTTGACTTAAGAGAAACCTGAATTAATTAACTCTACAGATAAAAGTATCAATGAACCAGGTATTTTCCTAAGTGCAGGACCCTCAGTTTCCTGCTGTTGAAAGCACTGAAAAATGGCAGGTGCCCCTTCACTGCTCCTTCTGTGCCTTTAGCACTCCACAGGATTTACAGACTTGGGGACATTTTCTATCCCCTACCACTCATACACTTGTGAAATGGCCAGTCTCAGTCCCACCCAATGCTATTGTTCTAGTCAAAGCTATTGACTTTAGCTTCTGTGTGTGTTAAAATGATTGAAAAGAGACCAGGTGTTTCAAAGTTCTGTCCCAAACTGGGAAAAGAAAATCCTTAAATTATTATGTTTCTAATGTTAAATACTGGGACAAACCGATCACTGTGCAGCTGTATGTGACCAATGGAGCTGCAGTAATCCAGCTTGAACTTGACCTGTTTAAACTGTCCCATCACATTCAGCTGATGATTTTTTTCCCTGCCTCTTTATAGAAATGCTTTTAGTCAGTCATTGTGAATCATGTCTGAATACAGCTAAGACAGGGTTAACTGTTTAACTGTTTTGTTTTTTTTTTTTTTTTAAAGCTTATGGAACATTTCTGGATTTAATACTTTCAGTAGTTGCTGTTAAAATGTTAGGGAAAGACAAGTCCGAACAAAAATTTTAGATCTGGATCTGTACTCACAGTTCAAACCTACATCTAATGGCCTGATTTGGAGCATTCCCAGGATTTCAGAGAGTTATAATTCACATCTGTGTTTCTAACTCCTTCATGCACGATTGTTTGAATGTGCACTTTTGGAACGGGTCCATGTCTAATAGGCTAAATTGTAGTTCCCAAATCAGAAGCCACATGGTATTGCTATATAGTTTTTTTAGTTTTTCTCTTATTACGTAGTCTTCAAATAAGGTTCTGTCAGTCCAACACATTGGATTAATACAAAACACCAAAGTCTACACTTTCTACCTTCCTGGTAGTGAACTCACACATTATGATTTCTACAAGTGATTTAGTAAAGCATTTGCTCAATGGCCATGATGGATAATTCTCTGTCAAGTAATAATTTATCAGAGTGCTGGAGCAGACTGGAGTTATGCAGGACCCAGTAAGCTGTCCTAGTATGGTAAGGGTAGCCAAGGTATAGATGAGATTCTCTTATTTTTAATATTAATTGAACCAAGCTAATTTGTATGTCAAGCACAGGCTGCATTTACTTGGATTTTCCTCTATTTGTCTACTAATTAAAATATTTTAGTTTCTTGGTAACATATGTGAAAGTGTTGACAACAGCATTGCTTATTCCACATGTTAATTATGTATTTGTTCAGAGTATGCTGATGAACTGTGTGCATTTCTCATGTTAAGTTTTCATTTCATGTCAAAATGGAAATGCAGTAAGTGGATTTGTGCTTTTAATTTTAGATACTTCTTTTTCCTCTAAAAGAATTTTGTACATGATTCCTCTGTACCATATGCCTTTGAAAATCTTTTGTTGGCAATAAGTTTAAAAAGAAAGTAATACTCGCTTCTCAGAAAAGGATTTCTGAACAAAGCAAAGCAATTGTACCATTAATGAGAAAGTTAAATGAAACAAATGACAAGGCAAGCAAGAAAAAAACACAACATCACACTCAAGGAATGCACAGGCACACAATAGCTTATGCAATATTCCCCATCCATCAAAGTCAGTAAATACAGATTTCATTGGAAATATTAATTGTAATAGGCCACAGTGACTATGGCTTGGTAAATGCAACCAACAAGCTTTCAGCATTCTTACTAGTTTTCACCTGTAGGCAACTAAATGAATTTCATCCCAGCTGTGAGACCCAACTGATCAGTGTTGGTTTTATAAACCCCAGTCCCTGATTGGCCAGCCACTCATTCCTAATGGGAATTGAATCTGCCATGTCTCTAGAGTAATTTACACCTTTACAGTTTTGTATGTGTGTATACATGTATACACATCTATAAAAATATTTACTTCACAGATTCCTGTGTGCTTATGTGCATACATATACACACTATATACATAATATGCATAAAATTATCTTGCTTGGTAAACTATTTTACTGTCACAATCACATAAGGCTTGATTTTGGTGTATACCATATTTTTCCTAGTACGCTTTTCCAACCATTTTCTCCTGTGTATTTTTTTAAAACGAAGGTCGTTACATTTCATTAAACTGCTTGTGTTTGTACTCACTTGTATTACAGAGGATAGAGCCATTAAGCCTGCTATGTTGAGGGACACGGCTCTTCCCATAGGTCTGCGTGGCCGCTGGAAAGGAAACTAAATGCACTTTTGGGGAGTTCTTTTTCCTCTAGAAAGCATCTGCAAGAAAAAAATTAACATTCCCTCTATTTTTTCTCCCAAATGAGAAAGTAATTAACAGCATGTGTTGGGCCACTCACTAAAGACTACGATAAATGTCTTACTATTTTCAGGCTAATCAACTGAATGCTTGACCTACGAGAGAGTAGGTATGATTGTGTTCATCTTCCAGCTATGACCCTCCAGTTCAAAGATCATCTTAACTCCTGCCTGCCTGATCCTGAAATTTGCTGAATGTATTGAAACTTGTTCATTCACATCTCCGGAGGTGCTCAGCACCTGGCAGTAGCAGGCCTTCAGAAAGCTGTGCAAAGGACAAAACCAGTGTTCTGTTTGGGTTGAGTGAAACACCAGGACAGCACAGCTTTGTCACTGCAGCTGCACATGAAAGTATTTCAAAAAAACCCAAAGCAAAACAAAATCAAAACACAGAAATACATAGACTTAGTTGGGCTTGCCAAGGTAATGTAGTACTAATCGCAGATTGCGTTCTGAGACAATAGTTAAGCATTGGAAACAACCTGCCCAGAGAGCTTTTGGTATCCTTATTGTCATCAGAGGGGTTCTAAAAACAGATAAGATACACGCATCGGCCAGGAATCACTATGTATTTTCAGACCCATACTGGGGCAGGGGAATGCGTAGATGAACTCTGGAGGGACTTATTTTCTCTGAATCCATATTGAGGTTGTTCTGAATGCGAAAGCTCAGCCTCCGCTAAGGAATCTTACGACAGTCGAGGGCCGTGACACTTCATTTGCTCTGCACCCGAAACTCCCACTGAAGCCAATTATTCAATCTAATTTAACAAAGACCACAGCTTCTCTGGCTGTGCAATTGTTGGTAACCATCAACAAACTGATTCATCTACAGTTGGGCCAAATGTTACAAAATCTGTTTCTGAGTTCTTGTTTGTACCTCCATCATAAGATTACACCAAAATTAAAGCATGCAGTACTTGAACTAACTTCAAAGGCTGAGCTTGCACTTCTAGCTAGTTCAGCCTTTTTATTGGTTCATGTTTTCCATTTGGCTTCAACATCCTGTTCCTTACTGATGCCCTTCTAGAGTTTCATTTACAAATATTACGTCCCTGGTTAGTGAGCCATGCTAATTAATACTGTGGTGGAGGCTATGGATTATAGTAATCTCATGCCTCCTGCTTGGAAAAGCGCTGCAGTTTTTCCAGACGTTTACATGTCAAGCTGTATTGAACATGGCCAAATTTGTCTTAGGAAAATGTATCCTGAACTCATTTAATCAAAATATATTTAACTAAGGTTGCTTATGCTGTTATCTATTGCCAGTTTTGTTAATCATGAAGCTTAAAAATTTCAGTGCAGTAGAAACCTGAGATCCACAATTTCCTAATTAGATTATTTCAAACAAAACGGTAAAGTTAAAACAGGCTCGTTTAAGTATACATATTTTTAAAGGTTCATGCCCATAACAAGTTTGTTAAAACAACATGCACAGATGATTTTACTACTTTCTGGAAGCCTCACATCTCTGACTGCGCCTCACCTTTTAGCTCCACTGGGGATTTTGAAGGCAGATTCTCCCTGACTGCTGGGGCTTCAAGTGTTGCCAAAGTTATGATTGTAAAGAAAAATGTACTATATATACAGTACCATCAAATATGAAATAAAAGCTATGGAGACTTTACATGACATAGCCACCCTAAGTCGATAGGTTCTTCCAACACCAAAATAAACAAAAGCAATGACATTTTTTTAGGGAGAGGGAATATCTTTTATTAGACCAGGTGATGTAATTTGAAACAATGGACAAGCTTTCAGGCTCACAATTTGTTCACCAGGTCATAAAAAGGTCAAGAAATACATAATCTCTGGGGTACTTGTTATTTTATTTTTGTTTTTGTGTTCATGAAGTCTCTTCGTAAATGGACACAAATTGGTTGACGTGACTGCGGTATGATACAAGTCACAACAAATGTGAAAGAGATACCCCACACTCCTCCTAGACTGTCATTTCAGAACCAGAAAGGAAAACTTGCCAACATCTCGTAACACTTACCATGTCATCACCTCGACATGAACTAAAACAGACTAAAATGAGGGGTTTAGAGACCTATGGGAAAAGGTCTAAAAACTTGCCACAGGAAACAAATGCAAAAGTGGCTCTTTACACACAACCCTTTTTTGTCAGAATGAGCTGGGCATTGTACTCGGTACATAGAATAAAGGGCATAGATGTCTCTAGGCTAAATCCTACAGCTGCAGATGTTTAGGTGTCATTCTCTCGGGGTGCAGTCTCCAAGCTAAGCAAACCCCCCGTCCTCCCTCTGCAGCTCACTCCTCTCAGAGGAGCACCCGGAGCCAAGAGCTGCCCAGAGCAAGGATGGGGCCAAATGTGGCGCCTCCTGTTTGAAGGAGGCTTCCCCACTTCACAGCCACTGTTTTACACCCACAGGTAAGTTGGTCTGTCATTTTCTGTGAGAATTAATTCCTTGAATGACATTATAGCTGTATGAACAGTAGCAGTTGGCCACTTTTCTGCTTTCCTGGAAGTCCGATGATCACTGGTCACATCTAGGAAAAACAAAAGCTAAGGAAAGGCCTGATCTAAACCTTATTAAGGTATGAAGAATACTGCTTGTTTCAATGGCTTTGGACTACCGAAGGGTACCCCTGAGTCTCTTGTTCAGACTGACTGTGATGCATCCACTCTCATGGAGACAAGTAATGGTAAATGTAGCAGGTGCTTGTGTGGACAGACTCACTGGGACTGCTGGGCAGGTCCCACAGATGTTGTCTGCCATACGACAGTTTCCATATGGTAGATGATGTTTGCAGCTAGAAAATTTTGCCTTGCGTGAAACTAAAGCATGTCACAGCACATCAACCAAGCTGTGCTTTGAAAAGGGACGTGAAGAGCTTGACCTTTTGTCCTCACGGTATGGTGTGGTCCTTGCCTGCCTTTCCAAAAGGCAGAACTCTCCTCCCACGCTGCTCTCACCCGGGACACTTTCTGGAGCTGAACCCAGGCCAGAATGCTTGTGGCCTCCACCTGTTGGGCTGTCAGTTGCTGAGATGGGATTGCAGAGACTGTAGAGACTGAATTACATGTAACAGTTTTATGTGTTAACTGGTTAAACTGTAGGTTGGAGTATTTGTCTGTAAAGGTGGTTTAACTCCACAGGTTCCTGGAAACACAAGGATGAGGAATAAATAAACTTTCTCAGAGTAAAGCACCTCAATGTAAATACAGAGGAGTAAAGGAGCAGTATAAAACCATTGTCTTTGCTGACTTTTTTTCCATTGCAAACAAGCTGCATAACATTTAAAAACACACACGACAGAAGAATCCTGGAATCACTTAAAGGGCTTTGAGAAAGGAACAGGGACTGGAGGGAGGTGTTTCTGTGGGTGTGGTTTTTTTCTTTTTCTAAGAAATCAGATGGAAATGTAGAATGTTTCTGGCAAGGAATGATGAAGTTAGACTTGTCTAAGTTAAACTTTAAGTAAGAATGACAGATATATAGAACATTACTTGTTTAAAAATCCAGTTTATCTGAACAAGGTTTTCCTGTTGCTAAAATTAGCACTGTATTTGTTTCAGACAGGCCCTCCGAACCTGTAGGACTTCAGAGTGAGAAAAATTAATATAGAATCATACTCCAGAAAAGAAAGTGGGGAAAAAAAGTGTCACATGAATGTTAATGTCTCAGCTGTGGAACCTGGTGTCTTTTCTAGTTTTCGGGACTGAATACACACATTAGCCATGTCTTTACCAGAGGTTGGGAACTTCAGAAATAGTTGAGTGTCTTTTTTTAACAATAAAACTCATGATGGTACCAAACACGGGATCACTGATTAAATTATACCAATATTTGATATGCATAAAAATACCAAAATCTGTCTCTTTACAAGTTGTACAAAACTTAAGATGTTGCCCTTTTTTTTTGAGGTTTTCTTATTTTAGATGCATGCATAAAATCAACAAAGGCTTGTGAAATCCCTGTCCACTCCATTTATTCTGATTTGAACTTTTGCCTTTTTTTTTCCTCCTTTGTTTAAAATGCCCTTTTGGAAGTACAAAAATATTTTTCTTCCCCCTACTAATTTTGACTTTTTCCATTTAGGAATAATTGATTCACTCTCATTTTTTGTACAGCTGCCATTCCAATTCTGTTAAATAACTTCTGGTGCCACAATATCTTTGTTTGTTCCACAGCACCATTGATTGATGTCAACACTGCTGTGGGAAGGGAGTATTTGATTAGTTAATTTCTGGCACAGAAACGGGAGAAGGAACACAAATGTATGCATTTTCATATGTGGCACAAAGCGCTGTTTAATTTTTGTTTCTTTTGTGATAGGTAGATTTTATAATAAAGTATTTAGGAATGCAGCTGGGGATTGCTGATGTCCTATGTGATCTTCTTCCAGTAGACTTTTGGTTCTAATTTGATCCAGATTATGATTATCTAAACACTTTTTGTGGCATATGCAAAATCACTTGATTGTCACAGTCCTGTTCCTAGTCGGCTCCAGTCCACACCACAGAAAGTACAGTCCCAAGTATCACAGCTGGCACTCTTTGTGGAAAAGACAAGGATTCACTGCCTGAATTTTCTGTCACTGAAGTCAGAGGTAAATTTTATTGCACATTTCAATGAAGCGCAGGCAAGAAATGATTTAGCATTAATGCCTTCCTCTGCTTCTTGAAAGATGATCCCTTTCAAGGACACTGTGAAGAGGAATCAACTGCTGCTGGTGCTACAGTATTTTGGAAAAGAGGACTGCAGATTCTAGTTTGGTAACTGTGACACCTTTTGAGCAAACAGTCCTAATATTCGCATCCAAAAGAAAACTGGAGCAGGTGCCAGAAACCACAGGGACTGGGTGGGCTGGGAAGGAGATAGCTGCTGTCGTCTGTGTATTGTATGTCTTGGTGTTTTCAGAAGGTATATTTGCTTTGTTGCATTTGGATGCATGGAGTCCACTTGGGTTCAAAACTGCATTCAGCCTTATAATCCATTCAGAAACTGAAGTGATAGGAAGCAACTCTGTGCACTGACTTAATGGAGCCGATTATCTCTGCTCTCCTTCCACGGCTCTTCCTCTAATGTATCGTCTATCCTTTTTTTATCCCTTATTTACACAGTCCCAAACTGCTCTTTATACAGAACAATAAGGAGTTGGCTGTATACTCCACAGTAATGACGTCAAAGAATAATAACAATTAGCACTTCATTTAGCATCTTAACTATAACACAAAGATGCCTAGCCAGCAGTATCTCAGGCACATGGGGAAACTGGTCACATAGAAAAGAATTTAATGACCTGGCCAGCCATGAAGTAAGCTATTGAAAACAGCAATCAAGATTTTTTTATTTGCAGATCTAGGTCCATCTACCAAAATATTCTGTCTCACCAAGACTGGCGTTTATAGGAAAATTCCTCATATATAATTTACAACTATAATAGCCACAAAACCTGCTATGCATTTATTCCAATTAATTTTGTATCCTCGTTTTCTGACATTGTGTAATACAAGGGCAAGTTGAGCGTAGTTTTTAAGATCCCCTAGACAACTGTCCCTGCCATTTCTTTCCTGGTTTCACCCAACGACTGCACGAGCTCACCTCAGGAACAGCAGCACCCTTGTGAGCCCGGCTGTTTCCTTAGACCCCCCCATCAGGTTATAGATATATCTTGTCATTCTTTCTGCATGACATCATTAGCATTTGGCTTCTCGTGTTAATCCACATGGGAAAAGCTCTTGGACAGACAGTCTTCATTTCAGTCTCAGCTATTGTAACAAACTTGTCTTTGGTTTGAGGAACATGGTCCAACTTGCATCTATTCAGACTCCTGCTGCAAAGACCATTCTCCCAGCTTGTAGCCATGGCTGTATTAGTTCTCTCTGCACTGTTCTGCTGACTCTTTCCTCTTCTTTAATCCTATCAAGGGAAAAGCAACTCCTCTTCAGGTTTAAGGGCCCGTCTTCTCTGTCATTTGATGTCAGGATCTGCTGGCTTTGGCAAGGGACTACAAAGCTTGAATGAATACCGCCGCTGCACAGGAGGGCCTTCAGGTTTTTAAAGCCAGGAATTTATAGCGTTTACTGTAAATCCCAGAGAGACTCCCCAGGAATAAAAACAATACCACACGCAGGTGGTGATTAGGAGGAAACCACGGGCAATGCGTGCGTGTGCCTGATCTCCAAGAAAGGTACAAAAACTGGCCAAGGCATATATAGAAAGGATTACAGATTGCTTAATTTGTTTCTAGGCTTGGCCAATCACTCTTAGCAAACTCCATACAGATAATTATTTAATGTATTCTGGTATTGCGGCCGTTTGGGTTTAACGGCCACTCTTGAGAGCTCAAAGCGTCGTGGAAGCGTGTGGGTCGGGCAGGGCGGCAGTTTGTGGGGGAGGCGCTGGGCAGTGAGCACTCAGCATTGCCAGGGCTCTGGGCTCCGCAAGGGCCGCGGCTCGGCCTGGACCGGCCCGGCCCGGCCCGGCAGCGTCACTGAGGGCGCTCCACGCACCGCCCCGGCGCTCGGTGCAGCCACAGCGGGGAGAGACCAGGCGGCTGAGCGGCGGGCAGGCCGGCCCGCAGGGTGCTCGCTGCGCCCGCCGAGGGGCTTTAGTGCCCGGGAAGCCTGAGGCGAGGGAAGGGCCCTCACTGAGCCCCTCTGCGCGGCACTGCCGCCCTGGGCGCCGTTCAGGTGGGCGACACGTCCCCTGCCCTTAACTCCGCTCAGCAATGGCGAGGCCGGTCACCCTCCTGCCAGCACACGACTCCCGCGCAAGGGCACACTCTCCCCTCCCCCGGCCCGGCAGTGCGCGCATGGCCGGGTTTGAGCCCAGCCGCTCCCCGTAGCGAGGCCGCCGCCTCCGGCGCATGCGGGGTAGCGGGGCCGCAGAGGGCGCCCGGCCGGCGGCGGGGAAGGACGTTGGAGGGTCCGCGCTGAGGTGAGGCCGCTCCCGCGCCCCCTCCTCCCGCCGCCGGGTCCCCTCTCCGCCCTCGCCCCGCGCCCGCCCGCCGCCCTCGCCCGCAGCCCCGCCGTGCTTCGCGCAGCGCGTGACCTCTGCGCGTCCCTCAGGGTGGCGGGACGGGCCCTGCGGCGGCCGCGCTGCGGGAGGGTGGCGGGGCCGGAGCGCCGGCGGTGAGGGGGCTGTTGCGGGGTCTGTCTCAGTCCGGCTGCGGCGGCGCGGACGGAGAGGGGCCTGTTTGCCGCGGTTCCTCCCGAGGGGAGGCTGTGCGTGGCTGCGACAGCACCGGGGACAGCGGGGCCGCCGCCTCCCGGGCTGTGCCCCGCTGAGCGGCCCGGGGCTGCACCGCGGCCTCCGGCCTCACCTGCGCGGTGAACCCTCGGCTCGGCTCTGGAGAGAGCTGCCTGCTTCAGGCCTTGCAGGTGTTTAGTAAAATCTTACCGAATAGAAAAAAAATAAATCATTTAATGCAATAGGGTTTGCAGTTATTAAAAAAACCCCAAACCACAAACTAGTTTAAGAGGTATGTGCCTTTTGCTTAGAAGTAAATAAAATGTGACAAGTGTTCTGAATGACTTCTGGTACGAAAACCAGGACAGCAGGCCTGAAATGGTACATGATGCAGGGAGGGGAAGATTTAGTATGAAGAGTGAAGGTCAGTCTTCATTTTTTGAGTACTGGATGTAAGGAGTATGAAAACTTACTTAGATTTATGTCATAACTAGGTTTTCCTTTAATGTTGTCCCTTAAACATTCTCATAGAAAACTCTAAATAGAGAGGAGTGCTGTTTCTTATGTTGGGAAGATGATTATAGAATCATAGAATTATTCCAGTTGGAAGAGACCCTCAGGATCATCGAGTCCAACCATAACCTAACTCAACTCTAGCACTAAACCATGTCTCTAAGAACCTCACCTAAACGCCTTCTCAACACCTCCAGGGATGGTGACTCCATCACTTCCCTGGACAGCCTGTTCCAATGCCTGACAACCCTTTCTGTGAAGAATTTTTTCCTGATATCCAATCTAAACCACCCCTGGTGCAACTTGAGGCCATTTCCTCTCATCCTGTAGCTTGTTACTTGGGAGAAGAGACCAACACCCTCCATGTCACAACCTCCTTTCAGGTAGCTGTAGACAGTGATAAGGTCTCCCCTCAGCCTCCTTTTCTCCAGGCTGCACAGCCCCAGTTCCCTCAGCTGCTCCTCATCAGACTTGTGCTCCAGGCTCCTCACCAGCTTCGTTGCCCTGCTCTGTACTCTTTCTAGCACAATCTTTCCAGAGTAGAGTTACAGAAAATTATTTAAGTAGAGCTTCTTGTCCCACAATTCTCTTTTCTCTTTTTTTTTTTTTTTCCAGGAAACAATCACCATGTCGTCTGCACTGTTGCCTAAGCCACAAATGCGCCGCCTTTTGGCCAGGCGGATGAAGTTTCACCTGTTTGGGGCATTTTTTGTGTCTGTGGGATGTGCGGCTTTATACAAGGTGAGATCTTTAGTCATTCAATTATTAACTGGACTCATTAGAGTGTTTTAAGAACTCATAATATTTTTTTGTTGAGATTTGTTTGAGCTGTTCATCAGAAAGCTTTAGTAATATATTTTTGTAAGCATATTTCCAGAACATAAATAAATCTTCCTAATCTTCATTTGAAGAAATTATATGAATAACCTGATGCTTTAAGCTGTGTGATCAAGATCACACAACTCGCGACAATCTAGTCTGAGACTACTCTGGATCATTCGCGCGATTGCTGCCCCTTAACTGTAGATAGTCTGTGTCTCTCTCTGTCACGGTATCTGAGACTCAGGAGAGTTGTCAAAGTCTTATTTTAGAAAACCTGCTCATAAGCAATTTGGAAAAACCATCCATCACACGGAAGGTATCAGTGTGGGGAAGGCTAGTTATGGTCCTTCTGTCCTTTCTTTTGAAGTTGCATGTGGAAATGGAGCATTATATTAAAAAAACCAAAAAGAAACAAAAACCCCAAAACAACAAAAAAAAAAACCCAAACAGTCCACTTACAGATTGGAGCTTGTTTTTCGTGGTCCTTGAGAGATTTCTGACAAAGATAAGAGTGGTAATTGTTCTTGAGTGCTTTTACTAAATAATTCTTGAATCTCAGACATAGAGCAAGCAACACAATTTGAGTTACTGTGGAAGAACTGAGTCTTGGTTTGCCCATTGGACTCATTCAAATACTATTTGCAGTGTTTAAGTACTTGGGAAGTTATTGATAAAAGTGACTAGAAATTAAGTTAATTTCAGGTTGTTAATCACAAAAATATCACAGTTGACTTAAGCTTCTCAGAGGTCAACAAATGTCTGTCAGAAACAATAAGCTTGGACAGTTAAAGCTCAACATCTACTTGACACATCTGTTAAGAGGTAGGCAAGCTTGTTTCTGGTCAGACTTGAAATACTCTTTTTCTCAATAGTCTGTGATTTTATACCAGATTTGGCACCCTCACATTAATACCCTAGTAAGGCAGCAGACCATATTTAGAACAAGTAACATGGATCGTGGTAGTGACTGACTTCATTACGTGTTAGATGCTGCTGGACAAACACCTTGGACTTTCCTTCACATTTTTGGGGTCTTTTTGAACATACCCTTGTGCTTAGGTGCATGAGTATCCAAGGAGTCAGGATTGTGTCTTTTTGTGTTGGTGAGCTGTAAGATTGGCTTGGCAGTCTTGTAAAATTTTACCAGACTTGTGTAGTTGAGGTACAGTGTAGTTCAAATGTAAGACGTTGTTTTAGGATGCTGGTTTATCTGGAGTTATAGTTTGGCAGCTGCCCACGGGCACAAAACTTGCCATAATGGCACGTTTCCCATATAAAACAGGGGGGGACATTGGGCCCGTGCATGTCAATAGAGGTGGAGTGTTTCTGCATCTGAGCTCTGTAATGTGCCGTCCTGTAATGGACTTTCTTTTGAGGTTTCACTACAGCCGTTTGTTTTCCCGACCAATGATCAGGTAGCCTGAACTGTGGATTTGAACGTGAACAAAGTAATGTTTTACTAATTTGAGGTAAAGGCTTTTTAGACTGATAGCCACTGATACAAATCATTGTACTAATAGAAAAAAAAAAGTTCATAAAGCTTTGCAAGCTTTAATTTTCCATGTGTTGCATTCCAGTTTGGAGTTGCTGAGCCCAGAAAACGAGCTTATGCAGAGTTCTATAAAAACTATGATCCCATGAAGGACTTTGAAGCTATGAGAAGAGCTGGTGTGTTTGAGTCTGCGCCACCCAAATGATGGTAACCTGCATTTACAGGTAATAAGCTACTCTGCATTATAGATTTTTCCAGTGAAACATTGTGCTTGTATTTGGATATTCTTCTTTTTTCATCAAACAGAAAGGTGCTCCCAGAGAAAAAAAGATACAGATTGCACTTGAGAGACCTCTGGGTGATAAAAACGTGAAGAGGGGGGTGAGGAGTAAGGGCAGAACAGAAAGCTACAGAATACTTTTTGGGTGATTTGTTTAACTGGTGTGATACAGGAGAATCGCACGGCGTGATGCCTTTCCCTCCTCACACGGCTGTGGAGAGGAGACAAAGCTCTTGTATAAGACCTTGAGATTTGCCTGATATCACTGTTATGTTGATGATGACGACACATCTTGAACTGCTCAGGTTTGGGCCATCTATATCTACTCATCAGCTGCTTGTGGTGGTATGGTGAAGGAAACCATGGAGGGGCTGTTTTGCTCTCATGCATCTTAATGTAAGAGATAGAGGCAGCTTCCACAGATCCTCTTGTCTTTTGAAGTTGGTGAGAGGGGAAGATAACTAGTCATGAGGGGAAATATATTCAAATACATATATATATATATGTAAAATCGCAGTGGCATGCACAGCTCTGTGTACTAATATTCAGATTTTTGCCATACTGAATTAAGCTTGTGAACTTTGTTCACAATACTTCATAATACACAATGTGAATACACAATACAATACTTCACAATACACAATGTGAACTTTGTTCACAATACTGTTTTCCTAGCATTTAACATTGCCTTTTGTTTGAAAACTACCAAACTTAGTTCTCCCTTAGTTATTGTCATAGTACCAGGAAAGAAAGGGTCTTGATTTCAAACTTGCCATAGTTATTAATAAGCATACTCACTAAACTGCACAAGCTCAAGATGTGACAACTTAATAAAGAGTTCCTCCCCCTTTCTTCATCCAGATTTCTTACATTGAGTTCTCTGCTTCTCTTAAAATGACTTCAAACTAATCCAGAATGATAGCTTTTTCATTCTTTTGGAATGTTTTCATATTGTGATCATTATGTGATAATCTGTGGCTCTAATTATCCTGGCCAGCTGGATTTTCTCAGCCTGTTTGCTTAAAGCAGCAAGATTGAGTAAAACATTTGTACTTAACACTGTTAATACTAGATTTGGTTGTGTGACAATCTACAACTACCTGGTTTCTGCATCACACAATTAGATGAAAAAAACAGAGCTCCCGCTCTTCTAACAGATTTAAAAAGAAAAAAAATGTGGCAGTCCCCCTGCCTTCTCTTTTTTTTTTTTATTTTTGTGAGGGGGAGAAACTTCTGTTCTTTAGCTATGACTGCAACGAAGATAAGTAACGAAATGCTAAATTTACTTGGCTTTAATTTTGGTGATTCTGCCTCTGGAGCAGTCCTACTGCTAATATATAGGCACTAATAAACTTTCTTAGACACTGGAATTGCATTCTTCAGTCAGGTGGCCTTCATCAGAGTATTCTGAAAGGCCATCTGGTGGTAAAATCATTTGAAACAAACACTCTCAACAAGGATGCATGTTGAATATTTAATTGGAATCATGAGCAGGACTTTTTTCAGTGCAAATAGAGCACCACTATTACTTTATGTTCCCATTTGCAGCTTAAAAAGAGAGTTGCACATTGTGTGCACCTGTTAAAATGAAATGTTTCCTAAACATTTCTTCCATTCCTTAATTACACCAGCTCAAAAGAAAATGTGAACGACAAATCTTTGTGTGATTTTGTTTGGATGCTGATGCTTCTTATGCCTTAGCCTAATTATATAAGAACTGATATTTTTCACTCCTTCATAGTAGAAGTAAGTTTGGTTTGTGCCTGTACATGAATAAATAAATAGAAAAAGAGGAAAACAATGCCAGTGTTTCAAATGTTCTAATAAGACTGAGAAGGACAAGTACACAGAACAGATGGAAACCATTTTCATTTGCCGTAGTTTTAGCTGTTGAAGTTGGATGGAAGTTGAATTTGATGCTTTTTTAAAGGGTACGGTGGTCGTGCACGCTCTGCATCTCCCATTTATTGGAATATATTCTGTGTGCGGCAGTAAGTAACAGTGGTTTCACCTCACCAAGTGCCTCTTTGAGGAAGGGGTAGGGTAGGCAGGGAGAAGCCCTGAGGTGAGGTGTTCGTTAGCCTGGCACTCCACACCAAGCATGTCCCTGCTGGCCATGTGGGCAACTTGGTACCTCTGTGAGAATTTACACTGTTGCATTTACTTGGCACGGACTCTGTGTGGTGATAGTGCTAATGGAAACAGGTGCAAGTATAAATGTGAGGAGTGTCCCACCTGTATTGTGCAGTGTGCTCAGTGATCGATAGAACAAAGAGGCGAGCTAAGAGTTTGGTGCTAACCACTTGCATGACTCTTGTCATGAGGCACAGCTGGTCTTGGATTTTGTTCAGTGTAAAGAGAAGCAATTTGAATTTGGTTTTCTTCCTTCCTTGGTAGGTTGCTGACACCACTTGTTTCCTCTCTGGCTCTGATCTGAAAGCTGCATTCCTTTCTCTTTCAGGCCCTGAGCAAGACTGATTCAGTTATCAGTGCAGCATGTATAGTGAATCTGACGTGCTGTGCAGTATTGTCCCAGCTCTTGATTTGTTCCATGTTGCACTTCTGTTTGCCACATGAAGGGTGTGTGAGCCTTAAACCATCAGGAAATAACAGGGGGAATTCCTCTGGACTAAACCACCACATAAACATTTCTCTCTGCAGCATTGCATTCATGCATACTAATATGTTTACTTAGAGCATGAAGTTTGTCCAGCATAACTTAATGATTTTTTTTGTCTTGCAGATCCTCTTCAGTCTAAGGAGACTTGATGACCGAACCGTATTTGTTCACTGAATTGTGAAGTGTACTACACTTCAGTGCATGGCACATGCTGGTGTAACTCAATAAATCAAATACATGTCAGTGGCGCTTAGTTGTCTTCTTTAATGTCAAAATGCTTAAATGCTCAGATGCTGGGAAGAGCGGTGGAAAGTCTTCATGAATTGTTCAAGATGAATAACTCTAGTTTTCTTTCCCCCCAGGAATCATTTACAGCTTTGTTTTGCCAAATTCCACTTTTGATAACAAAGTGTATCCCTAAGCAGTTACAGCTCGGTTGTCTTTGCTGCTGATGGGAATACGCGAGAGGATAGTTGTTACAGGAAGGGAGAGGCTGCATTTCTGGAAGGGTCTGTGTTACCTCTGGCTTCAGAAGGTGAACTGACCTTGGGCTGAAAGAATTTGGAGAGAAATTTGGAAATATCTGAGCCAACCTTCTTCATCCTTTTCTGCTGCCATCATGGTATTGACTTCCTTACAGCAGGAAACTGTTACATCAAGGCTTACTTATAAACTACGCAAATGCCCACCCTGTGCATGGTGTGTAACTCAAGTTGGACAGTGACTCTAAACTGCAGGTACGATCACATGTATTGGATGTGCAAGGGGAATGAGGGTAAAAGCAGGCAAAAAAGAGATACTTATTTTAGGATATTGGGGTAATGAAAGTCTTTGCATCGTGCTTCTAGACGTGTATTATTATCTCCTTTTTAATATCGTCTGGAAGGAATCAGCTAAGCATAGTTCTGACCTCCGTTACATCCTGTGCAGTCCTGGTGCTCTGTTTTTCTGCCACCATTGGGCAGAGCCTTTATGCCTGGCCTGTTGCTGAGGCGGGCACTGGGGCTGCAGCTGCTGGCCATGGGTGCTGGGAGAGGAGTCAGAGCTGATGGTGTGAAAGGAGGGAGGGCTTCTGGGGAGCAGCAGGACAAATTAAGCCATCTGTGTTGTATTTTCAGATCTTCACTTTGAGTCCTGTCTGGAGTAACTCTTATTATTTTAAATGGCTCATTAACTACTTAACACTTAATAGGTATCCGCGAGCGACATGTGAACTGGTGAAAGCACGTAAGTAACGTATTTGATCTGGAACACTATTACAGAGCAACATACATGGGATTTTCTTTAAACTTTCCATACAGGCAGTGCTTCTTTTAAGCAAAGAAAGAATTTGACTTTAGTGGTGGAGGGGAAACCATCTAGTAATCAAAATATCCCTGCTCTTATAAATGTAAACCAAAGCTTAACAATAGCAAATGATACCCATTTATCTTCCAGTGTGCAGTATAAACACTGTATGCCATTAAGTACTGACTAACATTTTCTCAGGCATGTCTGCAGGTTTAACTAGCCAGGGGTCTTCAGTCATACTGACAGCTGCCGGACAAAGCAACTTGCTACTGCCAGGTGTGCGGGATAATAGGCCTGACTCCCCTTGCAGTTCTACCCCAGTTGATATGAATTAATTTACTTTTAAATTCTAAGTTTCTTCTAAACAGTTAAAGCCAGCAGCAGTTATTGTTGTAGTCTGTGTTCCTTTGCTTACCATGCAGTGATTTAAAGAAATTACGGTTTTGTGACTGAAGAGAGCTAGCTCTCTGACCATACAGCAGAGCTCAAAGATTTCTCTCGCTACGTGTATTCAGTGTCAACAAAGAAGAAAGGTGAGCTCTGACTTCTGTGTCTGTGCTTTGAGAGTCTCTGGGTTATAATTACTGCTTTCTGTGTATATTATGGCTTCACAGACGCTGAAAGTGCTTCCTTTCAGCAGGCAGTGCCACCCAACCCAGAGCGGCTTTCCGCTGGAGCGGGGAGGGAGGGCACAGCTGGGTACCTAACCTGGGTGTGACCTCCTTGTCTGAAATCAACACCAACCCACCAATTTTGCCTTTTGTTTTTTACTCCATTCTTTTTTTGCCTTTGCCAGCAAGAGTTCAGCTAATGTTGTCTGACAAACAATTGGAGCGGGGTTTAGCATAGCACAGGAAGAGCTGTATGAGTGAGTTAGCCCCTCATCAGCTGCTTGTTCCTGGGTCTGACATCTTCTTTCTAGGAGATGCAGAGATGAAAAAACAAGCTTGTCTGCTCTGAGGCCATTTGCAACTGTCAAAGTTTTTTGCAATATTTATGTATGAAATAATATATAAAACAGAATTGTTTGACCTAAACTACTTTGGGAAAGGTCTTGCCATGTATAAGCCTGACCATGCTTTCAAATTTTTTGGCTGGCTTACTTTATTCTCAAGTGTTTGAGGAATGATTGATAGTTTTGGAAGCAAACTAAAAAGATAGATTTGAAGTTGTGAGCTCTCCAGGTCTAAAGAGCATGATGAGAGTAGGCATGTTGTAAGAGTACACATTGGAGCGCTTTAGCAGCTAAGTACAGGCAGCTGCTCTTTGGACTACTTTGTTTTCATAGTTCACACAGCTCATATGTAGGAGAAGCTGATTTATATGCCGTCTCCACACATTTCCTTACATGTGGTCAGAAGGGGGAGAAAGAACCTGCCTAATGCAGCAGAGATGCAGGCTTAATTCACTGAAGAAGAGTGTAATTTAAGCAAGTGTTTATTCCAGGAGAATATAATTCAAAGAAAACTCAGATGTATCTTAAATAATGGCTGCAATCTACAAACTTTTAGAAATCAATCTGCTGCCTTCCCTCATTTTGTACAGGTGTGTTTGCACCCTCTTGGCTGGTTTGTGTACTACATAAATAATGAGCAGATAAATCTAATTCAAACGGTGACTACAGCACTGTTTTGATTCAGTCACAAAAGCATAGACCTTTTCAGCACTTTTTTTGGCAAGCTAATAATCAGTTTTTACTTCCAAGGCATTGTCGTCATGGTCTATTGCATTTTCTGGTACATGACGAAGTCCAGTGTCCTTCTGGAATCTGATGGGGTCTACACGAAGCGTGAAGGCCTGTCTTGTTCTACACAGTCACCTGTTCGTTCCCTTGTAGCTGAATGACCAAACAGCTCATGAAAACAAGTAATATAGGAATAGCTTTATTATCTTTAAACAATCTCATTATATTACAATTTATCCGCCAATATGCAAAATTAGAAGTATTAAACTATTTTCATAAAATATTCAGGAATGAAGCACATGTATGTATATATACATATACATTTCAAAAATAGTGTTAAAGAATGACTAAATTATTAAATCACTGTATGAAATGTCGATAATGGATGGGCTTATTTCACATTCAGGAAAGGACAGTTCAGATTCCAGACTTCTGTTTTTTTCAGTACACAAAAGACACAGCTTTTAGAAATACGTTTTAACAAAACAGAACTCACAAGTATGCATAGGAATTTTTAGCTATAAAGCATATGTATCTGCTCCTAACTATCAGGTTTTATTCCAGTTCTCGTTTACCAATTCTGGCCACGTTCAGGAATCCCCACACAAAACTCACATCCGTAAGTACACAGGAAAGGAGGGAAAAGTAACACACAGAGTTGACAACCATGTAAGCTTTTGTTTTTTAAAATAAAACTGCCATAGCCAGGTTTGGTTTATAAAGTAATCTAACTGTGCCCAGAGAGAGCGATTTCTTGTCTACTACAAACTGTAAAACATCTCAAAAATAGGAGACTTTGCTCATTTGTCTTGATGTGTTTAACATCATATTCATAAGTCTGTCATGATGGCACCATTAACTATTGAAGCTGTTGGAGCCTGTGGGTCCATACTTTTTGATGAAGTTGAAAAAAAATATCTCGCTTTGCTTAGCACAAACATACTTGAAAGGTCACATTTCTAAATATCCTTGGGTTTCTCTGTTCAAAGATGATAAACATAAAATGAATTAGGGCCTAAGTGAGCAGGTACTAGGTAGTGGTGGCAATCAGAAGGAAGCAAGACCCAACAAGGTGACACTTAGTACCTGCACAACCGTAGCACTTTGAGCTTAAGGAGACTGAAGTCTATTTCTGAAATTTTTGAACTGCATGTTATTGGTCTCCAGCTAACAAGCAGACAATGCACAGTGCCACATACATACTCAAAGTCCTTCTGAAAATTTGATGGTGGATAAAGTTTCTGTACACAGACAGTCTTAAAAATAAATTCATGTTGTAGTTCATGTTTTGTTCTCCAAACCACACAAAGGCACTAGTTTACATTAAGGACTAATGTCCTGCAAAACTTCAGTCAAATAAAGGAAGGTATTTTAAGGTTAAAGTGGTGCTAAAACCCAGCTGTCACTAGTAACTTAAACCAGCCACACCAGGTTTTTCAGATTTAGTGGGGGAAAGTGTTTTGCCTCAGGATGCACATGTTGGGGGAAGTACGTGTGTGGGGGGAAAGGCTCAGCCTTGAGCAACTTTTTACAGCTGACTTATAAACCTGGTTTATAACAGAAACTGGCAGACCCTAAAATAGGATGTAGTAGGTATTGATACACATTTTGTGTGTGTGGCAAAAATGTCTGTATGCATGCCATTTTTTCCTTATTCTCTGTTTTTTGGTTACTGAAAAAGGACTTTGATTGATCTATAATCCTTTCCCCTTTATTTGTTTGCTAGAACACTTTCCTTCCAGCACACTAGTACTCTGGCTAGGGAGCAGGAATGTTGTCAAGATTAGAAAAGCTATTGGGCTTAACGTTATCATCATCTCCTGCCTCCTCCAAAATTATAGGCATCTCTACTTGATGTCGGTTACAGCAGAGAAAGCATCACTTTCAAAATGGTGAAGTATTACTATATTCACCACAGGTAATAATTAATTAAATCCTTTCCTCAGGGCTTTATTTTTCACCATAGTGAACTTGCTAATGAATACCTGGGCAAAAACTGGATCAACCACATATTGATATGTTTTTGTTATGGTTGGAAGGTGTTCAGCAGGCACAGTTTGCAGCGCTGGCACGGTGGTGGCGCTGGGACTGAGGTGATAAGATGTCTTTGTGATGTACTCCACGAGGCGGTTGTACTGTTGTTCTGATAATCTCTCTCGCGCTCCATCTGCCTGGAATCAGATAAGATAAAACAGTTACTGAGTAACTGACAGTAATGAACTTAGTAGTAAGGACAATAACTTCCACATTATTTTCTGCAGTTAAAAATCTTCCTCCCTGGAATCTTCATAAAACACTTCAATGGCTGCTTTAATCAGCAGAGTTCTCCCACAGTTTAGAGCTTGGTGGATTAGTCCTCTCCTTTGCTGTTTTGGCCACTTCAGAGAAGCTCTAATGCTGCCACAGAAAATTTAAGCAGTGTCTTTTGAGAACTTCCGTGACGGACACCTTGCCCAAGAGTACATCTTTAAAACAGATCAACTCTTTGTAGACAGGAGAAGCATCTGAGCACCTTTCAGAAAATGCCAGTAGCTCTCGGCAGTGCCTCAGACAGCAATTCTCATTAGCAAAACCTTTTTCTCACAAAGTACAACTGAAGACAGCCCACAGCTATATCCAGGCAGTTAAGGTTTTAACTTAATAATAAAAAAAAAAGACTAGATAGAAGTTACCTGACAAGTGAATGTTCTACAAGGGGATATATGAATCTGCTTCTGGTAACCAAAAAAGCCATTCTGGGTCAGAGGACCCACACAGTTGCATTTTTTTTTAAACAACAGGCTTTTACTAAAGGTTTGGGTGTGCTGTTTCTGGAGAAGAAATATTAGGGTGTCTGGGCAAACTGCCTTTTGCACCACCATGAGCTGGAAGAAATCTTTTGCCAGCTGAGACATGTAGAGGTTCAAGCAAGAGGGATGCAACTTACCCACCTCTGTTGGAAAAAATACAGTAAAACAAATAGTGTCAACAGAAGAGTGAAACTACCATATGGTTCCAACCAGATAAAATATTAGATTAAAAGCCATGGGCAAGCCTGGCTTTGGAAGTTCTATCTGTTGTGCCTTTTTTTGAAGAAGAAGAAATTGAGGATGACTGTGCCTAGCTTGAGAAGGCAAAGCAATGCAGGCAGGCATTGAGCTATTGAGCTAGTTGCATCATTTCAACAAAATGTATTTCAGAAATACCACCATGGATGCTGCAGTGGTATCACCAGCAAAGTCATTCAGAATAGAAGTTATTTCCAAAATATGACAACAAACAAAAAGGCAGAAGCTATCCCAGGCTAGGCTTTGATGTTTCCTTATTTACACTTGGGGAACCAGTTTCATTTCTGTAGGGTTTCAAATGTCCTTCTTTGTTGGATGCCATGCTAAGGATTCAAAGACTGCTGTCTTCTCACTGTCTTTCAGCCAGTTTTACACATGCCTCACGAGATGTGGTATTTTCAAACAGTGCCACTGATTCAGTCTAGCATCCAGGAGCAATATCTTGTCACATCTCTGGACTGCAAGGCTCATTTTAAACAAACCATTGCTTATTTGAAGAAAGAATTAATATGATTGATAGACAGTGACAAATGTAACATCCAAATCAAAACAGTCTCCTCTAGTTTTTTTTACTGTGCCTTTGGAGATGGATTTGCTGCTCAGCAAGTAGAAACACTCCTGTTTTCAATCACCACCGCAAAAATGCTAAAGGAAGCAGACTCGTGAACAAGCTTAGAAGCTCGAGGTTGGAGCCTACACCGAGAAACAGTGGAAACGATGAAGTGGGCAGAGGAGGGTCTGGTTTCCATGAATGACCTTGGAGGAAAGGGAAGATCAGAAGGCAGGATGCTGCAGCAGCCCCACGGCTAACTGTGGAGAATGGTGTCTGAACCACGTCTTCAGTCTGGTGGCACAGAAAAAGCACCTCAGCAGTCAGTCCATTTTACCAGTTAAAAGGTGCTGCTTTAGTGCATTTCTATGTAAACAGATTTTAAGTTTTGGGGTAAATCTTGCCTGTAGGTGGCCCCAGATTTTTTCCTGATTTCTACTTCTAGGGCAGTAAGCCCAGGTGAAGCTGGGTTATAGTTCTGCCTCCACACTGACCAAAAAACCCAAGCTACCAAAGGCCATGGAAAGGGTGCTGGAATCCCACTCCCCCACGCTTGCGAACCCACTCTTCATTCAGCCTCAGGCTGTATCCCACAGATACAGCATCGTTTTTCAGGAGGAAAAATTAACTGCACTTGGATGGTCTTCCAAAGTAACTGGGACCCTGTTTGCTTCTAGAGTGCTTCATCTGCAACCAGCTGCTTCTCCAGCCAGTTTCAGTTTAGCTCCTATTGTCAAGACAACAGAAACTTGGAATTGCTGCTATTCTACATTTTTTCCTAAGTGGGACCTAACACTGTTGCTAAGTGCCTTTGCTCACTACTTTGAACAATTACAATATTAATAGCCAGATCATTCAATAAATCCAAACTTAGTCAAGGGTTGCTTAATGCACCTGCCAGAGGAGCTAGTAGGCCATACTTCTGTATTAAGAACTCCAGAATTTTTCTACAATTCCTCCCAATACAGCTTATAAATAACAAGCCTTCAGCAATTCTAACCCTACAGCGGCCACAGCATCTTTGTTGTGCAGTTGAGACACGGATGTAGCCCTGAGGGGCTGATTTGTGTGCACTGACTAAGGAGATCCAGTTCTTCAGGGCTTTTTTCACGGCTCTGAAAAATCCAGAGACTCATTTTCAGCTCCAGCAATGCAGCACATGTAGCACATCATCACAATGACATTTGGGAATATCTGAAATTCCAGGGCCCTTCAATTTCTCGCTGTCTTCTTGATATTATGAGCTATACCAAGAGCAGCTGGAAGAGCAGGCCTTTTGAGTTTGATGTCTGTCTGCAACCAAGCACTGTCTCAATTGCTTTGGAAGAGAATCCAAGTACAATTAATGCTTCCTTTTCAATAACAATGTTGTCAGTTCCAGAGTTTTCAAGAATCCATCCAGGCTGTTCCTAGCCAGATGGATTAAGTTATATATTGTGGAGGCGAGCAAACTATCAGGCAGACCTATCACGGAAGGAGTCAAAATACGCTCTATAACATCTCTGGTGATTACAGCTGTAGGATAACTCATGGTTTGTTTCCTAATAGTTCCAAGAAGCTGAGGAGAGAGAAAGTGAGAAATTGTTTTGGGCAGAGCTGAAACAAAACTTTTGGCAATTATTTTTGTGAGCAATAAGACCAAAAAGTGATTTTTAGAATGTTGAAATGGTTCCATTTGTTGTATTATTTCTAGGATCTTAAGTAAATTAATAAAGAAAAATAGACATAATCTACATTACCTCTATTTTGCTAAAGTCACCGTAATACTTTGGTTGACCTGACTGGGTCTTTTCCAGCTACAAATTCTGGCCATCTTTACTAATGTCATCACGTACAGACATGTCTGCGCTTCAGCTGAGGACACCTTCAGTGCAACAAGATGGGCTATCGTGACTGTTGAGGAGTGGTGTCTGTTTGGGTGTAGGTCTGCGGCTCGGGGGCTGCTCACCTGCACGTCGCACTTTGCTGCTCCTGAGCCTATTTGTCCTAATCACCGAGTTTTTCTAGAAGCTCTTGTGGGGGAGCTGCAGGAGGGTCCGGGCTCCCAGAGCACTGCACACAACACCCCAGGCACCACAGAACTGACCTGCTCAGCTGCAGAAAGGAGATTTCCCAACCCACTAAGGCAAAACCGATAATAACATTAATTACAAAAGAATATTACATAACTAGGTAATTTGAAAAACTTTATGAAGGTTTTGAAATATTTTATTATGTAGCTGCCTTAGCATAAAAAAAAACCCTAAACTTTCTTATTTTTGTCTGCCTTACTTTCAACTGCTCCTCCTTACAGCACATAGCTTTAAATTTTCACACAAATTTCAGCATCAGCATCTGAATATTTTGCCAGGTCTGTTCTGTACAGTATCACTTAGCTTTTGCTGTCTTGCTATTGCTGATTTTGCTGCACCTGGGGCACAGGCACTCTTCACCACTTTTATCCGGCCACGCATTTCCACTGCATTCTCAAGAGCCTGCATCAGCAAACAGGTTTGTGTGCTGAGGCTGGGTGGCTCCAGGCTTACAGCTCCTGCCATTGCTGCGCCACTGGAGTAGGAATCCTGTATTTCTATCCAGAACTTCAGGAAAAAAAACTTACATTTGGTCCAGTACCTCCAAAGCAGGTCATGTTCACTGTGTGTGCTGGCATGGGTATGTGGGAACGCTGGACGCTGCAGATGCCATGATGTAGGGTTGTGCTGTGCCAGGAGCCCTGGGCATTCCCAGCTGCAGCAGCTGTGGGGACCAGAACTGGACTTCCCTTCCCCCAGACAGGCAGCCCCTTTGCCTCATCACCCTTTTGCAGCGAGCTTTGGGCAAGCAGCCCTTCCCCCAGAGCACCAGCTCCTCACCCCTTGGAGATCCAGGAACAAAGACAAGAGCCATCACACTACAGCCTAATACAAAAAGTCTGGGCTGGTGCTAAAGTTAGGGTGGGTTGAGTGCATCAAGCGCCCTGCTTCCTCCAGGACAGTAGCTCTGGACTGAGCAGGATAGTCTGGATTCAGTCTGACATGTGCCTCCAGCAACCACACAGCACTCAGGGATAAAAAAGCTGAGCTTTGCCCACTTCCATCAAAATTTAAGTAATTCCTCATGTAGCTTTGTGGTGACAGAAGGGAACTTGAGTCAAGAGCATTCTGTGAGACTGAGGTTAGTGGAAAGACAATACATATAAATAGAGAATTCAGCACTAAAAAAAGCTTTCACCAAAAAACCCAAGCCTTGTCAGGACACAGAGGAAGTCCTTGCTGTGCTGCAGTCAGTGGCAAAATTCTTCAGTGACTTCATCAAAGATAGGATTTTATGGAAGGTGCTGAAGCCTCCCCCTACTTTTTGGCACACCTCATACTGCATAGGGTTTTACATGTGTTTTTTTTGTATATTTGAAACAGAGAAATTTCTGATATAGTAGCCTACAAGCTACCTGACACACTTTTGTGAAAGAACAACTGGGAATGTGTGTTTGTTTTTAAAATGCTCTCTCATATGATTCCACTTGAGAATTTAATACAATAAACATTGTTTCCCAAAAGTGTAAAAATATAACATTCTTCTACCATTAAAAAAAGATAATTCACCCAAAACCTCAGTATTCAAATGGCTTAGAAATCTTTCAATATGAAGATGAAGGATTTGTGCTCTTAGTGGCAAAACACTTGGTACATCCAATCTCAGCAAAAGAACTGATTCATTTTGGTCATCATTTGCAGAAGAAGGAAGATCTAAGGAAGTCAGCCCAGCTAGCAGCCAAGCAAGAGCACTGCACTGGAAGTGGCAAGATAAGAAACGTGCTGAAAGGAGCATCCATCAGCGTCACTGGACTGTTAAACACAGTTCACAGAAAAATAAAAGGAACTGTTCCCACTGGGACTTTGTATTTTGGCAAGTCAGCATTGCTGCCTGTGCCTACAAAGACCTCACACACATGTAGTCATGAGAACCTCTTCACAAGAGAGGTGGTGCCTACCAAGAACCCACACTGCCTCTGCTTTTTCCCTCAGAAAATTGCAGTCACAGATATGAAATGTTATGATCAATAAGAGAAGAGAGGAGAGGAGACAAGTCCCTTTTATGTAAAGGGCAACACAGTCAACTCTGAGGTGTGTGAAAACAGTAGGTCCCCTGGTTTGGCACTTGGACCTCCGGCCTCTCGACCCAAAGCTGAGCATGCCCGTTGCCAAAAGCATCATCATCCGTGTAACTTTATCTTCAAATGAAAATCATACTCAAGTCTTTACCTCCAAATCAGAAGGTACTCTCTGCTGTTTTAGCTGCACCTTCAGCAGGTCTTTTTGCTGATCATCTTCCAGGCAATCGATTTCAGTCACGGGGAACGCCTGCTGCTGTGTGTCTTCGCTGATGCTGACCACAAAGAGCACCTCCGAGGTGAGCAGCAAGCAGCCTTCATGCTGCTGGCCTGATCCGCTCACAATCATGACGTCTAAGGCCATATGGACCTCTGGTCTTCCTAGAGACTGCAGCATTTTCCTGCATTATCAAGAAAAAATGAGAGAGGAAGAAGGAAAAAAAGAAAAAGAAGAAAGAATAAAAGAATCAAGGAAGAAAAAAAAAAAGTAGTCAGTGTTATGCTTTGGATCCTCCAGGACTTCTTTTGATCACTAATGTCTTTACTTAAGCCTGTAGCTATCACCTACTAATAGAAAATAAGTCAGGAAATACAAAATAAGCCAGGGAGTATACTCCAAATCTCCATTACTGAAGGATGTAAGACTTAAGATTTAGAGAATAAATGTGAAACTGTTATTTATCAAAACTCCTTAATCATTCACTGCAAAATTGGCCTAATAACCATGCTAGGTCAGCCTATTTCCCATCCTAATAGAAAAATTACCCTGAGAAGGGGCTTAAAAATTCAGTGCAGAAAATCAAGCTATCTTCACTAACAGCTGTTTCTGGAGATGTGCAGTATTTTTCTTGGGCTCAGTACAATGATAAATAAGTAAGAACTCACTGAATGCCATTAAATAAAGATCAGGTCTGTAGTTCCAAGGCTGGAAGCAGATCAGCAGCCCATCATTTGCAGATTGGGTTTCTATGCACTACCTTTGTGTTTAATGTTCCCAAACAAACTGCCATAACTCAGCCTCTCCTAGGGAAGCAGCCTGTTAACTTGACCACAGGCCAGAAACCTATTAATAAACAACGTGGATGTAAAAATGAGCAAGTGTCTAAATAATTTTACCAGACATATTTGACGTGGCTATTTGGAGCCTGCTCAACATGTTGATCATTTGGATGAGAACGCTGCTTGGGAAGCTGAGAAAGTCCAGCTCCGTGCAAAATACCTGCAGCAAGAGAATTTGAGATTTTTAGTAGTTGTTTTCTACAAAACGGTTACATGTTGTAGTGATGTCATCTGTTTTGAGCAGTTCATAAAACAGTGCAGATCCAAAATGATGTCACATCTTTGGAAGCTAGAGTCAAGATAATTCATTAAATATTACAATGCAAGAGTTGTGCACTTAACCCCAGTGATCTTGCATTAGCAAGAAACAAAAAAAACCCACTGCTTATTCTAAAACTCAGACATACACTCGCAATCAAGAGAAACATAATGCTCCTGAGATCCATCATTTCAGAGAAGGATCGGACACATCACTTAGGATTTATGTAGAAAAAATCAAGACCATTGTTAACATTCTTGCTTAATATTAACATACTTCCATATACGTGTCACAATCGGTACAAATTAGAAGGCACGTTTTCTTAGATACTGTATTCGAATGTTCAGTTACTTAATCCAGCTGTTAGACACAGATCCATACACATTTATGAGATCTCCCGGGGCATCTGGTTTATTGTGAATTCTTCTTAGTGCTAGCACAGAATGGAGACTACAAGATGCAGTTAAATGGCTTTCTAAACAGACGATCGAAAGCTGAAGATGATACAGTATGTATGCTTTTAGATGGCTTGTAAACTTTTAAACTTGAGCTATGGGCACCAGAAAGAATGAGTGGGTTGCAAAAAAATTCACAAATTAAGTAGTTTTACAAATTTTTACAAGACAGACAGGAAATAGGTTACACAGCAAGCACTGGGGTTAGAAGGTTTAGTGCAAAGCTACTCTTTAAATAAACAAAGTAATTTTCTTTTGTCTAATTAAGCATTCCATTGAAGCAAAAGGCATTTTTGCATAAGGGTGTCAATAACTTAGATTCCTTTTTACACAATGGATAATAATTCAAACAAAACATCAGCACTGAAAAAAACCCTTTAATTTTTAGCACACATGTTGATGGTAATACTTAAAAGCAGCATCCCAGTTGTAACAGTTGGCTTACCGAGGTTCTCAGCATTATGTGAGTGAAAATGTTATTTACAGATGGAGAGAGAACATGTGTTTACTTCTGTGTGGTCCCCCACCCCTTGGTCCCCCCAAGAGGCACGGTCCCACTTCCAATCCAGTTGTGGGTAAGAGTTACTTGAACTTTGTGTTTTCCTCTCACGCACTGTCAGCTATTATTGATACAGTTTTTATGTTTTTTCCTGGCTAACTCTTTTTGTCACATGCTCATGGAAAACATGATGTCTTGTACACTGTATCTACCATGAAAAGTGTCCCTCTGCTGTTACAAGTTTCTTGATAAAGACTGCAGCAGAATTAAATCTAGGAAGAAAAGTGTCACAGGCAGCAAAACCAACAGCCAGCTAACAACAGGCAAACATTTCTGATTTTACTGATACAGGCTTTACACTTATGGGACGCATCATTCAGAAGAATAGAACAGTTATTATTTACACTCATGTGAACAAGATAAGGCAATTATTTGAAAGAATTGTAATAACTAAATGTTGAATTATTTCTTTAAATAGATTGCTTCATGGAATGAGCTCTGAATGTAATGGGAAGCGTGGAAACAATCTCCTGAACTTAAGTCCTAGGAGAACTACTCGTATTCTAATCTACAAATCACAGACATAAATACTGCTAGTGATTAAAGGCTTAAGTCTTCAAGGTTTGTTTGGTGTAATTACTGAAGAAAAATTTTTGACACGTTGTCCTTGTATCAACAGGTGTCCCTGCTTTTCTTCCCCAACTGCCCTCCCAACCTCCCTTAATATATCCAGACCAACAACTTTGATTTATTGATACTGGAAGCAAATAAATTAGTGTATTTTGATATTTTATCTTTCACAGTTTGTGGTCGTCCATAAGTATTCACATCAATCTGAAGAGATTCACCACCACCGCCACAAAGTGCTCAGTCTAGCTGGAAACCCCACCTCTGGTGGTTAAAAGGTTACCCGTATATCCAAAACCAAGATTGCCTTTTCCCAGCTCTCCATTTTAATGGGGATGCTCCCACTACATGACTCACTTCTTTCTCCCAGAAACAAAACTCTTTCTGTAGAGACAGCATAGCTCTCTCCCTGCCCTAACGGCTATCTCAAAATAACCTTCTAATTGAATATAGTGTTGCTCTAATACTTTCATGTCAAAACCTCTTTTGTAAGCACATGTTTCTGTAACTAATTCTACTGTATTCCAAGAATTACTTCATGCATTCTGCATTCTGTGTTTCTGTGGCTGTACAACACTGATCGGTAACACGAGAGAGAAGCACAACATGATGGTTTTTAAGAAAACGAGCACAACGTTTATAACTATTCAGTGGTGGCATTTCTAAATCTTTCTCTAAGTCACACAGCTACTGAGATGGGTAAGTCAGACTTAGCAGGTTGTATCTGAAGAGCACTTTAAAATTTAAACAGAAATGTTGGGAAAAGAGAAACTCACCATAACCTGTCTGGGAGACGAGCTCGGCTGCCCCTCCGATGGGCTTTGTGAAGACGCCCATGATTCCTTTCCCCACACCTGAGATGACCCCTCTGGCTTTGTGCCCAGCTGAAGCTTGGGCCTCTGATACTCGCTGGAAGTTCTGCATCGGCTGATCCACGATCCCAGCAATTGCACCTGAAAAAAACAAGAGTCCCCAGTAATTAGTGGAGATTAATACTCCAGAATAAGAGGAAATGTTACTACTGGAGCTGAATGATGCTTGAATTACAGACTGTACACCACCCTTCTTATACAGCTATTTAGCATATGACCAATTAGCTAAACAATACTTTAGCTTCAGTTTAAATTGAATCTTAACTTCCTTTTTTTAATGCTTTTTACTTTTTTAAACATTGTGATCACTTGACAGCAAGTTTTCATCTTTCAAGTACTTTCACAAAATGCTTTTGCTGAGTGAGTTTAGCTCATTCTGTGTAGCAATTCTGAAAATTCTGGGCTTGGAATAAAATCCACCAGTTTTAGAGGACTCGAGCTGTTATGGAAAGGAGATTTTCACGTAAGCCTGAGATTGACTTCATGAGAATAAAAACTGCCTGTATTCAATAGATCATTTTTATATTCTCTTCCACTGCCAGAAATGTTCATAAGCTAATGCAACTTTTGATATATTGCTAAGATTAGCAGAATTAGACTTTGAGACTTTTTGTTACTTTTCTGTGAAAACGATCATATTTTACTTTAATGCACACGGGTCAAACTTTTACAAGTGACACCGTGACCTTCCCAGCTTTTAGTATCAACAGAGAACTCTGACTTAAATCTTCCTAAATGTAAACAGGTATGTGAGGTGGTACATTTCTTTGATCTTGAGTTTACTCTAGCCACTTAACCACAGACATCTCCAGTTATTGTAATTTTGATAGATAAGCTATTTGGAAATCGCTAAGAGTACAAGGATCGGACAAAGTGACATCAGTTAGGAAACGGTCTGCCTGATCCGAGGCTCTTTGCTCAGTGAAAAGCAAGTTTGCAGGCTCTCGGGTAGCTCTCAGTTTGCAGCTTCAGCTGCAAATACCGAGATAAAACAATTATTTAAGGAGTAGGACAGAGTGGCACCCTGGTAACCAGGCATTTTTACTGCAACCCAGACATCTTTGAAAATTCTGCTTTGTGTGTGGAAGGAAATCCAGGCATAATTCCACAGATTCGGACAATCACAGCTGAGGTATTTGGCCCCATGTGTTTACCAGCGTGACACGCACTAGTCAGCTAGCAGCTAACTGGCTTTCAGATGGTTTTAGTTACTGTTAGTGGATAAACGGAGAAGTTGCTGACTTTGAACAACAAGAACTCATATCGTACATGTACACTGGTATTCTGTCCAAAGAAAAGATGAGGATGAGAAGCAGCACACATTTCCCCAGATCCTTGCCCCTGGGATACTATCCATCAGCAATCCAAGAAACTTGCATCCCCCATAAATGACTCCCTCTCCTCTTAGAGAGACTGCTTCCAACTTCCGTATGTGTGTCCTTTACCGTATATTATTTCTCCAGAAAACGCTGGTCTATTTTTAATGTGATACCCAGTTTTTATTGAGCTCAGTCACTGAAGCCAAGTGTGCAGCTGAACGTTCACCCTTCGCACCACAAAGCCGCCTTAATGCCATGCCATGGAAATGATACAATTTTCAATTGAATTCTGTTTCGTCAGTACTCACCAGCTGTTCCTGCTGCTTGACTAAAATAATACCCCAACACCACATTACACAATTGGGATTGTTTGTCCAGTCTTTTCTTTTGTACAATTGTGATGCATTTGAAGGCATAAAACAGTCCGTGGTGTTCTGCTAAGTTACAGTGTTATGTTACCCTGTGACCTCCTTCACCCTATCTATCGAGGTCATCCACAGCAACTGCACTTTCAGAACAGAAGTTATTGCCTTATTAAATGTAATCCACCTAAGTCCTAGCACTAGTAAATTATTTACTGCAATACACTTGAGCAATGTTACAAGGTAATAATAAATAAGAGCCTACTCCAAAGGACCCGTGGTATGCTCCAGGCACTTCTCAGCTGGAATTAGGCCCAGAGGACAAGGAAACAAAATGGAAACCGCTGTGACTGTGTTATACAGGATTATTTATATAGTACCTCAAATAATATATAGCTTAATTAGCCAGTTGTTTAGTACTTCCACACTTTCTGTTATTCTGCCATTTTATTCATGCTCTGAACTTGTCTGTGAAGCCATTGCATTTTTGCGTGCCAAATCCTTCTGAAAGTGCTGTCTTTCTGCCTGCAAAACATGTAACCAATGATCTCCTCTTCCCTGTCTGCTCACCCTTTGTAATCTCAAATTGCAACTCACTGACATAACTCATTCATGTGCTGTGGTTGTGCCCACAAATCACATAAACTACAACCTTACTCCTTTTAATTAAGGAGTGGCTGATCCTACCACCCTTGCATGGGGGAAGCCAGATCTGTGCCGGCTGGTCAAAGGCTGAGCAACCTCAAAACCCAACAGCAGTGAGATAATGGTGACATGTGTGAGGCTCATTGCATTTCCTAGCACCAGACACTGTGCCAAGCAGAGGTCCCCTGGTGTCCATGTGGCTTCTTTCTTTCATAAACTTAGTGGCAGGGGCACCATGCTGGACCGATTTACCCAGGTCTCTCCCCCCAGATTTCAGTTGGGTATCAGGGGAGCAGAGCATGGAACCACATGCTCCTCCCTTCCCACTCTCATTCTCACATTCTAGAGACAGCTATGGTGTCCTGTTGCTGTTCCTGTCCCTTCTCTGTAATGCCCCTTGCCTATTATTATTATTTTTTTAATAAAACCATTCTCCATTTTGCTTTCCTTCCTTACCCTAGGCGTTCAATTTCATATGCATGTCCACATATGTACACACAAATTATGTATGTATAAAGAAAACCTCAATAAAATTAAACACGAAAGCAACAAAACAAAAACATATTATTCCATTACTGGATGTAAAGAGGTTCCAGCAACACCGTGACATCTGCCAAACATCAGCTGGGGTGCACTCTGGTTAATACATGTTGCTCAGTAACCATAAAAAAGATACTTTGATAACTACAAAATTCAGATAGTTTGAAGTATATCACTGTATTACTTCAAGAAGAATTTGATTACGGGCAGCAACTGGTTTGTGCACAGACTGACAATGTTGGGTGAACATAGCACAGGTTACAGAGTTTAGCAAAGCCTGGGTTGCTTGTGACAAATTCTTGTGACCAAGAAATAATTGCAAAGAATCCCCCGCCAGGAGAAACTGGCCTTGCTTTGCCATGACACTGGAAACTAGCCAAGCTGAAACCATTTCACTTATTTTTCTTGTCTCTGTTGTCCTTCAGGATTGCCACAAGTGTTTCACATCGAAAATACAGCCAAAGCCTTGCCTCATCACAGCAGACATCACATAAAAATACAGCTAAAAGAAAAGAGCACCTGCTGGCGTGCAATATATTTGCAGAATCAGTGTATGGAATAGCACACGTCTTCAGGATTAGCACGGGCTCTGAGTATCTCACTTGTAGACAGGCAAGCACAGAGTGGCTCCGATTCAGGGATAGCTGCACAGCAAGAACAACCACCACCCCCAGTAACAAAAATCTGAGCTTCTGAAATGCAGGCTTTACCCTCTCTAACAACACAGTGACACTGTCAGGCAGTATAACTATCAGTTGACTTTACTCAAAAGCAGGAAGGAGTAACTAAAATGCCGAGCACTTCTGCTGTTGTGAAAAACGTCTTTTCTAATAGTGTTGTCGGCTTTTCAGTTATTCAGAAATGCTCAGCTTCCTAAAGGGAGCTACTTCAATATGATATTTTTCACTAGGACCAGTAGCTGAAAATAGAACCTATAGTTTCAATATTCTCTTTTACATGTTATCAACTATTATTTAAACTTGAACCTGTCACACAAAATGCGAACGATAGCTCCTTGGTGGGGACTGCCCATCATCTGAATATTTTGAACACAATTTCACTGCATTTTTGTCTAATCATATAAAAGAAAAAACACACCTATCATAAGCTTTTGCTTCTTTTCATGCACACATGTTACTAAAATGACCCAGAAGTCTCCCCCAAACTAGCAAAGAAGACAACAGCCGGCCAAAGATAACATCAAATCAAACAACACCCTGACAGCACTTGAGTCATTTAAAACGAGACAGGACAAAGCACTTAAGAATGTACCACAGGGAACAACTTGCACCGAGGAGGAGACGAGAGTACATGATTTTGGCCCTGATTCAGCAAAGCTCTTAAGCACATGCTTAAGAGCTTTGCTGAATCAGGGCCACCATGAGCCAGATTTTCAGAAAAATCAGAAACGCAACTCTTCTTTCTGTGTAGCTGCCACAAGGTATCGGTGACCTCAGGGCTCTTAGGTGCCTGTGCTGAGGCACAAAATCTGCATTTGCAATTCTTTAGGCTGCTTGCATGAGTCGGATGGCTTTTATAAATGCGATGGTACTTTGACTACCCTGGAAATCTTTTTCACACTTCTCAATTTTACAATTAGAAAGTGATAGAAATTATGGCCTTAAAGAGTCTCACTCTCTTCATTCCTGTGCTCGTCTGAACTCTTCATCCTTGTGAAGGAAAATAACATAGCAGCTCCGCTTTGTTTCGTTATGTATGAAGAACCTGGAGTTATTTTTAGACTGAGCATGTTCATGTTTACTCTGAATGTGCTGGTGAAAGAAAGCAGCATGGTGGTACCTCCCTTCAACTACGACTGTTTATTTTGAGGGAAGCCACAATATTCTTTAAACTAAATAGTCAGCATAGAAACAGCTTTCTGATGCATTTTTAAAAATTGAAATCACAGTCTATTCATAATTTAGGTCTCAGTGCAATTTACATGAATGCTCCTGTCTATACAGAGAACATATGCTTTTTAAAAATCAGGTTTAAATTAAAAAAAATATGCCTGATAAAAATTCACTGGCATATTTCTGATTCCTCAGTGAAAAGTCCCGTACTTGTCAAGTCCAGCAGCAGAATAACTGTAGCTATTTATCTGGGTGCTTTGTTGCCTCCAGTGCTAAAAACAGAGGTATTTATCACGGAGGAATCTCTAAATAATAATAGCGGGAGCAGGAACAAGATCCTAGCTTGTGGAGAAGCACTGTTTAAACACTAATATGAAGCTTTACGTTTCTAAAATGAAGTCTGATTTCTTAGGAAATCAGGGACACTGACATTCTCACTCTTCCTTTTTGGTTTTGTTTTCACCCATGCAGACTCCCGCGAACACCCGAAGCCTTAGGCGCAGGGGGGTACAGGCACGGCGTGTTTGTACATGCACGTTACGAGTTCCCGGCTTTCCTGGAGAGCAGAAACTTTGTCGTGTTACAGCCAAAGCTGCGAAGTTTTGCTCTTTGGTTTGGGCTGTACAGCTGATGCTTTTAGCTCTGAAGGGCTCTGGTGTGCCTGCGAAGGGACTAGCCACCGCGTTATCTTGCTGTCTTACTATAATAATAACTGAGCCAAGATCACCAAACCACTTCACCAGCACTCATACCCCAGCCGCACACAGTGCTTCTAAAAGTATAATCTTTCATCCAACTACTCAACCTGACTGCCCTTAGCTCCATAAAATAAGAAGGAAAAAGAAAACCTTCCCTGAACTGCCTTCAATTTGCAACACCGGTAACAGCTTACTATTGGGACAGTAGCTACGAATATACGAAATTTCTCCTTTATACACATGTCTCCCAGGACATTCACTTGCTGGTTTACAGGCATTATCAAATGACAGTGCTTCACATCATCTAATGTTATTGCTTAAAATAATTTCCAGTAACTTAACCTAAACTTGTAACATTTTTACCACTTCCTCTTCGGGGCTTTCAGGGTTGCGGTTGCAAATTTAGGAGTTGTGTACACTACCGAAGATTAGAAAGAGGACAAATCCTTTCAAGCTTCAGCTCTTCTAACCTTTTGCACTGGACTGCTTTTGGTCACTTTGATCTCTAAGGGATTCATAGTCTTTAATACATACTGAGGAACTCTGCCAAACAATACAGCTCTGCATTCCTTTGCTGTGTGACAAGTAGAAGTGACCTAGAAAATCCAGCCCCTTACTGCAAAACTTCTTGCAGAGATATTTTCCAGTCCGGGTTAGTTTTCAAATTTTCAGGTACTAATTTGAAATGGCCAGAGTAATCTCCACTTCTAACTGAAACACTTGACTGCTTGATGAACACAATTACACGGAATCAGGATGTTCTAGGTCTCTTTGTAAAAGCAGAATTCCTCATCAAAGCTTACTTAACA
Source organism: Columba livia (assembly GCF_036013475.1). Classification (NCBI taxonomy): domain Eukaryota; kingdom Metazoa; phylum Chordata; class Aves; order Columbiformes; family Columbidae; genus Columba; species Columba livia. Next base: position 139,904,736 of record NC_088603.1, on the reverse strand, counting down.
TCTGCACTAAGTTCAAGTGGTTTCCAAACAAAACTAAGAATCCCTGATATCTACGCTGCAGCGAAAACAAGCAGGTTCAGAAGGCATTCCTATAACTCATTGGAAAGTAAACATCAGCGTGCTGACGTCTTTGTGCTGACTGACTTAGTTACAAGTCACCCTGCCCAGTGCAGAATTATTCTTTTTTTCTCAGATATACATCATGTACCAATGAAACTATTATTTCACAAAGAGAGTACAAAGTTGTTCTATATCTCCAATTATTTTATCAGCAAAAAGCATATACAAAAGTCATTAAACCTTGATAAAAAGAAACAGTACCTCATATACATACTGTGAGGCTATTTCACAAGAAAACAACAAAACAAACAGAATTTGCAATTATAACTCACATGTAGAAAAGACGTGAGCAGATCAGAAAACAGTGTTATCACTCAACTTGATATTTAATAGTACATTACCTAGAAGGCTAATGCCTAAACGAGAAAGCCCCTGTCTCAGTCCTTCTCCCAGGCTCTCTGGAAGCTGCCTTCTCCATTCTTCTTGTCTGTTGTAATGCTCCTCATCCAGTGACAGCCTATCCATATTCCGAGCAAGACTTGTTGCCAGATTGGTAATTGACGTCAGTGTACCTAAAACATGGAGATATACATTTGGGTCTGAATCAAAATGCTTTAATTTAAACCACGGAGACATTCTATGCCTCACTGCAATACTGAGCTTACAAGCAGAACGGCAAGTCAATTGAAAAGTTGCCCATGTGTAACATGCTTTACTATTTGCTAAGCATCACCACACTGCTGCTACGGTCCATGTCACGCCTTTTACATTAGCCTGCACCAGGTTTGCCTGGCCGGTGGGAACAGCAACTCATCCGCACATCCTTCCCCCCTTCCCAAACTTCTGTAAGGCTAACCTAAACGGAGGGAGGCTGATGGAAAGGTAAACAAATAAATTACAGAAGGAGCCGGGAGGACGGTCAGAGGGAGCCTGGAGCAGCAGCGAGTGGGGGCAGCCGGGCCACGGTCCCTCCGGCAGCTGGAGCCACGCGATGGCACTGTTTGTACAGGCTTCACTAAACCAGAGCTGCTCTGGTTCCCAGGCCAGCCCAGCCCCGCTGTCAAAACCTATCCACGTACTTGCACAGTTATGACAACTGTATCTACTTTTTTTTTTTTTTTTAAAGAAATAATAAATATGATGAGGCGACAGAGTGTAGAATTTCTGATGGTTAGCAGAAGTGCAGAACACCTTTAATGCAGTTATCACATGAAATACTGGCTGAGCCGATCTCCATTTCCCACTGGGAGGTTTAAAATTCTGAAGTTTCTGAAACATTCTTATGCACTGTAGTTAACCGGTGATCTGTTTAATACATAAGATGTTATATGTGAGCGTTGTTACCCTCCCAACATTTCACTGCAGCCTAGCAAGCCAAACAAAGCTGCAAGCAATATTGTTTAAAACTTTAACACATCCTTTAACAACGCATGACAACAAAGCAGTAGTTGGAGCAACAAAGTGAAAGCTCTACCTTTGGAAATGTGTTTTACAAACGATGTTGTTCCTCTGGAAACACCACTGACAAATGCTCCCGGGCCTCTGGTCAGCCCTTCATAGGGGAGCCTGAAAAAATCGGCTATGCCGTTCCCTATGCTTCTCACCAGACTAGCCGGACTTCCAAGAATTTCCAACGATCCGACAACCCAGCCTGTGTGGAGAAACAAGACACATGTTACCGCTGCAAAAACTGCAGAAGCAGCAGTTGTGAAAAGGTTATTCCTTAATTCTCTTTTTCACACTAGAATTCATTGCATTATGAACTTCCTTTGAGCAAAACACGGGAAATAACTCATCCACTATGAATTCAGAAATGGCAATCCTTCATACTTCGTAAATCAAAGAAATCCTTTTGGCAAACTCACAAATAGCTTTAGAATGACTTCCTTCCAGGAGCTTCCCGTATTTCTGCTAAAAGTGTGCTAGGGAGGCGGATGCTGGAGCCTCACGGCTATGGACGAACTGGACTGCAAGTTCAGATCGCTGGGTCGGTTTTAGATGCTATAAGGCAGCGTTGTGATTTCACATCCTTATGTGATAGGATTGTGACAGGGAGTTTACACTGATACAATGTACTGCTTTACGGGAGTGTGGAGGTCAATTGCTTGATGGAGTGTTAGGAAAGGGGATGCAGATTTTTGACAAGTGCTTAAGAAGTTATTTTAAATCCACCCCAACCCTTCTAAGCTGATCACTTTCTTTCCGAGTGCAGTGAAAGCCAGACAAATGTCTTTTGCTCAGTACAGTTGTGTAAACAGCAATGACATCTACATGCTGATTAGGTTACTCATAGGGGAGTATTCCTTATGCATATCCCAGGAGAGGTATCTGCGGATCTGGTTTCCTATATAAACGCAGGGTTGCCAGCAGTTTGCTGGATGGCTGAGCGTGCAGCAATCTGTTGCTGGAAAGCTGTTTGCAGGTCTTCTCTTTCTCAGGCTGGTTGGCAGCAGATTTATTAGGGAAATAGTGCCGCATAACTTTTTTTTTGGCAGCCCAGAGAGAGCGATTCAGAAATGGCAATAAACATTAAATAGGAACTGCCTGGTCTTTGAGCCCTGGTATCATGAATTTCAACTGGCACTGTCAGAGCAGCACAACACACTGAAAGACAGACAGATTGGCCTCCTGCTCTCCTGCTGAGGGCCCTTGATCTGTGCTGCCCTCCTCATTCCCATCTCGTCACCACAAACTCCTGCTATCCAGATGCTTTTCTTGTTTTCTAGTAACCCCTCCCAGTCACTCCTGTGGAAGGCTGAATCATGAAACTGAACAGAAGAGAAAATGTTACTCATATGAAATGAATTAATCACATACTATCATTCTAAGCTCCCGGAAAATCTATTATTCTTGTTGAATCTGTCCCACATTTCAGCCCTGGCAGGTTGAGAACTCCAGTATCCGTAGTACAAAAAGTGGGAACCAGAGTGGACATAAGGGAGAGGGTGGGACGAACAATGAAAACAAAAAATAAGCACTACTGGCACTGTGACGAGCAGAGCGGAGACGAGGGCTGTGGCCCCGCGGTGCCTGCCCTGGAAAGCAGCGCTCCCTGGCAGCCCTTCCCTGCCGGGGACCGGGGGAAGCCGGCGCTCCAGGCTGGGCCTGCGGCTCCTTTGCTGTAGTATTTTTAACAAATTATCCGTGCCACTGTGTGAAGTGATGAAAAGCTGGAGGGGCGGGGAGCCGTGTGCAGATGGAAGAGATGCTCCTTCTGCTTTTTCTGATCAATAATGTTTCAATAATCCCTTACAAACGGACAGATTTTTTTTTTTTTTTTTCCCAGATGTCCTTGGCATTCCTTGTCCTGTCGTGGTGATTGGATTGGTTGAGGTAACAGAAAGTGAGCTGCATGACACCGTGGATTAACGCCTTGCTGCCCTGCAGGCACCGCCAGGCTGGGACATGAGAGACTTCAACTCTACTCAACTCTTTGGCCAGCCAGCATGTTCAAGAATGAAAACTGGATTAAAACCAGGAACAAAACCAGTTAAACACAAAGCTGAGGGGTTGCCAGGTATCCCAGGGACAGGCTGTTGCTGTCTGGCCCTGGCCTGTCAGTTTTGGGCAACTCTGGAAGGAGCACGCTCACCCTTGGAGAGCGCACGGGAGGAACACGCAACCTGCAGCAAGGGGGACCCTTCCTGGCCAGAGCAAAGCTGATGGGCCCTCACTGCTGGCATGGACCACCTAACTCAAGGAGGAAGGTGTGGGAGTAAGTCAGGAATAGGAAATGATGAATCAGGAATATTCCCTCAATTCACAAGTTCTGTGCTGCATTTTACCTTCCAGAAATATAGCACCATATCAGGTTACCATTTCCCAAAGTATGCTTAGTAATTTTATCTGCTAATACGAAATAATTATGACTATATTAGCAGAGAGCCACTGCATTTTCTTTATAGGCAACTACAGAGTTAGATCTGGCTGATACCAGTAATAGTTTGAAATAGAATTTTATTAATTTTTAAATAGAAGCCAACTTAATTAGAAAAAGATGGGAGATTTCCATCGCAAGTTTTGCTAATTTGAGACGAGCATTGCTGATCAGTATATTTGGGCAGTGCTCTCCAGCCCCATTCATTGCTTACAAGATGTGGATTCTGGCCGCTCCTTTGCAACATCTGGGGCAGCCTGATTGGAGGCTTTGGGCCAAATCCTGCCCGCTCTCAAAAGGGTAGCAGTGGTCTTGCACACAGCTAAGGGCAAAATGAGATTATATCCTGCTTGGAGCATAAGGCATAGCTGTATGGGAAGACTATTTGTGGAGATGCTATGGAGATGTACGCATAGGAAAATGGTGAGAAGAACAGGGTCAAACAACCTGTGTTTTTTTTGCAGATTAATGTGGTGAAAATGCAGGACAGTGAGGTCCTCTTTCACAAGAGACCAATCCAAGAAGTGTAACTCATCTGATGGTGAGGAAAGGACTCGGGGCTGGCAGACCACATAAAGGTTTTCCTCCTTTTTAACTTTGTTGACACAATCAGCCTTTTGACAAGTGTTACAAACTCTTCAAAACAAAGCACCTTCTTTGCCCAAGCAAACATTAATCAACACAACTTGTCATTTTAATCATGGTAACCCCTTTCAAAAAACACACCTTAGTTTTAGTGCTTTGAGTGGGATTTAGGTAGTATTATAACTAAATATATGCTTATGTATTTTCCTGAAGAGAAATTCCACCGAAGCAAACCTCCTTTCTTAATATTTAAACCTGTTTTATTTCAGCTACATCATGAGAGCGCTGAGCAAGGGGTGGCCTGTGCACTTCTGCACGGCGCAGGGGTAGCACAGGAGGAAAGGCTGAGACCCGGCTCAGGAATCTCGAACCAGCATGTGTGCGTCACCTGGGATGTTGCAGATGAAAAGCCCGTATAACCCCAATTTCCTGCTGCAGTCTATCACCACTTGTATCACCACTCTCAGCCGGTTGTGGGCAGAAACATTCACACTGTGAACTGTATTTGGCCATGGTTTCACTCTTAGTTAGCAAGAAACTAGATCTCCCATTTGGTACTACGAAATTTGACTATAAAACAAATCCATACAAGTAGTAAAAAGAAAAAGTAAAAAGAAAATAATGAATTGAGGCACAATGTTCTGGTGCACAACTGTGCTATAGCACAACAGTTGCTGTAATCAGCTATGCAAGTCAGGTATGCACGCAGTGAAAGACCAGATCAGCATCTCTCTATTTATAAACACCTGAAATACATGTGTACGATTTTGGAAACTGTACACAGAAATCAGGTTGCAGCACAAATGCAAGCATCAGAATTTCAGAAAATCTGACCATTAATATTGCAGGGAAATAAATCCCATGTTTCAGTGTGGAGTACGTTACTTGTGTGTGATCACAGAGGAGCTTCCTCCTGCTTCAGGTACAAATTCTGTTCCACACAAAGATAGAGCAGAGACCAAATTTCATTATTTCTAAATTAATATTTATGGGAAACAGAATGTACCTGCTAACCTAATAGACTAATTGCTCACTATTGATCCTATATGGAAAAAAGTTAGTAACGGCAAACTTCATAGATGTTGGATCAAAGGACAACAAACATCTGTGTGCCAGTTTAGCATGAAGGCTGTATGAAGAAAGACAGATTCCTAATCATAAACTGTAGCCAAAAGGAGTTTTAACAACAAAACAGCATTCAGGACTATAATTTACTTCTGAATGCACAGCAACGCTGAATAATTTGATTAAATGTAGTTTTGGGGAGTTTATGTGAGGAATGTGGGTTGGTTCTGACTAGTGCTATAGCATAAAATGACAAAACCTAAGCCAGCTAGAATACATTTTTATGCTGTCTTCAGGGTTTCATAAAGCTTTCAAGCGGCTGGCTAATGTTTAGCACAACTTTACAAATCTTCACTGGTGTCTCTTCAGCCATTTTATTTCCCTTCTACCATATGGCGGGACATGAAAGGTGTCTGAAAATATCATTATCAAACAGTGTTTGAGGAAAACAATAATTGCATGGCTAACATCTAGGTTATTCAGCTTAAGAGACAATCATAGAATCCTGGTACCGAATAAAAATATTACATCTTATGGAAAAGTACTGACCTGCTCTGAAAAGTGCTCCAGCAGCATAATGCATGGCCAAGGCATGGACCAGTTGCCTGGCAGTGGTGAAGATGGGTCCTCGCTCAAACACAGAGAAGGAGAGAGGTGTGTGATCTGAGGCTATATACAGTTTCAATGAAGCATGAATACTGACAAGGAGATTAACAGGTTGTATTGTTAATTTTCTTAACTTCACTGGCTTGACTAAAGCTCTTGCATGCTCTCTCACTTGTTCAGGCAGTATCAGGGTAGTATCTGAAGCATTCATGGATTGACAAGCAGTTTTGTTTTCTGGAAGATATGTGTCAAACAAAGTCTTAATGTAGTAAACAAAGGTGTCTTCCACATACAGTCTAGCTGGCTTGAGCTCAAAACTGAGGTCGTTCAAATGAAACATGAAATTGTCTTCCTTGGAAAAAGCAATGCAGAGTTTTATAAAGCAGTTTTCCTTATAGCTTTCCAAATCTTTGTTACAAACAATGAGGTTGTTCACTCTGGACCACTGCACGGCCTCATTTTTCTCTCCTTGGCACAGCAGGACTGCAAAATGGAAATTGGATTTGCTGTACAACTGATTGTCCAGTTGCAAGTCTTCACAATACACTTGGAGACTATGAAATTGTGGGAGGCCTTCCATGGCGTCCTGTTGGAACTCCTGTGACAGGGGTCTCAGGTAGCTGGTGGCCGGGGCCATGTGGATGAAAACATTGTCTGCTGTGAGACGCAGAAGTTCAGATGAGACTTTGTGGTTTGTAATATCATCAAATGCAGCAAGACTTAACTGACTGATGAACACTTTCAGTGACAGGGTCTGCTCTTGACTTCTAGACAGGAGGGAAAAGAAGTTTTGTTACTTCATGTATTTTGAGTTTACCTGGTATATTGCTTTCCCAAAAAGCTATCGGGAGAGATGTTGTCTATAATACCTGGGAAACTCACTGTGCAGGTCTCATTAATGTTAATGGGATCTGGCAGCCTTAATCACCACAGTGGGTACCACCCAGGAGGTCTTCTAAGAAATGGGATATTACACATTTATGCCATGTTTCTTTATCTTTCTTATCAATTAACAGCATAGTTTGGACAGGAACGTCAGTATATACACAGTAATTCCTTATTAGATTCGCAACAGAGCCAGATATTAAAGCAGACAACAAATACAATTGTCTGATAATTCACATACAGCCTCAGGTGTTATAATATTTTCTGGGAGCCACTACTGAAGGTTACTCTTATGCATAACTCATTTCATGCCACATGCAGTGAGTGTCCTCCAATGGAGCCACCGCAGCATATTTCTACTGATGGCGTTGAGGGCCTCTCCCCTCCAGCGTTAACGGCCCATTGCCAAGTTTAACTAGCAAGTGGGCTGTTATGTAGTGCTGATGACCAGTTTCTTGGGGATTAATACTTAATTACAGTGCAAATAAAAAAAGTACAACAAATTCCACTCTAATTGTAACAGCATTGCTGAAGGCCATTCTGCATCTTAGAAATATGTAGTGTTATAATTGCACTTGAATGGAGCTGAGCTCTGGGTTGCAGTGTGTTATGAAGTGGGGAAGTCTTCTGAAGAAGAGTGTTATAATCAAGTACAGTTAGTTACTGACTGTAAGACTATTTCTACAGTCCTTGCACATCAAGCTTCCTACCAATTTCAGTGGGAGCTTGTACAATTACAGATGGCAGGACCTGGCTACGCACATTTAAAACTGATGAACACACTCAAAATTAATTATGATGGAAAATGTATTTTTTTAGTGAACAACTCAGGACTTCTTTTTGTATCAGACATCTAGTGTTTACCCTAAAGTGATATGACTTTTGATGTCAGATTGTCCTTTTTTTAACTGTGATATACAAAGCATAACATATGGTCTAAACATAGGCCACAGAGCATGGTGCGGTATTAACCAAAACAAAGAGTTAAGCCCAAGTTCACAGGTCAGTTAACACTTCGAAAGTTGACTGACCTCTTGGCACTGTTTGGCTATGCTTTCTATCATCTTTTATGTGCTTTATATACCTGTTGAGGTTGATCTCGACGGGTCCCGCTCTTCCTTCTGGGGCCAGCGTTATGACTATTGTTCCACACTGATGGGCAATGTCCACATAAATGTAGCCAAAGCCAGTTAAAAAGACAATCTAGTGGAGAGAGGTAGAAACATATGGAATGCTACTGAAATTACTATTTTTAATGTCATAGTTTTAATTAATGCCTTTGAATGCCTTCTGGTTGAGATTTCTTACTCAAAACATGATATTGTTCAGGAAAAACAGAAACAGATCTCAATACTTTTGAAAGTAACAGCTCTGATACTTCAAGTATTTCAGTTGTACAGCAAGATGAAATTTGCACCTCATCCTTTAACTCTATAACTGAATACATTTTAATAAGAAACTTCTTCAGAAATAAGCAAGATGTTCGGGGCGGGGGGGAGGTTATGTGAGAAAATAATAAATAGGAAATTTTAATTTGTTATTTTGGATTAAGGAGAAAGGCATGTTCCGGGAGCTCTGCAAAACACCACCTTTTCCTCGGGAAAACAAACTCTAAATTAATATTATGCTGCTATGTTCTAGCTCATAGCTGGTTAGATGACTGGCTGATAGCATGATGCAAAACACATGAAGACTAAAAAATAAGTAACATTTTTGATTCATGAAGACTTGCTTAACAACTCAACAATGACCACATTTTTAAGCCATCTAAACTGGTTTTGTGCAAACACCTTCATAAGCAAGGTGCTGCCACAAAGAAATGGCAAAAGTCTATTGGAAAGTGCAAAATGTCTAAAAAAGGCAGGAAAATGGGAACTTGACAAAAGGTTTGTGTCTTGCTTACAGACATGCAAACTTTCATTCTAGCAAGCTGTCCTTAGGAATAAATATCCTATTTAAAGAAATGATGTGTTGGTTTTGGAGCCTAATTCTGCAATACTTCAGTGCAAATTTTGTGTTTTGTTGTTGTTGTTGTTGTTTGTTTGTTTGCTTCAGAATATAAAATATTAAACTCTAAGTTTGGAAAACTCACGGTCATCCTTGTTAGAGCAAGTTGGCTTCTCTTTTCTAGTAGGTCTACTATCAACACAATTGTTTACTAGATTTTAATGACAGAAGCTGTAATTTAAAGGAATGCAAACTCAAGGAATAACACAAAGATAATTGGCCAGCACAAGTAAAATAAGCAGGTGTTTGTCTTGAAGAATCTTTACTGCTGTTAACAAGTCACCAGGAGGAAAAACACTCAGAAGTTTAGTAGGATTAGCACTTAAACTGATTCTCCTTACAAGATTTATAATAACTTTGTACAGATAATTAAATTCTGTTCATCAAATTATGTCTTATTCTTCTGAGAATTACATATAAGAGAATTTCTAATTTTGATATCTCAGTTTTGATCCTTTGCTTCTCTGAAAGAGATTCACAATCCTGCATGATGGAATTGGAGAAAAAAAAGGACATTTACTGAATTTTCAGTACACTCATTATTCTAAAAAAACCCTCATTGATCTTAAAGATTGGTCATTTAAATTCCAATTTCACATGATTCTGATGACAAATACCTTAATTTTAGTAAATTAGTAAAAATATATTTCTAATAGAATGAGAAATATCTATTTGTGACTAGGTAGAAAGAGTGCAAATTGCTTAAGATCCTCTAAATCCCGGTTATTTCGCAATCTGAACTAAGTTGTATATGACATTATTAGAATATTCCTTATTTACTTCTATTTATAGCTTTCTAAGAGAAAGACGGATTGAGAGATCCTGGGGAAATTCTCTACATGTAAACCCTAAAACTTCAGTACCAGAAAGCAACACTTTTTCACTTGGATAGTTCTTCAAGTAGACAACGATCCCCAAACGTTGTCTTAGCATCTAATTCCTTCTAGAAGCCAGATACTTATAAAGAACCCTGGTCTGGCATAACATTAATGACTGAAATTTGAAACCTCACATGGCTTGACTGGCTTGCTGAATGAAACTGAACTACTTGCTATATAACATAACACTCAATAATCAAGAGCATTTTGTGATTGGTCCTCAGGGAAAACATCTGAAACTAGTATTTCTTTCAAAGAGCCAAGAAGTTTATGTTGATTCCATGTAAACTAATGACTTCAAAGATGGAAAAAAATTCCCATCAAAAAGAATTGCTCCAGTCAAGGAAGTGTTCATTTACCTCAAAACAGGAGAAAAATAACCGAAGAAAAAAGGGGTTTTGTTTTGTTTTAGAAAAACATGTGTAGCTTCTATGAAGACACACAGGGAGAATGACAGTGATGATACCTACAAGAATTAAAGTTAAAAACTCTGTGACAATTAAGTTACCCAAAAGGATTTTCCTGGATCCTGTTGGATCTTTTGTTTAAGGGGGCAGACATTTCCAGGGTATCCCTTGGCCTTGCCAGGTTGATCAAAACGAAGCAAAATAAATCAGCGCTAGAAAGCCTGTGTTTTTGATCTAGTTATTTTAAAAAACAGTCAGTGAATAAAGTAGTCTGTATTCTAAAACTTCCACAGGAAGGGGCTTACTAAGTAAAGCTCTCATGACTTAAAACCAACCTAAAACTGACTGAAAGGATATGCTTATTGCAGAGGAACAATATACTGTGAAGGTCAGGAAGACAACCATTTATGCCGTGAACTAGGAAATAGTTTATAATGATTTACTTGTGTTCCTTGATTGTTGACATCCACAAAATCACTCCATTCATTTCCTAATTCATCAGATGACATCACTTTCAGAAGAATGCTGGGTAACAAATCTCTTGTTTTGCAATCTGGATAGCTGGAGACTTGATGGTAAAGTTCATGATGAACCGAACATTCAGCTGGAATCTTTCTACAATAAACTTCAAACTTCGGTGTATCTGAAATTTTATGAAATATATAATATTAGGGCTTTCTGAAATCCGTATTAAATTAAAATTAATCTATGCTTATACAAACTAGGAAATTTCTGCCTTAAATATTACTAATAAATAAACCCATTACTTTTCTATTGGTTGGAATTTTATGCGTTTTGTGGTTTTTTTTCCTTTTCTTTTTTATGTCACGAAGATGTACATGAATAATGTTCCACTGACCATTACATTAACATACTGTAACTGGAATTTTGGCTGTTTTGTGTTACATTTGTAAATCTGAGGAGATGTAAATTTTCCATGGGATTGAGCTGATGTCAATACAACTTCACTGCCTACTTGTTTCCTGCCACCATGTCACCCTGACAGACAGCTGGAACCAGGGAGACCCAAAAGCCTGGAGCCACGAAAGTTCATACTCCTGGCCTCACAATTATCTCCAATAGCTTCCAGGCTTCAGTACCTTCCAGAGTCTCTCACTTTGAGACAGACAATTATGAGGCCATCAAGTTCTTGTTGTAACCAAAACATACACTGAACTTTGTATCGGAGATACAGTAAAATAATTTATACTACAACAGTGCACTGTTTCTAATTACTGCATATGACCTACCTTTGAAGTTCTCTTTTACAAGCAATGGAATGGAGCACTTATTGTGGATAATTATACGAGGACTAGGGTCTTCTGTAAGTGTTAGGTACGTCACGCCAAGATGCTCTTGATAAGTCAGTGCTATAGGTCTAAAGCAGAAGCAGATATATTTGATCATGCATGTTTTAGATTAATTTTTTACGTATTATTACTCTGGACAATTAAAAATGTTCAAAATTAGCATCTGTAAGATTCTTTATGATCAAGTTCTAATTCCAAAGATATTGATATACATTTAGGTTAGAACATATCTCCACTGAGAATTATGTTTAAACAGAAGAACACGTGGAAATAGTATGAAAAACAACACCAAAGAAGAAGTCATTTCATAGAGACTACTCATGAGTTAAACTGAGCGCGTGTGTTTGCAAGATGGGAGCCCTAGCCAGCAGAGATTTATATTAAATTAAAAACATGAGATTGTAGGCCCAAATTTTCAACATAAATCTTTAAAATTTTGCAGAAGAATTTGCATGCATACTTCTCTGATACACATTAAAGATATTTTTAACAAATACATAAATCTGTAACTGACTGCCCCCCTGGAATGATCCACAATGCTATCACCCTTTCAAATGTTAATGTTATTGATCACTGCTGCATAAACTTCCAAAATGAAAATAAATTAATTTTGTTCTACTCATTAGCTACATAAAATGTCTTTGTGCATAAACACAAATTCTTTTGTGCATGTACAATTTCTTTGGCTATTTTTAAAAAACTTCACCTCACAGTGAACTTAAAAATCCAAACAGTCTGAAAATTTGATTAGGAACGTAAGATCCTCTGTGCCTGTCTCAAAATTATAAGAAATTCTTTCCTTATTCTTCTAATTTTTTTTTAATCTGAAGTCTGTGTGAGAATCTTCATTCAGTATCCACAATGACACCTCTTAGACTTTGCAGAACCATTTGAGGGTTTGAATGATATTAAGCACTTCAGGCAAGAGAAAGATCATATGGCTGGTAATATATATTGATGTAGCTCCTCTAATTTCAGCAGATTGTTTCTCGTTTATACCAGTATGAGCATGAGCAGATTTAGATACCAGGTCTGAGAACTGAAGTTGGGCGTCTGACAAGTCATTGGCCTGTTATTTTTAACTAGCTGGATACATTCGTCTGTAAGTGGAATGCACATTTGGATATTCCTGTTCATCCTCTTACTATTCTTACTAAAATGGATTTTTACCTTTTATAAACAAAACATGAATTTTTGTCTTGTATTATTTCACGCTGTTCTTGAACTCTTAAATTTTTGCCCACAAATTAAAAAATACTATAATATCAAATAAAAAAGTTTTCATGCTCTTATTTTGTATGCATGTAAAAAAATAGCAGCCCATACATTATAAAAATTGTACAACTTGTACATGGTCATAACATTAAACCATTTATAATAAAAGCATCAAACCCATCAAAAGATAACAATTTTTAAATTAAAGTAAGACTTGCCTTTACATATGGGGGGCATGTGTTACTCTGACTGTTGCATTAATCTCTTTAGGTTTCTTACTAGCCGAAGCTTTATAGCAACAAGTGAAGTTCATTATTCGTGACTGTTCATTGCACAGTACCTGGTACAAAATCCACTTTCACTACGAACCCCTGTGGGCACCGCCACGCTCTGTCTCGGGAACTCGGGTTTAATGACAGCTGGGAGGCTCCACAGCTCCCGACTGCCGGCGCAGCCGCCGGGGCTGAAGCTCAGCAGCAGGCGTTTGTCTGTCAGAGGCGTCTCCAAAGTGAGGGGGCTGGTGTCCGACAGCAGGTCCCAGCAGGGAACAGTGCTCAGCGCCTCGCGGGACGGTGTCCCAGCTGGACTGACACTGAACACCGTACTGGCTGGGGAGTAGAAGTCCTGGAAAGAAAAAAGATGGTGCTAGCACAACACGCTGGCTCTTAATGGAAAGTTTATTCATGTTGGTCTTGCACACCAACAGGCTCAAGCAGCTACTGACCACAGCTAACTAAAGGTTGCACTAAGTCCATTGCACGAAAAGCTATTTGGCCAAATTCTGTCTCCAGGTATACTTATGCAGTTAACTGAGTGCAGTTATCTACAGTCCACTCTCAGATGCACAAGGTAACTATACCAAAAGCAACAGTCACATCACTGTAACATAAGTGTAACAAGAAAATAAATTCATAGAAAGAAACCTAAGAAAGGATTTTAGCCTCAACATTCTTCCAATTCCCCATCTCAAAATAGTTAAAACTGCAACAAAATGCTTATGCACAAATGTAGATATCGATGTGAAGAAAACCAATGCAGAAGGAACACAATACAGAAATAGGCAGCTTTAAAATTAGTTTCTCTGCCAACTCCTCTAGCAAGTTTGACTCTGAGAATTCTTTCCACATATTTTACTATAAATGTAATCTTCAATAAATATGTATAAATGGTTGATTAGAATACATTGACCATGCATACATTTTGGTTCTTGTAAGCTAATCCTTAAATATATTGTGTGATTATTACAAAACCGATATTAACCATTTGATGCAGTTTGCGAAATACATAAACTTCAGGCATGTCTCTAGTTCTGCAGCTTTGTTCAGACAACTGGAATCTTCCCAAAATGATAACGAAAAGTTTTAAGCCTGCCAGGCCAATATACCTCTTACACGTGGAGTCAGTAAAAATTCTGAGAAAAATTTCAACAGCTACTATGGATTACGCTGCCTATTTTACAGAAATGGCCGTTAGTGCCCGAACAGATGGAGAACAGGCAGAACTAATTCTGCAATGTGCAAGAATCTCCTGCTTTGCAGATTTCTGATCACAGTTAATTACTGGAGTTGAATGTACTCAGCATTCTGTATTTTAAATTAAAATAATATAAAATACTTTATCCTTATAATATCTAAAGATTTCTGTTCAAGCTCTGCTATATACAGTTGAGACCATATGAACCTAAACACCCATGTACGGCAGATGACAAATAAAAACAGTATCCGCAGTGCTTTACCTCTTCTCCCGAGCAGGGTTTGGAAATAGAAAGCTGTGGCCTATAATAGATTTGATAAGATGTATCATTTATTATTGTTGTCTTATCTTCTATCTGTAGAATTTGTATTCCTTGTTGAAGCATCGAAGAAATGCAGAATTGACACAACTGTAAGATAATAAAAACAACGAGGTCACACACAAAATCACAAAAGGCATTGAAATACAGTAACAGAATTGCCATTTTCTTTTTAACTGTGGAAATCCTGTCTATATTCATGCATTTCGTAACTGTAGCCACATCACGTACTTTTTGAAGTTTCATCTGTCAATAGTTTCCCAACAAGACTGAGAATTCATTAATTCTTTTTCCAGGAGATATTGCATTACCTTGATGAGCTGGGCAGAATGTTTTTGCCAATCTAATTCTTTAAATTATACTTCATACGTTGTTTATACTCTCATTATGTTTTACATAAATTAACAATTGGAGAGGAGCTTTCACACTGCATATATTTGACTGTTTTCATCTGCTATATGACTTTGTTTTTAAATGATAAAGTTATAGATCATGATAATTTTCTTCTAACCTTTTGATGACCTGGAAAAGCACCGAGTTTTATTTCAGCTTCAACAAAACCTTCTTCGTCCAATGTTACTACTTCCCCATTATCAGCATCCTTCCATTTCGGGGAGGTCACATTATGAACCAGCTTAATTGCCACTGATTTGTGCACAGTATTAGTGTTCGCCCAGTATATTCCAACCTGAAAAGCTTCCTGCAAATGAAAAATAACCAGTTATCACTTGCTGAAAATGCAATACACTTCTACTAGATTGAAATGTAGTTTCCAGTATGAAGTCAACCTCATTTCTTCCTTTCCTCTCCCTGATTGTTTCTGTGTGGCATAAGGACAGATTAAACCACCATGTGGATATGGGACTGATGCTCATGGGTGGAATTAATACCACAGTCTGCACTGAGACATGTTATTAGGCAGACCTTCTGTTTATTAACAGACATACACTGAGGGGAAAAAAAGATGGCAAAATAAACAGGAAGTATCAGACTGTCCAATTGGGACTGACAAGCTGCTGTGTCAAATCATTTTAATTCTTTCAAAAATTAAGTATATTGGGGTTGTAATGTGTCCTGGTTTTGTTAAAAACAAGTTTCTCTTTTAGTGAATTTGCCTGTCAGCTAAAGCCTTCATATTAACTGCATTTTCCTGGAGAACCCGACACATGTTTTGGTAAACGTAGCAATGGAATGCAAACTTATTGATAAGCATGGATGGACATCTCGCGAGAGGGGCGACGAGAAACAAGTGACCAAGAAACTGAGCAACTGTGTATAACATTCCATTCACATGAATACTTCATATAAAAGTGGGAGATCACGAGGATCTCGTCCTTTTCCCTTTTTCCCTTCAGCTTATGGCCGACATTAGGAGAGGACCTTGCTAGTCGTCCCTGCGAACTGAGGCCTAGTGACAGACTGAATCCAGCTCCGATTGGCTGCAGAGTCCAATCCAGGACTTTGGGTGCCAGCTCTGCAGTTGTTGAGACTTTCAAGATTGGTTTTGTAGATTTTGTATTATTTTCTCTATTCTTATTAGTAGCATTAGTAAAACATCTTTAATTTTTTCCAACTCTCTTCTCTCTGTCCTTCTTTCCCTCCCAATCGCCTGTTCTTAGTGGGAAAAGGGGAGAGGCAGGGGTAAAAGGGGGAAGTGGAGGGGAGAGGAGGTTAACAATACATCTTCCAGGGTTTTATTGTCTCCTCGCAATCTAAACAAACCCTTGACATAATGAAAACGCATGTGCATGACCAAGCACATGTGAGAAGATCCATTACACAAAACTCTGAATTCAGGAAGACAGGTAGCTTAAAGAATCTTGTTGGTAATTTGTCCTCTCTCATTATCAAACCTTTCTTGGTGCCATATGAACTGTGAAACAACTCGACCTAAAACACCCTCAAACTAAACATTCCTTCCAGGCTGTTGGCTTTGCTAGTGTGGCCAACACACTTCCCAAGTGATAGGTCAGCACAGCAGGGGCCAAAGTCTATATTTGGCCCTTATAGCAATTTATTTGGGCTGCTACATCATGCCCATGTTGTGGATTCATTGGCTGAAACTGGAGGAAGGAGAGAAGTCTGCTGAATCAGAAGGCATGCAGGTCTTCTTCCTACAGTGCCTTACACGCAATTTGTAACTAAGACATTTTTCTTCAACCATTGCTATCAAGTATGTTGTGCTTCCAATCCAGTGACTCAGTCAGCGTGGCAAATTTATATTGTTATTTCTACTCCTCATCATATAGCTAACAGACATAGTGACTGGAAATAGGGAATCGTCTGCATTAATAACCATTCAGAATCAGGATGTTTAGCAGAACTGCGCCTGTTAACATGAATAGCAAAGTTACCTCGAAGTTGGGGGGTATAATTACTTTCCCAGTAGGTACTTGAAGAACGATCTTCTCTCCTTCAAACAGCCAGAGATCCCACTTGGACTGATTGATAAGTAAAGCCCAGGGCAGGAGTTCTATCAGCAGAGTTTTAACACACGGTTTCCACACTGACAACTTTACCCGCATTGGGCTATCCCATTGGGAGAGCTGTTCATTGCTGTTCAAAAACAAATAAAAAGATAAAGTCAAAGGAATAATGAATTCAAGATAAATGATAAATGGTCATTTTCAGAAATTTGCAAGGCTTTTCTGGTTTTGAAATAGATAAACTATCTCCTCTTACTTTATCATTCTGGAACATACTGTGATGCTGCCAGATAGATGTAGGTACAAGTAGGCTATGAAGACATATTTTTAACTGCATAAGCTCAACCTAAATTTGGTCAATTAAAAAATCCTTTAGCAGAACTACCACTATTCTTCAGAACAAAACTTAGGACTTTCATAGTCGTAAAATCACATTTCCTTTTTTTCTCTTTGCAACTCCTCCTATAGCAACTCCCTGTTTCTGTACTGAAACAACCAACCACTGAATAAACAACAGCTTCTATAGTTGCAGTAAAGAAGGTTCATTCACAAAAAATAGTTTAATTTTTTTTTAATCCTTGCTGAGGCAATCTTGTCAGTGTAATTGAGGGCAGCCCCTAGGCTGACCTCATTTTTTTCCCACCTGCAACAGATTCTGCAACTTACATACAGGGATTGTGTAATTACTGAGAACATACTCAATGCTGATCACATACAGTCTTCTAAAGTGTGATTTCAATATACATGAAAAGACAATGCAACAACCATGAAGAAGGTTTAACAAAGAATTACCTGTCTGAATTTTTCCTATTATATGGCCATGCAGGCTGGGGAGGATTAGCAGTGCCATAGAACTCAGACAGTATCTGGTTGACATTGCCGCCTGGATGGGATTTAGTCTCTATCTGCTTAATTAGTGTAGTTGAGATAGGGACCGCGCACTCTGATGGATCATCTTCCTCCCTGTCATTGAAAACAGATTGAGTCGCTTACACAACAAGGCCACGCATTAGTAGCATTAACATTTTCTTTAATGAAGCTTTCCAAGCATACTCTGCAAAAGGAACAGTCTCAAGGTAATAATGGATGAATCAAGTTACAATGTTTAACAAGTTCCTGAGCATTACCTGACATACATGAGCTTGTTACGACACTGTAAAGACCTTTGTGTCTGAGACCCTAGAAACTCCTCAGCATTCTCAAAAATCATTTCAAGATAATTTAAGAATTTATTTTTCAAAACACAAAAATGTGACCAATGTCAATGTGCTTAGGGTAACTGTATCAAATTTAATATTTCCTATCATATAATTTCAGGCTACATATGCTTGTTCTGTTGTATCTCCTCTGTGTATGCCATATTCTTGGAATTAATGCACCAGACGTTAAAATGTAAATTATTCCTTTCTTTCCACACAAATGAACCATTTTCATGGAAAGTGTGTATTTTACCTGGCTTGAAATGTCAGGTGGTGCGTAAGATCAGGTTCTATATTTTGCAGTGCTTTCTCCTGTCCTTTCCCTGGAATCACTTGAGTTTCATTCAATCCTAGACTTCTTTTCTCTAAATGTATGATAATTGGGTCTGGAAGATGGCTTCTTACAATGAAGAGAGGGCTGAAAACAATCTACAAAAATAAAAGAATACACCAATTTAAGGCTAATTTTATTCCAGTGTTACAACTGTTTAAACGAGCTACTAATAAATTGTTAAAGTGGGTCATTTTACCCTAAATTTATTATATGACATGCAAGGCATAAAATTGACATTTCAGAGTCATGAAATGCACTTACTAATCGTTGCTGCACATGAGAGTTGGGCTCTAAAGTCAAAATTGTGCACCACACGTATGTAATTGAACTCTTTGAAGATGGTACCTGTATGAAGAGAGATCAGCTGCATTACACTAAAATTATTTCAGGATGATAATGTTCAAAACTTCATCATATAAAACAGAAGGCTAAAAGCAAAGTCCCCAGTTCACATTTTTTATGCTTTATTCCATATATCTACTTCTAAGTCATACCTGAATGACAGTGCTTTGTTCTGTATGTTTAGAACTTAGACATACATCTCGGGACCAGTCTTCATCTCCTGTGGCTTTCACACTCAGCTCAGTGAGCTCATTGATTTCTAGGACATACGAAGGCAACTTCTGCTTGGCTGCAAGGCAGTTGATGTGTTCTTTAACAACAGCCTGTCCATCCTGACTCATGTAATGCTGAACCACTTTCAGTTCGATACTTTCAGAAAGGTAACTACAGACTGTCTGTCTTCCACAGATTAGGATCTAAAACAGACAAAAATATCCAGTTCATATATAAACAACTGTGAAAAAAGAAAGGTCTAATTTGAATTACAGAGTGAAAACCTGTACAAGAATAATGTCCCTTTTTTAGGTTCTCACAAGCACTGCTGAAGGCAGTGAATGGTCAAACATTATTTTCATTGGCCAAATATATGTGCCTAGGTATTAAACCTAGGTATTAAAACACTTGAAATATTGCTAATGCAGTGCATGGGCTTGGAAGAAGCGTGTAACATACCCACTTTAATTCCCACTGAACTCAGCAGTACTGCCTACGGCTGACATCGCTCTGGTTTGGATTTTAAGAGTACTGTGATCATCTCTGAATGCTGAGCCCTTTCTGAGCAGACACAGTGATGTACTTCAGAAGAAAGGTTTCCACTGACACCGCACAGTCACATCACAATCCAGTGACCCAGACCTTTCAGTATGTTTGGTGCTTTAAAGCTTATAATACCATTATATGGCTGTAGCGTATTTCTGTATTTCAGTGCACCCACTTAGAAAATGACCAAATTAGATTCAGAGTTCTTGCTGTCCATCACACATGAATTATTTATTATAGACCATATATTACTATTATTTATTATAGAACATATATCTGACTTTTTCCAAGCCACACCAAGGAACAGCATTCCACATTTACCCTTGCTACAACCATCGTAATTTGCTTTTCACTAATGAGGGTGCACACCATATCTACAACCTACCAAGCAAAATCTCAGCAGGGCTTTTGGTGACCCCAGGCATTGTTCTTGTCTGATCAGCTGTATTTCTGTTGTGCAACATGAGGCTCTCTGCCACATCCATGAGCTGAACATGTTATGTCCACCACATGCTCTGGCTTCTGCCAACACAGGCAGAATGACTGCACTGTTATTACAGATCTCTTTACAAAGATAGTATGTGAAAAATTACTGCACAGCAGCCAATTTTCAAATGTTAATTTGGACATTACTTCATTCTCTTTTAACAATACCAAAGCCCGAATTACAACCCCAAATAAGATATGAACAGTTTCTTAAAAATAAAAAAACAACAAAAAATCTGCTTCTCAAAAACTTTAAACATGCAATAGATTGATTAACTTATCATTTTCAGAACTTACAAACTATGCAAAATTATGTTTACTGGAACATGCAAAATATGTGATGGTAGTGGAGCTTTTAAATGCTAAGATCTGTACTAAAGTGAAGAAAAGAGTTGTAAAAACTCCCCAAAATGCCTCCACAAGAGTATTATACATGGGTTTTTTTTTGCAGATCCCAGTGAGAGAAACCAAATAATAAGGTGACTAACTTGTGAATTAATAACAGTTTCAATTATTCATGTTATTTTTTCCAAACTGGATCAAATACTCACTTGCTTTTGCACTCCACTGAGCTGCTGAACCTTGATAATAAGTGATGCTGTCCGGCCCTTGTACTGAATGGTGCGAATAAAGGTCCCTGTATTGTCCACACTGAATGGTTCAGACCACCGCCAGTTTCCCCAGCCTTCAATACAGATGTGTAACAGCTGGAAAGAAAGCAATTACTACTTCAATACATAACTGGGGGAAAAAGTGCCTTGCAGTAGGATAGGAATGCCCATGACAGAGAAATATTTTTGGTTTTAAAACTCAGCAATACTAAGCACACCAGTTCTCCGAATGATCCACTCATTCTGTGATTCTGTGATTTCAGATAAAACCAGAAGTATCAACAATACCCTAAGATGGCTCTGCATCATGCATTTCTATAAATTACCTGATTTAACAGGGTATTTAGGATGGTATAAATCCAGCACATAACTGTTCAGAAACAAAAAGGGTACATAGACTAGAGAGCATAAAACAGGAAATAAGAGATTTTCTTTACTGCCCTTGAAATTGTTCTAGAAATCCACCCTCATTACCAGAAAGGTGATATGGAACACAGGTCCAGGCCAGATTTTTAGGATAGGACAGAAAATTACAAATACTCTTCCTTTCAAAATAAAAAAAGATGCAAAGCTGTTTGTATCTATACTTGTATAGTTCACATATACATGTGTTAAATGTAGAACTCAGCATATTGCTGAGAGACGGGAAACATTTCATTTCTTACACAAATGTGGTAGCAAGTTCAAGCTTGACTGCATGAGAAGAAATTTAACTGCATAATTATACTCCCTGTGTGATTTATTCCGGAAAAGGAGTGGCTTTTTTTTCCAGTTTAACTTAAATCACTTCCAGAGCAATATAGTCTTTCATCATTTGAAGTCTTTCATCCATTTACCCACCATACGCACTTACCTCTATCCCATAGAGATTCTTTAAGTCAGAGTAGTGAAAATTGGTACTGTTCCATGTAGGTCAATGAAGTTACACAAATTTACGCCAGCTGAAGATCTGGCAATTTAGCTCTGTATAGATCTTTTGTGGCCATGCACGCTTAAGAATGTGACTTATATATATGTAAGGGATCAAAGCAATGAGCATTCTGGGTAAAATTTATTCTTTGCAGAGGGCCAGCACAGAGCCTAAGCATCACTTAAGTCCTTTAAAACAGCTATGTAAAGGCCTTATGGGAATTCTCTCTTGAGGGTTGAATTTCACTCTGATTTTGGACATCTGTCATTAATTAATTTAAATAATGGAGAACAGGATCAGGCCCAAAGTTTGACTATTTACATGAGCAAAAATTGAAACTTTTACGTATTATGTTCTCCCATGATTTGTTTCCAAAAAGAGAAAGCACTGGCCATAGATCTGGGCAGCTGGACTTAGCGAATGGCTGGATGTTGGTTTTTTTTTTTCATTGTTTTAAGAAACAACCACAGCAACAACTTTCAAAGATATTACAACTCAGTAGCCTGTTTGCAATTTGTGGTATCCTCAGCCCAAGTTACACACAGAACAATAACATCCATTCAGTGGGTGGCTTTTGAATTTGCAAGAGTGATGACTGTTGCATTCAAATTCAAATTAGTTTTAGGTTGGAAGCACAAAGGCTAATATGTGCCAACGTGCACATGGACATGCATCTGGATGTGGACATGCGTGGGCACAGCTTTATATTCAAGAACTGGTTGAAGGAAGCTGTGCACAAGGACACTCAAACTCATAAACAAACACGTTGCTTTGATTCTTAAGTATTAGTTACAGAAAAGGAAAAACAAAACCAAACAAAAAAATCCAACTGCAGTGGCTGGAATCAGTTCAGTTTCTTACAGCGGCAGCTGGGAATAAATCTCATCACATATGAAAACTAAGAGAAACAAGAAAACTGTTTACTTTGGAGAGACTGGTAGCTGGAAATGACAGCCAAATAACGAGAAGAGGTACTAAGTGGTGAGCCTCAGCTC
Organism: Columba livia; assembly: GCF_036013475.1. Lineage (NCBI taxonomy): Eukaryota > Metazoa > Chordata > Aves > Columbiformes > Columbidae > Columba > Columba livia. Next base: position 139,881,987 of record NC_088603.1, on the reverse strand, counting down.
AAAGGCACACTAAATACGGTGTGCTCCAAAGACAGATGTCATATAAATGTCATAATCGATGATTAGTAATTGCGTGTAGCTCCAACATTAGGATGTCTCCCACCCTGTATAAACAGCTTTGCTCACGAGTTAAATGTTCCCAAGGAACACGCAGTCAGCCTGCCCTGAACGGTCATTAGCTCCCAGATGCCGCCTTACTGATTTTCTTTGTAGCACAACAATTAGCCTGCATTTAACTTCACAGTTCAGAAGGAAAAATAAAGAGCAGCTATTATAATACATTGGCAGTTTCTTATTTTATAAACATACTTTTCATATAAAGTATGAAAATATGCTCCATCTAAAGGCAACGGCCTTTGTAAGTTACTTTAAAGATATCGAATACATTTACATTAATGACATAACAATATAAGAACTGGGTACGGCATAAGTTACTTTTGAGCCAAGAAACTGCATTCCATGGAAAAAGCAAAGGTATCTCTGGGTGAGTCAGTTATTTAAATGTGAGATTTCTGGAAAACGTTGCTAGAAGTAACTAGCAAATCATACTAAGTGATGCAGAGAAATAAAAATCGACAAAAAATTTAGTGAAGTAATCGGGTGTTAACATTATTTTAGCAGAAGACATGATAATAGATGGTGTTAGATACTCAACAAGGCAGAGCTCTGATGTTATAAAACTGACTGAATACTACAGATTCACAGTAATTGCCACGTAACTCCCTTTCATTTATCATACTTAAAGTAAATTCTAAATATTTATTAGACAGTCTACTTAAAAAAAGCGTTCAGCAAGTGAAGCTAAGTATGATACATATATTAGGGGAAAAGAGGAGTCATTGCAAAAAGGTACAAAAAAAATTCAATGGACTTCAAAAGCATTCTAACAAATATAATCCAGTGATAAGTGGCCATGTATAGCTTACAGAGAATTTAAAACAGACTATCGGTTGTATTACGTATATGAAGATAGGCATTCATTTGTGTAACCATTTGATTTCTGCATTTTCTGTTAGGGAAACATATCAACAGATAATGGAGAACATTTTGTTTTGACTAGACTTTGCTGTGGTTTAGATTTCTAATTCTGAGCCATTATGGATTTCTGTTTTGAGAGGGAAAGAAATTGCCTTCAGGGAGGCAGACCAAGATGAAGCTGCTCCTAGTGGAGCAAATGGCTAGAAAAGCTGTATTCTTTATCATGTCTCTGCACAGAATGTTTCTATGCACTCCTCAAAATTTACTTAGGTTTTCAGCTAGATGTGTGAGTGGAGGATATGATCCGAGTAAATAAAGCTAAGTGTCATATGACAAGGCATGAAGACTAAAATGGGGGATTAAAAATGAGACTAAGAATGGAGCCTGTCCAGAAAAGGCAGCATTTTCCAGCTGTATAAGTAATTTAAAGCTTGTGCCCTGAAAATGCTCAGTGCTACAAATTTGATTTCTACTTTGCTTGTAGATCCACCAAAGTCAACTTGGTTTCACCGTAGTTACATTATATTTGTCTTCTAAGTGAAACTAGAAAATGCTTTTTGGGAAGCATAAGGGTTGTTGGTCTCAACTCTGAGAGACTGGGAGGAATCAACTGAGGACCTGGCTAATGGTGTGGAAGCAGCTGGTTATTTTAAAAGATACGAGATTGTAAAATAACGTGCCAATGCAGCACCATGGAGGAAATGGAGACCTGGAGATGGGAGCTGAATTTTAAGACTTGAAGCTAAAGCAATTTTAAACTGAAAATTAAAGAAGGATGATCAATATTTTTTTGTTGTGTTTTCAGGATATAAGGTGGCCCTCGATCAGGACTAGGATTTACAACAATAAACCCCATATTAGGACTTGAGAAAACAGTGAATGAAATGTTCATTCTGCATATGGCCAGCTGCAGCAGCCACCAACACAGTTCAAAATTCAGTTTGGCTTCATTTCCTCACAGGACATGGGAGATTTGAGCAGTTCTATACCATCATCCCTTGTAAGAGAGGAGGCCAGTACAGAGCACAGGAGAAACCAATTTCCATCACCCCCATGCTGACTAGTAAGAAAAAAGGTCAGACTTGGCAGATAAACTCTGCCCCTGGGTGCTCTGGGAGGTGCTGTGAGCCTCAATGCAACCTGCAAAGCTGGACTGAACCTCACGGGCCCAAACTAGCTCAACACACTAGGGAAAAGAGCAGTCTTTTGGTTATGGAACAGTAACCAAATTATGGGGATTCGTGCGATAATATATCAATCCTTATCTGCCCCAGATATTATTTAGAAACTCAGTTACATATAATATAACTATTGATTTCAAATGCAGGACCCCAAACAATACATTTCTCACTACTTGAACAGTGTAAAATAACATAAAACTTTTTTTTTTTCCCCCCTCCTGTTGTGGTTCTCTAAATGCGCTGGGGAAGATTATGTAAAGTACAAAAAGGTTGTGCAGAGAATTTGTAACATCCCTAAACAATGAAACAGGAAAATATCCCAATAATAACTGATCAATAAGTCACAGTTTCTAAGTTTGAACCCACAGAGTACTGTATATCATCTTACACTTTCTATAACCCAATACCTGAAAAAATGGCAACTTGGAAATAAATAAAAATTAATCACGATCCTGCTAGAGATGCAACAGAAATTAAAATTTGGCTTAGGTCTTTTTTTTTTTTTTTTGGTAGTAGAACGAGGAGGAGGTTCTTAAAGCTATTTCCAAATCTACAACTGCCTTTAAAAACTATGTTTATAGAATTCTAGCAAATGCACTGGCCACTACTAATATGTATTCAAGAATTTACAATGTATGGCCAGAAGAACAGAAAAGCAAATTATAGAGAGAGTTTCCCTCAAATTCTACTTAAGTAGCAGTAGTGGCACATAGCTCTTTCAGGCATATTTACCTTCTTTGATAAGAAATAAATCTATTTTGTTTATAACCAGTAACTTGGCCACATTCTCACTGAAGTCCATGCCCAAATCAACACTGGAATTGATTTTCACCTACGACACCTGCTGCTTCGAGTTAAGGACAGTGACAAGTGAAAATGGGCTGTTATTATAACCCTGGTAGAAAACTCTGGAGAAAGTTTTGGGAGCTGCTACTTTAAATGCAGACTTCGCCTATGCAACATTACGTTTTGCATAGAAAAAAAAATAATTGAGATCCATTACTCTTTGCTTCTTCAGAGGACTCTGCTGAAGTTTAAGCGTGGGGAAAATAACTAGAAATCGCTAGCATGTTATAGATGACTTTTGCTGTTTATGCGCAAGCAAACAATCCCTGCAGAATACATTCAGGGGACTCTCAAACGAATAGCTGGTTTTCACATTTGCTGTGATCCCTCGTGGGACCCTCCAACTGCCTACTGTCTTGCGAGACAGAATTCCTTAACCCTGAGTAAATTGCTAGGAAGATCTGATATTTTCTAACTTCAGAGTTTCACCCCATGTATCATATGCTCCAGTTCTTCTCCTAAAAACCACAGCTGTCTTGGACACAAACATGACTTCTGACATAACTGGGGCCCATCCCACAAAGCAACTTGAAGATCAAGATAAGGAGCGCAGACTGGATCCAATAATAACGTAGAAGCCAGTCCTGTCTGTAGAGCATGGGAGTGATGCAGCTTCTCTTCCCTTTCAATGATATCTAACAGACCTCTAACTTTCATTAAAATCTGCAAAAGAAACTCACGAGGTCTGGCAACTTTTGCTAGAATTGCTTAAAGCTTCAAATATCATCAGTTTTGGACTTAGCCCAACTCTGAAAGGGACTATATAGTTGGGGGTGTCTTATCCCTAAGGAAGGTCAAAACCTCATGAAATCTGATGAAAACATGGGGGATGGAGCAGAGTAGAAGAGTGAACATCGGACCTCAGGCTTATTACTGAAATATTAGCCAAGCTAGCAAGACTTGCAGGAATCAGAGGGAAAGTTAAAAGGGGAAGGTTAGGTTCCCTGAAATGTAGAAGATCAGGGATGGGGAAAAAAAAATGAAGGAAGGAAAGAGCTTTAAATTAAGCCGAACAGTTGGAAAGTACCCATCAATAGCTGAGAAATCCAAATACTTGGTGTGTTATAGCTGTTTTCATAACATGAAAAAGTTGAATAATTTTTAATTATAGCCTACAGTAACTGCATTAATATTAAAATTAATTGTAAATGCAGATAAGGAATTGTATAACTGCCTGCTACTACAAAAATAACTTATTTTAGGTATATATATTTAAGTGTGCTAAATAATTAAAAAGGGCAATTACTGCATCTCTCGCTATGCTTAATTAGCAAAAGAAAAATGGAGAATTTTATTGATGTGAATGTCAAAGAAATACAATCCTTTTAAAACTATTTATTTTCATTTAACTGAACTGCCTTGCCATACTAAAAAAACATTTTGCAGAGGTTAAATAAAGTATTTCATGGCAACCGCTGCTTCTTAGTGCCTGTGTAACAAGAAACATGAGCCAGCCAAAGTTGTGCAAGTTGGTTTTCTTTCCCAGTAAGAGAATGTGGTATCTAAGACCTTGTCCTAACTCATTTTATCCCCAAGAGTAAGTCAAGTAAGTCAAGTATGAACTAATGCCTGGAGGGAAGTCCCTGACTCCAGAAGTATGGATTATTTCACATTTATCTTACAATCTGCTCTCAGAGTTCTTAAAATTCACTAACTTGGCAAGTTGGGAATTATCATGAGAAATGAAATAATTTCATAACTATGAAGTCATCTAGCATTCCATGAATATGACACTTGGAGGGTTTGTCCATGCTTGGGCACTATTCTGACCTTTGGATAATAAGCTGTTAGATAGTTTTGCATGGAAACAATTAGAAAAGTGCCATAGCATAAGGGACCACCTGATGTCTTAATTGAGTCGTTGCTTTCATTTCAAGGGTTTGTATTAGTCACTATAAAAATTTACATGACAACATTTGTAATAATATTGAAACAAACTTACTTTGTATGATCTAAAATGCAAAGGATCGTGCTGTTTAGCTGCCTTTTTGAAGCATGCTAAACTTACAGGGATTTGTACTTAACATCAGCCAAATGAACAAGGCTTATAGATCGATGCCAAGATTCTCCAGCCCTTGTAAAGAAAATTTGCTTCTATCTCAACAGTGTGTGGAAAGCCTGTGCTTCCATATATTTTCAGCGAAATTACCTCAGTGCTATTTTTCAGTCTCTAAATTTCCCAGCAAGAGATGGCTGTTGAAAAAACATTAAAGGAGCAGAAATGTTCTTGAAGCTATTCCAAGGGCTGGGACAAGGGAGGTACAGCCCCCCTGCTAGAAGAGCCTGCTGGCCAGCAATGTGGTTGAGTCGGGAGGAGTGAACTGTTAGCTTTGCCATCTCCTGGGACATGGGAATCCAAAATGACACTCCTGACTGTTTATCATCCCAGTTTTTCAGTGAATCTGACTTTAATCAGAGCAAAACAGAATGGGGAAACCCTTTGACATCAACTTTTAGCTGAAGAATGACTATCTGAAAAATGAATCTGAAGTTCCTACTGTCACCTCACCCACTCCCTAATGTATGATTTGGTTTTCTGCTGGAGTTTTCCACCTTTCATCCTTTTACTTTTCATACAGAATGTTTTGTACTGCTCAAGTCCGTGACTGAAAGGACAAGCTAAAGATCAATATTTTAATACTTCAGTTCTCCAGGTATTGCAGGCTTCATGCCATACGTTGTGCTGGGGCTCTTTCGCAGTTCGGCTGTGACTGACAGAAAATATTGGGAGCAGGCTGCAATTTTAACTCTTCTGTTTTTCACTTTGCTTCCAATAATCCTTGTTTTCAAGACCCTTTCCAGTCTGCACCATTACTGGAAGCATACCATTATTAGAAATACATCATAATCAAAACTACATCATTAGCAGAACTACCTAGAATGATGGTCAAAAAGAGGATTTTCCCAATGGAATAATTTCATGTAAGTAACCAGAATAGGGATTAAAAAAAATTGTTAGGAGGAAGGCCTTACTTAGTTATGGTTTTATTTATAATTGCTTTGAACATTTCCTTTTTTCCCCCATGTGTTTATGAAAAGGTTTAAATGATTTCTGGGTGGTTGCTACAAAAACAAGTGACAATTGGTTATGAAATACGGATCACATTTAGCTAGATTTCTGCAAAAGTTGTTCTTTCTACAAAGGTTGTTCTTTCTCCCTCACACAACCAGAGGGTTTCATCAGTAATAACCCAAGGGTGCCTACTGTCACCTGATGAGTGGGGATCCTGTCTCACAATTTGACACTTGCCCAGTTGCACAGAGCAGTCACCCATTTGGGTTGCTCGCTCATTGGCTGGGGCATCACAGACATTTTGCTTGTATGTGAAAACATATGTTCTTTCTGAAAATGTGAAAAGGAACGTACAGTATTTCAGTGTTTTTAAGTGTCCAAAGATCCCCTTCTGTGCACGCCATTTATAATGACTCCTCTGTTTGCTGGGGTGAGACGGCCCTTTATTGGCCTTCCTTCCTCCTACCTTACATCTTGACTTCGGTGTCAACTGCAACTGTTTACTCTGGCTGAATTTGCTCTGCACAGATTACTGCATTTATGTAAAATTCAGTAGTTTTGCATATCCACCAACTGACATATGAATGAAAAACAGTAAATTTGCCATCTCTGCTTCCTAGTGAAATTTGAAGCTTGTCAGGGGTGAAAGTGGGCACAGTTCCTGTTTAGAATTACCATCCAAATGTCACCCGCTTTCTCACATGCTAAGGCTGGTATTTTCCAGAACCCTAGAGGAGTTAGGAAACCCTCCATCCACTACACTTCTCCCGGGATCTATAAAAATTTTAGTAATGCTTCAGCAGAGGGCTGCTGGTCAGCAAGGCGGGTAGCACAGGTTTCTAGTCTCTCACGCAGCAGGAGCTGGGAATATACTGAAAAGAGAGAAGAAAGGGCTTTGCTTTCTCATAAACACTTTTTTTAGATTTAAATTCTTGCCCTGTCTTAAATCAAGATGAAAAGTCCATTTTTCACCACCACTCAAGAAAACCAACAACATGGTTTCATTGAAATATTTCCTGTTGATAATTTTAAAATATTTTATTTCAGTGTTTATCCTTAAAAAAACACCCAAGAAACAGAAACTGTATTATTTAAACTATATAAGTGGGGTGTTTCTGACAATTTCAAATCTTTTCTAATGCAAGCATATGCCGAGTTGAGAGATTTGTCCAGTTTGACCCTGTTCTGCAAACAATTTCAGTGAACAGATGCTTCTGGTAAAAACAATTCATTAAAAAAATTCCCCAAACCTCTAATGTACATCACAGAAAACAGACACTGATCACTTAGTTATAAAAACCTGGCAAGTGATTTTCTTTTGCTTTTTTTCAGAAGCTTCATTTTCCACAACTGCTCAGTTTTACAGAAAACGGTCATGCACATCCAGTTCTACTCTTGAGTAACTTCTAAACACTTCTGGCTTTCCTCACTCTTTGTTTACCTTTTCCTTCTGATGCAGGCCCAGTATGTGGCTCCGGAAAGAACTGGAGCACTACAGAGAGTTGAGACCACAGAGAAAACGGAATAATCACTGCATAAAGCCACCACTCAGCTTTTGCAATTGCTCCATTCGAAGAGCTGTTTCTGACATACCTGTGGGGACTTGTGAGAGCGCCAGCTGTACTGGTGACTGTGGAGACTAGCCAACAAAATGTTTTCATCAGTATCCACCTGGCCAAACCGCAGCGTCTCCTGTGTGTCATTACAGATCACAAAATGGCTGAAGACCAACTCCTCTGCCTCAGGGCATTGGTTCTGAAAGGAAAGGGATATGAAAGTCAGTAAGCATCAGATTAATTGCAAGACACTTGGCAGCTGTCTGCCCAGTGGCGACTGCTACAATACAGAAATGCTTCAAGATCTCTTGCCATTAGTTTTGCTCTCACAGTACTCTACTCTCTGCAAAAAACAGTGTTTGCATTGACAAAATATTTCCTAGGACTTAAAATAGTTTACTTTATGTTTCTGCATTGCAAATCTTAAAGATTTAGAACTACAATAAAAATGAGATTTCCTAACTTACGCAAAAGACTCCAATGAAATTAAATTCAGTTGGCAATGACACGTCACATGGGGCAGGTGGGGCAGCAAGGGCTAAGCAGAGGCATGAAGAGGTTTCTCCATGCCTGACAACTGATCCCTCAGGCCAACAGGCTGCACCTCCTCTTGCCCAGCTGCTGCTTCTACTTGGAAATGTTGCTGTGGGTCAGCAGCAGAAGACTCTCCTGATACCGCAATACTTAAAATAACAACTAACGAAAAAACAGGAGACACAGGGAGCGAGTATTCTCACAGCTCCCTGTGGCTTGTTTGAAAAAGGAATCTTGCAATTTGACAGTCTAATAGGAAAAAATCCAAAACTATAATGTGTTTTAAAAGTATTTTAGATTTTACAGTACTTTTTCTCCTGCCTGCAGCATTCTTCCATCACTTTCTGCTTTTCATCTGGCTGCTTGTCACTCTGTTGACGCAATGAGACTATATGATAGTCATAAAAATTACCAGAGCTACAGGTCTTCCGCCCCTGAAGGCACAAACTATAATCCCCTATATGGGAGAGGTCAAAGTGTGACTGACAATTTGATTTGGAGATCATCTCTCATATATTTCTGTCCTAGCCACTACTGGGCTGGCACCTTCCATTTACAAGGAACTATCTAGTAACCATAACAGTTACTCCAAGAAAGCAACATTTGGATATCCTTCATGCAATTTAATGGGTATAACACAGAGAATTCATCTTGAGCTTTTCGTTAGCTCTTTTTGACCCATCTTTCCTAGCGCACACTTTGACAATGCTTTATTGTTGGTTGGTTCCCTTCTCTCCACAATATAGCCCAGCTGCTCTTCCCTCGTGCTTTCTTCCCATGACGTTTTCACTAACTTACGGGACCTCCATGGTCTTTAAGAGCTGATTCTGTTTCCCCTCCTTGCTCTCCCAGTGGACCTTTTAAATAGACATAATGAAGCTAGCACCTCCTCTGCCTATGATCATACGGGTTTCCCGTGCTTTGATAGCAATGTGCCTGGAAGCCTGCAGAAATTCAGAGATCAGACGAGACAGAGAAAAAGATTTCCTCACAGATCCCTGTGGATCTTTAGTTATCCATGAAAAACAGTTTGGTACATTGCTTGTAGCACTTGCTGGGTGACACACGTGGAACAGATTTTCTGAAAAGCGCAGTGTACAAGGTATGTCCAGCTTAGCATCCTTCGATGCACGTTCATGATTGATATTAACTTCAGAAGAACCCAAGGCACAGGTTGCAGTGCCTTTTGTGACTGAATGCCAGAATGGTTGGATGGGAGTGTTTATGCAAAAAATTATTCACCCTAGGAGTATTTAAGCACGAGAATATTTAGATTAACACTTCTCTCCAAATCTCATTAATTCTTCTGCTTAACGTCAGGTACCTTCTGTGAAACAGAACTCAGGTGAGCATAACCAAAATCTCACTTTTTCAAAGCAGTATAACTAATTACAGAGGAATATGTCTGTATTGCATTCAGTAGCCAATCTGGGTATGCTAAAGGCTGACATTTACAGTGCCACTTTAGAATGCAGAGTTTATTTTGGCATTTTCTAGTGGTGGATCTATGACTTTTTACTGTCAGGCTGCCATATCCACATACCCATAAGTCTACCACAAATATATATATTTTCTCATCACAGCTTTGCAAAATGTCCTTTTTAAAAGGAAGGATTTGCTATCCACAGAGTTCAGCATGTTGTTACAGTCCAACCTAGATATAACCCTAGGGGAATTTAAGATTTTTTTTTTTTTTTTCTCCAATACATTTTCTGGCTGAATATGCACAGACTGGAAGAACAACACTAGAAGATGATGAACCTCCTTCTTTTTACCGAACTGACTAAGATTCAACTCAGTTAACACAAACCGTAGGTACTTGCATTTTCTGGAGGGAAAAGAGAATCTAGCAAGTTTTTGGCATGCACAGAACTAAATTGTACTGGAGGAATGTTATCCCATCAGGGATTATTAATAGACTTGCACACATTTCGGTGCTGATGAATGACTGCCATAAATAATCAGTCCTAACTGCAAGATTTGATAGTAGAATCTACTGCTTTTAACAGCAGTGCATCTCAAAGTTCAGCAAAAGAGGTATTTTAGGCTCAATTTTATAACAGTTCCAAAGTTTTAAGCAAGGAAACACCAAGATTTGTGTAAGGCGGCATTGCTCCATGCTGCCAGGCTTAAGAGAGAGCTACTGATGCCTCAGGTCTTGATAATAACAGCTAAGGGATCATCAAGGAAACCTGAGGATGCTTTAGCTCAGTATGGCAACTACCCACTGTACAGACAGGCTTCCAGGCAACTCTTATTCTCCTTGCAGTAAATGCAGGAGATTTTTCCCATACAATTGCTCGTGCTTGTCGGTCCCTGGGGAGCTGCAGCAGCTCCCTGCACCCAACACAGGGAACTGGATCCCACTTTTGCTGCTGAAATCTGACAGTAGAAGTTTCTAGGGTAAGCACAAAGGGACCAAAAAAAAACCATCAGCAAGAGGATGGAGTGAGGAAATCTTGACTGATAAAAGAGATTGTAGAGAAACCAGACATAATAAAAACAAATAGAACTGGGCCATTTGTGTGGCAATGATGCTGAAGGGCTGAATGATGACTGCAGGAGCCGAAAACAACTAAGTGTGGATTAGGAAAAAAAATTCCCCCTCTGAATTAAAACAGCAAATCAAAAGAATCAGCAAAAGATCAACAACTTGAATCAGACACAGATTAGGGTCAGTTCCTGGGGGACAATTTCCTGCCCCTCTTTAGATCATTTTTCAGCTGTTCCTTTCTCTCAGAGAGGCCTGGAAAGTGTCTCTCCTTTATTGGGCTTTCAAATATTTTGTGAATTCTATTCAGAGAGAAGGAACATCCCACATAATACTAGTCACCAGCCTTTCCCTGTTTCAGGACTTTCTGCTCACATCTCAGCTCACAGCTATTTCAAAGCATGTCTGGATCTGGTAAAAAACACCATAAAAGCCTAGGCCTCTTTATACGTACAAAGTTATTTTCTGTGTGCGTCACAAGCTACCGAAGACCTGTGCAAGCCTTCTCACACACACGTACAGACGCTCTCTATGGTACCTAGTAATGTTTTGGGGTTTTGTTTGTTTGCTTTTGTTTTTGAGAGGAAGTCTTTAGGTTTTTCTTATCTCCCTTTCCTTCTGACTGTTTGAACTTCATTCTCATGGCAGTATCCTGACATAATCAGCTAGAAAGCTAAACTGAAGCTACATGCAAGTTTTCTGTAACCTTTTCCTTTGTTCTTTGTGCTTATGGTAGAAAGATGAGGAAACTACTGTGATCACAGATGTCATTCTGACTGATCCAGGCTCATTAAGAAAACTTACGCAACTGCAACAGAAAGGTTAAGCACCATGCGGACCTTGAGGAAAACAACTTCTAATGGCTTAAAACAGGTTTAAAACAGGAGCTTTTATAACTTCTGAGGGGTTTAGGAAAACATTTGCAGTGTGAGACCACAAAGGAATATTTTTTTTTTTCCCAGGAATACTTTACCATATCTGGGGAGCTGTTTTCTCAACTGACCCTGTGTCTCTAGATATCAGAAAGCACTAATGCTATGAAACAGTTTGTTACGGCTTAAACACCCAAATAAAGGGGAAAAAACCAATACCCCCCATGTATATTCACAGGAAACACACATCTTTTATCTCACTTGATAGTCTGTATGCTATTACTAAATAATAAAACTAAATTAATAATAATCTTGACCTTCCCTGCCCAGTTATTTGTTTATTAAAACTATTATTTTAGCTTTGCATTTAGATGGGAATTAGCCTGTTACTGTTTGTATTTAAACAGGGATTACAGATTAGACAGTGAAATATGTCAAAAGGGGAAACTGATTTTAAAAAGTCCTAATCCTCTCTGATTTTCAGCATGTGACTTACAAGTATGAAGCAAGTTGTATATCTTGTGTTTTTTAGGCTTAATCTACTTTCAAAATGTCCATCAATACTTAAACAAAAAAACATATCAGTCCGTATCTAGGACATGAAGACACTGACAGAGGCTTCTGCTAATCCCGAACTCTTGACCTAAAGGTGCAGGGCCGAATCGTTTCATGCTTCATCTGTCTGTCCACTGACTACAACATCACTTGTTTCAGATATTAATCCAGTAAAAAACAGTCAGAATTCACATAACCTTTCCTGCTTATTAAATTCATGCTTCTAGTTGGCAACATTTATATTGTATTTTGTGTGAAGAGCAAGCATCAAACAATGTTTATAATTGGGAAATTCATTCCCTCCCTGTGCAGTGCATGCCACCCCCTCAATCTAGAGGTAAAGCCACATACAAAACATCTTGGTAACAATTAATTTCATAAGTCGTTTTGAACCCACTACTGTGTTACCTCTTTCCTAATTTCAAAGTGGTGCAAGTTTTTAATCTCGAATACTTAGGGCTAGATACCCACATCAGAACATGGTGGCAAGTACCCTTGACATGAGAGGAAACGAGAAAATTACAGCAACAATTACAGAACTATATCCTCCTGTGGCTCATGTTAACATTGCCAAATCCATGTATAAATCAGTACCAACTATTCATAGAATGTACCTGTCAGCAATATACCATGCGACATATGGCTCTACTTAATCAAATATACAATTCCATTTTTTCAACTCAGAATATTCCTTCAAGGCACAGAGTAGTCAGTCAGTCACTCACACTGTGATGTGGTTTAAAACATTTAAATATTTATGCACCATATTTTATTTATATGTATAGCTATGTCTGAGAGATCTTTCTTTTTTTCCCATCCTAAAAGGAAACTGACCTTTCTGAAGGCCATTTTGCAGTAGTTGCCACACATGTCTTAGATGAGGGACTAGTACTAAGTCAGAAATATTTTGGGTTTAAACAGCCTACCAAGGACTCTCTTATACTTTTTATGTTTGTTTTTTATTAAAAGCATTGTTCAAAATATGACAAAAAACAGAAATTGGAGCTACAAAGATTTTTGTTCACATTGATATTTGAGCCAGCTGTAAAGATTTAAATCACACTAGATCTTGTTTTATGAATGTCCTTTTGCAACAAGAAAACCATGGAATGCCCTTAAAAAAGAATTTTTTGATATAAAACAGATGCTTTATCCTTTTTTGGGGGCTTTGTTATTGTAGTGCCATGATAGGTAATTAATTCCCAGGCTCCACATAGGTCTTCAGGCAGATGAAGAGAATGATTTGATTTCAAGGCTCTAGTGGAGTAAGGGAATTACAGGCCTTTGAGGGGTCATTGCGGCAGCAAGGTTCCTTACGCTGGGACTGGCTTCAGCCATTAATGCTGCTTGCACAGAATGTAATGTGAAACTAGCGTTGAACTTCAATAGGATAGAAGTAGTAGCTGGAAACAATATGCTCTACCGCTCGGACTGAGCTGTGCGTACATATCACGCATAAATTAACCTTTTCATAAATTAAGGGAACATAATGCATTTCAAGACCAAGATTCTAATAATTCTGATATAAATCCATGTAGTCTCACTGAAACTCAAGCAGTTGTGAGCACATTTACCTTTACATAGAGCATTCATGGCCTCCTAATTTTCATTGCTATCACAGGATTAACGTTTATTGGTAAAAAACACTTTTTGTGTAAGTTAAAGCTTTTACATCTTGCAATATTTTTAATGAATGCAGTTGGTATTCTAATTCGTTATTAAGTTAATCACAATAGCTACATTTTTTCCTCACTATTTGTATTTGCATACCTGCTGCCAAGCTTGAATTGCCACATTTAGAGAATGAAGTGCATATTGGCCGAAGTTGATGAAAATGGGGTCCACCATTATCGTGCAGTCCAACAGCCTTCCTACTGAGCTGCTGGAAACAGCGATCTGCCCCCAGATTTTGAAAGGTTTCACAACACTCTGCATAGTCACGTTTCGGCACTCCAAAAGTTTACAGTTGGCTTGAGTTGAAAACTGGATCTCCTGGAACACTGACTCATCACTCCACTGACGAAGATATACATGAGGCTCATCAAAGGAAATTATCATGTATTCTAGTTCAGATGGCATGCTCTTATCAGATAAAAATGGCTGAAGAAACTTTGGCGGTGCTGAAAAGTAAAAGAAAAACAAGACTAGAACATCACTATTGCCACACTTTTTTTTTTAATTGTGTTTTAACTGCTTGTACATATGATGAAAACAAGTAAAACTCATAAAAGAGTCAACATTTCTAAAATCTGAAATTAATCCTGTTCACACTGTTTATTAGATGTAAAATAGAACTGTAATTAATAGCAGCTGCAAACAAAAAGTATCTGCAAACTGAAATATTTTCATGGTAAATACAACAGCCAGCCAAACTGCTTTAGCTACATGCGTCACAGTACTTCAGATTGCTGCCTGTTTGGACGGGAGACCATATTTCTGTGAGAATTTTTGCTATAGTGGATGTAGATGATATTCCACACATAGCACATTTCGAATACAATAAAAATTAGCAATATAATATCTGCTGACATGTGACTGCGCAGGCTAACAGGCTCCACAATGAAAATTGTCTTCGCTGCAATTAAAGAGTTCAAGACCACAAACCCACTGAGATGCGACATATTACCCCATAATACCAGAAATTAAACAAAAGAGTATCCCAAGACTAAAGCATGAGAAATATATAATAAAAAAGTTTTTATCGCGTTCTCTGAAGTCTCAGTCCTGCAAAGTGCTGCGCACTGTGGCAGCAGACACCACAAGGCACGTACACCACTTGTGTAACATTAAGCATGTGAGTATTTCCATTGATGTTGTTATTTATGTTGCTGGAACTACTCACATGCTTAAAATTAGCATATGCTCAAGTGCTCTATGGATTTGGAACCAAAACACTCATCACTTTCCAGGATCAAGCCCTATTATTCTACAAAAGCATAATGAATGCAGTAAGTTTTGTGCTCCCTTAGTGTATAACATAGCACAACGGAGCACCAAACTTAAGGCCTTTAGGTGCTATAACAAGAACAACAGCAGCATCAGCATAAAGTCAGTCACTGCTGAAAAACTAAACAGCTGGGTTTGATTTTCATCTGATTTTTGCTTTTTCCACTACATGTAATTTTAAAGACTGAGCATCTGGAATTGAAGCGTAATAGTGAGGAAGACTATGCATTGACAGAGGTAGCCAATAGACGAGAAATTATTTGCT
Source organism: Columba livia (assembly GCF_036013475.1). Lineage (NCBI taxonomy): Eukaryota > Metazoa > Chordata > Aves > Columbiformes > Columbidae > Columba > Columba livia. The sequence continues at coordinate 139,866,750 of NC_088603.1, read as the reverse complement.
AGATGTTGAGTGTCAGTCTTGGTATGATTTGATAATAATACAATACTTGCCGAAACACAAAAACTACTCACGAAGAAAGCTGTCCCTGTCAAAATTATCCAAGTTATTTGCTCATCATCCATGGAAAGCATTCCTGGCATTTGAAAATCAGACAATAATCTAAAGATCTCTTGGAATGTATTTGCCATTAATGCAATGACAGAGAGCACTGAACAAAACCAGATGTAGCTCCAAAAGTGATCATAACTGAAATAACAGTTAAATCTGCAGTTCTCAGCGCTCTTCCAAGGGATTCTTACTAAGGGGGTTGCAAAACGTTCAAATATTTTAATAGTACTGTTAATATGCTGGAAAATTTAAAAGATCAAATTCATTCACTAAGATGGCTCAAACCTGAAGTGGCACCTGCTGTCACTAATCAGACTCTGAAAACCGGACGGCTTCTACAGTTACCCATTCCGGAGGGAGGAAGGGGCTGATCAGTGAGCCCCCCTGCCCACCACATGCACTTTCTCAATGCACAGCAGTCACCAGCTTTGCCATGAAGTCTGTACTGCCAGCGGCTGTTGGTGGTAATTTATTTGAAGAACGCCTGTGTGAATGAGGAAATGGGGACCACAGACAGCAAAACAGCAATTAAGCAGCATGTGTGAAATATATACTTTCATTATTCTACATAAAGGAGTACATACCTGTGCCTAGTTGATCAAGATGATGGCAGAGGTGGACTTCCAAGTAAGTAAATTGGATCAACACACTTAATGATGGCACAAACCAAGGAGTAAAACAGGAGTCAACCCTGGTACAGGCTGCTAATGCCGTGGGGGTCACAAGCTGATCACACGCGCTCTGTGAGCCAGATTCACTTTCCGAGCTGCAGAAGACAGATAACAAATTGGTTGTTCAGCACTTCCAGGATTTTATGGCTTTACTGTATGACTTGACCATGTGCCATGTTGGTTTTCTGACACAGCCAACGCCACTGTTTGCTTTTAACTGCTAATGTCAGTGTATGTCCTTTTCCACAATCAGAACACAGCAGACAAGACCGCAATCCAACAACCCTTTTAATCTCACTGCACTTTCAGTTTACAAGCTGAAACACTTGAACCACAGAAGCGAAGCATATTTACAGAAAATAAAATAAACCCAAAACATACCAGGTATCTTTAATGGTTGAAATAGCTAAACAGAGTACATTACCATTATTAAAGCTATAAGAATGAGTTGAAAGTTAATCTGGTCCAGAGAACTGTTTTTTCATTTTATTTTAAGGAAACCAACTCACAACCATCAAACTACGTGTATGCATAAACCCTGTCCCTGTAAACTTTCTTTCCTTTGCCCTTTTCACAGTCATCATTTTAAAAGAATCCCCGAGTGTTATTAGCTCAGCCAGGAGCCTTTTACTAGCACCTATTACAACATATTAACTAGACATTTAAAATGCCACCCCACTGATTTTTTTTTTTCATGGCCGTGCTCTTGACACCATGAATTTCCAAGCATTATCTTTCAGTCTCCTGAGAGAAACTAACACTACATCACAATTCTATAGGTTGCTAAGACAACACTGAAGTACAAATAAACTTTCTAATTTAAGCCAAATCTATCCTTAATGTTCCTTATTCTCAATCCCTTTGCAGTTTGGCTCTAAAGAGTTTTATTTTAAAAGCACAGACTTGATTCAAGAAAAGTAAGTCCACGTCCTCAGTTAAATACTGCTTTTACTTTCAAAATAAAATGCAACAAAGGATTAACTACGGCAAACTTACTGTTTTTGTCAGAAAGTCAATTTGAACATTGGCTTTCAAAGCAATATGTCTTGTACTTTTAGGACCAAATTCTTCTTCATTCCATGCGTGTTATTGCAAAATTATGTACAAATACAGCAGATACTCAAAATGTTCAGCTGCAAATGCATAGAATTCCATAAATGGGTAAATTTATCAGTTTTATTTTGTGTTACGGTGACTAGCTAGTATGGTATTTATTCATGGAGCTTAAATCCAACCTTAGATTAAGTTAAAATACTTGTGTAGCAGTAAAAGACAGTATATCAAGAATGGATTATGTTGGTGAAGGATTAACGATAGATCACTTAATCAGATTTTTAGCTGCTTCCCTGTGCTTCTTCTTTACCTCTTTAAATTGCATGTTTACATTTCAAAATGGTGTTGTAGCTCTTCTGAGAATTGGCATATTTGGAAATAAAAAAATTCTTTGGGTTCACATGATAAAAGGTCTACGGGACTGGACCAGAGACAGAGAAACAGGATGCTTTTTTTTGCTTTACCATGGATATTCCTCAGATTGCTGGAACAAAGCAAAAGCACGGAAGCAAATCTAAAAGCCAACAAAATTCATATGCTGATTCAGACCATTAAATACTTTTGAATTTGTGAAACCAGTTGGTTCTTTCAGAATAACTGTCAATATTTTAAGAATTCTTGCTCAGTGCATTTTGATTAGAAACAGAAGTTCAGGGATATATAGAATGAAAATGGAAAAAGGGCAGAGGGGTGCAAATGAATGTTAACCAAACATATTCTGAATTAAGACCTAATTTGCACGAACAGCTAGAACAGTAATTGCAGTAAAAAGGAAGCACATTTATTTCTAAAATTTGAGGTTCATTCTGAAAATATAGATTTCTTTTCCTTTGAAAACTATTCCTTGTGTCGCCTATCAGTGACTCAGCATTTTTATTTCCTTAGATACAATTTTTGGAGATGAACGCTTTAATAAAATAAAAAACAAACAAATGCCTCCAAATTCTTTTTACTCCAGTTTTATATACCTACTTCTTATTTATCAAGCATTTTACTGAGATGGGAGCTTTGTCATTTCTCACTCATAACCACAATGATTACAGGGCAACACGACGTGCAGGAGGAAGCCTAGCAGGAGCTGCATACCAGGGAAATACGTTAAAGTGTTTAGCCATAGTTTGCTCTGATTTTTCTGCCCCACAAGCAGCAGACCAAGTGGAGATAATATTCTGGAACTTAAAATATTGGGAACAAAGAGATTCAAAACTGCTTTTTGTTTCTTCACGGAGAATCACCTTATAAACCAAGAAGGGCCACCACTGAAATGATTCCCTAGCAAGCTTCAGAGTCCAACCACAGGCTTAAAATCTAACCAGAGAGAAACAGCGAATAAAGGTGGGACAACGTTGGTCCCTTGGACAGAAGCGGCCTTGTATCCTCTCCTGTGTTTGGGAGGGACAAGCGCTGGCAGTGGAGGACTCAGAGGAGCAGGACAAGGTGGCCTAAACCACGTTTCAGAAAGGAAAATCACCCTACAGAGAGATGACCTCCTAGAAATCATCTGATTCTTTCATCACTGTTTTCCCATCTGCTCAGACTTTGTTCAACTATTATTGTTTTATCTGTGAAGGGGTCCATTGGATTTTTACTCAGCCAGAAAGCATATCCAGAATTATAGTCCCCAGGTCGTTATGAAAACAAAAATACAGTAACAGTATAAGCCAGTCACAGTACAAAATATACTAAAAGCAGCGTCCAAATTACTATAGCATTGGTTTAAAAAAGAACTATAAAAAGAAGCATAATATTAAATGAGAAGTTTTTAAAGGGGGATGGTAGTCCTTACCATCACTAACATGACGCTTCAATTTTAAATTAAATCCCATTTAAACTTTTTGTCTAGGTAGACTTCTGTCAGATCTTTAGTGCTGCTACTTTCTCCTTTTACTTCATGTAGAGCACAGAAATCAGAGACACAGTCATTCATCACACGCTGTACACAAACAGAAAATAAAACACTGTCAGCTGAAAACCCAGGAACTTTAAGTCTTGGTGAATGACAGCAGGAACATTCACATCAGAGGCAGATCTGTCTGTGAAGTTAAAATTTCTGCATCAAATGAACACAATATCAAAAAAACCCACATTCTCTTGGCTCCTTTGGAGCTACAAAATGCAGTGTGGACTGTCCACAGCTTTTCAGCTGGGGAGAAAAAGAATAACCAGCTTGTACTGCTTCACGCTTGGCACAACAAGCTGAGGGATAGGTGCAGCAAAAGCAGAAGAAATTCTAAATAAAACTGACCTGACTTTAACACCAGAAATTTCTTTTAAATTTACTTCCCCCTCTGCCCCCTTTCTTAAATCCTGTGAAATATTAGTATTTTTAAAATGGAAAATACCTGCATTCAAAGTCATTATGTACTATAAAGTCTGATAGTTCCACATCATGCAAAGCAGTTCAAGTTAAATATATGGCAACTGGGAATAATGACTTAACAGTGACCTGCATTATTCTTGTTATTTTAAGAGTGGAATACTTAAACCAAAACTGCCGTTTTTGATGAAACCGCAACATGGGAAAATATCCACTGGGAAGAAGAAAGAGACCACTTAATTCATTTAATTTATGACTCAAATGCTGGTCTCAACCCAAATTGTTAGAGGTCAAAATTCAGTACATCATTTACTTAGAATAAAAGCTAAAACAATTAGCAAGAAACATGATCATGATTCATCACTTTAATTTTTGAAAAGTAGCAATTTAAGGCTTATTTAAAAGTTTTTGTACTTGTTTCATGGTTTGTATCTTAAGGCACTTTCAATTACTATTTCACGTTAGTATGTCAGTAATTATAAAAATACTGTTTACGTTACACAGGAGATGCATAACTATATATAAAACATCTTGTAACCCATTTAAGCAGAGAGTGATAAGCCCTCCCAGTCAAACCAGGGATGGGCTTTAGTGTCTCACCAACCAAACAAAGCTTAAAATAAAAGTAATTTTGACTATAATTTGCTAGTCCTGCAATGTGAAAATGCAACCTATAAAAATAATTTATTCTATGGTAATTTCCCTTTAATCCCCTATTTTAACATTAATTTATGCCATATATGATTCCTTCCACAGACACTACTAAATCCCTAAGGGGATGCTAAATTATTTCCCTTTGGACTTCAGATTTGTTCATTCATTGAATAAAGATTTAGAAATGTTCAGTTAAACCTTGTACAATCACTGAATAATGAATGGCCTACAAATTCTTAAAAATAAACAACATATGCGTGTAAACCATGTCCTTAACCAGATAACTCCTTGATTTTTACACTTCTGATTAATTCCTCATCAGTCTCAGAAAGAGCTTGCATACCACAGGATTTGGATCATGACATCTTTGCATATTCCCATATTCATTATTGCTTGGCATACTTCAGCCTGCCAGCTACTCCTCAGCGTATCAGCTGGATCCACATCTTCTCACAAACCTTGTTGCTTTCCTGTCACATGAGCCACATAAGTTTCATACTTCATAACTTCTGTTAGGAATCAGTAACAAAGTACTTAAAACACAGGGGATCAGCTCTCTGGTATTAATAATTAGCATATCATAGAGGTTACCACAAAAAAAAAAACAAACCCTGCAGAACTTGAAGGAAAAAATATTATCATTGAGCAGCAGCTGCATGCATATGGCAGCTGTTAGAGTCTGACCCAAAATACAAGATCAAACTAAGAAAATAAACTTCAACAAGACTAAGCATTTTGATACTTTACAATTAATAATGAACTAAATTTGCTAATCAATCATACAGTTACAGCATGCACGTCATGTCAAATCAGCACGAGTCTCTAGGAAAACCGAGATTCAACTTTTATACGGTTTTTGCTTCTCACTCTCACTTGCAGATCCCTCAGTCTCCAAGTTCCCTGGTCTAACACTAGGCATTAGCTTTAAGCACAGTTCGTTGTGGCTCTTCTCAAAAATTGGTAAGATCTGATGTTAAATGCATGCTTTAGGAACAAGCCTATATTATAATTTACCATTACATAGGGTAGCCCTCCTTTCTCTCAAAACCAAAAAAGTCTGGCGTTTTTTGTCAATTAGAATCCAGAACACATTTTAGGGTGCTCGGTCATAAGAAAATATCCATACTGATAGCAACATGTTTGTTTGATGAAGCCATATTTTCAGTAAAGTTACTGCCAACATAGACTTCCTTTATGCTCCTAGGCATCTAGAAAAGTAGGCCCTCTCTGCATGGCCACAGTATCTGTCTCCACGTCTTAAACAATGCTTCGCTTCCATCTACCAGAACATGATCCTTTGGGGCTTAACTGTTACCTTAACCTTGTTCTGTAGCTGTAATGGTACGTATCTCAGTGCTTATGAACTGTCTCAAAACCTCCAGGTCAGTGACAAGTGACCAGCACGTTTTGCTCTGTCTCCAAGAGAAGGATGTCTCAAGTCTCAAACACTGTAGGTCAGAGTCTCATCTCTGACGAGCAGCTGCTCTTTCTCTGACCAGTTCAGTTTCTCTGAGAAGGATCACTGCAGGCTGGTCAGGACTACTTCTTTCACACCAGTCCTTCCTGCAGCCTTCCTTAAGAAAGCTTGCAGTGCAAAAGTTAGTATAAAGAGTGATCAGCTTGAATTTCTAGCTGAAACTGCTGCTGAGGCAGGGCATATAACCTTTTTTTCTTCTCTGATTGAAATCAAGTTTTCCTCCTGTACCCCTCAGGTTTTTGGCTTCTGGATGGAGTTCACTCTGATCTACATGAATCTTTAAATGTTCAATCTACTGTTAAGTTCATGTAGGTGTAAACTATACCTCTTAAAACTACTATAAATTCCTCTGGCCACCAAAAGTCTCTGTACACATGCTGGCAGTTCAAGACACTTTCCCTTGACTTCTTTCTTTTTCTTCTGTTTATTTACCTTCAAAAGCTTTCAGTAGTGATGTCGATTTTTTTTGCTGCCTTCTTTCCTCTCTTGCTATCCCTATTCAGGGAACTGCTCATGCTTCAATTTAATTCTGGTTCTTCCAGTCGTAGTTTCTGCTTTAGGTTTTTGTGCACACACACAGCCTGGAGGACATAGTGCTTCTAACATCATTCCCGTGGTCACAGCAATTGTCTTCCTTGGAGTCTTCTGGTACCTCAAGGACATCAGGATATTTCTACCCCTTTATAAGGCAACACCCTGGTACCACTGAGGATGGTGACTGTTGTGGAGCAGGCCTGCAGCCTCACGAGTTTAGACCTCATAGGCAGGTGAAATCATATGCTCTAAAATGTTTCTGATGCTAATCACAGTCCAAACCGGTTTTATATAGTTTTTAACTTACTTGCATTTCATTTTAACCCTAGCCTATTTCTGAAAAATAACAACTCATTAGATTATCAGAACTCCCTGAGTGAAACACTGCATATATAGTGATGAACCCTATTTGAACAGAAAACAATAAACATGATTACAGTGCCAAATGCCTTGATGAAAAAAAATCTACTAAATTTCACTACTTCATTTTCAGTTCCCACCGAGTTCACATTTCTGTGGTGTTAAGCTGACCAGGAAGGCAATTTTGCCAAGGTCCCACATTCAGAGGAATTAACCTTGTCTAAAACACTTAACTTCTCAATGATGAAAATGCATTCTTTCACAATTAACATCAAGAAATAATTTCCAACCTGATACTATTAATGGAAACCAGATGTTTAATTTTTTTCATTGATTTTGTTAGCCATGTTCATATTTCCTGATTTCTCTGAATTCTGTAGCTTCACATAACGCCTATGTGGATGCTGCACGCTCATTCAAGCTTATGTTCATACACAGGCAGTAAGAAACAGCAAATACCACTGATCTAACAGGGTCATTCTGGGTTTTCCGTTCTAACTGTAAAATGTTAAGAACGTCTTTGAAAGTAATTCCACTGCTGTTTGTGGAGAGAACATTTCTTCTTAATCTGCATATTAAAGAACACTGAATGAATGCAAATAGATTGAATATCTGTCATTATACCTTGTTTCCAGCTGCAAACATAATGAAAAATGGATTTCCAGTGTTTGAAAACACTGATTAATTTTTTTTTTATTGTTAGCTTAATAGGCAACCTGTGTGAATAATAATGTGATGCTCTTGAAGTACTAAAGTTTTGGTTAATATATTTAAAATAGACACCTGGCTTATTTTAGTCATTGACTTGCACTGAGGACAGAATAAAGGTGATGTGTATGGGGAGTGCATAGAAGAAGAATGTTCGTTGCTATGTTCCTTGCTGCACTGCAGCTCAGCCTTCCTTTGTTAATTAGCTAATTTTAATGCCGTGTGCAGTTAAAAGGTTCCAGGATATGACCTGTTTGTCTTCACTTTTCACACTTTTCAGTAATCCTTGCATTCAGAAAATGGATGAATATGATGCTGCCAGGCTGCCTACTAATCTAAACAAGAGCTCTTTCTGTGCACACTCCATGCCTCTGTGTGAAGGTGAACTACAGTCTGAAGCTCATTTAAGACCAGCTACTCTTACTGCATATGAAAACAGTATCTTATTTCCTAGGTCTGTTGAAAAAGATCTCTCAACAGTGTAGCATTAGATTTCTGTTTTTCCCTCCTCCTTTAAACTTACCTTTGGTCATCAGCCACGTTCTGACTGCTGTTGAGGACAATCCTCCACAAATCAGAGGCTATGAGCTCTTTCTGATCATTCACAAGGTTGATACTGGGCAGCTGCAGTTCACAGACTTTGCTTTCTGAGAGACTGAATTCCCGGAATGCAACAAATGATTTCTGAAGCTCATCCCAGTACTCCAAGCTGCAAGGAATCTGTGATAAAAGGGAGAAGGCATAATTACTTTATGCTTGATTGCAAATATAATGGGATTTACTGTACACACTGAAGTGCAAAACGAAACTAAATAAAAGACAAATCACAAATCATGAAGTACTTGCAACCACATTATATTTTCTTTCATGGAATATGCTATTTAGAGAACTGTGTGATTTTGGAACACAAACCAAATAAACACATAGTAGTTTCTGTTAATCACATCTCTAATTTTAAGTCTGTAAATAACCCACTTGGATTACTCCTGGATGCATCATTGAACTGAAGATAATGTTATTAGCGACACTTCTAACGACAATAGAAAACAAATTTTAATGAAAGTATAGATTTTAAAGGGTTGTATCTTAGGCCTGCCTATGTTTTTTGTTGTTGTTGGGGTTTCTTTTTTTTTTTTTCCCCAATAGCATTAAAGTAAATGAGAATATGAACTTAAAACAAATGCAAACTCAGTAAGATATGAAGATTTTAGAATTAAGATACAGAAATCCACAGTTATGACACTTGTACATCATCAAGAAATATTAAAAGTCAAGTTGACATAGAGCAAATGGTAAAAAAAAAAGCACGTATATTTGCTATTACCATTTTTATCCCTGTGTGTCTGTGTATAGACATATATACGTAACCAGGAAAAAAGTAAGAATGTGGTACAGATGCAAGTAAATTTAGGCACAGCTAGAAAAAGCTCTGTAAGTATTCTTCTGTGTTACTCAGTAAGGACTACAATGCATGGGGAGGTGACAGCAGGTTGATTAATTAACAGGAATGAAGGTTAAGAAGGAAAATTCAGGGAGCTCAGTGGTTCAAGCTGGGCAGGGCAAGGGAACATAAATAATCACCAAAGAATTCTGGAAGAATTAACATGTGGAACCACAGAGCCTGAAACATGGATTTTTACTACATCTGTCAAGTCACGATAATACGTGAAGATTGAAAAATGCAACCACAGTCACTAGAGTTTTTTTAAGTCAGGAAAAAAAAAAAGAAAGAAGAAAGTATCTGATAATGGCCGACAAAACACTAATGCCAGTAACACAGGTAACAGAGGAGCACAGCAATATCAATCAGGAGTGCTGATTTAATTTCAAAGACAAGAGTCTGAGAAAAAGGGATTGATTTAACATAAAAAGCAGATGCCATATACATGAAAATAGCAACACATTTGTTTCTAAGCTGCATATTCAACTGGAAATGGTGAAGATATGTAAACATCAGTTGGAAAATTATTAGGCAGTATGATGATGCCTGGAAAAAGCAAATGCCATCCTGAGAGACATCAAGTGAGATACTTCCAAAAGCAAGGGACAAATAATTATTGACTTGTATAAAACACCAGTGGGGCCTCATCTGGAATATGGCACACATATCCAATTCTTCATCTTAGAACTGCATTAACTCACATTGGGATCTGTGCAGAGTCAAAGGAAAACAAAAGGAACATGACTGCGCTACCCAGACACCTCAGGAAAGAAACAACAGAGGAAAAGGTCTACAGAAACTATGGGTCAAACCTGAGTTGCTCAGTAATAAATTACGTATGGCTAGACACCTGAACAGAAAAAGATAGGGAGGTTTGAGGACAGCCTTAGTGCTCATGATAGTTGCTTTTAAAAGCTTGATTTGCTAATAAGATGGAGGCAGTAAACACCATTGCCCCAATGGGAGGAGCCTGGGCTTGACAACCCAGAAAACTTCTTTCCCGGTTCTGTGTTGCTGACTCTACAATGGTGCTGTGCACAACAACAGCAATGTGAAATACATTATTGGGACTGTAGCCATATTTCAAAGTGACACTATATTTATTCTCTTGCTCTTAGTATAACTACAGAGTTTTAGATTTCTTCAAAACTTCTCAGTATTGAATTATTTTAAACTTAAATGACCATGGACAAACTCTCAAAACTGCAACACCACAGCAATGTATGTACCCTTCAATTAGGGATATATCCAAGGAATTCCCCTAGCTAACTATAAACAGTGGATGATGAAAGCTGCTGTTTATCTATCTTTTGTACTACTCCACAGTCTCCACTGGTGTTAAATCATTTGGTTTTATTTAATATAATGCAATACTTGAAATCTATCCTATAGCATAAAGTCTTGGAATTATATCATTACAAAAGGATCTGTATCCTTTCTGACAAAAAGGTGCAGCCTTTCGTTGTTGCACAGATACTTCTACATACAGAGTATGTAGAGTTTTGATAGGTGTCTGATTCAATATATTTGAATACTTGGGTTGGTCTTGTGCTTCATATTGCCTATCAACACCTAAATTATCTTTTCTTGTCAGTGCTGTTGAGTAACACGTACAACTGAAGTCTTGTAAAGTTATCCTATTATTTAGGATATTTGTTTTTTTAGATTAAATCTCACAACTATTTTTTTTTTTTTTTTTTTTAATATGCAAGTCTCCCTATTGAGAATCTCACACAATTGGATCAGAATGACAAGTAGTGGGCATTTTAAAAGAGGCTAAGTAAGATGAGGAATTCAATTCCCACTAAGATTAACGAACTGGAAGAACAAATTAAAGAGCACAATACAGGAATTTAATAAGTGGCACTACAATACGAAAAATGTAAAACAATCATAAGGCTAGAGGAAAGTAATATTGAGAAACTGAAAATAAAGACTGAATACAAAGGCAGAGTGAAACTTGAAAAAGCTCTGAATAGATTTCCTACATATTGTTGGGGAAGAGTTGTTTGCTTTCAAAAATGTACTTATTTAAAAAAAAAAAAGGTAGGTACTTCAATATTTCCACCCACTCAGTAGGTGGTGGAAATCTTGAAACTTATCTTGAGAAAAAGATGGCAAAGTAAAATGATCAAAACAATTATTATGCCATAAAGAAGTAATAACTCCTCTTCAGGGCATAGTATTATTTGCCTTCCAGGAACTCCATGGTAACCTCTTAAGTGAATTATGAAGAATTTGGAAAGGCACAGGAATGATCGGTGGACTGAGCAGTACGAGTAGCCAGAAAGAACATATCACCTAACAATCAAAGTTAGCTGGTAAGGACACTGAAAAGATTATTCCATTTTAATTTTCCCTCACAATTCTTTTCCTGTGTTGTAATAAGTCAAGAAATTTACCAGACCAAGTGACAGTATATTTCAAGGAATCATCTACACATTAGAAGGTAAAAGTCAAAGATATACTTTAAGCAATACCCTGTACAAAATACCGCTCATGTTCTGGGACAATCCAAACTGTAACCTTTATAGGTTGAGGCTTTCAAAAGACTTCGTTGACTGAGAATCTTTGATTCCTACATATCTGGCTTTATTTGTTCTAAGAGGTTTATTACTAATGCCTGATCTGGATAAGTTTAAGGAAAGATGGTAGCTCTGGGCAATATTAGCTGCCAAAAAAAATAGTTGTGAAAGCCTGGAAATGGGCTCTAATGCCAGAACTGAGTCATAGGCAGTGGGAATGAGAGAATTAGCTGCAACAAAAAATTCCCCATACGTAGAATTAAATATGGTACTTTTACCTTAAAATATTTGAATAAAACCTAAACTATAATTCAGATAATTGTTACCTCTTAGAAAATGTGACTGCTAGTGCTGCCTCTATAAAACTAAACACTAGTGAAGCACATCTAACCAAGCACTTCTTTGCTAAACAACAAACACGGTTCTTCAACAGACACTTCTCCACAGCTTTTTGTCTTCTTTCCTAGCTCTCAAAGAAAGTCTGAATTGCAATGATTTTATTCACCTGTAAAATGCAAACAGAACCATTACTGTACAGCCCCTGTCATGTGTGCATACAACTATTATTTAACTGTGGGCTCAGATTTAACAAAGGATCTCCAAGTTCTGTTTTGCAAGAAAACCACGTGCTATGGCACAAACACTTAGGTAGAAGGATGTTTATGTCAACAGAAAGCCAAAAAGAAGTCATTTTTTTAAACAGTATTAAAAGCAGAGATCAGAAGCAGAAGTAAAAAGCTATTATACATGAAAACAGACTAAACTCCAAGTAATTACAACAAAAACTGTTAATAAGATATATTTAAAACAAAGCAGAGAAGAAGGTTCCTTCTTTTTATTGCTGTGGACTATGGACATGGGAGGCCTCAGAATTGCATGGCACTGTTCTGATGAAGAAAAAAAATGATGTATTAGTGAATTCTGATAGGAAGGAAAGCAGCTGCCTCTGAGGGACAGTTCCAATCCTGCCTCCTGCAAGTACAGGACACAAAGAAACAACTCAGCTGAAATAGTTGCCTTGGAGCAGAAATTTCTTGAATTAGGAGAGCGTGGATTCCTGTTCTCTGTGAATCTCATGTTTCGCTGTATTTTAAGAAAAAAAAAATCTTCATATATATTACACTAACACAGACATGATAAGCATCACCTCTGTGAACATACACTGACTCTCTACCAACAGAACCTGTCTCACTTCGAGCAGAGCTAAAACCTCTATCATATACATTTCACAGAAAACTCCCATGTCCCAAACAAAAACAAACTCAAAAACCTTCTTAAAAACCTGCATTCTTCAAGTCATTTCCTGCACGCTTGTTAACCTATCAGCAAGACAGTATTAATAACCAACATGAAGAATTCCCACTAACGCACTACAATATAGTAGATCATGTTTTTCCTTATTGATCGTCTATTGTGTCACACATTAGCTGTACCAGAATCACTTAGTTCCTCTTTGGAAACCAGGGGTCAAGAAATGCTACAGAATCAGTTAACACTGTGTTACATACTAGTATTTTCATCTATGTGTTGTACACCCTCTTGACCACATGGATACTCCTTATTCCCACTTAAAATCATCTGTAATGATAAGAAACATTGGGAGAGAAATGGCTGTTGATGCATATGTGTTTTTTAAAGGCTTTCATTATCACAACATGCTTCTAGATCTTCCTGTGAGCTGATGTTACCCTCCTAGCTTTAGACCACTTTGCTAATTAGGATGTGAAAAGTCGTGGGCACATACCACTTATCATGAGGTACGTTTCTCCAGCTGAGCAGAGGGCCGATGTCAATGTGCTTCCACAAGCTGACACGTTACCGTAAATAATCATACCTACATATACTGTCATAATGCCAACAGGTCTCAGAAACAAACATCATTGCCAGTTAGGACAGAACTATTGAAAATATCTGCATTTCTTAGGTAATCCCATCTTTGTCTCTAGGAAAAAGCTACAGCCATCTGCCTACCGCTTTGAGGTTGCTGGATGACGGGTATATAAGAGTATTATTGCTTTATTACTTAAATACTGAAGCATATAATTTTTAAACTTGATATAAAAATGAACCTTTAACTATACAAATGCAGATGTCTTAGGCTGCAAAATACATCTTGTCAAGCTGAGAAAGAAAGAGAGATGTTAACATCTGGGTTACAGAAAAATGTGCTTAATGTTGTTTTCACTGATGCTTCCTTTTGATTCATGTTTTTGCTAGAAAATAGGCTTCTACAGAATAAATGCTCATTTCTTGAATCTCAGCCCCTCAGATGGTGGGCGCTTCCTCTCTGAAATGAAGTTATTCTTCTTCCAGAAACAACTACTGTACAAGAAAATGCACCCAGAAGACAGGAAGCGTGTGTGTGTTTTATCTCCTCCGAGCAGGGCCACCTAAGTGAAGGCGAGCCAGAATACAATACAAACCAGCGCTTTGTGTCAGACGCCAACCCATGCTGAGATTTTAACTCCAGCTTCCTGAGCATGAATAAACTGATTGCTCTGTAATAAAGCTATTCTGTTATTAGGATATTTTACTGTTTCAGGGCCAAGCACCTTAAAAACACAATTCTCCCATTAGGTGAAGAGAAGTTGCAGTAGCATGGAAAAAAAGCTTTATCCAGATTTTTATTAGGGAAGAATTTGTGGGAATAACTACCAAGAACAGGACTTCTAAATTTGATTTTAAAGTATTATTTATATAAAAATAGCAAAAGAACCCTGCAGAAAAACATGTTATGTAAAAAATATGCTCACAAGAAAATTAATATTAAATAGAATAAAACCTCTGTAACATCCCTGTTCACACAACACACACAATCCAATCTGCCCAGTGGAACAACACTTTGGACAACCGCAGGATACCTCAGCATTCCTGTTTATCTTACGTGATTGACATTGTGAAATCGTGCTACAAACCGAACTGCCCGTTGGATAACATTTTTTTAGCCTTCCTCAGGGCTAGGATTTTATCGTATCAGTGTGCAAAACAGCTTCTCCTGGCACAGCTACAGACCACAAAGATTAAACAAAAATTGAAAAGATGTGGTGGTTTACAGCGAGGTAAAAATTTAGCCTAGTATTAGTAATATTAGGCTTAGCTGTAGTATTAGGATTAAAAACATTCTGTCCCCCCAGCAAAATCTCCTTTGTATTTTTAATATGGTTTTCTGTACTTTGACACCATTTTGACATGTTATGTACTCGTACATGTGGGGCAGTAAAAGTTATTTCACTATGGTACACTCTCAGTTTTCAACAGTCACGAATAATCAGGTACCATAACTGGAGAAGTTTCTCAAAATTATCCCATATGATTTCTTCACAGTATTTTTTAAAATTTCTCTTTGAATTTCATTTAGCAAATTTTGTCCTAAAGCTAGAACACTTAAATTATAAATACTCACTTTACAATTGAATATGCAATATCTGCTTAATTTATGTTTTCCCCTATCCATACTGATGTCTTTGGCTGAATAATGAAAATAACTACTATTTTGCTTTCTGAGTTATGTTATTACATATACGTTGTCTCTTTCAACTCCATTTAACAAATTTATTTATGGTCCTATTAGCATATTTATTCCATTTTATTTAAATTTACAGTTATACTGCAATTTCTAAAATAAACACTAAATAGAGTTATATTAAAGAGATGGGAAAGAAAACTCCTGTCTTCTGAGAGGAATTGTTCTTTAAAAATACATAACTGCCTTTTAGCTGACTTTGGAAAAAAGCTTCTATACATCTTCAACTAATAGAAGCTATAAAAAACCCTTTGTAATATTGGAACCAGTTGAGAAACCACAAGCATTCAAATGCAGGAAATCATGATTTTATAACATTTTAATGTGATCTACTCTTGGGAAACAAAGTTAACCAAGCCCTATTTCTGTACAGGAAATATTCCACTGTACAGTTGTAATACGCTGTGGTGAGGGGTACAGCTGCAAATTTTTCACCTGTAATGCCCCACTGGTATTGTGGCTTACTGAATTGCATCAAGATTGCCTTCCTGTCCGGAAAGTCCTCTAAGTACAAACAAGACTCTAAGCCCAGGTTTTATTTTCCCTTGGTATCAGAATATGGTAATTTAAGAGCCCTGAGAAATGCTTTTTAACCTTTCAGGACAAATATGTAACATTCTTTTATTAGGAACTACGTTCTTTACCTTTTAAAAACAACATGTGACCAACTTATCAATTTATCAGGCTAGCAGGTTCAGAGAGAATGCAGGTGTGTATAGTAATGTAATCTGTTACAGATACCAACTTTTTTTCTTTATGGAAAAATTACTCTAAACACGCTAACGGCTTTTGTTAAGAAAGCACAGCACAGCACTATGCTATCACTGAGAACATTCCTGTAGGACTTTTTAAACAAGAAAACATATGTACATTTTTCTTCTAGTAGCTGTCACTCAATTTGAGACTGATCACTCACTTTTCTAATAGCAAAAGCAACAGTATTTCCTTTAATTTATTAGGGTCTTTATTGTTACAAATATTGAGAAATAAACTTATATAGATAGGAGATCTTACGTGAGGGACTTGTCTACTTTTTGCAATACTCCCTATTCTCTTTTTTCTGATACAGGAACAACCTTCCACATTTTATTTAAGGCTTTTCATTTTCTAGGCTTCAGTATTTATTAACAATATAAGCACCATGCTGTTGAAACACAACCACCTCTGGGACTGAGGGTAACAGTCTATTAATACATAAAGTACTGCATGATTTTCAGTATATGGGCTATTTTGACCACTTATTCTCACCACAGGAAAGCCTGACTCCTGTAAGAAGTGCCCCAAGATCACATACAGCAGGAAGGACTTTGGTTTGCAAAGTTTCATAAATCAGAGTTACAAAATCTGAAAAGTACAGAACACGAGGAGAGTGTAAATCTGTCATTAAGATAATCTGATGGTTTCGTCAGTCCTCTGGCACCCGGTAGAGTTTTCACTGGCTCAGTAACCCCAAAGGGTAAATTTCAGTGTGATGCACAGGCAAATTATGCACAACTTCCATTAACATTCCCAACAAGTTACGCTTAACTCCCTGCAGACTGCACAGAAACCATAGGCCAGACGATACAGTCTCATCTCAATGCAGTGAACACTAAGATCACACAGCAAAATAATTAGGATTATACACACAAAATACAGCAACAAAATAGTAAAATCTGAGATAATCCTACTCTCAGGCAAGGAAGTTCACAAACAATGTTTAAAGCTGGAATTCCTAAAGAGAACGGGCTCTGTTTCAACATCTGCTTAAGACTCGCTGTGTAACGCTGCAACTCCTTTAGCCCCTGCTTCCTTCCTTGCAAGGAAAGGAAGACAATGCTTATCCCTAATAGTCTGTCTTAGCTTTCGAAAACGTGCAAAACTCTGCCCAGGGTCACGAAACTTGCTTACATCCCGATTATGTGAAGTGTAAGTGGCTCAGGCTAAAAGCAAACCTTCAGCCCTCTGAAACAGAGCAGTTCTCTACACAATGACCTGCATCTACTTTTGCACACATGCATAGATGTAAATACGGCTTCTACTGACAGGAAAGCAGCTTCCTTTATTAGAATAAAAGGCTTTCGTTACAATTCTTGTTTATGATCAGATATGCTCAATAATTATACTGTATTGTTTCATTTCAAACTTGTTGCAACTCTTCCCATAGCAGAGAACTCACAAAAACACTATATGCAGTCTATGTATAGCCGTAGAATGACTAGCACAGCCATTTAGAATAACATCAAAAGGTAGAATTAACAAGAAGTGTACGGTTTAAAAAGCAGAATCCCATACAAAGCACCAAATTTGCCTTCTGATGAATTCACAACAGCTAGACAAATTATTTCACCATCCATCTAAAAAGTCTGATTATTTGAAGACAGTACTGAACTGCATGGCAGTAGATTAAAAAGTTTGTAACCGGACAGGTTTATCGATAAGCACGGTTGAACTTTACAGATTACTATCTAATAACACTATGAACTTATATCACTAACTTGGCACACACAAATCATCTGGATTTCCAAAATAGTTGTTGCCTAAGATTGTAAGAGATAAATCAAACATGAATAAAACTTGTGGTTTCCCAAAAAGCTCTTTTCCCAGATTCTCAAATGCCCAGCTGAATGCTGTAGCCCCTATAGGGAACGAAAAGTAAAAAGGAAGCAGAGCCAGCCAACAATGAGGTATGCTCTGTTAAAAGGAAAAATGAACGTCTTTGACATTGATCATAATTCTTTTCCTGTTGACTGTCATGTCAAATCTTTCCTGGAATAATGACTTACAGTAGGTCTAATGTCAGTCATTCTTAAGTTCATGCTTCCTTAAGCCACTGTTTAAACAACCACAAGGTGTTAGAAAATGACTGTTTATTGACTGACAGTGTTGAAGAAATCAGAGTCCAGACTGCAGAATTTACAAATGCTTTATTTAAATAGCACAAGCATGTAAGGTAATGCAACAGCTGATTTTTTGAATCTTCACCTGTTGAAGTTGGAAATATTATATGTTCTCCTAGAGGAGATTTCATCATCTCAGCAAATGCTCTGAGTAAATTCTACCAGAGCAGTTTTATTTACCTAGTCCTTCCTTACAAAATCTCAGTTAAGCCCTTGCAACCTCAGAACTACGCTCACTGCCCTAGTTTTCTCCAGTAGACCTTGAGATCTGGTTAATTTAATCACTACTTTTCTAAACCAGGAATAAGTGCTCTGTTTATTAGGAGACTACATAAAGAAGAAAGGCCAAAAAAGGAGACCTCAGCACACATTCATCTTTTCGTCAGCTGTTGTAGTGCTGACTGCACTCGCATGCAACAGGAATCCTGGCAGGTACACAAGGGAAACATCCTCAAATACAAAAAACTGTTGGGGTTATAGCGGAATAGATATTTTAACTTCATGTGGAGAAATGAACAAATGCCATAGATTATCTTCCTTTTGTCTTGTAAACTTTAACAGCTTGAATCTCTCACTGGATGACAATCCAGGAGAAAGAATTTTAAGTCTGTATTGGTGATGCAGCTTAAATAAATCACAGAGCTCAGAATTTGGAGCATTCCACATTATATGATCACTTTGATGAGACAGATCTATTTTTCCCCACCTTTTAAATCCACGGCCACTTGTGGAAACGCTTTTGTGACAATACATAGCTTTTTGTTTGAGATATGGAGCAGAGCTAGGAATATCCCTCACTGGAAAGCTAATTCTACAATGGAATGGCAAACACTGAGCATCCTTGTAAAAAGTTCACAAGCTAAAGCAGGCTGTCAGCTGCACAGGAAATCATTTGTATGTCCTGTTCACCTGCTTACACAGAAAAGCAGAGTGCTTCCTTGATGGCATACAAATTGCTTTCCTATCTTGCTGAGCCCCTCACAATCTTTGCTCTCTCTCCTGCTAACCCAAACCTGTCAGCCTTGGTCTTGGTAAAGATAAATGACATACAAATGTGGCCCAGATAAAATCAGAAAAGTAAACCAATGTAGGCTAATCAGAGGCAAAGACAAATGTAAATCTGAGATTCTCAAAACTGCAGGAAGACACAGGAGGACTTTGGGAAACTAGACATATAGTGCAAGTACCTTTTTAAGCCCCAGAGCACAGAGTAACTCCATATTGTACCTGTACAATTTGAAAGTCACTACTGAATCCCCAACAATTTTTTCTCCTGCAACTCCCTCTTCAAAGTGTAAAACCACCACAGAAATGAAGAGCACTTATCCTTCCTCAATTGCTGCAACCTGACACGCCCAAGGAACTGTACAAGCATGGTTGAATTTAGCATTACATGACAGCTCTGAAATACAGTCCCTTGTTATGGTGTGGAATATATTCTTCTTCAAGTATTTATGTTCCGGGACAGTGGCATTATCGGCATGACCATAAACTACTGTCTGGAATTAGAAATTGCTCTTACTCGGTCCTCCCAAATGCCGTATTTCCAAAGCAACCAGAACAATTAGGATGAAGGAAATAGCCACAAATTCTATTCCAGCCAATAGGGAGATGAGGAGAGACTACGAAGCCCTTCCTCAGCAGTTTAGACCATCCAGCACACTTTTGTTTCTGAGTTGCTCACGTATCTTCTACAACTCTGATATCCCCACAGGAGACATTTCTATATAGCTTGTAAAACATATTCTGCTTTAAGGCTGTTATGATGCTTCGGAAGTCCTCAGTGGAAGATGTTTTATGGACAGATTCGGAAGAATGAGAATCATCACTATCAACTGGTTCCAACTTTAACTGCTACAAAACAAGAATGTCATAGAGTAAATAAAAGCATTGTTGCCCTATAACAACAAGCTGGCTGTCTGGTACAACACAGTTTACTGTTAAACTGGGAAACTGAGGCACACCTGAAGTCTTCAAATGTGAATATTTGCTAAGACAAATATACAAACATCTCCACAGTTTTTACTATAGAAATTCTCTGCACAAGAGAGTGTTCTAAATGTAACATTAACTGTTTTGGAGCAAGAACTGTAGGCTTTGTCTTTCTGGTTTTGCATACCTATTTTCTTTAAGTACATAATAAAACAGGCTTTTAAAGTTGCTCATCCACATACCTTCAACCACAAGATTTCTCTTACCAGTAACCTACTTGAATGATTTAAAATTTCATCTGTTGCACCTGAAAAAGTCTCAGAGAGCATCCTGAGGTACCGATATCAATCTTCAATATTTTAAGGTAACAGCATTGCTACTTCATCTTGCTTATTATCTTTTGAATTAACTTTGTAAAATTTTTCCAAGTTTGGACTTTCCTCTGCTCCTGAGGTGTGAATATGATTCTTACATCAACACTGTTCTACCCTTTGCCCTTGCTGGTCTGGGCAGTAACGGATTACCATGGTTTACATGACATTAGATAGAGTCAGCACTGGGATTAACTTCACTCGTATGAAATTTGTGCTGTCTTAAGTGAAGGTATCAGTGGAATATGTTTTTTCTCCTCCATTTATTTTAAAAATAATCTTCGCAGCAGTCAAGATCAAAAGGGTATGCCTTTACCAACATTTGAGTTTTGCCGCCTGAAGGTCTTTTCTGTAGATCCCCTTTATACAAGGGGTACAACAGTGGTGGCTTAGAACAATACTTATTGAATTACTTGGACAAGACAGCCTCCTTACTTTTTCTTCTTACAAAAACATGAAACTAGTGCTCTATTGTGTATATTCCTTCATTAGGCATTGGCCTTTACCTAGTTATCTAGAGCTTTCCAAACACTGACCAAAAAAATCTCACAACTTGGACAACAGGCCAACAACAATTAGTAGAAATGAAACAGAAGCTGATAGAACCATGAAGAGTTAATAGCCTTGACCAAGGAACTAGAAATATGCTTGGTATAAAAGACTGAGGAATATTCTACATCCATAGCACATCTCTTTCTTGACACAGAACCCAGTATTCACCATTTTCCAGTTAGCTATACAAGGCTGCATCCAAAACACTTGTAAGCACTCTGGCAAATTGAGTTTTGCTTCACTTAATGATTTTATATTACAAAAATAATACCTGTGTATGTCCTTTCTTCACTAGTAAGAACTTGAAAACACTACTAGGTAAACTTTAAACAGTCTTGAGAAGGTATATTCAGAAAAGATCTTGGCAGTGATGTAGACATAAAGGGAATAAAATAAGAAAAAGTCTCCAGGTCAAGAAGGGCTAGAAGTTATGTCAGGCAGTGGTTTTAGTACCTGAGGATAAGAACCCTTATCATGGAATCACAGGATGTTAGGGATTGGAAGGGACCTCAAAAGATCATCTAGTCCAATCCGCCTGCCAGAGCAGGAACACCCAGATGAGGTTACACAGGAATGTGTCCAGACGGGTTTTGAATGTGTCCAGAGAAGGAGACTCCACAACCCCCCTGGGCAGCCTGTTCCAGTGCTCTGTTACCCTTACTGAGAAGAAGTTTCTTCCCAAATTTAAGTGGAACCTCTTGTGTTCCAGTTGGAACCCATTACCCCTTGTCGTACCATTGGTTGTCACCGAGAAGAGCCTGGCTCCATCCTTGTGACACTCATCCTTTATATATTTGTAAACATTAATAAGGTCACCCCTCAGTCTCCCAGAGTCTCCCCTCAGTCTCTCTCTCTTACGTAAAGAGCAACTCCACCACCACACCTCATTGGCCTGTCTTTCCTGAAAAGGACATCGCCATCCATGACCACATTCCAGTCATGTGAGCTGTCCCACCATGTCTTTGTAATTGCCACCAGGTCATAATCTCCTGCCCTAACACAAGTTTCTAACTCCTCCTGCTTATTCCCCATGGTGCACGCATTAGTGTACAGGCATTTCAGAGAGCAAGCTGAGCACACCGATTTCACCCTAGGGGCATGGGAGGCCTCCTAGTCCTCATCAACTCTACAGTGCTGCCCCACTGATGCAAGCCCAGCCACACTAACCAGGAACTCCTTAAAAAATGAAGAAGAGGTACCAGTAAAGTCGAAAGGTGTTTCATCAAATAATGGTTCTCTGTAAGAAAGGTAAATCACATAGAGCCAAAGAACATTGGTAGCATGTAAAAATGGGACAGGGAGGGATTAAAAATTAAACAGAAAGGGGCTGCAAAGTCCATTAAACAGGAAGAACAAGTTCAGGCACTCTCAACCTCCCAAAAGAAATACAATCCTGATGCAGTTTCCTGCAAATGCATCCAAGATTCTCACTGCCTTCAAACAAAAAGATCAAACTTTATTTCAAGTTGCTAAAGAAAATGCAACATGTTACATCACAGCAGAAACATCAGTTCTTCCTTTTCCCTCCACGAATGAAAACAATGATGTTGGGATTGTAAAAAAGTAAAGGATTAGAAACTTGACCAGTGAAACTGCTTACCCCTGCAACAACACAAGTAAAAGCACAAGAAAAGAAGCTCTTGGGACAATCTAGGAGAAGCAGCAAGGTAAGGTTTTACAGAAACAGTATAGTTCATATCAGCTCTTATAATCTGAAGCTGTTTGGTTATTCTTTGGCCGCAGCAGATGACAGGCAACTTCAATATCTAGAAAAATTCTATTTATGGTGAAGCTTTTGCATGTTCCAGGAATCTGAAGAATAGCTATAAAAACAAAGAGACTTCTAAAACTTATCCATTATTAAAAAGATTTGCCAGAAGTTTAACAAAGATAGAAAGCTAGATGAAATGTCACAGCAACTTAAACGGAAAGAAATAATATGCAACTGGCAAACTTTTAATTCAAGACAAACTACAGAAGTGCCACCTTTACCTGGATTTACGTGAAGTAAAGGATTAAGGGAGAGTGGTTACACAGCTGGTGAGGTCATGGGTTCTCCCAGCATTTGAACACATACACAGTCCTGGCAAAGTTTTTAAAAATATATTTTTAATATATTTTGATAGCATTATTGTTCTTAAATTTACTTTTTCTTTTTTTTTTTTCTAAAAAAAGCTGAAGTCTTTGGCTTGCAGATGTTTCTCTCATGCTTCATGTCAAGAAGTGAATAAAATAAAACTGTTGTTTTGTCTTTTTTCTCTTTATATCTTGTGAATTTTCCATAGGCAGTAAATACGCAGTGTATTAAGAAGCAGAAATATATCCACGCAGTGAAAAAAGTGGAGCTGATGAAAGGTCTCCTGATGAATTTAAATCAGAACCTAAAGCTTGAGATGAGTATTTAGTAAACATAGTTTACCTAAATAATTTGAAATTCGATGCTGTATTACTTTTTCCACTCACATATCTATGCAAGGCTAATTACAAATGCATACTGTACATGTTTAAAATGGCTTTTTATCTACATTGTGTGGAGCTGCTCTTTGTAGGTGCTTGGCCATTTCTAGAAAATGTGATAAATCACCACCTAGAGCCAGGCAACAGTTACTGCCATAATTAACGGCCCACTAGAGAAATGTGGATCCTCTTGTAGGCACTTCTGCACTCTATGCTGCCAAGAGCACAGTTTTTTAATAGATGTCCTCTAACTTGGCTGATATCTTTCATCTCTTCACTTGTAACTGAAAGCCCAAGGTAGTAACATAAAACTTACCAGGAATTAATTAATCATAAAATTGACAGACCTTAAGAAGAGAGAGCCACAGTAAAAAGTATCATGGAGGGAAGCTATACGGGGACGCTTGACCACAAACTTTAAACAAGACTGATGGGAACAGTTCTCTGTGCTCAATGTATAAGATGAAATGCATATCAGAAGAATCACTTGAGGACCAGTAGAAGATGAAAGATTGTGAGAACTGGTGTCTAAGTGTTTCCTAGTTTACTGTTTGAGACAATCGCAGGGGAAATGACAACGATTGCAACCACCTTCTTTTCTCCAGACAGCCGCAGCAGCAGAACACGTGCTACTAGAAGTCCAGCTGCCCATGCCCACCTGAAGAACTGATATTCCCGCTGTACAGGGTGATATTATTACACAAGCACATACATTATGCTCATGATGTCTGTTATCTATAATGGAAGCCTAATGTAATTATACCAAAACCTGGTGTGCTGTGCTCTGAAAATACCATCCTGAAAGACGGCAAATTGCTCACTTTCATAGCAGCCTAATAGGGTCATCAAGACAGCATACAATAACACAATTTTGATCTTTGATTCAAACCTCATGCCAAGTGGAGCTGATTTTTTTCCATTTAATTTTAATATTCATATAAATGAAAGGAGCTGACATTTGGCTGTCTAGAGGGCAAAGAAATTGGCAGGACACTTACATGATCTCACTAACAGTATGTGCACGGTAATAACATTATCCCATTTATCTGAGGAAGATTATCCTACTTATCCATAACTCAAAGCATATTGGTGCATAATCCAATTTTAAAAGCAATTTTTAACGTTCTAGCAATAATCAAATATAATTCAACATTTCTGAACAAATAAGAAGAATAGGGAGACACTTATTTTCCTTGACTCACAACACTAGTCTTATTAACAAGCCAATTGAAATTAAAAAGAATAATGACAGACCCAATTTGTAATACCGAAAGGAAACTGAGATTAAAAAAAAAAAAAGCTAAAATCTAAATAGGTTAGCAAGGAGTAAGTGAATGTATAAAGATGAATTAGACTAGACAGGAGAGAATGTAACTGCCTGATTGCGTATTTTAGAAAGCAAAGATTCTCAGGGTTAAGGATCAGTGTAATCGTGAGGTGTGGTCTATTTTTGGGTCCCAGAATCACACAACTGCAGCACTCAGCCCTCCTCTGAAGGGCAGTTCCATGATCTCACACAATCAAACTGGACATTCACTTTAACACTCTCAAAGCAAAACAAGAGAAAATAGATCCTTTTCTCTCCACCCTGTGGATCTTACTAGAAGCAGCACAGCCATCTGCCATCACAGACACCAGAGAGGATGGCCAGACTGGAAATCTGAGCTCAACGATTCCATTGAAGCTTGGCTATTTCAGACTAGGCCTTTCCTCTTCGGTTTCAAATCAAATTAAGTCTTTACGTAATGACTGATGGATGAAATAATAGGAAGCTAGAATAAAAACTCTACATGCTTGCTAACTAGAACTGATAAATTTAGATATAGCTTATTATGTCGTGGAAAAACTTTACAGGTGAGTGGTTAAAATGTTTGCACAAGTAGTTTTAAA
The DNA here is from genome assembly GCF_036013475.1 of Columba livia. Taxonomy (NCBI): domain Eukaryota; kingdom Metazoa; phylum Chordata; class Aves; order Columbiformes; family Columbidae; genus Columba; species Columba livia. The sequence goes on along the minus strand of NC_088603.1, from coordinate 139,841,298 downwards.
GCTAAAGATGTGCTTGAGCTGTGGAATTTACCTCCTATTGATTTTATAGAGCTTCTGACATCTTCTGCTCATTTTCAATAAAACAAAGCTTGAAAATATTCACTTTAGAGCAGTAACGTTTTCTTTTCTTAATCAAAGTAGAAAACCCTCATTACCCACCTGAAGAACATCTCCAAGGTCAGCAGTGCTAATATCTGGGTCTTCTGTGGTATTGAAAGGAACAGGGTTAATTCTTACAAGAGTGAGCACTCTGGGTTCTGGGTATCTCCACAACATCATTCCCGGACTATCCTCAGTTTCATTGTAAAACACAACTTCATAGGCACTGGGCAGTTTTTGTGCTTCTGTCAAATGCAAGAAAGGTATAATCTGTTATATAATTTCAAGAAAGAAACATGCTGGTTTATGAGACCAAAGTAGTTAAAAATAAACCCCTTAGGATCAAAAGGGGAGAAAATAAAAAAGCAATTTCCCTGACTTTTAAAAGATTACAGCTTAATGGAAAGAAATAAAAAACATTGGTTTTTTTTGTTTTTTTTTTTTTTTTTCTTCATTCTAGCAGATGTCTTTTCAATTACTTTTCCAAAAAACCCAAAGCTATTCATTCTGAGAGGCAAGAAATCTTTAATCGGTTACTACTGCACTTTATTTATTTATTTATTTTTTAAAAGAGCAATAATATTCTTCTTACCTGCATCTTGTATATACTGGAACAGGCCTGTCCTCAGATCATCCGCGGTATGCTCAGTTTTTGTGGCCTGATTCCTTTCCGCAGAAAAACAAGTGGGGAATGTACGTTCAGATACCAAATTCTCGACATTGCCCTTTTTAGCGAGGTACTGCCACAGAAGCTCCTGAAGAAGAACTAAACAGTTCAAATGCTCTTGACCCCAGAAAACCTTTTTAAGAAAAAAGAAAAGAAAAAAAGAGAAGACAAAACAATTACATACTATTAATAAGTAACTTTTGAAGGAAAAAACCTCAACATAACAGAAACTTTCTACAGCTTTCAGCCTGCTCTATTTAACACCTTAATTGCTTGCAAGTATCCTTAATGTGAAACGAAAAAAAAGAACGAGAACAACAAGAAATCTCTACAAAACCATTTGGCACATTTGTTCTTTTCATCATTCAAAGGAAAGTATGAATTTTTACCACTTAGAATTGATACTGATGTTGCCTGGTAAAGCACAGAACTTAGAAGTCATAAGCAAGAACACAGAGCTGAGTGCAGTACATAATTCTAGGACCTGGCCGCAGGTTTTGCAATTTAGGATATGACCAGAAAAACTCTTTGAGATGCAAAGTTTGAACTATTCTAAGAGCATGTTGCTCCAAAAGCGGAATTCTAGAATGCATTAAAAACTGAGTGACAGAGCAAAGATGTCTAGAAAGATCATCTCAAGCACAAATACTGAGTATACACAGCACATGAACTGCATGTGCTGTAAGTTCTCATAGTGAGGTTTAAAAGTGTAAGGATTTTTGATGCTTAAAATAGAAATTTAGAAAAAATATCTAACAAAAACTGGCATTCAAAGTCCAGAAAATTCATATGCTTTATAGCAGAATAAAAGCCAAGTAGGCATTCCTCTCCCCCAGCTATGACAAGCAGTGCAGTAGTCCTGTAGTCTTCATGTGCAGAAATGGACCCAGAAGCAACAGGGAAGACAAGGAACCAACTGGCAATTAATAAAATAAAGAAAAAAAAAGACTTAGAAACACTGTGGGATGAAATCAAAAGCACCAGACAGTAACTTAAAAGTCCACAGTACGGGTAGGAGTAAAGCAAATGAGTCAGGTGCGGATATACAGACTAGTGCAAATTTCTTCACTGGGCAATACCAATTTTCACATACAAAAAAACCCAGCCAGAAGATGCCTAAAGGGAGTGTAGTACAGCTGTAAAGAAGGAAGCTTTTCCTTTCCCTGCATCTACACATAAGCCCACAGAATAAACCAAGATCTGCTTGAAACACAGACAGAGCCATTCCTGAGCAAGTCCTGGGCCACCCTGGTCACCTCCCTAATTCAGTGTATCGCTCCTGCAGTTCCTAGACCAGCTCAAAGGAGCTCTGTGCCCTCTCAGCTGATTCCAGAGGCCTCAGCTCCCCATTGATGGAGAAGGGAGGAATGCCTTTCCTCCCTACTTATTCATTTTATTTTTAGGCATCTGCAACTCCAGAGCAGGGATCTCCTCCTACAATATTCACAAATGAAGCACCAATTTCACATAAACTCTCTAGGCTCTGCTGCAACACAAATTAATGGTGGTAGAAGACGAAATCATGTTTAAACCTGGTAAAATCATTAGCTGTAAATAAATTAATTTGAAACAGAATTTCTAATGCTTCTGTCAGCATTCTAAATCTATTCTCCCAGACCAAATACTTAATTTTCTTTGCAAAAGCTAATTATCCCAGTGTATATTCTATTAATACGCGGCTTTCTCAGATTTATAGATATTTTCCTGGTCCTTGTCAAAACCCTAAAATTTTGGAAAAAAACCCAGACTTTTTATTATCAACAACACATAGAGGTTGTCAGCCAAGTACCTGTGAATAACAAAAAAGAAGCAGAGAAACAAACTGGCTTTATTAAGAGATAAGTTTTTAGAATGCATTTTATTCAATGAGCCCTATTCCCAGCACTGTGGTTTTAAGAACTTCTAATGTCGATTCTGGGAAAAGACCTAATGACACAACTAAATGTCAAAATTTCATTTTTGTGTTTTATATGCTTGGTTTATATATTTATTTTAAAACATTTGGTGTGTATAGATACTACAATAAAAATAATTAAAACAAGACATATCTCAAAGCCCACTTGTTTAAGCCCCACAGAATCTATTTTTCATTTCAAGAACTCCCGTGCTTCTTGGACTGGTTTCAAGTTGTGGGCACTTCCAAAAAGCAGAGGATAGCACGGAAAGCCGAGTATTAATTGCTACAAACAACAGTTTATAATTACTCTCCTGAGAAACTGGTCCAAGTTTAAAAAGAAAGGATATGTATTTCTTACAGCTACCCCTAGGCACTACAGACACATAGCTCATGGACAGACAAACACATACATCAGAACAAGGTCCTAGATATTAAGTGTCAGTAATTTGATCCAGTAGTTTTAAAGGAACACACACATACAGCTACAATACATAGCGTAAGCAGCATTTAGAAAACACCTCAAAACACCGTACACAGTTTTTCAATCAACAGTTTTACATGAAAGAACTGGTACTTATTTTAAAAGGTAAAATAAAAACCACCCCAAAGAAGCAAAAAATGCTAACTCAATGAACTGTTGTAGGCTGCAAAGCTTTACAAGGTTTCATGTAATTTATTTATAAAATCTCAGTCATTCAAAGCCAATCCAGCTCAACAGCAGAGCCATAAGCATCTGATACAGACCTGCACCAGCCCTCCTCTCAAATCGATGTATAGTTTTGGAATAGATTGCTCTGGGCCAGGATCACCACTGTGCTTACACCACTTGGCTTCCACATTAACAGAGCAGCAAAAAGGGCCCAACAGACATCTGGCTCTTTCCTTGAGACTTGTCTTAAGTAGGAAATCTTTTATATCAAGGACCAAAGATGATCCATGGATTCCTAAAAAAAGAGAGAGAGACAATTAATCCCGCTGGCAGTTATTCTCCCAACATTTACATTCATATTTCCTGAATTCACTTTACCATGAACCCGGCAATCTGTGCCCCTGAGTGGTCGCTCACACAAGGAGTCTCTCTGGCTCCCACGGAAACACTCACGTGGACAGTCACTCAGTCACTCCCCTCTCCAAGCAAGAGCATCATTGCTGAGACACAAGACTTGGGATTTTTTTTTTTCTCAACTTGCTCTTCCAACACTATTAAGCAGCTTTATACGGTGTGGCAGTTACGGAGCAGGTATGTCTCACACACATTCCTTACAAGGAACTATTTGCCAAAACATTATGACTTTTTACATGTGTGAGTATTTTAAGGTTTATGAGAAGAGGCATTTTTCTTTAACCTATGATTTTTATTTATTTATTTATTTATTTTTAAATATTAAGAACAAGAACAGCTGCTTCACTTGGTCATATTTTAAACTGACAGGAAATTTTTCAAAATAGCTATTATCTCTGCTTTTTTTCAAGTTTGTTATCATAAAATATTGTCTCACTAGACTTTGGAGTGCTTAGCAGGAAAATAAGGGTAATGTTTGAATTCAAATAATTTGAAACAATTACTGTAACTCAAAATAATATCATGTGTTTACCTAAAAATCAGGTTAATTTAAACTTTATACATCATAACCATTTGCACTTTACATAGCTTTATAAAACACAGAAATGATAATGTTAAGTTAGATCTATGACAGAACTTATGTACCTCATTAAAGTCACAAACATTTCTAGCAAAGAAATACCATCTAGAAATGTCACATCTCTTGTGAATTTAACTTACTGCAAGTCCCTGTTTAATAAAATAAACTGTACCTAATATCTATGCATTTCTATTGTATATTTACATGAAAAGTACTACATCTGAGGTTGGGTTAACTTTTTTTTTCCTCTTCTGGCGCTTGTACTTGAACTCAACACTGAATATTGAATGTCATCATAATTTATTATGCCCACAGCTTATTTTTCTAACGAAACTGGATATTTACAAAAGGCTAAAGATTAAAAAACACCTAAGGCTTACATACACATGTTTCAAGCTACAGTTCCATGCTATATTTTCATACCTTTGCTAGTAGAAAAATGCCACAAAAATACAACTCACTGTTTCGAATACATGCAGTAAAACTTCTATTAATCTCTTTAAGAATCCAGAAAGAAGTCTGTCTGCATCCTGGGAGTTATGATTACATAATACCAACAAATATTTTATACAATGGAAGGAAGTATATTGGATTTTCTTTTTTTTTACTCCAGCCTCCTCTAGGAACGTGGTCCAACAGTCCCTACAGCAATGATGGCATTGAATTGTGTTCAACATGAGTAGGAACGAGAAGAATCTCTGCCTTGAGCAGTTTGGAGTTTAGTAGGAAAGCTGGAGGGCTCAAGTGAACCTTTGTCCCGTGCCAATCAGCAGGACTGTTGTCACCAGCTGGGCAAAGGGGTTTTAGCTCTGGGTTATTTATGCTGGCTTTTGAGCCCCTGCGGCTGGTCTCATGTAATAGGTTTATACGCCAGAAATTGTTCAGTGTTTTTTCGAGACTGAACTTCAGTGATAATCAAGAAAACTAACATCAGCACACCCTGATGCCTCTCCTTTTGGTACTGGCTCAGACTTGAGCTGGTGAACTGTGGACTGAAGCAGCTTCACATACAGCCTTAAACCAAGAAAAAGAGGTATTTTTATGGAAAGAGCTCACCCACCCTGCTATACTCAGCCTAGTTATTTTAAGAGGAACCACAATATTTGGAAAATCAATTTTTTTATACTCTACATGGAACTTGATTTTAAAGAGAAGAAATTCTCAGTAACTATTGCACAATTCCGCAACATACAGAAATGTTCTATAGTTTTATTGGAATACGCGCCAAGTTGCAGAAATAACAAAAGGGAAAAAGGAATGCCAGAATACAAGTGGTTTTATTTATGCTTTCTTTCACTGGGATTACACTTGGAAGGATTATGCTTTGCAGTCTTTTTCTGTTGTCATCTCAGCTCCACAAAGTACAAAGAAAACTCAATATCCAACAGCTTAGAAACAGAACTGAGCATTCAGCACATAATACTGCTGGTTCAAAATCAGCAGTGCCTTTCTCAAATGCTATGTAAACAATGAGAAATGAAGACACAATTAAGAACAAGGAAGTATCGGTAAACTTTAAATAAATGAAATATTATTAATACAAGACACATCCACAGATCGTGTCCTACAAATACCAGGAAAAGTTCAGAGACACAATGAGAGATTTTTCTTTTTCTTGCTGTGACCCAGATTGCTCTTGTATAGGCAAGAATCACACCCTTGTCTTTCGTAGCAGTTGTATCTACATACCCTTTTAGAGATGAAGTGACTCTTAGTATAAAAACCACTGTGGTCTTAATAAAAAAAGAATGCAGAGAGCATTCAAACTTGCACAAATCGATGCCTTAAGGAAACTTAAAGAAAACAAATTAAGATCAACAAGTTTGAGCAAACTCTCAAATGCAATAGTAAATATAGAGATCCCTGGGCCTGAGCGAAGCTTCAATGGGGTACCATTGCTATGTATATCCTAAAAGGATGACATTAGAAAAGAAATAATCTCGCATTCTAAGGGAGAGGAGTGAAGAAATACCAGTATGCACTAGAAGGGACCTTACTTTAAGATTGCCAAATGCCAAACTAACATTCAAAGGATATGCTCAGTCAGTGAAGTTGCTTTCCTATCACTAAAACAACAATCTCAGAACACGTAAAGACACAAAATAATTCTCCTGCTTTTCTTTCCCTTATTTTCAGTCAGTCCTTGCACACATCTCTCACACAAACTTCTACTGTAGAATTCTAACTTCACTTTAAACAGATTAAATCAAAGTCTCCATTTGAAGTGAACTTGAGATGGCACCACACAGAAGTAATATATCTTCATAAACGATTGTTGTGATATGTAGAAGTTAACTTGTTCTGTTTGGATTATTGCTCATGAACACCAACACACTTTTCAGTACGTGCAATAATTTACTTCTAGGAACAAATAGTTTCATGACTTTTAAAATACTCCTCCGAGAGACTAATAAATATGAAGTACTTGCTTTGGACAGTGTTTAAAAAATGCTGCCAGCCCTTTGCTCTCAGACTCCACCCAGAGTCACAATAGCACCGCAATCCGCTGCTGCGCTCCCTGAGCGAAACACAGCTCCCACCAGGCTTCTGTGTGCCAGCGGAAGGGTCGCCTTTGTGACGACATAAGCTCAAAAGGAATATCCAGGTATTTTCATACTGTTGGAAACAACATAGGAGGGTTTGAAAAAAAGCTAGCACTTGGTAATGTCGAGAAATTAGCTTGCTTGCAAATTAAAGATGGAGATATTACAAAAGAACAGTGAAGAAAATTTACTAAAAGACAACATTTGCTTTGATATTCTAGCATCTTTTTTAGTAGTAGAGACTTGATTTGCGCTAACATTTACGACGACATATCATAGAATCTGAGTACCCTAGTATAGTTATAAATATAGTTATATTAGGGTTTATCTGTAACTATGATAGGGTTCTATCAGCATTTACCAATAATAGGAGAATTCATTTTTCATTAACTGCCTTGTGTGCACAAAGCTATTTCTGTGTATAAAAAGAGTTGGCCCATTTTAATAGATGCAGCAAATACGTTAAAACAACCCTTGCCTCATAGTAACAATCACTTAGTGTTTAGACAAAACAGGTGTTGAGAAAGAGTTATGTTATTTTTCCTGGTTTGCAGACAAAGAAAAAGACAATGTTTTGTCATTAACTATAGACTTTCTGTTTTCGAAAACATTTTAAAATACTGATATTTGAATAAACTCCAAAGGAAACAAGCAGGAGGTTTTTTTCCTTCTATCATGTTCTGTGCATTTGCTCTTCCTGAGATAGCTGCAAATCCTGCTTGGTTTGTTGCACTGTCACCTAATACAAGACAGAACATTATTTCAATTGGTAAAATTCTACATGGGAACAGAGTTTTAAGAAAATGGGAACACGTATTATAATAAATATAGCAATGGCACTGGCCTATAGTCAAGTTATTTTTTGAAAAGCCTCTTGGAAGCCAGTAGCTTTGCTATGGACCATAGCACTAAGAAGAAGATGGCTCTTCTGAGTTTGGGGTGGCTCAGAAGCAAGACTGTGTCCCAGAGCACAGAGTCTGTTGTGCTGGTTTGAACTGGGCAAAATGCCCGTGAGTGCTGGGGGCTGCACCGACCGCGGGGGCTGCAGGCTGCACTCCCACCCCGACACCGCCATGCGCTCCGAGAGACCCTGTCCGGGCTCCCCAACGGGTCCTCCAGGGCTGGGTGGCAGAGAGACAACCCGTCTCCTGAAGGTTAATTAGCAAGCGGTTCTCCTTCCTACCTTCTGCTTTAATGCCACATATTACTGATGTAACAATCTGTGAAATTTGTTCCTGAACATCTTAATTTTTGCACCTTTAGTAGCTAGTTTAACATTGTGAAAGATACTAAGAGAGCTCTGAACACATAAATATGTTATTATATCTGGTATATTGATACAATTATCTATATGATTTGTTTCTTAAGAAAACTTCGGATGAATCATGTAATGAGTTGTTATACTACAGTTACAGTGCTCTGTTGACAGGTATTCTCTACAAAACAGCTTCTGAGAAGAAAGGATGACAAAGCTATGAAAATAATTACAGGGGAAACAGTGCATTTAATTTAAGAGTCAGCCAAAGTACTCAAGTTTGGAAACAGTAGTAGCAAACAAATGGTAAGACCAAGTAAAGGACAATATTCCAGGAGAGATTTACTTAGCAATCCACGGACCGCACTGGATTTCTCATTAGTCTCTAGCTGAATCTTATGATAATTCATTCTCCCCATGAGAACTGTATTTACACATTACTAATTAACTATTCTTTAGTGAAAGAATTTTCCAGCATTACATGGGGACACATGTGGGCTCTGTAAAAAAATGAGATGTGTAACACACGGTAAACAGAAAGTAATGATCTTGAACAGGCCAAACCCTTGAATTCGTCACTAATAAATGTCCCCGTGCATTCAGCAGTCCTGGCTGCTGGGAGCCTGTTTTCTTCAAGTACTTCAAACACTAAAATCCAGGAACATTTATTATTTTAATCCATTACAGGCAGTGCTTGATTTAACTTTATTGGTTGTGGTGGTGGTAGTGGTTATAGTGGGGGTAAAGCTATGTTCTTTTACACATCATTTCAAAAGGGCTTAATTATATTTTATAGCTCAGGCCAGGAATCCTGCTTGTTTTGTGTCTAACAAGGTTCAAATGGAGTTCAGGTCAGTGATGAATCAGAAGAGACGTCAAAGATGGTTATCTGTTTGAAGTGAGCTCCTCTCCCTTAAAGAATAACTGGGCAGGTACATCATGTTCATTACGCTATTGCATACTAAATAGCTCAAAAGTCTCAATTCACTTGTTGATTTGGCAATTTTTGGTTTTGTGATGCCTGATCAGAGAGGGCATACTAAGGTTAAGATCTAAAGGGCTTTTAACTTTGGGTCAAGACTATCTTTGGTAAACAATAATGTAGAATATATTTGTAAAGCTCTGTATTGCCCTATATCTTTTCTAATTAAGTGGAGAGAAATACATCATGGAAAACAACAAAAATAGTGTTCATTTTGCAATTTTGAGTTCAGCTTTCAAAACTGAGAGCTATACTGACATCAGTAATACTTTGTTCTTCTATCACAAACATTTTATTTTTAGATATCAGCAGTTTCAGAAAAGTGACTAAATATTCTTACTCCAGCTTTACAGATGGGCATGGAGAGGATCTTCAATTAAAAAAAAAAAAAGTATTCTCACATCTTAATTTTAGGTGGTTGAAAACTTTGGTTTATTTTCAGGATATAGCTGGTACCTACAAGCGTCACTGATTTATAAAGTTGTAGATACTTAGCACTACTAAAAAAATCAGTCACTGAATGATTGCACATTAAATGAAGCATTACAAAACAGTGGATGCCACTCAAAATGTAGCCCTAGTTGCCACAAGGCTGAATTAAAATTACAGCTTTGGTGTCTTGTTCCACTGTTCTGTGCTTGATCCACTGTATTTCCACTGTTTTAATACACTAAATAGTCCATAAACTAGAGGGTAACTTTTCTTTATAACTAAGCCATCCTGAAGAAAGTGTCTGGCAGCACCTGAGCTTTTTGAGCCTCTATAACCAGGTGAATTACGCCCGTGGAAGTTCAAGGCTTCATAGATACACCCAGGCCATACAATTTGAACAGGTTTATCCACGTTCTTAGGATGTAGTTCCCCAGGATAAAGGCCCATTCAGGTCCAGGCTTCTACGTTCAATTTTTCTCCTCCCTTTGACACATTCTCTCTCTCCCTTCCTTATACAGTTTTCTGAATTCTCTTTTGTGCTAGCACGATCATCAACATGTACCTGTCCAGTGAGCCAGCTGTAGGAGATGATCCTGCTGGAACCTTTTCTCTCCTGCTGGATGAGTTTTTGGACAGTTCGGTGCCCTGACTCAACTCACAGAACAGCTGCCCAAGTACCAGAGCCGCACAAAGCAGAGTGTGGAAATGCGTAGACACAGCAACCACAACTTCCTATAGAATTGCACCTTTTGTTTGGGCAGAAAGCTGGTGAACTCATCCCATGAAATCATTCTTGTCACAGAAAAAGAAGAAACGCGTTGCCAGTACATCAACAATTCAAACAACTTAATGAACCGGTCCTTAAGACTGGGCAATAATTCCTAATCTCTGTGTTCTCCATGAAAATGCTGTATCACCCACTACTGCCACATGTATCCCTGAATACACAGAACAAAAGAAATTCCAGTCTTAAAAAATACGCAATTACTTTCACAATAAAAGTTGTAGAGTTTACAATAAAAACTGAAGAGATTACAAAAACAACCATATTTGTTCTGAATCGAATTTCACTTGGAGTCTACTTTTTAAAGTCATTTCAGCTGCAGATGCAGTTCTACTAAATTAGTGCACAATGTCCTGAATCAACAAGCTACATTTTTTTTTCTTCCCCTCCTTCCGCAGTCCAAGTTTAAGTGCTAGTTCATCAGTAGCAATTCTGAACCCTGTACAAAGTACCGCTAGGGAATCTGACCAGGATTAATAGTGGTACTCGGCCCTGGGATTACGTGGTGTCTTGTTTCATGGATTTTGGGCCATCTGTTCTTCCCTCCTACATTATACTCCTGCAGAACCATAAACGCACCTCCACCTCAGGGACTATAGAAAGGAATTAGAATTCTTCTGCTTTTCATTATCACAAGATTCAGTAACTCATTTCATTGTCAGGATAATCCCCTTTTACTCTTTCTTTTGCGCTTGCAGGGTATGCCTAAATGACAAATAAAATCCCAGATGTTAGAGACCTGATGAGGTCTCCACCTTTTCTTGAGTGTTGGGTTTAAGCTACTTGGGACACGGTGTCAAATCTGACAGGACCTTGATGCCCACACCCAATATTCATTAAGGTTTGTTAGTGATTTGTATAGCTGTCTACAGGCTGCAGTTCCACCTCAGTCCTCAGTGGCCATTTAAATATTTAGTTTGTCCTCTGGCTTTTACTGACAAAGAACTAATTTCCTATTGTTCAAGTGTTGGAAAGAGTTTATATTTCTTTCTAAAAGTAACAATGGTCTTCTGGGTGTTGTAAATGGCTTGTTACTCCTGCATATTATTTTAGGTAGTCATATCTAATTTAATGTTTTATTTCCCCATGGGCTAACTTGCATATCTGCAGCATCCAAAGGCTATGACAACGCCTTAGCAGAGTTTTCTCGAGGGAGTCAGTTAACTCCAAAACAAAGTTTGGTCTCTGCTCCACCAATTAATAGCTGCATTTAATTTTTAATATTTCAGTAAAGTATCTTAAGTCTGCAATTTCTTTCAGGTTTAGTAAAAAAAATACTTGTGATTATCACATGTTCAACTAGTGTTTATTTTTTTCCTTATTTATATGCTAAAGTAATCAACTCTGCATACGGGAGGAAGGGCTGGGGAACTCTGTCTATGATATTCGGAGTATTTTATGTCTGTAATTCTCTAAGTTCAGACACTGAACTGCAAGACTCCCCTCCTGTGTCCAGCCAGGGCAAAGTAAAGCTCCACTGAGAAGCTGTAGGCTTCTTGCCGTCTTTCACTCTGGAGAGAGTATAGTCCTTAACTTCTCTCATTTATCTGCTCTTCGGGCAGGTAGGTAGTGTTAGTTTCAACACCAAACCTGAATTAACTGAAAGCCATCAGTTCAGAATTGCGTTCTGTTTCCTAGTATTTATTGCTAAAAATTATTTCAACTTTAACAGCACACAACTGTTCTGGAGTGAGCTACATACCTGAAGTGTGATACCAACCCACCTCCATTCTGACAGGGCACATGGCACTCGAGAGCTCTAGTTGCTTTGTAGAACATGCCACGTACTTCAGAGGACAAAAATCACTGAACCAGCTCTAATGATAGTTCTTGAACTTGAGGTTTTCATCAACAATACAAATAAGCTGCCAAAATTAGCTAAATGCTTGCCATTTGCTTGTATGAAATGGGTATGAGTTTTAACTTCTAACTCTAAGCCACAAAATATTATATGACAACAGATAATTATTTTATTTAGCATCATTCTAACTTAAACTCCTACTCAGAAAAACTATACTGGTAGCCTCTTCTAAAGTAAAATTAATGATATCTTTTTCTTTGTTTAAAAGGGATTTTTTTTTTCCAGTAAACTATGTCACATTCTACAATAGCATTACTTCACTAAAAGCAAAATACTCGGGATTTCAGCATAAGTACAGAGAACATGAGTATTCTAGCAGTAATAGTAACCACGTTGTTTTAAGTAACTGGTGTATTAAAACCCAAAAAATGTCCAAAAAATGAAGTCCCTTGATACACAAAAGGTCTGAGGTAGTGTAACAGTGCAGCAGGATATGCAGAAATGGCTATGTTCTAATTTGATCCAACTGCAACGTTCAACACTTACAATCTATTTTTTTATAAGTGAAATAATTCAACTAATTGGCCCCTCTGTTTTTCAGAAGCTGTAACTTTTTACTTTCATAAGAAACTAAGAAGAAAAATTCAAACAGAAGGCCATTAGCTTCTATGATTAAACAAGGCAATTCTAGAGGGAAAATGGATAATTAAAAAAAAAAGTTTTATGGCAAGCTTCTTTCTCAATTTCAGCTACAAAAAAAAAATAAATCAAAGCATTACACAAGGTCACGCACTTTTGTTTCTCCCCCTAACATGGAGGAAAAATGCCGACAATATATTCTTGCAAGGTTTTTTTGCTAAATAATTCCTAGCAAATAGGATTCTTTACAAACCAGCTTCACCTCCTACATTAAAACTCATCTGGAAAAGGGATTGTTTACACCGTTTATAAAACACTGCCACATAAAATGTGTAAAAAACCATATTTCACTAAAAATAGCTTGCGTAAGTAAGAGATTAGAGTAGTTTCTACTGCTATAATTGTTCCTTTGTAGTTTTTTCCATGATGTTTTTGAACAGTGTTTTTAACTATGTTTATTAAAGTCCGCACATCAAAAAGCATCAAAGAGAAATCTAGTGAGAACCAAAGAAACCCCAAGCGTATTGTGTTGTCTCACTGGGGAGTTATGCAGATTCAAGTAAACAAGTGCAAATTGTTGAGGTTTTAATGAAAATTTTATACAATTATTGTATCTGAAGTCATTCTATATAATAACATCTGTACAGCAGATGGCCATACTGTACAAAAGGCAAGCAATGCTCCTTTTTCTTCCTCTGTTTTAACAGTACATCTGAGATGACTACTTTTGTCATTGTGCTTAGTTTGGTTCAGCAAATAATTCGTAAAATGCAGCTGCTGCAGATGGTCACGATAGTTATTTGACTGTAAAATCAAAGACATAGTGAAGTATTTGCGCATTAGTTTCATACTATTAAAAAAAGAAAATCCGACATTAACCCTCAGCTCAAAAGGTGTATCTATAAAAACTTTTGTAAAAAGAAAAGTAGTGAAAAACTGACCTATTTAAATACTCCTTGCTCCCAAGACACAGCTACTACCTTTTATTTTTTTGAGTTAGCTTGCATAATTTCTTTGCAATAATAAAACAAATCTAGTTAGTAACTGTGGTATTCTTCTAAAGTATTTTAAACACAAGATTATACTGTTTCCCACACACTGAGTAATTTATCTCCTTTCCTGAAGTTATAATTTCCACTTCGGTTTCTATCAGCACTTCAACTTCAAATTAATAATTTTAAATAAAAATCCAAACAATTTATGAAAAGCATTTTTGACAGTTTCAATTAGTTTTGTGGAAATGTGTCTTTCGCACTGCTTGAAACTTAAAACGTTTTATTGCACCATCACAATAGCATGCAAAACCTCACGCACATCTATTTTTCTTCTTAAAAAGCAAAGATAAAGCAACTTTAACTGGAAAAATGTGAGTCTGTTGATGTCTATTTATTGTCTGGTTATGAAAGATTTTCATTTAGAATATCTAATCTCCATTTTCCTTATATTCAGCATCAGTATTGCTTTGCTTAACAATGCTTGCCAGACTAAAAGCATACTGAAGGTTCACGTATAGCTCGTGACATAAAAAATAAAGATTGGATTCCTCAGACTGCCAGAAGAATTAAGAAACAGAACTTCATAGCAGAATGTTTCTGAGGCTTAATGTGCAAGGCAAGGTATGTCGTCTTTCTGAGAGGATGAAAAACTCCCGGGTAAGTGATATACGCTGCTGAGTTTGCCAAATTGCTTTGCAGCACAGTGACGGAACGGGCTCGGCTTTGATATATTGAAGCTTGCTGTGGATACCATAATGTACCATGGGACGGATAATGTATAAATGGTGGAGAGGAAGTGATGGAAGGAAAGAGGATTATTACACTGAAAGAAAACTAGAACTACTTAAGGGATATTAGAAAGGCTTTTTGCTCAGTTGCTGCACTTTCTGTGCTAGGGTTGCTATCCGATTGGAAAAGCGTGGGAACACAGGCACCGTTCCTGCCTGTACTGCTGTTTATTTATGGATAAATCAAGAGTTTCAGGCTCCAGGACTTTTACAGGCTTTCACATCCTGAAAACCTTACATTTTTCATTTTTAACTTTTAAAACAATAAAGAAGCACTAGAACTTGCTTGCATGAGGAGAAATATTTCTGATGCAAAAGAAATAAATCACCACCTCACTTGGCCTAGAACTTGTTCCTCTCAGCTACAGACCATTTTACCTCACAAACTACTCTGCCAACTACCTACATGTGGCTCACCTCCACATCACGTAAATGTACCTTCGTATTAATTTTATTAAAAGACTAATAAAACAATTTACAGAGATACTCAAAATGTCTTCATTTAAAATGAGTCTCTGGCACCCTGTTAATTGTGCCCAAGGTGTAAAGTTCCCTCTCAGCTCTGCAGTAATGAGGCCGGAGTGCCTGTTTTCCCTGGGCAACTCTCAGCTGTGCAGAGGAAGCATGTAAAAAGTTAAAACTTCATAAGCCTGGAGGAGAATAATGGTATGACCCAATATTTACACAGCAGCATATGTCAGGGCTCTGAACATTTTTTTAATTGTATTTTTTTTGAACATAAATATAGAGTCCTAACAAGAAAATGTAGTTACAGAGTGAAAACTGTCAAAATTTTGCCCTTTGAAGTATGTGCTGAATTATCAGAATACTAGTTCTTGTAGCCACTATTCCAGCCAGAAATCTGTCAATAAATTAGTAATTACAAGCTAGGGGATATTAACTACAAAACTAAGCACTCTTGGGTGCTGCCTGACTGAAAGGAAAAATCAGGTAATGGAGTCTATGAGGGACTTGCTATTTTCTGCTGTGGATGTATTATGTTAGCTAGAGGAGCTCCCCTCGATGCCCCACACTTTCAAATGGTAACTAGACCACCATGTGAACAAACTGGTAGCACCTGCAACTTTCAAAAACTCTTACCTGCAGTTTTATGTCCACTTCTAACATTCAGGCTCCCACTGAGGTTTGATAAAGAGACTAACAAACAAGGTTTACTGGGATGTGGGATGGTTTCCATTGAAACAACCATTTGAACAGTGTGAACGGAAATTTTCTGGAAGCAGGAAAGGGCTCGCCACAAGTTTTCTTGTACTGAAGCCTTCTGCGCAGCGGTGCTGTGTGCTGCAGGTAGCAAATCCCTTGTACAGGGGTGTTTGGTTATGGAAGTGACCTCCTCCTCTGGAATGACGCCAGCTGACGGAGCAGCCTCCTTCCTGGGCTCATCGTCTTTTGTGGTTACGATTTTCTTCAAAAACTGGTTTATTTGATCGAGTCTGACACAACTGAGATTTGTTTTCAAAGGTTTTGATATGTCCACATTTATGTCAGCTGTAGGAGAGAATTGGAGAAAGAAATAAGAGAAGCTGTAGTGCAATTATTCAAGCAACGAAAAAATATTAGGTATTTAATGAAGATAAGATTATTTGTACCATGTTTCATTAAAGTGACTGAATCGATGGTAAAATAGAATGAAACAATATTTTAAAGAATAACTCTGAATTAATACATAATGAAAAGTACGGTAAGCAATCTTCACTATATACAGCTTTAAAGTAAGAAACATGTCACAATATCGATCTTATTTCCTTGTTTCTTCCCCAGGATCACCACAGCTATCTGAAAGACGTGCACTTTATTCAAGTGTGTAGGAGGGTAAATACATTAGTCCTTTTGTGTCAGAATGAAAATATACTTCACACTCCCTTGAGTTTTACATCCAGTAGAACTATTTGACTAAACTCCAAAGCCAACAGCAAACATTTTCAACACATTTAAATGAGTGAATAAGTGTATATTCTGTTGTTTCCTACATGGCAAACACGCAATATTTTTCAATGCATTTTCTAGCTGAAAAGTGAAATAAAAAGCAAATATAAAATCTGAGGTATGGTAGATTTCTTTGTTTTCTAGGGAGACTGGAATAACGTAGTATTTTTAAAATGTTCTTTGTCATCTCCATAGTAAAGGATTTTTGTACTTCCTAGACTGCTAAAAGTCTCACAGAATTTTTAGAAATCACAGTTAATATGAACAACATCGATAATGATATTTCTAGTAGCTGAGCTGTTGCAATTACCAAGATTATTTCACAGATAGGAAGCAGGATTTTATGATGGTTGAAACTTATTTCTGTGCTGCTATCTGCCTTTTTATCAGTACATCACAGAAATCCAGCTTTAACTTAATTTTTAAAATTTTGCATTTCAAATGTAGCTTTCACCCAGTCATGAGACAGCAACCCTGAGCAGGGGAAAATCTGCGCTTCTCACTTGCCTATTTGATTCCTACCACCCCATCCCCAAGAACAAAAAATGATTAAAATCCTGCGCATATATCTTAGCTAGATTTAATGTTCAAGGAAAACATCACTACTTAGTTTCAAGTTTCACTATAAATATGTATTGGAAACACTGTTTGTTGAAAGTTTTACACAGATTAATGAATATTTCACCAAAATTAGGACCTAGTTTCAAGTTGGATCATGTTCTACTTTTAATGCTGATGCAAACTGATGAGCTCGATTCTCCAACTCTTCAGGTAAACAACAAGTATCTACCACAATGGTAAAGGGCTGCAGGGGCAGAGGTTCAGAGCTGCTCTTCAGCACAAGCTTATCCTGACTTCAGAGAGTCCCAAGCACATGGCAAAGCAATTTTCTGACTCCCCAAAATATCTGGGGGTCTAAATTGCAGTTAGATGCTTTGGTACCTGAACAGATCCATCTCTGAATTTTAAACTAGCACATTTTTCTACAAAGCGAAGAGCAACATAACAATGGCCATGTAAGATTTTTTTACAGCTGGATTAAAAAACCCATAACAATTTTAGAAAAAGTCTGTAGTACTCCACAAGCCACAGCTAACTGAAATTTAAGACTGAAAAACTATTTTAATTGTAACTTGCAATTTTAATTAATGGTTTTCTGAAAATGCCTTCTCTTGTGCTAAAGCCTTTCATGCTGAACTAGAAACTATGGCAAACACTTGCTAACATGTGGGCCTAGTAGAAACATAAGCATCAAAGCTAGGAAGCTGCACACTAGAAGAGAGCAAGATTTTTAGGCATCTAAAACCACACATGATCAACTTGGAAGATTTTTCGAAATACTTATGTACTGGTATTTTTAATTAAAACCAAGGGAAGAAAAATGTCATTATGCTTTTGAAAATCACTCCACCCTTCTTGGCACTAAAAAATACCTCAAGATTTGCCTATCTTTTTGCACACATCATCAGTCATCTCCTTCCTTTGAATGGAGAAAGAAGAGTCACAAAGAATATAGACATCCATGTGACATTATGATATTACTTTACTTATGATACTCAAACGGAAAGGAGTGTTATTCTAATGAAATGTTTTAACCCCTTCCTGCCCCCCAACCAACCAAATCAGCAGCATTTTTAAAATGACCCAAGTTTGAAATTCAACTCATAAGAGGATCTGGGTTTCTGAACCACCTAGGTACTTTCAATAAACGTCCCTTATTGACTTAATTTTCTCCATTAGTGATACAGTAATAAACGAGTAAAACAGAATAGAAGGTCTTGGCTTTGCTACATAAATAAATTCTTAAGTTAGTAAAAGAGGAAAGGACCCTTATTGCTTGGTGTTACAGCTTTCACATCTAACTTCTCTGTCAAAGACACATTTTATTGCCAGCCCTTTGCTATGGCAGTATAGCCCAGAAGAGGATAAAAGAACAAAAAAGCCCTGCAACCCCAAAACTGCTTAGACATAAGTTGATAGAACAGGGGTCAAGCTAATACAAGAGAGTAAACCGATTGAGAAAGAGTTTAAAAGAGATGAATACTAGAGCAGCAGTTCTCTCTTGGGCTTCCTCAGGCCAGGGCAGAGAGGACACAGGGTGCTGGTGAAGCTCGGTGGTGGAACACGCATGGGCACCTGCTGCATCACTGCTGTCCATCGCTTGTGTTCACAAACACCACGCGCGTCCAAGAGAGCAATAAAAACATGGGCACTAGGACACCAGAGAAATGCAAATGATTTCCCTGTTCTCTGCTCGGAAACTGCACATGTCACACAGAAAAATGTTGTCATGACTGATAATTTTGACAAAGGTTTGTATTAAGCTATTATTATCCAGTGAATCAGCCAAGACAGAGGGTGGTGGCAGCCAGAAGTATAATTGCAGAAAATCTAACTCTGGAACCTTCACTGCAAATATTTTAACTATCTCATAATGACATATGTTATTTTTACAACTGGGGAAAGATTATGTAAAGAGATTCTTTGGCATTTTAAGTAAAACGTTCAAAAAATAAAAATCCAGTTGAGCAATCAACATATTTTTAGTCTTTGTCCTGTTTCACACTTTATACTTAGCACTGTAAAAGAAATTTTAATATTCCTTCTAAGAAAAACATATTTAAGTGATGGACAGAAACAGTGAAAACCAATGAAATACAAAGAGTTATTCACAGCAATTGACGACAATAGATGTTCAACAGCTTCTTCAGTCACTCAGAATGTGCTAAAAAGAGATGTTACAACATAAAGTGTCACCTAAATGCAGCTGGAATAAAATTTCTGAGGTGCAAAATCCAAGGGTAACAGTCTTTTTAGATTACTTTAAACACCTTTGGAAGCACACCACACAACACTGTGCCCATTCTGTACCAGTTGGAAAACAGAGGTTCCTACAACTCAAAAAACTGATTGAGTTATCCAAAATTACATCACAATCAGGACAGGGCAAAAAGTAGCTCAAAGTAACCTTTAAATCCTGATTGACATCTCTTTCTCCTTTGCCTACTAGTGACTGGCTATCACAATTATACGCCAATGCTTTCTTTAGATTTAAGACATAACAGCAATAACTTATTTAGCCAGGTGTTATCTATTTCCAGCAAATAAAGAGTAAAAAAATCACTTCTTGTAAACAGGTTGCATTCAAGTGAGTTATTTCTGGTTGTGTTTAAATCAGACAGAACTATCACAGAAACACTATTCAAGTGTAGCATTTGAGTGTAAAATTTGAATTGTCCCTTTCTCTCACTTGAATTCTTCACTCTGTTGCTTTAGATCCCCCTGTAAATCCATGTCTGTCAATTATTAGTTTCTAATTACCCCTTCACAACTTTCTGAACAGCTACTAGGAAACAGGATGATGAAATAACTATTGAGTTGAAAGGAGATTAGATAAATATAAATAAATTACACTTCTTATATGCTCCCACCACACCAGGAGATGACTTAACAGTGAAAGGAAAGGAATCACATTGCAATAATGAAATCAGAGAGGGAATTTAGGTCCCAGAGGCGATTCTATGGCGTTTATGTTAATGTACACCTTTTGGGGGACCAAAAATCAACTGGAATAGTTTCCTGAAAACTGTTTCCAGCTATTTTCTCATTTAAAAAGTTCCAACTTCACTTGACCCATTAGTCATCATATTACTTACATTTATTATGTATTTTGAAATCTATTACAAAAAACCCAATGGATTCAATATGGTCTGTTTGAACTAAATCATAACATCTATAAAAGAAAACCTATAAGCAGCACTCCGAATTTTCTGTCTGAAACAATTTCTTTCTTTGTCATCTTATTACTTAGAACTTCAGATAAAAAATTTCAAGGTTATGAGTATTTTACCCTTGTTCCCCATAACATTCAGATTTGTACTGGAAAGATACCATTTTATTGTGTGAACCTGGGATAATACTACTACTCAAAAGGACTTTTTATTTGGTGGGCTAAAGATGAATAAGCAACACTAAAATAACAGATCTCCTAGCAAGTTGCTTTAGGTTAATCCCAGCTCTTACTGAAATCAGTGGGCTTACTCTAATATATGCCACAATTTAATGCACACCAGGTTACTATTTCTATGACTAATAAACTACCATAGTATACTCTTAATCTGAAAAACCAGAGAGTAAACTCCATGAGAATTATTTATAAGCGATATTTATAAGACTGGGATCTTTTCACACACTATGAGAAACCTTGAACTGCGAAAGAGAAGAATACAGCATTTTCCAAGAATTTGTTCACTTCTCATACCTCTCATTCTGCAGTGGATCTTTTATTTCTATAGCTAACATATAAAAGCTCAGGTCTTTCTTCCTTAGGCTGGACATGGGGCTTGCTCTCCCCTGTCCCAAGAAGGCTGTAAAATATTAAACTTCTTAATAAATAGTACTGCTATAGAATAAACTACTATTTGCCCTAAACTCTTAGGAGGATTGAGTTTCCTACTCCTAAACAGGAGAGGAGCAGATAACAGCCACCAAACATTTTACCACCAGTAATATTCTTTCTCTGGGAGCCACCCATCCTGATGTGAGGGGTCTAAGAGAGGAAATCTGAGGAAGCTAAAGGTAATCTTGAGCCCTGATTCTGATTTGGAGTCAGGGTGGCCCTGCAGTAACAGGGAAAAGGCTGAATTGCAAAAATTAAATTTATAAAAATAGGAAAGAGAAAGACACGTAAAGAGAAGACTAGCTGTACTGTTCTCAATTGTCCCCAGTTAGGCATCAAAAGAGAGACAAATTAAAAGAAATTGGAAAGCAAGAAGAATACAAACGAATTGTTTTTATCCTCTAATTCATCATTCCCAATTTGGATCAAGGGAAAAGGAGGAAGAAACTTGAGACAAGGCTTCAGAGGCCATCTGCAGTCCCTCTTGTATTCTGCTTCTGTGAGGCAGATGCCAATTAGTCTGGAAAAGGCTGGTAGTCACTGCTCAGTGTTTTTACCCACCGCTGTCTGCAGCCCCACAGAAGGAGCTCTCTAAGGCCAATATGGTAAACTGCAGCCTTCAGGGAACCCCACGGAGTGTTCCCCAGCGGTAACAACTCTTACAGCCATGACCTGCCATGTCATGGACATTATGCAAAGGTGACCCAAAGACATCAGCAGCTCTAGCCAGCCAGTGCTGGGGTTTGAGATCTCAGACAAAGCTCAGTGATGTAATTCTATTATTTTTCCTAAACTGTCACAATTGAACCAAAATACATTGTTGTAGGTCCAGAAGACCAAAGATGCTATTAAAACGGATGGAGGATTACTGCTATTCATAGGACGTTGACTGAAGGGCAGCAACTGTGCAACTACCAGATATACTACAGAAGTGTGTCAAAAACAATAGCGTGTGCATTGGGAGGCACTTCCACAAAAGGAAAGCCCTAGCTAAGGGATACAGTAACTCTCTCAAAAGAGAGTCAGGGAAGTTGAAGCACAACACAGGGAGATGAAATGAATTGTTCCAGATCATGGAGCAGGTCTGTGGAAAAGAAAAGAACCCAGAAATACTTTCCCACTATTATCTGCTTTAGCTGCTGAATAATACATTCTGAATACATGCTGAATAAGACATTCATGAGGAACAAAAGAAAAAGGGGATTTCAGAAAATTGAGCAAATGTTTGAATGAAGTTTTAAAAAGAATGCCAGTATATTGAAAAAGATACTGAGAACATATTTTCAAACTTATCCATGTGGCTTCCGTGTACAATCTTAATTTTCACTACCTAGGCATTTAAGGAACTAAATTTCATTTAACCTAAGTGTTGCAGACATCGCTTTTAGAAAGGCACTCTGATAATTTTACACATTATTACACTGATACTACAGACAAAAGATGTGTCAAAAGGAAAGCAATACCTACAGGCTGGTACACCTGTTTGGAATATTTCTCTTTGCCCTCTTAATCAAATAAATATAATTTCATGGCTACAGTGTCAGTGCTTTAAAAACTTGTTTGTAAAAGAGCAAAGGGAAAAAAAAAAAACCTACTAGAAAGCTCAAAAGTTTTGCAAATGACCCAGAGTTAATTAGAAAAGTCTGCACCCTGGCTAGTTCCCCTTCTCACGTGTCAGCTCTCATTAAATCAAAAAATTCTCATTTCAAAGTTAACAAACACCATGGTTAACAAAACTGTTAAACTGGGATCAAGTGGGCACATTCCTAGGTTTATATATGATGTCATGCTAAGCAGCCCACAGCTGAACTTGCAAGTAGTATGAATGATTTTTCAATATATTAAGTATCTGATCTAATGCTAATTTTCCCTCTATAGGCTAACTGTGCTGGGAACAGGTGGCCCTGCTTTCAATTACGGAGGGCTAACATGCCAGTGTGAGGCCTGGATTAGTTCACCTTCTCACAGGGAATTTGCCTCGGTTGGGAATGGATTTATTATGGCTTCACACATGGAACGGAGCTCATGTCAGCTGAGGGCAGTGATACATCATATGATTCAAATTAACCTGCTGTGGACTGTTCCGCAGGGCTGATATTGTGTATTAAAATGACGACATTTTTAAAACAGCTTGAAATAAACCAGGATTGCCGAAGTGCAATGGTTCCAATTTGTTCCAACTAATCTATCACCTGCTGGAGATATTATTCTAGTGGGTTTCTGGTAGCTGCTATTTTCCAGGTTTCTCCAAACCACTGACCTTGCTAATGGATACAATTGTTGCCTTTGCAAACAGGGTGGGGGAAAAGCCAGAGAGTGTGCCCTAGTGCTGGGGTTTTTGTTGTTTTTTATGCACAACCCTGGACCCTGGGCTGTGCCACTGGTGGTGGTCAACAGTGCCAGGGAGCGACCGGCAGGAGAGAGCAACTGCCCCAGGCCCCCCGTTCTCACTTCACCTGTCAGCGGGACACAGTATTTCTTAGTTTGTCTGGATACTTTCTTCTGCAGAAATGATTTTGAAAAGTGAAGTATCAAGGACTGCAGTTAATTCACATCTTGCCTAACATCTTCCCAAGAAACTGCTAGGGGAAGAGGACTTTGGCATAAACCATCTAGATTTTGTGTAAGAATTTTAAGGCAATTCGTATGAAGCTGTAGTTCATAAACACCTTATGTATCATTTGCATGCAGAGAATACATCAAAAAGACAGCTTTTATAGCTAAAAAAAGGATAGTTGATTAAAAAAAAAAAAAGAAATAAAGGACTAGGGGGTGTAGAAAATAAATTCTCAAAACCATTAAAACAAGATGGTCATATTTGTTCCTCACCTAAAGAATAATATGTAATGCTAAAGCAATAAATAGTTCACTTATATGTATTAGGCAAGAATTAGATGTAACAGACGGAATATGAAAGAGAGAGGGTCATGTAAACTGATGTAAATGGAATTTAAAAAATTTTAAATAATTAGTTACTGTAGAAAGAGAAAGAATAGTCCTTTAATACATTGTGGGGTTAAAGTTGAGGTCTGTTCCCACAGGCCTGATGATGAATGCTTATTTCTTCTAGGATCCTATTACCTTAAATCTGGAAGAAATATCATTTTTCTCTAGTTGCCAAAAATGTACAAAATAATCAACTCATGTGGCAAGAAGTGCATTAATGTATCCTGTTATTCTCATTTAATTAGTGGTTTCCAAGTTTAGCTACTTGCTGTAGTTTTTTGATCTCTGAGCTAATGTGGACTGACAACCCGGTTTCCTGTGTGGTGAAACCATACCATTTTTCTATGGAACACTATCTACTTACCTACTTCAGCTGACAAACTATTTACAAGGAGCACAGGTTTTACCTAACACAGCAAACACTGGGAACCACTTGCAGATTTTTTCTTCTAAGTGCTTGCACAGTAGTTTGCATCATAAAACATCGGCATGTTTGATTGTTATATTTGAAATTTAACCTCAGCACACCAACAATGTATTTTGCAAGAAAAGTGACATTACAATTACAGCACTGAACTTAGAATACTAAAAATCTATACAGAAAACTGTATAGTTTTCCCAACTGCTACATCTAGATTTTTCTCTGCATGGGCAAAGCTTTTAAAAATGTGCTGACTTCTCAGAACAACAGGTAGCACCACTAGTGCATCCAATGCATTTCAGAAATTTACTTCCTGCAGATATAAAATGCATATACATAAATGGATATGAAAACACACAGTATCTGCCTAGAAAATATGCCGGTTAGTAGCAGCATTATTTGCCAAACGTTCACCAGAAAGAGTGTAGGCCTTTGGGGCCTGCAACATAAGCATATTCCAGCAGTGCATTTATTTATTCAATTTATTAACTGTGCTGTCTCCCATCACACATATTGTCTGTCTGGTGACCTTACAAGAGCTCTCAGGAGTTTTGCTGGGGTTCTTGTCCTCAGTGAACAACTGCCGGCTCAGTTGGGCTCTGGTGATGCAGACACATTCTCCAGGCCTAATGACGGCCAAGCTACCTCACCCTGGAAGAAGCTGTGGTTAGAGGACTTCTTGCCCCCAGGAGACTTAGTAATTTATTTTCCGGTAGCCTGCTGAGGAGCTGTCAAGCTTTCATAACCCTTTGCATGTGGTGTTCTGACGCAATCACATGCGGAAAGCGCCTTCCATTACTCATTCACCAAAAGCTCCAGCCCCCAAGGAAGGCTTCTTGGTAACGCTTAGTTTATTTGAAGAGGATCTCATAGTGACAACAGCTGAGGTTAGAAAAATCTGCAAAAGAATGCAGAGCTGTTTTGTTATATCACACTGGCAAAACACTTCATTAAAATTCAGCGTAATTACTGTTGAATCATGTGTAATGATAGTTCCAATTAGCAGCAAAAATATGATAAAAATATGCCTTTTGGCTAAGAAGAGATCCTGAAGAAAATCTCTGAACTTCTACATGAGAATAAATACACTGAAGTTTATGATGCATTAATTCATGGGTTTTCAGTTCCCTATTTGGCCAAATACCACTGAGGGAGAGATTTAGCGCTGATCTGAGATCTGACTGAATCTTTGAGAATGGAGTAGACACTTAGACTACTTGTGAATAGATACTTTGCAAGCTGGTACCAACTTCCATGTTTGCTACTGACAGGAGAGCATCAAGGAAACACCTTCAGTTGTGCAATAAATTAAAGGCTGCGCCAGGAAACTACAGTGAGAACCTTGAGAAAAGGGGAATGCACAGATGAAGGTTCTGGGAACATGGAAATGTGCCAGATGTGGGGAGAGGAGACAGAAAAATATTGGGGGGAAAAAAAAAGGATAAAAGAAAACTAATCTGGTGTCTGTACCCCTCCTGTGCTGGTCATGATTAGAATGAAAATCTACTATTATTATCAATTAGTCCTTTAGTTCAAATGTCAGTTGCACATGCAGTAGGTTTGAATGTTCAAAGTCCTATTAATGAAGCCAAACAAGGATCAATATGAGAAAAGCTGTGCATTGTCAGGTAGTTTTAAAATCTTCTCATAAAATGATGCTTGTTCACGTACTTAAGTCTTTCCTTGAGACTCCTGCCTGCATGCATGCAAAAAATGGATTTTCAAGTTACTTAACCTCAGTATTTATAGTCAGCAGGTAAATATGTATGTCTTATTCCCTAGTTGTTCAATTTGATGTCCTGGGGCCTAATATGCAGAAGTGACTACTGCTTCACCCAAAGACAATATGTTTCCAACATATAAATTTCTATATTTTTAAGTACCTTGGAAAACTAAATTGTGTGTTTTAAATTGGCAATCTTAATATAATGAGAAAGCCTTTAATTTCCCTGTGCTTCAGTTGCCCTCCACGAAATGGCGAGGGCATACTCTTCCATCACCCATTGAAGGGTTAGTATTTTTGTAGTGCTCAGATCCTAAAGCAGTAAGCAACGCAGAAGCAGTAAGTCTGCTGTAGAACCAGGATTAGACTGTATGAATCAGTAACCGAATGAATAGGAAAAAAGAGTACTGAAGAGATGCTCACTAAATGACAACAGCTTATTCTGTGTGCTGAGTGAAATAAGGATATCCGGGGCAGGCAGGGGGGGAAGTTGCTGCATAATTCAACAAATTATTAAAAATATGCATAAGAGAAATTAATTATGATAGCACAAGTAAATGTAAATGCATTTTCTAACTTTTAGTATAACCTCAATTATATTCTACATAGTAATGTAGTTATAAATACATAACTCACAAAAGAGAGAATGGGTGACATACTTCAATTCGCAGGAATTTCTGACTCTTTAGGAGTGAGACTTCAAATCACATTATTGTAAGTAAATGCTGATAAACCTTCATACTACACTACTCATATTGTGTGTTAATTAAGGAAACACACTTTTAAAAAATGTTACAGTTTTAACACTTTAGATTATGGGAATTTGTAATACCAGGCATCCAGATTCTGTAGAACCCAAGAGAAGGCAGCATATAAAATACTTCAGAAACATTCAAAAGTTAGCTTTTATAAACATGACTGTAACAAAATTTCATTTGTTCTAGGCCCCAAAGCAGGTAGGTTTCATTTCATTGGAAATTTGCCAACCTCAGCCTTCTTGAGGAGTAAAATTTCTAAATTTACCTTGGGAAGAAAATAATTAGACCATAAACATATAACTGGTCCAGGACTGATCATTCTTCAACTTTGATTTCAATTCCAGATAATTGCTGAAGAAAAATGTCACATTCATTAGCATGGAATACAACATTTTTTCTGATGGCCTAATGTGTGCATACCTACAAATAGATTACAATTTAAAATAGAGATTAAAATGCAATGCTTACCTGGTCCATTAAGGAAATCTTTAATTTGCACAGTGATAAGAGGAGGTGGAATACCACTTTTAGCATCTACCTCTCCTGCTACTGTCTGCAGCCAAATCTTGCTATAATCAAGAGCTTCTGGTAGAGTCTTCCCAGCATCTACAGGTGATAATGATCATAGTCATTAATGATATTCCAAGAATATGATACATAACAAAACGCTACCTTCAAAATTTATTAAATAAAATCTGAAAGTATAAAATGTAACACAGTAAATAATGCTCCTAATGCTACATAGCATTTGTGCCTACAGAGAGATGCATGTGTGTAATAATGCATGAATACATAGGCAAGAGGGCAAAGCTATAATTACACAAAATGTAGAGAACCTGCAAAAATACTAAGTCAAATATGACTAAAAGACATCAGTCATGAAAAGATGACTTCAAATAGCACACACTTTTAGCTTTAATTATGATAACACTTAAGCAGTCTTTACAAGAGAACCTGTGCTCAAAACCTGCTACTTCTAGATTGTATTTTCCTTGCCAGGTAAGGAAAATAATAACATAAAGATAAATGATAAAGGTTAAAAGACTAGAATGCTATCAGATCTCAGGGATAGGGCATAACGACAATACAGCTATA
The DNA here is from genome assembly GCF_036013475.1 of Columba livia. NCBI lineage: Eukaryota > Metazoa > Chordata > Aves > Columbiformes > Columbidae > Columba > Columba livia. The sequence continues at coordinate 139,813,484 of NC_088603.1, read as the reverse complement.
TCACCATCTTTGGAGGTTCACTCAAAAACTAATCAATAGCTATTCTTGCATACCACCTTGAATTGTATTCCTTTGATCAGTTTACAATATTACATTAAAATTAAATTCTTCCAAGTGCTATTCTTGTACCTTTGGTACCATAAAAAGGCTTTTTATTCTATAGCAACTCATGGCCTTCATCACAACAGTTCTCAATTCTGGCACTACAGGTCCTAAAATCTAAATAATCAATTACCCTCCACAATAAAGACTGCTACATTAATTGTTGAATGTCTGCCCCATCCTTAATGACTTGAGGAGATTTTCTTGATGTTATTCTCTCCTATTATCAGTAATTAAAAACTGCTGTAATTGCTCTACTTGAGTTTTACTGAATGGATTCCTTTCAAGAACGGTATTTACATACCCACTATTACAGCCAACATATGGTATCGTGGTATCACAGTCATATGTGGACTGGGTATATAAAGTTAGCTTTGGAATTTGTATTTCTTGACCTTATCATGTGATTCATATAAAACTTGGCACATATGAACCCTTATGTGATTTCAAAGAACCTACTGAAACCAATTGATCATGACTTTAGATCTATGTGGAAAAGATCAAAAGTTAGCACATTCTTGTGTTTTTATTTGATCAATTTTCAGGCAGTGACTTTACAGCAGTATTTGTACTGCATGGCATATACATTACAGCCTTTCCTTCCCTTCATTCCCACTACACTTTTATAAAGTCAGTTCTCGATAGTTATTTAAGAGCTGTCACTGCATATAACGGATTTGTGTATTTTCCATGTGAATATCTACATTTTTATGGTTCTTAGACCTTTCCTTTAACTACATTAACCAGAATGGTGTGGCACACTCCCTATGCTATAGTAACTGCTTTAGGGAATATCTTGTTTCCGGTGTGTGGATTTTGCCAAGTATACTGAAAACAATAATAACAATAACTTTTTCCCAACAAAGCACAAATCTTTTCCAAAACATAGTTTTGTAGATGTTACAAACAAGGCTATTATCCCTGATTTGGATCAATACCATAACATCTCTTTCTTTGTGCTAGCAGCTCACCATAAATAAGTAATATGCTTATGTTTTTCAGAATAAATAGTGTAAAGCATTGTAAAAATTACTGAACATCACTGAAACAATTAAACTGATCTCTAAGTTACTGTTCCTTTAGAAGCATTAGTATACACGTTTAGGTGTACCAACATGGGGCAAAATGTTGCAATATGCCATTATTTTGTCTCATTTCTGAAAGCTATCATCACATCCTGTATAGAACAATCTGGATCATCCAGTGGATATTCAGTAAATCCAGTAAATTTAGTCAAAAATCTCATTTGAATATTTACAGGTATTTCAATTGTCCTAAGACGTGTGTATGTATAAAATACCTAATAATTATTTCAAAATTGTAGCTGCTTGAAGAAGAAAATCTCTCTTAGGAAAAGCACTTACGCAGCAGAAAATCCTTGTGTGACATAATACATTAGCTACACCAGCACTGCCCTCAGGGCACCAGGAATTGCAGCACATGAGCATGGAATCAAAAAAAATAAAGGAACTACGGGGCTCCTAGTAGATTATTTTGCTCTGTCATGTCTCCAAGGAGCAGGGCACCGTCACCCCTGCATTACCCGGGGCACTGCAATACGTGAATAATGAGGACTCCAGAACTATTTGCACATTAAGAACTCAACACAAAGAAACCTCAATGCACAAAATGAGCATGAGTCCGTCAAACATATTACTTTTAACCCAGCACTGGCCTTACTGATATCAAGCTTTTTTTTTTTATAGTTTGAGTGCTTTCAAAGCCCATGGCATATGCTTAATTTGGAACCTGGGTAACAATCTTGACTGTACATCCAAATATGTCAGATATAGATCAATAAGTAAGTTTTTTACATAATGATACAAAAGCTAAAATCCAGAGGTTTCAAAACCAACTATGCTGCTGTGTATGTCAAAAACTGGAAGGGAGTTCCAAATGAATAAGACAAATTCATTTACATCAAAGGTCAAAAGATTGAAATCTGTGTATCTTGATTAAAATACTTTCTAAGGTAGAAAAGAGCATATGCATTTTCATAGGATTTAGGATCAGGAAAGGAATAAAACAATAGGAATTAATCCTTATGCCAAGGGCACAGGAGTTGCCAAAGAAGCAACTGAATGAAAAAGAGAAAATTTAGGCTGAAAAGTGAGGAATTCCTGATGGGGAAAGCTGTTAGAAAAAGGACTCTTCTCCCTCAAGAAAATTATGGAAATGTTCAGAATGTTTAAAAATACACTTGACAGAACACTATAAAATATACAATGGGGAACAATTATGCATCAGCAGGGAACTGGTCTGAATAATGTATTATAATAGGTCATTTCCATTTCCATTTTCTATGATTCTCACAAAAATCAACACTTAAATTTGCAGTTATTTGTATAAAGAAAATGCTGCAGAAAACCCGAGGGATGCATATATAAGTAAGAGGAGAGGCTAGAATTACTCAACAGCAAGCCAAGAGAGAGAAAAGAAAGGCTTGAGAAGTGAAGAGCAGTGAGGACAGCCAGAAATTCTATCCTCTACACCATGTGAAAAATTTGTCTGTGGCAGCAAAATAAAAATGGTGAGACAACTATAATAGATTGACAACCAAGACTGTAATCTAAAATCCTTAAGACCGAGAAGTTGAGTCCTTGAATACATCCCTTTCCCTTCCCGGCTTTCTTTTTAATTTTTAGAATAATTTCTGGATATCTTTGAATCCACCCAAACATCCAAAGCCATGTCTAGTCTTGCTAAGGTCCAGACCTCAGCTCCAAACTTCACAGTTTATGAAGTGCCTTCATAAACATGATATGAATTTGCAAGCTTGTGGTTTTACCTGCTATCCCCTCATTCTTATGGAAACGCCAGACAGCAAAAAACAAACTTCAGAAGAAGAGGTGGAAGTAAGGGGGGAGGAAAGGAGGGAGGCAGGATAGATTTCACAACTTGAAGATTTTCATTCTCCAAGATGTGGTTTTGTTCCAGTCTGTACCTCAGAGTCAGGGCAGCTGAGGGGACACAGCCCATGGGAGGCTTTAATGGGGGGCTCAGCCACCCCCAGCACCCCAGGGGCTGCCAGTAGGGTACAGGGCTGCCGAGGGCGTGCGCGGACAGCAGCTTGGCCTGTTCAGCTGGAACTTTCCCCAGATCAAATGAGCTCTGCAACACGCTTTTATTTCAATGGATGAATCATCTTTTGGTTTGCAGTCAATTTTAAAAGCCAGTAGATGCTGCAATCACCTCTGCATTTCAAACGCTTTAGGGGAACGTTTAGACTTGTTTTAAAAATGGTTTCCATTGGAATTTAAAGAGCACAAGAGGGAAAACATTTCTACTAGCACACTCACAAGTGCTGTGTCAGGAAGTTCAAAACTGAGCACTTACAGTAACCTGAGGAATGTACATTCCCAGGCCGGCTCGTCTTTACGGGTGGGGGTTGCACTCCCCAACGTCCAGCGATGCAGATGTAACTGGACAATAAATATACTCGGAGGGGAACAGGTGACACTCCAGCAGAACTCCCCCGATACTGTGCTAGGAAACAGCCTTAAATCCTCCCTGTGCCTGGTAGGAAGCACAGGCTGCCAGCGAGGGGGTGGACGAGCCTTCCTGCAGGGCAGCCCACGCTGTGCCCCAGGCAGCCCCGCGTTCCACGACATTAGAGGTTACATGTGGTCCGAGCTACTGCATCTGCTCCTCATGGACCCCCCGCCATCAAAGGCGTGGGTGTAGAAATAAAATAAAATAAAAATCAAGAATGATTCTGGATGGCCTCACAATGCCTGTTTCTTGCGAACGCCTCATTGGCAGAAGTTGAAGAAATTCCATGCATAACATATATTGAGAATTTTCTCTCCCTTAAAACAACCAAGTGCCACAACCTCCTCTTTGAAAGTAAACAAACAAACAAATAGAAAAAAGATTTTTCAAGAATGCCGAGAGCACAATGCTCAGGAAATGAGGCAATTTTGTATCTGGATTACATTACCTGAAACAAAGCAAATAAAGATTTAAAAAAATATTTATAAAAGTGGCTTATAAGATTACATTAAAAACAATTGAACCCACTTTTATTTAAGTGGAAATGGCCAATGCTTTGTTTGCAAAAACTAACGGTTAGCAGATGCCTTTTCGTTAAACGTAGGATGAGCATTGAATAAAAAAAAAAGTTGTTTTATAGAATCTTTCCGGCTATTTATACAGAATCTTACAAGTAAAGTCAGGGAGCAACTAGCGGTTTTAATGGTGCTTGTTAAATAGTTAATATTTATTCCAATTATTTATTTACTTTGAAGTTCCTATTCCTGGCAGTAGCATAACAGCAATCAAGCTGTACAATTACAAAAATAATTTTAAACACAAAGGAAGCAGTTTAGCACAACCATAATAAAACTGAGCTAACATTTTAATAACCTAGTAAGGCTCCTCCTCCTCCAAACTGACTTGCCAGTGGACTCAGTTGCAGAGCACGGAGGAAACTGAAAGCACGACCATCAGGTTTTTAGCTCCAAGGCAGGCAAATGCTCCCACATACAGACACTGGCCTGATGGAAATGTGCTGCTACTAACTGCTAATTAACACATTAACAATACTTAACTTTTAAATAGCCTATTTCCTCCCATTTTATTATAATTTCTTTCATGTTTTAGAAAGTAACAAAAAAATAGCATAGTTAGTGACAGAGCAGCCAAGTTCTTTGGAGGAAATTTGTTTTTTCAGCCACTGTCCAATACTCTCACAAAAAAGAGTGACAGCTTATTGTGCAAGATCCTGAATTTTAAGCTCTATTAACTTGAAATCTTTCAAAAATAAGAACAAAACCCTTGTCCCAAATAAAATACATGTGGCTTCAAAACAGTCTTAAAACCTTCATTTCTACACATGTTCAAAGCAGTAAACCACCATAAGGCAATAAGCTTAATCTTATTAAAACTGAGGATGAACTATTATTCTCTTTAAAATTCACGCTGGTGCAGTTTTACAGTGTAATTTCCCTATTTTATTCAAGGCTTCATAAAAGAGACTCTCATCAAATTACCTGTTAGAAGTAGTTCTAAATCCTACCATATTCTATGTTGATTTACAGCTGAACAATATATTTGTGAGAAATACACTAATGGGAAGTGAAGAATGGAAAACATAACTAGGTCCAAACTATTACCAGCTAAAACCCAAAAGGTTTTTTTGGAACTAACATCCATTAACAAATAAGACCTTCCTAATTTCACAATAGAATTTCGTATTGCTTCTGCCTTGAAAGATTTGAGGGTTGTTTCACAACTGTACACTTTTTTCTTTCAGAAAAGCAGTAAGAAGTAGCACAGTATAAGATCTGATTCTACTGCCACTGAACTAACAGCTTGTGTCCTCTTCCCTGTACCACCTTAGATGATGGAGAGATAGTTGCACGCATACATAGAGACACAAGAAGTCTTCTAGAGAGTCTAACTAGAAATATTCTTTAGCAACATTCACTCTAAATTAAACATCATTTATGCCCTCTTCCCACCCCCTCGTCCTTGATATACAGAGAAATACCGGAATATAGTGCACACCTATTGTACAGAGGGAGAGAAGCTAACTTATTTGTTTCACATAAACTTTACATTGTTCTTCATGTGGATGACATCTCTTTCAGATGAAACTGCCAGCAAATAGCCCCAATATCAAGAAAAATTGGTGTGATTGATGAAATTGACTGCAGTAGCATAGAAAATGCCATGCCAAGCTGCTGAAGCTGTATTACATGATATGCAATATATAGAGTGTACAAATATATATATATATATAAATACACACACACATATATGTAACACATAGTTCCTGGCTATTTTACCTCAAATATGCGTGGTACAAATGAAAAATATAACTTCCCAAATCTAACATATTAATACAGTGGTATGACAAAATTAATCCTGAATGATGCAATTACAAGCACAGCAGGTCTTCCTGAACAAGAGGCAATAAAAACTTTGCACTACCTATTTTGCTGTGTGAATTACTGTGTGAGCTGAAGCGTGGATTAGTTTTATTAACTTATTAACACATTTAGGATGGTGTTTTGAGGCACTAGAACTTTGGCGCCTACCTCTCAAACTCTTTTGAAGAGAGCCCTAGTGCTTCAGTAGCAAGCACAGGATTCTGTCTGACACATGAGTAAGGTACTTAGTACTGCCCACAAAGGCAGCAGAATGAGACCACAAGTTCTGCCTTCACATGGTGTCTGACTCCTGCCTCTTTTACCCTTGCCTGCATAGGAGACAAAAAGCCAAAGAGAAGGGTAAGACCTATGTAGGGCTGGTCTTTGGCCCTCCAAGAAGACTTTTCCGAGTCCCTTTGAAAACTGCTGGTGACCAAGGAGCTCTCTAACTGTATGTTCCTACTATCTTCATTATTTAAACTTCTTGCCATGCTTCTGCACTCTCTCATCTACTTTCAACTTGCAGGAAGTCCTTCTTACAGCTTGTGTTTTCTAGATTTGCTCACATAGATATGAAGATGGTGAAAGACTTCAGGACTAACTGTAGGAGCAGACTGTAGTGAATTTGCCCACTTTACTGGTACTGTAGTGGCATCTTACAAGGACACGCTTGAATGCCTCAAACATGAGAAACGAAGAAGTCCTATCACAACCTTCCAAAACACTAACTTAGTTAACGAAGTTATGACCTTTAACTTACAACTACTCCAACTTTGCTTCAAGCTTTGCTTTTTTAATTGATTTGTTACTACTTTTCATATTAATCGGTATGATGATCGCCTTTTAAATAGTATTTAACAAATATACATGGGAATCTGGAGTAAATCAAATTCATTAGGCAGCTGTGTTTCTTTCAAGACAGGACAACACAGTAGAGAAAGATGAAAATGGAAGAATGATAAAACACAATACATCAGAGAATGGATCTTCTCCCTGTTTTAAGTAGTTTCTTTCCAGCTGTCTAATCCCTCTTAAAAGTTCAACTATAATTCAGCTTTCTGAAAAAAGCTAAGATCTATCACAAATAGAATTTTTAGCCTTTTGCATAAGCACATAATTTTAATGCCAGTTTTCAAAAAATACCATCCCATTCAGCAAAGATTCGGTATAGCTGCACAAAAAAAGGTATACTATTTTAACAACTAATGTGCTGTATGAACTCTGGCAACAACTAGCCATGTTTTTTTACCTACAGCTTTTATTCAGTGAACAATTTTAAACCCCATACTTTTCTGGCTGCCCGTTCTGCAGATCTCTACCAGCTGCCAGACACACAAATTGCAATAATTTGCCTTCTCTGTTCAGCAGTACAGATAAGACAAAAAACGAAATTGTCAGGTTATTTTCTTCTGAATAGTTATTCTGAGAGTTCTTGTTATAACCTTTGCATATTAAATAAATAAGAAAAGCAATTGATTAAGAGAAGGAAATTCTTGTGAAACCCTATTACTCAGTTGAATGAAAACATAAAATACATGACATCATTACATGTCATTTGGAAGATCACTATAATTTTCTTAGTTATGATCAATACACCAGGTTCTTCCACAACGTTTACCTTTAAATTTTATGAGTAGGCTAATATATGAAAATATTGTGATATTCAGTCATAAAAAAATGCTTTTTATGAAATCAGCTTGGATAGAACTCTTATTTCCTTAGAAAACATGGAAAAGTTAGAGTAATGCAACAATCCCCATCATAATTTGGTAATGAGAAAGTAATATCAAGGAACAGGAAGAACTGGGTGCGAAAAAGTTAGGTCTTAATTTCAAACCTTTTACACACTTAACTTGATTCAGCTGTGGGGTATAATCCCAAAATAATGTATATTTACCATCTGATTTTTAAAGACATCCTAGAGGTGGCTCAGCCGTTTTCCACTGCCCCAGTAACTGAGAAGTACAATTATTTTGGCAGTTACAAGCAGGAGTGAATGCTAAATGCTCTTACCTGTACATTTGTAGTCTGAGGCCACTCCTTTAATTCCAGCGTCAAACACTGATACTTCTACCTTTTGCTTTCTGTGGTGGCAGCTCAGGAGCACAGAGGGCTGCGACACAACGAGGTAGAGGAACGGCTGTAGCTCAATGTCCCCAGTTCCCCTGCGACCAGGCTGCCGAACAATAGTTATACCCAGGGCTTGTCGAGCAGATGATCTTGTGGAAGCATGCAGACTTTCCAGAGACAAAAGACCTGTTTTTCTCCCAGTAGCCAGGGGGATATTACTGTTCAAAAGATCGTCTGCTGTGACCGAGGAAATGCACGGCTGGCTGGGCTTTGTGGCATCAAGGCTGCCACCTGAGCCCGCTTCTGGAAGGTTCAAGGAACTTTTGCTTTTTTTCTCGCCGTCTTTCTGATCTTGTCCTGACTTGGATTTAGGTAAGGCAGTACATGAGTAAGTCATCAAGGAGATTCGACTTGCTGTAACAAAAATGTCAAATGGAATGAAATTGAGATTCTTTACGATGGAAGACTGGTGGGAAGGACGGGCAATGCGGTGCTGGCTGGTGCCGCTGTGCTGCTCGATCTGAACGATTCTGATCTTTACACTGTCGCTGCCAATCCCACTGTCCTGTGCCCCGCTGTAACGGGAAGAAGTCTCAACTGTTCCTCCGTCAGACACATCCATTTTTTTCTGCTCTTGTTTGGAAACCTGCAAAGGAAAATATTATATTAACTTATGATATCCATATCCCAACTATTTCCGTTTCAGTGGCAGCAAACAATCACTATATAAACATGATGTCAAAAAAGAGAATTATAAAAAAAATCTGCCAAGTAAACTTTAACACCGTAATCACTCATGAAAACACAGCAGGTGTCTGTTCCAATGAAAAGATGACTCACAACAGATGAAGTGCCAAAAGAACATGTGAAGAAAAATAAAAAAGGAACAATGATTTCTAGGCTTAAATAATATATATATATGTATTTCAATTTAAACTCTTTCTTTAAGCTCTAAAGAATTTACAAGAAATTCATGGCTTAACAGGAAAAGATATATCTGTGAAATAATACCATGGAAATAAAAGTCTAGTCAGAATAGTTCTCCAGTTTTGAGAACTGATGCTCAAAAAGTCCTCTCTGACACTAAAATATTTTACCATGATTAAATGAAATAGAATGTAATATTAATCTACTGCAAAAATCATAGAATCATTTCAGTTGGAAGAGACCCTCAGGATCACGAAGTCCAATCACACACAATCACAGAAAATCACAAAAATACTAAACGGAAGTTGTAAGCTGCAATGCACAAATGTTATGCTGTAAGAAAAATATTTTTCTTCGGAGTCATGGAAATGCCAACTGCCGTATACAAAACACCAAAGCTGAAGGAAAAGTTGGCACTATCTGAAGACTGTCTCTGCCATGGGGTGCAAGCTCTCAGCTTACCAAGGCTCACCAAGGCTACACATGGTCTTGGCTGTGACATTCACAGGGTTTCACATGAGAAATCATTGCATATAGAAATATTTCAAAACAAAAACATACCCACTGATAAACAGTAAAAAGAACTTTCCTTCTATCACAGGAAATGCAAGAGCGAAACACGAACTTGCAAGGCTGTGTCCAGCGACCACATAGTACCAGTCAAGAGACAGATACCCAAGACAAGTAGGCGCTTCAGGAAGAAAACACTTCCAGTACTGCTTGTGGACCAAGCAGAAATCCCACAGAGAGCTTGAGGACAAGGTAGGGAGCATATGCTAAAATATTTTGAAAAAAAGTGCAGAAATTCTACTAAAAATGTAAGGTCAATGCCTCTGATTCATTTGGAGTTCAGATTTGTTCATTTACCCTGTGTAGCTTCTACAGCATAACTAACACTTCCATCTGTGCTGCCCAGAAGGGTTTCTGCCCTGCTCTGTACAATAATTAACATACGAAATGCCCAACTCCATCAGAACCGTGTCCCATCCAGCCCAGTGCACTGTTTCCAACAGCACTAGGAGGAGAGACTGTCAAGAGAGACCACAGACCCTGGTCAGGTCCTGCAGTCTTCCTCTCCTGCCCCCCAAGCAGCCACAGCTGTCACATTTGGGATGCCAGCAGTACGCTCTTGTGTAGTCATTTTGGTAACCATTTCCGGACCTCTTGTCCATGAATTTGTCCACTTTCTTTTTGAACATGCTGACAGCGTCTGGTCTCCACAACCCTTTGAGGCAGCAAGTTCCATTTTGGTTTAAACCAAAGGAAAAAAACCCAAACAAATCTCCTGCTAGTGTCATTCCATTTCTCTGACCTGTTGTAGTGCGTGATTTGAATGTTCAGGTCCACATTCAGCTTTATCTCTGCTGCAATGAGTTTGTAAACCTTGATCATAGCCTCCCTCAGCCTTCTCCTCTCCAGCCAGGGAAATCTGAGCTTTCTTAGTCTCTCCTCAGAAAGCAGCTGCTTCAGCACCTTTAGTCATTTTAGCTTCCCTGTTCTACCTCTGTAACTCCACTGTGCACTTCTTGAGTTCTCTACACAGTATTCAAAAAGTGGGATCACTATATAGCAATAAAATGATGCCTTCTGTCTTGCTCTCAGTCTCCATCCTGATGATGTCCAGTGTTTTGTAGGGTTTTTTTTGGCTGCCCTTGCACATTGACTCAATGATTTCATTTATCTGTTCCAGGCCCTACTTCAATAGTTTATTTTTATCTTCTCCACTCTTTGAAAAGGGGAGCAAACCATACCTTCCTCTTGAAAAATATAATAATGAATTACAAGTACTTGCAAAATTTATCAGCAACTTAACTACAGGAATGAAGGGCAGTGAATTACGAATTTCTTCAAACTTTGGTCTTTATGCAGCAATATTAATATATTCTACATACACTGCAGAAATTTGGTTGCGGAGGAGTTAAAGAGAAGCAGTTGTATTAAAGAGTCCTTTATATCATGCTTTATGAAACAAAGGGAGCAACCCCCTTTCCTTTTCTTTAAAGAAATGAACATGCTAGAAAAAAAAGCATTACAGAGGAAATCCTAAAACAGAACCATTAACTAGCTGAGATTTTCTTTGAAAAGGTTTTTGCCAGCTCTGGTTACAATCTTTTCAGATTCACTCATGTCCATATTTTTCAAATAACCAATAAAATTCCTTGCAGCTGATTTCTATGGCAGACTCATATCACTGACTTGTAAATGTGATACCGCTTTTAATGCAGCCTCTGTAAAAATAACTAGAGAGCATTTTAATGAATTACTACATTGTGAGCCAAGAAATCTGGATTCCTCCTGATATCCTAGCAAAGTTAGGCTATTTACACCTCAGCCTTTCTGCCTGGTAGACTGTAAAGCGCTTCGCCCATATCCTGCACTGATGGTACTTTCAAAAATGGTATAGATGGTTTTATTGCTCATGTATTGATGACAAGCAGAAGACAGAAGGGATGGAGCTGTGAAACAATCTTGACATATCATTTCATGGAAATGCTACCTGAAATGAAGTAGCAGGCATATGCTGCTAAGGCCAGCAATTTTTAATTGCTCTATAGCCATCAGCTCAGGTGGATGTAAAGTCATTCTAGAAAGCATGGTTCTGTAGTGAACAATGCTTTTACAGGTACTACATGGTATTCCCTTGTTCTCTATGCAGCAGAAATTTCTGCAGCTAGCTGACATGTAGGCTATGCTTGATTTGGCTAGAGGGATTGAAAATACAATGTCATTCACTAAATGATAACCTTCCAGGGAGAAAAGCATTGCATGTGTATGACCACACAGAAAGCATAGTAGAAAGCATAGTACTCCTGTTTTCTGAATGGATTCTCTCTTTCTCACACCTAAATCGATCAGACTTGAAACCTAGTTTTTTTCTTCTGCCTCTTTTGATAGTTAAGTATTTATTAAATGTGCTGGTCTACATGAAGCACCTCAAGGAAGGTAAGAAGGTAGCTCTGCCTCCATCCCCATTCAGACTGTAGTTTCTCTGTGAAGACTACTGCAAGGGTAGGGTGCTAATTGGTCCCAACTGTTGAGTTTCCTGTTATTCGGACATTTGACTACAGAAACTTTACTGAGACCTCGAATCAATTCACGCAGGTCACCAAACAGCAGTCAGATGGTAACTTCTGTGCAGTACGAAGCAGCGTGGAATATGAACCAGTGCCCAAAAGGTGAACGACACCATATCCTATTACAGTTTTCTATGCCACCCGGTTCCACAATGAAACTTTGGCTTACGTATGCTCTTACTACATATATTATAAAGGTTGGAACAAGTGAGTAATGATTTGCAAGACAGCTTTATATAACACAACTGGGAACAAAATAAAGGTGCAGAAGTACCACTGGAACTTCTTGCAAAAATTTCAGCTCAGTTAGCATCAAACCTTCTAACCAAGTTTCACAGTTAACCTGAAAATACACCTAGTAATAAACCTGGGAATCATTTAGGTATTCTTCTTATGGGATAAGGATATGAGAGGGAATGACTCTCAGTAGAACTACTCTAAAAAAATTCTTTGCTTTATTATGGAATAAATGGGCCAATGCTTTAAAGATGTCAGGAACAGCAATATCAGCTTGCTGTTACCAAATGTAATGGCAACATTTATCATTGGGCTGTATTATATCAATTCTCTTACTCTTTACATAACCCACTTAAAATGAACAATAAAAGTTTTCTTTAATTAGCTACTGGTGTGCATTAACATGATCATGATTAAACCATAAAAACCAACTGTACATTACTCCGGTCCCCTATCCCATGTGTTTTAAATTATTTTAGTTGAAAATGTACTTTGAGTTCCTTTTAAAAGTTCGACCTTCTGCTTTCAGAGAATTAAATGCATATTACTGTAGTGGAGAAGATAATGTTTCAGACCTCCAGGCATATATTAAACACACTGGCAGCACATTAGACAAAATGCTTTACTTATTAGATACTTCCTATTCTAAACAGTGTCATCAAAGGCTAAAAACAAAATCCATATAAAAGCTGCACAATGCTTCCACACAGAACCTGTGCCAAAATCCCTGTACTTTCCAGCTAATGAGGAAAGGATGTGTACTCTTAACATATGAATGTAAGATTTTCCAAGCATTCACTTTAGGAAACAGGACTATTGATTCCACATGGCTTATGTTAAATGAAACTGTATTGGTAAAATAACCTTTAAGATATTTGGCATGATAACTATAATTAAACAGTATTCAAAGGAATAAAACAAAAGGGAATTTGGTTCCACAATGGCTAATTAAAATAAAATGAAAAAACACAGCATGTCATCTATCAAGATAAATTGTTATTGTTTAAGAACTATTTAAATACTGTTAAAATATACTTTTAGATAAAATCTGAAAGGACTGGAAAAATATTTGTGGCTTAAAAATGGATAGTTTGGCGAAGAAAAAAGTATAGGATGCTGAAATTTTATGTTGAGATAATAGCTTTAAAGCTTTGAGCATAACCAGATGGTACTTAAATCACAGGAATTCTACAGTTTCACTGTCAGAATGAGTTGCAATATGGAAGGGTTTTCAATAGCTTGAAAAAACACGTCAGGATGATAGTTTACTTCTTAGATCACTTCAATGCATTTTCTCGTCCTTTCACAGTTATATATCCTATCAGTACTAGACACCATAGAAAAGGTGTTGAAAGCTACACTAGTAGCGAGGGAACTGTGGCTTATTCTTCCTTTTCACGTGTTGAGATAAGTAACTTCACTAGTTTAACCCCTCGAGTTCAATAGGGCATGTGACACATCTATCCAGAAAAAGGGCACGGAAATAGCGTGTTCTGTAGAACACACACAGAAGTACATCATCAAATCACAAATAAATGTATTTGCTTTTCAGAACTGGCAAGCAGTCCCATCTGAGGTCACTGCAATCGTAACCAGGTAACTCTTAGTTATTTTCCATTCCTGATAAAAGCGTGTAAGTGGTAGAGACATGCCTTCAGAGTTTTCACTCCATAAAAAGAGGCAATAAAACCATCAAGGTGAACACACAACCTAATACTTCAGACCAATAATTAACACATTTTCCAAATCAGAGAGAGGTGTTTTACAACAATTGGCAGCATTTTTTTTCATTATATTTCCACTTTCTTAATCTCTCAAGAGTTTTCAATAATAACAAATGTAAGCATGTGCAAATTTCACTACAAACATTGCTATCAGTTTTATTTTCTTTTACTGATACTTTACAGGATAATTCTTTAATTAATAGAATAACTGTAAGCAACATAATATTTGGGAGTGCAACTGCTCAAGATCAAGAGCATCTACATCAGCATAATTTTCCAGCTTCTCATATTAATTATGGTTATATAATGACACTATTGAAGTGAAATTTCCAGCCTTGTGCAGAGTCGTTCCTTAACTCTGATCCAACCTCTTCAGCCAATCATGAGATCACTCTGCACATTACATAAATTATGGAAAGAGTCACAAGTGTGAAACCACAGAATCAAAGTTCCAATCATATCTGCTCCATCACTGTGGCACGTGACCCAGTTTTATGTCTTTTGCTAAAAAGTAGCAATATTTTTATGGAAATGAAAATCTTGCATAGCGCACAAATTGAGCTACAGAAAATGAATACATTAGTTTTCTTCCTTCCTCCCCCCCCCCCCCACCAGCTTTGTGACTAAATTGGAATTACGAAGAAAACATTGCAGGGTTTCTGTCTGGCTTTGTTTTAAGTACCTAATCTACTCCACCAAAGAGTCTCCAACAGTTGAGAAGTTTCTTTGACATATCACTATCTTAAGAACTCTTTATTTGGTTAACCAAATTTTGCTACACTGTTTACATTAAACACTTCAAGAATTTTACTTTGTTTTGTATATGAGTTATGTGATTGACTTTAATTCTGACCATTATGAAAATTATTTCATAAATTGACATACTAATATCACATGGAAAATATAATGAAATACACATATACAAATATGTTAGACTGACAAATCGTGTCTTCCAGTCTAATAAAGTTTTTCCTATAAGTTTTACATTTTTACAATTTAATTTGAACAGACTCGCTTCTGCTTATATCAAACCAACTGCAGAAAGACTTCTGTAGAACACGAATCCAAAGCTGTTCTCCAAAAAGGGAACTATTACATCAAGCCAAAATGGGGCAACAAAAATATCAGAGTTTCCTTTTTAACCAAAATTCCCTGCAAAATAAATTATGCTAATCTGAAGTCTAATGGTATATATGACCTCCCAGACCTACAGAAATATTCCTGATAGGAACTGAATTGTTGTTTTTACAATACTGAAGCAATTATGTGAAAATTGTGATGGCAAGAAGAAATACAAACTCAACTTCTTCGTGCAATGCTTTTCCAGCTCTTCAGAAGTAGAGTAAGAGGTTACATTCTGTTAAATACTGACCCAAATATTCATAAATCAAAGCTGTGCTAAATATTCCATTTGTAGCATGGATATATGCAAATGCTAAATCCTTTCTAGTGCCAACAGAAATATTTTTTTAATCTTAATACAAACAGTAGGTTTATTTTGCTACCCCATGAAAGGTCAGTAAGAAACTTTTGTGTTCAATATTTTTTTCCTAAAGAAACCCTTCCAATTTGAAAAGGCAAGCTTGAAATCTGGCAGAGGAGTTTGTCCAACAGTAAGTTTTCATTAATATGTCCCTAAAAGTATTAGCTTTTTGGTGTTATTTTTAAATTTAACTTGAGAATTTGAAGTTCATATATTTGCTTTTATATTAAAAAATCTGATTTAAAATAAATATACATGCTTACCTCAGATAAGATGAGGGTTTGCTCATTTTTTGCACCTTTTTTTTTTTTTGGTTAAAGCAAAGAAATAGCATTTTGCCATTGGAGTTTGATTGTATACTTCACTTGGACACTTTAGAAAGAAGTAGTTGAAATTCAGCTTGATTTTGCATGACATTCTCTAACATTTCAATGTAAAGCTCTCAGCAGAAAACTGCCACTATATCAGTCTCAGTTTTGGGTCACATTTCCATGCAGAAGGACATACTGAACTAAATGGTGGTTTAGCGTTGATCTGATCTTATAGGAAACAACTTTGTCTCATCAAGCTACCTGAACCTTTCAGGGAGCTGAATTAACTCTCATTGAGAAAAAAACCCATCAAACACCAAAACAGAACAAACAAAACCCCACACAACAAAAAACATTCAAGGACTTAAAATTCTAAGTTATTAATGCCGTGGTTTCACAACATCAAGCTTGCTCTCAAATACTAGAGACAGACAATCGTCTAATTCCGCACCCTGTGTGTCTGTATGAACAAGCTTGTCGTTGGAACCAGCATGTTACAGCCTGCCATGGGATTATTTTAAGTGGTGTTGCCACTGAGCAGTCCTGGGAAATCACAAGCTACTGGGTGGCAACTATCACAACACCGGACTTAGGTGCAAAACAGCCCTGGGTCCTACACATCAGTGTTTTCTTGACCGGCCAGTCAAACATGGATCAAACACCTTCTCACACAATGAGTGTGTTTAAAGTAAGAATTCACTGAAAAATTCTTAGCTGCAAGAGTTTAAATAAGTTATTTGTATTAAATATGGAAATATCAGATGATTCACTGTTATGACATCTGGAGATGAGAAATTTAACAGTTATTTACTCCCATTGGAGTAAATTGGAATAGTCTCCCATTGACTAATATTCAGTGTTCTGTAAAATAAATGAAAAGACACTGAAGCAAGTGCCAAATACTGTGGCAATGATTCAAAGCAGGATTCAACAAGGCCTCAGAATGCAAATTTAAGCATTGTTTCCTAGGACAGGATGAATGAATGTACGAACAATGAAAACAGTAATTGTTGTAATGCAGTAAAGTTACTTGGCATTGACTTTCACAATACAGAATTACCTGCTGCCTTTAAACTGAATTAAGCATACGATTAAACGAACTACACCCAAAATCCAATGCTACGATCTTTCCCTTAATATATATTAGAGCCTTTATCTGTTTTGAGCATCTTAAAGGCAATTAAAATAACTAAATCTACAGCAGATTAGAAGATGTCATGTACAGAAGTTGCCCTATGAAACAAACTTCCTTCTCCATTATTTCCAGTAATGTAAGTCAGGCTGAGTCACACTACATGCCACAAACAGAAACATCCACAGTACAGAAGTCTCCAGTGAGAAATGTCCAACTGCTGGCACACGACGCTCACTGAAACGTGTGCTGGGGTCTCAAGTGCCTCAGGTTTTAAAGCTTCCAGATGTCTGGAAAATTATCTTTTCTGCCTTACTGCTCTTTATTTTTTTTTAAGGTTGTTACATCTCACTTTTATCAAGGCACATAAACTTGTATCTAGCTTAATGTTTGACTACATCATGCTTCAATTTGTCTAGAGTATCTTATAAAAAGACTAGCATGTGCACTAAATACTAGGAAATTAAGAATTCCAGATAAGTGTTTTTGGTAACAAGGCCATCACAAAATATGCTCATTGTCGCTCTCAGCCTCGGTGTGCAATTCCATGCCAGACTGAACTTGCGTGTCCTCATATGTGCCTTGTATGATTGTGTAAAACAGCCAGCTCATAGACTTGGAGCATCCAAAAAATAATACCAGAATAAAGCACAAACAACTGAGAAGAAACATACTTGTTTCTTTGGCCTGTTCTGTTTCCTTCACAAGCTCATTGTGCTACTACCAAGAGGAAAATGAAAAGGACAGACTGTGGCAGCCCAGCTTGGGTTATCTTAATGAGCTTCAAAACTGCACTCTAAATTGTGCTCTCTCAACTTGTTTAAAAACAATTAGAGAGTTGTCATATCAGAGCAGGAAAGAGAGGTCAGAAAGAGGACCTTTGTCAGCCCGCTTCAGGAGCGGATGACACATGGAGCAGCATCTTCAGCCTGGCCATCTTCCAGCTGCCTTGGTCTCCCAGTGCCGGGAGGCTGCTTCAAAGCACCCAGCGCTTAGACCATGCTGAGATTTGACTTTATACCTTACTGGAAAATCAATGGAGAATTATTATGAAACACATCCTGCAGCAGCCTGCATTTTCAAAGCTTCTAACTGCAGTGCTAAGATTTCACTGGAGCCATCTAACTGTGGGCTGGTAAAGACATTAAAGACAATTAGAAGGCCTAGATACAAAGACAAGTTTTCTTCTTAATGAAAAACACTTTTGGCCTTCCCATGCTTCTATATGGCATTATTACAGCATATTACATTAAAGATGCAAAAAGACTGCAGGTATTACTTTATAGTATTTACATATACTGTTTTTTTCAGAAAAGTAATGTTTTGCCAATTTTGGGCTATGGAGTTCCTGTTGGTTCACTAACAAATGTTATTTTTCTGCTTTTTTCCTACTTGTTGAATGTTATTAAAATACTTAAATATTATTCTAAGTGTATTTTTTAAAATTACACAACTGCTGCAGTGGCCATACAGAAAACATGCACTGTTGGAAATGCAAATTAACAAAGCGTAAGGACAACATGTCTGTGGTCCATACTTTAAAAATATTTGTGAGGTGCTGCCTTAAAGCTGGTGTTCCGAAGAGATTCTAATTCAGCTATATAGGCTGTGCAAGATATTGCTTTCTGCACACACCATTTAAAAAATGCTGGTTCTCATTCCTAGTACTGAAAAAATAACCTTTGAAAAGCAAGCTCAGGATGGGCCATCTTTTGGGATCTCCAGACAGCCCAAATAAGAGATGGACATAACTGCCTTATTTATTTAACAGGTGGAAAAATGTGACATTTAAAAATGTCATCTGAAACGCTCATCCCCTAGTGCAGTGCTATAGAATACTTTAGCAAAAACAATCTTTGAGGAGGTATCTTAGCATATTCTGTTGGTCTCTAAAGCCTTTGTAAGACACCAAACATGCGGTACAGGCGGTGGTGTGACACAGCAACACACAGCTACGACTCACTGTTCTTCAGACAAATAAGAGTTTCATGGAACGTGTAGGCAGGATCCTTATTCAGAAAAGCTAACAATTTTCAGTTTTATGGATTCTCTATTTTAACCAACTTTCCAATGATTTGAAATAGTTGTCACTGTTCTTTTCTGAGAATACTATGTCACTATTACTCCTGTGCTTTGAAGGAGAAAGTTAAAATGAGCGCAAGTCTTAGGAGAAGTCAAGAATGAAGCTTTGAGTCCCGGTTCATGCAATGAGTGACCGGTAACTGGGGGGAAGGTACAGACTCAGTGGAAATTAAAAAGTTGGAAATACTGCTTAGAAATATCCACTGAGGAAAATAAATTGCTCATATGCAACGTTATTAAGCAAAACCATAACTAGTATAGCAGAAACACCAAAGTTCCATACTATGTATAAACCATTGAAAGATTTACAATGTCTTCTCTTTAGGTAGATACTCGTGGCCAATTATCTGGAGAAATAAATTCAGAATAATTGGAAAAGGATGCAAACCTGAATTTGATTCAGTAGATGTTATTAGTATCATATGCATGACTCACATCTTATCACAATCATAATCTATGATTTCACCGTTTGATATAGCAACCAGTAACTCAGAGTGAAGCTAGCTGTATAAATGTAAAAAAAAAAAAATAAAAAGAAGAAAGTATTGTCCTGTTCTTTAATCTCCTCCATACTCATTAGAAACACTCTACAAAGCAATTCAGTGTGACAACTATTAATACCACTACTATCTAAATGGGAATACAAGCCATAGTGGATTTTACACTTATTGAAGCCACAGAACCTATGCATGTATGTTGTGGGCCTTGTCACTCAAGGGTGACACTGTAGTGAAATGTAGTTCACTGTAATTTTACTATATCGACTTTTGTGGTAGACAGCAGAATACATCAAACATATCAGAAATAAATGAAATATAGCTAGTCTGCCTATTATCCTTCCAGTCTGAACACTGTGTGTCTAGGAATAAACTCTATTACATTCCCTGCCCCATCCAACAAAAGTCCAGTGCAACACTGAAAGGTTCAAGACAAGTGGAAAATTATGATTAGTGAGACAAGTGAACTTCCCCGCAAGCAGGGCATAGAACAAAAATGAATTGTTGGGATTCGGAGAGGCTCAGAAGCCCACATAATCCCATAAATCAATGTTGCTGATGAGGGTGAGGATACTAATATCAGAGAATTATTGTCTACTTTTGGTAACCTCAACTGAAGTATAAAGTTCAAACTATATTCTTCCATTCAAAATACCTGGTTTAAATTCAGACATCTCAAAATTTTCATGGTGCGACTGTGGATGCAACTTTTACAGCATTACAGGGGGATGAATGAAACCCTCTAAAGCAATTTAAAATATGTTAAAAACCATCTTAGATTGGAAGCATAAAACTAAATTGTGCATTTCTAAAAATTCCAGGTTAACACACAACTCAGAGCATTCGTCATAAGAGGTTTTTGTGAAACCTCTCTGGATGTGTGCACAGCCAAATATGTGCATATGTCCTTCTGAGTCATCCCCATGTGTTTTAACTTCACATCTGCAAAATGGACCCTTTCTCTTAAGACTTCCTATTTCAGTGTGAATTTACTTCAGTCCCTCACCTCATCTCTGCTTTGTCGAAAAGCAGGATTCCTGCTTTGAAGCGTCTTGGTAAAATCACAGTTATTTTCCCAGTACAAGAATTGCATCTGCATTTCTACTAGAATGAAAATGTTTGCTCATAGAAGTACCAAAGAGTACTGCACAGCCCTTCAAAAAGTTATCTCCGTGCTGGTTTTGGCAACAGAATGAAATGATGAGACAAAGATTCCTAACAATGGAAACATGGTATGGACATGACTCAAGATACTGGCAAGGACTTTATTTTGATAGTGTCTTTGAACTAACCAAAGTTCACTTTATTTTCAGGAAAACATCCGACAAGTGGCTATGTGGGAATCCAAGTACTGGTAAAACTACCAGGAAAATGATGTAAGTATTATTCAAGTATTCCAGCTAAGGGTTTTTATTGGCATTCTCAAGAAGTTATACTTTTGGCACCCTCCCTGACACTATCAAGCTACAAGGTCACATTAAAATTGTATGCCAAGAATCGCCCAATGGTAAAAATTATCATATTAATGTCATTTATATTTCAAAAGATTTATCCATTCCACAAATTTTAAGTACCTCATTAAAAGACTACAGATCACCAGACAAACAAAAAAAATACATAGCCTATTTGTCCAAAATAATACAAATAGTCTATTTTTCTTCATCTGAACTACTAACAAGTCAACATGTGAAAGAAACAAAGAGAACTTGTCTCAAATAGAGTACGAATCTAATGCAAAAAACTTACATCTACTTTTAACAAAGATGGGGAAATACTTTTTTGCCTTCCCAAGGGAGGGAGGAGTCATCACTAATTTTTTCTAGATTGAAATGAAAACCCGTTTCAGATTCACCATAGTCAGAAACTATGTTTATACAGCAAGACCATAATTTACAGATTTTCAAGATTAGTTTATCTTTGGCCTGTGACTTTCATTCAGGTGTGAACACGCTGTATGAGGCACAATTTCAGCACTGCTAGAATAGCATCCTACCTATAATATAAAAGAAAATTCCACTGTATTGCAAACAAATATTAATTTTAACTTATTGCACAACATGTACAACTCCAGGCAACCACAAGGAAAAAAATGAAGTCAGCAACAATTTTTCTACCTCAAGGGAAATAAAGTGGGTTTCAGACATCAAGATATTTGTATTTTATTAGAATCTTTCTTGCCATAAAAGAACTCTCATGCAATTTAAAGAATTCAATCTAGTAACTCTGATTACTACCTAAGTAGATAAACTTAATTTGTAGAACAACAACCGAGAGAAAGAAGTTATACATGGTGTAAATTTTGTCCATCGGTTCTATGCACACACATCTCGAATGTGCTAACATTTTACACACATCTTCATGTTACTATGTATTCAGAAAAAACACACCATCATTCAAATCAACTCAGATAACTTCCTTTCATGTTTCAAAGTTTCAGGTCTTTAACGTGATCAGGAATAGGAAACGTATGCCACCTTACAATTAAATATTCACCGTCTTACAAAGGTGTTGCAGAAAACAGATTTTAGGATTTAGATGAGACCAATTAATCTGCCATTCTTTTACTAAGGTCTAATGAATAAAGAATTCTGATCATGGATTGGAATATTTTTAGTTTAAAATGTCATAAACATTATTAAACTCAAAAGTGGCTATAGGTAATCCTGCTTAGGGTACAATTGGTTGTAAATTGCCCAAGGTAACTATTGTAACTCAGACTCATACAAATTCATTTGTGAGGAAACGGTAAACTCCACTGAACTCTGTCCAATGAAATAACGTGGACCTCTTGAACATCTTTGCATCCATTTGGTTTTTATATACATAGAAGGCTATTCTCTTTTATGTTTAAACTCACTACTGATAAAAATAAAATTTATTCATACAAGTATTCTTGACATTCTTCAAATAGTATGAAAAGACCTTGAATTTCTGTTAGAACAGGCAGATGAGCTTTTGAGAAAATATCCACATTTGTTTCCTGCCAAAATCTGTGGCATGAGTTATAGGATGTAACATTCTATTAGGCAGCCTCAGATGCAGCATTACCTGAATTTGAAAACAGACTACAGCTGGCCAGAAAAATTCAAAGAGTATGAAGGCAGTGAATATGATTAATAGCAGTACATTCTGAGAAACTATGCCTCATTGCTTGAGAGAGAGAGTAGTAGCAAAGTGAAATTCTGGCTTTAAAAAAAATCAGCAGGAAATTAAGCAGCATATTTATCCCTAGTTGACTGCCCAGTTCATACAAGCCACACAAGTGGCCAAACAGCATCTACTGCCAGCTATTGAGTAATGGCTTTGCCTCAGCAGCAACACCTGCTTTGGTTTCTCACCATCCATATCTGATTTTTGCATAACAGATAAAAAATTAATTTACATTGAGACTTATTATTATTCACTAAGACATTACTGTTCTTCTGCTTTCTAATTTGGCTGAGAACACAAAACATTACATATTATTTGAGAAAGACTGACATACGGAGTAATCATATTAGCTTTATTTACTTCCAAAAATAGGTTAAAATGCCTGAAAAAGACTGTTTCTCATGAAGCAATGCCAGAGAAAGAGAGGATCCTTCCTGCACATAAAACAGGGAAATTCAAAATCCGAGCTGACGGCTCACTGTCCCCTGACTATTGCTTCACTTAACTCCTTACTGGCTTTAACTATCCTTCCTCCTTTTATTCCTCAGCTTTCCCTTTAAGAAAAAACATATTATTCCACTTTAAAATGAAGCGAATTGCAGGATCCATGTGTTTATAATTACTGTCAAGAATCAAGTTTTCCTCACTACCAAGCAGGTGATGCTTCACGCAGGGAAGAAACTGTAACCGGTGCCATCTAAAGGTAACGCTGCCCCAGCGGCAAACTGCACTGTAGACAAGCGTTAGATGACTCAAAGGAGCAGATTAGTCAAGATCAAAGAGCGCAGAACCCTCAGTCACACATCGTGTGACCCAGCACTCAAACTTTCGTCTCCTCATCAGACGATTAAGCAAATCACCACTGTGACACATTCAGTGTCCACAGTGTGAGAAAGTCCAAGCACGTGTTCTCTCACACTTCTGTTTAGGGTCAGTTTGAGCACCGTGTTGTCTTTATTGATTTTTGTCCTGCCTACACTTCAACAGCCATCTATATTTGTTATTTATGGCATAACTATCATAATTCTTACAATTTCTGTGTTGTTTTCTTTTAAATGAACCAATTTGATTTCTTGCACATGTTCTATAATTTAACAGTTTAAGTTTTGGACCTATTTTATAACAATACTTTTATTATCTCTGCAATTAATATTTCAGATTTTTATTAATATATTAAATTATCTGAAACAGCAAAATTTTAAATTAACTTTATGTACCATCTAGTTATTAAAAACATTTTATTCTGATAATAAAGTAAAATAATATTTAAGTTATTGATAATAAAAATAACATCCACAAGTTATTCTCAAAATATTGCTAGACAGAGTACGTAATAAAGAGATTAGACAGAACGTTAATGTCTTTTAGCCTATTCCACTAAGGGTAGTATGAGACAAAAGAAATGTAATTCACAGAGCAGAGAAAAGGAGGTTTGATTCAGATAATCAAGTACTGTAGGCTAATGGAAAAAAAGGTGAATTGAACCCTAACTTGCACCTGAAACTCAGGTAAAAGTTGTTCTGTCCCATGAGGCTCCATCTTAAAACACTTAGAAAAGAACCAAAAGAGAAAAGAAAAAAAAGCCTCAAACCCTGAGAGATTAATTATTCTTCCTTCAATTTTTTATTTTGCTGTTATAATTTGTTTTTTTGAGAAAATAACAACAGTCCCTATGAGGTATTTTCCCATTAGCTGTGTTCCAGCATGGCACTTGCATTACACTTGAAGAAAGCAGGAAGCCTCTAAATGCCATTGATATGAAGCTTCACAGTATTCACATGAAATAGTTGTATTTTTCCTTACATTTTCCTATTCATTAACAATTTCAAATATATTATAATGTTGAAGCAATATTCTTTGGAGTGTCCATGCAAAGAAGATTTAGAAGGATGCCTATAATTTTCTAACATTTTATGGATTGTTGTTTTGAGTAAATTCCTCCCCAGCTATATTTTATGTGAAATCTTGATATCCATTAACATCTTACCGCCTTAAATTAAATGGCCAGTGAAAACATTAAGACAAATGTTAAAGAAATTGGTCCTGAATCAAGCACAGTAAGGGCTATGGAATCACAGACTCTTAGGGATTAGAAGGGACCTCAAAAGATCATCAAGTCCAATTCCCCTGCCAAATCAAGAACACTTAGATAAGGTCACACAGGAACATGTCCAGGCGGGTTTTGAATGTCTCCAGAGAAGGAGACTCCACAACGCCCCTGGGCAGCCTGTTCCAGTGTCTGTCACCCTCACTGAGAAGAAGTTTCTTCTCAAATTTAAGTGGAAACTTTTGTGTTCCAGTTTGTACCCATTGCCCCTTGTCCTACCATCCCATTTTTTTTTTCCACATAGTTTGTGTGCTTATGGACATGAAAAACTAGCAGGAAAAATTAGTTCCTTCCTAGCAAAAAGGAATCGATCATTTCCAGCTGGTTTTACTATCCTAAGAATTCTTTACCTTTTAAGTTTAATATCTATCTTATCTCACATGTTTATTGATCTTTCTAAACTATGTAAGTCGGAATGCTTTTTAAACAGACAATTCATTGTAAAATAAAAATTTTCTTAGTTTTATATCTCAAAGAGACCACATACCCTATGTTTTCACTCTGATTTTCTATTTGCAGAATCGGAGCATGAAGATCTCTTCAATACAGCAATTTTGGTTGCAATAAACAGTTTGGATTTTTTTTTTCCTAGTAATTCTATGACAGAAGCTAAAGATCACACATATGTACAGTAAAAAGATTTCCCTTTGTTTCCTAGTTCTTAATTTCCCTTTTTCACATTCTAAGGACAATACTCAGATTGATGTGAAATGCCATTCCTCCATATCAAAACTTTGTGAGCTTTCAGGTTATGGAAGCGATTCCCTTTTACAAATTCATGTAGGGTGTACAAGGCATAATCTGGATTTAAAGCACAGAGAAGTGGCCCCACTCTGCAGGAATGGTAGCATAAGATACCTCTTCACCCTGGTGACACAAATTAGAGGTACTTGGGATAGTTGCAGTATGTGCTTAGGAACCACAACTTTCTGCAGTTCTTCTCATCTGAGAAAACATGTCTCAGGAAATATTACATTATTTCCAGAGCCGTAAAATAAACACAGTGAGAATAGCCGTTGTTAAGTTGCTTGAGAACCTTTCAAACTGCTTCAAATCTAAGCAATCCAAATTTTGTTACTTTCTTTTTACATTGTTTCTTAGGGCTGCTATCTTAAACTTTACACTTTGTAACCTGATGAGAAGCTTTACAATACCTCATGCTTTTAAATGTACAATCATGAAAAGATTAAAAAAATAAAAAAATAAAAAAAGGAAGATACATTGACTGATTATTCACGCAAAAATGCAGTCCACGCATCCCAGATGTCATGGTTTAAGCCCGGCTGGCAACTAAGCACCACACAGCCGCTCACTCACTCCCCCTCAGAGGGATGGGGGAGAGAATCAGAAGAGCAAAAGTGAGATAACTCATGGGTTGAGATAAAGACAGTTTAATAAGAAAAGCAAAAGCTGCACATACAAACAAAGCAAAACAAGGGATTCATGCACCACCTCACATAGGCGGGCAGGTGTTCAGCAATGCTCAGGAGAGCCAGGCTCCATCACACCTAACCGTTATTCAGGAAGACAAACATAATCTCTCCAGACTTCCCCCCTTTAATTCTTCTTGCCCCAGCTTTATATACTCAGCAGATGTCATATGGTATAAAATATCCGTTTGGTCAGCTGGGGTCAGCTGTCCCAGCTGTGTCCCCTCCCAACTCCTTATGCACCCCCAGCCTGCTCAATGGCAGACCAGTATGAAGGTGAAAAGTCTTTGACTGCTCAGCAACTAAATCATCAGTGTATTATCAGCATTCTTCTTATCCTAAATCCAAAACACAGCACTATACCAGCTACTAGGAAACTATATCCTGGCCAAAACCAGGACACCAGGTAATGAGGTTGCTGCTAACAATTTTATTAATAAATTAAATACATTAACCAGCTGCAATACATTTGTGATTCTCCAATCTCCATCTCATGGTCCAGGATATCAAAGATATGGGACTATGAAAACAGTCTTTAAACCCTCAGGAAGCTATCTTCACACAACATTACCTTCCTTATGTGCCAACACACTTGGATATCAAGACATACCTAAATTCATCTGACCTGTACAAAAAGACAGAAACTGAGACTGTTTTGGCTCTCTAACACTGATTACCTTAGACTTCAGAAATCAAAAGACGAAAAATAAACAGCTTCTTCAAAAGAAACTTATAAATGAGGATGCCAACTTCTCAGAGTTTCAACATACTAAAAATACTTCCAATTACACAAGCTTTCCATAAGGATACTAAACAGTGAACGCAACATCTGTGCAACATGTGCATCTGCAACTTCACACTTTGTCTGTCTGGCTTCTTAAGTAGTATTATCTGGAACCTGTTTTACCAGTTTTCTGATTGTTATTATTTTTAAACAAAAAATGTTTGTTTAAAAAAAAAAATACAGTACCATTGCTCTGTTAAAATACCACAGGCAAGAAAGACTGCTATAAACTCCATTAACTATCATTCTTTCAAATTTTATGTGTGATGCAATTGTAATAGCACTTTCCTACATACTTCCTGCTGATCATGCTCTTTATCTTATAGTGAAGTTATAGCAACAACAGAAGGCTGAAGAAATTGCCAGAAACAGAAATAAACTACAAGAGAACAGAAGAATGGTCCTGCTGGGTCAGAGCAAAGGTCCTTCTAAGACTCCTGCTCTCTGACAGCAGCTCTAAGTGGATGCTTAGGGGAAAAAGTATAAATAAAGCAAGCACAGAGAAACACTTCTTCAGAATACTCTTTCTGAGCCTGCACATTACAAGGTATCGTAATTTATCAGAAATAGTTTGTTAATCTGCAATGACAGAGGATGACTTATGTCTTCTGCAGATGTTAACTGCTATGTCCCTAATGTGACAAATCAGTAACAGTTTGATTGAACCAGGCTAGAAAGGAATCAGCTGTTACAGATGAGTATTCTATGCCTTTTCCCTTTTGGAGACCTTT
The DNA here is from genome assembly GCF_036013475.1 of Columba livia. NCBI lineage: Eukaryota > Metazoa > Chordata > Aves > Columbiformes > Columbidae > Columba > Columba livia. The sequence goes on along the minus strand of NC_088603.1, from coordinate 139,785,770 downwards.
CAGTTAAAAACTAGTTTGCTGCCATTAGTGTATTGCTTATTACTCACCGAAGCCTTTGCTCATTTTGTTTGGGTATCTGGCAGATAGAAGCTGTACTTTCTCCAGCCTTTCCTGTTATGGGTATGACTACAAGTAATATTCTGCTTGCTATGAAATATCCAATCTTTACATTAGTTAGACTCCAAAAATAATTTGTGGTAAAATGACAACTTTTGCTTCTGCCCCCTCCCAGTATCAATATAATTTATTCAGGAAGCTGGTGGTTGTCTTTGCAACTTATCAGAACGTGGAGGTTAGCGTTCTGGAACATGTCACATCTGCTGGTGGGGTTTACTCCAAGTGATTGGCCAAGAGCCAGGTCTAGAAGCAAGATTTCATCTGGCAGGCTGATGAACACTGCAGAGGCCAGTGCGTGGGTAGCCTAGACAGAGCGCTCAAAAGTCAAATACCTAGAAGCAGGCATTACAAACACAGAAAACATTAGCCAGCAGGTTGTGCCTTGAATTTCTGAAAGAAAACAAAGATCTGCCCACACCAGGTTTCCCTGCTTTCTGTTCAACACTGCCCCCAGGTGAATTACCACTTCTGTCCATGGGCTATTGGCTCTGGCTGCAAATCATGCTTGAAACAAAGAATCATAGAACAATTTTGCTTGGAAAAGACTTTTAAATTAATGGATTTCAACCATTAACCTACCACTACCAAGTCCACCTCTAGACCAGGTCCCTAAGAACCTCATCTACAGGTCTTTTAACACCTCTAGTGTGTGAACACCTCCGTCATGAATAAAGATTCCAACCAGCCACTTCTGCCCCACGTCATTCTTTGCGTGACCATTTTACCACTACATCCATGTCCATCCTTCACCAACTCAATTGTTAAATAGTTTCTCCTCAACTTTAACAAGAAGGTTTTTTTTCATGTGTTTTGAGAGAAGAATTTGTGCAGGATCTATTGTATTCTAGTGGCTAGCAACACAGAGACACAATAACAGCAAGTACACTGAAGAATTCTGGAAGCTTTGTTCATTGCTCAGGTAGAAATGATAGAATGCCAGAAAGGGGCAGAGGAGGTCTGAGAGGGATCCAAAACAGGGACAATTTTTTGGTTTCTACTTCTACTGTGAGCAAATATTTCTGTATTTGCAACAACTGATTGTTGAGTGCTGCAATCATCACTGCAATCAAAAACTTGTGAATAAGAATGACAGATTGAAAAGATGATTAATTTGCCTGGCTATGATTCTTTCAAGAAATAGCTGATGCTGGTTTTTATGAGTATATTAGCCGCCTATCAGAACTTCAGATTGTACAGGACTGGTATAGACTTGTATCCTACTGAAATGTGGATTTGGGCTAACAGAAAATAAACAAGAGTATGTGACATGAGAAATAAGTATAGAGGGGATAGGGGAAATACAGCAGCAGAAAACAGAAGATGGGTGAAAGCTTTAGATGACATCTTCTGGAAAATACTTCAGATGTTTAACTTGCATTGAATTTTAAAAGCAAGCATCTTGTGGTTCACTAGCGTAACTGATTTCTCTCCTAGAGCCATAAAACTTGCAGAGATTTTGTGAAGAAAAAGGAAACATTTGAAAGTTCTTCGGGGAAGATAATTACAACTGTGCTTCGTATTCATAATTACCTCCCAAGTAGAGTTATTAGACAGGAACATTCTTCAGGGTAAATTTAAGCAAAGTTATTATTTGTGCAGAAATCAATATTTTTCCAAAAGTCTGGTCTGACTCTGAAGCTTATGGAGGAGTCCTTTGTACAGAAAACCACTGGTAATGACATCAATGGCCATCTTCGACTGCGGAGCGTAAGATTCACTGACTTGCAGTACAATATGTTATCCGCACATGTCTGCTTGGACAGCGGCAGACCAAGATGAGTGTTGGTTTGTATTTCATTTCTTCCTCAAAGTGGAGTTCTTGTATTTTGCACTTCTAAATGCTAGTATGACAAATAGATGCTCTCTTGCCAAAATCTCCAGGTGGTAAGTGACGGACACCAGGAGATGAATTTGCCAGACTAAGAAATAAACTCCTTCAGAACCTGTTCTATCACTGATCAGCAGTTAAACTAGTTATCATTTATATTGGGAAGACTCTTAGCAGAATATCCAAGAATTCTTTTAAGAATGAGGAAATATGGTCCTTTTATTAACATTGCACCTATCATCTCAGGACATGAACAGCATTTCACTCTTACATTTTTATTTCTTTTCCTAGCACTTCTGTTTCTGTTCTCCATGTGCAGGTATTATATCTTCTTCTTGTAAGAATTTGGCATATATTAATTCTGAAGAACTGAATAATTATGAAAAGGCAGCAACATTCTTTGCCCCTCAGGTAATTTATCAAACACCACATATGTGTCCTTACTTTAAAACTGTCAACCAGATCAAAGCAATATTCTTTGCAATAATAGACTATACTTTATGAAGTCAGTACAATAGGTCTACTGTACATCAAAGATGAATTTATAAAAAAGCATAAAGCTAGGGCTTATAATAAGTAAAAACACAGCTCTGGAGACCTGGCATGAAACTCTTTACAGAACCTTAAAACACTTAAAGAAATAAAAAGATTTACCTATAAATCATCACTTCTTTAATATTTTTGTCTACACTAATCTTTACAACATTGCCCTATAAACCACCAAATACAGTCCACTTGGAAATCACACCTTTAAACAAGGGGTTGCTACTTTGATGACTGTCTATATTTATGTAAGCAAAGCATAAAACAGAGAACCACAATGTATTTTATTTTTGAGGCAGAAGACTATTATTAACTGCTTATATTTACCAAGAACTTTGACTGAAATCAAGCTTCCTAACTAAGATTAACAATGTTTATAGTGGTTCAACAATCCTCAAGATTTATCTAGTCAAATATTTGGAAGAGAGTGAAGTTTTTTCACATCTCACACGCTGCTTTTTTCCCCCCAATTTTTTCCATTCCTCTCCTTCAATACATATGAAAAACATTTTTTCCAATGATATTCAAAGCCAGTATATATCCAGTGTATTTTCTCTTTATTCTTCCAGCTTTAAAATACAGTTTGCTATTTCAAACATGGTTTCCAGACAAAAGAGAAAAGAGGAAAACTAAGAGAGCTCTTTCCTTTGAAGCCTAAAGAACAAAATTATAAATTCAGCTTTCAAGACTGCCTCAAAGAACTAATTGCATCAGATTCCTAGTAATAACAAAAGCAAACAAATGTAAAGATATAAAAATATTTTAATACTGTCCTAATTTGAGGGTCAATATTAATTTGTATAGATTGTAAAAACATAAAATTGAAAAGCAAGCAAAGAGATCATCTCTAGCAGATATCAAGTAGCACCTATGTTTCTAAGAACAGGAAAAAATGGTATGGTCACTTATGCTAGGAAAGTTTTGTTGACTATAACAAAAAATAATTTCAGGATGCAACTTCTGCTCTATTTCCGTATTTCAGAGAGTCTTTAAAAGCAGGGCCTACATTTTTCAGGTTTGTGAAGTTATTGGTAGGAACATAAACCTACCAGGCACAGAAACTCTTATAATTTTCTGTTTGCATACTTTTTAAGGGGAGAAAATGATTTGACGCTCCTGCTTTTCACCAAAGAGGACCCGCATTAGAAATGTCATTAATATAGCAATACACATTATTAGAATGTAACTGTCCTAATTGGAGTGGTAATACAGTTAACTTCTCTTCCCATTTGCCCTAAGTACCTGTGCATTTTGTGAAGAGTAAGGTAAACCTGACATAATCTGCACTAGTAGCTTCTAGTCATGTTGTCAAATGCTGAGAGATTACAAAAATATCTGTTATAAAGGACAGGAATACTCTGAACTAGATATATACTGACTGTCACAAAAGATTGTGAAGTACTTAGTACAAGGCGTGTTTTATATGTTACCTAGCACACACCAGCAGACAGAAACTGTTAAAAGTATAGTATTTTGTGCTGAAAAAGTACCCATTATAATACTACTGATTTGCTACAAGTCAACAAGAAAAGGCAACGACTGCATTCTTCCCCTTCTCTTTAGAGAAAGAACATCACTGCTCACAACATGACATGTAACAACATTCTCATAATTTATTTATTCCTAGAAATAATGAGCTGCACACGAGCTTTTCTGTGTTGCACTGAATGCTAAGTGGATTAGTGCCTTTCTAAGCCTTGAACCTAAAATTCTTAATTTTATTTGAAACTCAGATTTAGACCACCATGCTGCCACAGGAGGCTGGGGGAAGAAAAGCACAAACACAAATTTCTTAGTTGTCTAAAACCTTAAAAGACCCACCACAATTGCTTCCCTGACTCCACAGGTCAAATGTTTATTAACACATCAAAACAGCCAGATGTAAACTCAGGGTATTTCCAGTCTTATTTACTTGATCGTTTAAAACTCCATCCATAAGTTTATAATAATCTAGTATGTATTATTACTATATGAAATTTTACACTTCAGATTCATATATCTACATATAGTCCTGGGCTAAAGGCAGGGATCCAAAAAAATCCATTTTCTATAACCATGATATTTTAAAGATTACTAATATCCCATGAGATTACTGCATGATTTTTACTACCAGTATGTTTAGACAATACTTAATTATACAGCTTCAAGATTTTTTCAATTTGACTTAGAAACGGAAATGACTTTGTTTTCAATGCAATGTCCACTGCTAAGTGAACCCACACGTGCTTGGAGAACCCCACATTTCTCTATACAACATTAATTATGCTGGGTGAACAGCAGGGCTGAATGTGCATTTATGTAATATTTCGATAAGAAGATTAGTTCTATCTTCAGTGTGTGAGACACACGTGTAATATCCATTGTACCTAAAGCAAAACATGAGAAGAAAAAATATTTTCCTTGCAGTGACTGGTGTCAAGTAGGTCACATCCCTTTATGGTACTAAACATCTGTTGGGCGTGAATTAATTTCAGTGGCATAGGTCTTTTTAACTACCGGTGTGCCAAAATTGTGATACAATGTGGATAGCCACCTGCTTTCAATCTACTTAAATCCAGTTCTTTGAAAACTTTCCATCCCTTTCCTTAGTATATCCTTATTTACACAGTAAAACCAGCAAATACATATTAATTATAGAACACTGGAAATTCCACTTAGAATAATACGGACAGGAATATTCAGGAATATAACTTTTTGTCACTGCATTTTTTTCAGATATGCTAAGCTTGCTTGCATGAAGGATTCTTATTTTTTTTTTTCATTTAAAAATAAAGAACAAACAAGCACTTCAAGTCTTGAAGAGCCACAAACTCAGCCATTACAAGATTGCTTTCTTTCCAATGAAACAGGTTGAATACTTCACAAAAAGCTGTCCAGGCACCAGCCCCAGTCAGGTGCAACAAGGAGAGGAGCTGCTGGTTCTCTGAGGTTCCTTCACAGATGAGGCCTCAGGGACTGAATAAACATATCAGCAGTAGACTCTCCTCTCACAAGTAATTATGTTACTTGTGAGAAGTAATTACAAGATAATTGTAACTGTGAGAAGTATTATTACAAGATAATTCATTAACTGTTGATAATTTCTTGATGTTTATCCAAGGTAAAATAAACTAGATAAAGCACAGAATGCAAATCCATATTTCTAAGTTGCACTGAAAATGTTTCAAGTTTATCTCAAAACGGCAAAGCTGGTAACTAACAAAAAATTAATGAGCAAATCACAAAAAAACAACCCAAACCTGAAAATGTCTGTATTATTACTAGGAAGATTAATTTCAGAGGGGAGAGGAAAAGCAGAGGAGCAGCCATATTGTCAGCTGACTGAGTTGAACTTCAAACTAAATGTTTTGGAAAGTGACTTAAGAGCAAGACAGGTGAAAAATCAGAACTGTATCGGGCAACAAGCTCACTACAGATAAGCATGTATCTGATTTCAAACCTGCTCCACATTTTGACGGGTCTTATCAGACTTGGAATACTGTAAACAGAGAGTACATTGTAAGATTGTGGCTTCAGGTAACTGAGAGAAAATTGTTCTGCAGACAAAAGATTCCCACTATTGATACGCAACATGCTAGCTGGGAACAAGAACGCAATTCAGGGTGTGTGCCTAATTGACTAAGTTTCCACAGAATAAGGAAGAAGGTCCTCACCTGGATATAAGTCAATGAAGAGTAGGAGGACAAGGGCAATTGAATGATTTGTGGTTATCAGTGTACTCACATAGTGATCTGTGCTGGGGTTGATCACATTCAATATATTTTCTTCTCTTCTACCTGACCCTTCCATAGAAATGTGTGTAGTAAGTTGAAGAACTTGTTTTGAGGTGACAATAGTGTTTTTGGCTTTGTTTTTCTGCTTGCGTCACTTTACATTTACCTATATTGTATTTAATCTGCTGGTTTGTTGCCCTGTAATGAATAATGTTTCCTTTAATTTTTTAATTATATAACTCCTTGTATATCTCTGTAATTCTTTATACAATTCTGGATGATTCTACTTCACCTTTGATGTTTGCACTTCTTAAATATTTGTGGCTTCACAGCTCCAGAACATTCATCTTGCAGCCAAGGTGTACACATTTGACTCTTATGATCCACACCTTGCCCCATAAATCATACCCAGAATCCCCAAGTATTTTGTTGTCTTTCTTTGGAAAACTGGTTAGCTTCAAAGGGCTGCTTGCTAGAAGAGCTGTCATCAGCCCACACAGCTGTCACCCTTGAGTTCTCACGTTGCTGGAGAAAGATGCAGCAGTGAAGAACAGAAAGAGAGCTAGAGAGAAGCAGAAAGAGAGACAAGCTCTATCCATTCACTGGTTTTGCTTGGATGTTTACTGCAAGCAGTAGAAAGCATCTGCTCTGAAAAAATATAAAGCATTACTAAGTATCAAATGAGATGAACACAGCTAAGCAACAAACCTAAGATGAAGAAAGCAACTCTTCTGACTGACATGTTTGCCCTTCCTCAAAATCCACAAAGCAGTTATCTATCGGATTACCTGATTATCTTCTATGATAAAATGGCTGGATCTGTGGACAAGAGTAGAGCACTGCATGTCATCTACCTCAACTTTGGCAATGGTCTTAAAACTTCCACAATATTCTTGTATCCAAGTTTCGATATTACTACCTGGATAGGTGAGCCACTAGATGGGTAAAAATCTAGTTGAATGGTTGAGCTCAGAGGGTCCTGATTAATGGGAAGCAGTGAATGTGTGCAAGGGCAGGGCTGCTATTCACAGAGACCTAGAAGGGGTAGATGAATGACCCAAACAGGAACCTGAGGACTTTAAATAAGGAGATATGTGAAGTCCTGTACCTAGGAAGGAAGAACCTCAGCAACGATACAAGCTGGTTGCAGAGCAGTCATGGTGGACATGAGCCAGCGATGTGTCTGAGCAGCAAAGGTGGCCACGAGCATCTTGGATGGTATTGGCAGAAGCATGGTCGGTAGATTGAGGGAAGTATTTATTGCCCTTTACTCAGCACTCGTGAGATCACATATGGAATACTGTGTCCAGTTTTCATCCTCACAGTACATGAAAAATATCAACTGAGTTCAACAGTTGCAAAATCAAGACAGAAGATGTCAAAAGATGTAATCAGAAGATGACAAAAAGTTTAATCAGATGATATCTATGGGCATGGATACAACTACCTGATCACAGTCCATAGAGGAGATGGTGCCAGAGCCCTGTCAGAGAATAAGAGATGCCCACTGATAGAACCGGAAGCAGTGGACACAAGCTGGAACACAAGAAACTTCAATTAGATATTAGGGTTGTTTGTTGTTGTTATTTTGTTTGTTTTTATCATTTGCTTGGTCAACTAGGCTGCCAGAGAGGTTGTCTAATTTCTCTCTTTGGAGGCATTCAATACTTGATCAAAGCCCTAGAGCAACCTGATCTAATTAGGCCGGTTTTGGGTAGATGCCTGCACTACATCAACTCTGTAGGTCCCTTCCAACATGAACTATTCCATGATTCTATCCTACCTTAAGCTTCGTATGCTAAAAAGCAAACTGTAACTATACATGTATGCATAATTCTGTTTGAACCGACTAACAGGAAACAAATACAATGAGATGAATATACAATTCATCACTACTGACTTTTCCTTCAAATTAGAGCTCATACTGTAAAAATGGCTTCCTGAAAACAGGTTAAACATGACATCTTTAAATGTGGTTGAATGGCTTGCCTGCATGAAAGTTACACAATCAAGATTATTATCTTAATTAGTAATAATGGGAGTGTCTAAAGAAAACCAAGCAAATACACTTATTGCCTTAAGTAACTGTCATACAAAATTCCATTCATAATCTGAGTTTCAATCTAATTGAAGGGTCTTGGTGGACAATAGACTGGGCATGTGATGGCAGCATGCCCTTGTGGTGTTGAAGGCTAAGCACTTACTGAGCAGCATTAACAACAGATCAGCCAGCAGATCAGAAGTGAGATTATTTCCTTTTATTAGATATTTGTGAGTCCACATCTAAAATACTGTCTCTAGCTTTGATGTCAATAAGAGAAGAAAAAGACTGACAAACTTCAGTGGGCAGAGGATCATCAAGAGGTGTAACAGGTTAAAGCACAGGATTTATGAGGAGAGAGTGAGAGAGCTAGTTTTGTTCAGATGGAAGAAAACTTGCCAGAGCAAGCGTAGATAAGCACAGGACCTTTACTCAGAGGGGCAGTGCAACCTCCTTCCTTGAAATTAAAGTAAGATTTAACTGAACAATGCGCTAAAAAGCCTGACTTAGCTTTGATATTTATTGTTTGTTCGAGCAAAAGAATGGTCTCCAGAGGTATTTTCCAACGTAATTTATATTTTGACTCTTGCAATGACATAATTAGCAAGTATGGATTATGAATAGCCACATGCAGGATCCAGACTGAGGTAAAAACAGCATACAATGGGTAGTATGTTTCCCTCTGATGACTGAAGGAGAAACATGAGGATAATAAAAAATGAGCATATAAAAGAGCGTGGGGTGACTTCATATAGGCAAATAAGACTACGTAACACTCAACACAGAACTGGACAAAAGGTAACCAACTACTGGATTTTACATTTTCAGCATAGTGAATCAATACATAATCCTACAACTTAAGGAGAAAACAAACACCATCTTGAACCAGAAATATTCCCATTACTCATTACAGGAGACCTCAATAATGCAAAAGAGATGTCAATGAAGAACAAATGGGTATGTCAGGATGCAGACAACAAAAAGACTTCTGAAATTATGTAGTAAATTGCTTTTAAGTTTGTACAGTCCATATGAGTCATGCAGCACTTCTGCACAGTGCCAGCTCAGAATTAAAATTCTTGGCACCCATTCATATCTTCTGATTCTATCCATTCCACCGACAATGGGAAAACAGGGCTTCACAAATTACTTATTGAACATATTCCCACATATACTTATTTATCATGTTCATCTCCAAAAGAGGCCCTGTGTCTGCAAAATATCCAAGGAAAAGAAAAATACGCTGCACTTCTTTTCTACAGCTTTCACGTTTCAAAATGGTAAGGAAACAATACCCTTCATTTCCCTCTGTCCTTGGGAAGAGATAAAGGAGCGTGGGGGATGATGTGATGCCCATATCACCAGGATACAAACAACTCGTGGGGTTTTGACAGGGTGAGGAGAGAAGAATGTAAGTAGTTTGGCTGCTCTAGAGCATCCCTGCTTCCACCCAGACTCACAAGGATGCTGAATCCATGAGATTCAGGAAGAGAAGGTGAAAAGTTTCTTCAGCTCTCCCATTATCTAGATTCTCAGAAAGGAAGAGCTGATTGTGTCTTGCTCTTTAACTCTTTCCCTAACTCCTCTTCTTAGTTGTGAATAATTCTCAGTAAGTCCAACAACCATTAATTAGTGCCTTGCCACATATTAAATTCTACTGTCTTTAAGAAATGCTGTCAGCCTGACTAGATTTCTGGTTTTAGAGATAAAAAAAATACATTTTTTTTCTTCTTACAGCAAAGTTTTCACTTTCATTTCTCCTATATGTTTCTTTTTTCTATCAGCCCAGAAGTTTAATAATTTAAACATCCAAGTTAAACATCCAACCAGTGACCGGCCTGTAGTGCAAACTAAGGTATCAACTTCCAGAAAATAAAGAAGAATGACAAATTCAAGAGATAGCGGCTGAACACCATAAAATTCCAGAAAAAAGGGAAGATTAATTTTTCAGAAGATGAAGGAACCATCACCATTCTTACTGAAGAAGTATGAGCACAATCAGAGGTGGATCAAGAAAAGACAGTGGTTACCAGGCACAATGAAAATTTCATAGTTTACTGGCTTTAGTGAAGCACACACTGTAGCAAGTGAACTCATAAGAAGATGCCAAAGCTTCAATAGAAGTTAAAATGAAATGCCAAAAAACCTCAAAAACCTACTTCAAAGTTTATTTCCTTCATGTTTTACATAAGACAATTGTCTCTTTACATAAGATAATTCTCCTTGTACATAAGATGCTGCAGAATCACCTTAGTCCAATTTACTGAATAATATTTTTGTTAAAATAACATATCCTATTTCTTAAAACAAGATAGAATGCACTTTAAAGCTGGCCAAACACAAATAACAATAATACACATATTTCATTTAGCTATATAATTTTGTCTAGATGATGTAAACAGCTACAGTGCTTTAACAGAACCAGCTGCAAACCAGGGAAGACCTACCTCGGTGGTGCCACTGGAAGGTTCTAGTCCAACCATATTGGCTTGTACCAGCTGCTGAAGAAGTTGTACTTGAGCCACATTGAGGAAGAAATCCAGGTTTGTTGTCACATTCACCTCCAAAGAATGACCACACACCAAAATTTCCTGTGGAAAAATCAAAGGAAAATACCAGATAAAAGCTATTCGGGAAATGATTTTCAGCTTCTATATAACTATATGGTGATTCTCTGCTGTAGTCAATCAGGCCTTTTTAGGAGGAAGTGGCTTCTAAAAAAGATGCAGCTCATTCTTTGCTTTGCTTTCAACAGCATAACTATTAAAACAAATTTTGGAAGAAATGCATCTCACGTGTGAGGTCTTGTTTCCATCTCTTGGTAGTATCAAACAGTGGACTGTCAGGCTTTCTTTTTCATTTCCTGGCAATGACTACAATTCTCCTTTCCTTCCAAGAAAAGTATGTATTTTTTTTTTATCATAAACTCTGATAGATTTATAATGAAATCATGTGTTGGAACTCACTGATAACCAACCTAATTGATATCTCTTTGTCTGTAAACCATTATTAATAACTTGGCAAAGCTAACTGGATGGCCACTGTTTTTTTGGTGTTATCTAGCACATAAAAAGCTCTTTACCACTGTTGGCAAGTGCTAAAGAGATGAAAACCAGAACCAATGCAAAATGGTTGCTTAATCAGTAGAAGCACTGCCCCTTCTCATGAGAAGGCTGCACAACGTTCAAGCTCTTCAAAAGCTTAACTAGACCTCTCCCTTCATCAATGAGTGTCAGCCGCGGAACAGACAGCAAGAAGAATGTATGCATGAAGAACACTGAAATTCTTGAACACGGGCATTAGTAAAGCTCAGAGAGTTTTTTCTTTTTTTTTTTAATTGAATGAATTCTATGCATCCCAGCCACGCTCTAAGGTTTCTACTTGTTTTTACATTAAATAATTCTCCATCTGCCATTGTGATAATGCTTTACACAAAACATGAAGCTGTCAATTTTTTCTTTCTATACCCATTACCTATTATTTTCCAATAATGTACATCTATTATACGTTGCAATCCACACCCAATACTCTTTACGCTCTTATACCAGTTTTGCTTTTCCCCGGAGGCAGCTGTTATGAGAAATACTCCTTGTGAGCTGACAAAAACTTTCTGATATTTCCACTACATAAAACTTTTTTAATTCTTAAGCTACAAACTCACGTCAAAAAGTGAGCCAATCCCTTCTGTGTGTAACGTTCTTCACAGACTAATCATTAACAAGCTGACACACAGCCCATTGGTTAAAGTGATTGTTAAACCTGGAATACCTTGAAGTACCCACAGTAATGGTTGGGGGATGGATGCTGTGTGGAAATTTGTGGGCTTGAAAATCTGGCTAAAAGAACTCTCCTCAAGTTTCTTCTTATAGAAGATTACACTTTGAGGCTTCTTTATGTGAAGCTTGTGAATAGAATGTTTTGTAATGTTGTACTATAGCACCTCTTCTCAACACCCTTCCATCACAAATATTTATTAAAACATTGCTGGAAATCATTAAAGGATTCCCACTGTCTGAATTGCAAACAGGCTTATCTACCTCTGGACAGGCTACCTTTAATATCAAACTCTTCATGCAAATTCTTTCTCCAGCAAATAAAGAACATTTCAGCTAGTGATTAGTGGTGGGTTTGTGAGTGTGTGTGTATGCGCGCCTTTGTTTTTTCAGTTGGTGATCTCTGTATTTGAAAAGACCTGGACCTTAAAATGGTGGAACAGTACAATAGCAAGATTATCAACATATTAAAAATGACACTTATTGCGTTTCATATTTTGTACTGACCTCTGGGTGTAAATTCTCCGCAGCATCAATTTTTGTAAAAATAATTGCAGGAGCTGCAGTTATTCGAACTGTGAAATCTGTTAAAATTGGAGTTAAAATTGCTCTCCTTTCCTGATGCCGCCTTATGCTAAAAAAAAAAAAAAGAAAAGAAAAGAAAAGAAAAGAAAAAAAAGAAAATATTAAAACACATTATAAATTCTTGAGGGGCAAAAGCGTTTCAGATTCTTCTTTACATCCAGCATGTAGTACAAAACTGCTTCAATGCCAGTTTGGCATTTGATTGCTACCTCAATAAGCATTAAATATCACTATAAATCATGTTAATTCGCATCCTGAAGGCCAACTTTTACCTTCACAGAAAAAGTATGACCAAATATTTAACTCTTCAGCCCATCTCCAAGTAGACAAGCTTGACATTTGAGATAGCTTCTTCTACTGTTCAATGAACTATACAAAGTAATTTGAACAAAGATATAAACTTTATAATCAGTATTTTTCAAACTTGCCTGTGGATGCCCTTCGCTTTGTGAATACCTGTCCTGAAGCCTGTGCAACATTTGAATTCATACATTATGACTCTGAAGTGAAAAAATTCTGCACAAAATGTAACCGACACAAATATCAGTGACATGAAAAATTAAACTAGCAAACCCCATGAAAACTTTAGGCCTCAAACATTAATTTTATAATAACTACTGCCCAAGATGTTTAAAATACCTTGAAAATGGAGGGATGTCAGTTTTCCTCCTCTGCTTCTGTCACTGGTTGTTCTTAGTTGGTGCCTTTTCATCTAAATATCAACATTTGCTTGCCAAGAATATTAGCACCATTAAACCTGATAATTACAATGGTTTTCCAGCTGGGTGTTTATTTTTTTTTCCCCTTACTAAGCCTAGAGGGACAATCCTGTTATAGATGGATCACTAATAGCTTGTGACAACACATTCCAAATTGCCAGAATCTTCTGGGTCAGGTCAAATAAACTATTGCCACAAAATGCCACCTGAGAGCCTCTGATCAAAGAACAAAAAATGTAATGAGATCAAGATGGTGCTCAGCACCTAAGACAGGATACAATTCAAACTCCTAGGAGAACCCTGCCATCACGATAGGTTTATTTGATAATTCTTTTTACCTATCATCATTTATAGAAATGCTAAAAAACTGCATTTCACCAAGGAGAACTCTAAATATCATCAAAATTTATTGGTCCAAAGTAAGTTTCCCTATGCTTAGAAAATTATCAACTGTGAAAGAAAGCAAGTTGAAAGCATACACTAATTTATGCAACTATCCATCATGGTATAAGACCAAACACCACTGCCATATAGGAGAAGAGGACAGATCTGTGCAGGACTCTTCAGACATATCTGTGTATCAGTTTGGCGTCCTCACATTAACTTTAGTCTTGCTGTCTCCTGCTGTCTCCAATAAAGAAGATGCAGCAGAAATTGCACAAATGCACCAAACACATGAACTCTGAAATTAGTCCTTGCAATCAGCTGGAGTTATCCATGTTACTGTCATTAAACAATATGGTTATATGCCTATCTCTTGACTGCGTGTGGAATAGGTAATGAAATCTCTTGATTAAAAACAGGCATCGATATACATGGTTGTTGTGGTTTAACCTGAGCTAGCAATACAACCAAAACGGCTGCTCACTTCCTCGCCTTTCGCCCGCCAAATAGGAGAGAGAATCAAAAGGGAAGGGAGAAACTTGGATTGAGATAAACACAGTTTAATAAAATAACAAAATACTAATACACTACTAGTAAATATATATATACATAAAATATAAAATAGAATATAAAATAAAAGATACTCAATGCAGTTCCTCATGAACTCTGTCCACACTGAGCAGCTGGTCCCAGGCAGCAGCACCTGGTCCCAACAGCTGACCCAAGAGAGAGAAAAGAGAAAAAGCCAGAAAGGCCCAGAGGCCTCTGCAAATGGCAGGATGGCAAAAATGCCAAACTAATGCAAGTCCGAACAGAACTTCCCTGTACCATCCTGGCTCCAACGAAGAGAGCGAAGAAAGCAAAGAAGTGAGAGAATGTGAGAGAGCACTGGAAGACCCCGACTCTTCTTAAATCTGAAGCATGACACTAATGGGATGGAATACTCTCATTGCTCAGTCTGGGTGTCAGTCAAGCTCTGCCCCATCCATGCCCACTTCCTTGATGCCTGACACCTGTGGGCAGAGCGCTCAATGTCCTTGGCTCTCAGACCAGAGCAATTAAAAACATTAACTCTGTCCCAGGGTGTTACCTTCTTGTTCTCAAACTAGATGCAAATAATGACTGTACTAGCTAAGAAAAAGAAAGGTTTCTAACAGTGTGAAGAAAATTAACTCATTTTCGTTCAAGCCAGCACAATGGTCTAGTAAAAGTAATGGTTCTTAAAGGGATTATGTTGAAATATACACAATCGCAAATTCTGATTGTTCGTAGGCCAAGAGTTAGGCTGATAAGAAATTAAACAGATATCATAACTTGACTGTAATTCAGTCAAGATAGAAAGATTCAGAATCCATAGATGGCAATTTACTGCTTAGACTATTTTTATTTTGATGCTTCAAATTCTACTAACAATTTGCTTAATTGTCCTCAAAACATGTAGAAAACACAGTGACCTATAAGGGAATATAAACTGTCAGATGTGGGTAAGCCTTAAAGCTTTAAAATTTATTTAGGGCAACAGTATACACAAGTTAACAGTAGATGCTAAGGAGCACAGAGCTAGTATTTACTGAGCATAAGTCTAATAAACTTTTGCTTCAAATGACCTTCACAAACACTGCTGAGCAGGCTGCACACTACCATAAGTAGTATGCAGCATACTTACGAGCAAGCCAATTAGTGAGTGTGAGAAAATTACCATCTTACATCAAAAGCTTTTACATTTCAGTCAGCTGTAGCTTTGCTGATCTGTAATGATGTTTTTTTAAAGCAAGATTAGCCTAATTAGATCTTAAAATTAGAAAGCAGACCAGCTAGTGGTTAGCATACAACTTCAACTAAGAAAATGGTCTTAGATTTTGCTACTTCTACAAATGCTTCTCTCCCTGCCATCACCTTCAATTTATATTTAAACCAGATGGCTTTCTACCCAACTCCTATTTCCCCTTCTCAATAGGATGATAAAGAAATGCCTTTGTTTTTGAGGAAAATAAAGAGCTAAGTAGTAGATCAATTCTATAAAATAACACACAGCTGTACATTAGAAAACTTCCACTTGAAGAGGCATAAAAATTCTAGGAAGTATGATTTCAATATATGAAACAGAGCTGTACAAGCAAGTTAATTGTTGACCCCCAAATCCACAGCTGGCTCTCTTCAATTGTTGTCCAAATTATTTTTCAGCTCATATATATCTCCCCTTTTCTTAATTTTCAAATATTGTTCTAATATTCTAATATATGCATCTTAAAGGACTTCTTTTTTTGGTAATACAGATCGATGGCTGACGGTTTTTTTTAAATTCTTTAAAAAAACAAAAATCACCCTGACATGGTATCCCTGTCCTGCTCTACTTACTAGTTTCTGCATTTCTAGCTGGTGAATTTGAAGCTCAGCCAAATCAAGTATTAGTAAAATAATTGTTAAGTACAAACAGAAGGCAAACAGAGCACAGTAAATAATGAAAGGAGAGGATATGAGAAAGAGCACAAAAGGAACAAAGAAACAAATTCCATTTTGAATTATTAAGTCTTCCACACTGCACCTAAGTGCACTGTTAACTTAACACAGGTGTACGCCACATGAGCTTATGAAAAAACTTGATTGTGAAGAGCGTAATGATGGCTCTATGTCTGCAGCACATTCATTCCATGGTTCATTTATGCATCTGTTATATATTTGTCTTGGAAAAAAAAAGGAAAAGCTAGTACTTTTAGAGATGTTAAAGCAGTTGATCATCTACACTTAAAAGTACAGCACATTTGAAAGACCATATGCTAACGCAAAGCACCAAGGCAGCAAAGCAGTTGTGAGGTGCGCTGACTTTGGGCTGTATGCGCCCAATAACGGGAACTCTGGTTACGGACCACAGACTCACATTGTCAAAGCACGGCACAAAAATGGTCTCTGTCCTCAAAGGCTTAAAATTTAAATATAAGAGAAACCAAACCTGTGGACAGGGAAGCAACAAGGAACAACTAACAGCACTATAGGCAACAATATCCATACAGCAGTAACCTGAAAGCTGTCCATTGAGTTTTTATATCACAATATAACACAAATGAATTTTGGGGGAAGGATTTGGAAGAAGGCATTGCAATAACTTTGTGAATGTTCACAGGAAGTGCCTTTATAACATATAGGTTAACCTAGGAGCAAGCAAGAAAGTGCTGCTTTGAAAATTAAACGCAGCAGCCTTCGTAACTGGTATGATGAGGTCTGATGAGCAGTGAGTGCAGATGTGTAAAAGCAAATGAAAGAATATACATAAGCGGAAACTGATAGACACAAGTCTGGAAGTACCTTGAAAGCAAAGACACATAATACGACAAAAAATGTTGTGGGAAGAAGAGAGAAAAAAAAAACATGAAGAACAGAATTTCTTAATCAAAGCAACAATATTTGCTTACATCAAATCAAATCATCAGTATTTGATTACATGCACTTAGAAGCACGTGGAATTTATATGAGAAGGAGGGACTGCCAAAGAGATGATGTTGCACTAATCAAGGAGATGTGATGATGTGAGACTGGATAAGCCGTGAAAATGCACGAAGGAGGACTATAACTTGGGCTTCTTATGTGGAAAAACTAATCAAAACAATAGAAAATACTAGCCACTAAGAGCTAAACATAACCTAGATGTGAAACTTGAAATAGTTGCCTTATTCTTATTTATAACTTTTTTTCTTAATAATACCTTAAGGAATTCAGAGTTTGAGCCTTTATATAATTAAAAAATTCATAGATCAGAGAGAAATTAATTTACATTCAATGCATTAATGTCAATCAAAAGCTCATTTATGCCATTAAGTTTACTATCTACTGACAGATGAGTCCTCACAGAGAATTCCGTGACTTGAAAAAGCAAAAAAATCCAAGTATTAGAGCAGAACAGGCCACATAATCGTTGTTCTGTAGTAGCGTGAGGCACGCAAAACCAAAGGTGTTATGTTGGTTAGGACTTCTGAAATATTTTTCGCTTGCAGGTTTCCTGTGTAGTTGTACAAATCATGTAATCCCTGATTCACAATGTATCAGGATATCTAACTACTAATGACATTGTCATGCCTCAGACCCCCCCCTCCCAGCGGGCAGAACCCTTCACAGCCCTTCAGCTCTCGGAGGTGTCGCAGCGATGCTGCGAGACACTGAAACAGCAATAGCAACATTTTGGGAACTATCTAATGACCAAAATCAGACAATGAACAAACGTATACCATGTGGCTGTACAGAATGATTATTGTTATATAATTATGCCTCAGTAAAGCTAATTTTCATCTCATTAAGAATGCTGTGCAACATTTCTTTGTTGTGGATTAGTGCAGAAAATAACATAGGCCATCTTATTGAGTTAAGCTTTCTACAGTATGAATACAAGCATGACTTCAGGTACAATAAACAGCAACTGAAATACAAGACTGAATACAAATGTATTGGATTTTATTTCAAAAGATTCACAGGGATGCCCCAACTTCCTTACACGTGGATCTACACACCACTTTTTTCTGGTCTTGCTTATTACAAGTTGGCAAGCTGCACTTCAAATTTCAAAAAAAAAACAAGCATGAAAATGAAAACTATTTAAAGAAAAATCTGCAGGAAAACTTTCTGAGGATCCTTTCAAAGGAGAAGTGGTATTTTGTTCAGTTTTGTACAACAGATCATTGGCTCCCTGACATACTCAATGAGAGTTGCAGAGAGCTGTTCCAGATGGTGCTATGCCAGTGACAAAACTATAATGCAGTATATTGCCACACTCAATTCACTACCACACAGAGAAGTAATGCTTTTAAGCTCAATTATTTTTTTTTTTTTTTAAATAACCAGAGTTTATTCAGGCTGCAGGAAGCAGAAGGTGCTGCTGGGAGCTGCAGAGGATTGCACAGGGATGGGGGCGAGGCCTCAAGAGAGGATGTACTTCTTTATTTCCTTCAGGGCTGTTGTTTTTTCCACTGAGAGGAGGGAGAGGGAGGAGGAGACCTGCAAGCTGTAAAAGCAGTTTTCAATCAAGAAAACTTCTTTTGGTTAAGTACTCCCAGTTCCCCAGATGCTGTTTGGTAAAGGGAATAAATGTGGACAGGTTTCATTTGTACATAACCTTATTAGAACTGTCTGACTGTTTCCAGTATTCTTTTTTATATATTACACCATTAGGGAGCTTTTTATAACATCTACGGTGAAGTATAAACATTTCATAGTGGGAAGAGTTATGATCCCTGATCCTCGGTACACCACAGCATTTGGGTGTCTTTTTTTCTGAGAGGGCATCCACCCGCCCAGAGGGCTCCAGTTCCCCCATCCTTCCCGGGGTGACCAGCGGGGGCAGACAATGCACCACACCAGCACTTCACAATAGCGCCTCTTGAAGAATTTTACACTAAACACCTTGAAAGGCTCAACACTATCTCAGAGCAACATTGTTTGCTTTCCAAATTACAATGTAAAAGTTTAATAAATTCAAACGCATGAGATATTAACTACTAGAAACACTGAACTCCAGAAAAAATGGTGGGAAAAACTGAAGGATTTACTGTGTGAGGACCGTTAAATCATTTAAATGATAAATTTACATGAAAAGCTTCAAATATGTGTTTGTACGATATCCATAAATCTTATATGTAGAATGATTTGGCTTTCATGCAGACTTTTAAAACAAGACCAAATTTCAACCCAGTAGACTGAATTACAATATAATCTACTTTAGAATTTTCACAACTACTTATTTAAAAAAATACAGTAATGATTTTAGAAATGGGAATGGAAAATGAATGGCTGGTATCTATGTTGAAGCCTTCTATAAAGTAACTGCATGAAATACGTGGATACATGTTGGATCCTCTACTGTACCACATGGTACCTAAGAATTAAGAAATGAGGGAAACAGATCTCAAAAAAGAATCTTAAACACCAGTGAATCTAATAAACCATAACACTGGATCTAAACAATAAGTAAAACCAAACAGAAGTATATTAAAACAAGAAAAAGAAACCAACCCTACATTAACTCAGTAAAAATCATTCATTACGTTTCAGCTTAAGCATGCCCAAGAAACTGAAAGAATTAAAAAAGAAAACAGTATCACAAATAGATGAAAGAATAAAGCTTCTGTGGTAGCTGCAGGAAATCTTAAGATAAACTTCACCCTGAAAACACTAAGCACCATGTAAAACACCATGCAGCTACCCTCTTGGTGCATGCTGGAAATATCTCAGCGGATAGCAGAGTTCAATGCAGGTTCTTCCAGTTCTCAGCACACCACTTCCACAGATCATAAAATAAACCCAGATGCAGCAAAACTGACTGCCAACTAAAAAGCAAAAGTACTGAAAAAGAACTGTAGTAAATATGTAAAATTTTAAGCCAAAAGGACAAGAAAACACTCATACCAACTTTCTCTTTAAACAAATTCAAGCTGGAATTAAAATACAGGATTGCATACCAGAAAGGAAAAGCTAATGTATTCCATTAAAAACGATCTGATTTAAAACCCAAGTAGAAGATTCATTCAAAAGCAATTTCAAAACAAACAATTATTTGTCAAATATATGCTAATAAATTTTTATTTTGGAAATCTGCTGAGGAAAAAAAATTGTCCACGCAATTATATAAAAAAGGGAACTCCAATTATTTGTAATAGCTGCTTCCCTTAATGTATTTTCAGGAATCCCACCCAACTTCCTATCCAAATCTATAACCACAAAGCTCAGACCAAAGTGTGCTGGCAATATGATTTCAGTCACCAATGTGAAAGAAAAGGAAAGCCAGATTCTCAGTGGCTGGCTTTGCTGTGTTGATTTAACTTGCCAACTGGCCACAAGTCCTTTCGAGATCAGAATCTCCTTATCTTTCAAGAAATGCCAGTGGTTCTATGTTGTTTTGTGGGAAAGAACTTCATGGGCAACTTGCCCAACATCAAGGTCCAATTAGAAGGTCGTACACATTTTTTCAAGGCTAAGAGTTTAAAAGATAAACCGTCTACGGAATTATACTATTTGAAAACAACAACAACAAACCACCACCACCAAAAAAACCAAAACAAAATGAAAAAACCCAATCAACCAACCAACCACCCCCCCCTCAAACCAACCAAACACACACACACATTAAAAGACAGGGAAGAACCAGGTGATCTTACAAATTATGAGTGGATACTTTTAGTGCATTTAAACTTTTATCTGTACTCTTGTCACTCCTTGTGGTTTTATCATTACTTTAGTTAGATCAGATTTTCCTGCCCTCTGTTTTTCAATGATAAACTGGAATTTATTCTTGATCACATTTTTTCCTGCACTCACTCCTCCAGAGTGACCTTATTTGCTCTCTTGGTCAATTCATCCCTCACAAAGCTCAGTCTGCGTGCCATCCTCAAGTAGCTTCTTTTGCTACAGCCTGCCTCACTTTCAGGAAAATCTCTGAGAGCCCTCTCATGTTCCCCTTTTTGAAAAATCAAACCAGCAATAGTTCAGTTTTTTCCTTTCCTTATAAATCTGCCTGGTTTTCTATATCACTTTCAGGAACTAGTCCCTCAATTCAGATAGGAATCTTATCTTAGGTGCCACAAAATTATGCACGCATTTCGTTCCAGCAAAAATGCTTCTAAATCCACAAAATGACTTTTGAAAGCTTGCTCTTGGTCAGCAGACCTCATTCCTGTCAGTTCGAAAAGAGAAATCTCACTGGTTCATAGTCTATAAAAATTTAGTTTTAAACTACCTGTATGAATTTTTAAGTATAAAAAGTATATCAAAACCAAGATAAAATTTTCAAATTTTCACAAATCACCAATTAAAACCCCCTATTTTAGATTGAAAACTTTAATATTTAAAATACCATGCAAGTGTTTGCATGCTTTGCTTTTCAACTCTTGTTTAACTAGAGGGTGGGGCTTTGCGTGCACATATCATACAATACACAATACCAGAGACTCAGCTGAAGTAACTAATTCTCCAAATTCATCTGGTTTTAGTTAGAGAAGTGCAAAAACCAATTCAGAACCAATAGGAAATGTTCTACTGTACCTTCCTCTAACTTAGAAATGTCTAAGCTGTTTTTACTCAAGCTTCGTAAAAATACAAACAAAAGAAGTTTAAAAAACAAAACAAAACAGCAACACAAAACAAAAAAACATACCTCAAACCTCCCACTGTAGACTGAGAAGCTGAAGTCTCAGCCCTGGAGTTATTTTTACGGACGTACAGTAAGTCAATCAGAAAAGAGCTTATAATGGAAACAAAGGCACATCACAACTAGACAGTAACTACAGTGTAATAATAGTAATATGCATTTCAAATGTATAAGCCAAAACTCCATGGAAATCTGCTTGTAATGTAAAGCAAAAACAATACAGAATATTTGATTTGGATATACTTGGAATGGTATCTACAGTGTTTGTGCTATGTAAATCTAGAAAAAGTAAGTTTTAAAAACCTTCCTACCTACTGGCCATGTTCCATTCGAGTGCTGGATTTTGAGAATTTCTTTCGCTCTCTGTCAAAACCCCTCCTTTTCCGTTTTCCTTCTCTGGTTTCAACTGATTCCAATGAGCAGTACCAATGTTTATGGACTGAAGATCTATTTGATATTGTCTGTCTTCAACCTCTGATCCAGGGTCTCGAAGTATTCCTAGATTGAGGGCTCTCCTGTAATGCCAAAGGGGAAAAAAAGAGTCAGCCAAAATCAGACCAATCACATATTCATTAAGATGCAAAATTAAGGTATCAATTTTGCCATTCCTGATTACATCTAATCATTACTTTTAGTCCAGGTTTAAAGAAGTATCCAGTATTACGAATGGTCTTATTGTGAGACAATGTTCCACTGTTCAAACTTATCGAAGAATAAAAATTAAAAAGAGCATTCCAAGGTGATGGAAAAACAATTCAAGCCTTTTAACATGCAACTTCAGTACAGTGCTTTGTTATTAAAATTCTTCTGACAAGTGAGAACAAAGCATTTTAGAGTGAACCACATTACTAGTGGTAAATTCTACTACATTACATTTTACTAAACATTTCAATCTTGAGCTGAGCCTGGGAAACAGTCACACACAACTTCAACAAAATATTCAAGAGCTTTTGGACGAGTGGAAGTGGCTAAGACCACTCTGTTTTACCAGCAACCAGTGTCAGAGGAGTTGTCTACTACCATTTGTCTTTGCTAACAACCACTAGTAAATCTTAGAAAAAAATTATCTTGCCCTTCCTACACTGGGAACAATACAGCTTTATGTGCACTGCTCATTTGATATTATAATAAAAATGCACAATTGAACTTATCACTTTCAAAACAAGCCAGTACAGGGGATCTATTATATATATATAAAAATTTATTTTTTTGCTTTGAATCTATGATCACATCAAATTGTAGTCAATTTGTATTGATTTCATACATCTGAGGTGAAGCTTAAGCTTCTTATTTGCCTAAGCCATCCAATCCACTGTTCCATTCTAGGTTCTTGTCTTATGCCAGAGTCATTCTTTAGTATATAACTGCTGCCTCCACAGAGAACTTCGTAATTCTGCAATTTGTTTAATCATTGATGCTAACAATGAGGTTCCATCTGAATATCAGGAGAAGTTTCTTTACTTTGAGGGTGACAGAACATTGGAACAGGCTGCCCAAAGAGATTGTGGAGTCTCCTTCTCTGAGACATTCAAGACCTGCCTGGACACATTCCTGTGCAATCTCCTCTGGTGAATCTGCTTTAGCAGGTGGGTTGGACTAGATGAGCTCCAGAGGTCTCTTCCAACCCCAGCCATTCTGTGTAATCTACAAATAAATAAGGATTAAAGCAGCACATCTCAACCTGCGATGCACACACCGCATGCAATCTGTGAGCATAGGTATACAACCTATTTCAAGGTGCAATCCCAGTGCTGCCCAAATGCAAACACAGTTCACACGGTTACCACCATTGCCACCTGTTGCCAATGGAGTATGCTAGCAATTAAGAAAATTAAGTATTAGTAATATATCCTATCTACCCACAGAGGTTTGTGAATGGCAGGAGAGCCGTTTTTATTGAGTCATTCCTGGTGAAGCTGTGTGACAGCACTGTTCAGTAGCCCTATAACTTTCTTAAATGCTTAGCAGAAATACACTGAAAAGCTGTTATGTCAGTAGTGGCATTTCAAAATGAAATGCGGTTTCTTAAATCTCAAGGACGTGTTTGTCAGTTTTCCACATAAATCTAACCATAACAAACTGTGTCTTTTATTATTCTTTCTAGGCATTATTTCATCAATATGAATGCAGTTTGTTTGTTTGTTTTTCAATAAAAAACAAAACAAAACCAAGTAACACTGTAGATTATTGTATGACCCAGTGTCTATTTACATACTTTGTCTAATGCACATAAATATTGGAATATATGTTTTGCAAAAATACTACTGAAAATACAGCAACAAATTAAGTATTTTATGAAATCTGAATATGATACTAATTTCAGCTGCATAATGATTTCTTCTCTCCTGTGCTTCACAGAAAAAAATATGTTTCATTTGTTCTTTTATGAGCAGCTTGAGAACTTGCATTAAGCTGCACCTAGTGCTATATTCCCTAGGTCGGTTCAGCACAACCGCAACCTTGTGAACTGAATTCCTAGAGCAAAATGTGGCTGTTTGCACCAATCTGAAACTCCCCATTATGATGATGGCTTTCTTCCCATCATAAAGTTACTTATTTAAATATAAAACTCAAGGAAATAACTCTTTGGCACACAGTTTTAGGTGCAGCAAAATATGCACAGCTAGTATTCAGACACAAGGTATTGGTGCATTGCATTACTAGTATAAGATACGTCCATTGCATCTTTTTTATTTGATCCAATTGATTTTCTAAAATCTCAAGGAGTGGATAATGTTTGTACTGCTTTGGGATATCACAGCCTAATACTTTCACACTGATACAAAAACTGTACTTTCATTCTGTTCCTACTATTAACAATTTTATATATGCAATACAAATCTCTTCCTCTGATCCTTTTGATGCACCTTTGAAATCTAAATTGTTCCTATAGATTATTCATTTCAAGAAACACATATTTTACACAAACATGTAAAATACAAGGATTAGTTATTCATGTTTTGACTAAGCTGATTACTGCTTTCAGAAGGTACAACCTGTCAGGTTTATACAAGGATCAAAATATAGCCTTTTCCCAAATTAATTCGGTACATACGGTCATTTACATCATGTACATAATCATCTACATATTCACTCATACCTGTTTTTCCATGTTAACTATTTTAATAAGTACACCTCTAATTTCTGGTTATATGCATCCTAGACAGATGAGAAGTTAAACCACAGCAGAATTGGCCTAATCTTGAGCATGCATGTTATGGATGAACTCTGCAGCCCTTTTGGTTCTGCAGCTTTCAAAAGCCTTGTTGGAAATACTATAAGGGAAACTGAATAAGCCAAATACATGACTTCTCTATCCCTGGCATAAACGCCATTTTACCAGCTGAAATGTACCATAGGCTTTACAATTTTATTTGCATTCTCCTTCCGAAAACAACTTCGCTATCCCATTTGAACCTGGCAGCAGGTAGAATATAGCAGTTGGCCAATAATACAATGAGATCATAAACAACAGAAGACAACTATAAGCATGTAACAGTTTTAATGTTTTTCTTTTTTAAATTGATTTAGTCTGGGTCAGGCTTTTTGTATGTTTATATAATAAACAGCTCATGTTGAACCAGTTACGACATGCTGCTGAATAGACACAATTCTCAGACCCACTGTAAAGAAGTGCATTCATTTATAGCTCATCTGAAATGTACAAAAAGCTAAACAAGCCAGGAAAATGGCAGTTAAAGAATATATATTATGTGATGAATAAGAAATATACACAGACTTTACACCCAACAGCTAATTTTTGTTGACACTTGCTAGGTCTGTGTGCACTGATTTCCACCTCCAGGTACAGAGATGACAAACCAATCTCTCCAAATTTCAATTACTGAAGGATTTGTCTGGAAACAATAAGCTTGGATCAATGCATACCCTCTACTTCACGGGCGTAAAACCAGTGGCACCCTGTTGGACCTGCATATAGATGCTATGCAAGAAGACCACCTCCTCTTCTGCTTAAGCTTGTTGAGTCCTAGCCCAATGTAGTATGAAAGCCCATCACCTACGAATGAGACGTGACCGAACTACTGTAGAAATCACAGTAATATTTATCACCGATCTTTGTCTGAATTCAATTCAATAAAATTTCCTAAACTTATTCTTTTCAACAAGGCCATTGAATGTGTAATACCAAATGGGAAATTGAAACAACTGTTCCTGAGGGAAGCAATGGACTAAGCTCCATTTGGAGTGAGAAACTACAGATGTTAAGAAGGGCATTCAACAAAAACGTGGTAAACCTAGAGTATCTATGATAACAATATTTGCCTTTGAAAATGCTGAGCCTCTCTCGGTAAAACCTGAGAGAGGAATCAGCTTTCCAAAGAAGGGCAACTTTAAAAAAAAAAAAAAAAAAATTGTAGAAATAGATGTCTCTTTGTCACAGGCAAAGAAGCTAATACTTGCCACGGGGAGAGAAACACAACTTCCCCAACATCACAGAACATACAAAGACATGATCTTAGATCAGAAATAAAAGGAAACCTGCAGCATGAGAGTTCAGGATATAAGACTTGGATTGCCCAATTTTGGAGACATTAGAAAAATGTATTTGTGAGGAATACCAAAAGAAGGAGAATTTAGGGGAAAAAAAAAGAGGGCATAGTAGTGGACAAGGGGGAGAAGAAAGATGTTGTCAGGACACCAATGCTGAAATTCAAGAAAAGCAGCAGGTAAGAAAATACTATTATTGCAAGAAAAGAGGACAAGACATCCTTAGGCAAGAAGGGGAGGCCCTAACAAATTCCTTAAATTTTGTCCATGATCCTGAGTAAGCATTCTGCCATACCGAGTGAACTCCATGTCTTCCCCAAAGGGTAACCTCAACTTTGCTTGCCCACCTTGCCATCTGTCCATCGGGAGACTTACCTGTGGTTTAACAAACATAGGGGTTTTGACTGCTGGGATACTGGCAACAGATTATTTTAGTCTGGGTAAGCAGGGCAGGCTACCAGTAATCTCCAGCTCTCACTACTTCTGCCTCTTTTCCCCAGGAGCTGTGCCACATGTGGCTGGCTCTGTTGGCAGCTGCTCCTTCTCCCCCTCCAGCTCAGCCTCAGAAGAACTTCACTACTGCCCCATCTCCACCCTTGCTGGCAGCATACTCTGGATTGGATGCCAGCAAATTGTTATTAAATACAAAGATAAACTGAGTACAGTAAAGGCCCTTTGTTTAACACTTTACTGATTAGCAAGTGATACTGTTTCATTCATATGTCTATACTCACTTTTCATTTTAACATTACATTTAATCTTTACAGGAATCTTTTGAACAACGAAAACTACATTCCCCCCGATTAGCTCTTGTGTTGTGTTCTGTGTAGCCAGATACATCAGCATTACCTACCCAAGACAATACCTGGTAGGTGTCCTGTAAGTCAAAGTGGTTAAGGTACCTGGGTTCATCTTCAGATGTGCAAGAAAACATCAGTGCCAGCTCTATGAGCAAAATAAAAATGACCACTTCCAAACATTTACATGGTGGACAAATAAATCGCATTACTAAGACAGAGGAAGAAGTTATTGATTGAATTCTAACTGAATAAGTTTTGTAGTCATCAATGGTCATACTTTGAACTCCGTAATGATTTGCAGTGTTTACAGCTTTTGTGAATAGATATGAATCATCTTAGAGGTAGATGGTTTGTGCAATCAGTATGTTGAAAAAAAGACTAGCAATGACTGAAACACATACAAAAAATTCTTTTGATTGTACTAGACTGCTTCAAACAACTGATATAATGAAGCAAAAAGCACAACGGGCAATTTCCCTCTATTTTAAACTAAGGTTGGATAAGTGTCTGACTTGTGTTTCTTGGGCACTACTTCCTTTTTAGTTCTGTATACCTACAGATGAGCATATCATGCTGAAGAAAGGAACGAGTGAAAGTGCAAAAAAAGCTGTTTCTCTTAAATATCTCCAAGCTAGGTATTAAACAGTCACATTTGAAACAAATGTCAATAGAATAGACAGAAATACAGACTTCTCCCATCTCACTGCTTCTAGACTTTCCCAGTTGTACAGCAACAACTCTTATATGGAATATAATAATAGTAATAAACTACTTTTTCCAAAAAATCTTACTGAAATACGCTCTTTTCCTTTTACACAGCTTTTTCTTGCCAAGCTGAAGTAGGCAAGAAGATTTTTCTTTGAAATAGACAACACAGAGAAAAATCTCAGTTCTTAAACAACCTGCTCAGAGAGGAATAACTGTAGAATGAAAATCACTTTTGCTTTGGCTAATTACTTTGTGTCCTCTACTTGACCAGTTTCATCAACTGCAACTATTAATTCATACAGATATTTACTTTCATCCAAAACCATTTTTTAAATGACTGATTTTCACTGAACTATCATAATACAAGAGAACAGATTTGGAAATTGGGAGAACGGAATTGAATGGTTAGTGCCTATTTTGCACGTGTGGCTGACAGCCTCCCAAAGGGAATAGAAGATGCCAACTCCGCTAGAGCCTGAGGTGACAAATCGAGCCAGACGCATGGACAGGGAGAAGAGCTAAGTCTGCCTGGTCTTCACACATTGTGCACCAGAAGGTCTGGGATGAGGGAGGCTGCCTGGGCGGTCTCCTGCGGGCCTGCAGGACACAGCTCCCTCTCCGCAGGGCTCAAGCGTGCCAAAGGAAAACAGGAGAGGCAGATCGCATTCCTATTCTCTCTAAACTCTCTTATTACGTGACGCTAAGCAACAAAATTGACCTCTTCAACAATTTACTCATATATTTTCTGGGCATAATGCCAAAATGATGCTGTGAATATAATGAACTGATTGCACAGAAAACATTTTGAGATCATCAGATATACAGTACTGTAAGAATGGAAATATGAATAAAAATATGAATTAAAAATATGAATAAATATCAACTATTGCAATTTGTATCAATATACCATTAATGTATGCTATTTATGGAACTACTTACACGTTTTCATTTTGCAGCTCAGTAGGTACATATTCAGAGGAGAAAATAGCAACACCCCCTCATACCCATTAATTACAATGATGGTGCCAGGTGGGTGCTACTATAATTCCATTTGCTCTGTGTTTGGGAAGGTCAGATTTTAGTCAACTGGATCACACCAAGGTCAAAACTGGCAGCAGTGCATTGATCATATGAAAGCTACTAAACACATGAAAGGAATTACAGTATATCACACATCAAACATTTTGGCCCTGTGCTTCCTTCCTCTAGTCCTACGGGCAGGAAATGTTCTACATATCCAGTAAGTGACCAGACATTTAAAAGTAGCCCCTTGTCCCAAAGGCTCTGGTACAAAGAGCAAAAAGCTGAAGAACCTCTGCTGTGCAGTTGTCTTCTAGAGTTGTATCTGGAACGCAATATGAATGAACCTATGACAATAAGGTATGGCAAACTATACAGCAGTTTCAATCTCTCTCAAAGAAAAAAAAGCATAGAATGAAAGAAGGCTGA
The DNA here is from genome assembly GCF_036013475.1 of Columba livia. Lineage (NCBI taxonomy): Eukaryota > Metazoa > Chordata > Aves > Columbiformes > Columbidae > Columba > Columba livia. The sequence continues at coordinate 139,756,473 of NC_088603.1, read as the reverse complement.
AGTTCGCAGCTGTGCATTTAGAAGTCATCTGTTTAATTACTTTTAGAATTTTATTCTTTAAATTCCACAGCAAAAGTAATAACAGCATAAGCAAATCTGAACTTCTGAAGATCAGTTTGTCATTTTCACACTGTTTAATGTTTAGACAGTTCAAGGAATCTCGTTATAGTTTTGAAGCATTCACCAAAATTCAGGGAGCATAGTATAAATATACAGTTGACAGACTGTATAAATGATATGTATGCACAATTCCAAAGGAAGGTCTGTGTGATATTTTTGGATGCCAAATGTTTCTAGAAAAAACAAGTGGAATAGACTTTCTCTAAATAGAGTCTGTGAGGAGAGAACTTGAAGAGTTTAAGTGGGTGGAGTGGAAGTCTGGGGTGGGGGATAGCAAAAAAAGCCAAAACACAATATAACCCAAAGACTTTTCTGGTTTTGTTTCATGGTAGAAATACTTATATCTCAAAACGTAATGCTGTTTGGCAGTAAAAGGATCTTTAGTTTTGATTTTTCAAATATTTCATGTGTACTTGGTTCACCACATAGCTAAAGTAAATAATCTTGTGTTTTTCCCCATTGCTTTCACCCTGTATTTTACTTTGTTTGTTTTAGCTGATTCACCTAGTTTAGTGGTACAATACCTCAGTCTTTTCGGATGTTCTATAAATTCACCTGGAAATACTGAGGTTGCGTTTCACTGAACACAGACTTCACATATTTGATGCACCAAAATTCTTTATAGGGTGTGGTACAACCTGGCACAATGGTACCAAGTAGCAGACAGACTGTCCACAGTGTGTTTGATAAGCTGACATGGGACAGGATTTCTTTTCACTGTTGTGTCAGTATATCAAACTCATACCTGGTCATCAGTCAAATTCTATACAAAGTAGTACGGAACACTAGTAAAGAACACCAGGTTTTCCTTTATATATAACAATGTGTACATTGTTATAGTTGATGTTTATAACACAGATAATATAATAAGAAACCATCTTTGGCACTGATGAAATTAGTTTCTCAATATGCCACCTTATAATATTTTCTTCTTTTTGCAGAATCATTGTATCCATAATGGCAAGCAGGAACTGTTTTTAAATGTAAAGTATGTCAATAACAAAGCCTTAAAAATGACCTCCTTTAATTCTTCTTTTCTGAAGTCCTTACACTGCTTTTTCCATTTAAATATCACTGGGAAACTGTCCTGGTAGAAAACTCATTCCATATTGATTATGATATATCTTTCCTTTCATGTTAAAGCCAGTATTTTGTCTTCCTTAAAATCCCATTAAACTATTGTTAACAGCACTTCCAAATTCAATATGAGTCTATGCCTAACAAGATACACTGAAGGGGAGTTTACTTTTAAATACACTTTTGAAGAAAAAACTAATCAACCAACCAACAAACCCAAAAGAAAAACACACTACCACCAACAAAAACAAAACACGAACAAACAAAACCAAAAAACACAAGAAAGAAAAAATACGCAAACATTTCTTAATTCATTATCAATGATTCTTAGGACTGCAAAAGGCAGAAATCACTCATAATCATATTGAAATAAGAGATATATCAAATAATGTGTATTTCACATTTCCCAAGAGAATTAAAACTTATCTTGTGCACACTGAGAGAAAATAAAAGATTATGATCTGACTAGAGAGGCAGTATAGTTTCAAGCTTCTTCTACTCGTGTTGTAGAAGAGTCCAGAGCCATCTATACAAATCTGGCCATACCACACAAATAATTCCCTGCAAAATACAAGGAATGGCAACTTTCATACACATTATGAGCTGTATGGGAGTACTCGAACCTTTACCTTTTTTTGTGTGTGTATTTTAAGGCTATAATGCTGTGATTAAGGCACGCTGCTTTTAATTGAATATTCTCTTACATGACTTCAATTTATCTACAGTATGCCTCTGGATCTCAGTAGAAAATCTGGAATTCAGCACAAATGCAGGGATTCACTTTATCTAAAACAGTTTTAGATACGAACACTATTGGAAGATAGTAAGCTACTTCAACGAGACCTTCCCCAGCTCACAGGTTATGAAACTGTAGTCAGTTAACCACTGCTATTCTGTTCAAACCAGACTGGCTCTTGCTTCTCCATTTTGAAATGCAATAGATGGTCCTAATATTCAGATTTATCTAGATTTACTAGCATCAGAATTAAGACAGAAGTTGCCTTAGGAGTGTACCAAGACAGGCTGAATGGCAAGATGGCCCTTTTAATCCTGAACACAGAGGAAAGCTCACGCTGTTGAAACAATCATTTTGCAGCAGAACATGCGAAGAGATATCAAGACAACTTCGGAAAAGGCAGTAAAAATCACCTAAATACTGCAAAAAGCAAGTGACTGTTTAATTACTGAATTGATAAGCTTATAGATTTCCTGCTGAAAACATGATTAACCTACTTGAGAAATCCAGTTTTGCCTGAATGCTCATTTTTTCTCATGACAAAACAGTATTTTTAACATTCTTCTGCCACTTTCCTCCCAATTTATGTTGCAAATCGACTGGTTTCTCAAGATATTGATGCATGTCAGTTTTCATTGATAATTGCCACAATCTCCTTCCTCTTCAGACATGATGCATGCCTGCATAATAATTGCATCTACTGTACTGTATTTTCAGGCAAGGAATTTGGTGTACTTCCATTTTTCCCAATCCCTTCTCTTTTTTAGAGATATTATACCTCCCTAAAATTAATTTTCCTGAAAGCACACCTTGAATATTTGTAAGTCTGAACTTTTCCCTTTGTGATTAAAATGTTATTTGACTTCTTTTCTTCAGCTTCTATGTAATGAATAAGACTTGGCTTCAGAGGTCAATGTAAAATCATCAGTGCCCACGAAAATATCCATGTTTTACCTCTTTTAGTTTCCTAAGAGAATTACAGCTCTGAGTTCACATGCCTGTGGGCAGAAACTCCCGCTATACAAACAGAAGCTGGTCAGCAGGCGAGATCTCAGTTATACAGAAAATGATTCTTCCATTTTCACATCTAGTTCTTTCTAGAGGAAATTTAGTATCAACTCCATGCTGATAAGTGTTTCCAGTACAATGAGTCTAAAGGAAGGTATGTTCATTTTAATTCTCAAAGGCATGAAGAGCCAAAAGACAATTTTTTCAAATTGGTGTCTAGTTTTTATAAAATATTTAGACTTGAACAATCAAGGTGGTGTTACCAAAACACAGGGCAAAACACAGCTTATCTGGTAAGTTTTCTCCTTTCTTTGCTTAGAGAACTCTTCTTGAACATAACAAAGAACAGAGTGCCCTCAAACTCCCTTGTCTTGCATTAGTCCTTATTGGATTTTTATAGGTTTCTTGTCAACTGCTTGAGAACCAGATAAAGCATAGGCCCCAAACCTTCCAGCTTTCCTAAGATCTGCTGTTGTCTTCTTTTTTTTTTTTTTAATCTCAGGAAAAGCTTTTGAACACCCATCTCTTCCATTACAAAAGTTAAATGTCCTCCTGAAAAAAACCACTTCCCCACCAGCATTTTCCAGTCTGTTCTGGCTTTGAAGGACAACCGAAACAGAGGAAAGAAGTGCTCCACTACAGCATACTTCGATTATGCAGATTATAATACACCTTTTGACAGTAATTCACCAATTATTTTAGAGACTTAAGGCAATGCCTTTAGGCAAGGTATTACTAGAGACTTCGGCTCCTCTTTACTATATCATTTATATTCTCAAAGTATGCCTAATGGAATCACACCTAAAAGTCACATTCTCCTTGACTTACAACCATTTGAGAAAGTTTTCAAGAACTACTAGTAACAACTTTGACAAAGGGTGTAAACTTCCACAGAGAAATCTAGAGAGGTTTTCTAAAAGAAAACAAGAGACTAAAGCTACTGAGAAGTATTTTGCACATCACTGAAAGGACTAATTTTTTCCAAATATTTAGTGAAAAATCCGGAAGATGTGGAAGGATGCAGCAAACCTTCAAGAGAGATCTGCTTGAAAGGTCAGTTCACAAATTTAATTCTGACACATAGAGTCTTAACTTAAAACCTGTAACAAAGCTGTGACTATAAGCCACACATTGTGTCCCATTCTTACAGTCATTTTTAAACCCACTAATTCTTCCATGTCTTAAATACAATGACCACAACTCAAATTTACGAATAGTTACTTCAGATTTAAGTGACTGTAGCTTTTTGTTTCTTCTATGCTGAAAAATAAATCGGTAACTTCTGTTTTAAAGGCATATTACTGCTAAATCTTAAACTGTGATACCAATATACTGAACTTTTTGAAAGTAAACTTTCACATGCACACAGATGCACCACTTCAAAAGAGTTATTTACTTAAAGGCTTTTTAATGTACTTAGAATATGCTTTAAAAGATGAAAAAGAGAACAAATGAAACCTATTAGGAAATGGACCTCAAAACTAATTCTTAGGATTAAAGTATAAAATATATAAAAATCTTAGAGAACCAGAAAGAACAGGTAAAGGACATGACAGTACATAAACTCAAGAGGATTCCCATTCATTATAAACTGTTGCTGAGGTAACTTTTGGCAGCAGGAGACAACATATTGTTAGAAACCTACATCCTGCCATAGGAAGCCACAGAATACACCACTGCCTTTGTAAACATTAAATATAAAACCTTCCCACTAAACTGGTTAAAGTCTACTATTCAGCATGTACACATAGCCTGCTGGAGATGTTTTTTAACAGAGGTTTTAAGTAAGCTCTAACTTACAGGGCAATATCAGGCCAGAGTCATCCTCATCTACTCAAACTGTCCCTGTGTATTCACAACATTGATCACGAAGACTACAAATTCCAACGTTGGGTATTTCAACTGACCCCATGAGGCACCCAAAACATATAAATGGTGGCAGTTACCAAGAAAATGCAGAGTTTTACTTTCTGCCTGGAGCTAAGATAAAATGCAAGGACACTACACAGATACAAACACACACAAATACCCAGCTCACTACTCTGCCCATTTGGGAAACAGCAAATTCTATCATATGTAGTTAGTTTGAGTCCAGTTTAGCAAATACAGTTGTCTAATTTTATTTTCTTTTATGAGCGGCAATGTGTGAAGAATACTATATGGAGATTTACAAAATTATTTTTAGAAAGCAACTTCTACAATGCTTGCAGTTACCTAATATATCAGGCATTTTTAATTATGCCAAGAACATGGAAAAATCAACCGTTGCAAGCTGTCTGAAGAATAAAGTGTGTCAAAAGAGAGTCTGAACCAACACACAGCAGAGAATTGCATCCCCCTGAATTTTTCTTGAATATACATACATATCCAACCTTAAACTGGGAAGCAGAAAAATTTCAGATTTGCTTTGCAGTTGGGATTGTTAATCTGCAAGTTTCTCCTTGTTTCTTGAAAAAATGTCACATATAAAGATTAAGTACTACTATTCAATAGTTAAGTAACTTTGGTTATGAGGAGCAGTTCAAATCTGTTCTGCTCCTATCCTGTAAGTACAAGACATATCTATGTATAGATACTCATACATTCTACTTGTGTCACCTCCACACCTGTTTATTTTTTACTGCTGGAGAACACACACTATCATGCCACAAAAATGGAGTATCTATGATTTATGCCAATAATTGACATTGAACTCAATGGTGGTGCCTGATACTATCTCTGTATTTTATTACTCTCAGCATGCACTTGTGTTAGCCATTAACATACCAGTGTTAGCTATTGCCTCCTCACAGAAAAAGAAAAAAAGAACAAACCCTAACAACCAAAAGCATCAGAGGGCATGAAAAATGTTTGGAGAGGCTGAAGAATGCTGCATTTATCTTTGTGTCCTACAACTAATAAATCCCATAAGAATATGAACCATTCCTAAAAAAAAAAAAATAAAAGAAAGAACAGCTTCTGAAATGCAACAAAAGCACTGTATATCAACTTTTTAATCTGTTTTTTTGTTGTTGTTGTTGATTTTTTTTTCTTTTTACTGCAGCATAATCAGTTTTAATAGTAATAATGGTAGATGAAGTAGCGTGCACAGTAAGAGCTTAAACATAAGAAACATTAAGCATGACTTTTGGTTGTGCTTAAGGCAGTTAAGCACTAAGCTATCTTGGAAAATCAGTAAGGGCGAGGAACCACACTCAACACAGTTTGAGTTGTTCAGGATAACAGTTAGAAGGATTTAATTTTGCCATGGGAGCTTTGAATAGTATCCCATTGAGAAATATGCTCAAATAACACGTAATCGTTCTCTACATTGCTGATAATCCTTTTTGTTAAATAATTGAAAACCAAAGTAGGAATACTTAACAACGGCAAATGGAAAAGAAAGACACTGGCAAAAGGTTTGCAAAAGAAAAATCTTCCTATCCAAAAAACAGTTTAAGAACTGTGGTATGAATTTGTCATAGATAAAACCCTGTGAGGGACATCAGAGAACCCACAAATATTTATGGAATGAACCGCAATCTGTATACAGAAGTTAATAAATGACTCATTACAAATGGGATATGGTTTTCCCAGTAACAGAAGCACACAACTTGCATTATATTTAACTTGAGATCCTGTTATAATTAAAATACTACAAAGAAAAAAAGTCTGCTTTATATATTACTGGAAAATACTTTTCAACAAACAAAACATTTGTTGAAACCAAATCTGATGGAACTTATATTTACCCACAAACAGTTAAGAAGAAAACTGTATAGAATAGTAACTTTTTAAAAGCTTTCCTGAATTATTTTAGAATAAACTATTTCTCACAGATGAGACTTTTGGATGCTAATTTTTCCACTATATAAGACAGAAAAATAACCTTGATATGTGGATTCGATCATATATGTTAAGAATCTGCAAAGGAAACCCTGGGAAGAAGCTGTAAGTAGTTTGTATAAAGTAACGGAACATTACTTAAGTAACTTGTATAGGGGGACCACTCTAACTCTTAAATTGGCATCAATTCCTAAGGACCAACTAATTATTTTCTCCCGCATTAACACAAACTCAAACACCTCCCCTTGTTTCCCCCAGTATTTTACAATAACAGGCAAAATATAAAGCTACTTGGTTACAGAAAAAGATTAAAGGGAGGTAACTTGAAAGAAGAAATGTAAAAACTTCAATAACATTGCTTTATAACATAAAACATACAACACAACTCACATAAAAAATAACTCTAGTTTTCAGATTTCCTTTCATTTTCCAGTTTTACAGCTTATCTGAAAAAGCTTTTAATTGCATTCAAGTTGCTGAGTATGTCAACTGTGAAAGGTATCCTGGGATTTTGAAATGGGTTTTAATGTCTTTTTTCTTTGTCTCTGTGCCTTTTTTTGTTTACCTTTTTAAACTGCTACAGTATGTTTAATAATGTTAATCTGAATCTGAGAATTTTATTAAAATTGTTGGTTCATAGTGTCAGGCTCTGTGCTGTGTTTCAAAAGCTGAAGCATGATGGCAGATTAAGCTGACCCAAGCCCACACTGCTGCAATAGTCCTTGTTTTGCTAGGGCTAATCCTTGTGTACCTATACAATAAATAGGCTCAGGGCAATGACCTGACTGAAAAAAATTGCCTGATGCCCCCAAAATGTTGAGCTCCTTCAGCTCCCTCAGCTCACTCACTATGCACAAGTACAACCAGCAACACCATGGAGCTGCAAAGAGAGGTAGGTCTTAGAAAAGCTTGAGTTTAGGTTTTCAGCCTAAGTGGGCACAAAACTCATTGCCCAAGGAACACAAAAGTAATGGCTAAAGGAGTGTTAAAAATATAGCCCACTGTGGGCTGCCCCAGGGAAGCCCAGAGCCGCACTTTACCCCTTCAGCCCCCTCGCGGGGCCTGGCCAGGCCTGCACATCACTTGCTTTGGTGGGAGGGCAAGAGACTTCTCTGCTCAAAGAGCTCTTCAAACATCTGATGTTTTCTCTCCACCATGGTAAATCAAGAATTCAAACAGTTGGAAAAATACTTTCCAATGGGAAGAAGAGCCATTGTTAGAGTGAAAGGAAGCAAATAGCGACCCAATCTGATTTCAGTGAAGGAGCTGTGTTTCAGTGCTGCTTGAGGCAAAACAGGGACATAGGATGTCTGAAGGGTTCATTTAAAACATGCAAAAGGTTATGAAACAAAAACGAGAAGAAATGACTCTTCCTAGAGAGAAGATAACAAGAACTGCAACAACCTTAAGGTCCCAACAAAAAAACCCCAAAACTATGTATAACAAGTACTCATTATTTAAAGATGAGGAAATATCAAGGCAAGTAGTACAAAATATTGAGCATTTCAGTATGTAAAATGATGACAGAATATAATGAAAAGTTTAAGACTTAAACAATTTTTGTTTAGTTTGATTTTATTTTGATTGGCTTTACTATAATAGGCTTCATCACACCAGAACTGCAGGTTTTGGAAAAAAAAGGAAATGGAAAAAATTACGTTAAACAGCACCTCAAACCAGTACAAACAAAGGAAATCCTAATCTCTCCTCCACTCAGTCATCATAAACATATTACAGATTTCAAAACTGAAGTTGTATGAACTTCACGTTTCAAGCTCCATATATATCACATAGCAAACACTAATTAACTGTGTTAAAATGGTATTTGAGACAGCAAGAAATATCAGGAGACCAAGGAAACTCTGAGTTCAGGCTGCCGTGTATCTTTAACTCGGCCTTGACTTTGCAGACCATACAGTAGTTGAGATCACCCACAGCTGAGAAACCTTTTTATAGAACAAAGTGTAGCACGCTAGCACAACAGAGAAAGCAATGCCCTTGTGAAAGTTTTACAACTGCTATTTACTTCTGACCTTAAGCTGTTAAATGATGGCATCTTGATTAAACAGTCAAAGAAACAGGGTACATGCTACAATAAATTATATAAAATATGTTATTAAACACTTTGTAGACTACTTTTTTGAAGGGATGATTCTCTCATGTATGTCTCCCAAGTTCACAGCTAAACTGTCTGACCTGAGAATTTCATGACCTGAACCCACAGGTCAATTTAAAGGGAGTCTGAAAACCTATTCCCAATTTAGTTCTAAATCACACACAGGTGTTAGTGAGAACGAGTTATACCTGAACAACAAAACAATCATAACCACACTGTAAACTCAAAAGCTTTCCCAGAAAACTGAAATGCAGTTGCCCTAAGCACTGAGACTGAGATCTTCACTCTGCTGCAACTCCACCACTTAGCAAACAGACTGCGGTGAGGCCAACAGCCAAAACAAGGCTTGACCATGGAGCATGAGGTTGTTATCATGGTATTTGCCAGCTGGAGTGTGTGTCCAAGCCAGTCACGGACTTGGAAGAGACCACCGCGCTGCCCTGCGGTGCTGGAGCTCAGAAGTTCTCCTCAGCCTGCCTCGCCACCACAGCCCCTCCCAAACACAGGAGCAAGTTCCCATCATCTTCCAGGCCAACCCTGAAAGAACCTGAAAGATCTACAAAGACACTGTTTGAAATCTCTGCCTGACTCTAGAGCAGAACTACTGTGCACACATCAAGACATCTCTGCGAATCTCCATTAAATTGTTTCCATCTCTCCTCCCCACAAAGGGCCGGGATGCTGCTGGCACCTCTGTGCAAACACCTCGTCTGAGGCAGGAGCAGAGCGCCCAACTGAAAGGAACAATTTTGCAGACAGATTAATATTAAGTTCCCAAAGTAAAATTGAGAGTAACGGTAAATCACTGAGGAGGAAAGTTATTTTAAATATCATTTTTTATTTAAAATACACGCATTGTTTGAGGGTTACTAGGAGACTTCAAAAAATAACTTTAACGACTTCACAGATTTCACCTTTGCCTGACATTTTTAATAAGGTTTCCAAAAGAACTGCTCTGATTAACAGAGGGATGCTTAAATGACATAATAGTTCAATTTGCTTTCTATGAGGAACTGCACAAAGAAATTAAAAATTAATCTAAGAATCAGATTAAAAAAAATTGGTGCTACTAAGTGAAAGAGAAAATAGAAAATGGATATGTGCATTGAGCACATAGTGATTAAACTGAAGAATTAAACAGGACAAATGAAATTGTGGAAATGCTTTTCTTATTATGAAATTTACTTTATTTTGCTTATCACATTTTAAGGAAATGTATTTTAAATATTGGAGACACCAGTAAAACTCGCAATTCAAGAAATTTCAAGTAAAAATAAGACTGATAGTTATAGTTGAACAGTTTTAAAGTTGAATTCCAAATATAAATTTAGCTTTGAATAGCTTTTGGTATAATTAACAAGCTGCATTTCTGAAACTAAATGGGCAGTTCCAGCTGTTATTTTACAATTAGTTTCCACTGAGGGTTTTAAATTAATAACTGCTGCAATAACCTCAAACATGCCAATGTTAATTAGGAGTGGTGCTTCCATGTAATGCTATCCATATATATGAATATTTTACTGGGCGAAAGGTCCAAGTAGACTTTTTTTTTCTATTCTACTAAAGATAGAAGAAGATAAAAATGTGAAGTGGGAAAAGACTTCACTTCCAAGCACTATTCCAGAGAGAGCTACAGGATTCTTATGGAAGATAAAGATGACTTTCCTAAGGTCCTTATGCTAAAAAAATGCATGAGTTCAAGTACAGTAGTAAAGGACAATATTTAGAACTCTGTAATTAATATGAATATTTTGATTTACACACAATTCAACAATTAATAAAGCTAAAGATTATTACATAAAAAGATTGCATGTCCAAATTAACTGTAGAGGGAATCTTATTAAAAAAAATAAAAGGCACATCCTGAGGAATAAACACGTCCTGGTTTGAAAACTGAAAAATTAGAAAATAAATTACAGGGACAAGTTTAAAATATTCACTGTTACAATTTTTTTTGCCTTAACACAGCAAGAAAAGAACTGAAAATGGTGGTAGTGTGACCCTGTTTCACAACTTCTGTGTAATAAGGGAAATACTTCTCCGTGAAGTACTGACTTTTTTCCTAAAAGTCTAAAAGTTATTTTCTTACATAACATTACCTCTGCAGTTTTAAACATTTTGAAATTAAAGAAAAACTGCAATAGAGATTTTATGATGCACTGTAACATTTACTTTTTCTGATTCCCTATGGTACATATGCACGTTTTAATAAGCTGCTCACATTTCCACCAAAAGTATGTATTCGTACATTTTTTCACTGATTATCTTTGTTGCCTTTATTCAAAGAAAAATAAAGAAACTCAATTTAGCATTACCTAATTCCTTGTTTGCCTATCACGTAAGCTTCAATGAAGTATTCAAAAAATAAAGGAAAACAGAAAATACATTTTATTAGACCCTTTATAAAATAATCAACTCTTAAAATGAAGTTATTCAAATTAGGTGCATATTCTGGGAAACGTTTAGTTATCTGGATACTAAGCTTCTAAGGAAAAGAAAATAATTTTAAACTGTTAATTGGTTTGAAAAGGAAAACAAAGACTTAACCTTTTTGCTCATACTACAGTTACAGAAAATCCAGGGTTTTTGTAACAGTGATTTAAACATATAGTTTTTTGAACGTAAATATGTCCCACAGTAATTTAATACTGAACAAAAAATATTTCTGAAGAGAAGATGCTTATAGATGTGGGTGCTGTTGAAAAGTTTTGAAAAGCATTTGATTTTCCAAACCACATTTGAAAGAAAAAACAGATTTCCACACAGACTGCTGGCTACATATGTGCTTCTTGCATAACCTCCTGCCATCATTCTTTCCTTCCCCTCGCTCCAGCACTATCAGCACAGACACACAAAATTGTTTATTACTCCTTTTTTTCAACTGAAGGATTTTAGTTAACCAATTATGGACATTACATGATTATTACAAGCATGTCCTAGACAAAGTTGCTTAAAATAAAGATAAATGGCAGATATGTTACAAGAAAAACATCATTGTTTTGTTACTTGTAAGTGTTTGAACGATAAAAAAAAAGTGGAAACCAGTAAACTACAAGAATGAAAAACATAGTAGGTTAGATACATTTCTAATAAAAATACTTGAGAAAAGTTTCAGGAAAAAATACAAAATAATTTACAGCTTTTCATGATTAAATGATTAAACTCTTCACGTGTAACTTTTTTTAAGGGGAGTGGTGGCGTTTAGAGAATTTCCATTTACATTCTCAAATTGAAAACAGTCTAAGGACAGCTTTATGCTTTGATCTATGAAAGATCTACACATGAAAATGACCATGGAACATTCAGACCTGGGCGATTAAGCTTTGATGTATGACATGAATGAAACCCTTGGATCTTAAAAATGATGAATCCAGAGCGTGGACAACAATTAGATTCTTTATTGGCCAAGCTGAGGAAAGCTTGCGATTCTGTCCACCTAAACTTCCAGGACTTGACAGTTCAGTAATTTTTATGCTGGACTTTCCAAGCAAGGCCTTTCCACAACAGTCTCCAAACATCCTCTGTGCTCTCTGTATTCTCTGTGCTCTTTGTCAGACGCTTTGTTTTTTTTTTCTTAACAATATTTTGCCTCAAAATTACTTTACTCCATGCGTTCATGGATACTCCCTAAAATTCTGTTAATTAAATGCTTCATGCCAGAGTTTGCTAAAAACAGCCACGTTGGGATGACTGGCAATTATCTATATAATCGAGCAGGCAATTTGCACAGTTTTCGGTATAATAGAGTCCTTATCCCAGTACAGAACTAGAACTAAATGTCATTTCAATTTCAACTCTGTTCTGCTTCGTATTTCAGCAGAGCCATGCATCTACTTCCTCCTGTATTTCAGTCAGAGAAACAGAATTGCTGGGTCTTAGGATGAAGTTTTCTCAGCCATTTTCCTACTGACACAGTCCAGTTCTGCTGGCAGCTCAGCACAACCAGTGCTGTTCATTGTTATAAACCCCCAACATACGCAGCTTCATTTTTAATTCTGTCCTTTTTACGTCATGTTTCCACTGACTAAAAGTGTTCAAGGATTTTAACTACGCTCCGCTTAACTGCACTAAGCACTGTTTGTATATACAGGAAAATACTGTTGTAATCTAAAAAGGTGACAAAATTATTTCACAGAATGTGAGATTATTGGGCAGAAAACTGGTTAAGATGACTACAGACACATCTGATTAGTTCCACTTCTTTATAGCATTGTATTGTATTCCTGCTGACATTCTACATTAGCTACTTTTAATAAAAGAACTAAGTAAGTGACAAAAGGAAAACATACGACGACACACAAAGAAGGAAACGTGGCTCATGGAGCTACCCCAGGAGATGCTACTCTGTTTGCTGCAGCCATCTCATACATGGAACAGGATCTTCTGGCCTGGTGCCCTCACAACTGTTTCATACCCATCAAAAGTCTGTTCTTTTGACAAGTGATTACTAAACTAATCTAAATAGTCTTCTAGCTTTATTGCTGGGAGAAAGACTTGAGCAACTTGATCTAAATTGCTTGGAGTAGGAAGCTGGACTAGATGAATGAGAGAAATCCCTTCCCTGATTCTGTGCTTCCCTCGGATTTTTGTAACAGAATCAGCCTTGTAACTGCTTTTAGCACTCTGCACGTAAAACATATATTTAAGTTTTTAAACACTATAGCAGCAGCATAACTCTGATGTTAGGTACCAATGAATCCCTAGATCAGAGAGTTTTATGAAGATCTTCAGGAAGAAACTTAAGTTGGAATTTTTATCTTACTAGACACCAGAGAGCTGAGCAAGAGAAAGCCCAGGACTGAGAAATGCCACTTTTTGCCTCCAGAGAGATGCTTGCTTTTTCCTGTAGTTACAGCATTTATGAATGTAATTTCTCTGACATTAAATAGCTAGCTGACCTTCACTCTATCAGGGCATTAACAGCATTTCCCCATCTCAGCACTCTCTCTTCCCAAAACTGCCGGACCTTCTCTGTTTTGTGAAATGTATTTGAGCACGCATTTGGCCACTTCAAAAGTCCCAACAAACACAGCATGATCACACAAGCCCAGAAATGACCACATCATATTGTTTTTCTGCAGCCTGCTGAGTCGTCCCCAAGCAGCAGCCCCCCTAATCCCAAGTTTAATATGATCAGGTAATTAAAACCCACAAAGATGTGGTTTTCTCCTCCTCTGCTTAGTAGAAACTTCACTTACTCTGACTATCTGACTCCTCCAGAGTTTTAATTAACTGCTCTTCCCTCTCTTTCGCCAGGCTGGGCAGCTGCCCCACTTGTATCCTTACCCAAAATCTCCTCTATTCTGTTCCCAGGCCCCATTCTAAAGCCTTGTGGTATCTACAAGAGTTCTGCTCAACAACACTGGCCTTTTCTCGATGGGAACATACAATTCTGGTCATATTTGTTGAAGACAAACACACCTTAGCTGGTGTTTAAGAAGGAGAAATTAATGAGAAATCATTAAAACAAACAAACCAACTCCTAGGATTTAGTAGGGAGAAAAAATGGTAATGAGAAACTGTCTTTTACTATGACAATCTAAAAACATGTCACTGTACTTCTTTCAAGAGCCCTATATTTACTGTTACGGTACATGCATCTGTTTACTGTGTGTATTAACAGTCTAAACTAAATTAGTCTGTTTTCTACTGGATGAATTAGTTATTTTTAGACTAATTTTTCTATGGCATAAGAAAACTGAATTACTGTGTCAATACATTTCTTTCTGAATCCCAATAATCACCTGAAAAAAAATTTGTGCCCAAACTTTTGGGGCACGTTATTTTTCAAACATTCCATTCTCAATTTAGTTCCCTCTCCAAGTTCAGCAAGTAAGCTCTTTTCCCTGTGACACAGGCAGAGTCACTCCAGCTTACAGGCCAGAAGTGGCCCAGTTTATTTATTAAGACCTGCAGCCACACCAGATTTACCTTTCATGCACTGGCGTTCTCTTAATGATACATGATCACATCCAGCTTTTCATGTACGAATTTATGGCAAAAATTCAAAAGACATTTGGAAATTCCATTCAGCCTTTAGACATGAAAAAGTTTCTCAGTCTCTCCTAAAAGAACAGTTTCTAAATGAGAAGCAAAAATCCTTCTTTCTCATGAAACACTACAAAAGTGACATTAATTGCATGTGGTTGTAGTTCAGACCTAAACAGAAGACTGTTTAAACCAAAGTGACACCACAAATTAAGTTTGTATCCCCACTCCAGAAACACTGTAAAGACAGTGGTTCAGACAATGATTTATTTTCTTTTATTCTATTAAAAGCAGCAGCAGCAAATAAGAGGAGAGCAGACGTTTGAAAAAGAAAGAAGATGACATGTTGGGATTATTAGAATGCTGTAGCAGCTAACTCTTCAGGCTGCTGTAATTTATTTTTTTGCAGAGTTTCTTAAGCTGGATATTGTACACTTGCACCTCTGTTGATATGTACTAAGAAATATTTCACCAAAAATACATGTTACACATTGTGTGCGTTTGCTTATTTTAGTACGTGATTTTTAAGCATTTTGTATTTGCTCCAGTTATAGATTTTTGCTATCTAGTACCATCTGCTGTGGGTGGGTTAAAAAGGGCAACTACTGCATAAGTTAAAAAATTCATATTTGGAGAAACAAATACTAATATCAGGCCTATATGTTAAAAATATCCCACTGTTTGGGTTCTTTTTTTTTTGCGTTTTTGTTTTGTTTTTTTTTTTTTTTTTTTTTTTCCTTCAATACAGACCTGTCCTAACAATACAAAAACCTGTATACCATCTTATTATCTGAAGAAAAACTGACTAATGGTGAAATTAACTCCACACACAACTCCACTGGCCTAACAGCAGTGACTGCCACATATGAAAATGAACAGCTATCTTCAACCACGTTTCTGTAACTACAGTATGTTCTGGATCAAAGAGTATGTAATTAGAAAATGCATCTACTCTGAACTGAAATCTTAATATTTTTAATTACAAAAATATTGATTCATATTGCTTTAAAGTGTTGAAGCTTGCTTAAACAGATCAAAATAGTAACCCTCTTCCCAAAACCAAAAGACCACCCACTACCAACTTCAATATTGTCTCATAAAACTCCGCAAAGTAACTTGACACACTGCCTCGACGTATTTTAAAAACACTAAAGCTAGTATAATTGGATGATTAAAGGAACAAAGATAAGACTGAGTCATTTGACAGCTGCTGAGAAATTGGAAGAACGGTCACCGAAGCAGTTAGAGGAAATTACTGAAAATGGCAGACATTTCTCAGAAAAAGCCACAGGAGGCACGGTGTGGAGAGACTGGTCACAAAGAAGCCAGTAACAACCAGATGGAGATGTCCGTGGCCCAGTGCTTATTTCTGCCTTACACATTCGGTGTATTAATTTGCAAAGGAGAACTGAAGCATATCGTAACTATATAAAACTTTGAAAATCAAATATACATTGTACAAATCTAGTCTGGACCATTTATGCATATAAGACCCAGATGCCCATAATGCAAAAGGGCATCAGAATCTTTAAGTGACTGAGTGACTTTTGGTTTGAAAAGCACAGAATTTATATGTTTCAGGTAAAGCCACAGATGCAAAGATATCAAACCGAAAAATGTAAATTGGCACAGCTTCATTGATTCTAGATGTAAATCACATCCCTACTGCTGCTCACTCACTGATTTGTAATGTGCATACACTGCACAGTTCTCCTAGGTGACAGAAATGACGTTATGGAAGCTGAAACTCGTAGATTTGACTTCATGATAGTGGATTTTTCTGATAAATTTTTGGTTGCTGTGGAAGGAGAATGGAACCTACATTTCACTCTGTAACCCTCAAAGCAGAATCAGATGGGAGTCTCCTAGGACAGGGAGGGCAAAAGCAGGAAGAGCCTCCAGAAATGGTGGGAAGATGTTTTATCTGTGGGCACACCGAAAGCTGGATCAGGCCCTGCCACCCAAAGCCACTGCTGGTGCCAGGCTGAACATTTCTTCCATGAAAGCTCCATAATAAAACAGACACAGCACTCAAAAAACCCCCAACCAAACCAAACCAAACCAACAAAAAAAACCTCACAAAACAAAAATACACAAAAACCCCTACTATAACTAAATGTACAAGCAAAAAAAAAAAAAAAACCAAACCAATTTAAATATTTCCGCATGGAAATATGGAGAAAAAGACTTACAACTTCTAAGTGATTAGAAGAGTCTCCTAAAAATGCTAGTCTTGATGAAAAGTAAAACTTGCTGTCATTTTCTAGCCAGTAAATGTTTTACTGCTGGGAAAAGATTTTGATGTTTGTAATTTCTATTGAAGAGCACTATGAAGTAGTTAAAAATATTGCCACATCTGAAAAACAGACCAACGGGAAGTATAAGACACTTGTTCATCTGTATTTCTGTGACTTTTCTCACTTGGTATTATTTGCAACCATACTTTCATGTCTGGCAACAGTGCCAACTCTACTACGGATCATATATTATTTTTATCACGTTGATTACATATGTTCACCACTTTTGCTGCCTATATATGATTAGTGTGGTTTGCACATACTTAGTGACACAATCCAGAGCATGACATTTTCACAGAAAATGTGTTTACTGGGAAAGAGCTCCTTAGAAGTTTGTGTTCCTTTCAGCTTTGATCTACATGACATCAAGAATTCTACAGCTTGAATATATGTTTACCATTTAAATTATTAAGATCTATCTCCTTCGCACTATATGGCTACTGAGCATTTTGGTAGTCACGAAAAATTTCCTTTTCTCTTAGGTGAACTTAGTAGCAGATGAATAAAAGAAAGCCCTTAAAAACGTTCTCATCTGTGAGCTTAAGCTTCGTAGTGACTTGACATTTAAATTCTGTTATTCATCAGCACTTCACAGAAGAACTTGATTTGTCGAAATGGATTTGAAAGCCCTCAAGTGAAGAAAATCAGAAAAACCTGGTTTTGAATATCAAAAGATTGTACGTGAAAAGTATTTTTACAGGCTGCATGTACCCGTTTTATGGATCAATTAACTTATCCCAAAATGAATTTTTCGGAGAGCATATATGAAAACCAAAACTCCTCCCCCAACACTTACTGATAAATGTCTTTTCTGAGCACAGCTCTACTAAGAGGGTTGTCAGCCTGAGGAGCCATAGAGACAGATCCAATCTTGAGAACCAAAGTGTCTTCTTTAATTGCCGGATTAGCTGTAGTTAGGAGAAGAGAAAATATGTGGTTGATTAAAAGTCAAATGCACACAGCAGAAACTATGAAAAACTATTTATTAAAACAATATAAATAAGAGTATCTGCTAAGTGTTCAGTTCTGCTCAGGAGCAAAAACTAACGCAGACAAAAAAAAGGTGCCACAAAATCAATATCACTGTTTTGTTACACAAAAGACAAAACTATTGTCATTTGATTTCTGCACAGAGTTCACAACTAAATCCTGGTCTCTGACTACTCATTTTCTCTGATGCTCTTTTTTTGGTCCAAAATGATGTTGATCCCACAGACTTCTTTGTGATCTGTTTCTCCAACAATTATCTGCTGAAATTTCAGCATGTAAAACACTTTAAATCACGCACCCTTTTTAATACGGTCCTAGATCTTTCAGAAGTAAAACACTGCAGGATATTACAATGTAATCATCCTAGTAGCATTTGGAATGGGTTGCAACACACATGAAAAGCTCAAACACAAGGACTGAAACAAGAGAATCTGAAATCTGACACATGCACAAAGAACAAGACCTAGTACTGGACAGTAAATTCCACATCAATAACAAAATTACTCCAAGAAGAAAAATCTCTGCTTTCCACTTCATCATCTTAAAATTTCAGCCATATGTACAAATTCTTAGCTTTAAAAGCAGTGGTCATATTAGACAGAAAACCAAAGTTCTGTCCAGAAAAAAACCTGCACCACATTTCTTGCGGTAAATAAACTGTGTGAACTTTCCTCACAAGAAAAGATTGAGTCCACTGCATCTCCTCAGCAGACACAGACATACACTAAGGATTTGGATAAGCTTCTGTTCAGAAGACTTCAGAGTAACTAGGAACCTCCTGAGAACATGCGATGTGAGCTCAAGGAGTTCAACATCTGAAGTGAAATGGTTCACTTCAACAGCAGCGTGACACAGAACAATGACAGCATGATGTCACAATTGCTGCCACATCCAAGGAAATTCAGCAGGACTCTCATATATGGGTTCTGAAAACAAAATGATAGTAGCAGAAAAGCCTTTAAATAATTTACTGAAGAGTGAAATGCTTGGTGTGGAAAGAACCAGTGAAGTCTATGAACTTAAAAAATGGCTTCTCCTGACCTGCTAATGTCTTGGTGAATAAGCCACCATGCTTTGCAGCTATACATATATACATATGTATATTTTAAAACAGATATAAGAAATCACTGATTTGACAGAAATGATGGTTTGAAACAACCACCATAAACATGCAAAGTGGTAACGCAAGTTCCGACACACAACTGAATCAGAACGCAACGGACTTACTTAAAAGAACTTCATCTACTTAAAAAGCAAAGTCAAATCCTTTGGTCCACAAAGCAGAGCAAAACCATAGAGAGATGGTTTGGTTGCCAGAACTAAGGTAGAAACGTTAAGCTGACAATAAAATGCTGTGTGTGACTACATGTGAAACTGTATTTTCAACTTTTTGATAAATGAGTAAGGCATTGTGCTAAATATTAGAATTCCTGTCACTGCACACTTAACATGTTGGATTTCTTTTCTGATACATAAGAAGGAGGAGGGAAGGCATTAAATATACTTCAGGTTGTAAATGAAACTTAATTAAGGGGCTTTTTCTCCAGCACTAGATTAACATTTGTGGTGCTTCTCAACACCCTCTCCAGTTTTATCAATTCCCATTTTTATAATAGAAAGACAATTGCACACGATATTCCATCATCTGCCTGACACAGAATTACAGCTACTGCCCTTATTTCTTTTCACTAAGTCCACTGTGATGCTTGAGCTGTTTTCAGCCACTGTTGCCCAGAATAGTCTCTCCAGTCCTGAAGATGTAGTCTGAATAAAATTTTTCCTTGATATATAACTTTTGCCTTAGAAGATTTAGTATATTTTTAACAAGCAGTGATGTAAGCACAGTGATACAGATGCAGGACCTGCAGAGTCCCCAACATTACCTTCCTCAGGAGATCCTTCGTGACATACACTGATGCTACCATCAATCATTTTAGTTTTACTTTCAGATGATTAAATACTAATTTAACTTCATATTCCCAAATATTTTTTATTTTTTTTAAGACTTCTAGGTAGCTGTTTTAAATTCATTTAACATTTCCACATATATCATACTGGGATGTATTTAATTTAGAATAGCATGAGACACAATGTCAAACTCCTTACAAAAATCTAAGTAGATAAAATCTTTGCAAACATATTAGCAACTTAGAATTGTAATCATAATGAAGCATGGAAATCAGATGTGTTTAACCAGACTAATTTCCCATGAGAGTATTTTTATTATCATGTAACAAATACATTTATAAACTGAATCATGTAATAGAGTTTTTCCTTTATGTTCTCTGAGGGAAAGCAATGAAACTACCTGTCTTAACTTTATTTGAACACCACACTTTTCTTTTTTCTAGATACACCTTCAGCTGCCTAAAACCTGGTCTTCTAAGGTGTGTTAAAAATTAGCCTTGGAAGACTAAGATCCCCAAGCAGAAGTTACTCAGTCTGAGTGATGTGAAACTGTTTAATAGTAAGCAAGGACAGACCATATGTTACAACAGACTTCAAAGTGGGGAGTCATGCTCATGTGACAAGAATATATCACTGCTACAAATGCAGGACATACATTTATTCAGGATGCCGCCTTTTCTTTTTCACTATCAATAAATTTGTCATGTCCTTTCTAGTAATTCCAGATATTTTGATCCTACTAGATATATATAAAAAGGTCCCTACTGTCCTTGGACCACCCAGTTGTAGATTTTCCCTTTCTTTACCACTTCTCATCCTTTGCTTTTCCAATTTCCAATTTCATTTATAGTGTTCTGCTATGCAGTATTTCTTGTGTCTATTTGTTATATATTGCTTTTATTTATTTAGTTGTCTTTACTTCATCACCAAGTGTGGGCTGCTGGCCAGAGCTTGAAACACCACCTGATGTATTAACAAGTCAAACTCTGAGGGACAGTAACATTGCCTGTTGCCTGGCACAGAATGCTGCCCACGAGTCCACCACAAAAAGAAACGTTCATCAGGTGCTGCTGGAAAAAACATAAAACCAAAATGTTATAAAATTGTGTGGGTGTATGTAAATTGTGAAGGAGAAAAAACATTATTTTGATTATTTCACAGTGTCTGTGTACCACAGTTCATGGTGCATGTTTGGTTTTGGAGTGCACAAATAAAGAACAGATTTGCTTTTTTTTTTTGGTAGCCATTGCTAGGTACAAGGTATGAACAGCAGATGATTGACTAGAAGAGAAACTGAGGTCATTGTTTTTGTACTTCAACTGCAGTGATCACGGCTTGAAACACACAGATCTTATTGGATTAAAAATCTCTCTTAGACAATAAATGATGAATGATGTCTCATGGGGGCCTACCTCCACAATGTATAACACTTTTCTGACCTAGCACACCAGTAACATAGGTCATATTCAAATCTTACTCCTTATTATTGTTTCTGATTTCTGTTATTCTTGAAGACAATAAGCAGCAGAACAGAGAAGTGATTTCACATTCAGAGACAGATGAGAGTTTGGGACAATCGGGGTGAAAGAAGAAATGAAAGCAGAATGGTACTGATTTTCATCGTGATGATATTTCAAGGTTTTCCAGCAGAAGAGGTCAGCTGGCTTTCTTATTAACTTAGTAAAGCTAATCTTCAGTTTTATTCTTTAAAAGCATACATATTTTTCCTCCCTATATCCATGCTTAAGCACGACAATCCTTTTCTTTGCACGTATTTTCAAACAAGACAAAGTTTTTTATAATTTCTTTTTAATTAAATATGCAGCTACAGAGCTACAAAAACATACTTTTAAAAAATATTTCCTTGACAGCATGCCCTAGAACTTCCTTCCAACCAGAATCATAATTCTTTCTTGCCAACACAGCCAGTCTAATTTTATCTTCCTGTGATTTCAGCATTCCCAGTTGGAAAATTGTAGAGGATGCTGGCAAAAAAATGAACTATGTAAATTCTCACTGTCTGCACTTCTTGCAACTAGGTTATGAGAAAAATTCAAAGACTATACTCTTAGGATTATATTGTGTGCTATCAGATATAATGGTAAAAAACCCCGCCATACCTATAGGACTTATGTAAACATATCATGATATCAGTGTAACCATTCCTGCCCCCCCTGCCTCTTTTTTTAAGCTCTAAAACAATTGTTGGCAATGGAAAGAACTGCATTCCCACTAGGTGTTACAAAGTATAATTTTAACATCAGCATCTATTTATTTCTAGATAAAGACTGTAATTGGGATTTAAATATATTTTGTGCACGAAGGGAAAACGTTTTCTTACTGAAAAAAAGCATTATCCATAGATCAAATAGCTACTTACTGTTGTTTGAAAGAACAGCTGACGCTCTCCACACCTCTGTAAACACCTGCAAACCTTTTACACAAGGCGGTCTGAAAGGCTTCAACTAACTTACTAAATAAATGATAAACCATATCATCTGTTGGGCATCAGCCTCAAGGTACATTCAAATAACTTTTGCCAAACTGAACTAGAATATCTACCTGCTTTACTACTGCATGGTTTTCTAGGTGCCAGTTTCCACCAGAGCTAAGGCTCCCTGCTCACACTCTGTTGCTGGAATAGGCATCCATGGAAGAATGAACTGGCATCAGCACAATGAGAGCTGATGCAAGAATCACCACTGCAGAACTGGGTAAAGAGCTCTCTCCACAATTCTCGAGGGTTTTTTTTAACAATCACATTTTAAATGCAAACTCTACAGATACTGGGAAAATGAAAATCAAGTAAAAACCCCCAAAATTCTCAGCAGATCTGCAGAGAAGTAGCATGAATGCTAGATGTTTCCTAACTGTGACCATAAAAACTGAAGGCCCTAGCAATGGTCCGCAATTTCACTAAGTTGGAGTATTCGTCTACAGTTCTGAACAGCAAAAAATCTCTAACATAAAATACTGTACCTTCTGCAGAATGATGATCTTCCTCATTTTTGGGAAAGAAGACTCTTATTACACCAGTATTGATATAAATCAGAGGCAAGTTGCGGGAAGTTAGAGCATGAGTCCTCATAGGTTGGCCTGGTGATTTTCTTTTCTCCTTTTGACTCCTTGGCAGTCTGGCTTGAAAAATGCTTGCAATTGCATTAAGCAAAGGAAAACAGAGGACCACATCAAAGGCTTGAGCAGAGAGAAGGATCTCATGAAGAAAGTGAGGAGAACCATCAGTGTGACCTTCCGATAGCTTATGGAATGTTCTGCGTTCATTTCTTGATATCAGCTTGTGCCGGACATTTTTCGTCACAGCTTTGGTGTAAGTGAGAGAAAGAAATCCATGTTGTTGGTGTGAGCCATCTAAGAGTTTTGCAGTTGTCTGTTTCAAGGAAAAAAAAAATAAACAGCTGCAAAAACATAGACATACAACATCCACTCATTGCCATATTCTCTGGTAGTTGTGATGTTTAGGGTCCTACATTTTCTAACAGCTTTCCACTATGTCTGAATAGTAGAAAAAATTTCTTTCATTTTTTTGAATGGACAGTTTGTCCACAGTATGTCCAAATTCACTGTATTGGGTCAGCTAAAACTAAGAACTGCTGAAAACATTTTTCTTTTCTGATTATTTATGCTGTATGAAATTCAAATCCAATCAGCCACAAAAATCCCCATATATTCAAGAGTCTATATTTAACAAACATTATCTGATTTTTTTTCACACAGTTAAATATTTTGATTTCTCCTTCAATTTAGACATTTTCAAAGTAGATCTTGCACCGTTTCTTCTGTATGTGCAAACACCGCAGGTGCTGAAATAACACCTGGGTGCTGAAACAGCTTCACTCCATCTAAATCTGGGTGTATAAATCAGCCATAGCCAACTAAATACTCTAATAATTGACCTGATTTTGCTCTCATCACCTCTGAACATTTAAAGAGAATAACTGTACTATGTGCTAAAGCACATCACTTAAATTAAGATAAATTGCACTGTATTTTAGAAAGAGCAGATTCCTTCACTTAGGAGGACAGATTTGCTAAATATAGATGACAATTACATGCTTAATTCCCAGAAGATGTACAATACAGTTTTCATATTATCTTTGAAAGTCTTTCAGTCATACATTGTTAATGAGTGAAAAATGTAAAAATAATAACTAGGAAAATAATTTTTAACAGTGTAATAAACATTTTGATATAATTTGATAAGATTGTTCAACTATTAGCTTTAATCATGTGAGCACAAATGAAAGTAACTACATTTTGCAAGTAGTTGCTTCTTTCAGCATCTTAAATTTGATTAACAACAATTTAATGTAATTTAAACCTTGCTAAAAGAAGAACATAACTTTCTTAAACAAAGAGGATATATATCTTAAATGTTAAAAAATTGCAAGCTTCTATGATTAAGTGAATTAAACAAATTAGTAAATTAATTTCCTATAAGAACTGAAACAAAAAAGAATAATAGAAAGTATTACCAATCAATATTCATGGTGAAAATAAATAAGACCACACAGAACTTCCACTAACATAAAAAGATTCTATACAGCCGTATATTTGTGAAGCTAAGAGCCCAATGTCACCACATGCAGTCTTTCAAGGATAAACAGGCAAGAAAAAAGAGGTTAAAAATCTCACAGTGAGATATTCTGAATCAGCAAGTAATGCTTCAATTATTCAAAAGAAAGGCTCAGATATGAAATGACTAATTTTTGCATTACCATAATTATAAGTAGTAACTTTAAAAGGCTGCATAAAGGTATATTGCAGTAATACGAAGTACTTAGATCTCTAAGTTGATAAGAGGATTACATGAAAAAAATGCAGCATTCAGTACTGGCTTTGACATATTTGTCCTCCAAACATTACTGTATGTTCTCACTTTTAAAATAAATGAATCCCATCGACTTTAGCGGACTGCTGTAATACACCAGGTTGTGAACCTTCAACTGTCATTCTCATAACTACTAAAATATGACTGACAACTATTACTAAAGGATAAGAGGGAAACAACACAACTAACGTAATGTAAGCAATAAATATATTCAGTAAAAGACAATTAGATTACAAGATACTAAAGCTGCATCAGGTTTTTTTCTTTGCTTTTTTCTTATTTTTTCTTTTTTTTTCCTCCAACCAGAATTTATTAGTGGAAGTTCTGTGGTAAAAATTTTTTAAAAAGATTCTTACAGAGGGAAAGAAGCCAGAGAAATTACTGAAAGGGTCCTGCTTGCTGATGGGTCGAACCAACAAGGTACGTCTGTTCAGCTTGTCAGTACAGGAAAGGAACACACCTCCATATTGCCCCAGAGACCAAGAATCTTCCCCAAGGCTTGAGGTAATGAACGAGGCATGGAAGAGGGGAAGACAAAAAGCAACAACAACAAATAATTGCTAAAAGAAAAAAAAATTACAGAAAAATTGCATGGTTTGATGTAACTGCAAGATAAAGCCTGTGCCACACCTTTCCCTAAAAAGCTGAAATTCAATCAGATCAAGCAAAAAAGTGGTACAAAATCCCCAACTTTGTAAAATTTTATGTTAAAGGACAACCTACAGCAAAAGGTCAAGACACATGAGAATAAAAGTATAGTAAAATCCTGCATACAGAAAAGGGACTTAGCCCTGGATTTCCAGCAGATAGTTTCATTAGAAGGATGAGGAGAATGATTACAAGAACCAAGAAACTGAACAAAAAGCTGTATTCATGCACTACAAAATCGTAGTATTATTTAGAAAAAATGAGCTACTAAATCTTAAAATGGGTTTTGTACTACAGTTCTCGTAATCATTCTTTTTATCATATGTAAGAATAAAGAAAAATATGTTGCTTAAAAAGAGTTATTCAGGTAAACACCTTAGTTTACTAAAGAAATCTCACCAAAAGCTTTTCTCTGCATTGTAGAAATATTCCTTCAAAATGTCCTGACTGCCAGTCTCCCCCTGGCCTGGAAGACAGAATGTTCACCTTATCTATTCTCTGCTTTTGGTTTTAGGCCACAGAGACTTAAAGACAGTGAAAGGTCCTCTGAAGAGATTAAGGAATATAAACAAGCACAGCAACAGTTTTGTCAAGTGGAATAATGTAATAACTTTTTTTTTTTTCCCTAAAGCCTCAATATAACTTTAGCAAACAAGAACACCTTGAAGTTGAAAACATTTCTAATGGAGCATTAAGCTCCTGGGAATGAAGTACTTTCTCTGAAGCTCTCCATAGAATCTGTGGACAAAGCAGCTTAAGAGCACCTAGCCACTGGGATGTCAAAACATTTTAAGCACCATGACTTGATTTTAAAATATTTTTAAAAATACAAGTACAATTTTTATTATCACATATTAGAATATGTACAAACAATAATTGCATTGTAACTTAGGCAAAAGAACAGGAATTCAACTTTATTTGTTAGACAGCTGATCAGAAAAACAGTCTCAGAAATGTTGGTAACTTTGCTAAGGTGATACTATATCTCCTTCCTGTTGTGCAGAGGGAACAACAGGTGTCCAGGAAGACCTTGCAGATGTTGACTCTTAAGTCAAAACCATTTGTGCTCCTAAATATTTTCGTCATTTTCAATATAAAAAAAGTTCTGAAGCTTTTAACTATTTTTTTCCTCTCAGGGAATAATACAACACTAGTGTTTTCATGGCCAATATGGTGGCACACGAATCTCTGTACAGAACCGTGTGTCTGGTTGCCAAATGAACACAGTCACATTGCTGAAGCAAACTATTCAACTAACAAGACTTGTTAAGACATACAGCAGGCCTAACCGCCTACTCACAGAATGTTAGGGATTGGAGGGGACCTCAAAAGACCATCCAGTCCAATCCCCCTGCCGGAGCAGGAACACCTGGATGAGGTTACACAGGAATGTGTCCAGGTGGGTTTTGAATGTCTGCAGAGAAGGAGACTCCACAACCCACTGGGCAGCCTGTTCCAGTGTCCTGTCACCCGCACTGAGAAGAAGTTCTTCCTCAAATTTAAGCGGAACCTTTTGTGTTCCAGTTTGTACCCATTATCCCTTGTCCTATCAAAATGTACATAATATTGATGGCACATTGGTTGATGGTAATTACTGCAGTTTTACTCTGGTGTGTCTGCATAACCCTGTGCCGTGTGACACAGACACAGATAATCAGCTTTGTTCCCTGCATTATGGTGCTGCTAAGCCACAGCAAAAGTGACAGCTCCATTTTTCAGAAACTTCTTTTTAATACCCAAGAGTATTGTACCATAAATCATTAAATAATGGCACTTGCTAACACATTATGAAGAGATATTTAAGGAATTTCCCATTCAAAAGTTCAGCTAACATTAATTATTTTAGTCTAATGCACCAACAGAGCAGTGTGAAAAACGCAACCCTGATTTGTAATGATTTCTAGGTATTTCCTTGTGATTGGATATAATTCTGAGAAAATGTAATTCTGACTTTTATTACTTAAAAGGTTAAAATAATTTCACTGAAATTGAACAATTACCTTAAATTCAATTTAAGAATTAGGCAAAACAAAAAAACCAACCCACCCTGCCTTCTCCTGAAACTGAAACAGAATAACTCCAGGAATTACCTGTTTCTGTAATGGTCAATATTGAAGCTTTCTATTTTACATTTGATTTTGGTATAGACATCCTGCATATCCACCGAGGCACTGAGATCTTCTAATTCACTGACAACACAAACTTCTGCAATAGTCAAAGAAAAGAAAAAATATTAGTTATTAATCTTGCAAGTTTTTAAGCAAGAAATATATCTGAGACACTATAGTTTGTAAATAGGATGATGCTACTTCTACTCAGAATTCTTTCATAAAGCACTTTTTGATTCGAGTGTCTTACAGATAGAAACCAGAAAAAAATCCTAGAATCCAAAGCTTTTTATACAAATGTATCGAGCGACTTGTATCTGAGGATTTTAGTTCAGGTGTTCACAGTATAATTCTTGGAAAAAAAAGTAAAAAAATATTTGCCAAGATATGTACTCTAACCATACTTGTAATTTTTTAAAATCAAAGGCTTAAGTTTCAAAATTAGCTTTAATCATTAGTCTCCGTATATTTTCACATTTCTATGAGTAACGATGTTAATTGCTAAGGAGCAGTGTTTCCTGCAAAACAAATATTTGAAGTCCTGCAATACATTTATAGAATCTGAGCTCCTTTCAAACAATTACTGCCTGGATGATAATTCAAATTTAATCTCAAAGGAAAAAAGAGAAACTGTGTACCACACATATTTCTGTTTTTAACACAGGCTGAAACTTTTATGTTGAACTCCATATTAAGCTTCCTATGACATTAAGGATTATACTATGATGATTCTGTTAAATTTAAATTTGAAGTTATCAATATAAAACTACATGTTTATACATGAACATAGACAAATCATACCACTAAATAATAGAACAGCACTGAATTCTGACTACATGCACTAACCTAAGAAGAGCTTGTCACTCCAGTTTCAAATATTCCCATTATTTCTGCATTACAGTGTTTAATATTGTCAATAAATGCTCTGAGTAGCTAATACTGTGCTGTAGAATAATGTATGGAATTCGAAATAGCATATTAGGGGAAAAAATGCTGAATACCTGTGCCATTATTTCTAGGATCAGGAGCAAACAATTTTATAGTAATTTTTGGCAACATCCACTGCATCCACAGGCTGACACGGCCACTTGAGACTCCGATATTACTTGTTGTTTGTTCCAATGTAATGGAGTCTGAGAAAGGAGAATCATCACCACCCTGAAGAGAATCACCCTGTGAAACAGATGCAATAGCTGAGGAAAAAAAATAAGTGTTGCTTTTCACCACCCCTCTTTTTTCTTCTGTCTAGATTGATGTAGGTGCCCAAACTATATAAATACAGGCTCACTGACAGTATTTGAATTAGAAAAAAATTAACATATTAAATATAAAATAAATTAAAACATAAAAATATATATTCTCCTTTTCTTAGACAGATAAAATACACTTTGGCAAAGACTATATGGCAAAACTGTAAGGTTCTATTTGGCATAGTGAGATTTCCTCATTAACTCCACACTAATGAAACACTATCAACAATGAAAAAACACAGGTTGATTGGAATATTCTGAGATGCAAAGGGAAAGGAGATAAGCAGGCTTGTGCATATCTGAGAGGCAAAGAAAGTCTTGTTGAAGGTGCCAAATGAAGAGTCACCCAGTATGGCCATAACACTTCTGTATGACATACACACTGGCTTTTTTGTTTTTTCTCCATTTTGCTTTGTCTTCTTCTAAGAGCTTCCCTGTAACTGCTTGGGAAAATGATTTCACAAAATCATAGCATTTTGTAAGAATTGGAAACATTCTAGCTGCTGCTTTTAAAATATTTCTATTGTTTAAAAAAAGTCATTGCCACTTGTGATATACGTAAATACCCAATATGTTGACAAATGAGCTTGTAGAAGCTTCCGTGCCATCAATAATCTCCATTCATGCCCTCAAACATTAAGGGCTCGACAAAGAAGACACAAAGGTTAATGTTTTTAGGAAAATAACATGACAAATGAAAGCTGTACTGAAAATCCTGTTACGAGGGCTTATAAGAGCCCTGCAGGCACATTCTGATAATTCTAGAAGGCACAACTAAAATATTTACCATCCACAGGACTTAATCCTGTTCATTTGCTGGAACTTACCACCTCCAAATAGCAAAAGAAAGATACAAACATGAAATTGCTCATCAGCTCCTGCCCCTAGTGGGTACAATCTATCAAACTGAATGCAAGGGACACAAAAGTC
This sequence comes from Columba livia, assembly GCF_036013475.1. NCBI lineage: Eukaryota > Metazoa > Chordata > Aves > Columbiformes > Columbidae > Columba > Columba livia. The sequence continues at coordinate 139,726,623 of NC_088603.1, read as the reverse complement.
ACCGATGTCAATCAGAAGCAACTAAAAACCCACCAGCATCTTCACTTGCAACTCCAAGTGTTGCAAGTTTGCCTCATTATTCAGGCACAAAAGGAACAGGGTATTGTCACTTTGATCCGCTAAGACCAAGTTGTTTCTAAAATTTATAGACCAATAAACACCTAAAGTCTTAACTTTCAATGAAGGTTTTGGGGATTAGGAATTGTAAATTATGATGAAGAACATGTTTGGGAATTTTGAGATTTATGTAACAATTTACATGGAAGAACCTTGGAACCAGACCTACACAAAAAGCACAGAGGTTTGACTGAATTTATTTTAACCTGTCAGGCAATGAATGACGATAGACCCACTTCAACTTCAGATGTCCCAGAAAAGCTTACTTTCAGTAGCAAAACTAAAGATTTGACAGTACTTGACTCATTCTGCAATCCAAGACTGGAGAATGTGAATATGGGAATTCTGCTAGCAAAATTGTTTTGACTGTATTAAAGAAATCTGTTTAAAAAAACCAAAAAGCATCACAGAGAAAGGATACCCCGGCAGCTACTTGAATTAAAGCTTTTGTTTCTAAAAATTAAGTAGTTCAATTTTGTAAATCTCCAGGATTAGAGATAACTACTAACATTACTGGTGAACAGGAAATTTAAAAAAAGTCTGTTTTTTGCAAAAGAGTTCAGGATGAAGAAAACATTCTCTATGAAAGCATTTCATTAGCAAGGGCTGTCATTATGACTAATATTTGAGGAAAACTTCCCAGTTATGTGTCAAGGAACCATGGATACGGAATTAGTATACAAGGCAAACTAAAAAAAGATATTAGTCATTGGATTTGTGAATATAATGTAGAAATGATATCACAGAGCATGAAAGAAAGACAATGAAGAGTTTCAACCCATAGGAAAAACAAGTAGCTCATCTTCAAGAGAGCTAACAGAACGGTAAAGAAATCCTCTAGTATTGACAGTACTGACGTCTGAAAAGGTACAATGTGTGCTAGTATCTTAAACATGAAAAGGCAAATAGGGTAATAAATTGGAATGCATGTTCTATATTCATTGTCCTATGACAGGTTTCACCTGTGATGTTTTCATACTACATAAATCTTCAAGATGTCTGCTATACAATGCTTGATCACTTAGTAACAGTCAGAGAGAGAGAGAGAGATAATATAGATGAATGAATGAACAAACGCAGAGCTGGATTTACCAAAGACCTGCAGAAACAAACTGAAAAAAATTAACCCTGTGCTTTGGTTTGAATGAAGTTCTTGCTCTGAAAAAAAAAAGAAAGCAGTACTTAGAGGCCTATGCATTAATTGTGTGGTACTCATGGAATCCAGAAAGGCAGAAGCAGCGCAATTAGTCCAGAAACTAAGGCAAGAGGAACACTGCTGCCTCTCTGACACAGACATGTACAGAATGGTCTGAAGTAGCTGGACAAGGACCAGAAGGTATGAGGAAGATTAATCAGAAAGATAGAAATAACACTTGCCTGGGTATGTATACATTTTTTTTGCATGCGTGGTGGAAGGAACAGGGAGATGTAATAATGGAAGTTAAGGAAATAAATTTGGGAAAGAAGTTTTTGAATGTACTCACAGAAGACAAGTTAGGGAAACAAGGGATGAATGGATGAGTGCACTGGTGAAAGAACTGGTACACAGCATAGAGGAGAACAAGCAGAAAACCAGAGTTAATGGAGAAAAAGATTCATCTGGTTCCCTTCAAATAGACCTCCCAGAGGGAAAGTTCCCTGTATCATTTTATCCACCCATTTTTATAACACCTTATCTCTTTTACAATCCTTTCTTCCCTGAAAGGTTCTTAATTGTCACCAGGTTGTCAGTCTGTTTACATCAGTAACAAATAGCTTATAAATGAAATAGGAGAAAGGACCTACTCAAGGCTACGTTTTTTGTTTGTTTGTTTAAACTTCAGCCACACACTTTGCCTTCGCTCCCTTCCTGCTTCCCCTCTCTCCTTTCTCTTTTGAGCATTTCTTCTCCATTTTGTTCTCACTGAGCAAACTTCCTTACACAAAACCACCTGAAATCCCTCTCCAAGCCATGGACTTAACTTGACCTTCTTGCCATTACAATTTGTTTACTCTTCCATCTTGCATTTCTCTCTTACATTGTCCACAAATTTAGATTATTAAAAGTTAGCAGGGCCTGTTTCCTGCTGTGTATCTGATCTTGAATGTTTACCACAGTAGGACATCTAACTGGAGAAACCTCGGAGAGCTCATTTCACTAAGATGCCTCCAACTCCAAAGCAAGTGTGGCACAATGGACATACAGCACCCAACAAGATGAAAAATAAAGGGGTGACAGATCTTCCTGAATAACCCATGCAGGGCAGAGTTTAACTCTTTTCTGCCAAACTCTGACTCATATTTCCTATTTGCATTGCCAGCAAAATCCTTCCTAACACCTGTCTGTCCAGACACTTCTGAGTACTGTTTCCTAGTTATACCTTTGCAAGATGTTTCCTACTGTCTTCATGAAGAACTCTGCTCTCTCCAGTGCCACTTAATTATCCTACAAGGCAGCATTGACAGCAACATAGAAACAGGTATCTTTTCAGAACTGTACGCAAAACTCTGTTGTTGGTTGTTTTTTTTTCCTCAAGGATGCCGGCATTTGTCCTTGGAAAGGAAAAGTATGGGGAAGGAATGAAAACTGGCAAACAGCCTTGGAGAGTGTCAGGCCTGAAGTCCCACAGCATCTGAAATGATGTAGGCAGAGCAGCAACTTCTCCAGTACTAAACCATGTTAGTCCTTATGACTTCTCCTGAAGCGGCAGGCTCCATCCATAGCACAGCGGCATAAGCCAGGAGGCAACAACGACCCAGCCATTTCGTTGTCCTGTGACCATCCCTGTCTACTCTCTTAAAAAACAAGCCTGTCTCCCCTCCAACTATCTGCTCTTCCACTTGTAAAGCTATAAAAAGTGGGAGCAAAAATGTATCCTTGCAAAGCTGGAAAGAACAAAATACTTGAGAATCTTGTCTCCCTTCTTAATGTGTCTTTATTTACAACATCCCAATTTTGACATCAGAGAAGCCTCGTTCTATTTCATGACTTGCAATTTCATGCCACCAGCACAGCATCACTTCTGAGTCTTCTAATTTCTGCCAATAAATTCCCTTCTTCTTCATGTTTCTTTTGTATAACTCATCCAAACAGTTCTTTGACACTCTGTCTTCCAATAACTTTCCACACATTCATAATTTGCTTTCGAATGATACCGCAAAGGATGATGCTTCTATGTGGGAGTTTCACAGTGTCTGGGATGACTGTTCTCATCAAACCCCACATGCTCTAGAGACACTGGAGTCAATGGTACTTTGGAACGGGGGGATCCCTTCAGCAGGGCAGCTCTGAAGGAAGGAACCAGCCAACGACAATATCCTCAGATGGATTTCACAAGTTATTAAGAAATTGAAGGCAATCAAAGGTTAAGGAAAGAGAGAAACAATACTTATTTAAACCTGATAATACATTTATTTACAGTTCAAGTCAAAGTTCAAGCCAATGTTGATGTTCTGTGGACAGATTTTCTGCTCTCTATTATTTTCATTCTATTAAAAATGGTTTTTTGTTTGTTTGTCTGTGTTTTGGTTTTGGAGCTGGAGCATTTTTAAGTTCTTTTTGTACAGTAGGCACGCTTTATTTGCCAAATTTTAACATACAAACTGTAGTGGAGGGGGTAGGAAAGAGAGACTCTCCATACACACCCTCACTCTCCCACTGAACACGTTCCAAAATGCTACTTGTATGAAAATCAACTTTGTTTGAAAATTTTGGCAGGTCTCTACATTTCTGATAGTTAAAAAAGAAAAAAACAATAGTAAATTAAACTTCAAGGGGTACAGTTAACAGCAAATACATACTGCCACCACAGCAAGTTTTGAATTTTATAATTTGGTTTTTTATTATTGTTATTTTTCATAATTTAATGTTTTCAGATGTTTCATGCATTTTGTTAACTATTTTTTTTTTTTTCCACTGAGAGCTGTTTTTATTTAGTGGTTTGAGTATATAGATAATTTTGTTCTGTAGAAAACTGAGGCTATCATTTTCCCACACTGTTCTTCAAGCTTAGTCTTCTCAAGACACCAAATGAAGTACTATGCCTCTCTGAGAGTCAGCCAGTTGATAATTTTGGCACAAGGTTACTTACAACAGTATTTATGAGATTCTTGAAGAACTACATTTGTCTACCAAAATCCTAGACATATATAAAAAGCAAATTAAGCCAGGAATGTGCAATCAAATTTAAAAGCAGGAAACCCTAGCTTTTAGGGAATGTGGCCCCTGCCAACTTGCAAGCCTATCAGATCTATGAAGTTTACAAAAAAACAGTTACAGGTACAGATCCAGATGCACCATTAGAAACTGCTTCCTCCTCTTCTAAAATACATAATAAAATAGGCTATATATCTGATATATTATAAGCAAAAAATACACAGGTGAGGAAAAAGAGGCCAAGGTGCTCGCAATTTCCATTGCTATTGCTGAAGCTAAGCTTTTGCTGCCATCGTTCCAATGTTTGTGCTTATTCTTATCGCATTTGCAGATGTTTCTCACACTTTAATTTCTGTAGCATGTGAGGTGGCTTTACTAAATCCTACTCAAATTCTGTAACACACAATTGCACTGCTGTAGGACAAAACTTCATTTAGTCAATGCACAAGTAAGGCCTACACATGCATGTGTTTCTGGAAGTGAACGTGAGAAAGGAGTCAAATGGAGGATGTGATGTCAGTGTAAAAGAAGGTTTTCATTAATAAAGGAACAGTGAACCTCTGGACACAGCCAGAGGTAGAGTAAGTTGGGGATCACACACCTGGACCTGCACTTGTCGGGGGTTTTGGAACTTATCTACCGCAGGGCCTGCGCGTCCTAACCAGGGCCTCAACTCACTGGTAGCTTTGTGCTGCCATTCTGTACTCAGGTTACTGCATTCCCACCCAGCATGCCAGGTCACTGCTGTGTATGTACACTTGTGTAGCTCAACAGTACAGCTCCAACCGCATTAAGCTGGGGCTTTCATTGATAACCTCTTCTGTCCGCAGCTCTGCCAGCTGCAGAGCTTATCAACAGGCATCCCCAGCTGCTCAGCACCATGGCCCCATCAGGGGTTACCGGCTCCCCCACCCCCTACTTCAACAGTTCAGTGTGAACATACCATCAAATTCCTTCTGCTGTTCAAACACACATAAAGAGTTGAATTGGCCCATTCTCCTCCTCAGTGGCAGCAGCGCTGCAGATGCTCCTCTGCAGGCAGATGCTGCTATCAGGCTGTCCTTTGGGAGGGCAAAAATGAAGAGATTGCATTTCGTCTTAGCCTTCAGCTAATGGCACTGTAACCAGAACCACTGGACAGTGGAAGGGGCTGAAAAACTGATGGTCTGCAGTAGCTGATGGTTTGGTTTTCTTTTAATAAGCTCAAATTCTTAGAAATTTTTTGTGGTGAAAAACTAAGAAACTTAAGTGAGAAAAGAGACTGTGCTCTTGTTTCTCATGCAGTTTCAATTTTCATTTTGGATTTTCAGCACCCAGAGTGGTATTGTTAAACATGTTTATGCATTAATTTTCTGCTCTGTTTCCAGATCTACAGAAAAATCAAGCCAGAGTCAGAAACCCTGAACTATTTTCCCACAACTTCTCATGCCAAGTCCTAAAATATACAATTTAATTCTTTCACCGATTGTTGCAAATTGACCAATATACTGAGTTTATTTTCTTAGCAGAATTTATCTTTGTTCATCAGGAAGATCCAAACATATGAGGCCTTCATCCTTGGCCTGCCTAAAGCTCAGGGATGATCACAGTTTGGCCACACTACTGCTATGCCTTATCAAAATAACTTCTGCGTTCTTGCTCAATCACCGAGTTTCCCCAAGGACTAAACACTTCTACCACTGTTTGCACTTAAGTAAACAGTAACAAGTGGCCTGTTGCAGTCTGTACTACCTTTGCTTGTGTGGTTCCAAAGGAGGGATGGTAAAAATGATTAACTGTTTCCAGCCCTCCAGTACTTAAGCCTCTCACTCATGTTTCCATGTCTTACCACCACCCAGACAAATTCAGTAAGCTAGGTAGCTTTATCCACACACGACTGTGGTGCTTGCTATCAACTTGTCAGCATGAAAAGAATTACATGCAGCTAAAAATATAAATCATCCACAGATCACATAAACAAATTACTTCTTTTGCTGTTTAATATAAACAGGAGTGAGAGTTTGCTTTCTTCCAATTCATTTATAGCAAGTCCATTACAGCTGAAAGAAGCTTTAAAAATAATAATTTGTCTCCCACAGAACAAAATAATACATCAACTGTAAAATCGCTAAACCTAAAAAACCCCATGTCTATTGCAGCAAAGATTTCAAGATTTAAAAATATAGGAACATATAAACAGAATACAGACTCCGATAAAATGGAAACTTCTGGAAAATCTCCCTAGGTCAAACCTGTAGGAAAACATTGTTTATATACTATATAAATACTCTATATATTTCACTGATGCTTATCAGCAATAATCACTACAAAATATATAGCTGCAAGGTGAAATTGTGGCTGATGCACTCAATTTTTTTATATCTTACCTTCTCCATTTCTTTCATTAAAAAAATTACTGTTACAATAGTCTGAAAACAAGTTATAATTTACAAATACAGCATGGTATTTTCCAAAACAAACAACATGGACCTAGCTTTGCTCCCACTGACTTCCATGCAAGTAGCATTAGGCCAATATTAAGTACCTTCAATTTTCTGAAGACCAAAAATACGCATCTGTAAGTAATCAACACTAGTATTTTAGAGAATGTAAAGATGTTAAGGATGCAGTATTTAAAGAGATTAAAATATAAGTATTTTTCCATTTCTCTGAGTATTTTCAATTGTTTTCAGACCTGCCAGTATTGAGACAGCAATTAAATAAGGTTTTGTTGGTGTTAGGTCTCCTGGCCAGTGAGTGCCTGCACTGCAACTGCCTCATCTGCTTTTATTGCTCCCTTGATGGAATTCAGACTCTGTGGGAAGGGAAAGGAGTGGTCCAGTTCCAACCAGCAGCAAAACCACAGACAGGGATAAATCAGACCCAGGAAAATGGTGGAACGCTGCTCCACTCTTTTCAGCCTCCCCCTTCCTTCTCCCCTCTGTGGCCCACAGAAAGCATGCCTTTCTCAGTCATCCTCTGCTGCCCTGCAGTATCACTTATTCTCAGTTGGTCAACTTTCCTGACATCCCAGTTCCTATAATCACCATTTCTGCGAGGTATTAAAGGTAACTGTTGTCTTGCTGTCTCCAAACACCACCAGTTCCTCCCTATGGCTCAGATTTTCTATACCAGTCTCTGAAGAGGGTGTGAGGAATACTATAACATATGAAGCTGACAAGCACTACCCTGACATCCTCCACCCTGCTTCTACACTTTTTGAAATGAAACTTACATCTTTGTAAGGTAGCTGGAAAAATATTCTGTCCTCAACTGCACTTTGGTGCAAGAAAATGCAATTGGGTTTTAGAATACTTGTTTGAATTTCATTAGTCAGGTTCTTGTGAAAAACAGGCTCTCCAGATAAAAAGCCTTATGTCTACGATAGATGTTACACACAACAATCCATACTTGGACAGGCTGTGGAGGACTGTGTCTTCACCCAGCAGAAAAACCTGGGCTCATTGAAAATAGTATGGCATAAGTGTATGCAGCTCATCATGCATTTTGACAGATAGAACTAGCTAATGCACAGAAGACAAAACAATTTTAAAATAAAAATAAAAAAATAATAATAATCTATCTACATTTCTTGTCTACAAGGCCTGCCAACTTACTTTGCCTGCTTTTGGGGCAGAGGAATAGCTGTATAGCTCTGTGCAGATGCCACTCAGACACACCCCTGCATCTACAACAGGGTTCTGTGCATTATTGAACACACTAGGGAGGTTATTTCTCTTCAAATAAAGTCTATATTAAATGGACTATAACTGAGACACTCAGCAGACTGAAGTAGTTTAACACAGCAGCTGGAAACAGTAGAAGTGACCAGATTCTCTCATCTGCACATCTTACCTTCTTCAAATAAAGCAGATGCACAATTTAGTGACAACACTACCTACAGCTAGGTGTAGTGATAGTAATCAAGTTAACAAAGTTAGCAAAAGGAAACAAGGAAAGTAAGTGATTAACTACTTCCAAAGGACAAACACATTCCACTGGTGAGAAAGAATGAGGGAGAACATTCCTTAGCTAATTTTTCAATACATACGTTTTTAAATTCTCAACAATCCTCACCTCAAAGAACAGGACAACAAACATGTCATTATAAAGAAAACCTAGCTTGTGCTTTGATACTAGGAAACATGTTGAATAAGTTCAGAGACAGCCACCAGCCGCAGAAGAGAATGTGTTATGGAGATACTGCCAACCATTATGTTCCAAATTATTTAATTTACATTGTCTAAAATAGTCTATGAGAAATGTGAGAATATAGTTCCTTTTACTATTTCTCACTGTTTGGCCAAGTGTGATTCTCCTACCTCTTTCCTCTCCCACACCCAACAGTACTACACAACTCACAGGTATCAGGACTGTGCAGAGTCTCAGGAACAATGTTTTTAATTGCTTTACACATGGCAATCTGCAAAAGTTCATTGTATAGCTTCAAAACACTATTTTTACTGATGGCCACCAAAAGATTAAAGAGAGAAAAAAAATAATCGGGTAAAGTGATGACTACACTGATTTTAAATGATGGTAGAGTGCTTAAGATCATTTTCCCTGTGGTTTAATAAAAATTTGTTTGCAAATTGTTACTTTGTTTACATCACCTAGAATGCATTAACTTGGTCATCCTACTAGATGATTCACCTCACTCGAACTGGTAGCTTGACATAAAATTAGTCCTAAGAGTGAAGGGATAATCATTTCTTTTGAGGTTTGTTTTGTTTTAAACCTCAGACTTTAAACACAGGAAAGCAGTGAGTCAAGACAACCTTTGATGTTACATCCCACAACAACGAAAACATTTAGATGAATCCTCCACTGGCTATCCGTTCTTTTTCACCTTACAGTACCATTAACTTTTTTCAGGAAATCACAAGACCGATATCAAAGGTGGTCTTCAAGTATAAACATTGACTCACAAATTCATAAAAATGATAATACTCACAAACTCGAATGTAGCATTTTAGTAGCTACTGGTCTTATAGGAATCTAAGCTATGGCGTGACTTCCCAGGACAAAGATTCTAAATCTTTTTTTCAACCACAGTAATTAAAAACATGTGGTTTTTTTTTTTTTTCTGTTTTACTGTTAACTAAAACCTTTGTGCACACTACATACTGTTTTTATTTTAATCACCTCAATACACCTAATATTCTCAACTAGTTAATCAGAAATGGAGTAAGATTTTCCTCATCTGCTGAGGCAAAACTGTTACCCTCCTGCTTGAACAACCCTGTGAATCCTTTCCTGACAGCACAAAAATGAGCGTTCTAATTCTCATTTTCAATGTCTGACAAAGAACTTCCTGCAGTCTCAAACATCTAGCCATGTACCCATTCTCCCCCCTCACTGTCTCCGTTAAACAAATGATGTGTCCCTCAGTGTGCTTTTCTGTCTGTGCTGGCTCTGCTGACCTGCCCTCCTCCTCCAGCCACAGACAGAACCCCTTGTGCTGAGAGCTCTGAACGGAGAGGATGGACAGGAGCTCTGTTCCTCAGTCTTTCAGTCATATCAACTTCATGCAAATGTTTGAACCTTTCTTTCCTCTTCCGTATCTTTAATAATATCCTCAGAGCATGATCAATTTTTAAATTTATTTTTCTTGCCTAAGGACAATGATACATTACTTTCAAAGAAGTTTCCAAATCTCAGTTGTAAAGTGCTGTGTCAACTCTAAGTCACCTATTGCGAAAAAATCCAACAGAACTTTCTATTCTAACAAGATCGAAATTATGGTTTTAGCTTCAGACTGAAAAAGACTAAACACAAATTCTAACATTATCCTTCGCTAATTCACCAAACTTCACTTAGATCAGGAGAAAATTTATTTAGCTAGTGCATAACGTTTGCTGATAATAGAAGGAAAATTAAATAAATGATGAGCAACACTTTGCAAAGGGGTAGGATATGACGCTGAACTTGGACCCATATTACCAAATTAATCCTGGTAAAATATAGATTAAAACAATTACTGAATCAGTTTCAAGTAATGCTCCAAGTACTGCATATACTCCAAATACTGCTATTATACAGAGGGTCAAAAGAAAATTGTTATTTTTAAAGCTGGTGGTTTCTGATTTTAATGAAGAAGAGAATTGATGTGAGCAGGTAAAAAAATACTATTTTTGTAATCATATTGTTTTCACACTATTATTGTTTTCCTTCAGTTCTGTATCCATGGCAATTTTTTTCACAACTGAGATCAAACGTGCATAGAAATACACCAAAACCAAGCTATTAAAATAATCCTGAAACAGTTTAGTGAAACTAAAACTGTGGCTCAAACACTTTTTAATGACAGCTACCTCTGTGTGTGAGTGATGAATTAATATAAACCACACATAGGGTTAAAGCAATCCTGGCCAAATGTTGAATATGTAATTGCATTCAGCATTCAAATTGCTGTGTATGTGCCTGTGTTCCAGAACTGTTCTACAAGGTGTTTCCAAAATTGCTGTATTTATCCTGAGAATGAAGCCCAGTCTCTCAGAACAGTCTCCCCATATTCTAACAGCTTTATGTTAAGAATGAAGCATTGTGTATGTATGATATACTATTGGTACTTACCTTACATCTTTTTGGCTCTCTCCTGGAGCACAAAGACAACTCATTATTTCAACTAGTAAGCCAGAGGCACTAAGGAAATCACAAGCACTAGGCCTGTTCAGTTGCACAGCCTCCTGTGACCACTCATCCTATTATATCAGCTGCCTGGTGACTCACAGCTAATGATACTCAAGAGGGGAAGTTTAACACTCTATTCATGCTGATAAAAGAATTAGCCTTCTTTCCTCAATATGGCAGAGAAAAAGAATTCCTTCCCATGCCTCCAAAATACAGCCTTAGGCACACACAGAGGTGAAGAATCAGGTACCAGAATACGCCAAGCAGCTATGCAGTGCTGTAAATTAAGGAAGCAGAAATACGTAAAACCAAGTGTCCAACCTTTCTTATCTTTGAAGCTGCATACCCAGTTCTCATGTGACTGAGTTACAAAAGCATTCCTGAGACATAGGACAGCTGGGAGAGGGGAGGGAACAGAGCTCCAGGAGTAGTTCACAGCTGAAAGGTAACAGTGTCTGGATGGGCCTGGGGTGAGCGCACAGGTGGGCGAGCTGCAATGTCAGCGCTGGGAGCCTGCGCTGCCCGGAACCGCTCCTGCCTGCCAGTGCTCTGCCAGCAGCTCTGCACTGACACAGGCACCACGCTGACGGGCTTCAACACGACAGGCTGACTGCTGAAGCTACTCGGAATGACTCAAAGGCAGCACAGGTACCACAGGTGCTTCCAAAATGCCAGTTACTATTCTAATAATTCTGGACTTGAAAAACACTAAGCAGAATTTTCTGATAACAGTTCATTCACTTCAAAGAGAAACAATCCAGACAAATTATAAACATAGGAGCAATACACCAATTTCTTTTTATTTTTGTTTGTTTTCCCCCTCCTTCCCCTTGCTCCAACCAAACTGAGTAATGAAGTATTCCTCATCAGTTTATCAGGACAAAGCTACTTTCCATAGGGACACTACTGCTCTTTCTGATCCTCCTGATTCTTACCTGACCCAGAAGCACCGCACCTTGTAAGTCAGAATTCACATGACATTTTTTTGAAGAAAGCCTACCTCTGTAGTGGTCCCAATGTCAGCAGATGGGCTGTACGTGCTGGTATCTGGTGGAGCAGTGCCAACACTACTTTTAACTGGAGAGCTTGGAGGAGCAGGTCCTGTCATGGTTTCAGTATAAACAGAAGACTGATACAGAATTCCTTTCCTCTGAATTTTATTCCAAACTTTACTTGTGATCTCAGCCAGTTCATACAGAAGCTGCACCTAAAAGAAATAAAAATGACTTCCTCATGATGAAGCTTTCCTTAATGAGGTGAAGGAAAATCAAAGTCCTCCACTGAGACTTAAAATGTAGCAGAACTGAACTTATCACCATTTATAATATTCTGATAAGAAGCTATGTTGCAATTAAAATAATTAACATCAGTTACAGTATAGCGATATTGATAAAAATAATCTGTGCTTTGTTTAAACATATGGTAAGGACCTCATAAAAACTTAGCCAATAACATGGTCCTGTAAAACTTTTACTAATATCATTTTTTCCAATTTAAAAAAGATAATTTATGGTATATTTCACATGTATAGACACTGCCTATAGAAAAAGGCAAACATAAACCTTACAAAATATGAACAACGCTAAAATTACTCATTTAAATCATATAAAAATAATGACCCTATACAAGAGATGAAGCTGTTCTATGTTTTTGGAAGAATATCCACTATCAAACTCAATGGTCTCCTGGCATATGTAACTCCAATATTCAGAAACATACTGTTTAACTTGCACATTGTTTGACTCAGTTCTAAGATATTTACACAAGATTTTGTAAATAAGCATTAATCACAGAACTTGTATGACAACACACTGCAATATACTGTATAAAACAAGCTCAGAGAGAAACAATCTGCAAACAATCTATAAGCAGATCCACAGCTGGATACCATACCCAACTTGCCATTATAAAAAATGGCAATTCTCATATTTATAAGAACTTTAAGCCTGAGGACAGATCTAGTCTATGAAGCGGGCTTCTTATGTGGGTAGAACAGATGCAGAAAAACACTGTTGTCAATCTACATTTGATATAAAACAGTACTTGATTCTGTGCATAAGAGTGTGCGATGAAGTCTCAAAGTACATGCTAGAGTCCTTTCTTAAGAGGTGAAATGCTGGAATTTTAGGAAAAACCTTCTTAATTCATCTTGGATTTTCTTTTGAAGTTTCAAGACTTACACTGAACAGGCCATATACTCTCGGCAGAATTTTTCCTTAAAGGACATAAACTACTCAGTACTTTTTTTTGTCTTCATCAACAGAGCACCCTACAGACAAACATTAACTCTGGCTGTGGCAAAAAATTCTTTCAGCTATGCTTCAAAATATTTTGTGTCTGTAGCACTCTGATAAGCACTTGTAGCCTCTAAATTATTAATAACAAATTGCTAAGTTTTCTCAAGTCTTTTCCATGTAACACAGGAAGATCAACTAATAATGTCCATCTCATTGATTGAGTAACATTAACTGGTGTCAACACTTTGCCGGCAACAGTCTCTAGAAAAGTAACAGGATTCGGGCACATATCCAAATCATGCACGCTTGCAGTCTCCCCTCCCTCAAAATATTTTTTAGTCAAGAAACCAAAGGATAATTTCAGCTATAGTTGTCTTAATGAAGTAGGGCTTCCAGAAAGTTAATTATTCTGCTGTTCATGAAAGTACTAAATAACACAAAAGAAGGAATGATGCAACTTCTGTATTTACATACGTGCTCAAAGACAAGTTAAAGAGTTTGCCATCAGCTAATCCAACACTGGAGAGTTCCAGTCCCACTGGGGCTGCAACAGTCATAATCATGAAAGGCAAGAATTACTTATGTTATCAGGGAGATACCTTAAAATTGCTCAGGCTAGATTCTTGCCAGCCACTCTGAAACAGTGGGTATTTCAGACGGCAGTGGCCACCTCTCAATGTCACCAGCAACAGACAGCCAAGTAGTACCCCCTAAATACTCTGCCCTGCTCTGAAACCAGAGGCAAATCAACAAGTTCATCAAGAAAAATGGCACTCTTTGATTACAGGGAGATGATGTTTATGGAGATAGGTTAAAAAGTAGAAAATACCAAAAAGCCCCAAAGAAAAACTTCATTAAAATAAAGAAGGCATGTGACTATATGTAAATAAAACTTTAAAACTTCAGCTAAAGAGCTGAAGTTATGTCTTTGACTATTTTTAATACACTTAATTTCATTCCATTGGTTGTTAATCATTCAAATGGAAGGATTTCTACTTCTCCTGTTGGCTGTACTCCTTCAAGTGAGCAGTCCTAATCCTTTGAAAATCCATTTCTGATAATATTAGAAGAGCTAAAGTAAGTGTAAGGTCTCTCTTCTTTATATGTATTTTTGAGCATAACCGTTAATACACAATAATTATTTTTAGTACACTCTATTCAAGAAAACAAAAATGGTACGACAAAAATAGGAATAACTGCCAGTATTTGTTAAGAAAAGTTCCCCTCTCTCACTGGTTTCACTCTCTTCCCAGCAAAACCACATATAACTCAATAAGATCCACTGACTACTTGGAAAAATCTGTGAAGTTCAATACATTACAGAATTTTCTACTTCAAAAATAACACATTGAAAACTACAACAAAAGGCAACGTCCTGGCAATTTGGCACACTGGAAGTATCTATTGACCATAAAGAGATACAACCATCAGAACATGGTTTCACATGAAATCATAATAGTCATACAGTAAAATATTTCACCTTTGCTACCATTTAACAAGTTCGCTAAGTATCACCTACTTTAAGGCTGTCATCTACAGACAAAATACAGCCCGTCATTCTAAAGAATCAAATTTCATAGTTCACTCTACTGTGAATTTATAACTATCGAATGCTGTTTATGTAACTGTACTTTCCATTTTCTGTTCTTGAGCATCTGGTTAAAGAAGACTGATGACGTTTTTTAGCCCTTTGGCATAAGTAAAGCAGAAACGACAAGCAGGGCAGATGTAAGGGAGAAAGTACAGCTCAAGAACCTTCACTAAACTCAGATAATTGTTCTGCATCCTTTTGGTCATTACATCACTTGAGTGAGTTAATAACCTCACTGTGTACAAGGACATCATTTAAGACAACAATATTTGGTTTGATATTCCTCTAAACAAATTCATTTTAACACTTCACTATATTTGTAATATGACTGACATGGAGCCTACAACTTAATATTCTTAGTGCACATATTTTCTTAGAGCTACAAAATAAATTATTTGATCACATTTTGTTAGGAAAGCTTGAAAATGTGCTTTAGTTACTCCATTTTTCTTTTTAATTTGCAACTCAAATTTAGGTAAGGCTTCCACTTATAACAATGCCATTCCGCTTATAAATTAATGCTATCAATGTATTACATATCTTTACGAGTAACACATTTGGAGTTTTAAAACAATCAGAGCTGATCAGACAATTTGCTGCAATTTCACTGAGAGTTTACCAATGAAATGTATAATAGCAAAATATTTTGCTACATGAACATCTCAAAATATGTGTCAATTTTCCAGATATCTGCAATATCATTATGATTTTTTCTATGAAAATTAATAAGGCAGGTTTCCACAGGCTGTGAAATTATTGCATATGAATTAATTAAACATTATGGAAATACTACAAAGTTTCAAAGTACAGCTTTCAGAAGCCTTTAAATATAAAATATAAAGCTGTCAGCAAAATCATAATTATGCCCTTTCCTATTTATACATTTATAGCAGCTTTTATATCTCCTAACACACCTGTCATACAGCTTTACAAGTCTGAGTAGACTTTGTTGAGGCTGCTCAATTTCAAACCCTCTAGTGCGCAATGTCACTCTACCAAGCCTCTGCCTAGCGAGTGCGAGTCTATGCAGCACAGACAACAACAGCGTATAACAAATGGGTCAGGAATAACTTGGATGGAAGTTAATGAATGGGGTAGGAGGCCACACATAGAGGATAAAATGAATACATAGTTTAAAACACTTGTTTCATTCATAGAGCATGGAATGAGGCAAGGGAAAAACTGCATGTGAGTGAGAAACATATTGTAATGAGTACACACAAGGGATAACATTAAAATTACACTAGTCACCTTAGCTTTAGTATTCCCAGACTTGGGCCATAGGTCCATAAATCTTTACAAACGTGCTCTCTGTCAGATCAAAATCATAATGTTTTGGGTTCTTTGCCTTTCTTTTTATTAAATGAAGCAATAAACAGTCCATCTTGTCCATGACATCCTCTGTAAAATCATACATATGGCTAAAACTTTGGAGCAGACAGCATATGAATGCAGAACCCTATTCAGACCTCAACAGATTTGCAATTCCCAAGGACAAAAGTGTTCTCTACATCACCACTGGAAATGTTGCAACTGTCAGGAAAGCGTTACTCGAGCTGCAGTACAGATTAATCAAAATTTTGCATAGAAAATCTACTCAATTTGGAATTACAGCAACCTACAGGTCAGTACAATACAGGGCGCACGTTCTGGAAATCTAGCAACTTCTTTGCCTTTTAATAAAGATAAATGAGGTGGTGACTTTTGTTTACATACATTCATATATATTTTTTCCCCTTTACTATAGGGTACTATTGTTTGCCTAAGAAATATGTTCAAAGGAATGCTACTTCTATGAAATGATGGTAAAAAATTACATTAAACCACTTCAATATACGAATCCACAGTGATAGCAGAACAGAACTATAGCACTTAATGGTCCATCTGCAATTCATTTCACTCCATAAGACAAAAGATGCATTTATATTGTAGCTATTACATTTTGAGAAGAGTTTAGATTACAAAACTTGAGAGAGCTTCAAAGCAAATCTTAATCTAAGCACCTTGATCTTGATGGCCTAGTTAAAAAAAAAAAAAAAAAAAAAAGATAGAAGAGACCCTCGTCAACAAAACACAGAACAACTGTACTTAAATTGAGTTATTTTTAATTTCCTTTCATAAATCAATTAAATGTACCAACCTGGGGGTTGGAGCATTTTATTTCAAGGGACTCAAGGTCGACATGGAGGCAGACGACAAATGAGTGCCTGGATTCTGGCCCCGAAGCAAGCAGTTTCTGGGAAGTAACAGCTAAAGTAGAAGTACAGCCCATTGGTTCCACTAAATTAAGTGTCATCTGTTGTCCAAGAAGAGTATATATACTGAAATGATGCAGACTAATAGTCCATGGGAAAGCATCACCTAATGATTAAAAAGAAGGAAAAACAGTTACATAATTCCATAATAAAACCTAGGCTATTATTTTCTCAAAACTCAGCAAAGACTTTATCTAAACACCCTTAAAATGTCAGCAAGTGCAATCAACAACCATTAAACTGATCCCAAACTCTCACAAATCTAAATTCAACAATCAATTCTATTCTACATATTGAGATCTAAGCAATAGCAATACAATTTGAAGAACTTGGAAAAGAAAAAAAAAAATTAACCCCAAAGAGCAAACACATACAACATAATATTTGAAGAACAGTCTTTTTGCTTTATATGATTTTCCTCAAACTGTAGAATATCCTGAAACCAGTCCTCCACGAATTTCTCCCATGTAGGACCTTCCCACAGGCTGCAGTTTTTCAAGAACTGCTAGAGCACGAGTTCCTTCCATGGGGTGTAGTCCTTCAGGAAAGGATGGGGGTCTTCTCTCAGGGTCACAGATCCTGCCACAAAACCTGCTTCAACCTGGGCTCTTCTCCACAGGGGAACAGGTCTTGCTTAGAAGCTTTCTCCAGCACGGGCTTCCCACAGGGTCACAGCCTCCTGCAGTACTCATCCACCTGCTCTGGTGTGGTGGGGTCCTCTATGAACTACAGGCTGGATATCTTCTCCGCCATGGGCCTTTGTGGGCTGCCTGTCTCACCAGAGTCTTCACCACAGGCCACAGGGGAACCTCTGCCCTGGCACCTGGAACACCTTCTTCCCCTCCTCCTTCACTGACCTTGGCATCTGCAGTGTGGTTTCTCTCCCATATTCTCAGCCCTCTCTCCCAGCTGCTGTTGCACAGCAGTTTTTCCCCTTTCTTAAATATGTTTTCTCAGAGGCGCTACTACCATCACTGATGAGCTCAGGCTAGGCCAGCGGCTGGTCCATCTTGGAGCCAGCTGGAACTGGGGTAAGCTTCTGGCATCTTCTCACAGAAGCCACCCCTGCAGTCCTCCCCACCACTAAAACCTTGCCACGTGAACGCAGTACAATCCTACATTTGATAACTGGGTCCCAGAGAAAGAATTTAGGCTCTGCAAGAAACACTGAAACAAAACCCAAACAACTCTCAACAGAAGTGAGGAAAATGAGACAATGAAAGATCCATGGGTAATTCTCATTCTACGCAAAACAGATGGTTTTTTGTCCTTTAGAAGTACAAGAGCATAACACTTATTTCAGGCTTGTTCTTTTGTCCTCTAAAGAAAGTCTTCAACATTCAATTTATCAGATTTTCTGCTGAGGAAGTTGGGTCTTTTTGTCCCCACTCGAATCCCAGAATGCTAGGGATTGGAAGGGACCTTGAAAGATCAGCTAGTCCAGTCCCCCGCCAGAGCAGGAACACCTGGATGAGGCTACACAAGAAGGCATCCAGGTGGGTTTTGAATGTCTCCAGAGAAGGAGACTCTACAACCTCCCTGGGCAGCCAGTTGCAGTTCTCCATCACCCCCACCGTGAAGAAGTTTCTTCTCAAATTTAAATAGAACCTCTTGTGTTCCATTGTACTCATTGCCCCTTGTCCTATCTCGGTTGTCACCAAGAAGAGCCTGGCTCCATCCTCCTGACACTCACCCTTTATATATTTACAAACATTAACGAGGTCACCCATCAGTCTCCTCCAAACTAAAGAGACCCAGCTCCCTCAGCCTTTCCTCATAAGGGAGATGCTCCACTCCTTTAATCATCTTTGTTGCCCTGTGCTGGACCCTCTCCAGCAGTTCCCTGTCCTTCTTGAACTGAGGGGCCCAGAACTAGACACAATATTCCAGATACACAGAGAACCTGTGCCCAGTATGTGAATTTTCAACCCATCAAGAGAAACTGCCTGTCCCGACTCAAAGAAACATAAAAGTGGCTGGATGTAGCCTCAGATCCAAATACACCAGGCTGGTGAGCATCCACAAACTGCAGTCTGAGCTGAAACAGTCATCGTCTTTGTACAGAGCCCATTCATTTGGAGGAAGAGACAGAGAAAAGCTCTGCTTCCTATATAAAACTTCAGATTATTATTTCATATGAAATTTTGTTTTTCAAGATTTGGGCCTGGAGTCATCTGTAAGAAGAGTCCAAATCAACCTAATATCTCAGAAGTATGGAAGCCAATCTTGAGAATCAGAACAGAAGATGGAACACAAACAGAAATATACAATGGAATGGGCCCTTGGAGGCTCACAGGGCAATAAGAAATCAAACCAGTATACTTAAACAATACACGGAGGCTGTGTTTGCTGTCTGGTGCGGCCTATGGTCACCTCTGTCCTGTTGAGAAATCACATCACTAAGAAATAGCACAAATGAAGTGTTAACTGTGTTTTTTAAAATAAACATTAGAAATTTATATGGTCGGGAGTATGTATCAGTAGAGTCCATGTGTCTCATCCTAAGAAAGAACTGAAAACTTCAGTAATTTATTTTGAAGCTATTGCATACTGAAGAACTCAGCTCTGTCAAAGTAACCAGAAAACATTTTGGAAAGGTTTCAGACTAGAAGTTTTAGAGTAGTTAGTAATCTGTATTTTCTCCAAGTTCAATCACCCAAGAAACAAAAAATATTAATTGTAACAGATGGGAAAAATGGAAATGTGAAGTCAACTCTAATGACATGTTTCTAATTACTACACATGAACTTTGTTTTTCTCTGTGACCACCACAGTAAATTACCATCATTTGTATTTTTATGGATCAGAAAGAATATCCAAAGAAAATACTGGATGTTAACTCTACTATGCTGCATGCATTCTCTACCTTAAAAAGAAAACATTGATGAAATTTTATCAATGTACAGAAACCACAGTATGATGAACAAACACTGTAGTAAAGACATATCAAATTTACAACTCTAAAATGCCCCTAATGTCATCCATTACCTCTTCTACAGCTCCATACACACTATGTGACCATTCTAACATTAATCTGGGACTGCCCATCTGGATAAATCCTGTTTTGTTGCTGTACCTATGTTTGATTTAGTCATTTTTAAAAAGCTTTACCTGCATTCATTTGCAGATTGGTATTATGAAACTATTTAAATAATTAATTCAAAGTGTCTAAACATCAAAACCAACATTGTTTATAGGATTTATTTCGAAATTATTTATTTGTAGGAAGAAAGGAAAAACCAGTGCCACACTTGGCAGATATTTTGTCTACATCTAACCTACTCATCTGTGTATGCTATTGTTTTGACACCTAATTGTTGAGATTCTTTTATACCAAAACATTTATCTGCTATTTGCAACAGTTTAGCAAGACTCCTTTCCTACAGTGCTTGAGTTATTTTTCCAATACACATAATTACAAATTTTAGCTATGTGCAAGCACTTGCTTTGGAAGTTATTTGATGCACCTTTTTTCTTAGCTAGAATTAATGCTCATTATAAGCCTTTCCATTTCCATGACATACAATATTGATAAATACCCTTAACTACCAATAATTGCTATGTTTGCTATCACGTTTATGTGACTTCCCTTTATTTTAAAAATCAGATTGCAGAAGTGGCATTTGTATGCAATGTCGTGTATACCATGTTGACAGTTGTACAGAAGAAAAATTTTATTTGTTTGAAATTAGTAATGGCAGGAGAGAGATCACAAAAACTTTATCATGCATATGACTGGGGATCTATTCCCAGGCTTGCCAGAGGTATCCTTTGAAATCATTTCCCTTTCTGTATCCATATTGCAAGGTCTTCACATGGATTTCTAATGCGCTCACATTCTCATGTGACATGCAGTGCTTAAAAGAACAAGATCTTGCAATCATTACATGTTAGGTCACTGTTGCACTCCCTGTCATGCAACAGGGACACATTTGTGTGGCTGCGTATCCGAGGTGTACCCAGTAAAAAGCTCTGAGGGCTCTGCCCAAGTCCAGAGCTCACCTTCAGCAGGTAAGATCTAGTTCCACAGACTGTAAACATAACCACAAATGAACAGGCTTTTGTAACTTAAACCCAGCTACTAAAGAGCTCTAAGAGCTGAACACAACACTAACAAGTTGGTTGTGCAGACTTCACTTCTATTCAGCTATTGAAGAATGTCACTAAAATGTGAGAAATAATTTTATACAGTTATCAACCATAATACATAAGTTAAATTCAATAATTACCATGTTTTGCAGAAGGTGACATTGAATGTAAACTCAAATAGCACACAATTTGAAAGTCAAATATTAATCTTAAAATTGACAGAATTTTTATTCAGTTGTTATATTGCAGTTGAACATTTTTAAAAATCTAATGCAAGATCATAACTTCTAAGAATGCCAACATACTGCTGCTGTACTTTAAACCATGTAATTGCCTTTTTTGAAGGTTGAAACCTATATGCTTCTATTACGCTGTAGTAGTTTTTGACCAATGCATTTCATTTGAGCAACCTGGTCTAACAGAAGGTGTCCTTTCCCATGGCACGGAGGTTAGAACGACGTGATATTTAAGGTCTCTTCCAAACCAAACCTTTTTACGATTATATTATTGCAATTAATTCACACACTAGGATTAGAAACCCTCATTTTCTATTTCCCTACAAGATACCTGACAACTTCCTGAGTTTAAACATACTATGCAGAAATCTGTGAGGCTGTATAATTAGTCACAGTTCACAAGCTAAAGCCATCTCTCAGATTTAAATCTTTGGAATACACTGTTTTACATTACTGTCAGTATACTGCTGTCCATATGAGAATGTGAATATGATATCTAGCAATATCAACAACAATTTTGAATACTAGTTTCTAAAATTTATTTTATTGTGTCTTACATAAGTATCTATATATTACCAAATATTTTTACAAAGATGGATTCCTAAAAAGTTACTGGCATGAACCTAAAGAGGAACATCTTACAGGTGCCACCATAGCATTATTAGGGAGAGGGGAAAGAAAAAAAAAAAGTATTGAAGCAGGGAGAATAGACTAAAAAATACAGTAACTAGTTGTTCTGGTTTTGGCTGGGATAATTTTCTTCACAGTAGCTGGTATGGGGCCATGTTTTGGATCGGTGCTGGAAACAGTGTTGATAACACAGGGATGTTTTAGTTGCTGCTGAGCAGGGCTTGCACAGAGTCAAGGCCTTTTCTGCTCCCCACCCCACCAGCGAGCAGGCTGGCGCAGGGTGGGCACAAGGAGTTGGGAGGGGGCACAGCTGGGACAGCTGACCCCAACTGACTAAAGGGTATTCCACACCATATGATGTTATGCTCAGTATATAAAGCTGGGAAAGAAAGCAGAAGAGGGAGGATATTTGGAGTGATGGCGTTTGTCTTCCCAAGTAACCGCTGCATGTGATGGAGCCCGGTTTTCCTGGGGATGGCTGAACACCTTCCTGCCCGTGGGAAGTGGTGAATGAATCCTTTGTTTTGCTTTGCTTGTGTGTGCAACTTCTGCTTTACTTAAACTGCCTTTATCTCAACTCCCAAGTTTTCTCACTTTTACTCTTCGATTCTCTCCCCCATCTCACCAGAGGGGAGTAAGGAGAGGCTGCGTGGTGCTTAGATGCCGGCCGGGGTTTAAACCAAGACACTGTTTTAAAAATTAGTGGAAGCCAGGAAAATATTCTAAATTAAAATAATAAAAATATAAACTGCTAAAAATAGGAAGATTTCATAGATGCCCAAAATATTCTCATTATTACTCCAAAACTTATATAAAGCAAAATTTTAGTTCCCTCCATGTCTTCAATTTATTTCCATATTGTAACAGATAGATGAATTGTCAAGTACTTGAAGTTGGACATATAAAAGCATGCAAAGAGTCATAAGTCACCCTAAGCAGGTCTCTAAAAAATTTGGTTCTGCTCCAACTGAGTTCCTAACTATTTTATTTCTTCTTTGCAACTATTTTGCTTAAAGGGCAACTACAAATAGGACACAGGTCCCCTCCTGTTTACAAGTAGATAAAACTGAGAAGTCAAGGGGCAGTGGGTACAAGTTGTACCAGGAGAGGTTTCATCTTGATACAAGAAAGAATTTTTTTATGGTAAGAACAATCATTCACTGAAAAAAACTCCCCGGGGAAGTGGAGGTTTTCAAGACACGACTGGACAAGGTGCTGGATAGTCTCATCTAGGCTCCATTTGCCATGGATGTTTGGACCTGATGATCATTCAAAGTCCATTCCAACCTGGGCTATGCTATGATTCTGTGATCCTATTTTAATTTCCTCAGTGAATACTACCTCACAGTTCTATCATCTGATTGATTTTAACTATCAAGATAATACTTAATGTAATTTAATACCTTTTTATGAACTTATTTAGTTGTATTTGTTACGCAACAAGTTCAACAGAATATCTCCTTCTTTACATAGATAAAACTATTTCTGTTCCTAAGTTACTTAGCATGACTGAACTAAGTTATATTTCTCAATTGTTATACTTAATATGTTCTTCTCAGCATTTCTAAAAACTACAATTACCTCAGAAAATAAATATATCAGAACTCTGAAAAAAATGGAAAGACCTGATTGTGGGATATTGTATAAGCTATTTTTACAGTATGTTGACATCTTGAGGTCAACAAGTCTCTGTGAGCAGGCTGCAATATCCCCAAATGACAATATCATTATGTTCCCTTTTAGTTATTATCATTATGTTCCTCTTTAGTTTTTCATGGAATAAGAAAAACACACAAATGAGCACACCGCTTTCTTAAAAGTAACATTGCATCCTTGTAAACAAGCCTTTTACTTATATCTTCTTTATAAAAGAATTATTTATTCAAAACATAGTTTTGAGGAAAAGTAAGGTTGAATACAATTTCAGAGAAAGGTAACATGACACTATGTCGCTGAAGTCGTGTTCAAATACAAAGCACAAATTAAGAGACCCTCCCAATAAAAGCCCGTCAAAATTATTTACCTCTGCATGGGAAGAAACAAAGAAGGTGACTTAAAGGCTTTGAGAAAACTTTTTAGTAGTCTGTTTAAGGGGGAGTTTTGGCCTGGGAGAAGGCAACAACTCCATCAGAGAATCAAAAATATCAAGATTGTGAGAACTTCTGTTTGGCATAATTCCCAGAGCACAAAGCCACACACAAATAAATTCCTTAACATAGGCTTTATCCCAACCAGAGGGATTCTTTTCTCTCACTAGGATCTTTCCTTGAAATCTGGGTTTGACAAAATTCAAATGACTCCTTATTTTCATAAATGGTTTAAATTACATCATTGGTTTAAAACAAACAAAAGACCTTGGTTAAATTTATTTATCTTTTATCTGTCACTATGATTAGCAAATTAGATCATTCCCACTTAAAGTTATTGAGATAAACACACATAAACCTTTATCTTTCCCCCCCCCCCCCCCCCTTTTCATTTGTCAGCATCTCTAATACGACTTTCAGTATTAAAAACTACAACTTTGTTTTTGTTGCTGTGAGTTAAGCTAAACTACAGGAAGGAGGAGAAGGGTCCAATATAAGTGGCAGAACAAAGGGAGAGGGAAAACACTGTTATAAATACAAATAAATTTCAGATGGCAGGAGCGGGAGTAGCTCTTGAATGTGCTTTAGAATTAATTTTTCATAGCATACCCATCATAATTATTTATGGTTCAGCAACAGGCATACAGAAAACAGAATAATTTTCCCAGAAAATGCTGTCGCAAAAGCAATGGAACAATTTCTGCATCTCCCACTCCACTTCAGAATGAGTGCACAAACCAGCAACGGTTCTTTCCAAATAATATAGCCCAATAATACAATAATGAACAAACCCTACATGAACATACTGGTTTTGGATAGGACAGACTTCATTTTCATCACAGTAGCTGGTATGGCGCTATGTTCTGGATTTGTGATGAAAATGGTGTTGACAACATGGGGATGGTTTAGTTACTGCTGAGCAGGGCTTGCACAGCATTATGGTGTTCTCTGCTCCTCACCCCCCCACCAGGGAGCAGGCTGTGGGTACACAAAAGGCTGGGAGGGGGCACAGCTGGGACAGCTGACCCCAACTGACCACAGGGATATTCCACACCATACAACATCATGCCCAGCACATAAAACTGGGGGAAGAAGAAGGAAGGGGGGGACATTTGGAGTTATGCCATTTGTCTTCCCAAGTACCCGTGACATGTGATGGAGCCCGGCTTTCCTGAAAACAGCCGAACACGTACCTGCTGACTGGAAGTAGTGAATTACTTCCTTATTTTGCTTTGCTTGCATATACAGATTCTGCTTAAGGAATTAAATTGTCTTTACCTCAACCCATGGGTTTTCTCACTTTCACCCTTCCAATTCTCTCCTCATCCAGCTACGGAGGAATGAGTGAGTGACTGTGTGGGCTGAGCTGCTGGTGGGAATTAGACCACAAAAACTGGCATTACCATGAGATTTTAAACTTGATTATGAAGTTAGATCTCATGGATGCCATTATAATAAACCCAAACCCCAAGACAGAAGACAGTTAGGGACACTTGGCTCACCTATTTCCAATACACATTTTTTCATATGAATATCTGTAGAACAAGATTTTTACATCAGTATTCCTTCAGCATACTGCTGCAAAACCATCTACCATTTACTTTGATAAGTTTCAAGGGCTCTATTTTTAAAAAAATAGTATTGAACATAAGCAGTTTTCACTTGCTAGGTCCTTGACACCTTATCCCCTCCTTTCATTTCTCAATCAGCTACAGAATGCTAATTCTTTCCTCAGATTGGTCTACAACTCAAACATCTATCAAATATAAGCTTTTAAAATAAGAACTACCATGCTCTTTTTCTTCCTTCGCCTTCGGCTACGCATTTAAGCATCCCGCCATAAACACTCATATAAACCTCAATTTTTTTTTCTCCAAATCTCTACAAAGACGTTGCTACAATCCTTATAGACTCAAAAGAGAGCACAATTGTTGCCTGTCATGAGGACCAATAAAGTCTCATTCTTTCCTTCTGATAGTCTGCTATATTAATGAATTTATTTTCTCATCTTACATTGATTCCTCAGGAGCCAATTCCAGTGACCGACCACTCTCTCCATGAAGAACTTTTTCCTAATGTCCAGTCTGAATGTCAGGTCCAAGACTTTTTTGGCTGGTATGAGAAGTTTTTCCAAACCTGTGTCCATTCCATCTTAGAATTTGCAACTCACTGCCCCCTCCTGTTGTGTGAAACCAATTGTTTGTGGCTACACAGTAACTCAAATGACAAAACCAATGAAGGTAAAAATGGCACTTCTGAATTCCTTTGGCTTCACCAAACATACAAAACACATTGCAGAACTAGCTCTTTGATAATGATTTTCACTTTGATCTCCGTGGGCCAAACCATTCGTATTTCTAGCCATCGATAATAGATAACATACTGCTAAAAAAGCAGTACAAAATCAGAAGTTTTCAAAATAAAATGAAGATAATTTTCATAACAGTTAAAAATGGAAATTAAAGAGTAAGCCTTTTTTGAATTTATCATACTACCTTCTTCCAAGATGGGTCTCAGCACAACAAACGGGATTTCCTGCAACGGTTCCATGTGTTTGTGCCCAGCACTCATAATCTTTATCTGGGGCAAGCAGACGACAAGTGTGCCGGGCATTCCGGCCTGCCCATGGTACCAGCTCCGCACGGTCCCAGGAATGTCACCCGACACAATAGTACTTGGGGAAGGCAGGCTGTCATTTGGAAGGAACACACAACAAGATTGCACTTCAAGCTGAAAAAAACAAAGACAAGAAAGATTTCTCAGAAACAGATTACCATTTTTTTCTCCCTATGTGGAGTATTCATCTTGGTACAAAATACCACGTAACTCATCCATCATCACTGACTGAAAGTCATCTTAGCTTTTAATTGAATTAAGAAGAAAGATAACATGAAATACTGGAAAATAATACAATCTTTTAAATTATTATTATTATGGTGGGGAGGAAGAAAAAGCGTGGTTTGGTCTGTAAACTTGATCATATAAAGCAAACATACATTTATCTACGTTTCAACAGCTTTCTACAAGAAGCGCAACTGAGTCAGAAAATGCTCTCACAATAAAGCTGAGAAAGCTCTCTTCTTGCAGTTCTGTAGCTTTTGTTAGCAATAGCTAAGTCTCTACAACTAACCAACATTTTATATGCTGTTACTTTCTGGAACTACCTACTTGAGGGAAAAGTCTATCTTTACTTTGTCGACAACAATGACCATGTACAAAAAGTGTAATAATCAGATAAACTAGGAAAAATATAAACTTTAGTGGAAAAGTGACTATGAAACAAATGGATAGGTATATACATGCATAAAGAGAAACTAAGAAAGTTCACAAAGTTTACACAGCCTTTGCCCTTCTTTCCTTGCAAATCAGAAGCTCTGCATGTGGTTTCATATGAAATAACAGGGTTTTTTTTCAAGCAGTGCTGTCACCTGAAACATTTTTGACCATACTACCATCTCTTTATGAGCTTCTAGCAAGGCTGAGTGAACCCAAACTAAGAACTGAACTCACCATGACTTGTTCACTTGGAGGCAGCATAAGCTGCAGACCATTAGTCTTGCTTGGCTCCTACAAGTAATATTCTGCACCTGGATATCAAATAGCCCTAACAGGCTGCACACTTGAACGCTTTGTTAAGCGCTACAAACTATGATTCAGTTCATTTCTTCATGTTGTTTGGAAAAGTCTAGTGTACAAAACGTTGGACACAAGATGTTATTTGTAGCAGTAAAAAAAGAACATTTGTTTGCTGTAAACTTAGGAAACAGAGTGTCTCAATTTGACATCATTAAAGACATGACAGCCTAAAACTGACAAGCAAGGTTTGTACTTCATGCCCTCCCCTGAAGGCCAGTAGTCCCTCAAGAACACAATAGTGATTTGCAATAGAACTGGAATTCCTCAGCACCATAAATACTTTGCCAGCCTAGTGCGAACACATTTCATTTTTATTTCAGTATTTTTGTGCCCTTTTGCTTAGGCAAACTGACAAGAATTCACTGCAGAAAAATATAAGTAGAATTTTGCAAAAATAAATACATTGTTACATGAAGTCTCTGTTTGTTTCTAGTTTCAGAACTGTTTGAGTTGTACAATTAAGTTAATTACATCTTTGATAAGTAGTTTATTGATCCAAGGTTGCAGAGTGTACTTTATTTATACTGGATGAAAAGCAATGGTGTATTGTTACAGATGTAATAGATTTGGATTTTTTTTTTTTTCAATCTGGTAAATTAGTCATTGTGTCAATTTGGAAAGATTGTTACAGTGACACATTAGACGGTTTTCTGGTCTATTAGTAAGAGGTTGCAGGTCAAGCTATTTTGGGATAATGATAAATGGATGACAAAAGAACTTACAATCAGTATAACTTTTGTTTTATCAGTGCATTTGCTGAGTAAACAGTTTATAACAAATCATCCATTCTTCATATATATATATCCATGATGATTAACATCAAATGCTGTCTGGTTATACAAACCATGTGGTAATAATAATCCAAAAATTCCACCAACTTGGAGAGATATTATAGTTTATCACATTACCAGCAGCAGGATCTACAGGAGATGTATTATGAAGTACTCTTGTGAAGAGATGACAATGCCCAGTAGAGTTTTTACACTTAATTTACAGTTCAGTACAGCTCTGTACTGAAGACAAGTTATTCAGATAATTTGTTTTATTTTCTTTGTTGTGTCAAGAATATTGAAGTGAAATTACAACAGTTTTATTCCTTCAGAGGCCTGAGGGAAACTCTTGCTCATGTGGGCATCACTTTGCCATTCATTTTCAAACAACTGAATGGGAGCTGGACCATGAATTTTGGTGGGGTTTACATGATGGCATCAGGCCCTCCAGGTGTAATAGTGCAGGTTTGCTTACAGATATGGTTTGCTTACTTGTGTTTCATTTCAAGCTTTATATGAATAAATGAATTTTGCAAAACACCATTGCAGGATTTCAAAGACCAACACAACAAACATAAGGCAAAATCCCACGTTTTCGGGCAAATTATGCAATAATTATAATTACATAAGAAATTGCCAACTTTGATGCACAAGGGCCCAATAAGTACAAAATTGAATTGCATCTGTTGAACTTTTCAGGGGTAGATTCTACTTACACACACCCATCAACTTCAATGGAATCTCCATACATTTGTTTGACAGAATCTGGAGATCTGTCTAATAACAAGTTCCAGTGAAGAAATGGAAGAGTGCACCTAAAATGATGGCATTATACATTGGACAAAAGCGAGAATGTGTGCTACAGATTGCTTCACCAATCAGAAGGTGCTTAAAATATATGTAATCCAAATATATTAATATTAAACTACATCAATAGTATATATTAAAGCTATCATATAAATCTTATTACACTTTTTAAATAAGTGTTAAACTGTGCATCTAAAATTGTGAATTCAATGTAAAATGTGACTGATTTATGTAACTGAATATAAATCTGCAGCAGTAAATCTTGCATTAATGTAAGGATCTGACAATCCAAGGGAAAGAAAATGAAGTAATCTGCCAGTAAGAAGTCCTCAAGCTGGGGGTCAGATCCTGTTCATGGAAACCATCTGGTTGGGACCCTCCAAGCCACACCAAACACAAATGATCTTTTAAAAAAATATCCTATTCATTAATGCTTCGCAGCTGCACTGAGTGTTACTTCATTTTTCCATGGCAACATCCTTTCTGTTTCAAGGATCTTATTTCAGTTTTGGTAGCAACGTGTTCTTTTGCCAATACTGAACACATTCATGTGTTAAAGAGGAGGAATTATTACAAATTCTTGAAACAGAATCACCCCCTATTTTCATTTCTATTATGTCAAGGCCTATACATCCTAAGTAGTGTACGCTAACAACAAACCAATGAAATAAGCAGGATTTTCCCGTCTACTTTTTAAAAGTTACGCAAAGCATATTGCTCTAAGCTTTTACTAACGTGTAAGTCTAAAAAAAGTGCAATGACTTTGAGATCTCTGTTATATAAAAAGGAAAGTATTAAGCTACTGGAATAAATGTATTATTTTAATTCATATTATAATTACTATATCCATGTTATAATTAATCTTATAATTGTAAAAAGAGAGTGTTGCTCGATAGAGAAAACCATGAAATATATACTGCAGAAGAATTAGGTCTTCCTAACTGAGGATGGTGTGTGGAAGGGAGTGAAACAAAACAAGTGACATGCCATATTTATCCTGCACAAATGCCAAAAAGAGGGACAGGTTGTACCTGAGTCTTTACAGCCTTTCATGACAGTGATACCATAAGTAGATTCCATTCCCACATTTTATAGCTATATAAACCAATTAGAGGCACTGAGGATGACCCACAAGGTGACACACACATAAAGGTGTCTTCTGGGAAGTGACATCTCTCCACATTAATCATCATCCATCAGATGCTCCCATCAAAAAAGGCTAATACGTTTTTCTGGGAGTTTCAGATACAGAATATAAACTCGCAATGACTCCCAAAGCTGCAAAGCATCACTGTTGCACAACTCATTCAGGGGTTCTGGTGCAGTTGTTATTACAAGGCCTTTGACATCCCAATGAGCTCTACCCAATTAGACCATTTGCAATTGAGCCAAACACACACTGTTTGTTAAAATTTAAAAAGGCAGGCCAGAAATTCATGTTTTGTAGTTAGACAGACTGTAAAAAGGGTATAAATGGAAAGCAGAGCACGTAAGAGAACTAGGAGCACGTGCTACCTGTATATACAAGTGAATACAATATGGACCAGCTGCATTTTCATCTATCGCTTAAAGCACAATGTCTTAGCACTACACAGTATTCCTTTTCTAAGAAAGCTTGGTTTTAAAAAGTTTTTATTCAGTTACAGAAAATTTCATTTTTTGTCAGCTTGTGCTAAGTAACCAACTTAAGAAACCATCCCATCTCCTGTAACTGCTGCCACAAGTCACAGAAT
Source organism: Columba livia (assembly GCF_036013475.1). Taxonomy (NCBI): domain Eukaryota; kingdom Metazoa; phylum Chordata; class Aves; order Columbiformes; family Columbidae; genus Columba; species Columba livia. The sequence goes on along the minus strand of NC_088603.1, from coordinate 139,695,688 downwards.
CTCTTCTGCCCATGAACAAAGGGCCATTGTGCAAAGAACAGCAACTCTCATCCTTACACTTCTGTTCTTCCAGTCAACGTTCACTTTGACTAAAATTTTGTACCAGTTACATGCTTTAAAGAAAATATTATTTTCAATAATTTCAGGAAACAGACTAATTTTTTCAAATAATTTCAGGGATATTTAAAGGCAAGTAGAATATCTGGCTAAGTTTTATATGTAATAATTACACTCTAGTTTGGTTGGCATTCATTGCAACATTACTCATTAATTAATTTGCTTTTAATACAGATCCTTCACTATTCTCACTGGAATACAGCACTAACAACCTATTAAAAATAATTGTATTTACACTGCTGCACAATTTTAGCAACTATTAGTACAAAGAATATATGAAAAGTGCGTATGACCCTCCCACACAGTGTAACTGCCAAAAAGGCTTCAAGGCTGCACATAAAATCCTACAACAACTAAATAACAAAACCAACTTTTTATAGTTAAGTATAAAGTCTTTTCACTTAAAGACTAAGATCTGACCACAACTCCAATGCACAAAATCTTCATGCACTATTCTATCACGAGCAAGCCAGGGCTATGGCTAAGCAAGTACCAGCTTTGAATCCAAAATAAACTTTCCAGTTACTTTGGTTCCAAACACATTTACTTACTCAAACTTCCACTAAAAGAATAATCCTTTGATGATTTTAAGTTATGAAGTTCTGTTTTATCTGATGACAACTACAGACTTTTCTGTTCTACAATTGTGTTAATAAAAGATCCAGGAACAAGAAAATAGTTTTAGCAAAAACTTTGGAGACTAAGTTCTCCAGCATTTAACCAGACAAAATATTCTAGAAATTTGCCTTTTTCATGCCAAATGATAATAAAACACAGAAAATCTGTAGGAATTTAACATATAAATATACTTCTGTGTTTAATAAAATGTGTATTATGTTTAATAAAATAAATATATCATACAGTACTTGAACTGAATAACAGAGTCATAACCCTCATCTTCCAATCCTCTATACATCGCCCTGCACACATTTCAGCTTTCCCATTTAGGCTGGTATTGAAGTAAAAAGCTATGCATATGCATTTGTGTCCTGAAAAACTTATTTAACCAAAACAGACATAGGGACTACTAGCAATAACAAAAGGAGCAGCAAGCATATCTATAAATCCTCCATATTTCACTAAGAACTACTGCATATTTGTTTGAAAGCAGTTCTTGGACTTTTCCTGTGGTGTTTCCTTGGAGTCTGTTGAAACTTTTCACTGGTAACACATAATGTCCTTCTGCCCAGAGACTGGCATATACTTCGAGTATGATCAAAGCAAAAGGAGGAAACACCTCAAAAGTGTGTAAGCTGTTGTATGAACTCACAGGGCCATTTAATTTCAACACAGATAAAAACTAAACTTATAAAAACTGTAAAGAGTAAATAAATGTAGAACCTCAAACACCAGAAGGAGTATCTAATACAAAAATATCCTCTGCCAGTATTAGCTCTAATCTGTGAGCGTGTTATGTCAGAGCAGCGATACATTTAAAAAATCACTTTCTGAGAAAACATGTGCCTATCACTGGGTGGCAGTTGTACACACCCCAATGACACCGGAGCCTTCAATGGGGCATCTGATGACGCTGTGTTCATCCTCACAGACACAGCTGGGTTGGGGACGTCACCTAAGGAGACCTCCCAGAATGACTGCCCTCGCCTCCTCTGTGGCAAGTGATTTTCCCCCTGGATACCTCCTTGGGGCAGCCCTTGCCCACCCCAGGCACTGGATTACTTTCTGCTGAGTCCCTGTGAGTCAAAGAGGCCTCTAGCTCTGGGTTTGGGGAGCGAATGTGTGCATGCTATGGATAATAATTATCCTCATGTGGTCATACAATAATATATCCTCAACTGGTATCTGAACCTGTGTTTTATGTTGTTGGATTGCTAAATAACCCTGTTTCTAGCTGGTTTCTTGGCTAAACTATTCTGGCTAGAATAAAGTCTGTTTGGAGCTTGTTGCCTGCTTAAATTGATTTTTGGGGTGTCTCTGTGACACAGTCACCAGTGTTCTTTTCCACAAAAATACAGTCATTTGAACACAGCCTTTGTTTTTGTTTTGTTTTCCTATTTGGTAACAGGTAAACTTCACTTTTAGCTGTCAGTATCGTAACCATTCTTCAAAGAAATTTGCTTTGCTGGTTGCTCATGTAACAAAGCACGCTTTGAAAAACGTACTCGCAGAATATCTTATCTGACTCAATTTTCCCCCATTCATACAAAATTTAGCTCTTCATCATCCTCTTTATTATTATTTTTATTATGACTCAAAGGGTAAGGCTCATTTATATAGGGAGTGTCATTGTGCTATGTACCACCCAGACACACAACAAAAATACACTGCTTCCTTCAAACAGCTTACGAATTCTCTCTCCTGACTATCCCTATCTAGCCATTCTAATCTCCAGTGGTGACAACATTAAGAAAGGAAAACAAGCAAAATACTTATAAAACAATGATGAAAGAGCTGCCTGAAAACTAAATATAGTTAATAGAAAGCATCTCCTCAACTTCGGTGTGTTCTGCCATCAAGTCATAAGTCTGAAGTTCTTGCTCAGGCAAAACTTAAGCTTTCAAACTTTATAATATTTCGAACCAAAAGTACTTTTTGCATGAAAGAGAAGTAAAACAGACACAGGTCCTGGTATGAGCCTGTATATAAATGTATTTCTGGGTAGAAAAAAGGAGCAGGTAATTCAACACTTACTTTCTGTCAGACGTAGTTACATTGTGGGTTTTTTTTTGTTTGTTTGCATTTGTTTGTTTGTTTTGGGGTTTTTGGTTGTTTTGGTTCTGTTGTTGTTTATTTTTGTAGGTTTTGTTTTTACACAGAACTTGTTTTGATACCCTGTTTCCCTAAAAATAAGACAGGGTCTTACAGAAATTTTTGCTGCAAAACTTATTACTTTTTTACATGTACAGCTGCCCAGACACTATTTAAATTGACTTTTTAAATGATCTGTAACTAGGGTTTATTTTTGCAGTAGGGCTTATATTTAAAGCATCCTCAACAATCTTGAAAAAAAACATTCTAGGTCTTATTTTTCAGGGAAACAGGGTAGTATATTCTAGTGTACCATAAAATAGCAATCTCTCAGAATATACTGTTCAAAAGGCACAGATTATAATAATTCTAAGCAGGCACTTGATACATACTTGGAAGAACAAAGTCCTAATTCTAGCCTTTCTAAGCCATGGTAACACTGGACTTCTAAGATGGCCTTTTTTGTGTATAGCATGCAGATGTACTGCTACATGAAATCTCTGCTTTTACTGATTGATCAGCGATCACAACCTAGAGCAGTCTGGGTTTAATCCAAGTGGTCACCTACTTGTCCTTTACGAAAAGGTAGACAAGTGAGTGGCTGAGCCATGACGGCTACAATATGTCATACTCTATCACACCCCCCAAGAAAATATTCAGCATACACGCTTTCCTCAATTACTTTTAGAAAGGAAGGTATTTTGCAAATCTAAATATCGATAAAAAGGTGTACAGCCATGTTTATAATACAGAAAAGTGCGACAAGCATTTTTTCTTCCTATAATTTTTTAAAGGATCTTCCCCTCAGATATAAAAAAGTATTGCGAAAACTAATATTCTGAAACCAAAGCATTCTTTCCTTAAGTTACCAAAAATCTATATTTTATTTTTCATTCTCTAGGACTTTGAAACTACTGAAATAAGACAATAAAACTCGGGAGCTCCTTTAAAAACCCTCTAATAAAAAGCACTAGGATGCATAAAAAGTATCATAAACTTTGGAAAGACAGGTTTTTTTCCACTTCCTTTTCATCTTACCTGAAGTGTAAGGCGCTTAACTGCATTCCACACAATTCCAATAAACTCCTTCATTCTTTCCTCAGGACTTCTGCTGCTTTCAGATGAGTTCAGCATGGTTTTCACAGGAAGTGACAAAGGACGAGACTCTAATGCGAACAACAAAACTCAGTTACACAAAGATATATAACTAAGTTATGTACTTGCGGGTACCAAAGAAAAAGATTACTTATCTGAAATTCTAAAAGAGATTTTTCTCTCACTGGGTGTTTATTACTAGTTTGAAACTTGGCAATGCAACTGTATCAGTTCAGCCTGGTGAGAAACGCAATGAAATGCTTAAATTCTTTAAACGTAAACTGCTAATAAAATATTATGAAGAATGCTTGACCTAAGCAGATTAAGACAGTTTTCAAGGTGTGATAACCTATTTGGTGACAGAATAGCAATCAAAGAGGCTTTCACATGCATCGCTGCCAGTGTAATCTAAAAAGGGTTTTAATTGTCTAAAGTCATTGTAAGAAAGGAAAGACAGCCCATATTAAATGACAGTCTTCGATTTGTTTTCTTTAAAAAAATCACTTAACAAAAACGTGAGTATGCTTCCAAAAAAAGGCATAAAAATTAAACCATTTTCTTACTTTGCCAAGCTGAAAGGTAAAAGTATAAAATATTTCAGCAAAATCCAATGTTTTCTAGTAAAAGGAGAAAATCACTTAAATTGTTAATTATTTACTAATATGAATATGGAAAGATTTTAGATATCAGAAGCATTTAACTGAATGTGAGCATAGTAGAACCTCAAAAGAGGACTAGTGAGACTGAGTAGTAACTACAAGTTCATTAAAGACTCTATGTGTAATACACAGTTCTTCCTGTCATCTCCTACAGAATATCCTCCTTCTTATGTTTTGGGATACCCTCTGAAGTATTGTCAGCTTCTTTAACATTTCCAGCTTTGGTCTACATGATGTTGAGCTGACAAACTGCAGGAATAAATTATGAAGTCTTCATAGCTTCATTTTGAACTAAATTGAAATCAGCACAAGTGCGACAATTTATGTCTCCCTATTATAAAGCTATAAGAAATCTGTGGCATACAAACTACAGAAAAAGTCTTAAAGTTATGCAATCAACTGAACTCAGGTGAGCAAAAGTATCCCCTTTGATATCCCCTTCGATATGCACCACTGGATCTTCAGCCAGTTTTGATCATGCAAGGAAACATGCAAGGAATTAAAAATGGAACATCTGAGAGGTGAATTTCTGCCAAAAACATGCAATGTTAATGCCACTTGAGGAATTAATTTGTGACATTTTTCCCATCAGGGCCAGAAAAGACTAGATTAATAGTCCAGAAAAATATCTTTCAACAAACAGTATTTTAAATTATCTGTAAAGAAAGAGAAGCATTAGCTTTATTAAACTAGATGGGGAATCGAAATATTCAAAAAGGGAGGTGGTCAAAAGAAAGACTTTTTATAGCTGCAGTATAATTGGTCCTCTCAGATATTCCTGGCTCCAGTTATGGATCTATTAGAATGACAAAGAATGAAAATTGGATCATGAGACTGTAAAAAGCATGACATTTCAGGGCTCTTTGTTGTCTGCTGTGCTGCAAGGAAATAGTTCATATGGAGAAGCAGCGTGTAATAGCTATTTCATAATATTTTCTCATGTGGACACTTTTATGCCATGCAGTGAGCATCCATTCACATTATGAATGGATAAAGTTAAAGACATTGAGTGAGGAATAGCTGTTCTGCTTTAACTTCTTACTCTACCTCAGTTCACACCATCTTCTCTGTGGAGTCAGGCCCTACACTACACATATTACAAGGTAAGAATTAGTAACGGCTTGAGTATCAAGAAATATTAAAATAAAAAGAGTTATTGGAGCACAGAACTCCAGAATACAAGTGTGGGTGAGACTCTGGAAATTTCAGACAGGAATGGTTCAGGTCAGGATGAAAGTACATTTTAGAACGTAAAACACCCTATGTCACTGAGCAAGTGCATTCTTTGTGCGTGGGATCTCAAGCTGGGTTTTGTTGCAGTCTCCCATGCTTTGTTTGTTTGGAAACATACTCCACTAATTCTCTCTCAGTTAGGGAAACCAACTTTCTAATGCCATTAATGACTACGCCTAAATTAAAAATAAAATGAGCTGACCAAAGCACCAGTTGTTTCTCTTCATAGACGTGTAATTCAAATCTGCAAAGCTGATTCAAATGCCAGGGATATCCACAACAGACAACAGCTTCACTGTAATCCCCCATACTGAACCAAGAGACCAAAAAAATGAAAACCTCAAAACCCAAACAAACAGGTAAGGAACCATTCAACCAGAAATCACAGAAAACAGAGAAGTAATAACAGATGCTTCAGAGTGGAAAGAAGAAGCAAGCACAGAAGTAACACCTGAAAAGAAAAGAAGTTGTGTGTTCATTTCTTTCCTGCACCGCTAAGTCCCAGAGCTTTGTCTGAGGGGATGCTGGGCCAGAACAATGTTTAATTCCCAATCAGGCAAGGCCAGCAGCAGATGACAGTTGCTCAGAGGCTGGTGTGGCTATCATGTGTGTTTGGCTAGTCCTCAATTGTAGACGTGTAGACTGGATCAGCTCCATCTGTCTCGGTATGAAGGTTAATCTCCTAAAACAATTATGCTGCTACTCAGCTACTACTGAACTGAAAACCTAGGAACATTTCCTGGCACTGTAATCAGCCTTGTCTTGACGCCAGGAGCCAGTCAGCAATAGCTGGATAGAAAATATTATATGTATGAAACACAAACTAACGAGAGAAAAAAAAAAAAACCCAAACAACAAAAACAGGAGAATGGCTTCAGGTTGTAAGAGTCGCATTTTTAATAAAACCAGTGTACAGAAACAGAAAGTGTTCCTTCTCTCATCTTCTAGACTCATATTGTGTAATTGGTATTTTTGTAAAAATATACACCACAACTATTTCAATCAACTATCAAACACTCAGAGGCTGTCACTCTCACCATCAAGTTGAGAACACATGCTGGTAACAAACAGACTTTTTGAAAAGGACAGATCAGATCAATAACGATTGAGCTACCAGAACCAGAAGTTTTCATAATTCATTTCACAACTTATGGTTAAAGTGTTGAGGCAGTTCCAAGTCACAATCCTGAAAATCAGTCATAAATGTACTTTCTTTTTAGAAGATGCCACTAAGCAAGACTTAAACGTACACATTCGAGACAGAGGTGTCTTTATATAGACATATGCCTCCTTCTTTGTGATTTTTAGCCTACTTGGAACTGGGAGCTTTAGAAGCCCGATCCATATAAAGATCTTCAGGGAAAATGGTGCTACTCTGTGCTATTAATATTCAGTGACACAAGGAACACAAATGCTGAAATAGAACTTTTGAAGTGCAAAGATTTGGTGTAAATGGACATTTCCTCAAATAAACCAAAGCAGAAAAGACCACAGATCAGATATTTTCTACTAGTGGGCTGAGGAATGATGGTAATCACCACTGGCCTGGTGCTCTCAGTTCCCCCTCTCTCCTTAGGGCTAGCCATTGAACTCAAGGGAGGTAAAATACAATGCTAATACCTTATTCCTAATTTGTCTGTGGTATAGATCTATGATAGCTCATCCCTCTGGCACAAGACAACTCCTTTCTCCCAGCGCACTGTGTGCCTCGGACACATCGTGCATCAAGAGGGCAGCAGCTTATATCTGGGTGGAAAAGGTCATTGTGCTGCAGGCAAACCTTCTGTGACCCCCAAAAGCTCAGAGAGCTCCCACTCAAAGACACAGTTTGTAGAGAAACACCCAAGCAGCAGCCTGCAGTAGGACAGTCTCTCCACCATTCCATCATATGACCGTACTCAAAATGCATCTGCCATGTGACCTGCAAGAAGCTGGGCGAGCTTTCCTTCCCACATCACATCACCCGTCACACGGCTTCTCACACAGCAGAACTGAGGTAAGCTGAGAAAAAAGATACTGCAAACTAATCAGAGTTACTAAAAGGCATGACGGGAAAACACAGGAACATTAACAGTATTTTAACAAAGAAAGAAATCAAAGGAAAGAGTTACTGCATGGCTCTTTCTGGAACTATTTTTCCTCTGATAAAATCAGAAGTAGTCTCCATAATGTCAAAGAACTCATCGGGATTTCTTAATATCTATTCACCTTTTCATGCGCTAGATACAGCTTTTTATCAGAAATAAAAATACAAGGGTGTTTGCGACAAACGCGAGCCAGTAAAGAACTGATCAAGGGCTCTAAGGGATTAGAAATGAGATTAAAATGCAGTGGAGGAGAAAACTGAAACTTCAAACAACTCTGAAAAATTCCAAGTGGCCTACAGATTTTTTTTACAAAAAATTAGTTTCTTCATATGTAAAACAAAACAAAAACCACCTCAACCCCTTACAAAAAAAAAACCCACAATCATCTACTTCAAAACCTATTTGGCCTTTTCTGTAAGCCAGCAATTTTTCAGTTTTATGTATATCATTGTGAAAAAATAAAAATTCAGTGAAACTTGTTATAAAAGCTTCTTTATCCTTAGGTTTGCATTCCAATTTTCCTCATAACTCTACATATTCTTTTATCTGCAAGGGAACAGAACTAAACACCTATGTCCATACACAGAGATAAATGAAAGCACTGGTCAGCATTTTCTCCCACCAAATTCTTAATGATTGCTGAACTATTTCTGGAAAAAAAAAAAAACCAACTATTTAGTTCTGGGAACAAAAATTTAAAAAGGACTGACACTTTCATACACATCACTAACAGCCTTTCACAGGCAAAACTGAGCTACTACATTACTAATTACAAAAATGTGTTATATGTGCACTCATATCTAAAGTCCATGTTTGAATTTATCTGAATATTGCTTACCATTTCAAATAAATTTTATACTATGAAGTAAGAATTTCAGCCCTGGATTTGCAGGAACTTTACTAGAAAATGCAGGAGGAATTCTGCCCAGATTTTGCCTTTTTAAAAAGACACTGGAAGTTCCTCAGTCTTTTAAATGTAATCTAAAAATAAGCACCCGTTCTCTCTCAACTTTCAATTTCTCCATACAGAAAGCGTTGGACAAACCACATTGGTTTTGTGTTATTAATATCTTTGAAATCCACACACTGAATTAAAGAAATCATGCCATGATAATACAAAAGTCAAACATTTTACTAACTATGAAAATTCACAAGAATTAATTTTCCATATAGTTATGTGACTGTCCAGCCATTTAAAAGTTACTATAAATCATCTGTGTCTGGAGACCTTTCTTTTAAATAATCCTTCCAAGAACTAAATCCCATTTATAAAAATATAAAGATCCTAGTATTTTCAGGCACCCTACCTAATGTGCACCAGATTTAAATTCCTACACTTTACTTTGCCTATTTAGCATCTATTTAATTTCATTCATCTTACCAAATAAATCAGTCATACTTTTTATAGCAGGCATGAATAAACGATAATCATTCAGTTCATTGAGCAGAAAAAGTGACCTACTAATTCAAATACTTCAGATAATCCATTGATTTCTCACCAGCCAGACTTCTTTCACATTTGCCAGTTTTTTTTGCATTCCAACAGCTCATTTTAGCAAGAATCTAATTCAGCATCCTAGTTGTACTTCAGGGAAAAAAAATCTGTAATTGCATCCAGTTTTGCTAAGCATAGGTCATAGTCTGACACAATGTACTCAAGAGAAAGTTTATTAACTTAAAATGAAACTTCATAAAAAACAGTACCCCTGAATCAGCTGGTCTAAATAAAATATAGACATGACTACATTTAAAGCTTCCTCTTTCTTTCACTTTTATGGAAAAGTATGTAATAGTGGTTCAGAAGTGTCTTGTGTGTATCTTGAAGGAATTTTAAGAATTACTTCATAGAATCATAGAACACCAGGTTGGAATGGACCTCGAGGATCATCTGGTCCAAACTTCCTTGGCAAAAGCACGGTCTAGACATGATGGCCCAGCACCCTGTCCAGCCAAATTTTAAAAGTGTCCAGTGCTGGGGAATCCACCACTTCCCTGGGGAGATTATTCCAAGAGCTGATCATTCTCATAACGAAAAATTTCCTTCTTGTGTCAAGTTGGAATCTGCCCAGAAGTCACTTGTACCCATTGCCCCTCATCTTTTCCACGTGACTCCTTCTCAAAAGGGAGTCTCCATCTTCTTTGCAGCCACCCTTTAAATACTGGAACACAGCGAGGAGGTCTACACTAAGCCTTCTTTTCTCAAGGCTGCACAAGCCCAGTTCTCTCAGCCTTTCCTCATATGGTGGCTTCCCAGCCCTTGGATCATCTTTGTGGCCCTTCTCTCGACACCCCTCCAGCCTGTCCACATCTTTTTTATATGGCGGGGATCAAAACTGGACACGGTTTTCCAGGTGTGGCCTGACTTCATAAAAGCTTTCAACGTTAAATTACTAACACTTCTCATAACAACCAAGAAGCTCCAGTTATAATAAGAATCTAATGACCAGCGTGCATCTACACTATCAAATGTTAGGAAGTGATTGAAAGGAAAGGTGGAGATCTTTCCTTGCCTGGTTTCCTATGGAAAGAAAACTTATACAATCCTATACTCTATGCATATATGTGCAACTCATTTGCTCATCTTCTAATTCCTTTTACATTTGCTGGTCAATATAAATCAAATTTTGACAGGATGAATATTTCAAAAATACTACGTTTCTACAAACTCTGAGAAAGTAAGTAAGCAGGGGAAAGAAGGTAGAAATTGGCGACAGGAGTTCTGTGCTTATTAGAAATCAGACAATTTATACAGAATAGAGAATACAAAGGCCATCTGGGACAGGTTTTTGAACTTTCTTGTTATGACACTGTCAGGCTGGGCTGGCAATTAAACAGACAACAGACACTCTCTTCTAATCCTTTCCCTCTCCAGAGCGGAAAGGAGAAAAGAGACTTATGGGTTGAAAAATTAAAATAGCTTTAATTTAAAAATTAAAAAATATATATAGAGAGATATATATATAAAAAATAGGATTAATACAATTACTAATACTACTACTACTAACAGAAATAACGAAATATATCTAAAACCAACAACATCGATCTCCCCCATTAGGATGACGAAATCGCACCCACGGTGACACACACCACACACACTGCAGGGCAGGGGCTGGGGAGTCCCGGTCCGGACTCAGCAGCAGACGGGAACTGGATCCAGAAACACAAGGATAAGGATAAGGGCAGAAGAATGGGCAGAGTGTCTCATAGACACTGGCCATAGAGGAAAAGAGAGAGACCCCCACATTCCCTCATCTTTAAACTGAATATGACATGTACAGGATGGAATACTTTGTCAGTCAGTTTTTGGTCACTGTTCTGTCCTCTTCTCCTCGCAGGTGTGACCCTTTTATGCCCTTTCGTTTATGGAACACAGATTTAGCAGTGACCTTGGTTTCTATAGGGATAAGTTTAAACATGGGCCTTTCTGCATGCCATTCCTACTGTTACCTTAGTAACAACTGTAAACATCGGGAGTTATCAATTCTAGGAGCAGACAGTGACTGAAAAAATGTAGTCAACTTCAGGAAGTGCAGTTACTTAGAAGAAATTTAACTGAAAAGAAAACGTACGGAAAGGAGAACTGGTTGTCTCCTAGCCAAAAGAAGGACAGAAGCTATTCTCCATGTGCTTGAAATACAAACCAATGGTAGACTAGGTGTAACTTAGCATTTACAAAATTTTAAAACTCTTTGATTATTTGTCTGTAAGAACAGTAGTTCCACAGAACAAAATATCAGTGTTCGAGAAGCACAAGTACGAGATTTTTCCATACTGGAATGATTTCATGTCCTGTCTCTCTCTTGATGCACACATACTCTTACACGCCACAGATACGCTTCCTGCAGAATGAAACAATGCTGGATTATTTTTGTCAGCTTTGAACTTGGGAATGACACTCCACAGTAATACTGAAATTGCAGTGGAATTTAATAACCAGTGTACACTCTGACCTGTGACCAACCTGGCCTACAGAAAAAAGTTGTCCAAAACCCACCGTTTAATTCTCTTTTGAAAATGCGCTTGCAATCCGTCCACCAGACAACAAAATGGAGCAATCTCTGGTCACAGGCACCAGGCCTAGTGATGAAAACCACTTGCCTGCTGTCATATTGCCCTGATGTACACTCAGGACAGGGCTGAAATTCAGTCAGCCCACATACCACGACAAAATAGCTGATTGAGGCACACAAGGATCTGGAAAATTATGGGACAACTGCACTTTCAGTTATGGGATAGGGCATTTAGTTTTCAGGTGCCTTTGTAAGAGGCTGTGGGGCCTACTTCAGCTGAAAGGTTCATGTTTTCTTAGATGACACATTAAATTCCACTTACACACCTATCTTGTGGCTATAAGAAAAGTAAAGTTTCAGAATTCTGAGCAAGAAAAAAATTAGTAACCTTTTCAGCCTCTCTAAAGCAGCTTCTTTCATTAAAAGCAGTCCTCATACTAAAGAGAATTTGTGAGGCTACATTTCTACTGTTACGAAAAATTAAATGTCATAGTCACTGGGTTACACCTCGCAAGAGAGTATCAAATTTGCATCTGGAATATCATGGTTACTTTCAAGCATTGCTAAAGGTTGGATGTTACAGTAGATGTTGGTGAAATCAAATTTCAGTGTAACAGCTACAAAAAGACCACACTAGGAGACAGAAAAAAGAAAAACAAACAAAACGACCAACAAACAAAACCCAAGCATGATCAATTACATCTTTAAGCATGGCAAATGTTTTTATGTTTTTCAAACAAAGTGAAAATAACTATAATCATTTAGGAACTTAATACAAATCAAATTTACAAGTTATTTTAGTCATGAATGAGCACCCTTCTTCAATACATGAAAACAAACATCTTGAATGTGTGAAAATTAACATTTAATCATAATTAAATGGTGTGCACTGGACAGCTTTCAAAGACTGTCCTATCCATCTCCTGCAGTCCAAAATATCTTTCTGTATAGGTATGCTGCACATGCTATATATGTATAATATTCCATATTTATACACACATATAGCAATCATTTTCCCACTACCCAGACGTAAGAGCTACACTTGCATGCCTGGCTACAGGTCTGCAAATCACTTTTGATTGAACTAACAGGGAACTGCTGAATTGCTGTGAATGGGAAGATAAGTGGGTGGATGAAGGAACTGAGGTACTTTTTAAAAAAAATATTCTCTCTTTATCACCTTGTTTGTTCATAGCCACATCATACAAAATTTAAACCACATATTCTATTATCTTACTCTGTTTTTGAAGCCGCTGTGGTTAGGGTGATTTATAAATAACTACAATTTGAGACTTAAGAACAGAAACTTTGGATTTCCACAGACAGATACCATATAAATAGTAGTTTTACTCTTTTCCCATGCTTCATTCTTGGCAAGGCCTCAGCAGCCATTAACTAATAAACTGAACTCAAGATCAATGCTTTAAATCATTTAACAGCTGTGATTACAAACTGCTTTCATTTATTACAGAGAGTTGGTTTCCAGCAGTTCTCCAGGGAGTGACTGCTGAGATGATAGACTTGAAAAGAGTAAATTCAAAATCACCACCTGAATAGCATGATTTTAAAATACAAACTCAATCTGCAAAGACTATGCATATGTGCTTGCTCTCAATGTAGAAATCTCAGCTTTCTGACATGGCATCTGTATCTAGAGACTTGACGATTAAGAAATAAAAGGCTTACAAGGATTATTGGCCCTTTTACCTAAACTGCTTTTGTAGCATAGGTAGGTAGCATTATAGGTCCTAGATCTATAATCAGTGTGTTATTCCTGGTTTTAAAAGGTGGGACAAATAATGAAAGAACACTCAGAGAGAAGGTAGGTGAAATTAAAAGAAAGGAAATAAAAGTAAAAAACTGTGAAAGTGAGTGACCCAGAAAAATCAGAAAGGAGAAGAATCACAGATGCTATTTTCAGTTTATTAAACTAGACGCTCATTCAGCATATTCCAGCACATTATATACCTGTAAAGAAATGAATTGTGAAAGGAAGGATCCACCAAAACTTCTGAGAATGAGATCTCATCTTTCCCACTTGCACCCCTCCAACTTTTTCTAACCACTGTAACTCGTGGCTTTGCAATCAAAGCAGAGACTTTTTTTGTGACACAACGTATCTATTAAGTTTTTACTGCCCCCTGAATCTTCCCGTGCAAAGCCAGTTCTGACAAACAGGGCGCAAGATGAACTCTACAGGAAAAGCTTTTACCATCACCTGAAGTTTCAGGAGCTGTACAGAGAACAAGCCTGCAGGGCACTGCAGTGCGACATGGCTCTCCTTTCATTAAAGGAAATCTCCGTGGTCTACTGACGCAGACAGATATCATCCCTTGAGTTAATTTCCTTAGCATACAAGGCTTTTGCTCTTTGGTATTCATTTTATATTTTTATTCCCCACTTTCACATGTAAATCTCAAATACTTCCAACTATACTACACCTGGTATTTTATCTCCAGAGTATAACAAAGATATAGACGCTTGCTTGCCTTCAAACTAGCAGTGTTGGGCACACTACATACTAAAAACAGACAAAACAGGCCCTCTGCTATATGTATGTAGCTTCACTTAAAAAAAATAGTAACTTTTTTCAACAAATTAATAGTTGAGAATAAACGAAACCTAACTTAGTAATCTCTTTTTTAAAAGACTGCTTTCATTAAAAAAATAAAACCCTTATTCAGGATTGTCTCTTGAGAGAATTGGTACTATCACCTTTCATTTATTAATATCAAACTCTATGCTACTAAATTGTTTTATAGAGAAGCCTAACATCTGCTTAATCACACAAAAAACCCCACAACATAAGGTTAAGCTTACTTGATAAACTGAATGAGTAAAGTAAGTAGTAGCTAATATAAATGAAACCTGAAAAGGAACTTTTCATTTTTGCACCAATGTATGCTGTACTAAGTAATTTCAAACACACCTTGACACTGACTTTAAATTAAAAAGTGGAAGAAGTTGAGATGCACAGAAATACTATCTTGGCTTTTAGGATGTTACTAACAATTTTGTTTTGTCATTTCTGCACTCATGCACAAAACCCAAAACAAAAGCAAAAGTTACATTCATGGCATTTCCAGATTTTGAACAATAACATCTTTTAAAATAGCAGACTATTCTGGTGTGATCATTGCTGCCGAAAAGATAATACTCAAGGTGAAGAATAACAAAGGCTGAAAATCAAAACTAGCTACAAGGCTTAGCAGGTACCAGACTAGGACACTAATTTTCAAAACTCAAGTACAAAGCTACTTCTGCAGACTACATGTGTATTTTTATAAATCGGCAATTAACACAAACTAATCTATCAACTATTGATGCAAATAGCTGGATTCAAATGACAAATATTCAAAATTATGGAAGTTTCTCTACTGAATTACAACTTTGTGCTTCGTTGCCAGGCACAGGTAGAGCTGACTTCAAGAAGAAAATAATTGTATCTTTTATTATATTCATATAGCAGAACAGATGACAAATACAGTTAAAAGAAGAATATACTTAGTACAGCCATTTCGTTACAGGCAAAAATAATGGAAGCTCATAAATGAATGGTAAAAATAAAAGGATAAGTGGTAAAAATCAAGGCTATTCCTAGATTAATGTCAAAGACTTTTTCATTTATCATTTTACTATCAATGATAACATGGAAACCCATATATTAACCAGTTAAAAAAGGGCTAAAACCAGAAAATCTGTTATCTCAAAATAAGAATTAAACCCTCCCACTAATGGACAAGATGTAACCTCAGTTTCAGCAGACAACATCTTGAATTACTTCATCATCTGGAAATCAACATCAATGCAAGGGAAAAGAGAATTTGTTTAGTGTATTTCAGAAAGATTACTAAAAGTCTCAGCTGGACAGTCAATTTTTTTGGATTATCTCCTTTGGATGACTTTGGATTATTAAATAGCCTAGAAAGATCCCAGAAAGCCATACCATCTTGATTAGCGATAACAAAGTTTAACATTAGCACTCTTAAGTGGACAGGAAATATTCCCACATTTAATAATTTCTTGAACTGCAGAAACAGAGGTGCCAACAAATGCATTTTCTATGGGAGAGCGATTTTGAAAACGGTTAATTTTAGTTGTTTATACAAAAATTTTACTTCTATACATGTCAGGCTCAAAGCCATGTGGAAATACCGATTGAAACCAAAGAGATTAATCATAATGTATAGAGTCTAATACAATTATGGACTAAAATACTAAATATCAAGGCAATTATCAGATAGTCTATTGAAAGCATATCTCCTTTATCCTGTTCTAGAAAATGAGTTACATGAAACTATCAGGGTCTCAAAGATAGTACCTAAATGAAAATGAGAAGAAAATTAAACATATACTTCAAAATTGCGAGTCTGATTATTTCTAATTTTTTAACGTTGTAATTTTCTGGGAGAATATTTCTTTAAAACTGAAAGCTGATGCTGTTCAATTGCGGACGCACGGTTATTGAGGGAGACTGGCAGGGCGGAACGGCTGGTTTCATTAAGTGACCGTACCTGTTACTGTTTTGGTTTTGACAGGGCTGCTGGCGTACTCGGAGGCTTGATTTGATTGCTGCCTGGCCAAAGGTGCACTTCCAACTGATGCTTCGTCCTCTTTTTTCCGAGTTACCGGCACACCAAGCGGAACAGTTCCTACAGACTGCTAGAAATAGAAGTGTTTGTGAAACACCCAAAGCCAAAACACATTAATATTGAATCAGGACACTGTCTTGAGAATAATGTCTTAAACTACATATTTTGAAATGTATAGAGAGCGATTTGAAAAAATAATTGGAGCACATTTACTTTGAAAACAAGTTACGAAACACTACATTCAGGCTTGCATTTGTAATTATTTTAGCCTTGGTAGTCTGAAGAAAAGCTCTACAATAACGAAAAAGCGGAACAGAATTTATGAACTTTAAATGCTATGCTTGTTCACCAATCAAAATGTACATGAATAAACCTGGATAACCACAAAGCAAAATAATTATCTATATATTTAACGGAAACTGGAAAATTTTAGCCAGATATAGAGATCCCAAAATTTTGCTAAGAAATTTATCAACCTTCATTAAACTTCAAAAGAAAAGACACGCTGTTATTTATACATTATTTTATTTGTTCCTCACATTTTAAATATGAAATTTAATTCTGGCAACTACTGATCTTGAATTGTTTTGTCTTTCAAGCTTATCAGTGAACTACAAACTGCTGAAAATACGACACTGTTAAACAAAACTGAAGGCATTGAAGTCTGTATCCTTATGTAAAACATCAGAAAAGAGTGATGTGTATTAATCCACATGGGTTGTGGAACTGAAGGTCCACAGATGAATACAGTCTATTGGCTTTGTTGTTACTTTTTTACTAACATGAGCTAGAAAAGACAGAATCACAAAAAAAATCAGATCCTCTATTTCGCTGTACAGTTGGCTGGTAACATTTTGCTGTAGTATTTGCTGCTGCCTACATTGTTGATGTGTCACAGTTGACAAAAGCAGAGTATTTCTACAGTTGGTTTTGCAGAAGGTTATCATTTAAAGATGACAAAAGTTTTTTCTAAGGATCACACATCAGGATTACATGCATCTTAATCAATTTTTGTGTAATTTAATTTTGTTGGTATTGGAGCAAAAATGTAATCCATATAGCTGGGTAATGAGAAACCTCACACGTTGCATTAGGAACCTCTGTGGGAAACAAATTCGTGTGAGGCGGGCAATGTGCTTGTAAATTTTCTCCAATAGAAAACAGATCACTCAATCAAGCAGTGTGCAACACGTGCACACACACAAAACCCCAAAACAAAAAGAAAAACCATTTAATTGAAGGAGAATGACTTCCAAACGCCTTCACCATTTTCCACTATAAAAGTAAATTGAAATAAGAAAGACAATCAACTATTTAATCCTACTCCAGTGAAAACAATCAACTTATATATACAGTGGTAGGCAAAGTTAATAGGAAAATACTAATGTCAATGACAAACAGAACTCTCATCTTTCTTCCGCCCCCTAAATGTACAGTCATCAGCTTTGTCTCCAGAAGCACTAAGGAGTCATTCTAGAATACAGTAACGTGCCACTTTGGTGTCCTCTAGCCATAACAACAACAAAAGAACCACCAGTTTGGAAAAGACAAGTATTACACCACAGAAATCCTTCCCACATGCATATAGAGAGGCTGAAGTTTTGTAAACTTCTGTCAGGCACATTGGAGCATTCCTTTTCAAAATTTAGCATTTTATTTGATACAACCTTCCATAAGGCAAAGCCATCTGCAGCTTTCCCATGATAGCAACTGTTGAGGCACGATTTGGCAATTCTGGATGTAACACTGGAAGAACATGGACTCGCCAAAGTGAAGCAAGTGTTTCTGAAGAATGAACACAGACAATGCAAGAGAGTACAAAAGACAACAGGATGGAAATACTGTCTGAAGGCATATCTATTTCTGAACCACTGAAGAAACAGATCAGCAACTTATAAGAAGTTACACCACTAGTCACATAGAGAAAAACATCAAGGCTATCACAGCCAGACAAAGCTGGAAAAAATTATGACCAAATATTGAGTGCTTGAGTGCTGATCTGGACAATGAAACAGCTGTTTCATCTTTGCTCACTGAAATCAAGCCTGATGTTGCTGTTGATGACGCCCAGTACAATCTTGTCAGGTTTTTGGCAAGAGATTTCTGGTTAAAAGAATGCAGAAGATGAAACATCAATGTTGAACTAGATGGAAAAGGATCATCAAGATTTGGGTTTTAGCCACAAACTGATGAGGAAATTGTGGCTTGGGAAATGTCAGATGACAGGAGCCTCACAGCTGTATGAGAAGATATATCTGATGGGAAAGGAAATATTGCAGGCAAGTGTTATCCAAAGAATCCAAGAAGCTAATGATAAAGTAATGTGTAGTAAAGTTTAACACACCTACTTGGCATGTAAGCTTTATGGTTACTAATTGGTAGTGTTATAAAGAAGATAAATCAAGAACATTTAATAAAGTTATGGGACTACAGCAACATTTATATGAGGTTGTTTTGTTGACACAAAGTTCTAGAGTACTGACCACAGATTTATCAATGCAATAATGTTTTGTGACTATTATGCACTGAATACTAGATACGTAATAATTCATGCTACTCAAAGTAAGGAAATTCTCTACTTTTGCAGTATAATTATTACAATTAACTTTTTAAGTGGTGGTTGAAAAAAACTACAGGAAAGCTACCCTGCTCCATCTTGAAATTTTATTGACACAAATAATCTAGCACATTGCACACCATATTACGTACGTGTACACAAAACACACACAAACATATATGCTATTTATGCATGTAAATGGAACAACAGATGCTGTTGTGTTTTTGTTTTTGTTTTCATTTTCTTTCACACTGTGTACTCAACATGACTTTGGAAATTATAAAAATCTAAAATCAGAGAAAGGCACATAACAATAAAAGCTAAAAAACAACCTGCCAAAAATACCAAGCCCCAAGTATTTCCTGATTTATGTGGAGATACGCCAACTAACTGAAGCTAAAATATCCTGTAAAGAGGGCTAGTGGAAATTTGCTTCAGGTTCATTAAATTAATGTTTTAGTTAATTTGGTATTTTTGGTAATTAAATATTTTATTTCTGAATTACAACATCCCCTGAGTATGAGGCTGAAGAGGATGCAGGTGGATCTGGGGACATGAGAAATGCCTTTTAGAGAGAACTTGACCAACTGAGTAGACAAGCAACTTCCATTTGGAGGATGCCTATACAGTCACCGCCCTGACAACAAACCAAAGGCAAAAAAGTATTCCAAGATAGGATAGTGCTCCAAACAGGAAAGGTGTTCTACCAAGAGGATATTTTCTAGACAAAGCAGCATGTAATATTTGCTACACTGATTATCCGGTAAGATCATCAGACAGTGATGAGGCGAAAATACTCTCAATATAACAAATATATTTTCCTCACCTCTTCCTGCCTCTGTTACCAATTTGTTTTTTTCTTTTTCTGACACTAAACAACTCTATTTTCTTCTGTTTGTACATCATTCAGAGCTGTTAGATTTGAAATCAGTATAAAACATTTTTGAAAAATGTGTGTAAGTTGTATAAATATTACACAATCTTAACTAAATTCTTGTGTCACTTGATTTTAGAAAAGGAAAGGAGCAAGAGGGTCAGAGAGCTAAAAAAGAGCACGCTAAAATATTCCATCGTCTATGGGAACACAAACTGATAATATGTCAGGAAATTCATGAGCTTCTTTTCCAATTGGAAAATGCTGAGATACTGAATGCTGCCTTCACCCCAGGCTTTACTGGTAAGACTGCCCCTGAATCCAGCTCCCAGAGACTGAAGAAAAAGATGAAGCAAGGAAGAGGTGCCCTCAGTGGAAAAGGATCAGGTCAGGGAATACTGAAGCAAACTAGACACTGACAAAGTCCATGGACCCTGATGGGATGCATCCACAAGTGCTAAGAGAGCAGGCAGATGCCATCACAAGGTCAGTTTTGATAGTCTTTGAACAATCATGGTGACTGGGAGAGGTGTCTGAGGACTGGAAGAAAGCAAATGTCATATCTATCTTCAAGAAGGGTGTGAAGGAAGACCCAGAGGACTACATGCCAGTCAGCCTCACCTCAGTCCTTGGGAAGGTGATGGAACAACTAATCCTGAAAACCACTTCCAGGCATATGAAGGACAAGAAGGCGGCTGGGAGTAATTAGCATAGTTTCACCAAGTGGAAGTAATTCTTGACCAATTTCATAACATTTTATGATGAAATGACTGGCTTTGTAGATGAAGAAAGAGCAGTGGATACTGCCTACCTTGACTTAAGCAAGGCCTTTGACAGTGTTTCCCACAAGACCTTCACAAAGAAACTTACGAAGTAGGTGCTAGATGAGTAGATAGTGAAGTGGACTGAAAACTGGCTGAATGGCTGCGCCCAAAGTGGGGTGACCAGTGGCACGATGTCTAGGTAGACTCCAGTAAGCAGCAATGTACCCCAGGGGTCAATAATGCATCCAAGTCTGGTTCAACACCTTCATTAATGCGAGTGTTTGATATGCCGAAGGGTTGTGCTGCCATCCAGGGTGGCCATGACAGGCAGGAGAAATGGGTTGACAGGAACCTCATGAAGTTCAACAAGGAGAAGTGCAAAGTCCTGCACCTGGGGAGGAACAACCTCATGTGCCTGTATATAGTGGGGCTGCCCAGCTGGAAAGCATCTTGGCAGAAAAGAACCTGGTGGACACCAGAATGAACAAGAGCCAGCAAAGAGCCCTCGCTGCAAAGAAGGTGAATGGTATCCTGGGCCCCACGAGACAAAGTATTGCTAGCAAGTCAAGTGAGGTGCTCCTTTAGTCAGTGCTGGATCTAGTTCTGGACTCCCCAGTACAAAAGAGAATGGATATACTGGAGAGACTCCAGCAAAGATGATTAAGGGACTGGAGCATCTTCCATATGAGGAAAGGCTGAGAGAGCAGGGACTCTTCAGCCTGGAGACAAGAAGGCTCATAGGGGACCTCATCAATGTATAAAAACACTGGAAGGGAGGGTGTAAAGAAGATGAATCCAGGCTCTCCTCAGTGGTGTCCAGTGAAGGACCAGAGGCAGTGGGCACAGACTGAAACACAGGACGTTCTCTCTGATTCTAAAGAAACATGTTTTACTTGTGAGGGTGACTGAGCACTGGAACAGGCTCCTTATTGAGCAAGAGCTACTACAACTTACTGCAACCACCAACGGGATTTTGTAGACTTCACATATAAGAAAACCAAAGAGTTTGCCTCAAGTTGCGTTCAAAGAGAGATGTTAATTTTATTATAATATAAACATAAGCACCACTGGGTTTGCCATATTACCTTTTAAAGAAAATATGCTGCACATGGTACCATACAGTATACAAACAGACAGCAGAACTTCTTACTACAAACTGTTTCAGTAGTTTCCTCTATTATTACTGGGAAAATCTAGAAATTATAAACTTGCAACAAACATATTTAAATGAGAACATCAAAAGCATGCAAGAAAAACTCTGTTTACTTTAGTCTTGTATATATTGACTTATTTCATTTCTGCCAAACCAAATATTATAAGATGCATTACTACTCATGAATAAAGTCCAGCCATGTCTGTAAGAATGGCATTATAATGACCTACGTCCAATAAGAGGTGATAATAGACAAGACTATAGATATAGAAGAGACTTGTTTCACACAACACTTCCACTTCAGCAAAGGAACTGAAGAGTGCCACCACATTTCTAGTAACCATGGGGAAAATTCAAAAGCAATACAGAGATTTGTTCAAGCACTGAGAGCACCTCATGCATTTTTAGACTGCAAAGTTCTCACTGTTTCTGAGCTTCAAAGGGGACAATAGAAAACTTATAGATGCACATTGACACTCAGAATAGAGAAAACGTTATATTTACATCCATTTACCCTAGAGCACTGACCGTACGTAGAGCCACAACAGCAACCACACAGATCATTATTCAAATATCTAACAGCAGCCACTTTTTTGGCATGCACTGTCTCTTGTATTAAAAAGGTAATATGCTACACTGCCATTCACTGAGAGCATTTGGCTCCAAATATTCTATTGCATTTTAAAATTATGCAGAAGCCTTAAAGACTAGTTCTATTTCCATTTTTTTTTCTTCCCCACACCCTGTTAGTTTAAAATAAATGTGAGAAAGAATGATGTATATAACTTGCACACTCTACAGAAACATAACTTATGTAGAAGGGTTGTACATTAAGTGAATTGCTTAACTCTAACATATTTTTTTAGATAAACACAATCCCCTTCTCCTGCAAGCAACTGTCACACAATGTTCCTAAAGGTATAAAATTCCAAGTAGGAACAAGTCAGAAAATTTCCTTCTAATGATAGGAGAAGCAGCAAAAAACTTTACTGTAGTCAACTACTACAGACATTATAATTTTTATTATTATGTGCAGTCTATTGCCACAGTTACGCCAATGATGAAACTAGCATGATGTCCGGTTTCTAAATTAATATCTAAAATAATTTCAAATGACTGGGCAACTCTGAATGCTATAAGATTAGAAATGTGATACAGTAATTCTAACTAAAAGTAAATCACAAACAATTTAGAAAGCTGTATAAGGTAATGATACAAATTACAACATAGCTACTTAATCAAGTTTGCTAAAAATTTTGCAACTCGTGATCAAAATCATGGACAAATAAGTTTCCTAATGTAGTCCCTAAACCCTTCTAATCACTTTGGTATACAAAGACAACCAAAAGAGACAACATTGAGTAACAGCTGATTATATACAATATCATTAAGGACTTTTGTATGAACATTTGAAATGACCAGGCTCCATTACATTTTGGAAGGATACATAACAGTATTGCAAAAGTAAATAAATGGTCTGTTTTAAAAAAAGAAGTATACAGGGAAATGTTGCGCTGCTCCAGCTACGATGCAGGAATGAACAGTAACTCAAAACATTTTTTAAAAAGTGTAAAGTTATTAAAACAATAAAGCAGCAATTCACACACTGAAGTTTTTTAGATGCTGCTGATGCAGAATGAGATTCAGGGGACTCCAATTAATGTTTGACAGTTACTACCTAACAAGGTCATTTACACACATGAAACAGAAATGTTTACAGATCATGTTAATCCTCTCACTTCAAGGATCCAGTGTGAAAGTGCCCTGCTGTGCATAGTATAATTATGAGACATTTAATTCTATTTCTATATATACATTTAATTATAATTCTATAATTATGAGACAAATACTGAGAGAGTCTTATATTGGCTATTTAATAATTGACCACTTATAACTGAGACAGAACATCAGGCTACACAGACCACTACTTTGATCAATTACAACCAATTTAAGCTTTAGATATTCTACTGGTCTGCCAAAGAACAGTTAAAAATAATTTTTAAACCAGAGAAAAAGCTTCCAGGAGTATGCATAATGAAAAATAAGGTCAAGAATACATCAAGGAAAACACTGTGCCACACAGACCCACAGCCTTAACTTCCTGTATCATTTCTTAGCATTTCATATGCAAAGAAGTGTTTTGATGTTATATACAAAAACTGTTACAGCATTCAATTATGTCAAGTTATGCACTGGATGGTTCATTTCCTATCAAAATGGCTTTTAACTCAGGAGGTTTATGGGGTATCAATACTTACAACTAGTTGCAAAATACTGATCCTAAACAGTGACCATCAAAACACATTCTCTCTATTCTTTTAATTAAACATTATAAATGAAAACGTGAAATGCAAAT
This sequence comes from Columba livia, assembly GCF_036013475.1. Lineage (NCBI taxonomy): Eukaryota > Metazoa > Chordata > Aves > Columbiformes > Columbidae > Columba > Columba livia. The sequence goes on along the minus strand of NC_088603.1, from coordinate 139,671,482 downwards.
TTTTAATACGCAAAACATAACATTTAAAATAATTCAAAATAAGATCGACAGTGTGTGCAGCAAATTACAAAATAGCAGGAAAACAGAGAACAAATACGTGGAGCAAAAATGCATGATTGGCCCATATGAAAGAGAAAGCTTCCCCTCTCCCCGTTCTGTTCCCTCCAAAAACACGTACCTGCTGAATGTGCTTACTAGCTCGTTTCTGAGGTTGGTAGATAAGCCAAGTATATAGGACTGGATCCACATTAATCGCTAATCCTTGTACACTGGACAAGAGTACTGCACCTAGACAGCATAGAAAAGAAAATGTAAACTATCTGCTAAAGAATCGCCATACATGGGCTCAGTTTTCTTGCACACAAATCATCTTTGACGCAGACTTCTATTTGGATTAGACTTACATATATATTAATTTTAAATTCCAGTTAAGAGTAACAAGACAAACTTCAATAGCTTCCTGAAAGTGAGAAACTTGCCAGCACTGCCAGTGCTATGGCCATATACACAAAAGAGCAGAGAATTGCATTTTGATTTTGCTTATTATAATTTTTAGCCAGAACAAAACGCTTGTTTTCATGAAGTTCTGTGTGTAGCTGAATACACACAACACCTTTCCTCAGATTCTCAGCCAGCAACAACATTACGCAAGAAATGAGTCAATGAGACCCTTGACCAAAAGAGGAGAATATAAAACACGACTCTCACCAACTTCAATAAAGAAAAACTTAACTCTAGGACAGTCAGTTCTTTTAATAAAAACGAGTCTACCCTACGTTTGTGTTCTGCCCAAAGCTGCTCAGAACGAACGTGTTTCATGTAAATGCAGTCGTGGATACTCTTTAGTGGACTATTTAGATAAAATAAGGAAAATTTTTGAACTGTAATGTTGGCGGTCTTGGTACCGTGAGCTTTTAGGATTTTATCCCAAGTTTTATAATACATCTTTTTTTGTTTAAATCTCACCTTTGAAGTCCTAGGATTACAAGATAGGACTTCATTTCTTAAATGTAAGCTTCTAGTTTTCTTGTGCTTGTGAAGAAAAACTTACATGGAAAACACTAAAGCTCAAAATAGGAAAAAAACCCTGTTCTCAGGATCTAGAAATCTTAACATATAGTTCAAACCAAGCACACTAAAACCCAATTTATGAAGCATTATTTCATTGAACCTGCATTAAAAATCTGATGATGTATTAATTTATCGAAGCTTTTATTTTAGTAGTACAGATAAAGTATCTATTGCAGAAGAACTTAATTAAAGAACTGCAAAATGCAGAATCAAATGGATTAACATAACACAAAGGCACCAATTATATTGAAAAGCATGGCAAGTAGTAATAGGCAGTTATCTTTCCACATAAGCTTTGAAATCTTACAGCAAATAAATAAATGAAATAATGAAACAAATTCAAAACAGACACCCGGGTTACTAGAAGGTCCCAAAACCAAGTTAGAGAGAACTTACTGTAGTTCTGTAACTCAAAGATCATAGTTCCTAAAGAAATATATGCTATGATACTCTGTAGTATACAAGTATGCACTCTGAATTTAATAATAAATTTAAATAAACTCAGAAAGCTTGTCACCTAATTCACTGTACTTTCCAAAAAACAGCAAAAACATGCCTCAAAATATGTAATACATCACAAAAACTGTTAACGAGGAAAAAAAAATGAAAGGGATAAGTTATGAGTTTATTGTATACAACTACATTTTAAAACCAGGTGAATTCCAAATGGCAGAAGACCCACCAACCTGGGGCAGTGCAAGCAAAGCCTGAGGAGCTCAACAGGAAGATGGCAGTCAAGAAACACAGAAAGATAAATCATCCGCCTTGCACAGGCTCGGAGCTGGAACACACGCTGTGAGGAACCCTTATACACACACCCGGCTATGTGATCTGATGGTTTTAAATGTCAGTAATAAACCTTAGAAATAAATCTGCAAACTAAGGCAAAGCCGATGTCGACTATAAAGTAAAGGGGTACGGTGCAGGTAAGAAGCGCAGTGAATGTGCCTTGCAGCAGGAACTGGATGGGACAAGAAAAAGGAAGGAGAAGGTAACGGAGGACTGAAAGTATATGCTATAATCATTAACTTTTATAAGATAATTGGATGCCAAAATAAGAGAATACTGCATCTTTAAGAGATACTGCCTGTTGTCAGCAATACTTAATGAAAGGTTTAATGTATGTGTGATATGACAACTGGGAGTCAGAGACCTCCCAAAGAGTTAGGAATAAAGTCAGCCTACATGCAAAGTCAACAAAGAAATCCCACGTTTATAACAGACTCCTGAAAAGGGAAAAAAATATACAGTGTTACTGGAGCAAATGATGCTAGTTACTCAACTTAGTTTTAGCTAATTTTTTGCAGTAGATAAACTAAGAAGTTCAATACAATTAAGACATGCTTGGAACTGAAACTATCTTTTCACTTCAATAAAGTCACATTAGTACAATTGCAAAAAATTCTAAAGTAAGGTAGAACAGAGATCAAAATAGTTTATTTTTCCACTTGTCTTTTGTCATTGATAGCCATTGATAGGAAAAAAAGAAAAAAAAAAACACACAAAAAACCCCACAACAACAAAAAGAGAAAACCAAATAAACAAACAACAAAACACAAATCCAAACCAGTACCAGTAGTCAGATAAGCAATTACAATTTTTTGCCTTTCAATTTGACTGTCAGGTAACTTTGTCCTCCTACCAAGCCAACTCTGTCCCACCGAATTACTGAAATTTACTACTGTATTTGCTACTCAGCCACTATAATAAAAGAGCAATTTAATCACCTATGTGAAGTTGTATTCTGTGTAACAGCTGTCTACAAAATAACTATATAGTCAAAGAAAAATTTCTTACAATTGTCTCCTCCCATCCATAAAAACCCCCAACTCTTAAACTTGTATTTTCATGTCAAGAAACAAGAACCACCCCCCCGCCCCAGTTTTCAACAAAGATCTCACTGATGTGAGGATCAAGCTTTAAGTTGGCAGCAGACTCCTCACATGTCTAAGAAAAAAAATTAATTGCTATTTTGCCTCTGTTAAAATGCAATGCTTGAGTTTCCTGGATTTCATTAAGATTGTGGTGAACTTTTTCTCCCCTCCCCTTTTCTCCTTTTAATTAAATTTACATTTTGGAAAAAAACAGACCTTAGTCCCATACCACACCAGGTTTCCTTTCCAGATCCCCGTTCTTGCCAAAGTCATCTATTGCATCTATCTAGTAAATGATTAGGAAAATAAGAATCAAACCCAACACCATGTACTCTTTGAACATTTGAGAATTTCCTCAAAGTCATGGTGTCATTTGCCAGTTTGGGCCAAATCATCTCTTTCCTCCCCAACTGCTGTCCCTCTGCTGAAGACAGGAATGGAGGGGAGGCTGGAGGAGGACCAGGAGGAGCAGAGCACAGCTGTGCTTGGCACTCTCATCCTGCGGACGAGCTTCTTGACAAGCTTCCTCAGACAACGACAGCTGCAGCAACAGCTCTCGGCTTCCCCAGGGACCGGGGGGCCCGCAGAGGACAACCTGGGGCCTCCTGCACTTGGGTCAGCTCTGCTGCCGCCTCCTCCCACCTTGAGTGCAGAGCAAATGCTGCTGGAGGAGCAGGGAGGAGAGCGCCAGCCTTGGGCTCCAGCCCTACGCTCTCCTTCTAAAGGGAAAATCGAGCATCCAGTAAGTGGGACAAAACGGGATGGTGCACTTCCGGTGAGGCAGAAGAGGACACCTGAGGGACGCAGCTGCTGAGAAGAGAAGCAAGAGGGAAAGGCAGGATAGCTGAAATGGGGCAGAGTCGAGCTGCAGGCTGGTGGTGCTGAGGGATGCTCGGCGGTGACAAAAGAAAACAGGACAAGACTTCAAAGATCACAGAGACAGAAGAAAAGGAAGAAGGCAGCAGGATGGTGAAAGAGGAATGCTGAGGTAAAAGAGCACTTTGGGAAGCAGGGAGATGGAAACACTTGGCAAGCCCAGCTGTTTTTCTGGAGATGTAAGAGACTTGTGAAAGAGCAAACCACGCTACTGAGTCACTCCCAGCATTTTTGGTGAGAAACATTTACTAGGAAGAGCAGACAATTATAGTTCAGTCATATATCTACTTGTTGAAACTCAAAATCTAATACAACAACAACATACTATGATGCACTAGACACTGAAAAGCAGCCCTGCTATTTCTGTACAGAAAAATGTTTTATCTCTGCAATAATAAAGGATAATCCTGGCAGAATTGTTTCTAAATTCTGCTCTGTGCGTACGCAGTATCCAAACACACCCATATTGCTATTTCCAGAAAAAAACTTTCAGTAAAACATCTGAGATAGTCCTCTATAAAATGAACTGACAAACCTCTACAGGAAACTAAAGTTCTAGTTAATGTGCAATTTCTATTGGGGAGGGATCACAAATATGAACTAAGGGAATGATCTACAATAAAAAACTAATTCTGACAAGTTTTGTTTATTTTTAGTAACTAAGTAACTAAAGAAAACATTATACCATCTTGCTATATAAACTTCATCACAAGTTATTTTAGCATTGAGCTCATGACTCCTGTATGTCTCAGACCATGGGAATGATAAGCAGGTGCTGATACAGGTTGAGTTAGCATCATGGATTTAGTATCCAATTATTTTAAAGGATAACGGAAAGAAGAAATCATCTTTCCACTCATTATTTTGTGTTTTGAAGGGCATTTCCACAAAGGCATACTATAAAAATGCAAAACTGTGCATGACACCCAAATGAAGAGCTCTCTTTTTATAAAAGTATATAGGTAATTAGCTCTTTCTGCTAGTTGACTCAGAACAGATGCATTGTAAATCTCTACATGTGGAAATACCCAACTCTGTTTAATTTTAGCCTGCGAGTCAACTAAGGGAAAAGAGTGCTCTTTAGTACTCTGCTCACTGCCAAAATGGCTCATTTGCCCACATTCCAAAGAGGCTTTACCAATTAGCTATCCCATGGCACCACAGCCATTTTCAGTCACATCCCAAGCTGAAGAACGAGCGCTGAGGTAGGACTTCAAGATTGCACTCACGCAGCATAAAAATTAAACATGCAACCTTTTTGTCTACTTTGGAATATCAACGACAAGCCAAATATGATTGTCTTGCAAAATAACCAGCTTATCTAAAAGACAGAGTTCTGCATTACATCCCGAATTGCCGAGTCAGACAAGGGAAACAGATATTTCAATCTACATCAAAGTTTACAGGATTGTAAAAAATTAGTTTTATATTATGCCAGCCACAATAAGTCCATAAATTTTGTCTAACTACTGATATATATGTCTGCATGTCTCCCTATTCAAGGTTGACTTGAATGATTACAGATGGCCTTTAATATAAACATTATCCTAATTTTATCTCAAAGAAAAATCTCCAAGTATGCTGTACTTTCAGAGTTTTACGTTCACCAAGTGCTTAAAATAACTCTAAGATCAATTGGTTTAGTTGCTTAGACCAATATTAAAATATTTTATTAAAACAGAAGTAGTGCGGTAACATTTTCCCATGAACTGAGGCACCTTGGGCTGTAACATCAAACACAGTTCTCCTTCGTACAACAGTTAGTCTTTGCTCAACCATACACACACCAGAATATTTTAACACTCTTCATTTGGGGGTGGGGGAGGAATAAAAAGCAGCTTTTGATCTAAGAAACATTCAGTAAGAATGTACTTCTACTGCTATCATGACCTTGTAACTTTCCTACTGAGGTCTATAGCAGAAAAGCATTACGTCCTGAAACAAAAGAGGTCAGCATCATTAGTTTCCATTTCAAAAATGAGGCACAAAAGTGAGGCACAGAAATGAGGTTATTAAATTGCACAGCAGCACCCAGGGATATAATTCAGATGTTAAAATTGTGCCACAGCTAAGTACCTACTGTAACTAGTAGCAAAAATAAACGTAGGGGTTTGGCTTGTGTTAAACATAACTCTAAATTACACAGGTCTAATTTCAATTGAACCTTCTGATAAGCCATTATTAGGGTTAAAGAAAAGAAACATCCTATCTCCATCAATATGCATACATGAATACTCACAAATACTGAATTACGTAATTATAACATGGAATTACAGTCGAAGATATAAAACAATGAGGCAAAACACGACACTGCTCAATGCATTGATTAACAGGAACAGCTGTATGTCAGGCATCATTCTTCTAAAGCACAGGGAGCCACAGCTCTGTAAATCAAGCTGAAGCAAGGTATATCAAAACAAGGTGTGGAGAACAATGCTCAGGTATGTCACACCATCTCTGCCCTTTCATGTTAAGAACAGAATTGAGTCTATCTTGTATTTTGTCTTTCTTACTGAGGAAAAATGTTATGACATGCTGAGACGCAAGTTTTCACAAAAATGCTACAATACACACATTCAACTTGTTTGCTATATGTTTTTGAAAAAAACAAAAAACCCCACCGTATCTTGAAAGGCTGCTTTGTTTCCCAAAATTCGTTTGAACAAAACTTTAATTTCCTTTAGAGAATATGGTGATGTGGGTTCAAGGAAACAATTTAATTGGCAATAACAATAAAGAAAAATAGGAAATGTGTAAACAGATGTAATATACAGAAATGTCAGCTTTTTACTGAATCACCTCTGTGACAACATAACAGCAATATTTCTATGCTGAGCTGCATAGCATCTCTTTCATTTCTAGGTTTTCAATGCAAGAATGTCTCATTCAAGTATCATTTCCTCATGTTCACTTTTAGGTCCTGTTTATATCTTTAACCATCATACTTACTATTGTGTAAACATAAGGAAAACAAGGAGCTCTACATTCAGCTAACAGAAAGTACTACACATATAGAAAGGAAGGATATATTATAATGACTTCAAAACCATGTTGTCAGTGAGTGAATAAAATTATACGAACATTTTAGAAAACAGGAACCATTTGGAACACTTGGTTTGTTTCATTCATGAAAGAAAAAAGGGGGAGGACAGAGAAATACAACATTCAAGTTTTCCAGAGTTATGTTTCTGCTCAGAAAACACAGGTGGCCCAAAGGGTGGCCCAAAGGGTGGCCCAAAACAACTCGGAATAGAGGCTGTTAGTGGATAAAGCTCTGCAAGCAGGTGGGCAGAAACCCAACTAATCACTGCAGTTTGCAAAGGTATCAACCAGACTTTGGTCCCTTTGTCCCTTTTTTGCCTGGAAGTCCCACTAGAAATCTAGTTAGCATTTGATGTTGTAAACCTGATCTGTGTTTTTTTATGAAATGTCATGGATAAGATCTGGTCTGCCAGCATTGTGACACTCTCACATGTAGAAGAGTTAGTTCTCAGGCTACCGACAGTTCTGCCTCTGTATCTGATACCACCACAATCACATGTGTGACAAAGATTACTTAAACCTCTAATGCCAGAAACTACACTAACTTGATCATATCTGACCAAGTTTTCAAAATGCTAACATGGGTTTGAGAATTTGAGCTCTGTGACAAAAGAAGTCGAATACATATTGCATTGTCTTTGCATTTTCCATATGGAACCAGTACAACTCACTCTTAAGGATCAAGAGGAGACTGTACATTTCATTAAAGTAAAAAGTTGTTTGGTGCTTTGAAGAAACTATGGGGCAATTTTCCTAATTTTTTGTTTGCTCTACTTGGCCGAGACCTCTTCGATCCTATTTTAAAGGCCACACGGGCTATTTTTCAGATTATGAGGACTTCTTAGTCTCATTTGTAAAATACTGTAACTACACGGAATGAATTTCAGATGAACTATTTAAAAGGCATCTTCTCAAGAAAACCAGAAAGAAAATGTTAGTATGGTTATTTTCTGCTAAACGAGAATTTTGCTAATTCCTATATTAAATGGACAGATTAGAAATAAGAGGAGTAGGGCAGCAAATCTCTTCTTTCATTTGATCTCAGCAGTCTAGTACTACTTTTGGATTATATTCTATTCGGCAACAAAAATTTAAACAAACTGGATTATAAAATAAGAAATACTACAGCTCGAACCTAGTGTCTGCCTAAGGAATCAACACACATAAGGACAAAGCACATTTAGTTACAGTCTACTGGTATTCCCTACAAAAATTCCACAAGGTGTTTCATCAAAGGCTTTTAAAAAACTATGCTACCTACATGGGATAAGAGAGGAAGTTGAATAGATAAATAATTTGAAATTGGTTAAATTAATTGTGAGAAAAGAAACAGTGATAGGAAAACATGGTAATTTTCACTATGGAAGATGGCAGAGCTCTGCAGGGACCTGTGCTGCCCAACACATTCTGGGAGATTGATGTGGTGGCCAACTCTGCTGAGCTACCCAGAGTATCCAAGAACAGCGCCCAGTAAAGAACTCCCAGAGTATCCCAGCTGATTCAATACAGATAAACACACCTTTCCAACTGGTATCACTGCCTCGTATCATAACTATACATGTAAAATGATAATGGAGCTGACTGCTTTGATTCAGAAAACAAGATTTCTGTTTATTCTAGAAAAGCATCAGCTCAACGTTCAATAGAAAGGAAGAAACAGGCAATAAAACAGAAAATACAATCTATATCACTGCATAAATCCAGTGTGTACACAGAGACTGAGAACACTGCATGCAGCTCTGGTCAGTCAAAGGGGTCAGTTAGAAGCATTTCAAACCTGGAAACTTTTGTTTCACAATACCATTCATTCACTATTTATGCTCCCTGATTCACGCTATGCTCCATGCCAAAAGCATTATACATTCTCCAAATCCCAGAGCAGAGAGCACAGTAATAAAAATGTATACACACGTGTATCTTGAATTTCGCTTACTGGTTAAGTAATTTTCTTTTCTTCCTTTTTAAATGGTTGCCTATTTACTGTAGTCAACTCCAAAGCAAATGGGTTTTGAACAACTCCAGGTCTAAACCACCTGCATGTGGACCTTAGAGCCTTAGACAAACTGCAATAGCTGAACTTCTTTTCCAAATACAATATTATTTGTAGATTTTTATTATTGCATTGTTCTTGGCATGTATGCAGATGCTGAAGTACCACTAGTAGCTGTGTTTTACATACTGTTTACAGAGCCATTAATTGATGAAGATACTGGAGTCTCCAGATAGGCAACAAATGAGTCACTGCAGACAATCCTGCAGCACAGTTTGATTAAAAAAACCCCTCCAAATTCCACACAGAAACTGCTGCAGAGAGAGCTTCAGCTGAAGGCCAAAGGGCCATGGAGAGGGAGAGACAAGGCACAGAGAAAACACATGTCAATGGACAAAGACCTCTCGCAAGAGAGTGAGGGAAATAACGTTTTGACAGAGCAATTGCTGAGTAAAATCTTGGGAGTTGCTTGTGGAGGAGCTTTGTCCAAATACGACCTGCTCATGGGTATTCTCAATCGCCTTTGAAGGAATACCGTCGATCGAGAAGACTGTTCTATTGCAAAGGGAAATTCTCAAGCTGCATGTTTTACTAAACAAACTTTTTATTCCTTGCTGAACAACAGAACTGCAAGAACAGTGAGAATCACACATCTCCACACCAGCCAGACAGTGGACTGAAATTGAAACTAAAGCATCTCGATGGACAAAGGATGGATTTTCAAGGTCTAGAAGACCTGAATGCTCCAGCTGAGAGCTGGCACAACTGCAGGTTTAGGATGATAGCTGACTTGGATGTTTTCAATAAGGGATACAAGAGGCTGAGAAACTGTCTGACCAACTATGAGAGAGTTTAGTGCAAGGCTGATCAGGGTGCAAACTTCCAGGGTTCTAGGTGAATAGTTCATACAGCACAAGAAAACATTGGAGAACCTGCGGCAGAAGTCTCAAAGCTACCATAAATAGGCTGGGTTTGAAAGGCTTAGTCACATAGAACCATTCCTAGACTTGTAGAGCACCTGTAAAGTCAGAAATACCGCAGGAAAGCAGAAAAGAAGGGCAGATTTACCTTTGGCTTTAAAGGTCAGATTTGGTCTTCACTTCATAACAAAGGCATCTATATTGGGTAATTCTCAGCCCAAAAAAACAGCCAGGAAGATGACGTTAGAATTATCAATATCTCATTTAGTTTAAAAAAGCAGAAAATAGCTGAGGTCTGCTCCAAGGCTCTGAAATCATGGGAAACAGATCTTTGCTGGAATACTTGATTTCACCCACATCCCAACAGGGAAGAGAGGATCACACGCCATCATCTCTCAATGTAGAGAATAATATCAGTCATGATCCAAACATATTACCCTTAACTAAGATATCAGAATGCCTAATGAGCTCTGTCAACTTTTCTAGCATGACAAACGGCAGAGTGAAGCTTTGCTGTCTATATTCAGTCTGTATCGGTCAGCAGTTCACCATGTATCACAGCACACGGAGATCAGGATCGCATCCTGCCCTTCCTTGTGACCAGACTGGCAGAGCGCTGCCACACGGCTGCTTCTGTTGTGACACAACATTAGAGGAAGATTGTGAATTAATGATATAGTTAAAACGAGCAATGCCTAAATATACCTCTTTCTAAGTGACTTTCAATACGATCTCCAGTTTGTTATTAATATTTTTATAATACAGTGTTTAAACTAAAACCAGCAAATGCTCTGAAAAGTGCCAAGAAGTTTCTTAATACAGCTCGGCTTCTGTATTTATAAACACCTCATTATTGTCTGCCAAAATGCTATTTTGCAATTTCTTACAGCAGTATTCCACTGGGAACTGCAACAGGATTCTTCCCCTATGGCAACAGGGCACGAAGGGAGCTATTTTCATTCCTTCTTCAGCAGCTGAACATTTGTAGTGTTGTGACTATGGTTACAAACTGGTCTTGCACTTTAGGTTATAAAACTGAAGTCTTTTCAGCAGCAGATGCCTCACGTGCCTTCTTTAAAAGTAATTTGAATAATATACAGCTGTGGTTTCTGTTTCCTTTTTCCTCAAACATTACAGCTCCTCAGAGGCAACAGGAAACACACAGAAGGACTCACAAAACATTTTAGGTGCTCATTTAAAAGAATACATCCACAGACACAGAGGTTGAGGAACAGAAAGTAACTTAGGAAGGTAAACAAGCTTCACAGTAGAAATTCCACATTAGGTTACTCTTTTCTACGGCAGAAATGTAAGTAGAGGAAGAATGGAAAACTATGTATCTCCTAAATAGAAAATCCTAATTAATTAATATATTCTTTTATATTGGTTAATAAGACTTTGTGCTCTACACCAGTGATTCAAGATTGCAAGAAGTGGCACATGAGTAAGTTGCCAAACAATAAGCCACAATCAAAATTGTCACAGAACATTACACTACCAAAGCTGTGACACTACAAGATCAGTCAAGTTACATGGACAGCTCTACCATAAACTTCACTTTTTTTTTTTCTTCCTTAAATATGTGCACCTCAAGAGAAACTTGATATATAAGGGCTCAAGTTGAAAGCAAACATTTTCTAAAAAACAAAACAACACAAACAAAAACAAACCCCCACAAAAAAAAACCCAAACAACAAACTAACACCCCGCAACACACGAGAGAAAACCAACCAGCCAACAAAGGAGCAAAATAAACTAACAAAAGAACTAAAAAACAAACACACAACCTTCTAAACAATATAACAATCATTTTGAAAAATATGAAATTTGCAGTGCTTGGTTACCTAGTGGGAAAAAATACAAGTTTTACATCCTGTGAAAATAAAATAAGCAGGTTTTCTACCGGACAGTCAATCCTGGTCCTTTTTGCAGCCGATGTCTGCAAAGGCAATAATTTCAAAAGGGGCTTGTATTTGTGAGAGCACACACAGATAAGAAAAAACACGTCACTGAATCTGTGCTCAATTTACACAAACACGGAAAACTACGTTTTAGACGTATACTCAATAACATCATGTTGACTTAACTCCAAATTTGAATTAAATTCCACGAGTCCATTAAAGATAATTTGATTTTGAGAGTTACAGTACCATTTTGATAGACTTACACCTGTGATATAAAGCCAAGAAGCCTTCCTCAGCTTATGAAATCTACATGTAAGAAAGGAAGATAAGCATCTCCACATATACTCAAATTGTTGTACCAAGACACAAACAGGAGTGGACCAACAGACATCTCAGATGTGGAAATATCTGTGTTCACACCTCCGGGAGGGGAGTCGGCTTCAGAAAGTCTTGGGATTGTGCTGTAGTTTCAAGAGATTGCAGAAACATTTTAAATTAACTACATTAGAAAATGGAGGTCTTGTTCAAGATATCCAATGTACTACTAACTAAAAATTCCCACACCGTGTAAATAACAAGGAGAATTGCCCTGCTGCATACTGCAAAGTTGCGTGATATACTGATTGAATTTACATATCAGCATATTGAAAGCATACAGCACCATCTGGATTCCTTGCCTGCAGTTTTCTCTGTTACTTCTCTTTCATCGGGGATGCTGGAAAACTCAGCAGAACTAAAAGCTTTCCTTTGTGTAATCTCCTTGTAAATAAACACAAAACCCAGAAATAAAAAAATTGCTCTATTAATCACAGATTCAGTCATCTCTGTATGAAATGTAAAATTGCACCTTTACTGGTATGAATTTTATCCTCTTCTGGAATAGCTTCATATATGCTTGTTACAAAGAGGAATTGCTACAACATGCCCTCTAATTATTTGGTAACTTCTAAAACTAGCATTTATGCTTCTAAAAATGTACAGTAATTCAGAGTCTATAGACAGTGGTGATGGTCCCTACGATTGTTACAGATATCGATCAGAGAATAACCTTAGCTAGGCAAGGGAAAGCCAGGAGTCGTATTTACAGATTAAGCAATTAATGTTAAAAATGCCAGAAAAGAAAGGATCCATGTTGATCATCGTGCCTTTATTACTGAGGGCAATTTTGAATACTTTTAAAGTATTTTAAAAAATGAAATAATCTCACAGAGATATAGGTTACCAGATAAATATAACAAAAAACCCTCTGAATTTATCAAATAACTCCTCAATAATATAACGGATGTTACCATGATCACCAATAGACAAATAATAAAAACATGTCTTTACAGGTCATATAGAGGGCATAAAATCAAAGGATTAAGTTAAAGATGATGTTTAAATCTTCATGGTACAGTACAAATTCCATAAAGTATTATAAGGAAATCAATGAAAGATAGCATTCCGAATACTCTTAAAAATCTCCAGATTGCTAAATCAGTTTATTATAGAAATTACTTTATTGTTCTGCGTGAAATACAAAGCTATGAGCCACCAATGCAGCAAGCAGAAAAAGTAAATTCGCCTTTTCTCATCAGAAATGAATGCACAAAATTACAAACAAAGCCAAAGATTGTGCAGTTCATTTCTACCTGTGGTGAACAGGGAGATGGTTATTTAACATTTACTCGTTGTTTCAAAACGACTGCATCTTTTAATTGATGTAGAACTCAGTTATTCTAGTCCAGATTAGCTTCTTTGTAAACTTTGAACACACGATTAAGGTCAGCTGTTAAGATAAATTATTCTAAAGACTCAGCAAAGCTAGACATGATACATCCAAAAAACTGAAACCTCCTCATACAGTAAATTCATTTTCTCTTAGACTGAAATATGCATTCTTGAATGTATGTTCAAGATGTACAATCGATATCTTTTCACTCTTGGGGATCTAGACAAGAACTTCTTAGGAACAGGCTTGCTCAATCCCACAATTGATATTTCTGAATTATAGGAAATCTGTATTAGATTAATTGTGCTTAATGTATATTAAAGCATTAAATCTACTATTATGTAAACACACTTCATCAGTTTTTAACCTCTTACATCACTGCTAAACATTTTTTTTTTTTAAATGAAACAATGTAAATTTTAATTTATTATACAAATTTTTATTAATAAATCCAAAATGTTGCTTCATTCAGAAACTCTTTTAAACCACTTCCCAGCTAAAATGAGAGCAGGAATTTTACTTTCACTTTTGGGTGAAAGTGGTTCTCTGCATTAAAAACAAGAACAACACTGTCTAGTTGGCTATTATTTAAAAAAAGTATATATACACACATATATATATAAAAAATATATATATATATATAAATAGTGTTAATATTGATTTAAAAAAAAAAAAAAAAAAGAAAAGAAAAGAAAAAGAAAAAAAGGGAAAAAAAGGCACATGAGTTTCTCCAATTCGGGTACTGGAAAATCACAGGTAAGGTAAATGACAAAACTGCATCTCTTCACTAGTAGAAGTGCAGAAAGCTGCTGTCATACATTTAGGCCACATTGGGAGTTTTAAATATGCTGCCTTGAGAAAATTATTATTAAGTGAAAGCAGCTTTCAGGTTTTTACTGTGTCTTCTGAGAGAAATGTTACAAATAAACAGAAACATACAACCTTTAGTATTATTTTGGCAGTAAGCTGAACACTGCAGCTTTATGATTTTACAAACCTCGTTTAAGATTTTCAGCAAAAAAAGTGTTAAGTAAGCTGTCTAAAACATCTGCACAAGCATTCTAAGAATACTGAGTTTATTTACAAAGCAAATATTCCTGCAGATGGCTAACAATATATCATGATGTCTTCAGAATACTAATTTTCTGAGTAGATCCTTTGGGGATGTGTTCCAAAAGAGCGGTATGTGCTTTTGCGGCACATTTTACAGATCAGCAAAAACTGTACCTGCTACAAACTACTTAGATCAAGTTTTCCCGCATTTCTTAGTGCACATGTCAGACTATTAAAATTGTAACAAAAAAGAAATCCAATCAGGTAAAGACAACAAGAAAATAATCAAAGAGCATTCTAAGCAATCGATCACGAAAAGGAACGTTTACTCATAACCATGCTTTAGATACTCCATGCCGTTTTAGATATTCTGCCTGACAGCACATGTTGTGGGCCCTGTATGGTCCATACGGTGTAACCACAGCATGAGCTAACCACATTTTTTTCCTCAAGATATCTCAGAGCTGTGTTTCCGTGCTGAGGCAGGAGAGGTGCCAGTTCTAAAACCAAGGGGTGAACATTGCAGCAAGTGTCCTGTGCCATTTCTGTACCCGTAAGAGGAAAAAAGCTAGAGGATTTTACCTCATCTTCATTTTTTTTGATATTAAGGGAAGTAAATCTGACCAGCTGCTTCTTCCTCAGCTCATTAACCTCATTGTCCTTTATTACAACTATAACACTGTGCGTGTAGAAACCAGATTTCTGGAATAAAATGCAGACACTTATAAAGTCTTGTGCCTGTTCGTAGCTTTATGTTTTGTGATACTAAATGAATACTTGTTTACGGGGTTGGGTTTTTTGGGGGGCAGGGTTAACTGGTGAGAACATTTAAAACCTGTTTAATAAGAGACTGATGTATAGGCATTTCAAGCATGCAGTTGTCATTCTAACAAATCTCCATCGTGGATCATGGACCGAGTAATTTCAAAGTTTCATTACGTCACGGGTTTAAGAGAAAAATCAGTTTGTATATGCTGTTAACAAACAGAGCAGCACCATACATGCTGTGTTTCAGTTGCTTTCTGCCTTTCATACCACATCATCAATATTACGTGGAATAAGCTGTATCTGCTTCACTAGTGCCGCATAGCTGGTTTCTCCTTTTATGTAAGTTTATACCAGGTCCAAAGGTTATTAATATTTACAGAAATTTTACGTGATTTTAATCTATGCTCAGCTATCTCCAGAGTGACAAGCTAAATGTTAAACAGCGTTCAACTGAAGAACGTGACAAGATAGTTCAAAATAACTCTGTTTACTTGGCTGTTTTCAGTCCAAGGCAAAAGCAGATGAATAGTTAGTATGACTGCCTTGGAAGTTTTCAATTTTGTGTTCTTATTTTACAGACACACATAAATAAAAGAATCTTTGTCATTACTTAAAATCCAGAAAATCTGCCAGAAAATAAATTCATTTTGTCAATAGCTAGGAATATCCAAGTTGTTTTTGCACAGTAACTAACTTGAGTACCTCCCAATTTAAGGAAAATAACTCCTATTTGGACCGATCTGGCTGTATTCATGGTGTGCCTCAGAGACAGAAACGGAGGCTCATCACAGCAATCTACTACAGTTACGGACATACTGGAAGAACATTATTTAATAGAATCTGCTCTAAATTCTTGGACCCTGCATGGGTTGCTATAAAAACGGCAAGGTACGCTGAGGAAGCTGCACACCTCGTCGTGCCGCTTGCTGCTTATGAGAGCGTGTTCACATCAGCGTCTGCATCTGTCAAATCTCACAAGACCTGACAGCACCCTGAGTTATTTCATTAAATGCAACTGCCCCTAGTACACTCACATATTCTTTGTAACTCAGATGATTATCTGCTGAATTCTACATTAATCCTTTCCACACGACCACTTAACTCAGAACATCTTCATGCACAGCAGCAAATCTTGATCACAAGCTGCATTATGACTTTATGTTTTAATAATTAGCAGCATGTAAATAATATTTATTGGAAATTTGTAAACAGCCACAGGATTTGTAGTTTTGGATATAATTGTCTAGTTCTCTTTGTCAATGCATTCAGCTACACAAGAGCAGAACAATAGATTTCAATAGATGTTTTCATCAAAACAGGCTAAACCTGAATTTTATTAAAACTCCCAGCCACTAAGGAGATGATGTTCCCTATTTGAAATAATTCTAATAATTGATTTAAAAGTAATACTACAATACCTGTAAATCCAAACACAGTAGCATAGTAAACTGAGTCAAAGAAAACACAAAAGTAGTATTTAAAAGTAAATGAAACTCAGTTGTGAGAAATACAATAGGCAAATGTATCCAATGGGAAAAGATGCTAGATTCCAAAAATCTAAGGTAAACGTGGATGGCAAGATTAACCTTACTTAAACTCTGATTTTTACCTATGTGTCCAAGGCCATATATTCATACACTACAATCAAATGAGATACTCCTTAAACATAATACATTATAACATATGAAAGTTGTAAGTGTCCTGGCCCAGAATTACGGCAGAAAGGTAACACACCACTTAAAAACCATCTGTCTTAAGCATCTATTTTGTGTCAGACCATAACTTAACAAATACTAATTGTGCCTAAAAATCAAGGCCAAAAAAAGGGTTCTTGGACATGAAAGATGAGTGCTTTTAACATCAAAGAACCTACTATACTCTTCTTTATTAGACATGACTTTTTCACTTAAGCGGAATAAAGCAAATTAATGAATACATCATCTGTGGATCTAAGCTGAATTTTTGTAGTTGTGCCCATATCTTACACTCTCCAGCTTAGTGACTAGTGAAGCAGTTACAGGCACCGAGAAAAGATAGTACTTTACAGATCAGGTTTTGAACATCACATATTTAGTGCACAGCGCATTTTATACTCTGAAACACCGCTGTTGTAACGAGAACACTATGGGGCTAACCCGTACAGTATTTGCAGTTAAATAACCATTTACTGATAAAAATTCACAAATTAATTCAGTTTTGTGTTATTCTACAGAAGAAAAAGCATTAACAGTTTCTTCCTGATATGAGAAAACTACTTAGCTTTAATTCCTATATTATGTTCTACAGACAATGTTTTAATCTAAGAGATCTACCACTGTTACTGCAATACCTAGAAACGCTGAAATGTAGAAAACTGTTTGTTTACAACTGAAGAGATAATATTGTATTTAAAACACTCCTCAAAAATTATATCCCATATTTATTGCCACTCTCACAGGATATGCAGACTGACTCCTCCAGCCCTTGCAATGACTCCTGTCACCAGAGACCACCACATGCAGGAAAGGGATGAGAATCCTCCACAGATGCCACGTGAAGAACAAATTCGCACAGCTCCCAGCATCTTCCAGCAGAACCAGCCCATTGTCCCCAATGCTCCAGTCGTGCCCCCGGCTCACGAGCCTCTGGCCCTGTCCGGGTGTCCACACCAATTCTGCACGTTCTTTCCCTCTCAAGAACTGGCAGCAATCTCATGCTGAGAAATACCCAACAGATCCACTGCTTGTGAAGTGCCTATGGAAGATAACACCCAAACCTGCACTACCTCCAGGCAGCTGGTTGAAGTGAAGCTACAATAATAACTTATACAGTATATGCAAGGATTCTATCCCATTAGATATTGCACTGGGAAAAGGTCGTTTATTCTAGCCACAAACCCCATGGTACTCAAACTTCAGTATAGCGTAAGTCAAATAATAAAGCTTAAATGTAATGTAAATCCTTATGTCAAGAAAGTTTACTTTCCTGTCACTACTGCCACATTCAGAAACAACCTACAGTTATTAATATCTTCTAAGTATTTTCCATTAGCACAAAATGTTTGTAAATGTTCTCTAAGCTAAAGAGTCTAACAGTCTTTCACAAAGAAAGTTTTCCTCATCATTCTTTCATTACAAAGTGAGTATATAGTAAAAATAATAAATTAGATTAAAAATATTAAGAGAAGCTACGATCTCCCTTTACTGAGACATTATTTATTCACAGGCAACAGAATTTTCATATTGTCCAAAGGAAGCACTGAGTTTCCACACAGAAGTTCACGTTTTTATTGATTACCAGGAAACTGTGGATCCTAAATGTCAGCCCATGAATCACCACTTAGGTGCCCGAATTAGGAATACAATGAGTCAGGCTTCCACAGTAAGAGGGAAGGGACAGGGCGAAACCACACCCCACCAAAACCCGGGAAACGGATCTTCTAGCATTTTCTTTCAGATCTCTTATTGGATCAAGAAGGAAAAAAGTATTATCAGTGAGTAAATTATGAAAAAAATCCGGTTTCCTCTAAAGCCACCGACTATCTCCCACGCATAGCCCAAAAGTGTGACCCCCTACAGAGACCCGGCAGTGCCCTCTGGTGATCCAGGTCACATTGAGCTGTGCCACGTGGGCAAGAAAACGGACCAGTACCCCTACAGAAGTGACAGATAAAGGAGGAGGATTCTGTCACCTCTCTTGGGGAATTACAAAGAGCCACATCCAATTTGCATATATTTGTACTGCTCTGTGAACTTTCTGCTACAAAGTTTACTTCGTTGGAATGAATAAAAATTCTATCTGCATTTGGGGACAAATAGGCACCACTATATCAATCCTTTGCTGGTGCTGAAGATGACAGTGGAAGGCAGAGCAGTTTGAGAGGATGGGACAAAAAAAGAGGAGTTTGCTTTCTTGTTTGCCTGAGCGATTTCAGTTTTTTAAGTTGTGTGAGAGAATATGAATTCATAAGAATATGGCAGGTTCCCACAAGAACATCATAAACTAATATGATTTAAATCAACTAAGAGTAGCAGACAGGCATTATCTTCTGGTCCTTCAGTAAGTTTGGAAATACAACAGAAAATGGCAATGTTGATGGTCTCAGAGGAAATCCAGTATTCAAAAGCCACACAGAGTATTTAACTGCATGAAAAGATCTACCAGGTTGAACTCCCAAAAGAAAAACTTAAAACTGTATTTTAAGGCATAATTAACTCAGATTCTTAATCTACTGATATAATTACTCACATTTTATGTGTTCTTATCTCTGGGTATAGTTACCCTGAGCTCTCATCTTTGTCATCCGACAGCATCCTTTCATCTGCACATCTTCTTTTGCAAGTCTCATGTTATATTATTCCCAACACACCAAATATCTTCATTCTCATCAGTATCTTTCCTTATTTCTTCAAATGTAGCCCCTCAAGTACTTTTAATGTTTTCACTTTCAGCCCATCAGCATACCCCATACTATTACAGGCATGTTGTTCTATACCTACCCTTTTGGTTTTGTTTCTTAACTATGTTGAGTTTTCTGAACCTGTAATATTATTTATTTTTGAAAGCACCATTTATTTTTATGGTGTGACAAATAATTGATTGTAATCTGATTTGAAACTCAACTTTGGTAGCTGAAGTTTTATGACAATCATCATATTTAGGTCTCACGTAGCAAATAATTATCATCTGTAAAGTCCCTACTGGTCTGTATTATTTCTACTTGAAACTTAAACAACAGTAATACAGAAAGGAGATTTTCTGCCTTGCATCCATTTTGATGTTGCAAGCCAAACCTGAAAATAGCCTTTCAAACCTATTTTTCGGTTGAATAGACTTAAGTGGAACATAAATTAAAAAGAACACAAATTCAGAAAGAGGGAAAGCGAGCAAAACTTGGAGACGGTATTTTGTTCTTTTTACAGTAAAAGTTACGGTAATAGGACAAGAGACTTGTACATATTTTGGATTCTCACTTCAGAGATTCACTGGAATGGTGTTACAGAATAATCAGTTACGTCTGACTACATGGATCTCAAGTTATTTCTCTTAAGAAAAAGAAGGCACAAGACAAGGAGTGTGTCACTCAGTTCCACTTGAGCAGCTGTTCTTCCATTCCTCTGCGAGCCAGTTAGCTTGTCTCTCCTGTCATTTTACTGCTGTCTCCTGCGCAATTGGCTTTTGCTCTGCCCTAAAATGGCACAGAAGAGCAGTAGATTCATTTCCACTGAGCATGACTTGAATTCTTATCTGGCTACCCAGTGGCTTCAGAAGTAAACACTCTAAGCTAATTTCTTTCCTAAAAGACTATTACCCTTGCTAATCCATATTATATCTTAATTATCAATAGGTAATGAGGGACGTGAATAATATGTTGCCGATCTACTGTTTCATTTTCCATAGTTCAAAAAATGTTTCCATTCCTTTTCTGTTCATAACAGCAAAAGCAGCCTACGCTGTCAGGCACATGATTTGCTGATCTGTGCCACTTCACTGCCCTGCCAGTTTGGAAGGCAAATTGCTAAAAACGACAATAGAGAACAAACACTTGTTGCTAACAGATAATAATGCAGAGCTTGCTATCCTTACAATAAGGGGACGTTCATAATTTTTTGTTTGTCTTTGTTACTTCATGTTAGTTTAATTCCAATATTGCAAATGAAAGCCTCAATCTTAAAAGCAAATGAGTTACTGAAAAAATAACTTACTAATATTTACAAAGGTTTACTGTATATGTTTATGTATATGTCGCAAATGCCTACACATCCCCCATTCCTTCTCCTGCAGAAAATGAACACACAATATCGCATATTTGCCAAAAAAGTTCACGCTTCAGGGGCAATATAAATACCTTTTCATTTGAAAAAACAAATTTTATCAAAATACAGGCAGGATGAAAATAAAAAAAGGGATTCCATACAGCTGAAGATGATAAAGATTTCTTAGATATCAAACAAGGAAAAAATATTCCTGTATGTAGAAAAACTTGTTGTTTGGTACCCTTTTAATGGTTGCAAAATGTGTAAGAACCCAAAAAGGGTACTTTCAGCAAAAAAGCCATTAATGACTACATTTAATAGATTACAAATTGGTGTCACTCCATGAAAACAAATTTAATGTTGCAAATGGTAACACATATCAGCGTGTTTAAAACAAACCGGAGTTAAGCAAGCACATAGTGTGAGTATAACACTGACTTTGTACTTGTAAACATCCTTTCCACACAGAGCCCTTCGGGACACTCAAAGAATTTACTGAATGAGCTACTTGGAATAAATAAAGAACACTCGGCTTGGCCTGTAAGAGCACTCGACTTGGCCTGTAACACTTTAACCGATTAAAAAGAAAAGTTTAACTGTTCCCCTAGATGCCTGGAAATGGCTATTTAAAAAAATGCTGCTGTGACAAGAGTAAATCTTTAGTAATTCCTCATTTTTGGACTTTCCTGCATGGGGCTTATTAAAAATAATCTTTCAATCCAACAAGTTCAGGACTGAAAATTTAATACTACATAGTGAACCACAGAAGAGTACTGCAAAAACATATAAGTTGTGGTTGTTTTTTTTGGTTATTTTTCGTTTGTTTCTTTCTGGTTTGGTTTGGGGCTTTTTTCCTCCTCCTTCACAAAAACCAGTTAATTCTGGCAGTAAAATTAGCTTACGTGACAGTTACATAATCCGAGAAGATGCATTTCTTCCAGCTTATTACCACACTCAGCTTTAACAAAAATCACCTTTAACCGAATTATGTGTACTAGCTACATGACTGTGTTCAAAAGATTTTAGAGATGACATGTCAAATTTCATTTTAAAAATACTGAAATATATTTTAAAAGTTTGCAGCTATATTTACATAGAAGAAAGTTTAAGTGCTTGAATCTCCATTTAGCATTAAGATGATTTTCTAGAGAACTTGTGGGCTACAGGTGCATTTGCAAAGTTACCAATTAGAATTACTTTAAAAGGGCATTTCTTTACAAGTTACCTGTTTAAGAGCATCAGCACCTACCATGCCGCACCACGTTTTTTTTTGAACACCAAGCAAACAAAAGCAAGTTGAAACCTAAGAGCTCAGAACTGACCAAAAAAACCTACTTGTAAAACCTCTTTATATTCAAAATACCTTCCTTACATTAACTGTACGTTCTGACTATATCCATATGGGGGCAGTAATGTTAAAGAAAATACAAGACCCTTAAGCAGTCACCTTAATTAATTTGTTCACAGACAATTTCTTAAACACAAGGTTCTCAATACAATAACCCCCACAACAACAACAGCAACAAAAGAAACAATAACAACAATTTGACAGCTACTGCTTCTCAGAACTCTGTTTCAAGGGTTACCACAGAGTAATCTCTCTTTTTGTCATCCAGAGCCCAGATCTATTTCTCAGTGTATTTAATCATCCCTATGAATAAGCTACTGTTATTTTTTCATTGTACTTACTAAATCTAAAGCAATATCTGCAATGCAGCTCTGTCCTAAGACAGGCAGCAGACGGGGAGGAACTCATTTGTTTATAGCATCGAGGTGCTGAAAGAGCTATTAGGACTGTCACCAAAGCAACACTTCCCGGATTAGGAGAACTTTATCTCAATGTAAATGATTCTATCAGGTCAGCTGCCTTCCCCCTCCATGGAGCAGCTGGAATCTCGGCGGGATAACCTCTGCCTGGACAGCCAGAGCAGCAGCTCCTCCCTTGAGTTGACGCTGTCCTGGATCAACAACCCTGTCAGACTCACAACTGAACCTCACAACCTTCATCCTGTACCTCTCACCCTTTCCCAAACTAGCTGCAAAACATCACCACCATATGTATCTCCAAAAAAAAAAGCCAGTTCTTCCACAACCTTTCCACAAAATGAGATGATTTAACCACCACCACCAGTTATTCAATGGCTTCCTGAATGTACTGGTAGTCTATAGGGAAGAAGTCATTTTTTGTTAAGTGAAAGGTTGTAGAAACACAGCAACCAGCTCTACAATTTATTAGAAGAGGCAGACCAGGAATATGAGCTATGGAAACCTAAATGTGTGCAAAGTTTCACAGAAAAGCCCTCAACAAAAGTCAAAACCAAGACAGCATGCCAAACATCCAGTGATCATCACCCTGATCCCTTGACTAAAACGTACCATTACAGACCCCCAACAGCCTTCTTTGCTCTCTGGCACTAGAGTTTTCAGCCTTTTATGGTGGAAGGGCTGGGGGGCAGCTGTGTGAAAACAGGCCCTCTGAGATGCAGTCTTCATACCCTTCCAAAGTTTGAAAACTGGCTAGTTTAACACAAATTACAACCTACTACAACATCATAAACTAACCAACAAATAAATAGCATGCTTCTCTTTTGTTCAAGATTCAATGAGGAGTACTTAATACTTTAGGCAGAACAAAGTCATTCAAAAGAGGAGTTGATTATCTGGAGAGAACTCCAAACTACAAGCAGTTATACCTGTGCTACTTGGAGATGGAAAACATGTAACAAGATTATCTTCTAAAATGATACAATGCTTGCCCAGAGAGGTGGTAGATGCCCCATCCCTGGAGATATTCAAGGCCAGGCTGGATGGGGCCCTGAGCAAACTGATGCAGTTGCAGATGTCCCTGCTCATTGCAGTGGGGTTGGACTAGATGGCCTTTGAAGGTCCCTTTCAATACAAACTATTCTGTGATTGACTCTAAATACCATCAACCTAGGTGGTATAAGAACTTGAATCTACTCAGTAGGAGTCATATGATTGCCTTAAAAATCAAAATATCCAAACCCCTGCATCATTAAGGTACAAAGGGTACGACATTTGCATCTAACTTTGAAAAACTGTGTATGTTCATTTCAGGATGAAAACAGCCATTCCCATTACCCTTCAATTAAGGTAAACCTATTTCTCCCTCACTCTGAATTTCCCAAGGCCAACTCTCTTGTCTCTTCACCTGGCAATCTCCTCCATCCTCTTCTGCAGCTACTCCAGCTGCTGCTCACAATCATCTCCCAACTATTTGTTCAATTATTCACAGATTTTTCTTCTCTTTACTAGCACAAAATCACAGAGCAGAAAAAAATAACAAAGTGATTGGAAATACGACTACTTTGAATTGTTAAAAAAAATCAAAAATAAAAGAAGTCTAAGAATTATACTTCAGATACTACTGATGTCCCACTACACTGGGAAGAGGCAGACGCATTCTACAAAACAATATAGTAGTTGATAGAAATCTGGAACAATTTCACAGAACATTTTGATGTGCTTGCTAAGCTCCCAGCCACTTTGAAAAAGAAAAAAAAAACCAAACCAGCAACTTAGTTTTCTACACAAGAACGCAGAAGTCAACATTTAAAACCTAGATTTGAAAAATTCTAATGAGGTCTGCTAAATGACATTAAGCATCACAACTTATTAAATGTAATTCAACTTCCATAGAAAATGAATTTGTATTTTATGATGATAGCTTGTATTTAGTTTTTTCTTTTTGGCTAACGAGTTATCAGAATTTCCATGACTTCTGTAAAAAAATTAAAAGGAAAATGAGCAGAATATTTCCTTACAGTACGGCACAAATAACTATGATTGGCAATGTTATCCAATGACTGTGACGCATAACTGTTTTGAGAGTTAGATGGAAGGAAAATGGATAACAGGATGCAAGAAGACTTGGAGCATAATTATAAATACACGGGAGCCATCTAGTCATTTTGAAGATGCAATAGCCTGAAATCACTTCTGAGGTAACTCATCAAACCCAAAGACTGATTTGCACTTTCCAAAGCAGCAGCAATGAGCTCTGTTACTTTCGAGGCAAGCAGGGACGGCAGCGGGATGGAACAGCACCCTTACTTAGAAGGGAATGACAAGCTCGAAGTAGCTTTCCAGGGCAAGGAAAGGAAAACCTTATTATCTGTGTCTGATCATTAGCTCAGAGAACAGACACTTTCCTATAGAAAGGGCAGAAAAGGGTCAGAGCCACAGAGCATGGCTCGTGATTATGTTGATAGCTATCATGCCAGCTGACAGCTGGGGGAATTGTGGGGTGCATTACACATGAAGTTGACTTTATGGCTGCAAAGATATCAGCTTTCTTCATAATTTGGAACTAACAGGGAGTTTCCTCTTAAGGCAGATGGATTTTTTTTCTGGCCATTTGAGAAGGATCTTGGTTGTTAATACTAAGGACCTGTACAAAGAGAGAAAATTCTAACAACTGTCTTAATTGCACTTCTGACCATAATACCCACAGAGATCTAGACCAGCAGAGCTACTGTATCAGATAATATTCTTTCCCCAGGCATTTGTTTGTCCTATTGAATCAGGATTTCTCAGATGAACATTTTGGATCTGGCACTAGTAGCTTCTAATTTTGCTCATGAAAAGACGTGCTGAAAGGTTTTGGTTTTGAAAAGCAAACATGAAACATCCCTGGTGCACAAGTTCATGTTGAAAGAAATCTCACTGTACACTAATCCTGGTGTGCATATGGAGTTCCTGGTAAAAACTCAGGGGTGCTAACTTGCCCGCCTAATTCAAGAAGACATTGTGTTCTCCTTAGACAGCAATGTTGCAACAGGTTTCAGGTGTTATGCTTTGAGTTTCTGTTAGCAAGAGTTGCCTGACTAAAAACAAAAAAAGAGGGGGTGGAGGGGCAGGGGAAAGAAGGGAAAAAAAGGAAGAGGAAAGGAAAAAAATGAAAGAAAAGAAAGTGGGGAAAGAAAAAGAGGGGAAAAGAAAAAAAAAGAAAGAAAAATAAGAAAAAAGAAAAACTTTGGCATGCAGAATCATTTAGGTTGGAAAAGACCTTTAGGATCATCACGTCCAACCATTACCTAGCACTGCCAAGTCCACCACTAAGCCATGTCCCTAGGTGCTACACCTACACAACTTTTAAATGTCTCCAGGGATGGTGACTCAGCCGCTTCCCTGGGCAGCCCATTCCAATGCTTGGCAACCCTTCTGGTGAAGAAATTGTTCCTAATATCCAAGTTATTGAGTCTAGCTCCCTTACCACGAGGTACCAAAACACATTACCCAGTTTTACCTCCTGGGTAAAAAGCTTGCTTTTGCCTAAAAGACAGCATACCCAGAGTTTAAAAACAACTGTAAGCACCTTGCAACAAATAAAGGAATCTCTAACTCCAGAGGTTCTAAGGCTGTTATAAAATTTACTACTCAAGTTCAGTGGAATGCAGAGTGATTTTTTTGCCTCTGATCCTTGTCAGGCATTCCTATCTATTTCAAAAGACATGGAGGGTTCCCACTTTCTCAAAGGGACAGGATCAAATTATCAGGTGTCTTTAATTTGGTTTAATTATCCAATCAGGTCACATAAGCACTTGAGCCAACCTGGGGCTGCTCTGACATGGGCAGCCAGGACGTAACCACCCTGTGTGCTCCTGCTCACAGCACCTGCAGCCTCCCCAGAGCCATCACTGCACTGCCCTTTCACTGACAACTGATTATGTCAGCTCAGCCCAACAACAAAAACATGGGATCCGATAATGACCCGCCTATTCTCTTAAAATACAATGTCCAATATAAAGTTAAGGATAGAGAGAAAAAAGCATTTGTACATGCATAAATGCATGTACACACACACTCTCTTACAGATACATACATACGTGTATATATGTCCGCGGTCAAACTTTTTGTCTCTCTCAGTAAAGACAAGATTATTCTAAATTACTTCCTCACCATCCCCCTTTAAATCAGTCTAGTACCCACCTGGTTTTTATTACATAGTTAAACAATTACACACAACCCAAAAGACAAAAACATTTCACTTGCAAACTGCCAGTTCAGATTGTGAGACCTTTTATCTGTAGTGCAGAGCCTTTAGAGGATGACAGAACGATTAAATCCATTATTCTTTTCAGATAATTAGGTACAATATCATTCTCCTGTTTAAGCTTGATTTTTTTGGGGGGCACCTCAGATTGCGTTATAATTTTTTTTTTTGTAGGCACGGTGCCCATCATCTTCAGTCTTAAGCAGCCAAAGATGCCGTTCCAGCCTCCTGAGATACCACATATGGACAAGAAGCTTTCCTGCCTTATGAACAGGAATATATGCGTAGATCTTATATATACATTATCTACATCTTCCACACACAGACACTTGCTTCTTCCTATCAGCATTTAGTTTCTTTCGCTTATCACAGGTTCAGTATTCAAACCCAAGGCTTTCTGCGCAATATGATGTTTGAATTACATGGACCAGGTCCCTCAGTACTTAACAGAAAACAGAGGTACTGCTGGGCTTTACTTCGGACGTGCCAGTAGTTATGTGAAAACCTACCAGAGGAAACTTGAAAACCTTCCTCCTCTCTTTGCTGACCTGTCCTCGTGTCAGCGACAGCCAGGCTGACCGGATGACCTAACAAGCCTTTGCCATCTCTTGCCTCTGTGATAACTGACAGGCTCACAAACCAAGAGTTTTTTGAGGGGGAATTTCAGTGGCGATGGGGAAATGCAAAGCACAGTGGCAACAGAAGAAGAATAAAGAAATGAATGAAAACAAAAGACACTTGGGGAGATTGGCCAACCCTTGCCACTTCAAAGAAAACTGACTTTTTTGCCATTTAAGCATCTTGTTGGCAACAGATGAAACAGGAATGTTTTAGCACTTTATATTTTCCATACTACAAAATAAAACTTTGATATAATATTACCATTAAAAAAATATTCTCTAGTTGCAATCTCATGAAACATCTGTTGACTGAAAAATGTGTATGAGTTTACACATTATAGTTAATAATTTCTGAGATTTCTATCATCACACTGAATTAACTTTCAGAGCAATGAAATATAGCCAAGGATCTATTAATAATTCAGTGAAATAATAGATGGCAAGTGTGAAATCACTTCGCAGGTTGTAACAGTACTTTCCAGTAACACTATTATAATTAAGAATCTGTCATCATCGCTACTTAAAACAAAGCAGTGTGAGGGTTTACACTTTCAGTTACAAAAAGCAAAGCTATTTTGCAGGAAATAAGTTGTGTTCAGCATCCCCATCATTTTCCAATAAAAGTTGTGGTCAGGAAAAGTAGCCTGGTGCATTCATGTAATCAGGTTTTGCATCTTTTCTTATAAATCTAAAACCAGAAGCATATAAATAATCATCCTAGTATTATCACTTCCCAGTATTCCAAAAACATCAAAAGAAGCCTGTCCTGCTGTCTGCAATTCTAGTATGCACAGTGATTTCACTAGTGGATTCACAACCAAATAGATATACCTTTTTCTTCCTTTTTTTTTTTTCAAAAGACTATTTCAATTACATAAAACATTTCTTCTTATCACAGTAAGACAATTATTAGGGAACTTCTCTTGCTTTTAGATCATTCTCCTTTTCACTGTCGTCTTTACCATGTGTGCTTAGTATTTGCTCCATTACAGTCCTGTATGAGCACAAGCAGTCTAAACAAACAACTGTACAAATTAACAAAATAAACAACCCTTGAGGAGACCTGTCAAGACAATAATGTCTCATGTTGTGCTTACGAAGGTGCCATGGCTTTCTGGTTTTGGTGAAGTATGACAAAAGTCTCCCTCTGTCCCAATAAAAACAAACTCACTCTCTTGCCACCCATGCAAAGCCCAGCCCTGACCCCACTCACTGCAGCCACCGGGAACGCTCCTCACCACAGCAGCACCAAGTCTCTTACTTTCTCCTTAGCAGACCTCACAGAAGAGGAAACAAATAAGCAGCAGAGAAAGAACAGTTTGATAAGAAAGGTGTTAACGAAGGACATCGCTGTCAAAGAGCTGTCCCACAGACAAATCTATAAATTAGTTGCATAATCTAGTGAAACTATACTGACAGCTCTAAAGCCCTAATGCCTGTTCTTCATCAGGTGAAGACAGATTTTGGACTTTGACATTTTAATGAAGTAGAATTATTACCGATTTGGGTTATCAAACCAAGAAGTCAGAGAGAGCAAACCAACCAGCAGCTAGCTGATCCTTTCAGCATCAGCCACCTACTGTTAAGAGAGATAAAGACTTTGCAGAACCCAAGTATTTGTGCTTACTTAATACTCAAATTATGGGATTGTGGTAGAAAAGTACCCTCTATCTTAAAGAAACATTCACACTCTTTCCAAAGAATACAAGAAAAAAACCAACATACAAATTGGTACATTAGGTGTAAGCTTTAACTTGAATTCTCTGTGAAACGTGAAGTACATGAGAAGTACACCTGAAATCCGACCACCTAAAACCAACAAAAATTGTTATAGTTCAGTTTCCTGCAGCTTTTCTTTCTGCAGTGTATTAAAAAAAGCAAAGGAAACAAACAAAATAAATTTTATGGAATTGCTGCTTCACTAAAAGGATAAAGAAAAGCAGCTGAGCAATTTTAATCCACATTTTAAGATTAAATTTTTATGGTAGAGTGATAATTTTGCTCCCATAATACCACATTCACAGTTCATATGATTAAACATCAAATGTCTTCCAGAACTTCATGCTCTCTTAAACAAAACATGGGAGATCTGTGTGAATAAGCTAAACATATTAAACACCTTTTGAATGTCAGTCACAACATAAAATATTAGTCACGACTTTATTCTCACTCCCCAAGCCTGAGCATTCAGATGATTAATTTAAAATGTTTGCTTTCTACATTTGAGAAGCAATATAACTTCACAGTTTCTGCAAGTTTCTGCAAGTTTCTTACTACCCCCCAACTTCTCTTTTTAAGACCTTCTAATGTGCTTACTCCCTTTTTAAAAGGTATATGTGATATGCACAAGGTAAAAATTCTGTGATCACTGGGCTTAAAGCAGCAGAACAGGACAGCACAGCAGAAAGAGGTAAAGGAAAAATACTGGAAACATTCATTTTATGAGGTTCCTTGCATTACACGCAGACGAATCTGGCTTTTGTTGGGCTAGCTTTCCAACCGCTATTATCATTAGGAGACTTCCTATGTTCTCTTCTGGCCCCAAATCTTACCAGGTTCGTGACCTTTTCAGCAAACAAATATAAGTTTTACTAGTATTGGCATAAAACAACCCTGTTGAAAAGTTAAAAAGGTTTAAAGAAAGGCTCTTGCTATGAACAGCTGAAGAACCATCTTTAGTTTCTCAGGAAATAACTCATTCCTGAGCCTTGGGAGTGCACACGTAGGGAGCCTCTGGGTCGCCCCTGAGCGCTACTGCTCAGGAGGGTGTGTGAGCCCCAAGATTTTAAATGCTCCCTGAGCCTCTGGTCAGCGTCGAACACACACTGATGCCAATGGGGCTTGTGGACTCAAGAACCCTAAACTTGATGGATGGAGTAGAGATATTGTAACACTGCTTAAGAATCAAATTCTGTGTGTAATATTTTTTCCTTCCAAATGAAACAGATCCATGTGATGCTTTTTCACAAATGATGCAACACTATTCAAATCACCTATTAAATCCCATGTGAAGGAAACTTTTTCTTCAAATCACTGAAGATACGCCGAAGTGGGTTTATTAGTAAATACCACACTTTCAAGTGAATTAAATGTGGGTGGAGATTGGGCATTAATCCACTTGAGGTTGTTTTTGCTTTTCAGGTTTCTACTCTCATAACAAGCTCTATCATCCAGTTTTAAACTAGATTACACAAGTGTCAATCCTGGAAAGACATTTAAAACTCATATTAGATGATGGTTCGTATGTTTTACCAGTTAAAATCAATTCTGCTTCTTTGATTCCAGTGAAGTGGGAGTAAATACATAATATTGTCCACTTGTCTTATTCATGCAGTGTCTTACATCCTAACTAAGACTCTTTTCAAAATAACATGAGTTTATAAACTGATGTCACTGATCATTGGGTAAAAAATTTAAGGTATGTAATTTATATTGTTCTTATATTTTGTCATCATTCAAGCAATAAATATGCCTTTTTAAAATAAATGTGAAGCCCCACATCTAAAATTTTCACCCATAATCACTCTTCGCTTTTCCTGAAGCAGTGTATGGAATAATTATTCAAAAAGAGGTGACAAAATACATTATCAAAATGTTCTTACTCCATTCTTAACTGTCATTTAAGGGTAACTAGCTAATGTTTCACTTTAAATACTACATCAAAAGCATACTATACAGATAAATTGTGCTTAGTAATAAAAAGATTCTAATTAACCAGCAGATCTTGCAAATTAAGAGTCTCAACAGAAACTCGATGGGCTATTATATTGGAAGTTGAAAAAAAGGTTCAGTGCCCTACATTTTATAATCATAAAGTAAAAGTGAACACTTGATTAAAGACTTATTCCCATGTTTCAATGATTGAGAGTTTGTTCATATTTAAGACAGACTTAAATACATGAGTATAAAATATGAACAGCTAAAAAAAAAAATCTGAAAAACCAAAAGTACACTCTATCTAATTTTTATCTTGTGATTCTAAGACCTGATTGAACAACACTTGGAGTTGCCATTACAAGGCACTTTTTAGTTTCCGAGACTATAATGCTCTGTTATATCACTGACAGCAAAAGTTGCCCTGTGAAGCCCACTTACCTCTTGTTTGATGAAGGAAAAAACTAAAACAGTTTAGCTTAATTTTTAGAGCACAAAAAGTGTACTGACTAGGCGCTCATTAATACTGGCTACATTCCCCCAAAGAATGACCTCTGAGAGTTCCTCTAGCTGCTTCTCTCAAACCACGGCCATCACCTCATCTTACCTGGCTTTCAGCCACCTTGCTCTCATCCAAATCTT
Source organism: Columba livia (assembly GCF_036013475.1). Taxonomy (NCBI): domain Eukaryota; kingdom Metazoa; phylum Chordata; class Aves; order Columbiformes; family Columbidae; genus Columba; species Columba livia. The sequence goes on along the minus strand of NC_088603.1, from coordinate 139,639,606 downwards.
GTATCTTCATTAAGCACTAACAAAGGTAGTATCCAAAGGGGACACACACAGCTGGGTGCCATCAGTGCAATGCAATTGCTGGTCCATTGAACAGTGTGCAACATACTCAACAGGTTGTTAAAATTCAAATATTTCAAGGCTGCATTTTAAACTGAACTTCTAACTTTTGCTGTCAAATAGGAGAAAAACAAACAAAACAACAACAAATCCAAACTTTTGAAATAATCTGCATGACAAGAAACAAGCACAAATGACACTTGACTGCAGCTGGCCCCACTCTTGTAGGCCTTCACGTGTGCTCTCAGTAAGATGCAATCTTGGTCTTCACTACATATCTTCCTTGTTTTTAATATGTCAAACATAATGTCTAAGACAATTATTGGCATTTAGTTGCATGTTACTTTTTAAAAACTTTTTCCTCCATGTATTTTTGATTTCTAAAATTCAAGCAGCAGAGCAAGTACTGCAGAATTCTACTGCTTAAGACTTTAGGAAAAAAGCTCTGAGAAAGACTAGTAATAGCTCTGTATTTGTCACCTTACAAGATGGTCTTTCATTATTACAGAAAACCTATCAGTACCAGGTACTGAGAGACAATGGTAAGTCAAGATTAATCCACCTAAGTAATTAATTCTACTGAAAAGCAGGTGGCAAAACTTCCCTGAAGTAGCCTTAAAACATGTAGCTGTACTTGAACATATCTTCTGCAAAAGCCCATGCTTGCTTTTAAGATCACTAGTAACAGAGAACACATTGAGCATCCTTCATAAATTGCACTAATCGTTACTTCCATTCAGATACAAACTTCTGAGTTTAAATTGTTGTAGAAACACTGCTCAATCTTGTTAGATTCTGAAAAGTTTAAAAATTCTGTTTCCGCACCAGTATTCATAGATTATAAAGCTATCCCTTAACTGCCTTTTTAATAATATTAATAAACGAAGACACTTCATTATTTAAAACAGGTAAATTACACGAGCCCATACATATTACATCAACATTACCATGTGATATTTATTCTTCTACTATTCATTTTAATAACAACTGGCTGATATAAGCAGCATTGCATTTCACTTCCTATCATGACCATTTTTTCTGGCATTAATTGTACTCCATAGGCATATGAAATTCCATATGCATATTCCATAATTTATCTAGAACTGCTATCAGCCAGCAATGCAAGTACCACAAAAGGTTACCCTGTCTCTCTTTAAACCCCTCCTCTTCTTCACCCCCCACACCTAAACAATACACAATCTGTATTCTTCCAGTCCTACAAACTTGTTTTCTCAAACCTTTGTGAAAACTGAATGCAGTGATCTAGACTGATGCTCACTCCATTCTTTCATTCATCTTAGATGCAAATGTGTTGTCAAACACAAATGACAATAAATAAGCAAATTTGAGTTTGCCTAGGTCTCCCCCCCACCCCTGTTTAGGATCAGACAGCTAAGACTTGCTACTTTTAAAATGACCTAGTAAGCTATTTTTATAATGTGTAGTTTACCATATTCCCACTGTTCGGTGGTTACTTCTTTTTCCTTGAATCTGAATCAGTATCTTTCCCTTTCTCTGTAGTATAACTACTTGTCATTCCCTATCATGAATCCTTATTGTAATGCAACTGCCTCTTTGTACCTCAGCAAGAAATACAGAAATCTTCTGTCCTGTGGAAAACAAAAGAAGGACACTCCCCACTCCAAAACAAGGATTATCTGTTTCAAATCACAAATATCCATCACTTCTTGCTATTCTGTATCTAATAATCATGGAATCATAGAATCATTTAGGTTAGAAAAGACCTTTAAAATCATCAAGTCCAACTGTTAACATAACACTGCCAAGTCCACCTCTAAACCATGTCCCTAAGCGCCACATCTACACAGCTTTTAAATACTTTCAGGGATGATGACTCCACCACCTCCCTGGGCAGCCTGTTCCAATGCCTGACAACCCTTTCTGTGAAGATTTTTTTCCTAATATCCAATCTAAACCTCCTCTGGTGCAACTTGAGGCCATTTCCTCTTGTCCTATCTCATTACTTGGGAGAAGAGACCAACACCCTCCACACTACAACCTCCTTTCAGGTAGTTGTAGACAGTGATAAGGTCTCCCCTCAGCCTCCTTTTCTCCAGGCTAAACAGCCCCAGTTCCCTCAGCTGCTCCTTATCAGACTTGTGCTCCAGACCCTTCACCAGCTTTGTTGCCCTCTTCTGAACTCTCCCCAGCACCCCAATGTTTTTCTTGTAGTGAGGAGCCCCAAACTGAACACAGTATTCCGGGTGGGGTGTCACCAGTGCCGAGTACAGGGGGATGATCACTACCCTGGTCCTGCTGGCCACACTTTGCTCCATACAAGCCAGAATGCTGTTGGCCTCTTTGGACACCAGGGCACACTGCTGGCTCATGTTCAGCTGCTGTCAATCAACACCTCCAGGTCCTTCTCCACCAGGCAGCTTTCCAGCCACTCTTCCCCAAGCCTGTAGCGCTGCCTGGGGTTGTTGTGACCCAAGTGCAGGACCCAGCACTTGGCCTTGGTAAACCTCATACACTTGGCCTCAGCCCTATGATCCAGATCACTCTGTACAGCCTTCCTACCCTCCAGCAGATCAACACTCCCACTCAACTTCAATCTCCTCATCCAGATCATTGAGAAATATCTTAAACCAAACCAGCCCCAATAGTGAGCCCTAATGAACACCACTCATGACGGGCCACTGACTGGATTTAACTCCATTCACCACAACTCTTTGTGTCTGGCCATCCAGCCAGTTTTCTTACATGGTACCTAGAGAGCTTAAAGCCCTTCAGGTCAGCTGTGCTGAGGGAGCAGAACTTGAACACTGAGTAGTGAGAGGATGAAGTGACCAAGTCATCAAGGAGACAAGATCTAATCAAAATCCTCAGATTGACAGTTACAGGTGGGCTTTACTGTAACACAAATAAATACACCTGCTTCACTGGGCCTAATATCTGGGCCTTCAACTAACAAACATCACCCTTACACAGAACAAGAAGTAGCTCATCCGTACACGTTTTCATTCCCATTACAGCAAATTCAAGATCAGGCCATACCTGAACAATGCAACTAATTAGCACTGCACTTGTATTAAAATGTCACTGTTCGGTTCCCTGGGAACTATGAAGGAAAGTATTGAATATATTTTCCCCAGAAAAGCAATTACAAATTCCAGGAACTTAAATTAGTTTAGTCTAATGTTTCCCAAAGCACTACTTTTGAAAAGAAAGTCAAGGTATGGCACAAGCAACCTTACTCTTAATAAAATCTCATTATAGTCTATTACTGCAGAACTAAAAAGAACATCATTTATGAGAATGCTTTGAAATAGGAACAATTTTTTAAATTGTGTCAAAACCATGGGGATGACCCTCAACTTTGCTCCTTTCACCAAGACCAAATTAAAAGAAATGTACGTAGCTTAATTTTTAATTACTTTCTTGCATTCATACCACCACCAAACTTCAAAGCCCATTTTCCAGCAAAGAGATCTGTTAGCTTAAAAAAAAACAATCCCAGTGCTTTTATCTCTCAGCTACTGTCTGCAAGGATCTCTTCCAAACCCCCCAAGTGAGGACTTTATGCATGCTCGAATCTTACATCCCATCCTGCATTCATTACTTCACCCCATTAACATTCCACGCAGAGAGCCCTTTGCTGGTTTTATGAGGCGAAACCACAGAAAGTCAGGTTAACAAAGCCCTGCCGAGAACATTCCCCTCAGTAAAACTGTTCATCAGGAGTCTGTTTACAGAGATTTGCGATGAATTATTAGCATTATGGAATGGGAGAAAAAATAGAAAGGCTCGTAATAAAAACACACAACTTATCTCTATAGCTATAAATAATGCTAACGGCTTGCCTTATTGATATTATTTCATCATTTCTTCTTGAAAGAAATTAAAACCATAATTAGCATACTCTCTACTGCTTTATCTCAGGAATTTATTTTTTCTTTTTCACTCAGTTTGCTATAGCATGGTAATACAGAAAGGTTTTTAAAGCTTGTAGGACATGTGGACTGGATGTTATGTGAATGTTCTGATTTAAAATCATTATTACATTGTTACCTGCAATTCATTTGATAATGTGGATGACCCAAGGCTATATTCTTATACTCCACATACATAAAATAAAAATTTTTAAAAAAAGGCTGTGTCTATTATTCCAGGTTCTGCACCACCAGTATTTAACATAATAGTTGTGGAAATTACATAATATTAATTTGATAATTAAACTATTAATACACAGATCAAAATTAGTGTATGCAGCTCTACACATATCCCTAATAATACACAGGCACAACATTCAGGCATTTACACTTATCCCATCAGTATTTCCTCCATACCATCTGACCTGCCACACCTGTGTCTTGCTGCTCTAGAAGCATCCCAGGTGCCTACAGGGCTTTAACTGAGGTCCTCCTTATTCCAAAGTTTCTTTCTATTTCGCAAAGAAACGGGAGTTCTTTGTATCCTCCAGAGCCATAAGGAAGCTTGTATTCATTTTAGATTGAAAAAAATCGACTGAGTAAAAAACTATGAGAGCACACAGATTTCTATCTGTAAAACATATTTCACTCCTCTGGTAGGAGTGAAATTAATCAGTTAGCCAGTGTTCTACACAGCTTGCAAAAAGGGAGAAATTAGATGCTACCTTTATTTTAATTTTAAGGAAGGGTGAAAAATCAGAACACTACATGTTAAATAAAACCTAAAATCGAAAAGATGGCTAAAGAAATAAAGCAATATGCTTTAGTGAAGTTTTGCATAATGTGACACTGTTTACTTTTAAATATTTTCTCTAGCTACTGAAATAAGCAGCTTATAGAAATAAGATTTTACTGAGACATGATGGAGGGATTCTGAACCCAAACAATGTAAACAAAGTACAACCTCTCAGCAAAACTCCTTTATGTCTTTAAGCTACCATCATTACAATAATTCTATTGCTACAAAAGCACATACATAAAAATGCTGATTTGTGTTTGTTAAGTTATACGACTTTATCTAGCAAATTAAAAAAAAACGGATGGGAAACCATCATGAAACGATAGTTGCTACAGGAAACACTTCAGAGAATTTCCCAGCACTATTTTTAAACATGGAAAATACTTACACAGTTCATATACATTCTGTGGTTTTAAGGACAAAAACTGCTACTTCCATAATTTTTTAAAAAAGATACTTTCTATGTTTTCTAAAGGCCATTTAAGCTTCGGGACAAAGCAATTCTAATGCTGAATTAACTAGTTTCATATTTTACCATTTCTCACAAACAGAATTACAGTTATGGCAGGTCAGGTAAGAATTATTTACTTACGAGTGCCTCCAATTTGATTCTCATGGCAAATCCTGAAAGTAGCATTGATCAAATATCACCCATTCAAAAATCTCATTTAAATGTGACACTACACAACTCCGTAGTAATTTGAAATCTCTGCTCACTTGTAACTCATCGCTAAACTCCAAATTTTAATTACTTTTTCCCTCAAGACAGAAAAAAACTGTAAGGTTAAGGTCATAAGTAAATAAGGAGGGCCACTTTCACAAAGACACTGCTTATACAGTGGGAACTTAGAATAAGGACCACCTCCAGAAGGCAGCAACTGCATTAAGAAATCACTACCAAGTTATTTCCAAGATCTGCGATGCAACTTGTTCGACCTCTAGTAAAAGGCCACCTCTTTCAGGGAACTGCCTGTTGTTGGTCCCTTGGGTGGTCCAAGACCTGGGTGGTCTAATGATTGTAGCTCGGACAACTTCTTTCAGTTTTTACTGTATTTAACTGTCCCACATCACATTTTATTCTTCTGCAGAAAGAATTCAAGCTTCACTAAAACAAGAAAGAGTCTCTTATTGAAACCGTGCTTCCTGAACATTAACACAAGTCTTATGAGAAAAATGTATCACAAAACCAAAACAAACAAACAAAAAGCTTTTATACTACATCATTCCAAAGAGAGATGAAGGAGCCTAAGGATCCCAAACAGTCCTAAACACAGAATCATCCCCACAGTAGTCCGAAATCTTTAATGGTGAGGCTACTATTAATGTACTTGTACCACAATTTATAGCAGATTCACCTGATGGAACTGTTGTGAGCATAGTTTTTTTTCTTATTAGTGTGGGATGTAAGGAGGAAGAGAGCAAGTCACTTCAGGTGAGGTTTCTGCTTCCAGTGGGCTCCACGGCACCTGGCTGAGCTTTCACTTGCACTGGTGGCACTTCACAGGCAAGCAGGTGTGAAGTTGTTTGAACAACGATGACATAATGAAGCATCTCTTAACAATGATTCTTAAGACATGACACTATTCAGAAAAACAACAGCAACAACACAACTGCTCTAATTGCTGAACCCCAGCATTTAGCCAAATCATGAAGAATGATAACATTTTCCCTGGGCGCAGTTCATGCTACTGTAGTTTTTCAAAACTTCCCAAGAAGTCCTGTCCAATGGCTTTTGCTGGGCCCCACTGCAAGTTCATGTTTATCCTTTATTTCTCCCATTATACCAGTGTTATAATTTTTCCCTCTCCATGTTCTTATTCCTTACATATATCAGACACGTACAATTAAAGAGAATTAAATTGTCTCAGTTATCAAGATGCACAGACTTTGCAGTAGAAATCTCAGCTGTTCCATGCAGTGATAGAGACATTCATTGAAAAGTCTAGGCACATTAAAATTCAAAGAACATACCGGTAAGATTAACACTACACTGAAAAACACTACAGTAAGTTGAAATAAAGGACAGTAAGTGACCAAAATAAAGCCAAAAAACCTCAAAGAACAGATGCTCATTAAAAAAAGAAAAGACAATTCTAATCAAATCAGCAAATCCAATTTGAATGTTGGGGGCAGAGGGGTGGGGGGAAGAAAGTAGCATTCCTACATCCTTCTAAAAATGAAAACGTGATAAGTTCTGAAAGATTCAACAAACACACTGGCAAATGCATGAACTGTTATTATCTCCCAAGCTGCCTTGAGGAGGATTTGGTCATAATGGTGCTAAATGTGTTTGAAGTTTTTCCTCACTTTCAATTTAAGTGTCAATTTACCAACACATTATAAAAATCTACTTCATTATTTTTGTGTATTCTTAACTTATTATTAATGCAAGAGATGCCACACCTTGGCCTAAAAGCACATTGTCATCACATCCTCTGGGAGAAGGAACTAATATTGGTAAATAGGTGTTTCTTAAGGGCAATAGTGGATTGGGGGGTTAAAAACAATCCCTACCCAATTTCCCAGTGTACACAGTCCTGCTCCTTTGGCAGAAAAAAAGCTTAATATATATTAACTTTTTAACACCATACTTATCAGAATTGTTTAATATTTAAAATACTGTTTAAATATTTTAAAATATTGAAAATCAATAAACGTACTTATTTAATGAACTAGTACCTCCCTATCAGCATTCATGCTGGTAAACTACACAGTGCCCAATAGTTATCACAACATGAGTTGGGCAAGGACAGTGGGCATGTCCCAGGACAGGCGCCAACTCGGGAGACTCTGTCACTTCTTCACCCAAGATTGGACAGTCTCTGGCGTTTGAGGGGTGTGTGGAGGAAACCCTAGGAAAAAAGCCTGCATTTGTCTTGTTTCAATGCATTCCAATAGCTTGAGCAAGCAAAAGCAACTTTTATTCTGAAAAGTGAAGAGCCACTAAACAGACAAAAATCCTTCTTTGACCCAAGGAAGAGCTCCAAAGTCCCCGTGTGAAATCTCACTGTGGGACAGAAACAGCGCTTGAAACAGCGTGAAAAAAAATATCTTTTAAATATACCTTTGTCTTAACCAATAAACACATTGAAAAACCTTCAGTTGTAGAATTCTGCTACGTTATTGATTTTCATATGGAAAATGTATGAGCAGCATATGTAAAACTGCTCAAATAATTTTGCTGTTAAACAAACAAGCACATGCCCAGAGGGGACAGAATAAAGCAACTGGTCTCCTCATGATGAATAGCATTAACTTGCTCTGGCTTGCCAAGTCAGTAAGCAGTGTGAATTTAATGGCAATTAGCCGAGATCAAAGTTGAAGTACCATGAACAAAGTAGGTAAAACTGACAATATCAAAGAAGGGAAGTATATCATGGGTGACTGAAAAAAATTACTTAGATTGATTTAGAATGTTTGGAGCTGTTAATAGAAAAGGACAGATCCCTATGCAATGTTTATTTTCAAAACAGTATTACTGATTAAGCAGATTTCTAGGAGACTGCTTTCACGGGTAAATTGGCCAAAAAAACCTAATAGCGAGGTAAAATACTCTGTAATAGCTTCCATTGTGGACACACTGCTCAGAATGATATTTTCTCAAGAAATTCAACTCTGAGTCACAGTCAAGCCTACCCGGCAAGCAATTTATCAGCCATTCAAAGCAACAGGAAAAGTTCACAGGTGTCAGAAAAAGGCAGAAAGGGAAAAGACTTCAAGTGTTCTACATGCAGTAGGCTTTACAAACTACCAGAAATAGGAAAAAAGCATTCCTCTCATTAAATCTACGTATCTTAATCAAGACTGACATAAAAAACCCTATACATTTAAAATTTTCATTATTAACTTAGGAAGAACAGTTCTGGGGTATTTGTAGTGCTTAAGGAGACCTCCACATCCACATACTATTAGTAGGAATTAAATTCCTATCTCAAATATTAGATACTTAAAAAACCTACAGCATGTTCACTAATACTTAAAATATAACTAAAATCACTATAAAATTCCAGGCTTTGTGTAATATCTTCCAAGAGTCTAGAAATATTCTTATGGTAATTCCCATAGCATTTTGCATGGGCGGCAACATATGCTTTTACAGATGAACTGCTAAATAATGAGAAGTTAAATAATGAGCCAGGATCAATAAGTTAACAGAACAAAAAGGAATTAATACAAGATAGCTTTATTCTACTCTAATCACTAGCCCATTCTTTTAATATATGTAAAATAATAACCAAAAAGAGCAAGTTGCAATGTTGTTTGAATTAAACATGTTAAACCTAGGCACAAAGAAATGGTCCAGTCTAATGAACAGCAATATATTTTTGACCTTAAGCTGAAGCGTAAAGACCCAGTAGTTCTTTGGCAATTAGTCAGTGATGTCTATGAGAGATTCGCTTGAGCAAGGACTAAGTTTCTCAGAAGATCAAAGATAATTAATGTTACACTCTGCCCTAACCAGACCCAGATTCACACTTTCCTTTGCTTGTTTACATTGATCTTATGACTTTTTTTATAGATCCATCAGAATAAGTGTGCTTTTACTCTTTTACTAATATTTGTTTAATTAAGTTAATTAATTACAGCTTAACTGAAATATCGTACAAAAGACCTCACGCAGCTTTCAAAGTGTAGGCTGAATCCTAATCCTCCTCTCTTTTTTTTTTTCCGTTTAACTAGCAGTAAGGATGAAGTCAATAAATTGTCAATTAATAACATACTTGCTTTGATGGCTCTTCAGTAATTTACTTTCATACCACTTCATAAATTTCTTCGGAAAACTTCTGGGATCGCTGATACAGTCCCTCTGCCATGGGAAAATTTGGTTTAAATCTGCTCTGCTGCCAATAAACCAATAAGACTAACTGGCTGATAATCCTCCCACACTACACTGTTTAGGTATATGCACTCAACCAGCAAAAGTTTAATTTGTTCCGCTAATGGCACAGAAAACTACTCAAACTTATTCACCATATAAATTTGAACTTCAGTCTGCTACTTTTTGTTATTCCTTCGGCAGAAAATTCAGCCTATTGAATACTTTGTAATTCAGACTACTTTATCTTTTCTTTGATCCAAAGCATAACAATAACAATGGACACTATCAGAACTAAATATTAAACTGCACTTCAGAGAAGAAACATATTAAAAAGCCTCGAAGTCTGAATATTATTTGCATTGGCACACTGACATGCAAGGCACATTCTACCGTTCTAAGCAAACGTAACATTATTCTTAAACTCCTGCACCAAAAGCAGCTTCAAGCTGCCATACTTAATAGCTTTTGTCTAGGATTTCTAGGAGGGTGACACGTATCTTTATTAGGTGCAGCCTATTTATTTGGAAGATAATTTAATTTATAAGTGCACACAAAAAATGTATAGAAGGACACTAAAAATATAGTAATGAAGCTGTAAGAAACTCAAAATACTGATTTTGCTCTAAAGTTATGCTGATAGCATTGATGCAAGTTCATATAAACTAAAACACCTATTATGTATCAGATAACGTGGCATTCAGACTTCATTTAAAAGTATTGCAGGTGTCATATATTCATGACAGGCCAAAGCTAGGTAGAGTAATATAGAAGTTCTTAAAAAAAAAAAAAACTATGCAGAAATCATATATATGTCCTAAGATTTCATTATTAACCTCTTATGAAGGCAAAAATACTGGAGAATATTAGAAAAATGCCATCAGGTGCTACTCTGCTTTCTATCCCACTGTATATAAGGAGAGTTTGTCTGCATTTCCTTAAAAGATGCCAACCACACGGCACTGGTTCTGACAGGAACTAGGTAGGACTTGTCAAAAGCCACCAAGTGTTTGGCTGGCATCCTTCCTGCGGGATGAAGAATGAACTGGCGATTTGCCAAAGGGGGAGAGTTATGGATAAAGGAATTAACAAAACTGTCCTCCTGTTCCACTTCTAATCCTGTGGGAAACAAGAAGATCTAGAGCTAAAAAAGATTTATACTTTCAGGTTGTGGCTGATATATTTATAGAGGTAGGTCAAACAATGTACCGTGGATCACAACATTATTTTCTAAGCTTTCCTCCCAAATCTCAACAATTCTCAGAACATCCTATTCATAGTTATAATGAGAATAGATCACTTGTTTTCTCCTTACACTTACACACATGCATGTATATATACAGATACAGCTAAACAGGAAAATATTTCGGAACATTATGACAGCTGTCTGGTAAAAAGTAATTTGGTATTCCCGCTTTTTTCAACTGTAATTAAGAAAGCAACTCTGGCCATCCCAAATTCTTATTCTGGCATTACAGTTTAAGAAAGTAATGGTAGGAAGAGGGCTTTCTCTCTCTTTTAAAGGAAACAAATAGAATTTTCTGGAAAAAGAAGAGAAGTAGGATTTCAGGCATTGTTTTTAATTTTGCTGTACTGGTTCTACTTCTCTGAAGCAGGAGCAGTATGAAGGCTTCTGTGTACCAGTGCTGATGGGAGTCACGGCCCTGTGAGGTGTGAACCCCAAAACAACTATCCCCAAAGGCTCGGTAGCACACCACCTGCAGTCCCACACACTGGCTGCTCTGCTGTCAGCCAATAACCTCCTGCTCTTTCTGGGAAAAAGGAACACACAGAGCTATCTGTATTAGACAGAAGTGGCAAAACTTTGCTTGCCTCATCTTGGAACTCAGATGTTGCTTTACTTCCTCAAAGCCAAGACCAAAATGCTTCTGTAAGTGATCCTGAGTTACAGGGACTCCCAACATAACAGCATTCACTTGCAAGTGTTTCGCTATGGGACCTCGCAGAAAATGAATGAAAAAAAAATCTTGTTCCCTTAATATCGCCTCACACTATTTTTGTTCAAGTATGCTTCTTAAAAACAAATGTTCTGGAGTCATTTGCTCAAGTATATTCACACCTTAACCTAGAGAAACCATTTACTGGAGGTAGCTGAGCTATTGCCATTTGAGGAGAGGTGACAAACCGTGGCAACCAAGGCCGAGCACAGCCAAGCCACAGCCAATGATAGCAGGAGTAGTGCCTCCTCCTTGAAAATATCCCACCATTATCCCCTTGAAGCAGTCCATTAGAGCACCTCAGTGGAGAAGAGCAATGCAAACCATTCCAATATGTTCCACTTCGCACAACAGTGTAAAATACATACTGTCCTCCCTGGCTATACCTCTAGTAGCACTGCCTCAGACAAACGTCAGTGAAGATTTTAACCATCATATAATACTTCTACCTTTAAGGTGGATTATTCTTGCCTCTCAGTTTTCGCATTAACAGGAAGCAAGGCATGATCTCTGAGTCCGTGCCTTAATTTGCTGCCATCGTGTAGAAAACACCTGCTCCTTCCATCACAATTTTGAGATAGTGATTTTCCAGAGCAAAAAACAAGTTTGCATGGTGAATGTTAGAGATGCCCTGTTCCAGGAAACAGACTGAAATGCAGTACAAGGAATCTTAATTCTACTTGTAACAGAAGCAATAAGGAAAAAACTACTTGACCAGCTCCTGAAGGGTCCTTAATTAAGCAGCCCTGCAGTCTCACCGAGTGCTGTATGATTGTGCGTATCCCTGGAGCGATACATGGCCATTGCTGTCTGCTTCCAAAGTGCCACACAAACTTCACACTGCCCTTACAGATTGTCCAACAAGCCAAAGTAGGTGTCCCTGCTCTCACTCACCTTGCGTCACAGCAGCCTGTACAATTCCTGCACGAAAGGAGGAGTGGTAACCTCTGCACTGCTGTCTTGGGGAGCGTGAGGATACCTGAGACACAACATCTGGCACTTCTTGTCAAAAATCTCTGATTCAAGTGTAATGGGATGCACACTCCTTGGCATTGTGCAAGCATTTGCAGAAAAAATTAAGTGGAACAGTTGATTTCCTACATGTCTGTTTTTTTCAAAGAGAATATGGTATTGAGCTGTGAAGACAGGGAACCTGGCAGTGCAAGAGATTGTGCAAGCTGCAACATCCCAACAGTGCAAAGGGACAGACATCCTTTTAATACGTGGTTTTTACCAGCCATTATACTCTTAGGTCCTTAGTGAGCACACAGGCAGCATTTTTGAAATTTCTACCCATACATGTGTTTTATTTTCTATAGACTACTACTCCCTCATCACAATAAAAGAAAAATCTATGTATTGTAACAAAACAAATAAGGTTTTAAAATAAAGTTAAAATCATCTGTGCATCAAAAATGTGCAAAAGGAGGTAAATATTCTGATTCTTAGGTCCTAACTGTTCAAACAGTGCTTAAAAATAGAAAGTCTTGAACTGAGGATGCAATGACTAAAAAAAACCACTAACTTTGGTTAGCAATTAAATGATCACATCTCTCTTCAGACTCAAAGTGTAGACAACAGCTAGGAGCTGACATCTCACTTCAACATTTTACAGCTGCTCTAAAGCAAAGACTTGAGACATTTGAATGCATACGCGCATCTTATTTTCCCAGGATTTCAAAGGCCACTTCAGGCTGCTGCTCAGCCACTATAAATGAGTAATTCAAGTGGCGCATGACTGCTTCTTGTATTAACTTGATAAAGATGTTTCACTCAAAGTGCATCAACAGTTGTGTGAAGTCATCCCTTTCACAGGCTTATACTTATTCTGTGTTAGGTTACCAGTGAGGAAATAAACAAGTACTATTAGTTTCCAATTATGATAAAAGTGTCTACTCTTAATATAATCAGTATTCTGAAGATGACTACTATATTTTTATTACATCTATCTAAAAACTCAAAAATACAGCCAAACATACCTTAATCATTTCCTGGGTTTTAATTAAAAGCAATTTTATCAACTGATTGCAATCCTCACTAAAGTTTCATCTTATTAGTTTAGACATGCAACTGCTTAAAGGACTGATATACGCACTTCAAAATACACACATCTGTTTTCCGAAAATTCTATTATACTGAAGATTACTTTAGATCCATCAAGTTTTCCAAAGACATATTGAACATCTTTTATTTTCTTGTATGAATTTTCCCTAGAAAGTGTTTCCTCAATCCTGAATTCCTGTTTCTCTTATCACAGCCAAGACATTTATTCTCCTTTTGTTACTTTATTTCCACTGAATAGATAACCAGATATGAATATAGTTACACTAAATATGAAAAATATACTCTCTATACAATTTATTCAGAGCCTAGTGAGAAAAAGATGTCCAGTTCATTTAAAAGATGATTAATTACAGATCAATGATCACCCTTTATGCAGTGGACAAAGACAAAACAGAAAACAAGAATACTATCCAGAGGTGTTGATCCATCACGTGCTCCATAACCCTGCTCACTAATGTTGAGCACTGTATTTAATGCTTCATTAGATTCCATCTTTATCTTATTTTTCAAATGAGAATTGTTTCTATTAACAAAATTTCCATTATTTTCTCCTTTTCAGGGGAAAAAAAAATCCCAATGATAGCCAGTTCTAATACTATATTTTATATTGTATTTATGCAATGTTAAAACAAGCACAGGCACTTTTGTGGGCAGGGGGGAGATGGGAAGAGGCAGTCAACCTCTGATTTATTAATATTATTATTCTGATCTCTAATAATTTTCAGATTGTACTTTACTTTCATTTATGGTTTGCATGGTATTATTGGAACACGGTCTTTTTTTTACCCTCTGGCATGACAGTTAGTGACCAACGGCAGCTGCAGACAGACCCTGACCGTGCCCACCCTAAGAACAGGCGACACGACTGGCCGGGACTCCTTGTCCCTTCAGTTCTCACTGTCAGGGCACCCACCCCCTGGTACATAACCTTGCAACACTCCATTAAATTTGGATAGCACAACCCCAAAATGATTTGCCGTTCTGCTTACAGACATAGTGGACATCAATTTTCCAAGTCTCTTGGGGAAAATAACTTTTTTTTTTCCCCAGATCTGCATACATCCCCTTTAAAATACATCAGGAATTAGGAAAACACTTAGGAAAACCAGACTTTTCATTAATTTGCTGTGCTGTAAGTGGAACTCTGTATCAACAATTAGCAGCAAGAGAGTGAACAGAACTCAGGACTCAGGTGAGCAAATTACTTTGCTCCAGCGAATGTTTCTATCTTAACTGAACCAGCTGCAAGATTAAGGCAAAACCTAGAATTTTCTCTTTCAGACATTACCTCAAAAAAACAAATTGGTTTTTGCCTTTTCAGAATGCCTTTTCCTCTACTCAAGAGTGTAAAGCAGATTAAAATTAAGAATTAAAAATATTTAGTTAAACTATATAACCGCTATAATCCTATCACCGCATTTCTCAAATAGATTTAGTACTCCACGTGATACTGAAAATGCCAGGATACCTCAAAAATGCAGTACTTGTGTTTGAAGTTGCTGTACTTAGAAACCTCTTTTATAGAGATACTCAACATTAAGTGCTCACATTACCCAACTAGGCTAATTTTAGCTATTAAATAGAACTGAAAAGTTATACAGTCCACTGTTATCCTCAGACCAATTTCAAGTATTTCTGTCACCTTAGACTATGAGTACATACACAAGTATCTTGCATATATTAGTTCTATTTCAGTGCACGGGTAAAAGGAAAATGAAATCAGTTCATACAGCACAGAAGTGATTAAATGGTCTAAAGGCTAAAAGTAACTAATGTTTCCTGCAGTACTAATTTCTATATGGTTCGCAGGTTTTTGATAAAAATAGAGATTGATTTTCCGAAGTTTCACACCACATGAAAAAAATTAAACTAATTTAAATGTTTCCAAAGTTGGACACTTTAAAGATAATTGGTCTACAATTATTTTCAGTTTTGGTATGTCTTCATTTGGGGCTCATCATTTGGGTTATCTAGTTGAATTTAAAAGAAATCAATAAATCAATACGCTGATAAGATTCTAACCCACTTTGTGTAATTCTGGCTGTGAACTGTTGTTGCTTTCTATATAAAACTACCTATTCAGTCAGTTGGTAATGGCACAACTTTATTTTGTGACCGCAAATGGCTATTTATTATTTAACATTGTGAAAAGGAACTTCTCTGGGAACTTCAGGACAGTAATATTCAGGTGAAAAGGGGACAATGTGGCTGCATAGCCACTCTCTGTATTTAAGACAGCATCCCAAAGCATGTAAATGAGATTGTTAGGAAATTTTTGTGTATTACAACCAGAACACTGAAATCTTTGGAGTGACCTGTAGCTTCTTTTTAACCTACTACAGAGTTGAACCATGAAAATTAATGAGGAAAAATATATATATATATTTAGAAACAAATATATATTTAGATCAAAATTTCTGCATTAAAAATAACAGAGAAGTTAATTTAATGTTGTTTTTCATCAAATATGTCACTGAGCAGAAGGGTAGCACGTCATTTACTCACTTGTTACTAAAATTTTTAAAATAAAAATTGATGTCTTCAAAATGCATTTATATTTTACCATCAAAAGTCTACTGATGTTCAGTGATATCTATTTAGCATTTCATTACAAAAAATAGCCATGTTCTATGAACCATTTACATCACCAAAGCTGTAGTGAGAGCAATATAACTCAATTATAAAACCTGGAAACATTTTAAACACCATTTGAAAGTAAACAGTTACAGTCCCTTATGCCCATGTCTGGGAAGCATCCAAATGGAAGTCAAAGATCCCATGGCATTTTTTCAAAATTAGTAGGAGCTATCCCAATAAGTTGGCCAACATATATTTCCTCAATTAAAACCAGATTTCCACGTCCAAAGCTATGTGTCAGCAATTGCTGAGCGCATATGCCTGCCACGTTTCCAAAACCCTCTGCACCACCAGTAAGTATCTAGGCACCTTGCTGAATAATGCTTTTCCAGATGTCACAAGTGGAAAAGGTGAATGCATTTTCATAAATATATGAAGCACAGATACATTATACTTTATGGAAATGGAAATTATCATTTGAACCCATAATTTGACTTTTTCATACCAGAAATGTTAAATATGACTTCGGTGGCCATATGAAACACTTTGATACCACCAGATTGTAAAGTGCTATGGAACACACATGCATACACACAAAATAAAGTTACCAGAAATAATCTCGTATCTGCCATTCCCTAACAACTGTGGTTTTTTTAGTTACTTATACAGAATTTTCTAGGTTACGTTCTGTTCAAACAGAAGGTGGGGAGATGCCCTCTCTGCACTGTAAAGTGTGCGCACTCCACACCACCTACTGCTTGAGCTCAAATCTTCCACCGCCAATACTGAAGCAAGCACTCCTGGCCCCAGGACTCCTACACCACCTGTATGCAAACACTGTTTTCATGAGTCAAAACAAAAGTCAGGCAATGAGTTTCTAAAGAAAAAAAGGTATAAACCCAGAGAAGAATCAGGCTTTCCAACTCCCTCGCTCAACAGATTTCCCAGTGCAATGTCTCAGGCTCCTGCTATTTGGAGCTGAGTACCCATCTTCCCCCTCCAAGTTTTGTTCTTATTTTGCCATATTACCAAATTCTGAAGTGATACAATTAAGAACAGGAAACGGGAAAAAGGCAAAAGCACTGCTTTGGCTAAAGATATTACTCTGTTGACTTGCATAGTGCAGCTGAACAGTGCAGCTCAAAGTCAGGCTTGAAAGAGAAACAGTAAGAGAAAAGTATTTTCAGGGAGCTTAAGTACACAGGCTGCCTTCCTAATAATGATACAACAGAGTACAGCTTGCTTTTTTTAAAAAAAAAAATATCAATTTTTCAGGTATCATTTTACAAAACTCAGAATCCTATTTAGTCACCATTTCAGAATTCTAGGGTACATGTATTGCTGAAGGATTTATGGCATATTGAGAGAAACTGAATGCAATGTAAGCAGAGAGATTAAAACACCTCTTCCCTCAAGAGAGTTTGTAGAATTACTGGAAAGTTGAACAAACTGCCTTATTCCTGCATTGCACAATTACCTTTCTATAACCAGAACTTACTGCCAGTTGCCAGAATTATGCAACCCACTGGAAATAATGCTAATCTAGTTAATGTAGTCTAGTTAATGTATGTCCCACCCTGATGCTAGTCCCATGGACATGAAATGGATAACTCCAGCCAGCAGAGTAACAGTCTGTGCTCGAGGACAAATTTGCTTCCTCTGAGAAAACATTATAAGTGCTGTATCTCTGTAAGAGAACAGATACAGAGGTGATTCAGGTCAAGAAAAATACACGATACTTAACCTGGCTGTATTGCACAACATATAGAGCTGTGAAGGTAATGGGGAAGGATGGAGCACACACGGGCTGGTGAATGTACAAAATTATATGCATTTGAAAAGAGGCTTTCACTTTCTCAGACAGGTATCAGCAAACTTTACCACACCACCCTCCCATCCTGAACCGCTCTGTAGTACCACCGCCTGCTGCCCCCACTTGAACTAGCAATAAAAATAAGATATCCAAAGTTTTCTTTACTGCAATCAAGTAATTTCAAAATCACAAAGAGAGAAAACAAGGGAGAAATTGTATCACCACAAAATACTTCTGCCCACAAATGCTGTAACTCAGAAAACTTCTAAATTTAGCCTCACAGTTCAGGCGGTTGAACTGCTATTTTTAACCCAATTTTGAAAATTGGACATTACTAGAAATGTTCTTTTAAAAATGTATACTCATCTGAATTTAAGTTCACCCTACTCCAACATGAGACTACACGAATACTGTGTTTTCAGTAATTTATACTATTAGCTTTCATATTTTTCCAAGGCAATGTATGAGAATATGCCAGATTCTAAAAGCAATTAAGAGGTTATAAATGTTGTGCGCTGCAAGAGCACAGTTCTCAAAAGACCAGAGTCCTGGCAACTATCATAATCCTTTTGAAAGTGTTCATATTAAGATTAAAGATCACTTTGTTCCTCTATTCCCACAACTAGTTGGTATGGTAAAAAGATCAGTCCCCTAGTTTTATATGTAACATCTTTAACATTTGCTCTCCTTTCTGTGCATGTGATTAAATGTAACATTTTGAAATCCCAAAGTTCTGAGAAAAACATAAATCCTTGTCCACAGCTGCTGTTTGACTCTGGAAACACATGCATTTTCTTTTCAAGCATCTACCATCAAAAAATCCCAAAGGACTTGAACTGGAGAACACCTGCATCTCTTCATTTAGTTCCAATAACAGAGCCTAAACTTCAAAATTACAAAAAGAGATGCTATGTTCAGCTGCAGCTACATTCTGCCCCTAATTCCCGTGAACAAAAATGCTAAGAGCATGAAATCATTCAGGCAAGCTCTGTCATCGAGAGGATAAGATTTTTTGCACCAGAAGCCCAGTGGGAACTTGATAGAAAACTGGCAACAATTACAGATAAAGTACATAGTGAAATCCTCGGGGAGAGAAAAGGAAATGTAATAAGATAGATGGGTATAATTTTTACACATTTATGCCCAAACCACTAATGTGAATTGTCTTTAATTATTCCAACATATTAAGTGTTTTTACACATTCACTGTGTCAAAACTTTCCAAAATACTTTGAATTAGTTTACGAATTCTCTTTTACAAGGTGGTTTTACTCTACTTTCTTTTTTGTGCTAGTTGCACAAGCACTTAAAACCGAGACAGGAACTTTCAAAATCTCATAGTTGCAGCTTTAAACTCCAGACTTTGCAGCATCCCCACTATGAGCACTCAAAATTAAATTGAAAAATATGTCAACAACAGGCTTTTTTAACTGCAAGAAAGGGGGAGTTGGGTGCATAAAAACAAGCACATGTAAAATCTCTCGCCTCTTTTTAAATAAGTTCTAACAGATAAAATCCGCTGGTTTATGATAGGAAAAAAACAATAATATTCCTGCTGGTACAACATTTGACACTTTTTTCATGTTTAAAGATACAATTTCTTCAGTCTTAGGAATATTTTCACTGTACAAATTTTTTTCTCCAGGGGCTAGGGGGGCAGAATGTAGTGAACTTACAAAATATTCACAGTGCAGAAAAAGAATCCAAAAATCTTTGGAAGTTTAAAACAAATAACACTTAAATGAGAAATAGCCAACTTTCATAAGGTTGAATATGTGCTTTTCAGCCTTCATGCAGCTTTCGCAAACTAGAGAAGCCTCTTACTTTGCTCCACTGGGTGTATCAATTTACCACACATGAGCCTGATATTAATACAGGTACTTTTGTTTAGGCCCTTATTTCACTGCTGCATTACTGAATATTTAAGCTGATCTCAAAGCAAACTTTATTAATTATATTTTTTATTTTAGCTACTCTTGATTTATATGCAATAAAGCTCTCCATACACCGGCTGTGCACACACTCCCAATTATTGAATATGGCAAACCAAACAGTGCTTAATCAGCTCACCTCATCTATTCAACAGCTGCTCATAATTAAATACTAACACCAGCATTCTTTTTGAAATCTCCCTATTTCTCTCACAGGCCAGGTGAAACAAACAGGGCCTGCAGCTTGCACAGAAGGTTAATAAAGCTGAAGTTATTTCCAAGAAGCAGTAAGAAGACCTTCCCAAGCCCCGGGGTAATGGAATAATCTCTCTTGTATTTATTTTATACGCTGCAGTTTAGATAAAGGCTGGAGAGCATATCCACTGTTTTTTACAACTAGGCACTATGATAACCTGGGGCAGTTTTTCATAGGACCTAAGTACCCAAAATTAAAAGCACCACCACATAGACTTGTATTTAAGGACTAACTAAATCATATTTCTATTATTTGTCCCTAAAGAATTCCTCTGCCATAGGTGGATCAGTTTCCCACTGCTAATGACACTTAGTGCACCAAACAGTAAAACACTTGCTAAGTAATCATTGGTATATGCACTTGTTTTACATAATACTTACTTTGCCTGCATATGCTATACAACACAGATTTATAAAGCTGCCCCTTTTGGAGTTACATTTTATGGAGTATTTCTCCTTTGCTGGCTATACTCAATGCAGTGTGCTACTACTAAAGCCGCATTTTTTGTCTCTTCTTCTCAGTAGCAACTAGTGAAATAGCAAGAAATAAAACACTAGTGTAAAATGCTTTATCACTCAAATTGTAAATACACCCTCAACCTTCGCAGGGCCAACTACAGACAAGCAACAAAAATAAGCTGCACAACTGTTCTGGTCACCCCAAACCATATGATTTGAGTGGTACAAGACAGCAGACAGTTGCTGACTCGACAGGGTGAAGAAAAGATCCCCTACCTATGTGTTCTCTGGGTAAATGTGCCCTGATTTATTGAAGAACCTCACGCCATTTGCACAACCTCCTTCTCGGCATTTTCTATCCAAACAATTGCTGGGATTTTAGACCAAGTTATTTTCCATTCAACTTCACAGATGCATAATGAATTAATTTGTTAACTCTTCCTTCACTAATTTTTATATATATGAAAAAAATGTTTACAAGTCACTTGCACAGGCATTGTATTGTATTCCAAGATTCTTCCAAAGTACCCAGAAATTCCCCTGCAATCACTTCTCTTGGTTTTACACACAAAAAAATATTATATTATTCTCTTCTTAACAGAGTGGCTAAGTTGCCGCTTGTATACCTCCACCGCACTCACCTCCCCATCACACTGTGTGACAGCAAAGCTTTCTGAATCCTTGTATATGGGGAGAACTAAACTGAGTTTATCCAAGTGCTGTGTGACAACTAATCCAATCCCACTAAGTTGGAACTGCTGTCCCCCTGAGCTCTTTTGAGAAATTGTGTGTACTTTGAGAGTACCAGCTGTACAGCTATTGGTGTTACGTACTTTGTAAAATAGCCAACTCGTCCAACCTCAGCCTTATCTCAAACAATCTGATAACACCAGACAATTCTATATGATTTTTCTCATCTCTCCTGTACAGCTTTCTTCATTCTTTCTACAAGCAGGTTACACCACTCTCTTCACTCTTCTCTATAGTCCCAATTCCTGTTCCAGAACATCCTGTTTAACATTATTTGGATAAATTGCTCAAAAAGCACAACTTCAGTTCTGCACAATCATCTGCAGTAGTACAGCTTTAAATAACTCTTTGATTCCCCCAAGGCATAAGTTGAATTTGCTGTCAAATTATCTGGTAGAGCTTTCATAATTCCCAGAAGTGACTGCAACTGACAGCAAAAGCATTTTTATGCTCTCAAATCACTTCATATTTTCTCTCCATGCAGTTTTCACAGTTGCAATGAAAAGGACAGCCTTATCTCCTATATTAAATTGCCTCAGTTCCTTCAGCAAGTATTTGAAAGTGAAAGCTTTAATTAAATCCCTCATCCTTCATATAGAACCCGAGATAACTTAAACATTGTTTTCTAGTTTAATTTATACTAAAAAAAAAACAACCACCACAAAAACCACACACATGGAAAAAAAAACACCATGTCATTTGCAGCACACTATTCTTCATGTTTCCTGGGACTAAACTTTAAGGAATCACTCAGCGTTTCCCTCTCATTTATCATCAGTCCCAGGTGGCACCTTCCAGAGCTGGGGAAGTGGAGCTGGAGGCTGAGCAGGTCAGCCACTGCCACCCAGCACAGGGAATCAAGGCAACTTCCCTGAGGCACCAGGGGATGAGCAAAGTGCCCAGTAAATTTTCAGTTCTAAAATCTTAGCATTTTAAATACATCTCCATTCGTCTACAAAACAGGTTATTACAAACCAATTTTCTGCCTCTCAGAGTCCCTGCAGATGAGTCTGGCCAGCACTTCATTCATCCTGAATGGAATCACACAGCACATTCAGGATGGACAAGGGATCAGACCCAGCCAGCATGGGTTTAGGAGGGGCAGGTCCTGTCTGACCAACCTGATCTCCTTTTATGATCAGGTGACTCACCTGGTGGATGAGGGGAAAGCTGTGGATGTGGTCTATCTGGACTTCAGCAAGGCCTTTGACACTGTCTCCCATAATATACTCTTGCAAAAGCTGGTAGCCCATGGCTTGGACAAGTGTACTCTACGCTGGGTTAAGAACTGGCTGGAGGGCCGGGCCCAGAGAGTGCTGGTGAATGGGGCTGCATCCAGCTGGCAGCCAGTCACTAGTGGTGTTCCCCAGGGGTCAGTGTTGGGTCCAGTCCTGTTTAGCATCTTTACTGACGATTTAGATGAGGGGACTGAGACCATCATCAGCAAATTTGCTGATGACAACAAGTTGGGAGGGAGTGTCAACCTGCTGGAAGGCAGGAGGGCTCTGCAGAGGGATCTGGATAGACTGGAAAAATGGGCTGATTCCAATGGGATGAAGTTCAATAAGGCCAAGTGCTGGGTGCTGCACTTTGGTCACAACAACCCCCTGCAGCGCTACAGGCTGGGCGCAGAGTGGCTGGAGAGGAGTCAGACACAAAGGGACCTGGAGGTACTAATTGACAGGAAGCTCAACATGAGCCAACAGTGTGCCCAGGTGGCCAAGAAGGCCAACGGTATCCTGTCCTGTATCAAAAATAGCGTGGTCAGCAGGACAAGGGAAGTGATCCTTCCCCTGTACTCTGCATTGGTGAGGCCACACCTGGAGTATTGTGTTCAGTTCTGGGCCCCTCAGTTCAGGAAAGACATTGAAGTGCTGGAGCGGGTCCAGAGAAGAGCAACACGACTGGTGAAGGGACTTGAACATAAGACATATGGGGAGAGGCTGAGGGAGCTGGGCTTGTTTAGTCTGGAGAAGAGGAGGCTTAGAGGTGACCTCATCACTCTCTATAACTACCTGAAGGGAAGTTATAGCCAGGTGGGGATTGGTCTCTTCTCCCAGGCAGTTAGCAATAGGACAAAGGGGCATGGGCTTAAACTCTGCCAGGGGAAATTTAGGCTGGATATTAGAAAGAAATTCTTTACAGAGAGAGTGGTTAGGCATTGGAATGGCCTGCCCAGGGAGGTGGTGGACTCGCCGTCCCTGGAGGTTTTTAAACTGAGATTGGATATGGCACTTAGTGCCATGATCTAGTAAACGGACTAGAGTTGGACCAAGGGTTGGACTCGATGATCTCTGAGGTCTTTTCCAACCCAGTCGATTCTGTGATTCTGTGTTTGTGCCTTCATTGTCATAGGCAACTCCTGTCACAACCTACCAAATACTCTCTACTGTTTAACTGGAATATCTGTGATACTGATGAGCTAAAATGTATGTCAGCGTGACCTGTAACAAAAGCAATAATTCTATAGTATAGGTAAGTATGCACAGCTCACTTCAAATGTAATTAATATTACAAGACAAAAATCAGAAAATACCACATACTATAATAGTGATAAACATTACTATGAACATTTAAAAGCTACTACAGTGAGACAACAGGTGCAACAGACTTTCCCTTATTTAACAAAACAGATCTGAGTAATTAAGAAACTGTTGAATCATTAATTCCTCTTCAGCAATGTTTTAGGGGCAGGAACTTAAGACAATTGTTATAAAAACACATTTCCAAGATGACACGCTCCAAGAAACATACAAGTACAGTTACTGAAAAAAACCCAACAACCTAACAATTGCTGGAGTGCACAGTGCTTACAAATATTTATTTTGCATGAGAATCAAATGTTGCTTACATATGTACATAAAAATTACAAAGATGGTAATACTGTTACTTTTCAGATTAATGACATTAAACAACCATTACACATAAATAGAGAAAAAAGCAGACTTTTCAGTTTACTTTTGTGTGTCATAATATTGGGGTCAACTAATTATTTTGCTTTCCTTAAACTATATGCTTTTCAGGGTTGTTTTGTTTTTTCCCCGTGTGACCCCACTCTTAGCATGGCAACAGGATAAGCTTTTAGAAACACAGAAGCATGATTTTTAAAATGCACCACAGTGACAGCAAAGCCTAGATCCATGTGTATTTCACAAGCTATATTATAATCATTTTAAAATACTTTTCAAAACTGTCAGTGTAGCTTAAAACAGACCAATGTTTTGTTTAAAGCCCACAGAAACCATAAGAATGTCAGGTAAGAGTATTTATGCCTACAAAGTCAACACCCTTAAATTTGTCCAAGCAACTCTCTGAAAATATTAACTTATTTCTCATTTAAATTCACCACAAAACCAAGTTTGATGGTGTCAAACGTGTACTCTGTAGCATTTTAAAAATCACCTTTTTATTATTGTGCTGTTTTTTTGTGATAGAGTTAAGTTTTTCCATATTAGTTACTATGGGGCGAGTTTTTGGATTTGTGATGAAAAAAGCGTTGATAACACAGGGATGTTTTAGTTGCTGCTGAGCAGGGCCTGCACAGAGTCAAGGCCTCTTCTGCTCCTCACCCCACCAGCGAGCAGGCTGGGGGTGCACGAAAGGCTGGGAGGGGGCACAGCTGGGACAGCTGACCCCAGCTGACCACAGGACATTCCACACCATACAACATCATGATTAGTATATACAACTGGGAAAAGAAGGAGGAAGTGGGGGACATTCAGAGAGATGGCGTTTGTCTTCCCAAGTAACCACTGCATGTGATGGAGCCCGGATTTCCCGGGGACGGCTGAACACCTGCCTGCTCATGGGAAGTGGTGAATGAATCCCTTGTTTTGTTTTGCTTTGCTTGTGTATGCAGCCTTTGCTTTACTTGTTAAACTGTCTTCATGCCAACCCATGAGTTTTCTCACTTTTTCTCTTTTGATTCTCTCTCCCACCTCACCAGGGTAGAGTGAGCGAGCAGCTGTGTGGTGCTTAGTTGCCAGCCAGGGTTAAATTATGATTAACAATATTACGACTAAAATAATTCTTAATTTAATTATAAGCTACACTGCAAATTCATATGAACCATTTCAAATTCAGTATGTCAACTTCTTTATAAGATGGTCAACTTATTAGATAAAGGGAAGAAAGAATAAAACTAATATTTTCAACATGGATCCTGCCCCCCCAAACGTTTGCAAAAGATTTTATACAAATAAAAGGCAATCAAAGTCAGTGAAGCATTCCTTATTGAAGACGGCACGCATCAAAACGCTGCTTCTAGTTTGTGTCTCACGGTGAGCAAAAGTAAAGTTATAATGTGAAAAAGTTACTTCAGCATTTGGCACATTTTAGATCAAGCCTCTCTTTTGAAAACTACATTGGATAGGAAAAATGTAACGTGATAGCAGCTTAACAAGAGTTTTGCACTTACCAGAATTATGGCAGTAGTCCATATACTGTGGAATTTGGATTGTAAAGGCTACCAAATCTGGAGCTAAGAGAGATTCTGGTTTTCTGCTCTCATTGAGCCATTTACTGCTGTGTAAGTCTCTGGTGTCAGAAGGACCTTGAATTAAAGGAATTAGCTTCTCTTTTCCACCATCACCTAAGATAAAGATTAGACTCCTTAGAGCTTTCACTGTAAGAAGATAAATTGTCAACACAAACATTCACTAGTCCAAAGAGAGCAGCTATTAACATTGCAAGTACAGAATTAGAAAAGGAAATAGAAAGAGCAATCTCATATGAACTATTAAATAACTTCCTTCATGTTATCTTGTAAATGTTTTTACAACCAAGAGGATTTCAAATAAAGTAATAAATTATCTTTAAAAGACTAATTTCCATCCTAACTTCATAAAAGGTTACCTTTTAAAATCACCATTAATTAAAAACTTAGTATAACTCTAAATTGAATGCTCCTGACATTAGCTGCCTTTATATATGAAGTGATAATAGACACAGATTGGAGAAGTTACTGCATGCTCTTCAAGAAAAATTCTATTAAAGAAATTTTAAAACTATTTATCCACAAAGCCCTTCAAAACTTCACAAGCAAAATACATACTTGTAGTATTAATGGAAAACGAGACATTAAACAATAAACAGCATACATCAAAATTATTCTACAAATAAAGCCGAATGCAAATGTTCTGTTCTGTTCTGTGTAGCATGTAAATGCAGAGTTATACCAGAGTTATATTCCGTGCTTTTAGACTAATATTTGTTTTAGCAGAAAAAAAAACCAAAACAAAACAAACTATTTTTTTCCTTCAGCGTGTAAGAATTGACTATAGTGGGGCCAGAATGGATCATCCTGGCACACTTAACAATAATAATAAAAAACCTCCAAAACAGAATACAAAAAACCCCTCTCTGATTCATAGGAACAATGAGTAAATTCTTGTTTCAGTAACTCTCCTTGTAAAAAGCAAGGCCAATTCTCCTATACAGGCAATAAAGTTTTACATGGTCCAGCTGCACATACCTGGGGCTTTGGCACAAATTTTTATTGATCCCACGGTCCCAGAGGCACATTTGACCAATGATGTGCCGCAGTACTTCAATTCAACGTTCTGGATTGAGCCCTCAAGAGTTGGCAGGGGATTCTTAGATTTCACACCTAATAAAAGAAAACTGCAAATGTACTAGCCTGTTGAATTTAAATATTTTTATATTCCTTCACCAAGGCATTTAAACTTAATTATACTTTAATTATCTACCTTAGATATTCTTATAGCGGTTTTGTTGTGATTCACAGTTTTTAAATGGAAGTGAGAGAATACTGTATATGGGCACTTTAATACAAACAGTTATGCGTAAAATATATATAGATACCATGAGGAAAACACACAAGGCCACTTAGAAATTGGAATAATAACTATGTATATACACACACATACATTTTTGTTTACACTTTACAAGAGCCACCTCGGCTATTCTCTTTGATGTTTTTATTATGATCCTTTCATTTCAGGATCTTAAAATGACCAAGTGTTTCCAGCTTACATTTAGACAACATCTTACTCAGTAGCGATGTAAAGCGTTAAATCCACGCAGCTCAATAACCCAGAAGGCCAACGGCACACTTGCCATTTTTCAACGGAAACCAGAATTCAACCCTTGCCTTAGGTCACAAGTGGAAATAAGTTTTGGTGGTCTTTCCTCGGCCCCCGCTCGCGCACACCAGAAAACCACCGCGCCAGCTGGAAGACACGGGTGCTACTGGCAGCCGCTCTGCAGAGCTGCCTGGAACACGGGGGCAGCAGCGGGAGCTGACAAGTGGGGACTGGGACGTGTGGGCAGAGCTCGAGGGCGGCCCCCAAAGCAGCCCCAGAGCCGGGGCGCAGCCAGCCCGCCTGTTCTGCACAGCGCTGCCCGCCTCAAAAAAATACATCCATTTACTTGACAATTAGAAAGAAATCGTTTCAACACCTGTGAGAAGTAAGAAAGGAAAAACTAACAGAAGTTACCATTTGTTGTGCTTTTTTCCCCTCATGCAAAAGAGACTTGGAATTTGTCAGTTAAAACTGGCAAGCAGCTTGTTAATTGTGCAGACATCAGTATAATTATGAAACAGTTTCCTCGCACATGTAACATAAAATTCATCCCAAAATGTGTAGTTAGGCAAGGAAAGTATTATGGAATATCAGGTGGAAAAAAAATACATAATTATATATTTTCAAGATAGTTACATACATTAAAGAAACTTAATATATTATATTAATAATATATTAATTATATTAATATATTATATTAAATAAACTTAATATGTTATATTAATATGTTATTAATATATTATATTAATAATTAATGTAATATATAATATAATACATGTATTAATATATTCTCTATAAATATATTAAGATATTCTCTACTGAATGAACTCAGTTTTTTGCACAGTCACTCAAAGACTTAACCCAAAGTACAACTTTTAACATACGTTAACTAGTAAGAAAAAAAAGTCCTCAATAAAAACAAGAAACAAGAGATTTAAGATTAAACTTGGTAATTGCGCTTAGTTCATTGTGCCTATTCCATTTCCTGAACATTGAAGGGTATTTGGTAGTGCATATAAAGTCACTCGGTAAGCAGACTTCTTAACATATATAACATTTAAGTTTTATTCTGGTAAGAGATTAAAACAGTTTTTTAATAAAAAGTACTTTCTGAGGTAGGAAGAAAGCAGCAGCATATGAGGGGATACAGCATCTAGTAAATCAAAGTGTCATGTGAAAGTAGGTTCCACATTCTTATCAAAATATAACCCATCTTGTGTGTTTGAGGTACGCCCAGCCTTTCCCCAGCTTGTGATTCAGGAAGGCTGCAGAGAATTCTCACTGCAACCCGTTTGTGTGCCTGCCGCTACAACACCCCAGCGCTTCTCAGCCTGAAAGATCAGCTGCCGGTTCTAGTCTGCTGAATACACCCTCGCTCCCAGCCCTGCCAGGTAAGCCTCACTTAAAGCTGAAAATCCCCTTTGGTCTAAGGTGTGGTATCAGACACAACTGCATGAATTTGTCACAAGTGGACAGGGTATCTGCCAGCATTTCCCAGTCTTGGCTCTCTCATACTTCCTATAAACTTGTGCAAACAAAGGCCATTGTGTTGCGGGGAAGTTTGCTTTTCTGCCTATTCCAAAACAAAGATTCTAAAATATCATTAGTGGCAGCTAAGATTACAGTCAAAGCAAAACAAATATGAGTTCATAATTTGAGAAGATGTGAAAGATGGACATCAAAATCGGTAGCTTCTTGCTGCTTCCACCTTTCAGCAACTCTTCTTACACCTCAAAATACAAACTGTTATGTCCGATACATTTCTCTCAGTTCACTATGGAAGGTTAAGTCCACTTTTAGATGCGTTACCCTGGACAACTTCTCTGCATTAAGATTAAGACTAAAACTTTCCACGTTAGTTACTTGCACAAGTTGGTTTAATTTCATATCTGAAAACAAGTTAACCAGTGCCATGTGACTGTGCTCCCTACTTGCTTCTGTTCACTCCTACTCCCTCACCAAGAAACTTCTGAACTTGTGGAACTTCAGCAAGATACGGCAGCATTATCAAAGATATTTATCTCCTATAAAATCCATGAAAATGTGCATGTATTTGTCCTGTTACCTGAGCAATCAGTGTCTGCGTGACAGTCAGCAACGCACACTCAAACCGGCCAGTGCCCTGTTTGCCCCCCAGCCAGCAGTCAGGGACCACGATGGGAAGATGGGAAAGTCGAATGGCTTGGTCTTCAGCATATAATTAACTATTATATGACTGGCAACTATAGGAATAAGTAACTGAGAGCAGTAATAAGCTATTTCTTTCTGGAACATCTGTCAAATGGATAGTATGAATACTGCTTCAGTTGTTTTCAACTACTTGAAAATAGAAAACTATTACAAAAACATAGCATAATCAGGCCTCTCTTTTTCTATGTTGCTTTAGATCAAATGGCAACATCATCCTGTTATCGGTTTTAACACCTGATAACCACAGCACACAACAGTAATAAAGGAGAAGTTACAAGAAAAATTAATTCTGCTCAGGTTTCACAGCTCTGGACTGAGGGATAAACAGAAAACCCATTTACTAAATATTAAAATCCTACGCAGAGCCTACAATAATAATAAGGAACTTAGGATGTCTAACTAGACTTTCATCATGAGGACAAAAGTCTCCTGAACCTATGGTGATTCTCCTTGCCCAGTTACAAGTCTCTTTTTTAAAGTGCAGAATACTTAGAGACTCTTGGTGAACCATTTACAATAAATGGGTGTAGTACAGTTAAACATCAAATTTTCTTCAGCCTCTGAAAATTTTTGGAAATTATGAACCATCCCCCATAAACTTGTCAAACTGGCAAGCGGCTCTACAGAGAAGAAAGAAGCTTTGTTTCCTATATGTGCCTCTGATTATCTGTAGTTCCCATCTCTATAACTTTAGTTCTTCACAAATATTCTCCCTTATTATCTCTTTCTTAATTATAATTATAAATTAGAAGTCTCAATAGTTGCACATAGCTAAAATATTCCTTAAATACCCATTTCAGCAAACAAATGTTTAAGCAAGCAAAGACTGGGTCTCTCTTCGCTCCACTCAACGTTTATAAACTTTTTAGAAGCAGTGTCTTCTCACGGAATTGATTGAGCAGGAAGATGTTAACACTCCTAGATAAGAAATGCTCCACACCTCCAAACACTGACTCAAATTTAGTACGAAGACTAACACTTCACAAGATTTTAATTAAAATATTGAACCTGAATTCAAAGAGGAGCCAGAGAAATAAAATCTACCATTACCAACAGCAACATAATCCAAATTCAACATCCTGCAAATGAAGCATGAGAAAGGCTTATTTCCAAGGTGCAGGCAACAAAGCAGAATTTGTGCTGCACTTGCTCTTCTGGAATCACAATTTGAAAAGCAGAACTGTGATTTACTTGACTTTGTTGCTCAGTGTAGTCGAAACTGGAAAACAGCAACCATGTTCCTTTTCCAGTACACCCCACATTTTCTTTAGTTCTTATTTTCATCTGGAACATTGTAATCAAAGACTTCAGGAAGAAAGACAGATACATATACCCGTGTCCACTAAATATAAGGATGCTTCCAGATAAAAATGACAATTTTCTAGTTGTGTGATTTTCGTTCTGGAAACATTTTGCCCACTGTAGAACTACTTGCAGTAAAAATCGCATGTTCTCAATATGCAACCACATTCACACTTTGTGATCAAATATTATCAGTTTTACCTGAATCATACTATCACACAAAAAATGTAAGACGTCACCAAAGACCTAAACCCCTGTTCTTTCCATACTGCAGAACGCAAAATAGGCAGCAAGTTTTTCTAACTTAAAATATACTACGCCTTGACAATTTAGGCCCCGTACATATTAACTTGCTTTTTAAACTCCAAGCCTAAAGAGCCATTCTGGTCTAGAAACATGTACAGAAGTATCACATCATGGAGGAAGGTTCTCCCACACTTTAAAGCATCCACATCCCCCCCCTGACATTTTTGGTCATAGCTTTGGTCCTCTCCAGGTACATAACCCATCCATACAGCTTCTCTCAAGTCCCTGCAGAATTCAGTGACATTCTACGTGCAAGCAGGAGGGAAAACTTTTAAGTCCCGTTAAAAAAAAGTCACCCAAGCAGTGATTTTACCAATGGCCTATACATCTTTCACCAATCCATTCATAATAAGGTGAATTTGCAATGGTTAATGGAAAACTAAGAGGCAAGAATCTAAACTGATCAATAGAAAAGGCAAGAAACCAGTAGAAGAGGTATGTTACTGATTCTGAGGACAAGAGTCAGGTCTGTGTGCCGCCAAATCCCTGAAATACAATAAATAATTCTTTAGAAAGATCATAAAAGAGAGAACTGCAAAATATGAAGTAGGAAATGAATAAGGCATGACTAAAACTTCTAGAAGCAGCTCCACATGTATTCTCCCCATATTTAGGTTATGGCCTCAGAAGGAAAAATTTCAATATTTAAAGCATTAAGTACCAATAAACTCTGGTTTGGCAACACGATATAGTAAAAGACTGTCACATACATGTCAAAATGATTTCAAACTCAGTAAAAGATCAATCCGTGAATAAAAGCAAGGAGCTTTTAACTAAATGAAATAACATTTAGGCTTAAGTCTTACTGGAATCAAGAAAAATCATCCAATTATTTCCATAGAAACATATATTTAAGCTTTACATGACTAACACAGAACAGCTAGTAAACAAATCGTTGCATAATAGAAACTTCACTTCACTCATTAGAGACCAGCATTTGTGTCCAGCCCGTTTAAGCGGTGCCCTCAGTGAGAACTTCTGAAAGTCTGTACAGAACGTGGTTACACAGATGGCACTTCTGAGGAACTTGAAGCTAAAACCCGACTTAATTCTTTCCTCCTTGCAGTACAAACATAACAGAGGCCACAGAGACCAGCCCTGGCTGGCACCAGTGCTACCTGTCACATTCAAAGCACTGGGGGACTGTGAGCTCGTCTTCATTGCAGTAAAACAGCAGCAGCATGGGAACTTCAACATCTCTTTGGTTACTGTGCTTCCCCCACAGACCACCTAAAAACACTGGGGGTTCTGGAGGGGCTGTGTTTGGGCTTTTCTTCCTTCTCTCTCCCCTTTGTGTTTTCTTGGTGGTGGTGGTGGTTGGCTGGTTGTTTTTTTGTGTTTTTTGTTGTTGTTGTTTTGGTTTTGTTTTGTTTGTTTTTGTTGTTGATATTAGTTTGTTTTAATTGGAAAACCAGAGAAGAATAGAGAGCTTTTTAAAAAATGTAGAAGCCAGGTTATAAACACTTGCCCAGTTTTGTCTGTAGTAAAACTACATATTCCTGATGAAGTTTCCCAAAGGCCTTTACTGCGCTCACAATTCCTCATTTTTAGTCTGTCACCATAGTCCACAGACTACATTTTGCAGCCCTAACATAGACACTCATGGGCTACTATCTTCTTTTTTCTTCAAAACAGTAATTGAGGTATCTTATTTTGATGATGTGTCAAAGGACAGGTCTATTTTTTTTTCTAACTAGGCATTACTAGTTACCATTACTATTGCTATTCTGATTATCATAATTTTTTATTTTCTTGTAACAGTGAACCGGTTTTCAGTCTACATACTACTATTCTAAAAAAATTATTATTTCATCCCCACCCAATCCCAAAATTTAACAGGGCAATAACAACAGGATTATGGTCTTGCCTCTAATGTATGGTGAGCTAAACAGATTTTCTACTGTCTTGAGCTTCTTGTGCCACAGTTCCACACCTAAAAGAAACCTGTCCTAAAAATTAGCTCTGCTTTCATTTTCTGTTCAGCCATGGTACTCGGAGGAAAGTGAATGCATAGAAGGGTGACAGCAGTTATTGATGGACTTTAGAAAAACTCTCTAAAGAAGGTGAAACTGCTTTCTTCTTGGGCAACAATGGCAAAATATTTATTGATGTAAGTATCAACCATTCTCTTCATCAGAACATAAGCTGCCAAAATCACATATATGCACATACATAGCACAAAAAAGAATCTCCTCATGTTATTTTGGTGTTTCCACAGACAGATTTCAGGGGCAAGCACACAGCAAGTCACACACTGGTCTTCACCTTGGAGATCAATATTAAAACCTCTGTAAGTAACCATTTTAATCCTTAAACTGCCTGTAAACTAATTAAGGCTTCTTCACTTCCTAAACCCCAAAACGGATGTAGGACCATCATTTAGTAATATTTACATATTGCAAAAAATTTCCCAGCCTGCTAAAGAACACCATTTCACCTACAGTATGAGTCACATAAATCTAGCAAAACCGTGTTGCTACATTCCCATTTCAAGACTCCACACAACAGCCTTCATACAGGTCCCTGACTGCCTTTATCAACAAGGTGCTTGATTCTTCTAAAATCCCACTTCAAATGGAGAGTTAAAGAAGAAATCTGTGACTCAAAGACTGAAAACCAGTACTAAAGAAATCACAGAACATGCGGAATAATATGTTAAAGGTATTGCAGGTCAGAAGTACCTTTGTATAATTCTTTATTGATAACTGGTTTTAAGGGACTATCTATTCCGGTAAAATAATGTTTCAAATTTGAACGCTCACAAAAGAACTAAACAGGTACCACCACAAAACAAACAATCCCACAATACAAACAAAACCACAAAAATAAACAAAAAATCCATGACCAAAACATTTTCTAAAAATACAACAGAGCCTGGGAAAAGCTTCAGAACTCCCTTTACCGCCTGTACTGGGGCCGGCCAGCAAACATTCACGGGCTCACTACCAACTACCACAACCTACCAAAAGGACAAGAACCATCCTGAAAGGTTCTCAGTGTAAGGTACAGAATCACAATCCATGCATAGTCTAACTGCTGTTCCTTTTGAGCTAAATAGCTAACGTTTAGAGAAGGAATTCCACCTTCCACCTTTAAACACATATAGTATTGCAAATGGCTCTAAAACCTTGCTGTGAGAAGTGTAGTTTTGAGCAACTTAGTATTAACCTTATTATTGCCAACATTCAGGCTATTTAGGCATTCCCAATTATAAGTATACCTAATTGAAGCTACTACTTTAGGTTTGGCAACATGACACTGGTCAGGACACAGAATTAAAGTGGCTTTAGCAGCCCTGGTCCTGCTGTTGCAAAGAGAGGTTCAAAAAGAAGAAGAGGATTGATTTTCCTTCCTGCACAATTCAACAGCTGCATTTCAGATACCGCTGTATGATTTGAGACAAATGGCAGAAGCCCAAGTTAATGCATTAAAATAACTTGCGTCTTCTGAGAAAATGTAAAAAAACCACCAACTTATCAGGATATGAATTTCTAACTCTCAGAAAGCACATCCTGTCAGTCCTTATATGTATATATTGTCAGTAGACAAATGCTAAAAATTACAAGGATGCAAATGCTTCCAGGATACAGGTAAATAAGATCTTGAGAAACTTTCACCATGAAGTATTGGAAGCAAGATCCTGACGAAGACAGACAGATGAACAGAGGAAAGAGCTTTCAGTTTCCACCCCTAGTAACACACCCTTCGCTTAGAAACATGCATTCGCCATCAGTTGCTTTCATCTTAGTCATATAAGTCTTCTATCCCTTTCAAACATGGTAGTTTTGCTGTATCTGAGGATAAGCTCAACAGCTCATGGAAAATGTCAGCATGTGAAGTATATGAAAACACTTTTGCTCATTAATATATGCTTAGATGATCACAAAAAACTGCATTTTCTATCCTAAGCTTCTATTAAGTCTAGTTTCAGTTCAATCCAGCACCAGTTCATATGCCTAATCTTCAAATACGCTAAGCATCACAACTTGCAGTATATATTAGACTCTGGAATAAAGCCCACGTATTACAAATGAGTAAAAAGGTATGTAGCAACTAGAGAAAAAGGAATGTAGCAACTACAGAAAAAGGATATCTACCACCTTCTAGGACAGCAAAATGTAGGATGGAAGAACAAAGTCTTAGAGGAACCAGAGCTCATCTCAGATCTCACCACCTTCTGTTTCAACTGGTGAGCTAATTTCCCTAAGACACATCTATTTAAATAAGCTCTTTGGGAACCATGAAACTGATAAAGCCTGGTTTCCTAATGAGTTTGTTTTCCTTTGCCCTTAAAAAGCTTCAATGATCAGAATAGATGAAAACCTTGAAGTGCTACATTACATACCCACTGTGTAAGAGACAAGAAACGCTGAATCTCACCTGGGCCTACACCTGGTTGTGAGCTTCCCTGGAACACACATGACACCTGGTCACCTCCTCGCTGTCAAACAGAATAGCCAGCGATGGAAATCTCTCACAAGCTCAATTCAAGATAATTGCATATGGGACAAAACAGTTATGGACCAGCAAAAAGCTTAACAAATTGGGGATTCTAGATTATAGACACAGTAATTCTTTAAGAAGAAACTGCAAAGGTTTATAAAAATTCCACAGAAGGGCAGATGTGTTCAGTAACAGTATTATAAAAAAATAAAGAACTAACATCTACAGTGTAATAATTAAGAGTTTGATTTCCTAAGTTGCTAGGGATGGTGGGGGAAGCAAAAAAGAACATTAACATCTTTCAGTTGGGAGGTGAAGAAATCCAGCAGGCACGTGGTTAAAAGACAGAGACCAGAGGTTGCTGCTGGGGACATGGACTGCAAAGGAGCAGGGAATGGCAGGAGGACAGTAATTCAGACAGGGTGGGCAACTGAAACATGGTAGAGGTCACATGGAAAAATATTAAAATACAGTATATAACTATTATCCTAAAGAGTCTCCACATGGTATTCCTTCTCAGACAGTATATACTGCTTTAAAGAATAGAGAGATCTCAGGCTCCCCCTTCCCGTGTAATTTTCCACAAGATTTCACTTTAAATAAAGATAAGGTTTTTTTCTAACTGGAATATCATTCTTACAGTTTTCTATATCGCACTGCATTTCTTTATGATATCACCGTGCTCCTCCCACCAATTTAAATACACATTGTTTAGGATGTAAACTTAAAACCACAATGCTCTAAGTGTAACAAAAACGTTTATATTTTCTTTTAAATGTAGTATGCAACTGCTGAGGAATTAAAGAGAAACAGTACATTTAGTGTCTGGAATGGCCATTTCTTACACCAGGAGGATGTTAACCTTTAATCCTTGAAATCATTAAAGAAATGTTTGTAGAAATATTTTTAGCCTCTTTATCTGGTCAAAGTACTGGAAGTTAAGTCGTGTCTGTACAAACCAATCATTTCACCAGCAGTTTTATATTTCTTTAAAGCCTCATATAAAAAGCACCTGCTTAAAGTGAGTAATGGAGTTTTATATTCATTGCACTTAGGAACAGCGTATGTAACCTATTCCGTTTTCCTCCCTTGTGGAATATATTTCAGCTTATATTGCACAGCACATTACCGATGTGTATAAAGACTCTCTGATCAGCAATTTGGACTGCAGACAGCAACCTGCATGAGTGCACTTTTTTCCCCTCCTTAAATACAGTATCCACTTGATTCACCAACACAAATTAAAACCATCCTTTAAAGATGATGATCTCACCTTCACAGAGAATACATGAAACCCATACATGCTAACACCATAATAATATCAGGCTGCAATCTACAGCATATACTCTGCACAACCAACAAGCAATATACATGCTGTCAGCATTATTTAAAAAAAAAAAGAAAAAAACAAAACAGCTAATAAATAATCTTCCCTGGCCAAAGAACAGAAACTCTCCACCGTGTGATTGATTTCTGAGAGGTTAAAACTCTTACTGTCTATGAAGATACAAAAAGAAGATAATACAAATGCAAGTCCTGTAACACAACATATATAAGGGATGCAAATTAATATTGGAATTTGAATTTTGTCAAAAAAAAAAGAAAGAAAGAAAGGCATGAAAAAAAGTACTTCTGTACTATAGCTCATTAAAGCACAAGCTTGTGACATATTTCCTTACAGCTGAGAAATTTGAAGAATTCTTCAACTCAACCTCGGCATGAGGTTTCCCAGCAGAATTATTTAGTACTGTATTTTGATAAAAATACAAACTTGCAATAGTCTAACAATAGTGTTCTTCAATTATGACAACGTTCATATTGGACTCCAGTCTGTAATATAGGCATAACCACAAAACAATAAGCGCATACTATTTTTAAGAAAGCTCCTGTTTTTCGTTTAAAAACAACAGTGAATTTTGACAGGACAATTTAAATAATTTTGTAAATACTTTCGCATTATTAATCAGAACCATATAATAGTATCCGTGAATTCATCGTACTATGTATTACTATATTACACACAGAAAGTGCATTGATGTTAATGTGTTTCAAACAGGGTGCTTACCAGACTAATTTATCTTCTAGGCACAGAACTGTATCTTCACAAAACCAGATGCTACCTGAAAGCAGACAGCTACTCTTTGCATCTTCTCCCATCCACGTATCTCTGCATTGATAAGTTTTAAATAACATGGCAAATAAATTTGCCAGAACAACTTAAACTAAGCATAGAATTACCCGTCAATATTATTGCACAAAAGTACTTACTCACGGAACCCAACAGGAAGAAAGGCTCTATTACATTAGCTTGATTAGTACCTCATGGAACACTGCAGAAGTTTTGAGGTCAAGGCAAGTTTACGGAGTCCACAAAGAGTGGAAGGAATAGATATTCTATAGTTACACAGTTGAAGATGTACTATCTTTGACTGGGGAAGTACATGTTTTCTAACTTACTGTAATTAGATTAGCACTATGGTAAGATTGTTTGTTACAGATTTTAACTCTGATATACTTAGTATAGTAAATCTTGATTAATCTGCTCAATATTAAAATATCTAAGGAAGTAGAGGACTTCAAAGTCAAAATGAAATCCTGATAAGTCTTCAGAGTACCTTAAAATGATATCCAAAGGGGAGTTTGCAAAAAAAAAATAAAAAGTCACATTTTAGCACAGAGGAACATTGCTATGAATTTACTCTTTCTACATTGTTTTTTCCTTTGCCAATTAGGCATCCCTACCATCATTTCAAATACATACTAAATGTCCTTACAGGTATTATAGGCTCAGCTTAGTTTATAAAAAGGAGGCCTATATGAATACCAGTTGCATGCTTTTCAACAGAAGGATGTAAACTTATTTAGCGATCCGTTTTTCTCTTTCATCTTATCTCTAGTTTCTGTGTAGATTTATAATGCTCATTGTTTCCAATTTTAACAAATCACCTAATGGCAGAAAGGAAAATGTTAACCTTGGAATTATTTGCAGTTGTAGAAATCCCTTTTGTCTGGCTCATGCAAGGCCTGCAATCTGTTTTAAACACAGATTGTCTGTCTTTTGTCTGACAGCCACCAAGCTGCACAAATTACTTTCTGCCTGTTCACCTGTTTGCAGCTGTGTCTGTAAGCTAAGGATTCTGTAGTTTGACTTGAGCAACCACGCCAGGATTGATGACATGTGCTGCTGATAAACTGAGCAATTTGAAGAAATTACTGGCTAAACTTATTGAAAGACATCTGTGCATGAGCTGAGAACTAGAAGCCTTCAATTGTGTGTTTGCAACCTGCAGTGGCGGCAATCTGTTTGAAGTGATATCCTTCTGCAAGAGAGCTGGCCCCAACACAAAATAACTAAACCATCTTTGCAACATATTTCCTCACACACCAACAGAATTCTGCTCTTTTGGTCTTAAATATACTTCCTAAATAGAGGATATAACAACAATTAAGACTTCCTATACTCATCTAGCAGAAATAACTTCTTTTGAAGCGTCTCCATTTTTCACTCAGGCTTGGCATTATTCCGCATGGTTTCCCGGCCTCCTCTGCTATACGGACTAGTTCTCAGCAGTCAATGGCCGCACGAGCATCTCCCGGGCACATTTACCCTTCTCTGTTGGCCAAGGAGCCACGTCTCTGCAGTGTTATGGGGGTACGGCTCAGCTCCCCCTTCAACTTGCAGTACATCACTACCTCTTCTTCTAATGAACACCTGAAATCTCTGTTCTAAAACTTAGTAATCAACAAATTGTATTTCTGAACCTTGTGACCCTGGATAATGTTTGAGCTTCTGGGGGATATTTGCAGATGTTAATTTTAAGCTCAGGAAGCCCAAGACTGCTATCTCAGGGTGAGTGCGTGCATGCACATGTGCATATGTATGAAATTCTTCTCATTTAACAAAGCTCCGCCAGACTGGTGAGCTGTGTGTGATGGCCAGTCACTTCTAAGCTGTACGTTACATTTAGCAAAATAAATTCTTAAGTCCTTTGGGACACATTCTATAGTGATACACTTCAACGTTGCTCCCATTTTCTTTGTTCTTAAACATTTAGCATAAATGTCTTTCAAGTATACATTGTGACAGAGTAAGCCAAAACAGAATTCTACAGATATTCAAATATTTTAGTAGACCAGAATTAACAATAAATCAAAAACAGCACTAAAATCTCTTGATACACTAATGAGGAAAAAAAAAAAAAAAAAAAAAAAAGATAATTGAAAATGTGTTAAGCCTAAAAAATGTAACTAAGTGCTTAAGGAAGTTCCAAAGCATGTAGCCAGAGCACAGAAACTGTCCACTTTCACATCTGCACATGAACCCCCTCTTCCCCAAGACGTCCTTTTACACAGTTAAAAAGGCTTAAGTATGCAGTGCTTCAGTATATGTAGGGAACTACCAAAACAAACTATTCCTTCCACCTTGGTGTCTTTGCAACTAGTTCATGCTAAAACTCAAGGTACTGACTGAAATGATCAAACACAAATAATACCTGTGTTATTTGTTATTTTTAGCAAGTGAGATTAGTGCTTCCATTTTAAGTTCTTAATTTTGAAAGCAAATATTACCTCTAAAAGCATCTTCACAAACAAGGTCTACTAACAATGATAACAATTTTCAAAAAACATGTTATATTTTATGAAAAAAATATCACTGTGCTTAAACACATTTAAGAACATGAAAACAAAGCTTTCAAATTCAGTAGCTATATAAATTGGGCTTTCACGTTTCAGAACCCATAAACTGGATTCAACACAGAGATGAAGTGACCTCCTGGAAAACAGGATATATAGTATGGTGTATATGCATACAATAAATCAAGTCCTGATTATGTGCAGCTAATAACTATACATCACTAATAATAAAACCCTTAAGATACTGCGCTATAGCAGATATCTAAATAAACACAGCACGTTTTATCTTTACGCTCTATTCATATTGTGAGTTGGGGTATTTTTAATGTCAGCTTTTATTTTAAAAGAGCTAAGTCGTGAGAACATTCTTACGTACCACTTCATAACTCTGACACCAAGTATGTATAAAAAGATTAGCCTTTATTTGGTATAAAATCAGTTGGCAGTTTTACATCTGTGCAATGCAACATAAATACCCCAGCTGGCATCTCAAGCTCACACACATATGGACTTCAAAACAGAAACTTCCTTATTTGCAGGGCTGCCAGGGTAATTTTGTATACTCTGCATACTAGAGCTATTTGTCAGGCCCCTGCAGGTGTGCACTGCACATAAACACACAGCTGTAGCCTCGCAAGCCAAGTGTTCCATCAAACACATAAAGGGAGACCTCAGCAGCTGGATTAGTCATCCCTGCAACAGGTCCAGGGAGAACAATATGGGTTAGTATTTTTGGAAAAGCATGGATGGTAAATTTATGATTATGCTGGCCTTACTAAATAACTGCTGGATTGTGTCATTTTTATGCAATGTCTACTTATTAAAGTTTTTGTTAGAATGGCTGGAACAGACTGAATATTTTTTAGTTTTTAATATAAACAATAAGGTAGTTTATGTATAAAATAGTTTATTAAGTGCAAAATGTTAAAAGGTTTTCATGCTAGTGCTCGCTTTTTGACAGATGTTACAATTATTTGCATTGGCTTTAACAGACAAATCACTGGAATCAATTATAGTTAGTATATCATAAAGTTTCTTACTAGTTATATATTATACTTTGTCACATTTACTATAACTACATAGCATTTTTCTACCTGTGTTTTTTCCTCTAACTCCTTAGATCACAGGTGAATTCCTAAAAACATTTGACAAAAAGAAGTGCAGAATAAACACTTCACTGTGACTGACTTGCTTAAAGAACGATTTTCATTTAAAAACAAAACAAAACAAAAACCACCCCTCAGAACTGCTTGGAAGACCCCACCATCCACAGAACTTCATGGTGGTCATACAGGTGTTAAAAATATTGTAACCAACCAGAAAAAGCAGTAACCATAATTTTATTCAAGTTTCCCTTAAGAAACTTCATCTGTGAAAAGCAAGAATAAAATTAGTCAATAAGAACATGAAAAAAACTTTTTAAACTATCTGCCACCTATTTATCCAGAAGGGTCAGTGTACAGTATGTATTTTAGAATTTAAAAATTGCCTCAGAAAATGAGAAAATACAAACACTATCAGGACAAATCTTAGATGCATTTTATCCATTAAAATTTGATTTAAAATCATACGCAGGTGCATGTGCTTGCCTCTCCTCAGTGTTTAAAAATCACAAAAACGTACTGGGTCTTGCCCATAGCTCTCTTTCCTGAATATGGCATTTCCACACTCCTAAGAGATTTTTCAGATTTCATGTGCTGGGAGGAAGATGTCAGTTCAACACACCAGTGGGGTGGACAATGACCGGCACTGAGAACATCACCGCAATTTCCGCATAGAGCGGTACTTGGCAGCACCTGGGAATGCTCTAAGGAGGAAACCATTCCCACTGCCCCTTCTTCATTACATTAATTGCATGATTGGAAGAAAGAAGGGGCTTCCTAAAGGTCACCTTCTTAAACATGACCTAATGACATTTTAAGATCACATATCAGTCATTCATGAGGAATATCACTATTGGTGGCTCAGTGATGGACATAAAGGTTACGTTAACATTATGGTAATGTAAGATCTAATCATTAGAATTACTGATAGATAACTACCAATTGCATAGTGATTTCCTCATGTGGTATAAAGGCAGCTCTTCTTTTAAACCCAACAGGTTGTAGTGAATGCTGAGGATGCACATGTGGCACCAGAGACAGAGAGGTGAACAACACTCAACATACACAATAGAAGAGTCACTAAAACATGTCATAACAAAATCACAAAGAAGCACTTCAGAACAACAGCGGACATACAGAATACAGAGAAAATGGAAATGGCAAAGTTAACTACGCCTTTCATACAGACAACTCTATCTTTCTGAATCAAAAGAGAAAATCTGAAATTTCAGGGATACATATTGTGCACCTATCTTGGACCTACAATTTACAAAACACATGTAAGCTATAACCATGGAACCACTCTTATCTAGTGAGCTAAAGACAAAATCCATATTAAAGATACAAGAATAAATGGAACAAGGCAGAACCAACTGATTGTTTAAGGGCAAAGTTATCAAGGTTTAACAGCACATGATACCACTAATGAACAAACCATATTCAAAAGAAAAAAAAATAATTGTTTTATAAAAATTATCTATCTTGTAAGAGCTCCTCAGAAAACAGTAGGCCCCACTTCAGAAAAACCCTAAAACATCTTTCTTGAAAAACTACTAAAGATGATCAAAATATTATAGAGCAAAATAATTATTCAATGTCCATAAAGTAAACCATGCCTTTCAAAAGCACTAGTCCTCTTGGCAAAAATCTGGTTTTTCGGGAAATCTTTAAGAAATGGTTTCTGTGAATTCACTTTTTTTAAAAGATTTTTAAAAGAGGAATTGCCAGTTGTAAGTGCTCATCAATACTACGCAATAAACTATAAGAAAACAGAGATTACAGAGGGGGGGAGAGAGTGAGGAGAAGGGCGCAGGGCATCAGTTTTCCCTGGGCATTACAGTGATACAACCATTTATCCATGGATCCATCAGTCAAAAACTTGCATTCTAATCCAGGTTTTGACAAGTATTTCCTGCTTGACCCCAAGGAAAACATTCAACTTCTGGGCATTAACGTCTCTCTAGAGAAATACGAGTCTTACAGGGGCATTTATTCATTAGTTAGGGGGAGGATTCATGTTTTGTAAGAATTATATTAACATTACACAAATTAATCACTACACAATCGGCACAGAACTATTACAGTGTTGCTGTTATACATGTAGATCTAAAATAAGTTTTCTACTTGTACACCGAAATAAACTTAACTTTGCTGTTACAGGACAATGGTCTGGATTACCTGATCAGCACAATAACCACTCAGTTATACATCACCCTCACCACCGTCGAGTTGCTCAGATTCAGCCTTTCCAGAAGCAAAGCTTGGTAAATCACCTATGAAAATGATGGACCCAATCACACATTCTACTAAGAGCACCATCATATTTTGGTACTACAAATGCATGGTACTCAAGTGTCCCTTTACTGGGGTGGGGCAAAAATGTCTTAGAAAGAGAGAGAAGACAAGGAAGGAGAGCCCTGAACATCCGCATAATAGTAGAAGTCCACAAAAGAGAAAGTCTTGCAGAAGCCAGCAGAACATCAGGACCTACTTTCCTGAGCAGACTAAATATGGAAATTGGCTTGGCCTTGTTGTAGGTATGGATCTGAATCCAGCCTGAGCTCTGTAAGACAACCCTTTTGAATTAAAATAAAATTTAAAAATCTAGGCACATCACAATGTAACTTTTCCTTAGCCTGTTCCCAAATTCTGAGGAATTGCATTCCACTACAATTAAATCAAGCCATAGACCCCCTTCTCTGTCTAGGGAGCTCAGGCAAGTCAAGTACTTTGAACAAAAGATCCTCTCCAGGAAGAAAAATGAGCTTATTTGAGCTAATTGATAGGGAAAAGCAGTTATTCTAATGATGAAGGATGTATCTATACAGCCAGATGGCAGGGATGAATGCATTTTTTTGCCTACACAAGTCAAATAGCATTCAAAATTTCTTTGCAATCATGTCATCTACACTTTAGTTCTCTTTTAATTTAAAACGCAAATTCAACAATTTGTCCGCCTTGGCTGGCTGGGATTTTGAGCATAGTTATATATGTCTTAGATCCTGCCTAAAACACTGTATCAAACCCTTCTGGAATCAATCAAATCAAGAAATCTAGGAGAATGAAAGCATTGCTGAACTTCTAAGTTTTCTACAGCAGATAGCATGCCTTTTTATTTATCAAATTAATAAAAGTTAAAGCATGTAAGACCCTGACTTGGTAACTACTCAAGAATACTGATGAAAAAGAACACTACTGAGTAAGACTATTTCATGTTTCCAAAATTTTTATTCATTCATTGAAGCCTAATATTTAAGATATTCCTGCACAATGTTAAGCCAGCAGACTTTGATAGTTTAGTGCAAT
Source organism: Columba livia (assembly GCF_036013475.1). Lineage (NCBI taxonomy): Eukaryota > Metazoa > Chordata > Aves > Columbiformes > Columbidae > Columba > Columba livia. Next base: position 139,594,906 of record NC_088603.1, on the reverse strand, counting down.
ACATACATCTCCCCTAGCCCAGGAAAACTACAGGGTATTGCTGAAACAAACAAACAAAAAAAATGGCTTGCAGTTAAGTTAATCTCTTGATACAACATATTAAAGAAGAGAATCCATAAACAATTACTGGAAGGATCCAGTGGTTTCCTAAATTATAGTTCGAATCTCAGCAGTGACTTTTAGATTTTAGAACACACCACCACTAACATCTTTAATGATTGTAAAGAAACAAAAGAAAATGTCCCTGTTCAAAGAGCCTATCAACTAAAAACGGGACAAAATCAAGGCGGAATAAGCAGAGACATATTCTAGTTATAGAAATGGATACAAATGCAAAATCAGTAAAAGATTTTGTATTATATTGAAACTGAGGGAAGAATTGCAAAACATTCTGTACTTTTGGTCTTTATTCTGTTTAAGTCTTATCACGGTAAACATTAAAATGAAATAGCCATCCAACATCTTAAAATGCTTGAGAAATGCATATTGACTGTGTCTCCACAATATTTTAAAAAGCTGATAAAACCTAAGTTGATAAAAACTTCCTATATTGAGAACTACACTGCTGCCCCAACAGCTGAAGCAACATTATCAAACTGTAACCAATTCCAGACCCCTCTGGGCATCACACAGACCATTCTTACTTCTCTCTCCCTTCCTACCCCCACTTTTTTCCCATTTTTTCTTAAAATACAAGCTATTTTATAGGGTGGCTGTAACATGATACCATGATCATTGCTGATTGCTGTTAGAAACAGACCCTTCTAATCCAGCTGCTCTCCACTTCAACAAATGCTATTTAAAAGCTACTTCATAAAAACATTATTGCTTCATACTTAAAAAACATTAAGTCAAGATTTTGGAAATTCCATTCACTTGATTATATCAGCAAGTGCACTATATGTTAGATTTATCATTAAAGCAAAATCCATGAGAACTGTTTTCCAGACTTTAGTTAATGCTCTTATGACACATTTGGCCAATGAAAAGGGATGAAAACCAGTAGTGCTTTGAAGCAATAGCCAGTAAATGCCGCTGTGGTTTACCAAGAGTGGGATGCACAACATATTAGACCACAGTTAACGAAATTAAACCATTTCTTATGTTTTTTAAATGTGTCCTGTATGACTTGCTTAGAAACTACAAAACTGCTTCATCTTTGAGATTTCACTTTTTTCTGTAGCAAATTGTATCTGTTATATCTACTGGTAATTAAATCAGTAAACAACTACCACTACTTTAAGTAAAATAACTCAATAAATAAACTGCATGTTCTTTTTTGTTTCCACATTAAAACAAAATTCTAAACTTCACGTTCCTTATTCAAAGATCCGGGGCCAAGATTACTGTGAGGAAAACCAGATAAAGTATTTGCATACTACCCACCAGTATAAGATGTGCATTGATAAGTAGCTTCCTTCCATAATATGCCCATGAAATGTGGATTTAATGTAATGCTTTCTTTATACAAAGACAGAAAAAAATCTCCTTGGCAGGTATTTTGGAGCAGTAGATTTTTAAAGCTTTAAACTCCTGTCTTCATGTAAAATTTCTTCAAAGCAGCAATGAAATCACTTATTTAGCAAAATACAATACTCTCTGTCCTCTATTCTTCTGAAGTCTTGAAGAACCAAACTGACAATTCTTCAAAACCCACCACTCAAGCATTTTTAAGTATTCACATACTAATTACAAATCTATGGCTAAAGCCTAGCTAAATTAAATCCTTAAGGAGGACTACATTTCTCTTTTACATAACAACACATATATTTTCCTATTTATATCAATAAATCTATGAAAACGTGGTATTTTTTTCTAGGAATTTAAGACAGAGAGCTCACTGTTGAAAATTAATTGCTTTCTATCACTCCAACCCGCTGGTGTCTCAACCTAAGAACTCAATTCTTTTAAGACCTTCAAGCTTTCCAAATGAAGTTCTTCACACACAGTATTTTAAACAAGTTAATTTAGGACTAAGCAATGTTAACTAATAAACTTTTCCAACTACCATAATTAGTTAACAGTAAAACTGAGGGACGGTCAATATTCAGGTCATTTTTACATAGCATCACTGGAAGAAGCCACTGCTATTCCTCTTCCCCAGGGACTATTAAGTCACAATTTTGCTAGTTAAAGTCATCAGCAGAGTCCGAAGATTTATATGTGAGAGATTAGTCATGAAATAGCATCAAAAAAACAATCTGTAAGAGAAAAGGTAAATGGCAACAACCCTTCTACTACCCCAGTCAGAAGAGCTACTGTCTTCTGTTTGCTATTTAGAAACATTGTTCTAAATATTTGGAAAAATGCTACTAGAAAAATTAGAGCTGCTCTTTGATAGTGGAGGGGAATAATGATATGGGACTTTCCAATTAACAGAACATTTTTAGACAAATCACTTTTTCCAGATAAAAACATTTAAAAGCCAATAGCAGAGCTCTCAATGTAACTTCCAATATTGAGACTGTAATTCCTGTATATATTTAAACAGAAGTCTCCTGAAGAAAAATGAGATAATTATTGTGCGTAGCAGAAAACTGCTCTTATTAGCAGTAGTGTTGAATAACACAGTCTTTAACACAAGTTACACTGCACACCAAAGTGGCAGCGAAGCTCAGATCACATACCCTCATTTCCATAATCATTTTCACATGTCTAGAATGCGTTAAATAAAGTACCATCTTAAAAATGAAAAGCAGACATTCCTTTGGAAATTAATTCAATATTCAGCATGTCACACAGAAAAGATTTCCTCCTTTTATAACACAGAAAAACTGGAACATAATAAATAACTATAAGGATGTTTATTATTTAATTTGCCTTCATTTTGTCCTATAGGCACAAGAATGCACTACAGTTGTGGAAAGATGGAATTCACGTCTAGAACACTGTATTCTAACAATCTAAGCCAGACGCCTTCTCTGAAAATAAACATATACAGAAGCTTAAAAAAAAAAAAATCAACACGGAACCTCCTTCACCATATAGCTCCACATACCTCACATCAACCACTCCTGCTGACAGACTTTGATCCCAACCATCTCCAGTCACTTCCCAGAAAGAAACAAACACACACATCACAGAACTTCTCTTCTTACCAGATTCTTTCCCCACAAACAAAAATTTAAGCCTATGCTTAATGTATCCACATATCTTGAATCCACATATTCTAGTGCTGCAGAAGTTAGAACTAAGGGGTCCATGCAAGAAAGCTCAATAGGAATTGCTGTGAATATTGCTTCTCTCCATGCTGACTTTTGAAGAGGATCAAATTCTCCCCTGCAGTCTGTATCTGGGTTGTCCACATGCAAGTTAATTCTCATGTCAATTCAGCTCGGAGGGCAATTGCTTATGGAACAAAACTAACATTACTGTGTCTGTAACAGTGGTATTCTTGCTCATTTGTAATTATTATTTCCAGAGGGAATCCCGTGGTTCTTCTCACCATGGCAAATTGAGCTCAATTATTAAACCTTCACCATGAAGAACTTGATTACAATTATCTCTTCTGGATAAACAGGATAACTCAGCAGAAGTCACTGAAGAATAAGTAATAGGCAAGTAGAGCCAAGTGACATTCTCCCTGAAGATCACACTACAAGGTATGTTAAGTTAAGCTTTAACTTTCATCTTCTTTCAGGACTTCTCATTGTGCTACTACAACAAATTCAGAAGTTCCACATATGGGAACAGTAAGTCCATACTCAGCAAATTAATAATAAACCACTTAAATCCACACTTTGTAAAAACATATATACAAGCAGGGGAGTAAAAGAGAAATCCTGTAAGTTCAATTATATGATAGAATAAGTAAAATACTCTAACATCAAGCTTCTCCATTTATATCACAATGCATTAGCTACTTCTTGTAGGGGTTACACAACATATAAGTGTAGTTCCAAGACTTCAGACAATGCCAAAAAATACAGGAAAGACATTTTTTCAACACACCAAGCAGAATGCATAATTAATAATCAGACATATGTTTCAAATTAATTCCCAGAGGACATAGTTAACTAATAACCATTTCACAGAGTACACAGAAGCAATGTGTAGACCAGCTATACAAAATGGCAACTGATGGTGAACACACTGACTTTCAATAGGCTTCATCCTTTCATGGGAAACTATACATCTGCCAATACATTCACAGGTGGCAAGATCTGGGTTGTTATCTTGCCAACCCGAAGTATTTCAATGCAACAGAAGACAATACACAAAAGACAGACCATACAAAAAGCATAAACCTACTAACTGCAGGAAATCAAGGAAAGAGAAGACGACGTTAACTTGACTTGTGAAAGTCAATTTATCCCATTATAGTGACCCAAAGATTTCTAACACTGGTGACAAACTAAAACAGACATACTACCCTAACACTTAAGATTCAAATGCCTTTTAAAGAAATATGCCTGTACTGATATAAATGCACATAAATGCAAAATAAGACAGATCTCATTTCTTGTGTAAGGAATGTGCATTTTTTTTTCCTGTTTCCTCTACTAAGGATGTCATCTGTAGGGTAAGGCCAAAAATAGCCAGATGTTTTAATAAGAAAGATTAAGAATAATCTTGCTGATGATCAAATTTTGTTTTTCCAGAAGACAGTTGTTAATGTCAAAAACAGAGGCTGCTGGGAGTTTTAGAAACCTACTCATTTAGGATTACAGATAATGTATTTGTTACATTAAAGAAAGGGCAGTACACAGCAGTTTTAGAATTCATTAAGCTGTTTTTCAGCCACACATAAGCTGACAATTCTCAGCTACATTCCCCAAAGATTTGCAGAAGTCTAAATTATTTCTGCTACAACTGTATAAACTCAGTAATTTGAAAACTAAAAGAAGTAACTGTAAGTATCTTAGAAGAATGTCATCTAAAGAAATCTCATCTGCGTTGCTGACAACTTTATACTTTGCTAGTATAAAAAAATATCCCATCTATAAAACAGATTACATACTCAAGGCAAATATAAAGAAACAAAGATGAAAACAAAGGAAAACACTCTTGCTCCAGTTGCACCCAGTAATCACAAAACAGGTGAACCATTTACATACTCAAGCAATTGAAGAAAAGGCCAACCTTCCTTAGGAAATAAAAATCCCAAAGGAAATGAAAGTGGAAACAAAACCAAGGGAAAAAGGTATTTGGCTTTACACCCTAAGAATTGCCTACAGCAGCGTATTACAGAGCGGTCCCTGGAGTCTGGCAGAGCTTCAGCAGCAGCAGCAGCGTTACACATGAAGTACTGGGCCATCAGTGGCGTAGTTGGCTGATTAAGAGATGAGGTAATGTATTTATTTATTTTAGTAAGAAACTGCACAAAATACAGCCATATAGCCTGACGCACAAAGATTTTTTTGTACAGATATCAAATAAAGCATAACACTGAAATCAATCATTTTGTTAGAAGGAAAGATAAGTGACTGAGAGACTTCAAGGAGGTTGCATGTTAACTGCATAGAATACAGAGCAAACCAAACAAACCCCACCACTATCCCCCAAAAAACAAATCACAAACAGAATTCATATTTGTTTCAATAATGCCACACCAGAAGGACCTCTCTTGTTAACCAAGAATTATCGACAGACCAGGTGTGGCACCTCTTACATTGTAACTGGCTTTATACCCCGGATAATATTAATATTAGTCATTTTGGCTACAAGTAGCAGTTTTCTTTGCACAGCACAAGCATGGGGCTGTACAGAGGCTCGCTTTGCAACTCATACAACTATAGGATCCCTTGGCAAACACAATCTTCATATGCACCTTCCTACAATCAAAGATTTCTACGCTCTTGACTCCTGCTTTAAATTTCTCCTCTTACATCTCCAAACTAGGTAACAACCTTTCGATGTTGACTGACTTTTCCTCTTTGACGCCAAAAAGAAAAAAAGAAGAAAAAAAAAAAGGCTTACAAACTCATTCAGCTCTCCCCATCATTCCCTCTGCCTTCAGTTGCCTCTAGTCTTCATGTGGGCACATTAAAAGGCAGATAAGTGGCTAAACTGACTGGAAAACAACCTTCAAAAGGAACAATTTCCAGCTGGATCTACAAGCTGAACTAACTGCCCATATATCCACCTGATCATTAGAAGGTGTGGGAAAGCTGCTGTCAGGAGAAGGCAGGACCACCCTTTGCACAGGAGCATGATCCCACATCAGCTACACAGAATAGGAAATCACATCCTTTGGAAGACAGTACAGATGAGTTTTTAAACCCCTCTTGCAATCAAAATCTGGCACCAAAACACTTCAATAGTGTATACGAGAATAAACAGGTGCCAAAAGTTTCAAAAATACTATGTCTTTGTAATAGCTCAATCCAAGTTTTATGTGTTTATTCCTTGAACCCTTAAGGCCTTCTATTACTGTCATAGTTAGACTGAAAAAATCTGGCTCAAACACACTGTAATCATGGTGCTGAGGGGGGACAAAGCAAAACTCTGAATCCATTATATACGAGAAATTATAATTACAAAGAAAGAACACAAACCACTGCTTTGTTTCTGGATAATGTACTTACTAATCTTCCTTGTAAAGTAAATATTATTTGTTTTGAGCAACTGCCTAGAGACCTCAGGCATCAGGGCGCTCTTGTGCTAAGTAAGCAATTCTGAAGAGCAGCTATGAATGTCACTACTACATTAATTTAATACATTTAAATGTTAAAACCCACTATGGATTTCCCATTATAGTGAAAAAAAAAAATCCATAATATAGGATACTACACACATATTACTAAATGATGTTTTGAATTTAAAGCACGTAGAGCCTGAGGATCTGGAACCAAGGAAATGATGAGACAGATGGGTAGGCAGGACTGACAAACTTTGGATTTGCAGTTTTCACCTTGCATCCCTGCAAATACATTAACAAGAAAACAATTACCAATTACTGTTCAGAAGTTTTGGATTTGATCTCTTTTTTTCCCCACAAAATTACAAAACAATTAATACCATATCTTTTCTCCAGTGTCTCTGTATGTAAGTACAAATCGCATATGCTCAAAGAAGCTCAGATGCTTTGAGTTCTCAGTGGCCGCAACAAAAGAGAAAAGAATGGACTAAAATCATATAAACATTTGAATACGTCCTTCATGTTCTCAGAACAAGTCCAAACATCTTGAACAGTGCTGGTAATGTCAATCAATACAAATATTTAGCTTGTGTGCAAAAGAGACAGCAAGAGATCATTTCTTCCTGTAACACAATCCAGCAGGACTGTCTTCAGTATCAAGTAACCAAGACAGCCACCTGTCCCAGTGGCGAGTTGCGTGAGACAATAAAAAGTAAAATACTTATCACCTGCTGAAAATAATAGTTTCCTATTAAAAGCCATTACATTGTCAAAAATCATTACTAACTTCCTTAGAATTTCATTGGGCATTACAAAGGAAATACGCATTAAAAAAGAAATGAGGAAGATAAGTTGCTTGTACTAGATAGTTTGAGATGGCATTTTGGACTAACATCCAACCTTTCAGTTGGGTTAAGACAAAAATGCTTCCTTCCTATGAAGGGTTTGCATTCAAAATAGCACTGAAGAACTTTAAGAGTTAAACCAAAGGCATGACCAACATCCCACCTAGAACCATTGCTGGATTGCTGAGGAACAGCACGGGAACCGGGAAAGTCTGAATGACATTTCCTAGACCATCCTCCAACTATTAAGAACTCCTGAGCCTGAAGGGTTTGTTTCCTTCTCTGTATTTATTCAGAGGTTGTTTTGCTTGTTTGTTTAACATAAACCAATAGCAACCACATTGTCTTGTAACAGGGTGTTTTATAGTGTGATAACTTCCCATGTGGAAATTACTCCTTTAGCTTGGCATCTTTTGGAGCCTGGTATCTACTGAGTTTGTCAGAGAACATAACTCACACTGGAGAAAGCACTTGTTGCTTAAGTCATAAAATTTTCTGAAGGTTCCACGCTTCGCTTGGCTGGTCTAAATGTAACCATTCTCACTATTGGAAATGTGCCCCGTATTCTTAATAAACCAATTTCCACAGGTTTAACCAAAGCATTTTATCAAAGAAAAGGAGAAAAAGATCAAGCAATCTTTCGCTACTCAATTTACGATTCATTTCAAAATGCACGGGTGGCACAATCAGGTCATTTTTCAAATCTCAGAGGACAGAGATGGATTCTTATTTCAACTCAAGGTATCTTTCTCCAGTTCTCATATGATTTTTACAGATCTCCTCAGTGCTATCTTCTAGTTTTCAATTTTATTTTTAAGCTGGAAAAATCTGGGCATCAGCTCTTATAAGCATCATATATAAAATTTATATTTACATTTTCTTATTTTTACTTATCATTTTGTTATCACACACACAACATTCTCACAAGTTCCTATCAATGCACAAAGTCCCTGTTGAGTTGTGGACTGCTATGATACCTGAACATTTCCAGCATTCATACTTCTGAAGAGTGAGATCCTCTTTGTATAAATTTGGTCTACATTTCTTCTTCAGATGTACTTAATCCTGGATTTTATTTCAGTGGATCCCAGTAACCATGTAATTCAAATCATACTGTGCAATTGCCCTACTACTATCATTTGATATTCTTCCAAAATCATGCAGTTTCCCAACAGTTCTGTGAAAAGGAATATTTCACCTTCGAAATTATGAGGTTCTTGAATAATAAAATAGAAAAGCATACTTTGTGTTTTAAAATACAATATTCATAACATTATACAAATGTCACTAAACCAAACAGTTGCACAGGCAGTCTTGATTCAGGTAAACGACATATTAGCATGAACAATCATAAGATCTGCGTAAGGAATAAGAAGCCTATTTAATGAAAAAACACAGAAATGTTTCCATATGTTTTATTAAGTATTCTTTACGCTTTAAATGAGCACATTCAGATTTAGTCACTGGCTTTGTTTCAGAGAAACCCCATCTGTACACTACATCGCTTACAGGCACATCTCAGTCATGCAATAGCTATGTCACAGCTCATATATCAAATAAAAATCACATTCAAGGCCACACAACCTTATATAACCAAAGTCTTCCATTCTATTTAAAGTAATCCTAAGAGAGCTCTTATTGCACCTCACTGCTGATGTCACGTGAGTTTTGTTGGGAAACAGAGGCCTACAACTGAAATATCAAACAGTTCTTCACACAGATGAGAATGATCTGAAGGACAACTCTATAGTTCAGATAAATTCTGAAAGCTGGGTAGTTGTTTTTTTCTAACAAAGAAACAGGTGTGGAACTAAAAGTATAAAAATAGTTGTACTGTGAAAAGCAGGATGAAACACAGGCAACTCACAGTAGGCTTAAGGAATTCATCTGACACATTGAGATTCCAAGGCTAATAAAGTTGATTGCCCACATCAAGGACAGAAAGTGAAGAAGTTGTTATTTTCCCTTCCCAACATCAAAGGTTTCAGGGCCCGAACAATCTCATTTCATATCCAACAGCAAGGATAACTGGTAAGTCAAAAGGCTTCTATCCACATAGTCCATAAACGCAGTAACTTTTGTGTCAAGGAAACAGCCATGTTAGAAATCTTTGAAGTCACACAAACCCAGGCCATCTCCTCCACAGAACACCTTGAGCAAGCAGTGGTGAAACATTTCAATACTGAAACATTTCTCTACCTGCTTTTTAACTTGTTATCAGGGAGCTTCCCTTGCCAAAGGGAAATTGTGCAAAACAGAAAAAACACCTGAGGTAGTCACCTAAAAAGAAATGCCCCACAATGCAAACCAGCTATCTTCTAATTAGAAAGTGGTTCATTCTTGCCAGTGTCTAGAATTACAATACATTTCTGAATTACTGGAAATACATATAAAGATGATTATTAAATAGTTGTCGCTTGATAACTTCCTAAGAAGGTAAAATAATTTTTCCAGTAGCATATGAAAAAGCTGAGTCACTATAAAATAGAATGTTTGTTGCTCTTGTTATTTTTTTTTATTTTAAAGATCACACTGATGAGTGACATGGCCATCATCAGGAAGTTGTACTACGCTTATTTGATTTCAAAACAGTCAGTTTCACGGGGTTTATCCTAACAACACTTAATAGCTTGTACTTAAAACAATTAGTAAAGCTAAAGAAAGACACGCCAACTTCTACAACATGCCACAGTCCGCAAGCTTCATAAACTTCTCTTACTATTTGGCATTCTAAGCCTGGATTCTCATAATACTGATGAAACATTTCATTTTTCAACCACCACTCACTACAGATAAACCTACTGGGTTAATGTGCAACAGAACGAACAGAAGCCTCATAAACCAATAGCAAAATATACAACTTCACCTGGCACCAAAAGGTAACAAGGGTCAACTGCATTAAAATAGACACAGCCTGATCAAGAGGATAGTTCAGAAATCAGCTGGCTCCAGTTAGAGGAGCCAACATTTTAAACAGAAAATAATTTGTGAAGCATCAAGTAACACAAAATGAAAAAGAAAAGGAGGAGGCCTTGTGATCATCTAGCCTCACTTGTTTTAAAATACAGACCACGAGATCTCCCTCCTATATTTGAACATCAGCATGAAACGATCAAAAAACACCCTGCAGACTCAGTAAGCAGTTAAGCGTTATCAAGATTTTTAAAAGCATCTTTTAACTGAGTTTCTTTTTTGTCTACTGGAACTTGTAGGTGTAGCATACCTCAATTTGCTAGACAAAAAAGTTTCATTTTGATTACATGATGCAGTTGCCTCAAATACCAGTAGATTTCCCTCATATAAAGCAACTCTTCCAGTTGCAAGTTATTTCTGTTACAAGTTTCATCTCCCACTCCAAAGTCCCTATAAGCCTTAAGAAGATCATTGGCTTTTCCAAAGCCAAAACAATGACTTGAACAGCTATTGGAAGTCAAGCTGCTCTTCGAGGCTTCTGGAAGAACAAGACAGTGTACAGCACTAAACTGATGCCAGACAACCATGGAGCTGTTTCTCAGCATTATGCTCTTTTTGTTTATATGCTTAATACCGGTGAAAGCAGAGACAAAAAAATAGCAAAAAATTAATAGATATTCCCCACTTGAATACAAAGACTTAGCCAAAAGGGTATATATGTATTTAATACAGGTAAAAGAAAATGCGGATAATAAAAATTATAAATATTTTCATTCTTTTGTTTAAATAAGAAATCAATGGCTTACAAAAAGAAGGAAGTATCCTGAAGCTATGACAAGCAAGTTTCTGAGCTCCACCTAATGAGCTGTGTCCAAACCAACAGGGTACTTTGTGTCCAAAGTACCAACAGGGTACTTTGGCTCTGAACTGTGATTTTAAGTGCAACTGCATTAAGAAGTCATTTTCTAATTGACTAAAACACAAGAGCTCTGTACTACCTCAATGAAATAGAACATGACTCCTAAGTATAGAATTGAAGTGGGTTTTAAAGAAATGAAAGGCACCTTCAGATAATAAGATGCTAGAAAGACTCCTACTGACTACAACTTAAAGAACACATTATTAATTTAAAATGTTTCAAACCAGCAATAAAGCAGAGTTGTTTAAAAAATTTACACTGTAGCTTATTACCCTATTTACATATTGTATCTGCTTATGGTTTTTCGCTACCATTTCAGGCAGCAATTGCAAGCCATAAGGCAAGATAGGAAAAAAAAAGAGAAGTGAGCCTTAGATAAGAGTTACTTAAAGACTATTCCTCAAATTTCAGAAAGGTTAATGAACAAATTGCAACTCTGACCTTTCTGATATAACATCTTAACCACCATGTGAAGAAATCTGACACAAACACTATTTCAACACTGTTTAAAAGAGCACCCACCTCTGCTTAAGAGCCAGGATTCACTCCCACATGAGTCACCAGCCACCTCCAATCCATCTCTTACCCTTGTTTCTGTCACCTCAATCAAACTGAAGATTCTTAGCTCCAAGAGGAACAGCTGTCCACCAACATCTGCAGGCTGGCTCACTGATGCAGAGAACATATTTGGACTCTCTTCCTTCAATATTCTCCATATTTCATGCTACTGGACCACAACATCTAGTCCAGGCTGGGGTCAGCTCTGTCCTGTCTGGGACCCCCTGGCAGTTTTGGCAGTGAGGTGCAAGAGGACTCACCTTTTACCTGCCCGAGGGCACTGTGACTGCATTGTTGTCACAATGGGTGACATGGAGAGCTCCTTAGGAGCTACCCTGGATGAATGAGTCACACTCCCCTGCAGGCACCAGGTGTAGGTGTTGAAGCCTCCTTTGGCACCCCTTCCCCAGCCAAAAGAAACACAGAAACCCAAATCTCTTTGCACCATCAAGTCTTTTCAATATTCTTCCATCTCAAACAGTTTCTTTTTTGTGCCATGCTTTACACAGTTTTCAAACTGATTTCTACAGTATTTCTGTGATCTATCAGAAGCTTATACTTCAAAGCGTGAACTGGAATTCCAAACAGATAATACTTGGGCATACGCTGAGGCTGGCATACTAAAGCTTCAAGTTTCCCCGTTGTTAGTAGTAGAAATTTTTAAAGTACCACAAATGCATGGGAAATAAACATGTTATCTGAATATGTTCAATTATATTCAAATAACTGAAAGTAAAACACTGAAAGAACAGACTGCAAAGGAGATTAAGGAATATGATACATACACATAGGGAAATTGTCAATCTACACACAGAGAAATCTCACCACATTATAGCAAATCAGAAGTCCAAGGGAAAATTAAAGAAAATCTCAAAAAAAAATTAATTAACATACAGAAACTTAAGTCATTTTGAAAGACTAGGAACAAAGCCACCTGGTGCAATAAAATATAGACTCATGTTTACCCTGGAAGCATTTGTACAGTTACATCGTTTCCAGAAAAGATTGGGCAACATTATAGAAACCTAAATGACAACCTCCATAATCCAGACCAGCTCCAGAATGTAGCAGGGAGGGACACAAACAAATTTAGTTCTCTAGAAAATCTTCCATGTTACTTGTGTGCTGCTGCAAGGTATTTTGTCATAAAGTCTGCAGCTTCTTTTTCTGCAGCCCAAATTTTTTATCACATGCCACCACAGCATCTGCAGCACCTGACCGAATGCTTGATAGACGAATATTAGAAACAACATTTTTCAGTGAATGCTCTGAAGCGTATTTCTTTATTTCATCTCGCAACCACACATGTAGACTTTTTAGTGCTTACTGCAAAGCCTTAAAAACTGATTACTAGCTCTTCTCTGTTGATCATTTTCCCCTCCAGCTTTTAAGTTAGAACAGCTTTTTACTGACATCATTAGAAATAAACTTCCCTAAAGGTTATTCAAACTCAGACAAATCATTCAAATGAAGGTAGCAAAGGAATTGGGAAAGCATGAGACAGGAAGACTGAGGTTATGACAGTAGTTTGGTCCAGTACTATTCCCTTTTCCAGATATTTTTTTTCCTGTATTTAGAGACTATTCTGTAAACGCAAAGAGCTTTTCAAGCCTTTGTGCAAATTTACAGAAGGTAAATTTTATGCATTAAAGAGATTGTTCTTATTGCTGAATGTGGTAGAGGTACTATCTCAGTAATAAGCACAAATCTGCTGGCAAGCTGTGTTTCATTGATAACATATGGGATACTGCAACATACGGAGAGAGAGCAGCATAAAAGTGATCCCACTGGGAAAGCAGCCTGGACACGAAGTACACATCAAAGCAAATTTTATAAAAAGCTTTCTTGAAAGACGGAAGATCAAGTGCTTAGCACTTTGGTGATCACAACCACCTCATCTAAGCCCAGTGGACAGAATATAGAGTTAACTGATGAAACCAGGAGCTATGAGAGCTACAGCAAGATGCAATCATATGAGCTTTCAACAGAACTGTGAATGCTGTTATGTCAGTGCCTCAAAGCTTTGCTTTAAAGCTTACAGTCGGTCTAAAAAGCGTAGACAAACATCTATGGGGTCCTAGTGCCTCTGAAGTGATCTGGCTTGTTGGCACAAACAGTATATTTTTAGATGCAACTTCCTAAGAAACTGCCCAGAACAGTACAGTTCTCCATTCTGAACTGAATGTTATCTTTGTTAAAAAACAATTTCACGGATTTGAAAAGCTGCTGAATACACGTAGAAACTTTGGTCTTTAGAAGCTATGGGGGACTCTAGAAGCATCTGCACAAAGATTAAGTATAACAGATATCTAACAGGTGTTTTACATTGCATACCCTACAATTCTAAACTTGCCAGTCAGACGTTTACTGTCAGGAGCGTACCAAGCACACGGTCATAACTACTTACAATAGCGAAAATTGACTGTCAAGCACCCACACAGAAATTGCTTTTAAATCCTGGGAAGCATGAAAGTACAACCGGTTAAAAAAAAATTATATATATATATATATATATATCTATATATGTGTGTGTATGTGTATATATATATTCAATGGTCTCTTCTGTTCCCAGTTCCTTGATTTGTAACAGACTATAACAAAAAACCTTGGTACATTTTGGAGGGAAGAGGAAACTCTGTTCCCTTCTGGCAGGCAGGGCTGCCCCATTCCACCACGTAAAAATGGACTCACCTCTGACAGTGAATCACGACAGATTCCTGCGGTGTCCAAACACCTATTTTATTTCTAAGTCTAGTTGTCCTTTGGAAGTGTAAAACTTTGAAGTCGTCTTTTTTTTTTTACCAAGCATACAACTAATCCCGGCTTTTATTTAACTCCTCCTTTTGCTGGCACTCGCTGCAGATGGATGGCTATTTCTTGACAGTGGTAACAAATCTGAAGGTACTCCAAATAAAAGTACAATTCTGCATCCCAAAATTTAATTGGGGTCTGGGTTTCTGAGATGACATGTTGGTATATATGTTAATGGGGAACAACAGAATTTAACCAATCCTTTGACAGCCAAAATAGACATAGTTGTCAAACAGTGGGGTACAACCACATTTGGAGGATGTTTTTTCACTATCTAAACTGAAACCAAAAGACACCAGATAGCTTCAAGTACAATCCATTGAGCTCATACTACATAGGGTGATAGAGAGATGCCAGAGAAGGGATTTTTTAGGAAACAATTCATTTCAGAAAACAGTAAAAAGAAAAGCCTCCTAGAAGATAGGTGAAAATGGAAATATCAAGGACTCCTGGACTACCTAAAATTGTAAGGTTGGACAGTCAGCACAGAAGCTCCACTTGGTCAGCTTGTAATAAAGCATGTGACTAGTTTATCCGTATTTTTATTTATTATTGCTTTCCTTCAGAAATATTTCTAATTCCAGATATTAAAATATTCAGTTTAAGATGACTTGGTTACATCAGAAATCTGAGATTACGCATAGAAGAATGAAAAATGCAAATGCAACGAAGTAGTTGACATAACAAAATTGCTATATCCAGCTGCGGTGTGTCACGCAAGCCAGGTAAAAACAAGAGAACAAACATAAAAAGGGAACTCAGAGCGTCTGTAGAGGATATATCAACAGCTTCTATAACGGTGGGATTCTTACATCTTCCTCTGAATCATTCAGTGTTCACTTCTCTCAGAAAACAAGTAGAGCCAGGCTATAATATACTCCCACTAAGGTGCCAACTCACATGAAACAATAACTAAATGTAGTTTCTTAACAAGATCAGACCACTTAGAGCAATGAAGCTTTTCTTCTTCCAAGAGCAGCTTGAGGAAAAAAAAGATGTGTCAATGTCTTAAATTGGAAAATTTTAAAAATTACTAAAATACTTTTAAAAAACCCCTTTGCATCAGTTAAGATTTAAAACATTTCTAAACACAACTGAAGAGCTGCATCGGCAATACCAGGGTGTAAACGTAGGAGGAAACAGCAGAAGATGTAATAATCTGGTTTTACCACGTTACCGTCAAAACAAAAGAAAGAAAAAAAAGGGGGGGGGGGGGGGGGGCAAACACAAGGGTGAAAAAGGAAAGGAAAAAAATAAAAATAAATTTTAAAAAAAAGTAATACACACATTTGGTTTGATCTGTATCTGTACCAGCCTTATGATGTAATCATAACAGAAAGAAACTCAGCTCAGACTGGGGACAACACTTACTTAAATGATCTCCAACTAAACAAAAGGTGTTTCTGGCAATAGCTCTGATTACTTTTTCTGAATCAGCAGCAGCCCTTGTTCCAAAGTAGGTTTCGGAGGATGTCAAGCAGCTGTAAGAGGTCTTACTTTACCTAAGACAAAGCTCCCAAAATTCAGGAGCTGTGGTTATACAAAGAACTCTGACATCTCCTTAGAATCCAAGCTTTTAATTACTGCATCGCACAGAAAACAAAAATCTGCAACAACAATACTGCGAAGTAAGGAATACTTTCCTACAATAGTACAACACTTCAAAGCAGGATCAAAGCAATGACATCTGATTTTCCTATTATGCTTCACACAAACAGACGGGACATTCACTGGATACCATTAAATAAGACCAGCAGAACACCTTCCTTTCTCCTTTTATTCCTCAGCAATTCCCCCCCGAAAGCAAATCAAAACTGTAAAATGTTAATTTTAAGAATGTCTTGCTTAGTATACTTCCCCGAGAATCTAATATTTCACTAACCTTATTGGTACTACCTTTTTATGTCACTGTGTACTTCTACCATTGGTAGAATTTTTCTCCAAAAGCGCTGCTCACCTCTAGAGGCACCATACTCACCCACACAATGCATGGTCAAAGCACTGCTGTAATTGTAGTTAGTATTTTCCAGAAAAATACACTTTCTGTCCTTACCATTACCTATTTACACATACCTTGCTTTAACTTTATGATTATGAGGTGAACTAGACACATAGGAAAACCATACGGTAATCAACCCTCATACAGTCTTCATGTCAAGAGCTTAACAACTCTCCCACAAGATCAGTTCCTGAAGAATATTATCTTTTTCTGAATAGCCATGCAATAACAAACTAGGATTTGGCTCTATCATCTCTAGGTTTAAAATAATCACAATGTATGGTATGTAGCTTTTAAAAAAGCCTGATTTAATATAACAATAACTCATGTGGGGCAGCAGATTAGCAATTGCTATTGCAGTATGTAATACTCTGGTATTTTTTATGGCAAGACTATCACTGGTATTTATCATCTTACCTTTTCACAAGAATAAAAATGCTCCTGGAAAGTAATCTTCCGTGTCATTCATTAGAGTTCATTACATAAAGCTAATTTTAGAGCATAGCAGTATTTTGTAAACTACTAGTATTGTAGACACGGTTAAAACAAGTTTTAAGCAGCAGTCCAATACTTGGAATCTTTCACATGATTTCAATTTAGCTCAACTTTTATTTGATCAAGACTACACACATTATGTACTACACTCAGTACTCAAGATCAGCCTTCATTACATGTTTGCAAACAGAAAACATGCTTCTATGTTTTATAGCTTATAAAGGTACTACTTCTTAAATCTGTCCACTTGTAATTATGACTTCGGGTTTTTTTTCTGAAGTGAAGATTATTACTACAGCAAGCGTTTTTATTACAAGTTCCTCATGGGAACCTCCTCTATTCTGTACTTACTATTTTTTCATTTCATTCACATCCCCTAATAATCTATTCCATTCAAAATTTCCTTGCTGATATTTCTTGCCTAATCAAGATCAAAATATCTAATTAGCCTCCTTCTTTTCAAACTGCAGAATTTCTCATTATGAATTACAAGGAGGGAGATATGCTATAAGACATTCCATTTTCTTTGGAAGTGATCCAAGTTGATTCGGGATCACAAAGCATTTTTATTAAATTTAACCCTACAACAGCAAAAAAATCCCATGTTATTATTCAAACAAAACTACTGTCCTGCACAGCATTATAAACTGAACAAACTACTTCACTCAGACCAAGTGAAATGCATAGCAGTGATAGAATACAATCTTTTCTCATTACCTTTTTTATTTTTACATGCATAAATCTGAAGACAGTGGGTTAGGTTTTTCCAATTAAAAAAATCTTCAGTGAGAGTGTAACATCTCTAAATGACAATGTGCTTGGGAAAACTTACCTGGAGTATTTTCTTCTGGATCTACATTAATTTTGAGAAGGGTTCAATACCTAATTTAGTCACTATCCTTGTACTCTTTTTTAGTGCTTACAATTCTTGGCACTTGCAGCTGACAAACGTGGGGGAAGATCCCCACACATTTTTCAACCATGTCCATATAATATAAATGGTGAAAAAAATGGAAAATATGGATATATCAGGGAACAATGAATGGTACAGAAATGGAATCTTATACTAAACTATAACTGGATGCTGAAATTTAATGGCTGACATATTATTTTAATGCACATACAGGATATTCAACTGAACAGTACAGAACCATTAGAAAAGGAAAGATTGTGTGTGAGAAAATATTATACCTCAGTTTTATGATTTAAGTTAAGAACCTACTATTATTTGTTTACAGGAGAGGGTGTGTGTGTATGCTCGTTTTATGTTTGCTCCAGTGGCATTTCGAAACAGCACTACAGAACATGATAGTACACACTTAAGATTTTTAAATTGTAACTACTGAAGACCAAGAAAGGAAACCAGTGAATAAAACCCTCTAACAGGCAGTTTTAGCAGTCTACAATACATTTGTTTATATTTTAAGATTAAAGGGGTCACATGAAACCATAAACAGAAAAGATTATACGTTTGGTAGGCATAAACTATTGATCATGTGATCAATACTGATCAATGTGATCATTCTATCACCTGTATGCACTTTCATTTCGCTCTCAGAATATCTCACTATATAAACTGATGTAATATTCTACAAAGTAAGACTCTCTAATCCAAAAGAGAAAAGGAGAGATACTGACTTCTCGCTCTGAGAACAGTCAAGCAGTGGTGCAAGTTGCAGAGATGGGCAGAGTGTTCTTACACTTGGAGATTTTCAAGGCCTGACTGAATAAAGACCAAAGGAACTTGGTCTGATCCTGTAGCAGAAGATTGGACTAGAATCTTCTTGCAGACTCTTCCAACTTCAGTTTTCTAACAACCCTACTATTTTTTGCCAGGGGCAAAGAAGGGTTTCCTTTTGCTCTTCTGAAAAGCACCGTTCAGCACCGTTCATCAAACGGTAACAACTGGGGTCAATACCTCTGTTGCAGGACTTCCACGTGCACCCTTTTCTCAAAACGCAGGCTCCAAAAAACAACCATGACCTTCTCATTCATGTTTTATTCTTATATCAACAACCACTGGTGGCTTCCTAGTTTGTTCCAAATTTGAAAACAACTTCTCTGGGTCCTCAAAGCTTTCTTTTGTGTCTGCTTGGAGCTCTTTCTCCGAAATTTTCCAGTTCATATTATGTAGTAGATTCATGACCTATGTTCTTCCCATAACACTGAATTCCAGCAGCTTAGTCTCAACATGCTCTATTGCTCTTAGAAAAGAAGCCACCACCTCAGCCTCCCTGGAGAGTTTTCCACCTGATGCAGTGCATGGCAGCTAGAACATGGCAAAAAGGCAGCCCACCTCCCTGCTGTCCAAACACACCTTTCTTAATAGAACAAGAAATAACATAAAGCTAACAGCTGAGCAAACAAAACAGGTGCTCTCAGTCACAGCTTCCATTGCTATTTGTGCAAATAAACTACAGACTCTGGAGGAAGGGCACTATTTATAGCTCTAAGCTAAGGTGTCTTGTTTTTGGTAGCCCACCAACATATCCAACAAGAGTTCACTGTTAATTTCAACATCCACACTGAACTGAGCTCTCCAGCAATTCTGAAACACAATTCAACTTAAGAAGCTTATACATGTATGTATAGCTACAGATTCCATGTATGCATAGCTACAGATTCCATGTATGCATAGCTACAGATTCCATGTACGTATGCATTCCTTTCACAACCTATCGATATTTTTAGCTTTTATTTTTCTCCTTGACTGTGCTGTTGACACTATGTACACATTCACCACAACAGACATTTTAAAAGTCTCAAGTGGATTTTTAAGTACATTAGATTCTTTGGCACAATGTTACAAACCGAAGTTCAGCTTGTATGAATGCCTTAAGTATGCCTACCACCGTTCTTTCATCAGAATGCTGTATTTTTCAATTTCAGTGTTTATTAGTGTATATTAATTAGACCAGAAAAAATAAAAAGGCAATTATAATTACTGGTTTACATGTTAATTCCTCCTTCCAGGCCACTACAGAATCACTGCTTCAGGCAGAGCTAAACCCTACTGATTACGTATTAAATGATAAAATGTCCCACCTATCCCATGTCCAGTAGGACTCAGTTCACCCCTTAAGAATATCCCTGAAAATGTCAACCAAAAGAGGAAATAAAATAATACTCATTACTATATTAAGCTCAAATAATTAAGACAAAGAACAAGTCATCCTTAGGTTTCTTATCCACTCCGTTTCCATCTGGAATTAGACTTGCTAATCTACCAGACTTGCACAGAAATGGACAATGTATAAAAGCACTATTTACACATTGAGAAGCCTACATGAAGGATGAGGATACATGTGGGTACAATCACCCATCACTGTTTATACTGTGCAAGTTTCATACAGCTCTGTCCTGCCACTCCCCAGAAATTACTTAAGAGAATACACTCTTACCCTTGGATTTTAAACAGAAAGTGTAAGTCATACTCCTCTAGACAAATGCGAAACTGGCCATGGTATGTGGAACAAACAGAGAGTAAATGCAAATATGTTGCAAGGAAGAGAATAGAGTTGAACAACCTGCATCACCACTAGACTTCAAAATGTTGGGCGTTTGCTGGGTTTTATGTTTTGGGGTTTGGTGGCAGGGGAGCAGGTAAGAGGAAAAAAGGAGTTTTAAAAACGGGGGTATTAGAAAGGCAAGTCACTTATTTCAGTCTTTTTCCTAAGTGGTTAAAAGAACTATGCAGCAGCTCCACAACCCTTTTTATACGTACACCTGGGAAGAATACTGAATCCTGTTACTTTGCTCAGTGTTACCCTGATGTGGTTTAGACCAGATGTTTAAATGTTACAGTATGTACATTTTCTTCTCTTCTTCCAAGGCAAAAGCAAAATAAGAGGAATATTTGACTTCACTCCACAAGAGACCTATTTAATAGTTTGGTGGTTATGTAAGTAAAGGTAGCTTGGCTAAGTCAATGTTGACGACATACAGAACGACATGATCCTAATGAGTTGGAAAATATTGGCTCTCATGAGATTCAACCAGATGCTACTGCGCTGAGAAAGCTACTGTATTATTGAATTTCATTTTTATGAGGTAAAATTTATTATTCAACCATTAAGGTATCCCACATGAAATCTTGCATAAAATAGTTTTACAGTTACTTTCTGGAAAGTAGATTTTATTTTAACTTTAAGACATCATTTACATGAGGGATTCAAATGCCTATTTGATCACCTTCAATAGAGAAATGTAAGGTCTGCAAGCAATTTTCCCAAAAATACCAGATTAATGGAACCGAACTGTCAACAAAATAATGAACTACCTGAATGGGACAAGGAAAAAGTGGTAGCAAGTTCCAGTTTTCCAGAGTAAACTAAAGCCATGTGTGACTGTGTATATGTTTTCTTGGCAGACTGAAATGGCTAGAAACTGAGTATTTCAGGTACCTACTAACAAATAATGAAAAAACAGACTGTAAAATTACTCCATAGGATTAAATTATGCTCAACTTGAAATATATTAAGTGGCACTATTTTTCTAAAATTTTGGTATTTTATACACTTATTTTTAATAAAAATATTCTATAATAATAACTGTAAAATACTTTTATTAGCATCAATACATCCACTTGCAAAAAAAGTAGAAAGCATGATGCATTTCAGATTCATGTTTGTTTTCACATTTATAGTAGGTGAAATGCAAAAATCAGGATGTTTCACAGGCATGCACAAGTGTAAGAATGAACAAATTATTTAACCAACATGTTACATACTGTTGTGCTTGTATACCAAGGGGATTATAAATTAAAACCAAAAGAAACAAATTTCCAATGAGCTCGGTGGGTTAAAGACTGCTTTTGTTCTTTTTTTGATAATGCCTTTTTCTTGACCCATGAAAAAAGAGCAAATAGTTTTTTGCAGGTGTTTTATTGATCCATTTCTTGTTTTGCATTTTCTCACTTGGTATTCCAATCTACTATTTTAAATTTTGTATTCTTTTTGTTCTGTCACAACTCTTATTTTAGGCAGTATGAATCTTTCCTGTACTTTTAAATGTTGAAGCTTATTCGAGTAATAAGTTTTATCGTTTATATTTATCTCATTTTTTAAATTGTCTTGACTTCTCTAAACCCTAAAAATACCAGCTGATATTTGAAAAGAACCTTTGCCAAGTAGGCATTTCAAACTATGGATTATAGAAGTGCTAGAGTGTGACTGCAATGAATGGAGTTAAGTGCTTTCAAATAAAACTGTTAAGCCAATACCTATATCTTTAAATTCCAAATCAGTCATAATTAAAAATCTGCTCTGAGTAGAATGAAATAGTCTCAAGGAAGGCATAATATTTAAACATATTTACAATAAATATCTAGTGTAAAAAAACATATATCCTCCTTGAAACACTTTTTTACATGTCCTCCCCAAGTTCTGAGCTCCATCGGCTAGTCCAGCAATGTAGAAATCTTTTTATTGGCAGTTTTAAGATACCAGACCTTGCTAATAAGTATGAGAAATACAAATTTTAAGTAGCACAGGCACCTCATTCTTAAATTCTGACAGAAACTAAACACACACAACTTGCCTTTGAGACTTCAAGACTTATTTTTTCAGACAGCTTGCTTTTGGACAAGTTCATCGAAAGAGAAATTCTTGGCCTAGCCAATGAAGAGAACAAGCCTAATAACCAACAAACCATGAAATACTTGAGGTAAGTGTTTTCTCCTCATAGAAAAAGGTTTCTGGAGAGCAGTGGGTAGAAGGCAGGTGGGGGATATAAGAATGTTAATCGTCAAGCAATTTTCCCTTCCTGGTATTCCATGAACCTATTCCCAAAAAGAATTTGTACAGGAAAGAGCCTGAGAGTTCATTCCGAATCCCTACACAGCCTTCAGCCTGTATTGGTTCTAAAGGAAGTTTTGGAGCAGAAAAACATTTCTGCTCCAGATGAAACAGCAGAATGGAATTCCAGATACTAGCCATGGATTGTGTTTTGTGGTGAGACAGTTCAGAGCTCCTGTTCTAAACTACGCCCAGGGCAAGTTTTTCAGCAGCTGCCCAGCAGACAGGTTCCCAAAGAGGCCTCCATCATCTGGGAGGCTCTCCACAGCACAGCAAAGGCCAACAGTCATGGGCCCTTCTCTGAAGGTCTCTCCTCTTCCTGTAATTCATGTATCTGTACTTGTCTTCCTATTAAATTTTGGCTTTCTTAACTTCCACTGCTCTTCTTCAGCTCTTTCTACCTGCTTCTCCTTGCTTTGTCTTCCCCCACATCTCTCCCACTTTTTTTATTAGCTGATCCTCTTTGTAACTTTTGCCTTCCTTTCATTTTTTTCTTTCTTATTTCCCCCTAATATATCTGTTCTTCTTTCCCTGCAGCATGTCTTAGCCCATAGTGTAATCACAGTTTCAGTGATGCAATTTTAAAACTGAAAAAGATGGCTGTGTTGGAAAAAACATATAACCAGGGCCCATAATCCCTGCTAAAAAAAGATCTATGCCAAGGGGATACAAAAGCTTGTGGTATCACTTTTGAGTTCAAGTAATACTAAATGAATATATTATGGAGGCACATCACCTGGCGCAAAGCCTCAAAGACAGAAGGAGCTCAGCAACAACTGCTTTGGCCCAACAACACTCCTCAATCACTGCACCAAAAGTGGTAATACAAATATAGACAGCTGAGAAAGATGTAGGCCAGGGGTTTCAAACTCATTTTCACCAGGGACCACATCAGCCTCACGGTTGCCTTCAAAGGGCTGAAGGTAATTGTAGGACTGTATAAATGTAGTTGAAGGTGAGGCTGATGTGGTCCCTGGTGAAAATTAGTTTGACGCCCCTAAGTAGGCTATCTAAACAAATAGCAAACATCTGAGACTAGCTACATGCAAGCAGTATATGGTAGACAAAAAATTTGAAGTCTCAGTATGTTTTCAAAATTAAAAGAACAGATCTGGAAGGGTAATACACAACTAGAACATTTCTGTAGGAGGGGAAAAAAGCATGGTGGTGTACCATGTACCAAGAATGAGCAAAATCCAGTGATCAAGACTGCAGGCAGGCAGATCTGCTGGAAATCTCAGGGTAACAGCAGACGATTAAAAATACGAAGAAACTACTTAAGCCCTTCCTTTTTTTTTTTTGAGAATAATGTCTGGGCAGGGGTTTTTTATTTGTTTTTAACAGGCCGATAGGAATCTAGATAGAGACGTAGCTGTTTGTCCCGCTATACTTCTAATTAGTTAGAAAGATGGCCTTTAGAAGTTGGAAGGTAGAAGATACTTCAGGCAACAGCGCTCATGAAACACACAGCTTATGATTCTTGTAACAGCAGAATGATAGCAATTAATTTCAAGAAAGAGAACCCCTAGGAAACAGAAAAAAATGAAGATAAGGAGATATTTAATTTTATTGTTAATTTTTCCTGCAAGACTAGTACAATTTCATAGAAACAAAATCAGAAAAAGTTAAGGAATTAAGGGAAAGAGCTATAAAAGAAAATAAAGCAAATGTGTTTATACTTGCATTATTTGCATAAAATTGATCAAAGAAACAATCCACAACACCACAAAGATTGAAAGCTGTTTTCTTGAGGTACTTTTGTACTGCTCCTGTGCATATCTAAAAGTGAGCTGTGGTCAGATGGAAAACACCATACGATTGACAAAACAGCTGCTATTTCCATGAGATGTTACATTTCACAATAAAAGCTCATCTGTATACCCAAAAGAGATTCTCAGAGAAAAGCTATAGAGGGAGCCCAAATAATACTCTACTGGGCTACTCCCATGCCCATCACAGGAGCCACCAGCCCAGCACAGGTCGACTGGCACAAGCACGGAGGAGCACAGGGGCACACCAGGGCAGGCAGGAACCCAAATCATGGACTCCCAAGGAAAATTTATGTGGGAGGAACTAAGCTAAATGTTACTAACAGAATATCAGAGAGTAACCAATGTGCCTTGTTCACTGAAGAGTTCCTTATTGACTACATTATCCTCATAGTTACTTCACAAAAAAAACCCCAAAACTGAAATTCCAATTACAGCCATGTTTTATCAGAAGTTAACACACATACATGTCACTGTTAAAGTATATGGAAGGTGGTCAATGGGGCAGAGTCCGGTTGGAGGCCTATATCTAGTGGAGTGCCTTCAAGGGTCGGTGCTGGGGCCAGTAGTGTTCAATATATTCATCAGTGACTTGGATGAGGGACTAGAGTGCACTATCAGCAAGTTTGCTGATGACACCAAGCTGGGAGGAGTGGCTGACACGCCAGAAGGCTGTGCTGCCATCCAGAGACCTGGACAGGCTGGAGAGTTGGGTGGGGAAAAATTTAATGAAATATAACAAGGGAAAGTGTAGAGTCTTGCATCTGGGCAGGAACAACCCCAGGTTCCAGTATAAGCTGGGGAATGACCTATTAGAGAGCAGCATAGGGGAAAGGGACCTGGGGGTCCTGGTGGACAACAGGATGACCATGAGCCAGCACTGTGCCCTTGTGGCCAAGAGGGCCAATGGCATCCTGGGGTTTATTACAAGGGGGGTGGTTAGTAGGTCCAGAGAGGTTCTCCTTCCCCTCTACTCTGCCCTGGTGAGACCACGTCTGGAATATTGTGTCCAGTTCTGGGCTCCTCAGTTCCAGAAGGACAGGGAACTGCAGGAGAGAGTCCAGCACAGGGCAACAAAGATGATTAAAGGAGTGGAGCATCTGCCTTATGAGGAAAGGCTGAGGGAGCTGGGTCTCTTTAGTTTGGAGAAGAGGAGACTAAGGGGGGACCTTATTAATGTTTATAAATATACAAAGGGTGAGTGTCCCGAGGATGGAGCCAGGCTCTTCTCTGTGACAAACAATGGTAGGACAAGGGGTAATGGGTTTAAACTGGAACATAAGAGGTTCCACTTAAACTTGAGAAGAAACTTCTTCTCAGTAAGGGTGACAGAACACTGGAACAGGCTGCCCAGGGGGTTGTGGAGTCTCCTAATCTGGAGACATTCAAAACCCACCTCGACACGTTCCTGTGTAACCTCATCCAGGTGTTCCTGCTCCAGCAGGGAGATTGGACTAGATGATCTTTCAAGGTCCCTTCCAATCCCTAGCATTCTATGATTCATTCTATGATTCCATGACACTACGTACAAAGATGATTTTCAACACAGCGTGATACTACATTTTACACAAATGTATTCCAACAAAAGGTAGCACACTTACAGAATCAACCAAGCCAAGAACTAGGGCCGAAGGGCAGACAGCAACCATTTCACAGCCTTGAACTCAAAGCTGCCTTATCTGGTTAATACGAAATACAACTACAGAAGTACAAAATTTACCAGGTCAAGCGTTAAGCCACGAACAAGAGAAGATCAAAACAAGTGTATTATACTGTTCATTTACTTTATTGTAAGTACTTAAAATGTGTGCTCCAGATTTCTTTTCTGCAGATATATTGTTAGCACAGTTGTATCACAGTTCATTGAAATGAAGGATTGAAACATGTTAAATGATGGAATGGTTCAGTTTGGAACTCTGAAAGCCCTAAGACCATCCGAAATGACCAAATGACTGTTTTTTTCCCCCCATTTCTTTGACGTGTGCATTATAAACCTGCTACCTTCAGAAGCACCAGTTCTTGAAAATAAAACCTCGGGATCTCATCCATAGGTGACCCCCCACAGAATCAAGGAATGAAGGGAACCAGTGACTTTGGGGGAAAGAAGGAAAAACTAAGCACTTGAAACAGTTATTCCAAGGGTTACACACCTGAAAATACAACAGTTCTTCTGCACCATTAGATCACAGATTTAAACTGCAGAAAACAAAACAAAAACAAACCCCACAAACAACAAAACAACAAATAAACAAAACACAAAACCACACACAAACACACAACAGGACTGAAAAAAGAAAATATGACTAAGAAAAACAGGACTGATAAAGACTTCCAGTAGTAGTCCAATCTATCATCCTGCCTTAAGTCACTACTTACTACATCTGAATCATTCTTCTGACACATACTGTAAGACTGGTAATGATGGACATTCCAAAAGATATCAATTATTTTTGTAATGTGTTTATTCACAACAGATAAAAAATAGTGAGTCTAAATTATTCTAGCCTGCACAGAAATATTAAACAAAAAAATGTCTTCTTCTGGATGACCTTCATGCACTTGAAGACTATAGTCTCCTCTATAAACTGGCCAAAATCCTTCATTTATTCCCCAAATTCATGGGTGTTTTGCAAAAGGATGAGAGGTACCCAATTTCATTATTTAAATCATCATCACTGAGACGTGCATATCTTCAGCAATTTCACAACAGTTAAGTAACATATATTTATGAAACTGGATGAGAAACATCTGCAGCCCTTTAAAAAAAAAAAAATCAATGCATGCCATTGACTAATAAAGCTCTTAATACACCAGATTTTTTTATTTCCTCCAACAGCTTCACCTCTGAATGATCTTAAATTAACAACATTGCACCATATAAGGCAGCAAGGGTGGATGTTTCAGATGAGGGAAGCATGGAAAAATTGTCCTGCATGGGAAAATTAAATGCATCCAGAAACTGGTGCCAAGGAGTGAAGCTGGGTGGCTTAGCTTACATCCTGGATTTCAAGCATAAGCTATAAATACCCATATACACACAAAAAACATTCTGTCTGTTAACTACTGTAAGTAAAAACCTGGATTTAAAGGATATAATTGTGTGCACATTCACTAGCAGTGCTCTGTACCATAATAAATACTTAACCAAAACCATCACATATTTACCTGAAGTTTGGAAAACCTCATTCAGTAAAGCTTCATTTACCACCACCGAACTGACATTTCCAACAGGATGACACCAGCTCTGATAAATAGTTTGAAGCAGAAGGGTTTGAGCTCTAGTTGCTTGAACTGTCAAATTAGGAAGCTCAAATATGCATTCTGTTAACGGGACATGAGCTCGCTTGGTCCTGTTTAAAATATCGAGAGAAAAAAAAAAAATAGGAAAATTGTTACTTTGCTGCATATAAACAAGTTAAAGACTTAGTCACAGAATACCAGACTATAAGCAGTCAGCTTATAAGGTTGGAGCTGTAAGCCTGTTAAATTTCTTCTTGCAAGAGCTGAACCTACTTACGCTGAAATCTGTCCAAAAATTCAATTTTCTGATTTTATTTAAAAGCTTACAGTGAATCACTAAATGAGATATGTCCAGTGATAAAAAAGAAACATACAGACAATGTCCATACAACCAAATATAAAGAGTTGACATAGAGCTCATTAAGTGATTCTAATATTTTTCAGTGCCTTTTACCTTATAATTGTGGAGGAGGAAGAGGTGGGGACAGGCATCGGGATGGTATTGCAAGGTAAAGGACATTCTGTTTGGAAATAAAATTCTTCTGTGGCAATGTAGTCCACTATCAACAACAAGGCTCCACCACAACTACAGAAAAATCAGCACATTACTTTTTCTTCCTAATATATACACTATTACCTGAGAGCAGGCAACACATTGATTACCTACATTCAACAAAAACTGCAAAGATTCTTTAATATTCTCATTTTGGAGCATATTTACATCACTATTCCTGCTCTCATCACCTTCTGCTGCATCACTGAGATGTACTTTTTATGCTATTTAGCATTATTTTCTCTAGTGTGGCCAAAATATAATCACTGATGCAGAGATTGGCTCATTCTCATTCCAGAGAATCTTCTCCATTAGAAGAGTTTAGGGAGAAGCCTAAAGCCATATGAAAATTAACACTATCAGGTTAATGTTCCATTGGGAATCAGACCCTCAAACAAGGGAAAGCTGCTCACACAATCTGTTAGCCCAGGAAAAAAGAATCCTTTACCAAAATGTTTGAGGAACTGAAAATATAAAGACATCACCTGGCAGACATTGAATGGCTCTTTAGATCAGCAAAATCAAAACCTTCCAAGGAACTGTCCCAAGCACTCCCAATACACTGCATCTCCATTGGGCTCCACAAGAAAATGTTTGCAGCCATCTGACCTAACAGAGGTGACATCCTACCAGCAGCTGCGACTCTGCAGGAGGCTTCATGAATTCAGAAAATGGCCATTCCTGATGCTCAAACTCTAAAACCTGTAGCAGCATGAAATAACACAAAATTCTGGCAATAACAAGTAGACATCCTTGCACATTCTGCACCTGACTGGGACAGTGGCCCTTCACCAAGAAAACTGTGAAGAAAAAAAGCCCATCATCAGTTCTCAGATGCATTATCACTATCATCAACATGAAGAAGCAGAATAGCAAAACATTCTGCTGCTAACACTTTAGGCCAATAAGCTGCAGATTAGGCCTGTGTGACACATGAAATGTGGTTTAGAAAGAAGCATTCTGAGCAGCAGAAGCCATGCATTAGCTACCATGCGACAGGGCAGTACAGCCAAAGGTAATGTCATCACTTTGAATTTGGACTTGCACACTGAAGCATTCATCCTAAGTCACAAACAGATCTTCTCCCTCAGTTCCTTGTCAATACCAGGAAACAGCTATCTGGAAACCATTTTCTCTGGAACAAGAATTATTAGTCTCATGAAGTGTTAGATACCAACAGTACGAACACACATCATATCTACGATGGCTGTATAGACCATTTTAAGGTAAAAGGAAAGAAAACAGCATTCATATACGTAACGAAGATCCATTCATTCTAGATCTGAGGATTAAACAAACTGCTTCTGCAGGTCACTATTTCTGCCCACTGCCTATAAAAGAAGATTATGATAATTATCTCAGTT
Organism: Columba livia; assembly: GCF_036013475.1. Lineage (NCBI taxonomy): Eukaryota > Metazoa > Chordata > Aves > Columbiformes > Columbidae > Columba > Columba livia. The sequence goes on along the minus strand of NC_088603.1, from coordinate 139,565,065 downwards.
GTTGATGTCTACACCACAGATCAAAGTTTCATAGAAAAAGTCCATCTACAAAAGCCAATTCCATTGCTTCTCACTAAAAATACAAACAAGGGAATAAAAGAAAAACTGATTCCTATGAAAGAAGATACTCATGAAAGACTCCCAGAAAATGGATATAAATACAGATGGAAGATAGAGAACAAACAAAAACAGCCCTTGTAGCCTTCTGTAACAGTAATCTGTATTCTTCAGACCAAGGTTTTTCAATATCATAAAGCATGGAATCAGGACTACCTGTCTCAAAAATGTTGAGAAGAAGGGGAAGGAACCACGTAACAAGACTACCTATGAGTTGCAAGTCATTCGCAGCTAATGACACAGCTGTGCTGCCAGCTTCAAATGCCATTTGCAGAAAAAGCATGAATGAAGGAACAATATTTCATGAATATATGGGAGAACTTAGCCTTGTGTCTTCATGTCTGGCAGTAGAAATTTCCTTCAGAATTAAAAAAATAAAAGCAGTCTGCTGTTTCAGTGAAACAGTCAGTCTATGAAGGCTGGAACTACCATATTCTGGATTGATACAGCTTCTGTTGCTAGAAGAATCAAAATTCATTAGAAGCCTTTTCAGAAGAGAACTTGTATTAGCCTTGTTTGTTTGTCTTTAGAGCAGTCACTGACACCAAACAGCAAGTTTGAACAAGAAAAATTACATTTGTCCCGCTCGGGGAACTAAGCTTCTCCCACCCGCCTTCTGTGCTGACAGACAGGTAAAGATCTTTCTAGGAGCAGACCAGACACTGGCCTTGCTGCCAGGGATCACTGCTCTACCAACTGCAGCACAGTCGGTCATGAAATGGATGAGAAATACCCGTACAGAACTCCTGAAGCTCTTCCTGTCTCCCAGTTTGAAGTCCCAACACATCACATGCCTTTCCTGAAGATGTCCTTTCCCCAAAAGGTACAAACATCACATGTGGCTGTCTGAGAAAAGAATGCAACCACACATCTGAAATCTGTTGGTGCAAGAAAGCCATCTAAACAAACATTTTTGACTACACTTCAAAAAATAAGCTAGTTAGAAAATCATTAATTTAAGAAGACACAAAGTAAAAGCTGAAAATAATACTAGTCTTAAGTGACATAATAGGGAAATACACTGCCTTGTTAAGAAAAACTGAAGAAAAGCACTTGGGATTGAGATAGCTATAAGGAGCTAACAGCCTGGGACATATTCTGACAAGTCCTACCACACAACATGCACAAGAGGACACATGAAGTTCACTCACTTGTGGACACCATTAGATAAAACACCTTCCATTTCAGCTCTTCAGACACACAAACACTGCTCTGTGTAAATGTACATATATCCATAGAGTCACTAGGAGAAAAGCTCTGGATTCCATTAAAAGCACAGGTGGAGCCCGCAATACTCTCGCCTTCTCTAATGCTGGTCCCAAGTTAGAATTCAAACTTGCTTTCCTATAATTTCTTAGAGTCACTGTCATTTATCAACTTAAGCTGCAAAGGTGTGCGTAAGTAAAGGAGTATATAAGGTGATTCTGTACTTAGGAAAATGCATCCCTGTAAAACAAAATACTATATACACAACAAATTTTTTTAAAAAATTTAAACTCAAGATTAAACAGACAGCACAAATAATTAACTTTTATGTAGAACTGAAGTTGGAAAACTAGATATGCATGTTAGCAAAGCTTTTGCAGGAGTTACATGGAAAGAAATGTAATGCATGGGGCTATCAATCAGAATGTTTCCTAGTCTTTTGTTTTTCTCAAGCCATGATTTGAGATCTTTTATTGTTTCTCTCATTGTAGAACTGCACTGAAACTTTTCCTTCCTTCCATTTTCCCTTCTGTTTTTCCTTTAGTTATCCCATCAGACAACTTATATTTTCTACTTTTCCTTTATTTTTTCCTACTGTTTTGGTGGATTAAAACTAAATATTTCAGAAAGAAGTGTCTGAATATTTCAAAAGACAGGTAGAAAAACCTCTTCAGCAAAATTCAGGATAAACACGACCTCGCAACAATTGCATCTAAAATAACACATTTGTATTAATAAATTCAGGTACTTTGGCGGGGTGCTGGCTGTGAAGAGCTTTGACAATCACAGCATACAATCTGACAGCAGAAGAGATTCTGCTTTAAAAGTTTGGTCATTCATTTAATACATATTACAGCTACTGTACCAAACTATGCTAAATTTAAAACTTAAAAGTTTCACATAAAATAGTCCCTTATGGGTAATAACAGTGTATGAGGGTTTTTTAACAATATGCAAATTCTGTGCTTATTGTACTTTACCAATCCCATAGGAATAAAGTCTACTGGTCCTTTTTGGATAACTTTGAAGGAATGGGAAGTTGAAGAAAATAAATCTTTTCTTTTAGTAGAAAAAAATGGAAGGGGGGAAGTATTGTACCATGTGTGCAGCAAATGTTGCTTAAAGGAAATTTTAACTAGACCTGGCTAGTGATGAAAGTACATTTATAATTCAGGATTTATTATAATAGTTTTGAAACACAAATAATGCATTTAAAAGAACTTAAAATACAAGTTTGCTACCAAACTGCACCTGTTAATACAGAAAATCCATCATTAATAAGGTACTGAGCTATATTTAACCAAGTTTTATGACCCAAGAGATATATTCAAGCAATAAGTGAAAATACAAGTACAAATATTTTTTTCAGTAAACCAAGTCAGATTTGTGTTTCTATTTTGTATCATTAAATTTGTGTTAAGCAACCGAATGTGACTTCATATCAAAACTCATCACCATATTAAAACAGTTACGACACATAGTCAGAGTCTAAACCCGCTATTTAAATTGCACTTTAAAACTGTAACAACAATAGAAATAATTATTTCACAAATCTTTACACTCAAGAGTTAAGATGCAGTTCTGAACATATGTTCATTTAACTGAACAGGTTAAAAAAACTACCAATTCAAACACTCTTCCCCGGGGGAAAATAAATCCTAATGTAACTAGCAGGATAGGCTACTCATTAAAGCTGAACTTGGACAAGTTCCAGAATAAATTTAAGGAAATATGAACAAGCAAGTCTTGCTGTGTAGTGGCATGGAGTGAAAATGAATCTGTCCTAATTAAATGATTTTTAAATACACTTTGGTTGTACCCAGTTTGCTGACAAACTGTAATACAGACTTGCTGAAATATTTGGATAAATCTGGCGTACCATTAAAGAAAATAGTTTTCCTCACTGTTTTTGAATGAAAACATGAATTGGTCCTTATTATACACCATGCATAGGCACCAAGATAACCAATCCATGTAAGTTCACAGGTCTGCTATGAAATATTTTCAGTTTGTAGACTTTAGGAACAGCAACTCATTCTTTTAAAATCAACACCTCGGAGTGATTGAAAGAATATAGTGGTGAACAGCTGGCTCCAGAGGTTTATATAGAGTCCCCAACTGCAAAGCTGGAACCTGCAAAATGTTTCCAAAAATTTAATTTTTGTTATTACTCATATCCTGTACAGTAAAATACGATTAGTTCATTTTTTCCAAAATAACAAAACCAGTAACCTGCTACTAGAACCCAGCAAATGTGCCTTAGACGAACCTGAACGCACTTTAAATGCCTAAATTATTTCAGTCAGCATTTGCACACCTTTCCTCTTTGGCAAACAGAAAATGTATCCTGCTTTTACAGGCAACATGAACAACGGCTTCATCTACATACCTACCACAAATCCATATTCCTACCTAATCTGATCTTTCATATGAATTTAAAGAAAATTACAATTTTGATGCTTTTTCTTAACATTTAAGCAACTATGATTGGGTAAGGGCAACAGTGTCTAGCAAGTAGCTATGACAAATATCAGAACTCTGAAGAGAATGCACAGGGATAAGAAGAAAGGGAAAGGACGTTAACCACTATGGTCTTGGAATTTTAATTTTTTAAAATGCAAGACTGAAGTCACTACTACTCACAATAAAAGAGTCATATCACATGTCTGCACATGCTACCACAATTTTTAGTCTTCAGACAGCAACATTTGAGCTAGATGACCAAGTTCATTATTATCAGAAAAATAATAATGAAGCCTGCTTTGAAACACTGAATTCCAAAAACATTTGCAAAACCGATATCTTCAAAACCTCTTCTGCTCTTGTACAGGCTTCACTAAAGGCTGCCTGATATATCACCTCTTAATACAGGTGAATTTTCAGCAGCTGCCTTTGCCACTTATTTGTAGGAAACACTGCTAACCACACAGGTCATTACAAGGGAGAAAACAATGAACTTCAAGATTCAGCAACTTATTTCAATTTTTAATGAATTAAAAAAAGACTTAAAATCATTTAGTTTGGTTTGTTACATCTGAACATTAACAATTATGAACATTAGATTTAAAATTATGATCATTACATGTGAATAATAAAACTGGTTTGTGAAGCAACAAGGAATTAAGCAGCAGTGCCCTCAGTGGAATGGTTATTGTAACTTTATCTGCTGTGAGACACCAAGAGAAAATGTCAAAGGCTGCAAGAAAAAACAAAGACTTGGAATGTGAGGGTAGGAAAGTCTTAATTTCCCCCAGCTTGAATCCAGATGCACTAAGTGACAGATGAGTCTTTCCACCTACTGGATTAGAAGTTCAAGAAAGGTGGAAAGAAAGCAGACTGTCCCCACTTCCAGTCAAGTCATTGCCTGTGTGCCTCAAAACGCAACAAATTTGAACTAAAAATCTGTTGATACCAGTTAGAGATAACACAACAAGTGGTTGCGTTTTCAGACTTTTGGACACTTGATAAACTATGGTGGCTGCTGAAACTGTAATGCAGGAGCATATTAAACCTGCAGCTGTATTAAAGAAATATATTTGGGATGTTTAGATCAAATTCAGCTCACTGGCTTTGGAAAAGCTCATCAATGGACAGTGGAGGTCAGTCACAAATTGCTACTTCTTCCTTCCAAAAAAAGCCTCCTTTTCTAACCACCAGTTGATACTTGTCTTCAGAAAGAATACTTTAAGTGATATGACCAATAGAAAAAAGAATAAACTTCCAAGTTCTCTGCTCTGACATTACAATACGAGCCCTCGGTCTTCTTTATGTCCTTACTATGTATGGTTAGCTTTACACACATCATCAACCAACTGTACTTTGTGCGTAAAGTTATATCTTTGAAGAACTGTATCTTCAGAACTCCACAAGGTGGTGGGGCAGGGGGTGGAAATGGGAAATCAAAAAACAAGGGATAAGAGACTCTCCTCATGGAATGCAATTAATGCCAGTTCAGGACATTCTTTCTTTAAATATCTTTCTTCTGCAAGAAGGTCTATAACTTTTTTTACTTGTATCTAGGAATTTTAATGTCTATGATTGTTGATAATAGTGGGGACAAAAGAAGGGATATGGCATTGGTTGCACTGTGTCCAAGGATATAAAAATATAAAGGCCATCAGGAAAAAAAAACCCACACACCACAAAAGCCCACGCTACTCATTACAGTGAACAAAACACCCAAAAAGAAACAAGGACTTTCTGCAGGGGACCACTGGTTTGATGAAGGTAGCATGGAGAGAATCGTACCAGAAGCAGAGCACTTTTACATCTACTATTTTAGTTGTGTTTTGTATCTTTTCAGAAGAACTAGCTCCTACTCAGAAAAGCAGCAATGCCAAAATAAATGCAAACATTATCATTTACCTCCTGTTTCCGTGGGGGTTGGGGAAATCAGCTGGAACCTGGAGATGACCAAGATCACCAAAACCACCAGAGGTAACCAGGTAAAAGTTGCTAGTGGCCATAAACCTCCTAACAGCAAAGACCTATATTTACTAAAACAAAACATGCGCTACGTTTTTTTTGTAAATCCAGTATCACTGCTTTGGATACCACGGTGTAATCTCAGTAGCCACGGGGGTGAACCAGGGTTTGGGGAACTGCCTTCCCCAGAGCAGCCTGCACTACTGTCCAGAGAACCAACCTCTCCCTCTACCCTCCCTCTCCTTCCTCCTTCCCCCTTCACGCACTCCCAGAAGCAGCAGCAACAGCCATTAAATCAGTCCTCTAAATCTGCCATATGAAGCCATTTGGTTGCCATTAGCAGGTAAAACAGGAAGCCAAGAAGGCTCAGAAACATGCTGGCGCTCAGTGGAGAAAACAGCACTGACAAACACAGTTGTTTGCTGAACACAATGCTGCGAAACAGGAATGGGACACACAGGGACATCCACACCTAACCTAGTGTCGTCAGGGGAATGAGAGCAATGCTGTGCCACCCCAAAACAGGCAACTGCCCCCAGCATCCTCCCCTGGATGCAGAGGCAGGAGCAGCCGCCCGCACGGAAACCATCCCACCTGCTGGAAAACCACAGGGGCAGCTCAGCGGCCAGTACTGCAGGCCTCTGCTAGAGATTTCTGCAGAATATAGAATACAATTTTGAAGGACAGACTTTTGTTTAATCGCTAGGAGCACAATTAAGGGGTTTTAATATAGATTTCTCTCCAATAAGCTCTTTTAAAATTGCACTCACTATTTCGTTTTTAAGTTACTGTCGAATTACCTTGCTAATTTCCAGTAGAGCTGCAAAATTTGGCATCTTAAATACAAATTAATTACGTCCAACTAAATTTATTTCAAAACATGCAAATATTTCATTTCTTAGTCTATTCTATTCTACTAATGATTTCAAGTTTCTAACTCTTTTCCTTCCTCAAATTTGCAAAGATTTTCCTCTTTGCTCTTTATTACAATATTGTGGAAATTATCAAACATGTTTGAAAGTTACATAAACATTATTTACAAGAAAACAGCCCAGCTCATAGGCCCTATCTGTGGTGAGGACATGATATCAGAAGCTATTTAAAGAAAACATTAAATCTCAGCAAATGCATACTACTTCTACTTCAAACACTACAACTACTGTTAAATCTAAATGTACCATCTTAAGCACCGACTATGACATTGACTTCACAACATTTTTTCCTCAAGAATAATACAAACTTAGAAGCAGATTCTATGGATATAGGGTTTTTGTGTTCAGTTTTGGTCTATTCATTGTCGGTCTCATTATGTCTGTTTAATTACTTAAAAACCACACAAGACCTAGTGATTCTTCAAGACCAAAGTTATCACGTACACACACTGAAGAAAAGATGCTGTCAGTAAAACACAATGTGAGAAAACACACTTCATTGCTGTAACATAAGTACACAGCCAAATCCATGATGAATGCAAAATAGAAGTTGTAGTATAACAAATACATATACTTTCAGAGCAAGAGATTAAGTCAGTTACAGCATTATAACAATTTCATTTTCCCTTCTTTAAAAAATTAAAAATACAAAAACCAGATTCTAGGTTCCGTCATTCTGCAAGCATGTGTATGTGTATGTGTATATTTCTTGACTATCATGCTTACCAAATATATTTCCTTCTATCTGATTGTTCATTTTGGAATCTGTCATTAAACTCCAATAAAATGCTAGTTCAACATCAGCAAAGAAAACTAATTTACATTAAAAAGTGTACTTTTTCTAAAAAAAGAAGATATGTTATAACGAACAAAAATTCTGATTAACTGAAAAATGATTCCACAGTTCTTGTATTGTCCTAACCACCATAATCCTTTCCATTTCTTGCATAAATATCAGAAGCACCTGCAACATGTATAACTGATTTCCAAATCTGTTCTGATAAAGAGATTTTATTCTCAAAGTTTTCTGTTTAAGGGCCTCATCCCACATAAGCCTGACTTCAGTTCTTCATTATTCTTTTTTTGCTCACGTTGCCCTTTAACATTCTCATCCAAAACATGTCATACTAACAATTCCTGTTCAGAAACTGGGAGCTCATGTCCTTGGGAAGATGAAAGCCCAATGGAATTCAGACAATGTCGACCGAACATAGAGGCCCAATGGAGGTCCACACATTAGCATGTGTTCAATACAGTACCTGTTCTTCAGTGTGTACAGCTGACAGAGTACTTCAACTTATTTCAAAAGGTGTTGCTAAGGAAACAGTTTTTTTAAAAATAATAAAAGCTATGAACAACTAGGATAAAAGTGTTGAGGAAAAATGGTGAGGGTGTTTCTTTGTACACAAACATCCTGATCTATGAGAAGGACTATTCCCATAGAAGAGAACAAAAAAAGGGACACCTGAGTCCCAGAGGGAAGAAGCATGAGGAGCACACAGCAAACAAATGATGCTGGACACAGGACAGTGCGCTCTTCTACCTAGAAATGAACACAGATAAAGTAAAGCTGCTAAGGTATTACAGACAGCTGAACAGGTGAATATGCATATAAGCCTTTATATCTGGTTTAGTTGTTGCTCTGAGTGAAAATAAATGTAGGTTGTTGGTTTTTTTTTTTAATAAAATGGGTTTTTAGTCACCATTTATCATGGTTATCAGATTTAAATGAGTGTCACATTAACATGCTTGCAAAAAAAAAGTGTAAAATTCAGGACTACAGAGTTTTTAATACCTCATTCCAGGTAGAAATGAAGCTTTACCACTTGTGAGTGACGCTCTTCAGAGCCAAAGAAGGAAATGCTACAGGTTGTCCAAAAACATAACAATGCTCCGTAAGTGTAATGAATGGAACCATAAAAAGATAAGCAAAAATCAGCAATTCTATAAAGATTGTGCAATAACCATATCGCTTATTCAAGAAGCCTTTAAACATACAGCATCAGTGAAAGAGAAGTATTTGGTACACAAGATGAATAATACAATTTCAGAAAGATAATTCTACAGGGAACTATACTAGAAGTCCAAATGCATGAGAGACAATCTGATTTTTTCTTCAAGTTACTGTATTTAACAACTACAGATTTTTAAAACAGTCTCTCCAATCCTATCAATGCCCATGCAATTTTCTTAAAAGCAAGATGTAATGAAAAAAGTGAAAAGTAAGAGAACAACTGTAACACTGAAGTACTCTGTGTAATGACCACCACTTGAATGGGGCTGGCTAGCAGGATGCCACCGCAGTCACCCTCCATGCCCTGCAGTTTCAGGATGCATGTTTCAAGGTTACATCCTTGATTTGCCAACAAAGCAAGGCCAAGCGCAGGCTCCAACGCCGCCCCCTGGCCGCACACACTGTTTACCTGCTTGCTCGCTCCCTGCCAGTTTGGGGCCACAGTAGCTGGCAGTTGCTCAAACAACACTAAAGGGCCCAAGCATACCAAAAGCTGTACCCGGGCTGAAGTCTGACCACATTCTTTTTAGCTTTATGTTTTTACTTTTTCCTCCTATTGGGAGTGGAAGGGGAAGCTACAGGTAGGCATATGGATATTAACTGAGCCACAGGAGGCCACACGGCCTCAGGGCCACGGACAGATTTCTGGAGTGTTCTATTCGGTAGTCTGGATGCCCCCTCAGAGACTGTATTTCTCTTTGTGGTTCACAGATACACTTAAAAGCGGGGGCAAGGGGATGCCACCAAATTGCAGGCAAAATCCTGAAGAAATAAAAGGACAAACACTGTGTGAAGAATTGCCACCAGTGGATGTTTCCAGACAGAGTTTACATGGGTAAAGCCTCAAACAGAATATAACTGAAAATCCTAAATAGGCATTTCCCACAGACAGAGGTAACACTAGGAGAAACAGAATTTCCACATACATCCAATATAATAGGAATATAAACTACAGATTCAAATTTTCTTCAGTATTTATAATTCATAACAGCACTTCAGTTATACGACTGTCAGTTTTTCATACTCTTCACCAGTCTCAAGTAAATGAAAATGTAGCTTTAACCCTGAAAATCCTACACATTTTGAAATAAATACCTTTTACTTGTTTCTAGTACAAATGTCAGCAAGAACTGATGGCAACAGTTACAACAACCAGGATAAAGTATTCACCATGTGCAATCACTTTCCCTGGACAGATATTAGTTAATAGGATTAATTTACTTTCACTGAAGAGCCTTGACAATTAATTAGTCTAAATAACTACCGTGAAAAAACTACAGATGACTGACCACTCGTTACTGTCAACTCTGCTGAATTTCCTCCTCGTGGACAAAACTAAAAAAATGCGACTGCTTCCAATTTACATTGATTAAAAGAGCACTTTTAACAGATTTGCTGAATACTGACTGCCACATCTGCTGAGAAGCAGGAACATTAGATCTGAACTAGATTTAAAAAAATAAAATTGAACTAGAGGTTTCCAACTGAAGTTAATTTGTTGTCACACTAATCAAGCTGCAAGCCATGTACTCAGAAAGTAAAACCCCTCCCCTGGGTAGAGGGTTGTTCTTGGTAACCACAGCTCCTTCCAGAACAGTGCAGTTGAAATGTACCCCAAAATGTTCATGTTGAAGCTTGACACATTAATATCACTGCAGATTAGAAAGTGTTCCCCACAAGTTCCTTAAGCATCTTCAGCCTTATATACAAGCATGGCTTACTTTAACTTTTATAATGAAGATATGTTAACCATGTTATCAATGAAAAAAACATCCTAATAAGACATTAAGTGACCCTGTAACACTGTTCACAATTTGCTATGATACATTGATACACCCACTCCTCAAAGACATACAATAATCCAGACTTCTGAAAGCATCAGATTTGTTGCTCACAAAGCCATACCGAAAAAAAACCTACCAATAAATTAAAAAAAAAAAAAAAAAAAAAAAGAAACACCAGCTAAAAGACCATCTGATTTAGCATTATGCTCTTCGATGCATTTTGTAGGCAATGGCAGAGAAGTTCACAATGCCAAAGCAGTCTGGTAAACTCCCTACGCTGATTGTTTACATCTGAGGCAGTTCTGCACAACCAGCTCTGCAAAACCCAAGAGAATGACTGTTTCTGCCTGGTTTTGCATGGCCCATATCACTGGCATATCTCAACAGTTCAAACAGGTTTTCACACATGCTAGCGCTAACTCACATGATGCTGACGGGGCTGAAACCCTCTCCTGTCCCATACACTGATGGCATCTGTTCAGGCACGCAATCGCAGATCTTTTCAGTTTGGAAGGATACCCTGAATTTTTATCTGGCAGTTATATCCAATTACTGACATAACTAATAGTCACAACTGAATGCTACAAAATTAGTTTCATGTGTTTTCAACCTGTTTCTGCTTCTGAGCCAGGAACCAAGCATGCCCCTCTACTGCCCATGTGAAACACAATCCCTATGCAATCTAAATTGACATTATTCTTGATTTACTGCGACTAGTGGATAAAGCAGGCTGCCAGAATCAAGACTCAAGTGTCAATTCATTGGAAAACTTCCTAGACTTACGATCTAATGCTCACAGTCTGTGGATACCTGGCTCTGTGTTTCCTTCCACCTCTTACAAGCAGAATCGCACTGAACTGCCTGACGGCTGCACCCCATGACTCTCTCACAAATCTACTGTGATTTCTAGTTCTAAGAAGAGCCACCCCACTCAACACGCTCTGCAAAGATGTTTCAATCAAAAAAAGTAACAAAAGACAGATAGTTCACCTGATCCCTTGCTATACACTTTTAATCTGCTCTTCAGTAAGCAGCAAATCCTAAAATCTCCTACTGTCATCACAGTAGTACCTTGTCAGTAAAGGCCATGTCACCAGGAACTAGTTTCCTTGCTAAAAACTTCTTACTGTGCAAGAAGTCAGATCTTCAGCTACTGCACCGCTTGGGGATCAGCATGAATTGCTCTCACTCTGGTCAATTCATTCTGATACCACGAAATGCACACAGGGATTTCAAGATGACCCATAAAGCAGCCATGAGCAAGTGCACATCCTGACTCATACTGGGACTTATAATGACCTTACTGGATTTTATAATGAGTCTAACTATAAATTCTGTCAATAAGAATACAATTGTATGGCATAGCACCACATGGCTTTGATTAAGAGAGAGAGGTTTGCCTTGTAAGGGATACATGAAGGGAAAAAATGGAAGCTGTATAAAAACACAAACACCTTTACAGTAACAAAAGCTTGAGCAGAAACCTAAATAGTGATAACACAAGATCTTCCAAATCCTCAGTTTTTGTAATGTTAACATGGAAGTTAGAAATTAAAAATGCTAAACCAAATTATGTGTACAAAGCAACCATTGGCAACTATACAGTAAGTCCAAACAAAACCTAGGAAGTAAACTAAAAAACCACAAAATGCTGATGTTAAGGTTGCCAGCAATGTTTCTCAATATCATGGTATAATAGTTAGCCAGAAGGAGGGTACAACCTAATGTACCAATCCAATGTAAATGTAACAGATTCTAGAGACATAGTAAATATTTACCTTTAAGTTAAATATGCGTTGAAATACTGAAAACAGCTATATTGTATAAATGCTCTTGAGGGTTCATAAAAACAAAGCCTACTGAAAATACACATATATATTCCACATGAGGATCTCTGTATCTAGATTTCTGTAGTGATATTTCAGTACTGTGAGGACACATATTAACAAAACTGTGTCAGGACTGTAATCCCAGCTTTCAGAAGCTAAACAAGTGACATATCATCTCTGGGCAGCTGAGGAACCCACCATATGATATACATGACTTCCTTTAACAGCAGAGCAAGTTTTACATTGACAAAAGCTGACAAAAGTTTAATGATTCGCTCTTCAATAAAAGCACTGACAGGAAGAGACTATGCCAACACAAATCAAATCCTATGTTGTCAAGAATCTCTACTAGTCAGAAACTGCTTGACAATATTAGCACACTGCCTGTGTTTAATTTGCAATTTATTTCCTAAGAGGGTATCTGCAGAGAACAGTCCAAAAACAGTCTCTCAAAGATTTTTCTTTTTTGTTTATCAGTAATTATCCAGACCTACTTACAAGTTTTTATTCCAGATTTTTGTTCTGATAGAGTAACAATTCAAGATCAATCAATTAACTGATCTCTACTCTCTAACAACTAAAATGCAGGCCATGAAATCCTCTAGGATACTCATTTAGCCAGCAAGTCCTCAACTAGTTCATAAAAGGTTCACTCACACTCAAATTTAACACAACCAGCTATGAGCCAAGCTTGTGCTGGTGCTTCTTTACGGACAGCAAAGCAGCAGCTTTGCTCTGGTCTCCAATCTCAAAATGAGGAAGAGGAGACACATAATCAAGGAAATGGACCCTTTGAAAGTAGACTACTGGATTAAGAAGATGAACAAAAAGGGGGCAGGGATAGATCACATCATCCACATTTATGATGTTATTTCAGTGTTTAAGAGTCTCAAAAGCTGTCACAGCTGGAGACAAGCAGCGAGAACCCTCCCACAGACCTGATAAAGGAACATGAGCGACTGGAACACTTGCCACACAAAGGGGTTTTAGAGAAGACAGCTCAAGAAAAGAAAGGCAATAAAATAACACACATAACTGGACCAATACGTAGCTCAAAATATACAGACAGCACACCTCACTATCAATCCAGATATCAGAAAAATAAAGGCAGGCTATTGAGAATCTATATTCTTTAATATTACTTCAAAATTCTCCAGAAGTCCAATAAACTGGTATTTTACAAGTGATAGAGGGTTAAAACACTGAAGTGTCTTACACTGGATTACCTCATCTGTTACTACAGCCATGGTAGCCCAAAAAAAAAGAAAATAAAAAGAAATCAGCTAATTCCTCTAAGATTTCTGTTTGGCAATAAACATTCTTGTCATTCATTCTAGGCTTTTAACCATATTCTGCTAATTCTCAGTTGTTTTTAGACATCCTCCTGAAAGCTTTGAAAGCTGCTTTACAATCTGGCATGCAACACTACATAAAGTATGTTGTAAAATATTGACATGAACATTGTATTTTGCATCTTGTTATGCTTGACAAAAACAAAAGACCAAATGTTTTTACTTTTGTACAAAAATCGATTAGCTATGCAATTTTAAAATGTTCAAGACTTAGTTAACTAGTGAGCCTGAGCACATTGCTTTTCTAAGAAGAAAGTGTATTAACTGAAATTAAAACAGACATCAATCTAGCAGGCAAACAAAACAGCACTTTTGTAACATTTATGCTAATTTACTGGAATTTACTCGGCTGATGTTGCTGAAGTTTTCTCTGTTAAAACATGCTACCAATGTTTACCAACTAGTTCTAAAAAATAAATATTGCAACAGTATTTTATACACCATATACATTTTGAGATTATTATGTTGAAACTAGAAAAGAAAGCTATTCTACTGATTTATGTCAGAAATAAAGCTGAGATTTTCACTGCTAACTCAAAACATACTACCTGAGGGATTCCATAACAGTTCATAAAATGTCTTTGTTTTTAAAAGGTATGGTCTGTGGTATATATTTTCTACGAAGAAACAGAAGAACACATGTAGCATCAGATGTGTGTACTTTAAGAAACTCTGGAATGTGAAATCTAAAAATCCAAATAAAGCAGGTGGTATAATTTAGGGGAGAGGACCGAATTTAAGTTTAATGACATTACCAGTTTATCCTACCAGACTAATTCTCACTCACTGCATGACTTCAATGAAGCTCTCAGTCCTCATGCTGATTTCGATTTAGTTCAAGTGCTATTTGATGTGTTTCATCTGGAGTTTTATTCACTTCAAACTACACTTCATTTAACCAGGTCGCTGCTGTACTCATTTGTTTTTCTACTTTATTACCCGCAAATTGGTGTTGCTTAGTTTAGATAAATTGTTGGAATACGTTGATTTTATATAATGATTTCACACTGTTAATAAATAAATAAGCTTCAGAAAGATATCACAGAAAAAAGCGAGAAAGCTACTAAAATTATTTTAAAATACACTCGACTACAGTAAGTGCTGGTCTCACAAGATGTACTAACAAATGCTGATAGATCATTTGCTATTTTAAGGCAGGACCAATTCCCAGCCTCCAGTCCACAAAACTAATTCGCATTTTTATTTTTCTATGTTATTAGTCTACCATATTCTCTTTTCCAGCTGGGGACACACCATAATACAACATATTTTTTAAAGAGAGAGAGAGAGAGAAAGATAACGAGCAAGACAAAGCACGAGAGAGAAGCAGAGAAAGCACAAGAGAGGGAATGCGAGTGCAGGAGGGTGAACACACGAGACAGCACAGGACGGCAAGACTGGAACAGCGCGCGTGGGAAAGCCTGAGAAACCGAGGAGGGAGCAATAGCCTGAGTGCGGTGAGCACAGGCACACGCAAAAGAGCACAAGAGCGCTCACGAGAGAGCACCAGCACTCAGAAACCATCAACTTAGAGATGGTAGGTTTTTTTCCAAACATTTTCCATCTCTGAAGCATTTTTTTTGGTTTGCACAACTAACCAGGGGTTTTATAATGTACTAAATAAATTTAAGTTCAGCATTAAACATTAATTTATTTCTACAGTTTACTAATAAGGACCACTAACCAGAGCTTAGTGTTAAAAGCCAGGTCATGCCAGGAAAGGCTGTCAATCCTAACAGTAGCGAAGTACTCATTATGCATTATCCTGGTAACATTTATTCTCTTTTGCAAAACGCCACAAGAGAACAGAAATTCATGTGAAGTGCTTAGTACTTCTGTAAACTATTGATGGAAAATACAACAAAGTCAATTAGGCTGCTACCACCTGGTGGTGTGCTGATTATGCTAAAAACATTTCATATTTAACATTGTATCACAGCTGGTGAGAAACAAACTAATATATTGTATATGTGACACTATAAACAATCATATGCGTAGGGGTTTTTTTTAATAAACTATTAAACTTTCACGAACAAATGACTTACAAATTCGCTATACAACATACAATATTTGAAGACGAAGTATTTAACATGTTAACATGTTTTCCTGTTATCTTGTCATTTTACGCAAGATTGTTTGTATGGATCTACTCAGAGTAGTATCACAAACAGCTACTGCTCAAAATGAGAGATAAAGGAAACTAATGTTCTGTCCAAAGAAATGCCTAAATGCACTTTCTTGAAGATATTTGTATTAATACAATTTATTAATAAAAGCTATTACACATTGAAATTTATGACCACAAGATTTAAGCTGTAGAACTAAACTGAAATACTAAATTTCCACACCATTAAAGTTTTTTTTAAAAAAAATAATCATACAGCACAGAATTGTTTTCAGAAAATAAATGTTTGCATTTAAAATCTGAACTACTACAAACAACTTCATACCTGATCACAATGTTAAAACACATTTTCTGGGGCTGGAGTGGTTTGGGTCGGTGCTTTTGTCGTCCCTATTTGTTGCTTTTTATTTGGTGGAGTTTTAAACAGAAAGAGCTGACCTGTTCAGTCAAACACATCGAGTCTGCCAACAGTATGTAACTTCAACTTCATATCCACTCAAGGGAAAAAAGGAAACTTGTTCACAGAATTCCACAAAGACTAGAAGAAAGCTATTTACTACAGCGCTTGTGTAGCCTCTTCACTCAACTAAACAAGGGCCTAAAATATTTATTATCAGCTATCCTAATATAGAAACTAATGATAACAGCCTTAATAGTAGACTGTGATAGAAGAGACAGAGAAGTTTAAGGATATATATGGAGCTCAGTCTTTTTTAACTATTCATTAAAAAAACAAGAGTAGTTGAGTACATATTATTTAAATACACTGTATGTGATTAATGCTCACCAATATTTGGGAAACTTGATCAGCTTGCCATAGAGAGCAGTACTGAATGAGGGGATAACTGGAACAGGGAAGCAGTACAATCCTTTACTGTCCAAACAAGTCAGTGCTGCTTGAAAACCAAATACCTGAAACAAATTAAGTTGGTCAAAGTATATACTAAAACATGATTAGATCACTTTCAAGTTAATTTTATAACAAACACATTTTTGAATACACTCAAATATAAAATAAATTTTGTATCATTTTTAGATAATTGCTTTCCCCTCAAACACAAAAATAACTAGAAAAATCTACCTAAAATAATGTCCCAAAAGGAATATATATAAAAATATTTTCTTTGCTCAAATATTAATGATGCTTTGCTGAATTTTTTTAAAATGCCAAATTATAATTTATCAACTAAACTATATTACTCTATATCCTTTAAAACTGCAGATTGCACATTGCCTTTCTTATAAAATAAAATAATATTCACCAAAAAAAAAAAAAAGTGGTATTTAAGGAAATGAGAAGCTTCCCTTCAAAGGTTTTTTTCTTAATAAGAGCACCTAAAGAAAGGTTCATCACAACTATTCTTTATGACTTTTCTGTGTTCAATATGGAAGAGAAATGGTTGTAAAATTCACCATTTAACATGGTGTGTACCACCATTCACATAAGAACAGAACACTTTGGTCTACATTAAAGCTAACAAAGAAACCCTATAAAATCAAAATTGAAGTCCTTGTTTTGCAAACACTGATCAAACATCTGCTAAGAACTTAATAGAAAAAAATGCCCTCAAACTGAAAAACATACAGATGAGTTGCAATATCACCATCTCAATCGCTTTAAACACAACAGAAAGTAAACACGCCACCCAGAAAACTGAACACTTGCCATGCAGTTCTGGGACAGAGCTGGTTTTATGCAGATAGTAAGAATTTCATTGTTTAAATATCTATTAGGGTATCTATTAATTCACTGCAATCTACATGTTCTACAAGCACTGTCCTAGAAGAGAGGAAAGGTTTCTTTCCAAATTATTTTAACTCCATCTTGCCACAAAGACCTTGGGGCTTTAGTCTGTGCAGTTTCCTCATGTGAAGTTCTTTGTTCGTATTGCAAAACATTTGGCTCAGGTCAGAGGCAGCGATCCCAAACGATGACATTCTGTGAAATGTGTTCACTTTCCATCCTTTTAGACAAATTGAAAACTTTCTCTCAAGAAACCTGCTAACACTTAGGATTATCCCATGCTCATATTAACTTTTTCTCAGCACACTGCAATAAGAAACAGATCTCCAGCGTTGTTTTACCTTCAGATAGCAGTGTGAGTAGCAGTAGTGCAGCAGGTTGTCAGAGGGCTGGCTGAGGCTGCTCACTGTGTGCACCAGCTGCTCGGCGTACATGGGTACTGAGTGTTCCACATTGACTTTATCCACCAAAATTCGCACGGAAGGTAAAGGCCGCAGGGGCTGGAAGCTTGCAGCATTTAATAGTCCACTTAAGTTCTAGGATGGGGCAGGGAGGGAACAAAACAACACATGCAATTATTATACTACCGATGTATTATCTACCATATTTACATATTCTTACCACTCCCTCACTCAGAAGCAAATCTACATGTAATATACTGTTTAGGGATATCATAGCCTTGTGGTCATTATAGTAGAAATCCTCAAATCTTTTCAAAATAATTTCACTGAAGTCTGAAATTCATGCATAAACATTTTATCTGGAATTGTCCTAGGTGTAAGTGCTGGGGAGCGGGCAGCAGGGAGATCAGGGGCTGCCCTGTGCCGGGCCCACACAGTTCACCCGGTTCCACCCAGTGCTGCAGCGGCCCCACCACAAGATGCCGCTGAGCCCACTGGCCAAGCTGGCGGCACCTCTGTGAAAACTTATTTAAGAAAAGGCAAAAGCACCACACAGGCTGAGAGGATGGGGGGGTAAAAAGTGAGAAATGGCAACAAAAACAGCAAGGTCAGAGAAGAAGGAGCAGGGGGGTAAGGTGGTGCTTCAGGCACCAGAGCAGATGTGCCCCTGCAACCCACAGAGGAGACCACAGTGGAGCAGGTAATTCCCTGCAGCCTGTGGAAGAGACCACACCAGAGCAGATACCCACACTGCAGCCCTGTGGAGAGCCCACACAAGAGCCAGTTTTTCCTCAGGGAGTGTGGGAAAGGCACAGGGTGGAGAAGGGGAAAAGCGTGAGGAAGAAGAGTGGCAGAGCAGAACTGCTACAGACTGACTGCAACTCCCCATTCCCCAGCCCCTGTGTCGTGGGGCTGGAGAAGAGTGAAGTTGAGCCTGGGAAAAAGAAGGGACAGGAGAAAGGTCTTATTTGATTCTTGTCTTTGTTTCTCACTATCTAAATATATTTAAATTGGCAAGAAATTTATTTTCTGTAAGTTGAGTCCATTTTGCTCGTAATGGTAATTGGTAAGTGATCTATCCCCTCTTTGTCTTGACACATCCTATTCTCTCCCGCACATCCTGTTGAGGAGGGGAAGGAGAGAGTGGCTGGGTGAGCAGCTGGCCAGGGTCAACCCATTACAAGAATACACAAAGTCAAAATATTTGGTTCTTTAAAATATTTGCTTACATTTTTAGCACTCCAAAGCACTATCACCATACTAAACTCATGCTGATCTAACCTTTATATTGTCATATTATGTATTCAGAGTCATGCCAGACATCTCAGAGACCATTCAAAAAATAAATATTGCAATTTTATACATTTTTCATAGTATCCATTAAAATCAAGTACTGTATCCAGTACAAGAAAGATGTGGACATATCAGAAAAAGTTTGTTGGAGGGCTACCAAAGTGGTTAGGGGGGATGGGGCACGAGCTCTCTCTTGGGAGAGAGACACAACTGGAGTCACTCAGCCTGGAGAAGGCCGTTGGGAGATCCTGCTGCTGCCTGCAGCTGCCTGTTGGGATGGGACGGACCAGAGGGGGCCAGACTCTTGTCAGAGGTTTCTGTACCCTGAGGAGTGAGTCACAATGGACACAAACTGAAACACAGGCAACTCCAAGCACATCTATGGGAAAGCTTTTTATGGAAGCTCTATCCTTGGAGCTAATTCAGCACTTGACTGGACAACACCTGGAGCAATCTGCTCTACTTGGGATTGCTTTGAGCAGGGTGTTGGACTTGTGGACACCACCTCCAGAGATCTTTCCCAATCCAAGTTACTCTATGAATCTAAAAATGTTATTAAACTTGTATCAATATAGGACAATAAGTTGATGTGTGTATGACTTTCAATCTAAAATTTAAAACTATTCTTATTTTGAACAGGCTTGGCTTCACTCAGGAAACACATTGAAACTCCAAGTGAAAAAGAAAAAAAATAACCAACAAGTTCACTTGAATTCAACTTGTTTGCCTCAAACTTACAATAAATATGGGGCTGTTCTCCCAGTATTAAAATACCACCTGCCCATTCCCATAAGGTGAAAAGCACCACAATCCACAGGGCTATTACAGGCTTAAAAGAAATAATGCTTCTGATTAGGCACTTGATAATGCCCCATTTTCTAATAGTGTCACCAGTTTACTCAGTCCAGACACCTTAACTGAAAAGATAAGGAGTCTAAATTTAAGATTAAATACACCCTCCCCAATTAAATGCCACATACTTTAAATTTTACATATGTTACAGCCTAGAGACTAGTGACCCCAGTGAAATATTAACGTTACTGTGCCAATGAAAATGGTTATGCAAGCACACTATAAGAAACATCATAAATTGACTTTCTGTACTCTGTCCTCTTACACATCCATTTCCAATCTTAAGTCACATAAACATGCTGTAAATGAGTACATTTTATGAAAAAATACAGCACAAGTTAGACAGTGCTCCTCTAATCAGCAGGTATCTCTTATGTTATGAAGACAATTTAATGTCATTGTGCCTTCCATCATGTAATACTAATCAAATCCATCTCTGACTAAAAAAAAAAAAAAAAAGCTTGTTCAAATGGTTTTTACCTTTCTTATATACAAATGTACAAATGCTTCACAAATACTAATAAGGTTACTTTCACAGGACCTTCAGAACATACAACTTCATCTCCATTTTAGACAAGAAATTACCATTGAAAAGAAAGGCCCATACAAAAATAATCCACTAATTCTGGAAGACCATTTGAAAGCCAATTTTTGAATGTTTAGCATAGTAAAATACTTCACAAATAGAAGCCTAACTCCATTTGCTTTAAATGGAACCATGAATACTGAGAGCTTCCGCAAAATACATCCCCACTAAAAAAGCTCACTGTCAAGCACAAGGAACACATATTTGGTGTCCATGTGTGAAAAACATCAGAAGTGTTTAATATCAGATGAAAATTCCTAGAAATTGAACTCAATCAAGAACCGATTTTTTTTCACTCTTCTTCCCAACTCTTTCCTTATCCATAAAATATCTTCTATCTCCGCCACAAGAGGTAAACCTACTGCAAGTCTTCACTACAAAACAGAGTCATCCCTATGGTACCTCAGCTTTGTGCACCAAGGAAGGTGCCCTATAGGAATAAAACCAGTACAGGATTCTTTAGCTGGAAATCTGCTACATATATCCGGAAGATAAAACCAAGTAAGACTGTCAGAAAATTTCATTTCTGGCTCCCTGAGCTAGTCACTCAGCAGTTAAATGCTCAGTAACAGCCAAAGTCCTGCTGGTGTCCTGGCTGGAACTAGTACACACAGCTGGCTTTTAACATCTGGGAAGTCGTTACTGAGCCTATGTATCCAAAGATTTCAGACTTGACTGAGTCTGGGAAGGCCTGCATGCCAAAAAGACAACAGGTACTCTTCTGATCAATAGGTTTTCATAAAAAACTTCAATTTGCAGCTAGTTCTTTTTAATTTGCTTGATGATTTAAAAATCTTCTTCCTTCTACATTCTTTTTTCCTACCACTACATGACACCTTCAGTTTACAAGTCTAGCTAGTCACTGCAGACACCACTTGTCTTTCATATCCGAAGGGAAGGCTCCTGGGTACCAAATTAATTTGGAACTCAGCAATACACCCGGCACACGGAATAACAGCACTGTCAGAAAGTTTATATGAAATATCAAATGTTGATATAAATAAATGAATAAATAGCTGTGCATACATACCTTCTCACCCATGATTATGGGCATCAAGTGGTCTAGTAAATTGAATTCTGCCACAGGAATTATAATAGTACACTTAAGAACAGTGAATGTTGTAAGTCGAGTGGGAATGTATTCCTCCAACGATGCTACTTCTTCTGAGCTTGGCATAGTTCTATTTCCATCCACAATATCTACAATAAATGAAGATTACATGTGTTTGACCAAAACATATAACATATCTCCTACACTTGTTGTAGGAGATTAGCAAAAAATGGAAACCTTCCCTCCCTCACCCTTCACAGCTAATGATTTTATTCCACACTGGTTCCACCTTAGGCTAAATGAAATTGTAACTTGACTTGCCTTACTTTGAAATCTGTACAGTTCTTTTTCAGAAACTCATGTTAACACTTTACAATAGTTTGTTTCCATGCATTTTTATCCTATATAACTATTACTTCAAACTATTAAATACATACTAACAGGGATACTTTCTTCTCCATAATCCAAAATTAAGCTAGAGTTGTTAATTAAATAAGCCTCCATTACTCAACAAGAGGCTTGGGATTGAAAAAAAATGGTCTCCAAAGTGTCTGAAATTATCTCGGAGGTACATCCAACACTGAGGGGCTATAATGATTAATTTTAACTTTATTTTGCTTTCTGGAGTCATAAAATCCCCTGGCAGATTTAGACTTCAACTATGTGGAAGCTGCACCTTCAAGAGCCCTGAATTTGGCCTGGTTTAATTCTGAATGTTTGCATATATGCAATAGGAGCAAACCTGGCTTAGTTCTGCTGTACGGTTCATATTCATGTTCCAGAGCACAAACTATCATTTTCATTATCCGGTGTACTGCACTGCTATCCAATCGAAGATTGAGTGGGCCCACAATGATGCTTTTTGTAGACATCTCCTGAACATTTCCAAAATCTTCACTCTTTACTGATGAAAGGTCTTGCTGATTCCCAGAAACTACAAGAAGTTTTATAAATAAAAACAAATTACACCAAACAATTTGACATCAAAATTATCAGCTACTTTTGTTTCAAACCCATGATCACAGACTTATATACAGAAAATATAACAATGCAAATTGAACACATAAACACACCGTGTCTAGTTTAACAAGTGTAAACAAACATTATTCCTGTTTAATGCAGAACAAACAGGGCCAAGAGTCTGCCTTGCCTTTGAGAGCAGCACAACTCAGGAACCTTTCCACTAACTTGGCATCTTTCAAGCTTGGGACGCTGGGAAGGTGTCCAAACTATCTCCCAACTTCTGTGGCAATGACAGCTGTGCTGTTGAAAACTTTCTGTAGTTTACCACAAAAATACCTATCCCCACCAGTCAAGGAAAACATGTGCCATGAAGAAACTACAGATATGGGCCCTTGAAATGCAAACTGCTGGTACACAGGCTGGAACAGCAATGACAATCACACTCTATCATCGAAAACCAGACTGACTCTTCCTTCCATTCACTGACAAGGTAAAGCATGGGCAGCGAGAATGAAAACTTCTTCAGTCATTATCTCGGAGTCTCTGCATCCACAAGATCTAACACCTCTGCACTCAGAATAGCAACTAGTATACCAATTATAGTTGTCATTTCTCTGATACACATGTAAGGTAACGAGGTAGACCAAAATCACACATTCACTGTATATAGACTATTCATCAGCTGTCAAACAGTATGACAACATTTCCCTAAATATATCATATGGAAATTCTTCAGTTAAATTATGCAAATATCAGAGGCTGTTGTTTCCCTGTTACATTTGCCTTGTAAGAAAATCACCTCACCCCCACCATATTTAGTTTGCAGAATTTCACTCTTCTTTCTAATAAATCATCACTTCGACAGAGCCTTCATTGCTTTGACACAAGTGCTAAACATTAAATGTCTTGCTAACCATTAAACAAACAGTCTGACAAAATAAACATCAAGATTAAATGGTTTCTGAGACCACTTAATCTATAAACATGAAACAGTTCTGAGATAAATTGTAGGATGACAGCTTAATTCATTCAGTGACTCTTGATAGCACACACTCCTTAGATAGCACAGTACTCCACAATCCACCCAATCAAAGCTGTGACAAACAGGAAAGCCAGGAAACGCACAGCCGTTGGCACCAATTTCACCTTGGTTTCCACAATTTAACTCTTCCCCAATTGCAGAGCTGTCCATTTGATATGTTCTCTTTGTACTTGTGACCAGCTAAGCCACAGAAACCAAAGGCTGTGTAAGCAGTGCACTTCCATGATGGTCCTTCTGAAGAGTAATATTTTTCAAGTGATTTCCAAACTCTTACCCAATATGGATTTTGCACACATACTCAATGCAAGATAGATTTCATTCCTCTTTTCACCCATCTGCCTGGATACACATCAACCTATTTCCTTGAATAAATCTAATAACCTCCTGCTTTTCTGTTACAGTAACAAACTAAAGACACCTATGCAGAACTATGGCCTAAAAACCACAGGAAAATCTGACAGTTCCAGTCTCCCTCTACCAGCTTCCTCACTGACACAATCTGTCCATACTCACATAAATGGCAAGACAGGCTCAGCGTGTCAGCCCGGGCTGCGGGAGCTGCAGCTGCTGCACACAGTTGACCTACCCACTTTGTCAAAGAGATGTAGGATCTGTCATCTTCTGAGTAGCTGAGGCTTTGTGGTTAAGTAGCCTGGTATGGTACGCTTCATAACTTCAAAGCAAATCTTAATTTTAAAACAACTGGAAGAAAGCATGTTTTATTTCTGGTTGCCTGAGAGGAACATTGTCATGCTTCGTCCTCCAGTGGAACACTCCCTTTTTCCTCCCTCCTTTATTGTACTCGTTTGAAACAGTCTTTTTAGTGGAGGAGGTGAGCTTGGGTGGAAAGGAAGGAAGGATAGGGGTTTTTTTCCTAATCTTTAAATCATACTCTATAAAATGTTCTTGCTTCTAAGCACTGGCAAGGAAAAGGTCCCTGCATAAACAGAGACTACGTCCAATTTGACACAGAGCTCGTCTAATGCTCTTCAGGCCTTTAGAGGCCTGTATGATCAGCAGAACAATTAACTTAGTCCCCCAAAAGCCCAACAGAAGTTGATGGTGAGAGCATTTATATTCTCTGCTTCCCTTGGTGTTTTGTTTACCATTTCTGAGAGGAAGAAGAAAAAAGAAGAAAAATTAAAGGACAAAAGGGACAGAAAGATACTACCTCATGACATCTATTAAAATCTTCAAATGGAACTGAAGTTACAACCATTTTAATAAATCCTGAAAAAGATGTTTTTTTAAAAAGCCCGCATACAGCCTGCTGTCAGGGTATGCTTTACTTTACATGCAGTTAACATGCACTTTTGTCCTTCCAATTTTAAACAGTATCCAGTTCAGATTAACATTAAAAAGTGTAAAAAAAAAAATAACCCACGACCTCACAGGGCCAAAAGCCTCCAGAAGCAATAACAGCCTCCTTTTTTAAAAAGAAAAAAAACACTCTCATTTTTATATATTGTATGTACATGAATAATATACCGAAGTGAAAGCATTTATACAAACCACTTTCTGGAATAGTTCCATTGAATTCTAACTAAGTGCAAAGAGAATGTGATAGAAAACCTATTGGTTCTACAGAAGCTGGTGATCACAGGTTAATTTTCAAACTTCACAGATGCATAAAGGAAAGTAAAATCTGATCACCGCGTCTTCAACTCTCTGTAAACCAAGTCTAATCCCAACTGACAAAAGAAAATCTTAAAATGAGAGTGCTGCACAATAAACTTGTCAAAATAGATAGGTAGACATTATAAACAAAACATTACTTCAAAAGTACACCCCGTTAGGTCCATAGGTCATGCAAATCACTGATCAGGGAACTGACAGATTATACAGTGTTTCAGGGAAATTACTGTTTTGTATTGAAATACAAAGTAAAAAACTGAAACAAAGCTGGAAGGGAAGAACAGGCAGAATTTCTAATTAAGACTACTGTCTTATTTTCATTCAAAATACTAAAAGTGATTAATGCACATCTATAAGCGAAAGATGAAACTCCTGAGGTTAATGTTATCCATGAGGCACTTGCAGTTTAATCAGTAATCATACGCTTCGGGAAAGGTTAAAGGGACAAAGAAGGTGTCAAACCAAAATTGCCTTGACAGATAAAAATCTTACAATCACAGTAACTGCCTCCTATAACTTAAGCTGGGTAGGTTTTTTTTAACTGAAGTTGGTATGCACTAATTGTAACTAAAAAAAAGTTAACTATGTCAAAACAAGAAATAGCGAAATGTAAACTTTTACATAAATACTTTTGTATAAACACCTAATATTAAAAATGTAACAAGATTTATATTGATTTTAAAATCATGAGGTATTTATACCTTCATTGTAAATGATATAATTTATACCTATTTGTTCATGTTCTATTTAATAATTACATACTTGACTCAAAATATGGAAAAACTAGCTAGAACATAATTAGCAGAAAATGTCCTATTGGCTTTTCTGAGGAACAAAAACTATCCAGAAATTTAAAGGTTTAAGTTCTTAATTCTAGCACTGTTACAACCATTTAAACTATTAATTTAAAAAAATAATTATTCGTTCTTTTATGTAGTCAGGTAGCTTACAGGTAGCAATGCTGAAATCAAAGAACACAGCAAGACTTGATACGAAGCCAAACTACATTTTGTGAGGTGTTTACCTGGTGAATGATACAGGGAATAAAAGCCAAGGCCCTGTAAAAGTAAACTGAAACAAATAGAAAGGAAGCTGAGGAGGGGAAAAGGTAGCCAGAAAACACCAGTAGCCTGGTCTTGAGGGAAGAACAAAAAAAAAAAAGCACACTCGAGTTCAGCTGTTTCTGAAAAGGCTTAGATGTGTCATTAAATTCCTCATGCATTCATAGAAACAAGACAAAATACCCCACAAAACCTTTTTTTCCTCATAATCAAATAAACTGTGCACATTCAAATTTCTATATCAAGAAAAAAGGAGGTAAGATTTTCTACTGCTCTCCATAAATGTTCTACATGCAATTAAACAGTTTTTTCTTTGTTAGAAACAGAACTAGACTGCAGTAGAAGCTTGACTTAATGTACATTTTCACAGCTTCATGTCACACCACACACAGAAAAAAGACTCAGAGCCAGGAAAGAACTGTTAAATTACCTAGTGCATCTTTGCTATTGAAGGCAATGGTACCTTTTATTTCTTTTTATAAGCCTTGCCTGATCCATTCTCTAACCAAACTTATAGTTTTTCTTTCCTACTACTTTAATACTTAATGTCCAACAAATCCAGAAAACAAGAACACTAGCACTTGACACTTCTCTTACATAAAGACAAAAATGTGCAAAAAACCCAGGTAAAGTGAACTAGGAGGCAGAGAGAAAAACATTCAGTCACAAAAGAGCAAGAAGTTCCCAACGCATGCTCACAGAAATAGCGTCCATGATAATAAATGCACAGGCGGTGAAGAAAGTGTTACTCAGGCAATAAAGCTGCAGAGCAGCAACTGTAGAGGACAATCTTCCCAGAGGTAGAGAGGAAACACATAGCAATTAACAATAAAAACATCTATACAAAAATATATACAAACTACTTGTGGATACATTAACTCCTTTGTCCTGGCTTTTGTGACACTCAAAAAAGAAGACATACTTACTACATTGAAGCCACTGTATTCTCTCAGCTTTAGAAAAGAACTGATAGGCATCTCAAAAATAATTTAGAATTAGCCAATATCTACGTATGCATGACCTAGGCTAATACTTGCTAAAAAAAAAAAAGCGTTCAGATGTATATTTAAAGACTAATTCTCCACACTATGACCCTTGCATTTTTCTTCCCAGGAGAAAAATGACAGTCCTTTTCATCTTTTGCATCAAGTAGAGGACAAACTTCAGTCTTCAACCAGGGTTTCAGAAAAGAGTTTTCCCCTTCCTCCCCAAAGTCAATAATGACAACTTAAAAAAAAAAAGACATCAGACTCCATGATGTCCTACCACCAGTCCTACAGTTTAGCTACTGATATCATTGCGATTACTTATGCAGGGAAAAAAACAAGAACAGTAACAATCAATAGCTAACCAAAACAGCCAGCCTCAGACATCAGTGAAGATGTAACCATTTTAATGATGAACCTGACAGTAAATCTAAGGTAAGTTAGAGGACAGCTGCTAAAGGACCAGTTGGGCATGAAAAGTCTTTGTTTTTATTATTTAACAGGGTAAACAAAGATAAATAAAGGTACCTTTGCCACTGGTGCTTTCCATTGTGTACAAGTAATCCATGTAGAAAGCCCCGAATCTCTGCATTCCAGCTATCTCTGTGTACGTCTCCTACCAACAAAGCAAAGCAAACAAAGAAAACGTTGTATAAGGAAAGAATCTTGAGATTACCAGCTGATAGGCTGGTATGGGAGAGATATTTTTATGTTTGGATTTGTGCATCAACACACAGAAAGGCTTATCAAAACAAAGGACAGAGGTTATCCCAAAGAATTCACCTCTCCAATAGGTAATGTAACTTCTATTTGTGGCCACACAAAGGCACATCCATAATTCCAGTGGACACGCTGACCAATTCATCAATATCATCTAGTTAATTATTACCTTTAATGGAGTAAATATTCTTCACTTGACCTCTTGCAACCAACAGATCTGTCTAATTAAATACACTGAAAGCTGAAGCTCATTCATTCTGGCTTTGTTATTTAAGGAATACTGCAGTTTTATCTTTAAACAGTAGGAAACATATTAAGACTTTATGCCATCGTTGGGATTTATATATAACATAATCCATTATTAAACAGCAAGTTCACTTTCCCTCTTGCCAAAAACAGGCAAATCATAAAAGCATCGAAGACAGGCAATGGAAAGAGCAAAGCTTAAAACTAAAACACACAATGGGAGATGTCTGAATATGTGTAAGTACTTGTGATTTCACTAATTAATTTCATTTTTATGGTATTCTTCAGGGTTAGACTACATCAGTAGTATTAAAAAGTTGAAATTATTTAAAATAAATTAGATATATTCAAAATTGTAAATGGCTTACCTCCATATTCCACACATAGAACTCTACCTAAGAACACACCTGCAAGGGACCACCTTGGTCACCACATCCAGTCTTTAGTAATTGCAGACAGTCAGGGAACAAAGTGAGAATAAAGCTGGACTGCACAATTTACAAGAACAGAGACTATCAGTGTCTGAAAATTTGTCTCTACCAAAGGCAGAATTAGCAAGATTTCATCTAAGTACATCTAAGATAAAGCACATTGACAATAAAATGAACACTGAATGAAATGAAATGACCTGGTTTCCAAGACAGCACTTATTGGTTTGAAGACCATTAAATACTTGCTAGTTGGGATTAAAGTGGTATGTGCTGGTAAAGCTTGGCCTTTTGCCAGTATTCTCTCATATCTGTTTTTCTCTGCAGGTGTTCTGAAGTCAGTGCTTTTGGAAATGATGGAATTAATTCAGGTTTTGGGGTAGTACAGGAGTTTGAGGTTTCTTTTACACACGGTTTTGTTTTGTTTTTAAACAGGAAGGTTTACTAGGGTGTTTCTTTTTTTGCCATCTGCAAAGGAAGATTCAGTTAAACATGACAAAGCAATGAAAAACAGTCATCTAACAGTCCACAGAACTAATCATTAGAAATCCATTAGATAGTAGAAAATTTTTTTTCTGAGAAAAAAAATGTAATTTTCTGACCTTATGATGAGCTGCATCCAATATAAATTCTGCACGAATACTGTTATTTTCTGGACTTCTATAATCAAATAGTGAATTGGTAAGGTATGTCATCCCTTTTGCACTCAAATTTTCTCCACAATTAAAGAAGTAGGCCTCCTTCATGACATAGCAGAAAATAACAATAAGGGAAGGGAGGAAAAAAATACAGTCAAGTTAACAAAGCAGTTTCAATTCTGTCGTAAAAAACTAATGATACCGTAGGATCGCTCAAGAGCATATGAAAGAGGGTACCTCAGTTCCAGTCACATATTTCATTATGAAGTTAAGCCAATTGAAATTATTTTATTCAAATAACGCTGAAGTTCCTGTCTACACTCTCCCCATTTTCAAGTTAGTAAAAAGGTCCTGAGCTAGTGAATATTATACAACCACGATCTAAAACATACTAGTTTCATTTTAACAGAAAATAACTGCAGGTCATTGTTCCTCAAATTCTACCCCATTCTCTTAACTATACGCAATTCTGTCACTACATATTCCATTTCTCTGACTCACCAGTGCCTCTGAGATGCTTTATCTATCCTCTTCATGATAAGCAGATATTGAAATATATTACCTACTTGGTACCTTATCACTCTTCTTTATTCATCTAGATTTTTACATGCTTCTCCATATTCCAAACCCTCTGTCCTCCTGATATCAACACAACTTTTCCATCAAGAGTCATTTTTCTAAAAAGGTTATTTATATGAGATTGATTTTTTCCAACTATCTATTCTCAATCACATACAACACAGCTGGAACCTACATGAAAGGCACAAAGTCCCAAGTGTAGCAGTACAGAAAGGGAACAGGTGAGGCAGAATCAACATCACCACCATTCTCACAAAAGCAGAGATTTGTTTAAATTCACACCCCAGAGGGTGGCAGAAACATGAAAAAGAGCAGAAAACCAAAAGTCCCTTATCAACTAACCTACAGGAAACTCATTCACTCACCCACCCCAGTCCAAAAATCACTTCTCACTTCCCCAGCCACATCTCCCTGTATCTCACAGTGCCAGAAGAGCATCTGTTGCAGTTGGTTCATCCTTGCTCCCCTGCCTGCCCTTCTGGAAAAGGTGGTGCCCACCCATCACAGCACACCAGTCAGCGTGTGTCCCGCCACACCTCTGAAATCCCAACAATGTCACACTCTACAGCTGTGTAAGGATACACAATTCTTGTTTGTTTTCTGTGCTCCATGCAGCTTGAGGCAGACGTCAAGCGCATGCTGCTCTCCCAGGGGAAGTATAAGAACCTGTCCCATTATGTCTATCATAGTACTGTATATGAGCACCTTCCAAATCAGGAGAATCTTGACATTAATATAGTCACTTTGTTTTCTTCCACATTCTTATTTTTTTCCTTAATACTTTAAGACTTCACAGAGCACTAACATCAAATTAACAGGTCTGCTGTTGCCTGTATTGTTTTTATTTAAACACAGATAGTAATTGCTGTACACCAGGGCACAGTTTAGGGCACTATTCTGTCTATAGTTCAATCAAAAATCCTCATTCTTGAATGTAGAACTTCATGCACTATTAAGTATTTTAAGAGTAGTTCACATGGATACCTGATTTTGTCTTGTTAAGCAATTCAAGCTTTGCATCCATTTAAAATACAGAAATTAATAAAGCTTCAGTCCTTCACTTGATACTGCTCTCATCAACCTTATTGAAAAATGAGGCAAAACACTCATTCACTTCCCACTGCTTCCCTTCCAATCTTCTGTTGATTTAAGTACTTTCAAAAGTTTTCAGCTGCGTTGTTATTTGTTATACAAGATCAAATTATGCAAATATCCATAAAAGGGGGGTAGCAGGGTTGTGAACAAAAGCCTTACATTTTGAAGCTTCTCACTCTTAGATACTTGTCTTCCCAGCTGTAAGGAATAAACATTGAGTTCTATATTCCAGTGACACATTTGAAATGCTTAAATCACAACTGGTAACAGTAGCCTTTCCAATTCTTGCAATCAAATCTTTCAACAGAACATACCAGAATTACTTATGCAGCAAGTCAAATGATATTTCAATATACTCACTTCATCACTCCTATTCATGTTCTCTTCAAAGTCTTTAATTCCCATAATTCCTTTAAGGCACATAGCTTGACAACCAACAAAACCTATCTGGCAATCAAAGAAAAGTTCACCTTTCATAAGGACCTAGTGAGGGGGGGGGAAAAAAAAAAAGGTGGTATTTTAAAGAATTCTTCTCCATTAGAAATAGAAAAGATAGAGAAAAGTGAACCAAAATATGTTTAGGTTTATATATTTAGAGCTTTAACAAATAGCAAGTTAATCAAACAGGGCACTTAGAAGGAAGGGTTTACTTTAGCGACTGATTACTATAGAAATTCTCTTAAGTTTCTAGTGCTGTCTACGTAGTTGTTCCACTAAACAATCCAATATAACAGAATATGAAAAATCAGTAGTGCAATAATTTCAAAATATTTTATTAGTGATTATTTCCTACAATATTTATAATGAAGCAAAAAAAACCCTGTCAACAGAAAATTACCTCAACTGTGGTTCCTTCTTGTTCCCAGCACAGAACTTCTTTTGATTTTACTTTCTGAGGGCTGTAATAACTACTCTCAGCTTGCATTTCAGTGAGCTACGAAACAATAGGATAAACACCTTATATAAGTCAATATTAGTATAAAACTGCGGTAATGTCATTAACATCCAGGACTGATGAAGACAAATTAAACTATGGGCCAAAATTTATTAACAAGCAGGAAACAGGTGCAGTTAAACAGCTGTAACACATTATCCATGTTAAAACTTCCCATATTCAACTCCTAGTTGAAGTATGCTGTAACAGAAAGTTTTATATCCACTACAGTATTTTCAGTTTGCTTATCTAAAGGGAAACTATGTGATAAGATGAAACAGATACACAGCTGCATTACTAACATCATACAAAATTAGCTTATAAATTGCTGTAAAAATGAATAAATAAAATACTGATTCTTCTCAACAAATAATGAAACACCATGATAATATTAAGGAAACATTTTAATTACAAGCCTACTCATTTTGGCTTATTGTCATGGCAATTGAGAAACATGCATTTATAGTTTTGCACAATTTTGATATAAGAATCTTGAGTTGGTAAAACACATAAGCATGGGTTAAAAAGCATATAACCTGCAGTTTAGAAAAAGGAAAAAAAATGGCACAAAATGAAGGCGTTATGTTCTGCATTTAAAAAAATACTTAAGTTTATTTATATTGAGTCAAATTCTCATTTTTATATAAAAGTATGCACAAGCTCTCATTTTCAAGAGTGGATACACATTGCTGTTGTTTCAAATCCAAATTTTGTAAACCGAGAAAATGGAATTTCAAAAAAACCACTGATCATCCTTCAGCTGTGTGCAATTATTGCAAAAGAAAAGCAATTGATTGATTAAAGTAACTCAGACATTACAAGAATCATTGTCACCATCATTAGAAACTGCTACATTTAATTTGGCATGATAGCTGGAATGATATCAACTGTTCGGACTGCTAATGCAGAAACTTGACTTTATTTTTTAACCAAAATATGAACTACAAATTAATGCCAAATATTCTTTGCATGCAACCAGAACAACAAATTCTGTTTTCCTCCTGACTGTATTAGTACTGTACATCGCTTCACATTTAAAATTTAGAGAATGTAGGATGATAAATTTTAAGTAGATTTATCACTTCCTAATACAAAATGTGTAAGGCTGACAATGAAACATTAGGAAAGCCCAACCCAGTTAAAAAAATAAGTTCTAACTACTTTTAATGAGTTTTCTCATGAGAGGAAAAAGTGCACAAAATTACTACCGCATGACAAAGCACAAAAGAAAGCAGATGCTGAGCTACAATGAACGAGAAATGTGAGTTTTGGTTGTTGTTTTTTTGTTTGGTTTTGTTGTTGTTTATTTGTTTTAAAGTGGTATACTAGGGGTATAATTAAAGGAGAAAGAAAATATATTCTATTATTTACTTTTAGCCTTTAAAAATAAAAAAAAAGGAAGGCTGAAGCAAATTGCCGCAACACAATTGAATGTTTGATGCTTTACATTCTCAACTTTTGCAATCAGATTTGCCAGAAGACTTAAAGCTTAAAATATTAACATCCCCACAGAACGCCTGCAGCTCTCAGAGTCACTTGTCTCATTTTCTCTGACAGCTGCTGAGCAGCTAAATGCTCTGCTGGGCCACCAAACACAGCTCAGAGAAAGTCACCGTGAACCCCCTCAAATCCCTCCCTTGGGCACAGACAACAAGCCAAACGGGCAGAAAATGGGTAGGGAGCTACTGATGGCATCGTGTGTATGATGAGGCACATAAATGTTGTACAAGGACTATGAAAGCATTTCAGTTCATCTGACAGGCTCAATGTCAAAAATCCACCTTGGTTATTCTGCTGCTCACAGAAACAGCATTAATTCCTGTTCTGAAGAGTTCTGGCCTTAATGTATGTTTAATTCTAAATCAAAGACTCTCCTTCTGTTACAGTTATGCACAGATTGCATATATTTTGGGACATGTTGAAAGTATTCTGCTAATTCAGAATTTTAATTTTTAATTGTCAGCACATCTCAGTATCTCATTCAAAGTCTCCATATTCCCTTCTGCAAGTTTACAAGAGGAACAGAAAGAAGCACAGGAACTGTTTTGAGATTTGTTTACAGAAAATACTCAAATATTTCTCTACATACATAGTTTATAGTACATGTATAATTTATCCTTTGCTTCTTTAATTCAATTTCAATCTAGGGAAGGTAATTCCAACATTATCAATTTAAAGTCAAACCTGCACATATTATAGTCAGTCAAGCAGTTTCCCTTTAAAATGAAAACGTTTGCACTCAAATTCTAGCTCAAATGGCAAAACCACTTTACATTGCAATTAACAATACGTTATGATATAAGAATAACTTTCAGTATTCACATTTTCTGTTATTCATTAACATAACATTCCCTGTCTCAAATCAAAACCAGTATACAAGCACTCAGATAATCTTTATGCACTTTCTCAACAAGCCAAATAAATCCTGTACAAGGCAGATAAATACTTACCTTAAAAGTCACCGTTGCCTTTGTACAGTAAAACCCAACTGAAATAACAGGATCCTTGAGGGATTGAGATTTCTGCTGACGTAGCATCGTTTCATCATCAGTTCCACTAGAATCGTTCTCTTCATCATCATAACTCACAATAGCAGGAACAAAAGACCAAGCCCAAGAAACCCATCCTTGTTGCTGGTCGCCATCTTGATGCAAATAAGGATCTTGATTGACATACTCTGCAGGATATTGCATTACTGAGCTTGTTTCATCTTCTGCACCTTTTAAAATGAAAGCTAAGTCAAGTTCCACATCAACCATGCCAGAAAATTAGTTTATTTTATTTAAAATTATAGTATATGACATTTATCTAGGACAGTATTCCACATATCATTCACTAATAACTGGTTTATAATGATAGAAAAGAAATAGAATTTTAAAATTTCTGAATATAAGTTTCCAAAGACTTGTTTGATTCATTAACATTTTCCTCCAAAACATAAAGGGTCTTCGCAATAGTTCTATCATTGTACATTTACAGCAAGACCAGAATTAGTCATCTATACCCCATGCTGTCAAGACTTCTTCCATTAAAGCCCTTCTGAATTTCAAATTAAACCCTAGTAATTATATATTACAATATTATTTTAAACGCCAAGATCCTATTCTTACAAGTTTTAGAGCATTTTGTCTTTAGACTCTAAATCTAATTATTTACATATACATTTGTGAAAAGGGGGAAACTATAAGAAAAAACACTCATGAGAACTCTAGCACATGCTTAGAGGTGAGGACGCCTCCTCCCACAAGGGCACAGCAAGCTTCCCTCCTGATCCCTTCACAAAACTGCCTCACACATCAAATTTCAATCCAGTGTAAATCAAGAAACACAGGAGACGTGCACATCCAGTGCTGGGAATGGCCAAGAGCAGGAACTGTCAGATGCAGAAGGAAAAAGAATTGATATGGAGCATGACTCCAGTAGCTCAGCCTAGGCTGCTGTTGGCAAGCACAGAAGAGATGGTGGAAGGTCAGCCGAAAGAGAAGAAATCTGGAGGTATAGGTCCAGGGTCGTGCATAACATTTGGCCTACACAGCCATAAAATTCAGCCATCATTTAGCGTAACTCTTGCTGCACTATGTGTACACACAGAGACAACAGTAAAAGATGCCAAATAATAGTTTGGTTTATAATGTTTATTAATATTTTGGAAGCCAGTAAAATATGACTGAAGAGCAGCTAGACTAAAATGGTGCTGTCTATATAGTGTGAGACAGACTGAAAAAGAGGAAGATACACCTATCTTTATCACTATATTAAAACTACTACAACGCTATGTAAAATGCACACCAGCCTAGGAAGCAACCCACAACATTCTCTAAACACTGCAAAGCAGAAATACAATGTAAATTCCTTTATAACAAGTAATGCATGAAGGAGAGTATGTACTTTGGAAAGTTTTAACTAACCACACCAAGCACTGCATCAACTGCAAACATATAGGATAGTGAAATATAATGATAAAATCCCTATGTTTTATATATGTGAGTTTGTTAAAAGACAAAATGCTCCTACTCAGCTTTCTAAATCCATTCTTGCCAACCACCCACAGCGAAATCCCACTGGAACAATCTTGCTTCACAGTGTAGGGCAGTGATTCCCGTTAAGAAATCCATTTGATACATATTACAAGATTACAGTGCGACTGCATCTCATTGTTTCCATGTTCAAATCATTTTGATCTTCAGAAATTCACTACCTGATCTTTTAAAGAGCTTGAGAAGCCTACCTCTAAGAGTCTGGAAACTAGTATCTCTCACAGTAAGTCTGGATCGAACCTGGCAGACAGTTACTCTCTTCCTATTTGTTTTTTTTCTGCCTATATTAGTTTTCAGCCAGATAAAAGGCTGATCCAGCCAACCTGTGGCTACATAAACGCAAGTGCTGGTTCTAGGGGAAGAAGGAGGGAATGCGTTGCCACCCCTGCTGGCAATAGCATGAATTTTCATCTCGTTGAATCAACCGTGAAACTGCATAAATGAAACCTAGTAAGTACTTCAAGACCCAGACGTAGATGTTCATTCTCATATCATTAAATAACGTAGATATTAAAATTCATTTCCTCATCCATATTTTACAAGCTACAAGTGAAAGAAGCTACTGCAAGCTCACAGCTAAGAAGACATTATTATTAAATTATGAATACAAAATTTATGGAATAAATAATGTTAAAAAGAAATCTGCAAGAAACAAGGTTTCTTGCTGACAATGACAGTTTTGGTGCTGACCTTGAGAATGCAACAGCCCTTAAACTTGTCCCTGCAGCATGAACTGTCCTTGAAGAATCTCAAATGCAGTAACATACATTCTTTCAAAGCAACAAATATATTCAAAGGAAAGTCATACAGAAAATATTTATAAGTCATGAGCAATATGGCTTGTATTTATTATATAAGTCATGTGCAATATGTTTATACTATCGAACAGCCGTGTTGCTACACTGGATTTTATTCGAAAGAATACTTGGGAGGGTATATAGCCAGGAAAGAAGCTCCAATAACAGAGCTACATATGAGCGGAGGTTAAAAAAAAAAGGGGGGGGGAACAAAACAAAACAAAGGAAAAAAACAACAACAAACAACAAACCACACACAAACAAAAACCAAAACAAACAAAAACCACCAAACACCAAAAAACCACCACACACAACAATACCAATAACAGACTGTGGGGCTTACTGCATTAGTCATTTACCCCACAAAACAGATGAAAACATTAAGAGACAAAATGATATTATGTACCCTAGTACAAAGATTGCATGTATATTGCTACCTCTTTAACACTCACAAGCAGACAGAACAAGTGCTGGGACAAGAAAAAGACACAGAAATTGTAACTGGCACACACAACCTTTTATCCTGACTTCCGTCAAACCGGGGATCATTTTCTTCAGTATTTAGGAATTACTCCTCTCTATCCAAACTCTTCAACACAGCTGCATTTCCTCAGTCAAGTAAGGATCAATAACTTTCAGCTCTCCCATTCTTATCCTCTATCCCCAACAACTAATGCTCACATAGAGTTCCTTGCTGTCATAAATTATTTGCACCTGGTTTTCTCAGACAGTTCAGATCTCAGATTCAGCCTAAAGCTGGCAAAATATTAAACTCTTGATCTGATTTTTGTTCCATTAGTACCCCAAAAGAATCTCCTGCTACCGTTCTTACCACCAAGTTTTCAATAAGGAACACTTTAGCCCATTAAATAAATTTCATTTCATAGGACCTATGCAACTTTTTATTCTGCTAAGTGCTGTAAAAGTGCTAACTGCTCACATTCACAAAGGTATTTTTACTTTCATTTAGTTTTTTGAGAGTAAAGATTATGACAGGGTCAACGTGCTTTACAAATATTAGAAAACTTCACAATAGTCCTTTGGGATGGAAAGGTACTGTTATTATTGCCATTTTACACCTGGGAAACATGCTTCATATGCTGGAATCACATCTGTCATGGATTTCATTTCATGACAGAACAAAAAAAGAAAAAGAAAACTTCCATGATGCAGAATCTAAAGGCAATCAGAGGCGGCAACGCCAGGAACTATTAAAACCACTCTCAGAAGCTCAGTAGCTCATACTGCTCATGATTCCAGCTTCTGTCCCAAGCTGCTCCTCAGCATCTCCAACAACACCATGCAGCCCCATCTGAGCTGTCTGCATGCCCTGCTCCCCTCTCTCAATCATACAACTTTTTATCTCTAGTCCCCTGTTTGTATTTCTTTGCCCAGCAAGTGCCAGACCTCCTCTACTTGAGCTTTTTCTCTTCTTCAAACCTCTCAGACCATTGTTTACTTAACCAGCTCTGGTGTTTCAGCCTTAAGATCAACCTCAGCATCTCCATCCAATTAAATTCCAGCTCTCCCTTGCATCCTGGCTTCTTGTCCTCTTTCACGCCTAAATCATTTCCGTTACTAGTTACCTTTTTTTTTACCACAAACCAAAAGCTCATTATGCAGTCCCAGCCGGCCACAACTACAACCGTGGGTTCTGCCATAGGCTCTTGTCCAAACTTTATCCTTTTTGAATCTCTCAGCATTGAAATAAGTCCCTTCGGTCCTTTGCGCTCCCGGTACAGCCAAACAGCCCAGAGCCCAGCGCAGGCAGCTCTCAGCCCCAGGACCAAAAGACGTTTCTGATCCCTTATCAGTAATTTTACCTGCATATTTGGAATGCTTTCAGTTTAACAGAATTTGAGCAGGTTTTACTCAGGTAGCTCATGACACAGGCTACCCTACTGCCAGATCTCAAGGTCTTGATCATACATTTGGGTATTTAAGAACTGCTGTTGGGATATTCTTAGACATGGATAGGTGATTGATTTTAAGTCAACAACAACATAAAAATAAGTTCCACCCAAAAGACTAAGAATTAGTGATAACTGAACCCACTAAATACTTTAAACAGAAAGGGTGAGAACTGCTTACTCATAAATACAGGGTTAAACTGCTTAATGAATCTTCAGAATCCTTCCAAAGAGTTATAAAAATATAATCTATCAAGAAGGTCTGTACATTATTAAACTCTAAAGAATTTAGGCACAACTCCAGTGGAACTAGCCTAGGATTTCATGAAGCTTTACTCTTGGAAAAAAAATGTGGCTACTAACAGCTCAGCAGACAATGTGTAATTTATTATTGTACTTGATTAAGTATTTTTTTCTGAAAATAGTAGCACATTTGAAATTTCCTCAGAAAAGTTCAAATTTGTGGCTGGAAATCTGGATAACAAATGCAGCATGAAGTGCTAAGAAAGTGGTTTTTTTCCCTCTCAGACAGATCCAATATGAAGTCAGAATGAAAAAAGTGAACTCAAAGTGAAGATACAGATAACCTGGTTAATGTCAATTTGGCACTCCTGCTTAATCACGATGCACAAGAGGAAAATAATCCTTACATATTTAAATTTTTTATTTATGTGTGGGTACATTCAAATGCACATATGTATGTACGCCTACAAATATATTCAACTCTATGCAGGAAACAAGCATGAAAGGTCTGAAGGAAAACAGTAACAGTTTTAGCCTGTATGAGGCAAAATACTTTGCAATGAAAATAGAAATGTGCTTCTAGAACTGCTTCCACAGCTCTGGCTTGGCCACCCAACAATGGCCATCTGGTTTGTGTTCTGAAGCAGACAGTTGTGTTAAATTGATATGATCATATAATTAATTACAATGACAATGTTGGAGCACAGTGTAGTTGAACAAAAATTGCAATTCTTGTCATTGCAACCTTAGTCTAATTTGTGACCCTTCTGACAACTCTTCTGTACATCAGTGTAAAGTTACGTATTTCTTTTTCAGATGGCTATTTTATAAAAAAAAATAGGAAGTCACATTCAAAGTTGTTAAAAAAAATAGCATAAATGAGATTTACAGACAGCGATTGCAATCACTGAGGACATACATTAGAAATAAGGATGACAAGAAAGGCATTGCCAAATATTTTAGTCATATTTGAACGTAAGAATCTCTAATTCCATTGCAGATGTAGCACGGACCGAGTACTTGTAGGCAGATGCCAATTGTTTTAACTTTAATCTTGACTCAAACTATATTTCTCTTTCAGTACCCATCTCACAGTCTAACCAAAAGCAGCCAAACAAAGCGTGCACACCTCTCCTGTCTGACTTCCTTCCTCTTCCATAGTTATGGCTGTTCACCTCAGTCTTCTCATCACCCAGCTCATCTTCCTCTCCAATCCTTAGACATTTTCATCTGAAACTCACTGCCTACTAGATCCACTTGTTCTTATATTGACTCCTGTGATTCCTCTACTCTTTCAATGTCTTTCCAACATTCAAATAGTGCTACTCACCTTAGTAACTCCAGGAATCCAGCTACAAATTTCAAGCAACATTAGCTACATCATAGTTGTCTATAGCATGAAAATTTGGCCAAATTTATGTGAACTTTGACGGCAATGAAAGAAAGATACTCAGCACAAAGACAACCCTCTGTCTGAAACCAAGGGTGATGCAGCTCTTCATAGAAAAGTTCTTCACTCTTGTGCAAATACAATTAAAACACCCGTTAGATGCAAGGGTTCTTAAAATGCACACTGAAGACTTTTCTAAAAACTGATGCTTTTTAAGTCCCAGGACAAAATCAAATTCATGTTTTCAGAATATTAATTAAGCACTATGTCTTGTGTAACAAACTCCACATTTCTTGTAAGACAAACCGTTTCTAGTGCGGGAAACTACTTGAGCTTTAGAGAAAATACAAGAGAACTATTTACAGACATGTTATTTATTTGCTCCCCTCCACACAGCTGGAGCATGACAGCGAATTCTACATCTGGCATGACAGTGAAACAGTTCTGTGCCAACCAACACTGAAGGCTATATTTTTGCAAAACATTTCCACCGCTGTCATTTTTCCAATAATGTGTTTATTTTTCCAAAATCAGAGAAAACAGCATCACAGGATCAAAAAAAAACTATAACCTTATGTACATTAAAATTGTATATCTCTTAAACAGAATAAAATGAATTCATTTAAGAGCTTACACAAAGTTCCAAAATGTCATAATGCTATTAAACATAAGTATAGCTTAAGAGTGCTGCATCACCTCCACATATAATTTCAAGAATTTTCTAGAAGTTATCATGCTCTTGACTGTGTGGTAAATACCTCTTCCTACTCTCTCAGATCCAAATTCATCTTTGGAAATATATCCACAACTTAGGTCTTAAGGACATTAAAATTAAAACAGAAATATCTAAATAAGTTCCATGTTCTGACAAGTAAATTAATATCTGCTCTACAAAAGCATAAAACAAAGAAAATTCAGAACTTGGAATGACAATCCATCCTCTCTCTTCTCTTTATTTAGTGGCCTGATAAATTACAAAAAACTTCAGATTCAAGTTTGGATGTTCAAGATCATTATGTTCCTGATTAAATTACTCGAAGAAGATAGCATGATGCAAGTTGATGTGACTGCCTGACTCTTGAATGTTCTGTGTTTGTATTTTACACAGAAGCGAACAAACAGAAATCTATCTACTTAGAAATTTTATTTCCCTTAGTTTTTCATATAAACTAAGCATCTATTTGCCTTTCTTATGTTGCCGCAAATTCCTAACAATTCACCTAACATTAAACCTCAAAACTCAAATACATGACAACTAGGAAAAAATAATACAGTAGCAAAGCCACCTAAAACCGAGATTGGAACAAAAGGTTCACAGCTGCAAATCCATCATGGTTGTAACCCCAGCAGGCAGGAAGGCATCACACCGAGGGAAAGAGAATTCACCCCTCACCAGTGCAACATTGCTCAAAAGATTGCGTCACAGTAAGTGACCAGGGAACATGAGGTAGAATAGGAGAATACATGTTACACAAAAATAAAAAGCAGAGGAGACTAGACTATGTAAAAGGACAGAACTACTGTAAACATATGCCATTTAGAACAAATGCTGATCTATCTACTCTCAGTAACAAGTTTCAGAGAAGATGGAAAACACATCACTTTGACACTGGCAGCAGCCACACTTGAACTAAATATTCAGAGAGAAGTCAAAGCTGCCAAAGGACAGGTGCCTTGTAGTGACAGATAAATCTGAAGTACTCTACTGTGTCACAGCTCCTAAAATGGTCTTTTTAGACAAAGTTAAATCTCAGTTTACTTAGGATTATCGGAACACTTCTCAGAACATACCATGAAAAAGATGTCAGAGCAGTGGATACTCACCGAGCACAATGAATTGCCTCTAACAAACTGCAGAGACGCTTTGCAATGACTAGCCTTGGCCACTGATACTTAGAAAAAGCAAAGAAACTAATGTTTTTAACATTTCTTTTCAAAAAGTAAAAATTGCATTTACCTGTGATGTTTCCCAACATATCTTTACTGTGGCGAACCAAATCTTCACTTTCCCCATCTTTGAAGTTGCCTATTTCTCCATAATAAAGAGCAATCCCAAGCTGCATTATACGTATAAACATAGGAAGCTGCTGATCAGAGATCGAAAGTTTCAA
Source organism: Columba livia (assembly GCF_036013475.1). Classification (NCBI taxonomy): domain Eukaryota; kingdom Metazoa; phylum Chordata; class Aves; order Columbiformes; family Columbidae; genus Columba; species Columba livia. The sequence continues at coordinate 139,522,539 of NC_088603.1, read as the reverse complement.
ACTTTCAACTAATGTGTGAATCTATAACATGAAAGAGAACAAAAGCAAGTAAAGCTCTCATTAAAGCCAGCTTTTAACATTCAATTCCATACTCATTTTTTATGTTCATTCTAATTTCTAAAAACAAAAGCTGCAGTATAACATAAGGCAAAGGGTTAAAAACAATGAGTTTCAAAACCATATGTTATGGGCTGCAACAAAAGAGAAAAGTGTTGAAAACCGAATGTGTTGAGAAGTGAAATGTAATATATTTTGAATATGTATATATCATTTTTTTTTTTACAATTGTTGCTGAAGAAATTTCTAAAATGTAGTCACATGAGTGCATCTGATTAAACTTTTACCCTCATTACAGAGTTTCATAAAAACTTCTGCAAACTAAACAAAACCCAGATACACTGGTTTTAATATACAAAATCCTTCATTTTGATTCTTTCTCACTCCCAACTTGTTGCAAGGGGGCGAATAACAGAGGGAGACTCATTCCAAACAAAACGCAAAAAAACAGCTTCTCTGGATATTCCAGCTCAGACATGCAATTAAGTACTTTTCTCTAAATGAAAGCAAGCTTCGCAAAGACCATAATTACTAGGATGAAAATGTATCCTTCTTTAAATATTTCAGCTATTTTATTCAATACTTCAGAATATTTTCATGAGTATGTGATCACGCTATAAAGACAAAAGCAGACTTGATAAGAAAGCTACGTTTCATTCAAGTAAGAGCTGCACAAAATAACATTATTGTAATAAAATTACTGCCTGTAACATTAGAAACATTTCTAGCTCGAGGTCCAGTTTCTAAATGTTGTGGGTAAAATAATGGAAATGAAAAGTAACTGTTCATCAGCATTAGCCTTAATGCGATCCAATTTAAGAAACATGAAGTGTGACTTTGTAAACTGTACTGCACACACATGTGCAGGTAAAAATAAAATAGAAAAATAAATATTTGTATAAAAATATGTTCACGTACTCAGACTTCACTAATAAATTTATGAGTAAATCAACAGAGTCACAGCCTTAGACATATAGAATGAGCGACAACATAGTATCAGCCATTTATATAAACCAGTGGAAGGATTTTATGCATCAAAATTCTGCTACTATTTAAAACTCTCTGAAAGAAAACAGCACCTAAAGGCCTAAGATACCCTTTGGAAATTAATCATTCAAGACCAATTTTTCAGGGCCAGATGATTAAAAGTTGACAACAATAAATCTTTTCTGTGCAGATGAACAATAGGAAGATTAGGAATAAATAACTGTCTTAAGAGTTGGAAGATTATTTTGCCAGATGCCTTTTGCCAGACGTCATACTGGACGACAAGAACACTAGGTAGCAATGTAGGCAATTAACATAATTGTAGAGTTATTGGCTTAATTGAAATTATGCTACACTCCTGGACTTCTTGTATGGCACTACCCTCCCCTCGCAACCCTGTTCTTGCCCTGCCAGTGGAACTCATCTGCCCCTCAGTATGCTGACTCATCTCACTAATAACAGCAGAAAACCATGACCATGAGCCAGCACTGTGCCCTGGTGGCCAGGAAGGCCAATGGCATCCTGGGGTGTATTAGAAGGGGGGTGGTTAGTAGATCGAGAGAGGTCCTCCTTCCCCTCTACTCCGCCCTGGTGAGACCACATCTGGAATATTGTGTCCAGTTCTGGGCCCCTCAGTTCCAGAAGGACAGGGAACTGCTGGAGAGAGTCCAGCATAGGGCAACGAAGATGATTAAGGGAGTGGAGCACCTTCCTTATGAAGGAAGGCTGAGGGAGCTGGGTCTCTTTAGCTTGAAAAAGAGGATGCTAAGGGGGGACCTCATTAATGTTTATAAATACATAAAGGGTGAGTGCCATGAGGATGGAGCCAGGCTCTTCTCGGTGGCAAACAATGATAGGACAAGGGGTAATGGGATCAAGCTGGAACACAAGAGGTTCCACTTAAATTTGAGAAAAAACTTCTTCTCAGTGAGGGTGACAGACACTGGAACAGGCTGCCCAGGGAGGTTGTGGAGTCTCCTTCTCTGGAGACATTCAAAACCCGCCTGGACATGTTCCTGTGTAACCTCACCTACGCGTTCCTGCTCCAGCAGGGGGATTGGACTAGATGATCTTTTGAGGTCCCTTCCAATCCCAAACATACTGTGATACTGTGAAAACTGTTTTTTCTTGTCCAGTGAGCTTTCTGTCAGAGTGAGTTGACTGAGATGACTGACAAGCCAGACAAGTGTCAGTGCTGCTACAAATAGAGGGAGGCAGGACTGACATCCCCAGCACAAACTAGATCTTCTGTCTCTCAGTTGTTTCATCCCATGATGATTTCAACAAGAAAAGCAACAGAAAGCTTAAAACTCTAATCATTTTATATGTATTTTGCTGCCTCCCCCCAGGTGCACTATTCTTACTTTAAAATTGAAAACAAGAGCTTGGTGTTACCAATTTAAAAGCATACAAATATGTATCCAAGTACTTATGAACAGTATTCCTTTGAGATGCCTCAAACTAAACTCATTAAGATTAGTTTGGCCAAAACTCTGCAATAGTCATAGTAGTCAAAATTATGCAGGTTATAAAAATATTCTAGTCACTACAAAGAAACCAAAAGAACATATGCTATCACAAATGTGGAAGTCTTGGAAATGTTGACTTGAGACTGAAAAACAGATGTGCTTCACCAAGTGAACATCCTTCGCAGCTCTGGAGTGCAAGACTGAGCGCTGCTGGGTTTGGTCTTCAGATGGGAAACGAACCATCCTAGCACGAGCTGCTGACACTCATTTACCCTTCAAATACACTGAAACTGCACTATTTCATCTGCAGTGGAGCATTTTAAAACATTTTAAGCATCCTTGAATTAATTTAATTAATCAAACAGTTATATTTACTGATAGCAGCTCCATTTTCTTCAATTGTAAGAAAACAGTTATTTTCATTCAATAGTTAAATATTTTAAAGACAATCTTTTTGGCAAACTGCCTCCTGATGATCCACAGTGCACAATCTCCACATACACAACAAATCAGAAAGTTGTCAAATGTAAAATTTGAGAGTCAACAGATTTGCAGATCTAATTGTTGCATAACGGTATAATAGTGAAACACAAGATTTAAGATCTCAAAATCATTACCTTTTGACAATTATTCTTTGGCTCATAACAATAATTAATTCACTTAAGTATTAATCTGTTATCTTAAATGTTTTAAATTAATTGAATACATTTCTGAATATCTTCATAAACAGCATTTTATGTTTAAACATTGAAAAAAAGAGAGAAAAAAATTAAAAAGAAAAAAACTATGGACAACATAAGAAACGGTATATCTTAAAAAAATATAAAACATATTTGAATAAACTGAAATGTGCCTTAAATAGGGCAGTAGCAATAAATGATCACCAAAGATAAACAGATAAGTTTAATACAAATTTAATTATACTACTACCACTTCAGTGCATTCTAGTTTGGTTTTTTTAGTCCAGTATCCACAAAAAGTTATAAGTAATAATGTAATGATCGCCATTTTTACGACAACAGTATCATTTTAAACTACACAGAAGATTCTGTGAGCATTTCCGTTCAAGTGTGCCATCAGAGACTCGTAACTTGGTCACAAAACTTTACTCTGCAAACCTGGAACCTGGAGCTTCAGCTGGGTTCAGATGACTCCTCCAAAATTTGCAGAAGTATTCAGCCAATATGAAAATCAAGTTCTTTAACACTAAGATTTACTGGCTATACGCAGTAATCATACTATCACCACAGAACATAAAGAACATAACTGGTAAACTACAGAAAGTCATAATTTGATTCCTTCTTATCACTGGAGTTCATATAGGTTCCGAAGTTATAATGCACGCGGTTAAAAGCCCTGGCATCATTAAATACATAACTTCCTGTTTACAAAACTCAAAATAGGTAAAAGTTGTTTCCAAAAGTTGTTACCAGTTACTCTGAAAAAAAAAAACCCACACTATTTTGCAGTAAATACACCTGAAGATTATTATTTATTAAAACTTGGGATATGCTTAGTATGAAGCCTGTGTCTTAATTTAAAACAATTCTCAACAAATTAAATGGGCACCACTGGATTCGTTGAGAGGGGGAGGGAGAGAAGACAAACCTTACACGTATGACTATTCAGAGCAGGAAAAGAAAAGGCAGAAGTGAAATGCAGTTCAGTCCCTCCAGCAACTCAGCGTTTTGCTTCTGCAAAATGTAAACATGTCACCAAGTATCAGATGCCCACGAGTAATACTGCACCCCTACTCACTAGGGACCGAGCTGGGCTTGCTAATCCATTTCACATAGTTCACTACATACTGTTCATACACTGAAGTTCCTTGTCATTTATGAGAGTTTGAGCTACATTTGAAAGAATAAGAAGTAAAAAAAACCCTTTCCATCTTATTGCAGGCACCTTAAAGCATACAATGTTTAAGAGATTATCTGTGCAAATTTGTTTTCCTTTCAGTTATTACGTTTTCTCTCTTAAAACTTCAGAAAAAGTAGAAAATATTAGAGAGCATTACCTCCTTACTTTCAGGTTATCACTGTACATAGGCTAATTGCATCATATGGACAAAATACAATCAAAAAAACCCTTTAGCTAAAAACAACAGCATTCACTTTTCATTTTATTTTAAATTTCAAAGCATATTTTGAAAAATGTCAAAACTTCACAAGTGAGTAGCAAAAAACTTATTTTGGATACCTACTTTAATAATAGATGGCATTTTGGAGTTGAGGTTATCGTAAGTAAAATGCAGACGAGTCCTGAAGGAACATTTGTACAGCAGAGGTTCCTGGTAAAATTCAATCTTACCACTGGCATTTCTCTTATCAAGACATACTGTGCAGTCAGAAAAGTTGATCATCTTTCTCAGTACCAGATCGGTGGCTTTTAAAAGAAGCATATAGGTTAAAAAATATATTGCATAAGAAAAATCAGTTATGCATACATGTTCTTTTTTTAGAAGAAAATCCAAGATAGTTGTGTGATCCTTATTTAAATCATCAGCAATGTACTTGTGTTGCTCATGCAACTAAAGAGAATAATTTAATATGTCACAGTCTTTCAGCTGAATACTTAAAAAGTGAGGACAAATTAGTTACACACAATTCAAATTTTCACCCCTTCACTGTACCTTAAGATCTGTTTATAAAATAAGAGAACTGCTTCATGTGAAAGCCTAAGACCAATATTAAGACCAAATATTATTCTCATTATTCTCCCAGAAAGAATCTTGCGTATTTTCCCCCAAAGTTTTCTTTTCAATCCTCCAAAGCAAACAAGAGCTGTTATAGTGATCTCAACATGAAACATTTTTTTAATTTTGTTGGTTTCGTTTGTAATAAATTGAGCCAGAACAAAGAAATGGGTCCGGTGGTCCCGAAACCTTTACATTCCCCATTCTACCAGAGATGTTCTGTGTGATCTTAAAATATTCTTACTGCACCCAAATTCCACATCTACCAAATGTCAGTAAGAATAGCTAGACTTACAGGTGAATGTTGGTAATTCAAAGACCAAGACAAAAATAAAAAACGTTTGTTTTTCCTGAAAATGCAAAGCAAAATGAAGCACATCTTGCAGTTGGTATGCCATGTTCACTGCAGTGCAGCATGTTTTACCCCCTCTCTAGCCACCCTCTACAGGGAGTTTTAAGGTCCTCACAAATGCAACAGAACAGCCTAAAACGTTACTTCTCATTCGGAAAAACAAATTGTCCACACACTTACTGCCAGTCGCAACCACAAAATGAAATGCAATCACAAAAGTATGGCAACTATGAGCAGAGGGGACTACAAAACATGTTGTATAATTATCAGTGATCATATAAATATGCGTTAAGAATCAATTATTATGATTGGCTCTTCAAAATGAAGGACAAGGGAAAAACTTAAGAAATGAAAACATGCAGAAAGTATCTTAGTTCTGAAATAAGAGCCTTTTTTATTGGACTTGCAAATTTCTCTAAGAGTGTCTCCACTCTGAAACCTCAAAGGACACAGTATCTACTCACCAGAGATGTCCATGAATGCTCGATCCCAAAACTCATCCACTGTATAGCATTCTGCAGAAGTGATATTGACTGAGAGAACAATATCATCCTCCACATATTTTAATATGAGATTGTTGATCACAATGTTGACATTGTTTACAACACGCCTAATCAAACTCTGAACATAACCTGTAAAATAGAACAAATTCTTAGGAGTTATAAGAAAGACATTATATCAAATGGATGTATTACTAAAGTCATCATTTCCAACTTGTCTATTTTTTAAAAATAAAAATTAAAACAAACCAAGTATCATTGTCCTTTATTTATCCAAAAATCACAAGACAAAATTCTTTAACATTCAGTGCAGGTAACAACCAGCATTCTGGAACTGCAAGAAACCGCATACAAAGAAAAAAGTAAATACTAGAAATATAATAGAGCATAAGAGATTGATTTTTGGTGGCAAGAATCAACTTTCAAACTAATTATGGAAGATTAAGAAAATTATGTAGGAAAAAGAGAAAGAATCAATGATAGTGACTTTTTCTACTCGAAAGATAATTAGAAATAGGTTTGGAGAAGTGAACACTGGTTGCTACATTACTTTTCAAGTATGCATATATTACACCTATTTGCTCTCTCACCTAGTTTTAAAAAAATTAACTAAACATTCCTATGTCTAGTACTTTTTTTTCATTCTAAAAGCTAATGTATCCACATCATGCTCAGCAAGACCCCTGTGAGGTATAACAAAATCAATTTCTGTCAACAACCCAAATAGGGAGCACCTGCACTGAAGCCTGTTGGGAAGAAATCCATTTAAAATTTTTCAGACATACTGTGATTGGAAAAATGATCTCATGTGTGAATTCCCAGTATGCAGTAAACACTAACATTTTACCAATATGGTAAAGAAATTAAATACTACCCATATTCATGTATTTTATCTATACTGAATGTAACTACCAAGATAACTCATTTATACTGGGGGGGAAAAAAAAAGCACCTTAAAATGTCTATGTTTTACAATTTATAACATTACTCACATTCTGTCTGAAAAGATATTTAATACATGCTCTCGAGGTCTAGTTTGGTAACTACACTGACAAGACAGTTAACAATACAGGTTTAAATCCACAGGCTTCAAGAGTAGTTTTCTGAAACTTGCATTAAATAAGACTCGGTTATATCTACAGTTTTAATTCAAATAGCTTCAAATGAACATCAAAACATTGTGAGACTCATATTCCTCCTTCCATTCTACTCCACTTTTTCTAGCTACTCATTGTTTTCATACTCAAATATTACTTTCTCCCTTGAAGTACATGGCAAGTTTTACCATTACATAAGTGATTTTTCTCAAGTTCCACAACTGCAAATTTACACAGTTGACATGGTTTTTTGGTTTTCAGCATTCAAAGCCTCCAACCATGTCCTTTCTTAAGTGCAAAACATGCTTTTGGTTACCATCAACAGGATATTTTGATTCTGATCCGGTACATTTCTATCTTTTTAGAAGTATTTACAGATAAAAATTTTATTGTAAAACATGTGATACTTCTTGCCATAACTTAGCTTGCTTCATTTTATACTATTCTTGAGCATACATCACCCTTTGAGCAGAGCCAGTTCCAACGGGACAGAAAAGGCATTTAAACATCTCCTGCCATCTTACTAGGATTGTAATTGTATTAAAACAAAATCTGTAAAATGTTTTAGACCATTGTCTACATAAATAGGAAATCCAGAAGCACAGTCAAAGTCAAAATTTTGACAGCTTAGTAATCTCAGTTTTCTGACATAATCTGAATTTACCTTTTTAACCTATCAATCAAAAAACACTACTGTAAAGTACATGGAATAACTTGGTTTTGAGAATTTTCTCACTGACTTCTTCAAATGGCAAGATATTCTATGTAATAGGAACACGGAGAAGCATATGTATTATTTTAATAAAGGGGCATAAGCAACTCATTCTTAACACAGGTGGTATAAACTGACCTGTGTGTAAATAGAAGCTGGCACAAAGCATTTAGTTGCTTAAGTTCAACATAGAAATGTTTTGCAGACTATATAACTAGCAACTAAAAAAATCAAAACCAGTAATTTAATTACAATTCTAAAGCAAGCTATTACTTTCATTGAAGAAAGTAAAGCTGTCCCTCCACAGGTCCAAAGCTTGTTCAATATTTTGCTTTTAAGGGTCAAAGTCAATCTAATTTACATTTTTCTGCTGTGAATGACAAAAACATCAGAAATCCAGCATCACAGCAGCAAAAAAAGCAAGTTCTACTGACAGTTTCCAGCTGTATTCAGAAACAGAGCAATAACACTTATCTGTGTGCCTTTTTTTGCCTGAATGCATAAAAAGAAGGAGCAGAATTATTTCGTCAAAATTAATTAGGGGTCACAGATCTGAAAAAAACTTTCACACTTCTGCAAAGACATTTAACAACATATTGCATGACTGGCTTGGAAAAGCACCATGCAGGTATCAGCTTCCTAAGTAAGGTTACCCTCAAACACAATAGAATCAGATACTCATGACTGAGGATCAGTCTCTAAAGAAAATGAATATAAATTGTAATTCTTACTATTAAAAAAAGTAAAAACAGCATCAGCAAGTTCAGGTACAATACAGTTTAAAAAAGGTTTTGTTTAATACAAGTGTGAGAAAACCAGTAGAGGTTGCTTCTTATTCCTGTAATTTTGAAACATAACACTATACCTGAATTTTAGTGGCAAAGATGGTCATTCTATGATTAAGTGACTAAAAACACTCAAATCTGTAGGGGCAAAGTCTTCTAAGATACAACACAAAATCCACACGTAAGCTTCTTTCAAATTTCCCAGAACCCGGCAGGCTGCACTGTGTGGTACAAGCTACGAATGCATTTCAGATCCAACCCTCCAAAATATTGTAGCACTGTCAACTAGACTGGTCTATTGATTCAACAGAATTCATATCAGACTAGTGACACCTAAACATTTTAAGTTTAGCAGTGCTCTGTTGTAACCAAAGCTACATGTTTAGCTCTGCCTTGCTCCATCTCTGAGAACACAGAACAAATAAATCTTTCAACAAATTGCAACCATAGTATGATACTTAAAACCTCCAAAGACTAAAATCTAAGTAGATGACTCGGCATCTTACTGAAATCCAGGATATGCAAATTGAAGCTTAGCAAAGCCACATCCTATACCACAGAAAATAAAATCATCTTATGAAGGGGCCTCTGCTCCTCATGGAAGCTGTTTACCACACTGGATCTCTATGTTATTTATGTATTTAAAAAAAAACAAACACCACCACCCATAACTGTATTTAGGTAACTTTGCCACATGGAGAGTAACTTACAGTCCATTCAACAAAGATTTGCTAATGCTCTCTGAATCATTAGACTCCAGCACCAACATACTCTATGCAGTTGAAGAAGGAACACAATGACAATGAAGGAGCTGGGAGGTGATGGTGCCCAACATTTTCACAGAGGCACAAAGTACATATACAGAATCCAGCACATACTAACATAAAGTACCAGATCTGATAATTTCCTACAGTACTGCACATACAATATGTGCAATTTGTGTGAGCACTCAAATCATTAAGAAACACAATATATTCATAAAAGACAACACACAAATCGATTTTCAGTGAGCATGTTTCATCTGGATTTCTGGACACATATCTTTTGAAATGTTTTAACTTCATCAGATATCAACATCCGATGAATCAACAGAAGGCAAATCACATCTTGGGCTACCTCAAAAGCAGTGTGGCCAGCAGGTTGAGGGAGGTGATTCTGTCCCTATGCTCTGGCAAGACCCCGTCTGGAGTTCTGCATCCAGTTCTGGAACCCTCAGTGCAGGAAAGACATGGACCTGCTGGAGAGGGGCCAGAGGAGGCCACAAAAATGATCAGAGGGCTGGAACAGCTCTGCTGTGAGGACAGGCTGAGAGAGGTGGGGCTGTTCAGCCTGGAGAAGAGAAGACTCCAGGAAGACCTTATTGCAGCCTTCCAGTACTTAAATGGGCCTATAAAAAAGATGGGGACAGACTTTTTAGCAGGGCCTGTTGTAACAGGACAAGGGGTAATGGTTTTAAACTACAGGCATGGAGATTCAGACTAGACATGAGGAAGACATTTTTTACCATGAGAGTGGTGAAACACCAGCCCAGGTTGCCCAGAGAGGTGGTAGATGCTCCATCCCCGGAGACATTCAGTGCCAGGCTGGATGGGGCTCTGAGCAACCTGATCTAGTTGCAGATGTTCCTGATGTTCCCACATCAAACCCAAAGGTCCAGAAGCACCAGAGCTGAAGCGCTGTCCATGGTGGGACACAGGGATGCCCAGGGTCCCACAGTTCCAAGCCACCAGACAGCCTGGCCTCAGAGCTTTAACAGAGCCTAACACAAAACTGCCATGTCTCTAACCCATCTAAAAATCAGATGTCCTCAAAAGGCAACTTGCAATTCATTCCAGTACTCTCCAATTTCATTTTTCTGCACAAAACAAAACCTCATACTCCAAATTTCTGTGCAAACTCATACGCAATAGTAATCAGATATATACTTAAGCATTTTTATATCATATAAAAATCTCCAGGTTCAACTGAGCCAGTCGGGAAGGGGGGAGAGGGTTGGGGGCAAAAATGGTAAACATCTCTACCAGGACTCAAATAAGAAACATCACTCAGAATCATTACTTTCCTAAAGAGAAATGTTTACCTTTAAAACTACTATAAGAATTTGAAAACTTACAAGAAAATAACTTAATGTGAATCACTGAGCAGTTAATGAGCAGCAGAAAACAGAGCGATTCAGAAACAGAAGAACCAGAGCAGGAGAGGACAAAAATCTAACACACCGCCCCTACCATGTGTTTCTCACACTAATCTATCTTGCACTATGAGTTCTGAAAATTTAAAGATTCGACAAAACTGAAGGAATAAATAGAAGCATGAACTACATTTTGTTGTAATTTTATAATATTCAAGTATTTCACTCATTTTATGCGATTTGTAGGTAAACAGAGATATAATAGCGTAACCCAGACAACTGTGGCCACCTGAATGAAACTTAATTATCTTTATCATGCAAATACAATCAAGCTTCTGAAATTATGGATTACCTGGAGGTAAATCAGGGTCAGGAGAAGCAGACTGCTGAACTCGTCGCGGTTTTACTGCCGATTTTACACTTTCTGTGGTACTGCGGTTTGTTGAACTGGAACCACAACTTTCATGATCTTCCTGCTAGAGGAAAAGAAAGCAATTGAGTTGACCAAATAAAAAGAAAATAAATGTGGGGTAAAGATTTGGTGAATTAAACTTCTGCTACTGCTGCAATTAATAATTTCATTTTTATTAAAAAAAACCTCAGGCATTTAATTATTAATTACAACTCAATACATTTTATCTAGCTGCATTTCTGCTGAAACATTCCTTCAGAAACAGCGCCCTGAAGACTAACGAAATAAATATGAGAAACTACTAAATTTTATGAGCTTACATACCTACTCATAAAAACCTTCTCAGATGATTCCAAGAAGTCAGAGTCATATCCTTCCTAATACAGCTAATTGAAGCTGATACAAAAAGCAAAATATTTTTGCAGACTTCTAAAACAGTAAAACATTGCCCCAGAAAAGATGAATGTGCAGACAGCATGCTCATCTTCACATTCTATTTAACTTGTTCACCTCACGGAACTCAGAAGCAGGAAACACATTCATAAATAGAGAACACAATATAAGACTTACAAGATGAAATGTGCAGATACAAGAAAATTTTAACTGAATGTAGTGTTTTAAATACCTTACTAGTGTTCCCATTACATTCCAGAATGACAGTTTAACTGCAAGACTCATGTGCAAGAAAACTAAGAGAAGTAACGCAAGTATTCTTGTAGGCATGTTAGAAGAGCAGGTTAGAGAAGAAGCAAATGTTTACAGCTTTTGACCCAAGCCAGTTCTCTCTTTGATAGATGTAGTCTTCAGCAAAAAGAGAGAAATGCTCTCTGGGTCATGGCACTACTAGGATCACATAACATGTTCACAGAAAGAAGGTTCTGGGGAACAAATGTCAAGTGCTGTAGTATGAAACTATAATATTTTTAAGTCCTCTAACCACCGAAAGGAAACTGCTTAAACTGTCTTGGGGTTTTGTACAGGACAGACCACGTGTTCACCTGCATGCTGCCTGACATTTTTAATAATCTCAAAGAAATTGTGAAAAAGAACCTTCACAGTACTTACTTCTTCATGTTTTGTGGGGTTTTTTGCATGAAAAATTTAAAGTTACATGTAATGATATATTTTAAATAGAAGTCTACAAATTCAAAAACAATTGGAGCATTCCTTTCCTTCCACTCCATGGTCCAAAAACAGAACACAGAGTGAAACTGTCTGATAAAGTGGAAATATCATTTCACTATGAAAAAAAAAAATGATGAGCAATATAATGTTAGCCTGGGGGAAAAAAAAATAGAAGGCTAAACTTATTTGGAAAAATTGCAGAAGACAAATTCATTCACACATTAGAAGGGTAAAAGATAGCTTCTAAAAGGATAAATTATCATAAAAGATTTGAGATCTTCCAGTCAGTAATATAGTATTGAAACAAACTGTGTGTTGTTTTTTAATTTATGGTTATGTGGCCATTTCAGTCATGCAGGACTTTCCCATTCCAGTGCATGAAAAAATGAAATGGGTGTTTAGCATCCACTCTGTCTGGAGGGCATTTGTTTAATTTCTTATCCCTGACGACCTTCTGATGCTTTTCGTCAAAGAATGTGAGTCTCCTGAAGACTCTCTCAGAACTTCTAACTACAGTGTAATTTCTTTAAACCTGGGGTGACAGAAGCCTCTTCATCAACATGTACATTCTGTAATCAGAAAATCTCACTTCTCCTTCATGTCTCTAGCTTACTGAGAAAAAATAGATCAAAAGCTTTTAAACTGAAATGTTTGAAATAACTTTTAACCATAACCTCTTTCTTGGAAACTAGTTCATATGCAGCATGAAAATATTTTTTCAGATGAGTCATCATACTGCTATTTATGTTTTGAACTTGCAAAAAAACCCGTCATGTCAGAGTCACCAAACAGCTCAATTAGCACATTTCCTTCTTTCCTGAGCTCACTTGTGGATTGTACAGAACGCTGCGGTGCAGCTATTTAATTATTTGATCTGATAGGATCACATTACCCTTGCCTTTTAATATTTATGTTGGCTATGAGAAAAAGAGAGGGGCGCCCAGAGGGATGGGGAAGGCATTCTATTTTTGAAGTGTTAACTGTATCAAGCCTGACTACATTCAAGTCTATCTTCACTATCTGCATGCTGAAATAACCACGTTTGATGAGTCCTCTCGTAACTTCACGCAAAATCTATGCAGTGTTTCAATCATATAGAGTATTACTAACACTTAAAGAGGAAATAAGAATGGTTTAAGCTTTTACCACTTTCAAACAGTTAGGAACACACACCAACACACTGGGTTTTGGAGGGTTTACGCTGTTCAAAAGGGGCAAAAAAACCCTTAAGATTGTGTTGGTTTTGAAAGTAAGTCTCAAATCCTAACCTATAAATAAATTCAATACAATAAGCTTTTAATATTTCCCTCAGCTACAATTCTGTTGTGACAGCAAATGCTTGCAACCATTTAGAGCAAGCTGGACCTAAAAGTCATCAAAAAAGTGGACATGTTCCAAGATGGTGCCAAACTGCAACACACAAAAATTTATCTCAGTCTTAATTCACATGAAGTAACGGAATATACCTACATTTAAGAAGAATTCAACCTGACCAAATATTTGAAAAAGTTATTTTAACATGGGATAACATCCATTCATTTCCTTACATTACACAATTATCAAAAAGGTTTAAGAGCTGGACACGGGGTTTTTATTTGAGCATGAACACACCATTTTTTGCAACAGCTACTTATACTTCATAAAGCAAAAGCTGTATTCTTTCATTGCCGGAAGACGATAACAGTGCCCATGACCTTATAGGAACTACATTCCTATGTAGACGTATATCCAAAAGCTTTCTGTATCTGCACACTTCTGCTCAATGTTAACTTTAAGAGCACACTATTAATTTCTCAAACATGTGGCTGTCTCATAAGCCCAGAAGTAAAACATGTTCATTAAAGAGATGGGAAAAAGTTCCAAGCAAACTGCCAAAACCAGCATAATTATGAAACTATTTAACACTGGAACCAACTAGAGTCACACACTCTGTCTAGATCACAGTGATGTCACCAGAAACACCCCGCCAAAAGGCACTAAAACTACCACGCTCCCATAAATCCACCTCACACCAGATGACAAACATTTTACAGTCAAAATTATACTGGGGGTGGGAAGGGAGTTACATTTTCAAATAACTGTAGCTTATAGTATGAGATTGGGTAAATGCCTGTTCATTTGAGCATGAACAAGAGTGATCCCAAACAAGTCACAGCAGCAGAAAACTAAAAATACTCATGATGTATCTAGAGACATGATTTTTAAAGAAAACTACTCATTTACAAAAATATCTTTTCTCACAGCTTGCATCATACATAAAGCCTAGAAAACTTAAATTTTATCACTAGGCCCTACTTATGAGTGTTGTTATACAAATATACCTTGGATCAGGACAAAAAGAAATTTGCACAACCAGGCTCCTTTTTCCTTTTTTGCACATGTGTCAGATCAGGTACTCCGCTGAAATGTTTTTACAGAGCACTATGGTTACTTCTAAAACTATGCAAGTCATAATGCTAAAGACACCTAGGCTAGCAAATTTATATGCAAGTTCCTCAGTCAATTTTCTACTGTAATATAAAACAGTTATGGCAAGGTTTAAAGTGAATTACAATTGACAACACCTGAACACATAACAGATGAGGTTTATTATGATCTTTCCTAATAAGTAGAGGTTATTATCATCATTCATTATTCTGTTTTCCAAATTTAAAATACATAGCACCTCCCTTATGAGGAAAGGCTGAGGGAGCTGGGTCTCTTTAGCTTGGAGGAGACTGAGGGGTGACCTTATTAATGTTTATAAGTATATAAAGGGTGAGTGCCATGAGGATGGAGCCAGGCTCTTCTCGGTGGCAAACAATGATAGGACAAGGGGTAATGGGATCAAGCCGGAACACAAAAGGCTCCACTTAAATTTGAGAAGAAACTTCTTCTCAGTAAGGGTAACAGAACACTGGAACAGGCTGCCCAGGGGGTTGTGGAGTCTCCTTCTCTGGAGACATTCAAAACCTGCCTGGACACATTCCTGTGTAACCTCATCCAGGTGTTCCTGCTCCTGCAGGGGGACTGAACTAGATGATCTTTTGAGGTCTCTTCCAATCCCAAACATACTGTGATACTGTGATAGTTCTTTTTCTCTTTAAAGACATTTTCTCATTTTAAAATATATATATATCCTATGTGCAAGACCTCCAAAGTGCCTCAAAAGTATGCTTAATGGGAAAATAATTTTTTCTCTTGAGGATCACTCACCTATTTATGCAAATATTGTCCCTCTGCATTCAGCAAATGAAGTTAAAGAAAACTGAGTTTAAAAAACACACACACACAACAGGAAAATGTGTAAAAACAATGACCATTGTAAATCAAAATTTTAAAATCTGAATTGATCCTAAGTACCTAGTGTACAAACTTGCAGAGTTCTCCATCGCTGTTTTCTCTCTTCCTCTACAAAACTTTTTCTCATCCTTTGTTATTTCTAAAACGTGTTTAATATCCTTTCAGTCAGTAAGAGATACCCATTTCTATTTCTTTAAAGCATATCTTACATTGCAAGATGCAAAAACTGCAAGAGATTAATTCATTTCCCACTAGCAGACTGTGCTTACATGGTTGAGTAGTTAGAGGTCTGTGGCAAGACTTTAATCTTCAGAATATGTTCAATTTAGCAAACCTTTGGCACAGTCTCTTGAACAGACTTTATTCCCAAACTGGTGACATATCAGCTGGACAGTGGGAGATACACTGGGTGAAAAAGTGGCTGGACTCAGGCTGGCTCAAAGGGTTGTGATCAGGGGAGGAGTCTCAGTCCTTGGAGCCATTCAGCACTTGGCTGCCCAAGCTCTGATGCAACCTGCTCTTATAAGTCTTGCTTTGGGAATGAAGTTGGACTAGATTATCTCCAGAGATCATCCCAAATGGCTCTATGATTCCTCTCCATGCAAAAATGAAACAAAGGTAACACAAGTTTTAAAAAAATATTATCTTAAGAATACTCTACAAGTTTCAATAAAATGGCAAGCCCTCTCAAGATATTACTTTGAAAAACATATCTGATTATGTTCCACTGCTATGTAATTGTCAATATGCATTACATACATACACAAACAGACATATTCATTCATACTACACTTCTGTCTAACCTTGCAACACTTCTGCTGGCTAGCATAGGCCAAGCATTACTCACAAACAAGTCATCAACTCTTCTACAGCCTCAATAGTTTCATTGCACAATTATTCTGCAAAGAATATTTTACTAAGAGTTAACAACAAACAAACTGAAATATAGGAGCAGAAAATTAATTTCATTATTTTTCTAATCAACAGCAAACTAGAAGCATAATGCCACTGAAACAGAAAAATTGGTGACGGAAACAACATCCGTAAATCTTTTGGAAGGTATGAGTTAGTAGCCTAATGCAAACTAACTTTAAAACAACACACATGTATAGCTATCTAAAAATTATGACAGTACAAAATACTGAGGATTTAGCTAAATCAGACGGGGTTGCTATTTTTTAGAATAGTTAAGGAGTTCTGTATTATATATGGAAGTTATATATAGCTTATACATATACACTTATATCTTCCTAAGTCTATTGAAGAGAGTCCATTTAATTTCACTGTTGCAATACCCAATTTTAAAACTTTTTAGACTGGCATAACACATAACTCTGAGTGAGTACTCTGAGATTAAGCTCCACCTTTCTCTAAGGTAGATGAGAGCATGATGGAATGTCTTTATTTTTGTACTTAATTGTTTTTACCAGACTATAGAAAAATATCAAGGAATCTGGGGCACAGGTGCAGAGGCGAAGCACCTTGGTATGTGGGGGAAATAAACCAGGGTGACCTGGTTAAGAATAATAGACAAGCTGGAGCAATCAAGAAATAATTTAACAAGATGTTGGCCTGAATTTGCATCTTGTTGTATCTGATTTCGGCTGATTTTAGATTCAGAGAAATGAGTAGCAGCAGGGACCAGCAAGGCACGCTAAGATACCTGTACTAGATCAGGAGGTTACATCCATCCCTCAGTCTGTTATCATAAGCCATGTTTTGTTAATTCTATACCAGCACAGCACTATGTGCTCAGAAACAGCGACAGGAGCTAGAAATCCATGTGAAAGCTGTAAACAGGCTAAAATGCTGCCACAGCAGCCCCAAGTGACAGCCAAGAAGCTTGTAGAAGTCAAAATGTGTGCTATCTGCTATTCTGGGCAATAACATCTCCCTGTGATGTTGCTACTGGTTTGATTAGCTGATTATCGGAAATATTTGAGAGGAACATTCCTTTGTTTACAAGAAAGGGAGCTGTCAGAATCTGATAGCCTACGGTTATAAGGCCACAGAGCCAAAGACAAATAAAACAGGCTGCTCTCACTAAGTGCTCCAATTTCTCAATATCCAAGACAGAGTGACAATGACTTTGTAAGTCATTTGAGGGGAGTTGTACAAATATCTTTGCATTTTGGAAAGAAGTTCTATTATAAACTGTTAACTGATTATCTAGTAAAGTTTGATATTTATTGTGTTTTAAAAAAATTATGAGGCCACCTACCAGGATGTAAGTGCTTTTTAATACATATAAACATCTCAAAATGGCTTTTCTGCAATTTCTCATACGATAAGCTTTTTAAAGATTTCCCTCTTCCTCATGTTACAGGGAATTTGCCCAGTTTTGGGGGATACAAGTGGAGGCATCCTAATCCTGTGACATTAATTTGTGTTTGTTTAACACCTAGCACAGCAGAGTCCTCATCCATGACTAGATCTCTCAAAGCTACAAAGAAGAAAACAACAAACAGTAAGAAATATTACAGTAGCAACTGGCAGCTATACTCAAGATTTGGCATTACTATAGAAGGGAGGATGGAAGGGATGAGAAAGGTAATTTGTAAATGTCTGTTCCACAAAATTCACAGTGCACAGAACGCTGACTCAGTAATTCTCACACCAGGGTGGCCTGAAAGAAAAGGGGTCAAGAGGAGAGATGGAGCAGAAAGACTAGCGCCAGCTGGGCTCCTTCAGCAAAACAGACCATGTGGGGCATCCTTGATGCGGGACGGATGGGAGGTAAAAAGGGTCCTCCTACCTCACAGATTCTTTGTGCCTAAAAATGAGAAGGAGGAGTGGCTGGAACAGTTTATCCTGAAGGCCTGGGAGGAAAGAGTGACAGGAAACACAAGCAGGGGAACAGACTGCAAACATGAGAAGACATGGGACAAGACATAGCCTTAATCTCTTTTCTGACTTGTGTTCAGAAACAATGAAATCTAGTAGTGTTAAATGAACCGGTATCTATTTTAAAAAAGCCCAACTTTCTCTTGAAATTTAAGTCTGAATAACACCTTGAAACAGTTTATCTCCACATCAGGAAACTCCAGAACAGTTTGACTGCTCTGCTGTCACCCAGCCTAACATGCTGTTCAGAGGCTGCTACAGGCCCATGTCACCCACAGACAGGTCCAGCCACTGAACTGGCCAGCACCACAACAAACATTTTTTTCTTACGCCACTGCATTCCCTTTCTTCTCTGTTCAGTAACAGTATTTAGACCAGTTTACATTTTTTGTGCATTATTTGGGAAGACACTGTCCCAAAGACTGGACATACTCTCATCCTTGTTACAGATGACAGCTATTTCTCCAGCGTTTTATCAAGTATGGTGTCCTGAACACCACAGGAAGATCAAAATACCATTGTGAGCATGGCTTGATCACATCACTGATTCATTAAACAACATCTGAGAGCCATTAGCAAAAACCTGGCCACTCCAGGTCACCCTTAGTACTGTAATCTGTTCCACCTGCTAGAGGACTAGCACTAGTCCCAAAACCCGTTTGAACCAGCAGCACCACACTCTTCACCAAGACATCACTTTCCTTTGTGGTGGCAGATGATCAAGTGTACTTGTTTCCGCACTGTCCTAGTGGGCTGTAGTTGCAGCTCCATTTCACTGTTTCTTTGAGTGGTACTTTCGCCTAACTCATTTCCTACAGCAGTTTATTAGAAAGCCAGACCCCACGTGCAGAAACTCCTTCCACCAAGCACCTGCCAAGGACGTAGTAATAATTTTTATTACCATATAGCCTTGCCACCCACTTCCTTCAGAGGAAGGTATAATACTGTCCAGACCAATTTTTCTCCTAATTCTGAACACTATTGAGCACTCTACCTACAGGCAAGGCCTCATGTGGAATAATCCCCAGCTCTCAAATTTCTAACATCAGGACAAATCCCTGACACATGACAGAGAAAGGCCTGAGGCACAAAGCTCTGCCTGGAGAACCTGCTATCCAAGCAAGCTCTTTTCATTGCTAAGCATCATTTGGGCAGGGTTTGTCCTTCAACAGCTGGTGGGGGGGGGTAAGAGAGGAAAGGAGATAATGAAATGGCAAAGGATTGTACATGCCAGTGTCAGAAGTAGTACACCCACTCGGTTCTCCCCAGCTGCCACTGATCAATTTATAGGTTATTATCCTTAAAGTGACTAATTCCCCATCAAAATTGTTTCAAACTAGTCAATAGGTTCAAAATTTAATGGAACGGTGAGAAAGAAGAGGAAGACAAGACTGAATGACAGATAAAATCATGCACATCTGGCCTCCTTAAGATAGCAAGCTTAAAATCCAACACAACTGAAAAGCATTGGGGGTCACAGATCTTAGCCCAGCAGTTCTTTCCTCCTCACTTACTGTATGAGACCAAGCCAAATATGAGCTTGTGGCCATTCTCCACAGAAAAGGCACCAGGGGAATCCTTCCCCAGCTGGGAATGACACTTTTCAGGATCTTTTTACTGATCCAGGGAGGCTCAAGTAGGAATGAGATTATCAGCCGTGGGCACAGCAACACAAACTCTACAGTTTTCACTGCATTCTGCAAATTCAAAAGCTTGTAGAATTAAACAGAAAGTAAGATCTCTGTATACAATACAATCTACTGCAGGAGCTTGATAAATTGACATGAGAGTAGTAAAAGATACTTCAATTTTTCAGAATTAAGCACAGCCTTCACAAAAATAATACTAATGGCTTCTTAGTGCTATATTAAGACAAAATTTTATTTCCTAACTTATTTCCAATAGTTGTTCTCATGCAATATACGTTTGGTGCATTCTATGCACATACATGCAATACTATGTAATAGTATCATTAATGCCATTTATGAATGGTATTCAAATAGCTTTAACAAATTAAAATATTTGGGTGTGTACAATTGTAGGTTAAATTTTAGAGACTTCCATATACTTGGCTGAAACATCATTTGTCCTGATTCGGGTACTTTTCTAACTTTTCTGCTGATCAGATTCTAAACAAAGCAGCCAAGTTGGTAGAGGATTCCAGGTATCTCCAGCTATTTAGCTGTCTCAAGCAAAACTTCCATTAAAACAAGACAATTTTATAAAAAAGCTTGTATTTAAACTTTAAATTATATATTAATAGCCCTACTGTATTTGTAAGGACTCATTTGAAATTCTGCATTTATTTTTATTTTTTCTTTTTAAGTTAACTTCAAATACCACTATGGGGAAGAACAGATTTTCACCAAATGTATTTTGTTGATTACATCTTATCTAAATAACATTAGTTAACAAAACTAATACACTAAAGTACAAAGCTGGCTGAATGGCTGCAAAAGCTTCCTGGTTAATAAATGTGAAAAAGTACACATAGGTACAACTTATTCAAAACATGTACATTAAGGAGTTTTTACTCACAATCAGTCATTTCTTTTGCAATTGTCAGTCTGTGACGTGTACACCATTTCAAGGAATTTATTGCTCTTTATAATGTACTGCTTTCTAAATAAGAAAGCTTTTGAAACATTACCTCAAACCTAAACAAACAATAATTTATCTTCTAAAATAGTCAGCAATCACACATAACCACCAGAATGCTATATATTAGAAGTGTAGCTGTCAACACTACATTATAACTGTTGTGAAGCTTTACAAAAGACCTATATAATTATAACATAGCTTAAAGTTTATCACATTGAGTTTAAAATACATGTCTCCTCTCAGGCAGCAGACTTTTTATAAGAATCCAACATTTATTATTCTTTCTAGTGACCACCATGTGCATGCCACTTCTTTATACAAATTTTGACATTCAAAATTCTTCAAATGAATAACACTTTTCTTGGTGCAAGCTAATCAGAAGGGATATTTTTTAATACAAAGTTAAGAGCAAAACCTCTCCTCCCAACTCTGTGCCAATCATTCTGAATGGAAAATATTTTTTCTTTTATCTCTGCTCTAATTTGCAGTTATAAAAGGAGTACAGGTTTAAAACGAGGGAGGAAAGTGAGTGTCAGCAAGAAATGAAGTTGAGTGCCCAAGGGAACAAAACATACAAATATTCTGAAAGAAGCTGGGGCATGGGGACTCCAGCCACACGTAAAAGAGATTAAAAACTGAACAACAGGATAGAGAAATAAGATTCAAAAGAACTTTGAGAAAAAAATATGCATGTGGGAAAGTTAAAAGCATGGAAACACTCTCTAATCTCATACAATGCCAAGCAGGAAAGCTCAGGGAGGATTTAGCGGAGGAGAAGAAAATAACATATCTCGTTTCAAATTAAAACATGGAACATCATCGGTAACAAAACTACTCAATAACACAGGCCAGAAAATATATTTGAAGTTTAACGCACAAAAATATTCTCTTACATCTATAATCCATCAGGTTTTTATCTATTTACTTAAAGAAATACGTTCTATAAATTTACAGTTGACCTGAATAACCACAGGTAACACACCATTAAATAATCAACTCATTCAGGTTTCTCTACTATTTATCATTTTAGACTGGATATATGTCGGGATGGTGGATAGTTTTAGCTTCTTCAAAAACTAACTCAAGACATACTACCCACAATACTAGAAATTTATTCAAGTGCCACTGTGTTCATACCAAATAAAAAGAGAGCTTTACTGGACTGATGCATTTTATCTGCAGTCCTGAGGAGGAGTTGGAACAGATAATGACATTAGCCAGAAGGCAAATCCCTGTTCACAAAAAAAAAAAAGCACACAACTTGATCTGAATTTTAGGTAATACCAAGAACTTAAGCACCGAGGTAATCCTGGATTGTCCACCCACAGCAATCACCCAGGGATGAGGTCCACGCTTTAGCACCCTCCTGTGGCACAGGCCACAGTCCATCCTCTCCCAACTCCACCACACACACACAGATTCACTCTTGCCAAGCAGGTCTCAATCCTGTCCTTCCCCTCCCTCCCCCTTCAACAGCCTGTGGACCAAATATTCACCCCACATCTCACAGAGCAGGTTCAGCTACATCGTACTTGAACGTACGAAGTTGGACATTCATCTATCACGTCTGAATGGGTTCTATATACCAATAAAATAAAATTTTAAAAGTTATGTTCATTCAGCATTAAGTACTGATACATACATATTGAAGTATTCTAGAAATATAACGCTCTAAAACATGTCAGCTTGATCAATGTTTTTTTTCCTGAAATCTTCAATAACCATGGCCAACTGATTCCAGGAGCTGCTCATTGTCAAGGTTTACCGTTGGGGCAGGAACACAAGTTTGTGATTCATTGCACAAAGAGATCAAGTATTCTTTTTTTACATACTTGATAAGAAATAAAAAAATGCATCTGGCTTTCACAGAGCTAATGGGCTGGCACAGTATTATTTCCAAATTTCCTGGTCAATAAACCCAGATGCAAAAAGCCACAGACCTCCACTTCCTACTGAACAAACACTGAAGTGCCAAGTGCTTAAATAGTACTTCAACATCCATAGGAACCTCAAAATCAGTTTCTAAGCTCTAACAGAAGGCTCAAACTGACAATACATAAAGTTACAACAGAACACTGTTGTGGAAGTGCATCACACCGATATGAGTCTCAACACAGTCACACAATGATCTCTCAATATCCATCTTTCTAAATATACTGAACTATGTTTCCTACATTGTGACTTTCTATGTTTTTAGAAACTTGATCTGGTAGTTAGAACTTCATCCTAATCCTGCTCCCTTTGTGGAAGAACATAGGCACACTTATATGTGAGCGAGCATTAGTGACAAATTACAAACAGCCTTTTTCTATCTACAGAGTCTTTTTTTAAATTATCCCATTAGGGATATATCTGAAGAATTAGGATGAACAAATACAGTTTAAACAGAAAAAAATAAATATAAAAAATAATTTTAAATATTATTAGAGTTGGAGTTTCAATGCAATGGTTAAAAAAACAAGAGATGCAATACTGGAGATAGATAACCTGTAGATTTTAGCTGATCTTTGAAAAAGAAAATAGTAACAATACAGACTAAAAACAAAGAGCATCTATGTTATGAGGACAAAACTTCATGCCAAATCATGATACAGAATATTGTAAAGTCATCAATTGTACAGATAACCTTTATGATTTTCATAAAAACTCTAATGACAAAACCAGTACTAGTCTAGTACTATAGTATTACTACCCTTCCAAAAGGAACTTTAGCTGACCGCTGCGTCAGTGGCATGAAGGACAGAAAAACGCAGTAACTGAAAAGTAAGCACTGAAAAGCAGCAGGGGGTTCCAGTTGAATTAAACAACAACACATCACACAAGAGCTACTTATACAGTCTAAAAATTGGGCATGTTCCACACACTGCTGAGGAAACAATACATGCTGCACAGTCCCAGAGGACTCAAGAAGCACCAACACGCTCAGCATTTCTTTTCTGGTCTTCATCCTCTATGCGTAAGTCATCCAGCCACCCGTATTTATGCAACCACAAGATGACATGGCTTATTTTGCCAAATATCTCGAAGAAATATATACCAGCCACAGACTACTAGTCCAGTTGAGTACTTTCCCACGTTTACCACTGTTAAAACAGTCAAATGACAGTGCCCCAAGCTCTGTAACAGGTTCTGAACATCCTCTTCCTAATGGCAGGAGCAAAAAGGGAGAAAGCACTCTTTGTTCTGCCTTCCACCCAAGAGCCTCATGTTGTTCCCCTGCTGCAAGTGCCACTAGCCCAGAGCAGGCACCCCAGAGAGCACCAGACCCAGGGCAGTTTATACATCAGAGAGAATCATTAAATCACTGAGCTGAAATTTTCTCTTGTACTTTCAAGAGTTCAGTAACAAGGCCACAGATATTCAGCTTCCTGGGATTGCTAGCCCTGCAAACATCCCAATCAACTTTAAAAAAATCCTTCATAAGTTTACCCAAGAAAAACTTTCAGGCACCAAACAATTTTTTGGGTCCCAAGTGTTAGCTCAAGCAAAAAAAAAAAAAACTGATTTATGGTAACCCTGAAGATCAGGAGAAATTAGTTCAATTTATAGACATATTCTAGAAGAAAATCAGATTACATGATCAAAAAGCTCTGTTGGTGTTAAAAGCCTATTCATCCAGGATGGTAGGTAGCTTCTTCAATAATTACTTGCCCCAATATCGACTACTGAATAGTACCAAAGAGGACAGACTAGTAGATGATCAGAAATGGAAGTGGGATAGTTTGACAAAGATGACAAAAGACAAAGGAAACAAGAAAACAGAGTGGTAGAAACAAGCAAACAAAAAGTGCTCCCTAAAAACAGCACCTTTAATACACAAGAAATACAACCTTCTCCAAAGAATGCAAGTTGTACCACAGCCAGTCACTTGGCTTAATGCAACAAAAGAAAAAAGTAGTAGTCATTGCCTGTAGTCTCTTCCACAGAGAGCTCTTTTGCTATGTAAACCTCTAATGCACGAGTGTCTCTCTACAAGATTTTAAAGGGACTAAAATTTACTAAATGGCTTATTATATGTAAGATGTGTAAGTTTAACATAATAGTTTGGAAGGAATTATGAAAATGGCTCTCTGAACAACAGCCAAACCAACTGGCATGAGAAAATTCCCATAAGCAACTCAGAGCAATGCTTCAGTCAACTACAACATACGAAGCTGAACGACACACAGAGCACTAAGTCTTATTTCCAGCATTATTAAATGGAAAAAAAAAACACCTCACTTGCATTTAACAATAAATTTTAATTTGGCATCTGACTGTAAAAGTGTGTCATAATTGATTTTGATCATAGAGAGACAATTACATACACAGCTATTACAGATGCCTGTTAAATACTGCAAGATCTATAAAAGTTATTGGAAACACGCTTTTCCCCACACTAATGTACAGTTGTTTAGATGACTACCTTTTAAACCACCCAAATATCCCACAGCACAATGTTCAGAAACTAGGTGCCAGTATGCACCTCAGATACGTTGTTCCTGAGGTATAAAGGACCATATGAGACAACACAGTTAGAATGATGCTGTGTTCAAGCATTTAAGATAAGCAATGAACAGCATGTTCCTTCACATACCTAGCAAGGTTGGGAGTTTTTTTGTTTGTTTTTGCTTTCTGGAGGAAGGAAGTGTGTTTCTCAGGTGGAAGAAGCCAGAATTTTGAAGTTACTTTGCCCCAGTATTCCCTTTCAGGCATAGTCTGGGACTTTCTCCAGCTCAGGTGGGAAGGCAGGAGCCAGCCAGCAGTGGGAGAAGACACAATTCAATAAACCTTTTGCTGAAAACCACGCAGGTGGATTATTGTAGGTATATTACAAAATACCACCATGACTGTACAACAGCAGCTTGTTATGAGATATTCAGTAAAACTTTTTATTGTATAAGAGTACAGCAAAACCAGCTGCAGCAAACCATGCCCTCCAGAGAATCATGAAACTTGCTGCTACTCACATGGTATTTTGTGCAGATGCCACTACTAAGTAGGAAATTAAAATGGCTAAATATTTTCAAATTAATCTTTGGGCAACCGAACTATTGGTTTCAGAATTGCATTAATTAAGAGTAAGACACATTGCAGCAATGAAGCACACTGAGCAAAGCTACAGAACTACACGTGAGTGTTGATAACTGGAGAACCCGCAGGGCCACCCACAAAGCGAGGGCAGGGCTGGGGACGAAAATGTGTGAGCAAGACGGGCAGTCTGGGGCATCGGGGGCTTTGCAGACCCCACAGCAGGTTCCACAAGGGCAGCAGAGCAGCAACGCTGCTGTCCCCAGGCTGAGCTCCTGCCGCACCTCAAATGCTACAACCCTGGAGCAACAAGCAGCCCTCTGCACGACCCACACAGCCCATGAAAATGAGCTGTCTACACAGCAAACGCCAACAGGTGGCTACTTTCAGTATAATAGAGACTAAGCCCAGCAAGTACTGTCTCTGAATAGCTATATGTACTAGAGACTAGTTTTGAAGTTCAATACACTTACCAGTTCTATTCCAACAACTTACATGTTGCTAGAAGTTTGTCACAGCTGCTGTTACACGGGAGCACAAGAACTGATATACTGAGCAGATAATATAACTCACAATATGTGGGAACACGCATCTGCAGCTTCACACAAGAAAAAAAGGAAAAACATCACACACCCCAAACCATACTGTGAACCCACTTCCTACCAAAATACAACGTACATTCCTGCTAATATTTTTTTCCTCCAAGTCTTAGACTATAGCAAAATAAACGAAGTGCAGAAAAGCGTTCACATTTTACATTGTTATTGTAATTTATATTTAAATGCATATTACTTATCACCATTCTCTAATACATTAAAGGAAGAATATAGCTACATTCTCTTGAAAGGGGTAATTTTCATTAAGATATTGGAAAAGCAATGACACAATTAAGAAAATGGATCATAAGAAGAGGCATGACATCCCAATGATGAATTGACTTCAGTCTTAAATATGTAACATTCTAGCAAAAATATATAACTGGTTTTATAGAATCGTAGAATTACGCATGAGAAGCTTTGGACAAAACACCAATATTTAAACAATTCATGAAATAACATCTTTTTAGAGATGGAAGTTCCCAAAAGAACAAATAGAAAAACAAGACAAGGGTAGATTTCTCAAGAGGGAAAAGAAAAGGCAATTTTTCCTAAAGTAAACTGGTTTTCATTAAAGTTTTTTATCTATCAAGTGAAAGTTTCTAAACAGACCTATTTATAAATAGATGTGTCATAAAAACTACTTCTATTTGCATTTTTACTGCCAGGAAAAAAAAAATCTACATCAGAAAGTTCTATACACACTACCTCTGCTTACCAAATGAAATTAAAATAGATTGAAGCCCCCAGAAGAAATTGTGCAAGTGTTCAATTTTTTTTTTTTAATTATGAGATTCCTCCAAACAGTCTATTAAAGGGATTATGCATTCCAATGGAATCCAGCATTTTTTAATTGTATAAATTTAAACTCAAAAAGACAGCACTATGTAACTGTTTTTGTCAGATAGGCACCTGTTAATCTTTAAGAAATATATGTTTCCAAATACTGTAAAACTACTTTTGTCCTCTAACTGGTTGCTATTCTAATTTTCAGCCTAGTTTAAATCAGGATTCTGAATAAAGCAAATATTTATGGAAAAGTGTACAAGAGTGCAGGACAAGCTTCTGAGGCCTGGCTTTCTGATGGGGATCATGCTTATGCGCTACTCATCTTCAAAATACAAGTGAACCCTTTCCAAACTCAGGTTTTGCACTCCTTTAATTAAGGAAAAACAAATTACACAGTATCTCCAATAAATCTACATTAACATTCAAAATGCAGTGGCAAGGGAAGCACTCTGGGTTTGTGAAGTGAGAGCGGTGGTTGGCACAAGGAAGGCAAAGTATGAGCTCAGGTAGCAAAACAGCATCTCTGAGAGCAGCAAGTGGCATAGCAAGCAGGGATCTGGAGTAAACGATGAGTAGACAGCCAAAATATGAGATCTCTCAGGCAGGAAAGCGTAACAATCATACTGAAAATGTTCAATGCTGACCTGGATGACAATGAGCATCCCTGTCTGCCCTTCCCATCCTCCTGGCCACCCTCCTTCCATTTCTAAAACAAGACTTGGAACTGCAGTGCAGGCACAAATAAAAAAATCCCTGCATCGTGCAAGACTCATCTGTTGATCATTTAGAATCGTTACTGATTAATCAGTATATACTTGAAACTATATGGTGCCAGTCAGAAGCAGAACAGGAGACAGATTAAGCCCGTTTCTTTCTGAACAGGCCACACACTGCAGAAAACCAAAAACAAATCCAAGGCACAATGTATATTTAGGAATATATTTGTGTTTCTTAAATTGTAGAAAGAAGAAGATAACCTTGCATGAACAAAACCATTTCTTATTCAATAATAAGAGTAAACATGACAGAACACAAGAATTTACACTCAAGAATTGAAATAAATCCTGGAAATATTTTGATTTGTGCAAGAAACTACATCAAGCCAGCACAGATGACGGGACCATATCACATTTAAATTCACTGCAGCAGTGCTCAATGATGGGGAAAAAAAACAACTCATCCTGTACAAAGGAAGCTTTTATGCTATTATGACCTGAATGTGTTCAGAAAGTTACATTTAGAAACTGCTTAAGAAAGCACTACATGTCTCCCCAAAGGCTGGGATAAATGCTGAAAATAGCAGAACACTCCACTTAAATACATCCTTGCTTTCTGCCTATACAAGATTATACATAAGCCTTTTGCACAAACCTAAGAAACGTGTTTCTTTAAATAAAACGAAACAGTACAAAATACAAACACATTACACATTAAAGACACACGTATCATCACTATTAAGATTTTTAATTGAGTGTACATATACAAGAACATTATGTATCCATAAAACACAAAACATCATACACAATACTGGTGCCAAGGACTGAATAGGAGCTTGGTATTAGTATAATCACCACACTGGTTTAACAACAGATAAACACATGAAGTGCTGGTTTCAAAACAGCTGCATTTTACCCTCAAATAGAGTCAGAATCATAGAATTACATCCCAAACTCAGAATTTGTGGGCCAGAACCACCAACCTCTAGCCAGGTCCAGCATGACCAGAGGGAAGAGGAATGTCTGTCTGCTGGCAATTCTGAAGCAAGTCTGTTCCTCACCAGATTTAAAACACTGGCCAGTTCACTGCAATCAGGCTCCTATGGTCTCATTACCTTGATATGTGCTTTTACTACAAGATCAAGACGACCAAGATGAATGCTGGAGCAGGGGGGGAGTGAGAAATCATTCAATTGGAAGCACCAAAGTTTACCTTCAGATTTCTGAAAAACTGTATTTTGGTATTTCTCTTTCCAATAAAGTTTTCCAACATTCCTGAAAGCTACACAACTGCATTTTATCTGATCAAAAAATTCTTCATATACAAAAAAAACCCATCCACCTGAAGTGAAGCATGGCCTCGAGACACACTAGCTCTGAGTGTGCCCAGGTCTCTCCTCCAAAAGAACATCTCCCTGGTGGCGCCCTGTACCCACAGGATTCGTTTACCTCATTAGACCCTTCGGTGAAAAACACGGCCATACTTCCAAGAAAACACAGCCCAGAATGGAGAACTAGACATCCAAGCAACAAGTCACAGACAACAGAACAGCAGTTTAACCAGTTACAACTCAATACTGAACAGTCCCAAAAATGGGAGGGTCCTGCTTTGGACAAGCAGGAAAATGCTGGTCTGTGTTATTTCAAACATCTTGTTTGGTTGGTTTTTTCCAAGACAAAAGAGAAAAAGGCTAAAAACAACATTGGAATTTCAACAGAAAGAAAACATTTGCATAAATTATGTATTCAAAAACGCCAAAAGAAAAATGACTGAGAAGCCACAGCATGCCCTTTTTACAAGCTAATTTGTGTTATACACACAGCATTAGAAGTGAATCTCAGCTGTTCCAACAATTACACACACAGTTCACTTAGTTTTACTTAACTGAGGACAGAAGTGCTTAAACAATCAGCATATGGGTAACAAACTACAGTTTTATAAGCCACATTTATGAGTAGAATAACTCTTAGATATGTAACAAAGGATTTAAAAATGAGAGTATCTTGACCTTTAGATACCAGTCCTGAGGAAGGAAAGTTAACTGCAGAAAATTTAGCACCATCAACAACTGGAGGATTCCAGATAAAAAGAACTGTTGTAGACACGTAAGTAGATTAAAAGAAAAAACCAGTGTCCACCATTAACTCCATGCTACCCAATTGCTTTCAGCTTTTATATGGATAAAACCATAGCCCATTTTTGTGCAAGTCAAGCAAAGTAGACCATCCTTAATGGAGCAGGAAATGAATTTTATTCGTTGCACAAAATAAATCAACAAAAATGTAATGTCTGTGGATGACAATGGAACCACTAGCATATGCACTGGGGACTCTGATCCATTCTGTCCACCAGATGCTCCCTCCCTGTGGAAGGCTGGTAAAAAGAATTAAGAGTTCACTGTGGCTTAAGCAGATTTTTCTCATGCCGCTAAGTATTTTTCTGAAGTTTTACTGCAAAATCTGCTTCTTCACAACCATAAGCAGGTACCTACATGAACAACCTATAGCCCACAGGCCATATGCATTATGGCAGGACAATTCATCTAGCATGTTCCCTTTGGCCTCCTCTCCTCAGCACCTCAGCTGCACACCAGATGACCACAGTGGAGAAGGCAGCTTGCTCCCCACAATCATTTTATCTAGGAGGCTCATAGCCTCTCCCACATCATACAATGAGCCCATATTTAAATACACACTGGAAAAAAAGAGTTGAAGAGCTTCCAGGAAAGATGGCCACCTCCCACTCTCAGAACAGTTTACCCCACCAGCCCATCACTGTCCACATCTGAGGAACATATGGGAAAGAGGACTGTCAGGAAAAGGCTGAATGAACTGTATGGAGTCAGTAGCAGACGCCTGTCCACCCTCTTTCTCAGGTCTTCGACAGGTTCTGCTGGAGAAAACCTGCAGGGCCAGAAAGCTTAAATACCTGGAATGTAGCAGAGATGCAGGAAGGCAGAGGCTTCCAGAAGGCAGCAAACTACACACATATACAACACATGATGTTCACCTACAGGAAGTGTCCTAGAAGCCAGGAAATATGATACTCTTCTGCCACTAGGAATAACAAGCCAACCTAAGAGCAGCCCTCTCATCTAAAGGGCTGGAACACAACTGCTCCCCACAGCAGATTGTGGAGCAGCATTGGATGCATCGATCAGACCACTCAGCCACAGAACTCCATGGAAAACCACTGTGGTTCTTTGAGAAGTAGTCACTACTTATCAACACAATTCTAAAATATCAGCACTAAGGAGCTTTGGACCTAATTCTAAGTAATTACACATTACTGTCCACTGCAGCAGCTGTTACTTCATATCAGGGAACACTAACCTAAAATGTGGAATAATGCTGACAGGCTAACAGGAAAAGGAAAAATGCTACGTAACGAAACCAAAATACACATTCAGCTTTAACTGAAAATACTTGCAAATTGAAGAACTCAAAATCAATAGAGCCCTTTATAAGAAAATCTTCCAGAAGGATTGTTCATGCATATAAAATAAGAAAGGATAAAGCAGCTTTGTGTTATTCATCCTCCAATTGGGTGCAATGCATAAGGACTTATACTGAAAATGAAAGACACCACCTTATAGCATTCTGGGCTCTTGAGATCTTTGCGTTTTGACAGATAGCCCCACAAGACACCAGCTGGTCCAAAGCTGACGTTATCCGGGTAATGGAAACCAAATCAGGATCCTCAGTAAGCCACGGTGACGGCCTCAGGACATGGTTTCTTAGCAAGTCAGAGGCAGAACTACACAAATATGCCAAAAAGAGGAAGAAAATTTAAAAAGAGTTTTTCATATTTCTCAATAGAGGGATCAAGCCTGTTCCATTTTCTCCAGAGGCAGAGAAATAAATATTTACAGTTAAAGTTCATGTTTCTTTAACAGTTAAACTGAGAAAATTACTGAGATGACTGGATGGTCCAGCATATCACCAGCAGCACAGCACCACTGCCCTGGGGTTCTATGGCCTGTGAAAAGATAAGACAGTGATTTTTCCTTATAAAAGAAAGTGCACATTTAAACCTGAACATTTCCTCATTATTCAGGAAAAAGCGTAGCTCACTGGGACAGAGTTTGTAATTGCCCATAAGTATTCAAAATAAATCTATCTACATCAATTGTGCATCAGAATTATTCATCAGGAACCACTCTTTAAGTGCAGGTATTGTAAGGTAAGTCACAAGCAATAGGTGAATAAAGGCAATTTTTCTGCTTAAGTTCAATAACTGTACCTAATAAACTATAATTGAATCACACTCCTTCAGAGAAAACACCTCTCTTTCCAAAAGGAACAAGCTATAATTTCAGAGAACACTTTGCACTTGAAAGAATTAAGAGTATTTTGTCTTCTGGAATTTTAAGATACTTTTACCAAAGGTGGATAAATTACAGGGTTTTTCCACTACAAAATCAGGAATCATGCCCATTCTGAAATAGCAGGTTTTGCTATAATGAGGAGCTAAAATACATTCCAACAAATTTAACTATGCTTTAATCTATCAACAAATGAGGAAAAACTACTTCCTCTCCAAGGAAATATTTTGAAATGCATTACCTCACCTCATTCCCCATTAAACCAGACCAATCCAAACTCTTCACCCGACTACATGAAACAAAGCTGGATTGTAGGGTCCTGATTTGATGTCAGCTGGATTGGGATAACTCTGGAATTACTCCAAAGTAAATCAATTGAGGTACTCCAGACCTACGCCAGGGAAAGCTGAATCAGAATCTGACCCCAGATTTCTAGGAATCATGCCAAAGATGATATATAAATCCTTGCACCCTATACCTTGGAAAAAAGACACTGACTATTGACATATTTCTTTGCTGCAAGTAGGTCAGAAAAAAAGGTAAGTAAAATCAGTAAAGCTACAAGGATTACTTTAATCTTTCTACTTCATACACCTGTATCTACACAGCAGAAGTTTCTCTGTACTTTTTATAAAGGGAAATACACCACTTACATGTTAGTATTTGTATTTGCCTTAGTAAGCCTATTTTCTGGAATATAAATCAGTGAGGTTGCGGTATCTGAGTTTTAACTCATACCTATTTGCCCACCTGCAGAATTAAAATAAATTAATATTTTTGTCAGTTTCTACTTTCAGTCATCAAGTGTCTTAAAAAAAATTGGTGGGTTGTTTTTCTCTTTAAACTTGGAAAAAAAAAACAAAGGTCTGCTCTGAAAGGAGATTCTGTAGCAACTGCACTGCAGCAATCACTGTTTGTCTCTGTTCCTGTGCTAATGGGTTCCTTTCCAAAATTCAATAATACATATTCTAACATCACCCCCAATTACCAATTCACCAAATTAACCATAGCAAAACGGAAACCAAACCACCTTTTCTAGCTGGTGCATCACCATGATCAGAGAAGACTGTTCTGCTGCGACAACCTTGTTCTGAAAGCAGCGATTGCAGATTTGAACCCTGAGCGGCACAACAACAAATACAACTTGTACATCACTGATGAAGCTGAATTTCAGATTTAAGAACAAGTCAGGCTCTGCTCCCCAAAGGCCTCAGTCCACACCACAGGGAAGGAAGGGGACTATGGCAGAGAGGAATTGCTGGCTGGCTAACATGGACCAGTTTGGTGAGTCACCTGCCCACAACTACCTTGCAGTGCAGTTCCTCAAACTGATGAACTTCTGCATCATCCTCTTAGCTGTCTCCATAGAAAGTCTCCCAATACTTAAAGTTACAGTTACAGCATTTATATTATGTTTTTAAGTGTTGGCACTCAGGATACTTATACATTTCCAAAATCATTACGTATTAATGCACAAGTTTCTCACAAGATACTGTGCTACTTTCCCTGCTAATTTTGATGTGATATACTTGTATATATCTGTGTTTGACAGGCAGTATCACTGAAGGATTAATACGCTCAGACACGTGTCATTGTATTGAAAACAGTCACTCTTAAGCAACTCCTAAGTTGTGCAATTACTAGTATTAGTTTTCTTATGTTTATTCAAAATGCAATACTTTGTTAAACTCCACTGTACTTCCATGCATAACCTGCCAAAGCAGCTGTGTTATTTTGGAGGTTAAAAGTCTTTGGAGTGCAAGATACTAAAAGTATCAGATACAGAGCCAAAGATTTGTCTTAAAGGGGACCTACGTCAGGAGTGAACTTGTCCCTCAGTTCCAGAACGACAGGGAACTGCTGGAGAGAGTCCAGCGCAGGGCAACAAAAATTAAGGGAGTGGAGCATCTCCCTTATGAGGAAAGGCTGAGGTCTCTTTAGCATGGAGAAGGGGAGACCAGGGGGTGACCTTATTAATGTTTATAAATATATAAAGGGTGAGTGTCAGGAGGATGGAGCCAGGCTCTTCTCGGTGACAACCAATGATAGGACAAGGGGCAATGGGTGCAAACTGGAACACAGGAGGTTCCACTTAAATGTGAGAAGAAACTTCTTCTCAGTGAGGGTGACAGAGCACTGGAACAGGCTGCCCAGGGGGTTGTGGAGTCTCCTACTCTGGAGACATTCAAAACCCGTCTGGACACATTCCTGTGTAACCTCATCTAGGTGTTCCTGCTCCAGCGGGGGTAGGACTAGGTGATCTTTTGAGGTCCCTTCCAATCCCTAACATTCTGTCATTCCATAGGACCTGAACAACCAGCAGCCCTGTTACCTTTTGGAGGTACCAGTAAATTTGATGACATTTTCTCCAACATAAGCACTCAAAGTTCATTTTAGAAAACTTGTGTGCATACACCCCCCCCTCCCCTTTGTAGTCATACATATCCCAGAGCCTGATTTGATCTATAAACAACCATAACAATTTTAATGTAAACTTTCTAGAATATAGCTATAGTATATAGTGTAAAAACTCAGTCTAGGGTCTGCAGTTTTCTAGTGATTACAGAACATGTGAAGATGCTCCATCAAAGCACCCCAGAAGAAAAAATTGTTTTGGTTTGTTTGAGCGAAGGAAGAAAAGAAGTTAAATATCCATTGACTCCCATTGAGCTGGGCACACATGACAGTGCTTGTCCAGCAGTCAGAAAACAGCTCTTCCCTGCTATTGTTGCCTTACTAAAATGTGGAATAACAGTGAAATTATTGCTTTTTAAAGCAACTGTTTACCTATGTACTACATGCTATTTACACTTCCCGTCCCAACTGTTCCTCCTTACCATCAAGCAATAATGAAATTAAAAACAGTCAGATGGGAAGCTTTAATATGCACAGACAGATACAAATGTACACAGAGAAACATACGTATAAAGAACCAGCTTCCTACACCAATGCAGCACAACAGGTACACAGGTCTGCTGCTTCCTCGCTTGTTAAGTAACATCACGAGCCCCCAGGCAAGGGAATCTAAAGCAACAAAGTAGGAAATAAGGAACTACAGTTTCAAATAAGTAAAACGAGCAATATCAGCTTCCTCCGAAACAAAACCTCATCCTCTGGTATTGTGTTGCTCCACATGGGCAACACTACTGAACTGTCAACTTTTGAACTACTTCACAGGCAAAGCGGGAATAACAACAAAAGCAGAATCTGCACAGATGTTAAGTGTCAAAGAAACATGTAAGAGGCAGCTCAGTAAAGTGAAATTGTATTGCAGGACAGAGCTCATACAGAGATAAGCACAGAAACATGATTACCCATGCAGAAAACAGAAACACCTGCTTTTGGTTAAAATAAAAAAATACAGATTTTGATAACACTGGAATTTGGCATAGGTTCATGTGCATGACTAAAGAGATATGTGCGTATTTTAGGGTCACGCAGTTTTAGTGGCTGTTGGCATACCTAATTTGATTTCTTTTTTATTTATTTTTTTAACAAGAATGTAACTTGCCAGTGGCGACCTACCGTCAAATACTGGAATTAATTTTAGAGACTATTATGGAAGCAAAAATGAAAGAGAAATGGGTTAAAATGACCATTACTTGTGCCCTATTTGATAACACATACTCTTCACAACACACGAGTTCCCATAACTCAGAAATGGTGAAATGCTTCAGCCAGGACACACTCCTAGTACAGCTGCAGCTTCTACACCAACAAATCTGGACTCCTAATACACTCCAGTTCCAAAGAAAGTCTCAAAAATTGGTTTATAGCTCTTGTTTTCAGAAACAGTAGTCCATATGCAAACTTGTAACACTTCCATTTTCAGCAAATGAAAATTATTTTTCCAGCAAAAATGATAGTATTGAAAAATATTATACGAACATTTGTTGATTTAACACTGAATTTTGATATTCTGAATTCTCACCATGTTATTTCTCAAGTAACCCAGTCTGCTTCTTCATTCTCTATGTTGAACTGCAATTGCAAAGTGCATTGACATGGCATCACAATAGATAGACACTAGATTTTGAATATTTTCTTGTTTCAGAAAATGACTCTTGGGGAAAAAAGCATTTGCTATTGTTTGGAAGGGTTAGTCCAGTAGGTGTCAGGTGATAAACACTCCATATGTCATCTAGTGGGATAAGACTGATCAGTCAAGGACACATTTAGGCAA
Source organism: Columba livia (assembly GCF_036013475.1). NCBI lineage: Eukaryota > Metazoa > Chordata > Aves > Columbiformes > Columbidae > Columba > Columba livia. Next base: position 139,485,871 of record NC_088603.1, on the reverse strand, counting down.
CACAGCTGAGCTGAGCCTTTCTACACACAGTGCCTTCTCTGTATGCCATATTTGGCCCCTATCTGATCACACAGCAAACTAATTCAACACAATAATGCAGAACAAAGAAATCAAGAAACCTCATCTTTTGGGAGCTGGTTCTGTTTTCTGCAAGATTAGCAAATTGTCCAATTCACTTCACATTAAGAAAATGCCAGAATGTGGGAAGGAAGACATAGGCTAAAGCTGGAAGCAAGATGGGAGGCACTGAGTGAGCTCCATCAGCCAAGTAAACTGAAGAAAGGATGACAGGAATCAAGACAAAATACTCACAGGGCTGAGAAGAGCTGCTGAGATATTATTAAGAATAGGTCACAAGAAGCCTAGTACATATGCCTAAGAGAAACCAACAGTATGAGTACACTAAAAGATACAGAATACAACAAACCATGACAAGGCAACTAGGGAACCTGAGGTCTTGAACCTCAACAGAACTCCAACAGCTGACAGGCATTATTACTTCTGGAAGAAAGTTGCTTTTAAACAGCAGTTCTCCACCTCTGTAGCAGCTATAATACAATAATATTTCATGTCAAATTAGCTTTACAGCTGTCTTTCCATCATTTTTTGCACACTGAAGCAAACCCTCAGCTTAGAAAGAACAAGACAGAAGAACAAGACAACAGGAATTTTAGAGCTAGATTTCTAAAATGTGAAAAGTAGAAACTTTTTGCTCTCTACCAGTATTGAATTAGGTTCTCACAGTACATAGGAGCACAAAATAAACAGCGGCAACACTATGAGGTGTCTACACCTTGTTAATACCTCGTTGGCAGTAGGAAGGACATAAGCGCTTGTTCAAGCCTGAGAAAGAAATTTCATGACGACAATCAGAAAGTGCAGCTGCATTGCTTAGTTGTGCTCATGCCCGTTACCTTCCTTGTTAATCACTGCATCCTCAGAGGCCTAAAATTCTTCCATTTTACCCAGAAGTCTTCTTGACAAAGCCATACCAGAATGTTCTGCCATTTATAGAGAGTTCAAGACACTGCTGGAAGCAGGATGTGAGCATTAATTTGCCATCTCCTATCCAAGCCAAATACACAGATACCAAGCACGCCCATTCATCTGTAATATGGGACCTGCTTGACTACCATAGTTTTCCTTTTTCTTCTATTTTGAGAGAGATTACATTCTCTGAGAGCAATTCCAGACTGTTTGCAGAATCTTTGCTACTTAAACCATTATATAAATGAACAGAGTGATAAAAAAATCTATCATTCTGGAAGCTTAGATTCTGCCTTCTTACCTTGTAAACTTTTTCCTGAACCCTTGGATAAGAGGAACACAGAACTTCACTGCAGTTTCAGAAAACACTAGAGGGATGTGCTTTTATAAATTAGGAGAGGGGAAAATAAAAATAGTGGTGCTTGCACTATGTCCATAATCAGATGCTTTGTGATATGACTACTGTCACAGACAAAGTAACTATGAAAAGCAGAGAAATAGTTATTAAATATGGGTTATACATAGACTTTCTGAACCTGGAGAGCTGGAACAACTGAAAAAAAAACCTCAACTGGTCTAGTAGGATTCACTGTGTTCCTTATCTGAGATGATATAATGGCTGCTGATCACAGAGTATTGATTCTATTAACAACTCACATGAGACAACTGCTCTCATTAATGTCACTTAGCAGCTAAGTTAAGTGTATAAGAACACATTACAAATAATACTTAACAACACATTTCATGAATTGGGTAACATTATAAACAATCATACTTAAATCTCAGTGCTGCAGAAGATCGTGTTCAGGAGCAAAAAAAAAACAGGCATAGTTGCATGAAGCTGACAGATGTCAAAAAGCAATGCACAATGCCTCACACCCAATTTCTGCTGCACTTACTGGCATTAACCAAATTCTTAAGCAAAAGAGCACATACAAAGCATGTTCAACAGAACACCACTTCAAACACTGCAAAGTTCTGTTCCTGATGTACTTAAGTTCCATTTTCCTGTAAAGTAGCCATATTTAATTAATGTTGTGATTTTAGAAGTGTTAGTATCACTTGTACAGAATGAAGCAAAGCAAAGCAAAGAGGAGAAAGCAATGATCTTCAAAGTACTCAAAAATTCACTAAAAATACCACTAATTCTGTACTGTGGATTTTGTGTATCCTTGGGTAAACTTACCACTTATACCACATTTCTGATTAGAAAAGAAAATTAGCCTAAAACTAGAAGTTGAGCCATTACTGTCTACTCCAAACTTTTCTCTCAGCTCAGGAGATGCTGCAATAGCACAAACACAAACCAACCAACCAACCCACCCAAACGAACACAGACACTGAACTAAGAATGAGACAGCATCGCAGTAAAGCTCAGAGGTACAAAGGCTTTCCCCAGGGCTGATGCTCTCCTCAAAAACATACAAAAGGGGAGAGTTTTTTGCTCGCAAAAAAAAAATCTATAGGGTCCAATGGACAATAGCTTCAAACAACGCCATATATTTTAATCCTGATATATCTTCAAAACAAAAATTCTTTTAAATAGCCGCTTTCCAAAGGATATATATTACACGAAGCTGAGGTCAGAAACTTTATTTTTCACTCAGGGGAAGTTATGAGCATGCTCATTAGAGGTTTCCCTTGAGAAAGTAAATGCAGGATCAAGCCAATGCATTTTTGGGAGCTAAACTTTCTTGCTAATTCTGGTCTTTGCTGATATTAATTCCTTGGCAGAACAGTTCAAGTTAGAGCTAAATTCACTGAAAGTTCATTTTACTAGAATTTTCCATAGAAATATCCTATTTCATTCAGGTGTTTTTATTCAATGATTACAAAGATTTTTAGGACAATTTAGTTTAGCCAAATACACTGTCACATTGGAAGTTAAAACACAGGAATTTGTCAAAACATTTCTTTTTATAAAACACTTTCAAATAGTAATTTAAGAAATAAAATTCAGGCTGTCAATATAAACTATATCCTCAGAAAACAGCATAAGTGTTTTTATCTACATTCGTGTTAGTCAAAGATAATCATTCTATGGCACAGACCCAAATTTTACCCTCCTGAGTGTACATACCACTGAATAATTTGTTCAAATGTCAGTTGCAATTTTCAAAAATCCCTTCTTGCCTCTGAATCTTAAACATCTGTAACAAATACTTATTTTGAGAGTGCTTTACATTCATGACACTTGACCTTTTGCTGTATGCACCACAAAATTCAAGTTTCAAATACCATGCAAGCAGGAAATCTGATCATTCCAGCAGTAGCCATCTGTATGGTCCAATATCAAATACTAGTTCTGGGTTGCACAAAGTCATGGGCTACAAGTCTTTTTCTGTAACTTCTATAATTAGTTGTAATTTGCTGGTTCTAAAACTCATTTCTCATGGAACACGCGACCTAAAAATCTTACGTTAACACTGAAAAAGTACTTAGGATTTCGATGTGGGTGTGCATATATGTGTGTACATGGCACATGCATGAATGCATATAGGTTATGTGTAACTACAGAATGCAAGCATATGCTTTGTGAGTAGCATACCCAGGACTAGAGATTTCTACACCAGCAACAAAAGCCTTTTAGCTCTGGAACTGTAAAATAATATCACAAGAAACATCAAACATAATGGCAAAGTGTTTCCCAATGTTCTTGCTGGCTTATATCTAACTACTGACATTAAATATTAACAACTCATCAAGCACCCAACCAAACAGTTCAGAGCTTTGCACAAATTGGAATTTTATTTTGCATGATCCTTAATGTAACTGGAGGACTATATTGAAAGTAAAACGCGAAAAAGGCTTAAAAAGAAAATGCACCCCACTAACACACCAAAACCCCCCCACACACACAGTTCAACATTAATATACCCAAGTACTTTTTGTTAAGTAGGTTACATCTGTAATAAGATTGAGCCACTGCATGTTTCAGTTTCATTGTGTCAGAGAAATCTTTCCCGAACCTGTGAAATTGTGCACTGGACTAATTATTGCAAGCAACTAAACAAAAAGCTCTTTGGGACCCTTACATGTAAGGAGTCTTAAAAGTACACTCAGGCAAGTACTACAACTTCTAAAGGGAAAAAGAGAATTCCACTCCAGAATCTCTAAAGCACTCCTTCTATAGTAACAACACACTTATGAAAAATGCCAATGCCCAGTGGTGAAATCCATTTCTTGTCTAGTCATAAGAAAATTCTGGCAGAGCACTATTAAGATGCTTTTACATCTGCAAGAAGACAGCTACAGCTTATAGAAAAATAAAAATATGCATCGTACTAGCCATGATGAGAACAACAATATTAGCCTCTCAGTGTGGTGGATGCACTCACCCAACCCACCCACCCTCTAGCCAAAGCAGCAGCAGTTCGGTCCAGGCTCCAGAGGAGGGAAGGGCCTGAGCTGCAGCCAGGCCAAGAACTCCTTCCAGGAGACCCACAGGGAAGCAGAACGGCAACTGAACACGGGTAACTTGTGGGCGCAGGGAGTCTCATGCATACTTTTCCTACTGTATACAATTTGACTATGAGTCAACCACTTCATTCTATAAATACGACAGCCTGGATGAGCCCACTTTGAGCTCTCCCTGCTAAGTAAGTGAGCTGTATGGCAATGGTTTTACTACTCAGAGGTCAGTGAATGAGCCCAATTTAACTTCAACATTAGTCATTTAGCTTAAGTAGATGCATACTGAATGTAATGGATTATTTAGAAATATAAGGTTGTATGATTTTTAATATACTCTGGTTCATGTTACTTGGTAGACTAGATTTGCTAAAATTTTACCAAGGGCAACTGCAGACTACACTAAACACTTGCAAGATAAAGTCCAGCTTGCATTTTACTGGGAAGGATGGAACTGACTGGAAAAAAAAAAAAAACAACGATCCAAGGCTAACGCAGAGACACCACAGACATCTGCAAATTGGGGCCTATTTTGCACTTCGCTGAGAAGAAAGGATTTATCCAGACAAAACAGTACCTGCAAGGAGATGGACCAAAAACAATGTCTACAACTGAACAAAACAAAGGCCCATGTGGAGTCAGAGAAAAAAGCTCCAATGGCAAGCAAAAGGACCTGGAGGTGAAATATTGCTATTGGACTGAATTACAGTGTTTATAGTCTGTAAAGATAAAAGTTTGTAGTTTGCTGTGCTTGTGCGGACCTCTGCGCAGGTACCCAGCTTGAGCCAGCCCTCCTGCTCTTCTACTCCATTAAATTTTTATTTTTCTAAGAATTTTGTCTCCTGAAAGTCTGCTCTGCATATGGTTATCGGGCCTCAACTGAAAGTTTGCTACTGGAGTTCTAAAATACAGACTCCAAAGCAAACAGTTATCAGGGAGAGAAGAATCCTGACAGTTTGCACCACAATAGATACAGGCTTTGCCTGAAAGTTTGTCTCCGGAGCCCCAAGACACAGACTCCAGAGTGAACAGTTATCAGGGAGGGAAAACATCTGAAGGTTCAGTTCATGAATGGGTATCAGGTTCCTGGAGAGAAGATAAGCAGCATTTGGCTTGGCATATTTCCCCCATGCAGTAAATAATAGAGTGAACCCACCACCAAACTCTTTTAAGTGGCACTTCTCTCTAAGAAATCTAAACATCATTCTGCAGCAAGAAGAACCCTAAATTACTCCCCCATGACACTCAGAAAATAAGAGGGAGTCCAGCTTCACATGCCTGATTCTTCAGATGGCTTTAAAGAACATGACCTATAGAAGCTATGATTCTCATCAGCCTTCTCAATGTTGGAAAATCATTCATCACACTTCTTACCTGAGCTCCATCCTTTAATTTCAAGATGCATTCCATTGTATTTATAGTGATGACAACTGGTTCTGATCCCAATTTTGTCCATGGCACATGAATCCGAAGTTCATGAATGTGTCCGCTTAAAAAAGTAAATGGTAGTTTCAGCTCCTAACAACAACAAAGAGCAGTGAATTAATTACTGAAACATATTGGAATTCAAGACACATTTGTAACTTAAAACAGTACAGTCCTATTTGAAAGCCAAAATAAGCCAAAATTTATTCTCCATCCCCAAATCAGCAGCATGCCACAGCGCTAGGCAAATGGTTTTATTATCGCTTGCACACGTACACTACAGTTTGTTCAAAGGAGACATTTGGAATACTGTGTCCTTGATAATAAAAGGAAGTTTAAAATCACCTCTCTCGCATGAAGCTACTCCAAAATGTGTCACTATTCAAGGCACAAGTAGAAATGAACCCCCAGGTTCATGTTTCTTAGTAAACTCAGGGACATAAGCCTTTGTTCAAAACTTCAGAATTTCCCTGGCAAAATTGGGCAGCATGGAGCTTCAGCACCTTTGCACCTCAGCTCATTTTAGGTACTTACATGCTGGAGCTTAGTACTCCTGTGAACGAACACAAGTTAAATAGAGAGGGTCCATGAAGCTCTGAGGTCAAGCAGGCAAGCTGCCAGGCAATTTCAGACAAACATCTAGAAGTCGATCCAAAAAGCCTGTTTTCCTCCATTGCTTGACCACAGGCCTATCCCTGCTGAAGTTCTACATTAATAAAATTTGAAGGAAAGTGGATTTTACATTTAGTACTTCACATATATTATAAAGTCTACCTGTTGAATATTTATGTGAAGCTAGTTAATATTATTTGCCTAACGTCTTGAAACTGTAATCAAATCTTAGTGATATGTTTTGTAAGCCCACTAAAAATTTTTATTTTTCCAAGGTGTTACTGCGTCAAAAATTCAGAGTTGAAATAAACCCTATTGCAACTGTGACAGGTCAGCATCCTGAGAACACCTCTAATTAGTCACCCAAAAGAGAAGTGAACTATTCTTACACACAAATACCGAGCACCACCACAGCCACAACGACTGCTGAAACAAGAAATTTTAAGGAACACTCTCCCCATTCTGCCACTGCTGCCTCCTCAGTCTTTCTACTGGTACTATGAAAAAGTTTATCTTGCACCCAAGAGCTCAGAGTAGATGAAGTATATTCACTGCTGACAAAATCTCCAGAGAAGACATCTACACAAAATTATAGGCTCTACTTTTTGCAAAGTACAGCTTTAAGTTTGTACATTAATGAAAGCTCATTAAACCCCCAAAACTAATGAAGCTTAAAAGAACAAAACAAAACAAAAAATACATCCGTGTCATGTCAGGGAAGCTTGATTTCTACATCAGCCATGCTTACACATAGTCACATCTAATTTCAAATAATATTCCAAAGATGACAGTTATAGAGTTTCTCATAAAAACAGTTTGAAGAAAATTGTTAATTTGTTTTTATAAAGCATTTTTTCTTCATCTCATTCACTAATATACTAAAGAATTTTAGCCAAAAGCCTCTCTCCTAAAAATTCAGCCTTAGGCTTACAATCAACACAAATAAAATTTTAATCCAGACAGTTTCAGTTAAGCCACTAAAAAGCAAGTACTGGGCAGCTACAGCTACAGATGTCACTACGCTGATCACACAATAAACGAAGAAGCGCCTTATGTTCCACAGCTGGGAGGGGTGGGAGGAACAAAAGAATTAAATGATCAAAAAAAATGTGCAACCTAAAAATACATTACAATTTAACAGACAATGCTTTCATGAATCAAGACAGCAAACTATCACTATTAACAGTAATAGAATTAAATTCCCTTTCCAGAAGCACAGAAACAATCTGTCACTCATCAATACCACAATACCTATTTAGAGCCTGACTTGTGTTCACAAGTTAAAATTTTACTTCAAAACACATTCTAGAACAGATCTTTTTTTCATTATTTGCTAGATGGATTTAACCCATTCTTATTTTTGTCTGGTTAACTGTAAGGTATTAAAAGAAAATGCAGAAGTACGAATTGTTTCAAAATGAGGTGATACAACCAAATGCACAGCATATTTAGAAGACACAGTTCTTCCTTTTCAAAGGAATTTGGATACAAATGTTGCCCAACATTATCCTAATTTCACAAGCAAGTTTCCTTAAAGCAATGCAGAGAAATCTTTGTTATCCCATTTCAGTAGACAATACAAATGTGTGCTAAATTTAGTAAATTGTTCATAAAGTCATATAACAAAGACTATTCTTTCCTGTGCAATCTTCCCCTTTTCATTAAGCACTGCATGAAATTCTTAATTTATCTTTTGTACTTAGGACTGATTAGACTTCACATTTTAGATTTTATATTTATGTCATATAAATCCTTCATAAAAGGACTGAAAACAAAACTCCTTGACACATAAATAACTGACTGACATAATGCAAGACTGCAGACTAGATTATCTTAATTAACCTTGCCCTAAATCTGCCCTTGGTCTAAAACATAAGGCTGTACCAAACTTTGGGGCGATAGGCAACTACTGTTTCCTCCACATCAGTATTAACTCAAATACCTTCTCCTCACATTCAAGGCTGTATTCTACAAATAACCCAGTGGCACATGACAGACACAGTAAGGATATTTTAATGCCCTCCTTTCCTTAAAATTATTTTAAGTACACTAGCATTTTTCATATTTTTTTCTAAATTATTTCAGATATGAGAATTCTACACTACAAGACAATCTTTAGATAAAGTTCTCCTTTGTCTTCCAATCAAAGACCACTTAACCTTCCCCTTCTGAGTTTGTAAAACAGCTAACATCATAAGCTATGATGTTATGAAAATGCACACAAGCAGCAAAAAAGAGCTCACCAGGTATCTTACCCCTTTCATACCACTGTGTCAACAAAAATATTACACAGAAGCTAGTTATCAAGTTCATAGGTAGTTCTGTTACCTCTGGTAACATAGGGACTCCATGTGAAAGTTGCCAAAAGTGCCTAAAAGGCTTTTCCATGAAACAATATTTAAATATTAATTTTAAATTTTAATTACAAGATACTTTCTTGAAGTAGTTTTTATACAATGTGCCAGTTATTACACTCAGAAGGAAGATGTATTGGAATGGTTAGTTCTAATAGTTGATTGATCCAGGACAGGTAAAGAAAAACTACTATCAAAGTTTCATTAGATTTAACCTTCAACTAAAGATAATTGTTATAAAACTAACTGGCTATGCAGAAAGTGACATGATTATGTACAAAAGCTATATTGTACCTAGAAGGTTGAACCTGAGTACAAACTGATACTCAGCTTTCACTACAGAACTGGTACTGTCAAAAAAAAAAAAAAAAAGAGGGGGGTGGGAAGGGGGCAGGAGGAGGACAGACCCTGAGAGTTATTGCAATAACATTCAGCTTACTTTAATTAGAGCAGAGAAAACATATAAAAATATACATAAAAATATGCAAAGTGTTTTCAGGTACTGAAATATTCTCTTGGGGTCTGATAAATCTTCTAAAATACGCCACCAACGATATTAAATCTGATTTCAAAAGGTACTGGTTCCAACTCAGTCCCTAGAAGATAGACAGCAGTCTACACTCTGTTCTCAGCTGTTCTTTGAGATTCCATGTGGTGGCCCAGAAGAGTGCAACATGACACAGGAACACTAACAACAGCTGAAGTGCAAGGAGCAAGACAAGAAAGCGCAGACTTCTTCCTAAATCTGTTATAAAGTGTTTTGTCCAGGTAGTTTGACACTTACACTAATGTTCCCAAATAATCATGTACAGTTCCACAAAAGCTGGTATTATCTGAAAATTTTCGGGCTCCAGACAAAGACATCCGCAGTACATGCACTGGCATCCAAAACCTGAAGCGTGAAATTAAGACTGAATTCAAGCCTGATAAGGAACAGGGAGCCAGTCAGGAGATAACAGCCCAGGACAGAAAGGATGTTAGAAGAGCAAAGCAGTTAAGGTGACTAAATTTGGATATTATTAATCCATCCAGGTAGAGAACACAAATAGAATAACATATACACTGGTAATTTTTAGAGACCTTAGCTTTTCAAAGGAGCTCCCTGCGACCTGCAAAGGCCTGGGAATGTTGTATTACCAAATACTACACACTCAAAGGGTTTTGCCGAGCAGGCACAAAGCTGCATCCCTTCAGCAAACAAGAGAAAGATACCCTAAATGCAGTCTGCAGGTCCAGGCAAGTTCCAAAGAATAACAGGAGCCAAATTAAGATCACTACATTTCACACAAAAAAAAACCCAACACACAGTCAAATAGCTTAAAAAAAAAAAAAAAAATCAATCAATCTGAGCTAAGTTTTGCATTCACGGCATATTCACGTTCCTTTCAAGACAAGGAGTCTTGAGCACGGGCATATACATCAATATTTGCCTCTACAACAGCCACAGCATCAACAGACTGTGCTGGGTATTTAGGTATCCAGCTGATACACAGGCAGGCAAAGATGAGGCCGGGAATCACCTACCAGCAACTGCAACTCTTTGAAAGGAAACAACATAGATGATGGGAGCAAACTCCTCATAGCATGAGCAAGTTTGATATATCCATCCCAAGGCATCATCTGTTTATTAGGATAAACCTTCCTATATGGCACAACACTGCAACAGTTTACCTAAAAAAGAGGTTTTCACAACCAAGACAGGAGATTTCAAGACTCAACTGGGGAAAAAAAAACAAAACACAAGCTGATGTGACATAATGCTGGCAACGGCCCTGCTCAAAACAGGAGGTTGGACTACGTGACCTCCGGAGTTCCTTTCTGATCAGACCTTCTTTGATTTCATAATATGTACATTTTAAAGGTTGTGAATATTCGCAGGAGGAACATATCCTATCAACGACAGTCTAGTATCCACATCAGCTGTATGGACAAGCTGTATCAAGAAAATGAGGAACTAAAAGGCAGTTGCCTTGAGAGAAAATATAGAAGCCACCAAATACTCAAAGGAAGACAAATCAGGCTCTTTACAGAAGAAAAGAAAACAGCACAGGATCTCTTGAAAGATTGTCTCCTTCTCCCAAATAGGATCAGAGATACTTAATTAACCATTCTTCTTTCACATTTTAAAAGGCCTCCCCTGACAGAGACCATTCAGTCCCCAATGCGTCATAACCTCATTAAAACATGAGAAAGTTTTCCACAATGTCCAATCTAAGTGTCCCGGGGTGGAATTTATTCCATTATTTCTTGTCTCACCCATACAACTCTTGCCCTATCTGGTCTTACCCTTTTTTATTCAAAATTCAAAAGCACATTTTATGTCTTTTCTTCTTCTTTCAATGGTCAGATTATCTATATCTCCCATTATTTTTTTTGCTGCAATTCTCTCAGCTCCTCCAGTTGGACTACACCTGGGCGCAGGACTCTAGCTAAGACTCGCTACACCATGCACGGCAGAAAACAGCTCTATCTGCCTCACACACAACTTCTTAAGCTGTCAACTCAGATATGCACAGAAAGAAACAGTCCCTCTGCTAAGACTTAATCAGTTCATATTAACAACAGGCTCCAAATTCTATATCAAGTGTTTTACTTGGTCAAACCCATCTTTTTAAGGCTAAGTTTTACAGAGCCTCTGATTTAATCTACATAAACTAGCTGATCAATTACTGATCAACTAGCTCTCAATTACTCTTATATTTAAATACAACTGGAATCATGAAAACTTGAGTCCTAAGACAATATAGAGAATAAAAATCTGTGTTTAGTATGCATAACTAAAAAGAGACCCTACTTTGTGACACTTTGAATTAGTTACTACACACAGTTAGTAAATATGACTGGAAAACAACTTAGCTAATGCTCATACTGTAAAATAATGGTTGCTGAAAGAAGAAACATATCCAAAAAAAACCCCACACCTTTCTCTTCATACCCCATAACTTACAGAATATGCAAAGAATTACCATTCACTACTAAACAAATGATGTAAAATTAATGCAAGAATACCTAGATGCAGCAGGGTGAGGGAAAGGTCTTGCATAAGAAGACAAATTGTACTAAATTGATATTTATCTGTGCAGACCAACATAAATTAGTCAACTACTTTTGAACTGAAGGCACAGACTGTAACTACTATAAACATAACATACCTGTTCAAGTACATCCAACTTTAATTCAAGTTTACTAAGTACAACATCTCCTCCCCAGAGTGACAGCTGCAGATCTGAAGGCTTCAAGTTCTTTATGTAGCGATTCACATAACTCATCAAAATAGGGGTCACATAGGACTCCAACATTCTGGAAGATTCCTGAATTACAGATCAAGCACTAGGAAAAGAGACAAGACAATGAGATATTGTTCATAAGCCTGTCAGCTAAACTTTCAATAAAGCAACAGTCACACTGTCTGAACAAAGGAAAAATGACATTTCAAATTCTGATTTATAAACATATTTATCTATATGTAAAGATACATATACTTACACATAAATATGAAATATATAGCAAAATGAAAGCACATCTACTTGCATTTACCAATATCCAGCTTTTATACATATATATGAACTACTAACTGCCTCGCTTACCATCAAAAGAGAAGCCAACCCTAACAAACAAGAAAACAGAGAAGTCAAGCAGCCCACTGTGCTATCATATAAATCTAAATGACAGAAAGCCTGATAAAAGCTGATAACAGTCCCTACTAAAACACCTCCAAACACACCTCACCGAGCTGCGCACGGCAAAACCCCCAGCTCCGTGTGGGCAAACCCTTCAAAACCCGAGCTGAAGGTACGTTTAAAGCCTGCCACCGCTCCCCTCCCGCCCCTAAGAAAACAACAACCCCAGCCCCGCTGCCCTGAGGAGACCCCTCCCCGACCCTGCCGCCTCCCCCGGGCACCCCCTGCGCGTACTTTCAGGACACCCCTCACACCTCCCACCACCTCCTCCACCCCCACGCCCCCTCAGGACCCCTTTACCTGCCCCTCCGAACCCGCCCGAGGCTCCGTGCCCGCCCCAGCCGTCGCCCACCCCGGGCCGGCCGGGCCGCGGGAGCCCCGCGCAGGCAGCTGCCGCCGCCCGGCTCCGCCGCCCGAGCACTTCCGCGTTCTGCCGCGCGTGTGCTCTGCTCCCCTGTCCGCCGACAGAGACGCCCTCCACCGGAAGGGTTTGACGGGAACACCAAGAGGGGCCGGAAGCCGCGCTGGAAGCCGGAGTTGAAGCCGGCTGAGGTCACGCGGTCTGCCGGGAGGGGCGGGGCGCCGGGCGAGGGGCGGGGTTTTATGCGTGGGGCGGGGCCCTGGCCGCTGTTAGGGAAGTGGACGGGTCTGGGAGGGACAGTTGCTGGGGCGCGTCCGCGAGTGCAGGAGCTGGAGAGGCGGCGGGAGGGCATTTCTGCCCTGCCTCCGCTCCGGGGTGTGCTCCCGGCACGGCGGGGGAGGCCCTGCCTGCGCTCTGGGGTGTGCTGCTGGCGCAGAGGAGCCTGAAGGCCCGGGCTGTAACCCGCGGCACGAGGAATCCAGCAGATGTGCGACCGTTGCGTTCAGCCAACTCCAGCTCCAGGTTTTCACAGAATCACAGAATGTCAGGGATTGGGAGGGACCTCGAAAGATCATCCAGTCCAATCCCCCTGCTGGAGCAGGAACACCTGGATGAGGTTACACAGGAATGTGTCCAGGCAGGTTTTGAATGTCTCCAGAGAAGGAGACTCCACAACCCCCTGGGCAGCCTGTTCCAGTGTCTGTCACCCTCACTGAGAAGAAGTTTCTTCTCAAATTTAAATGGAACTTCCTGTGTTCCAGTTTGTACCCATTTCCCCTTGTCCTACCATTGGTTGTCACCGAGAAGAGCCTGGCTCCATTCTTGTGACACTCACCATTTACATATTTATAAACATTAATGAGGTTGCCCCTCAGTCTCCTCCAAGCTAAAGAGACCCAGCTCCCTCAGCCTTTCCTCATAAGGGAGATGCTCTGCTTTTTTTTTTACCAAATTTTTATTTCCGTCATGTTGAGTGACCGTTTGGGCCAAATCTCAGTGATGGTGAGCGTGTTGTGTGTTTCTAGCATGTTTAATAAAGATGAACATTTTCCATTTTTGTTTTTGAGTGAAGTTCTGCTTAGGTTCTGAATTTCACCTTTTCGCGTGAGAGAAAGTTACTCGGAAGCACCTTTGATTTTCTATGTGCCCAGAGCTCTTCTCAATACGCTGATCACAGAGAAAAAGCCCTTCCCAGCAGCCCCGAGTTGCTCCTGGCAGCAAGTGAACGCCCTGGACCCACAGGAGTTCATGGACTCCTCACCGTTGGCATGCGGATGATCTGGAAAAGATCATGGGCCTTTTTTTTTCAGGGTGAAGTGCAGTAGGCAGTGCCTGTGGGCATGGCTTTGATGTAGGTAATGAAGAACCTTTTGCAAAGGTCTCTTGATTTGAGTTTTAAAGAAAAGCCTGGCATATGCCTGCTGAGCTTTATATTCCTCCTGGAAATTTGAAATCCTGTGTGTTTATTCTGCACGGTGTAGTTGCATGACTGAAAACAGAAAAGAAAGCAATATATGGCACCTGGGGTAGGTTTGTATAAAGCAGAGCCCAAAGAGTGAGACCTCGGGCAGGAGTCCACCTCCCGCAGCAGGACGTATGTTGGAATCTGGCTGAGCTAGTCAAGGTCTGAAGGCTCCAGCTGTCTACTCTGCCTGTGGTACACACACGCTGAGTTAATCATGAATCTACCCTTGTTTTACATACACCATTGCCTCACTTGCTGTGGCATCTTCATTGATGAATCACTGCCTGCAAGGCAGTATTCACCTCACAAACAGATGAAGCAGCTTGGACTGTATTGCCTCTTATTATGAAGGCCACCACTCCCATGGCTCATCATGGAGCACAGGGCTTGACTGTTCTTTGTCAGCTGTGGGACCTTAACCTCTGGCTGAGAGATGGTAGCAGACAGATGAGGGACAGAAACATTTTAACAGCAACAGTGGTCTTTAATTAAGGATGTGCCTCTGACCTGTGATTTCTGTAATGCTGAAGTTCTTGAAGGTTTCCTTTACACAACTGCTGTGCACTTCTGTCCTGCTGCTAGAGCTGTGGGAGTGGTGAATTTTACTGGTAAAACTTTTTGGGAGTCTGCACTGCAAGCCAGCTCAGTGAAATAATCTGTGTTAATGGAATCAACCTCATTCATACCGGGGCCTCCCTATAGAGTTGCGTTGACGCAGCAGAGGGATGTCCCAACAGATAAGTGGAATGTCAAAGCACACCCTAAGCATGCATCAAAAGTCCTCATATTCAACAGAAAAACATCCCTGTGTGTCTTTGTCCATTCTGTGATTACTTTTGAATGACACATCAAATCAACGCTGGAATGTTTTCTGAAACTTTGGAATTGAAGAACAACGCCCTATTTTGGTGAAAATCACTAAACTAGAAGAAGAGTAGGGAAGACATGTAGTGCTCCTGGCAGCTGCTTGGCAGACCCAGCAGCTCTAACAACTCTCTAATTTTCCTGGCAGTTATTAGCATTTCATTATAACTACCTCCATCTCAGTTCAAGTATGTTGACGCCCTGAATAATTTATTTCCTACAGAAGAAAATAAAATATACAAAAAATAGGAGGAAGGGATCATGCAGGAATCAGTCTTTGACAGAAAGGAAATGGGTGGCATGAAATGAAAGTAGCTGGAGAGGGTTACAAGAGGTCCCTGACGTACAACAGAATGAGAGCAGAGCACATGGGGAATTCAGAGGTAACAGGCAGGTGATGTGTAGTAATGAACTTGAGCATAACTGAAGCAACTGGGGCATGTCTGCTGGAAACGTCAGCTGCCTGAACTAGTCTGATTTATTTGATATTTGAGCAATAAAGTGAAACTGGCAGGATAGATGTAACCAAAAAGTGCAGATCTAGTGGTATGCACATCTTCTTCTTTCGTATAACTTGAGTTATTCTGAATCCCTTAAGAACTATCAAAAATAGGTTTAGTTCAATCTGGAGACTGGAAAAATGTACACAGATCTGTATAACATCTGCCCAGAAGTGAAAAGAAGACAGGACTTCAAGGAAGTCCTCAGGAAATGTATCTACCTGCAGAGGACTACACCCTGGTAGAAGAGACTGTCAGTGTGTTTCTGTCTTTGTGTTGTTGCTGCTATGGGTGATTTACTATTTTATGCAACAGAAGCAGGATCAGTGAAACACAAAATGGAAAGGGAAACTAGAGTTCACAAAAGATGTGGAAAGTCAAGAAAAGGTAGAGGATAATTAAGTGAATATTCCACTATCTGAGGCTGCGGTCAAGGGGAAAAACAAGGAAATTAGACATTTAAACAGATTTTTTTTAAAAACTACATAGCCATATTAGTTAACTTCTACCTCATTTGTTCATTAACTTAAACCAACCTTTTCTTTAAAGCACCGTTTTGGAAAGATCCCTGTACTGATGTTGGTGTTTGACAGTTGTCAGGCTTCAAATGTCAGAACTTGAGCTTCCTGCCTCCTGCATGTCAGGAATCATGGGAGTAGAGGGGTTTGGAGATAGGTTGGCCCAGGCTGTTCACAGGACATGAGAGAATCTGAGGTTACTAACAAGGAGGGTTGGGAGACAACCTGGGAGGAACACCTGTTTTCACTGGACAAACATTTCCAAGCCGCTTAGCTCCTTCACTATGTCTGTTAGCTGATGTGGATACTTTAACTGGGTTAACTTACTGTCCATGTCTGTCCTGCTCCAATTCTGCCTGCCCTGCTCTGATGCCTCCAAGTACAACGACCTGGACGTGGGCACCTGGTCTCAGGAGCCCTCTATCTATCCATGTGGGAGAAGATTTTGCTATTCTGTGAATCTTTACAGCCTGCTGACATGCCCCATAGCCAGTATGAGACTGACAGCATGGAAGAGTCCTGAATAAGTGATACTAGCTGAGATATTTTAGAGAACTTGTGAAGGCAATAAAAATGCTTCCTTCTCTTTTCCTGTTCTAGATGCTGAAACTTGGACTAGTTAATTTGTAACGTTTCTTGGTGTTTCCTTTTTCTACTTTTACTACAAATTATTTTTGTAGTAAATTATATTGTATGTCATATATGTGTATACAAATGTGTATATATTAGAATATATTAAAATATATTATAATTATATTAAGATTTGTCCTTCTGTTTCACTGGGAATTTCCTGAGCTCATGACTAAACTGACTAAAATTATGTGTCTTCTAATATTTTTCAGACATTTAAAAGCTACATAATCTGTTTCACTTTTAGAATTACATAGCTCACTGGTGATATAATGTATCTAATTATTAAATCATATATGGCCATCAAATCGTGGGAAACAAAAATTGCCATGACACTTTTATCACTATGGGCTTATTTTCAAGGTCATCAAAATGCACACAGATTTGAAATTTGGAAAAAATAAACCCAAATAATTTTTTTTTTTAATTGCACATAGTATTCCATTGTAATCTGAAAGTTAGGTATATTCTAGATTTCAAGGTGCAAATGATTTCTATTGTAAGTTTTGTTCATTCTTCTATTCCCTTAATTCTGAAAACCCCTTCAGCTGTAGTCTTTAAGTAGCATTTTTTTTCAAGTGTAAAGGAAAATAGACTGAATTGTGGCACCTTTAAAATGGAAAATCAGCGTTCAAAAGAAAAAAAATATAGAGTTTGTAATTATGATTATGTGCCAGAGTCTGTTGAAACAGTTAAGTTCACACTGAGTATAACTGAAAAGTATTAATTTAGTCAGCAAAGGTCACAGATTTCTGGAAGCAAGAAGCTTTTGATACGTAATCCCAGCTCATTGCTGCCCCATCAGGCTTTCTAGGAAATCGCTTTTCCGAGCACTTTCTACATCTCTGGTAATTTCAAATCCCTGTGGCAGTTTGGGGACAGAAAGCTCAGGGCCCTGGGGGGCAAGGCCCCTCGCTGCGGGTTCGGGTGCTCCCCCAGCTCAGTGTTGCTTCTGGCGGAGACCCCGTGGCTCGGAGGGAACGGGGCAGACGTCTGCCGAACCCCCATGGGATCTTCGGAAGGTGCGCAATGGAAACAACCAGCCTGACCAGAGTGAGCAGCGCTGGCTTGGAAAGGGTCTGGTCCGGAGAGCGACGGTGCCCTCAAATGTAAGGATTTAACTGCAGTAACTGCTGTTTTAAAATACAGACTGCACACCTAAATTATTTTTGCATCTGTTCTGATTGTTTGGGGAATTATTAGACCTCTGAGAGAGGGGCTATGTTGTGTCTCCAGAATAGCCGGTGTACTGAGCTTTTATTCACACACCAGGATGAATGAAAGACAAGATAGAAAATCTGAATTGAACAGAACAGGAACATTCAAGCAATGCAGTTCTGGTCCTCTTGGAGAATGATTTCCAGGTAAATCATAAGAGGTGTGCATTCCCATCCAAACCAGGAAAGTTAAAACTGGAAAGCTTTTTCCAAGTTTTTTATTGAATCGGTAACAAAGGAGAACAATTACCTGTCTTGCAGTAGTGAAATTTGAGGGTATATAAAGATATTTGACCTATTCCGATATGCTTGAAGTGTTTATGTATCCTTTGGGTATAAAGAGGTATCTTTGACTTCTACACCTAATTATGGAATACATCAAAAAAAAAGTCAGCTAAGATGTTATTTCTGGTTCCAGTACATTAAATGTATGTTTGACAATTTTAAAACCTATATGTAAAGAAACATGTAATTTATTACTGCCTCCAGGCACGAGGAGATTTATGCGCTAAAAGTTTCACACAGGTTTTTGCTTGACTGTTGCTGTAGTGTTCATGCAAAACATATGTATTTCTAATGACAATTTCTATCATACATTCTTTTAAAATATTCCTGCTTTTCAAGAGTTAAATGATCACTTTTCTCTGATATTTATATATTTATATTCACAAAAAATTACAAATATATAATTTTATATGTATTTGTAAATAGAAATACTTTTCAGTAAGTATGAAATACATAAATATACTAGAAATATATTTCAAATAAATATTTCTAAATACCACTCTGCTATTGTAATTTTTCCCAATTTAAAAAATATCATATGTTACCAAAAGATAAAAAGTAACTGACAGCTTCTTTCTGTTTCATTTGTTGGTTCTTTAGAGGATGGAGATAGAAATGTCAAAGCTCAGGAATGTTTTTGCTTGAATTGTGTTTAAATCTCATTTCCTTCATTATTTATTGGCAAAACTATTTTCTCAGTGAAGCTGTAACACTCTGTGATGCCCTTTCTTCGGTTTGTCCTGCAGCTGGAGCCAGGGGCATTTCTGCAGGAGCTGAAGTCTGTTCTAAAGTTTCTTCATGTAAATAAAAATGTCCTTAGATTGGATTTGCATATTGTAGAGCTAATTGTAATGAGTATCAGACATGTTGAACAGCTACAAGAACTGCAAAGCCAAGAAAACATGTGTCAGCTCCAAAAAGCCACCCTTTGAACTGTATTGGCTCCGTGCGAATAAAATCTTCATTATTTCAGCAGCGATCTCCTGGGTTTCTTGGACTTTATAGACAAATAAACATGGGTCCTGACACTGAAATCAGACTGTATAAATTGAGGTCAGACTATGAAAGAGACAAAGGATTAAAGAGAGAACATGTAAAGCATACAATTGGGATACTTGGATCTTTTATGTGAGGAAGACCTTTTGTCATTGCCAGAACTTTTGGTAATTTTTTAGCTGTTCATACTAGCGTATAACTTAAAGGCCTAGATAGGCTTATCTTTTTCTCTCAAAAAATTTACAAGGATTAGTACTAAATTATTTTCTGATGTATTTTGTCATGAAAGTAAGTAGCTGTTTCATACTACTCCATCTCTGTAAGGATCCCACTTCCACAGGGATGACTGCTCAGCATTCCATCTGCCCCTGAAAAACAAGATGTAGAGACTGAGAAAAATATCTGCACACAGCAGGAGGTTTGGAGAAAGCGAGAGAGTGAAAATATGGGCAATGAGTGACCATCCCCAACACCAGACAGGAGATTGCACCAACACTCAGAGCCAGAAGCCTGATGATTCATTTGAATTTTAAACTGAGAAGAAGACCGAGCAGGGGAATACAACACAGGGGATGTAGGAGAGACCTGGAAAATGTGACTAGGACATAGGTATAATGTTGTGTGAGATACTGCAAAGAATTTGTTAGTGATGGTGCTCACTCTTTTCTGAATCTTGCTCCATTTCTGACATTCTTAAGGCCTATGTAAGAAATAAAGAAAATACTACTAACCCAATCTATTAGTAATTTTCACTTGTGACACAGACTGCAAAAATGAATTTGCTGACACCAGGACACCACATTTCTGATAGCTTTTTCAAACTTTATAGAGATATCTCCTGCCTAAGGACAAATATGGAAGAGTCTATGAGATAGAAAGAACACTCAAAAATAAATTCTTAGTTTTTATTTGAAAGACTGACACCACATGAATCACCTGGTTTACAGTAACATATCTCATATCCTCAGATCCATAAGTTTTGTTGTCGCCTTTACTGTATTTTCAAACAAACACATGACATTTCTAGAAACGCAAATTAGGCTGAACAGTTTAGTGTACTGAAAAGGTGTTCTTTTCCAATAGAACGCAGCTGCTGATTTTAATTCTGGTCACAAATTACCTGGAAAAACTTAGCCGTTTTAGGCTATTTTCTCTTTGTACCTCTGTTTTCTCTTACGTTTCACACCATTTTTTCTTCAACAATAAACAAATCTAGGTGAAAAAAGATAAATCATCGTATTTCATTGGAGAGTGTATTTTTTTCTTTCAGACATGCAAATTTGATACTGAGAAAGGATGAAGGGGGAAGGGAAGGGAAGCTGGACAAAATATTTATCAAGGTAACCAAACTTTACTAATGGAAAACTTCTGAAAGTGGTGAAGCTGTTATTAGTTAGCCAAAATAAAGTTAATGTTCTCATAATCTCATGTCTGAGGTACAACAGCATCCTTTTCTAAAGCACTTGACAATTGCAAATCTACACCATTTTCCTTCTATACAAAGTACCAGCCTCTCCTTTGCATCCCTCCATTGAGTTGTCTGAGTTTATCACAACAGATACAAAGGATTTCATTTGCAATGCTTTGCATTTCTTCCAAGCACAGTACCCTTACTCTCCCTTCCTCCCTGCTGCAGCAGATCTGCACTCACTTCTCCTCTGGCAGCTACACGAGTCACGGTCCCGACACCAAGTTTTTCACCGTGTGTATGTTATCACCTAAGCAGTCCTTCACGCATGGAGACAACATGTTTTGAACATCTACAAAACCCCTCACTATACTTTGTCATCTCCTTTTGTGAAACTCACTGTCACCAGGATGTCTACCAAGATGACAACAGCTAGGAGCAAGGGAACTGATACCCTCCCTGTCCAGTGGATCACTGTCATACGATTATGTCCTTGGGCTCCCCATCCATCAGTCATAACCCCGTGTTATCTGTTACCTTAGGATGTAATTAGGTGCAACATTTTTTCCTGTGGCAAAGCTGATGTACAAAACACATGCCAACTGTTACATCTGGGAAAGCATAAAGCCAGGTGACAACTTTATGTTCTATATTTTTCAGGCAGGGACCATCTTTTTGTTCTGGATTTGCACAGTGTCTTGTAAAATATTAGATTCATTCCTGACTGCAGCTTTTAGCTCTGCTACAATGCAAATAATTTTGGTATCAAAATCCTTTCAGTGAGATCCAATCCATTGGACTGGAGTAATGCAAATCCAGTTTGCATTACTTGGATGGCCTTTAAAACCATTTGAGTTAAAAGCAATGGGCATTGGCTCGTGGAGAATTATATGGTATCTTGTCTTTTCCAGCTCCAGGGCTTTCCAGCAGCAGACTGTGTGAACTGGCAAGAGGGCTAAAAGCCTTCCTGTTCACTGCAGTTCTCAGAATTGTACACTAGATAAAGAGAGGGATATGGTGACCACAGAGAAACACAGCCAAAAGAAATGCAGTGTGTAAATATGACTGGGAAAGTAGGTGAACCCAAGCCTATAAGTACAGTAGGAGTTTAAACCAAAACATCCTCAAAACTTCAGGGAGCTGGGAGCACCTCCAGCAGGTCTTTGTCCAGATGCAACAAGAAATGAAGCACTTCTTTCCAGACATAGGGACAAAAAAAAATGGACAGCAAATGCGTCATTTTCCCAGCTAAGTAAACTTCTGATGGAGTGTTTCACTCTCACTTTACAAAGAGGAAAGAACAAAGAAGTACAATCTCTTTTAACAGGGTCGTAACAGACATGCAGACCCTGATTGTCTTGCTCTCTGGGAGTGGGCTACCTTTTGTGCTCTTTCATAGATGATTAGCACTAAAACCACTAAAACATTAGCATCTCCAGTTGAGTGAGAAACCAGGGCCAAATCACAGTAGTCCTTTGCTTCTGAATCAGTGGTCAATCCATTCTAAGAAGACAAAAATACAGAATAAATATTGTTATTATTCTACATTTCCTGGTAGTATTGTTTCAATCTGTCAGCTGTACGATTTGTGAGACAGTACACTGGTTAACATTGTAAAGGCTCCTTTCAGAACCTGGAAAGTTAGAACATATATTATTTTAATGAAAGCATAGATTGTGGAGGCTACAACAAAATCCACAGGAAGATCCTAAATCCTCCAACACTTTGGATTTTTCAACAGCCTGGATTTGGATTGACCCTAATAATGTGTATACTTAGCGCTTAGAATCACATGTATAAGGTCCATAGAAAATACAATTTACCAGCTGTGCAAGTATTTTTCTAATGACTCAGACTCTCTGCTTTTTTGTTATTGTATAAAAATGTGATGCTTTTAAACTGAGGAGCATAAATTACATTGTTGCTTCTCTGCTGTAGTATAGTGTAACCTTTTCCCTTGGATATAGGTTTTTAAAGGGTGGTATAGACAGTTCTGTGCATCCGGTGCACCTCCTGGAGTTTGCTTATTCTCTGTCACCAGTTAGAGTGGCTTTTAGGAGCTTTTGCCATCATTTACTTCCTAGCCATGAAAGATAAAATCTTCCTTTTAGCTATTTGTGTCATGGGAGGCATGAGATACTGCTGTATTTGGACATCTTTCTCCAATTGAAGGGATACCTGCAGTTCTCAAGTACTTCATTGCTATGGCAAAGCAGTGTCACTATCACAAAACATACTTTTTGCAGACTGATGCTGCAAAATAGATTACCTTACATGGTAATTTACATAAGTCTCTATGAGAGGAAACCTGGTCAAAAAAAACCAGTATCTGAGACTGTTTCTGTGCAGGGAAGAATGTGGATGAATGAACAATTTGTTTCCAGGCATGGAAGATAGCGATTTCATTTTCTCATCATTAAGATCCTCATGGATATAATCAGGGTCAGGACATGACTGATCTCTGCATGTAGTAACTCTGGGCAGAACTGAGTGAAAAGTATTGCATTACAAATTCATCAAACATAATTTTTATTTTACATTTGGCACAGAGATTACACTGCACCATCAATCATTAAAAGGTATGTGCAAAACATAGCAAATGTCTCAATTAAAAACAACGCAAAATATTCCTCTGCATGACATGTTCTTTACAGAGACAAAATTAAGATGACAATACAATAAATCAAAAAATTAAACTAGAAGATGGATGGTGTCGCTTTCCATGTAGGACACCTATGACCTGTGACTTACCGAGTGTCCTGATAGTTATGAAACAGCCTCCCCTTTAGTGGGGCTTCTGCGTGAGCAAGTCAGTTTGCAGAAGAGCTATAGAATCGTATTTTATGCTCACTTAAATGTATGGCTGAAGCATCATCAGGAGACTTGAAAGGTACTGAACACAGAGAACACAATCCTAAGGGCTAATGACTGCCAAGCTGACACAATGTGCATTTCAAGAGGTAATTTAACGTAAACTTTTGTTCATAGTATACCACATATTGTGCTATAATAGCCCATCAGGGCTTCCAGTGTAATTCAAGTTTTCCTAAACTTCAGCTCCCTATTGTGTACATGTATCCCTCTTTCAGGATGTAAGAAGAATCTATTAATTATTTTTCCTTACATAATAATTACAATAATTTCAAATGAAACATGAAAAGGTGAATGCAGTTTCTTACCTTAATGAAATAAATATATAGGGTTTGTTTTTCAAGGAAGTATTACGAAAATGATTAATAACCAATGCAAAAATGCAAGTGTATAAACATTATTTCGAAACTAGAAACAAAGTTCATTTATCCTCTGTTTGTATATTGGTAAAAGATTTTCCATTATTCTAGATAATTAAATTTGTAAAATTTTATTTACTTGGGTATAGCGATGCAAAAGCATTTCTATTCTTTTAATTGCTTGCACTTCTATTTAACTTAAGTACCATGTACATGCTTGGAAACCTAGCTTTCAATAGCAGCAAAGTATGTACATAATTAGTAATGGGGCCTTCAATCATTCTCCCTCTCATGTTCCACTGTTTTCCCGTATTCCAGCACAGTTATGTGCCCTTTAAGCTATTTTTATCAAGTGTGACAACTTTGAACTTGTTCCAAGACCATATTGCCTTAGATGTGACCTTCTGGTGTGGAAGTTAAACGTTCTCTGAAAATCTTGCATATAACATGTACTTCTCTATATTTACTCTTAATGTAATATCTTCAAAGAATACCAAAAAGTCAGTGAAACATGAACTTTTTCTATAACAGCCTTAGAGCCTGATCCTTTATACATGACTGCAGTAGGATTTACACATGTGTAAGGGCTGTGGACCATGTGTGCAAATATGGACACATGTTGTATCATATTAAGGTTCAATAATAGGGCTGGCCAGGAAACAAGGATTCTGTTTTGTGAAAAATCCTGAGGTTTTGGCATTTAGTTTCATTCCGATGCAGAGTGAAATGAAGACTTTTCAGTGTGTTTCGAAAGCAAGACAGTCCAAGAAGGAGACAGACAGACAGACCTCTGGAGCTACATAAGCACCTGTCATGGTGAATCCCCATTTCGGACACTGCTTCAAATCTGACAGTGGTGATTTACACCTGGATGTGCCCTGGGTGAGGTGAATTATCACCTTGTTTGGTGTCTGTCAGCAAGTGAAGCTCTTCCCCCTTACTTTGACTGAAATCCCATTCTGATGTTGAGGTGAGCAACTCCTGTCCTCTCTCAGCAGGACAGGCAGCACTCTTGACTCACCTTTTTCCTCATGTGGCATTGTCTAGGCTTGAGATTTAACGCAGACCAGGGGGACCCACGTGGTGTATTTTATCACTGGGCAGGTGACAGGCCACGGTGCTGTACTCTGCCACCTTGCAGGACTCTCTCAGCCCATGCCCAGCTGTGTTCCCTGCGCAGCCACCGTCTCCTCAGCGAGCACTCATGAAGCAGAGGTTGGGGACCAAAGACGTAAGGAAAGGGACTGGGTGCCACAGGAATTCCTGACACTAGAGTTGTTTGTGTGTTATATCTGCAAAGTATTTGTCCAAGAAGCACGTCTCTGAAGTGTCAGCTTCTCTCTGGTTTACAGGGAATTGCGTATCCGAGAGAGCAAATTTTCTGTATGATAGGTGGTGTTTGGTTAGAAAAGAAATGCTGAAGGAGCATGAATCCCATCAGCTCTGCTTTATTTTCTCTCAAATGAAAGTTAACATTATTTGATTTGTGTTGATAAAAGGCCTTTGAGATGTATGTGGCATTTGAGCCGTATCTGTATCACTGCAATAGCAATATTGGCGTTTTTTAAGTGTACTTTGAGCATCTTTTTTCCTAAAAATAATGACATGGCATTGTGCTGAGTTTTTCTGCAGTGATGTTGTAGATAATGATAGTAAAGCAATTCTCACACAAGTTATATTTCCATGTGGATTATACAACAAAAAATACCTTTTCCAGGTTAAATATAAGCTCTAGCAAACATTAGCTGTTAATTTAATTTAACTTAATATATATTTGAATATTTGTTTCATGCAATAAAAATCCAGAAGAAACCTCAACAGCCTTGACTGAAATTCTTATGGACAAATGGAATATAGCGCTGCCTGTGGGTTGAACAAGACTTTGAAATATGAATGGATGCTGATTTTCTTCAGCTGTTTTACTGTCTGCAAGCACTGAACTGTGATAATGATAGCAAACAGTTAAAACCAGTAAAGAAAACTTTCTAGAAGAGGAGGTAGCAATTGACCGATACTACTTATTTTAAATTTTATCAGAAAATTGATGAACAGAAACAAAATCCAAATTTTCTCTGAGATAGTTTCCAAACACAATTGTCTAAATTTAATCTCTCTGTTTGAAAAAAACTCACATACTATATTTAAAATAAAAAATGCTTGCTTTCTTCATCCTTCATTGCTAGCATGACCCAAGACAAGTTTCTGGTACATTTTGCCTAAGGGCCAAAGTAATAATTTCAGTCTGGATATAAAATACCATCCAGCAATCTGTCCTAGATCTTGACATAAGAATTGGCCAAGTAGGGATTTCTTCTGTTCTTTTTTATTAAAACAGTATTTCAAAGGGTAACTTTCCAAAAGAAGGCAGGGAATTGGAGCTGCCCATTTCAAAGATCAGATGATGGTAAGTTTTAACATTTATGTGGTAGCACTGAAGAGGCATGACCTAGTCAAGCAGAGGCAGCTTAACAGATGATATGAAGTGTAAATGCTGAAGATCTGCTTTGGTGTGTCTAGTAAGTATTACAATATGGATTATTCCCACTTTGTAAATGTGGAAGCAAATCGGGAAGATCAGAACTAGATTTAGACCAGGACATGGTGTTAGAGACAGGATTAGAATTCAGGAGTTGTTTGCTATCAAGCTTAGTCCATTAACTCAAACTGCGAGGGTGCCACCAGATATCTGGCTGGGCTGTGGTCACACCAGAGGCCACCTGGCCCTCACAACCATAGCTCTGACTGCAGCATTTTTCGGCTCTCTGAGCTGACCCACTGTGTTATCAACTGTTGGTACTTGCTCACGTGGTTACGCTGTAAGAGGCCACAGCCAAAGTGAAGAACAAATTCTTTCCACAGAAATTCTCAAACAGAACTGTTTCACCAAATATATATTTTTAGCACCACATTTCCCCACTATCTATGCATTCAAATAAAGTAAACAGGCAAGACTACCTGCAATAAAGCCCAGCTGATCATGTATCAGAACTCCCCAAAATCCAGAGACCAGTGGCTTTGGTTGCCCTGTGTTCCAGAGCTCAGGTGGGAACAGCTGTAAGAGGGACCACAAGCCTCCTCACCTTGTGTGGAAAAAAACAGTGCACTAGTGCACTCTCACATCACCAAAACAATAGAAATACCATTTTAACAACCAAATACGTTAATGACTTCATGGACTGTAAAACCTTTTGTTTGAAAGACAGAAGGTGTGCTCTTGGTCACCAAGGGTGGTATGAGCAATAGCGGTCTCACCATCATATACGAATAGAATAAGCACAATGTTTTAAAATTCTTATTTTTTAAAGAGCTAGAGGAACTAAATTCGTCGTTATTTTGGTCTTGTGGTGTGTAGAGGCAAATGCCAACCAGAAGAGGGAGCACATGTCAACTGGAAGTCTATTCCCAGAGCTCTACTGACTCAACTCATTCTGCTGACGAATACAGCCATGTTGGCAAAATAAATAAGATAAATCTGGGCTTGCCTTCTGGAAAAGGTCAAAGCTGATCAGAAAGAAGCTGATACCTATATACTTCGTTGAACTGCCCTAGCAGAAGTATTTCCGTGTTTAAGAGTGGCTGGATTTGAGACAGTGTGTCACTCTTGTGTTTTTGTGTACATCGCTCGGCTCATGGAAGCGACAGCAGGCTCCTTGCTGTGCCTCTCCTACTTACAACTCACACAGGGATCACTTATGTGTGTAGTACAAGTCATTTCTTCCTGTAAAGAGGCCATGACCATGAATTACTTTCCTTTAGTACTCTCTTCCCTCTTTTGCTCTCTTTCTGTGACGCTTTACAATAGGTTTTGCTTTTCCTTACTTCTCCTGCTGCTCTATTCTCCAGCTGTCGTTCTGCCCTTCACCTCCTCAGGCACCAGCACACTGAAAAGATGGGAAGCTGCAGGGGCCTGGCTGCCTGCGACACCCCTGCAGCTCTTGGGTGACCAACCCTGCTCGCAGGCAAGTCCCGAGGGACTCCAGCCACAGCTGGCTGCAGCTGGGGCTGTTGGCAGGAGCACTTGGCTCAGGGAGAGCTGAGGTTTTGCCACCACGGCGCTCCTTCTGCCATCTTTTCCTGCTCCCTCCGATGCCGGACCACATGTCCCAGTGGTTGTCTTGGCATCGAGGCTGCACAGCCACGACCATAGGTGCCTCCTATGGGGAATTGGGAAGCATTGATAGCTCCAAGAGGGACTTGCCCTTCTGCATTCAGTTTAGCATTCACTTGGGGGTTTTACTTTTCCTCCCTTTTCAGCTTTTTTACCCTGCCCTTATTTTATGTAGTTCTCTCCTACTTTCACCTCCCTTGGCTTCATATGATCTTTCTCTGTCCTCACGGAACCTTATTTTTTGTTCTTCTTCCCTGCCACATTCTTTGCCCTCCACTTCCTATATTTGATTGTTCTTTTTATTCTTGTTTCCTTTAGCTGCCCCAGCATTCTCCTTCTTTTGCTTTCCTCTTCCTTGTTCTTGTCCCTGCCTCTTTGCCCCAGATCCCATCTCCAAAGTGATATCTCACATCTTCCTCCTTCCAGAAAATATATATATTTCAATCTTAGCAATCAATTAGCATATAAACAATAAATTTAGAATCTTTAAAGTTAAACTGCAAATCTTATTTTCATTTGCAATTTTCCTGATCATATGTGTAAATTACATGTCTGCACATAAAAATTAAGAACTTAGGTATAGGTATTCCTTATTATATTTTTAAAAATCTGTCCTAGAATGTGACTTTTTGCAAAGAATTATTTCAAATAATTACTCAAAAAAAAATTTTGCACATTATTTTTTGGGGTTCACTACTGAACTAAAACCAGAAAGCTTTTTTTCCTTCCTATGTTATTAAGACCAACAGAAGAGATATAAATGACAGTTTTATTTACATGATATAATGGTACGAGAGACCATTAGGCTTTACATAGTATAGAGTAACTAATATTATTCTTTTCCATCTTTTTTTTTCTTTCTGAGCCACTGAGCCCTTGATCTTTTTAAACAACACTAGGTCAAGTCAGCTATCTAAGGAATAGTTTGCTAGAGAAAACAAAAAAGCAATGATGTCTGACAGTCTTCAAATGCACTTTGTACCTTGTTGTTTTAGTGTCAGCTATTGACAGATCTAGTTGGGGAAATTTCTGGTCCTATCAGCAACAACAATTCGATCTTCTATAGCACTTTTCACATCAGAGCACATTACAAATAACATTATCATCCCTCTGTTGATAGCACAGGAGGTTGCGGTAGGGATAACTGACAGGTTGTAGGGAAAGATCTAAGTGGGAAAAATAAAATTGCAGCAGAAAACAAATAAAAACTTGTGTCTTTCAGTGACATTTCACACCCGCCTCACCCACCAAAATGTGACATGAAGCACTTTTCAAACCTTGCTGAAATTCACCATCCTTTCATCTGACTTTAGATACAGTTGTAAAAATAGTGAAATTAGGGTAACTTTTACTTACACCATTTGGGATTAGTCAGGTCTTTTCTTTCTTTTTCTTTTTTCCTTTTTCTCTTCTAAAGTACGAGTACCGTCTCTGAGGAAACATTCCCTCTCTACCACACAAGTGGTAAATAAAATTTACAAATAAATTCTACTATTTCCCCAAATGCATAGGATATAAAAAAATGTATTCATTAGTGTGAGATATAAAAATGTAGACTCACACTTCTGAAATCTACGGCTGTTCCTTTCACACTTGTGCCAAAGGCAAACAAACATAATTCTCCCTGGCAGCTGGACGACATTCCAAACAGCCACCACATTAATTCACTCACCTCCATCAGCCTCCGCCTGCAACCTGCACAGCTTGCTGCCAGGAAGCCTGGCAATAAATTCCAGCTCTAAATACCAAACAAGGTAGAAACTACCATACAATGCGTTATTCCAAAGGACAAAATGGGCTCGCTCGACAGAGATACCAAGGAAGGGACTTTTCTACCGTCTTTTAGAGTCTCCCTCATTGCACTTGTGGAAGTCAGCAGTTGTCACAGAAAACGTAGGTTTGCACTGGCAGTTGAGGTCTGAAGTTTTCACTCAAAAGTTGAGTTACTTTGTTAGTGATGTCTATAGCTGGATGTTTGACTAAAACTGAGATTATGCATGTTGATGATTTGCAAACCAGTGATAACACCTGATGTGATTATAAGGGATCGGACCTGGAACTTCAGTTTATTCTACTGCTGCTGGAGAGGGTGTTGTGGTCACAGCGCTGCAGCTCTGCGACGACTCTTAGTACAGGGCTTCTTGTTTGCTCTCTAACTGAATGTATATGAAAACTGAGGCAAGTACCAAACAATAACTCTATCTAAGGTTATAGATTTTATTCACTTTTTATGTATATTTGTTTTCATGTGTGTGTATGTGTATGTACATATACATGTATGTACACAAAACCATTTCACTTTTCTCTCAGTCTTTAAGTTGTTTTCTTTTCATTTCAAGATGAAAAACATGAAATAAAAGTAATTCTGTTCTTGAAGGAAACGGAGTGCACCTCTCTTGCCCAACAGCAACTGCAAACAAAATGGCCAATGGCTCAGGAGACAGATAATTTCTCACCACTTAAAGGTACAGTGCGCAATAAAGGCATCGCAAATATGAAGGGTTTCCAACATGGGCTATATTGTCACTTTTTTCTGCTCACCTTTTTCAGGAAAGCTGTGTATTCTGAAATAAAATGAATGCAGTATGTTAATTTTGTTTTCCCTGCAAGGTTTTTCAGGAGTTCAGCTTGGAAGAACACCTGGCAACCTAAAAGTTTTCCAGCTTCTCAGGTTCTTGTGAGTACGAAGAACTGGGCTGGAAAACTCAAGGGAACAGCTGTCGATAAAGGTTATGACTGGTTTGTCTTAAGACTACACTCAGCACTTGAGAAAGTCAGCCATTCTTCACATTCAAGTCCCAGCCAAAAGTAAAAGCAGCAAAGGGGACAGTAAAGGAATAAAATCGTTCTCAGAAGTGTAGCAGGCACTACAAATCGCACCAAAGTTTTACTCTGTGTTCTGACCAAAGTTGGTGACAATAATTTCATGCAAACTGCTTCCACCCCTGTTAGTTTTACTAACTTGGTGTTAGTTCACTGCCTTTAGGGATAGCAAAAAAAAGCTCACTCGGATTAGTTTTCTATCTTGATTTTATCTTTATAGAGTTTTGCAAAGCTGATAAAAATACAGAAGTTCACACAGAACAATTTATCTGGATTTCAGCCAAACCTTTGACAAAATTGTGTGTCATGAGCGTCTGTATCAGCAAAAGTAGCTCATTTTTAACAATAGGATAAGTAGTTCTTTAAAACATATTTTACACCTTGAAGAAGTGTAATAGTAAGGAAAACCTTATACCCTATAGATCTATAAATTTTTCATGTTTTCTTTGTGTGAACACCTACTCCACATTACAGCAATTACTTATTCTCAGTGCTTTTTTTGTGGGGGTAAGAGGGGTCATTCATACGATCTCCACTTCTCTTGTTCTTTTTGAAGTTGCACTAGGATCTCCACCTGTAGGCTGCTTATTATATCAAGTGGCTGTAGTTTCCATAGAATTAGAGCTACAATGAGCTTTCTATTAGAAATTTAATTCAATCCTTGTTTATGCCTGCTTCCAAATTCTAATTGCATTACATTTCCTGCCACTGGACCCTTGCCTGGGACAGGTTTTTGTACTGGAGGGTACAAACTGTGCAAATGTCTCCCTTTTCCACTTTAGGACTGGCTAGGAGAAGTATACCTTAATTTGCACTTGCAAGGCTCTCAGTGCTTCAGTTTTTTTAATAGCAGCTGCTGAGCTTGAAATGGCTTTGCTTTCGGAATATTTTAAAATTAATTTCTTTTTAAAGAAATTACACTCTTCTTGTGTGTTTTTACTCTGCCTTCTTAGTGGAGATTTACAGTTGAACTCCAGACTAAGAGCTGCTTTTGGTTGGGGGTGAGGGGTGGTGCTGGTCCGTTTTGAAAAGTCTCAAGATTTTATCTTGAGTTTCAGTATTTGCTTCTTCCTTTATAACTGTCATTCTTGGACGTGAATGAACCCATGACCGTTTTAAGCTGCTTTTTCTTTAAGTGTGTTTCTACTCCTCACATTTGTAACACCTGAAAATACAAACACAAATTTGACAAAGGGTTAGAAGTTTAAAAATTCTACCTTATTTTTTCGGGAACTTAAGATGTTTAAGCCAGTCTCATTATTTTAGAGTTAGCAAAACTGTGTTTCAATGTGAGTTTGAAAACAAGGGACTTAACAGAGTGCAACAGGACAACGGGGGGAGGTGGGGAGTATGTTTTTTAATGTGTTTGTAGTTTAGTTTTTCTTTAACATAGATAAAATTAAGATCTTTATTTTTCATTTTCAGTGACTTCTATATCATATTTGCTTAGTTTACACGTCAAAAATCTGTTTTATTCCAGCTGCTGACCTGCATCTTCCACCTGAGATTTGAAATTAAAATATATTCATTCTGCCTCATAGCTCATTGCTGGTAATAAAGATCCTGCAATGGGAAATTAGCTGACGATTTTGTTGATGATGTGCAAAACAGAATAGAAGCCGGCTCACCCTCCCAGAGCTAACAATAGTAACAACAGGTTTTTTGGTCAGAAAAGTAAAGCCGCTCTAATTCCAGGGTACGCAGGGAACATTTCTGTGGAATAGGAGTGTGTGTCTTAGCATAGCGGCTCTGCCGCCGGTAATCCTACATTGCGCTGCCGGCCCTTAGCACGGGCACCACAGCACCAGACCGGAGGGAAAGGCAAAAAGAGAGCTGCCAGGTTTCGGATGGTAAGGTCCTTCAAACGGAAATGCCAGCGGAGACAAGATGTGCTCTGCTCAGTCGGAATTAGGCACTGGAGCAAACGGGATTCAGCTCTCCTGGGCGGCTGAGTGATAGCTGGGGTTATCTCCGTCGTGAACGAGAGCTGGTGTTTTTCTTTCTTCTTGTGCCTAATAAAGACATTATAGTCACATTAGGAAAGATGTGTTCCTCAGCCCAGGATTATTTTTCTTAAATCTTCACATAAAAAAAAATCTTCACATAAAACTTTGTCTTTATCAAAGAACCTCCAGAGATTTTAAAACAGTTGTGTCTCTGTCTCTTATCCCTCCCCACAGGACAGGGAGAACAAGGTATGGACCGGGACTACGAGTCTCAGTTTGTTCAGTTTGTTCTTTGGGAAGAGCAACACATGCATGAGCAGCTTGCAGCCCCTTACAAGGTTAAAATTTTGCCTGTGGCAAGGATTAGTTTAGTGAAAATGCGTAAATAACATGGGTTTGTCTGCAATGATACATTCAGGTGTCTTGCTCAGGATTATTACCAAGATTAATTAATCCAGCAATGGGGAAAACACACACATACAGAAATGAGGTGCTGTTATTTGTGATATGAACTTCATTTATCAAGAACTGTCTCACCTGCATTCTGTACTACATGCCATCTAAGCCTCTAAGACTAATTTGAGGGAGCCTGAAATACGAAAAGTACCAAATAACCAAAACTCCAAATCAACAGATAAAGGCTTCTTCTCCTCTTCAAAGATGGAACAACCAGGGGTCTTGGATAAAGTGGTATTTAGTGTTGCATCTGGGACGGGTTCACTGTGGGGAGCAGCACAGGAGCAGGAGAACTCTAGAGATAGCAGACTACAAAATTATGGCATTATGAAACATGGAGCAGCTATCATAAATTGTTCTCTACCAGATTGTGTAATTTGACTCATGCAAAATCAATAGCCTGATTTTAGAAGACAGTGAAAATATATTCAGAATAAAACAGTATTTAACATTCAGAGGCAAGGTTCTTCAGGACTATATTGTTACCCCCAGCATTCTGGAGCTAGTTTCATTGGCAAACCCAGTGAAAAATCACAGATGTCTGTCAGCGAAAGAAAGAAACTTTATCTAGTTTGTTTCTTCCCACAAAACTAGACAACCACATCATTCCTTTTGGACATTTGCCAAATCCTTTTGGATGGTCGGATAGAGATGCCTTGGAGTCGTGAATAGTCTTATTTCTGCTGTGAGCTTACAGTAGCTCTGCTTTATGTTTTTTCCGCTGTGAACCTTGGTTGGGGAATGCCTGCTCCGTGGATTTTATCTTCTCCTTCCTGGTAGGATTACTGAACACAGTTCAGTTCTGTGCTGGCTTGCAATGTAATGAAGCCATATGAAGTGACATTACTGGCTGCAAGAGGATCCCTGGAGAGATTAGCACATGTATTGCCCTCAAATATCTGCTGAACAGAGTAGGCTGAAGCAGGAGGAGGAATTCCTATTGCACCAGGCAAGAACAGACAGAGGGTGCAGTGGAGGACTTCTTATCAAATAAGATGAAAAAGATGAACCTCTCCTCTTTTGGCAGACAAAAGGAAAACCTTAATTTCTGAAAATATTTATGGGAGGGAATAAAAAGACCAACTCTAGCGGATATGCACCTTCTGTTACAGAGCTACAGCCCTGAGTGAGGTAACACTCTTTCAGTGTCAAATGACAACATCAGGAATTTTTCTCTAGTAATGCTACAGAATTTGGCCCATTAAAAAAGACTAGATTATCCTTCAGTTTTCAATCAGCTTTTCCAAGCCAAATTCTCTTTCTTGTTTACATTCATGTAAATCCGTAGAGGAAGTAAGATGAAGTAACTAGTCCCTAGGTTACAGCATTGTAAAATTTTGTTTTTATAAATTTCATGAGTCAGCTTTTAGGGACTTGTTTTGTTATCATATTAGCAAACATTCTGAATCCCAGGAAAGTTCATCACCTCACAGTCTTTTTTTTTCTAAAGGAGTTCTATACTGAAAAGGAATCAAAAACCACTTAGGAGGTTTTACTTGGGACTACAACTTTTGCCAAGTGGTTCGGTGGAGGCCAAATTCTGCAAATCCTAAAATGGCGTGAGTGTTCCTTTCTACTTGAAAAAGACTCACAACTTACAGGACTGCTCACGTGCACAGGGAACTGCAGGATTTGGCCTTTTCTGGCAAGGCTAAAACCCAGGCTTTGCTGTATGTAGTTAACCTGCATTTTGTTTAAAGGGAACCCATCAGGGAAGTGGAAACAGATTTTTCTTAACTAAGTGCTTACAGTTGAATTTAAAAACGCTGCCCTAGTCAGAGGTTAAACTGTTCCCTGCCTCACTCTTATAAGCATTTTAAACTGTCTGTATTAAATACTGTAAATAGGAAATGCAAGGAAAGAGGGTACAATCTGAGCACAAGAAAATGTAAAACAAAATGGCAGTCTCGTTGTCCTTATTAAAAAGTATGAAAAGTCCATTCAGCTGCTTGTGTTTAACCAATAAAAAGTATGGTTTCACACCAAAGAACAATTTATTCTGTGAATTAAAACATTTAGAAGACCTTATTAACAATGGTGAGCACTTACACAAGCAAAGTCAATGGCCGTATAGCACATGATTAAGTGCTTACTGGTACAGATACTGCTGCAAAACTGGAGTCAAAAGTATGTAGAATAACTGAACATGGTTCAGGTTAGAAATTAATCAAAAAAAAGCCCAAAGATCTGAACTGCTGCAGTGAAATAAATGGGGGTGTACATACACAGAAACTGGGTTCAAGAAACTAAGCCCAGTTTCTCATTTCCATTGCATCCCTTTCTGTCTTGTTGCAGGATCAAAAATCTTGCAGATTAGACCTATCTCTATTGTTTACTTTCTTGAAGGTCTTGGCTTGTTTTCTGCATGGAGAGAGTTGGAACTTTTTCCTTTGAGGGCGTAGCTAGAAATGTTTATATACACATCACTGAACCTATTGTGCCTCCTGTCCACCCTCTCTCAGTGTCAATATACTCTACATAACCTGATCAGTAATGCAGCCGTGTAATTAGCTACAGAGATCTAACTGTGCGTTAATAAAAGGCCTAAGGAAAACAGAAATCTGTCTTCCAGTAGGAGTGCCTGTCTAAACATTTGTTTCCAGCCTCCCAGGCTTTACATAAAAACATAGTGCATCTCTTCCTTAACAATAGCTATAAATAAATGGACACTGACTTCAGTCAATTTTTACTCTTTAAAAAATTACTCATTGGCTTATTATTCTGCTTTTCTTCTACTTATTTTATAATTTCTACTTTTCTCTAACTTGCCCTACTATTTCCTTCAGTTTCTTCCCACCATTCTTGTACATTCTCACCAAGATTTCTTGTACAAATTTTGTTGTATTTCCATTTTCAAACTAATATTCTCCTTTAAAATTCTGGGTTTTGCTCTATTTTCAGTTTGCATGTCCCTTCATTTCCTCTATCTAGCAAGTTCTTCTGATTCTATATTCTGCTTTTCTTTTGTTCCACTATTTGCAGCCTCTCTCCTCATTGTCCCTGCTGTATTTTATTCACCTCCACATCCTTCTTTTCCCTGGCTCTCTACTCCCCTTCTCTAGCTCGTGCTCCCCTTTACTGCACCCTTTGTGTTTATATCCCCCCTGTACTGTATGGAGATATTTCAGACAAGCCCAGGGAGGAAACTTCTCTTAGCATGTTTCCCTGCAATGGGTGTGAAGAGGCTTGGTGGCAGGAGGAACGGCAGAGAATTTCCTTTAATGTGGAAAAATCTGTGAAACTTTTAAGAGATGGGTATCTTTTTTGGTAAGTAAATGGGGCAGTTTGAACACCAGCCAGTAACAGTGGTGCATGGGTACAGCCAGAAAAAGCTGCTT
This sequence comes from Columba livia, assembly GCF_036013475.1. NCBI lineage: Eukaryota > Metazoa > Chordata > Aves > Columbiformes > Columbidae > Columba > Columba livia. The sequence goes on along the minus strand of NC_088603.1, from coordinate 139,449,257 downwards.
TTTGAGGGAGCTTGTTAAGGCAATGAAAAAAATTTTGTCCAAATTTTTTTAAAAGAGACAAAATCATGGGAGAATTAGCAAGTAGCCAGGACTGACTGTAAGCACTTATCTGTCTCTGCAGTGCCTTTTACACCAGAAGAGCAATAACCTCCAAACAGAAAGCCCTTACCCTAGAAAATTGCAATTTATCAAAAACAATTTTAAAAATTTGCTCTATGTTCTTTGTATTTCTTCAATGTCTTCACGCTATCATTTTTTTTTGAGATGTTTCCTCTTGCAACATGCAACAGTTTTCTCTGCTCTTCTCCTCTGCCTCGTGTGTGCTGTCCCTCCCTGTCTCTCTGGATCCCTCTGACGGCTCTTTCTCCTTCCAGTGTTCCTCAGTCTGACTCTTCGTGCACTCTTTCTATTCATCTTTTAGCCCAGATGTTTCATCATACTTTCATCACCATAGAGGTCTCTATGCTAGCGTCTTCGCACGCTACAAATTATATGTTTATGCTCTGCTGGCTTAGCCACAGAAACTGCCTCTCTCTCCTTCTTCCACTTGCACGCGCTCTCATTCTGTCCTATGCACACACATTGCACCAGCGCTTCAAAACTGAAACAAATACGTGGATATATGAAGATTTCCCCAATATGTGTTTGTACATGTAGGCTCCACAAATCTAGTCAAAGCCTGCTTACAGGCTCCATGCCAGACCCAACTTATGTGGAAATTGTAATACAACCTCCCGCTGAAACACATGTTAAACCTCTCTTCAGCACATGTACCCCACTTTCTTCTAGATTGCTTTTCCACATATGCACAAAACCTCCTTCTCATGTATGTTCTCCTTTCCTGATTGTTCCATCCTCTGCTGACTTTTAAAGAAAGATGTTCAGGTTTTAAGTTATAAGTTGAGTGAGTGTTGTTTGGGACATGTTTGTTCCTTCAGTTTGGAAAACTCTCCTGGTTTTCTCAGGAGGGTTTTTTTTGGTGTTTATTCCTGAAAGGAACAGAGGGCATCTTTCTTTTGAAAAGTAGGATTTTGGTAGCAGCTTGCTGAGCAACTGGCCTGGACCAGTATCCTTACTTAATCTCAGGAGAAAGCTGATTTGACTTTTCAGAGGACAGTATTTATAGCATGGTTTTGCCACACTTGGTTTTAGGCTTTTGTGCTTGCTCTCAGACATGTCAGTGAAGAAATAAAAACAGAGATAACAGCAGTTTCATGACCGAAACAAAGCTCTTGAAACCAATGCAAGGAAGGCCAACCATAACTATTGATTCTTATGTGACTAATGACCAAGGTATAAATGGTGCAACACTACCGACCTCTTTCAGGACTAAGTGGCACAGAAAGGCTCACACACTCCATAAAGAATCTGATTGTGTCAGGACTTGGGGAAAAATATTTTACAACATTTCTTCAGGTAATCTCCCCTCTCTTGCCCACCAAGACAAGGAAAATATGGAAGCATGGCTTTCAGCCTTTGTGCCGAAACAGTTTTTTGCAGTCTATCAAAGGTACTGAATGTCAGCAGAACACTGCAGCTGCATTGCCAACAGCCCTTTCAGAAACGTGACTCCCATGAGACTTTCCCTTGCTGATCATTGATGAGCTTAAAAGCTGGATCTTGACTAAAGCTTATAGGACCTCTCTGTTGGCCTGTGCTTTCTGTGTTCAATGCCTCCAACTCACAGCAAAACTGTGTGATCCAATACCCAGATCCAATACCTTCAGCCCTCAATCTGTTCTCAGGCTCTCCATTCAACCTACTACCAATCTAGCTTACTCTTCAGCTTCATTGGGAATTTTTTACAAGGAAAAAACAACTATTCTGCTCTTCAGACCACATTTAGACATCCCAGTGGGTGCATATTTGTGTGCCCCAGGGTTTTGGTTCCTCAGATCAAAACTGGGATCTGGTTAAAACACAAGCTTTATAGACAGGGTGCATAAGTTTTTTTCTGATGCAAACCCAGATACAATGGAGCTGAAGAGAAAAGTGGTATGTAGTGAGAGTTCAACTTAACATGGGACTCCTATGCAGCTGTGTTTCTTCCTTAATTTCAGGAACTCCAAGATATTTTCACGGCCTCCAGTTTAGAGGTAACCTTAGCTCACCATGCCAGACAAGGAAGATGTCATGGCCTTGTCAGCAAGTAATACTGAAAGACTTGCACCCTACTTACATCCCAGGAGTCTCAGAGTGTTTTCTTTCTGACAAATAAAATAGGAGTAGGAAGCAGAATAGACTTATATACCAACTCTGAGACCCAGTGCTTAAAGCTGGGTTGGCTTGCAGCCCACTATGGGCAGTATTGGGTAACAATTGGTCTAAGCCATCAATTAAATGTTTCTATCATTTCAGAATGAAATACTAGCCACCTTCTAAACACCTAGTTATTATTTGTATAAACAGATGTCACATCATTTTCCCAAGTCACCTAATTTCTCTTATGGTAACCAGCTTGCAGGCTGATTCACACATATGCCAATTATGCCACAGGACAGACCCTTGTTTGGTGCATTTTTTGTTGATATTGCCTTGGTTTAAAACCTGCATAGTAGCAGCTTCCTCCTGTATTATGTGTGTCAAAATGCAGGAACACACAATGTGCCTGAAGTCTGAACTCACAGAAAGCCTCACAAAAGTGTTGTTTAGTTTCATGCGTTAAATAATGTCCAGGAGCCTGGGACATGTCTACATCACTGATGAAGAAACTTCTGCCTAAGCCAGTGTGGGTTGATAAGAGGTAGAAATGTGCCTGAACAAACGAGTTCTGCCTTACACCATCCTGCTGCCAGACCCTGTCTGGCTCATTTGCACAGCAGCGCTCTGTGCCAGGCCAGCCTGCTGACGTGGTGCACTACAAGCTGAGAGATCACTGCTGGGCTCAACACAGAGCCAATGCTAACGAGTATCTGACTACCAAGGAGTGATGGTGAGCAGGAGAAGGAGATGCAAAAGAGGGAAGGAAGGCTGCCTGCTGTCTGCTTTTTTCCATGACATTCTCATTTTATATTCTCATCATCATATTTGCATATACTTTTATTACTTATGTTGGTGCTTTTCCATACTATTTTCTCTCCTTTTTCTTACTGATTATGAGAACTATCCATTGATATTTCTTCCAACACTCTTGAACGCATGGGAAAACATCATTGCAGCTACTAGAGAAAGACGCTATGGGAAGAAACCAACTTCAACATGATGCTGCCGTTGCACCTGTAACCAACAGGCAAGCAAAAAATATGATGCCATTGAAACAGAATTGAGGCATTGCACTGAAGACAGAAATATCCCATAACTTTTGTGTCAAGGTCATTCTTATCAACAGGATAAAAACGTGCACTGGAAAGTCTCCCGTGATACAGTTGCATGTGTGTGTTTAAGCGCAGAAAGCCATAAACAACTTCTAGCAAAAGCTTCTGATACTGCAAAATTAGACTATTTCTGCATACACATAATTAATTTTTAGACAGAGCTGTCCTGTAGCATGAAAATAGAGAAAATGAACAAGAAGTACTTTAACAGACAGAAAATCCACCTATGTAACATTTTTAAGCAGGGATAAAAGAAGTGACCTTCTGCTCAATGTATGTGCAAAGTGGATAGTTTTCTTTCCTTTTTTTAATTTTTTTTTTTTTTAAATTCTTATACCACAGGTTTCAAGACAGGGATTTGGAAAATATCTGAAAACAAACTTTGCAAGACAAAGATTTACAAGTGCTTGTGTCTAACTTTCTGATAGGGTAGCCAGACATCACAGAAAAACTTTGCTTGCCTCTCAAGAATATTTGAGCTATCCAGATGAATTGGGTATAGAAGATAGAGTATGTAAGGGCAGCTGGATGACTGAAAATAGAAACTCTTGAGGCTAAAGCAGAGCCATTTTGGAAGAGAAGTCTGTATCTGGAGAGCCAGAGGCACAGCAAACTGGCCAAACTCTATCAAGGATATCCAGGAACCTGGTGAACAGATGTGAGACATGTGAGGAAATGTGGTCCAAACAGCAAAAGAGACTATGAAGAACTGCAGCATCCCTAGCAGGCCTTGGAGCATACTAGGAATGGGCCTTGTGAGAAAATACACAACAAGAAGTTAAAATTTTGAGCTGGAGGTTACCTACACAGGAAGTACTCATACGTGTCTTGCAAATGCAAATGCAAAGCTAAAGCACTGTCACAGCTGAAAACAAACTTAACCTCTATTACTTTTTGTGCTGCATATTGTGAATTGAGACTGTTTCCCAACTGAGACGCAGTAACTTAACCCAGGAGTGCATTGATGTGGGTGGTTGCAGTCACCTGATCACAGTGCGAGACAGTATCTCTTGCAAAAAGCCAAGAAAATATATAGTCAGCCATTCCTGAATAATGCAATACACATACCAAGAGCCTGAACAGCATCCTGAGGCTCCACACAATGTTGTCTGTCTATTTCTGCATCCATAGCCCCAGCATCACAGTCACTAGTGGTAGTGAAAGGATGAGAAAGTACAGTTCATATGAAAAAAATGAGAACTTGCTACCACCAAAAACCCAACTGACTGCTGAACAGGAGACCTTGTTGTAATCAAGGATCCCCAGGACAAGCTATCATCTTGACTAAGTAAATTCTTATCGGTATAATACAGCAATGGTCCAGCATATGTTTCTGTGAGATGTCATTACACCACCAGGACACTGGCATTGCTATGAAGGATTGTGGTACCTACCTCTATGGAGACATGATCAACACTACATTGAGAAGCTACAGCCACTGAAAGGACTGAGTATACTTGGCACTATCAGAAGATAAACACCCATTAAACTCCTACAAGGTATATCCAAGACCCTGTGCTACAGCACAGTGTGGAGCAACAGCTCTCCAAGCCCTGAGGAAAATACATCCCACACACAGCAAAGAAAAGAGAGAGAGATGAGTGTGTTAAAATACGTACGATGCTAATGACTTTAAGGCTTCGATGACGTGTAACAAAATGCTAACTACCTAAATTGGCAATGGTATTTGCACTTAATTTTGATATCTCAAATAAATGCAGTAAATAGGACATTGCTATAAATATATTCCCTATGGGGACACTGTTGTAGGGTGATTTACTGTATAAAACATGTCAGTGCGTGCCCTGTAGTGTTGACTGACATAAATAATGTCTATGAACTGAAGACCCATCTACACTACATCAGTAAATGCAGTGCCAGCATCAGCTGCAATACCTACATCAGCTTTAATCTAAATAGTTCCTGAAACAAGACCGACTATGCACAGGAACAAGGTTTAGCACAAGCCTTATTCATTTCCTAGGGGTGAGTGGTTATTTTACATAGGTGTCTGTGCAAGTCACAAATTACTGATGACATTGTCTGAAGTGGTGTGAGGATGCTTACTCATACTCAAAAATGAAGTGTAAAGTGACTTTGAGGAGGTGCTTGGTCAGAGAAGACAACATGCAAAGCCGAAAAAATATTGCCAGGCTGTTGAATTGTCTTGACTCTCTCTGTATTCTTGCTTGAAAACTGAGTAATCCCAGATTTTCATTGTCGTGTGGATTTGGAGAAATTCCCTTCCAGGCATCCTCTTCCCTCCACATTTTCTCCTTACAATCTCCTGGGACCAGTAGTGCCCAGGGAGGGGATGCCAGAGGACACATCTCCTCCTGGCCCGGCTCCTCTGCACTGTGGAAAGGTGGGGAGCAACGTCTGCTGTCAGAGTGCAACTGGGTGGCACCACCACTTTCTCTCTTCCCTTCCCCAGTTGGTTTGCTGTGGAGTGGAGCACCTGGTCAACTCTTTTGCTCCACTAAGCACTAAAGCTGTTGCACACAGTCACATATTACAGAGACACATATGAGAGAGTCAGGCAGTGAGGAGAATTCTTTCCTGTGCCCACATCCAGCTATGTTCAGTCTGGATATAATTTAGTCCTAAATAAGTTTAAATGTCTTCTGATATAAATTCTTTTCAACATCTAAAGTACTAATAACATTTTAAAATTTGACTTAACCTTTGAGTGTTGTGGGTCAGTAACCTTTTGAATGTAATCTTTCAAAGGGCACTGCAGCCAAAAGAGTCCCTAAGGGTGTGTAGCCAGGAGCACTTATGAAGAGTAAGGAAGATGATATGGCTGCTACACTTAGCATTGGTAGAACTCTTGATGGACCAGAGTCCATTCCTGATGTTTACAATGCATAGAAGATGCTGATAGGTTACACAGACTATGATGAAGAGCCATGGGACTCATTAAAGAATCTGAAAATATGTTTTATAGCAATAGACTCAAAAAGTTGAATCTGTTATTTTAAGAAAGAAGAGGCTAAGAAATGGGATGATCACAGACTGTAAGTATCTATGGCAAGGATATGATTTTGATAAATGAGAGTTAGTCTAGCAGACAAAGGCATAATAAGATTTAATTGCTGGAAGCTGAATCAAGACAAATTCAAAATAAAAATAAGGCACAAAAATGTGAGGGCAAGAATAGTTGTTCCTTGAAACAATTCACTGAGGGTTGCTGTGGGCTCTTCATCACTGGAAATATTTTAATTGAGATTGGCTGCTTCTCTAAACTTTGTGCTCCAGTTCAAACAGGAATTAATTCAGGGAAGTCCCATGGCTTGTGTTGTAAAAAAGGCCAAGCCAGATGATCACAGTGGTCCCTTCTGACTTTATAATTTATGAGCTCTGATATAATCAGACCCTAGCACAATATAGCCATAGGCAAAACCACTTCCCATTCATCACAGATTATTTTGAGAAATGTTAACATCTTCTCGTTATTTCATCAGGATAAATCAGGCATTACAGTTTATGGCTGTATTAAGCTGGTAAAACATAACTGTAGTTTCGTGTGTCTTTACCTCATTACCTCAAAAACCCTCAAAACCTTTACCCAGCTCATCCTAACTATTCAACATATAAAGCATTTAAATTGAGAACATTGAGAACAATGAGTTCAGGCTCCAGTACCGCTGAGTTGTCCTTCAGTAAGAACACACAAAATGTATCCTAATAAATGAGCAACCCTAAAGTAAACCCTGCATCACTATCACCTGGATGTAACTACACCTAATGTCCCCTTGATCTTTGCACAGAACTCTCATTGCGTACACAGCAGGAGCAGTAAATGGCTCTAAGGAGGTAGATACTGTTTCACAAAAAGGTTTAAGACAAACACAGACAGCAGAGAAGTGCTGATTTAGTAACAGAATATTTTACAGCAAAGAAGGTCACAAATTGGCAGCATTAAAAGTTTTATTTTGGTTAGTTGACAAGTGCAAATAAATGCTGTACAGAACAGGTAGTCAAGAGCCAGCAATATTTTTCTTTTGAAAATGTTATCTTCCCTTAGATCTTCTTCAGTAGAATATCATCAGTCAATCATAAAGCTGGTTGTTCCAGCCAAATACTTTTACCATTACTCAATCCTGTGTGAATACTGGGTTCACACAGTGGAGACATAATCCTGCAAACCCTAAAGAATATAATGTTTTCTAATCCAAAAAGAGCCCAATTCCCCTTTATAGATTAGGAAATGAATCTTCTCAGAAAGTGGCTTTTAAGACAAACTGGACTCCTATTCTAGGTAGATAGGCTTAACTAAATTTACAGAGTTGGACCCTTCATGATTAGGCAGAGAGACAGACAAACAGCTTACCTCCAGCATGTTTTTCATGCACAATCAAGTTAGTATCTTGTGACCAGCTCACGAAACACATCTGACTTTTTATCTAATGAACAATTTCTAAAAATCAGATAGCCAAGAGCAAGTGATGGACCTACCAGTGGCTTTAAAGAGAAAATATGAAGAAATTTCTCAGAACACCACATAGCTAGTTGTGTCACATGCTAGCCATTGATTTACCTGAACCATCTAGATCAGACTGTTTGTTGCTTATTTGTTTAAAGTTCATGAGGAATTAGTATCCCTTTAAAAATTATAATGCTATTTTTCATAATCATAACAAAAGAAATTTCGAAAGTGCTATGGAGTCCCATGAATCACCTTTTCTCCAAAGCTAGATCACATTTTAAGTGACGGTAAGTAGATGTTATATAAAATTGCCACAGAACTTTTACATGCTTATCATCAGCAATACAGGTGATTAAAAACAAGTGGATTGAGTTAATGAGCCAACAAGCAGCAACTTGTGGATGAAGTTCAAGTATGCTACAGAATTACCAGTAGGGCTCAAGATGATAATATCTTCTTTGGTTTTGTTATTTTTTTAGTTGTCCTGACTGCATCTCTACAGTCACATCCTCCAAACCTTTTCCCTCTTCTGGCTGCCCATTACACTTTCCCACTGCCACTCTAGACATCCATATTTCATTCCTGACATTGTCTCTTTCATGTTATGCCTTTTCCATCATGCTGAATTACTTTTACCTCTCACTGGACATTTACCTAATTTATACTACTTGAATTCAGCTTGAAACCACTGAAAGCAAGGTCAACATTTTATCCTATTCTTCATAGCACACAAATGTCATGACTTGAGCTGTACTTCCTTGTTTTTCATCCCCAAACTGGTACTTAGACAAAGAAAATGTTCTGTAAATGTATTACCGATAGACGTAATATAATAATTTGAGCACAAGAAGATTAGATTAATGGTTTTGAGATGACTGCTGCCTTCTGGAAACAGAGTTGTCTTTGCGGTGTAGCTTTTGATTGCCAAAGATGCATGGATTGACCTGCATATACCAACAACTAACAATCACGCTGTTGTACACTGTCCAAAAGAAAACAAATCTATTGGCTGAGAAAATAAATGAAAGACTATTTATTTCAGTCCCAAGGAAGAAGTAGCAAAGCAACCTAAATGAAAGCAAAACCTCTGAAAAGAGAATTGCATCTCTGAGAAGATGAAAGGGGGGTGTCAGGGATATCTCATGATTTATAACAGCAGGCTGTGATGTGTGAATGTGATGTGTTTTCCTAATAAGAGGAATAAGTGCTCTGAGTTGATCCTTAAATAAATGTATAAAGCACTGAAAAGCATGAGCACTGTGTATGGCTTGAGAAGTGTAAATACAGATATGAAATAACTGCTCTTGAGTGCAAGAGGCTGGGTGATAGAACAATGAGAATGAAAGAATACAGTGTTCCTTAAAGAGTTTACTGTTTAGTGAGAAGAAAATGAACATACTGTCTTCGGTCCTCTCTCTTCTTTTATCACCTTGCCAAAATTGTTTGCCTTTGAAAAATAATGAAGATTTTTTTAAATAACAACACTCCTTGTACCTTAATACGTTGCTTCATTTCTTCAAAGTGCTTAGCAAACATGGCTAAGTCTTCCTAACAACATGGCCCTAAAATATTACTATGAGATAGGGAAACTGAACCCTGGAGATGAAATGGCAAAGCTTCTAAGTGACACTGTTGCACAAACAATGACCATAGTCATAAACAATGCCATTAAATAGCTGACAGTGTAATCAAAGGTGGAACACATGGTTTCCTGCTGCTTCTTTTAACATCGTGGACCACACAGCCTGCCAGTAGAAATCCATTTAATAGCCTTCTCCTTCAGTATGTTCTTACTCTGGTGTATAAGCCTCTTACCAATGAGTAATTGATTCCTGAGCTATGAGTTTAAGAAGTTACACATTATGCCTCACTTGCACATTTTATGAAATGGGATCTAGGATCCCTTCTAAACACCTTGTATGCTTGGAGGATGTTGGGAATCCAGTGTGACCTGGAGAGATTCGAGTATTGCTGGATGCTCCATGACTCTAGTGAATGAACACCATTGTCTCCACACCTTTCTGATAGGAAAATGTCCCCATACCACTAAAACTGGCTCCACAATGGACAAGCCAAACTGAAAGAATGAAGACTGCTGGTTGACTTAGATCGTCTCTTACTAATATCAAGGTTCCTCTCATGATTAGGCTAAAACAAACTTAAGGGACAACTTCAGAGTCCATTTTGCTGTAACTGCCCATGCTTTACTTTTTCTTTAAGGAAAGCTTTTAACCTATGAGCAACTTGGAGAAAAAGCAAATTTACAACACCCTCACTCTCACCCAAATACCTAAGTTCCAGGTTTGACCTGATATGTCAGTAGTAGGCAAAAATATACAGTTTGTAAGAATACATCAGAATACAAAAAATACCGTAGAACACTGATACAATGCAACAGAATGCATAGAGCTATGTGGTCCATACTATGGGATAGCATAGCTTTTTTAAAATGTGTTCTTCAGCTGGGTCATGCTCATACAGAATTGTCTTCTATAGTTGCACTTTGAAGATCTCAGAAAGCTTTTTCCAAAAAAATACATTATTTGTAAAAATGTCTGATAAGACTACTTTTATATGTGACTGCTCTGCACCTTCGATGACTTTAACAAAAATTTAAGCGCTGCTTGGCATGTAGTTAATAGAGCTCTGTCTTTCTGCTAACTCACTGAAATACCAAATCCAGCATTCTGGATTTGGAACACTCCCTTGAGGACTTTGTGACCATAAACCAATAAATGGATTACATTCATTCACATGTTTTTTTCCCATCTGTGACAGATAATGTGGCATGCCACAACTAAGGTAACATGGGCTAGACAAAATGCCATTTCTTTCATGCCCTACAATTCACCAAGAAGCATCAGGATAGATTAGATGCCAAGACTTTCAAAATCTTGAATCAAATGCAGAGGCTGAACCCCAGAAGTTTAAATAAGGACACTGACATTTTTGAATATCTGGATGGGGACATCACTGTCACAGAGCAGGAATACTCACAGCTCAGCTGCAGATTGGTAAAAATTGCATGGAAAGCAATCAGCTTGGGAGTATGAGGCAAGAACTCCCACAGTTTTCTTTCCTCCTCCCCCAGCCAGCAATAAAAATCCCACAGAAAAGAAAAAGTTCCTTTTAGTTTGGATTTTAGATGTTAAAAAATAGGTTTGTCACTTTTACGCAGAGCCTGATGTATTAAGTCTCAAATAACACAAGAATTCTTATATAACCCAGTAATCAGTGGACTCAATTGTTTATAATATGCCAACAGTAAATGCAGGAGGAATTTATAATCATATTTTCATGGGGAGTAAGCCAAAACCCCTTCTGCAACTCAAACAAACTGCTTCACTTTTCCATTTTGGACAGGTTTAAAATGCAAAGAGATATGGCAACATGTCAGATAAATTTCTCTTGTGGCATTTTCCCCATAGGGGTGACGCAAAGCATAAGTCAGAACATTAGCTTGTTATGTCCAGTGTGTATTTTACGGTTACTATACAGGTGGATGGTTACAATAGTCTGATGTCAAAATCTCTACAGAAAAATAACTAAAAAAATTACTTCACTGGTTAAATTTTCTGTTCTTTCTGTCAATTCTCCACATTTCCCCCCCCCCAAAATGTTCTTTTCTTTCTCAGCGTATCTTTCCAGTAGACTTTGTTTTTTTCTTTCTTTCCTCTCTCTTTTAGACTCCCTCAACAATGGAAATTAAGTGGGGTTGACTGAATTGGTTCAAACACAATAGAAATACAGTTCCAGTGCCTGGAACTTACAGACAGATTTCCCCTGACTGATGTCTGCTAGTCCTAGCTGTTTTGAGACAGTATTTTAAAATTATTTCTCGGATGTTTCTTCTTCAAATGAAACAGTCCCGTTCTCAGTAGAGAAAGAGACAATACATTCCTCATTTCCTCTCTATTGGCCATCAGCTGCTTTTTCTCCTAGACTTCTCTCTTCCCCTCTTCCATCCTCTCCCATCTCTAACCTGAAGCTTCTCTTAGAAGAGATTTCAGCTCAGAATGTACTTGACTACCCCAAAAGCCAATCCATGTCCCTCTAAACGTCCCAGTGCTAGCAGGGCAGTGTTCCTGCATTGGCTTGTCTACACCAGGATTTATAACACAGTAGCATTGCAAAAACATATCTTCTCTTGCTTTCAGCCAGGGTCGTTTTTAGACACAAGCTGCCCTGGGGCTGGGATGGAGAGGAAAGGAGCCCTCCCTGGACCCGAACCAGGCACTTTGCTGGGGGAGTGGGACAGGAGCAGAGGGGATGTCCTTTGGGCAGACGTGCTGACTGATGCCGTGAGGTAGAGGAGTGTGGGGATGATGGCAGGAAAGGCTTTTTGTCAAGATGTAGCAGTCTAGCTAAGGAAACTGAAGGACTGAGTGGTGATGCAGATACTTGCAGCCTGGTGGGCATTTTTGGGGGTCCTCTGCTCAGTGTGGTCCTCTGCTACTTTCCTGATCTACTTGAGAGCCCTCAACACTCTCATTCCTGCCCTTTTTTGCATTTGCTCCTCACAGCACTTTTCTTTTTGTTAGTCCATTCTCCGCCAGGGAGGTCTTGACTCTTTGGTTAACCCATTAGTATCCCAGCCAGCCCTGAGCTGAGGCAAACAAAAGCTTTCCTGCTCTCCCATTCATTTCTGCTCAGAAGAAAGGGAGGAAGGGTTGACACCCTGGGGAGGGAAGGTGTGAAAACAATGATCAGACCAAGGCACAGCTATAACTTCCGTCTGTGAATGTGGGTTGTCATGGAGAAAATTAAGATGCTATTTTTCCCATCCTGCAGACAGGCCAGTCAGGGGACACACTTCACCTGGAAACATTTCGCAGATTCTTACTGACGCTGGTTCCTCTCCCAAAGTCCAAACACTTCTTCTGGTCAACACTTATATTTACGCCATAGCTTTAAACGCCAAGATCTCGGTTCAAAGTGGTGCAAAACTGCCAGTTTTTCCCTTGGACTTAAGGCAAAGCAACCTTTTCTGCACTTGGGCAAAAGCGCTTGTCTTCAGTGATGAGGCTGAGACATTTGTGCTTGAAACATTCTTGGTAATACAACTTCAAGATGCTTGGCACTGCTGAACTCCAATGAAAGAGTCTGATGCAAGAAAACAGATTAAAGCTGCAACGTGGTTGAAGGGAGCTGCAGAAATTGGACTGAGGATGGGATTTGGCCTCTACCACTGAACATTCTTGAGGCCAAACATGATATGGAAACTGTTTCAGTACTCCACAGAATCAACATGCCAGGGAGCCTGAACAGCTTCATTTATCACTGTTCCACTGCTGGTGCTTGTCTTTACATGGGGTTATAACTTTTCCCATTAAATCCCATGTCTGACTCAGTCCCTATTGATTTCTAAGGATGCAGAAAGGTGTTTATAACCAAATCCGTGTATGATTCCTTTTTGAAAAGAGGGTTGTATGCTTAAAATCCTTCTGACCAAGAACGTAAGAGTTTGACTGTTATTCTGAAGCCATTGAGGGTAAATGGAAAATTAATTGTTGCATATAGGTGTGGTGAAGATTAAAAATACTGTCTTTAGTATAGAAGAGTGTCTGTGGCAGTACCCTAACTTTACAAATAAGGAGAGAATTATGGGAAACTTGAGCCTCTTTGATATCACAGAACAAAATAGTAACTGTTTCTTCACTCTCCATCTCCATCTGATTCATTGATCTTAGTGTTCTCAGAGTGCTTCTTTGAAGTAGCCCAAACACCACTCGCTAGAAGAGCTTTCCACTGTATTTTTCCCATGAATTTATTGAAGGTTGTTCAAAAAAAGATTTCACACATATATGCTTATTTTCATATGGAAATCTTTAACTCATGAAATGAAGACAACTCTTTGGTCTCATATCCAATATTTGTCCTAGTTACACACTTTAAAAGAGATGATACTGATTTTCACCACTGAACAAAGAGCACATTAGTATTGCAAGCCGTCGTTTTCCATCCAGCTAAGCTTTCTTTGGAATGTAGCTGTCAATTTTTCCTTTTTCAGACCCTGAAGGAAGTATCCACATTTATTCAAAATAACCAATCCAAACTCTTGGACTCCTCAGAGCAAAATAAGCCAGAAGGTGGAGTTGCAACTGTAATTATGATCTCTTTAGTGCCTGAGGACAATGTCTTTAGTTAACTAGATGCATTCCACTGCTACTAATGCCGTCTGTTCATGTTTTAAAATGTTTGTTTTGTCCTATCTAGACATAGCTTTCAATGCTATTGACAGACACCAGCAATGTGTGCAGCCAATAAACATATGAAAAGAATAACTGAAAATATATCTTATTGGCCCAAAATCAGGTTCAAAGATTCTGTTTCATAAACTATTAGCTATTCTCTTATTTGACGTAAATATGATAAATGTAATGCTTATCATACCGCACTGATAGTTTTTGAATTGTTTTAGAATAGTGTATACGTGCCTGACGTAGAATTAATCTGATCAATCTTCCATATGAAAATACCTAAATTACAGAGAAGAGGGAATCATAGAGAGCAGAGAAAAAGCAAAGCTTTGCGCACTTAAAGCTATAAGCAGTTTGTTCTGGGAAGAAAGTATAGAAACATTGCAAAGCTACAACTCCATGAGAACACTTTGCTGCCATAGGCTTTCCAGTTTTTGCACAATGGTACCTGATGAGAGACTGCTTTTAGCTTCACTTGCAATTAAAACTATTCCAACATTCTTTGCCACAAGTAAATATTACTCGAGGTGGAAAAGAGCTTTAAGACTGTGAGCTGAGAAACACAGTGCAGTGTAACTATGCCTGCCCTTAGTCTTTACCCTTTTAGTTTGAAATGCTTGGGGAATTTTTTCCACAGGGGGGGAAATCTCTTTCTGACATTATACACTGCAATTTCCTATCAAAATGTGATTAGCAGAGCCAAAAATTACTTGCTCAAATACCATAAAAATTAGCACTTTTTTGAAATGTGAGAACATTCAGAAATGATACTTAATTGTCAAGATTTTTTGCTGTCATTTATTTATTTTCCTTTGACAAAAGCTCATGCCACAGATCTGAGATAAGCTGTGCTGTTGTAAAACTAGTGTGAAAGCTTGCCTACAATAAAGTAACTGAGAATTGTAAATTATTTGAACAACTATGAAACAATTTTGTAATTCTGTTATACTACAAGTTACTCAGCTGTTCCAAAAGCTCGGAGGCTCTGTGTGTGGATACACATGTATGCATGCATCTGTGTGTGCGGGTTGTATCTATAAGGAATTTTCATGGCAGTGGATTTTTTTAATTTACAGTCGCATACCTCAAAAAAGCTAATGCAGGTGTCTGTCCTTTGTGCTACATGGAAAGAGCAATTTAGTTCCTTCAGGAGTAGGAGGCTGAAGGCAACGGAGGATGCCACTCAAATCACGCCAGAGCCTGATCAGAATTGGCTGAGCTCAACCAGAATCCGCTGTGGCACGTGTGGGTTAGGTAGCCAGCTGGTTAGATGGGGGGTGTGCGTGTGCATGTTTTACTGTCCATAAGAAATGGGAGCCAGAGAAGCCGAGGGGCCCAAAGCAGAGTGGCACGGCTCTGCGGGGAACAGCCGCGCTACAAAAGCAAGCTTGGAAACTTTGAGTAAGGAAAGTGCCTGTTGTTTGTTTCTACTGCATTCAGAGAAACAAGATTTTGAGTACACGCTTTGTAAATAAACCAAAGGCATTCCTGACTCCTATCATTAATTTCTCCTTCTAATGGAAAAAATCCAGCAAGTTTCCACTCTGTGAATAGGGGCAATAATATAAGCACAAACACAGGGTCAAGCCAAGTGCTATCCTCACTTATACTGGTACAGCCCTGTTCAAATTAGTGCAGGAAAACAGGTCCCTCGACAGAAGAGTCAGAGAGATACTTTCTCTTCTATTTAAATTTTCAAACCCAGAAAACTAAATGTAGAGGGACCAACTGTGCTCATTCTTTTGACTAGAAAGTAAGTTGTACTTCCAACAAAGGGCATACAATTTGATTTCTCTGAAAAGTTTTAATTTACGGACCAGCATTTTTCTGGTAACTCAGGCTGCTCAAATCCCTTCTTCTTCAGCCTTTCCAAATGCAAAACAGTTATCATTTCGCAGTACCAGGCTGCCTCATGAAGAAGTGCGAGACCTGATTTTTTCAGACTCAAATGTTATGAGATCTATTGGATAAAAGGTAGTGGGCACTCAGTTTCTGTATGGTCAAAGCTATTTTTACATAAATGTAGGTCTTTGGAAATATATATTTTTTTATATTAAAAATATATTCTAATATGTATTTTATATTACAAATAACTAGGGGAGAGAAAAAAACAGTTTTTATATACGGCAAGCTTGAGTCATGCACAGTTCATGAGTAGGAAGATGTAGAAAAAACCCTCAGAATAGCTGTACCTGCTGGCCACACACATATGCACATGCTTTAGGATTGGAGGTCATTTGATAGCGTATCCTCCAAATTAATGCCATATTACAGTTAAACACTAGCAGAAGCCTTGAAATTTTCTACCTTCTTTTTAAAAGTCACCTTTGAAAAATCACCTTTATTCCCACGAAAACATTGTATTTGAAGGCTTCTAACTTTTTCTCCTGAGATAGTGAAATAAAAAATTGCATGTAAGATTGAGTGTAGCCACTGACATAAACTGTGCAACATGCAGGCAGGGTTGTCCCGAGTGTGTTCATGCTAACAGCCTTGTGCACCCTGATCACATCTTGCAGGAAGGCAAGAGGAGAGATTTAGGACTGAACTGAACAATTTGTCCTCAAAGACTTCCACTAATGTAACCAACTCTTGTACAAGAGCAGTCCTAGTGCAAAAGTGGGGTTCCCGACCACTGCAACACAGGTAAAATTGGTAATCTAGTGATAACTAGACCATGTTAAGACAGTCTTGTCAGTCTTGTCACATTCCTTTTGAAGGACCCACCTCTCTATGAGATTTCTTGCTTGAGGTGTCTTGCAGGAGTAGGCCAGTGGCCAAGAAAGCACAGTAGCCCAAATGGTGTCAAAAAATGGCTGGGAGGGAATTTGTTGGACACTGCCTCTCCAAAGCCACAGAAGCTGGAAAGGCACAACAGATGTTACCATGTGCTGGAGTGGAAAAGAAACAATGGCTGTAAGAAGGACAATGTCTTAGAAGACATTTGATCTGTTGGTATAAATGAGGGGAGAACAATAAACCCAAATTTTAAAAATCAAGGTTCTAAAGGAAGTTAAATTAAAAGTCCAGAGAAACAACTGGACTGAAAGAATTACTGTCCTTCTGGCCTTGTGACTTCTGAGTTCCTGGCTTTTTATGTTTGAAATGGGCTTCTTATGTTTGAAAACAGGCAATAGAAGGGAAAGGCAGGAGTACAAAGCAGGAAATGCACAGTGGGTCTGCGAATAGTTAATGCAATAGCAACTTCTACACTTCTGTTTCTGGAAGAGGTGGTTCAGAGATAAAGTATAGAGAAACCAAGGAAGCAGATTGAGGTAAAAACCTGAAAGAGACCTTTGAAAATCAGTAGGGGAGCATAAGAAGGAGTTTCCAGGGGACTTGCTAAAAAGTGATTACACACATGGGAGAACCACAAGAAGATAGAGGAAAGACAAGAAAAGAGAGGACAGGATTGAAGGAAAAGGGTCTAATCACTGGAGAGAAGAGAGAGAAAGCATGAAGTTGGGAAAAGCAATCCAAAAGCAGTAGGACTCAAGCTAAGGAGATGGGGGTGGGAGAGGTCTGAAAATACTTCCTAAATACAGACCTCACTCACTCACGGAGAGTTTGTACAAATGATGAAGTGTGAGTCCAGCTACATCTCCACCTCAACACCTCCCAGCCAGCCAAAGCCTTCTTGCCTCATCTGGGCTGACAACTGCTTCCCAGCAATGGAAGCCCCATCGCCTGCCAGGTGCCCCAGTCCCTCTTCCTCCCACCCCAGCTACTCCCAGTCCCACTTGCTCCCCTGCATTGGCTCTGGTGCTTACCCAGCCCTGAACTAAGCCAGAGTAGAACTAACCCGACAAAGCAAATAGTTTTCCACCAGCTTAGTGTACTATTAAGCAATACTTTAAATAGCAAAGAAAATACACGGGATGACATATGGAGACACTTTCCCACAGAAGCATTAAAGGGAGTTTAGTCCAGTGCTTAGTTTCAAGACATACAAGTATCTTTGAAGTCTATAACCCCACCTTAACTACTGCTTGCAGTTTCAGAATACCAGATGGAGAAAAGGATGGATATACAGAGGCCAGTGTTTATTCTGAACAACAAATTTAAAAGGTTACAATATTAAAAAAAAAAAAGGTGATCCATGCAGAAGCATATTGTTTCTGCATACATTAAAAGCTAAAGAAATTGAAATGACAGGTTCTCATCACACTGTGAAACACCTTATATATTTAACCGAAACTGGATATACATGAAACAGATGTATTTGGTCATAGCCACAACATAACAGATCGTAACTGTGGAGACAGAAGGTCAGAAGATAGCCCTCTGCCAAAGCAAGTGTGGAAGGACTATGCCAATGAAGAAACAGGTAATATTAATGTTGTATCGCAAAAAACAGCAGCACAAGGCAACATCCTACAGCCATAGGGCTGGCTGGCAGTCCCTGCAACATTTGTCTGCTGTGGGATCTATGTTAGGCTTTGTACAGCATGCTGATGTAAAAAACAAAAACAAACAAAACCAACACAAAACAAAACAAACAAATGAACAACAAACTTTACAAGTCTTAGAAAATGCCCCAGCAAAAAAAATGGTGTTTGGTTATACACATATGCTCAGATCAGGGGTATAGAGCTATACATTATAAACATGAAATGATTATTCGTTTTTTTAGGGGTATAATAGAGTGTTAACAGTGCAAACTATTGATAATAGTAACTTGTAACACAGTTATTCCCTAAAAAAAGGATGAAAGGAATATAATTATTAATGTGTACATGTGGATGCAGCTACACACGGCAACAGTACTTTTACATAGAGAGAATAGCCAAGGCATACAGGGACTCCACTTGCAGAAAGCATTTGGTGAGAGAGAACATTATACATGGAAGAAGAAATAAAAGCTGAGCATTTCACTCTCTTGGCTCTGTTTCTATGTTTGCTCGCAGAGCAATCGCTGACTTTAGCCGAGTCTGGCTCA
The DNA here is from genome assembly GCF_036013475.1 of Columba livia. Lineage (NCBI taxonomy): Eukaryota > Metazoa > Chordata > Aves > Columbiformes > Columbidae > Columba > Columba livia. The sequence continues at coordinate 139,430,375 of NC_088603.1, read as the reverse complement.
CTGTTCAGCCTTGCCTCGGTGCTTACTGTCAGCACCTGCATTTTCCACCGTTTGCGATAGTGTCTGTTCATCAAAGTGCAGTAGGATACACACTTGAGCTCAAAAGGCCATGGTACATGTGTATCTAGCAGAAGGAGATATTTATTTGGACAGCTGGGTGACACTTGTCACTCAGCTTTCTGCTGAACGTTTTAGAAGGGCAGGCTGCCAAGGGCAGCTCTGTCGTACCTGTGCCCAGGATGGGAGGGCATGACCATAACACGGTGCTGCTGACCCAGTTTGTTCAGGTTCACAGCATTTTTGTGGAGGAGGGAGACACGTGGAAGCTCTGGTCTCCCCAAGTTGCATGGCTCATGCACCTGCACTGTGTGGGATCCGTGCCTACCTCAGTGCAGGTGACATGAAATGTACAGGCAACAGAGAGAAAGGTCCACAAAATCTGTAGGTTAGGAGAGACGGCAGTCTTGGAAGCCAAATGGCTGCTGAGGCAGGGAGGAAAGCAGAATGCAGAGCTGCCTTTCAGCAGAAAACTCTCTGGAAGGGCTGGCCAAGGATTCTGGGCAAAGACGTTGCGTGCTGCTGCTGACTCTGTTTATTCTTTGTAAATAAACAGCATTGCACCAGAGAATTACCATCAATCTCACATCCAGGGGAAACACCCCGAAAGATCTTAAATGCTGCCACACCTCTCAGAACAGACTGTGACAATACAGCTGGTCCGGTTTCTAATGTCCTGAAATACTTGCAGGTATACTGGTCCTAACTGGCAGAGCTGGACACCATCCCACCCTGCGGGCATGGGGAAAGAGCTGCCATTTCTACAGCAGCCTGGCTCAGCAAAAAGGCCCCATGTGTAGGGTTAAAGCCCCAGTGAAAGGAGAATTAGGGGGCAGAGGATCTAAGGTAGGGATTTTGGGGTATGTCTGCTTGTACTACTCATCTCTCACACAGAAATTGTGTCATCTACCTCGTGTAGCATTAGTATCAATAATAGTTGAACTCAGCTGGAGTGAAAAAGGAGAACAGGTTTATGAGATGAAAAATCTCTTTTGACAAACTTTACCTGGGAGAGAGAGGCTGAATCTCAGGTCTCATCCTGCAGGTATCCTGTGCAAGCAGTCCTCAGTAACTTCTCCAGAGATCCAGTTTTGTCCATTGATTAAGGCTAGCAGGATTTTGCCAATGATAATATCATCTTTCTGTGAAGCAAAGCAAATTAATTAAGTTCATGGTCTCTCCTGGCCTGGCTAGAGATGCAAGTTACTAAATTCAAAGTGATACCTGATAGCAGCTGAGAGAAGGAAAGGCAAAAGTCCCACCTCAGATCCAAACCTCAGATGGAAAGCGCACGGGCAAAATGCAATCACCCATGCTTATCCACTCTCGTTGGCATGCAGAACTCTTTGGAAAAATTATGTGGGATCTTTGTCATGAATGACAACGGCTGCTTTTACATCTTATCCCAAAAGACTCCACTAAAAATCCTGAGGAATTTCTTAAGTAACCACATATGTTGAACTGTTACTTATCTTAATGAAAAAAAGATAGTCACTTAACAGAAAGATATCCAGAGATGAGTTCACGCTATGGATTATACAATATGTAACCCCCTCAAAAAAGAGACAATCTTAATTTATACAAGCACAAATTTTCCATCTGAAAATACTAAATGTAATTGTTTTCCATCACTGAAGGAAGTCCTGGCTCCACTGAAGTCAATGGCAAAAATCCCATTGACTTCAAATGGATCAGGACTTAAACCTTTGCCTCTAAGAACATGCCAACTGATTTTTAAATTTTCTTAAAAAAAAAAAACAAAAGAAAAATGTGTTTGTATTTAAAAGTTTTTAAAGTTTTGATGCCAAGTTTTGTCCCAGAGTGAATAACTTCAGCGATGATATAAATCTATCAAAATATGTTTCAAAAATGTAAAGATGAACACACCCTGAAAAAATAGCCCTGCTCTCCTCTTCTGCTCAGGTTCACTCAAAAGAATTTTGTACAGACAGTAATGTGAATAAAGGAGAAAAGATAAAACAAACCAAATAATATCCAACCTTATGGAGATAGTATGCAATTTCAAAATAGGCAACATATTGTAGTCCTAGGCATTTAATAGCAAAAATATTAATTTCCCCAGCTTCAATTTTGTTGAGATGTCAAATATTCAGGAAATAACATTAAACTATTTAAATTACTTTACATCAAGTTAAATGAATTAATTACAGGTAGTTAATCTGAAAAAAAAATAAAAACCACATACCTTTTCCATTTCATTTAATGTCTTGTGTAATACAAGAAAGTTTGCAGACTAAAGGTCAGTCTGTCACTGTGTCCTGTCTTCGGCAATTTTTAGCAGCATTTGTTTAAGGACGAAGTATAAAGCCAGGTTGAGTGTGGAAGCATCAGGTCAACATCTTCTAAAATGCAGTAGATGCAGAGTTCATAAAAAGACTTTATTTTTTCTACAAATTCATTTGAGATTTTCTAAATCAGTTCTGTATCTGACAATATTGTCTTGTGGAGATCAATGAACTAACACTGTTGTTTGGTGTTATTGTAGATCACATTGAAACTTCTGCTTAAATAAAACGTTTGTATCCTTCCCACTTTAATCTTAATTTGTTAATAGTAATGTTAGTGAAGAAAACTTTCTTCTCTACTTTCTTATTTAAGTAGAGAAACAGCTGGTGCCTTTTGACTCCGTTTGAAAATTAACCAAGCTCCTAAACTCGAAATAATACCCAAACTAAACAAGTTCTGCAGTTTTCCCAGATGCATTAGCAGAACTCATTGATCAATGCAATGATAGTATGACACGATGATGATACAATTTTGCTATATTAGTTACAGTGGTACCAAAGGGAAAAATAAAAAAATAAAAAATAAAAAATAAAAAAGCACTCAACGCTGCAGAATGTTGTAGAAACGATTTCTCTACTTTCTGATTATGATTAAATCTTGGTGTGCTTTGAAATCCCTAATGTGTAATGCGAACCAGGATTTGGGGTGTTAGGAATGCATCCCCACCCTTCTTCCAAACGCTCTGTAAATTATCATCTGCAGACCCCAAATCCTTGAGTGGAGGGGGGAAGGAAGGCGAGGGAGGAAGGAGCGGGAGCAGGAGAGGGAGGGAGAGAGAAGAGAGAGATTAGAAGCACTTTTCACCTCTTGGTCCCGTCATTGTGCTCAGCGCCGAGCTCCGTGCTTCGCATCCAGTGTTATCGTTAGGCCTGATTCAAAGGAAGTGAAATAGTCTACTGAGAAAACAGTGGAAAAAGTAAAGGTCCTGAAGAAGTAAGTGCTGCATGTTGAAACGTATGCATGTCACACCCCATTTGTCTTTCATACTGAAGAATAAAGCAGCCTGTCCCGCAGCAGTTATTATACACCATATTCTTTATTTTAAAAATGCAAGAAATTTGGCACAAAGAACAAAAAAATCAACTGATGAAAAGCATTTATGTCATGGTTTAAATTAAGACCTTTGTAATGCAAGAATTACATCAGCAGTGGGCTTAGCTTAATGAAAATAAGACAGTGTTTTTAAAGACCATGAAGGAACAAATCCTCTCTGCTTTCTGAAAGAGAGAAAAGGCAGATATAGATAAATAGATAATTTAAGCTGAAATCAGAGCAAATCACACTTTGCTACCTTCAGGAATTACTGAACTTTTTATTCCACTGACAAGTCTGGGTCAACGAAGTCAAGCAAGAAGTTATTTTATATTCACATGTGGATTTTAAACATATTCAGGGAATATTAGGTATTACAAAGTCTCTTCGATATTCTCATTGCTTGAACTTCTGGTTAAGATTAATTGAAATTTTAGATTTTCCTCTCTTTTGATGTGTTTTTGGTTTTGGGTCCACCTAACGAGACCTAAAAGTTCTTGTTCTCTTGTTCTACTATATCCACTTTTAAAAATGTTTATTAGCATATTAAAGATTTGATGAAAAATAATTTTGAATGAGAAGAAATTAATTAGTGTGAGCCATTTGTGGCTACTAGCAATGATGTAGTAATGATCTGATTAATGTTAAAATATATGGGCAGAGGTAGAAAAGGGGAAGTGGAGCCTCTTTGATATGTATTGTTTCATATAAGCTTTTTTCATCGATTCTTTGTGCATTTTTTATCTTTATTGATCTACTGAATGTTTTATGAGAATATAAGCAGTAGTTTTCTGACAAGAATGGAACATGGTAAAGCAAGGCAAAATAGTGGTTTCTAGTGGGGATGAGTATAGAACTCAAAATCTAGACAGAAAACATTCTACTGTAGTATGGTGAGTACAATTACATTATTTTAATATTTCTTTACTGCAATTATGTAACAGAAAACTGCAAAGCGATTGGATCACCGCCATGTTTTGCTATTTCTGATGACAAATGAAACTGTTTTAGTCACAAAACATCATATATTTTGGGGGGTTATTGTATATGTGTTCAAATATACACGTGTTATTTACTCTATATAAAAAACAGAGAGAACTAACAAAAGCTGGTTTTAGTTATATCAGTCTTCCAGAGGGGGAAAAAGTCACAGTATTTTGCATTACTCTGTTTATTTTCATACATGAACTAATCATGAAGTAATCATCCATTTGCTGCTAAACAAAGTTGTCTTAAATATTTGTGGATGTAAATAAATGAGATGGGCATGCACAGCACAGAATGCACACCAATATGTTTTATAAGAATGTTTTATAAATATAGTATTTTTGAACAATGTGATCAAGCTACTGCCAATATTTGAGATGATGATGTATACCAACACATTGCTAATCAATCTGGATTAAAGATTTTCTGAATTAATTATGGAGAATAAATTATTTCTGATCTGGTTAAAAACTAGCTATCCAAATCCTGAAAGATCCTTCATCTTAGCATCATTTCTTGATGTGTCCATTGGGATTTCCAGGAAGACAGTCCATTCTGTGACAAAACAAGCCTTGTCCTCTGTGCCTACACGCACTCTCAGTAATGAAAGGATGACCAGCAGAGATTTTATAAAAAAACAAAAACAAACAAACAAACAAACAAAACACACCAAAATAAAACGCAGTGGTTTAGAAAACAATTATTATCTTCCATTTTCAGAGATTTCTGGTATCTGTTTCAGTTTTCTTTTGAACAAGTGCAGAAAACAATTGAATTTCAGTTTCTACTTCCTTTGGGCTGTGGGAATGAAAGGGTGAAGGGAAGGGATTCAGAAAGATGGGGCCTGATTCCGTACCCAGAGCAGATCAGCAACCACCGCTGGTGTCAATGAGACCTGCTTGAGAGCAGCAGCTGCAGGACTGGCAGGATACTAAAGGTGATCTAGTGTGCAAAACGGAAAAGAGATAAGGATATTGGAGTTGCTGCTCCTTTTATTTGCACACACATACGCAAGTTTCTTATCAATCAAATATAAATCTTCCTCTCTCAATTGCTGTTTCTCAGGGGCAACTCAGAAGGCTGTTAGGAGTTTGCCCAGCCCTTGAAAAATAGCAGACAATACACAATGTTTACCAAGAAATCCCTCCCTCTAAGTATTGTTTTCAAGGATTTTCGGTAGGAGCTAAACAAAACAAAACTATTTCAAGCTAAGTTGGAAAAAGTTGCTTTTCTTCTAAGAATTCTTTGCCCCCTTGATTTCTGTCATGTCGTGTCCAATATCTTCTACTTCCATCATCTCTAATATTCACACTCCCCAGGAAATAAAGATGGTAGTACCTACCCTCCCAGCAGCAAAAAAAGGAAAAATATGCCAGAATTCCTTCATATACGATTCAGGAGAAATCCAGGCAACAGACAAAAAATACCCTAATGTCTAAACCACTCTGCATTTCACAGATCACCTCAAACAAAAGCCAATACCAACATCTGACGGGGTGGTTGGTGTCTGCTGGGGGGGCAGTGGGTGCCAGAGCCTGGGGTGAGAGGCGGAGAAGTTCGGTCCCCGGCCAGGATTTCTTCCCTCATTGTGCTGAAGTGCGTTTGCACGCTGCCCGGGTGCTATGGCACTTAACTTCTTCAAAATACAATAAATAAATGGAGCGGACTTTCTTATTGGGATAACTGCTACTTCTGTTTTGCCAGAGGACTTGACAGATGCTGCTAATGAAAGGATAACATTTTTTTTTTCACCCTAACACTGGTAGGTGGTTTGAGTAGGAATCTGCTCTCCTGCCTTGCTGAAGTTTCTGAGCTTTTGAAACACTTCCCTGGGCAGAAAGGGCACCAACACAAATAGCATTTGTGCCAAGAGATGTTTTCACGTGGGCAAGGTTCTGACAGCTAAGATTGCCAGGCGGGATCCTGAGTGAGATGTTTTGTGCTATTGTTTATGAAACAAATATTCCTCCTGATGCATTAAGTCGAAACAGCAGATCTTAAAATGTGGTCGACAAAGCATGATTTCTGAAGAGTTGGCTACTCACCTGGTACTAAATTCCATCCTTCTGCTAACTGTTAAATTGTATTAGACACAGACAAAAGGCCATTAAAGATTTTACTTACATTAAGTTTCTTAATATTAATTTTCCATGTCGGCAAGGGTTCTCATTACCACAAATATGTTATGCAACTGTGGGCTGCACGGCTAGATCTGCATCGCAACTGCTGTCTGTTAAGGTATGAGCCACAGCATGAAAATATTAGAGAATGTCTGCATTAAAAAATTACTATCTCCTGTGTAAAGCAGATTTGTATTAATAGGGATCCTCAGACTAAAATGTTTTGGGAAAACAAGCCATCCCAAAGAAGCTTGACGTGGAGCTAATGTTCGCAGGGCCTGATCTTTGCAAATGTGTGTGCTCATAGTTTTATTCGTGACAGAAGCCGTAGAGAGTTTAAGGGCTAGTTCTGTCAGATGACACTCATCCGTGTCTGCAAAATGGCCACACAGGCAGTCCTACAAGTCTTAAAGACCGAACTTTGGTACGAGATGGGGGAAGGACCTCACCAGCAGAGGTTATTTGAACACATTCAAGTTTTTTTGTTGCCATAGCTTTGGACTTCAAAGTTTTGAAGATTATTTGCAGTTAATCTAACTATGTTAGAAGCTATATTCTGCCCATGCTATAAAAAAAAAACACTAGTAAGTACTATCTTGACTTTAGAGCCTGATAGCCGCCCACTTTGGGAATGAATGGTTGGCTTCTACCTTCCCCAGCTGGATGGTCAAATTACTATAAACGATAATTAGCAAACTAAAACTTAAATAGTCTTCCTGCTTGTTTGAAAGGGGAAAATTGGTTATAGATGCATTTTTCTAATGCTAAACTAAATTTTATTGCATCATAGATGTGTGAATTTTTTTCCATAGAAAAAGAAAAGTCAAACTTTACTCTCCTCAGCATTTAAATCTGAGCTTCATACACAGACACACAGTTATACAGAAGAGAATTTTTGCCCTTCCAGCTCCAGTGATTTCAGTCTTTTCATTTGTAATTGTCCTGACACATTCATGCTTCCATTTATTTTAATTGTTTAGGATTGTGACTCTTATTTAGAAATTGGAGCACTTGGACTAATTCGAAAGTGCTTTCTGAAAGAAATATTCTTTTACACAGCATTTTGTAACACCACTCTTGTAACATACTACAAATTGGTGGTGTTAGACCACCATAACAGAGACTACTATTTCCCTGCTCTGCCCTTCTGAAATGTTTACTTTATCCTACCAAAAAAAAAATAAATCTAATTAAGCCACACGATGCCAAAATAAGTGTTAGTTTCCTTGGGTTGCTAACAAGAATAGTGAGACACAGATGGGTTAAATGAGTTGTTAAAAGCCACACAGTAGCTGCATTTTTATTATAAGGGTTAGCTCAAAGGGTAGCTTCACTGATTTAAAATGTGAACAAAGGAAAGAGAATCCATATGAAAAACAAATGAAAAAAAATCACCCTCTGTGGACAAATTTCTGCTGAAAAGGATATGCACAGTGATCAAAGCAAAGTTTAAAGAATGAGCGTCTGGGAAAAAAAATAATAAAAAAGCAACAACAATCAAAAAACTTTAAAAGATGTTTTACTTATAATAATGCAGTTATCCAAATGTCAGTGAACTTGATCAAAGCTGATCTACAGAGCTCAGGTTTAGCATTAGGTGAGTCATTTTCTTTTATTAGTGATGCTTTTTCATTCAAATGGGTAAAAAGGTGAGAGTTTGGATATGTTGAAGGTTTCATTGGCTTACAGTAGGGACAGACAAATGAGGCCCACCTAGTTTTACAATCTGGCCCACAGCTACTTTGTTTTTAATAAAATGCAGCATATTGAAAGGGCATGTCTCAACATGTCTTGACCCATCCAAACTGGATCAAGATGGAGAGCCCCATATTGAAACCAGTCTGCACCCAGGATGGGGCCTGTTGTCCCCAGGGAGCAGGGAGGGTCCCTGCCTCACCATGGCAGGGAGAAACCAGCCAGCCTTGTTCTTCCGGCCACGTATCCACCCCTCTCCTGGCCATGGGATCCGGCTCCTTTGAGGGGAAACGTATTTTCAGGCTCCAGTGCTGCAGGGGGTCCTGGGGCTTCACTTAATCACCTTGACCAGCCTTCGTACTTTCACAGCATGTTTAAATTACCGGAGGACACAGTGTGGAAACCAGGATGGTGTTAGGTCCTTATAGGCAGTTTACAAAGCCCATACGAATTTGGGGCAGGGTGTCTTGTCCCCACCTCTACTCCTACCCACAGGTGTATGAGGACAGTCCCTGGGTCTCCCCAGGGAGAAGGAATAATGTACCAGCTGAAAACTCAATTTCTCCTCTCATGGCCGCTGAACATCATCTATCATTACCACAAGGGGCATTTCAGGGTGCCTCTACTGCTGCCTAGCAGAGGAGACCCCTGAAAACTAGGTTTTAAAAGAAAATCACCTTCCTAACCCTCTTTATTGTGACTGGGACACTGCAATGTGCTCGGGGATTTGCTGGGATGCTTAGACAGCTACCTGTGTGACAGTAGGATGGCAGGTTCTTGGCAGTCACTGGGAGCTTGTTACTACAACAAGGCCCTGATCCTCCATTGATCTTGATGCTGTTAGAAAAAAACATATTAAAAGCAGTGTCAAAGTTCAGAGCTTGCAGAGCTGCTACTTTTCACAGCTTGCAACTGAAACTGTGTAAGTGCACTTTACAGCGCATTCTCTCATCTGCAATTTCCTGTTGCTGAAACCTGAAGAATTTCAGTCAAACCAGGTTGCTGCCTGCAAGTGTCTGTGGGGCAAAGGCCATCAAGCAGGGAAGCTCCCATGCCATTTCCTTACCTGAGTCCGGACTTCACCATGGGGCTTTTAGGGAAATTAAGCTGTGATGCCCTGGAGATTAGGGAGACAACCAACTAACTGCAGGACAAGGTAAGTGTCAGCCTACAGTATGGCTGCACTTGGGTGGCAAGGGTCCACTTGCACTCTCCTACCCGGTGGTACATTGTAGCCAAAGACAGGTATCTCATCCCTTGTGACTTGTGGGAGAGGGAGTGAATTTTCATTTATGAGAGGGTTAAGGAATACGTAAGAGCAGTTTTTTGGTGGTAGCTGAGATGCTGAACTTTCACACCACCTGTTTTCCCTGCAGTAACTTGTTCATCTGCCTGTATCCTCACTTCCCAGTTGAAAACCTTGTTGAAGTGAACGAACTAGTGTAGGGCTAGACTTCAGCAAAGGCAGAGAGGTTCCTACAGACCTCACTCCTGCACCATAATCCTAGGTCATTTGGATTTACTGGGTGATTTTAAGGAACAGAACTGCATGTGTCCCCAGCAAAGAACAGGACCGTGTGACTGGATCTCAGTTTAATTTTTTGTTAAAATATTTGTGAGTCTAGAGTTTGTGAGGTTTTTTAACTAGGCAAACAAGACTCAGAAACATGTGAGTTTCCCACAGTTGAACTACTGAAAAACTGTTAGGTAATTTTTCGTTTTTTTAATGGGAGTTTGAAAATATGAATCATGGTTGTAGGCTGGCAAGAACATAGTATGTGATGTTATGAGCTGCCATATGCCTCTTCATGCCATATGCCTCTTGATTGCAAGACCCGCTTCTCCATGAAATAAAACTGGAGGCTAATGGGTGCATGACAGAAGAATAGGGGAAGGATTTGACCTGTTCACTCAGATTCATTCTGTCATCCATGTAGCTGAAATTCCCTCAAAGGCTTCCTTGCTTTCCTAGCGTTTCTCTGTTGCAGTCCCCCCCATGCATCTCCAGGACAGGATCAAGCCATCATTTCCACTGTGGAGGGGGAAAAGGAGGCCACAACGTGGAAATGAGAGGCAGAGTCATGGGGTACTTATGTGGTTAAATGATTCACCCCAGCAGAACCAGCTCCTGGACTAAATCAGGGCCGGGTTTACATCGTACCCAGCCAGACGGTCTTGAAAGGGCTCTGAAGGCCAGGACACCCTGCAGGCAGGAGCATCCCATTTGCATTGCCCTTGCCGGCAGCCTGAGCATGCCTGGGGCTGGAGCTGCCCATGGGTCCCATCTGCCATCACGGCTGAGCCTCAGGGCCTTACGGAAGGCCCCTGAGGCTTTGCCTTCCCGCCACCCTGCTCGTCATTCTGACACACAGGCAGACAGGGCAGTGCACAGCCAGCACAGCACAGGGAGCCACAGGGTTCCACTGGAACTATTAATCAAGTATTAATTAGGGCCATCCCCAGGACTTGGCTTCAAGGGCACTGCAGCAGGCAGCCTGTGACCATAGGTGGTGCTGAGCTGTTCCCTCACAAGAGCTTTGGTCCTTTTCCTGATGACGCACTGAGCATCACTGCCCAGCTTAGCCTGGTGGGGCCCATGGGAGGCGGGGAGGAGAGGCTGCCTCCACGGCCTGGGAGCATTCACTGTGCTTGCTGACTGCAAGCCCCAGATTAACATAATCCAGCTGTCTGCCTGTGTTTATCAAGGCAGAGTTTACAAGGTTTAAATAAAAGGACTGTGATACAGCAACAAAAGAACCTAAAGCATGTAACTTGTGTAGAAGATATCAAGCCCAGAACAGCCGTGCTTGTTTCACGCAGAGACTCAAGTGCGAGCTCTCCCCGTGTGCTCAGTGTGGCACGTGGAGCACAGGCTGCTTTGAACATGGGCAAACTTGCATTAACATGATGGGAAGGAGCAGCTACATTCTAGTGCACCAGTGATCCATGCAAAATGGGTCACCGGGAGATTTAGAAACTGTACCTTTCACTCCCAGCCAGAGAGATACATCAAGGCATGCTGACATGAAACATGACTGACACACCTTGAGGCATCTTCAGTGCACTGAGTGGTAGTGACGCCAAAAGATGTCAGCTGGCAATATCAGAGACAATGCCTTGTAAATAATCTCTGAGGGGAAAAAAAAAAAAAAAAATAGAAAAAATTTTACTTCCTCTTACACTTGATAAAAGAAAAGCAATCAATCAACCAATCTCCCTTCCCCAGACAAACAAATGGATGTCCAAAATGCCCTAGCATGTAGGAAAGGCCTCCTGAGAGTGCAGTGAGGGAGCCGCAGGTCAGGGTGCTGCCGGAGGAGTGGGGCTCTCTCAGCGCTGCCTGCAGCCAGGCAGGTTCCCTGCAGATCTGCACAGGGAAGGTGAAGTTTGCTCCTTACAAAGCCAGAAGTCCAGGGTATTTCTGCAGGACAGAAAGCCGAAAGAGCTGGGGTTTGTAATCTTCCAGCCACAGCCCGCAGCCCTGTGAGGCAATGGAGCCACTCTCTGGATCCTACGAGAATTTCAGGGAAGCAAAAGTCCTGCTGCTCCCCTTCTCCTGCTGAGAGGAGGCTGGTGGCAGATGGACCCCCAAGGCCTGGAGATTCGCTCAGCTGCTCCCAAGCAGCCTGAGGACTCCTCAGTAGCCTCCTTGACCCCCTTTCACTGTAGCCCTGATGGAGCTGCCAGTAGGACGGATTGTGGGAGTGCTCCCCCAGCTCCCAAAATCCCAACCAGCCCTGTGCCAGCTGCCATGCCTGGCTGCTGAGGCTGGCAGTAGCCTGAAGCCCGGAGAGGCGTCTCCTTCAACCAGCATAGCCAGATCTGAGAGTAGACGTCTGTCCATCCCCTGGGGCCACTGCACCTTGCAGCAACATGCGGGCTCTCCTGAGGCCGTGCCACCCCTGTGCCCACCTGTACCCCTGCCTGCCTGTCTGCTGGGGATATGACCTGTCTGTGCCTCCTGGTACAGCTGTGTTGGCAGGGCCCTGCTGGGTAGACCACTCACTCTCAGGCTGAGCTCGGTGTTTTCCATCTCAGTAAATTTTTAAATAAGTTTTTAAAGTCAATCTCAACTGCAAAGTTTTGCCCCAGTGCTGATGGAAGAAGAAGTCTCCCCAGGGAAGGCGGCCGTGTGTGGTTCCAGCTCGGCCATGAATGTGTCAGGCCACTGCGCTGGGGAGTAAAGGCTTTTGGGTCCTGCTCCACCCAGCATAAATTCACCGGCGGTGTTTGAAAGTCACATCTGGGAAAGGCTGCTCAGGCTTACAAGGCAAGCTTGGAGGAGGGGGAGCAACTTACACCTTGCATTGCCTTAATTCTGCAGATTTAGAAGATGTTTAGTGTTTTCAGCATTAATATTTTTGCATCTCTTGTTTACTAGACTAGAAACTTCTAGAGAAAGTTTCACAAACAGCTGCATCTGGATTTTTGAAAATAGAGATAAAAATGAATGTTTTATACAGATGTTATGCCTTTATTTTGAACATAAATAAATATTTTAAAATCTAAGTATTTGTCTCTTTAATAACTCCAACAAAAATAACATTTTGGCTAGTGGCTCTGCTATTTTTGCCATAATTACACCATTATAAATAGGAAAAAGAACTAATAAAAGCTTTCATAATTTGGAAGGAAAAGAGATGCTGTGAGGAGGGAAAGAGACACAGTACAATATTAATATAAAAGCAATGTATAACTAAATCAATGTGTAATGTAGCTTGTTGAACAAAGCCACCCTCCCACACATAAAGGACAATCTGCAGATACAATATACAACGCAGAGAATGATTAGAGGCTTTGAACCACCAGCGCAGTTCCACTGACTAACTGCAGACTCAGTCCTGAAATTTTGGAGCCAGTACATTTTTCTCCTCATCCACCTGAAAGCGTGGCTGCCACCAGCCAGCTGCACCACCAATCCTGATCCTCCTGGGACCATGCTGATGGCTTTATGCCGGACCTGGCATGCTTAAAATGGTCTGAGAGCATTCACGGCACCAGCATTGATGCGTCCAGAGTGTCATGTGGACACGGCATCAATTAATGGAAACAGCAAGGAAGGACCGGCAGTGTGTGAGAAGTCCCAGGGAAAATGAGCTCTGGGTCAGTGAAGAGAGGGGACCTCATATGGGCCAGTGGCTGCAGAGCAGATCAAAACAACAAGTTGGGGTGGTTCAAAAAAAGGGAGCTAAAAAGTCTAAGTGAGGGAATTTGCTTAGGAAAAGAGAGGTTGAAACACAGAGTGAGACAAGGGAAGGCAAAAAAGAAACCGGAGGACTAAAGTAGGGAAGGAGATGGAGGGGAGCCTCGGCAGGAGGCAGGGTATTGTACAGGATGAGCCCAGGGTGAAAGAAACAGCTCCTGAAGTAAACATCCAGAAGTAGAGCAGTGAGAAGAAAGGAAGAGGAAAAAGGAAAGAGGAGTGAGGGCAAAGTTCAATAAATAATGGATTTTCATGTTTTACTCAAGTGGTTTGGATTTATTCAAATAGTGGGACACTTGGCACCAGCCCTTAACCCCAGCCAGGCATGGCTGTGCCACATTTCTGGGTCGCTGTTGGACTGTTTCCCATTTAGACCTGCACTGTGCCACCTCCTGAGGTGGGACCTGTACAAAGTCGGGCTTTGCCAGCAAAGCTACGCTGGTGTGCTGGTCTGTAATAGCATGGCGTGCTGTTGCTATGTAATAGATGACCTCATAGAAAAGCATTATGCACACATAGCTGGGCTGAGCCATTCTGCCATCAGCTGCCGACAACATCCATTTCAGCAACTAATGTACGAAGAGCTCAGTTTTGAGATGCAACCTAAAGGACTCTGATTTTTTAAATCTGATTTCCACCCCACACCCCCCAAATGGAGATTATAGCCAGAGCATTTCTTATTATTTGCTGTTTTTTCTCCCCTGTATGTAGCACCTTCTCCCGCCTGCCCCATTACACAGCTGCTGTCTGCTACACAGCAAAAGGTTCGGAATGAATGGTGCCAGCACAAAATAAAAAAAAGCAGTGTCCCCCCCGCCCCCCGACAAAAAAGAGCAAGGGGAGAAAGGAACACAGGGAAGCAGGAGGCAGGTGGTCTGGGAAACTCCAGGAAACTGCAGAAGCGCAGAGCTGTGTGTTGTGACTGGGCTCCCGAGGCAAAGAGGATACTTCACACAGACACAAACGGCAGTCACAGGAATATTAGTGTATTTAGTGCTTGCATTGTGAAAGTCAGGATGGCACTTTATGGCTATAAAAAGCCTAGCCCTGACCAAAAGACAGCTTTACAGAACTTGTTTCTCTTCCCAACAGGTCTAATATGAACAAACTGTATGTGTATTTTAACATGTTCTTTATAGCTGTCTCTGAAATTTCCCAGGGAGCGATGGTCTTTTAAAAAGTGAATGGAGTGTGTCAATGCCATAGGCAAGTATATTGATATTAACGAGAAATACTAAATCATCTTCTGACATTTTAAGATGATAGCTACTGGTTTAAATTCAAGAAACAGTCCAGGGACCAACTATTAGAGATACCTGTCACTGCCTCTCTTCAGCAATTTGGGCTTTATTCTGGCCGCTGAACTTCTGAATTCCTCAGAAGATAAATTTATAGTCTGTGTCTGCTCAGGGAGAAGATTATTAAACACGCAACCTCAAAAAAATAAATAAAACTTTAGCTATATGCAATCATTTAAATTTAGTCCTTTGATATCTTTCAGCTGATTAAGTTCTTTCCAAACATACTGCACATAGAACTTGGCCTAGGAGGAGCGGACTAAGCCCATATGTATCCTGACAGGGGTGTTTACTCGAATGGAGTTATCCCAGCCTTGCCATGCATACTTGGGGACGCAAAAAGGCCTGGGGACAGGAACTTGGAGAACAATAAGGACAGAGAAACTTAGAGGAAATAACCTACTGGGAGAACGGGAGTGCACTGGGAATAGAAAAATCAGTCAAACAGGAAGAAATCAAATATTGGGAAGATGCCCATGGAGGGGGAGTGAGAGATACCCATGGAGTGAGGTTTGGAGAGGAGCAGTGTGGAGAGAAGTTTGGACAGGGAGGACAGGAGCTGCCAGCACAGGGAGGAGGAAGGCAGTCCCAGGGGTGCAGCACTCCAGTGAGGGGGTCACAGAGGATGAAAAGGAAAAGAGCAGATGGCCCTTAAATAAACTGTGACTAGGGAGGCTGTTCTCCACTCACCAGACCAACATTTCTGGCTGCGGAAATATTTATTTTCCTCCCCATCTTGCTAGACAGGAGCAGATGGAGAGATAGGCCTTGACCACTTAAGCAATTCTGGCTGAGTTTGAGCCTGCCATGCCTGTCCCATCAGTGGAAACTCACCTGGCTGCCTGGATCTGGAGCAGAGCAGGGCTGGCTCAGGTGTCCCTGGCCCTGGAGTGGGCACAGTAGCTCTCTGCAGAGGCAGCAGATAGCAATAACAAGCAGCTGCAGGCAGCAGTCCAGCCCTTTCTGCACTGATGGCCCAACCACAGCCCAGGCAGGCGCTGCTGGTTTTGACTTGCTACTCATTGACAGGGTTCAGGCAATGTGGTTCCCTGCCACAGGACCAGTGAGGGCCAGGGACCGGGAGAATGCAGCCACCCAAGCCCTGTCAGCACCTGCTCCCTGTAGGCCTGGTGAGACTGGACAGATCATCCCAGAGCCCTGACACCCTCCCAGGTGGAGCCCAAGAGTGGAGCCCTCCCCACTGAGCTGGGTGCAGGAGGACTGATCCCCCACCCAGACAGGGCTCCCTGGTTTGGGGACAAAGATTTCTCCCTGCTGTTCTAGCCTGGTCCTGAGTTTGGGACAGGTAGGGCAGGATAGGTGTGCCTAGCCTGAAAATAACAACTTTTGGGCACCCAAATTACCCAAGACATTGCAGGGACAGTGCAGGGAGTGACAAAAGCTGTGGAGTGACAGAGGTGGGGTTTGCACATCCAAGCCACCCTGGAACACATCAGGGAAAATGCCTCAGCGTTGGCACCAGGCCTTCCCAGTGGGGATCAGAGGCACTAGTGAGGGGCTCCCAAGGGTGATAATGGAGGGAAGAACAGGTGTCTGTGCCACCACCCTGCTACCTGCATGCTGGACACAGGCAATGAGCATGCAGCCCAAGGCATGGAGACACCGGGCTACCAAGAGTCACCTCCATGTGGGGTGACTGGGGGTTTATAGAGGCGGTGAGGGAAGGAGAGAGAAGGGGGTGCCCGCGGTGGGGTGAGGGTCTCCCGGGAGGGAGGAACGGCCCCTTTCCTCGTCTCCACTCTCTCCGATCCCCCGGACGTGACCTGTGCTCGGCAGCGGGCGGCTCCCGCGGGCGCGGCGCGGATGGAGCCGGGGGAGCCGGGGCGGGGGGGTCTCCGCTGCCAGCGCCGCCGCGGGCCCGGGCTGGGCAGCGCCGCCACCCCGCGAGGGGCCCGCGGGTCCCGCGGCTGAGCCCCGGGGCAGGGGGCGGTATTTGCGCCTCGCTGTTTGCTTCCAGAGCTGCCGGGAATTAATCGTCTTCTGCAGGATAAAGTCCCTGTCTACGCGGGTGAATTGCCCGTGTCCAAAGTCTACTGGCAGGAGGCTGTCTGCGGCAATCTCCGCGAGAGGGATGACTTTTACAATATATGGGCTGATTGCAAATAAGTTACTAATAAGCCGCTTTGGCGTAAGAACGGCTCTGTGCATTATTTCCTAAGATCTGTTTATTTGCAAGTATTTCTTTCTTTCTCTTCTTTAAAAAATATTTCGTTCGGGAAAATAGGAAAAAAAAAAAGTACAGAAGTTAATATTTAGACATTCACACTATTAAGTAATAGAGCTATAAACTCTCAAATACGGCACTTTCATTTTACTTAACAATAGATAACACAACAGCGACAGTGAAACAGGCCAAACAAAAGCGATCACCAAAATTGTTGTGACAGTACAATTACCCGGCTAGGAAATTTATTCAATATGCTTTACCATTGCATTGACACAGCAGGAAAAAAAAGACCAAATGTTCAGAGAATAATACAACAAGGCAGGAGGTATTTGGAAAAAAAGAAAAGGATTTATTTTGAAATACACTTTTAAGAGATACTTTGCCTCTCCGATTTGTTATCGATGTGCATCTGACACGACGATACGAAACAAACAAACGAAGAAAACCACATTCTGTACAGAGCTCTAAAATGAGCCGCGAGTATCTACAAGACGAGCTCTACGCCTGGGTGTGGGTTGGAGAGGGGCCCGATCCTGCAGTCCGCACTCTCTAAACGAGTTTCGCAGACGTGTGGTAGGAAAGCTTGGCCCCGAGTCTGCGTGTCTCCGTGTGTGTATGTTTGCGTGTCTGTGAGTTCCTACAACACAGTCCTTGAGCGAAATGGGCAAGTTGGAGCTGCCGGAGCGGGTGCGGGTCCCTGGCTGCTCTAGAAGTCCTGCCGCGGGGTGTGAGTTAGACTGTGCCGCCGTAGATCACAGTTTCGCCTGAACACTTTGCCGCACTGCTCACAGTTGTAGGGCTTGATGTCTGTATGGGTAAGAAGGTGAGTTTTCAGATTACTTCTTTGATTAAAGGTTCTTCCACATGTGGGACATTTGTGTGGAGATTCCTGTTCAGATTTGAAGCAAGCAAAGGATTAATCCTTCACAAACTACCTGGTTGAACGTATTACTGCACTTTTTGTTATCGCAACGCACAAGTTGAAATATCGGGATTCGATACAAAGTAAAAGCGGTCAAGCGGACGGGAGACGGTCTACCTCGCCCGGTCCTGCCCCGAAAGGGTTATTTTATAGTTTTCGACTTGTGGCGTTTCGCTCTCCTAGGGCGCAGGGAAAGCGGCCGCATCGCCGGACTCCCACCCGGGGCTCCCGCTGCCCGCCGGCGGCCGCGGCGGTGCCGGTGGGCGTGCAGGGAGCTCCGCGCCACTCTGCACCTCTCGCACCGCTCCGCGCCGCTGGGCTCGCCCGCCGCCCTGAGCCTGCCCTCGCCGACGCAGGGCTGGAGCCCTCAACGAAAAACGCCTCGAAGCGGTGGCGTGGGCAAAACCAAACCCGGGGCTCGCTCCCCGTCGCCAACTGCGTCCCCGCCGGCTTTAAGCACATCACCCGCGGCCGCCGTTTTTAGGTGGGTGGGCCGCGGATGTAACCGCGGACGCTTCCCTCTCCCACGGAAGGACGGAGCCGTCAAGGGCCTGAGTCCCTCGATTCCCTCCGCACCGGAGCCCCTAACCCCCCGGCACGGCCGCCGTCCCCGCCCCGCCGCGGCCCTGGTCCGCGCCGGCGGCACACGCGCGGAGGAGGCCGGGGAGCGCCGGGCTCACCTGCATGTGTAGGGTTTTGTGGACCGCCAGGGTCCTGGACTGGCAGAATCCCTTCCCGCACTCCTGGCACTTGAAGGGTTTCTCTTTGGAATGGATGTACCTGGAAGGCAACCCGAGGGGTGAGCGACGCTGCCGGGAGCGCGGGGCCCACCCGCCCCCGACCCCACTCCCCCAAACCCGGCTCCTCCCAAGCGCGCCCACCCCCCAGTTGCTATTTCCTCTCCTCCTTTAATTCTGTTCATGGTTAAACTCCTCTATAGGTTCAAAACATTCGAAATAATTCGTATCGAGGCATGATTGTACTCTCTGGTGGCAGATTGGGACAGCATCTGCCGGCTGGACCCGAGCCCGCTCTCCCTGAAGGCAGCGCGGATCCTGCGCGGTGCGGATGTAGAGGGGGGAAAGCCGGGGAGCGCCCACCTGCACCCCGTCCTCCTCCCCGCACCCCAGGGCCATGAAGCTTCACCCCAGCCGCCCCAGCAGGGGTGTCCGTCCCACGCAAAGGGCAGGTTTTAGCTGCTCTGGCCCCTCCGCGGCTGCATAGCGGGAGCGCGGTTTTCTTCTGCTGCTTTTCCGGCTCAGCTCCCGGAGCGGCTCAACCGCATTCCCCCGAGCTCCCCCCATCCCGGCTCCACACGGCCTGGCCCCGGGCGCGGGGGTCCCTCACCGGTGGTCCCGCAGGTGGTCCTGCCTCCGGAAAGCCTTGTGGCAGATGTCACAGGTGTAAGGCCGCTCGTCCGTGTGGGTCCGCTCGTGGATGAGGAGGTTGTAGGACTTGGTGAAGTGCCTGCCGCAGAACTTGCAGATGAACTCCTTTTTCGTCTTGGAGGGCAGGCGGCCGCGGGAGGGCTTTCTGTCCGGTGACAGCTTGCTGATGCCCGACAGGGGTGAGGCCAGTCCAGGGCTCAGCTTGGCGAGCTCCCCCACCTTGGGTGGGTCCTCCTGCGTGGCGGCCACGGCCAGATTGGCAAAGTCAAAGCGGGGCCTGTCCTTGTGCAAGGCTGGGAGGACGTGGGCGATGGCCCCTTGCTTCGGGTGGAAGAGGTGCGTGGCAAAGGGGAGCGCGGGGAAAGGGAAGCGGGAGTCCACCAAGCCTTGGGCAGCCGCCATCTCCGTGATGGTGGAGCGGGTGATTTCATGCACATTGGGGTAGCCCAATGTCCAGTGGTTCATGTGCATGGTTTGCACGGCGCTGAGTCCATACAGACCTTGCAACTGGTCCACAGCTGCGGGGAAGGTGTTCACAGCCTGGAGGAAGGAGTAATTGGTGAGTTGGAGGGACGGGTGCAGCGGGATGGGGGCTGGCAAAGCCTTGCTTCCCATCTTCCCGGGGCGGGCGCAGGCCGGCGGTGCCTCTGCTGGGCTTTCGAGACGGTAAGAAAATCCTAGGAAGAAAGAGGGAGGAAGGAGGGGAAAGATAATTTCACTGCGAGCAGCGTGGTCCCCCTTAGCCGAAACGAGCGCAGCGACGGAAGGCAGGGAGGGCCAGGCACGGCTCGGGCCCCAGCGCCCCGCCGCACCCCGGTTCCCGTTCTTTGCCGGGGCCGGCGGCCGCCATCGACCCACCGGCGCGATCGATTCGACAAGAGAAGCTATAGCGTAAAGAAAAAAAAAAAAAAAAAAAAATCAAATTCACTCCCAGGAACACCCATCCCAAATTAAAATAAAAACGAGAAAACCTAGCACCGAGCCAACCGAAGGAGCCGCGGATTCAAACTAAACGAATCATGGAAAAATACACCAAGAACTGAGCCGGGGCCGCTCCGCACCCCACCGCCGTCCCTCCGCAGCGCCAAGCCCGGGCCGCGGCCACCGCGAGGACCCCCGAGGCCGCCTCCCTCCTGCCCCCCGCGCCGACCTGGCCCCCAGCGTCGCTCCCACCCTCCGCGGGCCCCCGCGGGCGCTGAAGCCCCGACCCCTCCTGGTTGGGGCCTCCACGGGAAGGAGCAGGGTGCTCACGGAGAGCCGAGGTAGGGCCGGGGGGAAGCGGGGGTAAAGGGGGTGGGAGGGATGGAAACCCCGCGTTTATCCCAGTTCGGATGCTTATTTTTCTTCCTTCAACAACAACTCATTTATCAAGATAACTGAGGGAGAGAAAAGGAGCTCCTGCCCTGCACACACACCTACTCAACGTCCCCCCCCCGCCCCGCGACGCAGGTCCTAAATAAATCCACTTTGCGCTGAGATCCCTTCCAGATGTCCGGGGCCGCGTCCGGGAGCCCGCTCGGGCCCGGGCGATCTCATCGGCCGTGGAGAAAACAGTCTGCTCGGAGGCCGCCCCGGCCCGCCGAGGTCTGCCCCGCAGCCGGCTCCCTCCATCCCACAGAGCCGGGAAGGGCGAGCGCTGCCCCAGCGGGACAGAGCCGTCCGGCCGAGCCCCCCGCACTCCTTCCGCCGTCCCCCGGCCGGGAGCTCTGCCGGAGCGACGGGGCCGTGAGCTAATGAGCGGTGTGTGACTGTCAGAGGGTTTCACTCAGCCCACTCAACCGAAACCGCCGGGCCCGCTTCTCCCGCCGCCCGGGGGGACCCTTCGGCGCCCCGGGGAGGGGATCGTCTCCCTCGGGGCAGGGGGGCATCGGCGCGGGGGGCAAGCCCTGCCCTCTCCTTTTTTTTTTTGTTTTTGCTGAGGGTTTACTTTCAGCAGCCAAGAGGCCATATCGACCCAGAGAAGTGGCGTCTCTTCCCCAATGGAGCAAAAGCAGGCGCCGGGGGCTCTCCGGGCCTGCAAAAAAGAAGTAGAGCCGAGGGTGCCCCAGTACCTCCTGGGATTTGGGTGGAGAGACCGGTAATACGTAGTTTCCAAAATACAAAAGACACTCTTCTCTCAAAACAGTCCAAATCCAAAATCCCCAGAACCACAACACAAATAAAGGAAACTCCGAGAGCAGAGCCAGCGCCCCGGGAGCAGCGTCCCTGCCCCTCCGCGCCGGGCCGCCGCCTCGCAGCCCTCACCGTGGTCACACGCTCTGGGCCGCTCTGCCGGCACCGTGTAGCCTCCGGGTGCAAAGTGACTTTTGGATATTTTTCCTAAAATACTTTTCCTCCCCGTTAGTGACACCGCACTGAATCGGCCCTCCGGGGAAAAATGCGGCAACGAGGTCGGGTGTGAACTGCAGCGCTACCCACCCCTGTTTTCGTTTCACTTGTATCGTGGCTCTCCCCGATTTCCTCCGATGCTGCCCGGTTTTTCTCGTTTGTGATTACATCGAGACCGGGGCCAGTGTTATCGATACGACCTATTATATATGGTGACCTTTTCTTTTTTTTCTTGGGGGTGGTTATATATAGAGACTTATTTTTAAAGATGTCGTAGTATGAGTTCCTATTCGCTTTCCTCCAGAAGCCTACACAGAGGCGATCAAACCGCTTTTCGCCGGCTGCTAACGCAGCTCATGCCTCCATCCCGACTCTCTGCGGCTGCGTTTCGGAGCTACCGCCTACGAGCAACGACCACGGTAGGTACGGAATTTCTGTAGGACAGAGCCTCTTCCTTTACAACAGTGTTTGGTGGTCTCTTTGCAGGGCACTCGTTTTCGTGTCAAAGAACCAGCTCCGAAAAATATTCTGAACACGAAACCCAGATTTTAAAGCGGAAACTTTTAAAACAACACTGTTGCCTGAACCACGGAACGTCTCTTACTATTTGTCCTTGGAGGTAACTTTATTAAAATCTATCGATTAAGACCAGAAAGTGCCTTCCTACTTTATTTCGAGGCGACTTATAATAAGGTGCGGGGGGGAAAGTCAACCAAAAACGGATGTTACTTAAACCTTGGCACTTCCTTTTTCCTTGCTATTCAGACCGCTTAATTTAATTAAGCCCGGTGCCTCGGCAGTACTCCGCTCTCTACCTGCCTGCCTGCTGCCGGCCTGGCCGGCGCTGCCCTTCCCCCCGCGGCGGGGCTGCGGCCAGGGCCGTGTCCCGAGGGCCCTGCGGTCGTTCCCGGGGAGAGGGTGGGCCCCGGGGCTCCTCCGCTCCCCTCCAGTCTCACCCGAACCCGCGGTGGCCGCTGCCGGCGCAGCCAGGTGTATTTCCACGAAACGAGGACTCCTCCAGCGCGACCCGCGGGCCAGCCCCGTAGTCCCCGCACGCGCCGAGGACTTTCGCATGAAGGACATCGACCGAGCACTCCGGGAGGCCCTCGCCACCTGGTCCCGCACCAGCGCGCCCACAGAGTAGGGGGGACCTGTACCCCAGCTGTGCGGAGCTGCAAACTGAAAGTAAACCCAGCGGCCCCGCGCTCCCCGCCGAGGGGACGCGCTCCTCCCGGGGCCCTCAGCAGCCCCGCTGCTCCGCTCCCGCCGACGGCAGCAAGCAGAACGGGCCGGGGGAGCCACTTACCTACCGCAGCCGGCTGCTCCTCCCGGGGCAAAGCCGAGGCGGCGGCCGCGGCACCTTCACGGAGACATTAGATCCACAGCGGGGATGCTCAGCGGGGTCGGGACCCGGCGGTGGCCGGCATGTTGCGGATGGCTAGGCAGCGGCTGGGAGGTCTGGCGGTCCCGGCGCCCCGGCATAAACCGTGGCCACCCGCCCGCAGCCTCCCGCCTTCGACCCCGGCGAGGCTCTTCGCGAGTCTGAGCCGCCCCCTGCCCGGTCCATCACATTTCAGCGGTGAGTGGCGTGGAGCGCTGTCCCCGCCCGCCCGCCGCCGGCCCACCCCGCGGCGCGCACAGCCCCGCGCCCGGGGCCGCGCCGCTCCGCCCCGACGGGACGGGACCGCCCCCGGGCCGGCCCCGGCCCGCCTCGCCACGCCGGCCCCACTGTTTACTTGTGTTTGGGTAGCAACTGGGTTTTAAAGGGACAGGACGCCCCCCGTCGTCCCCCCCCCGCGTCACCTAAGGTGACTTTTCCCTCCAACAACCACCCGCCGTCCCCCACCCCACTGCTGGCCGCGGCCGCGGGGATTTACGCGCTCACGGCGTCGCACCGCCCGCCTCGGCCGCCTGCCGTGCCCTGGCCAGTGTGACACATGCGCCACGACTTGCTAAAATACCTAAAATATCCCCCCCCGCCCCAAACCAAGAGCGCGGAGTTCTGTGGGCGCCTCCGTCTCCTAGGGGCCCACTAAGTGCAGGTAACGCTCACTTCCAAATGGTTCCGTGGCTGTCACGTTCAATCGCCCTATGGGCCGACACTTCAGCAGTTCTGCTCTGCCCTTAGACTGATATTAAGGCACACAAAGGCAGATTCAAAAGAAGTGAAGTGGAGGTATCCCCTCCATGTGTGGCGACTAAGCACACAATCCTTACCTGGAACAGACAAGTAGTTTCGAGA
The DNA here is from genome assembly GCF_036013475.1 of Columba livia. Classification (NCBI taxonomy): domain Eukaryota; kingdom Metazoa; phylum Chordata; class Aves; order Columbiformes; family Columbidae; genus Columba; species Columba livia. Next base: position 139,406,608 of record NC_088603.1, on the reverse strand, counting down.
GTAGTTTCGATTTATTACCAGGGAATTTATTGCTAAATGGGGGCCTCTGTGACCCTCTTCAAATTTCTCGATTAAAGCACTGTATTCATTTTTGTCGTTAGTTGTAATACGGTTGGTTGCATACAGCGAATTTGGGTTTAATTTTTAGCTGTAACTTTATCTTGATATATGCATTACTTAATGATATGTATGAGAAATTTATTATATAACCTATACTGAAGGTTAAACGTAGGCTTTGAGAAGTGCGAAAAGATATCGGCAGACACGGCATTTTAAAACTGCTTCGAAAATTTTTAGAGGTAGAGCCTGTGCCGGCTAATTTGAGCTCGAGGAAGAGAAGAGGACACAAGTGGCGGTTGCATCGGGTTTGTTTTTTTTTTTTCTCCCGTTAGTATTCAGAAGAAAAAAAAAATCAAAGAGAGGGAATAGAAGTCGGCAGAGGAAGGTTTGGAGGTGTCCCCTCACAGGGCAGCGCAGCCGAAGCTGACGCTCGTTGCAGCGCACGGCTGCCGCCGGCCGCGGGGTGCTCGGGCTGTTTTTCGTTTATTTTCGTAAAGTCCTCCTTCGAAAATGCCCTGTTTTAAATTCCAGTAGCCCTAAATAAATAGTATTTCGTCTCCTGGGCAGTGAGGACACGGAGATTCACAGTTACGGGAGAAGGAGCCATCCCCCCGGGCCGGGTTGAGGTCGGTGCAGGCGGCCGCGGGAGCCTGTGCGGGGCGAGGGCTTACTGGCCGCGGCCGGGCCAGGGGGCTCCGGTACGGCGCGGGGGAGGAAGCCGCATGCCCTCGTTATTTTGCTTTGTCGAGTGAGGCAGGTTGCTTCAAGAACGAAGTGGAACGAGGAGTTTACAGTCGCATTTTCCACCCCGCACTGCTGCCTTGTGGAAGTCAAGAAGGAACCCCCCGGACACAAAGGTCGGAGGGGGCTGTTTCGGGAGAGCCATCAATTATTGCCTTTACAGCAAGGGAAACTAAGCTGCATTTGCTGGGGAGAAAAAAAAAAAAAAGGAAAATCAATCCACAATCAAGACCAAATAGCAAAATAAAAGCTGCTCAAAACCCAAACCGACCAGGCAACGAACAAGCCTTAAGGCGGAGTGAACTGGGGAGGGAAACAGAGCGGTGCAGTGTCGCCGCCCGGTCTGCTTGCTCCCGGCCGCTCGCGGTACGTTTCTGCTACGCCGTGAGCGGAGAAATTCACGCTCTCCCGCTATCGGCAGAGCGGCGGCAGCCTCGCACGTCTGTATTGGCAGGGAGCGCCCGGTGACCCCCGCCGCGCCACCGCCTCATTCGGCCAGCAGGTGCGCGGCGAGAGCTGGCGGCGAGACCCACCGGTACTGCCGCACTGCTCGGCGCCTCCGCCGGAGCCCGGGGTTGCTCGGACGTCTGGTGGCTCCATGATAGCGGACACCTGTCGAGTAAGGGTATAGCACTACCGGGGAGCACAGACCGCTGAGTCCCGCCGTGGCCCCCGCGCTGCGCGTCACCTTTCCGTGCACCCCGGCAGACCCTCCCGCCCCCACGGGCCTCCCCCCGACGCCCAGCGCACGAGTTCGCACCGACGGCCACACCGCGGCCTGCCGAGAACGGGCGCTCCCTGGCCAGGGAGCTGCCCTGATCCGCCCCGCTGTGCCCCCCGCCCCGCCGTGCCCTGGCCGGGCGCGGGTCACGGCCGGGCGCTGCGGTGCGGCGGGGCGGGGGCGCGCCCGGAGCCGCGCGTCAGGCGGCGGCCCGCGGTGCTGCAGTGCCCCCTGGAGGCCGGCCCGGAGCCCTGCCCGCTCCGCCCGACGCCGGCTCCGGCCCGCTCCGGCCCCGCGGGGCGCGTTGGGGCGGACAGCCCGGCGGCACCCAGCGCGGAGCTCTTCCCACACCCTCCGGGAGACGGGGGCCGCGGTGCCCCGAGGACAGGGGGAGGCAACGACGCTCTACGCGGGAGCCCGAGGGCGCACCCCCCGTTGCCGGCTCCCATCGGCGCGTCCCGCGGGTGCCGACGCTTCAGCGGTCATCTCAGCCTCCCCCGCCCTCTCTCCCTTCAGCCGCCTCCCCCCAGTACATCCCGAGCGCTGGACTGTGTCCAGGGACAGGGAGATAGGTAGTGTTTGTTCCCGCTGTGAGGAACAGATTAAAGCAGTTCCTTCTCTGGCAGAGCAGCCTGGGGCAAACCTTGACCACCCGCCCCGTCCTGAGCCCAGAGGGAGACAAACGGCGGTTCGGCGGCAGCGAGGCCCCGTGGAGGGGCTTGACGGTGGCTCCCGCGGAGCACCGTGCGCGGCTGCGGTGCGCGATGTCCGCAGGAAGCGGCTCAGACCTTAGCGCACCGCCGCTGTCAGCAGTGGGCGGCTGCGGGGGCTGGGGACTTAACCCCGCTAAAAATGAACGGGGCGAAATGTTCAGTGGGAGCCGGGGGTGCGCGCAGAGCTGGCGCCGGAGGGAGAAAGGGCGGCTGGGAGCAGAGTTCCTGCAGCACCGACCCGCGGGGGCTACTCGAACCGCTTGCGGCTCATGACAGGTGCTATGATGAGGAAGGGGCCAGGAGTACAGTCCCCGGTGCAGGGCACTCCGCACTCTGGTTAGGGAGGCGCCCCGACGGCTCCTGACGGCCGCTGGCTCAGGGATCGCTCCGGGTGCGCGTAGGGCGGAGGTGCCCTCGGCAGTGAGCGCACCCGCGGGCTGGGTCCCAGGCCCGGGCTACTGCCCGCCGATAGACAGGCTGGTGCTGCAAACGACTCGGGCTACACACTGGGACATTTAAAAATTTTCTTAAAGGAAAATAGTGACCGCCCGTCGATCTGGCATCTGATTCCGTTGGTATTTCTTGGTGACTAAATCATCGCTTCCTTCATTCAGATTTATTGGGGTGGGGTTTTTTGTTTCGGTTTTTAATGTACCAGTCGGGAAATGCCAAGGTTTAACGAACAGGCGCAGGCGGCGGGAGGCGAGGCGCTAGGAGGGCTCCGGGGGACACCGCCGATGCAACTCCCGCTCAGCATCTCCCTTCCTCCACCTCAGATTCGGATCCCCAAAAAATATCGCCGCGATTAATTTCCATAAAAGAAAACAATTAAGCACACCACGACCTCAGCGGGCTGGATCTCGCCCGCGTTTCCTACGGCGCTCGACGTCCGCCACCCTTCGCCCGCCGTCCCTGACCGCGGTCCCCGGCCGCGGGGCTGCCCCGGGGCCGCAGGGAGCGGGGGAGCCGCCCTGTCCGCTGCAGCGCCGGCTGCCCGCTCCGACGCCTCCCCGACGGGCACCACCACCGCAGCCAGCCCAACGGGTGCCTCCTACTCGCCTTCCCTTCACTAGGTAGCACGAAGCCCCAGAGGGGGTTTTGCTCTTCAGACGTCGCGGCCGAAAGACAGCGAGGCTCACGGGCACACTGGGAGAAGTGTCAAATCGCTCTCGGTCTAGTCCAGCTTTGCCGTGTGCGCGGCGGTGGGGATCCATCGTCCTGCGGAACTTGCGCGCTGGGCCGCGTGCAGTGGTGCGGTGCGGATGGGCCGATGAAAGAGGCGGAGGCAGCCGCCGGTACCGCGAGGACCGGAGGCAGTTCGCCACCCGCTGCCATGCTGTCACCTTGCCCCGGCGACGGGGCCCAAGCCCGCAGAGCCCGGACCCTCTGTGGAGCAAAGGCTCCGTGTTTGGCACAGCCGGCCTGCGCCAGAGGGAATGCTCTGTCCCGGCCCTGAGGACGGAACTCTCTGTCCCCTGCCGGGAGAACCTCTGTCCTTGCAGCCATCCTGCCGGGGCGAGCCCACCCGGCACAGCCCGAAGCCGTCGGCCTTCTCCTGCTTCTCCCAACCTGCTGATCTCCTCAAGGAAAAGGGGGAGAAAAACTTTCGATAACTGGACATTTCTAGCCTAAAGCATTCCTTCCCCTACCACCAGCAATTACATGTTTTTGTGGTGCCTGAAATGAACCATTGTCAAGACATAAAGAAATACAATGTGCCATACCTTATTATAGTTTGGTTTAAGCAGTCATTTGGCTGAAGTCTTTCCTGCCATCAGCACTGAAACACTGAGCAGGGCTGGCGCCTACAGCCACAAGCGTGGACAGCCATCGCACTCAAGTGAGCCCCTTTCTCATCATTTCAGCTCTCCCTGATCTGAGCCTAGGGACTGCAGGGGGTCCCCAGGCTTTGCTTACTCTCTGGTGGTGGCATTTTACCTCCCTTGACAGAAGTGCCAAGTAGTAGCCTGCAATGTGAATGTCCGTGGGGCTTCGGGGCTGCCTGCCTGCTGCAGGGATGTGGGTTTGTATGTTTCGCCCCTGGGAACCCCGGGATTTCAGGCACCGATGAAGTTCTGCAGCTGCCTCAAGCTGGAAGGATCATGAAGTTTGCAGTCTCTGAGCCAATTGCTATGGAGGAAATCTAAGAGAAATATAGTATAAAAGCAATAAAGTGGTTTAAGAAATGCAGTTGTACGTTTGGTCGTATGCCTCGTAACTCACCTAGGACATGAGAACTCCAAGGCAGCAGAGAATGAGGCCTGTACATCTTGTCCTGTGGCATATGTAAGATAACTCCATTTCACTTTAAGAACTTTTTATATCCCAGTGAATAAACTGATTTTCACAAATAAAATGAATACTATAGGGTGAAAGTCAGCAAACAATAAAAAAGCTCAGAGGGGTTTTTCCAGTTGTAAACATGCAGAATCCATATGGTCATTAGATACATCTGTGGGTTAAGCACTGATTTGTTTATGCAAGCCTGATACTTACGATACTTTTAAACTGTGACTGTTCTGTTGAATATATGTACACTGTAATTCCCTTTTACCTATGCTCCACATGTGTGTTTCCTGTTTTCAACATGCATTCTCAATGTGTAAACTGTGGTGAAGGACATGTTATAAACCAGGATACTACAGAGCATTTCAGATATTTTCAGAGCACTACAAGCACGGTGCAAGCATATGCAAATCATCACTCACAGATGTGCACAATGTCTGTATTAATCTCTGCGTGTTTTTTCAGTTTTTTGTGGCATCTAATTCAAAGAAGAGGACAATAATGGATATTATGAAAAAGTACCAGTTGTTTCTAGGCAGACTTGCCCCTAGGATGTCCAGACAAACCTTATTGATGAGATTCTGCACTTTTTAATAAAATCAGGATATTTTAAAGTTAAGATATTGAAGATTCTTGAAATACAAGGAAATTGAGGGAAAACTTACCATGGTAATGCATTTGAAAACTCTTAAAGACACTGCAAGGTTGAACACTACCCTGTATCTCTACTGGGTATGATCCAAAAAAGCAGTTAAGCTCATGCTTAAGTTAATCACTACCCAGGGCAGTGCCTAAGTAGGTGTTTCAATTTCTTTATAAGCCAAAGTCATCTGATGAGCACGTGTTTTACCACTGGTTTAAAAGATCTCCTCAATCAGGGCCATTATTTTCAGATTGCCTCATAGAAATAAATAAATAAATAAAAGCTTATAAAAAAATGTAAGAGTAGTTACCATTATTGGCAAGATTTTGCATCATGCTGGCTTTCACATACTTTTCCATGAGTTAAGTTGTTGGCACTCACTTATCTGTTATGACCACCTTTTTCTGCCTTAAATGCTGGTGTTCTCCTCAGCTTCTTCTGCCACCTCATAGCACCATTGTGTGCACCATCCTGTTGGGTAGAAGGACAGTTGCTCCAACAAACTTGTGGATGTGATGCTGATACACCTTGGAAACTTTTTTAACCAGAGCACTTGGGATCTAGCTTGCAGCATGGGAAAAAGAGGCCATTTTCTCCATGAACTCTTCACAGTCACTATGGAGAAAGATCAGGGCAAGATTACTCTGGAGTACAGAAAGGCTGCAGAGTCAAATCATAGAATCATAGAATCACAGAATGTCAGGGATTGGAAGGGACCTCGAAAGATCATCCAGTCCAATCCCCCTGCCAGAGCAGGAACACCCAGATGAGGTTACACAGGAATGTGTCCAGGTGGGTTTTGAATGTCTCCAGAATAGGAGACTCCACAACCTCCCTGGGCAGCCTGTTCCAGTGTTCTGTCACCCTCACTGAGAAGAAGTTTCTTCTTAAGTTTAAGTGGAACTTCTTATGTTCCAGCTTAAACCCATTACCCCTTGTCCTATCATTGTTTGTCACCGAGAAGAGCCTGGCTCCATCCTCGTGACACTTACCCTTTGTATATTTGTAAACATTAAAGAGGTCACCCCTCAGTCTCCTCCAAACTAAAGAGACCCAGCTCCCTCAGCCTTTCCTCATAAGGGAGATGCTCCACTCCCTTAATCATCTTGGTTGCCCTACGCTGGACTCTCTCCAGCAGTATCAAAGCAGTGGCTGAGAATGGGAACAGGTTAGTTCAAGAATGTATCTGAGCTGGGAAGGGACCAGACAGAATACTTTCTGGTAAACTATATTCTTCTGTCTTCCCTTCTCCATCCCATGCAAACCCATTTTATCATGTCACACAGCATCTGATTTCTGGATAAGCCACCAATGGACAGAAAACATGCAAAATCAAGACAACTCCGAGGTGAAATCCAGCAATGGATTTCCACTGTCTCTGCACATGGAGCCCTGGTTCCTGTTCCCGCAGTAAGGCAGGTCCCCGCTCAGAGCACGGCCATTCCGCTTCCTCTCCTTATTTCCTTTTGTCAGACCCCTCAGAAGTATTTGAGGGACCTACTTGTGCTGGTAACTGGTAAGATGAAAACTAGCAAATGGACATTTCCCCTGTTTCATCTGTACTAGATGGCAAGGTTGAGCTCATAAGGAATATCAATGATTATTGCAGATCTGCTCTGTCTGCATTAACTATTTCATTTATTTGACCTGCTTACCCACGTTTGGCTGGAGAAAATTATTAATTGGTTATGCTATTCTTTCAAATGCCCCTTCGGGAGCTGTTACCAAGAGAAATACAGACCCCATTCATTTCAACACCAGAACTCATTTTAACACCAGAGAAGTGCTGAAAGCCAAGGACATTACACTGCAGCAGAAACAGAGCTGCCTCGAGGCCTCTTATTTTCAGCTTTTCAGGTCAGTGGAGAGGGGAAGGAGATGCTGTCAGCCACACCACACACTTTCAAGTGTAATATGTATTCCCCTTTGCCACTTCATTTCTCCTGACGATTGCTGGTTGTTCAAATGCAACTAGGAGCTTTTGCGTGTCACTGTTCTGACAAGTCCGCCGGTCTCTGAACTGCTGACGGAGTGCAACGGTGTAGGTACAGCACTCTGCTGTTTCAGGAGGCTGGGTGTGCATGGAGGGGAGCAGCAGGGACCCAGGGACAAAGCATGCTTTGGAACAACAGCCCTCCTGACTGTGATGGAAGCAAGGATCAAGGGTGCTGGCAAGACTAGGGGCTGGATGGGGCTCTGAGCAACCTGATATAGCTGAAGATGTCCCTGCTTGTTGCAGGGAGGGTGGACTAGATGGCCTTCGAAGGTCCCTTCCAACCCAAACTATTCTATGATTCTATGATTTCAGGGAGCCTAGGACAGTGCTTGTGGAAAGTTGTGAGGAAGCCTCTGTCATTAACTCAAATCCTCAAGACAGAGAAATCAAAGCTGATTATAGTAAGAGAAAAAGTATTTTCTGAATCCAAGAAAGGCCCCACAAGAACACTCATGGAGCCACTTGAAAGGATTCTTGAACAAAATGTATCTTGTGCTTGAACTCTTTGTGAAACCTGAGCATAGAGAAGTCTTTGGGCAGAGGGCTTTGACCAGAGTGGCATGGTAAGAATTTGTATTGGGAGGAAGCATCAAGTAAATATAATACAGTGTGTCTCTTTCAGTGGGAGCTAGCAGGAGAGTCAGTCGGTGGCCACAGCGGCATCGCTGACACAGCTGAGATCTGAAAAGGAGACCACCGATAAAGGTCATTAGCTAAGGTTAAGCAGGGTTAACCCTGACCTTTCTCTAGTCTCTAAGCAGACAGCTCTTGAGCAAACACAAAACCACAGTTATTAAAGAACTCTTAAACAACTACAATAACAAAATAGAGTGAAGCAGAATCAAAACTGCAGATCTGTTTTATTCAAAGCATAATATTTATAGATGACAGATACTGAAAGGCAGCAGAACTGGTTTTAAGGACCATCCTTGTACCTCGATAGTAGAAGCACACTTGAGAGCATTCTGTCTTTTGAACCACAGTGAGACACGGATTTAAGTTTTCCAGAAAGAGCAATTTCATTCCTAGAGCTTGGCAATTCCTACGTGCTTGGTAAAGAATAGCATTTTAAATACTTGACTTTCAGTTAGAGTTACAAAGCATCACCTAAGTCTGATCTTGTTCAGTATTAGTCTAATGTTATCTTTCCCCCCTCACTGGTTTCCACAAAGATGTATAAAACCAGACCAGAGCTGATGTTTACTTTTACAGCTAATGGTTCCTCAAGTCTATAAGAACTTCTAAGGAGTAGATAAAAGCAGCTGCAGAAGTGATCTAGAAATAAACATCCAGAAGAAAACATAACTGCAATCAAAGTTCCAGCTGTTCTCGTCTTAATTCTTATCAGTATTCTTTTTAATCAGGCACATTTTTAAGTCAAAGGCATATTTCCAAAAGCTTTTGTCCATACATATGTACATCTATATATGTGTAAGTCTCTTGAAATATTACAGAAGTTCTGTTTCACATCAAAATACTGTACATTGTCACTGAAATTATTAATTTTCTTTTCCTCATCCCCCATGTTCTCTCTGGGCCCCTCTTTTGCATCTGGCATGTGTACCGATACTCAAGATGACAAATACTGATAAGTGCGAAGCTGCAATGCCGCATACTTCCATAACGCAAAGCTTAGCCAAAGTTAGTAGTTGATTTATGTCTCCTATTCTGTCCAACAGCATTTTTTAAAATTCCATACCTTTAATCCTTGCCACCTTCAACCTAGCGTGTGTGAAATTTCCATCTTTTTGTTGCAGCTGTAGTTTCTTAAAACTGAAGTACACTTCTTGAAGGCAGTGACACATTTTTAAGTTTATTCCCAGATTTAAATGCTTAGTTTTTCAAAAACGCCTGAACTCATGAAAATGTGATGTTGTGGGTTTTTTTCCATATTAAGTGGTTGATACTGGGGTTTTAAAAAACAAATGAGAGGTGTTGGGATGACTGTTTTTATTCAGCCCAAAGCTGTAGGAAGTGCGGTAACTTAGGCAGAGATCAGAAGCCCAGGGTTCTCCTTAGCAAAGTGGTTATTTGCAAAACACACCAGACAGAAAAAGCTCTCCCACACATAAAGAGCCTTCTGCAGGTGTACAGATGAAAGGAAACAAACTCTGCACCATCTAAGTACCATATTACTTAGGATGACTTCATGACCCACAGTAGGAGGCAGCCTACAAAGCAGTTTCATTTCAGAAGAATCTCTATGCTTCCAAAAAAGAGTTGCAAAAGCTAAGTGTTTTTATTACGACCTTCACTGTTTTAAGAGAATACCCAGCTTCCCTGTGCTCTCCTGTGGAAAAGGGACCAGAGGCAAGATGCTCTAAATATTTCTCCCGGAGCCTGCAGGAGTGCCCTCCGTGGTACCGTACCAGTCGCTTCGACAGCTGTCTGTGAAAGATTGCTCTTCCTCTGGCCAACCATACCCTTGCTTCAGCCATTTCAGTTCAAAGTCTGGTGTAGTAACTCAAACCCACTTTATTGTCTTTAAAAGCTAAGAGGTCAGTGTTTTCCACCAAAGCAGCTGAGACATGTCCCATTCCAGGAAAAGGCCAAGAAAATAGCTGTGAGCAGTAACAACTTAAACTGCTGCAAAAAAATCTGCCAGAGGACATCTGTCAAACTCAAAGAGTTCCAATTATGTACGATTTCATTTGATCCCAGAGGCTAAATAATGTACAGGAAAGATTTAATAATGTTATGCAGATTACATGTGGAAATGTAAAAGGAACTGAATACAATGCCAGTTTGAAAAATCTGCCTGTGCTCATAGCACTATTACTGTTGTACAGTCAGAAAACACAGCTTGAGCAATATGATAATAAAATTAAAAATAGGAATTGCTAGAATATTTACTCAGGTGAGACTATTTGATGAAAAAAAAGATGACATAATATTTTCCCTCTGCCAGGAAATTATCAGTGGAGAGAGTCCCATTCCCCTTTCCACCACATCAGTTCCACTGCCATGTGAAACTCGGATAGCGAAAACATGGTAACCAAGCATCGCTGCTCACAACACTTCCAAATGCCAATGCAAAGGAGACTTCAGCTACTAAAAGCAGAACAAAAACAAATGGCCCTCAGCTATATTTGCTTGCAAATTTGAGTTGCGGTATCTCACCTAACCAGAATTGCTGGGCTACAGGTATGGTCCCTTTTGCCAAGTCACTTCCAGAAACAGTAATTTCTGGCGGAGAAGCGGAAGGTGCAGCTGGAAGAGTGAAGTGAATGGCCACCCCAGGAGCTGCCAAATGATATCTGTCAAATCTTTTGGTAGCGTAATGCTACAATGCCATGTGACACTATTTAAATACCAGCAAAGGAAGGATTATTAAACAGCATTCTTAGCCAGGATGGCCATGGGCTTCATCATTTAAAACAACAACCTGAAAGCAGAAGCAAATGGCTCCTACCTGGTAAAACCTGAAAACTTTTGTGCAGAATCTCACAAAGGAAGCAAGTGCAATGTTTCCTCAATTTTTTGAGGCCGGCACTTGTGGTGGTCTTTCTTCGGCTGGTGCTTTTATCTCCCTTGGGATAGTGGTTATAGTTTTAGCAGCTGAAAACTTATGCTCACCAGTTTTTATTTCAGTGGAAGGATCTAAGACTTTTCTTTCCAAGGTTGGATCTTTATTTGCAGGGAGTTCCAGCAGGTTTCTTAGGTTTCTCATTTCCTCTTGCTATTTCTGCTCTCATCTGTTCTGCAAATGGCCACCACAATGTTAAGCTTATCTAATAGCCAGGCCTCTGGCTGGAAGAATGCCAGCAGCGTTCTGAAAATCAGTCATCTGAAAGCATTCAGAGGAGATGGCCATCACCTTCTCCCTGAACCTCGAACATAAAACTTCCCTGATAAGCACATACTCCAATGCCATGAAAAGCAAGAGGTTACTCTTTAATTCAGCTGTCACTTTAACCAGCTTCCTTGGGTGGCACTCAGACACTTTGCTGAATTAATCTCACTCTACAAATAACAAATTATTATTTTTTCAGTGTTTGGAAAAGATACTAGTAATACATGCACACAATAAAGAGTGAGTGTCCCCATGATGGCTTCACTGTGAATACAGATTTCATTCTGCAGTTGGTTCCACTTATTTTGTTAATTGGGATCCTTTTCCTCCCTCACTGGCAGGGTGTACTCCAGGTCCATCTACTCCTGGCTTTTGACATTAGGCATGGCCATGGCAATTCCTACCGTCAGTGAGACTTAGTCAGAAGTCCTGCTGAGAAAAGTGGTAAGGATGGAACACTTCTATTTTCCTCAGTTTGGGGAAGTCTGCAAAAATGCAAGATTTGTTGCAGGTCTTTATGTGCAGACATATGCAGAGGACAAAAATCTTATGAATTTTACTATTGACCTTGGTGAGTTCTGTATTTTTATTAAAAAGGAGGAATTCAGTAGGAGAACTGTGTCTCCAATTTAGAAACTTGAGAAGAAGCCTAAAAAGCTGTCCAAGGTCTGCATAAGACACTCTGAGGACACAACATGTAGCAATAAAGATTGATATAAGAGCTGATGAGCTTAACCTTGCAAAAAGAAAAACAGGAGTTTGTCATCATGACATTTATTTACTTAAGACCTGAGAAGGAAGAGCCAAGAGCAGCTCCTATAAATCCTATAGAAAAAAACAGCTCTGTAGGAATGGGATCTGTATGGAAAAAACATCCCTTGTTTGGACTTTCATTTCGCCAAAGAGAAGGAATTCTGACCTTGTGTGAGACAGAAAAAAACAGACTCAAAGGAGGAAACTGCAGTATGAAGACACCTAGACAACAAGAAACTACCCTCTGGAGTAACCTTATTTTGGAAACAGGGCTGTCAACAAGAAGAGAAAGATCTGCTGGCTGCTGCTGTGTCTGTCTGAAGGGCTGGTTCAACCGGCGCCAAGAAACAGAGATCTCCTGAGAGCCCGCTGGGAAACCAGTGCTTCCCAGCCTCCGGGGATCTGGCTGCCCCAGCGCTGTGGGATCTGCTCCTGTCCACAGCAGGACGGTTGCCGAGTCAGCCGCTGAGCATCACCCAAACACCTTCTGCTCAGATATACCAGAGGATGCAGAGAGGCAGAGCGCGTGACGGAGCTAGAGAAGGTATCATAGCGCGCAAGGTAAATGCCTTTCTGGAAAAGAAAAAAAAAGACATACACTTAATACTGTTTTATTAGGCTACATAGTGTAGCTTAGCTCATTTATTTTAAGCAAACATGAGCAAATTTAGGAGGAAGTTATATTTAAGTGACATCAGAAAAAAGCTTAAAATAATAGATACATAAGTATAAACTGGCACAGCTCTAGGAGTGTCAACTGGTGACTTACACGGACTGTGGGTCTGCCTTGGCACAGTCATTTGTTTATTAAAAAAAACCAAACTTCTTAAGGCTGAGGAATCCAAATAACAGCAGTAACACTCCCTGCAGCTTCTAACTTGTGCAATAAGGCCCTGTGCTAGCCTTCCTGTCCTAGGCATAAGACAAACAAACAAAAATAGATTTTCTGGAATCCACTGCATTTCTGCAGGGTATTTTTTATAAATCAGGCTGCAAGAGATCATTATCACAAGCACATCACTTTAGAAGACTTCCTAGAAGCAAAGCAAGTTTGGAGAAAACCTCTCAAACAATCCCCCTCACTGTAAGACACCTGTTCTCCTTGAAACACTTTCTTTAGTGGAAGTCACCCCAGCTGAATTAAATTTGTTTCCCTTGGGCCTGCATTTTCTTTAGCCAACACAACAGCTGCACCATGTGGAGATGAGCCACAAGAAGTGTAACAACACATGTTTGTGATTGCTGTATCAGCTTTGGCAGATTTAAGTGCAGAGGTCTTTAGCTGCCTTCTATTAGAGAGCCAGCTTTACAATATATACAACATCTTGCAAAGTAGTAGCAATAATATATATAGTTTTATGTATTTCTTGTACATGCTGGTACAGTAAAACCAGAAAGGAATTGACTATTACGTATAGCTATAAATATTGTACTAAGCACAAACATTTTCTTCTTGCTTGTAGGAGTAGGAACAGAACAGGAGGATGGGTTAACTACACAAAAATCCCCCAAGTCCGCTGTGCTAGCTGTTATCCAGTCCTGCAGAGACACTCAGCCATTCACAATGTGTAGTAACCCTGTTATTTCAAAGCTGCAGTAAATTTAATCTCTCCAAGAAACTGCTGAATTCCTGGAAAATAACGCGTAATCTTGATTCACTGTGCTTTCTTTTTTTTTTCATTTCAAGAACAGGTGACAAAAACTGGTCTTGCGGAGCCTAGTTCAATATACTTTAGAACACAGTTTTTAAATCTGCTTTTGAGGCATTTAAGAGCTGTCGAGTATCTTGCACCCGTCAAAATGAGGTAATTGTTTTTGAAATATCATTTTGAAAGGTCAAGATAAATGCCAATAGTTCAGCACAGGATCAAGCATTTGTATTTATAAGGTATTGTTCCTGTTACTTTATGTATAATTAGTGCGGTATGTATTTGCGGGTATTCTAACACAGTTGTGTGACTTTAATCTTCCTACATGTTTTCTCACTTAAAATTGCTATGGCGCTGCATACTATATAGTATGCAAGGCATAGTATACATTAATATTGTAATGCACTATACATTAATATGTAATGCATGTTATACAATATTGCATGTGTCCCTGTGACTCTGAACAGCAAATTTTCCCACTGTCTAAAATTTCAAATGCTTAGTATCTATGCCACAATAAGGGGACAACTTCTACACTGTTTATCTTCTTTGAGTGCATAGTTTCTAATCAAATGAACCTATGACATATTATTAAGAGGTTATGTCAAATAAATAGTAGTGTCTAATGTGATCTGCCTCTAATTTTGACCTTTCCTTTATCCTCCTGGGAGATGAATCAGGCTGAGGATAGAAACACCAGTCAAGCAAAAATCTACATTTATATTCATACTCCCATGAGCAAATTAGGCAGGACTCTCCTTTGAGAACTGACCCCCAAAGTGGTATATTTGAAAGAAAGAGTCTGTTGATGCTGACTGATTTTGGATCAGGTCCTAGAGACATCCTGCCTAGTTTGAACTGCATAGAGCAGGGATTTACTGTCTATTAATCTTACTGAAGGAGAGACATAGTATATATCAAAATACACAATTTGGTGCTTTTTTGTTCTGGTTCAGTTTTTCATTGTTTTACCTCGTATTCAAATTAGCATGTTCTTTTTAAAAATTAGCTTTAAGGAATTTAAACTGCATTTGTTAATCCAGAAGGAGAAGCTTAATACCACCAGCGTAACAAATTAGATCATGGAATTACAGACGAGCTCAAGGATGAAGCAATAAAAGTTGTGTATGGGCCAGTTCAAGGTTACACAAAAACATTAAGCTCTGTCTTGTTTAGAAGACATTGAAATGTGATATATGAACACAAAAGAAGTAATGTCTTTAAATTTGAAAACGATTAGCAGTTTTACTCTGCAGGGATCTATGGGAGGAGATGGACTCCACCCTGAGGAAGATAAAAGACCTCAGTTTTCTCAACTGGAAGAAGTGATTCATTTTAGGTGGAAGTGGTATGCATATGATATTCCTCATGTGGTAAATTAACTGTTTCCATTAAGAAAGCTCCTAGCATATGGAATTGCTCTATTTTCCTCTGCTCTGCAGGGAAAATTATACCACCAGAACATTTTATTTTTGCTAAACCCAGCCTGGGTAAAAATGGGCAGTGTTGATGGCTGTTGATAAACTTATTTTTGTCATTTAAAAAATCTATTAATCTTCCACTGGTTCTCTGCTTGCAACTAAGAAAATTTATTTTTAGTGAAGGAATAGTGGAAAAAACGTAGGTCTCAAATTTAATGGCGTTCATAAGCTGTCTAGATAGTAACTTGCTTTATGTTGCTTTATGTTTTACTGTTGTTTTATAGTTTGGCCTATGTATGCTCAGTTATTTCAAAGTTTTGTTTTCAGCAGAAAATTCTCATGCTCAGTAGTGACAGTAGTTTCAGTACTCATCCTGGGTAGCAGCGAGGATGCCATAAAACTTCCCTGTTGAACCAAACTGAACCTGATTAGTGGAGGCTCAAATCAGTGCATCATATAAAGTCAGTTCCATGAAACTTTATTATGTGCTGCTTTGCTGCCTCTTTAGTACAAGGGCTGCTGTGGGGAAGGCCTCCCGCTGCTTTTAAGAGCAGAATGGGAATGTAAGTGCAATCTTAATCTTTTTTTTTGTTGTTTTGAATATGTTTCTACTTTCCACGGGCTCTTATCTTGTAATCAGACCTATTACTTCACAGTCAGTCATGAAATGGCTGTTATGCCACTGAACTCTTTTTTTAGAAGTTTTAAGACAAGATTTGTATTTAGGTCTTTTTTTTTTTTTTTTTAAGTATGACTGCACATGTTATATGAGTAGCTTATTTGGACTTGAATTATAGTCTTCTTGCATGTTTTGATTAGGAAAGGTTGAAAAAAGTAGGAAACTGAAATTCTGAGGTTTCTGGATTGTAAAACGTTTAGAATGAGCGATTCTTCCACATACAAAACACTGGCTTTGTATTATCTATGAAGCAAGCTGGGGATGTGCATTAGAAATAAATAGGAAGGGTTTTATTAATAATAAAAAAGCCCTCTAACTGAATAAGCTGTAAGCATTTCATGGCATTGCTTTTAGAGTGCCTGGTATTCACTATATGCTTTCCAGTTGTATTGGGTTCTTCTAATTTGTCATTTGTTGTTTTGTACTTCTGCTTCCCACTGTTTGGTATTTCTCTTCAAGCACTTCCGTGAAAGGTCGACAAGGGCAAGGAAGCTTCCCTTCTTTAGAGCTGAAAGAATGGGTCTTCGTAGCCTCTTGAAAGCAACATCCATGAAAAGAAAAAATACTCTAATCTTCGCAAAACATTTCTGTGACATCTTCCTCAAACTCTCAGCTCAGAAGCTAAAGATCGGAGAAGATGCAGCCTTCATGGTGGTGCAAGCCTTGGGCACAAAGCTACACGTAGTCAGGCAGCTGAAGTTCATTTCTTACAGAACTTCCTTAATCAAGTAACGATGATTCAATCATTCTTTAGCTATTGATTCTAGTTTCCGCTTCTAGCGCAGGCATCAAGTCTTGCTAGTTAAATGTTATTTATTTATTCTCCAGGGCGTGAGCACACCTCTTCGCAGACGGGAGAACAGATGGCTGTCCCCGGAAAGAGGGGGAATGTTTTTGTGTAGAAGGGAATCCAGAGTAACTGAGTATTACCACAACAACAGCAATTGTTTCAAGAACTGAGATTTCTTTTTTTTTTTCAAGTTGATGATAATCTGTAGATCCCATGAGCACAATCAACACAGCTGTAGTAGAGACTGGAATATGTTCTTTGGTTAATTGTAAACAGCAACTCTGTATCCACGGTTTATTTTTACCATAGTGTGCTATAATAGGAAAAATAGCAAATGGTAAGTCTATATATAGCCTGTTACTAAGACTATGAGCTAAATGGTTAGTCAACAGAAAAATCCTATCCTAATCAACAAATGTCTTTAGCTCTAGTAATAATATTTTGGATACCAAAATGATGTATATTAGGTAGTGAAGGAATTGCAGCAGTGCAGCTAATATTTTACTACTCTCTTCAACGTCAAGTAGGAATTTTGTGAATCACGTTGATTTTGATGGGGTGGATATGGATGGCAGGATCTGTACCTATATTTCCTGCCTATTTTCTGCATCTTTCTTTTGCTGAACCAGCAAAAACTCTATTTCCTTTAATGTGACATTAAATAACCATCAAGTTGCGTATTGTTCAGGAAAAGAAACTAAAACCCCAATTGCTCTTTTTTCTTCAGCTTCATTAAAAACTTGTTTTTTAAAAAAATCAAATTTGTAGTCCAAACTTGAGAATATGGTGTTCTTTATAGTTTATTTATAACTATTTTATGACTGATAGGGTTAGGAAAGTATATAACAAATTCTTAGATAAGCCTTCAAGGTTACTTCATATTGGACATGATAGGTAGGAAAAAATACAGGCAGAAGTCAGTTTTTCTTATCTTCTGTATAAACAAGTTGGTATTTTATTCAAGGCCGTTCCCTTAACTTTCAGCATACCAGATCACTATCAGGCAGTCAGAGGGAGAGACATGCAAACATGTTGTTGTTGACTATTTGTCTACGGAATTTATGAATTGATTTCTAAGGAAATCAGGCCCCTGCATTCAGCCTGTCTCTGGGCTTGCCTGTTGTTCCTTACCTTTCTCCCCTTCACAAGCATTTGGGACTTAGCTGGCCAATATTCATCATATTTGATGAAAAGCTGGATGTCTGTAACGACATCAAGTTCCTGTTTTTATGAAACTCAGAGGTGATGGGTAGAGGAGGGAATACCCTGTTCGTGGGGCTGTCCACCCCATGGCAAGGGAAAAGGGAAACTTCTTCCTTAGCTGCTGGGTTTGGGACCGTGCTGGACCCGCAGTCTGCTCCTGAGAGCTTCACCCAGGTTGTGATGCAGACACAGGGTATTTGGGGGGTGATGTCAGGGTGGGCCAAGGCCCGGCAGAGGCACCCATGATGTGGAGGCATCGTAGGCAGCACAGAGCAGGGGGAACACTTGGGGTCTGTGCAGGCAGCAAGGACGTGGTGGGTTTGTCATGGCAGGGGCTGTTGTGGACTGGTACAGGGGACACTGAGAGAGGGAGAACTGAAGACCCTGCGAAAGAATTGGGGGCTACTGGGGTGAAAGGTAGAAAGCAGACAGAGAAGGAGCCAGGCTGTGGAAAGCACCAGGGATGTGATGAAGGACTAGGGGTATTTTGTTTGGACAGCATAAGAAGTTTGTGACACATACTTCTTGGAAAACATGTACTATTAATTCTGCTGCTTTCTAGTAGCGCCATGTATTAGTTACAATGCATGTTGTCTAAATGAGCCTGATCGAATACCTTCTGCAGTAAATGTGGCTTTTATTTGCTACCAAAGGAACCAGATAAGGTCTCTACTATAACATACATAATTTATTTGCATGATGTTCATGAATGACTTTGAAGTATATATTTGGAATTTAAATCTTACCATTAGTAATACCTGTTAGAAACTCAGACATGAGCTTCTCAAGTAATTTTGATATTTCTCAGGTTTATTATTAATTACATGCAACTGAGGCAGGACTGACATCTTGGAACTTTTTGGTTCATACATTTAGGGGCTTGAGGACTGTCCTAGTTTGTGGTTATACAGCATTTAATACTTGTCCGTGCCATCATGATTCCTGATTCCATTGCAATATAAGTAATTATAATATAAATTATTTTATTTGTTTACAAAACTACATTATAATATAAAATAATTACAGTACTAAATATAAAGTATGGTCTTCATCCATCCTTTGGTCTAAGGAATTGTATTTGATGTTGATGCTAGTTCTGCATAGGAGTCCCAATTCATGCTGATAAACTGGTGAAGAAGATGAAATGCTTTAGAAAAAAAAAAGAGTAATTTAGTTAGTTTTCTCCTATACTTTTAAGATTGGGCTACATGAAGCCTTGCCTTGCTCACATGCCTTCTTAGCAGTGTTATCTAGTTCTACTCTTCGAAGAAATAATGGGAAAACTCATGCAAATTGTTTGCAACTTCCTCATCTCCATGTTGTCTAGACACCAGCAATCTCATAGTATATTCATGCCTCCAGAACATCTAGACTGCCCTTGACTGGAAATCCTGAATGAGGTAGTAGAACAGAGGGAGTCTGTTTTCCCTTTCAAAGTTCCTTCTTTGCTGGTGGCTAGGTACAGTACTGCAATGAATACCAAATCAGTGTTACATTTCACAACGTGGTTCCCAAATTCATGGTGAAGGGGAAAGGTGAGATGAAGTTATTTATTCCGATGTCATCGACTGAAGATAACTTTTGAAATTAAAAGAGATTAATAAAGAAATATTGAAAAATACCATGGTATACATGTTATCGATATTTTATTTTCAGCATAAAAGTACTTAGAAAGCATTCTGAAACTTCTGTGAGAAAGACATGGAACTAGTCTATTTTTTTTTGGCACTGTTTGCCCCGTTAGGTTAAAGCCAAGTAACCTAACTTTTTCTTTTTCAGGCATCTTATTTTTTTTCACACTCTTCTTTCTTCCGTAGCAGAGATGGAGGACAGTCCTGTCACCTTCTTCCTCAGTTATTGGGTGGTCAAGCTATTTTTTGGGAGAAGGATTGTGGTATTGAATTGTTTTGAACAAAGAGAGCTAATATCTGTATCTGCTATTGTTGGACAAATTTTCTTTAGACTTGTTCTTGTCAACTGTTGTTAAAGGGGGAGGGAAGAGTGGCAGATTAGGCTGTTTAGCCTTTTTCCAGAGAAAGATGTATATGTGTGAATGGGGAGAGGGAGCACTGCCTTTCATCTTGCTGTTACAACTATAATGTAGTACCTGTTTTTTTTCTGAGACTGATTTTCCTTGCTTTAATATATAGTTTATTGCAGCTTTGGCTTGAGATGAAACTGGAAAGAAACCGCCTCCTCTGAAATAGCCTGAACAAAATATTGCCTTAAAGATTGGTGTTAAAGGATGTGGAGACAGCCTCTGCATTCCAGGAGTGTGACAGCCAAACGGGGTTTGGGTGAGATTGGTGAAATGTAAATAATAATTGGTCAGTGGGTATAGCTGAAAATCCTGTAAACCAGAGTTGGACATTTACATCTACTTGCCTGACCTCCCTTTTCCTAGAACTGGGAGACGGGAAGTCTGGTGGGGTTCTTCCTCACCACTTTCTAACGCCCTCATACCACACTACATCTGAGGTATCCACTGGCTCCTTCTCCTGGGTGGTTTGTTTTGGCATCTCCTACTAACAGTTGTCTATGGTATGGACACATCTGGCAGTGCTGCTGGTGAGCCACTCTGGATTGTGGGATGATACTTGAAGGGCTCTCCTTTAATCTGTTGTGCAAAGGAAGATGTTCTAGTGCAATTTTTCCATGACTCAGAAAAACAAAGAAACCTAAAAGGTCATATGGTGGTGTGTGATTTGATTTATGGGTTCATTCAATATTGCCGTTGTGCCTTTAGCCTGACCACAGTGAGTCAACTAGATTGGATTGACTCAGGCAAAGCAGAGGACTTGCACAACAGTAGAACTTCAGTAATTCAAAATTCCCTGGCTAATGCACATCAAAGAGATGAAGTTAGGTATGGATATGGACTGCGGTTTGGCTTTTTGTTTTTTGTTTTTTGTTTTTTTTTTTTTTTTAAAGGGGGAGTGCTGTTATACTCATATGTCCAAAATCAGCTCAAAGTGGAAGTTGGACATCTTGGTATTTTTATGGATCTTCCCCAAATGTTTCACTTCCGTGAACTTCCATTAGTTAGGCAAATAAGCTTACTTTCAGGAAAGGATACAGAAGCTGGCTTGAACATTTAAGCTTTTCTTGTATTGAGTTGGCTGGATCTACTTGAATGCTTTCTCAGCTTCTTAAATTGCTACATAAACAGCACAAAGTCAGAAGTTGGAAGGTCGAGAAATCGCAGGGAACTATCACGTGGTACTCGGTGGCCTAAAATCTGCTGTTTGAATAATTATGTGACAGCTTCACATGGCTTTGCAGGGTAACTTGTATGCTTTGGCATTAAGAAGTCAAGTGCCAGCGTTTTCCACCTCAAAGCCACGCTGTGCCACCGGAGCCAGCTTTGGAGAGCAGCTCCCCATGACTAACTGCAGCCTGCCTCCCGCAGTGCTCTGGAGCCAGCTGTCCCCGGGGAGAGTTACCTCTCCAGGCAGGGGCTGGATGCAGCTCAGCAGCACGCCAGGCTGGTGCAGACAGGCGGATGAAAGGCGCAGAAACCCGGCAGCCTTGCCCCGGGGCGGCGGGGCCCGGAGGCGGCAGCGGGGGAAGAGCCGCCTTCAGCCTCGCCCCAGGCCGTGCCCGGGCCTGCCCTTGCCCGAAGGCCCCGCCCCACGAGCCAGGGGGTGAGGTGAGCGTGTGGGGGCGCGACGGCTGTCCTTCTCCCCGGCGGGTCTCTGCTGCTCCGCCACCCGGTTTTCCCCGCCCGACCGGGCCCCTCTGGGCGCCGCGCCACAGGGACGGGCACGGCCGGCTCCCGGGAGGACTACACCTCCCGGCGTGCCCCGCGGGCCGCCGCGCGGAGCATGCCGGGAGCGCGGCCGCCTCCATGTTCTTCCCTTCCCGCCGGCGCGACGCCCCCAGCTCTTCCCGTGGTGGGGTGGGGCCTCGCACCTCCTGCCGCTCTGAGCGACTTCCGCGCCGGCCAATCAGCACTCTGATGGCGCGGGTTGTAGCCATTGAGAGGCGCGAGGCGGCGGGCCTCCACCGGTAGCCGGGTAGGTAGCGGTAGTGGCGGGTGCCTGAGAGAGGCCGGGACCGGCGCGGCCGAGGGAGGGCGCGAGCCCCGTTTAAAGGGCCAGCGAGCGAGCACGAAAGTTGTGAAGAGTTTAGTGGTTGCCGGCCCGGTGGTGCTCGGGGGCTCGGCCGGGAGCCCCCTCCGGACAGCGGAGCCGGGGGGCCAGCAGCGGCATGGAGCAGGCAGCGCCCAAGAGGTAACGACCCTCCCGAGCGGCCCCTTCCCCTCCCGGAAGCGAGCGCGGCGGCACGGCCGGGGCGAGGCCTTGGGCCCGCGGGAGCGGACGGGCCCGACCCCCCGCCGGCCTCGGGAGCCTCCGGCGCTGTGAGGGGGGCGGCGGGACCGCGGCGGGGGCTGAGACCTTCCCCCCGCCGGAGGGGTTGTGTTGCGTTGGGAGAGGTCTTCTGTAGTGTGGGGATCCCCGAAGTACCTGTCCTGGATACACTTCCAGTTGAAGGCAAACCCTGAGGGGCCGGTTGAGTTGCAAGCGAAACATTTTAATGTGAAATGAGGAAAACTTCATGGCCCTGAAGAGTCCTTTGTGGCCTGGGGGTCAGACTTTACAGTGCAGGTCTATGGAAAAAACGGGCTGAAGTAGCTGTCCTTATCTTTCCGTATGAGAAAGTGCCCTTGTGCCCTGCTGGTGGAGGGATGCTTGTGGGGGTGGGCCTTGCATAGTTGCGATTGCAAATCAGGGAGTGGGAAGAAGCAAAAATCAAGAGTATTCCCACAGTATGTCTGTTTTCTGAAACACATAGGCTATCTGGTCATATGAATTAATATATTTTTTTGGCATTATTCATTTCTTTTTTCGTGCATGTGTGATGATGTGAAACCATGAGCTTTGCTTAAAATGTGACACTGTCATCTCAGTGCACACAATAATTTTGCTTTAATTGTTTTAAATTTAATAATATATTTGAATTGGAACAATCCTTTCTTGGATGTAGTTGTATACTACATAGAATATAGTTGTGTGTTATACAGAATGTAGTCACACAATTTACATATATTCTTACACTTACTGTCTTGCTTCCTATTAATTGAATGAAAAACCTGGTGACTGGCTGCACAATATAAATTGGTGTTAGAAGATAATAAATCAGTTTTTACATTCTGCTTTAAAACATTTGTATTCTACATTTAAAACCTTTATAATTCTTTAAAACAGCTTCCTGCAGGATGACAGAGCTTGAGAAGAATGCCATCTTGAACTCTTACTGTTTTTTCCTCCAATAATACATCAAGTAACAGTATCTACTTGAAAACTTTGACCAAGAATTAATTAGTAGTTGCTATAAAGAGTGTTTTTAGCAGGCAGTGGAACAGTATCTACTACTGAAAACTTTGACCAAGAATTGATTTGTAGTTGTTATGCAGAATGTTTTTAGAAGGCGATAGGGGGAGGAGGAACAGGCCTACGCTGTAGTTTCAGGCTGACGGTGCTTCATGTCTCAAATAAAGGAAGTAGGACAGGTACCAGCAAGGCTTTAGGAAAAGAACTGGGAATGTCTGAGGAGTAATCAATATTACCACCAACAGCACAAAGCTTGGGATCTGGTGATATC
Source organism: Columba livia (assembly GCF_036013475.1). Lineage (NCBI taxonomy): Eukaryota > Metazoa > Chordata > Aves > Columbiformes > Columbidae > Columba > Columba livia. The sequence continues at coordinate 139,383,556 of NC_088603.1, read as the reverse complement.
AAAGTTTGAAAATAAAGCTTGAAATTAGCATAACCCATGAGATTTTTAAAATAATAATTATTATTATTTTTTAAGATTTGGGAATTGCTCTAACTTTTTTACCAGGCCGGGGGTTGTGTGTATGGCCTAATTGAGAATGAGGAGCTGTTTAAATCTTTAGCTTCAGTCAGGAAGAATTAGGAAGTTATGAGAGAACTTTTAAATTCTCTGGTGTGTTTTTATACATTCCATGTTTTTGAAGCTTATTTTTATAAAATTGGATGTGATGAGAACTTAATGGATTTGTTTCTTTGGTGAGAGGAAGATCTGAACTCAGTTTTTCACAAGATACTAACTCAAGTTTTCGTAAGATTTGTACTAAGGTTTTAATGAATGTGCATCTATGTCTCCTTTAAGTGTTGTTTTTTACAGTTCTCTGCTTGTTTGGCATTCCAAAGCATTCTGCTAGGACACCTTCTTTTTCTGTAAATCTTCTAGACTAGAAGGACTAGAAATTATTTTTTGTGGGCTGAATTTTTTTGATGCCTGCCTTGCATGCAGTAGTGGCTTGGGATGGACATGCCGTATTTACTTTGCAAAATAGATGCAGGCACTGGACTTGACTTTGCCTGTTCTCCACAGAAGCAGTTACTGACAGGAATCTATTGCCTTGGTGTCTGTAGTGCAAGACATTCATCTGGGGGTAGCAAGAATTCCATATGGACACTTAAAAGCTGCATAGATGTCCTAGAATTCCAGTGTTCTCTCGCAAATACAGGACACTTTTATCCCATCCCCCTTACTTGTAAAGGAACACACAACTTGGTTGGGTGTTGTGTGGATCTTTAAAACAGCCCTTTGGAATGCAGCAGTGATGATGCCCAAGTGACAGGCTGGACCACTGTGGCTTTTAAATGGTGATGCTGTCAAAATCACTGGCTTTTCTTGTTTGACCAACGTGCTGCAACAGAACCAAAAGATGTACAAAGAGGAGTCCTTTTCAGAATAATATTGTTTACATTTTAGAATAATTTATAGTAGGTGTTTTGATTTTATACTGAACAATTTGTGCAGTAGTTGCCACAGGGTGTTTCCACGCATCTGAATTTCTAACTGTATTTCAGATGTGCTTTATACTTCCTTCCCTCCCTCACTAAAATGGACATTTCCTCTTGAAATCAGTTACAAAATTTGCCTCTGAGTCTTGTAATTTTCCCCTGTTATTATTGTTCTATTTTTCTGTATATATTGGCATACTCAGGTATGAGGAGATACAGTGCATGCAAGTGAAAAGTAGATAGAGACACAATTCTGTGAAATACATAGTTTTTAATCTAGCCAACCTATCTCCTGTGTGCTGCCACCAAATAAAATGCTTCTTAACAAGCGTGTAACCTGTTAATTAAGTTTTTCCAGTAGTTTCTCTAAGCTGGTGTAGTTTAATTTTCAAAAATTTAATTTTTGTGGAAAGGGAAAAGCTTTTTAAAATATGAACTACCTGTGAAAATATGCTGGTTTTAATTTTTATGTCAATGGACGTGTAAGGTCATGTGGATGACAGTTGTCAAGTTCCCCCTGAAAATGATGAGAAAAATGTGTAAGTTTGCTTGAGTTTTATTGGTAGAAAACTAAATGTAAGTACACAATACAATAATGTAAACTGTCTTAAACTTTCTCCTACTTGTGTCAACGGTGTAAAGCAGTGTAAATGGCTCCAGGCTTTCATTTGCCACCTTTATTTCTGATGACTGCAGTGATTTCTCTTACTAGCTTCTCTTTTAATATATCAGTGTAATTGATCCCAGCCATTCTTTTTAAATGTTTCAATGTGCTAGTTCTTCTGCAAAATAAACTGCATATATTCATGTTTCATGGAACAGCTGTCCAGTTTTCCATAACTCATGACAGTAATTGATGGAGTTCTATTCTTTAGTCTCACTTTATTTTCCTTTGTTAGCTTTCAGGGTATTTTATGCCTACCTCTGTAGCATATTGCCAGTTTATTTCATAAAATCGGTAATGACTGTAGGACACTAAACTCAGGATTTTTTTTTATTTTCATATTTGGTGGGGGGAAATAAGTATTTCTTGCTCTTTCTAGTCCCAGTTCAGATTTTTCTGATAGTTGTGCTAGGATTGTTAGTCTTGGGTGCCTCTCAAGCTTTCTAGGTTTTTCTGCATTTAGTTATTTGGAGTTTTGCTGGCATACTGAATGACGTGTAAGATTCTAATCCTGCTAAGTATGAATGTTTTCTCCTATCAACTGGATTTGTAAAAGTAAAGTTCTTTGCTAGGATGTATTTTTCTTGTTTAAGAGACTAAGTATTATGCAGGAAGTCAAACGTGCTTTAAACAAGAAAATCCTTTCGATATCTCTTGTCCCAGAATTGTAGTTCAGTTAGTCCTCCTGCTTTCAGGAACAGCTTTCCTCCTGCAAGAGTGCTGAAAGAGCCCATTGTCACTACCTGATGATTTTCTAGGGCAAAAAACCCAAAATGACTTTCTACCCAGGTTTCATACTTGTCTTCTACACATCTCCTTTGGACTTTCTCCCAGTTTTTTTTAGTATGTGTGTGTATGTATATATGGTACCTGTATCCCGTGGCCAGAATAAAATGGTTCCTGAATTTACTGATTTATTTGTTCTGTTTTAAATGCTTCTGTCATGTACATAGAGGACCCATCAGGGAGAGGAAGGAGACGCTTTTTTTTTTTTTTCTCTCCTGATTGTTCTCGAGCGCTTTGTCTCTTCAGTTGTTTCTTTTACTTCCACCTCCCTCATATTTCTAGTCGTGCTTTAGCAAATCAGCATTTTGCTGGGTGCTCGTAGCATTCACATGTAGAAGACGTTAATGCTTAAAAAAAGTAGTGATCCTTCTGAAATGCCTGGCTGTGTATGTTTTATATTGCATATTTAGAAAGTGAGGCTAGTAGGACACACACATGCAAACAACTCCTGATTAAGGAGCTGATTCTGAAGTTTTAGATGCATTTCTATGTCCCAAGTTTCAGTTTCTCATTTTTAACCAATATTATAAGATTTCTAATAACTTCTTATATTCTACTTAGTGCTGTACAGCCAGTTAAAACAGTCATCTTCTTCCACCCTGCTTCTCACAAAGTTTTCATGAATGCTTTCTTTATTGCAACTGTTTCAGGGTATATTGCATGCTGTTCTGTAGTTCAAGAGCTAGAAATTGTGTGAAACTTCTAGAAATAGAAATCATTGAACAGTCTGAGTTATTAGGACTTTTCTATGGTTCAAAGAACTGAGGTGTTAATACTGTCACTTGAACACCGAACCTTGCATCTGTACTCTGACAATGTATTTGTGAAGGAGTGTGAAGTACTTTTGAGCAATGCATTTGGTGATTAAATTTGGCTGACCTACCTTTTTTCCTCTAAATAGGTTTAGTATTGAGCTGCCTTACTGTTAACTATTTATTATGTTTGTCAGAGTTGGATAATGTGAAAATAATTTTAAAACTGCAGAATGCTATTTCTTTGATCTCCAGGTTGCCTCTTATGTACTCCTGATAGTCACTTATTTGACAATTGTATTGGTTTTGATGAGTTTATGGCTGTTGGTGATTGTTTCCCTAGCTCTTCTCACCACTCACAGTGTCTTGGCTTTAATGGCGCTGCTGAAACCCTTTTGGTCTTAAGCATATTCTAAAGTTCTCTTTCAAGAACCAAATTTGCTACAAAGACACACACATACATATACATATAAATGCCAATTTTGAAGAGGTCTTCAAAATTTCATATTTGCTTCAGGATTTTTCTTTTTTCCCTTCTCATTGTAGTAGGCATTGTTCTTTTGGTGATCAGGTGGAAGTGTTCTCAGACATCTTTGGTTGAGGTCACTGTATGTTTTTCTCTTCCAGTTATTACAAAGTTAATTCCCGCCACTGTTCTGTTGATTATATTATGTGGTTCTTTGGTTAATTTAGAGGCTTGGCTAATGGTCATGCTTTTTATTTCTTGAGGCTCTGCTGGTATCATAAGCATACTGCGCATGTTTTTTGTTGGTGGCAAGCAGAGGATGACTGCAGTAACTCTTGTTTTGTGAACACTGCCTTCAAGGATGCAGATAATCTGATCAGAGGCGAAAAAAGAATTTGAAACAAAAGAAGCAAAATTGATGATTTATTTCTTTAATATCCACCTGCAGAATCTTTTCTTCCACCCCTCCCCCCAGTTTTACTTGTCTCAGCTTGCACTTGTTCATTAATGAAAGATGTGCTTCTCTGCAAGATTTAAGTTTTATCTTTCTGCTTTTTGGTCTCTAACAAGCAGAGAGAGGGTGAAAAAGCAAGCAGAGTCATTATGTGTTCCTGTGTTGGATTTGTAGGCCACTTTTGCAGACTTCATTTAGCTGCTCTCATTTGAGTTTTCTGCTGTTGTTCTTCATGTTCATAAGTTGTGCCTGTCCTTTTCTGTGGAGATTTCTATTCTTCCTTAAACACACCTGCTTTCCAGCTTCCTGCACGTTTGCTGTAGCAAACTGCGTGGTCTTTACAACACGTCATGCACCTTTCCTTTCTGATTGTGGATGCTTTTTGTATTCATATAATTGCTATGTCTATGAAATAGATCTTTGATATATGAATGTGTACAACCTCCTTCCCACCTTGCTTTCCTTGTTTAACACCAATCCATATGACCTGTGTGCTTATATAATTACTTTAAATTTTTGTCTTTACTTAGATGGCTGGCAGTAACAAGTCTCTTCTGACTCGGGTATTCCTTCACCAGTCAATTAGCTTTATTTTTTATTAGTTCTGTATGTCTCAGAATTGCATCATGTAATATGAAATAATTTCTTTTGAACACTGTTCTTCCAGTGTTAGATTTGACAATCTTTTCTGTCTGTGCCCTCCCTTCCCCTAATTTGTATTCACTTCCAGGAAAGTGTCACAGGATAAAATATTTTCCGTAATTTCTCAATGATCTGCTGTGCTTAGAAGTTTCTTTCCCCCTCCCACTGCTGCCTTTTTTTGTTTTTCTTTTTCTTCCTCCTGCATATGGAATACGTTGTCTATATCTAACACTACAGCACCAGCTATTCTTCAGCTTATCTTCTGCCTTAATAGTACCCTTGGCTATCACGTAGAGTTAACTTGTTATTTCAGTCTTGCAGCAAAATTCCCTCTAACTTTTAAGGTGAAGAATTTACAGGTTGCAGCCGCCCAGCCTCACTGCGATGTGTGTGAGGTTATATTTTCCTGTGCTACGCTAAGTGTCAGTTCCATCACAAGCTTGCAGCCAAGTTGTGTTCTGAGATCTACCAGGAGCCTGGGGGGCTGGCTGAATGGGAATGCTGGAGGCTGAGGAAAGGCCAGGAGTGCTGGTAAAGAACAAAGGGTAGTTGTGAGAGTGGGTTGAAGAAGCTGGGAGAAATGGAAGGGTGATAATGAGTGATTTGTGACTGTGAGAGAACTGGAAGGCAAATATGCTGGTATTTGATAATTAGAGATTTTGTTGCACACATCCCTGTGTACATTCACAAAGATGCAAAAGGGGCTGCCCCAACAACTCTTGGAATACTCCCCTTTTGAAAGTTCAGTGTTCCGCTACCACCTGTGTCGGTGAAGTGCTACCATATGCTCCCATATCATCTTGTCTCTGGGTTCTGCTTTTAACTTGATGTAATTCACTGGCATATAAATGGTGTAGTTTAGAAAGTGGATACTTTGTGTGGGTGAAGGATTGGTTTATGCTTTCTTAGATAACAGCGTGGTATGCTCTAGGCAGTAATGAGCATGTGTTTGCATGCTGGCTGCTCTTTGATGAAAGGTGAGCTTTACTGGATGATGTGGCTGTTTCTGCTTTAGTAAAGGAAGTGGTTTGGGCAGTGAATTGGTCCCATGCTGCTCTGAATTGAGCAAACAGTGGGAAAGTGATAATGACAAAAATTGTTATAACTTCATATTATATGATGGTTGATTAAAATTTTATTACTACTCTTTAATTAGGCATTTTATTTTAATTGGATTTTTTTTTCCTGTGTGCTCACTTGTATGAAAGCTTGCTTGACTTCTGTGTGTTTTTTCCCTGCAAAAAACAAACAACTTTTGTCTTTCTTTCAGCAAACTGAAAAAGCTAAGTGAAGATAGTTTAACTAAACAGCCTGAGGAAGTCTTTGATGTTCTGGAGAAACTTGGTGAAGGGTAAGTGCAGCTATTTATGAGGGGATAGGATCAGAGGGAAACAGTATGTAAAGCACGTGTTGGAATATTAAGTTACAGAAAAAGTGACTGTAAATGTCCTAAGGAATGCTTCTGTAGACAGGTTTTAATAATAAAGCAAATGCGTGCATCAGTAGAATTCCATGCTTCCCCAAATATATTTATGCGTTTATGATGTCACTTGTTTGTTAAGGCAGCAAAAGTGGTTGTGCCTACACTGGTGTTAGATACACTACATCTTGACAAAGATTCATTATTCAGGGGCATGTCTTTCCTGAGGTCTCAATAAAACTGGGTTTTTTGCAGCCTGAAAAAACCCTCAAACTTCAGCATGAACATATGGCTTCTATGACTTTTGAAAGTTTCTGAATAATGGAAATAAGAATCAGTTTATCTTGTTTTAAAAAAAATCCCTCTTTTATTTTTAGGTCTTATGGTAGTGTGTTTAAAGCAATTCACAAAGAGTCTGGCCAAGTTGTAGCAATTAAACAGGTCCCTGTGGAGTCAGATCTTCAAGAAATAATTAAAGAAATCTCTATAATGCAACAATGTGACAGGTAAGTATGACAATTCTGCTCCTTTTCTAAGAGTCTATGAGAAAATGTATTTGTACTTGTGAATATAGCTGAAATCTATGCATATGCAATTTTTTTTATATAGAAAATTAAGACAGTCTGTGTTAGACAGTTTACTTAAAGGAACCATGTTGCAAATATTTTCCTACCACTAGCTTGGAATGAAGAACGTACAAATAGTGTACCTCACAGAAACTGTTAAAAGAATAAGTACTTGCATCTGCTTAGAATTCTCTATGCTTGTTTCACTTTACTTGCTCTTATATCCCCAAAGGGGTTCAGAGTTACCTGTTTCAGAAGATCGATGAAGATGTTTCTTGTACAAGGCGAATGGCTAGCAGTTAACTTCCAAAATAGTATTCTATTGGTTGCCTTTTTCATGCAGGAACATACCTTTTAAAAACTGAACAATCTTCAAATTGTTCTGAAGGACTATTACGATACACTTGTTCAAAACTAGTATATCTTATGACTGGCAGTATTGTAGGAATGGAAGCCTTAACATCATGGCCTCAAGTTGCACCATGGGAAGTTTAGATTGGATATTAAGAAAAACTTTGTAATGGAAAGAGTTGTCAAGCATTAGAACGGGCTGCCCAGGGCAGTGGTTGAGTCAGCATCCCTGGAGGTGTTTAAAAGCCATGTAGATGAGGTTCTTAGGGCATTGTCTTGGAGGTGGACTTGACAGTGCTAGGTTAACAGTTGGACTCCATGATCTTAAGCATCTTTTCCGAACAAAATGATCCTATGGTTCTATGATCAAGTGCCTTCAGGGATGCAGAAATTACTTTGCATTTTCTCTCTTTTATGGAATTATCAATTTTTTAATTTGTGTATTTTTAGGGACAATCTTTTAAGGTTTTGGATGTAACTTCTAAGTCAGATTTGCTAGGTGGAGTCTTTTAATCACATCTAATCAGTGGTACAGGAGTCTGTTTGACTTGGAAGTACAAACAGGAGAGCTTTGCACTGCACTTAGAATAAGCTTTCTTTAAAATATTGATTGCTTTAGTCATTAACTTGGTGAATTGTATTATAGCAAGTGGTCAGTTATTTCTCAGTTGTGTTTGTGCTTTTGTGATGTATCAGTGTTGAACTTCTGTCTTTAAATGAAAAATTTGCACTTGCTTGGCAACGAGCAGTACTCATCCTAGATTTAGAGATAATCCTTTTAATGCTGCCTGAATTCATTCATATTTGTTACTGAATGTTTTCCTCAGGTGTTACATGAGCTTGATTGTACTGCTTCACAGCATTTTGTCTATAGGGTCACAAAGGAGAAGGTCCAAATATTTATCCTTAAATGTAGGGATGGAGACCTCAGAGTACATTGTATCTGTAGCACATGGGAATGCCACTGTTCCTTAGACTTCTTTAAAACCTCTGGCTGCAAGTCCTGATCTAAGTATTTGTGAGCTACGAACACGCTGGACCACGTAGTCTGTTCCCCTCTGGCATTGACTGCTTGGAATGCTAGAAGTCTGTAAAATGTGTAGGCAGGGGAATGGGAGGAAAAGGAAGGGTTTATGTTTTTTTCTAACATTCCACAAAGATGTGTGATAAGATTATTTCAGATGATACTGAAAGGATTTGGAACCCTTGAGTTTTGTTTCAGGCTCCTCTTAATCCTTTTTGTCCCTGTGAGACTATTTTTGTCTGGCCAATTGGAGTTTTGTAACAGATACACATGAAAAAGGCTGCAGCAGTCTTGTTTGTCTGCTTAACTGTGGAACTAGGTTTCCTCCCCAGAGTAGGTCCTCAGCTCTTCCTGTGCACTGGAAGAGGAGTTGAAATATGTTTACTTTGATTTTTCTTGTTGCTGTGCTGTTAATTCTTTTTATCTCACATTTAATTTCTTTCCCATTACACAAAGGAAGACATTGAATAAGTTTGAAAATAGTACCTTATGAATTCTCAGAAAGAGCCCTTCTGTGGGGTCAATGACAGAATAGCAACCCTTAGTTGCTGCACAGGCTTGAGCCATGTGAGCTGACTGGAAACAGTGGGGTAGGTTGTGGTGCGTGTATGTCTGTTAGTACTAGAGCAGGGTTGAAAAAGATATTAAATGTCTGTGAAATATACTAACAAAGAAAATAAGTGGTGATACTTGAGAATCTTCTAAATTTTTCACCTTTCTTTCTGTACTATGCTTCGTGTGCCATTTTCATTCTTGTCCTGGGTCAGCCTACTCACTATCTGATTGCTGTGTCCCCTATCCTGCCCCAATTTTCTCAGCCCTTGTTCTTTGTTTCCTGCTTTTCTTTGGATAACATGGTGCATTTAGTATCTACTGGACATGTACTATTGTATAACTTTTATTTTCAGAGTTCAGAATTTTAAAACACAAACTCTTCCCTCACTGGACAAGATGCAGCCATTTGCTGGTTGCAAAGAAGGATTAGGCTGCAGCTCTGTCCCATGTGCTTGTACATGAGTCCAGTGCCTTCAAGCAAATATAGTGCTGTGCAGTACTGATGGGGGTGATGACACACTTTTTAGTACTTTTTCTTCCCATGTGATAATTCTGTAGATACTACAGAAAAGCACTGAGCTATTGCAGCATCTCAAATAAAAGATGACTAAATCTTACCGCTTTACCCTTTCTTTTCTATGCCTATTTCTAGAACTAGCTCATGCTTGCAAAACCAGGAGAGCATGGGTGAGTTTCCATGTTTTCCAACCAAAGTGGTTCTTTGATCCTATGTTTTTTTTTGCTCAGGAGAGAAGGAAACAAGGCAATCTTTTCAAGATGGGAAACATCACTTTGTGATGAAAGTTAAAAACTAAGAGATGCCTTAGAGGAGGGAAAAACAAAGCGTTATGTTGGAAGACTAACGTTTGAGAAAACTATGTCTGTATGTGAAGATCGCTGAAACTTACATAGTAGTGCCTTTGTAATTTTATTAAGCAGCATACATTGGTTAAACTGATTACAGTTTTATGATGTATTTGACTACACTTGCTGATTAGCTGTGTTATTGTGTGTCAAACTGTTTTTTTAATGCTTGTTATTATGACTTTTCTTCGTATTAAGAATTAATCTCCTTATCTAACTTTTTTTCTGTCTAGTCCCTATGTTGTCAAGTACTATGGCAGCTATTTTAAGAACACAGACCTATGGATTGTTATGGAATATTGTGGAGCGGGCTCTGTTTCGGACATAATTAGACTTCGCAATAAAACGGTGAGTTTATACATTTCAAAAAATGTATAACAATTGTTAAAATCAAACTGTGAATTAAGACTAGAAGCCAGAAGAAAAGGCAGAGTTGTGGGACAAGATCTTGGCTGATGCCAAGGAGTGTGTCTGTGCCTTGGATCCTCAGGAAACAAGCTTGTGCAGTTGCTCTAACTATCTCCTTGTCCATTATTCCAGAGTGATCATGAGCAGAAGCAAATGCATTCTGAAATATGAAGATCCTGTACGTTTCTTGCAAAGTGTTGCTTTGTACAAGGCAAAACTGAGTGTGGCTTCTTCCTTTTACCTCTTCCACCTCACAGCCTATCAGTAGACCACTTAGTGTACACACATGGTTTGAAACAGGTATAGAATTGTTTTGCTTCATTCAGTAATTAGGGAGCATGAGGAGTAATTGGCATTTCTCTAGGAATGAGAAGGGGAAGGGATGCCAATCAAGGAATGTAAGAGGGAACCAAAATAGAAGATTTTATGGGAGGATCTTAATTGGCTTATAAGAGCAGTTATGTGGAGGGGGATGTAAACCTGTAGGAAACAATAGTTGCTAGTTCTACTTAAGAAACAGTTTATCTGAAAAATATTTTGTTGTATATGTCAAATGATCTTTTAGTTCCTTTGAGTCTATGCTGTTCAGCAGTGGGCTGTAACAGAAGGTATTCATTGTGCCAACAGGTATTGAGAGATGACCATCTGCTTGCTAGTCCTTTACCTTTTGTAAACACACCCTGAAATGTTCTTTGCATCATGTCTTGGAAAGAGAATGAGAGAGAGACATTCTTCAGACTTAGAAAATAAAATGTAAGGGAAGATAGAATTAAATCTGTTAGGAATGGGTTTGATGTCCAGACTAGAGGGAGTCTCTTTGGGAAACGTGGCTTGTGTCAGGGCTGCTGTCATGTTGAACTGATGACAGGGGAAAAGCCAAAACCAGTGTGAGATTGCTGGAGTTTCTGCAACCTTTAGAACTGGTGTCCTTACAGTTGTGTGTTATCCAAGGGTTAGGAGAAGAGTCAGTAGCTCCAATAAAAAATGCTCCAAGCTAGTCCAGACTTTTTTTTTTTTAAAGTCCCATTTTAAATGTGATTTACAAAAAATAGGAGCAAATGTGTGTGCATCAAATAAAATGCTAGAACTTTTTATTTTTAAAAAGGAGAGTATTTGTGTATATATGTGTGTGTGTATATTGAATAAATCAGACAAACTAGTTTCTTTTATATCCATTTTAGGGTAATGATATAGTAGAGATTTGAGGGAAGATGATGTTTGAGTCTCAGAGTAGACACATACCAATGATCAGAAAAACTAACTCTTCTACTGTTGGTTGTGGTTAGAGTTGATATGACTGAATAGCATAAATTCTGTTCAAGGAAATAGAATAATCAATAACTACGTGGATACATGTAATGAGGTTAAAGTTAACATACCTTTTGCAAAGGTAAGTTATGCAGCATGTGGCTAGTACAGTCCCATAGAAGAGTTGTTGCGCATACAAATAATTCTGGTTGGTGTAAAGTTGGTTTGGATGTGCTTGGTACTGAAAGATTTATGGACAGACTTCCACACCAGTGGCTCTTCAAGAAATACACCTGTAGTAGAGTGAAAGAGGAGTTCTGTCATAGATGGATAGTTGGTTGAAAGATAAAAAAAAGATGGTGCAAGTAAATGGTCATTTTGGGAATTTTACATGGGTGTGTGCTATCCTTTTCAGGAAACAGTGTATAAATACTGATGAGAGGTTGCATCCTAGTAGTAAAAGCAGGGAAAGACTTAAAAGGCTTTGTCATACTGAGTGCCTGAGTGAGAAAATAAGCATAAGTAAGTGTGAAGAGAGAAATTTGTCTTGGTGGTGAAGGGAAACTCTTTATATACATGTTCATTAGCACTTTGGTGTAATTTTAAGAAACAATTAAACAAGTAAAGGGGTTGCTGAAGATTACAGCAGTTCCAAGGATGTAACAGAAATCTGAAAGTTAAATAAAGGTGGCGAGTATGATCAGAAGTTACTTGTCTAGAAGGAGATACTAAATGGATAAGGATTCTTCAGTGTTAAGAAGAGACCTGGAGTGAGAGACATAGTGGAAGGTTTAAAAAAAACATGAGTAGCACAAAGAAAGCAAGATATGGTTATGTGCTGTTTATTACAAAACAAGGGATCACTGTTTACTTGACACATACTTATATTCCTCCATAGGTAGCTGCTGTAGGCCACTGATGAAGACAGGCTATGTGGTCAGACAGAGCTTTTATTCTGGCTTGGGATAGGGGGTGTTCTGCTGCATGTAACAAAAAACCAAACTGCTCCATTTCTCACTTGCTGTGCCTATGTCTTGCAAGTTTTGCAAGATTGAGGCAGAGGCTTTGGACTTGTTTGAATTCTCCTGTTCTCTGTGGAACAGTGATCACTCAGACTACTTTGTGACTGTGTTACTGAAATAAGGCTGCTTAAAGTACTTCAGTGTTCTGTTGGTGACTTTTTAAAATGGAAACAAGAAGTAGTTTCACTCTACTTTTTCACAAGAAAAATTGGAGGTGAGGAGGGAATTGATTCTTATTTTGTCAGAATGTTTGTTGAGTAGGCCCAGATGCACAGGGTTATGGGTTCTGTAATTTTCTTAAGTTGTTAAATGAAGAGGGTATCTGGGCCAAGGAAAACGTTTATTTCCTGCTTCTCCATACGTAAGGAAAAGAAACTGAGGAAGACAGAATTGAAGTAAGAACGCTTACTTTAATGTAATGGTCATTAGGATCATCTTATCAAAATAGAGAATAGGAAAAGGTGGATGCCTCCTTGTATTTGGAAAGGAAACATTACTATGCATTTGCCTTTGCTGATCTCTAAACCTAAGGATTTACTAATCTTAATTTCCCTTATCTGTGTTTCCCCCACTTTTGAACAAGTGTTGTTTGTCTAGGAAGTGAACAACGCCGGGCTTTGCTCTAGAGAACTAAAAGCAAAGGAAGCAGAATTCCAAGTTAAGGAAATGTCTAATGAGTCTTGGGAGCCTGTTCATATCAAGAGGTTTTCTGCTTGACAGAAGCAGGTTCTTGTCCAAGAGACCTGAGCCAATACTTTGAAGTTGAATCAAACCTCTAGAATTCTGCCCCACAGTTGTCCAGCGTGTCAGGTGAATCAGCAGCACTGGAGTAAGATTACGATGCCTTTTAGCTCATCTGAGGTGTGGTGTTCACCAGTCCAAGGCAACAAAGCTGTGAATCTAGTCTTGTCTACTTTTCTCAGAGGCTGCTTTGGGAGGTACATGTATGTTTGACAGTCAAACTGGGTGTTGCTGCCAAAAAGGGCGGTTCCACCATTATCTTCCAACCAGGCTGATGTATTCCTGCTTTCTCCATGCCTCAGATACAGTGATTGTGTGGCTGCAGGGTGATGTTGGGTAAGCTTAATGACCTGATGGAGGAACTCTTTCTTCTCTAGTCTATCCTCCCCACCCCTTTGTGAACTGACTCAGGAGTTATTGTGGCAGCATAGTGGCTTGATCTGACGCAAGGGAGACATTAGGAATGAGCAACAGGGAAAGGGAAGGAAAAGAAGGAATGAGACTGACTTTCAGTGGCAGCTTGCAATAAAATGAGTTAATTACGATGTGAAGCAATACTTAGTCTTACTGGCTGCTATTAACATATTGGGGAGTACTGACACACTAGCAACCCTGCCTCTCTCCTGATAATTTAGGGTGCACTTACTCATGCACTGATCATGGTTAACTGAGTCATCCTAATCCTGTATCTTTTGGGGACCAAATTCAGTTGGCTGTAATATACCACACAGTGATGGTACAGTGAGTTTGAGGCAAAACCTTCGTATTTGGGACAGTATTGTAAGTGGCGAGTGTAGCAAAGTACAACTGCACGGTGGTATGCTATTAGTGTACAACAGGTGTGCTGTTGGATCCAGAGGTCCTGCATCTTGTATCTACACTGCCTTCATTTACATACCAATTTATTGATTAGTTACATATACATAGTCTCATGTTTTCTTATTGATTATCTGCTGCCATGTTTTCTTAGCTACTTACTTTTTTCGTGTGTTTAAGCTCCTGTGATTCAAATTAATAGTGTATCTGAATCTCTAGATGCTCTGTTTCAATGTCCTCCTGGTTTTGCTTTCACTACATGTAGGCTGTGATTTTTGTCTTTGCACTGAGTGTGCAGATGTGCTTAAAAAAACTCTGGAAAGTAATTGCTGTGAAAGTGGCGCTCAAAGTGGCGTCAGGAGGGTGTAGTGTCATTGAGGTTTGTAGCAGACTGTGGGAACCAGACTGACGCTGATTTCAGGCTAGAGCTGGAACCGTAACAACTCTTTTTCTCTCTGAAGCTTTCTGCCTTAATTCATCTGTTATACTTCAAATATTACTAGCGGAAAGGGTATTGTAGTAATTGTTATCTCTGCTCATTTGCTTGTCTGTCCTACATCTCAGCCTCTTTGTTAGTCCAGTCTTGCCTTCACATAAATGAAGACTAGGAGAGGTGTGTGATTTTAAGATTGGTGATGTCTGAGCTTCATATCTTCTGGTGGAAAAATGATTACAGCATGGTGCCTTTATTTACCATGGGAGTGGACTTACCCAGTGTATTGACCTAATCAGTGTGTTTAGATGCAGTGATCTGATACTTCCTGGAAGCATCAGGCTTAATGTGCCTGTATTACTTAGTGTAAAAAGAGCAGCTGGGAATGGACTTAAGCAGTTAAAGCAATTCAGTTGACCCAGACCTCTTCAGAGGGGCCCTCAGGAAGGAGAATGATTGATTGTGAGTAGAGAACCTGTAGATGAGTTGTCCCAACAGCTGCATGGATTAGGTAGTGTGTGATAGACCGTATAAATGCACCCTTAAGTCTCTTTTGTGCGTGGCATCCATAGCCATTTAAATATAAATATGTGGATTAGATGATTTCCTAATAGATGTGGAACACCTGAATTTGCTGCAATCTGCTTTACTCCAAATTTCCATTTTAAAGATTGGCTTCACGGTTAATGTTTTCTATGTAGGCTTTAGAGTTGTTTGCCTTTATCATTCACATTCATTTTAATACGTAACTTGTATGTGGTTTTGATGATGAAGGAATTAAAGCTGCTTCATGGCTGACTCATATGTAGAGGGTAGCACCAACCCATCAAAGGGACATCACATATAGAATTAGAACTAGCTAAAGATACCAAGCAGGTAAATGTTCTACAGGATCTTAAATTAGCATCTTGGCAAAACTGAAAATTGGTAATGAAGTAGAAAGATAATGACTGTGAAATTCTACTAAGCTACAAGGTATAGAGCGTGATACGCTGATGTAAGAATGGTGCTGTGTGTTTAAAAGCCCAGAATAAAATATATCAACTGTTTTAGCAAGAAACATAATAGCTATATGGCTTGATCAGAAATAGTATGGGATAATACATCCAGACCAGGGTAGCAACAATGACTGTAGCATATTCCTATATTAAAAGGTAAGAGTTTTGTTTCATTTAATTGTGCTGTATGATAGTTGTCAATTGCATTGCTTGTATGTCAACATAAAATTACTGTTAGAAACAGTGAGTACTGGATAGTAAGTAGATGAGTTATGTGCTATGACAAGGTGTACTGTGGGCTGATTCTGTACTTAGCTGTTTCCTTTGGAAATTGAAAGTCACTTGTGGGGACACAGGTACTACTATACTACCTATGTAATCACTTCTAACCATCCTGATGAGGAAAGCTTGTTATTTAGGGTAAGAAAGGGAGGAGACATAATTCAAAAGTGCCTTGATGTTGATTTTAAGAGTTTATTTATAGTTTTGGTAAGATTTTTATGAATAACTGGAGGAGCTCTGGTTCTGTTTTTGTATACTTTGGTCCTTTGTTGTTTCCAACAATTGGTAGGCTCAAAAAGCATATCTGCCTTATCTATTCCCCCAAATTGCATCAGGCTTATGCTTGTTTATGTGCAAAGTAGTCTCTATATGATGTGAAGAAGAACTATACATTCTGTTTTGCTGTGTTTGGAAAAAAAAGTTTTAATATATTTCCCAACAAAACAGTTTTTTCATATCTTGTATATATAAAGACATAAGCTGTTGGTGCATTTAGCTAATCTCTTTTCAGAAATATGTCCTTTTAATACAAGTTTAGAATGATGGAATAGATTGTAAAATCCAAATGAGGTTAGCTGCTATGCTCATTACAGAGGGGAAAAAAAAAATAGAACAGAATAATTTCAGTTGCAAGGGACCTACAGTGATCATCTGGTCCAACTGCCTGACCACTTCAGGGCTGACCAAAAGTTAAAGCATGTTGTTAAGGGCATTGTCCAAACCCAAATGCCTCTTAAACACTCACTGGCTTGGGGCATCGACCACCTCTCTAGGAAGCCTGTTCCAGTGTTTGACCACCCTCTCAGTAAAGAAATGCTTCCTCATGCCCAGTCTGAACCTCCTCTGGTGCAGCTTTGAACCATTCCCATGTGTCCTGTCACTGAATCCCAGGGAGAAGAGCTCAGCACCCCCCTTTCCACATCCCCTCCTCAGGAAGCTGTAGAGAGCAATGAGGTCACTCCTCTAGCCTCCTGTTCTCCAGAAAAGATGAACACAGAGTCCTCAGCTGCCCCTCACAGGACATTCCTTCCAGCCCTTTCACCAGCTTGGTTGCCCTCCTCTGGACACATTCAAGGACCTTCGCATCCTCCTTGAATTGTGGGGCCCAGAACTGCACACAGTGTTCAAGGTGAGGCTGCACCAATGCTGAATACAGTGTGGTAATCACCTCTTTTGACCAACTGGTGGTGCTGTGTTTGATGCACCCCAGGATGTAGCTTGCCCTCTTGGCTGCCAGGGCACACACTGCTGACTGATATTGATCCTGCTGACAGCCAGCACCCCAGGTCCCTTTCTGCAGGGCTGCTTTCCAGCCACTCATCTCCCAATTTATGCTTTTGCCTCATGTTACTGTGTACCAGGTGCAGAATATGGCATTTGTACTTGTTAAATTTTATCCCACTGATAATTGCAGAATGCTCCAACCTATCTAGATCCCTCTGCAAGGCCTCTTGTCCCTCAAGAGAGTCAACAGCACCTCCCAGTTAGCTATCATCAACTAACTTGCCAATGGTGCATTCAACTTCTGCATCCAGATCATTGATAAATGTATCAAACAGGGCTGGCCCTGGAATTGGGGCCTGAGGAACACCACTAAGTGACTGGTCACCAGCCAGATGTAGCCCCATTCACTACAACCCTTTGAGCTCTGCCCTTTGGCCAGGTCTTTACCCAGCACACTGTGAACCTGCTCATCCCACAGTTGGACGGCTTGTCCAGAAGGATGCTGTGGGGAACAGTATCAGATGCCTTACTAAAATCCAAACAAACTGCATTCATGTCTTTCACTTCCTCCACGAGGTGGGTGACCTTATCCTAGAAAGAGATCAAAGTAGTTAAACAGGATTTTCCCTTTGTGAACCCATGTTGACTGTGCCTGATAATTGCATTGTTTTTTAAATGCCTTTTAGCAGTACCCAGTATGATCTTCATAATTTTTCTGGAAACTGAGGTTAGACTAACAGTTCTATAGTTTTCTGGGTCTTCCCTCATGCCCTTTTTGTGAATTGGAATAACACTGGCCAGCTTCCAGTCAGCAGGAGCCTCAGCTACTAATTTTTCAAAAATTGAAGCTAGGGAATTACCTCTTTAGGAACACATACTTGCCTTTTGTTCAGACGGTCAGCTAAGTTACTGGATATTCCTTAGTAGCTAAGTATTTTGGAATTTCTTTATTTTGGGGTGATATACAGGGTTTAAATGTAGACCAGTCAACTAAAATAAGCCACCTCTGATTTATTCAGATTGGCATAAATGCACATAATCCTGCTGTACAGAATAATTTATTTGTAAATGATACTGATACAGAATCACAGAATGGTTGAGGTTGGAAAGGACCTCTGGTAGTCATCTGATCCAACTCCACCTGCTCAAGCAGCACCATCTAGAGCTGGCTTCCCAGGGCTGTGTCCAGATGGCTTTTGAATGTCTCCAAGGATGGAGACTCTGTGATCTTCCTTGGCAACCTGTTCCAGTGCTTGCTTGCCCTCACAGTAGAAAAGTGTTTCCTGACATTCAGAGGGAACCTCCTGTGTTTCTGTGTGTGCTGGTTGCCTCTGGTCCTGTTACTGGCACCACTGGAAAGAGTCTGGCTCTGTCTTTGCATATTCCCTTCAGAAGGAATGTCCTTCTGATGAGGTCCCCCATACCCTTCTCTCTTCCAGCCTGAACAGTCTGAGCTCTCTCAGCCTCTCCTCATAGGAGAGATGCTCCAGACCCTTCATTGTCTTTATGGCCCTTTGTTGGACTGTTTCCAGTATGACCATGTTTCTCCTGTACTGGGGAGCTCACAACTCAGCACTCCACTTGTGGCCTCACCAGCACTGAGAGAGGGGAAGTGTCACCTCCCTTGACGTGATGGTGACACTAACACAGCTCAGGATACCATTTACTTTCTTTGCAGCATAGAAAATACTTAAATACCATACTGTAAGAAAGTGCTACACTCAGCATGTCATAAACTCTTTATGATACAGCATTTCTTGATAGCCAGAGCTTAAATTGCTTGCAGTGTCAGTTCGGATAATCAGTTTTGTTGTACTTGACCATAAAATTATTAGCTGACATAATGAGGATTGTCTCTTTCTCTAGATATCCTTCTGCCCACACTTCAGTTTATCTTACAGTTGTTGAGAAGTCTCTTCTTGCTTGATTCCAGGTAGATGATTTTACTCACTTGGCACCATGCCAGGAAAGCTGTCTTGTTTGAGCCATGCATAGCAGGGTTGTCAGTTCTCCTGGCATACAATCCTTTGAAGCAGCATAGCAGTCAGCAAAACGTAGCACAAATAAAGGCTTTGAACAGTGTGCCACTGAACAGGAACACTGAGAGCTCTTGGAGATCAAGGAACGCTAATGCACAGCAAAGGTGGGAACTGCTTGCTGTGGAGCGTTAAGCTAATGCCACCATCAATTTCATCCTCTGCTTGCATAGGGAAAGGGCTATAAAAGTCACTGGGACTCTGGGTGTAGCAGCGTGTTATTTGGAAAGCAGTGACAATTTGAGCAGCATCCTTGTTGACTATGCCGTGAATTGATTTGTTGGAAAGGTAATTTGGGAGAGGGGTTGATTTTTAACTAGGGTCAGTTACAATTGTTCAGTGGAAGGGCTGACACACAGTGGCAATTACTGCTGTAAGCTGCAGTAAAAGGAGGGACTGGAACTTGGCACTTCTGTTTAAATAAATGTCTGGGTAACTGTGCCCTTGGGCTCCACACCTAGGTTTTATGAGGCTGGATAGAAGCTGGAATAGGGGACTTGTTTTGTATGTTAAATAACTAGAACTTGTTACGAACAAGTCAAGTGCAGATGATCTTGCTGACTAATCATTTTCCCCTTACTATTGAGTCATTCTATTGATTTGGAGGGATTATGAATTATGAGTGGGTTTTTCAGTTCTTGTAGTGTGGTGAGGTGTGGTGGTGGTTTTGTTGTGTTTTTGTGTGTGTGTTGTGTGTGTTTTTTTTTTTTTTTTTTGTTTGTTTGTTTTTTTTTGTTTTTGGAGGTGCAGTTTCAAAACTGAAACTTGAAGGAATTGCTACTGTTTAATTTCTGTGTAGGATTGGAAAAGTAGAGAAAGAGGGGGAAAATGCAACCCAGTGTTGCAGCCAAATTAGAATATTCATCTTCAGTTTTGCAGCTTCTTGCATTTCTGAGTCAAGTTCACTTGCTTAGTTTTTATATTAAAGCATTGATGTACTGTAATTGAGCAGCATTTCAGTTGCATGAATAGTTTCTTTGTATTTCCTTGAGAAATTGCATCACATGGAATGAATTGTGGTTTTGCTTTTGTTGATTCAAATCTGAGAAGTCTTCAGGGTGTTTGATACCTGCAAAAGATTCACTCTTAGTGTTTCTATGGTAACACTTGTTCAGGAGCTTATGTGTTCCTATTATGCTGATCTAAAGCAATGAAGACAAACAACTGTGTTAACTGATGACTTACTCAGTACTCCATGTAGTTTATCAAGCAGATAAATGAAAAAATATATTTTGGTTTTTTTTACTATATTGTATTTTCTTTGGTAGGAAATGTCTGTCAGCTTGTTGCCAGTTGATACTTGCAGCTTATTGTATAATTTGTGATTGTACGTGAATTCTGCAACATATTAAAGTATTAAATAAGAGAAGCATTTTGGGCTATCCAGTCTACACCACTTCTTTCTTTATAGTAGGTATTTACTTATTGATAATACTTTTTTTTAGCTGTAAAACTCAAGTTTGTCTGATCTGCTTAAAAAGAAAGTAAAGTGAAAGAGTTTCCTTTGTGATGCTTTTACAGAGTTTAATAAATATCCCTGTTGTGATTAACTTGTGAAATTCTCTATTTTGTTTCTCAGTTTGTATTCAGTTACTTGATGAATTCGAGAGTACCTTTCTGTTCATCCTGACTGAAAAATAAACAGCAAACATAATATGAAAGTGAACTGGGTATAAATGTGCAAAATGTATTGTTGACTTCAGCAACTCTGACATTCTGAAGGGCCTCAACTCAACTTCAATTTTCAGAAGTGACTGAAGGCTATGCTGTTACTAAGGAACATAAAGAAACATGTTAAAAATTCATTGTGCCTGTAGAAGATGGTGTTGTGCACTGGTAAACATTATCTAAAAGAATATACTTTTTAGAGGCTGTAAGGTATTAACAGACTGCAACAAATTAGAAAGTTTGTGGGCTGACATGTCGCACATGTTATCTTCACATAGTGGTAGTTGTGCTTATTAAAATGTGGCTTTTCTTATAAAATACACTCAGGACCAGCTATGTTAAGATTTCTGTTAGTTCAATTGTACAACTTTGTACAGCGATAGTAACACAATATAGCATAGCTCATGTGGTTTACTTGCACTTAATACTAAGAACTCACAGGAAACCTTTGCATAGACAGCAAACTAATGTTGGTAGATATTTAAAAAAAATACAGTATTTGTGGCTGAAATTGAAGAGCCATATATTCATATCCTATGAGGATATCATCTAGCAATTGTTGAGTGATGCAGGTAATTTAAAAAGAACCCGAAAGTTCAATGAGCCTTCATTATCTGTATCAGTTTGCTGCAAGAACAACAATATAAGAGAAAGCCTGTGGCATCTGGTTGGCATCCATCCTCAATAATTTCTGTAATTGTCTACAGTTAATGGAGCAAGTGATAGTAGTTATTGGCACCTTCCAGCACAGGGGTACTGTGGCATCTTGGTTGTTCTTTCTCAGGGCTGAGTAGGGAAGGTCATTGGGGCACATGTGTGTGGGTGCAGTTCTACAGCTCTGTGTCAGCGTGGAGCACAGGCTGAGTAATATTTACTTTCAAAAATTACCATTTTACTTACATTCCATGTAAAATGAAAGCACTAGCCTTAAAAGGAATGGCTTACTTGACAGATTTCAGTAAAATTCTGTAAGCTAGTTGAGAACTGTTTGAGTGTTTTGTATTTGTATTTCTGCGTGCTGTATTACCTTCCTACAGATGATAATTAGCAAGTTATCTCTGATGAATAAATTTTTGCAAGCTTTGTGATAAATAATTGTTTGTCTATTTTCTGTACATCATTCCTTGCTTTTTTTTTTTTTTTTTTTTTTTTGTTCTTGTGAAGAACCTTTTAATTCATCCTCTCTAATTTGTAGATTGCTGGAAATGAGAAATTAATAGTAGTGCAGTTAGGAATAGTTGATGGACAAAAGCTTGCTACCTACTAACTGTAGCCTTAGCAGGCATTTTATATGTAGAAATTTGAGGAAAAAAAATAAAACATGACATTAGTTTAATCTCTTTCCAAATGTGGGAATGTCCTAGTTTGTTGGGCAAACTGTGTAAAGAACCTAAGGATGTTTAAGAAATAACTCTAGCCTTCAACGGTAGAGAAAGGGCTACCTCTTTTTCCAGGGAAGTATTCTGGTATGTGCCACCTTGTCATGCAGTGACAACCATTACCTTATTTTTGACAAGGGTAATGCATAACTTGACAATTAATATGTATTATCTTCATGATAAATATATTAGTTATATATTGTAGAAACTGTGCTGCAGTCATTAAGAGCAATGTCAACATCTAAAGAGTAGTAACTTTTGATTGACAGGCAAGAGAATACTGCATATACTGCCATCTGATCTGCAGCTGCCAGCCCCTTCTCTAGTTTTGTAACTCACTTGCTCTAATTGGATTCTAGAATCTAGCTACATGGATCAAGTTAGTAGATCAGAGCTTTGAATTCTAGATGCTATTGGGGATATTCTTGTATTAAAATACCTAAGGTACGTTGTCTGTATTAATTATAATGTTTTAAATAGTTCAAATATATAGACTCTGTGTATACCTGAAAATGGTTTTGTGTTTCTTGCAGCTAACAGAAGATGAAATTGCAACTATTCTGAAATCTACTCTTAAAGGACTTGAATACTTGCACTTTATGAGAAAAATACATAGAGATATAAAGGCTGGAAACATCCTTCTTAACACTGAGGGACATGCAAAATTAGCTGATTTTGGTGTGGCTGGCCAGTTGACAGTAAGTACCTGTGGAAAGATCCTTTAAAAATATTTTAGTGCTCCTAACCATGTTCTTTTACCTTTTGCCTTTTCTTCTGCCTTAAATTTTGTGTCGGAGGAGTGACTGGTGGTAGCGGTAGAGCCAACAGTCTTTATCATCGTGAGTATTTAAGATATTGCAAGGCTGTTTAGTTTTTCGTTCTTTATTTTTATAACGCAGTGTACTTCAAGTGCCTGATGACCCCACTTTAAACTTTTGTGTGAGGTTTATGATCATCATCACCTGCTTGGCCTATGTAGACTGATGAGCTCTTTGGTGTCAATTGGAATTCACTACCATTTGACCTTTGGGTAGCTAATTCAAATTTTAAATATAGAATATCAAAATAACTTGAAAATAAACATCTCTGTTTTAATTGCCGAAATAATATGATTACAGGATACAATGGCAAAACGTAATACTGTTATAGGAACTCCGTTTTGGATGGCTCCTGAAGTAATACAAGAGATTGGCTATAACTGTGTGGCAGACATCTGGTCCCTTGGTATCACTTCAATAGAAATGGCTGAAGGAAAGCCTCCGTATGCTGATATTCATCCAATGAGGGTAAGTGTGTGTGGTGGTGTTTTTTCCTTTGTTATATATATTAACCCTACCCTGCCCCCAACAATCAAACAAAAACATATCAAAACCAAACAAAACAACCAACCAACCAACCAAACCAAACACAACCCCTCCTCCCCACCCTGCCTGAACCTCAAAAAACGAATACTGAAATCATAGAACTGTGCATTTATGGACAAACATTTTAAGAAAAGGATTTTTACTTGCTGTCTTGCTTCCTATTTACTGCAGTTTACCTGTGTTTTAACATGTCTCTGAGATTTCAGAATACTTTTATCTCCACTTAAAAGAGAACTAAAGCAATACGTTCCTAATTGACTTGAAGGCAACATATAGACTCTATTTTGTATTGTACCTGCACTTGGAGAGTTCCATATCCAAGACGCCATCCTCCTTTGAAGGAGAGTTGAGAAGTAAAAGTGACCTAAAGAAGGATTCAGAATTGTCCTGTGTGAGCACTGTTAATATTGGTAACCCCTGACAGTTTTTATTTATTACCAACTCTTAAAAGTCTGTTACTGAATTAGTTTGCTTTTGGCCAAATAAAATGTAAATAGAATTAGTCACTTTATGAGAAGTAGCAGTTATAAAGGAATTACTTGGAGAAGGTTCATGGAGAACAATGTTTATCTAGGAATAATTATTGCCACTGTTAGTCATGCTTTTTCTTTTTGAAATGAGCTCTAGAACACCTACGTTGATTGCACTGATCATCAATAAAAACTTGGTTCTTGAATTATTCTATCTAAACCCCATTTGGTTTTAATAAGGCACTTTATATTCATAGAAGCAGATTTTTTTCATGTTTGTGATTTGCCGCAAAAATGGCATGCGCGCTACATTATTCAGTTTTATTTTGCTGGTACCTCATATATAAGGAACTTAATATAAGGAAGCCACCACTCTTGGAAGAGAACATATGTCTAGTATATGATTACTCTAAGGTGATGCATATATGAGTTCAAGTGTTTTTAGTGCTGCTGTTGCTGCTGCTGTTGCTGCTGCTGTTGCTGCTGCTGTTGCTGCTGCTGTTGCTGCTGCTGTTGCTGCTGCTGTTGCTGCTGCTGTTGCTGCTGCGATGTGTTTTTTCTTGTGCGTGTCTGTGTGCTTTTTGCAGCAGAGACGTTTCCTGAAGTTTTACAGCAATATGCAGCTCGATTAAAGCTAGTGAATGTTTTACAATTAGAAACATTACGTAAATTTCACAGCAAAGTCTAGTAATTTTCCTGCACTTTTTTTTCTGTGTAATGAACTATTTAAAAATTACTTTTCAAACTGAAAATACCCAGATGAAAGCTGAGAACAAAATAAGTATCTCTGAAGTTTGTTTTTGATGGGAATTTAATTTAAGATGAAATAACAGTAAAAATATTTTTAAGAACTATTGGTTACAAATTAAATACATTTGATCATGCTGGGGTTTTTGGTTGTGCTTTTAATGAAAACGTCTTGATTACATCTCTTCATTTTAACATCGTTGTATGTAGTTGCACTAGCTGTTGAAAGGTGAGGACTACATTATCAGAGAGGATTTTTATATGCATGACAACAGCTGCTTATAAATCAAAGGTCACTGAATTTAAAAGCTTGTGAATCTGTTTAATTCTTGTAATCAAATGAATGCTATCAAAGGCCAAAGTAATTTAACACAACAATTCTGGGTTACATAGAACATGTGTTCTTGTTAATAAATTACGTTATGGTTTTTAAAGGCTTGTATGCAGTTAGTACTCTTTTGTATATTTGATACCTACAGTTTTTCTTAATTGTTATTAGTGAGTTGTTACAGTGGTTAACAAGAAATACACAGATTTAAGTTGCAATAGTTTTCCCAGTGTCATACGATACAGCTTCACAGGACTTTTGGACATATGTAGATGCTTTCCTACTTTGTTTTAGTTATGACACAGAATTGATACAGGCAAGCATGAAAGCTTGGGCAAATTTTCATTGCTTTTCCTAGATGTTGCTGGAGTTCTGTGGTATTTATGTAAGGCACAATTTTGTTACTCGGGAATGCATGTTGAAATTACCATGTGCACTGTTTTGCTGGAGGCTGGTTGGCACTGCCACAAAGGTAGTGTGCTGCCAGTAGGCCATTTCCTTGTCAACTGCATTTACAGCTTAATAGAAATATTACATGACTTCTTTAAACAAGTGTTTTGGCAGAGAGGAAATAGCAGATTCCATGCAAACAAGCATAGCTTCCTCTGCTTAACCACACTCTAGCTACTCCAAAGAACTGTACTAGTTTCAGCTGGGAAAGAATGAGAAGGGGGGGGTGCAAAATGGAATTTCATGTGGAGGGAAAAAACAGCAGTTTTTTTCTGTTTAAGTGTTCCTGGTTTAGTACATTTTGACTGCATAAGTGTCATCAGTGCTATTTCACTTGTTTCTGCTGCAAACCTGAGTTCAGCAGAACCCGCAGTTGTCATATTTGGTTTGAGGCTGAAAGGTCAAGACCATTTGCCAGCCCAGTAAGTCTAATGCTTTATTCATGTAAGAATTATGGAGTGTCTCACGTATTCCATGTCAGAGTCCTCTTGTGCTTTTGCTAATGGTGAAAAGTGAAAGTTCTGTATTTTCTTGGAGTTTTCGTCAAAGGAGGAGTGTTTTCAAGTAGTTTTAAAGATGGAAAAAATACAGACGTCCTCAAGGTTGCCCTAAAACATGGTAATACGGTCACTAGAATAGGACGGAATTTTCTGCTAAGCCAGAAATCCCTCAAACCTGGGTAAGTTAACTCATCCAGCAGGGCTATAAGCATGTTGATTGCAGAAGTCTGTGCAGCAACTGGTGTTGATGTGGCAGACAGGGTTTGCATCTGCCTTTGCGCTGCTGGGATGAGCAGTTATGAATTTATAGTGGAGCTAATTAAATGGGGCCTCAGTGTGGTTCTAGAGCAAGACTCCATCTCCTATTCTGAAGCTGCAGCGATATGTTTTAACAGCTGTTTTCCCGTGTCCCCCATTCGCTGCAGCATGTGTGCTGTCCTGTAGTGATAAAGTACTTTATCTTCTGTCACTGTCTGAATTTAATTCAAACCATTAACTCCTTTTTCCGTCTCTCCTCTTCAGCAATATCTGTCTTTATTTCTGTTTGCTTTGAAATTTCTTTTTTTATTTTTTTTTCTTTTTTTGAATCTACAATGGAAGCATAAAGATAGGCACTGCTTTGCTGCAGTAGTGATATTGCTTTTTGGTAAAAATTGGTAATGTCCTTCTGAAGTATCTTCCATGTTTGCTAATCAACCCATGCTCTCAAATCTGTCATGTAAAAGAGTTGCTTCTGGTGGCAGATCTTTTAAGCTGCAAAATTTTTACTTGATCATAATCTACCCACTGCCGATATTTGGCTTTATTAACAAGCAGATTAACAACACTTTGCCATAAAGCTCATCTTAAACCTTAAGAATGGCTGGTTTTGAGGTATTTTCTCTAGGACCACCTTTACCAAAAATTTTCCTTATGGTCACTTATTGCTGCAAGACCGTGATTTATTTATTTATTTTAATAATCAGTTGAAGCCAATTTAAGTGCTGGCTGCTGGTTATACAGACCGCCTATCTTTAGCCAGGAGTTTCTCACCTTTCTGGTAAGCAAACACTAGCATTTTTGTCGCCTCACATGCAGTTGGATAAAGGAACTGATGTTCTGAAAAGTTAACCTGTCAGAAATGTGCTGGTTTAGAATGTTGTAGGAACATGTAGGTGGACAGGACAAGTGGGCTGAGTGGAGCTGGTGCCTTTGGCCACAGCCAGGCACTGAGCGCCATAGACCAACTGTAAAACTGCAGCCTGTGTTTTATAAAACTTGCTCTTCTTTGCAAGGTCAACACTTCCTGATAGGTTGGTGTGCCTCAGATAAATGCTGGTAGCTCTCTTCCGGGGGGGGGAAAAAAAAAAGCCAAAAAACTTTTATTTCATGCTTATCAGGCAGCTGCAATAGTTAGCATTGCTGTGGTATGGAAGAAGCTGGTGGTAGATGTGTTTTTCGACACTTCACAGTATTGGCCTTTGTTTCTTTATGGTGAAGTTTGTTGGAAATGGACACATGGGCATCACATGTTCTGCAGTGAACTGGAGGAAGCCAATTTGAACTGCTTCCATTTGCCTTAAGTCCAATCATGATATTTATTTTTCCATGGCACTTACCCAGATTATCCATGCCTCCTGCTTAGCCTGTGTTATTTCCACCCTGGACTAATCTGTTTGTAATAACCTTTTATTCCTGTTGTATCTTCTAACAATCTACCATTTCCCAGTTCTTTATTATCAGCATGTTGCTTTAAAACTGGAGATTGAAGTGAGAATTATTGTGGTGTAAAGCTGTAATAAGCAAGGAAGGTGTCATGGTGAGCATCACTGTCTGATTGAGAGCAGTTTTTCAATCACTGAGGGAATGGTTTCCTTTATGCCTTTTGTGCCAGAAGTTGAGGAGAGGGAAAATGCAAAAAACACTTCTGGCAATATCAGATGTCTTTTTGTATAGGCACTCTTGCATTTCTTCTCTCCAACAGATGGAATTGTATCATCAGTTTCTATAATTCTCTTTGAGAGTTCATCAATCTTATCTCTGCATTACTGCTTTTAATTTAGAGTAGGTTTGTAAAAGTGTATGATATGGTTTTCTTATTTTAGTGCTTTTGCTTATCTTTAGAAAAGAGTTTGATTTAGTTTCTAAAAGTCCTTTTCCTTTTAAGAACTTTCTTTGAGATATTTTTTGTTAATTTGTAACTTCATCTTGCCTGCTGTTTCTAGATAGAGTGAGCTAATATTTAAAGAGATTTAAAATATAGATTTTTTTTGATTGAACATCACTGTTTATTACTTTACTGCCACTTCAAAATCTTGTGGAAGAATGACAGTGAGTGTGAGTCCTCAGTGAGGTCATAACTCTTCAATATTTCAGTTGTCCATTCTCTGTTATTATAGTTCCCTTAGAATTAAATATCCTATGTGCTTTTAAGTGACTTAACGTATTAAGATTATTTTAAAATAGTTAGATCTGAAGTCTTGAAAAAAGCATGTGAGACCCTAACACATCCAGTTCTTTGAATGGCAGGAATGCGTGTAGGTAGGAGAATAAAAAACCACGACTCCTCCTTCTTCTGTATCTTCCATTGTGCCTTGTCTATCTTAAAACAAAATCTGACTTCTCAGGATGGGATTTTAGTGTGTGCTGTCTTACGCAATGCCATAGTCATTCTAAATTAGTAAATAATAAATTTGCTTTAAATAAGCTTGCTTTAAACTGCCCTAAATGCAGGTGGTGAGTGCAGAGGGTTGATATTCCTGCCTGTTTCCATGCGTTTTCATCACCCATTTCTCTTGGAACAAGCATTTAGGTGGCCACATGATGAGCTGGACCAGAAAATTGATCCATCTGAAAACTAACCAAGTAACAAAAAATAGCTTTCACTAATACTGTTAACTAGCGCTTGGACTAGGTGGGGGTGAAAACATGTGGTGGAAGCAGTGGAAGAATTGAGTCATCCCATTTGGGGGATCAGCCAAGTTGGTGCTGAGGTTGACTTAAAGTAATTGCAAAACCAGTGTCTCAGCTGTCCATTTGTAAGTTTATTATGATTAAAATGTAATAATTATTTAATAAAACTCCTGTATACATAAGTAGATCAAAGGGCATAGTGCATCCAGATACCATCATGCTTGGGAGCTCTAGCTGTAGGTGCAGGACTGCCATGCTGTTTTTCCTACTCTGGATTTCGTTTACCTTTCGAATGCAGAAGGAGCCTGAGGGGAAGCAAAGAAATTCCTCTTCCTTTTTCTGATACACTAGGAAGTGTCTGTGGACTGTGGAGCTTCTCTGGAGGTGGCATATCTATAAAATGATACAGGGTTCTGAACCTTTCATGGGTAAGTGTTTCCCCCACAAGGCCTCCCTCCTTCTTCACCTCATCTGTTCTTCTATCTTTAAATGCAATTGCAGTGATACAGCTGAACTTCATGGGGTAAAATTCCAATGGCTTCAGTTTGCATGCACCTGATGGCCGTGTTGCTTCATAGTATATTTGCCTCTGTGGTACTATTTATAGCCAGGATTTCAAATAAGTGTTACAACTTAAGAAAAAAAAAGAGTGCGATACCAGACAGTATTCATCTAACAGAAAATAAAGTATATTCTCTATATAGATGGGGGGGTGGGGGCGCAGGGCACAAAAATTAATGGCAAAGGAGTTGCTTCAAATAACTGCAAGAAATGCAGCTCCATATAGTAACAGGATATGTAGCGTTTTTTCTTTGAGGTAGTAGTAGTATGATGTTGTTAGAACCAGTTGCACCTACACTAATGCCATTGCTGATCTGGATATTATATATTTGGTAGTGGCTTGTTCTGGGTTTTTTTTGTGTTGGTTTTTTTTTTTTTGTTCAACAACTTTCTTTTCAGGGTTGAATTCTAAGGAAGTGTGACTTACTTTATTTATGGGTTTTTTAAAAAGAAAGCTTTACATTTTCATTTAAATATGCTGCTACTTCAAGTCAGTAAGCAGCCTATCTACCTGCTCTGATCAAAATGTGAATAACTGTTTTAGGGCAATTTTTATATAAATAAAAAGTTAAAAAAACAACAACAGCTAAGACATTACTTTCAGCAGTAAATCTGAAAACAAAAAGGTACCAAATGCTTTTTCATTCAAAATTTATTTTATTTAACCTTGAGGAATGGTCAGTATTTACAGTGTATGAACAGAGCTCTTTGCCTGAACTGCTGCTGCTGTGGCAAGTTACTGGCTGAGGCCAGTTCATGACACCCTGTTCGTGACTTTGTTCAAAAAGGCTTCTGTTGGGCAAGTTAAAATAAGTAACTGTGCACATTTGAACTCCTGTGTGTATCCCATTTTATGAGCAAATACCTGATGTGCATATCTAGGTAAGCTATTTGCATGGACTTTGCTGGAACCTTAATACCTATGTGCTAAATCTACTGATCACCAGGGGAGTTCCTCTTTCTGTGAGTTAAGATACGAGATTGTACTTGCTGTAATTGTAATGAGAGTTGGACTTGGGTGCTTATTTTGTCAGCCTTCTTCAATAGGTATCGAAACCAACTTTTCTATGGGTTTTTATATGTAACTTGAGGAAATAAATTTAAAGTTTTCTGGAATACAATTAAGGCAACTCTTTTTGTGACAATTTGATTTTTTACTAGGTGAAAAGAGCTATTTTTTTTCTGTACTTACTAATTGTGTCAGTTTGATGTTAGTTTTCAGGTTGGTTGAGTTATTTTTTTAGCAGTGGTTTGAAACTAAATGAAGTGCAAACAAATCATTGTTTGTCTGAGTTGCACTTGTGGCTCATGGGCAAATTGTGAAGATCTTGCTTTATAGATCACTTATTTATTTCATGATACATGTGGGTGTCCAAACTTAAGTTATGATTTTAGTGAAAATGTGCTTGATGTTCACTTACTTATGTAGGGTGATCTAGGGAGGATTCAGATGTTTTCCTTCTTGGGCTCCTGTTTTTTTGTGGAAATGCTAAACATAGATACATAGTACCCTTTCAATGTGACTTCTTTTTTAGTATTTAATGCCCGTGGAATTAGAGGAGAATGTGAATTTCAGAAAAATTTCATTTGCTTGTGACTAGCTCTTCTATGGCCTCCCTGTAGAGGAGACAGCAGGGAATATTCTGATAAGTGAGGGTGTCAACCCAGGTAAGTGCCCATGGGCTGTAGTCTAGTTTTTTGTGATACAGAAATATAATTTCTTCCCATTTTTTAGCATACCTAGAATAGAATTTTATAGAAAGTTCACCAAGTACGGCTTATCCCAAAAAGATAGAGTAAAAGAAACAGTATGTGAGTTAGCCTCAGACACTGAAGACAAGTTTAGAGGTCTCTGGTTGTAAATCATATTGTGATATTTTTGTTATTTTCTTAAATTGCAATTGATAATTAGTTGCTTGACTTTACCAGATTCAGTTACATGTGTCGAGCCTCCTAGAGACTGATATGCTAGCATGGCAGCATTCAGTTTCCAAGACTTCCCAGCTTGCTATGCAAAGGGATAGTGTGTTTAACATCAGCCCATTTCATGTGGAAAGGAGAGTTTTTGTAATGCTGTCGTGAAAGCAAGGTAGGAAAAATACCATTTGTTCTCTGGCAAAAGTTACAGATGATAAAAGTTTTCTCCTTTATACTCCAAGGAAGAGTTTTTGCCATGTTGCTTTGTCAAGAGCCTGTACTCTCTTCTTTCCACAGAAGTGACTGACAGATTTCCCTGGTTTATGAGACCCTTGAGAGTACAATCCATGTAAGACTAGATGCATACAGTAGTTCAGTTCTCTTTCTCTAAAGATTTGCAAAGGGGTGCAGGACTGGCCTGATAATCTGATTTCGTTTAGTCAAGATACTACCTTGTCAATACTTGGCTTTTGATAGAGAGGAAAATAGCAGAAAGCATGGTATAAGGAGCAAAAGAAAGTAAAAGATGGGGATAACAGCAAACAAGGTCAGCTTGAGTTCAGCTTTAGAAATCCAGAAGATGCTGCTGAGCAAAGACAGGGGAAGGAAGGTAAAGTCTGGAAGAAGAGCTCACCAACGAGAGGAAATCAGTGCTTTATAAAGATTCACATTCATTCGTATTTGTTTGTCTAATCAGCACAGAATGAAGTGACATTAGTGTTGACAGACATACTATGAAAACATTAGATTACTTGAGATGTGTACGAGGGTTAAATCGGGGGATGATGATGCCCTATTCGTGTCCATGTTGAAGCTTTTGAGAAGTCTACAATCTTATGTATGTAATTGTCTTCCTGTAGGTATTCTTTTTCTTATGTACTCCTTTTTTTCATGCAACTCTCTAACTTGTTTATGCCTTCAGTGGAGAGACGGCTTGAAATTTCACATAGTAAAATGGTTGTAATAGAAATAAAATGCAGTTAAAAGTATTTGTGGTTATAGAATCTAGCATAGATGTTTCACCGTGATTTAGAAAATGCATCTTTACTCCTTCATATCACTAGAATTGTTTGGGGTAGAATAAATAATATGTTTATTACTGTTAGAAGTATAAATTCTTTAAATTTTTTCATGATACCAGGTTTGTTGGTTGCCTATGTGTGCAAAAAGGAAATGTTAATCTGTCATGTGTAATAAAGTAGCAGAAATGGAGAATATTTGAAATTTGGACTGGAACTGGAGTTTAATTTGAATTAAATGGAAGACATTTATTTCATGCTTCTAAATGAGGATTTAATTAAAATTAAATTAGTTCATCTTTTTAGAGTGACTCCTGAACAGGAAATTTGAAACGTACTTCAGTTGATGGTTGGTTTTCTCTGATTAATCACTTTCAAAGTAAGCGGAGGATCAGTACAGTAATTTCATAATTACACACAAGTGAGTTAAATTGAAACTTTAACTAAAATAACTGTAAAGGAATTTTGATCTGGGTTGGTTTCATGTAACGCAGTATATCTTTTGTGTATGATTCAGATTCTTAGGAGTGCTAATCTGAAAAAAGGACCATGCCATGATAGTACCCATTTGTTTGCAAAATGCTTTAATAGGGAAATGTTTGCCCTGGGAATATTATTTTTCAAAGATGTTGGAACAGCAAACAGAGGCTGAATGAAGCCATGAAATTGATGGAAGGATTCTTGATGACTTGAGTGAGCGTCGCATCAAGCCCTTCATCTGTAAGCGTTGTTAAAGGTTATTTAATAGAACTGTTAATGTGGATAGAGCCAAGAACATATTGAACAAATGTAGTGCAGCATAGGTTAACATTATTCTCTGCTGCTGAGCTGACTGCTTTCTTCCTGGACAAATGTTAAAAACAAACAAACCTCAACCAAAAAGCTCATTTGAAAGTTTTAAATCACTATATATCTGCTCATTTGTGATGTTAACAAAACTGTAAACATGTATCAAAGTGCAAAGCAAAACTATTTTGCAACTTGAAGATCTCAATAAAATTCTATTTGAAATAGGCAATTGGTAGTCAATCATCAAGATGCATTAAAATGAGAATCACAATTTTAATGTTACAAGCCTTCTTTATTAATCAACTTTACAGACATTCTTATTTGAAAAAGCCTTTCCGTCATTTGTGCACATCATTTTATGCTGAATTTATCCAGTTTCTTTTTAACTTGCACTATGGGCTTTGAAAATTATTCAACAAGGTGTTTATGCATGTACTTAGGAGAACTCCTTTTACTAAAAATTCTACAATACCCTGCAGGATATTGTAAAATATACCACAGATTGCAAGACTTTTAAGTGAAATGCTATATATATATATTTACTACAGAGGCTTCTATTTCTTTTTATTTCTGTCATCTTTCAAGTTCCAGGATTAACACAAAGTACACAAGTTTAATTTTTATTCAGAAGTCTGGCAGCTAGCTTTATTGAAAAGGAGGGAATTTGTGTATTGCTTTTAATTGAAATAGGTCTCTTTGGATTTTTGTATGTGACTAGTGTCTTGTTAAGCCAAGAAAAGAACTCAGTAAATAATTTTAAGAGATTCTTGGAAGCTTGAATCAATGCTTATTTATTGAAGCTGAATTGTATGTTCACTTTTCTTAAACTTTGACATGTTTTCTATCAGTGTGGCTAGTTGACTTGGGAGAAAGTGCTTTAAAGGGACTTGACTACTATATCGCCAAATTCTTAAGATATTATTACACTTTATTAAAGCAAAAGTGTATTTCCTTGGGTTTTAGTTCAAGGGATATTGACTTGATTTTTTTAATCATGTGGGAGAAAACTGTGATCAGACTGGGAGGAAAGTATTAAGCTCCTACTGCTACTTACTGGAAGTTTTTTTTTTTTTTAATGTTTTAAGTCTATACTGGTTGCTTACTTTGTAAAAAAAAAATAGAAAATTTCTTAAAAATTGCTTAGATTAAAAGAAAGCTTATTAAGACTGTATGTGCCCTGTTTCTGTCTTGGTATTATATTGCCTTAAAATGTACACTGGGTCACTTTTAAAGAGGATGATGCATATTTAATGGAAGAAATTTAAAAGGAAGGGTTACCAATCAGTCTAAATTTGTTTCAGTTAAAACTTGATGGTCTAAAGATAACTTATAATCCTTTTCTTGTTATAAAGTATTGTCAAATTTGTAGTAGTATCAGTTAAAAAGTTTATGGAAACTTTGTTTTAAGGTGGTTTAAAATAGAACTAAATCTTTAATTTGTATTTGATGGCACCTGTTTTCATTTTGTTTCCCTGGCAACACCAGTGGTATCAAAAATTGCCCGTAGACCACCCTGGTTTTAGAGAAGAGTGAAACCAGCCTGGCTTTTTCATGTCAACCTTTAATTTTACTGACTAAATACTTAAACAAAGCTCCTGCACACAATCAGTAGTTTGTGAACTAACTCGAATTATTTCTGTATGCAAGTTGTGATTTTTGTATTAGAATTTTCTGTATTAGTGCCAGTTTGTTATGCATTATTTTTAAAATGAATTGAGAGACTATGTAGGAAGTACTTTTGATATCCCATAGCAGAAAAAGCTGTGCCTGAAACTGTATTGTCTACCTGAAGTAGAGGAAAAATTCTTGTTTTTTTAGATAGCTAAGAACAGACCACACTGTATGGATACACATTTTTTCCAGATATAAGGTCTCATTGTTAGCATTCCCATGGGAAAGAAATAAAGCCAGCACAAGTGTTACCTCCAGATTTCTGCTTTCTTCTGTGTCTCTTTACCATGTCTGAGAATCCACATTGATTATGAAGGTTATACATATGACGGTCCAAACATCTCAGATCTTAATGCATTATCAGTTTTTAGTTTGTGTTTCAGAAATGCAATAATGGATGTCATTCTTGGAAATACTGCTTGTCATTACTTGCATACCTGAAAAAATGCTTTACCATTAAAAGCCTGTTCTGTAAAGTATATTCCCAAAATCCATGCTGTATTGTTGATGATTAGAAAAAAAAAATAAAACAATGTTGGTGTTCTGGTAGAGCAAATCAGAACGAACAAGACAACTTCAGATTTATAGTGAGAATTACAGAAACACTGGAGAGTCTGGGAAATTTCAGGTGTGTTATGTTTCTCATTTTCCCCCAGAAATTTAGGATAGTTTTGGAGATAATGAAGTGATCTGTACTCAGAAAAGACTATTTTAGCAAGGAGGAGCTCTGATGGTTTTCAGAGGGACCTATGATGGCCCCTGCAGCCCTTCCATCATCCTGGTGCCGTGACTGTAGGCTGGGCAACAGAGGTGGCACCCGGTGTTCTCTCTGCTGCTGCTCCTTGTTTCGTGCTATCAGTGTTTGCATAGGTAAATGTAAAACAGGTAGCATTAGCAAGCACAAGATTTATGGGCAAATTGACGTGCATGTGTTCAAATAGTTATCTGTTTCAACTGGGATGTTCCTTAAGAAGTGTAATAATCATGAACTCTGACCTTGGGACAGAGGGCATGTCTGCATTGGGCAGGGACATACAGACAGAAGGAGCTTTGCCCATACTGTCCTCCTTTCCTTTATCTCCAGGAGTTTCTCCAGAACAACTGTGTGTGCATTCGAAATACTTTAATTTCTTTGTCAGATGAGGGAGGGATGTTATCCATATTGCTTTTTGTTTGTTTCTCTGAGTAATATAACTAATTTGTGCAAACTGTATTTTTTGATATTCACAAGTGTTAAGCATTTGATTTTTGGGGGTGGAAATGAGCATGTATAAGTCCTGAACTTTGAAAGCAAACTAAAAGAGGAGCTCTAATGGATGCAGTGTTGTTAAATAGTCAGAGTAATTGAATAGTATAGAGAAATCAGCAGAAAGTTTCTTAAAAGTTGATCCTTTTTGCATTCTCATGGAATTGTCATACATAAATGGTGACTCTGGAACAACTGGGAGTGATGCCACTTTCTTGGTGTAAAAATATGTGGAGTACCAAGCAGCTACAAGGTTCTTGCCAGACTGGAAATAACTACAGTAAGCTTACGGTGTTAGAGGGAGGTCTTGCTGCCATAGCGCTGGATGAACAGTAGGCCAGGCTAAAAGCCAAAGGGCACGTCTGCCTGTCTGGGTGCTGGGAAGCTGATGGTGCCCAGATAGCAGCGCTCTGAGGGCCGGACGTGGCTAGGCCCCAGCTCAGCAGCAGCATGTACACAGTGCAAACCTGCGTCTGAATCCACAGTAACACACCCGGCCCCTGAGCTCCTTTACTTGTTTGTCTCTCTTTGTGTAAAAAATATCTGCTCCTCTAGGCTGTAGTTCAAAACCTTTAATAGTGGATTCATTCGTAGTGCCTGGACTGAACATGGACATCTCTCACCAAGAAGTGTGTTTCTCTAAGTGGCTGAAGCGTATGCTGCAGTATTTCTGCTGCTGGCTCATTGGCTTTATGCCAGTTGAGGGTAGATTAAGATTTGGTTCAGCATAGTTATCTGATACAAATTTTAACTTACGAAATCTCTTTTAAATTAGCTTACTGGATAAGAGAGTGTGTTCTGTTGCAGTGCTTCTGATCTGGTATTACAGTTCCTAAAGCTGCTTTAAGGGTTGTCTGAAAGGAGCTTTGATAAAAGTCAACTGCATTAATGTGTCCATGATATGGCTACCCAGCACAAGCGTGACTCTAATACTGACAAACATGTCTATGCTGCATGTGTTTTACCCATCATGTGCCTCAATAGTGGTGATTACGTGGTGGAACAGGAACATGAGAAAACCGGCCGATGATCCTGGACAAACTTACTCAATGAATGCAGAAGATCAATATTGCCATGACTTGACTCCATCCATCCCAGCTATGCCAGAATGGCACAGTCACACTCTCAACTAGAACCTCTTTCATCCAGGCTTCTTCTGAAAGCTTTCACAAATAACAAATTCTCAGAGTTTGAACTGTATGAAGAGAAATTTAAAATACTGCCTGAAGTTAAAAAATAAAAACAAATGAACAAAAAACCCCCCAAAACAAATGAACCAAAAACCCCCAAAAACAAACAAAAAAACTTTCAGAAAAGTCATTATGCAAATAATCAGTCTTTAAACACCTTTGCTACCTTTTTCTCCCAATTTAATGAAAGTATAAAATTGAATCAACTCAGCTTGCTGCCATGGAAATTACTCTCAAGTAATCAGCTTGTCTGTCTTAAAATGCTTTAGAGGTACAGATTGTTATTTGTGAAGATTCCCAGAGATACCAAATTACCCTGTATGTTGACCAGACAAATGGAAAAATTATATTTGCATTTATAGTATTCAAAGAGTTTAGTGGAAAAATGTAAAGACTCATCAATCATTTTTAATCGAAAGCCTCTGGTGTTCCTTGCCCCATCAAAGAAACTAGGAGGAGGTTAACTACATGCTTGTAGTCTAAATTTAATCTCACTCCTTATTTCTGAATCATGCAGAACATGAAAATCACTTAACACATTTTTCGCTGTTCTCATTGGAGCTGCTTTAGCCCATTTGTTCATAGACTTAGATTTATGCAAGAGGAGGTCAAATTAGGCCATTGCCCTTTCACCTTAGATTTGTCATATGTTGTATATGTGTGTTCTCAGAACGTGATGCCGTTACAAGCATCCCCTTTGCATCAAAACTGTGTCTGCTTACGATTCTTTGTCTGTCTCTTGAAAGTGTTTTGTTGGTAGATTAAGTGATCCTTATGATTATTATTTTTTACATCGGTGGTTGACAGATGATTTGAAGACACTTTGTCCTGTATTTGTATGTACTTTGCTTTCAGCAAATGGTATCGTACAAACCAATTTCCTCATATTTGAAGAAAAGGAAATCAGTATTTGGTGCCCTTGGAGTTTTTTAATGCTAACATTAGGTTACGTACAGATATGCAGAAGAGAAAGTTTTAATGAAAACGGTCTCCCCCTTCATTTCTGTTTCCTTTTCTTTATTACTTCTTACTTTGGAAATATTTTAACATAACAGCAGAGCAAGGGTAAAATTATGCTTACGAGTAATAGTGTTTGAACTGTGATGTTAACTTCAGATAAAAAAAAAGTCATTAGGACTCTGTATTTCTGACTTCATATATTTGACGATCTTAAAGGTATAGATTTTGATATAGCATGTTTTGGCTTTCTGGGGCAACTTGAGCTCATTAGCTGGCTTTTTGTAGAGTTTGTTCTTGATCTCTTTGTGCTTTGTCTTCTTATGGGTGAAGTCACTGGGTATAATGTTAATTTTTATAAGCCATTAAGGGCCATATGTGTCTTTCAGGTATTGTTTCAAACACAGAGTGCATTCTTTCCCCACTGCTGCTTAGTAGTCTAGTTAGGATGTTACCTTCATTACTTATCTATATTCTAAAAATAAAACCATGGTTGGCTCAGCTCTATTTCAGACCTCAAGAGAACCTATTTTCCATAAAATGAAACTTTACTGTTAAGAGAAGAAAAATGTCTGCAGTGAATGTCATAATCACATTTGTAACACAGTTACCTCATAACAGTTACCAGAAGACACATGGTGACTAGATGGAGACTGGCAACCCTGGCAATTACACAGTAACTTTTTTTTTTGCCTTTTATAATATTATGTTGATCAAAAGGCACTCTCAGTGCCTGTTACTGAAATGAGCGATTTCACACTCCAGAATTTCAGCAATTGACTGGAAAAATCAGTCAATCCATGTTTTTTGCTTTGCTTTGACAATTATGTTTTTGTACGTAGCCTTGCAGAATGGCTTTAAAGGTAGTAAACTGGATTACTAGGGGCCAAGACACCAAATCTGGAGCTAAAGGCAACCACTGAAAACATTTTCCTTTCTATTTGAATTGGAAAATTGTTACTTAGGCTCAGCTGCTGTAGTAG
The DNA here is from genome assembly GCF_036013475.1 of Columba livia. Taxonomy (NCBI): domain Eukaryota; kingdom Metazoa; phylum Chordata; class Aves; order Columbiformes; family Columbidae; genus Columba; species Columba livia. Next base: position 139,344,636 of record NC_088603.1, on the reverse strand, counting down.
GCTCACAAGGTGAGATCACTTCTGCATTATTCCCTTCATTAACTTCCTTTTTGCTTTTGCACTATGAATAAAAAACTGTAATTTCATGAATGCTGTGCTCAAGATGGCCCCTAAAACATAAATAATTGTTGTGCAGTACTTATTTGTAAACATTCAGGAAATTTTACTATTAAGTTTGGAAGAATTCTGCTAGGCTTTTGACATTGAAATGGTAGCTCTTGATTACTGTTGAGACTTGAGGATTTATTAACAAAGAAAGACTATAATCTGCAGGAGAAATTTGTTCTACAGACTAAACCGTTATGTTTCTAATGCCTCTGCATTTCAGCGGGTGATGGTTTAAATTATGACACCCAGTCCTGTGCCTTAGGGCTTGCGATTCTGTAACTTTTTTCAGACGCTTCAACTAAGCATTGCCTAATTTGTTATGAAACTGAAGGAAAAGTTGTTCAATAATTCTGACTAAATTGTGCTGCTAACATCTGTTTCCAATAAAATATTGGTAATACGATAAGAATTTGAAAGAATTGTGTGATTACTGGTTTCAGATAACCATTCCAATGATAGTCAGCTAAAGCTGGCTTTTCCTTTCTTGAGAGAGTCATTTATATGTATAAGGTGTTAAGTCCAAATGGCAGAGAAATCAAATGCTGGGTGGCATGTGAAGGTAAGGTGTGTTGTTTTCCGATGCCGTTCTTCACTGAAACTCTGGCAAATTTATCAGATAAGTTCTACGTTTTCACGTTTTCAATTTGCTGTTACATGTACTAATAATTTAATTAAGGAAACTGGTTGAATATTCACTACTAAAATGAAAATGACTGTTGATAGGCAATTAAAATAGGTATGTTTTTTATTTTTAATTGATATTTTTAATTCATAGAGCAGTGGTTCTCAAAAAAAAAAAAAAAATTATGTCCTTTGACAGGCATGGGATGTGTTCTGGAAGCGGAGAATGTTAGATGGCCCTTTTTTGAGCCAGAGTAATGGTTGGCTGGTCCTCCACTGTCAGTTAAACCCAACTTTGATGCTTAGTCTGTGTTGTTAAGGTCAGGCAAGATCTGCTCAGAACTGTTTTCTTTTTCCCTGATTTCCACATGAATTTTGCTGTCTTGCACCTCCTTTCTCATCCCTGGTGCTTTGGCTGGGCAAAGAAGAGCTCCCCAGCAGGCAGGAGAGACAAGGGCAGTGAAACCAGAGGGTAAAGCTTGGCAAAGTCTCCTCGAGAGATTGCAGTTTTGTTTCTAACAGCTTCTCTTTCTCCACATCTGTGAAAATTGTGTGTGGGGATTTGTCCGAATTACGTTTTTGGTCTTCATATATGTGAGGTTTGCATATCAGAGGAAGAGGACATACTGCACCTGACTCTAGTTGTTAGAAACTTCAGTGAAGATGAGAACCCAGCCATGGTGATCTCTTCAATGAGAGATCAGAATCACAGAATGTTAGGGATTGGAAGAGACCTCGAAAGATCATCCAGTCCAATCCCCCTGCCGGAGCAGGAACACCTGGATGAGGTTACACAGGAATGTGTCCAGGCGGGTTTTGAATGTCTCCAGAGTAGGAGACTCCACAACCTCCCTGGGCAGCCTGTTCCAGTGTTCTGTTACCCTCACTGAGAAGAAGTTTCTTCTCAAATTTAAGTGGAACCTCTTGTGTTCCAGTTTGTACCCATTACTCCTTGTCTTGGATGTCACTGAGAAGAGCCTGGCTCCATCCTCGTGACACTCACCCTTTATATATTTATAAACATTAATAAGATCACCCCTCAGTCTCCTCCAAACTAAAGAGACCCAGCTCCCTCAGCCTTTTGTCATAAGGGAAAGAACCTCCGCTTTCAGATTTTTCAGTAGTGTTTGTTCTGCCTGTGATGTGTTGTCTCTGCATGCCAGCTTCCGAAGGAAAGAACAGTGGCTGTCAGATCAGGGTGTGCGTGTGAGTGTGTGGGGTGTAACTGATAGAATGGAAGAACTCACCCTTCCTTAACTGCATACCTTGTGCTCAGGTACTTCAGTGTTGTGCTTCATCTGCAATGCACACAGCCTTGACAGGGAAATACATGCAAATCTTGTTCAGAGGCAGAGTGATGGATTTAAAAAGCTTACTCCAGAAGATAAAGAGATGGTCAGGAGCCTTAGGATTTTCAGACAAAAATGAGCATTGTGTTCTTTATAATTTCTTTCCCATGGTTACAAGCCACTTCCAAACATGTGGAAACCTGCCTTAATTGAGAGATAGTGAAGAAAACAATTTTTATTTTCATGGATTTTTTTTTTTTTTAATATATATACATATATACATTTTATTAGTTCTTTGAGAGATACATATGCATATATTAAAAATCCATATATATTTCAGTATCTATAATCAGATAACTCACATGTATGTATATATACGGAGTCAGTTTTTTATATACAGGGGTATATAAGTATGGGTATATCTCTTTCAAAGAACTCTATATACATGCATATGAGTTATTTAGTTACATATATTTGCAAATACTGCCCTGTTACAGCTGGATTTTTTCAGGCAGACAAAGAAGTGCAGAGTTGTGTGTTTGTGTGGGTCGTGGGTGGGGGTTCGTTTGTTTGTTTGGTCTCTGTTTCCCAGCACTCAGAAGTCACACTGTCTGTTCAGTAACATGCATGATGTCTTCTTGTTGACCACAGGAGGGTGAACTGTTTGTCTATATAGCTCTTTGTGAAATGTTTATGTCTGAAGAGCTATGATAAACTTAACTCTCCATCTGACACTAAACTGAGGCTCTGTCAGTTTTATTGCCAAGAATTGATGCCTTGGGAATGCTAAACTAGTGTGTAGAAAATGTTTATTGTTTACATGGGTCTTGTTATGCATTCCCAATATTAACTGGATGTTGAATATGTCCTTTGGAACAGAATTCATCAGAGCTCCTGGTATATCATTATGTATTTATCTCTACTTCTAGCTATATTCAGATGAAAACATTTTAACTTCCAGTCATTGGATATTGTTGCATGAAAAATATTATTATAGACATTGAATCCTCTGACTGGGTTTGTCCTTTCTAAAACAATTGCTGCTGTTTCAACTTTTCAGTTTAGTCTGTGGTTGAATTTCAACTCAAGCAACTGGATTATTTGTCTGTTTTTTCTCTTTATACGGTTCCCTTCTAAATCCTTCCTTGTGTCAGTCCAGCAAGGCATCCCAGCCCCGCAGTCTGTACCCGGTGCACTCACGCTCCTTCATTTGAGTTTCCTGCATGTAAAGGAAGGTGGAGGAATCGTGTGGCAGCTGGTTTAGGATCGTCTGTCTATTGAAGGAGAAAGGCCATCTACACAGAATGGTATAAGGCTGCTGTGTCTTGAAGAACCTTTGGCTTCAAAATTCCTTCCCCCCTTCTGTGTGCGGTCTTTTTGTATGAAGTGGAGACAAGCTGCTAGGAATTAAGGGTATGATATGGCCCATTTGTATGATATCAGCATTTCTGATCACTGCTTCAGCCATTGCTATTTTGTTTGCATACTTGAGTGATTGCAACAGCCATATTGCTCAGCTGTAATTTTTCTAGTAATATGGGCTGTAAATTTTTGTTCCTTAAACTGTTAAAGAAGGGATGTTATTTCTGTGCGTACCTACAGTAATGGGGCTTTGCTTTCATTTTTCTTTTTTCTCTGCATTGTCAGCCATTCTAGGGAAGCTGTGAGACATACCTTGGACTAGAAACAAAATGCAATAGGGTAAACCAGGCTCTTAACAAAAATTTAGAAAGTGTGGTTAATAAGTGTTTGGAGAGGGCAGTACAACACTGACCACAAGTCAGAATCAAAACCTATAAAATGTCAGCGTTGCAATAAAATATTCCAGGTTAAATAGATTGGGAATCTTGATGGATACTTGCTATTTTTTTGTTTGTTTGTTTGGTTTGTGTTTAAATTCTTCCTTCAGGTTTCTTTAAACCTTTGTTTAAGAAAAGAAATTTAGAAGCAAGGCCAATTCACATTATTGCAGATCTTTTTTTCTCAGTGGCTGTACATCTTTCTGGCCTAAAAGTGTTACATCTTATGCTATGAACTTTTTCTCTTAATTACACAAATAAATTGTTTTCCATATCCTTGTTCCTGTAGGGTAATATCATGTATGTGCAACTAAGCAGTTTATCTGTGTGAGTTCTGCATATTTCCTGTGGGGTGTGCAATATTTTGAAGATGATGACCAAGTCTGGATAATAATTAGGATAACGGCATCTAAATAGCATATGTTGTGTTGTGCTTCTGTTTCTTCTATTGGGTAGTTTGTTAAAAGCTGAGTAGATCATGTTGGAAGTAGAGATGGGTACAAAACCTTGAGATGATACAAATGATAACTAACCTGCATAATGCAGTGGGTTATAGAATAAACAACTAACAGGGCTACTATTTTATATAAGCATATTATGTTTTACTTAAGCAGTTGATACTGTTGTTTGAGAGGTGGAAAACTTCTGGAAAAAGATGCCAAATCCAGACAAGGTTAGAAAGAATACCACTGACAGATTTGCAGTCAGTTACACCGAGTGTAAACTGATGTTTTATTTAGTAGCAAAGATTTTAATCATCGTTTTGTAGCTAGTGTTTTTGTCAGAAAAGATTCAGCCCTTGATCGCGACCAAGGCATTAGCAAAGACATATTGTTTATTTGCTTCTTGGAGATAAGCTTGAGGATTTTCCTACCCCTCTGGAACTAGTTTCTCTGCATTATCAGTAAAGGTTACTGTATGGCTAATTACATGGCAGTTCAGGTTGATTTAAGAATATAAATGTTATTGTAGAAATAGAAGAGGCTTAGACCATTATTATTTTTAGTGTTCACTAAATCTCCAGTGCAATGTTTTTCTTTTTTACTCTGGAAAGTTCAAATGAGCGGGCTTGAAAAGGTTAGTTAGCCACTGGGGATATTAAAAATAAAGTGGAAACCACATTGTTTGTACTTCTTAGAATATTAAAAATGTGTTTTGTTTTGTTTTTCTTTTAATCGAGTGGAGAAAGAGGAAACAATAAACTGCTGGTGAACCCGTTCGTAGCCGTCACCTCAGGGTGGGAAAGAGATGGCTGTTAAATTAGTGCATTTCAATGTGAGAAATCTAGAAGGTGTACTGAAGAAAAAAAGTAGTTTTTAGCTTCACCTCTGTGTTTGATGTTAGTCAAAATGTAACTCAAGCAATTGTGTTCTGTAGCCACTGTATGACCTACCCAGCAGCAATCAGCCCCCCATTTTTTTTTTTTTTTAAGTTAATTGGCCCATGTTTAACTTACTAAATGTCATCTGGACTCAGTAAAAAGGAAGTGACCTGCAATGAATTAGTGTAATTGTAATACAAACAGAACATCTCATAGTTTTGGTCTTATACAGGAAAAGAGAAAGTTGGAGAGATTTTTCAGTTTGATAAATAAACCTAAAGATATGGGGAACCGACTTCAGCTCACAATTTGTTTTACTTTTTTACTGTTGTTTTTTAAAAAATGGTACTTGGCATTTGAATTTTGTCTGTATGTTTTCTCTTTGGAACATTTTCCCTTCTGGAAGAATCTTTCTTAGGATGCGTGTTGTGACAGTTATTAAATGCTGTCCAGTCATTACAAATGCCAGTTTCACCAGACACAATACCATTTCAGAAAGATTTTATTTTTTTTTTAAATCTATGTATCCTGTCCAGATTTTGGTATGTTGTTTTACCTCTGTCGTTTGGTAGGATTGCTTTTGAATGCTGTTATGTGGTTCATATTTCTTGCTTTCTATTTCAGAGAGCAATGCTTATACCTACCAAGAGGACAAAGTGTCATGGAGAACTGAAATGTCAGTTCCTGTGGTATATTTGAATTTTAACTCTGACTTTGGAGAAAAAAAAAAAGTTAGATTTGCTCTAGCAACTACATTTCCTTACCGGAAAGGTTGTAGATAACTTTTACATTAATCTAGCAATCAAATTTAGAGGCTGCAACGTAAATGATATTTTAATGAAGCTATTAGGGAGAATATTGGAAATACCAGCTAAGGCAAGGACAGTAACACTGTTCTCTGTACGTATCTGGTACCTGGGAAAGCAGCAACGTTGAGTCTTGTATTCTCTCGGTACTTTGGTATTAGTGGAGCGGAGACAGGAGAGGAATTTTTCCTTCTTTGCTTGAAGACAGGCAGAGCTTTAAGACGTAAGAACTTAATACTCACTTACTCTTTCATAGACTAGAAAATCTTCTGTAATTAATTAGACATTTCCATTATTTCAGAGGGATGTAGGCATTTAATATCTGAAATATTGTAATCAGTCAGTTTAATTTTAGTTCTTAATTTGAGCACTGCAAGTCGGTTGTTTTCATTTGTGCCAGCGGTTGGCTTTTGTTGTCACCTGCTCATCTGTTGCCATTGTAAATGGTGAAGTAGGAAGCTGCAAACGTCGTGAGTGTTGTTCCTCTGTGTTTCATGTTTCTTCTGTTAAACATGATCATCTTGTACTTAGGCTGGCCAAGATGATGATGATGATAATAATAATAATAAACAAGGAGAATTATTATCATCATCATCATCATCATCATCATCATCATCATCATCATCATCATCAAAGTCACCTTTGGACATCCCAGTGAGCTGTCAGCTGCTATAGGTTTATAAACTCACAGTGTGCAGATTATTTTTCTAGCAAGACTCTATTACAGTTATGACACAACTAGATGAAATTCCTGCTTTCTTCATGCTACCTGTAACTGCTCAAAGTATTGGCTCTTATATATAAGTCCTTTCATAATCCACATAGAATCAGAGGAGCTGTTGCAGGGAGAGAGCAACCTGTGAAGGATGCACATGGATTTTAATTTAATTTTGTCTTTGTCTAACACACTCTTCCACTGAATTTTCAGTTTAGACTTGGGGAAAATGCTACGTCTTCTGAGAGTGCGAGATTTGCATGAACACTGGGCAAATGGGGAGGTGGTGTTGGTGGAAGAGATCATCGAAATGCATGCCCAAATTTTGATCATACAATTCTGAAACTGTGTCTAACTTTTGATAGAATACAGTGCCAAACTTCTCAGGTGGTTTATAGTAAACTTTCCTACTCTGTAACTGAATATTTTTTTGTTGAAAATGAAACTCATTAGCTCTTCTTCTATTCTTTATAGACTTGAAAAAAAGAATATTTTCTCCCCCTTTGATCTGGCATTGGGCATGTTGGAGACTCTTACCATGTTTCTCACTATAGTCACCTCCTCTTCAAGCAATCCTAATTCATTCAATCTTTCCTTATAGATTGTGGTTTTTAAATATCGAAGCATTATAGCTACTGTCTTTTGAACCATCTTCAGTTGGTTCACATCTCTGAAAGTGTGATACCTAAAACTGAACTCAGTACTGCTGCTGGAGGTCTAACATATCCTGAATAAAGAATTACTGCATATTTCTTGAATGCCTTCTGTCATTACTACTGTGTGTGGTTATGGCAGAAGTTTCACATTTAATGTCCAGCAAGTTTACTACAGCTTTTTCTCACAAATATAAGTTACTCAGTCCTTGACTCTTTTATTAGTAAATATAACTCCAAATGCAGTTTTTCCACTTCATGTCTCGGTAAATGTTAATATATTTCTGGATGTAATCACTGCCTCATTTTCTCAGAAACTGCAGAAAATACTGTGGGAAGAAAAGATTTTATTATTAAAATAAGCTAGTTGGAATTTTCTTGGAGGGAAAGTAAGCTTCTTAGTCTGGGTAACAGAATTGGAACCTTCTAGGCATGATGTTTGTGGATTTTCAAGATAGTACTGCATCTGCAGTAAAAGAAACTATGGTGAAAGATGACTGAATTGATCAAAAGAGTATTCCCTGGACTCAGTCATGTAATGTGCACTTTCACAGCCACTTCCAGGTTTTGTAACTGATAAAAAAACCCCTACTTTTTCAAGTTTAATGCTAAAAAACCCTAAAAAGTTGTTCAGGTTCAAGACTTTTATGTTTTATATCTCTTGGATTCTGTGGAGGGGGGATTTAAGTGACTGCAGGATGCTTCTGTCTGAGAGAAGTACCTACATTCATGAGACACCTAGTTCCTCTTTTGATTCCTGAACACGTGTGTGGCTGGGAAATAGCCTTGGGCCAGTGAGTTCCCTGGCTCTTGAGCAGAAATCTGCCATAATGTCTAGTTTGATCTGAGACGCTTTTAAATTTTGGTGAAGTTCCCCTGAGGGTTATGGTAGAACCTCAGTTTGGCTACTGGTCTGAAGTGGCCCCATCTCTCTGTTGTGATTTCTTTACAAAGATATTGTGATGCCTGTCATCAAAAGGGAATTTTCTCTTATACGACTATGTAAAAATAACCTCTTTTCCAAGTCTGTGCCAAGTAAAAATGGAATTAGAAGATTAAACGACTACATCACTTACTTCTTTCAGTCTAAAGACAGCTGAATATCTATTTCCTTTTTTTCTTCCTTAAGCATCCCCCTCGAAAACTCATCCACCCCCCTTTTGAGGGAAAAAAAATAAATCTTAAAACCCCAACACATGTGCATACATGCATGCACCTTTTTTCCCCGTCCTGATTAGATACATCTTGATTAGCTGATGCTGAAGGTGAGCGTACTCTTCAGAACACTCGCTTAGATTTCCCTATTGATGTGTGATATTTTTGGCGATATTGTCCTAGATGGTGTCTGAATGATGCAGTTCTTTTCAGGTGTTTGAAACTCTTGCTTGTGTTTCTAAGACTTGCTGACTTCCATGGTCTTGTTTCCTAGTAGCGTTTGGATTTTTTCAGTCATCATGTTTAATCATGTCTGGTTGGGTTTGTGTGTGTGTTGTTTGTTTGTTTGTTTTTTCTCATGAACACTAAAAATGTGGAAACTTGTGGATATGAACTTTCAATATAGCCTTTCAATAAAATATTAAGTAATTATACTGTTTTGTAACTATATGGGATTATTTGCAAGTTAGATGTTTCTCTCTGAAAATTTCTCTAAATGTCAATTAAAAAAAAAATTCAAACCCATTAGCTTCCTGGGGTGGATTAAGCACAAAATACTGAGTAGCCTGAAATTATTTTTGTTTTCAATGAATGTCTTTGCTTGAAAAATTGTGTAATTTCACTTATCTAAAACACCCTTCCCCTTCCACCCCCCAAAAAACCTAAAGAAACGGCAAAAAACCACAGTGAAGCAAAAGAACAGTTAAAAAACATTCATGAGATTGCAGATTATTCCATGCTTTATTTTTAATTTCTACAGACTTTCAAAAGGCATTTGTTGCCCTTCTTTAATCATTTGCTATCTCAGTTGAAGGAGAGGAGAATTTTGAAGATCAGGTTGCTGGTTGTCTTTTCTGCTGTAACTCCACTGACATCAATGAGTGTAACCTTGCAGATGAAATGAAAACTTGAACGTTACATCTCTAAACAAAAAGGAAACAGGAGGACAACATTGAATTGATTGGCAGAATTCAAGAATATTTTGTGCTGAAAAGCTGGGTTCAGGAAATCAAAATAGCCCTACTGAATTGGGGAGAAAAACTCAAACTAGTCCAATTTAAAGTAGGAGATGGGAAGCTGGGACAAAATAATAGCTGAAAAAGCTACAGGCAAAAATCATGAAGACTTCTTCCCCCAAGTCATAAGGAATTCTTTAAATATGTTAGAAGAAAGCCTGGAGAAATATTGATAGGTCTGCTGGATTTGAAGGGAGAGGAAGAAGAAATAAGCAAGCAAAGGGTCACTGCAGATAAACAAAGTTGTTCCTTTGCATACAACTCCATCCAATCATTTGTTGAGTTGCTCTTTGGATAGTACAAGTGATGACTTATGAGAGGTCAAGAAACTTTCAAACACAAAGCAAAACCAGAAAATCAACCCAGGAGAAACTGGTAAATTAACTGGCAGTAGGACAGCAAACTGAGGTGATACTTCTGGGAAAAGATTGGTGGTAATGAATATTTATATATAGCGAACGGACACATACAGATGATGTTAACCTTTTAGATGAGTTATTGGGGGAACTTACTCTTTGTCTTGCTAATTGGATAACAGCCAGTGCAATAAATTCTGCCTTTTAAATATACCAGTGCAGATTCGTCTCAGGATATGGTAGAACTTTGAAGTTATGCCATGTTACGCGATTTAAAAATCGGTGGTGCCCACACCAAAACTAACCCCAAACTAAATGAACTTGTGGCCTTAGAATGCTGATTTCTTCAAGCTGTTGTCACAGAAAAAATTATCTGTAATATTCTTTTGAAATTTGAAACAACTTTTAAAAAGGAAGTATCATAAAACAGTATATCTCAAGTTGGAAGGGACCCAGAAGGGCCATCAAGTCCAGCTCCCACATTTAGTAGAAAGAGTAAGTTCAGAGGTGAGTCTTGAGGCACAGTTCTGTTGCATGATGATGCTAACAAGGCAAGGGTTGATTCTTTTCAGTAGTTTTACAATTGCACTTACTATAGCAAAATGTTTGAGATTGATATCTTTACATTCTTGACCTACTGTAACACTGTCAAAATGTTGTGAACTTACTAGCAGTAATAAATATACAGACCAATATAAATGGCTTATCTTTCAGTTACCCATCTTTACTGTTAATCATGTGATTATTCTTTTCATTATTTATTTTTTCTCTGTTTTTATTACTTTATTACTTTACATCTTAAGTGCATCATACTTTGCTTTGAACAGCAAAGGTCATCGTGCCAGAGGGAAAGCTGTCACAGCGTTTGGCTGTTAAACCACTGGTAACAGTTGTGGTTTGCGGTTTTGGTTTTGTGTGTGGTTTTTGTAGTGTGTGGTGGGTTTTTTTTTGTCATTTTATCCTAAAATACTTTTAATCTTTTTTGCTGTATGTAGTATTATGTATGTGATTTAATTAGTGGTCACTACGAAAGGACTATCGAAGGAAACACAGGAGAATAGCCTGTTAGGCGTCACACATATTTCCCTTCATTATGGTTAAAAATTCTTTATCGATTACTGTTTGTCCAAAGTTCTCTGGACTAAATCTCCACTTATCCCTTCCTGCATTTAGGCCTACATTGTTAATTCCAGCTGTGCTCTGCTGGGAGATGGAGAGGTGGGTAGATGTAGCAGCGCAGCGTTCTCGTTCTGCTGCTCAGCTGGATGAACAGTCATTGCTGACTCTCAGTGAAGAAAGTGCTGTTTTGGTTGAACAGTGATAGGAATCTTTAAATTTTGGCTTAATGTTGGAAATCTTATTTCTAGGAGTAGGTGCTTTCTAATATTTGGTGCTACTAGTTTTTCAAATTTTGTGAAAGGTGAAAAGTGTTTTGTTTCTATTTGATGATCTAGTTTTCAGAATAATGTAATTGCTGTGGTTGTGTCCCCAGTTGACGTCTCCAAGCATTTTTCTCTGGATTATTAAAGTGGACTGAAAGATAAGTAACTTCAATGAACATTTTTTCTCCTGTAAATTGGTAATAGCCTCTTAAATATTTCAGCTTAAACCAAAAATGTGTTTTAGCTAAGATATGGGAGAAGCAGTTATCCACTGGGTGGCTAGATCAGTCTGGAGTATTTATTCACTGAACATATCTGCAGTAAATGTTTTTTATGACACACAGTTTAAAAAAAGTAATAAGAGGATGGAACTTACTTGACAACTTTTGTCTTTCTGCAGTCTTTAATTCAGGGTGAACTATTCAGCATTTCCTGTGCAACATTGAAATGAATGCTCTTAGTGTGTTTCTTCAAGCCACTTCATTGCTACAAGTATGTGAGGTATGAGACAGGCAGTGAAAATGAAGAAAATAGCACTGAATGGGCCATGGCATGCACAATTATGATTTTAGTAGTTCCTTCTTGATTTCTTTAGTTCTAGTTTCTCTTGTCACTGAGATTAGTAAAGCGCAGCTCTTATCTCCTGCAAAAAGACATGTATAATTGGATAAGCAAGAACTGGTGTGTGATTGAGAAGCTACTTTTTCTTTCTGAAGAGGAAGAGTAAAAATTAGTATTGGCTGCTTCAACGGAAGTAATATTTTGCACAGAAAGACAACTAAGCTTTTCGAACCATTTGAATCCAGTGTTCAGATTCCAGTTAGGGGTTTTATCAGACTTGGGGGATATTGAGAATCTCCTTGGATCATGTATCTGATAGATGTGATTGATAGATCTGATGGAACCAGACCTGTTTGTAATTCTGCACAATAAGTGTGAGTGCACTGGATCCTCATTAGCTACTGTGTCTGCAGATGGGAGGAGGAAACTGGTGATTTTTAGGGTGCTTCTAACAATTAGATTTATTATCTACACTGAAGCAGATCATAAACTGACTTCTTTGTCTTTAAACAGGAGGAATTGTTTAGTAATTTTTTTCTAATTGTTACAAAGTTTTGCAAAAAGTTGTATTGGAACAATATTGTAGTTACGAATTGAAAAACAAAACCAAAATCCAACAAACAAAAAAACCCCAACACTGCAACAACAACAAAAAAAACCAGTGTAGAACCTGCTAGTGTCTCACTCTTCTTGTCCATGCTGGTGTTTCATTTCTAGACAGCTGTTGAACTGTATAACTGAATAATTAGCTGTGTTTCAATTGGCTTTTGGGAGGGTATTCAAGAAGGAAGTTCCACGGCATTTATCACAAAGAGAAAAATGTGTCTTTCAGCTGATTCTTTGTTTCTAAAGGTAATAAAATGTTACAGGATTCAGTTTTGTTACCTTCCCCCCCCCCCCCCCCCCCCCGCATTAAATAGGATTTAATACTCTAAAATGTGCTACCGAGTTGAAATGTATTTTGGAGTTTGTTTTCAGCAGTAGAGTGATAAACTAAGTAGTATCATTGTGGTGCAAAAACCTGTGGAGCCACCAACTGCCTGTGAATGTGTTACATCCTTACACTCTTTTTAAAAAGGTTTCTCTCTGTAGATTCCAGCAATGGAGCTTCACAGGATGAAAATTATAACATCTCCACAATATAACAATCTTTGTCGTCTTCAGTAGCATTCATGATACTGGGCAAATAATAACAGTGAAAGATATTTTTTTAATTTTCTTCTATTTATTTAAATAGTAAAGATTAATTATTAAAGGAGCTAAAACCTCAAAGACATAGTATCTCTACCAAATTAATGTTGATTATTGAATGTGTTTACGGGCTATGTGAAATTCAGATATGTTACCCTAACTGACAGGAAGAATGAGTTGCAAGGATTTTCTGATTAGGAAATTCCAAATGTAGTATATGAGTGTCTCATTTTCCTTTAGGTGTTTCCTAATTAATCTGATTAATTTTTTATGTCAATAAAATTGTCCATAAAGGAACCTTCACAAAAAAAAACCAACCTGTTTTCAGCCTGGACTTCATTTAAAATGCTAGGCCCTTTAAGAATAATAAAAAGAAAATCGTGTCCTGACTTGTGCAGTTCTGCTCTCATTTAAGATGTGCTCTTCAGTCCAGTGTCCAGCTGAACCCTAATTGATGCTTATTGGGCAGGTAGGTGGTTCCCGGCAACATTTATGGTAGAAACTGTGAGATTGTCTAGTGCCCTGTTCACAAGTGGCCACGGAAACTGCCCTGGATGGTACAGCTTCTCCCCATCCTTTGTCGTGCATATGCTGTCATTTGCTGCGGATTCTGGTTTCACTGCAGGGTATAGGAGTTGCCACAGAGCAACACAGGAAAGATGATCCAAAGCAAAGCAAAAAGGTTAAAACTGAAGACTCAGACATATGATCTAACCCCTTTGCTGCATATCTGATGTGTTATTTGAGTAAGACTTGCCAGTCTGTCTCAGATATAGAGGAGCCAGGTGGTTGGGAGCTTATATTGAGTGCTAGCTGGTGCTGTTGGTTTGGTTTTTCTTTTAAGCAACAGTTGTCTAAGGCTGCCTGTGTGAGCGTTGCCATTAGCCCTGCGGTGAGACCTGAACTCGTACCAATAGCTGTGGGAAGCTTGGGAGAAAGTGGTAAGTGGGGTGGAAGCAAAAAATTACTAGAAGTAATAGTTTGGGAGAACACAGGGACTGGAGGAACAGAGTGACTGAAACAGCTTAGTTCTGTTTTAAAAATAGGACAGAGTTCTTTTAGGATGGCAAAGATGTATTTGACAAGAAATGGAAGCAAAAATGAAGAATAAATTCCTATCAGATGAGCATTTTGGTTTTATTCCTGGAGATTTGGGACTAGCTTTGTAATTCTACTATGATTGCCTTGCAGGCTCCTTGGAAGGAAACAGGATTAGGTGGAAACCAAATCAGAGTGTTTGGAGGGAGTGTAACTTTTATGCAGAGAAATAAGTAAGCCAAAATGAGGAAACCGAGAGGGAAGATGAAATGGAAAACTGGCATTTGTGGGTAGTTAATAAACGGGAGTGCCGAGAGCTGAGGAGGAGAGGTACAGGCTTGCGAGGGCATGGCATAATTAACAAGTTGGACTAAACATTTGAAATAAGTAGTTTCTATATGTTTTACTGTGTTTAGAAAGTGCATCTAAAATTTTCAGTTAACACAGCTCACGTCACGTGAAGATTTTTAGAAAGCTACGTTAAATAAATATAGATGTTTCTGAAGTAGGTATTTTCAACAAACATACAAAGCATAAATGTGGATTTAGGACCTTAACTCTAGCTCTTGAATATCTCCTTTTGTGACTTTTATTGCCTGCCATAAAAGAATGATTCATGAATTCCCTCTTTCTTCTCCTTGTCCTTGGTGAATTATAAAGAAGTCACTTCTTTGCTGTGGTTCTTAACTGCTGTGTAGTTGATGAGAATAATTGGCAAAGGCAAATATTTTTTCCCAGAACTTTGGAGCTGAGTAGGACTCCAAAACTAAGCTTTGTGTACCTGCAGAGAGACAGGTCAATGTTTATTATCAAACAGGAGATATATGTTTTGGCACCACATAAACAGCAGTTACTGGCCTTCTGTTACAGCTGTGTGTTTTCAATAGCTACTGCAGAGCTGGCTGTTAAGAGCAGCTAAAGATAAGATTAAATGTCATCAGTTCAAAGTTCAGAAGAGATCATTACTGTCAAGGACAGGAACAGCTCAATGTTAGCCACTGCTTTATACCAGAAGCACTTTGCTTGTGCTGACAGTCTTGTATCACAAGCAAAGTAGGTAAGGCCAATTGCAGAGTAATAGAGTGCCACGTCTCATATCTGAGTTCATATACCAGTTTGGCATGGCTGCCCACTGAAAATGTAAAGCCTACATCTTTATGAAACAAGATGCCCAGGTCTCTTTTTGTAATTCTTGTGTTAAGCAGATAATGATTTGAGTTTTGTAAATGTTTTAGGTATTTGAATTAAAGCAAACTATTCGGTGTTGAAATACTTTTTTCATTAAAATGATAGTAAACAGGTTTTGCGTTGTTTTGCATGGTTCTGCTTTTCTTCAGCACATGAGAAGTATTGTAGAATGCGGGTTTGAACAAGCTAAACCAAGTTTCAAGGCCAGTCAGCCTTCTTAGAAGCTACGGATACAATCTCAGAAGTTCCCTTTCCCTTCTGCCCCTGTTTCAAACACAGGTTGAAGCTTCGGGAGCCTCTACCATGCTAGCAGTCTGTGTAACCTCTCATTTCAATTGTTTTGCTTTTTCTGAATACATATTTCTGCATATGGTTGTAGAAAAACAAATTATAAACTTTTACTCCCTTTTACTTTGGAAAATAGTTTCATCAAAAAAAAATAGCTTATTATTGCTGTCAGTAGAGCCAGTTTTGAATAGTGTGTTGCTGTCTTGTAAATCTTAAGCAATGATACTGAATGCATTTGAGATAATACATACCGAAGTTCAAAATTTCCAATTATTTTACAGTAGTCTATCGGAGTTGTACTGCTTTCCCCCCAAAAAAGTGTAAATGTATAATTAGAGGAAAACCTGGGGAAAAAACTGTAAAGAAAATGACACAGTATGTATGATCTTTAGTAGGACAAACATTTCTTTATATAGGATGAATCTTTTTTTCCTTGTTGAAAAATCTGTCTACATACAGTTCTTGGCAGTGTGAAATTTCTGTTCTGTAGGTAAAACGCTGCCTTTCTGAGTAAATTCTCACTGCTAGTGGACAAGTTACTTGATTATTTTTGTCATCTTGTAGTGTTGTCTTAGGTATTTTAGCATACATTTCTTAATCTTATTAGGAAAAGCAAGTTTTAAAACTACATCTGTAGAACTATGAATGCAAAAGGAAATAGTAATTCTAGTTTACTAAGCAATTCTATAAAACTAAATGTAGCTAAGTGGGGGGAAGGTGAACTTGTCTTTTCACAGCAACTTCATGCGTGTCTGTTTAAACAAGCAGTGCTGTCATTTCTAAGAATTTTCAAAAGGGCAAAATCATCTCTTGAGACTGATAAACAGCAATGGATAAAATAACAAGTGATGGGCTCAACGAGGTGCAGTTTAAATAGAGAAAATCTAGTGGGAAGTAGCTACATTAGTAGCAGCTGGATTTACTTCCTGGATCTCAATCTGAGTGGAAATCCTAGCTTGCTTAAAATTTGTCTTCCAGATTCTTGGCCTGATAAGAAAGGTGGATAAAGCAATTTATTTACTTGGCTTCAGTGCTGTGATGATGGGTTTTGTTTAAACTTGCTATTGTTGTTTGATTTTTATCTAGGCTATTTTTATGATTCCTACAAATCCCCCTCCAACCTTCCGGAAGCCAGAGCTCTGGTCAGATGAATTCACAGATTTTGTGAAGAAATGCTTAGTGAAAAATCCTGAACAAAGAGCTACAGCAACACAGCTGCTACAGGTCAGTATTTAAGTTACCGAGGAAATGCAAGTTTTGTGGCTTTTTTCCTCTGGTCTCAAACCACAACTGTCTTAAAAATTTCCAAGGGCAAATCTCGTTTTAACTATTATCATGCTGCATTTCTTTTCCATTTTGTCAAATACAAATGCCCCCATTTTATGTCTCCTTTACTACTTCTAAAAATAATTGTTCTTTATATAGCTTAGCGTTTGTTCTTGCTATTAAAATTGGATCCTTGCTTTGTGGTTAGAGGCCCTTGATAGATCTCAGGGTTTAGGCAAGTGATAAGTAAATGACTTGAGCCTAGGTTACCCCTCAGGTTGGACCACCCATGGAGTGCATTCAATCTGCTCTTCTGGTCATGGGAAATTAAGCAGACAGGTTGCTCTGTGTCCTAGAAGGGTCTGATGCAGGTGGGCAGTATAAGGAATTTGTTCTTGGGCTAGGTTGTACCTACTGGGTGCCTGTAAATTCAAGCCATGATTGGTGATGTGGCCCCACGGAGCACAGAGAGGCCGTGCTGGGCTTTCCCAGCTCGCTGACTTGAGCCTGCTAGCACTGCAGAAATTCAACAGTTGCATCTCTTTGGTACTGAGATTGAAGTATCTCTGCTTGATTTCTAAGAACTACAACAACTAAACAAGGAGGGACAGATCTATCAAAAAAGATTTAGTCTTTGTGAATTGGCCACACGTTTTAGTGTGTGTGGAAGAGAGAAAATGTGAAGAAAATTGTTGTTCCTTAGCTACTTGTAGGCTTATTAAGACAGCCCTGAAGGCAGAGCATAACACAAATATGGGGCCAAAGGAGACAAAGAACAAAGGTAAGGAAGAGAAGGGAAGATTTCTAGAAAAAATTATTATAGGTTCCATGATGGTTGAAGTGGAATCTAAAATTTCTGGTAAATAAGCTTGCTTTGATAATGAGACAGAAGTGAAAATCTTTGCTGGGTCCTTTGCTCCATTTACTTTCCTGATTCTGAATTTTTTTTTTTGATAATTTAGTGTTCTTTTATTCTTGTTGCTGCTATTGATAAATATTACTGTTAATTTTATTTGTTCATCTGTCTGCAAATGAATCTGATTTTTGGAAATTTCATCTGTAAGACTCATGCTAGATTTATTTTGCCTCTAGCTAGAAATAGCCTCTTTTAAAATCTAAATTCAAGTGAACTGCACTGCTAGGAGAACATAAACATTTTGCAAAGTAATTTGCAGTAATATGTCATCAAATTTGTAAGTCGTGTTACGTACATTTTATTTTCCACAAGGTGAGAACATGAAAATGTAGACTGCAAGGAGAGTAAAAATTGAAAGTTTTAGCTTTTTCATATGATGTATGAATCATCACGTGAGACCTTAAAGATTCAAAGTTTGTATGGTTAGCTGAAGACTGGCAGCTGAATAGAAGAGATTTGCATGAATGTGTAAAAGGGGAGGGTGGGGGTGTGGAACTTCAGTGTTCCCCTTTCCATGTGCTTACTGGCCAGACAACCAAACACTGCGTCCAGCACAAGTACGTGTTGCCTTTTCCCAGAGCTGGAGTTTAGAGCATGTGCGATGGAGCTGGAGGTGCTGTGGGGGGGAATGAAAGTGCTGCTTGTGGGGAAAGATCATGGAGGAATAGGAGAGTAATTGAATTAATATCTTAAGAGACAAGATAGAGAACAGGTATAGGACACTAGGCTTCATCAATTCTGTTCTTCATGTAAACACTTTTTAATATTTAATAATATGTATCTAAGGTGCTTGGAGTTACCTTTTGCCTAAATTGTATTTGCACATAATGATGCAGAAATCAGAATTTTTGTAACAGCAGGTGTTTACTAGACAGCAAAATAAATGTAAATGGTATTGTGCATATTTTGTCTTAAAGGAAGAAGTGATGTTTTAAATGGCCTTGAATTAAAAAATTAGTCTTCCTGCTAAAAGTAATGTTTCAGCATCATCAAGAAATGTTTTATGATTTGTAAAGTACAGGTTTGTTGAAGTAGGCAGCCATAGTTGCTTTTCTTACAGCCACTAATTTATGCTGTCAGTTTGTTAAGATTAATTAAATTCTGTAACTAAAAATCTGAACAAGTTTGGTTTTTCTATGTCCATCACCACTCTATTTATTTACTACTTACTGCATGTTTCCTTTGGACAATTATATTCTTAACTATAAACAAGTTGTTTTATGATTACATTTCACAAGGCCCGCTGTTATTAAAAATAGTTGGAGTACAATCTTAGTTATGAAACTCCTAAAAGATATCGTATGTTTTTAGTGTAGATTTTAATTATTGTGTAATGTAAAATAATATTTATCACTGAGATCTGTGGTGTTCAATAATGCTTGTAATTACATCTGAAGCATAGCTATTGTAGTGATGCTATATAATTTTTTTTCTAGCACACGTTTATTAAGAATGCCAAGCCAGTTTCAATTTTAAGGGACCTGATCACTGAAGCTATGGAGATAAAGGCAAAGCGACATGAGGAACAGCAGAGGGAACTAGAAGAGGAGGAAGAAAATTCGGTTTGTCCCTTTTTTTCCTATAACTATCTGTACTTTATAGATAAATTACTGTTTTTCCTCTACTTTCTGTACTTATGTTCAAATATTTTTCTTTACCAGGCTTCTACCTGGTTTTTAGCCTATGAGGACCGAGTATTCCGCTCTTATCTATTACGAGTAGTGCTGTTGTGAGTAATGCCATATGAGCCAGCTTTCAGCACTATTCCACGAGATGTCCCAGCAAAGAGCTTTTCTAGGAGGTGGGAAAAGAAAGAATGTCAACTTCAGCTGTTCAGACTAACATAAAAATAAAAGAAAACCCACCAAAACTACAAACTGATAAGATTCCATTTTCACATATGGGCTTCTAGACAAATGGTTCAATTTTCAGTTCAGGGCACTTAGCTTTTTTTGCATCCCCCCCCGCCTTTTTTTTTTTTTTTTTTTTTAAAGTTTTAATAAACGCAGCACATTAAGTAGTGATTACAACGTGGTTGCACCTATAAAGTGAAAATGTGACAGCATTTTATTCTTCAGATGATGACGTCAGCATATATTTGAGGACACAAGCAGGTAATGTGATAAACAGGTTGCATTTAGAATTGTTTGGTAATGTTAGGAATAAGTCAGTGTTTCTGGCATTGTTACTATCACCACATGATTTATTTTAGAGCAGTCTCGTGCTTCAAAGAAGTGTATTGCCACAGAAACAGTGAGAGCCAAGGTCATTCAGGAATAGCACACAGGAGGAGACTGGAATGTTAGCAGAAATCTAACAGCTTCGAGCAAACAGAAAAGAGCAGTGCAGTAATGCAGTCTGCCCCATCCCAAATTGCAGGAACCTTGTTATGTGTTACAGAGTGTTAGGTGATGATCTATATATAGGAATACTTTTCAAGCGATTCTGTGGAGTGTTTTGTATCCTGACGGACAGTATAGTCATTTATTTGCTGGATGTTTTTCTGTTCTAAGAGTATTGCTAGCTTGTGTTTATAAAGATGGTTTACTCTGGATTGTATTTGCTTAGTCAGTAATTAAACAGGCAGGGAAGGTTGGGATTATTGTTTTTTTATATTAGGAAATGTTGCCTATGTGGACATGTGTGACTTGCAGAGTTGGTGTTTGTGATTTGATATATTGAATACTTGATCTCTAAAGAGGCTGATTTATTACTGACGTAAAACCCTACAGCCTTTACTAGCATGCTTTCTGCCCTGCTATTGCCTTCTGAACTGCAGACCTCAAACACTTGGGCATTGTTGATGGCTTTTGCATTAACCCAAAATTAGGTATGACATCTGATTACTCAGTCTGAGGTTCAGATGGGGAGTGAGATTATGAGGCAGGAACGAAACAATCCATGCCAGCTCATTATGTGGTGTTTATCTTCCATCATCCACTATGAGGTGGAAGGGTGCAACTCAAATTGGGTCCAC
Organism: Columba livia; assembly: GCF_036013475.1. Lineage (NCBI taxonomy): Eukaryota > Metazoa > Chordata > Aves > Columbiformes > Columbidae > Columba > Columba livia. Next base: position 139,323,990 of record NC_088603.1, on the reverse strand, counting down.
CTCAACTGAAGAAGCATTAGCAACTCCCCATGCTTCTTACATGGGTACAAAAATCAGAACGTAACACTACCTTTTCCCATGCTACTGCCACAGGTTATTCAGTGTTTAGTATAAGGGAACCTCAAATCCAGGATTGGGGCAGCAATCTGCAGTAGATGGGAGTTTTGCCATGTACTTTTGTGGCACAGTCAGGGAACAGGATATGAGTTAAAAGACGGAATGACTCTGCTTGTCAATAAGTGTAAAAGATTGGTGCCTCAAATCTGAAAATAATAGAAGTGTCTTTGGTTAGCAGGGCTGAAAGAGCAGAACCACAGAGAAGTATCTTTGGTTAGCAGGGCGGAAAGAGCAGAACCACAGAATGGCTGAGGTTGGAAGGGACCTCTGGAGGTCATATGGTCCAGCCACCCAGAGCTGATTGCTCAGGACTGTGTCTAGGCAGCTTTTGAATGTCTCTAAGGAGGGAAGCTCCACAACCTCCCTGGGCAGTTTGTGGCAATGCTTGGTCACCCTCACAGTAAAAAAAGTGTTTTCTGATGTTCAGAAGGAACATCCTGTATTTCAGTGTAGGCCCATTGCCTCTGTTCCTGTCGCTAGGTACTGCTGAGAAGAGCCTGACTCTGTCTTCTTTGCATGTTCCCTTCAGATATTTGTACACATTGATGAGGTCTCCCCAGAGCCTTCTCTTCTCCAGGCTGAACAGTCCCAGCTCTCTCAGCCCCTCCTCACAGGAGAGATGCTCCAGTCCCCTAATCATCTTTATGGCCCTTAATTGGACTAGTCTCCGGTATGCACATGTCTCCCTTGTACTGGGGAACTCAGAAGTGGACCCCAGTACTCCAGGTGTGACCTCACCAGTGCTCAGCAGAGGGTATCACTTCCCTTGTCCTGCTGGTGACACTCCTAATGCAGCCCAGGATACCATTAGTCTATGGAAATGCTAACTCATGGGCTGAGAGAAAAGACAATTTAATAGGACAGCAAAGGAAGAGTAATAATAATAATAATAATAATAGAATATACAAAATGAGTGATGCACAGCACAATCGCTCACCATGCGTTGACTGATGCCCAGCCTGTCCCCGAACAGCGATCCCAGTCCCCTGGCCAATTTCCCCTGGTTTATATACTGAGTGTGATGTCATATGGTATGCAGTATCTCTTTGGCCAGCTTGGGTCAGCTGTCTTGGCTGTGCACCCTCCCAGCTTCTTGTGTACCTCCCTGCTATGAGAGCATGGAGAGCTGAGAAGTCCTTGACTTGGTATAAGCACTGCTTAGCAACAACTGAAACATCAGTGCATTATCAACATTATTCTCATACTAAATCCAAACCACAGCACTCTACCAGCTACTTGGAAGAAGATTATCCCAGCTGAAACCAGGACTGTATCCACTACTTATTCTATACTGTCTACATCATGCCCAGAATCCTACACTTTCCAATACATTTCACCACCGCTTTTCCTGTCTTTGGATGTATATACAGAGATATCATTCCCTTAGAGGGGTGGCCCATAGACTAACGTGTCTGTTGAATTCCTTTAGTCTGTGACTTTGGGCTTCATCTGTCATAACAGTCTTTTGGGGGAGGAGAGATGGTGTGTGGTGTTGAACCATTGCATGCTGCATCCAGAGCCTGCAGCTGGTGTATCTGGTATGGCCCAAGCCCACGGTCAGCAGGTTGAAGATCTTGATCTTGAGGAAGTTGTTGGGCACCAGCTGCTCAAGCCACTTTTGGTTCCGCCACTGCTGCGCTTGCTTTGTTTTACCCAAGTTCATTCTCCATTGATCTGAGTGATTCCTACTGTAATATCATTGCTATGACATATAGCAACTACAGTAGTGATGACATCCAGTGGCAGGATTATATAGCAATTAACATAATACAGTTTAATTCATTGGCTATTCTCGCCTGAAGTCAAATCCCCTTGAGGTACACATTAGATTTCCCCATCCTTCTGCATCACCCACCAAGTTCACCCAGGTCCTTGGACAAAAGCAATCGCATGGGTGGGTTTTACCTTTGCCTGAGGCAAGACGAACCCAGACTGTCTGGGCTAATACATTCTTCATGTGCACTGTAGGGATTTTATCCCCTTCATCAAAGTTTTGATAGGGCATGGCCAGCTTCATTGGTAGATCCCCTAAAGTTAACTAGCTATGTGGCTTTTACTTAACGTGTATACCAATGTTTGAAGGTCCCACCACCTAGTGCTACCAGTGTAGTTTTATCAGACCAGTGTATCATTTGATTTTTCTGCAGGCTCATGTATGACAGACATGTGATATGCTCACTCATTGTCGTGCTGTTTGGCCCAAATGTCTATGAAGTTGTTTCGGAAATGAGTCCTGTTGTCTGACTCAGTTCTTTTTGGGGTGCCGTGTCACCATAGGACTTGCTTCTCAAGTCTTAAGATAGTGTTTTGGGCAGTGGCATGGGGCATGGCGCCTGTTTCCAGCCATCTGCTGGTTGATTCCACCATTGTAAGTTCATGGTGCTTGCCTTGGCAGGTCTGTGGGAGTGTGATAAAATTGATCTGCCGGGCTTCCCTATATTTATAGTTCAGCCATCATCCTCCATAGGACAGAGGCTTTCACTACTTGACTTGCTTGATTGCAGCACGTTTTACATTCACAGATAACCTGTGCAGTAGTGTCCATGGTCAAGTCCAGCCCTCAGTCGTGAGCCCATCTGTATGTTGCATCTCGTCCTTGATGGCCTGAAGTGTCATGGGCCCACTGAGCTATAAATAATTCACCCTTAAATTGCCAGTCCAGATTCACCTGAGCCACTGAAATCTCAGCAACCTGATCCACCTGCTTGTTTTGATGCTCTTCAGTGGCCCAGCTCTTGGATATGTGATTATCTACATGATGTACTTCTACAACGATCTTCTCTAGCTGGGCAGGAATATCTTGCCACAATGGGGCAGCCCAGATGGGTTTGCCTCTGCACTGCCAGGTACTCTTCTTCTGTTGCTGTAGCCACCCCCCCCACCAGGGCGTTAGCCGCCGTCCGTGAGTTACTGTAGAAGTAGAGCACTGGCCCCTTCTCTTGTTTAGCAATGTCTAAAGCCAGCTGGATGGCTTTCATCTCTGCAAACTGTCTTAATTCACCTTCTTATTCAGCAGTTTCTGTGACTTGTCACACAGAACTCCATACAGCAGCTTTCTTCCTCTGATGCTTTTCCACAACGTGACAGGACCCATCAGTGAATAGGGCATATTGCTTCTAATTTTCTGGCAGTTATAAAGTGGGGCCTCTTCAGCACGTGTCACCTCCTCCTCTGGTGATATTCCAAAATCTTTGCCTTCTGGCTAGTCCGTGATCACTTCCAGAATCCCAGGCCAACTGGGGTTTCCTATTGGAGCGTGCTCTGTGATCAGTGCACCCCACTTACTCCGTGTAGCATCAGTTGTGTGATATGCAGAGGACGCTCTCTTTGAACATTGAGCCCTGCACCGGCAGTTGGGGTTCGAGGAGGAGCTGTGCTTCAGTACCAACCATTTCCAAAGCAGCTTGAACCCCTTCATAAGCTGTCAATGTCTCCTTTTCTGTTGGAGTGTAGTGGGTCTCAAAATCCTCTATATCCCTGACTCCAAAGCCCCAGGAGTTTACCTTGCACCTCCTCTGGTACTTCCTGCCATTCTCCCCGGCTGTGGTGCTGGGCTGAATGTTCAAAGGGTCCCCTCTATGCATCATGGAACTGGCAGCGCAGAGGTGTGAGCATCAACAAACCAAGAAGCAAAAGTCAGTCCCTGCTTGAAAGAATTGCTCTTAAATATAAGGCAGAAGGTCACAGTTTGTGACAGAGAGGCATAGGCAGAGGAGATATAAGATTAGTCAGCATGGGAAGCTCAGCATTAGCATACCTTGCTCAGTTTTTTTCCTCAGGATTCTGATGTAGAGGAATTTTAAAGGGCAGTAATGATAGTCTTGCAGAGGGCTGGAGGCAGCCCTGCCAGTAGTAGGAGCTGATAAAAGAATAAAGGGGTTTGAAAACTTAATAGGTGAATAATAGAAGAGGCAGATTTTATACAGAGCTGACTTCCTGGTACAGAATGGAGTGATATAGGAGGCCATGAAAGGGGGCTTGTGAATGAGACTAGTTGGCTCAGAAAAGAAAGGTAGTAGAAAAATAAAGAGTGTGTCTTCACCATAATGAAAGACAGATGGGGAGAAGTTGGAAAATGAACCTTTGTAGTTGTATCACCTCAAGTGGAGGTATCACTAGATAAGACTTGGAGATGACAAATAGGCAAGAGGGATGAAAGTCTGGAAAAAACCTTTAGCAATATGGACATTTTTAAAATAAGAGTGTGTTTGTTAGGGTAAGCCCTTTGCACTGCTGTAGTTCTAAAAGACTTCAGAATTATTAAAAAAAAAATACATTGAACATGCACATTATGCTGTATAGTGTCCTTGGAGTTAATTATTGAAGTTCTTTTAGAAATAGTTTTCTCATCCTTAGAAATTTGATGTCTTATACTCCTTTTCAGTTTTCTATGGTGATGCTGACTTACAGGCTATAATTGATGAACTAAAATGAATAAATAATACCAAATGATGTTTGCAGGGGACATTGAGAGATGAATCCTGGATTATTGAGTGCATAATATATTGCATTTGGACATAATTAAATAAGCCCTTGCAGTTGTATTTTTGAGCTAAGTAGTTTGCTTCCTCAGCAAGATAAGCTGGCTGCCTCTGGGTCTGTTTTAATGCAAAGTAAACTTTGTGAAGAATGGGCTTAATGTGACACTGAAGGTAGGCTGAATACAAAGCACAAGAGAGGTTAATGCAAACTCTTCCTTAATATTTTAGAGCATGCGACAAGAGTTCAAGTGGGTGGATACTGCATGTTTTAAGAGGTGGTAACTACTTGAACTACACGTTCTAACTCTACTTAACAAGTTATTGTGTCTGTTTTTTTTTTGCGGAAAACACATAAAGGGTAATCCTTACATTTTTTTTGTCTGTTTTGTTTGCTGTGAGAGAGCTCCAGTACTAGACTTGGTTATGCAAATAGTCTGTAGTCAAATTCATTGTGGCCTAAGGTAAGTCACACTGTCTTGTATATGCTGCAGACCTGTGTGTGCATTTGAAGCAACCTGGAGGATATGTTTACAATACCATGGTAGGGTGATGGAGAGGTTAACTGTAGTTCTCCAGCAACGGCCAGCTCATGGCAGAGAAAATGGATATTTTTTTAAAAATAGTTTGAGTCATTCTTGAAACTTCAGCAGGGGAAGGAATAAATCTCTTTGAGCTTGAGGGAAGTTCCAAATGCAGAGAAAAGACCATGTGCAAAGATGAGAAGATATGCTACTTGTAAACAGAGCAAGCAAAAGGGAAGTACAAGCTGGTGCTGCTGGCAAAGTGGGAAGTGGTGATTTTCAGTGTGATAATTTGATGTATAATGTATATATTATTTATATAATTATAAATATTTTAGTGTTTTATATTTAGAATTTTATAATTATATATTTATAATTTTATATTTTATATCTTGATCATGGATGGATAAATTTTGTTACTCCTGGAGATCATTCTGGAGAGGCTTTTGTGCTTTTTTTCCCCTTTAGCTCCATCAGCTTTATTGAAGGAAGACTATAAGCCACCATGTATTTACTACTTGTAATGGACAAGAGGATGTCCGGGTGTTTTTTACTGTAACATTTTTATCCAATAGTTAAACTTTTTCAAAAGTCTACTGTTATGAAAAGATAAAGTAAAAAGGGAATTTTGTTCCTATTTTAAAAAATATGTTGTTTATGTTCTTTTGTGCTGTTGAGATGTTTTAATTCCATAAGTTTTCATATGAGTTTATGATTCTAAAAAATAATCTGTTACAAAGTTTGTAATTAGGATGAAATTTTTACTTTTGTTTAAATGTCATATTTGGTAGTAAGTATCATTTTTGCTATCAGTAAATATATGGCTTTAATAATTTTTGTATTGCTTGGTAAACCTTGAGTGAGAGAAATGAAGAGAGTACTGATGGTGAGGTGAAGAGGAGGGATCTTCTTGACAAATGCAGTTTGTCAAAACTCCATGTTTGATAGAAACCTTTGAAGAGCTCTCGTGTTGCCAAACTGATTTTGTTACAAACTGGTTTTAATGATCGTTTGGTTGTAATACAGACTTCCATGTTTTGCAACTGAATTCAAGTGCAGTACATCATCGTAAGAAATTCCAGATTCATTTGAGAAATTATACCAGCATTTTATCCAGTTGCTGTCACTAAAAATTCTGATCAGTTAAAAGCAGAAAACCAACCAAACTAGGAAACAGCAGGACAAACTGTTAGAATTTTTTATTTAATCAGAGAAGTTTTGTGTACCATTTTTCCTGAATTCATGTTATTCATGTATTGCGTGCTGCAATAGTCCTTAGCAACACGTAGTTGTAATTGAGGCCTGAATTAAGTGAAAATCTAAACAGCACAGATTTTAGTTTTTAAGGCATACTAGGCAAATATTGATCAATAGACGCACAGGTTATTAAAGGAAAGGAGGATAAAAAAATGGAAGAATAAAATTAAAGCATTAGAACATGCGTTTGTCATTTTGAGAAATCCCAATAACAAAGCCCCCAAAAGCCCACATTTTGATTTGAAATAATGCTTCATTACAAAATAAACTCAAAGATAACGTCTTTCATTTAATTTGGAATTTGTTTGGGGAGCTGCCAGAAAAACAATAAACCGGTTCTTTTTACACTTCTGAGTATTTTTTCTTTCCCTTTTGGCAAGGGAAAAGAGATAATGAGTGCTGCTTTGGTATACGGTTGTGGATGAAGTCAGCAGTCCAGCATTCGAGTATAAAGATAAATAATCATTGCACATCCCTCCTTATGTACCAGTTTCCACAGAACTCTGAAGAAATACAAGGCTGCTTGTGTGTAGTTTGCATGACTACACAAACACGCAGTTCAAGTGATAACACAGGTTTTGCTAATCCAGGATGCAATGATGGCAGCAGCTCTAGAATGAGGTAATGACAGTCCCTGTGTTACCTTGTGTAGCAGTAGTGCCAGTAAGTCGTGCCTGTATTTCTTAATGTTTTAATATCTATAAATATTTTCATATTGTATGTACAATTGGAGGCGCCGTTCAGTTGGAAAGTGATAGCCACCTTGCACATAAATTTTGGAAAACAGTACCCTAGAAGTGCATTTTCCCCAGTGATATTGCTGTGAAGTCGTCAATGTAGAAGTGCAAAGGCAGACTCAGACCTGGAGAAATGCATATTTAATAACAGTGGGAAACAAGAGCAAATATTGATGTGTTAAGTGGAGTCTATCGATGTTAAAGGTCTCTCATGGACAGTGAATTGAATTGAAAAAGAATGGTTTGAGTTAACCTGTCATGGGCTTGAATTTATTCTTCTAAACCCCCAAGAATTTCCCATGTGAAGTGTGAGCAGTTGTGTTCATTGCTGACTAGTACGTGTTTTGGAACCCATCAAGAAGAAAGGTGTAAAATTTTCTAACCATGATGTTGATGTTCCTTTTGTTAGGAAGCCATATTTAACCCTAACAGTTACATTTGAATTAGTTTTTATAGCTTGAATTCCCTCTTAAAGACATATTTGTCTTGTAACGGGCGCTCAGGTTACGTAACTGAAAGTGCAGTGGAGGTGAGTGCGTGGTTTGGAGAATTAATCAGATGCAAAGACTTCACAATTACGTGCTGTATTTTCAGGATCGATTCAGATAGTTTCCCTTCAAGCAAGGGTCACATCCCTAAAATTGATTATTTCTCATTTTTACCACTTTCTGTGAACATTTTGTAGTATGGGAACTTGTCAATTTTAATGTAAATATTTTTTTGGAGTGCAAACCTTTCTATGATGCAGCTGTAAATAAATGGCCAGGCTGAATACAGTCTTCATGTCTGTATCCTTCCAGAGCGATATTACAATATTACAGATAGTGCGCTCTGAATTGATTTTATGCCTATTAGGAGAGCTGCTCGTGTGATGAGAATGCCTTCTGACAAACTGACATGTTTTGATAGGTGCTGAGGTAATTACAGATTTTTTTAATTAAGCAAAAATTGCAAGTGCTGTATTCTACAGAAGGTTAATCCCAATATCAAAGTTTAAAAGTTAGTTTAGGCATTACTAAACATGACTGATCTCTCCTCTTGTGTGTGAATTGGATGCTGAGGCTGGGCAGCTGTATTATGGGAATGTAAAGTAACTCGTTGCCTGGCAGCTTGCAGGAAACATGTATAAATATTTATTTCTGTGGATCTTTAAAGGAATGAGCTAACAAGCAGCTTTTCCTGTATGTTTTCTTTTACATTTTAATGTCTATATTATGTGAGGAATGCTTAATTATTTTAGAATATTCAGATAAGGAATTTCTGCTTCAGTACTCCACCTTGGTTTTTCTTAGACACTTAGTGGTTGACAACTACCAACAACTTAGCCAACCATCAATAATCAGTTATTTCTATATGTAGGCTTATTTATTCATTCATATAAAAGTTTCTTTGGTTAATCATATGTTAATTATGAGAAGCTGGCCTCTTTTGAGACCTTAAGAAATAATTGCTATAATTATTAATTTTTATTTTTACAACATTTATATAGTTACTTTAAAGGAACTACTGAGTCATTTGAGTTATTCTGTATTTAAATCTGATACATTGGGCTGTATTTTTCTCAAGGATTTAATATGTACTTTCGTATGTCTTTCATGTGTTTGTATGTAAATGATACATCTATGTATCTGTGTATATAAATATATGGAACTTTGCAAGACAAAGTGTTAAAACTTTTTGTTTTCATAGTGTTTTTCCTTTAAGCCAAAGAACACTTGACATATGTGCTAATTAAATTTGATTATAGCCCATTAAGTGTCCTAGAAATATGTAAAGATTACTTTGTCGAGTGAAATATAGCAGCCCAAGGGGCATAAACAGAATTTTAAGAGCGTATTGTTAAAAATCACAGCAATTTAGAGCCAGAAACTCAGGATAGGTAGAGTAAACATAGGGATGTAATTGTAAGTGGCAAGTCATTGTTACTAGGAGGTTGTTGTATATATTATACAACTAGAAGGTTGTATATATGTATTATTACTTTGTTACATTACGTTGTTATTACGTTGTTACTTACCAATTACAAGGAGGTAGAAAACAAGCTTAAACGCTGTTTTGTGACATATGTCTGTTGAATTGATGGGATTTGAGTGTGCTGAAAGCTTAGCCTTGACCTGTTTTGCTAATGGGTCCAAACTTAAAGGTGTGCTCAGTATTAAGCATATTCTGGGTTTGGAGTTGGGCTTTGTATATGTGAGGAATTTTTACAAAATCCTTGTTCTTGACCAAACTATAGTATGTGTTTATGTAGCTACTACAGTGCTTTTACAAAAAGATAGCTGTGACTACAGCCACGTTTTTCAAAGGTGATGATGAGGTGTTAATAGTAAATGAAATAATTTTACAGGATACTAAATTTTGCCAGTGTGTAAATCTCCCATTCATGTCTTGCAGCCTAGTCGGCTGTCTCTGGTGCCCTCTAGTGTTCTTCTCATATGCACAAACCAGAGCTGGAGATTTTTGAAGGCAAGCTGCCGTATTTGCTTGTCTTATTTAGTTTTTTCTTTATCAGCCTTCATCCCTTTTTTTCTCCTATGAATGTTACAAATACAACAGAAAAATCCAGTAGTCTTTATCACCTCAGCTCATTTGTTTCTATCATGATATTGACTTGGGCATGATGTGCAAGATCATTTTTTCTCAGAAAAGTTCTAGTTTGATGAGATCTTTTATGTTACAAGCTTATTGTGAAGTTGTGCATGTTGTTTCTGCTGAAGCCTTTTTGAATTATCTGTCCCTGATAATCGAGTCTCTATGACTGCATTTTCATGCTTTAAGAGTTCGTTTTGTTAATCTTCTGACTTGCTATTTTGGTAAACAAGGAGATCCAAAGGGTCTGGTAGGATTGCAGGGTATTGCAAATGTTGTGCTCACTTTAGACTGTAAAGTTGTTCAGAGTTTCTGCAGTTCATTGTATTTTCTGTAGCGTTTCAAGAGACTTTGGTGCTTTTGCTCGTGTGCTCTTGCTCTCTACTGGTCAATCAGAAACTTCCATCAAAGAAAGTTTGGTGCTTATCACTTGCACACAAGAGAACAGCAGAGAGTTTAGTTCCAGAGTTAGCTGGCTTTATTGCTTGATTTTTGGGTCTGTTTTCATAAACAGGAAGAGAACATGACACTTCAGCTTTAACATCTTATATTTTTTTTCTGGTTAAAGTTGAGATTGTGTTTGTTTTTATTTAATCAGTGAGTTTACTTTTTTTTTAACAACACATCAGAAATTCTGCATCATTACGAACTGCAAAGCATGAACAGAATTTGTTTAAAGGAATCACTTTTATCTCTTGTGTAAATGTGCACTTACATAAATTGATCCACTGGATATTTTTATGAAGTTAGTTTTTCTGAGTTAGTATAGTTACTACTGTATTAGCTAAATCTCATATGTGATAAATACTGGAATGATAGTTCTGCAAGCAATCTGGCTTAACCCACACAATTAATTATTTTGGGGCATGCCCAGGCCCTGAAAAAAGTTTATATTGCTCTCTCTCAGTCCATCATTCCTGATCTAGGGAAAACACTATTTATCAAATTGTCATGTACTTCCCTTTTGGGACAACTATTCTGTTAGTACCAAGGTGGGCTTTTGTGATCCTTCATCTTCTAGGTACTAAAAAATAACTGTTCTCTTTCCTGAGACACAAGAGTAAGATGAAGGCTTTTGAGACTCTTAGACTGGAAAATGAAATGCTATTCTTTGATGTAAATCCAGATACTTGATTTGACTGAGGAAATAAATTATCAATGTTTTTAATGAAGCAGAAGATCTGAAAATTATCATTTAGGACTCTATTTCTTACTTGTTCCTACTGTGAGCCATGACTTTTTTTCCCCACTAACTTCTAAAGTAAAACTTTTGAGCCTCAGGAAAATGTTTGTTTCATTTCTGATTTCAGTTTTAGAAAGTTTAGGACCATATGCACTGCAAGTGGATATTAATATTAATCAAGCAATTCTGTAGATCGAATGTAACTGTGCCTTAAGCTCAGAGATTTGCCTATCTGTATGTTAGAGATGCTGCATTTATAGTGTTTAACAGAAGAAATAGCAGTATTTTGTGAGTCAGTTTTGCACTGTATTGCAATAGTGGAAGAAGCATTTGGAAATAATATCTTAATTGTTCTAGCACTTCTAAAATGCCATGCAAAAATACCCTTTCGGACTTTCCTTTCTGATACTCTTGTTATGATGGGAAAAATGTAAAAACCACTGGGGTTAGCAAGAAAGTTGTGGGGGGAGGAAGTCAAGAAAACTCAAGTTGCCACCAGGAGGAGCAGTACTAAAATATTCTCACAGTCCTCCCGTGCTGTAGCTGTAAACTGTATCTGTGGGGATATGATAGTTTTTTAAAGGGCAGTGTTTTAGAATGCAACTTAAAAACCCAGAAGGAACACAAATGAAGGGCTTGAATATTTTTACAATCCAGAAAAGAATGATTTTTTTTTTTTTTTTGACATTTGAAATTCTAATCACAGAATTAGATCTGTATCCTGGTTTCAGTACGTTACACTGTTAGCCAGACTCTCTGAATCAAAATTAGATCAATTTTTGTGTCTGTTGGTTGAGACGTAATGGAACAATTGTCAGGAGCTGGTGTACTGGCATCGCTACTCACTGCAGTTCTCAGCATCTGCTGAGACCCACCCTTAGAGAAACAGACACTCAGGCAATGTAGCTGGGTCGTGTGCCGATGGCTGTGCTAGAGGCAAATTGTCTGCTGTGTCAGGGAGCAACAGGAAAGGAATGAGCTCAGTACAGAATAGAATCTACTAGTAGAAAATATGTATAGTCTATCACATTATTCCTGAAATGCTGTGATGTTGTACTTATAATGTAAATCAGCCTTTGGAAAGGAGTGGGATGTCTCATTAATATTTTCAAATATTGGTATTCCATATGAATTTTATAATTCCTTAACTGAATTGTCATTAGTTCCCTGTTTCATATTCCCGGCCCATTGTTGTCACTGATTCAAGATACTATTGCATCTCCTGATATTAGCTGTCCTACCCACATAGTAGTTATGTATGTACTCTACAGATATTTTTCTACATAGTATCAACAAGTTATTTTGTTCACTCTTGTTACAGAGGTTTTTAAAGTGAACTAAATACTTGAAATAAACCAAGTTAATTTTCTTTTTCCAAGGTGGACTTCCAAAACTATTTTGGAGGATTGTTTAATTCCTAAATTGAATGAATGTCTGTTGTCTCGGTGCTGTGTATGGTGTAAGATGCTGTGCTGGGAATATAGTTAAGGGTGATCAGCACAAATCCTCAGTGATAGTCCATTGCAAACCAACCAAATCACCTTCTATAAATTGTGGTACTAATTTTGGAACCCAAGGAGGTATAAGGGGTTGTGAAAGTCACCAAGATAATCAAAACTGGCTGCTGATATACAGTGTACATTGGTGAATCTCCAAGAAAGAAGAAAGGTTTTGGTTTTCCTTTATATGGAACATTTTTTTTTATTTTGTAATTTCTTTAAAAGTTTTAAACCTGGAATTCTAGCAGTACAAATAGGTCATGTGAATATACAAAACTAATGAATAAGCATCTAAATGATTGCTTCTTAGCTTTTTTTTTTTTTTTTTAATGATCATCTGCATTCTGACGAATGTTTCTTCATAGGATGAAGATGAGCTGGACTCTCACACCATGGTGAAGACCAGTTCGGAGAGTGCTGGTACCATGAGGGCCACAAGCACGATGAGTGAAGGTGCTCAGACAATGATTGAACACAACAGTACTATGCTGGAATCAGACTTGGGGACCATGGTAATAAATAGCGACGATGACGAAGAGGAAGACGGGACCATGAAAAGTATGTTGTTAATTTCTTTTAATAATGTAGCATGTTTTCTCATACTGCATGAGAATGTGGTGTCATCAGTGGCTTTTAAGTGTCAAGTTCTGTGGTTTAAACAGGAGGAGGGGGTATTTGTGTCTCTTAAGTGCTTTCTATAGTTTGTGGAGAAAAAGTTGACTATTGTGGGAGATTCAAAGCAGAAGCTTGGGTTTGGTGCTTTGCTGGAGGACTCCAAAATTAGCCCTTTGTGAATTCTCCCTTCTACTGCCTGTCTTTTCCTTTTGCCTCCTGTGTCACATACATTTGGACCGGTTCCTTGGAGCTAAACTGACGTGATGTGATTATGTGGGAAGCTGCTGCTTCAATGCCAGTGGTCCTGGGAGCTCGTCATGAGTCTCTGTGGGTTCAGCAATCAGTACACATCTTGCTGCAAATTTGTTTTGTAATGCGTGATCAAATAGTGGATTTTTCTTTTATAACCAAGTGTTATTGTTTCAACGTGTGTTGGAATGTAACTGATTTAGGGCAATGGTCAAAAGATTGTTAAAACCTAAGTAAAATGTCCAAATTGACTTCAGCAGCATGCGAGGGAGTATGTAACAAAGAGAAAAAAACCCTTGCAAATGCTTTAATGTATAAAATTGTAAGTTACACTGAAATCTGCATAAATGCCTATTTTTTAGATAGTTAACTTATGTACCTGCATATTGATGTGCTCATTATTTAGCTGAATTCTACTGCAGAACAAGGCCCACTGAATTTAATAGAATTATTTGCTTGAATGGGCAGCATCAATACATGAATCAAACTCAAGCTGTAAGTGCCTGATTTCATGAGGCACAATGTAATGTTTAACTCCAGGCAATTGTTGGGGGCAGGGGGAGGTAATAAATAAATCTAATGTCTCAAGAGTGGAAAACAGTGCCAAATAAATAACTTTGTTAAATGCTTTATAGCAAACATAAAGTTGCATTTGTGTTTGCACATATACACCTGATGTAATTTGTGCAAGATTAGCTGGAGGCGCAAAGCAGGAATGTGTTTTCTTTGTGGTTTAATGCACAGCAACTTGGAAGGAAGGAGAGATTTTGTTGTTGTGGGTTTTTTTTTATGTTTTTGTGTGTGTGGTTTTGTTGTTGTTGTTGTTTTTTTTTTCCCGTAGTGTTCTCAGCAATAAGACAGCAAACACCTGTTGATTAGTGATTAGTTTAAGTAGGATGATTCACCTCATGAAAACACTCAGTACATGCTTTAATTTGTTTTCATGCTGAAACAGAATATTTGCCTATTAAACTGGGAGGCTAATGCAGGGTTAGTACAAGCGATATCAAACTCATCTATTTCAACAAGTTAAGGAAAAGGTGAGTGATGCAGAAAGAAAAAAGATATTACAAGCAAATTTGGAGTAAAAGATAATAAAGTAATTCTTAGGGTGGAAGTACTATGAAGTGAGGTTTTGTGTGGCCTTAATAAGTGCTGAGAGGAAATACCTGCGGATACGCCAAACAGATCAAAAAAGTCATTAGGTTTGCACTGCAGTCTCTTATGTGTGTCCTATTTGTCTGCTGTGTTGCTGGAGACATTGTTTATAAAAGTACCACTATTTTCCATTTTCAGTTGATTCCAGTAACAATCGGTAGTTGGAATTAGCTTCCTACACCTTGGCATTTAGTCAGCATAATTCTTAAATCCATTCTTCCTTCTTGTCAAACAAGAATATATAATCTTTGGGACAGCAGGTTTCCTTCCGCTCTCTCCCTGCGTAGGTGACTGTCTTGACACCTGTAACTCCAGTGAAGGAAAGGCAGCAAACTGGAGGTGGCCTCTTGGCAAGTGATGATTTCATCTGCAGCTGGCAAGCAACAGGTTTGGTTCCAGCACTTGCTTGCTGAACTTTCTTGTATCTTGCATTAGGCACCTATTGATTAGAAACTAGAAATGATTAAAGAATGGGACCTCCACATCTCTCAGCTGAAAATAAATATAAATCTGTCCGCTGTAGCTGGTCCTCCTCTGGTTCTGTGATTCATGTGCTGAAAGAAGAGCAATAGCAGGTGTCCTAAATAAATGTCACCAGGAAGGTAAGAAAAATACAAATCCTTGCTGTCCCCGAGAGGCAGACACAGATTTTTGTTTCTTTGTGCTTGACAAAGACACAAGATTTTGGAGATTCATTGCTTTTTCCAGTGTACTTTCATAGGCGAGGTGGGGATTTTCTAAATGTTTGTGTGATTTGATTAAAATAAATCAAAATAGGTAGCTTAAAAGTCCTCTTTGATACTTCTGAATAATAGAACATTACAAGCAAGAAGCTTGGAGAAATAAACTTAGTTACTAGGAAAGAGGGATTCAGTTTACTTCCTAGACACACAAGATATTTATGACAATTTTTTTCAGTTGCTCTTGTGTTTAGTTTCACATTTTGTTTCCTTCTGCCTTTTGTTTCACTGCTCAAGGACAAAATAAGAAACAATAATAAGTTTTTATTTATAAGTGCCCGTGCTTAGAGGCCTCTGGGAGCTATGACAGAAAATAACTAAAACCATATTTTTTTCACAAATAGGGAATTGTGCCCAGATAAAATTGGGATTTGGAACAAAAAGAGGCCTGTCATCCTACCCCAACATACGATATACAGCCTAGCAATAAACAACGTTTATGCCTTCTTGCTTAGTATGCCTGTGCATTGTCTGAGCAGAGACTGTGTGGTATGTACCTAGGAGGGAAGAAAATGTCAAATGTGCAGGGGTGGGAGGACAGAGCTTAACTTAAGAAGGTTTAATATGGAATGGAAGAAAGAGTGGGATTGATGGAAGGTAGTACAACATTTGTTCAGCTGCTTGGATTGTACTTATTTTCACATAGAAGCTTTTTCATATCTCAGTTCAGAGACCAGTATTCAGACCAGCTTCGCCACGTTGCCGTCAGGGTGTTTCAGCAAGGCTTAGCGGGGGGACGCTCTGGTTTATCAGGACTACTCCTGATTGTTCTTTCTCCTCTTCATTAATGTGTTGTGTCCACACTTCCCTGCCACCCCTCTCCCACCCCCTGCCCCCCCCCCCCCCCCCTTTTTTTTCTTTTCCCTATGTTGAGTATGTATTTGCTTTGGGCTGGCAAACAAGTTGCCTCTTCTTCCTATCTGGACTTATTCTGGGTTTCTAAGTATTGCTTCAGACTTCAGTGAAGCTTCTAGATAGCTCGCGATTTGTAATTAATATATAAAAAGAAAAGGACAGTGAATTAATGAAGTGGCATTTTGCAAACAGAATGCGGAAAAGTGGTTAGGATTTGGTTTATTACTTTTTGCCCTATACGACAAGAAGCGTGTAAGGTTTAGTCAGTATAATTCTTAAACATTCTTCCTTTTTATCAAACAGAAGAACAAAATCTTTGGGACAGCAGGCTTCCTTCCTCCCTCCCTCCCTGTAGATGACTGTCTTGAGATCTGTGACTCCAGTGAAGGAAAGGCAGCAAACTGGAGGTGGCCTGATGGCAAGCGATGTTTTCATCATTCAGTTGGCAAATGACAGGTTTGGTTCCAGCACTTGGTGGCTGAACTTTCTTGTGTTATTGTGTTATGGGATCCTTGATTACAGCAGGACACGCATGGTGCTGTAGAACCTACATTTTGAGAGGAGAATTCATGAGTTGATTTTAATTTTTTTAAATTATTTTTTAGTGATTTCAGTCCATCCAGTGAAGAGGTTGTGCCATACCGTAAGTCTCCTCTGTAATAGGAGGTGGCTGCTTGGGCAGCTCTTAGCCACAGGACTTATGTCTTTCTGTTTTTTCAACTGAAAAGCAAAAGCTATTTATATGTGTTTTATAACAACCTATAGCCCAGGTGCTATAGGAATTCATCAAGGAAACTTAATTATGGGCACATTTCACTGGTTCTGTAACACAGACTGGTATTTCATGGATGTAGTTTTGTTCAAGCATTTTCTGTGCCCACGTAAAGATGATTTGCTTAATGCCATATGCAGGTGTACTAGTACTTTACTCCTGTACATATATATAGAGAGAGATCGTAAGTGTTTCCAAGCCTGTGCCAGTCCTTGAGCCCTCTCCTGTGGCTGGTAATAGTTGTTCATTTGTGCCACTAATAGTAGTATCTTTTACAAATGGGAATTTTTTTCAAAGAAAAACATCATGTTGGCAGTTGTGCTCCAAGAGCTCTTGCAAAATGCTAGCTTAACATGGATTTTCTTTGCTTTGCTGAAAGCAGAAATAAAGCATAACTCAGCTGGAACGAAGTAATGGATTTATTGTAGTACTGTCGTTGAGTATTTTTTTTCTTGTCCAGAAGGTGGAAAAATGGAACAAAAGTTATTAAACCAGTTTTACAAGTCTCATTCTCAGGAAGCAAAGCAATGTTTTGTACAGGAAACTCTTTTCCTCATTGAAAAGCCTTTGAGTTTGTAGTCCTTCAAAAAGTCTGTGAAGACTTCAGCTGATTGAAAAATATGTGCATTTTCCATTTAAATGCCACTTGCAATTATTTCTGATAAGCAGGTGTATTATAAAACAAAACACTGAGGCCTGAATTTGAATGAAGACATGGGTGCAATAAGTTACTGTGATGTGAAAATGGTGAACTCAGTAACCACTTTGTTACACAGCTCTCTGAAGTCAAACATTTCCTAGGTAGATCCCTCGGTGGACTCCCAGCTGCTCCAGCCCTAGGAAATGGTGATCTGTAATAGTTTCTTCTGATGTTTCATTGTGATTCAGCAACTAGGTAGACTGACCTCTCGTTCTCTGGGGTGGTTGCTAGTAGGCATGTATTAGCAGTAGAATTCACCCGCTCATAAAATACAGTCACAATTTCTGCTGAAAACATGGCTGTATATGCTCTTGTAGCCTTTGTCATAGAGGTGATAGTCCAAGGAAGGCTAAAAGTTGATTGCAATAGAGCTTCTCACTCTAGTAGTAACAAAGCAATATGTTTTCAGGGAGTAGGGATCCTGACAGGATCTTCTCAGAAGCACTGCAGGCAGGAGAGCTTGATCCCCTAACTTCACTGAACAGGCAGCAGCAGCTGGAAATGTTCCTCAATCAAGTGGCAGATGGAAATCCCCAGGATGGGGAAGGCTGTGGAAACTTTGTGGCTTATGGCAAAAGGAGCAAATCTTTCATTTGTAGATTTGCAGTTGTGGAAGAGGTCCAGTGCCTTGGAAGTAACAGAGTGAGAGAAGGACTTAGAGACTTCCTATAGGAAATTGTAAACAGACAAAATACCACCACCACCACCTGCCCCCTCCCAGGAAGGTGTTGTGAGACATTTCCCTCTGTAGGATGTGGGTGGCCTTATTTGCAGACCTTACTTGCTATCTAGGAAAACTTGTTTCTTTCCCAGGGCCCAGCCTCTCAATGTTGAAAGACTGCCAGGGTTTTTCCAGTGCTTAGACTGTTGTCTTCTGCTGCCTGTCCACGTAGGCATGTGCCAATAATGCTGCCAGAGACCTTGAGAGTAACCTCAAGAGTGGCTCCAGGGTTGTGAGTATGTTCTCAATCATGAGGGTGAAGGGAAAGCCTTGGAGGAGTGGGTGTGTATCCATCCTCTGGGTCAACACTTGGTTGTGCCTCTAGTGTTGTTGACAGATGTTTGACTTCTATGACCATGGGGCCTCTTTGAGGGACTGCTGTGGAGAGGTGGTTCCACCTGGCAAAGTAAGGCAAGTGTGGTTTTTGCCAACAAGCTGACCCTGAGTTAGCCTGACCACCATGGGGGAATGTATGTGTCGTTCAGCCGAACATAGGGTATAGAAACTTAGCAGCTAACAGCAGAACTTTTAATGAATTTAAAATCAATTTAACATTACTCTTATAATACTCTTATTTTGGAAATACCTCACTACAAAAGCATTTATCTTTATAGATGACATCAATTGAATTTGATCAAAACATGCATTAGAATGGAATATGTATTCCTTCTTATTTTGAAATGTGTGTTTAGAATTATTTCTTTGAGATGTTATATGTTTTTGAAACAGTGTAATAGAGTTGGTGTTGTATTATGTCATTGCCTTACTCTTTTTATTATCCAGCATGCTTCTTGGAAGAAATTACCTTGCATATGACTATTTGGGGACATCTGTGTTGGCTGTGTTCCTGTCAGGGGTATTCCTGAGGTAGAACATATGTTTTCAGTGTCTGTCATGGTCTCTCTGTTCCATGATTTGCCAACAGTTTCTCAGGCTACTGTTTTTGTGACGTCCCAAAGCCATCTTGAAGTCCTGGAGCAGGCAAGAACAGGGATGACAGAAGAGACTGATATTTTTAAATGTTGAAACTGTAGCAAACATTTTTAAACATGATCATGTCTTGTTCGAAGAACGAATTAACATGAGAAGAACTGAAAAATCCAAGTCCTATTAGAATGGAACAGGCTGTTGCACAATACGTCTCCAGTGCAAGTGTGGAGTGATACTGATTGTGCTGCAGACTTTTGTGGCAAATACATACTGTGTGTAGAAAGTAACTTACTGGATCGTTAAATGAATTAAGTGTCCTTAAAGGAATCTTTATGTATGGTACTTTTACATTTCTTGGTTCCTGAAAGACAGTCGACAAGACACCATTACTCCGTTGTTAATGAGAGTTAGAAAAACTGCTTTCAGGCCAAAATGGTCTTCTAATAACCTTACCTTTGAGGAAGAAAAAAAGTGCAACCAAATCAGTTTACTCTGGCATAAAGAACCTGAGTGTTCTCTGAAATCAGTACAAAACAGGTAGGAGCCTTCAAAGGGCATTTAAACAAGTAGGAGTCAACCTACCCTATTTTCCATGAAATAGTAACCAAACTTGCTTGTGTTAGGTTAGCTGGAGATATAAAAAAGTATATTCATTTTCATTTAATTACTTGTAAAAAGAAAATAAAACCTTAAAAATAAATCTTTAGATAAAACCTTCATTTTTTTAACACTAGGGAAAAAGCAAACTTGGAAACACCTCCAATGCCATTGTTTTGTGGGCATAATATTTCTGCATTTGTGTGTGAGTTTTTGTATTCGCAGTGAAGGAAAGCAGCTGTTGTTCTTTTAAATGGGTTAACTGCGCTAAATTTGAATCAGAAGTGAGTTCTACATTGTTATTTATCAGAACAAGTAGAACAAGTCCTCAAAGTGTAAAATAAATGTGCTTTGCTCATTTCAGAGTAATTTCAGGCCTGTTGACCCACTTGCCTTAATATGCATTTGATAAGAAGGAATTTGGAGAGGTTGGTTTGTTTTACATGTGTAGACAGTCTTGTGTTACATGTATCAGGAAGACATTTATAAATAGCTCTAAAACTTAAAAGCAGCGCTTGGAAAATCTTAAATATTTTCGGTTACATGAGAGGAGGGAGACTATTTTACCTTTAGTGGGCCAACATTTTGGTACTTCAGACTTTCTAACAGAGACACTTGTAATCTTCTTGTTTATAAGTATGTCTCAAGGATGAAACATAAGTACAACCATCTCAGCAGAAGAGAAATATTGGTTGTGAAAGGCCAGCAATGCGGTGTGCTATCTTTTTGGTACAAATAGTTCCAAGGTTTTTGGGTAGCAATCAGCAAATAAAAAGAAGTTAGTATTAAGAAAATGCATTGTATTTCTGGTTTTAATTCCACCGCCTTTATACTGCTACCTTCTCTTGGATCTGTTTTCTAAATTTATGCTTTGCTAAAATTTAGATTCTTCCATTTTTGCCTGTTAGTGCTTATTTCTGTAGTTATTTGGCATCCCAGCTATTTACTTCTCATCCCTTCCTGAGTCCCAGACGCAAGAAATCCAGAAACCTCATTCAAATGATCTTGAGTTCATTGTGGGTAAACTTGGGAGATTCTGGCAAAGAGGTATCTGCTATGTGCTCTGTTAAATTCAACCTGGAGTTTAGTTGACTGAATGTTTTTGTATAGTTGTAGTTGTCATTAATTAAAAGATGGTGAGTAGAGATAACTATGATCTAGGATTAGAAAAGAATATGGAAACAACTGAGAGAAAAACACGCAAAAAAATGTGGAGAGGAGATGGGGTATGTGGAAATGTGTCAGACTGAATGGAGGAATCATCGTGGAGCTGAAGAGAAGCAACTGAAGTCAAGTGTGGTATAAGCAAGACAACAGAATACCACATTCAAAAAGGCAGAGGAAATCTTACTAGAACAGAATGATGTAGAAAAAGCAGAAAGAAAAGAACAAGTCTGTGCTATAGAAGACGGCAGTACAAAAATAAACATTAAAGAAGAAATTGGCCACTATTAATTAACCATGCAGCAAAATTAGAATGAATTAAAAAGATCTTGAGACAGAAGGAATGGGTTACCACAGGAAGAGATCATGAAATAAAGTGTGAAATAAGAGTGGAAAACAACAAAAAAACCCCACGTAGTGAGTTAATAAAAACAAATGTAAAGCCAGATATGAAGATCAGCAAGTTCTAGGGATCGTGTTAAACACAAGATCAAAATATATTAACAGTGCTTTTCCTTTTCACTTGTTAGAACAAGTAGTTTGAATAAAAATTGTTTGCTTTTCAATTATAATAAAATAATTTTGTTCTACCTGTGGGTTTTTTTTTTGTGTGTGTGTGTGTTTTGTTCTGTTTGTTCTTTGTGTGTTTTAGCTTGCTTGTTTATATTTCTCATACCGTTTCACATTTTACTTGTGGAAATGTGTCTTGTATTTCTCTATGTAGAATGTGTTACACTGCAAGCAAGTTTGTGTTTCATGAGTCAGTGCTATGCAGAACATAGTCTCTGAGGTGACAGTTACATAGAACTACTAAAGCATTTCTTATGTTTTATTTACTGTTCTATTTAGTAAAGAATTTGCTCTGAAATCCCACAAATGAAAATAAATTTCAGTCATTTAGGGTCGTAGATAAATTTTTGTACATTTAGTTTCATGAAAAATATAATAGAATGGGAATTAATGCTGACCTCAGTCTGCTTTGTAAAGCTTTTGCAGGCACGTAGATGTTGACAGAAATGCCCAGGGTTTCCACAGCACGGAGGGAAGGTGCTCTGCACCTGTCTGCAGGGTGTGATCCCATCATTTGCTGAGAATCCTCATTGGCAATGAATTTAATTAAGCAGTGTCTAAACACTCGTTGTGCAGCTGTTTTTTGCAAGTTCTCATTCTAAGTATTTTTTAAATCACACCTTTGAAATGGATGGAACTCTGCTGCTTTCCTACAAGTGCCTGTGGACCAGGCCTGGAAGTCAGGGGCATTCGATGCCCAAAGGAACGCTTAGTACTTCATGTTATTCAGTCTCTATAACAACAGATAGATATTGCATGAAGTAACTTCTAATATTATTTGTGTGTGCGACTCTGAAATGTCTTGAACATTTCTCCACATTATATCTTGCTTCAAAAAATACCATTCTTCGTCTATGAGATTTTATGCCGAAGATCTTCAGGGGACAAATGGAGGCTTGCACCAGATACAAATGTCTCCATTAGTTTCTGTAAAGTCCAAGAAAATTAATAAATGAAGTTTATTTTGTAGTGCAGTAAATATTTAATCCCCCCCCCTTTTTTTTCTTTCAACTAAGGAAATGCTACTTCGCCACAAGTACAAAGACCTTCTTTCATGGACTACTTCGATAAACAAGATTCCAAGAATAAAAGCCCTGAAAACTGCAATCAGAATATGCATGAACCTTACCACATAGCCAAAAATGTTTTCCCTGATAACTGGAAAGTCCCTCAAGATGGCGACTTTGATTTCGTAAGTACATTTTTATTGTTTACTTTCTTGCATGCTGTTTATTTTATATGTGCCAAAAGCACTTAATCCCTTTCTATAACCATGTTGCTAAGAGTAAAATAAGTACACTTTCAAGAATACTGTCCAGTTATTGAATCTTAATGCCTCCTGGTTATTGAATTAAGTATATTTGTTTAATGCAGCACCTTTTAATGAGGAGTGATATGTGCCATTATGAATATACTTCTTTCTAACTATTTTTTTAAGTCATTTTGGTTCTTTATAATTTATGTGTTGTAACAACTTTTGAATTTGAACCAATTCTATTTAAAAAAAAAATAAATTGCTACAGACATGGAGTATTGTTGTCACGTTTGCTGAGTATCTTGGTAAAATGATAAGCATTTTAAACTGGATTGGAACCATTTAATCAATCTCCTTGGAGATGGTTCAGATCACCTACTGTTTTGCACAAGCCACCTTGTTGGTACTATTCCGATAGCTCACATCTCTCTACATAGAATTATTGAATCTAACACCAGTCTATTTTAGGGTGGGTTTTTTTCCCCTCCAAAATATGTGTAGTTTATTTCTTGTTGCTTATGGTGCAAATTATAACAGGCGCAAAAAGAAAATGTTCCGAAGTTGTAGGTTGCTCTTAAAAATGAAATAAATATTTACTGTTTATATCTGGTTTTCACCTTTGGTAATTTTTTTAACATGTTTGAATGACAGACTGTGGTTTATAGATTAAACATGTTCTTAGCTGCAGCACAGTAGGTAAATATGATCACATGGCACCTTTTTGAAAGTGCTCTTGGGATTTGGAAAAAAAATGTTGTGTTTAATTTTAGGTGACAGCTGTAGGTGTGGGATTTTTTTCTTTTTTCCCCAATTTTCACTTACTGCATTTCTACATAAAGCTGACTCTTAAATTTAAGCTTTTGGTGTAAAGCCAGTTAAATAGCACAGCAGAAGTTGTTGCTGCTGGAGAGTTTTGATTAAGCTGGAGTTTGGGTTAGGTGAGGTTTTTTAGGCTTTATTTTTTTTTTCCCTACGTAAAATGTAGTCATCATCCTGATAATTGTCAAACAAAATATTTATTTACGCTGTTCACTGGAAAATAACCGGCAGTTATTTAAGTGGGGTGGTTATAGTAGCAAGAAAATTTACCTTATAACACTTCAATTTAAAATTCATCCTATCTTTTCCATTACTTAATAAGAAATGCAAGCAAAAATGATTCTTCCTGTAAATGCTAAGACCCTGATTCCGTAAGTGCTTATTCATGAATAATTTGCACATGTATAATCCTGTGGAACTCAATGACATTGGTTATACATATGAAGTTGCCCTCTTGAAATAGAAATTTGTCTTAGAACCAAATCTGAAGAGGTCTGATCTTTAGAAGCTGAATGTTCCCTGTGGTGTAGGCAAACCTTACCTTGTCATAGACTGCCATCTCAAAGACTTCAGAATCTTAGGCTGATAGAATGGTTTGAGTTCAAGGGACCTTTAAAGATTATCTAGTCGGACCCCCTGCCATGGGCAGCGACATCTTTTGGTAGTTGTTCAAAGCCCAGTCCAGCCTGACATTGAAAGCTGCCAGTGTTGGGGCACCCATGGCTTGTCTGGGCAGCTTGTTCCAGTGTCTCATGTGCAGTGAGATGTGCAGTTTGTCCCTGACCTCCTCACAAGGCAGTGTGGTTAGGCTTGTTGCTACAAAATGGTTCTGACTGAAGACCAAATATGATTCAAAAAAAGAGTAAATAGCCATTTGCACGGGCCATTATGTAGTTAGTTGGGGGAATGGGGATTTTGTGTTCAGCACAACAAAAGCCAAATACTTTGTAGGTAAGCCAGCCTAAGGAAGAGTTCAGGAAGACTCTTCAATAATGGATGTACTGCTTCAGAGTAGTCCACTCAAGAGTACATTTCTCTGAAGCATCTGGTACCAGCTGATGTCACAGAGGATATTGGTTTTAACAGCCTGCTGGCTTGAACCATAGGCAATTATTATTTATTTACATATTCTAGAAGCACTTGTATTTATATTTTAGACAGCAAGGGGCAGTATTGGTAAGTGGCCTGCAAGAGACTTTCTGAAAGGATAAATCAGTGGGCAGCATGCATAATATATCGCCTGCTCTTTGTGAGATCAACATGAAAGTTTTCTGTTGCTGACATGAAGTCTTTAAATGATTAATGAAAAGGATAAATAATGGAAACTTTTTATACTAAATAACTCCATTCTATTTTGTTTGCAATTAACCTTAATGTGATCTAGAAAGGAATCCTAACAGTAAATGCTGACAGTCATAATTGTATTGAAAGAAGAGATTGATAGACCGGAACTAAAATATAAAGGATCAAAATCTAACTTAATCCTAGTGTATTCTAATAGTACTCTAGCTTTCTATGTAGAAGAGAACAGATGATCTGTAAGTTGGAGATCGCCAAACTCATTTGCTGAAAGACACTTTTTTCTTACCCATATACCCTTGTGAGCCGCACACAGCAGGCAGTGCTGGCAGCACATAAGGGATTTACTCGTGAGCCAGGGCAGTGTGACAGGGCCATGCTAAGAATTGATACTCCAGTGTATTGAATGGAAAGACTTAGATGTTTATTAGTGTATGTGTCTGTTACAGCATAAACTAGAGAAGCAGAAATACCATTGGCGAGGGAGGGAGAAGGGAAAAGGAAGAAAAAACAATCCTTATAAATCCCTGCAACTAATCAGTTTGCTTATTTCTACATATAATGTGAGACATGCAGAATTGGGAGCTAATTTTTGTGGCCAAATAGTATATTTGCTTTAGTTTGTAGTAATATTTTATCATATTCCTAGTATATTTTACTGTTTTATAAAACAACGCAGTTATTTTGTTTATTTACATGTACAAATACATGTGATTGAGATATAACAGTTAGTTTTACTTACTTGCTGATGTTTTTAGATAATGTAAATAAATGATACAGGAAAACTTTCTCATAAGGTGGATAAATGAATGTATAAACTAATGCAAATTGAATTTAGCACTAGGTCTGGTTTGAAAGTTTTTGTGTGGGCATAGTTTTCTGCCCTGACATCAATATTTTTAAAACTCCTTGCCAATGAAAATAGAAGACTTTTCCAAGAAAATAAGATGCTTTGGTCATCAATCTGAGCTTTAAAAAAAGTGAATTTAGCAGCGCTTTTTCTTTTGCTAAGCATATATTTATATTTTATTTTTCACTGTTGAAAAACGTCTGTTTTCAAATTCAAAAGTTGCTCTTACTACTTTTTCACTAATGCCGTATGGGAATTTGAGATCCATCTCTGTTGGTCCTGTGGGTCTTCAGCTCCGTGATCAATCTGTGCTGGTTATTGATGTCACATTCCATGAACTGATGAGAAAAAATTGCTGCTGCAGACCTTCAAGTTTTGCTTTGTATTGGATTAAGTATATGGCAACTAATTTTAACTAGATTTAATTCTAGTACTGTATAGTCACCTGGAATATTACTTTATTCAAAATTTACCCTGGTTTGTATGCTTTAGGAGTAAGCTGCTGTTTTTCCATGCATAAGAGGTGTTTGGGGGTTTTATACAGAGTTTCTTATTTTCTTCTTTTAAAAATAGCCAAACAACCCTACACATTTTTGTGCTTTCTGGGAGTAGGAATTTTTATAGAGTTACTTTTTTAATCTTTGTTTTCAGTTACTTTATTGTCTGTTTTTGCTGTCTCATGATAAATTCTGAAAACCAGAAGTATGGGTCTTTTGTATCAGCGAATCTTAGGGAAATGTATTTCTGGGGAATTACTTCTAAATGTGTTTTTTCACTTCAGCTTCTGAAGTGGTGGTGTTGAAGCTCTGATTGGATTGAAATATTACCAAAAAACCGCAAACTAGTGTTTATTCAAACTTTAGCTTTTATATTAAACGTTTATATATCACACTCAAGGATTATTGTGGATTTTCATTTTCAGTTAATACTGTCAGAATATAGGCAATGCTTTTATCTATTCTTGTTATTTTTAAGGGCATGCAGGAGGTGGAAAAATTAATGCAATATTTTTAACCCTAATTCTGTCCAAGTTTTACTTGGAGTTATCGATGTTTCATTCACAGCAAACCTTGATGCCAGTTAGTCTAATCAACAAGATACTGCTTGTTGTGAGAAAAAGCAGTAGAAGGTCTTTGAATAAGTAAAGATGTGGTAAAGCTGTATAGTGTATGGGTATGATATGAATAGAAGTGTTAATGGTGCAGGATATAAGCAGCTTTTCATAATAAGGCTTTATGGCTTAATGGGCCAAATTTAGTCTTAGCTCACAAGCAGTTTAGATCAGAGTGCTGAATTAGAGAAAATGATGTGTTTGTTATGACCATATAAGTGCCCAGTCCTTTTAAGAACAGCCCGTTTTTTTAATAGGTATTATGTATTTGTATGACCATGTTGCTATTATGATAGCTTGGTTCTTTCCGTGGGGAATGTTTTCCATGAGATACGGACGTGCTGGAGAGAGCTGTGTGTTGCAGATTTCATTATCTTTCACCATTGAAGATTTTGTGATATTTGTGTAGCATTTGTCACATTTTAATGGGCATTATAGAACACAGGGTTCACCAAAAACATGAATTTTTTATAAGCAAGAAGTGCTGAAATTTTTTATATGGGGAAGAACAGGTAAATCTTTGCTTGCTAGATCAATGTGCTATGAGTACATGTTATTAAATAATCTGCTGCTTATGTTTTTACTGTATTGTGACATTTTACGTCTCGTTAAGATGTGAAATTGCTCTGTAAATCCTTCTGCCCCTTACTAATGTGTATTAGCGTGGGACATAATGTTAACCAAGGATTTACATGAACTATAGTGAAGTGATACCTAATTGATACCTGTGAATTAACACGATTCAGAATGTGTTACTAAATTTCATTTTCACTGATTGAATATATTATTTCATTTTAAATGAGTCATTTACTTTTTGTTATGAGATGACAAAATGTAAAAAGGCAAATCTATTTATTATAGCAATGCTAGGGTAATGATTTCTGTCTTTAGTAGAATTATTTCCAAACAAGAATGGTATCCAGCTTGTTAAATATTAAACAGTGAACATGTACATCGTGTTTTGCAGTAACTGCAGTATCATGTTTAAGAAGATGCATTTTGGGTGACTTAAAGATTCTGGAATAGCAACAAAAATTTAAAAAGCCATCTGTTACCCTACACAGAAGATTTCTCTGGGTTTCAACCAGTACAAACACATTAGAATATAATCATTGTGAAATAATAGTATTGCAGATACTAAGCACTTCATTTAACATTTATAAATGTATGATGTAACGATTGATTCGGTAAGAAAGTAAATACCATAAAATGACCGAAGACCATATAGAATTTAATTAAAACTTCACTAATAAAACTAGGCTGCGTTAGCCTTATTGGAAATAGTTTTTGGTCCAAAACCTTGGCTGGGTTTACCCTGATTTTATTCAGGCAGCAGATGAGTTTGTTTGTACAGCCTTCTTTCTAATTATTGGGAATGAATATATCCAATCTATTTTAAAACATTTCAAATTCTCCTCTAAGTTATTTAAAAATTTTAAATGAAGTATTAATGTCTATTCATTTTGCTTCATTTTTAATTAGTTGCTTGACTATCATGAAGGATGCTGACAGGAAGAAAATTTTCTTAACTAAGCAAATATGAAACTTAGGTTTCTGAGTTTGCATATGGGATAAACAGAACTATTAGTGGTGTTGACAGTCTGCACGCAGAATTTCATTCATATTAGTTCAGACACAGCTAACAGGAGAGACTGTAAAATTGAATATAATGGAGATAATATGCTTTATCTAGCTCATTTGGTGAGGACAGTGTGAACCTCAGCAGGGAAGGTTTTCTGTACCTCTTTTAATAGGTGGCTGGGACAGAAGCTCCTTGTGCGTTGAGTGGTTATTTTAAAAAATGGCAGGTGTTGGGGTAGTTCAATGGGAGAGATACTCATGTTAGGAGTGGATGGTTTACAGGTCACGGTCATGGTTTTTAAGGCTTATCACGCAGCTGTTCAGGTAGGCAACAGGGGAGGTTGTGCCAGCCTGACATGTAAACTAAAAATGTATTACTGCCTTTTTTTTTCCCCCTCTCTGCATTAGGCAAAGAGAGCAGACCAACTTATTATACTTTTTTTTTTTCTTTTAAACTCTGCAAGTCAAAATCAGATTGATTTAATTAAATCCTGTTTGTATATTCTGACCACAAAAGGAGAATTATTTTTCTGCTAGAGAGTAGGGGAATACACTGTCTGTGCAGAGTGTATCTCCAACTGGTATTGAATACAGGATCTTTTCTCTTTCAGTATGTCCCTTCCCCTATTATTACAGAAGTAAATAATTGAAAACCAAGCCTAGTAATTTGGTCTTATATGTAATTAAATTGTTTAGGCTGTGAACAGAATCAATCCTTTCTGTTTAGCTTAAATTGTAGGATTATTTTAAAGCTGTTACTCTGATCGCTGAATCATTCATGCCAAAGTGCCAGTGCTGTACTTCTGCAGTTTTAGAAGGTGAATTGTGCCATCTAACAAAGACTCTATGAATTTTGTGTCCTAAAAGAGTACAGAAAACAGCCTTCTAGTCCAAAAAAACTTTTTGCATTCTTGAATGTGAAAAACAGAAGTAAAGATTTTTACTTTTTATTGATGTGTAGTCTGAAGATAGGACAAGAACTCTGCCTTTAATTGCAGCAATTTCTTTGAAGTTAGATATTAAGAAGAATGTCGAACAGGAAAGCTGTGTAGGACAGCAGGTTGCTGCCGAGGGTTGCAGAAGTTGCCAGTATTGTGAGTGGTGAAGACCTGGTTAGATAAACATGCGAGGGATAGTTCTGATGGAGCTGATCCCACTTGGAGCAGAGGGTTGTTGAAGGTGACCTCCTCTGGTAAATGTTTACAATGGCCTTATTCCCTGTGTATTTTTAATCTGCTGATGGCTGATGTTTGTAATCATAAAACATGTTGAGGTCTTAGAAGCTAAAGATCTCAAAAATAATGACATACTTAATTTGTTAATTAGGAGCATCAATATTTTGGAGGAGCTAGACCTTGAGTGACCTTGACAATTTTTGCAATTAGCAGTCAACTCGTATTTCCAAACATGTGTCTGCCTCTGGAAAACTTCAGCCAAGATTTAGTCAATAAAACTTATCCATGTTTTCTCTCCCAAAAGTTTAAAGCATCCCTGCTGTCTTATCGAATCGTGTCAAATAGTTTCAATGCGCAATGTGTTTTTTAGTTACAAGATAGTTTTTAGTGAGAAGACATTTTAAAACTTATTTTTCAGCTAACTTTCAAATTCTTAGCATAGAATTAAGAATGAAGCTACTTCACTCCAAAGAGTTTAAATGCTTGCGTCATCTAAACCCCTTCTTTTTCCTCGTTAGCTTGAGTGGAGAGACTGAATCGTAGCTCTAGTGTCTATATTCAGTTATACAGCAGGTCTGTAATTTGGGCATAGCTTAAGGGGAGTAAAGGAAAGAAATGAGTGAAGCTGATGAGCTGGGGCAGTGCTGCTGGTTTAATGTAACATCTTGTTACCTTAGTAACCAGTTGTCTGTACTAATATACCTCTTAGAGATAATTGCGTAATAGCTAAGTAATGTGTATAGCCTCGAAAGAGCTTTGAAATACTTGGAAAAAGCAGTTTTGGCTGGACAATTTTTAGACTATCCTTTTTAGTCCATCAAACTCATCCAGCTGCGGATCTCTCTGTTCTATTTTCTTTCATTTAAAAAAAAAAAAAAAAAGTGTGGGAGAGATATTTAATCCAAATAATTTCCATGTTGCATGAATCACTGTTGACGTCAGGACAGCGTACCACACCTTTGTGTGTAATGTCTGATCTCCAAACCAAGTGCTGACACCAAGGGGTGCGTGTTCTGCTTCAGGGTTTTGGCAGAATTCTTGGGAATCATCTTTATGACATTATCGTGCAAATTAACAACTGAGACACAAAATCAGTTCTCCTACTCTTGCTATGATGATTAATGATAATGAAAAGAAGTAAAAATAAAACTTGCCTCAGGAGAGTGGGTGACTTGAATTTTGCAAGTGTTTTCAGGTAATTTTTGTGACTCCTTAGTTTTGAAGAGGATTTCCTCATTATGTGATTTGGTAACGAACGTAGGGTGCTTTTTTTCAATGTAGCCTTTTTTTACCATTTTAAATTTTTTTGCTGCACTCAAATGGGAGCATGAGAACTTGTGAGATACGATTCTAGCAATGTAAGAGAAAACAATGTTTTGGTTAGTTCAGTGTCCATGTGGCTAACTCTCAATATTCAAAAAGCTTGTATGAGTTTTCTGTGCCTCATGTTTTGATCAGCAGCCAATAAGTATCATGTGTAGCGTATATACTAAGCATAGATGTTAACAATATTTCGTAAACAAAATACTGGAAATTAAATGACTGACATTTAATACTCTTGAGCTTTATGAAGAATGGAAAAAATTCTCGGTGGTTTTTGTTTGCAAATGACTTGCAGAATTTGAAGAAGGACTTCTGCATTAAGGCATTGACTTAAAGCAGAGGGCTTGTAATACTTGGAGTTCTTGGTTATTTGGAATTAATATCTTCAGATATCTGGTCAGATCTGGCTTAGCATACATTGACTAAACAAGGGGTTGCCCAGAATATTTTGGTTTACATATAGATTGTATTTCCTTTTCTTATATCTTGCATAATTTAGAAAGAAAAAGGAACTCCTATGAAACGTGAAAGCAAAATCTGTATTTTTGTAAGAATATACTTATTCTAATTTATCTGTATTTTAGTAATGTGTTAAATGTATACATTAAAATGATCTAAATGTTATTACATCTAGAGATGTTATTACATCTCTACCTATAGGTGCCTATAGCCC
The DNA here is from genome assembly GCF_036013475.1 of Columba livia. Lineage (NCBI taxonomy): Eukaryota > Metazoa > Chordata > Aves > Columbiformes > Columbidae > Columba > Columba livia. The sequence continues at coordinate 139,292,449 of NC_088603.1, read as the reverse complement.
ACATTTACTTTTGTTTATTGCGAGTTGTAGCGTTACTATGCACTAGTCATTTTCTTTTGGTGAAAAAAGTGAGGCTTTTTATGGAGTTGTGTGCTTTGTAATACTGTAAGCGAAATATTTGGAGACCTGTTTTTTTTTCTTCTTTTTCATTTGTTGTTGTTATTTAAATGTGCCTCATGGACAGCACCAGTTCCTAAAGAGGTAAAACAACTATGTAAAATCACCCAAGCCGGGGGGGAACTCAACAAAGCCAAAAAATTAATTTGGCATGTTTTTATACCTATTTCGTAGTGTTATATGGGTTACAATTTAAAAATAAAGCTATGCGAGCCCAGTATATAAAAGCTGTAACTATTGACAAACTCTATAGAAGGGTTAATCTCATAGTTGCTAAAGTCCGTGGCAAAGCTCTTACTGACATTAATGTTAAGTTCAGCTGCTCAGATTATTCAAGAAACCACTTCCATTGGTGTGCCTAAATGTGAAACTACATTTAGGTTTAAGGTTAGAAATGTCACAGATCAGAGTGTTTCTGTCATTATTCCCTAGTTTAGGGCAAGTATGCCTGGTTCCTAGGGGAAAAATAGCTGAAGAATTACTGCTTATTTAGAATCTACTTAAAGATCTTAGTATTGCTTACATGTATGTTTGTGTTGACAGTTGGAGTTGTACAGATATAAGAATACTAGTAAGAAAATTTAGTTTCTTAACCTAAATAAGATGTAGCAGGATGGAATTGCTCTGTAGGAAGGCTCTAAAGGCAGAGTAGCACTCCGAGAGCTGTTTCAAAATGCTGCTTGGTGCTTAGCTGAGAACCCTGACTGCATTTCCCTGACAATTGTTAGTCTGCCACAGTGAGCACTAAAACAAGTTAGCTTAAACCGTTCTGGGGGTTTAAGTGATTGTACGTTGCAGTGCAGCAGATGAGGCCCGTGGACAAGGCCAGGTCGTCGGCTGAGAAGCAGGAACTTTGCAAACTGTGCAGCCATGAGTGCTTGATAATGTATGAGCAAGCTGTAGTGCTTGTAGGTGGGAATTAGGTAGAGCGTTCTAAAAATGTGTTTGATTTCCCCCCTCCCGCATGGTGTCACTACAGCCCAATATATTTAGTTGGTTCTTCTTTCTTTAGTTCTTCTTTCAAGTAAGAATGGAGGAAAGAATGTTCTTTGAAGATGCTTACATTCCAGGCTTCCCCATTATCTCTAGAAGTTCTCTAGATCTGAAGAGTTCTCTTGGTAAAAATGAGCTGTCCCAAAATGACTAGCTCTTTTGATTTGTTGTATCATCCTTGAAGACTGGTCTTTAGGGCAGAAGGAATTACTTTAGGAAGTATATAAATGGAAGAGGAAGCTGTCTTACTAGGAGTAACTTGGACATTTGTCCCACCAGAGCCTGGAGGAGGTGCTTATATTTTTGAAGGTAGTTCTTCATGGCACTCCTAGTGCAAACATTTGGGGTTGTGTTATGTCTTTGTTTGTTTGTTTTTCCCTGCAGTGTCAGTTGGATTATCACTTCTGCAGAATAATCATTTATTTTTCTTTGAAATGAATCATTATGTTAAGATTGCCGTTATAGTCACATGTACTAAATACCATCCACATGCAAGAACAACATGCACTCTACAGAGATGGGTAATCACCTCAAGATGAGAACTATTGTCCTGATAATGTTCACAGAAATAGAAATGTGGTATTTTCGTGGTGCTTGTGATGTGTGTATATAGGTTGGAATGGACTTCTTATTTTGCTTTTGCAAAGTTAGAAATTTCATTGCTATTTCTCTATTTCTAAAGAGCTTCCATTAACTAATACCACTGTGAGTCAAGATAGACACTGATTCAGTCAGTCTACTTTCAGACAGATTCAATTAAAGTAACAAAGACATTAAATTAAAAAAATGAACCTGACACTTGTCCTTGGGGATTTTGCTGTGACTAATGATTCACTGAGATGTGAGCACCTGCGTGCAGCCCACTACCCATGCTGCTGCCGAGAAACAAAGGAGGGATCAGTAGGAGTGTGGTGCAGCTTGCTGTGTACGTGCTCGGCTGTTTCATTTGTTGTCTCTCAAGCTGGTTAACTTCCTTGTCACAGCTTTCAAAGAGACCTGGTTTACAGGGACTGTTTGTCGCTACATTGAGTTCTCTGATGACTGCTAGCATGTTTTGAATGGTATTGGAACACAGAGCCTTTTGAAGGATCGACGTTATAGCCAAATAATGTACCTTTCACTTACACTCAGCAGGTACAGGATTTAACTCCCAAATTGTGCAGCACGCGTTTATTTAAAAAACAGAACCCCCAGAAAGCAAAACCAAAAAACATAAGCTCCAAACATTTTTCAGAGTAAAGGATATTTGCAGAGAAAAAGAAATGGAAAAGAGCTCGTGCCTCTGAAGAGGATTTCTGAAGGGCTGGGGGGAAGGAGCTGTAGGTGGGGGAGGCCACGCTCCATGTTACTTAAGCATCCCCATGGCCTGTGAAACTCAAGAGCCTTGTTTTCTCCTCTGCTGGCTGATGACTCTATGGCAACAGCCCACTGATGGTCTCAGAGGTGGGATAATTCAAAACTACAGAGGAAAACAGCAATGTTGGAAAAAGTGCTTAGTTCGAAACTACCTGACCCGTTTTCCATGTTTTAAAGAGCTGTTGCTATGGCAACAGCAGCTCATCAAGGACTGAGCGCTGAGGAGTTTCGGAGGTTCGGCAGTCATGTGCGCATGGAGGGGCTGTATCTCTTCCAACACCAAGCTGTGTTCCCTGCACCCACCTCTTTTTCTACTCTAGAATTAGAACGGGTACTTCAGAAAGCATATTACCTAAGTCCTAATGGAGCAGTTTACTCATCTAGCTTGATTTCAACTCAGTTCTTCTTTTGTTCATCTTCTCTCCCTTACTGCAGCTTCCCAAGATAGGAGACCTCCAAAGAATTGTAGTTACCATATTTTATGGTCCTCAAACTGTACTGTCACCAACCATCATGATCATTTTGTTCTGTAATTCCATATCCCATATTATGGAAGGGAACAAGCATAAGCTGTTTGACCATGGGTTAGGGAGAAATTAATTCCAGAGTTGAGATGCCTTCATTGAAAAATAGTCTGACAGTTTTAATCAGTGAATTACTAATCTGAAATGCCTCTGCTGCTGGCGGTTGCCATTGTAACATATGGGTGAGAGAAGATTTTGCAAATAACCAATTCAAGAAACTATTTTACAACTTTAAATCGAAAATGAGTGTGGTGAACTTCACCTGGCATCTGGAGCGTACTGTGCTTATTGTGAAAACTGTCACTTGGTAAGTGGACAACAGTATAGTACTCTAACAGAAATATCTAGTTAGTAGAGGTATAATCCAATTTTCAATTTACTTGTCCGTGTTGAGCCATGGATTGGAAGCCTTCTCTCCATCTCTAACAAGCAGATTATAAACCCAAATATGAAGGAGAATGTACATCTGTGATGTTTATTTATTGGATATCTGGGAAAAATAGTGATGTGACAACTGTAAATGATTCTCAACTAACCTCATTAAATCTCATTAACTGTAAAAAACAGTATTAAAAACTATTTAGGTGTTGAAGTCAAATGCTCAGAAGTTAGAGAATGATGCATTTATGATTGGTTGACCCATTGTGGGCCCAGTCTTTAATGGAGTTTTAATTCATAGTCCAATAATTAATGTGTTATAATGTTTAAGTATAATGGGAATAGGACAAAATTAAGGTTGCTTAAGGAGTTGTAAGCATGTTATTCCCTGATGTCTTTCAAGTATTTGATTTAACATTCTTTTAAAGGGTTTTATGCATGTAATTTGATACCCATTTAAAAAGGAAAAAGGGGAAGAAAAGCAAGGTTTATTCCGTACATGCAGAGCAGCAATTCACTGCACAATACTGATGAGGTTTGAATCTTGAATTTTTAACCACTGGTGCCCAGACAGCAGTGTCTTCTGTTGTTAGAATAAGTATGTTGACAGAGGAAATGAAGAGGAGGAGTAGACTACAGGGAGCCTGGATGGGGGAACAGGGAAGGGAAGAAAAAAAGTAAGATTGACCTACTCTTTCTCTTGTTCATGGGACAGGATTAATATGAGCTGGTCCCACAGAGGTATTTCTATGAACAGGACACAAGTGGCTTTGAGCAACAGTTGTTGTGGCAGAGTCAATACAACCCAGCCTTCATATAATAGTGCAAGTGTAATAGAATTGCCCAGTAGATGTGTTACGATGCATAATGTGAAATAATTAGGTAAGACTTGAGAGTTAAAGTATCAATTTTTTCTGCTTTCATGAGAAATGGAACTAGCTTTACAGTGTTTTTAAAAACAGAGTTGGACTAGATGATCTTTAAAGATCCCTTTCAACTCAAGCCATCCTATGATTCCATGAATGTGCACTTGCAGCCCAGAAAGCCAGTTGTATCCTGGGCTGCATAAAAAAAAGTGTGGTCAGCAGCTCTGGTGAGACCCCACCTGGGGTCCTGCATCGAGCTCTGGAGCCCTCAGTACAGGAAAGACATGGACCTGTTGGAGAGGGGCCAGAGGAGGCCACAAATATCATCAGAGGGCTGGAACAGCTCTGCTGTGAGAACAGGCTGAGAGATTTGGGGCTGTTCAGCCCGGAGAAAAGAGGGCTCCAGGGAGGCCTTACTGTGGCCTTGCGATATATACAGGAGGCTTCTAAGAAAGGCAGAGACTGAGATGTTTTACCGGGGCCTGTAGTGACAGGACAAGGGGAAACCATATTAAACTAAAAGAGTATAGATTTAGATTGGATGTAAGGAGGAAATTGGTGAGACATTGGAACAGGTTGCCCAGAGTCGTGCATGCCCCATTCCTAGCAGTGTTCAAGGTCAGGTTCAACAAGGCTTTGAACAACCTGATCTAGTGAAAGATGTCTCTGCCTATGGCAAAGTACTTGGACTAGATGGACTTTAAAGGTCTCTTCCAACCCAAACTATTCTATGAATCTATGAAAAATATGAGGAAGGAGGAGTGGCAGCAAGGAACTGCTGTGGACTGACCGTAACTCTTTGCCATCCATCCCTTTGTGTTCCTTGGGTGGTGGGGTGGAGTGTAGAAGAGTCTGTAATGAAGGAGTGAAGTTGAGCCCGGGAAATAGAGGAAGCAAGATGTTGCTTTGATGTTTTACTTTTTTTGTTTCTCACTACTTGAATCTATTTGCAATAAGTTAAATTTTCTCCATATCAAGGATGTTTTTCTCATTATGGTAATTGATAAGCAATCCCCCACCTTTATCTGGAGACAGGAACTTTCTCATCCTATTTTCTGCCCCTGTCCTGCTGGGTGGGCATTTGGCTGCTAGCCAAGGTTTACCCACCACACATAGTAAACCACATTTCAGCAGTCTTCTAGAGCTGGAGGTTCATCTCCATCTTTGACATAAGGGTAAGTTTTTGTGGTCTATATCAGCTCTTCTTTTTCTCTTTCTGATACAGCACTTCTGTTGTGTGGCTGTAGCTTGGTAACTAAGAAGCACCATTACAGATGCTCGCTTTATTGGGAAGAACACGAGGTTTGGTTCTCCTTCAGTGATCTAAAGCACAAATACCATCTGTCATACAGTTAAGATCACTTCAGTGAGTTTCTACGTAACTGCTCTCACTTGCCAGAGACAGAGAATCAGTCTGGCTGCTTTTTTCATTTCTTTTTACAGAACTGTCCTCAAATTGCTCCATATCACATGTACAGAACTACTGCTTCCAAATTCCCACTCACTGAAGTCAGCAGCTTTCTCTAGGACTGAGGAGTCCTAGAGGCCTCAGAAGGCCTTGGCTGCAGTGCAAGGGCATTAGAGTGGCCTGAACGCATTTCTTGGCTTTTTGCTGGAATGACTAGCTGTCCTCAGAATTGTGGTCCAGTCAGAGATGGCACAGAGCTGTCTTGATATTTTGCAACAGCTAGATGATTGGCAAGTAGGTGTACCGGCGAATGTAAGTCTTAACAGCCGGTGAAGTTCGGCAGGCAGGCACATGCTGTGTACAGATACACCCCGAAGGGCAGTGCAGCCTGAGAAATTTATGTGCCACCCTGTGTTCCACTGTAGTAATGGAGTATTAGGAACAATTTAAGCCTCTGTATGTCAAGAACATCAGGAACATACCTAGATGATAATTTGTGTGAACAAACAAGAGGGTATAAGATCTTGATTCTCTGCAGCAAAGGTTATGATATTTGCATTGAATTGACATATTTAGTATCAGCCTCATTGGCTATCTATTTCTTGAGATCCCAGATGATATTGGGCAATGGAGACTGGAGAATAGTGAGTGAGTAGGCTTCAGGAAGATACTCAAGCTGGTTTTCTGGAACCTGAGATGTTTCAATTGGCCTGTTTTTCCTGATAATGAAGAAATATTTTTGATAAAGTGAATAAATATTTTTGCCCTTGGCCTGGTTTATCTACATGGTCCCATTTGGATACCTCTTTAATCCACTCATCACAGTCATTTTGCTAATCTTTTTCTTGCAATTTTTCCTAACTATCCTAACTTCCTGAGGATAATTAGTAAAAAGACGTAAGTTTCCCCTAACTTCATGAAGGCAGTTTTTATTCTAGAATCTCTTCCACCTTTCCATGATAACAACTAGTTTTGGGATTTCAGGTTTACTGCCACAGGGTCTGCATTGCCTGAGTCCTTAAGTCTTAGGCCAGACTGTTGAAAGTCTCCTAATCCTGATCACTGATCCTCTGAGAACATCTTTATCAAAAAGTGTTAGGAAGTTTAATGTGTTTACATACACAGCTAAATGGACCAGTTTCTGTGAATAGTGGCCAGCTTTGTACTCTATATTTTGAGAGTGAGGTCTCCTTCCCCTTGATCTGGATCATTTTTTGAAAACAAAAATAGCAGTTCTTCTTCTAGCACCTCTCTCCTGGAAGGGTTTTCATGATGCTCTACAGTGAAATTTCCCAAGAGCTTAATGGGAGTTTTCTGGCTGATCTAGTGAACGTGTTTTTTTATTGAGGCTTTAATGTCGTCCTTACATCCCCTTGTGGATCATCTCTATGAGCTTATGGCTGCATGTTCACTTCTTCATATTTCTAATTCTTTTAGTGAAAATAGTATTTTCTAGCGATTACTGATGGGGACACAAATAGAGGACAGTTTAACAAATAGACAAGGTTGTAGTTATGTCTGTTTATGAGGGGAAGGGGGTAAATGGCAGTTTGGAAGTTTGGACTGTGCTTATTTAATTTTCTACTTGAAGACTCCTATATCTAAATGTGTGGTTCTTTACGTAACAACACTTGTAAGTTTGGGGGTTGTTAACTTCACACACTGTTGCAAGAAAACTAAAATAATAAAACCACCATGAGGCTGCAAAGTCTTCTGGTAGTGCTGGAAACCGTAATGCTTGTTCTCTTTCACTGCCAGGTTTATGGTTTCAATTTCCTATATGGGCATGTAGAAGAACTAGGAAATTATTATTTTTTTCAGTAGTAAGGCATTCTGGGACAAAAATGAAGGGAAATCTTAGAAGAAAGCTTTGGCTGGGGTTATTATCCATGGCAATACAATCGAAGTGTAACTGTATTAGAAAAGCAGAGTTATGGAGGTAAATAGCTGGTACATTATATTGAGTTATACTTTTATATGCTAATATGATGATAGAGGACATTAACTTTCTCTTATTTCAGAAGTTATTGTTATTTTGGTTAAAACTGAAATTCTTTGGTTATACATAGAGTATGAGAAAAAAAGACTAGAAAGAAGATGGCTCTTAAAATTGGGTAGAAGGGTTTTTTTTAGCTGCTTCTTTGTTTCTGTTGTTGTGGGTGTAAAATCCCAGTCATCCGACAACTACGCAAGTAAAAAACCAAGTCAAAAACTGTTTTACATTTTCCTGTGTAAGACTAATGATAGCATCTGCAACATTTGTTTTAAATGTTTTTTCTTTGTTTTCAAGTGCAAACAAATTCACCTTATTCTGTCTCTTCCTTCCACGTTTCCCTTTACTATAGATGTTGAACACAGCACTGTGATAACAGTTAATGAATGAATGGCTAGATCAAGTAATTTGTATTAAATTAGTCTCAGATGTGCCATATCACAAGTTGCACAGGAAGCAGCCTTTATGTCAGCTATACATTGCCAATAGATTCTCTGTCAATTGTGATTTATCACCTTTTCTGATATGAACTCTGAAGATATGTAAACTTAGTAAATTTAGTTAGATTTCCTAGCTGGTTATTTGTACTTATCAACTACTTAAGCTTTCTTATCTCTGTAAGGTATCTGGCAATCTCTAGCTTTGCCCCTTTTGGAATCTGTACTGACCTTCTTTGACCCTCTCATCCCTCTTCTTTGCAAATATCAGGTTTCTATTGCTAATTCAGCATGGCATTAACTGGGCTTACCTGTGTTAATTAAGTTGTGTTTATAATAGCGCCTCTTTAGTCAGAAGTCAGTCTTCAATTATGTGAAAAAAATCTGCAGGGTCTCAATTGTAGTTTGCATCTGACACTAAATTGTGGATAGACAGGGTTACCCTGAAGACACCTAGTATTTGAGGAAAACTTGCTTCTGCTACTAGTTTGTGGGCAGGCAGAATTTCTCCAAAGACTGGTTGTACCTGAATATACTACTCCTTGAGGATCATCAATTTATGACCTTAGCTCTTAGGGGTTTTTCTAAACAATCTGGAAATATTGACTCTTTAAGTTATTAGGAAATAATTGTACGAGTTATTTTTCTCCACAAAATCCAAAACAGACAGGTCCAAAAATATTGTAAACAGATGGGTTTCCTGCAAAGGGTATAGAAGGTGACTTATGTAGACTGTCATGATTTTATTTGTGGCCTTTCCAAATTTTTATTTCAGATAAACTTGAGTTTTACTTTCGCTTTATGTTTAAATGAGTGCCTAACTTAAAGAAAACATTAAGTCACAAAGCCACACAAGTCCACTGGTAATATCCATTACAATTCAAAATGATCAGAGCAATGATTTATTCTTTCGGTGGATTCTGAGCTTCTTATACATGAGATGTGTTGACAAGGTAATTCGCGTGTAAGTACACGTAGAGGTGATGGTGATTCCAATGTTTTCTTGTGTACTACTATATTATTTTAATGTAGTAATGTAGTTCTTGTCCAAAATACTATTAATCTGAAAAATGAGAGATTAAAATTATTTTCTAAGTGATCTTTTCTGTATCCCTACTAAACTAGATTGTTCCAACAATGTGCTACTGAGTGCTTTTTCCAGACTAGCTTAACATGTCTGAACTGAAGGTTCTTCCATCACTTTCCTTGGGGGCCTATGTCACAGCTTTATAGATCTGAAAACTGAACAATATTTTTTTATCTTCAGTTTAAAATTTTATGATGTTATGCCTCATTATACCTCTTTGAACAGTCTTCAACAATTCTTACTCCTCCCTGGAAGAATGACTTACTCAAGCTATATAGGTTATTAAATCTTCCCTTATGTGTCTATCTTAAGGAAAATATTGCACAAATAAAACAACATATGCATGAGTGTACAAATATCCACCCCAGAACTTTTTATAAAGATTTGGAGTTTGTTTCTACATAGAAGGTCCCTGGAGCATAACCGTGTCATCAGTAGCTGCAAAGAATGTGACCTCTTCCCCCAGGTCTCGATTCTGCAATTGCATCATGAGCATCCGCAGGAGGAAATAGGTGGTTCTCCAGGAATGGGATGTTTGTCATCAGGCCACTAATTCTGAGTTGTGACAAGCCATCTTTGGTTCTGGAACTGCAACACAGGAACAAAAATACAGTAATGGGCTTGTAACCCCTTGACAACAGCCGAGGGAGATCTGTTGGTCCATGTACCAACCTCTGTAAGGAGCTGCTTTCTCTCCCTATGTGTTGGACTGTAGACAGACTCAGAGAAAAGATTTTTTGACCTCAGAGTCTTTACTTTTGGACACAAAGACGAATCACTGTCAAGTTAAAAATCAAACAAACTAAACCCCCCTGTTGTTTCATGTGTGAACTGTTTTAAGATACCTTGTAAATAAATTAGTGATTTCACAAAAGGAAGAGGCTAGCCACTGGCAGACAGTGAGGAATTTCTCCTCAAGGATGCTGCCAGGGTTATTAAAATAGTTGTGTAGTGTAGAAAGCACAGATGGAGCCATTATCTTCAGTCTCAGTATTTCATTCATGTAATCCAGCGGTTTGGAGGAATGCTTTTTTGGGGTGAGTGATTTTCTGCTTGGAATATATTTTGATGTCTTACGACTCATATTGAGGGCCTGAAAGAAGAAAGTATCTTATATATATTTTCATAGGTTAATTAAGTTAATTGCTAGAAATGTGAATGCCAACTTAAGGAAACAGTATTTGAAACCTTTAGGACAGTCTCTTGATTCCAAAACGAAAGGAAAAAAAAAAATAAGATTGTGCACTGATAGTTTAGGATTGTGGTTTTCTTTTCACCACAGATTTGCTTTCTTGCAAAATTTTTGACTATATTGTTGTGCTGTAATTCTAGCTATAGAAGTGATTGTGTGCTTTGAACAGTGCAGAGACTAAATAATGTCAGTGTATTTGGATCAGATTTAATTGACCTTAAAGATCATTTTAATTAGCCCGTGGTGTGCTTGTGAAATGGTGCTCCTATTTTTTTTTTTTTTTTTCCTATTTAGGGAAATACTCTTCAGGAAAAACTATTACTGTTTTTCATTTGCACATGAACTACATCTTAACTCTTTGTGCCCGTTCATTTCAGAGCTCATGAGAACACAGCTATGTTAGAACACACAGTCCTGCGTAGTCTCAAGGCTTTTTCTCCAGGTGACCTCTTTAACTTCTAGTGCTGACTTTATTCCTCTGAGCTAATGTAAGACACTTATTTTGTTCCATGTTACGTTCATGTCGCTAGCATTGTTTGACAGGCTGGATTATTTTCCTTTCAAACTAGCACAGCTATGTCAGATCTGAAGGGGATGAAACACTGTTTGAAAAAGTGACAAGTTACTTTCATGGTAAATTAGTGGGTGCTGTATTTGTGTGTTTGGCATACTCTATTTTGTAAGAACAGTATTTTCTGGTATAACTAAAGCAATTTAATTGCACTGGCAGAGATCTTCTGGTTTAGAGATGACAGTGAGGAGGATTCAGATCTGAGTTATTTATTCAAGGATTTTCTTAATTGTAGCCTTGTAATGGAAAAATGAATAAATGCTGTTTTCGTCAGGAGAATGGTCACAGAGAAACAGAAAGTGATTCTGCAGTGAGTCCATAGCAGAGCTGGAATAAGCTTTCTTGTCATCTATGTTTGAAAAGGTGGCTGTGTCAGTGGTGATAGTAATCTGTTCTCATGCTGGAATACTGTCAACATTTCTAACAGTCTACTTCTGTGCCCCTTCTGCGTTGGAGTGTTCCGTTTTAGAAGTACCTAGTGGTCAGCCATACAGAACACAGTGAAATATGTCAGCTCTTTATACATTAGTTTGGTATATCTTTGAACATGCTCAAATTTTAATTCCTGCCTTAATGCTGTTATTGCCATCATTCTACAACACTGTACATTCGCTGTTCTGGCATGTCAGGGTGGGAAGCTCTGTCGCTGTAATGATGACAAAAGTCACAAGTACAAGGAAATGACTAGAAATCTTTTAAGGAGAATGTGTAATTAAATTATTTCTAGACTAAAATGAACTTGCAATGTCAAAAAAATACATAGAATAAAATGATATGTGATCTGATTATACTACAGGAATTTTAGGCTTTATTGAATTTTGTGTAGGCATTGCGTTCTGTTGACTTTAAAACTCAAGTGCTTTGTTAAATATGATTTGCCTAATTTCTTAGCATTACTTGGTCACAACTAGGAGTAAAAAACCTGTATCAAATATGTGAAGGCCATTTAATATGTTGAAACATTCCTGTAAAAATGAGTTGTTGGTCACTGAAACTCTTCAACACAACTGAAGAAGAAATTTAAGCACATACTCAATTTCAAGCAGGTAAGTAACCACGTCCCAGCAGTAGGATAAATAATATACTTATGAGTTTCTTGTGTCAAAGCCTTTTGTTGTCTCTTTTGCAGCATATCATCATTGCTGTAGCTTCATGTTCCCTTTGTTCATAGTTGGAATACTCATATAAAATCATTAGTTTCTGAAAAAAAGCTGTTTAGCTTCAACAGGCTGCCGCTTGTTAAATCTAGAGTTAGTATAGTCTAACACATTAAAAATATTGGGAGTGTGAACTTGCTGTTTACCTATAGAACTGTTTATAGCACTGTTGAAATCTAAGAGGGATTTGCATTAATAATGAGAAAAGCCATAAAGAGTGTGTACAGATGTTTCCTAATGCAGTAAGTCTGTTGTTCTAGGGGCACATGATCACATTCGGAAAATTGTTATTGCATGTCTTGGCAGTTTGTTAAAAACTGAAAACTTAAAGTTAACTGGTATTTTGATAGACTAAGTTCAAGGTCACCTTTTGTTTAAATGATGTTTTGTTTTCTGTAATTAGACCGTGCCAGGTGTATTAAGTATGTAATTAAAAACACACGGTTTGGCTAGTTCAGAGTAAATGAGAATGAAATACAAGGTCATTATCCGTCTCTAGTGAGACTCCAGATGAACAGTGCACATGGAACTATTTATAAAACATTTTGCATGGTCAAAAATTGCTTTAGGTTGCTGTCCACGGCTTTTGAATTAAACTGCTCACAGATTTTTACAAAAGTACCTGTAACATAGAAATACGTTCCCATGCTTAGTGTTGAATTTGAATGGAAATAAAACGTATATGATGTATAATTTATTGCATAGATTTAAAAAATAAGAGAAAAAAAGAAGATAGTAAGAGAGCCTATGAGGCACACTGCAAAATGTTATTAGGGAGAACTTCCACTGACAGCCACGGTACTGAGCAACTGGTTCAAAGCATCAGAAATAATACCTGAAAGGGAACACACTACTTCTGTACTTGTGGGCTGTGAATTTCTTGTTCTGTAAATACTCTGTGCTGGCCAATTCCCACTACTGCACTAGACCAGTTGGGAGTTGGTTTAGCCAGGGAGACTTTCGGGTTCTTCTGTCTCCCAAGGCTGGCATCCCTGTTTTCGTACCATGTGTATTTTAGGAAAAGTTAAGCTGACGACAAATACAGTAAAGTGTGCTGCTGCTTCAAAAGTGAAAACAGTCCAAAGATACAGGTACATAAAGTTTAAGCCAGTACTTACAAAACTGGTATGTGATTGGCTTGTGGGGTTTTTTTTGTGGAGTTCGGTGGGGGGTTCTTTTGGCTTTTTATTTTTTTGGGGTGGGGGTGGTAGGATGGTGGTTATTTTGGTTTGTTCTTCTTATTTTTTAAAAGAAAATGAAGTCCACGCTCTAAAATCAGTCTTTTTGGAATACTGTAAATTGGCCTCACTGAATTCAAGTGAAACAATAAATGTCTATGCTTTGTTTTCATGGACTTCGGTATTTTGAATATTTCTATGCAGTTGAAATTATAAGAACAAGGTTGTTTAGAGTTACACATTTTCTTTAGAACAACAACGAACTTGGAAATGCTTTTCAGTGGGAGGCCCCTATTCTTCATAGTTTGTATCAGTATCTCCACTCTGTTTAAAAGTGATCAGGCACTGAAGAAAGGTGCCTCAGAAGGACCGTGAAGAGTAGCTATTCATGTAGAACTGCAGCCACCAGAAGCAAGTTGCTGAGCTTTGTACTTATGCCGCGTTTCCCAAGGGAGAAATTTCTGAATGCCTACACAGAGTAGCTGGACAATTCCTTTTGCCATTTGTGTTTCTGTACAGGTAGGATCAGAATTCCAACAAGCTCAGAAACTGTGACAAGTGAATCAGCATGAAGAGATCATTCTTGATCATCCGTTTGGACGTCATTATCTATTTTAGAACTTAGACTTGTTAGATTCCCGGATGAAGGAGGAGTACCATGGTGTTGCTGAGCTGGTTTAGCTGTAGCTATGGGAATGTTATAACGTTTGAAGCTACTTTTACATCAGATTACTGCTTATTTTTCCAAAGATAACACCATTTATTTTCACGGTTTTGCCTTCCCCATGTTTACTGCTACATAACTAATCTTGTTTGCTATTGTCTGTGGTTTTTTCCGTAATCTTATTTTCTGCTGTAAAATGAGTTCATTATTTGTGCAGTTTGTCCTGACAACCTTGCATCCACAAAAATATTCATTTATTGGAACCTGCTGCCAAACATTTATACTGGTTTCCTTTTACATGATAATTCCATTCTTAATTTGCAAGATAAAGCAACTGCTCTAAGATGTACATTGCAAAGTCCATCTCAAAAAGCAAGGAAAGGTGATGGTTGTACCTGGGCTGTGTGGCTCTGGCTCAGTCTGCAGCTGTTGTGATTGATGGAAACCTATTGTGGCTGCCAAGGCTCCTCTGCAGCTCAGGGGCTCCATAGCGTGGGACCCACCCTCTACATTGATCATCTTGAAGCTGCTACGTACGTACACTGCTGTGTTGGATCTAACAAGGCAGCGTAAGAAATAGGATCTACATGCATTCACCTACATGCATACACATACAGCTGTACGTGTAGGGTTGTAACTGTGCAGCTCCTGTACCGGTCCCTGTCTGGGGCTCAGGAGCCTGGTAATCCTCCCGGCTCCTTTTGGATGACTGACTACATAAAAAATATTAAAAAAAACCCAAACCAAACCAACCAAAAAAACTCACCAACCAAAAAACCCACAAAACCAAGTACTTATCATTTTGGAATGCCATGTCCCTGAGAATATATATAAACATATAGTGTAAATTGTATTTTAAGATCTGGTTTGCCTCTTACTATCAGCAATACAGGTTTCTTCAACTGAACAAAGGTGAAAGATTAAAATAAGACACATTCCATTCCTGAAGTTAAATGAAAGCATGTTTGTGCTTGATATGATAGGAAATAGCTTGAATAATATTTTATTGTGTTTTTTTTTTTTAAAAAAAAAGGTATTTTAAAACTGTCAAGGACTCTGTATGCAGGTGGTTATCAACTGAGTAAGTGTCAGATATTTAAGTGAAAACTGTCTGGCTTATCCATATGGGGTTTTTTATTAGTAGTTTCATTTTTTAGCTGATTGTGCCAGCACACCTCAGGCTTTGTTTTGCCTTTTACTCATCTAAATACCTGGTACTTAGTGCCAGACAGTCCATGATCACAACTAACCTTTCATGAAATTTCACTAGAGTTGCTGTGTTTGATGCATTAATGAATGTGGAATATATATTTTTATATACAAGTAAGTCTTGCATACTTAATACACTTTTAAAGAGAGTTTTTCTGCTTGCTGTGGTGGTTGCTGTTGAATCTTTGAATCATTTGTACATTGAAAAAACCCCATACATTGACTTGCGGGGGAAAAAGGTAGAGGGTAAAAATGCTTGTTTTTATTACTTTTCTAATAGCAGGTATGTCTACTTGTGAAGTAGGCGAGAGATAGAATTTTGCTGTAAATAAAGCAGGGCTTTGTATCACTTCAGGGAGGTCTGCAGAGTACGTCTCAGAAGGCTGGTTGATGTCTTAAGCTTGGTTTTGGTAAATGCAGGCTCATGCTGACACTGGTGCTTTAGGAAGTTCATCTCTAGATGGACAATCATAGGAATCATTTGCAGAGAGTTTTCTGTCTCTGTTGCTTGCCAAAATTTCCTTTCTATTTCTCCTTTCTTGAGCAGATATACTAGGCGGCTGCATGTTTTGAGCACGGAAGGCCTTCTAGTTTTTGTCTGTGGAAGGCTTACTTAAGAAGTGATATTTTACTTTTACTGTATATGTATTTAAAGGTTAGACTGAACCATGTTCAGTCAGAGCTTTGTCACTGACAGTAGCCATCTCAGACTTGTTTTGATTTTTAAATCTTCAAATCAGTCACTTGGAATATGTTGAATTCTTTAAATTTGCACATATGTCACAATGATGTGATGCAGGGAATCTAAACACAATTTGACTGCACTTCAAGCTTTGCTTCATGAAAAGCCATCTGCCTTCGGGGATCGGAACTGCCGTAGCTCACCACATGGTCTGGGACCATGTACTGCCCTGGATGGCCGTGAGTGAAAAACTCCCTTTCCCCACTGCCTTGGGTTTGGCAGTTTAAGTTGGGAATAATCTTAGCCTGGCATTTTAGTAACACCTTTTTACCCCAGTATTGCATGTTGCATAGCATGAAGTAAAAACTGAATGAGGTGGTGTAGTCCTCATAATTAAAGGTATCATTACTGCAGGAGTAAGTTATAATACATTTTTCTTGCAGTGTTGTAGAATCTCAGTATTTGGAGAGTTTTAGCAGCCCACGTGGTAGCTCATTTTGCAATACTTGCAGAATTTTTTTGACACATTTTTTATATTCTATAGGTCTACAGATGCCATTTAATTCATACATAAGAGAATTTCCTAATAAACATTTGCTTTCTGGTGAAATGGTTCCTAATGAGACAGTAATTATTGTGTTTCATTGTAATTAGTTGTGCTGTTTTTAATGATAATCAAAATCTATGGTAAAAAGTGAAATAAGTTTCCTAATTGAAAGATTTTAATTAAGACATTTTTGTTGAAGTGTTAAGATTGTCTTTGCATTCTCATCAGAGCTATCACAACAATTGTGGACTCTGCTATTCATATACTGCCTTTAAATTTGTCATGTTTTTGATAAAGTGATGCTTTTGCGCAGTGGTGAGAAGATGTGATGCCAAGTTGCTGAAGGCTTTTCTAAGAAGCTTTTGAGTGCTTCCAAATTCAACTAGGGGCTGCCTGAGCAGTGAATTGGACACAGGGCAAGGACAGCAGCAGTAACACTGAAGCAACGTGAAGGGTGGGCTTCAGTAATGCCTTCAGCTTCTTTTCCAAAGACAGTATTTCTTCCTCTTCAAGAGTGTGAGGGCTTGTTAGAAATACATTTGATGAATTTGATTGTGTTTAAAATTCATTGTTGTGTTAACTGCAGCATTTCATTAGATCCCCACCTACATCCACTATGGGGCCATAATTCATGCTCTTTTTGTAATGTTAGAAAGTCAAATTTGTGTTGACAATAAAAGAATCTATGGTGCTAGATTCTTGTTATATTGTTTTAATTCCCTTTTACTAATGATATTTTTAGTTTATATTAGGGAGATACATAAATCCTTCAGAAATTACTGCAATAGTTTATTTTGTAAAATAGTATTACAAAAAAGTTTTCAAAAGCACTGATAATGTCTGATGATCATACCACAGTACTTACTGTGTGTATTTTGCATTTAAAAAAAACCTTTGTGAAGTAAGACAAAAGTTTACAATTGAATTTTCTAAGCCTGCCTATTCTGAAACCCACAAGAAATAGTTGGTACAAAAGCTTTGCTTGCTGATATTAAATTTTCACTTACAGCTTGTTGGGTTTTGAGATCCCCTGCTATTTTTGATATAAGTAGGGCAGTCTTGTTTTCCTACTGTCAAATATAACATGAATCCTGAAATTTGCTGAGGATACACCGTCTCAGTGTTTCTTCTGAAGTGCTATGAATGCCAGGAAAAGCCTCTGCGTTGGTTTACCCCCAGCCCTGCAGAATCCCCCACTGCTGTGTTTAAATTGCTTGTTTACAGTTCTGCTTGCAGACTGGATTTGAGGAAACTTCTAATCCTGTTGCCAGAGCTCTGGGGGAAATATTTTATATGATTAATTCTTTAGTAGTTGTAGTGTATGAAATCAATTTTATTCACTTTGTCATAAAAGCACAGCCATCTTTCATAGTTTTTTATGATTCCCCCTCTAACCTATACTTATCCAAAATGGGATACCCAGTTTTACCGTGTGTATTTCTGTTAACATTTAATCGTATTGGTGTTTCCAGTTTTTAACAAAGAAGATTTTTGTGTAGTCTTGCTGTATATTATTTTTGGTCTGTTTCCTGAGGAAGTGAGACTAATGAGATTGTGCTGTTCATCCTGATAACTTTTGAGTTGCATTGTCCAAATTTGCCAAAAGCGGAGGTTTCAAAGGAAGTTAATTTGCTACAAGTTTCACTACTGCTACTACAAATTTGCTGCTGAGAAGAGGGATCCAGATCAATACCTATGGTGAACTATGGGCTGTTGCCTTTGACCTACTGGTGGGTTGACCTTGGTGCCTTTAGCTTGGACCAGGGATAGATGGGTGGCCTGTTACCCCAGATTTGTTCAGGAGATGGGGGTAATGGAAAAAGAGATGTGGCTGAAGAGGCCACCTGTCCATTTCTCTTCCCCTCCTTGTGTCAGTTGTAGCAACCAGGTAGCCAGAGAGCTGAATCAATTCAACTTGCTCAAAAAATGTCTGACACCCTCCTGTCCCCCTCTCTCCTCCATCCCAGCTCACCGTGCATTGCAGAATTGGTAGATCTCATGCAGGAGAGTGGTCAGGAGTGTGAGGGTTTCACATGGCAGGACTGGCCCTTTTGGCCACCTCCTGTCAGTAGATCAGATTAAGTCTGGAATGGAGGTGCTTCCTTAATCTCTGTGCTTTTTTAGACTGCTTCTAAATTCTACTGCTGGTTATTAGCAACAAATCACAGCTGTTTTTTCTGTTAAGATTCTTGTCTTTAGTTTAGTTGCATCTCACCTGAACTAACTTTTTTATGTAAGAACTTCCTTCCTTATATAATGGTTTCCATATGTCTGCTGAATCAAATCTAAATTTACCATCTTTGGTTTTAGCTCCATTTTAATCCCATCTACTTCTTTGCCCTTCTTTGAAACAAGGGAAATGTGAAAAGAAAGTGTTTTTTCTTGATGATGCTCTCAATAGAAGTCAGTGGTTAACATCCAAAAAGCAGTTTTACTAAAGAGAGGTTTGATTTTTGGCTTTGTTAGTTCTTTAAACAGAGTGCTGTAAATGTATTGTTTCTTCTACCGTACACAGAACTTTGATTTTGACTGGTCTGTGTGTTGATTCTAGCTGTGGTGTATAGATATCTGTATAACATTTGTTTTTGTTTGGGGAGAAATAAATGCATTAAAGGTGTTTTGCTCGTAGGTAAGAATGTCATATTATCCAGCCTGTATGACTTCCATGTCAAACAAAATTCAGGCTCCAGGATGTTTTCTCTGAAAGGTCGTTGGAAAGGTGAGGAGCAGAGATGAAATGATATCATTTCATATTTACATTTATTATACAGTGCAGTAGTGGGTTGACCTACAGGAAAATAGATCTCTACATTCAAATTCCTTCGTAACTTCCTAAGTCAATTGTTAGTTCCTTCTGCTGGAGGGAATTTTAGAAAACCATGTAGAACTAGCAGCAATTTAGCTATTACTGTAATCTGGTTTTGAGGACTTTTAACTGTTTATGTCATGCAACAGTGCAGCAGTATTGTTATAAGCAAGACATCTAAAAAAAAAAAAAGAAACAAGTTTCTATCATAATCTCCGCTGAATTTTTATGTAACGTGTTTTAGTTTTTGTAGAGATTCCAGCTAAATCTGCATGTAACTTCTGTTGGAGAACGTTGGGAGGATGCCATGTAACTACCTTTTTAAATTCCCTGCCTTACTTGCCCTTTTCTGTTTCTCCACCTTTTTATAATTCTGTCCATGAACTTGTTTGTGCCTAAAATTTTTCTTAAGGCTAATGCTGACACAACTTGTTCTATTCTTATCTGTTCCTATGGCGTTTCATCCTTTATTGCTCTGTATTTTCTTACGTGATTTTCTGTGGTTGTTATGGCAACAATAAATAGCAAATTTGTCAATTTTCAAGCAATATTGCTTTCAAAATTTTGCGTGATATTAAATGGTTTAGCAAGAGGTGAAATGTTTTCAGCATAGTTAGGCTAATGAATAACATTATTTAAATTACCTTGTAGTTTTGCAATGCTGCTGCTTCTAGGCAAGGTGTTACGCACTGTGATGCTACTTGGGAGAGTATAAATAGAATATATTTGTGGAAGTAGGAGAAATTGCTAAATGCCTGGAACTATGCCTTTGCTGTTATTCTAATGGCCAGGATCTGGTAAACACGACTGGCACTGTAGCAGCAGCAGAAGCATCAAACAGGTTAGTGGCCATTTAGCTCATAATTACCAGGATTCCCTGTGCAATACAGACCGTCAGATGGCACAAGTACAAATTCGGAATGAAACTCGGAATGAAATATGCTTGGAAATATTAACGTTAAAAACAACAGAATGAAATATTTCTCTCAGGTTGTGTTTAAAGCAAGAGGATATATTGATGGACAAAAGAGAAATGTGGTTTGAGATTGAAATGGGTGAGGATTGCAAGAATCCAATAACTGTGGATGTTTAAAGTCAGAATCACTGATAAAAATGGAAGCAACCAAAATTATTTACCCTGAAATGATGGACCAGGTCCACAGGAGGCTTTTTGTATAGAACATGATTGTGTTACCACTTTAAAACACCTCTTCATATATTTTGAAGTCATTACTTGCATTCATTGTGCCCTTTAATAGAGCCTTTGGTGAACTTGACATTCCCCGTAACAGAATAAGTTGATAAAATAAATTCATTTTTGTTTCCTCTACTGCATTTGATTTTACAGCATTGCAAACTCTTGTGACATACACAGTACTTGTAATTTCAACAGTGTGCACGTATATTGCACGTATATGTGTGTGTGAGAGACTAACTAGGAATATTATAATGAAAACATGACCTTTTCAGTGCTGTCAGAAAAACCAACAAAACATTGCCTTCTTCATGTCTATAGCATTCTTAAATTGTTAGTGTAGCTCTTCTTATGATAGGATGCTGGGACATCTAGTCTTGGATTACACTCTGATTTCAGACCATAAGGCTGCAAGGTCTCCTCCCTCCAGCTGTGTCAGCAGCAGTGCAAGTCTCAGAGAGAATAAGCAGAAAAAGAGGGATATTTTTTCCCCCATTCAGACACAGAATCACAGAATGTCAGGGATTGGAAGGGACCTTGAAAGATCGTCTAGTCCAGTCCCCCGCTGGAGCAGGAGCATCTAGATGAGGTTACACAGGAATGTGTCCAGGCCGGTTTTGAATGTCTCCAGAGAAGGAGACTTCACAACCCCCTGGGCAGCCTGTTCCAGTGCTCTGTCACCCTCACTGAGGAAAAGTTTCTTCTCATATTTAAGTGGAACCTCCTGTGTTCCAGTTTGTGCCCATTGCCCCTTGTCCAATCGTTGGTTGTCACTGAGAAGAGCCTGGCTCCATCCTCGTGACACTCACCCTTTATATATTTATAAACATTAATAAGATCACCCCTCAGTCTCCTCCAAACTAAAGAAACCCAGCTCCCTCAGCCTTTCCTCATAAGGGAAATGCTCTGCTTCCTTAATCATCTTTGTGGCTCTGCGCTGGACTGAGCTGACAGTTCATTTCTTCTGGGAGAAAAGAATTGACTATTCAGTCCACTGTTCAATATGTGTGGTAGTTCAACAAGGCAGTTCGTATTGAAAGCCATAACAGCTTTTCTGAAGATGGTGGCTGAAAGCCAAAATCCACTTCTCTGTCACCAGTAGAATCTACCCAGAAAATCATTTGAGTTTCCCAGTGAAAATACGTCTCTGTTTCAGGTGGAAAAGAGAGAGGAAACCAGCTTTGAGGACACTTTCAATTATTACATTTCTATGGTTCTTAGGATTTGTTGCTGTATGTTAATAGCAGTTTTTAAACTACTTGATATGATCCTGTTTTCTGCTTGTGACAGGATATAAGCATTATAAAGATATTAACGAAAATTTTTTCCTGCATCCTTCCGCCACGTGAGGTGAATTTCATTAGCATTAATTCAAGAATGTATGCTGCAATATTTTTATATGAGTGTAGTTTTTTTTCAACAGTTAAGTCCTAATGTCCCCATCCAGACACATGCAATAACTAGATCAAGTCATCAACGTGCATTGCTGAATTTCTGTTTCATATATAGAAGCTCCAGGACAGATATGCAATCTTTTTGACACTGAGCCTGTTTCCCTGCATTTGTTTGTGCTCATGCATATGTATCAGATCTGTTGATGAAGAGGGAGTTGTTCACGCACTTTCCCTATTCTGCCAAACTCTGATCAATGGCACTTAATATATGACCAGTCCCATTAATTTGTACTTTCTCTTGAGTGTTAAGTCTCCGAATGCAGAAAGCATTCAAACCAGGGAAAAGATGGTTCTGTAAGCAGAAAACCCAGTGATGCATTTTAAATAAATTGCAAGAGCATTTAATAACCTCTGTGTTTCTATTCTTGTCTTTACTTGGGAAAAACGCTACTCTGAAGATGGTCTTAACAATTGTACAGCTTTTACAAGGCACTGTAGATTGAAAAAAAAAAATTCCTTTGGCTTTTAATTACTTCTTAAAGTGCAGTTTCAAAACACATAATTCTGTTTAAAGATGAGCCTGTGAGCTGTATAGCACTGACTGCATTGAGCACAGATTTTGTTTGAGTACCAACATGTTGCACTTGAGGAATGCACTTGTCTGTCACGTGTTTTCCTTATTCTTTTTGTATGGTCTAGGAATGTGCTGGATGGATTGTTTGGCATGAGTTGGAGCTTGATGGAAGCTGTCATTATTTCCTGCCCCGTTAGTTAGGGTTGGAAACAATATAGATGGGGCCCTTGGTTCTACTTCAGTTTCCAAATAATGAATACTAGATCAATTTTAAAACCTAGATTAAATTCCCAACAGTGTTTTTGCTGGAGAAGGATTTAGATTTGAAGTTTGAGACTCTTGAACGTTACAGATGTTCAAGTGCAGTATGTGTAGCATTTTCATTGTTGACATACTATGCAATGAATAAGATTTTATAATTATTTTCCTTTATGGATTTTAAGTCTAGAAAGCTGACACATAATAGAAACTGAGATGGTCATGCAAGAGTTTAATTCAAAAATCAGCAGCAAGGCCAGAAAGATTCTATTGGGACTTGGGTTGCATCATAAGGGTTTGCAGAGCTCATACCATTCCTTGGTTGACATAATTTACTGCAGAGATGCAGAAATGGGCTAGTGAGCACTATAAATTGGGATGGGGATTAATGAACAGTGTTGACACAAAAGCTTGCCCAGTACCTGTTCGCACTGAGCAATAAATCACAACCATATCTGCAAATTACTATATGAAAAACCTAGTTGAAGAAACTAGTGTTGTTCTCTACTCTGTGGCCAAACAAATAGATCAAATGCTGTAGACCTTCCTAGGAAATAATACTGTGATGGTAGGAAAGAACTATGCTAATTTTTGGCTTGATCACATTAATGTTTGAGTCATAGGCAAAATATTTGATAATAAAATATTTCTTTGGCAAATGATTTTGGCAGTTCTAGACTCAGTAAATGAATATGCCACTGCATCATCTAATCTTGTTCAATGAATAAATGGAATTTCTAAACTAACACGGAGTGAACATCACACTTTTCCTGGGATGGATTGAGTTTTAGAGAATAGAATTTGATTACGGTTAAGTGTGCAGTTCAGTGTTGAGATAACCTGGATTATTTGTTCCTTGAGACAAGACTGGTCTGGTTTTTTAGTTTAGTGTTGCTTTTAGTTGTATGTTGGTATGTGGGCTTCTCGATTAATGTGTTTTGAAAAAAATTACTATCAATTATCTTGTTCTGTATTTTCCTACTTTCGGGATATTTCTTAGTATATTACTTGTAGTGAGAGTAGCCTACTACATGTCTGTAAAGGAAAAGATACCATATATTATGTAAAAGCTGCCAGCTAAGTGGTGCTATTTGATAGATTATCCATTTCTGTATTTGTTCACTTATTTTAGATCTAATTTAGTTTGGATTAGAAGCAAGACAGTAGCTGTCTGCTAGATTTAGACCGTCAGAAGGTGGATTTCATCAGGTTAATTAAAGATTATTTGATAGTGTTTATTTAAGTTCTGTTTCACAAGTGTGGAGCTGGTGCATTTTGTCAAAAGAAAAACTAAATCCACTTTAATGAACCTGCAGAACTCTGTGGTATCTGTCTGATTGGTAAGATTTGTTACATAAGACTTCATTAGAAAGCAGCATTAGGAAGAGTTAATAAACTATTGTTTAAGGGCTACTGGGAGCCCAAAGCTTTTAGCTCTATCCATGCTTAGAACTCAGAACCACATCAAACTAAATAGGTAGTCAAGCAGTTCCATGAGGGGAAAAAAGCTTCCCCAAAAAATGATTGCAGAAGGAATAAAGACAATCTGAGGAACTATGGACTGAGACAAATTCCTTAAAAGCCGGCAGCGCTTCTGTTAAGTCTTCAGGTTGTACAGAAGATGAGCCTGGGTGCTGTCTAGCCAAGACATAGCCTGGCATGGGGAGCGCTGCTGCCCCCGCTCGCTGCAGGGTCGCTGCAGGGCTCTGGGCAGCACCCGCTGCTGCGTGTTGGTGCCCAGACTCAGGCCAGCTTGGCTGCCCTGCTCCCTCTCCGTGGCTTTCCTGAGCCCGGGATCTGTTCTCCTCTCTGACAGCTCAGTTCCATCTCACTGCTTAGTCCTGGCTTTGTTCTGTTGCTGCATCCACATTCTGCTCTTTTTGATGTTTTGCAGGCCTCTCTCAGCTTATGTCTCAGTTTTACTGTCCTTTTGCTGTTTTGCTGTATTTTCTTCCTTCTCCCAGGGGTTAAGAAACGTGGCATTTGTTGCCTATAAATTGCTCAAAATTTCTGGACTATAGGATTTTTCCTGTCCATCCTGTACTAAAAGGGGCTGAACCCCTTCTTCTCCCGTACGTGACTACCAGAATGCTGTTTGCATTAAATAAAACCCAGCAAGCAGTACATCTGTCATTTTTCCATTTATTAAAGATGATGTGTTATTTTCCTAGATCCTTTATGAATTGGCTATTTTAAGCTGAATTGAATTTTCTTCATTTAAAGAATATAACTTGGTCAAGGTTGCTCAGCAAGTAAGAACTCCATTTGCGTGTGCGTTTTGGGTCGGGGGGGGGGGGTGTCCCTCCTCCAACAGACTTTTCCTGTTAGGAAAATCTAGGTTTTTTTGTATCAGTTTTTGTTTTAGTTTTGAGTATCAACATTTTGTACTTTTAAGAAACTTGAGTTTCACTTGTACTGCTCCTCACTAGGACACTCAGGTTTAAGGCTTAAAATCCTTCTAGCTTCTTTCGTCATTCTTCAGGTTAAACACTTTTCTGGCTCTGGTTTTAACTTCAGGGTTATTTCTGTGTAAGCAAGTATCTTGTATCATAACTCATTATTCAATGAGTTTCCATTTTTCTTTCTACTTTTAAAATAATCTTAAACTATTGAAGAAAAATAGCTTTAAATGACATGATTATTTATTTCATGAACTTGCAGATTTTAATACAGCTTTCTTTTTACCTCAGGACTTCTATTTCATGTTGCTTATGTCTTCAGCGTTACTTTTCAATATAGATTTGCATTTACAAAATACTTCAGCAAAAAGGGGAACATCTTTCATGTTTTATTTTATCTTTAGGATATTTGGGGTTCTTAACGGAATGGTTTTATTTTTTAAAATGGCTCTCAGCCCAAATAGTTTATATATTTGTTCTTAATACAGCTTTCATTTACACTTAGATTAGTAGAATTCTACAAAAACGTAATACTGTTATTTTCTGAACACTTAAAAAATGATCCTCTCATGGAAGAGTCAGATGTCAAGGAGTCAGTGCCTTAACTTGAGAAGAGTTTTGAATTCGAAGGTAACAATTGGGTTCATATAGCTGAATGCAGTTTGCTGCAATGTGATACAGTGAACTCTAGGGCACTGTAGTGGCCCAGCTGATAGCTGAGCTCTTTATGAAGGACAGATAAAAGCACTTGCCCTGGAGAGCTACAGATTAATAGAGATAAAATGCTGACTTTTTGATACTACTCACTTAGTATGCTAAGTAAGAGCTCTGGCTAAAGAATTGATTTTCATTTTAAAACTTTATATCTTTGCTTGATAATATTTGAAAAGGTGCTTGGGAATTCTTTGTTTGTTTGGTTTTTTCTTTCTATGCTTTTTTTTTTGTCTCCAAAAGCAGAAAGGGCTGGGGGGGGAATCCTGTGTATTTTTAGGACAGGTGTGATAGCTGTTTTACTACCAGCACCATGTGGGTATATTTACAATCAGGTTTAAATAGCTTGGAGAGTATCCAGGTGGGGTGTTTTTCCTAAGCTTTAGATTATTTACTCTGTTGGGAGCTCCAATAAACACAGTATTCTTGAGGGCTAACTGTACCATTAAGCTTGAGATGCCTGGTATAGAGAATGACAGTGTATTAAAAAAACCAAGATCTTCTCTAAGGTATTTCAAACTGTGAATTTTTGCCTGAGATACTCTGAAAGTATTTTTTAAAAAAGTCTGTGATGGATGATGCAATTCTAAAGAGAAGGTGATGGCACATTAAAGTGTTGTGCTTCAGTACTCAGTTGTAAGCGTGTAATGTAACAGAACACTCTGCAAATGACATAGGAAGGAGGAAATGGTAGGATTTTCTTCCTTCTGTACACTTTTAAAGTTAAATTTCTTTATTAAACTTGTTATCAGCTATTAAAGATTTGATCTCAAAGGTGCTTATTAATGGATGTTTCTTAGCTGCCAGGTTTTTGAGATACATTGCTTACAGTTCATTTCCCTGTGTTCATATTCTTCTGTGTTGTTTTTGTGAAAATTATACACCTCACAACATCAGCTTTTATAGTAGGTAAGAACAAAGTAAATGGTCTTTGAACTGCTTAGAATGTGATAAAGCATTAATACACAGTACATGACTGGTTCTGTCAGGAACTGGGTAAAATTGCAACAGGCAAGAGACGGCATTATTGCTAATTTTACACTGCATTTCACAGTGATCTGTGCTTTTCTTTACATTTCAGTTCCTGTAGTCAGGATTGCCCATTACAGTTTTTGGCTACTAGATTTTTTTTCCTGAACTTTTTAAACATTTCTGCAATTAAAAAGGTTAGATTGAGCTGCCTCCTCACGACACAGAAATGAAAAGGGAAATAAAAAGACACCTCCGTCCTCCTAAAAAACTCTTATTTTAGGAATCTAATTTTTAAGGGTAATTTAATGAAGATGAAGGACCCAGGCCATGGTTTTTGAATTTTAGGATTGTCAGTACTTAACGTGCTCAAAGAACAGCCCTGGGCAGTATTCAAAGATATTAAAATGATAGTATGCACTGATGCTATAGAAAACTCTTTTTTTTCCCTTTGGCAATTTACTATTGAAAAGTAACTTTGTATGAAGCTGGGAGAAGTCTTCTAGGGCTGAAAATTGTTGGTGGTAGTGCCTAGGATTTAGCTTTGTTAAAATGATGTACAGTTTGAATGTCTGAGCAGAGAGAATAGGGATTAATCATGGGACACTTATATACAGTTTTATCCCTAAAAAGACTTTTAAAAATTACACTAAGTTCTCCATCTTTCATTTTCTGTTAGTACCATGTGCTTATTTTACCCACCAAAATGTTTAAGATAACTGCGGTCCTGTGGAATGAAGTTTGGCTTTTGAAAGTTAGGTTGTCTGTCCTTCTCTGGTGTCAAAAATAATGATAGTAGTTTAGGTCCTTTTAATATTTGTATAACTCCATGTTTTGTGTTTTGCAATAAGGAGACTTGCTCTTCAGAGACCCTGAAAGAAATGCTCTCGCTCCATCCCTTGTCCACGTTTGTTTTCTTGTGATTTTCCGCCGGTAGTGGCAGCCGGGGTGGGGGTGGCAGCGGGCCGGATCCTGACTTTTTGGATCCTGACTCAGGTCTAACTTTTTATATTAGTAAAAAGGAGTTTGAAATCGTTAGTGGAGCTCATTCCATAAGAGAAAAGAAAACTCTACTCAGCAGAGGGAAGGGAACAGCTGGAGAGAAAGAGTTTCTGTTACCTGAGGCCACTAACAACATGAAACAATCCAAGGCATGCACGGTTAAATCTTAGAAAGTGCTATAGGCGACCCACTTTTGCAATTGCCGTAGAAAATTATTGTTGTTAGCCATTCTGTTGATAGTTCATATTGTAGGAATTGCTAGCAGATGGGAAAATAGATGACTCAGAATACAGTATTAACAATCCATATTTTTTTAATCAAAAGCTTCTAATAAGGCATGTAGCGTCCGTAAGATTCATTTAAGTAGTTGCTAGGAAGAATTTGTTTTTTCAAGTAAACACAGCAAACTTGATACAGATTATTTTTTGATTGGATATATTTTCTTAACAACTTAAACCCTGAAAATACATTTGCTTGTTTTCATTGCACCAGCTTAATGGCAGTATTCCATAATTTAGTTTGATAGACTGGGGTTTGAGATGGTAACTCATGCATTATAGAATTACTAATAAAATCCAATTTTATCATATTGAAAACATCACAGACCTAGAGCTTTTATTTACCTCTGTTAGCTGTCAAGGGTGGATTAAGATTCTAGTGTGCTATATCCACCAAAACTTTGGCGTTTGCCCCCTGAAAAATTTGGATGGCTACGGATATGTGCTGGCCAAGTGCAGCTAATGAGTTTCAGCCTGTTTTCCAGACCCCTTTTCCTAAAACCATGGACTGCAAACACCATCAGGTATCTCGGATGAATGTCCTTCCTCCTGACTCCTGTGCTGGCCAGTAGTCAGGATTTGTGTTGTACCCTTTGACTTGATGGCTTCTGAGAGTCCATTTTTGGTTGAACTTCATGTTCTTCCTTCTCAGCTTATTGCTAATAGAACTCAGGTCTGTAGGTAGTAACGCATATATATTTTCCAAGTACCTATTTAGGTCTGAATTTTCATCAATATTATTTGATCAGGGTTACAAACAAAATATATAAGGTATGGTGTGGGACCTCCTGAAGGCAAAAGTTATATTGACTGCAATTAATTATTCTTTGGTTTGCTGGAAATACTAATCCAAATGAATCTAGTCCATCTGGGACGCAAGAAGCTAGACTGAAAGGCCGAAAATGTAAAAATTGTTACATTTCCTTTGCTGAAGTTTGGTTCTGGGAGACGACTGTGTCGGTAAGTGAGGGAAGAATTCCCTCTGTGTCACTGTTTGAAGGTGTGTAGAAAGAAGAGTCAACCTAAAACTGGTATTGATGAAAATAACAATGTTTTCTCCATAAGAAGTGTTCTTCTGATGAAATGCTAAGCTGCACTATAATCTACCAGCCTCATAGTATAACACTGGATCTTTTTTCTTCAGCTACAAAACTTAATCACTACTTCTGAAAAACTCAGATAACAGTGATTAGCAATGGCTCCTGCCGCCTTCACACGAGGGGAGTGCACCTGTCTTGGGAGCATTTGTAGCTCTGACCTGTGCTCTTATCACAACTTGATCATTTCAGACCTGGAGCTGCCCCAACTTTGAGATTTTTACTGTATCCACGCTTAATGAGGATGGTTACATCAAGAAGAGCTTGCTAACAATTCTTTATCTGTTCTGCTGCTTTTTAACTTCTGCATATAGCCTTTCTTGGACAAGTCTCTAACCCTATTAAGAATAAGTTGGCAAATGATCCAGGAGGAGGTAAATCTTTGATATTCTATTTGCTAGAAGTTCGAGATAAGGTACACCAGGTTTCCACGCTTACTGATCTCCGAAGTGTGTGGCTGGGTTCCCTTTTCAAAAGATTGTAAACTGAAGAGCAGAGTTCCATTAAAAGGTTAGCTATGTTTTCTTTCTTTGCTGGTTGCCCCAGCCCAAGTTGGTGCTGCTGGAAGGACCTTCTGCCACTGGAAGTTTGGGCTGCTGGAGCTCCGTTCTGCACAGGCCCCTTTCTTCTGCTGGGGTGTCCTCCTGCACCAGGGAGAGGAGACAGCAGAGGCAGGAGCTGCTGCCCTCACTGCAGTGCTGGGGACCATTGGCCGGGCTCTTTGTAGGCAAAGTCAACTGCCTGTGCTCTAGCAAAGCAATGTGGAGAACTTCAGTGGGACTTCTTTGGGTGTGACTGTCATCAGCATCCGTCAGCTTGTAGAAGAAGTTATTCAATGTTATTTGACTCTGGAGATGGTTTTGTTTTTCTTGCTTCCCTTATACACTGTACCTCTCTTTAGTGATTACATTAACACCCCTTCTGTACAGACCTGGGTTTTTTTACTGGACAATTGAGTATGCGTATCCATTCTAAAAGACTATTTGTGTGTGTAAAACAGATGCGCACATTTTCTGAATACTATTGAATGTAAATGATAGATTCATGGTGTTACAAATTGGGATTTGGACTGTTACTGCTTTCCCCAGCCTGTGTGATTAGCTGGTGATATGAAGAGTCCCAGTGAAGGCAGATGCTTTCACCAGAAACTCCAGTCACTGGAGACTTCTGTCTTGGAGATGGCTCATCTGGACACTAATTGCTGTCTGTTGTGTGGTTGAGGGTGTTTGATTTCCGAAAGGACATAATTGATTCTGCTATTTGGAGTGGCAGAAATTGAACTATCTATTGTTATCAGACAAATACTATCCTGATTACTCAACTACTGCAGTTTACAGCTTTTAAAAAGCTATCAAAATATAATTTGAAGTCTCTTTTAATTCCTGTAGCTCACACAGCTAAATGCTCTTTTCCCATTAATGCTGGTAGCCCTAGTAGTTACACCAGCAAAGTGAGAAAATATTTATGGCAGTTTAAATTGCGAACTGTTTGCAAGAGAAAGTGAGATTGCTGAGCTCTATCACTTTAAGAATTTGAATAAAAATATTTATCATGCAGGGAAATAAATTATATAGGTATAATTAAGTACATTGTTCAAGTTATTTCGGCAGATCTTATTTTATATATTTGCTGTTGCATTCAGCATTTAGGATTTTGCAGGTTTCACTAGGTAATGTCGATAGCACAGACAGAAGTCAAGAAAAAATATTTGGAAATTTACCAAGGACACATGTATGTCCATGGACACACACACACACACATACACATCCTGGAGTCAGCTGTGGCTTTTAGACATGCTTAAGTGGTTTTCTGCAGTACACAGAGCTCTCTGAGTGTTCCTACCTAATGCAGCATCTGATGTCAGACAGGTGGGACCTTCACAGCCCTGTTTGCAGTTTCTTAGTGCCCTGTTTTCTGTCATTTACTTCCTTTGAATGTCCTGAGCATCAGCCATTCATACAGATGAGTACTGTGGCTCCTCTGGGTGACATGGCAGAGATAATTCTGAACGATTCTTATTCTCTGGATTTAAGGATTCATACTCTTTATATTTTAATTTCCACCCATCTGTCTGTGATCCTTAAAGAATATTTAATTCTGTTTGCTGGCTCTGTTTCTTGATTGAAATTTTAAATGAAAACTCACTCATCACATTCCTCTCTGACAATTTATAAAAAAATGTTTTTCAGTGCAGAATAATTACGTGATTGCATCAGTTGGAGTCCATTCTGTGCTGTTCCAGCCTGCTGTCTACAGTGGTGGCTGAGAGGGAATAGATGGCTGCCCAGGCTGGCCCAGAGTGGGTAGGACACTTCATCCTTGGCCATTCTCATGAAATGCTCGTGTGAGGTTATTCACAGTGCCTTCCTTAGTCCCGCTGCTGGTCCATCGAGCCACAAATATGTTTCTCCTCTCACACGTGATATGAAATGCGGCTGTATTGCTGCTGTCGTGTGTGCTGCTTTGGGATCAGTTTTGAGAAGAAACTTGTTCTCAGTGAGGGTAACAGAGCACTGGAACAGGCTGCCCAGGGAGGTTGTGGAGTCTCCTTCTCTGCAGACATTCAAAACCCGCCTGGACATGTTCCTGTGCGACCTCCCCTAGGCGTTCCTGCTCCAGCAGGGGGATTGGACTAGATGATCTTTTGAGGTCCCTTCTAATCCCAAACATACTGTGATACTGTGAACAGGGGAATCGGCGCTGTTGTCTCTTCTCATTATGCTGCAAATCTCTCTGACACTTCACTCTTCTAAAATAGTATCTCCACAGAAAAGTGTCTCTTGTGCCAGTTGCATTTACCAATGGGCTAAAAAAGGAAGAGAATGGTGGGTTTTTTTTTTTTTATCTTTTCTTTCTCTGAAAATTGAAAGGTGTTTTTCTGCAAAATTCTTGGTGACTAAGGAATTATGATTCCTTTCCCCCATCCTTTCTTCCATATATTAAATGGGAGAAATATAGTAAACTA
This sequence comes from Columba livia, assembly GCF_036013475.1. NCBI lineage: Eukaryota > Metazoa > Chordata > Aves > Columbiformes > Columbidae > Columba > Columba livia. The sequence continues at coordinate 139,260,442 of NC_088603.1, read as the reverse complement.
GATTATGTTTAATTCCTTGGGAGGCAATTTTTTCTTCCTAAGAAACAAAAGGTGTCATTTGTGCTTGGGAGAGACAGACATTGCTGATGAGCTACTGAGCACATCTGAGGTCTCTGAAGCTCATACAGGTCTAAGGATCTTTGGTCCTGGAAGACAGTTTGACATCTGGGGTTTAATTCTTATCTTCATTAGGAATCTTATTATTTAAGTGACATTGCATGAAAATGTGCATCTTTTTCCACATGTTCTTCTCTGTATTTCTGCTCTGCACTCCCTCTTTATTATGACTTTAAGTTATTACTATGTGCAATGTAGTCTATTAGTAGAAGTCATAATGCTGGGGTTTGGACTGTATGTAGCAATATGTGTTGGCAATTTATATGCCTCAGATACTGATAAAAATAAAGATCAAAAGTGGTATTTCATTCTTCAGGGAAAACAGATCAGGCTGTGTTGATGGAAGACTGCCCTAGATTGATGAAGGAGGTATTGACTCATTAGTAGGTTGATTCAGAAAATGTGTTTTCTTTTTTTTCCTGAGTTAGGTGGAATGCTCGTTTGCAGTGTCAGAATATTTGCAAACAAAATATAGATTATCTCTTTCCTAGGATGAAATTATTTGTGCTATTTGTAATATGTTGATATTTTTCGCACTTGGAGAAGAATTGGCATATGGGCAATTCTGACAAGAGAGAAATGCAGAGAGGCACTAGACTTCATCAGGAGAAGAATACACAGGAACATATTTCAGATGTGGATCCTTCCCTGCAGTAGCAGGTGGGGCAGTTGTGCCTGACAGACCCCAGTACCTGCCAAGACTCCAACCTTTATTTGCAGCAGCCAGCAAGCCAGCGAAGCAATTTACTTGTGGAGTGACCCCTTGATTTTAATGAATGAAAGATAATGAACTGTTTAACATTGTGAGAAAATATTTTTAGAAAGAAAAGAGCTTGGTCAAAGGGTAAGTCCCTCCCATAAATTCAGGAAATTATTTCATGTATTATTTAAGTACTCTGTTAGCAATTTGCTTTGACTAGTTCTGGCAGCAATCTATTGAGGAAGATGGGTGCCTTTCAGACTTCTAGAAGAGACTGAAGTTCAGTAAGAAGTATTTGATTAAGCAATGCAATTTATATACATGAATATAATTGTGTATACTCTAACAGGCTTTTTTCCAGCCTAATGAATTAAACTCCAGCCCTATATTTATTTGCAATCTATTTGCAGGGTTTGCAAAGTGATTATTTTTGAACTTAAATGTACTCTGTGTGTTTCCATTTTCATATGCTGTTAAATTATTTACTGTGGAGCATACTAAGGCTTTTGGTTATATAAACAGTTACATGTGCGTATTCATACACTCGAAGTGTGTAAGAACACTGCAACTGTAAATCAAAGGATTATGAAAGGTGGTGACTTCATTTTTGTTATAAACAGGTTGGGTTTTTTTTGTTTGGTTGTTTTACAGTTAAAGAATCTGAGCTTAGAAGAATTACAGATGCGATTAAAGGCTTTGGATCCTATGATGGAACGAGAAATTGAGGAGCTTCGTCAGAGGTACACCGCGAAGAGGCAGCCTATCCTAGATGCAATGGATGCAAAGAAACGGAGGCAACAAAACTTCTGAGTTTGTTTTCCTTTCAGAGATCATACTACGAGTCAGTGTGGACACTGGTAACTTTCTAAGTCTGAAGGAATTTGGTTATGAGTTTTCAAAACCCCAATCTTTTGAATTTTCCTTCAGAACCAATGACAATTGGAGCAGTGAAAGAACATGCATGCGGTGTTCCGCAAAGACAGCGCAACGCATTGCCATTTGTCTATATTTTCAAATGTTTAATGTAAAAGAAGTTTCATCTGTAACTTCCCAATCTTTTTCAGGTGTATAGTGGTAACGTGGTGTTGTACATTAGGAGTTGTGTTTTGGAGCACCTGGAACGATTTCTTGATTGTGCAACACTACAGAGCCTTATGTTGCAATATATTTTCCTCCCACTTAGTAGCATATTTATTCTGTAATCTTTGATTATCCTATTTATTTTGTGCCTGTTTTCTTTTTTTATTAGGAAGTATTAGGATAATATTGTGGAAAGCAGAGCCAGATTAGATAAAATTGGTATTGTAGTGTTAATGAAAAGAAACTCGCCACTGTCTTATCTTTTAAAACTCCGATTTCAGCAAGCATCCCGATTCAGGACAGCACTTAAACATGTATCCAGCCCATTCTTATCAGTAGGATTTAAGCATAAAATAAGGAATAGGCACATGTTTTTCTGCTCTCCTGAATCAGGGACCGTGGCTGTAGTTGAGCAATACAGTTGTTACACCACAGAGCACTCTTTTAGAGAGTATTTCTGTCATTTTTACGCACACTTAATGATGTCTCATTAAACAAGAAAACAAGTGCCTAATCAGTTTTGATTTTTCTGTTATTTGGGAGAAGCAATACTTGCAGCCACTTCAGTGCAAATTTCCAATTGCTATTGCAATTCTGACCAGTATAAACCTCAGTTTTGCACCATAGTTTTATAATGAAGTAACAGCTACACTTCTTGGATATGTTTTTTGGTTCATTTAATTTTTTTTTTATCACTGTTTTGAGGGGAGAGGGGAATTATTAGTGGTTTGGGTTTGGTTTGGTTTCACATTAGAGATACAGAAGGATTGTAATTTAAAAACCAAAGAAAATAAATTGAATACTTAATGTGTAATAAGTACTGAAAAGAAACGATGTTTTGCAGTCCTGTGAGGGTTTTGTCCTGCAATCACTAAACATTCAAAATTCCTGTTGTCTTCTGTGGTAGATTTTGGGAATCAGAAATGCAAGACCAAGCTCTTCATATATTTTACAAGTTCTTCTGTCTGGTCTATATTGTGGGATATCTAATAGGTAGAATTTACAACATTGCAAGAGATATTTCAGACTTAGCAGAAAACGTGATCCACTCTCTGAACAATCTACTGTGTTCTCTATTGATATCTTCACTATCGTTGCCTTTTGTGTAAATGACTTTACTGTGACAGTCATACTTCTTTAAACAATACAGCTGAAAAGATCTTTGCATTCAACCTTCAGCTGTTAAACTTTTAATGGTGACTACTGTGTGGGCTTCTTCTGTTCAGTGTTTTCTGGAAGCTAGTAATCATCTCATACCTCTTAGCATTTGCCGTCATCAGACACGGACCACTTGGACAGAACAGTGCAGTTTTTTGAACTGGTGCATTAGATCATAAAGCTTAAGCAAAAGGAAAACAAAAGTTTTTACAAGATCAGCAGAGTGCAGCTGAGCTGGGACCAGCACCTGGGTTTGAGCTGGGACCAGCACCTGGGTTTGAGCTGGGACCAGCACCTGGGTTTGAGCTGTGTACAGACGTTGTTGCCACTGTCACTCTGTGTGTGTGTTTGCGTTCACACCGCGCTCTAACATGTAAATTCTAACTGCGATCATTGGAACATCCTTACCCTCAACTCTCTCCATATTTCTTAAAGTAATGATAGTCCCTTTTGAAAAAGCAAGAACACAGATGATCCATAAATATTACTTTGGGCAAGATAAAATGCACCTGATAGTCTTAAACCTCACTTTTATACAATGAAATGATGTAAAGTAAAAAAAGGTATAATCATATCACTATATCATTAGATTATAATCATAAAGCAGCAAAAAAATAACAGCTCCAACCTCCCCCTATTAGTATGGTTCTTATTTATTTAACATGAATTTCTAAATCTTGAACTTTTCTGTTCTCAAAACCTCAAAGGTGTCTGTGCATACATATATTTGTGTAGGTATATACACAAGTGTGTGCGTATCTATATACATATAAAATAAAAAATATAAAATATTAAACATATCTAAATCATCAGGAGAGGAACCTAACCTGCCTTTTCTTGGTGTGCCTTTTAAGCAAAGTGTCATTGTCTGGACATTCTTGCTTGCATCGTTAGCAGCTTTCTTTTCCCTTACTCCCTTAAACTTTTTCCCACCAAAAGTAAGACTTTGATTTTGAATAATGTGGCTTTTCAGTGTAATAGACAATGTAATACAATGATCACAATTTCCATATTTTGTGTATTCTGAAAACTTTAGTAATGCAGTGCACTAAGTATGAATGGCTCATTGAGAGGGACTCCAGTAAAAGGCCATTTCAGACCAGAGCTGTTGCAGTCTGACATTTGAAAGGTACCAGAAGGTAAAGTGTGTCCTTGCTTCACTCCTGATCTGTCTGCATAGAAACAACTCAAATCCTGTGCTCATGCGTGCACGCAGATATAGATTATACATGCAAGAGGAAAATCTGAAAGCCATGAAGTAAAATAAAAATGTAAACAAGCCACTTAAAATGAGTAAAAAATAGCCTCTGAGATACTGTAAACTGGGTATATATAGGACGTTTGTGACCAAAGAATACTTTCACCAATTAATATGAAATTAGTAATGTTAACCTTCTGATATGGTGCATGTCAGTCTAAGAGCTGTCTTTGACTTCAGAAGCCAGTGCATCAGGCTCTGAATTATGTAAGGGCATAACATATAGAAATAGATTTTATATTGAGAGATGGATACAGCTTATTTTTTCTTCTGTTTATATAAATGAATCAAATCGTTCATGTCAATGAGTACACATCTCTACTGGAGGGTGAGCATCTCTGTGAAGGAAAGCTGGTAGTACAACAAATAAGACATTTTAAAAGCCAGCCTTGCAGGAAATCTGATAGAACTACTGACAAGTTAACTTCAGTAAGATTTATCCAAGCAATTTCTCGTTTTCTTCTGACTTTGTATGTTTAGGTTTAGTAAGTAAAAAAAAATTAAAAAATTGATAAATCATTACTTATTACTAAACATTTGTAATAAAAGCTAATTTTTCATGTATAATTGTCGTCTTGTTGTTCATTCTAACTGAAGCTAAATTATGTTAATAGTAACCATTAATGTCAATTCCATAGTCATCTCTCATGCTTTTGTTTCCCTTCTATAATACTGTGAGCCCAGCTGTGAGTGCAGAAAACCACATCTCTCAAAGTCAGCTCTGGAAGGGATTTCTCCAGCTCAAGACATTGCTACAAGCTCTAGAATTCTGAAGAGTATCAGGGCAGTCCAAGGACAGAAATCTGCAATACTTGATGGAAGCCCCTCTCTCTGTAATCTAAGGATGCTAAAGGCCAAATCCTGAGAGCTGAGCACCACCCCAATATGCTGGAGTTCTTTAGAGAGATCCTTTACTTGGAAGTACTAGCGGACATTGGCGGCTTTAACTGCTCCTTTGATTTTCTAGTGTAATGAGAACAACAATAGGTAATAGATAGGCTGAACTAGGAAAAGCAAATACATTGAATGTCTCAAATTTGAGTCCATAGCAGATTTCTGATTTTAAAAAAATGTTTCTCTAAGAATTGGTCCACAAAGACCCTTTAATAAACGGGACGAACAAAACTCCATAGTGAGTTACGTTATGTTTAAAGTGACAAAATTCTACTGCTAATCCCAATTACTCTGACAATTATTGGATATTATAGTTATTTACTTTTATTTATAGTAGAGAACAGCTTACCTGTATTTGCTCAGTAAATTCAGGTGAGAGTGCACACTGGCTTGAACCCACCCATTGGGTTGAACTTCCAAATATAAATATGGCTCACGGTGAGTGAGTCTGTGTGCAAGTACACGAGAGCCTTCGTCACCATGAACAGGCACTGGTGTTTCACTGCAGAGTGTAGGATGTACACGTTATGTAAAGCACTTTGTGTGCACGCTGCTTCATTCTTTTTGAATGTATAAGTGGTTATAAAACTAATCGAAACAACCTTGTGATATGAGGAAACCTTTATTTCTTTGTATTCATCAATATTAGGGGCTCCAGCTTGCTGTGGCATTTCTTTCTGTACTTCTAAAGGCAATGATGGATGTTCTGTAATGCCATACAGCTGGCTGGGATATTGGCTCTGGGATGTTTCTATAGCAGGCTGTGGTGCAGCAGTGTTGTACCCACTATTGCCAGTAAAGCCTTGGAGAAGACCAGTCCTGGGTAGTGCATGGTGCATCTCACTCTCGTGTTGTGCCAGGTGAAGTTACAGCTTCATCTTCTGGGGGAAAGGCAAAATTACATTAATGGTTCAGTGTGAGGTCATTAAGTTGCACTTGGGGACTTGCCCTGTTAAGTTTATTTTAAAACACCTTTTCACAAAATATATTTTTCTATTTGGTGTATTCATTATGGGAAGGGACTAGTATTTACATGGTGTGCTCTCATCCTTTTTCTCTGTTGTGTTTTAATTTGTTAGGGTTTTTTAAGAATACTTGAGGATTACCCATATTTTGCTGCTTCTCTCCCCCTCCTCAGGAAGATGAAAGTGGGCCCTGCTTTTAAGAGCATCCCATGAGCAAAGTGTTCTTGGGACACTGTGCACAAAGGCAAATGTCAGCAACAGCTTTTATTCTCCTCTATTCAGCCATCACCAAAGTAAAGTCTCAGCCGTCCTATTTTCCCTTAATTTGAAATTATGCGATGTTCAGCTGCTAACCAAGTCTTCCTATTTCAGAATATTTGTTAGTTCCCAGATGAGATACTAAGTACTTTTTTTGCATTGCTTGCTTCACAAGTTCCTCAGGATAGCCTCATGCTTAGATTCACTAGGCCTTAGAGAATCTTCTAGGGTAGATAAGGGCTGTATTTGTCACAGAAACAAGAAGAAATCACTAAAAAAAATCTGTAGGGAGAAAATAAAAAGCACATGGTACTTGCACCTGGCCAGTTTCTGGTAAAGCTAACTGTGGATGTGAGGAAAAAAAAGTGTTGGCTGACAAAAGCAAAACAGGTAGTCACCTGTGTATCTTGCTGTTCTATGTTGCTGTTTCACGTCTGATTTTCTTCCATCCATGTTTCTATTCTTTTATATTTTTGCTTTATTCAATGCCGCTTTTAAAGATAGAAATATTTGTTGGTTTTTTGTTTTTTTTTTTTTTTAATTTTATAAATGGAAACTTAACCATAATAGTGCCAAGTAAATAAACATGGGGAAAAATAAAGGCAAAGTCACTGAATGGGTGGTGTTTTTACTCCTCCTTTTCTCCCCAGCTCCTTTCTGGGGTCATGGAGAAATCTGGCTGCAGGTGACATTTGTCTCTGCATGGAGAGCATTTCTGTGCCCTAATCCTTGGCCGACATGGATGGATGTGATACCGTAAATCAGGTATCAGAGATGGTTTTATCAAGCGGGCTGAAGGAGCTGTGTCCCTGCTCAGGATGTTGTGAGTGCTGCGCCCTGCTGAGAACCACTGTCCCTGTCCCACCCTCTTCCTCTCCCTCCCGGCTGTAGCGGAGGCACCGAGGCCGCTGCGCAGTGTGAGGAAGCAGCCCAAGGCAGTGGGCACCTCTTTGTCACCGAGAGACTGAGCGTGGATCTGGAAGCTGTTGGTCGGTGTCAGGGTAGCACCAGGCTCAAACCCATGCCTGTGGTCTAGGAAGCCTCACCGGAGCCAGCTCCTTCTCTCAGGGACAGGATGCAGTGACAAATGGCTTTTGATGCAGCTTTGATTAGTTGGCAGGACTGCAGCATGGCTATGGCCCCCAGCGCAGTGCAGGCATGCCTGGAACAAAGGACCTGAAAATAACGTTTAACTCTTGGAAAGGAAAAAGTTCTTTGTGTCTGTTTTTATATTGATGTACAAAAAATGTTTAGTGGCCTTTAGGAAATTATCTCAGTGCAGTGGAAGGGTCTCTGTAATGGCATCAGCTGAAGATGGCTCTGTGCCATATGCCAGGACATTTCTTAGGCCAGTAGCGCTCTGCCTTGGCCTCCCAGGTTATTACCATAGGCACTGAGTGTAGTTTTGCTGTAAGTGATGGTGGGAGCAGGACGTTTGGATGTGCTGTAGGCAACCGACCAGAGTTCTTGCCTGGTGCTGGTACTTGTTCAGCACAGGGAAAATTCAGAGGGATAAGCTGGGCAGCAAGCAGGGAGCTGCCTGGAGCCAGCCAGCAGGAAAGCATTGGAAGGAATAAACTAATCTGATTCTGGGCTCAAACACTGGTTTTGTGTCTGTCACAACAGGGGAAAGCATTAATGGCATTTACTTGTGCACTGCAAACCCCAGTGACCTTCACATTTTTTTTCTTTAGGTATCACAACTTCAGAAGTGAAATTTGTAAATATACATGGCCACATGCTAATGTACCTGGATATATTTTTCTCTATGAAATTAAGTAAACCATTATGTTCTTGACTGAAAACCTGGTCTCCCTGTGGATACTTCTTCTGAGGCCAGACATTCTATATTGCAGTACCTCTCCCTAGCCAACTTCCAGAGAGAAACGTAGCGTTCCTGGTCCTGTTTCTCCCATCAGGGGCAGTATTGGAGCTGTGCAGGATCATAGTTCTTTGGCTGTACACAGGTGTGCGCGGGCACACACGCAAACACACCCCTCTACCTCTTATTTGTCCGTTTGTTCCCTTGGTGTTGCTGAAAGGACCAATGCAGAGAAGATGCTGTGGCCCTCAGATGTTTCTAACACCACATTTCCCCTCTTCAGATCTCGCTGCTGCTTTGCACTCCTGGGCTTCCAGAGCCTGCATGGTTACTGTTAAGGAAAAACTCTCAGCCAATACATCAAAGAGGGAGACCAAAAGCTTTTGATTTGATTTATCTGACGCTAAGCCTTTAGTGTGATGCATCAATTGATATTTCATTTTTATTACAGTACAATGGGGTACACAGGCTTAGCAGCAAGAGGTGTCCTTTTGATCTCTCATTGCACATGAAAACAGGTGTCATAGTCCAGAGATTATGGAGGTCAGAGATTATTTGAAGAAGGATTAAGTAGAGTTATCATTTTTCTTAGCAACCATATCCAAAAGCATGAGATTCTTTTTAAAATGCAGGCCTTATTTCAGTCTGTAGATAAGTCATATTTATTTGTTATATACCAATTTTCCTTGCTGAAACTGTGGAAGACTAGAATTTTTCAAACTGTTTTGTATTGAAAAATGCAGAAACAAATCAAACTCTGTACTTTAAAATTAATAAAGTAACTTTTTCTGAATCTCCTAAAATGTGGGAAAAAAATTTGTTTTGTTATTCCTGTTAGTTGATCTTTACAGAATAAAGTTCTTGAGACCATCCAGAAAATAATGAGTTAACTGTGTTAGTATTCATGATTTATATGCATGTATAATTGCTTAATCCAAACCTGATTTACCTCTGAATAGTGAACAGAAGTCTCTAATGCAGTAAGTATTGGTTCAGTATTTCAGTAAATACAGCTGAAATATTCCTCTCACTCATTCCCAGAGTCTCTCTGATCCCATTAGAAACTCTAAACCAACCAAAAGTAGTTTGGTAAGCCACTATGGGGTATGTGCTAGGAAATGTTGATGGACTATACATCTATTGTATTTTTTCAGCAACCTGTCCTGCTGAGGATGCGCATCCACCACCGATTCCCCAGCTTTTCCAGAAATACATTAGCTTTTTGGCCTGTTTATATTCCACGATGTAATGTGGCTGAAGTCGATGGCAATAGTGTTGTATTAGGTTTGATAAACCTATTTCTCTTAGGTAGTGTAATTGTAACTCTTGTTGACATCCAGGTGTTTAAACAGCCCCCAGATATGTAATTATTGGGATAAATAAGGAACTGAGAATTTCTAGGATCACAGAACCAGCAACACAGTAGCCCCACATCCCAACAATTAATGGAAATTTATTACAAGTGTGAGTGTAAGTCTGAAGCCTTTTAAATGGAGTTAACATTGATTTATTGAGCCCATCAACCAACACAATTTTTATACATCTCATAGTGCTTATCTCCAGTTCCTGCCTCCACAAAAAGCATGGCAGTTGAGTCCTATCTTGCAGCTGAAGCAGGAGGAGGTTCTGTTGCCAAAGTGACTAATATTTTATTTTGCAGACAGATGCTGAAGTGTTTAGTTCAGCTCTGCGCTCTAGGGCAAGGCACAACAATTCAGGCATATTGAAGAAGAGATTACTGCTGTGTTTCTGCACTGTCTTCCAGCTTCTGTCCTGATCCGTGAAAATGAGGCTGCTCAGGGGTGAATGGGCTCCGTGCTGCAAACCCAACTGGCTGCTGTGCCCCCTCATCACAACAAGTGACACAAGCTGCAGGGCCCTGCTTTCCCAAAATACCATGAGGCTGCCAACCTGTTTAGAGAATGGACATTTTGCAAAAGGAAAGCACATTTTTGATGTGTTGTCTTTTGCCATGCTTGGGAAAACATAACCTATGGAGATGCTATCCCTTGATCTGGAGTGCCTGAGCACTGGTACAATAGATATAATTAAAATTTCCTTAGTAATTAAATGGCTGATCATTAAAGGGCCTATGCTAGGGTGTCAATGTTCAGAACATTTCCTAGAAAGGGAGAGAACATGAATTTCAAAAATAGCATAGTAATTTAAAAGGATAATTTTCACTGAAAGCTTGTGGGATTGACATTCCCAAGGTAGGAACTCCGACCACTCATTTGCTGTTTTATGGCCCCACCACATCACCTGTTCATCATATGTCCCGGGGACTGCAGGAACAGCCACGTCAGGGTACAGCAAACAGAGAGGGTGAACCAAGAGGTACAGGAATTAAGATGGGCAGAGCAGTGGCTGCTGGTAAGAAAACAGTGGCGTTTGAGTACCACCGGTCTTCCAAATGTGATTAAAAGTTTTCTTTGAAGGTCAACAGTGTAATCAGTGGAACAGTCTGCTGAGAAATACACAGACATGCACCATGCAGAGCACCTGCACACATGGTGACCACCAGCAGATGTTGGACCGTGCATCTGAAAGTGGGCAGCTCTCTTGGAGTGCTTCAGATATGTAGAGGAGATTGGCAGATTTATAGCAGACTTTGTCCAATCTCCCAAAAACTTAGTCCTGTTTATTTCTGAACAGGGCTCAGTGAGAAGCCAAACCCCATTGTTGCCCTGAAATTAAAAAAAGGATGGGAGGTACTGATGTTTCTTCTCCACCTCTGTGAAGCTGAAGTGTTGGATTTGTGCCACCACGGCCTCTAGCCAGATGCAGCATTTATCCAAATGAGCACTGACGTGATTTAGGGTCGTGTGTAACGGGTGAGGCGATGTCAGGCAAACAAATTTCTGCAGTGTCCAGTGGAAGGTCAGTTTCAGTCTCAGCACCTGTGGGACTATTCTCCACCCTTTTTACTAGCAGGAGAAATAAATTCTAGAGCTAGAGCAATGTCACACTACCTTGGCAAATACTTTCTAGACTGTTTGGAGGTTGCCTCTTCCAGATGACAACCCATAATTTTATATATGAGAGGTGAAGAGATCCACAATCCTTAATGAGGGTGATGTTTCTTAATAAACTCAACTATTGCTCTGAAGGCACAGACATGACAGCTGTCTCTGAAGCAACTAAGTAGAGAACTGTTGCTTTGAATGATGTCTTGTCTGTTGTTGCATTGTTAACCCAATAAATTATTGTCAGGTAAGAAGCGTAATCTAAAAGAAAAAAAAAAAAAAAGAAAGAAAATAGGCAGAATCAGTAAAAGATGCTTGAGAAACTGGATGGGAATATTCTTCTTGCCCTGTGTAAATAGTGAGGAACTTGAAAATAAGTTACAGGAGATCAAACTAATTTCTGGTGTATCTTAAAGGGGAACAAGTGCATAAATCGAAAAAAAAAAAAACCCCAACCAAACAAATCACACAACAAAAAACCAATCAAAAACAAAACCACAACAACAAACATACAAAAACACACACACACACAAAAAAAACCCCAAACCAAACAAAACAAAACACAAAAAAAGTGACAAGAATAGAAGAATAGTTCTGGCACAACACCTCCCCGAAGGATATGAGTGGTGACTGTGGGTTGAATGTTGTTTGAATGTACCATTGAAAATAAAGTCAGGAACACTGTGAGAGGAAACAGGTAACTCACAGGGCAAGAGCGGCGACTCCAGGGGCTTTTTGCTGCTTATATGTGCATAGCTGGGGCCTCTAAGGATGGGGGTTGATTTGGGGAAACTGAAAGGTCATGTCAAGTTGATTTAGCACTTACAAGTGCTATTGGTATGTTGCTTAGTCCCTAATCTGTGAGGTAGAGAACAAGAAGTTGGTGCTATTTCCTCAACTGAGGAATGTGGGTTCCCCACCACCACCACCAATTTAGATCATTTCTAAAAACAGAAATCTAGCCTGACGTATGTTTTTAAAAGAAACCTACCTTCCCAATGAGATCCAGGCTTCTCTTTGATTAAAATATACACCCAGAATATCCTGAAACTTAAATAAATTCTTAATCTCTGGTGAAACATACTTTTTAATGCATTTAATTTCCATTCTGTGGCACAAAGCTGAGTTCTTCAGTGTGTTATATACTACTGGGACAAGAAACACCGTACAAACAGCACCAGATACAGTAGTTCCCTGCAGTCTCATAAAGTCCTGTACAGAAAGGTACAAATACTGGAGGTATTGAAGTTGGAAAATTCAAGACAAAGTTCTTTGTTTTTAAGTTCGCAATGTGAAGTAGCTCATGCTATATATAATATGTGAGGAAAAAAAAACAGTCTGTTTTCAAACTGGATAAAATAGCCTGCAGGGAAAGAGAGAATTTGCAGCTGATGAAAGCAAGTGAATAATAAACCAGGCAATAATACAAAATCTGAAAATACATAAAAAGCTTAATCACAGTCTATATATAGATTTTGCATCTCAGGAAAATAATGTAACATATTGCTTCTCAAGGACATCTCAGACTCTCAAGATAGCCCAGAGTTGTACTAGAAATCAAGATTCTCTAACAGTTTATTCCTGGCAATAAAGTAAGTTGCCTCGTTTGAAATATTACCATAATCCTCATTTAAGCAATTCAATGCTCTCAGCTGAAAGAGTCACAGCAGTGTTTTCCCTGGTGCCAGGAAGGTGACGGCCACAAGGCAGCAAGACCACACACCAACCCCGGTGTTCTTCATTAAATGGCACATCCATAGTCAGCAGATTTCTGACCACAACAATTTTCAAGTTTCAGAACTGAAGAAAGCAGCCGATTAGCCCTCTCTTCCTTCATTTCTGACCTGCTTTTTTATAGGAGTGAAGATGCCCTGCTCTTACCAAACAAGGGGTCCTCAGGGGCCCATACTGGGATCAGTACTGTTTAATGTCTTCATCAATGACATAGGCAGTGGGATCAAGAGCACTCTCAGCAAGTTTGTGGAAGACAACAAACTGAGTGGTGCAGTTGACATGCCTGTGGGATGGGATGTCACCCAGAGGAACCTGGACAAGCTCAAGAAGTGGCCCCTCATGAGGTTCAGCAAGGCCAAGTGCAAGGGTCAGGGCAACCCCCAGTATTAATACAGGCTGGGGGATGACGAGATGGAGAGCAGCCTGGCCGAGAAGGACTTGGGGGTACTGGTGGATGAGAGACTGGGCATGAGCTGGCAATGCGCACTTGCAGCCCAGGAGGCCAATTGTATCCTGCGCTGCATCAAAAGGAGCTTGGCCAGCAGGTCAAGGGAGGTGATTCTGCCCCTCTGCTGTGCTCTGGTGAGACCCCGCCTGGAGTCCTGTGTCCAGCTCTGGAGCCCTCAGTACAGGAAAGACATGGACCTGTTGGAGAGCGGCCAGAGAAGGCCACCAAAATGACCAGAGGGATAAAACAGCTCTGCTATGAGGACAGGCTGAGTTGGGGCTGTTCAGCCTGGAGAAGAGAAAGCTCCAGGGAGACCTTATTGCAGCCTTTCAGTACTTAAAGGGGGATTATAAGAAAGATGGGGACAGACTTTTTAGCAGGGCCTGTTGTGATAAGACAAGGGGTAATGGTTTTAAAATAAAAGAGGGGAGATTCAGGCTGGACATGAGGAAGAAATTTTTTACCATGAGGGTGGCGAAACACTGGGACAGGTTGCCCAGTGAGGCAGTAGATGCCCCATCCCTGGAGACATTCTAGGCCAAGCTGGACAGGGCTCCGAGCAACCTGATCTAGTTGCAGATGTCCCTGCTCATTGCAGGGGGTTGGACTAGATGAGTTTTGAAGGTCCCTTCCAACCCAAACCATTCTATGACTCTATGATTTAAGAAGTCTAGCAAAAGTACTGACTACTCAAAAAGTGCACCACCTCTTCTCCTTGTGGAGGCTTTGGAGAGATTCAATTTTTCCTTGAAAGTGTAAACATTTTTCTGTAACTTTTGTTTAATGAGAAATGAGGATTCTCCGCACTTATTGGACTGAGCCCTAGAATAGATATTACTTGATAAAATGGCAGGAAGGGTGTGCCTCATTCTTCCTTACCTAGATATTTTACAGGAGCTAAGGCAACAACATTGCTTAAATCAGAACTATTGTCATCCTCCTCAGTGAAAAATTCTCTTAGTAATAAGCAAATATTAAAACTGCTGTACAAAGTGATACAATACTGTACAATTCGAGCTCAAACAGATTAAATCTAAGAGAAGGAATGCAGAAAAAAAGGCTTCATCCCCATGGACGGTCAGGGGAACATGACTTGAACAAAGAAAACTAAAAGGAAGCTTGGCAGGTATAATCCTGTGAAAATAAGCATGTAAAGGCATGTGGTTGCTGTCTATAAATACACCATGCATGCAAAAAATAAGATGAAAATGGAATGTTTAAGCTAAAGAACAGTGGTGGGATGAGAAAAAAACTACTATAAAGCAGCCATTAATAAAATTATGCTCAAAGTTGCACAAGTCTTGGAGAGCAGCACAGCTGTGGAATGCTCTTCTGAAGGAGGAGGGAGCAAAAATCTGACTACTTTTAACATGGAGTTAGTTAAGTTTATGAAGGGAATTCCTGTGTACTGTGTAAAGTCATTGTCATGCTACTAAGAACATATTAAATTTCAGTACTTTATTTATTTAGTGTCTTTGATCCAAAGCACTTATATAAAAAAGCAATAATGAAAATTCCTTTCAACCAGTACAATAAAAGTCGTAATTCCTTGGGGTATTTCATTTTCTTTAGTAAACCGCAATTTGGACACATTCCATTCAATATTTGCAGAAATGACAGAGCATCAGCTCTACAAAGAATAATAAATCTCAAACATAAGATAAGCTATAGGTTATTGAAAGGAAGTGTTGCAAAGTTTGGATCCAACCTTTGCAATGCTAAACTAACAACAGCTGAGGGAATTTGTGACTCTTTGGCAAGTTTACAGGTCTCTTCAAGTAACTGCCCCCAAAGTCATTGCTTTTCAACTCTGTGAATCTACTGCTTGTGAAACCGAGATAAAACCACTGCTTGGAGCTGGATTCTCTGAAGACCCCCAGCCAACAGACCCAGTGAGAACTTGCAGTGCCCTTGACACCAGTGGGAGAGTTTGCCACCCTTGCAGTAATGCAAGTGGAGCGTAAGTGCTGCATAAGCCCATCTCCTCCTTCCCTTGTTTCTTTCCTGGTAGTTCAATCCAATAGGCAACCTAGTGCTGTGCTGTGTTCTGGCTGGTTGTTTGTAGGTGTATGATAGTTTACACACATGCAATATGAAGCAGGGACAAGACTACTGAATTTATGCCCATGACCCAGCAGAGAACTTGAAGCAACTCTCCAAAAGTGAAAACTCTAGCAAAATGTTTGAAGTTTGGATGCTGAATTTGGGTTATCTAAGTCTACCTTAGGGCCGTGTAAATGGCTCTTCAATTTTCAGGGGCAGCAAGCAACATCTTGCCCCTTGACTTCATAACTTGTGCAGGCTGTGTTGAAATCTCCAAGAGTTTTATTTGGTAAGGTTAGAAAGGATGTGTTTCCCTCACACTTCGTGGCATAAATCAACTACTAACTGATGTGAAGGGAGGGTCTTCAAAGAAAATGGTGTATGGGGGGGGGTTAAGTTATTTCACACTGAGTATTCTGTGAAAAGTGATCAGGCATAAAGTAATCTGATCCTGGGTGCTCAGCTTTCTAGATTTTGGTGGAACTGATACAGCAACATCACCAAAAGATCCAGACCAATCAGCCACCTCTAATAGCTTAAAAAAAATATTACCTGTTTATACTATATTTGCTTTATTCTGCCAGTTGGGACACTTTAGTTCAACACCCTTCCTTGTGGTGCACAAACACAAACTTCCAAACATGACAATTTCAGCTTTAGTATTTTAACTTCTAACTACTTTGAATTTATTTTCTGAACCTCTCTAGTCATCACAAGTGGAAAAAAAAAAAAAAAAGTAATTGGAACATTTTATGTAATAAATGGGATGGAAAACCAGCAGGATCTGAAGAGAAACGCTTGCTTTATAGCACAGATCCCTAGAAGTATAAATAGAGGGAAGCAGCAGTGGTTTCTGCCTGTTGGCCACAAGTGTTTGATCTCTGTACGATTACGTAAAGGAAGAGGCCAAGCCTGCAAAAAATAAGTTTATGCAGATTCATGATTACTCTTGCAAACCCAGATGATCTGCTCTCTCACTTCTTTTTTTTAGTTTTTTAAGAAAAAGAAAAAGAAAAAGAAAAAGAAAAAGAAAAAGAAAAAGAAAAAGAAAAAGAAAAAGAAAAAGAAAAAGAAAAAGAAAAAGAAAAAGGCCAGCCCTTGAAAGTATTTCAATTGAATACATCACAGAAGCAGGTAGGAGGATCTGCCCATAGCGTGTGCGGTATCAAGCTCTTTTTCTTTACCTGTTCCTTTCTTAGGCCACACTCTTCCTTAGCTGCAAGTTGTGAGTTTCTTTCTGTGAGAAAATGTGGCTTACAGGCTTTTTTTTTCCTTAGAGTTTCCTTGGCAGAAAGCTTAATGAAATTATCTGCCATCAACACCTGCCTTCAAGCTTTCCTGATAAAATTAGATTTTATATCTCAGCATCACATATGGCATCTTTATAATTAGTCTTTTTGCAGTATATGAATGTCAGTTCCTAAAATGCTGCCTGTACAGTTCATGTGGGAATATTTTGCTCCATTAAACAAATCCAAGTTTTTCACTGGAGCTTCTAATTGTTGAAAATCCACGTTTTTGTGTGTCTAATCTCAGAACCATTTTGATGAAGTGAAATACAGTGTATCTTCAGTTTCACTGGAACCAAGCTGTGTGCAGATCATTTCTGGAAATGGAAACCTGAGATATCTTCATGGGCCTCCATATCTGGAATCACTTGTGGAAATGTAGTCTTTGAATACATAGCCATCTGAAAATGAAGAGTGGGCTTCTTCAGAAGGCTCAGTATTGACCTAATCTTGGAAACAGAGGTATCTTTATGCTTAGAAGCTTCTGAAAGATATTATCATACATAACATTTCAGAACAAGAACACCCAGTTTTTAACACATGTGCTCGAGAGTAAGCACACTTCCGTTGAAATGTGAAGCTCGGAGGTGTTTTCAGACATGTGATGACCAGAATAACTGGTCAGAAAAATGAGGAAGAGTGTTCCCATGTCAGTGATTCACAGGTGATTGTTTTAAATTGTTGTAAAATTCATGTGAAGTCCTACACTAGTACAGGTACCAGCATAGGTGATAGGTGATTTTTGTCATTACTCGTGTCACAGCTGAGAATTTTTATTCCACTTGGGTACGTTCATTTCTCTGCTCCGATGAGGAAATGCACAAAGTAACAGATCATCACTATACTGTCAGCACTAATGTCATGGAAGTTGTAACATTTGCATGGAAAAGTCAGCATTTAGTACCTATGCAACAGGATGAAAATGTGCAAACTGTCAACTTGTAATAGAAATGTCTTTAGTTTCTCAAGTGCAAAGTTAGTGCAGTGTCAGCAACACTATCCTCTAGGAAAAAAAAGAAGACAAATAGGAAAACACTTATAAACATAGCTCTTGATAGCTCTCATGCAAACTGCTGTCAAACTTGTGCACTAATGCAGCGAATCATTCAGGCTCAGCTCACTGGGGGTGCTCCTGCTCATATTGGTAAGACTGGCCATAAGTGATTTAACTTTATACGCATAGTAGTCCCTTAAGTTGACTGACGGAACTTCTTTCATGCCATCACCAAAATCACAACTTCTCATGGCACTCTCTAACTGCTTCTGACGCCTATAGAAGTGGGAGAATTTATTGAAGATGAGTGTAATGGGAAGCACTACCACTAGGATACCAGCTAGGATGCATGCAGATGCCGTCAACTTGCCAGCAGTGCTCCCTGGCACAACGTCCCCATAGCCAACTGTGGTCATGCTAACGGTAGCCCACCACCAACAAGCAGGGATGGTGGCTAACCCCTCATTCTCTTCCTTCTCAATGGTGTAAGCTACCACTGAGAAAATGGAGATGCCAACAGAGAGGTAAAGTAAAAGAAGCCCCACCTCTCTGTAGCTGTACTTCAGGGTGGCTCCAAGAGACCTGAGACCTGTGGAGTGTCTAGCAAGCTTTAATATGCGGAAAATCCTCATGAGTCTCAGGACTTGTGCAACCCTGCCTAAATTTGCTAAAGTCGGACTACTTTCCACTACCAAGTTGACAATTAAGGTAATATAAAATGGAAGAATAGACATGAGGTCAATCAAATTCAAAGCATGCTTGAAAAATTTTAAAAAGTCAGGGGCTACTGCAAATCTCGCCACCAGTTCAAAAGTGAACCATGCAATACCAAAATGTTCCACGATTTCAAAGCGAGGGTCTTCCTCGGGGTTCCCATTGCTGTCAATAATCTGAAAGTCTGGCAGGCTGTTCAGGCACATGGTCACGATGGAGCCCAACACCACCACTATTGAAAGGACACTAAAGATTCGGCTTAAAACTGAGTACCCAGGATTATCCAAAGCAAGCCAGAGCTGCCTCCTGATGTTTCCAAAGGGTTGTTTGTCAAATTTAGAGGCATCGTTGTAGAATGCCAAAATCTCATCAAAAGATGATGTGGTACTTTCCTGGTCACTTTGTTCCTCCCATTTCTCTTGGTCTGGCTCCATTTTCCTCCCATGGTAGCTGTAACTGCAGCAGGAGTCTATAAAGAATTCATTGATTCCCCAGTATTCAATCTCCTGGCTGAAAGAAAACACACAGAGTTCACCCATCACATGGAGCTTGCCGGTGTTATAAAAATGTAGCACGTAAGGAAAGAGCTCGGGGTTCCTGTCAAAATAAAATTCATTCTTGGTGTCATCATAGTCGTCACAGAGCTCCAGTATCGACTCCTTTGAGTGGCAGCTCAGCAGTTTTCCCAGCCTGGTCTCCGGGAACCTTAATAATGTGTTGGATCTCATCTTTTTCTTAAAGCCTCCAACATTGATGCTGATCTCATTGTCTTCAAAATTTGCTTCAGATAAAGCCTTCAGACTCTGCCCTGTCATAGTGAGCTCCTCCCAAAGGTGTACAGGGAATGAAAACCTAGGATGCAATTGCACACAAAATGAGCAGAATGAGCAAATCTATAGCATGTTCCCCTTTTCTTTCCTTCTTTTCTTTCTTTCTTTTTTCTTTCTTTCTTTCTTTCTTTCTTTCTTTCTTCTTTCCTTTCTTTCTCTCTCTTTTTTCTTTTATTCCTTCCTTCCTTCTTTCTCTCCTTCTCCTTCTCTCTCTTTCTTTCTCTCTCTCTTTCTTTCTCTCTCTCTTTCTTTCTTTCATTTCTTTCTGTCTCTCTCCCTTTCTCTCTTTTCCCTCTTTCCCCCTTTTCCCCATTTCCTCTTTCTTTCTCCCGTCTCCCACTGAAGACACTGAGGGCGACTCCTTTGTTCCCTCTGCAGGCTCCTGTCCCTACCCGTACCCTTCACCTGGGCTGCGGCTGTCGCTCCTACGAAACCCCCATTGCTCACAGTTGTTGTGCCACGGGGTCCGCGCGGACCTTCCCCCTTCCCGCCGCGCCCTGGCCCCGCCAGACAAGGACCCCCCGGCTGTCGCCGCCCGGGGCCCCGCTCCCGCCGCGCCGCTCGCCCAGCCGCGCCCCCTCCGAGGGGCCGGAGCCCTGCGCCCCCGCCCGGGGCCCCGCTCTGCCCGGGAGTGCCACCGCCCCCCGCCGCGGGGGAGCCGCCCCTCTCCGCTCCGCGCCCCGCCGCGTCCGCCCTACCTCCTGTCTCAGCGGCCGCGGCCCCCCGCCGGCGCGCCCTGCTGCCCCCGGCCCGCCATCCCCGCCGCCCGCGGGGGCCGCCAGGGCTCGCCCCGCTGCCGCTGCTGGTGCTCTGCCGCTGCCGGTGCGGTGCCGGTGCGGTGGGGGTGCGGTGGGGATGCGGTGGGGTGCCTGTGCCGGTGTTGGGAAGGCGGCCCCGCTGGGCGCGCGGTGCTGAAGGGACAGCGGCCGCGCGCCGCCCCCCTCAGCGGCGGGAGGCGGCAGCACGCGCGCTCGTCATGGCGACGACCCCCGCGGCTGCCGCTCGCCCCTTCCCGCCGCTCTCCCTTCCCTCCGACCCCGCCGACGATCGGCGTTGCCGCCGCGGGACGGCGGCGCGGCGGGTGGGCGGCCGGCGGGGGGCTGGCGGCCGCGCTGCCCGGCTGAGGAGGGGCGGCCCGGCGGAGCCGGTGTACGGCGGTGCCGCCGCTCGCTCGCTCTCGCTGCTGCCCCCGCGCACCGGCGCTGCGAGGGGACGGCAGCGGCGCCGCAAACTCGGGTTTCCTCCCCCCGCGATCCTGCCTCACACCGGCTCCGACCGGCACAACTTCTCGAGCGGGGATGCCCGCCCACGCCCGCGGTGGCGCTGGGCACCCGCGGACCCTCTCCCGAGGAAGGGACACCCACCCACAACCACTCGCCCACCGCTCCTTTGCCCCCTCACCCGCCGGCGGGCGCCGCGGGAGCCCGGGCAGCGCCCCGGGAAGGGGCTGGGGGAGGAGGTGCCTCCCTCTTCCCCCCACCGCGGCACAAGCGGGTCCTGCCGCGGCCCCCACGCTGCATCCACGCCGTGTCGCCCGGGCAGTGTCCCTGCGGGGACTGGAAACACGGAGGATGGGGCCACTCGTCAGAGCAATTTGGTGTGAACAGAGCAGGGCTGCGTGTTGAAGCTGCCCACCGCCCTCTCAGACGCCGGCTGGGAGCCCCCGGCCTCCCCACACAACCTTGCCCAGCCACTTCGGGAGGAAAAATCCTGAAGGATCGTGCCTCTGGCAGAGGGGCCCGACCTCCCCGCACGGCTGCTCTCGGCGGAGCAGAGTTCTATTGCTGGTGTGTGGAATAATATCTAATTACATGGTCACCGGTGGCAGCATCTCTGCCCACTCTGCAGGCGGCTGTGAAGAAATCTCCCTCCTCTTGCGGAGCCGGGCGGAGGAGGCAGTGCCCGCGGCGGGAGCCGACCGTGCCCCTGCCCCCCCCGGAGCAGGCAGCCGGCTGTGCAGGGCACAGGTGCTCCGAGACAGGGGCCTCGTACAGGGCTGACCTGCACTGTCTCCCACCAGCTGCCTCATGACCACCTCTCGCTGATGGTCCCATGCATCCAGAGTCTGGCCACTGGAAATGGATTGCTGTAAATGCTTTGTAGGATTGGAGGGTGCAGTGAGACGGTGCCTCCTCACTTGCATCCCTCAGCTTTGGCAGACCCCAGAGCAATCTTGCCCTGTGCATCATCCTTTGCTTGTTTCTCAAACCCTGTGGATGGTGTGGTGGGAGAGGGGTTATACATCCCAGCTCCGGCAGCACATGAGCCCTGTTTACAAGGAACCCTCCCATTAAAGAACAACCCTATAAGAACCCAGATAACTGAGTGCAGACATGGAATGGGGCAAGTCCTTGTGCCTGCAGTGGCCATGTCTCCAAGAGCCTGCTCAGCTTTCCTATCTGGGGTACTGTGATCCTCTCACCCCATCCCACTGATGCTGGTGCATTGTGTGGCTGGAGCCCCCACACCACTGAGGACACTCCCACAGTGGTGTGCATGGACCCATAGCACTCTCAGCCCTCCAGGAATGCTTCAAGTTTGCTACAGATGCTGCCCCTGCTTGCCTTTTCTTGCGTGCTACTTGCTCTTGCTTTGCTCTCCTGCTGGTGCATGCCTCCTGCCTCCCTTTCCCCCTGTGGTCCTCCGGCATGTCCTTCCCTTTGCCACAGATGCCCTGGGTCAGAGCTCTGGGTCCCAAAGTGCCTCACTGCACATCCAGTGCCACCTCATGGCACGTTAAATCCACACTGAATTACACATACCAGGCTGCCCTTCTGGCCGTGGAAAGCACCGCTGCCACTCAGTTCAGTCCCCCCAGCTTTTCCTCACCTCAGGGAGGAGGCTTCACAAATACAGTAGCGACCTGTGCATTTCTCTGTAACAACAGCTTTTCATCTCCAGAGAGGCAGCTCTCCTGCTTCCCAGCGGCAGCACAGTCGTTAAGTTAGTGTCATCCCCTCCCCTCTCAGGGCTCTGCTGGTGAACCACTCACTGGGGAGCTCTAATTATACTGGCTTTTAATGCCTGGGGCAAGGGGTGGCAGGACACAGGACTGGAAACCACCACGTAGGATTTCTGTGTTGGATGCACCCCCATGTTCCACAGGGCTTGGATAAATCACAAAACTTCTCTGCTGTGATTTCCCACTCACCATTAGGAGAACAAAAATAACTCATATTCCTCAGTGACGTTGCAAGGAATAGTGAGCTGCTGCTGGTAGTATATTCAAATGATGTCTGCGTGTTTTCACCAGCTCTGAGCTAGCCTAGGTATCTAGTGGGGGCTTTAAACATATTGAAACATCTTCAGCAAATTTGTAAATAAAATATTTTTCATTACTTTTCTTTCTTATGATTAAATTAGGTTGTTTTTTTTTTCCTAATGCTGCTTTGGAAGAAACTAAGTGGAGATATGTTTAGAGGATTTTCAGGCATTCATACATTGTTCCCTCCTTCTAAGCCACCTGGCTAAGAAAAAAGATCATAGGCAACCTCATACTAATTTTGGAAAACGTATTTATCTGTCTGTGTTCTTATCTTTACCCTGGAAAAATAACTGGTCACTTTTCTAACCTGTATTTTCTCATTAAATGGCACAGTGAAGTTCATGCAGAGATACTGGAGATAAATAGCAAAGTAGTATGACCGTGTAAGGATACAACTCCCCCTAGTTCAAGATAACTGCTCTCGTAATTAGAGCTAATTGGCTCAGCCAGAGCATTTTGATAATAAGGCTAAAATGCTTCCAGCACTCAAGATAGTGATCCAAATTTCATCTGAATGTTTCTGCAAGGTGTGCACTCTGCTCCACAGACATGCAAGCAGGTCTGCTGCTGACCTAGTGCTTTTGCCTTTCCCAGTGGGAAGTATGGCACGAATTGCTGTGGATGCACTATCACTGGTGGAATCCAAGGCAAGAGCTCTGCTTTGATATGCCAAAAGAAATCAGATGTCTTTTTTTTTTTTTTTTCTCCTCAACAAAAGAGCTTGTGATTTGTCAGATAAGAGCAAATCTTGGGATGCCCTGATAATAAATCAAGTAAATATAAAAGAACGCATTGTCTCCACTATCCTGTGGACGCTTCTTGGACTGGTGAGGAGGAAAAAGGAGTGCTGATATGAAGCTGGGATTGGAATGTAAGGAAGTGTGAAAGAATTGCCAGTTGGAGTGGGTGGATAAATGGGTGACTCCTATCCCCTAGGGCAATATTACAAAAGCTCAACTCATTTTGAGTCTTCTGGTTATAGCTGTTGGCTCTGAGAGTGTAAGAGGGACAGGATTTGTTTTAGTGGTACACGTAATACCATGTTATTTGGGGAATATGTGAAGGTGCCAACACTGTGCAAAAACATTGGGATATGTATGGGTACCCACCAGGGCTGGTCTGGGTCTGGACACATCCTAAGTGCAGTGTGTTTGCCATCACTATACACCCTGCCCTGGGCTCGTGGTGACCTGAACAGTGATGGAATGTGGAATTATTGCTGTGCTAGCAACCAGCTCTCTGTAGGAAGCTGCCACCTAAGAAGTCATGTCTTTGGACAACATCTCCTGTCTGGTCCCTGTTGGCTGTCCCACAACTACAGCAGCTGCGCTACCCCATAGTGAGTTTAGTGCTGATGAGGACATGTGGCATTCACTGCTGCAGGCATGATACACTGATATCTTAGATGCATTGTGAACTTTGGAAGAAGTGAAACAGGTATGACCATTACTATTTCTTCAGTGTTAATGAAATATTGAACAGGTTACAAAGGAAGATATGGGACCTGAGTCAGTGCTTCTATCAACACTTCCTCTGAGTGGTAGATGGATTCGCTTTGGACTTGAGGACACAACCGTCTATTAGGCTGAAGGTGGAAAACCTGAACTTAATAGATATTGGAAGGTGCCTGCCCTGGCCCTGGAGACAGATTCAAATGATTCTTGTTGACCATTTCCTTTTGTAGCAGATGGACTGGAAAATCCCAGAGTTTTAATGTGTTATTTTAAGATCAATAGATACAATCTGTTTTTCTTTACAGAGCCTCACAGGTGGCTGGGAGTGAAGCTGAGATCCTTTCATGATGCATTCCTACTGCCACAACCATTGACTGCGGTCTATTGGTGAATATGTTTAAAAGAAATAAAAATAGTTTTGCACATAATGCTCATTTAAGTACTGAAAAAGGACTGTTAGAGAATATTGCCAGGACTAAAAGAGTGAAAAGTCAAAAACGGATTTAAACAAATTCATAAAGGCCACCTACCTCTCTGGATATTTATCAAATGATCTGAGTATAGCTTGAACTTGACAGAACCCCTGACAAAGAGAGACTATTGTGGAAGGAGGACCCTTCTAAACATGGTTTGTTCTTATCCCACCACATCAGCAGGTAACTATTCCAATGATGTTTGGTTGCTGTCAGCCTATGGCCAGCTTTTTCTAACTAGAAGTTTGAAAAAAGCTGAGATTAGCCCTGCTGCATGATCTTTCAGCTATTCTCAGCCTCCCATAACCACAGGCAGAAAAGAAGTGCCATTTTTTCAATAATCTGCTTATTCCCTAAGTGTCCTGGGTGAGACACACCTGCTTTTCTTAGGAGGCAAAGGCTTTGCACAAGCTATTGTGGCATTTGCAGTATAAAACTGGGGAGGGATAAGAGAAAAACACTTTACTAAGCTGTAAGTTTACCAGGCAGTGGTAGCAATGTCTGAAAAGAGACCTCCACTGTGACAGAGTGGAACACCATTGGACCACAGAAAGACCATCTGGCAGCTGAAGAAACTGAACAGTCATTTTGGGTGACAGCTCCTCAACGAATACTGATCTTTTGCGGTGCACTGATTGCATGAGCAATGAAGTTTGATTGTGATGACTCTGTGGTACTATGCCCTTTGTTATGAGTTAACCTGTTTAGTCACTGTTGTGCCTGCTCCGCATCATTTTTTGACTGAAGGATGCATGATAATATTTGCTTTTGCAAGTCTTGTGGGGAACCTTGTCTTCCTTAATTAAATCACCATGTCCCAGAATCATGGAGTGCAAGGCAAAAAAGGATCATTAGAAAGTTGTGACTTTCTTTTTGTATAGATTGTAGAATTTCAACCTTCTGTCCCCTAATGGAAACTGATGTCTGAAATGGGTTAAATGAACCACACCTACTGACAATATATTAGAGGAGCCTGCAGTATGTTTGCATGAGCATTTTACTTGGGATTGGGATTGTGCTTTTGAAGTGACCCTCTTGATCAGCTCCACTACTTTGATTTTGTTTACATTGAGTTGGAGCACTATATCCCTTTGGGTGAAAACAACCCAAAAGCTGAGCTCCAGAAGCAAGCACTGCCAGTAGCAACAAGCAATGGGAAATAAGAGGTGTCGGAACTGCAGTTTTGGATGTAACAATACGACATAATACAGTTCAGTGGTCATTTTCTCAGCGGCATAGCTGCAGTCAGCAGTGGGCATGATCTCCTTTGATGTTTGCCTGAATGGAGATGGGGAGAAAGAGGATCTTGCTTGGATCCAGCTTATTAGTTTTAAATTGTGACTAAAAAGCCTAGTTCTGTGCTGTCAGTCAGCCGACTTGGAACATTTGAAGGCTATTTCACTTGCATTGGAACATACCCAAGTGTTTCTTATACTTCTCACGCTTCTGTGTATTGAGAAAACAAAGCCATGGGAAATCCAGCTACAGCATAGCTCCTCTGGGCAGATCCCCAGATTTGATATATTCTCAGCTGATTTGCTCTCACTGAGAACATGCCTCTTCCTCCATTTTTCTTCTGTGTACTTTTAAAGATGGGAAAAAATGCTGCTTGCTCTATGGAGGTGAGAAAAAGCTTACCCAAAGACAATCTGGGCCCCTTATTCTGAGAAGAATAATTAAGATATTTTCTTGTTTCCATAAATATACGTATCTATCTCTGTGGCACAGGAATCTCCACCTTAAATAACAATAATAATACAAGCCACAAGTTGAACACAAGCAGGAAGAGTAGTCCCTACTTGGAAACATTTTACTCCAAAAAACATTAATATGAGAGTCTCCCTCCTAACTTACATCTATTTCAGTCTGTGAAGAAAACTGATTTTTATTATGAAACCAGCATGCAGGAGGGCAAGAGAAACCTCTTGAGCTATATGACCTGAGCTCACAGCCTGTCCTAACTTCCTGGAGCACCGAAGGGATGTGTAGTACTTTACATGGGTCAGGGTTGGTCAGTGTTGCAACGATGGGCCAACCCCAGCATTGCCACCATTGCCTGACATGTGGATCAGCGTTATCTCCTTTCTTGGCACTTCCTGATTTGTGGGGGGAGTTTGGAGTTAGGAGACCCTCAGCTAATCCTGTGTTTGAAATAAACAGTAACAACATCGCAATTGTGCTGGTAACAGCCTGAAGAGAATGCTTCTGCTGCCAAACACAGTTTCTTAATCCAGTGATTCCCCCTCCCAGCTCTTTGGATGAGTTGCTGATGGGTGTCCAATTCTTCTCATCTGTGTAGTCCCACCATACAGCATATACGAACATTGCCCGCTCACCAGCACCTGGCCTGCTCTATCCAACCTGCTTCAGGTGCCACATGAGAGTGCTCTGTGGAAGGGTCCAGCCAGGCAGCCTGCCCTTGCCTTTTGTTGCCCAGCCTTGTCACCAGAGATCTTGGCAAGGACAGACTGACAATTTCATGGCCAGCATTCACACAGCGTGAGGCTAGTCTGCAGTGGGCTAGGTAGAGCTTGGGTTCATGAGCATCTTTACTTAATCTTAAAAAAATCAGGGGAGCGTAAGAAAAGGTTGCACTTCATCTTATGAGGAGTGGTTGAGGAAGCTGGGGCTGTTTAGCCTTGAGAAAAGGAGGCTGAGGGGACACTTTATTGCTGTCTGCAACTACCTGAAAGAAGGTTGTAGGATGGAGGGTGTTGGTCTCTTCTCCCACATATCAAGTGACAGGACAAGAAGAAATGGCCTTAATGTTTTTAGGCACATGATTTAGTACTAGAGTTAGGTTAGGTTATGGCTGGACTCTCTTGGGTCTCTTCCAACTGAAATGATTCTATGTTTCTATTCTATGATTCTATCTGTCCAAATATTTTTATTTTACAACTGAAAACCTTAAAGCCCAGCTAGATCAATGAATGAGCTAAAACTAATGGACAAAGGCAATGGAAGGCAGGCATACCAGCAATGTTGCCCGCACCTTCCAAAGGTGTTTCTGGTGGCAGAGAACAGAAGATGCACTATCTGCCTTCCATGCCTGAGTTGCCACTGTCAGCCCTCACTGGCTGCCCAAAAAGTTTGATGCTGCAAGGTCTGGGGTCTGCAGCCATATTCATAGAATAATTCTAGCTTGAGAGAAAACTCCACTGGAACTTTGACTGAGGCCATAGAGATTTGAGTGGAAATATTTCATGGGGCTAACGTAAGTATGAAGACCCTGCTCTAATCACAGAGGACCATGAGGAACTCCAGCCCAATATTGGTGCAGCTCAGCACATGTTCAGAAGCTACTGGTTCCTGCCTCCTAAACATGTCTCAGCTTCTTAAATATGAAATGCCAGCATTGTCTGTTTTTTTTATGAGGCCATCCAACATCAGATCCTTTGTTTTATCATCATACTGCTTATGAAGGACTTAGCTGTTGCATTGGGGCCTTCAGTGCTAACAGCTCAGTCTCTGCTTTGTTTCATCAGTTGCTCCACCAAGACAAGAGCAAAGTTTGCCTCTGAAAGGCCCATTACACCTGGACAGTGTCCTGAGGCTTCCCAGAAGGACTGCTGTGAGGACTTTCTCCCAGTTTTTGTGGACCATTCACCCTTGCCTCATGAAACACCATGTCCAGAGTTTGCCAGCTGGGAATTTTAGATAAATCTCTCTCTCGTTCAGATGTTTGTAGCAAATAGCCTTCAAGGGCACTATCTGGGATATACATGATCATTACACACAGGCAACAAAATAAGTTTCTGTAGTGGTATTGCCTGCAGAAATTCCTTTTTTTTTTTTTTTGGTAACAAACTAAAGCACAAAGAGAAAAATTTTGTGCCATGCAGAGCCTCACTGTGACTGCTATAGGTTTTCTTAAAAAAATTCTGCTTAGTGGAAAACAGACAATCAACCATTTATTCTTTAATTATTTCCCACAGAGCAAAAGGATTTTAAAAACTTTTTCAGAGCTTGTATAATGCTTATGTCTCATTTTTTGAATGCGAGAGCAATTCCTTCAAAAATACAAATGAACTGTTTCTAGCAACAATCCATCTTTGAGTAATTCACTGTAATTTTGCAGCCATAATACCATTCCTGAGATGTCTCTCAAAGGCAGTTTGGACTGTAATTTATCCTAAAGGTCATACATATTTATCTGAGGGTCCGAATGAGACTATGCACATTCCTATATGCCTTATATTCTGGTTGTTAACAGATCTCTCAATATGGGATGAATGATCAAGAAGCTATTTTCTTTGGGTTTGATTCACTTTAGTATTTTTGGATTATATTTAAAACAAGAACAAGCCAATTAAAAAAAAAAAAAAAAAGGATCTCTAAATAAGATTCTATTTATTTTTTCCCACTGCTATCGTGGAACAAAAGGTTTTAAAGCTTCTGAAACATGTTGGGACATCTGTGCTCAGTTTCTGTACACAATGCAGAAAGTCCAAAACATCATGGGAAACCTTATTCTGAGGGGATGCCAGTCCAGATCCATCCTCTGAAGAGTTCCATATGGTTCAGATTATAAAAAAAAGCCTCTGAACTGTTTTATCCTTAGCTAACATGATTTTAAACTTCACATTTTTTAACCTCAATTCAAAAAAGCACTTAACGATGCGCTTAATTATAACCACCTCTCTTTTTCAGAATTGTGTTTTTCTTTGCTCTCCTGGAGTTTGTTATTCTGATAATAAAGAGTAAGAGGAAATAATGAAGTAATTTTCTTCTAGAGTGTATACTGTGGAATTATAAGAATACAGCAGTAGTTTAAACTCCACCATTCGTCTCACTGACTGATTCATTTGGTATAAAGTCGAGTGAGGGCCAGCATGTTGTGAGCACAGGAAAACCTGAATTCCATTTTATTTGTTTTTCTTTTCAAACCGCTGCTTTGTGGAACAATTCTGAACTTTGCCGCAGTCGGAATATTACACTAACCAGCTGCTGAACAAAGACTTCACTGAATCTAGGTCAGGTCTAATTTGTGAAGCTCACAGAGTTAGTCACTATGGCAGCTTTCTGAAAGGTGCAGATGGAGAATCCATGAGCTGTGGGAACAGAATTACAGGGCTTCTTCTCACCATTGGTTTTAATGCAATTTGTTTTATTTCCTTTTCCAGGAGTTGCTTTTTCTCAGAGTTCCTAGTAAAACGGGGATTAAATGTGACAGCCACATCTGTTTTAGGAAATTCCTGTGGAGATATCAGATTGGTAGCTGGCTCAAACGGTGTTAAAAGTGAATGCTTCTGGTCTGAGCAGGTGGTCTATGAACATTATGAAAAATCTGTAGTCTTTTATGGTGACTTTCATCTCAGGGTCTCAAAGTGTTCCATAAATATCAGCTGATCAAGCCTTGCAACGTCCCTGTGAGGTGATCACTTTGTAATTGAAGGGAATGGGTTTTATGGCCACAAGTTTGATGTTTGCTGTGAAATCCTATTTGTGACTCACACAATCTGCCACAAGTAGAGCAGATGTATTGCTGCTGTGTCTGGAAATGAGAGCTGTTTGAGATGCAGCTGTGCTTGTGCTACTGGTGCACGGGTTCTTCTTCCCTTCTGATCTGCTCCACCATCCCTTGTTCTTCTGTTCTCGTTTCCTGGTGCCTCCTGCCAAGTGCACACACTAGCTGTGCTTTCTTTTGGGTGTTCTACCTTGTGCCACATTTTCCAGTGAGAGCCTGACACAGATGCATGCTTTGCAGATCGTCTACCTGCAGTTCCTAGGACAAAATGTGTGCTCAGAGGTCCCTCAGCCAGCTTTCTCCCAGATGTAGCAGTGGGAAAAACAGCAGTGCAACTCTGCTCTTCATTCTCACTATTGCTGGGGTTAATTTAAAGAGTTAACTTAGAATCACAGACACCACCTCAATAGACAGAGAACGTCTGACTGAGCAATGTCCTGCAGCCAGCAGAAGAAGCTGCCTTGTAAAGCAGTCCCGTCTGCCCTACAGATGGGCTGGAGCATCAGGTTCACCAAGGGCATGTTTGCTTCAGTGAATATTCCTTCTGAATTTCACAAGAAGCCATGAACAGGCTTATTTTGGAGCTGAGTTGTAACATGATAAATATTACTTTTGTGTGTGCATCTACACATATGTGTATAGGCACTGCTTATATAGTAACCACCACCACTTCTTAGCCTTTAGGACATGACTTTGGTACAAAATTAATCTTTTATGAGTTTTCTCGTTTGTTTGTATAGCTGTAGAGGCTATTTATGTTAAGCACACTTTGACTTGCACTGAATGTACTTAAAATTCAGCCACAACTCTAATTACAACCGTTTGGGACATAGCTGTTCAGGCCCTCCAAAGATCTTATCACTTCCTTCAGCAAAACATGGGGTGGGGAACATAAGCGAAGATCAGTATTTCCAGATGAAAATACACCCAGTTGCTTGGATAAAGACATGAGGCTTTGTTGCCTGTGTGATAACACTCAGATTATAAATATCAACTTTTGACAATGTTGACCTGCAAGCCCTGATGCTGGCTGGTAAATCCTGGTTTGTTGTTTTAAGCATTCTGTGAAATATGACTGCCTTCCAAGGCTGAAAGGAGAGTCTCCACCAGTGCTAGTTTGGAACTTGTACTGCATATTATACCTCTTAGTATAATAAGGTTAATAATACCAACTGTATCCCCAGCCAATATTTACAGCACAAAGAATTCATTAAATGCAAGGATATTTGAGGTTTTTAGGCTAATACACCAGAGGAGAACTTGATGGGAGATTTTCAAGTTGTTATAATTTTAAAATTTGCTTTGTAAGAGACTTGACCTTCCCATTTCCATAGCAGTCAGCACATCTGGATCTCCACTCTGATTGTGACCTCTGGATGTTGCCATAATACAAACATTAAACAAATAGAATTCTTGATAAAAAGTGGGAAGGTAATTTCTTGTCTTGATTTGTGATATAAGAGATTTCTATGGACATGTGTTGTTCCTAATGTGCAGGTACCACCAGATCAATATTAGTACAATGACCAGTGTGTGAAGATGGTGTCACTGAATTTAAAAAGCTGAGGATTCTTTCCAATGACTGAATCAAAGTGACTGAGTTCAGCTTTTGGTCCATTTGGACTTTGGATATATCACAACATGCTACAGATGTCTTAGCAAACAGCACTGGATGATCAAATGGAATAAAAAACAAACTGAGAGAAACTGGGAATTTTACTGGGAGAGAGAAAACAATCAGGAAGTTTACTACTGTACTCCAAAGTGGGGAGCAAGGAGAACAGTTTCTTGAAGATTAAAATGTGTAATAGCAGGCAAACCTTTGTACACTCAGAGCATCCAGTTCTCAACACAGCAAACAGTAACCTAGAAACATATGTGGTGAGCAATAACACTCATAAATCTTAAGAGATTATGTGTTCCTAATGTGAGACTTCAGACTGATCTATTTTGTTAAGTGCCAAACTTCAGCATGATTCAATCAAGTTTTGCTTAATCTGAATTTATTTACTCTTGGTGATGATGATTCATTGAACATGTCTCTAGTCCAGTCTGTTGGACTAATTTATCAGGCATTTTGATGGACTGGTGATTTGTCTTCTCTGAACATTTCATGGTTTATTTATTTGTGTCATCTGGATTGTGTAGAACAAGAACTGCAGTTCTGCTAAGAATTAAGCATTCCTCAATGATGCCTTTAGTAACAGGAAACACTCTCTAAATAGGTATTCTTGTTGCAATGGAGCCAAACAACTAAGCCAGGAAAACTTCTCTTATCTACAGATTCAGTTCCCCTAACTAATTCCTGTGTTAACCTCAGTTGATTTGCATCAGAAACACAACCTGGCAAAGACAGAGGGACAGGAGCAGTGAGGTTTCTTTGTGCAGGACATGGGGCTTTCCTGGAGGCTGGCCCAAGAGTGTAGGTCACCCCAAGAAGAAATAAGACACGAGGGGTTTGCTTACATAGCCAAATTAATATGCAAGTCATGTGCAGAGAGACATTCTCACACTAGCTGTCCTCTGGCTCTTACAGATAATGATAGTATGAGACAGGCCAGGCTGGACTTCAGCAGAAGTTGGAACTTTATATACATTCCTAGAACTGTACTAGAATTGCTGTTTTCTGCTGAAATCTGTGTCACCGTGACCACGCTACTGCGGCTACTTGTTAAAGCTAACTTCAGAACAGCTATGAGCGGCTGGTGCGCCTACCTTCAATGCGCGTGCGTTGCTTTGGCCTTCTCTTTTCCAAGGGAATATATCTCCTCAGGTGATTTTCAGAAAGACTTCCAACTCTCTACCTGTGAAGGAATTAAAGAATGAACATGTGGAAGAGGCAAACTATTTCCTGGAGTGGAAGGTGCTGATTTTCCATAACATGGGTGCAGAGTGAGAATCTTCTCTCTTTCAAAGGGTGCAGTCTGCTTGATCTGGTCTCCCCAGTATAAGAGATACAGACATAGCTGAAGTGGGTCCAGTGAAGGGCCATTGAGATGTTTAAGGGACTGGAGCATCTGACACATGAGGAGAGGTGGTGAGAGCTGTGGCTGTTTAGCCTGGAGAAGAGATCCAGGGGATCTCAATAATGTGTATAAAACACCTTATTGGGTAAAGGCGTACAAAGAAGATGGAGTAGAATAGTGGTGCCCAGCAATAGCACTAGAGGCACTGGACACAAGCTGAAACACATTAAATTTCACTAAAACATAAGGAAAAAACTTATTCAATGCAAGGGTGATTAATCCCTGGCACAGCCCATAGAGATTGTGGAGTCTCCATTCTTGGAGATATTCAAAGCCTGACTGGATTCTATCATGGGCAACCACCTGTAACTGACCTTGCTTTGGGCAGGGCATTGACTAGAGGCTGCCCAGAAGTGCCTGCCAGCCTCAGCCATCCTGCCATTCTGTCAGATTAAATTAAAAAAATCTCAAGTCTTTGTTAGTGCACATCTTCCTGACAATTGATACTGGTGAGCAGAGCATTTCTGTGTGTCAAAAAAAGGTTAACTCTCTTGACTCATAGGATCTTTTTGTGAGCAGCCAAATAGTGGATATAAACTAGAGATCAAGCACCATTCATGAAGCAACAGTACTAGAATATGTGTCATAGTAAACGTGTGCACAAGTATGTAGCATGAATATCAGTTGACGGTGTAAGAAGTAGGGATGTGATTCAAATACTAATTAAATGTGCTTTATTTGCTATCCTTCAAGGACTCACGTTCCTGCCATACCACTGAGCTTGATCGATGGTGTCAGGTTTGGGTCCCCTTGCTTATTATTGCTGTTTCATGGTCTACATTGAACTTGACTCAAAGCGTCCCTTAAGAGTTATCTCATTTAGGGATTTTGCCTAGTCATTAGAAACTTTTAAAGTTAGTTAGCCCTACAAAGAAAAACAATCAGTTCATATCTGAGGACAGTGAAATGCATCTGAAATATCCCAAACACATTTGGCATGTTTAAACACACCCTTTCAACTTGTCTTCTTTCACACAGCTTGTGAGTGATGTTAATAATAATATCATTTATTTTGGATGATTGATTCTGCGATTCTTTCTTCCTATATCCTGAACGCAATAATTCTGTCCTTGGCATCTTTTCTTCTACAGGGAAATGCATTAGACTTCTTCAGTTATTCTAGATATTTAGAGCTGGAAGACCAAGACCCATTTGTATATAGGTCTAAAGTTATTAAACAACCAGAATTACTTTATATCTAATTGCTTTATTAATGCCTCTGTGTTGACTTTGATTGAGGTAGGAGATTCTACATTGCCAAGAAGAAGAAATGAATTGGGCCTTTATGCATAGACATATGTATTAGATCATTTGTGAATATGTAAATTGGGAAACCAGCCATATTTAAATGCTAAGAAGTATTTATATAACACTGATTTTACTTGCTGGTGTTACTTATCTGAAAATAATTCTACAGGATTCAGTGTAATTGGAAGTATATAAAACCTGTGGAAGATCAGAATGGAGATCTATACTTTCAGCCTTACTTTAGATTCAGAAATCAGCACAGAGACTATGCACAGTTTCAGGAAGAAGGTACTCAGCTTTCCTAGTCAGTTAGAGATCCACAGTGGGTTATTTGTCCCTAAAATCTATGGTGGCAAACTGACCCTCTTTTAACAATATGGCTTTATTTTCTTTTGTATCTGGAGGACAGCCAGTATTGCTGGTACGCCTATAAAATTAACCAAACCTAAAAGAAAAGCTGGAGTGACGGAAGAAGATGTAAACCTGTTTGAAGAGTATCTTTTTCAAGAAAAGAAGACATACTACTGTTTTTCTATGGAATGCACGAGTCATGTCTGAAGATATGCAAATGCAAAAACCATCTGACGGTAACAGCGTATCAGTATTAGCAGCTCTGCCAGTGTCTCTCCACTCACTCACTGAACCGTGCTGAGGATGTAGAAGTTCCATTTCTCCTGTTTACCCAGCTGTGGATCAGCTGGTTCCATATGAGGAGTTTGTCTTTCCAGTTTGCTTTTGTAAAAACCTAAGAAATTACTTCAAACAGTAGAAAAAAAAAAAAAAAAAAGCATAATAATTGCCAAGCCAGGCTAAGGAATGCCAGAACTTAAGTTGCCATAATTCAAATCCATTGTGTGCATTATCTTCCAACTTCTAATTGCACGACCGCAGCCTGGTAGGGGTTTTTTTGCTCCCCCCGCCCCACCCGCCACCGCAGAGGATGGACCTGCTGAGGGATGAATCATGGTTACCTCATTGCAGAAACTGTGGAATTTGGAGGGTGATGGTGGAGGATTTCAAGATAGGAAAGGATTGTACTGTGGTTTGGGAAACTGAGTGTTGTCCTGATACTGGATTTTGTTGCTATTATGGATTTTGTTATTCTCCTGAACATCATTTCTATGTAATGCTGGGCTAGTCACTTAACTCAAAACTTTTCACAGATGGTAACTGATTTTCTGGAAGCCCTGACAACTGGAATCTGATATGGGATATGCTGAATACTCAGTATTATGGGAACTGTGCTTTGGAGATAAATTTTAGATACTGAAAAAAACTGTTCTTAAACATCTCAAATGAAAAACCAAAATCTATGTTTTCCTTTGGCAATTTTGACTCAATGACCGTTAGTAAATGTAGAAAGTAATACTTCATTCTCATCTTCAGGAGCCCTGGGAAGATAAATTGTCAGTGTTTGTAGAACACTAGGATTCTGCAGAGGAGAAGACCATGAAATGCCTTTTTGTGGGAATAAGTGGCTGTGTTTCAGGACTGTGTCAGATAACAGGTATTGCATATAGAATAAGAGGATAAGATTTTTCAAATATTGATGCCACTATTTTTGTGTAGTGAATTAGCAAAGAACCATAGCAAAGGTTATGAAAGTTCATTTAATCCACTCCCCTGCCTGAAAGCCGGATCAGCTAGGCCTAATATATTCCTGTTAGATATTTGTCTAAGCTCCAGTGACAGAATTTTCACAATTGCCTCGCATGATTTTCCATTGCTTTACTTTTGTCGACATTAACAAGTCTTTCCCAGTAGCTAGTTGACATCTCTTCTTTGCTGCACTACTTGCCCAGTCCTCAGGGGAGAGGCAGAGAGGTTCATCAGTGGGACTGTCCCATAGTACACATGTCAAGGGTGCAGAACCAAGATGATCCCTTTATTTCCAAAGAGATTTAGAAATTGCCCCAGATCAATACTTTGCAACAGCACAGGCTGAGGGTTTACTGCCTGGAGAGCAGCTTGAAAGAAGAGGACCTGGTGTTCCTGGTGAACCAGGAGCCAGCAATGTGCCATTGCAGCAGAGAAGGCCAACATTCTCCAGGGATGCATTAGGTAAAACATTGCCAGCAGGCTTGGGGAGGTGATCCTTCTCCTCTGCTCAGCACTGGTGAGACATGTCTGGGATGCTGGGTCCAGAGTTGGACTCCCCAGTACAAGAGAGATATGGATATGATGGGGCTGGTTCAGTGAAATTCCATCAAGGTGTCTAAGGGACTCAAGCATCTGACATACAAGACTGTCAGGGCTGGTGCTGTTCAACCTGGAGAAGGAGTCCCATCAATATATGTACAAATACCGAAGGGAGGAGCGTGTAAAGAAGATGGGGAAAGACTCTTCTCTGTGGTGCTCACTGACAGCACTAGGGGCACTGAAACATAGGAAATTCCACTAAAACAGGAGAAAAAAACTTCTTCAATGCAAGGGTGGTCGAGCACTGGCACAGGCTGCCCAGAAATATTGTGGAGTCCCCGTCCCTTGAGATATTAAAACTCTGCCAGACACAACCATGGGCAACATCACGGTGTTTTGGGCAGGGGATTGACTAGACAATGTCCAGGGGTGCCAACCTCAGATATTGTGTGATTTGGTGGCTCTAGGAGCTGTATGCAGAAAGCATGAGCCTGGCATTTACCTCCTGCATATTGAAGATTTAGTGCAACTATTCTTTGCACTAAAATTGGACATGGCTGTTTTACTCATGGACTGTCTGTATAATAGGGGGATTCAAAGTAGAAATATTTAATGTTTGGGTACCTTTTATGTTTCTTTATGGTGAGAATTTACCCTTGCTTAGGAGGATCTGGAGTTTGGGTGCCTTCCCAGCTCTCCGCAGTCAAGCTTTTTAATTTTTTTTTTTTTTTTTTTTCGTTCTTGTGTAGTTTTTCAAAAACAGTGACTACTGCCTAAGTAAAGATATACAGCTTTTTGCCAGGTCTAATGCTTCTCTCATGAGTGAGATGTTAAAATGCTCCTCACTTTCACTTTTGTCCTTATCTTCCCTAGGCAGCTGGGAAGCCAGTTCCCAATGCTTTATACTTGAAAACATGATTTTCAATACATTTCTTTTCTCCCTCCCTTCAGCCCAGAGCACGAGATCTCATTTTATAATGTGTTATAGCTGCTTGTCTGTGGAACAGAGTTATCTAAATTTGGAGTAATTTTCCTGTGCTTTCTGGACATTCTCATGGTGCACAAAAGAGGTCTAAAACCTTAAAACAATGGTCTTGTAAGATATTAGTGCTAGATTAACCTACCCCATAGTCACAACTAGACATCAAAATTCCCTTGCCCCTTCCTCTTCACCTTCAGATTGCCTAAATTCCTTAGTCACGTGTATGTCTGTCAGCCAAGTTCCTCTTAATCATCAGCTTCTGGTCTTGTTTCCAGAGCCATCCAAATCCACATGTGCTGAGCAGTGAGCTTTGAAGTTCACAATCCGCTTTGCCACCCTGCTCTTTTCTTCTGTGAAATGTTTCTCATATTCTCTGTGCTTCTTCCATTTTTCCAATGAAGAGACTGAGTAGACACCTTCCTCTTGCTGCTACAACAGTCACTCCTGACCACTGAAGTGTTTTCTCTTGGCGCTGTATACCAGACCTGTGGCCTCCCTCGTTCCTCATCCTGTAGTGCAGTAAACCCTTGAGAGGAGTAAAAGCATGAATGGGAGGGCTGGTAACTACTGCTCCCTCTGCTAGTCTCTCTGGTCAGGGAACTCTTCTGGGAGATGGCAGATATAGGCTGAACTTCAGCCTGGTGGAAGTGGCAGAGATCTCAGGTCTCTCTTTTCATAAAATCATAGAATAGTTTGGGTTGGGACATTAAAGATCATCTAGTTCCAACCATCCTGCCATGGGCAGGGATACCTTCCACTAGACCAGGTTGCTCAAAGCTCCATTCAACCTGACTTTAAACGCTTCCAGTGATGAGGCATCCACAACTTCTCTCTGCAACCTGTTCCAGTGTCTCACCACCCTCATAGTGAAGAATTTCTTCCTTATATCTAATCTAAATCTACCCTCTTTCAGCTAAAAGCTATTGCCCCTTGTCCTATCTTTACATGCCCTTGTAAAAAGTCCCCCTCCAGCTTTCTTATAGACCCCCTTTAGGTACTAGAAGGCTCCTATAAGGTGTCCCCAGAGCCTTCTGTTCTCCATGCTGAACTACCCCAATTCTCTCAGCCTGCCTTCATAGGAGTGGTGTTCCAGCCCCTTGATTGTCTTCGTGGCTCTCCTCTGGATTCACTCCAACAAGTCCATGTCCTTCTTATGCTGGGGGCCTTGGAGCCGGACGCTGTACTCCAGATGAGGTCTCATGAGAGCAGAGTAGAGGGGGAGAATCACCTCCCTTGAACTGCTGGCCACACTCCGTTTGATGTAGCCCAGGATACACTTGGCTTTCTGGACTGCAAACACACATTGCTGGCTTGTGTTGAGCTTGTCATCAACCAACAGCCCCAAGTCCTTCTCCTCAGGGCTGCTCTCAATCCGTTCTCCACCCAGCCTGTATTTGTCCTTGAGATTGCCCTGACCCATGTGCAGGACCTTGCACTTGGCCTGATTTAATCTCATGAGCTTTTCACAGGCCAGCCTCTTGAGCCTGCCAAGGTCCCTCTGGATGGCATCCCTTCCCTCCAGCATGTCGACCACACCACATAGCTTGGTGTCATTGGCAAACTTACTGAGGGTGCACTCAGTCTCACTGTCCATGTCACTGACAAAGATGTTAAACAACACCCAAGGAATAGTACAGTCCCTGAGTTGTGAAGTGCCAAGGTCCCTGATCTGAACCTGACTTTCCTAGGTGGTACCTGCTGGCAGATCACTTACTTTAGTTCCTTGACCTCTCTCTTATTTTTGTGTTTTCGTTAGCTATCTCCTGGTTTTGTGACTTTTCTTCCTTCTCAAACAATTGGGCTGCGAGAGCAGTTTAGGGGAGAAAGAGGCTCACCTCTTCTTAGGATTTTACAACAGATGAGATGCATTAGCAGACAAACCCTTTTATCTGGACTGCAGTGATCCTGGCTGCCATTGCCATTTATATCCACTCAGTCTGTCCTCTTAAAGACAATAACCTTTTTCCTAGAGCCCATTCTGTCACATGTTTTTATGCAATCTAGTCTCAAGGAATTCAGAGAAAGAAATGTCAGATCCCTCCACAGGTAGCTGTTTCACGGGGCAATATGGCTCACCCTGTCAGTGAGTCAGCCTGTATTTCTTCTAGCTTGTTTCTGACCCTTATTCCTCCCCACTCCATAAATCAGTCCTCCTTTTCCTTTGTGGTGTTTACACTGTCCAAATAGATAGAAGTCCCTGGAGTGGTTCCTCACCTCCAGCAGATTGTCTCAACATTAACGCCTGAGCACACTCTGCTCTCTTTGCTCAGCTGTCGTGCAGCCAAACTCATCTCATTGACTTAATTCCTCATAAATCAATAGGTCCAGATACTTACCCTCTTGCTTCCTTTGGGATGAGTCTGTTCCACAAGTTCACAGCCAGTTTGCTGGTCTCTGCCGTTTTTAGGACCTTCTGTCTCCCTTCTTTAAGCACATTTCCCCACTTCATGTCTGCACTTGAGGCTGAGCTTCCTCCTGCAGTCTATTGCCTTGTGTCCATCCACTTGGCTGTCGTTTTGTTATTTCCAGCCTGTCTAGGTTTCTTTATGTTTTGTGTCTGTCCCCATTGTTTTACCCAACACCTCTCTAATTCATAGGAGTCATTACATCAAATATAAATTGAATGAATGTGGTGTTTACTGCATCCTTCCAGATCATTAATATACAATAAATAAAACCAGATTTACAGCAGATTTCTAGTCCTCCTTTCCTCCCCTCCCCACACCCAATCCATGCCCCAGATATTCTTCCATCGGCTCTTTATGTTCATGTTTATCTTTTGTTCTTCTTTGTTTATGGACTCACAGACTGTGTTCAATCTCTGTGACAGCGCTCATTTTCCAGCCAACATGCATTCATTTTTCAAGTCATATTTTGTAGCTGAGGCTTTTCTCAGGACTGGCTGTCAGCTGCTTCTTCATTCCTTTCATCTGCTGGTTCTGTAAATCAATAAGAAAGGAGTGATCACGCTCTTTTGGCAAGATTTAGTCTTTATTGACTCTCCGGGATGACTTCTGTTGTGGCAATAAGTAAAAACGTCATCATTGGTGACGGGAGATTTGTTCCCTTTTGCACCAGCAATGAAATTCCCCTTTGCTCTTCACCGCTTATTCTATTTATTTATCGCATTGTATTTATTAATCCAGTCCCTTAACAATGTAAAATATGGGTCATGATGGCCAGCTAGTTGTTTTTTCATGCTGGCTTTCATCTACCTCCTACCAGAAAATACTTTATCCACCTGCTTAGGAAGGTCTCAGATTTGTAGCAAGAGGAAAGAGATTGCCATCGACAAATTCTGAGAAACAAATTGTGGCTGATTTTGGGGCACAGAGGCAGCAGATCCAACATCCCTCCCACACTGCAGTGGGACCTGTGCTATGACTGCAGCAACATGCTCTCTGAGAGCAGGACCAGGTAACACGAGCTCTTGCCTCTCATCACTTACCATTGGCACTCCACAACATGCTGTGCCATATTTGAGCTGTACAGCTTGGTGCAGAGAAGACACTGAGGGGAATCACTAAGATCTTGCAGGACAGACAGGTACATGGGGATTAGCGTCGCTGAGACTTGATAAGGTTCTGAGGAGAAACATTGTGTGTGGTTTCCATTTCATTGTTAGGTGTTTTTGTTCATTTCTCTGAAGGCTATCAGTACTGAGAAATGCAAATAAAAAGCCCATTTCTTTACACAATAAATATATCTCACTGTCTTGCCAGTTTCTTCTTGCCCCTTATCTTAGGTGCAGATTTGAAGCCTCTCAGCACAAAGAAATGATAGACCATTCCTGGTCAACTTGATCAGTGGTAGTCTCAGCCCATTAGTGGGCTGCCTGCTGGAAATATTTGGGCAGGCTTTCACAGTATCACAGTATGTTTGGGACTGGAAGGGACGTCAAAAGATCATCTAGTCCAATCCCCCTGCTGGAGCAGGAACGCCTAGGTGAGGTCGCACAAGAACATGGCCAGGCGGGTTTTGAATGTCTCCAGAGAAGGAGAGAGGATTTGCAAAGAAGGTTTTCAAGGTGAGTGGGGTACATGGATATTTATGGATCTCGAGTAAGAAAAACTGATAGGTAGTACAGACAAAAGTATGAACTTCCAGACCAAGTGAATCGATGGAGAGATTCAGAAAGTGCAATGCGAGCCGAGGTATGGGCCAATGCCCATGGAGGGTGGATGACATGACCTAATGTTTGATCCAGCATTGAGCTGGGTAGAAAGCATGGCCAGTGACCATAGTGCAGGCAGGCTGATATCCGGAATTGGTTGGTGCAGGGGGACCATGTTCAATGACCAAGTGGAGGATGCAGGACACAGGAAAGGTTTGGTGCCTACAACTCAGTAAATTAAATGTGTGCAGGCTGAATCTCTGGTGCTGAAGCTAACTTGCACAGGAGGGACCTTAAGTTCACTTAGCTTCCAAATAAGGATGGCTTGCATGTGAATCCTAACTTGAGCTACATCCCAAATCATGCCTTCAAACTGTTTAGGAGTGTTTGTTGGCACAGATTCAAGGCATGACAAGGGTTGTTCTTACAACCTCTACAGTTACTGTGTTTGAGTTCAGTGCCTAGGAACGGCCTCTGGTGCTTTTCGATTTACTTACAGAGATGACGCTTTTTAAAGAGCGAGGAACAAGACAGAGTGTAGGCCAGGGTTCAGAGCAAAGGCCAGTCTTCAGTTGCTACGGACTCCGTTACTCCCAGACACACACGTGCCCCCCAGTCCCCATGGCACACTATGGATCCCTAGTAAGGTCAGATACCAAGCCTACCCAGCAACTAGCCTGAACATCCACCTGTCTCCAGTTGCCTTGTGGGAAGACACTCACAGACACATGTGTGCACTTGCACACACACAAAAATGGGTCTCCCAGTTGACTTTAAGACCCCATGGTCTCTCCAAGAGTTGGCCTGAATCTCCTGGTGGCTCCAGTAGCCAGTTTCTCCAATGGCCAGTTCTTCCAGTTGCCTCACAGACATGCATATACTGAGCCCAGGCTTATGGCCACTTTGATTCTTGTCTCCCAGGCCACATCTACTCACTGGCTAGTCCAGCTTGATATTTACTAGCAATGACACACTGTTGTATGAACCCTCACTCGCTTGGGTTGCTGGCACCCCAGGCACACAGGTCATTATAATTTGTGGTCCAAGTCAAGTTGCTGGCACTTAGACATCCATATACACCCGTGAATGCAGAATAGAGTCCCCCCACCCAGGAAAATCACATGCAGGAAAAAAAACCCTCACATTTCCATTACTTTTAGGGAGCAGATTTTCAGCTTTATTCTCCACCTAAATGTGTAGTAGGCATCAGCATATTATGGTAAAGGGATGGGTGGAGCACTCTGTATTCCAGTGAATCCTTTAGAAGCTAAAAGTGTTAAAGGGTATTAAGCTTCTCTAACTCAGTTTGAAGCCAGAGTACAACAGAAGATTAGAAGCCACTAACTAGTCCCTGCTGTTCCTACTCCTCAGTTTTACTGCGTAGTCTCAGCTGCTATGGAGGATCTGGACTTTTCTATTCGCAACTGAAAAATGTTCACAAGGACCATACTCATAAAGGCACAAAGCATCAAATGAATCAAGGCACATAGCCTAAGAGCTCTGTTTAAATGGGTAAAGCCACCCGTGGTTTGAATGACATCTGCAAATGTCATTAAAATGTTAGTCTTCAGCCAACACGGTGATTCTAATGAGAGGGTCCCCAGTGCAGAGACACAGTATTAGCGAGCTGCCAGTGCAATTCCCAGCCCCGTGCACTGTGCTGAAACCACATCTGCAGTAATGACACCAGACTTGGACGACTTGGTGCGGAAAGTTATGGCCAGCTCTGGTCTCTGGAGAGAGAAGGGAAGAATTTAGAGTGACTTTGCACCTGTG
Organism: Columba livia; assembly: GCF_036013475.1. Lineage (NCBI taxonomy): Eukaryota > Metazoa > Chordata > Aves > Columbiformes > Columbidae > Columba > Columba livia. Next base: position 139,217,228 of record NC_088603.1, on the reverse strand, counting down.
AAACAGCATGCTGCTATTACAATGCCCAGCACCAGCCAGTCTTTGCTCCAGGGAGGCTTTCAAAAGCTTTTTGCAACAGCTATGGTCACTATAAACACAAATGAAGAAAGCAGCTATTAAAAGATTTTTGAAAGGCTCTCTGTTGGTTTCTGCTCTCTCTAGATGCCTTTGGCAAGGTTAAGGATGCAGTGAATGCCAAATGACAAGCTTTGCAGTCCCCAGCACTCCTGAGACCTGAAAGAAATCTGCCAGTAATTGTTTTAAGCTAATGATTCTCTTCAGGTTGATAGGTGCTTATGTGCTGAGGGATGAGAGGCAGTAGTTACAGAAGTTATGAAAACAAATTACCTCTGTGTTAAGGAATGCCAAGCTACATGCTCGGTCTAACCCGCTTCTATATTTTTTATTTTAAGATCTGTTCGCAAACTCGGAGCCTGGGCTCTGCTGATTAAATAGCCCCTTGCTAGGATTTACTGGGATAAATCCCTGAACTGCAGTAGGGCATTGATATCAGGATACTGCCTCTCATAGTTAAATTAAGGGGGACTTCAATATGTTGCATTTAATGCAAATCACATTGGCTATTAGGTTCTTGGGAACTTCCTTCTCTTGGAAAAACGGAAAAAAATATGATCTTTTTAACAGATGGGAGTTGTGTTTAGTCCCCATCTGTGACTAATCAACTACCCCTCAGAGGTATTAGACTTGGGTTGGGGCTGGAAAATCACCTGTCTCCAGAAAAGCCAGCAAGGAGACTTCATTCTGGGGCTGGATTCTGCAAAGGACTTGGATACACTGTTTCTGTCTGTGTGGATCTGCAGGAGCCAGAGCAGAAAATGTGGTTCCTAAACACCCCAGCTAAGTAACTGCCTCATTTTGGAGACATCTGAGGTCCCTGGGGAAAGGTGCAAGAAATGCAAATGCCTGCTGGAATTTAGCATTAGGCTCTTAAAAACAGAGGGGATCCCCAACCCTGTTGTGCGGTGCCTTTGCAGAGCATTAGCCGTGTGTGCCTGCCTGGAGAGCGGGTCAGAGGCTGCCAGCTTTGAGCTGTGAAGGTGGGTGAGAGGTAGACCATTGGATTGCCTGTTTGCTGTCTTGGGCAGTGACCCATTGCCACACAATGTGCCACCAAACAGTGCTGCCCCTCAGTGTTGTGTCTCCTGCAGGCTCCTTGCTGGTTCTCCAGGGAAGCCAGAGCCAGCAATGCCAGGCTCTCAGCTGAGATGCTCCCTGCACAGGTAGACTGTCACCTCCTGGGGCAAACCAGTCTGTTGGAAGCAAAAAGCTGGGCTGACTGCTGATGTAGAGTGGGTCTTAAACAGATATGTGTGAATAAAAGTAAGGTCTGAAAGGAGACAGGAGAATCCTCTGTTAGGGGAGTGTTCTTCAGAGTGCTGTACAGAGACTTAAGCTTAGCAGCTCACCCAGAAGAGAACTGCTCCAGGGAAGAGATTCCTCCACCTCTATGAAGCCTAATGACCAGCAGTGCACTGGGTACAAGGTGCTTTGCAGGAGCACCTTTGCCAGAGAGACCAGGTCCTGCCTAAAGGAAGGCATAAGGTTGGGAGGTCTAATTCAGTGACAAATCCTGTGCTCATGTGGCCACCTGCCCTCATCTGAGCAGAATGCAGCTTGATGTTAGTAATGGGGATGTACTCAGTCAACTTCAGAAGACAGAGTGGGAATAGGTGGACCTGCAGGACATCCCACACCAGAAGCTCAGGCAGCCTAGCAAAGGAGCAAAGTGAACTGCAACAGAAACTCCACCTGTTCATGGTAGCAGTCTAGGGAGGTGGCACTGGGGATGTTAGTTCTGTAAGCCAGGGACTGGGATTGACAGCTAGACCTTGGACTGCCCAGCACCTGCTGCACCAAGTGAGATGCTCTGTTGTTGTGGTACACATATGGAAGCAGAGACCCAAAAAGTATGAAGTGAATGTGCAAAGATTCCAGTCTTGTCTCTGACCGCAGCTTGTCCTCTTCACCTCCCGTACCTACATGAGGAAAATGTGTGATTTCGACCTTCGAGGGTCATTTTCAGCTTGCTGGGGAGCTATCAGGAGCTGGCAAGGTGGGCTGAAAAGGACAGATTTGGATTTTTCTCTAACTCTCCCTGCAGAGCTGAGAGGAAAAATTCCTAACGGACTTTTAGTCCCTGGTATCTGGGGCAGGGATTTCCCAGCAAGTGTCTAATGCATGTTATGTCAAACCTGCAGAGAAAGCCCTCTGCAGCAAACCTGACAGCCTGACATCAGCTGTGAGAGGCCACTGCAGGGACATAAATGGTGGACATGGTTCAAGCATTCATGTGCCTGTGCCATCCACACATTCAAAGGCAGAAGAGATCCAAGTGCTATCCATTGATCACATAAAACGCACACCTGAGAATGGGCATCCGTCCAACCTACCTACATGGCAGGTGATTTGAACCTCAAACATAGTGTTATGTCCAGGCTTGGCAGGCAATATAGAAATAATACCTAGAATTCCAGCTTCCTTTTCAAACAAGGATTCATTTTGTCAGTCTTCTTATTGTTAGCCCATCAGTAGAAGTACTAGTCCCATTATTATTTCTAACATTAAATTTTTCATTGTCATTAGCCCATGTATTTGTTCTAAAACAGTAGCACAAGCCCTGAATTTTTTCCATCATGTGCGGGCATTGAAATCATTCTGTAAACACCTCGCCAAATAGGACACAAGCTTCTCTGGGAACCTGTGCGTTTTATGTAAGATGAGTATGTGATCATTTTGAACTCAAAGGCTATTTTTATGATGTGGGGGAAAGAAATGCAGTTAGAGCTGAGAGCCTGGATGATTTCAGAGTCATGCTGAGCTTTACTAAGGGAGGTGACCTTTTCCCCTCTCTGAAGCTTGAGTCTTTCAGTGCAGTCGCTGCTACATTTTCTGACGAAGTCAGCTTTGCAGAAATATTTGCTATTATCCATCAAGGGAAGAGACATGCATGACATACCTGCAAACAAGAACGCGTTCTTTGCCTGAAGAATTTATACTGATCAGAATGGGAGGCAAAGTCTTGAACACAGTATTATTATTCAATCTGTTGACATGAAACCTGCTTTTTCAGAATCAGCAGGACCTTCGCAAATCTTGTAACAGACAGCTGCTGCTTAAAATAAAGTAACAGAGACCAACAAGCTGATTGAAAGCAAGATCAGTAGATTGCCTACGCATTCATGGTTTTCTTTAAAAATTACAAATTGATTACACCCCTCTCTGAGAAATATTCATATCTATTGCAATACTCTGTTCAGCTCTATCTAGCTGTAAGCTTCCAAGTCAAATAAACTAGTAAGTGCATACACATTTATGTTTCTCTTGGTAATCATGACCTTTCCGTAGTATTCTGCAGGCAAATGCTCTAGCTGTCAGTGATATAATACAGATGCAAGTTTCTCTGTCAAATAAAGCTGTGCACTAGACATGCAATCTCATTGCTTTTGAAATAAAATCAACATGGAAATATTTTTATTTCTACAGTAACTTAAATTAGCAGAAAAATTGCAACTGACTATAATCCCCAAGCAACTTAATGGTATGCGTTTTGGAACTTGCTTCTCTAATAAATTGACTACTACAATCAATATGGTCTGCATCATCATCATGAAAAGAGTGCTTTCTTCCCATCTGTACAATAACGCACATAATCACTTCTGCAGACCAAGAAATTCTTCGGCAAATGTACAAACGAAATATAACAACAGAGGCTCACAACAAACATCTGAACAATTTATATCAGTGATGTTTTTGATGGTATCTGTCACCTCATTTTAGATTTCATTAAGTGATATGTATCACTGACCAATAAAAACTCACGGTTATCCATTTCAAGAATGTTCCTCTGACTATTACACTTGTTAGGAGATGAGGCAAATTTTTAGCAGTGCAGTACATAGATGCAGGGGATTTTTAAGCCCAGAGGGGGCTGCCAGCTGAGCCCAACCTTCTGTGTATCTCCAGCTTTTCAATTACTTCCCATCCCTTCTGAGTCCAACCATTATTTTTTTACTAAAATTTAGCTTGCAGAAAGACATTCAGACCTGAGAAGGGGGACATTATGAGAGAATTGTGGAAAATCCATCCCTTCCAATTTTTTTCCCTGTGGTTAATTGTTTTCACTGCTAAGGATCTGTGCTTTGTGTCCAGTGTGAATTCATGTGGCTTCATCTCCCATCCATGTTTCTTGTTACACTTTTCTCCATGAAAACAAAGTGCCCCTTAAAATCGGCTATTTTTTCGCATTAAGGTGCTTGCAAAATAGTTTTTTGTCCTTTTTTTTTTTTTTTTAACCAGATTAACAGGTTAATTCTTTAAGTGTCCCTAGATAAGTCTTTTACTCCGGCTCTCCAATATTTTGATGTCTCTTCAGCTTCCCAAAGTCTTTTAAAAAACTTGAGAAAGAGAATGCTGATGATACACAGTATTGTAGTTTCAGTGCCCATACTCAGTGGGAGGCTTCAGTCAGTTTTGCTCGCCATCAGTTCCTCTACAATATTGCACTGTGAATTTCTCTGGGTATTTGTTTACTGGGACCTAATCTTAATCACTCATCCCAGGCCTCCTCTCTGCAAAGATTTGGTCACCATTCCCTGTTCAGCAACATATAATGTAGAACTTACCTGTATTAAGAAGTATTTAGATAGGAGGAACGCTGAGTCTCAAGCTTTCATAACTGTCTGGCCTGCACAATTATTTACCTTTCTGTTACCAAATATCTTATTAGCAATGATTTTTTTGCTTCTAGATCACCGGTGAAGATATCAAACACTGCCAGCACCTGGCCTGACAGAGCCTTAATAAAGGCAGCGTGATTTGATAATGGCTGTCACTATGATATGTTGGTTCCTCATCAACTTAGTGTTTACTTTATTGATCTTTTCTAACGCTATCATCAGAATATTGTGTAACACTGGATCGAGTACCTTGCCAATGTGGAAGTGTATTATTTATACAGATTGCCTTTACCAGCCAAAGATGTGATGAAAAATATAGCAGGGTTATTGGAGAAGAACTGCTCTTTATCTATGTATTGTTGTGAACACACTGAATAAACCTTGATCAGATCTAGAAATTCAAAATGTAACATCCCTCCATTTTGACTGTTCAGCGTGTGTCTCGGCGGTGTGGTCCCAGCTGTGAGCTCCTGGCCACCAGCAGCTCCCAGAGCCTGCTGAGGGCTCTGCCTCTCCCTCCACAGCTCATCTGAGAGCAGCTGCACCCACCATCATGCCATCATGCTCCTGCTGCTCGTCCCACTCCATTTCAGCAGGCTGGAGAGATGGTGCCACAGGGAGAAGGCTCTTATTTACATTCATTTCAGTTAAAGAAGAGGAACCAAAATGGGGTTTTAGGCCAGCCTAGTGCTGTCCTCTGAGTGCCTGTGTAGCCCCAGGATGGTATTTTCTCATCTGTGGTTGACTTTCATGAGTGTCCACTGTGAGTCTCTCCTGTGAAATGCCCTCTTCTCCCCAGGAGCCAGGGAGCCTTAGATGGGCTATGATAGCCTCACAAGTGTCCATTTGGTGACCTTCTCCATCCTTTCACAATGATCTGCAATTAGAAAAAATGCATCTGGCTACCTAAGCCAACTTTAGGTTAAATTCAGAGTGTAAGAGCAGCTCTTATAGCACCAGTGGAGCTGGAAGGTGCTGTGCAGCACTTGGCTGGCAATTACAACAAACCCTTGAGTAGCCAAAAAAACCCAGTATGTGGGTTGCAAACCATGTGAAGACCCTTTTATTCTCTTTGCAACCTCTCCCCCACATTTGATGATTTCTCCTTGATGGCAGGGCTCTGCACTTTTCCTTTGTAACTGAAGAAGCTTATTGCTGGTTTGTGGGTTTCTGAAGAAGTGTCACCCTTTATTGCTCATGTGCAGCAATGATATTAAAAATAAGCCAGCCAGTTATCATAGACCAGGAACATGCATATGAATTAGAAACAGATAGTAAGCAATATCTGGGAAAATCCATATCATGAAAAGCTTAGAGTGTTGTAGTCTAGTTCAGTTAGGTCGCAGGTGAAGCTTTTTGAAAATAGGATCAATAAATAGGTTTGTATGAACTGTGAGTGTATTTTTAGTAAAACAAATTTTAACTCAGATTTAACCATTTTCCTGTAGAATTTGCAGCCCAACCCCTGCCATGCTGAGTTGCTGTGAGAAAGGCAGGAGAGGAAATTGAGCAGAAATGAGCTATAAACAGAAATGAAACTAACTCCATTATTCTAAGTCCTGAGCCTGAACATAAAATAGCTGCCATTAAAATATGGAGATTTTACACTATAGTAATCTGTCTTTCTCTTGGCAAAGTCCAAGGAATTCAAAATATTCACCCCTCATAGAAAGTTCAAAAGTACTAGTGTTGACCGTGAATATTCAGCTTTGAATATGTCTTCTGTAGAGGATGCAATACCCTCATGATGACCATACAAGATATTTTTATATATATATATATATATATATATAAAGCAATGTGGTATCTCTTCTGAGTGCTCAGCTCTGTGCAGAAGGATTTCAGTGCTGAGAGCTTTTCTTCAACTGGGAATGTGAATGTGAAGGCTGTGGGAGAAGTTTGGAGGGGTCACAACAGCATCTTACCTGATGTCAACACGTCTTAATGGCTTCTCTGCTGAAATAAGCTGTGTACCCATGAAGTGAAGGTTTGTTTTCTTCAACCATAAGACAACCAAGGGAAGTTGTCTACTAATAAAAGTCCCTAGAATAAGGCGCAGTTTGTGACCAGACTGTAATTCTGTGAGTAAACTATGCGTTGCTGCATATTCTGGGTTAGCAGCAAACTTACTCTCTGCCATGGAAAAACTCAACATATGAAATAGTGCTGCCAACACTGATTTTAACATGAGTCTCATCATATTCCTGTTTTTTGATTTATTTTGTTTTTTAGAGCTGCAGAGAAAAGTAATTGAGTGAGAATCTTAGGCTTGAGTTTAAAAAAGGAAGGACAGTAGAGGGAAAACTCAGAATGTGAGGTACATGCATCCTAACGCCTCAGAGAAAAATCAATAGTGAAGAGATTGATTATTCTATAAAAAATCTCCTATTTAAACTAATTTCATGATTTCTATTTTGTTGGCTTATCTCCAGGCTGCTTAACACCTTTGGGCAATTCAGATTCTGCAGCAAGAAGACAAATAGAAAGCAATTGGGGAAGCTGAGTCAGTGAGCTACCTTGTCATGTACATTCCCACCAGCTCAGGTAAAAGAGCATTCTGGCTGTGTTTGTACACAGTTTTTCAGCTAGCATCTGTGTTTCTGGACACTCAGGGAGCTCCTCATCAGCTGGATGCAGACCAGGGTACGCCTGCTTCAGCTGTGACCCAGGCTGGAGCCAAACCCAGCCAGACCCAGCTTGTCTTGAGCTGGCTCTGGTCCACGTGTGGTGTGCTGGGGGCTCACAAAAGACATTGGGGCTTGAAAAATGTGAGATTGGGAAAGAGCTGAGAGAACAGGCTTGGGTTACAGAACCTCTTGGATCTTTCCTTGGGTGTAAAAAGCCAGAGACTCCTTGCAGGCTTGCCTGGCCCTGTGGAACTGCTCCCGTGACAAGGGAAAAGCGAGGCTGCTGGAAAAGCATGTTCCCCATTTTCCACTCAGGAGGCACAGAGACACCGGCTGTGGGATCCCTCTTCAGGAAAGAAATGCGGTGAGGGAAAGGGATGGCTACAAACAGGCCTCAGCCAGTTTGGGTAGGGAAATGAACTCATGGCCAGTAATAATATCAAAAGGACAGCAGAAAAATTGCAGCTGTGAGCCTGGAATACAGCACAAACACAAAATAAACCTTAAACGCCCTCAGAGAGAGCTGCAGAGGTGCCTCCACCCTCTTAGGTTGTCAGCAAACATCTCAATGGCAAAGCGAGTTGAAGGCATCGAAATGCATTCAAAACTCTGCATCCCTCCAGGCCCATAATGTACACACCTCGTAACTCAAGAAATGCAGGCACCAGCTCAACGGGCAAACAACATTTTTAACCTCAATGGAAGAAAAGAGGCAACTGGGCTAATATATTACTTGGGTTCATTAATTTCTCTCCTCAAATGGTGAGATGAATCACAAACTCATACTCAGATGTTTTCCAAGTCAAAGAATAGATTTAAAATTTTCCTTTCACAAACAAAATTCATGGGGCCAAAATTTGATAGTTGTTGCTGGCAAATCTCTTCCAATGAAAATAGGTGTCCTTCACATGCCGAAACCCTGTGCAGAGCCAGAGCCTGTAAGCAGAGTGCCTTGTGCTTCTAAGCATTTCTGAGCAGGGGCTGCGATCACGAAATCTGTAACATAAGGACCATGTTCTGAATTACAACACAGTGAATAATTGGCAGTGACTGACTTGCCTAGTGAATGTTACTGGCCAAGTAGACTTGCTCCAGTGTTCCTAAATGCCTTCAATGTGAGTTGCTCATGCACAGATGTCTGTGCATTGCTCTGGCTTTGCTAGCTCGGTTGGAAGCAATTAATGATGTTAGTGTTTGATGCTCAAAATTCAGGCTGTAGAAGTCTCAGGAGTTCCTTTCCTCCCTCAGAGCGAATGGTTTGTGTTGTTTCAGAGCCCCATTTAAAGGAAGCATTCAAGCATGTGCTGATCGATGGACGGGGCTGAAAGCAGGCTCCCAGGGCAGATGTGCACTAAGCTGAGTTCTTCATCTTTTTTTTATTATTATTTTTTTTTTTTTCTGTAGCATTTGCTGACACTGACCCACCCTGGCTTGCAAGCCTGCAAGTACACTCATCAGCCAAATTCAGTGCTCCAGGCAACTTCCTTACCAAATTTGCCAAAGATTCATGTTCCAAAAATCTTCTCTTCCAGTTCTGAAAAAAAGGATGTTTATAATCTTTATTGCTGCGGAATAATGGGAAGAATGTCTAAAATATGTCAGTGCTATCTTTAAGTCTTTATTTTCGACAAGTGGAGCTCATTTGAGGCTCTAAATCCTCAGAAGGCCATGGATGGATTCCTGACTCTGGGCTCAAACAAGCTTCGAATCAAGATCTGCATGTCTTGGATCACATCCCTGCTGGATGTGTAACAGCAGTCTCAGGTCCCCCATCAAGAGGGGCCATGCCAGCCACCCTTGCTTCTACTCTCTTTGGCATGATTGGAGGTACAGCCCACACACGTGCTCCAGGGGATGTGGGAATATGTGTTCAAGTACAGCCGCATGATGACCTGCCAACAGGCAGTTTTGCAGAAACAACTGGCCGGTGGTCACCACGGCAGCCAAGTGACTCGTAGATGCATGGACTGCTGAGTCCATCATCCTTCAGAGCTATGTGGACATAGATTTTGAGATTAAATGCCAAAATGCCGGGGAAGACAGATGAAGTTTTGAGCCCAGAGTCTACTGAGAATGTAGCAAAGCGCTTGAGCAAAGCAGCAGTCCAGGAAAGCACTCAGCATGCACTTAACTTTAAGCCTGTAAGCAATTCATTTTTGAGTATTCATAACCATAAATAATCAAAAGAAGAAAAGCTGTCCTATATTACATTGATGAGCAGATTCATAAGCCTGCAGTATAATGTTCTGAGGATGGCCATATAGTTCCCTTTTTTATTGAGTGAATTGAGACCTTCCAAAGCTTTAAAAATATCCTGTTGATAATGATTAGACTGATTAGTAGTTACTGAGAAGGGAAGTAAAATAAAAATTGGATCTTTATTCCTTAAAATCCACCAGGTAAACAGTCCCTCTCCTTCACCAGTGCTCTTACCAGCACCTCCTTGTAATAGTGCATACCACAGTTCTGTTAATGTATAATACTGAAAGAAACTCCAGCACTGTGTAGTGTACAATCCGTCCTTGTATATTTAAGCTGTATGAGTCACAGTGCGTTTTGAGATCTCCTTCCATGTAAGTGTGATCTATTTACAAGCATGCGTAGGTTTTCAGAGTTTCACAATAGCTGGCAGAAGAGCATAATTTATCTAAAAACTCTCATTTTGTTCTGGCCTATTTGCTAGTCATGTGAGTATAGCTATTTTCTTGAAAATACAGCATCTGACTCCAAATTCAAAGTAAAATTTTGATCCTGCTCTATCTGAGGTGCTTTGTTTGCAAAAAACTTTCTCCTGACAGGCCTTTGACATTCAACACTGGGTGTTGTAATGCAGAATAAACATGAATTTCATCCTTGTGTTTCTTGTAGAATCTGGTATCTCCATGTACTGTGCATATTTCAGAAGTTGAGGACATCCAGGCAAATAAAAGCCACTGGATTGTGCCTAACGCAAAACTGGTACAGAATATAACTTTTACGAGCCTCACAAGATTAATTTAGGCTCTGAAATCTTTATTATCCTCATTCCTTTGTTGAAAGTAATAACCGAAACCACAAACTACCATCAGAAGAACCACCCAAGCAGCGAGTTGGTCATTGGCAGATCTTTTATATTAGACCACTGGGGCTAAATTCCATTTGTGTTTCTGTGCCTGATGTTCCTATTGACTAGCTCCAGGCAGCTGCCTTCTTACTGCCTTATTTAGGTCCTATGAATCACTCTGAGGCTCCCCCACTGCCATAAGGAGATAGGTGGAATTTAGACTGCAGGTTTTTCTACACCTACTCAAAGAGGAGGACGATTTCAGTGCAGCTGTGCAAGGGTCTAGATCCACACAGCTGCTGACTCCTTCTTCACTGACCTGCTTGGACCTGCCTTTTTTGCAGGTTCTCCATCTGTGTGTCATAGCAGTGATGTTCTCATGGATAACAAAGCAGGTGGCCTCCCTCTTTGTCTTTTTCTCCTGAATTGTGTTGGACTGTATGATGTAATGAGAGAAATTAGGAGCATGGAAATAAAAGGAATTTGTGTTGATTTGTGGAACATTTTGAAGCATGTTAGAGCATGGCATATGCAAGCTAGGTGCTATTATCATTACCAATAGCTGGCAATTCAGTACAGAAAACGAATTCAACAAATGTAGCACTGTGCGGAAAAGTGGAGTTCTCACTTCTGAAGGTTTTACAGATACATTTACACTCACAAGAGATGCCCCTAGAATACAGGTGCCCCATAGACTGAGACTAGCATTAAGTAAAGAAAAACAAAATAAAAAATAGCAGTTAAACATCACTAGTCATCTCTATATGCAGTAGAGGCCAGGCTGTGTGGTGCAACTCAGATGTGGTCACTAACTATTCACACCAGGTACCTGACTGGACACACTGGGTTCTGTCTACACCCCATTTCTGGGTGCATTTCTGAGTTGTAGTAGGACACAGTAATCATTTGTAGCCAGTTCTTGCCCAGCTACAGAAAGGGAGCACAGCTTGGGAGTATACCTGGACCAAGATGCTCAAAAGCGCTCTCAAGTCCAGGAATTCACACACAACTTGTATAATTCTTTTATTAATAGAAGCAATTTCTGCCCTGGGGTACATGCTCACACGTCACCCTTTGGAGTTTGCTCCTGTGTGTCTGATAACAGAATTTAAAAACAGCACAAATTTATCAAGTGAAAAACCATGAAGAATCCCTCTCCTGGGGCAGCAGTCTCAAAATCCCATGAAATGGCTCTGTGAAAGCCTCCTGCAGCCAACTTTGCAGATAATTCCTCGCTGTGGTTTCAGGCAAGTAAGAACTGTGCAGCTCTCACCCTATTGAAGTAAATAGCAAATACCTCAATGACTAAGTGCAGCCAAGTTTTCACCCAGGAATTTAAGTGCTGTAGTGCTATACCTTCCTTTCCTGACAACTGGGAGAGATGGACAGCAGCTTGTTTGGGCATATTTAAAAGCAAACTGTTGAAAGGGAAACGTGTTGCTAAGACCTTTCAGGCATGTTCTTTGTTTGTGCTATAAAACCTGACAGGGAAAAGCAGGAGGATTTTTTTTCTGAAGGTTAATGCTCTTTCCTTCATGCCCAGCAATAGCACTGTGCAGTACTGCTAGGAGGAGTCACTCCAGAGAGTACCTCAGTTGTATTTGGCCAGAAATAGGAAGGCTCATTTCACTGCTGCTGTTCGAATTGCTCCCTCCCTTGACGCTGTTGAAACATTTGTGCCGAGGAGGACATATTTTGGAATATGCCTCCTCTTGTACAGAGATGTCTTGCTTTTTGAGAAGGATCACCTGTGCCACATGACAGGTATTTACAATTGGGGGCAAAGTGATCCTGAGTCCCCATTCAGGTTCTTCCTGCAAACCACATTTCTAGCTGTTCCGCTTGAGCACTTTGTCAGGAGAATGAAACTGTTCCATAGTTTGTTTCGCTTTTATTTTTCATGAAATCTCTGGAAAAGTTTATGAGAATGTTTCTCTGACAGGACAGAGCTTACCTGCATACAGACCTTTATAGCTGCTGGTGGTGCTACCTCCTCTGGGTTGTAAAGAAGTGCTTTGGTTAGAGTGGGATGAAGGAAAATTCTCTTCTCATGAGCACAGGCAACCCTGTGGAGTGAGATTTAACCACACGAATCAGGAAAGGATTTTCTGAGACCATCACATTCAAGTGATGCTGAACAGAGGAAACATGCGCAGGGCTGTAGTGTCCTGGCTCACAATCATGTACTGCAGTCAGTCTTGGAGATATGCAACCACACATCTGGTTTCTCTAGAGAAATCTACCCAGGCCAAACCTCCTCAGGCCCCAGCTTGGTGTGAACATTGTTATATCTGAATCCTGAGCAAAACTGGATAACATACCTTAAATCAGGGGTGTCAAACTCATTTTCACCGGGGAACACAGCAGCCTCGCATTTGCCTTCAAAGGACCGAAGGTAATTTTAGGACTGTATAAATGTGACTCCTCCTACATTTATACAGTCCTAAAATTAACTTTGGCCCTTTGAAGGCAACCACAAGGCTGATGTGTTCCCTGGTGAAAATGAGTTTGACACCCCCGCTTTATATCTTTTCCTTTGCCACACCACTTTTAAAATAGATCTTACCAGGTAGACACATGCAGACAGATTTTTAGTGTTGAGGAGAATTTAACATTGAAGCAATTTATTTAGGGATGTGTTTCTGTTGGTCAAGTCTGTATATGGATGTGTTCAACAATAAGTTTGAGACGTGATGCAGAGATCAGCCTGAGATTTTCTGTGTCACATGAGATCCAGCCACATAATATTCAAGTAACCTTCCATCCTTAGACTCTACATTTATGTCTTCCTTGCCCCAGAGAGAAAAAAGACTTGAACATGTGAAGGATGTTGGCATGTACACACTAAGATTTAAATCTTATAATCATCTCATAATAAGACTGCATTTATGCCAAAGAAGGGGACGGTCGCCTTTAGGTGGCCCCTTTAGTTTGGACTAGTTCTCCATTTTAGTACAGCAAGTCATTTTAATGTGAATTTTGTTGTGTTACTAGAGGTGATCCAAAACCAGAGTGTCTGATCTGAGAAAAATTTGTAAAATTCCGGCTTGGGCCAAATTGGCCTTAACAGATTTTCCCTGTCTTTCCTACTTACATTCAGGAGCTGCAGCAGTCCCACCCTCCCATCTTGCCCTGTTGAGAGAAATGCTGGGCCTTGTCCCAGTCCTCCCAGGACTTGGATCTGCAGCTGGGAATCCGGCAGCTCCACCTGAGGCTCTGTGGGATACCAGCATCCCTGCCCTGACCCGAGGAGCCAAGACCTGCTCAGAGCCAGAGCTTGCAAGCTCCTCACTTTTTGGAGCCCCTGTGTGTCCAGACTCGGGGTGTGCTGCCTGGCGTCCCTCCCCAGCCATGCGGACCAGGGCTGGATGCCAGAGGTCCTCATGCTGGGGCTACCCTGACAATGAGCAGAAGTCCTGACTGCCAAGAGCCTACAGGAGACCTGGCCGGCTTGGCTGGCCTGGCATCACGGACCCAGACAGAGGCCGTGGTTTTGCACATCCTGCCCAGAATTCAGGCAGGATTGTGCTTATTTAATTTGGTAAAAGCTTGAATGAACAAGAGATTTTTCAAACAAAAACATTGCAGGAGTAGAAACAAATGATTTTTCCATGAAGTACAGTTTTGTCAGGAAAATTCCTTGCCGTGTTTCCTATGACCACAGGTAGCCTTTAGAGCTAGCAAGATGATTCTTTTCCATGAATGCACATGATTTCTACTGTATGAAGCAGTGAGCCTTCCTCACTGGTGTTTTCTATTAGCCACTGCAGCAATCTGCCTTACCTTTCTCACCTCCCACGGATTTCTGAAAGATAAAGTAATCCCATCATGGTGCAGCTTGACCAGTTCAGATCAGATGCCCTTAAAAGCGAGGAGTTTCTCTAAGGAACCTTTCTGATCCTGAAAGATTTGTGATAGAAACCTTTTGTAATAGTGTTAGTCTTCAAGGAAGCAATGTGAAAATTCATGATGGTGGCAATAAGCCACAAGAATCAATATTTTAAAGAAAACAGAATTTGCCAGGAGTGCCAGCTGCTGGCCAGACACTGAGTTAGCTGCCTTCCTCAAACAGAGATGTCCCCCATCTGCTGAATAAATGCTCTTTTTGTGCACATTTTCACAGCTGAGGTTTGAACCAAGAGCCTTGTGGTCTGCAGACAGCAGCTCCGCAAAGACAGCCAAAAAGTTTCTTGCTCTGGACTAGACCGACAGGAAGCTAAAGCCCTTGTCAGCTGGAAGCATTCTTTGCCTATCTCACAACATCCCTTCCAATCATATAAAAATCTTTGAAGGAGAACATCTCCCTGCAATCCATCACAGAGTGAATCCACTCAAGCAAGGCATATTTTTGGGAAGGAGCCAGTTTTGCTTGGTGGTCCTGGCTTTTGGCATCCACCATGACTCAGTAGGGAAGAGAGAATAAATAAAATGCTATTAAGAGGTACAACAATGTTACCAAAATGGGATTGTGCCTTTCCCAATTAGAGTTGTTTTTCCTATCTCCATATGTTGCATATTATAGAGCCCTTTTGTTGGTAAACACATCCATGGGTCCCTGCAGGGGTGCCAGGGCCACTCACCAACAACGAGGAGACTACAATTGTGCGTGAAGTCCGATATTCCATGCAAAGATGTTCTTGTTTCCATGTGCACTCTCCTGTAACACAGAGAGACTCTGGGAAGCTGGAAGCTACTAGCAGTTAGCACAATGATCCTTCCACAGGTACCTCTCCCTAAAAAAAGGTGGAAGGTTGGGAGTAGGCTTTCCAGTTTTTGTTTCTTTCTATGGCAGATCCACAGTAATAATAAAGCAGCTAAAACATTTCCATTGCTCACTTCTGTCTGGGAATTTCTGAGAGCTTAGTAAGAACTACAGTAACATCACACTTGTGAGTCAGGCAACGTCATTGCAGTTTGTAGTTTAGATATGAAGAAGCAAAATGATCGTTCCCAGCACTTAGACACAGGAGCTGGTAACAGAGGCTTAACGACTCACTGTGCATCAGCTGAGCCATGTCTGTGTTTCTGCTCTCAGCCCAGGGCAGATCCAACTTGACTGTCTTTCTCTGTGGATCAAGTTAAGTTGTTACCTTGCCTTTAGTGGCAGACTTAAAGGTTATAAACACATGTACAGACAGTTACTGTGGCTTAGCAATTGCGTGATTATCTGCTATATCAAGGTAACTCGCTTTTGTGTCTAAGCTTTGAAATCACCTGGCACATTGTTGGCAGAACAGGCAATAAAACTCCCAAATCCTGGTCCTTAGAGCTGTGCTGGCCTGTCAGTTCATTTAATGCTGCAGCAAACCAGGCACGGCTTCGTAACAAAGCTTGGGCACGAATCACAGGAGACTGAATTTTCTAGTGCAGGTACAGTATGGGTTTTGAAATAGGATCTGTTTCTGCGTCCAGCTGTTATTTCACTATCCTTTCCTGGCTAACCTGATGGGCACCGGAAAACTTCTTTGTCATCTCTTTCTCCATTAATTGCTCCAAATGTGTGTGATTCAAGAGTGATGTAAGTCATCATTGCCACCTCACTCTATTTGTCTGTTTCTTTAGCAGGCTCTCATGGTAACCAGCAACTATTGTATTTAAAGAATGCACTGTACCACACCTACTCAGTACAGTGCCTTGCTATGGAAGAGTGTGAGAGAAAGAAATAAAGGAAGAAAGAAAGAGATGGAGGTAAAAAAATTAAAATAAAATAAAATAAAATGATGGGACCTCATGTCCTTTATCAGAAGAAGGGAAAGGTTAGATTTATTTCTGGAGTGACTATGAATACCAGATCAGCTAAGTGCCGTTTAGGAGGTCTTTCTATATAGTCTACCCGGTCCCAGTTATTTTAATTCTGTGTTGCCAGCTGGCCTCTGCAGAAATCTATTCAGGGTTCAATTCTAAACAGTAATGTTTGGGAAAAGTACAATCTAAAACAGACAGATCTGTATGTGTTTAGGTTTTGCTTTCTTTCCACTTTTAAATATTAAAAATTGACTCCAGCTGTGGGTTAAAGTAACGCCCAACCTATAAAGACACTGACAAATAAATCACAATGCAATTTGCTGTGCATTTTCTGAGGTCTAAACACCAGCTCTTGAAAGGAATTTTCCATGATTACATCTTGGGAAGATATCTTCACTACCAACAACTCATTTGACTTTTATACTTCTTAAAAGTCATTGCATTCCACCAGGGCCAAACCCTACAATTACTTCTCTGGCACATATCTCAGGAGTTAACAGAGCTATCTGATGCTACTTAAAACATATGCAAAGCTTCACTATCCCTACCTAGCATGTTGTTAACAAGAATAGCTACCTTGTGCTTTTATAATCCACTTTTTACAAGAGTAAATCGCTAATCGACTGTTCAGCCCCCTCAGCTGATCAATTCTGCATGAGTCCTCTTCTTTGCTGTGTCAGATTTAGGCAACCTTGCCTGAAGTTACAGCTTTTATTACTGTTCATCTCGAAATCACTGAATAACAGAAGGTTTCCCACTTCATCAGGGTGCAGCCCAGAGAAGTCAGGTTTAGCTCCTGAATTCTGATCCAGCTCACCCTGGCTCATTTTGTGGTCCACAGCAAACATTCCTGCTTGTCCTACATTTCCTCCTCAAAAAGGGATAAATACATAGTGTTTGAGAAAGGAAGAAGATGGAAATTCCATCCTAAAGGCACTGCACTTTTTTTTTTTCTTCAGGGAGTGGACATTAATCCAGAGAGTCCCCTTCGTCTTCATAGCCTGTGCAATAATCTAGAAATAGGTCTGATGTTGATATCATATTTTTAAAATTATAAATTAACTTAAAATTGAAAAAAGCTGGCTTTGAACGAAAACCCCCTGAACTATCCTATTTCAATTATTTACAAAACATTTAAAAAGAAAGGTTCTGGCCATTGCCCTGTTCCTGCCAAAAGTTGCAATGTAAACTTATTTTGTGGGGAAAAATAATTAAAGCAAAAATTCCTGACCAGTTATGCTCCGCATGGCATTTCACTGGTCCTTGCTTCAGATCTGCAAGTTGGTCTCCCCTTCAGAGCCGGGCTGTGGAAAGCCTGTCCTCACCAGGGAGGGGATTTAAGAGGTTCCTGCTGTTCCCTGCCTCCAGCTATGCTACCGCTGCCTCTGTGACACTGGCTCAGTGCTTTGTGTAATTTTGTTCTGAACCAGACGAGTGAAAAATAAAAGGGAAAGGCTCTGCTGAAGTATGCTTTTGTTTCTCCCAGGTCAGTTCCCTGATCCAGCCAAAGATTTGCATTTTCCTAATGAGGCGACTGGGAAGAAAAATGTTGGTGAAGATGCTTGGAGCCCCCTGCATATGTGCCTGGTCACTGGAGGAAGCCTAGAGTCCAACTGCACTTTTAAAAGACATCACTGGACCCACAAAAAATTGTTCTTGTCCCAACACCTTTGCCCTCCCTATTCAAACACCCACACATAGGTTCATTCGTGGGCAGTGTCAGACCATTCTTCATAGCATCACCCTCCCCAGGTTCAGCTGAGTCCTCTTGTTGGGGTTAGTGGACCTTCCTACCCCTGGGAGGAGTGCACTCAGGAGCTCCTCTTCATCTGGAAATCCAAAAGGAAGAAACAAGGACATGTTCTTAAGCTGAATAGAATCTGCAACATAAGAATGAGGTAACCATGAGAGCGACTTAAAGGCCCAAAGTTGTTGCCAAAGCAAGAGTTGCAAAAAAAATCCAACCAAAGCAAAAAGTTTCCAGTGAATGCAGCTGATGTAGAAGGTGAAGAAATCCTACCAAAAGGCTGGAAAATAAGAAGTTTTAAACAGACGCACAATGTAATTAATAGTAAGAAGGGGACAGTGTGTTAGGACAAAGCAAGGGGGATATAGATTAAGTTTATTGTGGTCGGTTAGATGTTTCATGTGAAAGTGCTTAATAAAACCTGGAGAGACAAAGAATTACCAAAAGCAATCTCTAACCAGAGGTAAATGACTTTGAATTGTGGCAATATCACAGTTAAGAGAGACAAAAATACTGCTTTTGAAATGGGTGAGGAGTGGAGAAAGGGTTTGGAAATTTATAACTGAGGCAGCTTTGCAAGGATTTATTCAAATAAGTGCATTTATTTAGGGGCACCTAGATGGAAAAAATATGATAAGAAACAGGAACATGGAATTGTCACGAACAGATCATGTCAAAGTAATCTACTTTCCCTCTTTGAAAAGAAGTGGAGATCATGGAAAGGGGGAACTAGATGTGATCTATCTGGATTTTGGTAAGATTTTCAACATTTTTCTATATGATGCTTTCATGAAGAAACTTGGCAGTCTGGTCTAGCTGAAACTGCCATGGGGAGGATGCACAAATACTTGGAAAATGTAATTAGATTGGTACTCAAAAAGTAGCTGTCAAGAATTTGCTGACAAACAGGAATAGTTGCATGCATGAGGTTTCATAGAAATCTGTCCTGGGCTTGGTATCATTTTGTGTTTTCATGAATGACTTAAATGATGGAAGAGCAAACATGCTTGTGAAATTCACACATGACACCACGCTGGCAGGCTCTTTGGGGGCCAGGAGAAGAATTTAACATGATCTTGATAAATTTAAGAAATGGTCTGAAAGCAATTAGGTGAAATTCAATAAAGGCAAGTACAAAGTCCTAGGCTCGGGAAGGGAAAAATCTATCACACAAAGACAAAATAAATGCAGGAATGTCTCCTTCTAAAAATAAAGCAATTTTTGAAGCAGAAAGCACTCAAAATTGCAGTCCAATTTTTGTGAATCCTAAGGGTAACAAGAGTGACAGGTAATAATGGACGGTCCTCTTAGACTTTAGCCTTAACTTTTCACCTACATGAAAGATCACAGAATATCTCACATTTCCATTTCCTAAAAGATGGGGAAGGGGCAACAGAATAATTTTATTCTCTCTCGATCCTAGGACTCCTCCTTACTGTGCTACAGCTATAAGTTAAGGTGTATTTGGAAACCCTAGGAGGGAAGAATGAGGAAAAATATATGCCTTTTGTTTTCTTCATAAATATCAGTACATCAATATCAAGAGCCTCTCCGTTTTCCTGGCTGATAATATCCTGCCTGGCCACATGGAGTTAAATCAAAGCAGGCTGTTAGTGAGAAGCTGGCAGGAAATGAAACAATGTAAAGTCATAAATAAGTATAAATGTGTAAGGTCCCATCACAGAGAATACCAAGAATCCCAGAGAAAGCAATGGGAATCGATCAACGAGTAAACGGCCCTTTCTGTGGACCTGAATGGGCACAAGGTTTGCTGCCGGAGGGAGATCTTGTTTCCTGGCCACCACAAGAAACCTTTGTCAAACAACAGCTCTGTGAGAGGTTACTCTGCCCCGATCCCAGCGCGGGGTGGTGGGAGAACCACAGACCAAGAGGACACTGGTGTGGAAGGCAACATGGGCAGGGTTGTGTGGGAAGAGCTGCTGTGGGACCAGCACCCAGCCGGGAGGGACAGGGCTGCCTGTCCCTGTCCCTGTCCCTGCCTGCACAGCCAGGAGGCAGGGACTGGGGCTCCCACTCTCTGCTGCTCCTCTGCAGCCCTTCCAGGAGGAAGAGACAAAGTTCTTTTAATGGTGTTCATGATCTTGACTGGCTCAGGCCTGTTTACAAGAACTTGCACAGAAGGCTGAATTGGCTAAGTTGACACTAATGGAGCTCCTCTGGTCACCGTGGGGGCTGGCTCACTGGCGGGGGACGTGGAAGGCTTCCCCCTCAGAGTAGGATGCACTGCCTACACCTTCCTGTGGTCCCCCAGCAGTGCGTGACCTCTGCCTCTGTATGATGGCGCTCCATATCTCCCATAATTAAAAAAAAAAAAAAAAAAGGCATTCCAGTGGATATAAGGGGCATAGGCATTTCAGAGACCTTGGGAGTCAAGCGGGTGAAGGACAGATCGTGCATGTCCTCTACAAACTGGCTGAAGAATATGCAGAAAGAAAGGCAGAGATGTTGCGGTGCTGGAAAAACTGAGCACGTGACAAACCTTTTCCCACTTAATAAATGAGAAAGCAATAAAAGAAAATAAATACAAATTCACTGGTCTAACTCAGAGCCAGCTCTTGCTGTCTTCAGCAGGCAGGCTGCTCCTGGGCACCACAGCCTTCAGTGTTATGCAGTTTTAATGATGTCTCTGCAGGCACACAGACAAATTTTGAGATCAGTGGCCTTATACAGGAGGACATGTGGGTTGCTACTGTCTCCTCTGTAAGCTTTAAGAAATTGGTGGCAATTTTGCAAACAAGCTAAAGATCTCAATATTAATACGCCACTTAGAGCCACTCAGCAAGTAACGCCTGCTCTTCCAAGGACAGCAATCGATCAAAATAAAAGCTTCCATCAAAAGCTCAAACAATCTTAGTGTTAAATCCAACTACTCTGCAAAAAATGGCACTTTTTTTCCTTGTCATTATGCTGTAATGGCAAAACAGAGATAATATTTTACCTGTTATTGATTTCTCTGGGTTTGATTACGTTATCAGTCCCATAAAGGCTATCACCTGCCGCCCAGAGAGAACCAGGCTCATGACAACATGACTGGCTGATATAAATGCATTGTGGCTGTGCAGTCAGAAGCAGCAGTATTAAAACAGTATTTGGTCTCTAAAGAGAGATGCTTTTTGCAGAGGAAACTCATTTCTGTGCAGAGGTGTTTAAATGTAATTCAAGCACTTAGGATTTTGCGGATGGATGATTTTCACGCTGTGTGTATTTACCTTCTCTCCTGCTGCTGCCAGCTGAAGAAGGAGATCATTACTGCCAACTCTGAAGTATCCAAGTGCCTTTGGAGAGGGAAACATTGTGTGTGACTCCCGTGTTTGCTGCCAGCCTCCCACGGCACCATTCCCTGGCATGGCAGGTGATGGCGACACCTGCACCCGTGGTCGGGCTTTCCTCACTGCCGGTAAGCATTACAGGGCTGGAGCTGAGGGCATCAAGCAAGAACCATAAGGTTGTAGCGATGCTTGTAGCCTGGCAAAGAGACACTGTGGATTCATAAGATATATAAAGGGAATACATTTTATTTTTGGTTGTGGGTAGGACAGTACTGCAAAGCAAACACCAACCTTTCTTCTTATAGCATCCTTTTCTATGTCCAGATTTTCTGGGTTTCCACCATAAACACAAATACATTGCCCGTCCTAGCTGCATAATGTAAGAAATCCAACTGTAGGCATCAAGTGGAGCCTATCACTATGGGATTCAGTTTCCTAAATTCTCCATCTAAGATCATCTTTGTATTTGAGGAGCATGCCATCCCTGGAGATAGAGCACTTCAGGCTGTTGTGCCTTTGTTTGCCAACATGAAAAGAAGAAAAAGAAGGATAAATTAATCACTGATGCGCTGAGGATGCATTCAGTGATTCACCTAGCCTGGGAGGAGTTTATGAAAAGGCTCAGTTCTACAAATGTTTATTGCCACATTACAGTGACATTGTTCTGACAGAAAATGCTGGCTTCTATAAATTAGCTAGAAAAGAGAAAAACGTCCTAAACCAGGCTCTTAACTATAGATTCTCCTCTATATTTTGAGGGGCAAGCAATTACAACAGCTTCTGGTTTTATTTACTCAGGTGTAAATCAGTTGCAGTCAATGGAGTTTTATGTAAGAAAAAATGTCACAAGTGAGACCAAACAGATCAGATAATCCCTTGCTATGCCTGCTGACAGGGTGAGGTCAGTGCTTGCTTTAGCCCTTGCATCATACCAATTGCAAAATATTATTCATATTATTACCATAATCATCTTTTTCCTCCTGCAAAGTATACCACGTGGCAGGATGCTGAGTACATCAAAGTTATTTTCAGTGCCCCTTTGCTTCTGTGCTCTCCTGTCTCTTCTTTGTCCCTCACCACACTGTCCTGAGAGTACTTTTTGTCAAGTGTAAATGTGGAATTGTATGTGAAGCTGAAACTTTGTGATTTTGAAGTATCTGCTTTTGCCTGTGGGAAATCATTAAGTACCACTGGTTGGCTAGAGAGCCAGGGGGAATGTCAGTATTTGTTGGTGTATATCTTATAAATCTGAAAGTAACTCAGAGCTGTGAGATTGTGTAAGTGCCTACGCTATAGAGGCAAATATTGCTGCTGAGATCTCTGCTCTCTCTTGCTCTGCTCACCCCAGAGTTACCTAGTGTAACTTTCCACTTGTCAGCATGGACAGACATCCTACTCATGATCCAGCTGTGTTGATGGAAAATGTGCTGCTGGTAGTTGTCCATCTTCTTCATCCCCGCAGCTTGCTCATGGGCACTCAGGTGGAAGCACTTTGTAACCTAACCCCAGCGCTGGCTCAGGCCAACAATTTAAACTGTTTTAAGTCATCCAGGATGATCTGGACTGTAAGAGTCACCCAGGATGATTTGTACTTGCCCACTTGGAGAGATGGGGATGCCCACATCCCCTGTGATGCTAACAGAGGGGAGGACAGCGATCACACCTGCACCCAGAAAGGCAGGCTGCAACCTTGAATCTGCACAAGTGCACTGGCTTAATGAAATCCATTTAAAGCTGCCATAATTAAGCTGATGTATGTATGTACATGCAGAATAGATGTAAAGTCTCACCTGGACTTGTTAGAGTTGCATTAAATTGGATTTAAAGCACATGAGAAAAGAGCTTGCACCTTCCTCTCACTGGCATCTTTGGACACTTTTGCAATACCAGCAATTGAGCTCAATGTTAATATTGTTTGTTGGCCTTGCAACTGGAAAGAGACACCAGCAGGATGGTTTACACTGGGAAATTACATCATGTTAGAATGTGTTGCTCAGGACTCTGGGTGACTACTACAGTGTCATTTGCCATCATAAACAAGGCCTGTGAGACAGCTGTGGGGAGGCTGAGCACCAGCGGATGGGGCTGATCCTGCTGCTATCTGAGCTCCTTTGGCAGCAAGGACACACTGTCATGGTGCAGGCAGGCTGTGCAGCTTTGCTTACTGGCTGCAAGTGCCAACAAGATTTTCTGTTTGTTAGTGGGTGATTTTTTTTTTGTTAAATGATCTCAGAGAACTAGATCACATATCTTTACTTCTTTTTCTTTTTCTTTCTTTTCTTTTCTTTTCTTTTCTTTTCTTTTCTTTTCTTTTCTTTTCTTTTCTTTTCTTTTCTTTTCTTTTCTTTTCTTTTCTTTTCTTTTTCTTTTTCTTTTTCTTTTTCTTTTTCTTTTTCTTTTTCTTTTTCTTTTCTTTTTTCTTTTCTTTCTTTTTTTTTCCTCTCCTCTCCTCTCCTCTCCTCTCCTCTCCTCTCCTCTCCTCTCCTCTCCTCTCCTCTCCTCTCCTCTCCTCTCCTCTCCTCTCCTCTCCTCTCCTCTCCTCTCCTCTCCTCTCCTCTCCTCTCCTCTCCTCTCCTCTCCTCTCCTCTCCTCTCCTCTCCTCTCCTCTCCTCTCCTCTCCTCTCCTCTCCTCTCTTTTTCCAGTCTCAAAACAAGCAAAATCTCCCTTCTTTTCCAAACAACTTGAGCAGGCTGCAACCAAGATCAAAATAGGAAAGTGTCAATTAACAGGCAGTGTATGCTCAGTTGCGAGACTGAATGGGCAGTCAGTGTTTCTTGGCAAGAATGAATATGGCAAAACCTTGCAAAGGTTTTGAGGACTGGTTATTTAAAATTCAGTTGCTTTAAAAAGCAAGGGTTCATTGGCTCCCTGCTGTTAGGTAACTATGAAGAAACTAAAAATAGCACCTGCAAGAACTATCAATTTATAATTTAAATGGCAACCTATAGTTTAATTGTATATAAGGAAAGGTTAAATAACAAAGAATATTTGGCTGTATTTCAGATTAGGTTATTATTCCCAGGTCATGACAAAGTGTTCAGTATCCTACTTATATGTCCTCAGTCACCCTGTGCACATGCTGCATCACTTCAGAGGGGGCCTTGGTAAGGGGCAGTGGTTGTGAGACTTCGCACACCAGATTCTTAAGCAAACTTGAAGTAACATGTCATTTTTGCTTACCACAGTGTGTGCATATTTTATAGGGTGAAACAGGAGATTCTTAAATCAAGATAATGGCAATTGTAAGCAAAAAAAGCTGTAAAACTAACCCAGGGGAAAAAAGAAGAAAAAAAAATAATAAGAAAAAAGTCTTCAGCCAAGTCAGCTCGTGTCTCTGATCTTCCACAGGACTGCAGGACTGTAAGAGCTGAAATGACAGGAGGGAAGGAGGATTCAGCCAGGGCTGGGACAAGAGGCATCTAGAGAAAAGGAAAATCTCTTCCAGTAGCAGTCCCCGTTAGATTGCTATAAGTCATCTGTGAAACCTCAGGACCAGTCATATTCTTCAGGATCAACTTTTACTCAAGGAAAAAGTTTGGAGAATTGCAAGATGAGCAGAGGAAATCTGGATTATCTTTGGAATAGAGAAACTTCAAACATGGGAAGGTGGTAAATCAGGGGCAGGCCTTGACATCTGAGATGTCAGAAAGACCACTTGGGACACGGGGCTCTCTTCTGGTGCAGTACAATGCTTGGGCTTGCTTTGTACACATCTCTGGTATTTAACTCTACATTGCAGGACTAAAGGTCCTGTGGAAAGCAGACAGTGATTTCAGAGCCTTCAGTGCCTGGATGGAGTGCCTTGAAGTGATTAGGTTTTCACTATGAGATGTACAAAGCTCCTACAAAGCCAGGTCCTGTATCGTATTGCTATATGAACTACCTAAATGAAAACTTATGAAACTTCTAGTCAGTTGAAAGTCTTTGTCTGTCATTATTCTCCACTGGATAAATAGGGAGCATAAACTGTGGGTAAGAGTTTAGGCCTTGTTAGGACACAAGACTTGAACCATCCCTAGAGGAGGTTTCTTTTTATTTAATTTAAAAACACCTCCCTTCCAATCCTCTGTTTTTTCCCTTGTGGTTAACATTGCACACAATTTTACTGAGAAGCAGCTCACAATGAACCACTTCAAATATACCGCTGCATTTGCAAAGGAAGGAATTTCTCTCTGACAGTTCAGCAGCACCAGCATGTGCTGGAAAATAAGCATGCACCAGCAAACAGCATGATGCACATGGGCAATCCTAAACAAACAGACTGCTTATAGTGTGACTGCATGCAGAGACCTAACACGATTTCGAGGTAGCTGTTTTCAGTACCTCAGAGCATCGAATCAAACTGCACAGAGCAAATAGAAGTTGCTGTTGGTCTACATGTGAAAATAATTATTAGGGGAGAGAATTATCATTTTGTCATTTTTGTACAGTGGAGACTTGGTCTGTGCTTGGGAATTGTAGGTGTTACCAGAACACATATTTTTAACAATAACAGACACCAAAAACATCCTTTGTTGAAAATACAGGGACTAGAGGAATCTGTATTCCCATCTTTAGACAACATAAAATTGAGCTACAGGTACTGAACTATTTTATTACAAAAGCTTGATACTTGCAACATGCTATTTAAAACCAGTGACATATCTACACAGGGGACACTTGCAAGCCACACCTGAGGCTGATGGGTGACCTACAAAAGCTAAATGCCTGGCAAATATGTTTTCCATTTATTTTCTTTTTTTGTTTTCCTTTTTGGTGGTAAGCCCTTCTTTCTTGGAAAATATTCAAATGTTCATTTGGAAACCTGAGACTGAGTTGTGCTTTATATTAGGCTTCATAAAACAAAAAAAAACCCAGAAACATTGTTGCAAAATATATATATATATATTAAAAAAAAAAAAATATATATATATATATATATATATATATTCTCCAATCATCTTTATCGGTACTATGACTGCTAATGGTAGGAAAGTCACACTCAGTGATACGTGAGGCAAAAATAGCTAAAGGTTATTTTAGACCGCTTTGACCTGAATGTCTGTGCAGCTCTACAAAACCAGTTAAAGTCAGAGTCCAAGCCAGCAGCTTGCCGCCCCAATCCCCGTCCCCGGCACCGTGCTGCTCCACAGCATGCCAAGCTGCCTCCCCAGCCAGCTGCAGCAGAAGCTGCCATGCAGCAATCCCAACTGAAAGCCAAAAGATAGCATGTCCCAAATCCCCTTTCCCTCCTCCCACCAGGAATGGGCACGTGTATCTAGACTGGGAAGGCCAGTGACATTGGTGTGGTGCCTGCCTGGCCATTGGGGTGTCTTGTCTTCCAACCCAACTCTGCAATCCTTTCAGCAAGCAATTAGAATAATTTTTTTTCTTCTTCTTTTTAATAGTCTTTGTCTACATTTGGATATTCTAAAGTATCAAACACAGGAGCTATGCAGGTTAAATAAATGCAATCTCAGAAGTCTACCACAGTCTTAACGGCATTATCCCTACTTTGCCATTCCCATATCCCAGGACAGAGAGGGAAAGGGAGGGTGTACATGTACAAAACATTCATCCTGAAAGACAGTACAAAAATGGAGAAGACAGGAGGACAAGATTTTACAGAAATGGCAAACACAGCTTGCATCCAAAGTAAAATGTTAAGGGAAATCTGTTACAGCCTTCAAACTCCAAAATACTGTTTCTCACAGGGAATCTAAATCACCCTCTAGGAAAAAGGGAAAAAATAAAACCTCCACAAAATGTCAAGGACCTAAAATCTATCTCTATCTGTATCTCAGCTGTTTATAAAGCCAATCTCCACGGTTTCTGTCATACATTTCAGTTACACATGTCCCGAGCTAGCAAACTAGAAGATACAAACCTGATCTATATAACCATGGCAATAAGCGAAGATATCTGTGCACGCTCTAAACCATGCTTATTTAAATAGCAGGAATTGCTGCATTTGATTTACAGAGAGATGAGTAGGTTTCTGCAGGAAACTCTACTAATAGTTGAAAAAAACAGTTCTGCTATGGACTAGAAATGGGTTCTCCCCACCCACACATACATCTGGGATTTGATCACGGACCTTTAGGAGAAACCCACAAAGCCTGTTCTACTTAGGAGAATATATTACAGGGCAAAGGAAAACCTTGCGGGCTTGAGAATTGGGTGGAATCCATTTATTCCACATGTGAAAAGACTGGATGAGGAACTGGAGGATCTGCAACAACCAAACTGAAACCTCTCCATGTATTACACACATAAGCCACTCTTGATTGAAGTCCTGTAAATCTTTTCCTTATATAATATGTTTCCTTGTCTGGTAGGGCTTGATTTCAATTTATACTGTTCTTTTTTTCTTTCCATCATGTTCAAAACTATCATAAACAGTCTGTAAACTCTGTATCGCAAATGGCTTTCTAATAATAAAAAGGTATTTTGAGAAGAAAGATCAGTTCCTCATGTCTGTGTTGAAAATGGGATACCATCATGTAGTCAAAGGTAAAAAAAAAATCTATTAATCTTTAAATTATTGTAGTATGGTAAAAATATAATAAATATAGGAAGGAACATTCTACAGACTCTAAATAAAGAACTAAATTTCTAGCAAGAAAAGAAATACTTTCCCCAAAGGAAGTTAAAGCTTCTGGAACATCCCTGATGGAGGTATTTTCTATATGAATTGTTTTTAAGAACTGGAGGACATAAACTAACAAAATTGTCTAGGTTAAAAAAAAGCCTAAATCACAGGCAAAATATGTATTTTCTTTACTAATGCAGTTGGCTTCTTCCTCAGTGAAGTACTTAAATTCCATCTTTTGTCTCCAACAGACACCTCTGCAAAATCCTGTTTGCTTACACCATGACAGTATTCCTCACCAAAGCAAACATCTGCACTTCTGCAGCAAATGCTTTGGGGATCTCTACTTGCTCTTTCAGGAAGCATCTGTGTCAATACACCTCAGTGAAGACATTCTTTGCAAAAGAAATCTATCACCATCTTCTTGATTTATTATTATTTACTGTTGTGCTGTCCAAATAATCCCAAAAGTTTATCCCCATCTCTGAAGATCTGTACAGGTTTTGTTTGCTTGGATTGGTTTCACAAGGATGAAAGCAGCATTTCCAAAACACTACAGTGAGCATTGCTGTAGTTAAAGCAAAAAACATTAGTGTTTGATCTTTGGTTTTATAAAAGCTAGTTTATAATCACAATATCTTATCTGTTCTTAGAAGGTAAATGGTACATTTATGAAAACAGAACTTATAAGGAAATAAGCCTATTGAATTGTACTTTAAAATGCAAAGACATAAAAAGATTTTGCTATTTGTAGTGTGAAGAAAGCTTGTTTCCAATTCCACAAATATTTTAACAAGCAATATTGTGTATATACAAGCTTTGCAATATCAATTGAGTGGTTATTAAACATATTTGAGTTCTTCTCCTGCTCCCAGCACACTTGCACACTCACACAGACATATGTGATATTCATGTTAACAATTTATCTCTTGGAGGGAAGAAGCGAGTGCTTTCTCAGTCCAGTTATCCTGCAGGTTGCCTCAGGTTATTCTAGTTTTTATGTTCAATTTTGCAGGGATTTTATGGATTTACCAAAATACCATAATTTTTATTTTGAAATCACATTTTTTTCCAAACAGACCCAATCCAGATCAGACCTTATCATACTCTGTTTCAGTTCACTGCCACCATATGTAAGTGTTGTCAGGGCTGTAATACATAAACTATCTGGCTCCAGGTCTGGTTTCGCTGTGGTTTTGGAATACAGATTTTATAATATGCAGTTTCCTTCCTCTGAAGTCAATGGGCTATTCAGTGGAATAAGGTTTCTGAGGCACAGGTCATATCTTCAAAGGCATATAGGCACTCAAATCCTGTTTAAGGATATTCCACTGATTTGAGCAAGGTACGTGCCTTATCCCCTCCAAAGGAGGGGGGGGATTCCCCAAACCACAGCTAGACCCAGGTTAAACAAGTACCCAGGCACTCCCCAGACAATCTCATGACTACACATCCCCTAGCCTTACTGATAGGTCACTAACATAAGACACAGGTTGGACATGCCCTTCTTTAGGTGAGACTCAGTGCAAATAGAGCCATCCTCAGGTTGCTCCAGTTTATGCCATTGATGAGACTGAAAGACCTGATTGAATTTTTGGCCTTGGATTGCTTGAGTTTCCGTGATGTTACTGCACACACACGTGCAGTGAGCTTGCTGCACAGATGGTCTGCGTACATGTGCCTCTGGTATGGACATCTGAAGCTTCTGGGCTGCACCAGACTGGCTGAGCAGAAGCAAAGCAGCTGAACAGCACGTAAGCAACAGCATTGATAGTCTCCAGAAGCACAGCGCTTTCTGTGCCTTCTCTATGAACATACAGCCTCTGAAGCTGCCCTAAAACATCAGATCTGCTGTGTTGGTGCGTGGTGACAACAGCACATGCTTCCAGCAGAATTTATCTGCTGCAGCACAGTAGCCATGGCTGTGAAGTCTGGAGAGGTGCCAGTGCACTTGGAGCTCTTGTACTGGACCTTCAACCAAAGCTGCTGTACATCCAGAAAGTCAGCCAAACATAGCAAAATCCTCAAAATGAAATTACATCTCCAAGAGAGAAGAAGAGGACATGTCCTGGAAAGCTCAGCTGTATGGCATTTTGACTCCAAGCTCCGAAAAAAATGTCACCTTGCTTGGCTGTCCCTTTGGCTCTGACTAAATTATTTGGACTCATGCTTTCTGATAGACCAGTGTTCTCTGACTTCTTGAGATGTGTGTGGACAGTGGTAGACTTAGGTCAAACTTTATGGTGGCAGAATAATAGCTTCAGCTGTTTTCATTAAGAAAAATAGTTTTGAAAGAGCCCTTCAGGCCAGGGCTACACTAAAAAGTATTGTTGCTTTAGCTGTTTTAAAAGGTGCTTATGCCTGGGGACAATCACCTATATGTGCCTAGCTGTAGCAAAATTTAAATCGTCAAGCCATCAGGATGTAGACTGCACGTTTGGTTGTTTTACAGGTCCTGCCATAAGACGGATAATGAGAGATGGGGAAGAAGCCCAGCTGAAAGTTCCCAGAGGTTTGCCCTGACTCTGAAGAGCTGTGTCATTGATTCAGTACAGAAAATAGGGCCCTTATACACACAGATTGTAGTCTAAAACTTGTTTTGAGCAGGTATTAAACTGGATGATACAAAGGACATCTTTGGCTTTCTGCTATTTGCCAGAGTGAGAAAGAGCATGTGAGGAAAAAGAAAATATCACACCATGGTTTTCCTGCTAATCATATTTTTTCCCTCAGCCATCACTAGCCATGCTCTATTCCCACCTCCTTGGTGAGTTCTCATGTTCCTATATAACCAGAGCAGATACTGCTGTGGTATTTGGGGTCAGGGTGCATCTTCTCTAACTACATGTATGAAAAGCAGGTCTTGGATCCACAGTAAATTCCTCCCCTTGCCCTGGATCTGAGGAAGTTGCAGGTCTTTCGATCTGTGCTGGAAAACCCAGAGAGGTGTAGATTGGGGATGGGGCTGATTCAGGCCTCTCACAAGCCTGCAGATGAGAGAAGGGGTAAATGGAAGGCAGATGGTCACGACTCACGTATGGAAGAATTAAGCAGATATACGAGCAAAACCTCACAGGCAATTTCTTCCAGCTAATCCCTGCCATAATTTTTCCCACAGCAAAGCTGATCCAGTACATCATTTCCATGAGACAGAAGGCAGTTTTATCATTGCTCACTTCTCAGAGGTCTTAGACACTTGCTTTTAATCATACAGTGTATGCTGACATCTGGTGGTATTCAGTAACCAAATCTTCGTTAAACAAATAAATTTCAGTTTTTAGGAGTATTCATTTTTGTTTTCCTTTAGTTGGGTCCAGAAAGTGAGGATTCCTCCTAAGCCATCTTGGACTGGAGATTAGTCCGAGACATGCATATGGTCCTGGATCTCTTGCAAGACACTTACATGGGCACTTGTCCCCAGGTGAAGACAGAACCACCAGACAAGGGACCCGACTGAATTCAGACACAGTAATTCCAGCACAAAATGGAGCAAAAAGCATCTTACCGTTCCCCATTCTGAACACAGAGAGCCACTGCACTAAAAATGAGTGCCACAAAACTACCACAGGCTTTAGCAGGAACAGAGGCACTGTAAAGTGGTGGTAACACTTCTCATGTAATTTATTTTATCTTTATTCCAAATTAGAGAAAAAGAAGCAAAACACTGTGTATGAACAGCAAGTGAGATTGCACCAAAACCTTGTTTCATGGCAAGTGAGAATAAGTAGCATGGAGTCAGCTGCCATGGTTTAAAAGATAAAAAAAATTGGATTTAAATCATGTTTAAATTTCATTTCCTCCACTCCTTATTCTGTTTTTGATTAGTTTTAAGAGCAGTTGATGGTCTTGTGATTTGAAGGTTTTGCATTTTAAATTTTGTGTACATGGCCTAGAATTTTATGTGAAATTGTGGGTTTGATCTTTGACCTCTGTTTACTACAGTCCTGATTTGCCACAAATTTGATATCAAGCCGTAAGGACCTACTGTAAACAAGCTGCTCACTTTACATAGCTATGTTTGCTTCCTAAATGAAGAAGTATGTATGAAATATACTTTGGGTACTGTAGCCTCCTAAAGAAATAATAAAAAACACATCGCTGCTCAGCTCTCCAGGTGATGTTTACATTTGGAGAAAATAAGTTGCATGCCTAATAGAGAGAGAAAATGCAATTCTTGTCCATCCTAGGTTTGCTTTAAATTGTTCTTTAAAGATTTGAGAGCTCAGGCCATATCTTTTGATGTCAGTGGGAATTTTGCCATTGATTTTTAAAGGATCAGGATTAAGCCTAAATTGTTAGGGTCTAAAAGGCAAAAATGAAAATGTCCAAAGTCTACAAATCTCTCACTGATCCACTATCCCGAAAGAAGGGACAAAAGCCTTCTACAAGGTCTGTAATGTACATCTTGATTCCAGGACTCCTGTTTTCCATACATTTGTATACTTCAAGATGAAAAGCAACTTCCAGTCAGGACTGTAATTGATGGCATATGGAGTAGGACACACTTCCACCATGGACTTGTAAAGCTGCTGGGGAAAGGGAGATGAAAGCTGCTTGTAAAAATCAACAGGCTGTCTGTACGCATCTTCCACAAGTAGTCCTGGCCTATCAGTACACAGAACCCTGCCTGCAACCCCTCCCAGGAAGAGTCCCCAGCTCACAGGTTCAGGCCTTCAGGCGTGGTCTTACACCTTACAGTAAATGACCCAGCAAAAGTCTGCTGGTGAACATTTAGCTCAGAAACGTGTCTGATCATCCTGCACAAGCTTAGCACTTTTTGCACTAATCTGGCACTAGCAGCTACATCTTTTGAGCAGCAGGTCAATGTAAGGTCTTCACCTTTCTCCTGTATCATCCAGCCAGGATCATCCAGCAGTGAACTTCTCATCATCTGGGCTTCGTCCTCACAGTGGAGAGCAGATGGTGGTGGGAACACCTAGGCACCCTGGAGAAAGGCCTGTTGTCCTGTTTGGCAGAGGAGGAAACAGTAACCTCATGTGTTTTCTGGCTTAAGGAGTCTTGGTAACTGTGACCAAAGCCTGGTAGTCAAGGATGTAAACTCTTCTCAGCTAAGAATACAGTTAATCTACAGTGAGGAGGTGTAAGCTCAGAGAAGTGATGGCAAACAGATATGAAAGGCCCTCTTGTATCCTCTTCAGACACCCTAGTGCATTGAGTATCTGAAATGAAGTGACCCTGGTGCCAGGTCAAGCTATCCATGGATGACTTAGGAGGCTAAAGCAATTGCAGGTAGGAAACCGCATAATGAGCATGTTGGTTTATGTGGTCCCAATATCAGACAAGCCAGAGTTCAGGGAGACATGTGGATCAAGCAGTTTCCCAGATCATGTGAACTGGTGGTCGATAAAGCACCCATTGCAGTCTGGAAAGCCTTGTGACCCAACAGAGGAACATCATGTTCTTTTAATAGAGACTCATAACTTGACCAATGAATATCAGATAGAAATACAGCATCACAGTAAGGAAATCCATGCAATTAAAACCCACAACAGTCTCTTGTGTCTCCATTTCTCAGAAGTACTCCAAGCTGATAAGAGCCTGATGGGAGCCACTAGAGGCCGATGTCATTTCCCAGGCTGTGTAACCCTTTCTCTTCTACCCCCAAATGACTGTCAATAGACCAGGAGGAGACAAAAGAGTGCCACCTTGAAATGAGTCAGTTTGATCATCCTTGAGATTTTCTAGCAATGCAACCAGCAGCTACTCCATCTTCACAGGTGCTACCTCCTGCTGGGTGCTACTCTGAGTAAGATACTACTCAAAGGGAGGGAGGTGGCTCAGTATTGTTCTGATTCTGGTGTGGATCAGCTACTACATCCAGACAAAACCTGGTACTTCTGTTGCCTTTGACCAAGTATAAAGACAGACAGAGCCAGCAACAGCAAGTCATGTCACCTTCCTGAAGATACTTGCCCTGAGGTATTTCTTGAGCTACCTCAGATTCCCCATGACAAGAACTGAAAATACACATTATACATGTGGAGGAATTATACATGGTGCATTCTGAATACATCCCCTGTGTTCAGAACCCTGACTCTGGTGCCAGATCTCTGTTGTGCTGTTTTCCTAGGATATTGTGGTGCTCACTGAGGACACCTTGTAATTCCATGGATTTGAAGCAGGTCTAGTCTATTCTGCTTGCCCATCTGGCAGAGGATATCTGTACTTTGAAGGACCTGCAAACAGAACTCCACTTGGGGCAGAAGCTTGCAGCACAGCTGAGTGCCACTGAAAGCTGGAAATAATGTTCTCATTCAAAACATCCTGCACATCCCATCTTCTGCTTTCATTCCATGGGACATTTCCCCAGAATATTTTAAACATCAGTCCCAGGGGCTTTAGTACCGTTATGCCTGTCACCTCAACATCACTTTCAGCCTGAAGTCAGCAGTGCACAAGCATAGGGACATTTGCACATACTGAATTGGCTTTTCTCATGGAGGGTGGTACCTGAGTGGAAATGCTTTCTGAAATGCTGTTTACTTTCTTAATACAGCTGGCTTACAATGTAAAGAAAGACTAAATTCATCTTAATAACTTTGGGCTCTTATACATGCAATACAATCAGAGATTTTAATAAATAAAGGATGCCATAAGGGCCCCTGGCACGCTTAGGCAGAGCAGACATGCCTTGACCCAGTGCAGAACAGTGATCCATCACTGCTAGGTCAGCTTCAAAAGCAATTCAACAAGGGCTTGATGTAGACATTACAGAAAACCTGTTCAAATAGCTTTCTTATGCAAGAGAAAACCACAGTCACATTTGCATTTTTGGCAGTGAACCAACAAGAATGAAGTGAAACAACAAGAACTGAACTCAAGAGATATTTTGAGCTGCTCCTCTCCTCCCACTCCCCTTACACTCCTTTTCAATCTCTTACCAGTTCACACATTTTTGGCAACACAGAGCCATACTGCAGAGGTCACTGGCAGGCTGCTGGGGACCACTGTGGCTTTTGGCTACCAAAGACAACTTCCCCAGCCTGGGGAAGCGTCAACCTCTTTGGTCGCCATTTTGAGCTCAGGCTGAGTTGACTGTGGGTGAAGGAGGCAGAGGACCGGGAAACTTTCCTCAGCCCAGCAACCTTTGACAACCAGTTGCTACTTTTCCTCCTCACCCAGGGATCTGCTATCCAACAAGTGTAAATTGAGGATGACAAATAAGAACATTAGCCTGGTGTTTCTGCTAAAATGATTGGCCTTGGAGAAGCTGATGTTGACACTTAAATTGTCAGCAGACTTCCAGTTTAGTGCTCCAGTTAAGAATGGGTCCATTCACACTTCCCTCTGAGCTATTGTTTCATCTCTCTCTAGACTGGGCAAATACCACTGCAGCAGTTTACACTCCAGTTCCACTTTAAAGGGGTTTTTTTGCAACCATAACCCAAATTGCCTAGAAGCCTTTTTTTTTTTTTTTTTAATGTAAGCTTAGACTCTGGAGAATAATTATGCAACACTGTAAAAATAGTCTGCAGCAATTTACATAGCTGTGAAATATTGGAGCTGTTTTTTTTCCAGCGTACTTATGTATACATGGCTGCAGCTAGCCCCAGTATTTACAGGACTCACTGGAGCTGAGATCACAGAAACTGGTATTTCAAGTTAGGCCACACACATGAACAAAACATTTATTGTTATAAGGCAAGGATTGGTATTTTGGAGAGTTATATCATCATCTAACTGAAGCACTACCTTGCCACTTCTGCCTTTCCTATGTCACCACTAGCTGAATTCATATAACATCCTTGTGGCTAATGCAGCCATTGATTATGTAGTCAAGTAGGAGAGCATTAATTTAACTTCAGTTTCTTTCTTGTAATTGCATGTTTCTTCCATTTTTGAACAAGTTAATCATACTGAGGGGCTGTATTCACATTTCTCTCTCTGCAGTCAACTTTGCTGCTGTGCATTTCTATGAGGTATCATACCTCCTTGCCTGCTGGAAGCTCAATCCCCAGCCTGCTCTCCTGCATGATTATTGTCTTCTCTCTTGATGCATCTTGCTGACAGTAGGACCACCAGTCTTACTGGAACTAAGCAATCAACCCCACTTCTTAAGAGGAGCAGAAAACTCAGCTGTAGCAGGTGGTAGAATAACTACCTGCTGAGTTTTCTGCTACACTAATTGTCAGGACTTTGGACGTTTTCAAGCCCAGCTGCCCAACAGGATAAACTAATACAACCCAATACTTCCAAAGTACAGTACAAGCTCTCTGGATTGCAAGCAGTTTTCTTGTCCAGAGCCTGAAAATGCAGTGGCTTAGTTCTTCCTTTCTATGCTTCTCTAGAAGACTATTTTTGTCTCCCATGTAATAATGCCAAGCTCCTACCTTGCTAGCTCCTACTTTCCCTTTTAAGGAGCTTTTCTAGTTGTTATTTTCCCCAGAGAGCTTAAGTGATCAAATAAAAACTAACTGAATGAAGGGACAAAGCTGCAGCTTCGGAACAGACCCATGGCCTGAAATCTCTGCAAAAAGTGATTTAGGAAATACTTCCAGCTCTGTCAACCTAGCAGTGACGAATTAATAATTGACCATTAGATTTTGGCACTGATTTGAAGGAGTTAAATTCCCAGGCTGCCTTTTCAGAGCAGGGTGGGGCATTGGGGAAGTCAGAGGGAGGAAAAAAAGGCACCTGAATGCCCTGGGAGGGAGCAGCAAAACCTTCTGCCAAGATCCCCTTACTCTTCTATGCTGCAAACACTCCCCAGCTGAGGGTGTCCTGGTGCCTACAGAAGACGCAACCCCCCCGGCCACACACACCTGACGGGGGCTGACTAGCCCTGGCAGCTGTTCCCCCACTAGGAAGCCAGTGCCACGTCCCGGTTCTGCTCACATCTCCTCACAGCCACCCAACCCCACTGGTGTGACAGCACATGGCATGGCCAGTGACCAAGGCGTGAAGCCAGGGACATGGACATCCTCCCTGATTCAGAGTGGGCATTCTGGAATACGTCCTTTGGGGGTTCGGGCACTGGGAGCGGGACCCTCTCTGGCCCCTGGTACAGAACACACAAGGTAAGTGCTTGCTTGCAGCACCATGTTGGGGCCCAAGAACTCCCCAGGGCTCGGGGAGAGTGGGGTCATCATTTCAGCCTCTCCCCACCCTCCTCTGAAGAGCCGCCTTCCAGCACCTGTTTGCTGCTGGCTCCTGATCCCTCTTCACCCTGTTGTTCAGCCTGCACTGCCCCAGCTTCCCCCCACCAAGCCGTCCTTCCTGAGGAGGAACCGGGCAGAGCTGTACTGTTCTCTGCTAGAGCATTGCTGTTTTTTGTCAGCGGTGTTTCTGTCTCTGTCAGTGCTGACAATGTATTTGGGCAGCTGCAAAAGAGAGACTGAAGTGGCCCCTGAGAACTAGCAAGTTGAAGCATCTGCTAACAATAAAAATGAATTGGAGGTTGATTAAACCCTTTACCTTTTCCCTGCTTTTTGCTTCACAAACTAGGAGGCATGGGAGAATATTCAACATTCTTGGTTTTTGCTGCATAAGAGGCAAACCACTTTTTTACGATGCAAAGTATTGGTATAAATTGTGCATAAAATGGCTTGCAACTAACTGCTCTGCCTTGTCTGTGAGCAGCTCAGTAGCAGGTCATAGCCCTGGGAAGGTCCCAAAAACTTTCCCCTCTGGCTTCTGCATTTGCTACTGGGTGGATATCCAGATGAGGGGAGGCATGTCACAGCCCCATGTTCTCAGAGGGAAGGAAAACTCTGAATTCCTGTGCTCACGTCCCTGGAGCAGCAGGACTCCTGACTGATGGTGCTTCTCAGGACCAGAGTTGGAAGCTCTTATGGGAGACAGGAGTGTGGAGCCAGGGGTTGTTGTGGGTTTGGGAGTTAGGGTCCTGGGGCTGGGAATGCTGGCAGGGCTGCTGGGGAAAGGCAGGAGCAGGGACCTCCCTCAGCATGGGGACACTCACCTGCCCGTCATGGTGGAGATATCTGTTTGCAAAACATCCCAGCCCTGCTCCTGTACTTCTTGGGGTGGTTGTGTGAGGATTATTGTGTTTTAAACACGGCAGTTTTCTGGGAAGACCTGAATATTTTTTTGTGTGTTGCTTAAGTATCAGTGGGCAAGACTGGTTTTCTGTGCTTGCATTTGCTTGTAGATTTGAGGTTTTGGAGCAGGTAATGGGTAACTATGGGTTGTGTTGCTGCCCACCTTCATTTTCCCTGTGCAATCTCATTTTCACATTTCACATTTTTTTAAAAAATATCAGAAACCATTTCCTCCAGTAAACAGGCTGTCTTGGCTGTGATTCAGCGTATCAGCCCAGTTTCAGCACTTCATGTGGAGGCTCCTTCCCTTTGCCTTTTCTTGAGGCCGTTTCATTCTCTCTGTTAGGTTTTGAAGAGGAGGTCTTTCTTTTTCACCACTGCAAGGGACTATAACTGCACCACCTCTCATTTGTCTGGAAACATTGAAGGAAAGCTGACTTGAATTGCTTTTGGGGGAGTATTTTTTGGCTCTTTCAGGCCCCACAAGGATGTGAAAGAGTGAGATCCACTTTCAAGAGCCCCTGAAGATGAGGGGCTCAGCACAGCTGCCAATCACAGCTGCCTAATGCATGTGGGCATTGGAGACATTCACGTGGGACCTGCAGACCTGATACATACAGCATTAGGGAAATGTGTGGCACTAGAGTAAGCCTTAAATGATATCTGTAAACATGCAGCTCCCTGGAAGAAGTTAAAGTGTCTGTGTCCACATGGCCATGTGGTATAATGCTTCCTTATGCTGGCATGACATTTCTTTGAGTTTTTTTGATTGGGGTTATTCTCCTGCCAGGTCCCTGACTGGGCTAATTGGTGCTAGCTGTTGGTATGAGGGTAGCAGGGGAATGTGTGGTCATAGGAAAAAAGGGTGGAGGTAGGACTTCTCCTTGGCATCTTGGTTGATGCTGTTTGGGGAACTGCAACTCTGAAATCAGCAGCACAAGATCCTCTGCTCCCACAGCCTTCCCTGTCTCAGTGTTGTGTTGTGTTGTGTGTCATGGGACACGGGCGTGTTTAATGGTGCAATAAAAGATGATTAAATACATACTTAGTTACCTGAAGTATTTCTTGACAATCTAAAATTACTGTAATATTTTTGGGTCTGCTGGAGTAATGAATGTAAGAAACCACCACATGTGGATTTGATCTGCTTGATAGGAAGTGTCTGTAATTGCTTCAGTTTAATCCTTTTTTATTTCCCTCAGCACTTCTCAAAGGTTGTTTATTTATTTCCAATATTATTGTTGACGGACAAAAACATTTTGCTAGATTAGTTGAGAATATTAATTACAATATTGATCTTGGTTTGACTTCGTATTGGAGAAGGAAAAATGAGCTGGGTGGCAAGTCAATGAAAGCTTGGGTGTAATACTGCTTCTATAACTCAGTAGTTCACATGGCTGTTGTGTGTAGTCACTGTGTGTAGTTGTTCAAGCAAGGAAGCTGAGCTGGAAGTTTGTTTCACTTCTGCTTCTTTTTCCTCCTTTGCCTTTCTCTTAATAAACTCGGAATTGTTACTGGCTGCCCAAACACTCACCTCAAGAGATTGTTTTATTTCGTGGGCTGTGGTAATAAATCATTTCAGCTCTATATTTGAGGTTTAAAATGCTGACAGCTCCTTCAGATGGATTCGTGGCCTCTTGTCCCGTGACAATACATCACAGCCTGTCATAGGCCATACATGCAGGTGGTGAGTATGTGCAGCCAGGAAACCTGATACTTCATGTGCTCTAATCAGGCTGCTATCAGGTGCAATGAGAAATCCCACAGATTAAACACATCACTGTGAGGTCTTTCTACACTGCCTTATATCATATACATGAATTCTAGATTTTGTGTGAAGTGCCACAATGAAGGTTTTTTAGCTTATTCTGTTCAAGTTCATTCAGTGCTTCAACTCAACCCACCTTGCTAAAGGGTTGATGTCTAGAGTCACTGAGCCTCAGCAGGGTGAGGGCATGGTTTAGTCCCAGTTCCTTCCAGTGTCAGTACAGTCTCTGTTGGTATTTCTGCTGGCATGGGGACTGCTGTCCCTGTGCTGTGAGAGATCCAGCACAGGAGGGCAGGGAGCTGCCAGCATGGAGAGGGAGATTCTTTCTCCATTTCCCTTGGCTGAGGAAGCACCCCAGAAAGACTGAGGGTCTCTTCATCTGGTACTGCCACCAAAGAATTGTCATGGTACATCCTACAAACATTCATCAGGAGATTTTAAGCACTTAAATAATTAAATTTCCAACCATGGTTTTCAGTCAGGAAAACCTCTATAGCAAGCCAAGGTCTCCACCATGCAAGTGCAGGTGGGAGCCCAAAGGGCAACATGGCCACAGCACATGTGGGTTTCAACTGGGCAGCCTTCCCCTGCAAGAAGCAACTACCAGATATTTTCAGGCTGTTAAACGCAAAGGCAAACCCTCATTTTTCCTTTTTCCACTTTGAGTGTTTCATAGCGTTCTTTTAATGCTATTTTCTTAGTCTCTGTGGGGTATCTTATACTACAGTCTGCTCCCTGATGGACTGCAGATGTTAACTGTTTCAGGTTAATTGGTAAACCAGTCTCCGAGCATGGGGAGAGTAGAGACAGACAAGCCTTCACCTAGCTCTCTGCTGCTGTACTGATTTGTGAAGACTATGGTGAAAAATTTTTCCTCTTTCCCTCTCAGCTCCTTATTCTAAAACTGTTCACTGAAAGCAAACAAGGATATCAAAACACTGTCTCTGTTTAATTGTGTTGTTTCACATATTTTTAGTTTCTTTTATCTTATGGGGAAATGTGTGTGGGAGAAAATGCATACTGTTTTCTTAGGAAGGAAATGTATGTTCTTTTCAGAGCTCATAAATCAAAAGTTAGGAAGAGGATTTTGTTCATGCTTTCAAGTACATTTTTTTGAATAGGTCATAGGGAGTCCAAAAGTCAAAGCTTATCATGAAGAAGCATGGGTAATAGTTGCCGCTAGCACCGATGAACACTCTTCTGGTATTGTCCCACAATCAGAAATCCAGCATCATTTCCATGTCTTAGTCCCCATTTAATTAAAATCTACTAGGAAAGGATGTGTGGCTTTGGATCATAAATGCAGGACTGTCAGATGGGCCACCTCTGCACCCAAGCTTTCAGGCTCTGCCACATCTGTAGGTCTGATCTGCTGGGAGTTGTGCTCTGATTAGCTTTAGTGTGAGCAAGAAGCTGACATGAGAAAGCAAAATAGAGCACTGGTTAGAAAGGGTCACTCATATCTTTTTTACAGCCTCATACATCCATTCTGCCTAGTGAAACATCAACTGTCCTGCAAATGTAAATACCATGACATGTCTAGTGTTAGATGAGAACACAGTTTACATCAGCTGCTGTGTGGGAACTTATTAATTACTCAAAAGTAAGGGATATAAGTACAGGAGAGCCTTACCCTTTGCATGCCCCCCATAAACACACCATAAGCATGTTTGTCTCATTTCAGCTCCTTATGAAATTTCCTTAGGGAAATGTAGCTTTTTACTTTCAGTCACTGCAAGCAGAGTGGATACCTCTGAATATAGTGGAGCTAGGGGATGGGGCAGCAACGCTGGAGCAGATGCCTGGGATGGGAAAGCAGCCCAAAGTTTGGAGGCAGCATGCGGCTCTCCTAGCCAGGCTAAAGACTGACATGCTTATCTGGTTTCCACCAGGCGCTACTCTGGGTTCCAGAACAGCCTGATTTCCTAGTGCTGTGCTATTGTCAGGTGAGCAAAGCCCTTTTATTTAGGCTGATGATTCGCAGTTCATTTTGACCAAAGCAGACATGATGGCTCTTCCTGGGTACCTCAGCCAGGACAACTGCCCTTGCAGGGCTGGGGCCGTGCTGAGCACCAGGTGCAGCTCTGCCAAGTCTCTGTTCCCTGATTCTCACTGGGCTATTTTTCCCAAATCTCAGATTATTTTCAATGCTTCTCCTTCCAACAACTGCGATGGTAAAATGAGTTTTCAGTTTTTCTGAAGACATTAATGAACATATGCATTTGATTTGTTTTTAAATGATTAAGGTGACAGTGAGTTAAACAATAGCTTTGTAATTATGCTAATCTATTTTAAGAGGTTTGAGAATGTTAATTCGGAAATTTCTGGGCAATAAGGAACATTACAATTCTTGTCATTTATCAGAAAGTAGGGTGCAGAAGACAAATGCAAGGAAACTTGACTCACAAGTTATACATATCCTACCTAGTTTAGAAATTAGTTTTGCTTTGGACTTCTTCAAAATGGTATTTTACAGAAAGATTGGGGGCATAGTGCAGACTCAGATATCCAATTCAGCCATTGACTACAGGACTTAAGACATAGGCACTGCTCTTCAACACAATGATCCATAGCAGCAGAATCAGATTTAGTCTGGACCCAGCAGAGCAGGATGAGCGCTAGTATTCCCTTAGTCAGCACTGAGTGGGAAAGACTGGGCTTGGGACGAGACTGAATCTCTACCCTGCTTTGGAGGTGCCTGGCTCAGTGCAGTACTTTTCCCCTCCCTGCCCCCAACTTGTAGACTACAAATAATGGACTTTAAACTAAATTGGCCATGACTACTGTGTTGGTTTTAGTGTTTCACAGCCATGCCTGGGAGTTGCAAGGTGATGCAGGGTGAAAATCTGGCTGCTCAGGCAAACACCCAACTTGTCCTGAGATTTCATGAGGTTGCTGTGTGGACCTAGGACATCGCCACCATCCAAAGAGGTGGTGTTGCTCCCATCTTGAACCTGTGCTTCTGCTGCTTCATTTGCCGTAGCACTCATTTGACTCTTTGATGAGGCAGTTTGTTTGGATAAATCAACAGGAAAATACCCATTGATATGATTTTTTAAACAAATGTTTCCCTTCTCATAAAATCTCAACTGTGACACTATGGCCCCTTAT
This sequence comes from Columba livia, assembly GCF_036013475.1. Lineage (NCBI taxonomy): Eukaryota > Metazoa > Chordata > Aves > Columbiformes > Columbidae > Columba > Columba livia. The sequence continues at coordinate 139,174,609 of NC_088603.1, read as the reverse complement.
GATTTTGTGACCCAAAGAAGACTTTATTGCTCTTCGAAGCTGAAGTATGACCTTTCTCTTCCTATGCTCTTGAAGTCTGCTTTGGGCATAAAAATAATGCATCTTATCCTTGCATGGCTCCAACAGTCTGCTGGATCTGAGTAACTCCTGTTTGAAGGAATCAAAAGAATCCAAATGACTCAAGTAGAAATTTGACCCAATTCAAACCCAAGGCTTTAGAAAGATGAGCAAACAGCAGACTGTGTGCTTCAGTTGTAAGGGAGATTAAGACCTTTGGCTCACCTAGTAACTGGAGGCTGCAATTATTCCATTTGGAGCTTTCATGACGTGTATAAACTGTTATGCTCATGTTTATAATGTCACCAGATTGTCCCAAAAGAATGGCATTTGTTAATGTGAACAGTTGGGAGATATGCTTTCCATTCCGTGACTAATCTGGACTTTGAAACATACTGCCAGCAACTTGGAAAGACAACCAGTTGGTGTGCGAGTCAATGCCAGGCCTGGAGCAGCAATCCTAAGAAATGTGGCAGTGATATTTGCAGAGTGTGTTCAAAAGTAAATAGTCAATATCAAACTAAACAGATGTGTACTGCTTGATTTGAGGTCATAACAGTATAACCCCATTTTCCTCCTTGGTGTCCATGGTTGATTGACATCATCTAGGCTAGAAGCTTCAGTCTTGTTTGGTGATATGAACTGTTTTGCTCATAATGGGCAAATGAAGAGAGATTATGTAACTGTGATATAGAGAAATGTCGGGGATTGGCTCAAGGAGTACAGACATGAGTCCACCAAGCAACTGTACGAGCAGAGCCCATTTTAGTTGACATAAGCAGGCCTTAGTTAGCTTGTCTATTAGGCCGTGGGAAAGGGGGGAACAGAAAAGTACTGACTAAGGCAGGGTCAGGATATTTTTGAAGAGATAAGAGTCAGAAGAATGTGGGATGCGCATAGCTAGCTAAACCCAAGTAGGTGGAGTAAGTAAATGTGCTTAGCCTATTAGATAGAGACAAGTATGCATAATTATGGTATTTGGTATAAATGCACGCTATCTCGGGCAATAAAGTTGAAGTATGCTTTATCACTCATATTGAGTCGGCTGCATTTCTTCCTCCGTCCGCTCGGGTCTGGAACTCTGATGGGACTTTTCTCTGCAATTGGCGCCCGAACAGGGACAAATAGTCAGTACTTTTCTGTTCCCCCCTTTCCCACGGCCTAACAGACAAGCTAACTAAGGCCTACTTATGTCAACTAAAATGGGCTCTGCTCGTACAGTTGCTTGGTGGACTCATGTCTGTACTCCTTGAGCCAATCCCCGACAGAGAAATTGTGGGATTGCTGGAGTTTAACTCCTGGATGAGGGACGTAGTGACTCTCTGGCTATACGCCCTTCATATCCTGCTGTGTTCTGCAGAAACAACCCTGTGATGCAGAGGCCTATGGTGAATGCAAGGATTGGAGGAAACGTCTTAATGTGTGGGAACAACAACTCATAGCAAAGCAAATGTTGGCTCCTTGGACATGGCTTCTTCATTCTGACTGAGGTGAAGAAGTAACACAGAAGTACATCTCTTCTTGTAGACAAGCCCAGCTCTTGCTGACACTTAATCCCCTAGATCCAAATCAGTTTCATGGGAGATAAAATCTCCACCAGAGTTTTAGACAACATATCCAATGACTTAACTGTCATCCTATTCAAAATAAAGTCATTTACCAGCTGATATGGGTTGCTCTTGAAGCCTTTTTCTTCAACAACCAAGGATATCTCCACTGGGAAGAGGTTCCTGTGAAAAACAACCAAAATATGGCATCTGTGTACATAACAGATTTCTATCCAGATAGTTAACTCCCATTTAAAACCTATTTTAACTTTTTGGAGCTCCAACTTGGGAGTAAATTTATCATGACTTCATTTACTTGGTTTTATGACTCTAACCTACCATTCCTTAACATTTCCATTCTATTTTTGTGACTGTTTTAGTTTTGGGGTTTTTGTTTGTTTTCTGCTTGGGCGTTGTCACAAGGTATTTTCACAAGGCATTTGTATTTATTGACTTCTAATGTCATTAATCCCTTTGCTTTGTTTCTCTCTCTTCTGGTGACAATCTTTTGCTCCCTGCAGTGACTAAAGCACAATGAATATTATCATTCAGTGTCTGTGTCATCATGCAGCAGTGACTCAGTCATCATGTCAAGATGATGGAGAGCAAAGCTTGTAGTGTCTGCAGAAGCTTCAGTCAAACAAATCATAGCAGCTTTTATCTGATCAAGACTAGCTTCATCTCTTGACTATTGTACTGGTTTTGGCTGGAGTTAATTTTCTTCATAGTAGCTTGTACGGTGCTATGTTTTGAATTTGTGGTGAAAACAGCGTTGATAACATGGGGATGTTTTAGTTACTGCTGAACAGGGCTTGCACAGCATTGAGACATTTCTTGTTTCTCATGCTGACCCCCCAGCAAGTAGACTGGGGGTGCACAAGAAGTTGGGAGGGGGCACAGCTGGGACAGCTGACCCCGAATGAGCAAAGGGATATTCCACACCATATGATGTCATGCTCAGCATTCAAAGCTGGGGGAAGAAAGCAGAAGAGGGGACGTTTGGAGTTACAGCATTTCTATTCCCAAGTAACCATTATGGGTGATGGAGTGCGGTTTTCCTGGGGATGGCTGAACACCTGCCTGCCAATAAGAAGCAGTGAATGAATTCCTTGTTTTGCTTTGTTTGCATGTGTGTCTTTTGCTTTATCTATTAAACTCTCAGTGAGTGAGTGAGCAACTGTGTGGGGCTGAGCTGCTGACTGGAGTTAAACCGTAAAAACTACAGACCGGAGGCTACTTGGACAAACTAAAAAGCAATGTGTGACTTATAAAAGCATAGACATGATAGCATCTGACTCAGGAAAAGGGTGCTCAGTTCTCCTTAACTTTTTTTAATTCCTGAAAGGGAGTAGACCAAATTTATCTACATGATGCCATCTTTATATGAATCCCTGTCAAGAAGAAACTTCCTAACTATTATATCCTATACTAACTCTAAAATACCAGAAAAAGAGACACTAAGTTCTATATGGGAGAATCCACATAAGGTACAGTTGTTGAAAGATCAATAATACTCAAAATTGGGGAAAAAACTTGCCACCTTGTTACCTTTTTAAGTGTGACAGAGAACACAAAAAAGTGATAAAGGTACCTAAAAGGGATCATCCAGGTAAACTGATTTCACTTTTCTGCAACAAAAAGCAACTATATAGTAGATGGTTTGGATTCTCATGAACTAGTCACCTCCTCTTTATGTCAACACCCACTATGAACTAGAAAATGATAACCAATACTGCAATTCAGGCTACAGTTTGTAGTAAAAGATAAAAATGTACAGCTGCAATGTGTCAGAAGGAGACAGCTGAGAAAACATGTACCTATTGCCTGTATCTCAGGCCTCTGCAAAAAATTTGCATATGATATCATTTATTTAAAGAGTTTATTTGTTGTCCCCAGATTTGTGTCTTACAGTTTTGATGAGAAACATCTGCAAAATAAATGCATCCAGTTATGTGTTTGTCTATGTGCATCCATGTACATACATGTGAATATTTCAGAGAGTCCAAGACCTCCTGTTTTTAAATCATCACTGATAATCTAGCAGTTGTTTGTATTTAAAGGAATAGTGTTGCTAACCAGAAGGTTCTGCCTTCTGTAGTCCAGTCATTTTTTTGCATTAGGAACTATCTGTAAACGATTAACACTCTCTGTGGAAATGGAAGTAGGAGAGGCAAGTGTGTGAGGTGCAGGAAGGAAAGCAAGGAACTGATGTGCAGCACCCCTCCTCTGCAGGAAATGCAGACTGGAAGGGCCTTTGGGCTGCCCATTTCCCTACCATAAAATCAAGTACTTATTTTAACAGATGGATCAAACTTCATTCTAAATGCAGTCAGATCTTTCATTTTTTGCCTCCCCTCTTGTTGCTTCTGTTAGAAGTTGTTCTGAAATGCCACTGGCTTGGAAGTGTCCTCATTTCCAGCCTGTGTTTTCCCTTGCCTGCATGTGTGACACTGGGGTTCAACAACTGAGCATGTTCACTCAGGTTGTGATGTGGAGAAGCATTTTGTGTGCACATCAAAGTAAGGGTTAGTTATAGCTAACAGAGAATTAATTGAGACAGGATGGGAGACAAGCCTGCCTTTGTTGGAAAGTGATGCTGGAGAGGTACGTGCTGGAAGAGGCACGTCATTCCTCTCATGAGCTCCTCTCAGCTGGAAAAGGGAGATTTTAATATAAAAGTTCTTTTTATGATTTGGTAAACAATGCATTAAACTGGCTACATTGCTGTCAGGGTTTTGTGTATCTGATTTAAGTGGAATTAGAAATAGCTCTTGTGTATTCCAGCAAGACTTGTACTGCAATAACAAGAGGGAATGAGCTTGGTTTTGAGACACGTTTGTGTGTCCATGCAGAGTGAGCCATTTCTCCAACAGTACTCTCTGAGCTTTGCCCTGCAACCTGTTGTAACGTTTAACTGCACTGTGTACTCACTTGTTCAGATAGCTCCCTTTTGAGCTAGCCTGCCCTTCTGAGCACGGGCAGAGCTAGCTCCATCTCACAGGGCATGAACTAGTACACTCCAGCTCCCCGTGAGCCCCATGTCCTATCCTCAGCTCTCGATTTAGGTGTCCAGGGAGCCACATGAAACAGGGAGAGGAGCAGCACAACCTCTCACTGTGTGCCAGGTTGTATCTTCTGGGAATTAATACACCCAGGCTTTAAGTGGTCTGGCTTGAACCTTACTTTGTACACCAGGAGCTAGGTAGGCTCAAACAGGAACATCCAGAATATTTATCTGCTCCTGGACAGCAACAGAGGAATATTCCCAAGCCAACTGGCTGTTTGTGGGAGAAGCTGGTCAGGCAGTGCTGACTTGACTCCTTGTATCTCCTGTAGGACCTGGAAACTGGTCAAAGTTTATAATCCTATTCTTGCTTTTCTGGGTATGTCATTTCAATAGTTGCCATGGAGATGTTATGTGATGGTCCTTGAGAAAATCTTTCTATTAAGATGTTATCAGCCATGACTGAAATTTTTAGAGACTCTGTTATACAGTCATTGGGAATATTTTTTATTTGCAATCTAAATGGCAGTATTAAAGCCATAAAATGATATTTGATTATGCAGCAAATATCCCAGGCTATTCACTGAGGAACAATGTAAAAATCCTTTCTGCCATTCCTTTCCCATTTGTTATTAATTTTGGGGTCTCATTGCCAGGGATAAGAAATTGGAATTTAGGGGGTTGGATATTTGGTTGTAACTTTTCAAAAAGGAAAAAAGAAATACTGTTTATCATGCTTGTTAACATTATAGTGGATGGATAAGTTTGGATACAGCCTTAGCAAGCATATCAAAACTTACCTTAGTGTATTTTACAATTAATATTTTTTTGTATCAGTTTTCTATCTATTATGGACATTAATCAATCAGACTGATGGATATAAATAAGATCTCATGAAAACAATGAAAGCATGGAGCTGAACAGAAGTGGCCCACTTCTGAGTTGCTTTATCTTGTCAAGTTCCCACATCTTCTGATAACTTATCAGGCTCTCCTTCCAGCCTTTACAAACTGCCCCTTTTCTGGAAAAAGATTTATTTTACATTTGTGAGGTAATGAAAGGTAAAACCTAGTAAAGGTAAGGATAGTGTAATATTCATGAGATAGGGACTTTATCTGCTGTGGTTTATAATCCAGCCTGGTGGTCTGTGTAAAACCTACAAACTGTCTTGTCTCCTCTCAAACTTATCCTGATATAGCTACCAAGTTCTCTTTTCCTTCTGTTCCTAACAAAGGTAGTGCCAAATGTTTTAATTCTCTCCCACTTGTATATTGAACAATGTCCTTTGTCTTTTACATCACAACAAACAAATAAAATGTATTTTCATTACATGTTCCAACAATGGCAATTGACCTTTTACTCTTATTTCACATCTCCTTCAGTACTTCATATGGGCTTGAACCCATGTATGAGTGTGTGAATTGCACTATGAAAACCATTGAAACAAGGACCTTGTTTTCTTTACATATCTGTAAAGCGCTGAGTAAAGCCAGAGCTCTGTGAGTAATAATAGCTAAATGATAAGCCTCTTCTAATGCCACATGGTGGCTCTTTGAAATATATGGTTTTTGTTAAGGACTCTGAATTCCCCTTGCTTCAGTGTTAACTCAGAATTGGAAGCTTAGGAGACATTCTACCCCTTTTCTTTTAATAAGATCCACTGAGATCTGACAAAATCCTAATTACTGGAAATGATGTGTAGTTTTTGAAGCAATACACATAATTATGTTTTTAGAGGACACCTTGAGATCACAAATAAATGCAGAAATAAAGAAAAATAGGAGGAACAGTTTAACTAGCCTTGATGAGTGAGCTGACAACATATATTTGAAATGGTTTCTTTCTGCTCATCATTTCAATTTATAGGCATAACAAGTTTCCGTAGTGGCCATATACCTTTTAGTCAATGCAAATTAGCTTAATTTTTCTAGGTTTTCATTTCACAGACCTGGCAACAGCAGTTCAATGTGCATTAGGAAAACACATATATAATATGGGTAAATTGCATCTCACTGTATAACTGAGTCTCCAATGCTGATTTTAGTCTGCAAAGGATAGACTTATTAGAATTAGTGGCAAAGATTTAGATTCCAGCCTGGCTTTCATTTGCCATAAACCCCTTACTTTACTTTGACAGTAAAAAGAGACCTTGCATGTAAAATAACCCTTTAAAACACTGCCAGAATGATGTGAAAAGGTGATAGGGTAAATAAACATCATGTCCTGCATGAGTGCTCGAAGAAGGACTGTATGCAGAATATGTCATACTGCTGCTCATTTATTTTGAAAAGCAATATGTTGTTGGCAAATGGATGCCTCCTGATCCATCCTTCAAACCTCCCTTCCCCATGCCTGGGCTTGTGCGAGACCCTTACGTGGCTGGAATGGGGGATGCCAGTGAGTGCTGGGGGTGCCTTGCTTGGGAGGAATTTGCCACATTTTGAACTCATTCCTCCCAGCACCCTCTGTGCACGCCACTGTCACCACCAGCAAACCCTGCGAGGTCGCTATTTAAAAAACCTTGCTGTACCTCATGAATTTTGATCCACCTTATTGTTAAACATTGGCAGGTGGCTTATAAAGAACATGACGCTAATGGAGTGTATTTTGGGAGGGTTCTTTCAAACCTGGAACTGTGCCTTGCCAGCCTCACAAATAGTTATTTTAACGTGAACAAGGCAGTGAGGGAAGGGGGGCCAGAGGAAGGCATTCCTCAAGCTGACTTTGCCACTGAGGAAGATGTTGGAGGTTTACAGCTTCAGTCTGTGTTCTGTGTACTCAGGGACTGTCTAGAAAGGACTGCAAAGCCAGGAAGTTACTTTCATGGCTTGTTTCAAACCATACTAAGGTGAAGGAAATAAAATTTCTGTAGTGGTTGTTTTTGTTTATTTTTTTACTTTCTGGAAAACTTAAGGGCAAGCTGTTTCTGTGACAAACCTCATGCATTTGAAAGCACTGGAAGAGTGCATCAACAGTTTGAAACCTCGCGTCTGACCAAATGTCCTGTACATTTAGACAGATGTTTTGGTGATGAAGGGACTTGCATTTTATGCCAATAGTTCTGAATATTTAAGACTTTTTTTCCTGTAGAAGTCCTTAGTTGAATGAAGTAGCACCATGGCTCTGAAGTTGTGTCTGCAACTGAATTCCCGCATGGAGATTTGTCTCAAGACACATGTGTGGGAAGTTCTGGAGTGCTGCAGATGATATCACAACTGGATATCACAACTGGAAATTCTGTGTTCAGAGAATATAATGTTTATTACTTATAAAACTGACTGTTCCACCAGTCCTCTAACCTCTAACGGATGTCGAATGGCAGACACAGCACGAATAATAAAGCGTTTTACATGACAAGAAAGGGAACAGAAGGGTTGTGGTAGCCTTCAGGGCAATACAACAAACATTTTGGATTGACAGGGTGATCTGTCTTCTGTTGCAGGTCATCTTTCACTCATGCATGGTTTGATTAGCCTGAGATATGGTATCCTATTTTTTTCTCTCCTGTTTTGAATTCTGCTGTATGTGATAGCTTTTGTGCATTAGAAATAACCAGCTGATTTAAGATGCGCTCTGATTTGCGAAATTTGCAATCCAGTTTTCCTCTTTATTGCATTTTTGTTCCCTATTGTTTTCTTTAATATTGGCTTGTCTGCGTCTGAACCTGTACAGGACAGTTTTGCCATGCTATAGCTGCACGGCGTTGCTATACTTTCATCTCATCTCCCTGAACAGATCCATGTGATATTTGACCTCCTTAGGGCATTGTACTCTGCTTTTAATCTTTAGGGGTCTGTCCAGCCCTGGGTTTGGAAGAATGGTGCTATCACCATATTAACCAGAGCTCATTAACACATGTCAGTCTGGAGCAGGCAGTGCAGTATATATGCCAACAGCAACACTCAGGTGAAACATGTGGCCATTACAATAAAATAACCTGAGCAATAAGGGTAAGTTTTGAGCCCAGACTGCCACTACAGATTTGCCTTGATCATACACACACAATGTTTTTCCTCATGTGCAGACACAGGAGTCTGGCTAAGTTAGGCACAAGGGAGTGTCACCTCAACAGCTTTGTGTGTGTTTGTTGGGGCCCAGAAGGCACCCACAGCCATGCCTGTCCCTGCCCACCCCCAGGGCTCTCCCACCCTGCCCCATGTCAGCTCCTGGGGCCATCAGTGTCTGCTTCAATGGTGCACCAGCAGGGCTGGTCTCCACCTCTCACAGCTGTGCCCTGCCCGGCCCTGGGTCCTGCTGAGACAAGCCCACTGCAGGCCCATGTCCCAGCCCAACCTCAGCTGAGGGAAATACTGATTTCAGTATTTGACAGGGAAGTACTGATACAATGGTCATGTCTCAGCATTTCCCAGAAAATTAGGAGAAGACTGAGAAGTTTTTGACCCATTTTCAGTTCCTGGCAACCTCTAACAGGAGGACTGACTTTTAGGAGATTGTTCCCGCTCAGATACAGGGTGGTCATTACATTAGAAATTTCATGTGTCCCACAAAGAAATCCCAGCCAAGCTCCCAGGTACCTGATGAAGCAACCATAGCGGTAGAAAAGCAGTCACTACTCTGGAGAGGACACCATTGGTGAAGGGCATTGGAAAACTTCCTGCTGGAGTCCCTGTCCATGCAGTGTGTAAAGCCATCAAAGGGGCATTTGATTCACAGTCTCTGGAGGCAGGTACTCACCATCAATACCCATATATGGATCTGATTTTGCATGTTTTTTTAGATGACAGATGGAACACATAGCCTCATCCTCTGCCCACCAGCTGCAGGCAAGTTTTATCTCCAGAGCTGGATGGAGATCCTCCTTTGGGCTGGCTCAAGACCAACCGTGTTTCCTCTCTGAGGTGCTGGTTTCCTCCCTGGGGTGCTGATTGCCTCCTGAGTCCTGCACAGTGTCTATGACCCCTGGCTGAAAGCTGGGAATAAGGAGATGCAAGGGACTATCCAGAGATGTAGCCACAGGGGTAGGGTCGGCCGGTGAAATGGAAAGAGTCCCAAAGACCGGGCTTTTCTCTGCTGGGAGCAGTGTAGATGTATCACAGTTACTTATGTGAAGGCAATAAAATGATGCGGTAAAGGAGATGGCAGTTCCTGTTTTCTATTCCCTGCTGTCTCCTTCTTAAACCCTTCATGATGAGATTGACAAGGTCAGTTCTCCACCCCCTCACATGGAAGCTTGTCATTTAAAAAGAACAAGTATTTAGGAGCAAGAAAACAATTTTGAATTAACTGCTGTTTTATTGAAGTTGCTGTGTGTGCAGAGGATGAGGGGAGAGCAATAATCCACTTGTGAAGCAGTCAGACTTTGTGCAAGATGTAACACCACCAGCATCAAAGCCTCAGGAAGGAAAATCCACCCCTCTGCTCCTGCAGGGCCCTGGTGGGGGCCATTTGACAGCACTTCCCCAGTGCATAATGAGGCTGCAAGGCTGTTCGTGTCCCTGAAACAATGCCTAATATCAGCAGAGACATCTGTGCTGAAGTGTGCTGAGATGTCTTGTCACACACTCCCCACTGCTCCCAGTGAGGGGTGTTCCCAGAGCATGGAATATACACTGTGTGAGAGTGCCCAGGACATGCTGAAGCAACCTCTGGAGGTTACTGGGGTGCAGGAGGAGGATTCAAGATGTGCAGGACATCCAGTGGCCTGGCACCAGAGTGTATGGGCAAAACTCTTGAGTAATGCGTCTTCTTGGATGATTCTTGCACACAGGCTGTGGCACTGGTGCTGTATTACGTAGTACAGAGGGTGTATGAGCAAAGGGAGCCCACTCATCTCCTGCATTCCCCCTCTGCTCCCCTCCCCTCCCCCTCTGTTGTCTACATCTTCTGCATCTAGGCCACTACAGAAATGCGTGAGCTGGAGAGAGTTTGATTCAGCTGTGTCCCTTAAATAAGAATATTATCATCCCTATGTAATAAGGCTGTTGTTTTTCACACTTTTGGGGATGCTCTTTCCTAGCCCAGGAATTGCCTAGCCACAACGATAATTTCTCTTTATTATAATCTCCAAGGACTTGCTGGACCATATATTGCCTCTTTATAAACGTTGAGGGGTAACTGTCTCTGTGGCTGGCAGGCACTGCATGTTTGTAGGTGCCCAGGGACCTTATTGGAGAAGAGTCACAAAAGCTGAGGCTGTGAGTGCTGAGTTGGATGCCACTTTAGAGCTTGCAAGCAATAGTTATGCTGGGTTATGTTACTGTGACCTTGTTTATAAAAACTCACTGACAGTATGTTTGTCTTCTCTACAAGCTAATGGGGGTCCTCACAGGACTACATGAGTGACCTTGAGTGGGTCTTGAATACACTTATGACAACATACGAAGTGTTACAACATTTTGAAAGTAGAGAGAGATTTACCATGTACCTGGTATTTGAGCTTGCTGAAATGGCATCTTTAAATGGCTGCTTTTCAAAATAATGAATCCTGCTTGAATGCTTTAAATTTTGGAGCCTCATAGAAAGTTTGCAATTCTTACTGAAAATTAGACAGACTGAGTAGAAAAGGATCTGTTGAAGTGACACAATCCATTAACAAAACTGTCAGGAGACCTATGTTCCTGGCTGCCCTGTCAAATTGTAGATATGTTAACACATAAGATAATTGTGTTCCAATATGAACAGTTCGATTGCTGTTGATATTCCTTCTGGATTATGTAATAAAAAAGGCCCTTTTTTTTTGGAAAAGAAGAATACACATGTGTAGTGTTCAACTAAGACCTGTCTGTTTTCTTTCATGAGATTTGAGAAGGTGTTCTACTGAAGGACAGCAAAACCACCTCCTGCACTGGGGATACCTTTCCATTCCCAGTTGTTTACTACTTGAACCCTAGTCAGCTGTACAGATATTGTTTTTTTTAATCAGTTTACTCAGTGCAGCATGAACTTGGTGACAGCAGAATACAATAATTTGTTTTTGACTGGGTTACAATGTATTATCAGAAAACTACTGCTACATTGTTCTTCTTAAACTAATAAGAGATATTTTTGTATTTCATTGTTTTGTTATCTTACAGACTCAGCTCTTAGGAGTTGTACTTGCTGCTGCTGCAAATTTTCTGATTAGTGTCTCTTTGAATATACAGGTATGACAATATTTCTCTTTATTGTTGTTTATATTTAGCAAGTAATTTATATTACAATTTGTTTTTATGGTGAAATTCAAAATACAAGTTTTGTTGTATTTAATAAACATTCCCTCTCTTTATCCTGCTGTAGTTGTTGGCAGTAAGCTAGCTCTCAACCTGTTCTGTGCTATGATTCCCACATGGGAACACAATAAAAACTCCTAAGTCCTTCCCCTCCTTGTAATGTGCCATGAGGAAATACCAGCTGTGACTGTACTAGAACAGGCTGCATTTCATTGGAAAAACTCTTGTTGGTCAAGTGGAAATTGTCTAGCCCATAACAATGAGGTTGTTCAGACTTCATATCTTTTGTCTGCTGAGGGCAGTGAGTGCCAAAGTCAATGCTTTGCCAAGGAATGTACGGACGCATGCAGGCAGACTTCTGCTGACTTGTAATCATTAACAGCATTTACCAGATTCGAGCTTTCAAAATGCTGTTTAGGAAAACCCAACAACTCTGCATTGCCATTTGACAGACAGTTTCAACTGAAATTTTTATTTATCCTTTAAAATAGGTTTTCCTCCATTTAGTAACAATATCTTATCAATATGAGTAATGACTTTCCCTAGATCTCAGTGTTTACTTACTCTCCTATGAAATGGACAGGTCAAATTTTATTATTCTCTCTCCCTTTCCCACCATGCAGTCAGTCTTCCCTCTAGCTAGATGTTAGCCCACCATTTGCAATGTATTTCAGCTGGATTATAAACAGCCTCCAGCTAAATACCATCCATACACATTACTATGCAAAGAAGGCAGATATCTGGAGAAAGAAATTGTAGGGGAATCACTGAGCTCACCCTCCTGTGTTTGTTGCACATGTTTTCAATCACATGGTGCCCTCAAGGGTTACTCCTACAAGAATGCGGGAAGAAACCAGAGCTCAGAATTCAGTCAAGACCTTGTCCTATTTGGTTTTCAGTAGAAATTTGGATTCTTGATTTCACAATATTATTTAATAACCATTTCTCTTTTGGGCTTTTGTTTGTTTATAAAAATGAAACACGCAAAATCCAGGATGTTACTATGAATTGCTGGTCTGTGGCTCAGGGAAGTTCAATCTCCTTATGCTCCCTTTCTCCTTGAAGGCCTAACCTTCTTCATAGGATTTAATCCCCTGAACATGTTCCACAGCATGAAGCTGCAATAATGTGCTGTGTCCTCTCAACAAGAGAACAACTGAGACTAAGGTATATCACTGATGTTACTCTTTGACCCATACTGTCTAGTGTAGCCTACAGAGTAGGATGGGAGTGTAAGGAAAGTTGTTCACAACTTCCCTGGGGCTCTATAGGGATACTTCCAAAATGAAATATCAGGTGTTGGAGAAAGAGAGAAAGAAAGAGAGAAAGAGAGAAAGAAAGAGAAGTATTTTACAACCACTTATACTACAAAAGTCATATCATCTGGTTTTCAACTTTTTTGACCCATTTCCCTGTGCAGAGAGGCTAGTGAGGAATCTGAGAAAGGAAACAATATTCTGCAGAACTAATGTGGTAAACATTACATCCTTCCCAATCATGACACCATCCTGACGGAGGCTGCCTTCTGTTTCAGAAGACCAAAGTGATCAAAGTCAAATTATCTTGTTAAATACAGGTTCTGGCTGTCCAGCCAGACACTGACACACAACATGTGTCAGTGTTAGCTTCTACATTTAAGAAACATTGACAAAGTACTACTTGAGTATATATTATGCCTGTTGACACAGGTATAGCTTATTTTCCTTCCAAAAAATAAGGCTTTACCTGAGATATTCTTCTAAGGTCAAACAGAAGGTTGTAGGCAAATCCTGAATTCTACCTAAATTATTTAGAGCCCTCCCTACACCACATGGGATTAAGTGCTGCCTTTTTAATTTTGAAATTCTATTTCTGGCAAGGATATGTATGATGGAGCAGGAACACTGTGATGTCTGGTCCGCCTCTCCCAGTTCATTGCCACAGTTCTGATTCTGCCCCATCTCCTGCCTTTAAGTATTTCCAGATTCACAGCACAACTGCCGAGCTTTGCTTTGAGAGAAGAACAGGGCTACACAGGGATGGTTAGGAAGCACTAGCTAGTATTCATGTAATATTTTTCAGATTTATTCAGCCATTTAATTTTTCAGTTATTTCCACTGTGGCTAAGGAAGCACACATCTAAAGCAGCACTGAGTTAGCACAAAGCAATGTGTCTGCAAGAACAAGCTGAAAGCCATGTTTGAAAAGAAAACCTTGACGCACCTGGAATTTGAAGCTGACAGCCCCCTTAATTATTCCACTTTTGTCAAATAAGAGAACACAAAGGAAGTCTTTCTTTTCACGCCTGTTCCTAACAATTAATTTTCTAGAAATGCGCTCATCTCCGATTGGCTTGCGAAGCAGAGCCGAAGCCCTACTACATGAGCAGACTGTGGTGGTGTGGAATTACCCTCCTGGGGCTCGGAGAGGTGGGCAATTTCACAGCCTATGGATTTGCTCCCATTTCCCTTGTTGCTCCACTGGGATGTGTATCTGTCATAGGTGAGGAGGTTTGCCATTCCTTGCTTGGGTACATATTTTAATTGAATGCTTGCTTGTGGCCGGAGGAATAATACCCCAGGAAATGCAGTGGGAACACAAGGGAAAAAATGTTAATGTTGTGGTTTGAAAAGAAATTATTCATATAATTACTGGAGCTGACAGTTTAACACAAACCCTCTACTTAACTCTGAGAGTCTTTTTATATCTTTCTCCTTCCACAGTTATTTCTATTGTGGCCTCTGGTCCCTCTGTGCTGTGCTAGTTCTGCCAGTCAGTGACCCACTGCCATACCAGCCTTGACGGCTCTGTGAGCCCCTGAACCTGGGAGTTCACATCCTGCTTACTGCACAGAGTTGTGGTCTGATTCTGAGTACCTACAATGTTTTCTATGTTACCATCACACCAAGTGGTTTCTGTTGGCTGTGCCTCTGATCCATGCTGGGCAAACTTGCTGGATGCTCTGTCCCCCCATTGCTGGCAGATACCCACACACTGGCATGCTCCTCAAGGTCTCCGTGGTGGCAGGGTTTGGCCTGGGCTACGTGCAGGAATCACTTCTGCAGAATCATGTTCTTAGTAGATCCACACCATTTTTTCTGTCATCCAATCATTATCTTCCCATTCACAAAGATTTTAGGAACCACACTCGGAGCAGATAATCTTTTCTGCTGGTCCTGGTAGTTGTGTGTGTCCAAAAGGGTCTAGAAATTTCCTGAAATGTTTACTTTATTCATGAACTTTATCAAAGTTGTTCATTTCTTCTTTGATGTGCAGATTGATTTGACTTTAGCAGAAGTCCTATCCTTAGGACTCATTTGATGTGACCTTACTCTTTACTTCATAAGAGTTTTTTTGTAATTAAGGTATTTAGAGGACTACTTCAGGTATGACATGTCTGTATCTTTGCTAAACATACATTCTAAAATATGTTACATTGTGCTAATGCAAAGCAGAGTGGACAGGGTGTTACTGTATGAAGGCTGTGAAAACAGGAATACAGGTTACAGCTGTATCCCTTAATCCTGTCGCTTCATACCCACAGCTGAAACCTCCAGGGCCAAGATATCACAACGGTTCTGCTTAGGCTGGAGCTCATTTTTTTTCTATTGACAAGTAACAACATTTCATGGTCTGTCTCTAGCTACCAGTTTCACACTTGAAAGTGACATTGCAGAGAGCAATTTTGCATGGGAAGGTAGAAAAGATTAATTATCTGCCGGGTGGCCTCCTGTCTGTAGGAAGGAGGCAGCCAGCCACACGTGGGTGTAATTTAGCAAAGAGATAGCGGGGAAGGAAACTGCAGGCAATTTACTGTAACCTTTATTGTTAAACTACTGCAGAATTTTGGAGAATGAGATATAAAGCCACAATTGTTCACCACTGTGGGAAAGACTTCTCAAAGAAAGGGATGAGATATTACCTGAGATGAAAATGTAAATTAATATGACATATACCAGTGTGATTTTGGTGGCAGTAGTTATATTTTTAACAACTGTAGACATTTCCAGATGTCTCTGAACATAAAGGCACACTGACCAATCTAATTTGTTGTCCAAACTGAATAAAATGCAAATATAGAGAACTAGAAATAAAAAATGAAAAGCATTGGGAATGGAAAAAATTAAATTGGTTATTAAACTGCTACAAAGAAGAGGTCACATTTAGGGTTGTTTTTTATCTGGGATGATTTGTTCTTCTTTACCTTTGCAATATGTGAAGCAATGTTGCATCTGTTTACTCCATTCTCCCTTACTTGTAACAAATACCAAGAAACCATTTTCCCAACTGTTGTATCTTATTTAAATTCTCATCCACTTCTTTTTTCTTTTTTCTTTTTTTTTAACTGACCCAAAATACTTATCCTGGAAGACCCCAGAAATCACTTTAAGATCTTATATTCCATTCCCATATATATATATATCAGCTGACAGTATCCGTTTCATAGCCCAAACAATAGAGAGATCTGAAATTTTATTTAGTCTAGCAAACTTTCTCTTACGGAAGGGAAAGTAAAAATGGTGTAGCCAGCCAATTACAACAATAACTTCCCAGTAACACTTCCTACTGCTAGATACTTTCCTGTCTTCTGCAATTAAAGCCAGAGAGAGAGAGCACCTTTTTAATTTTAGAAGAGTTCATCATTTAGGGCAGTGACAACTGACCAAGACACCTGCATATCATCTGCTAACAACTTGGCAAAGCATAGTTTAGGCAGCAGGTCTTCCAGTTTAAAAGATTAAGAAATACATTTCTCATTAAGTTGTGACCTCTTTTAGGTGGTAGAGGGTGGCCTTTGCACAGTTTTTTGAGGTATTGTTGAATGTGTGTCTTTCATAAGATAATTTTTTAAATTAAGAAATTAAGCAATTAATAACAAACTCCAATTATGTATCTGAACCCTAAATCCACTCTTCTGATAAACATTTTTTTCAATTTGGTGTCAACACATCCCACCTGATAAGACCTGACTCCCACTGGCATTGGGTACTCAGTACCTATGGTGTACTGAGAGGAAATGTGCTTCATGTTATGCCCAGTCACCTAGTCATTTAGGCATCTCTGAAGATCCATATGGCTCTGGGTCTGCATGGAAAGTTTCCTTTGCTTGGAACCCAGGGTTTTGGAGGAGGATCAGGCAGACTGGAATCTCTGCCCAGAATGGATATGGGCTGTACCCATCATATACCTCCAGACCTCTGAGACAGGAAGCATCCTGGGTCTCAAAATAGATGGAGCCAATGTCTGTTATGCTCTGCTACCACATCTAACTGCATCCAACCGAATTTTGCACTTAACCCGGTATCAATTAACTAGTGAAAATTTTGTGCCTTATCCTCTTGAGCTGGCTGCTTCTGATGGCTGTTTTAAAAAGAATCCAGCACCACAGACCATGAATTGGCAGTAGACTTTATTTTTTTTTTTCTTAGAATTAAGCTACAAATACTATATTTTTCTTCTTACACAGTGGAAGTATTTCTGTGTGTGGTTGCAATGATGCAAGCTCTACATCTGTTCAGAGTTTAAAATAGCTTGAGAAGACAGCAGTTGTTTTCTTCAAGAAGAGAAATGGGAAAATTTTAAATTTAAAAATGGAGAAGTAATACACATTTAATGTAATCATTAAAAAGCATTTTATACTTAAAAAATAAAAATCATGTGTTACATGTAGCTTGGGTAATTTTAGGCTGCTGTGGCTTTTAGCTCATTGTCTTGCTTTTGCCTGCACAAGTAACTTGGCAGGGCTGGAGGGATGAGGAGAGACCAGTGGTATCAGAGATCATTTCTTCTGCAGTTTTCATCATTCTGTGGAGAGTTGTTTTACACTTAACTCACTTAGACTGACACTGTTGAGATCCCTTTGCATTTTTATATGCTCCTTTTAAGTAGCTGTGGGGCAAGAAATTGCTTTAGGCTTTGAAAATTGATATCCCTGATGGTGCTTTAGGAAAAAGATTCTCAGATGTTCTTGCAGAAATGGATTTCTCTCACTCACTGTAATGTAACTTCTTTGTGGCCCAAGAAATTAGGATTTTGAGAACTTTGTTTCTAATGAGAACTGAGAAACATTCACCAGACTATTCTTTAAAATCTGTATTTGTCTAGAAGATGCAACAAAAGATCTTCAGGGTTCATCCTTCTCTCTGGAGTGTGTGTCCTATAATCCAGTTTCCAGAGTTAAGCTTACCTTAACGGTCTCTCTTTTGAGCAATTCGCCTTATATTTGGCTTCCTTGTTTATTAGGATATTGGTATTAAGGATGGGGAATAAAGCTTTTGTCCACCCCTTTTTCAAATTTACTAATACTAAGTACTAGTACTAAGTACTAATATTTAATCATGTTAGAAATGTTACATGTTCAGTGTGCAGGATAGCTATCAAGAGGTCATGCACCAACAGACTAAATACTGTAGTATCTTCCTTTATATTCAGTACACCATTAAGATCTATCATATAAACTAAGGGTAGGTTGGGCTAGTCAATTAGCTGTCATGAATTTCTTCACAGATGTCTCGGGCAGACTTAGCTCTTTGTTTAACTCTGGCTATGCATACAGGTATTCTTTAAATTTCTCAGATTTGTGCTAATCCTCCCTCACACAGAGCTCTGGCCCTGAAGGAGACCCAAGTCCCATGAGGTCCAAAAGCACCCATCCTCCTCGTACCTGAATTCTCTCTCCTGCCTAACCCAAAATGACCCACAGTAGGTCAGCACACTGGTTTTCCTCAACCTCCTGCCCTGCCCTTGAGCAAGACCGTACATCTGAGATGTAGGCAGGATAAGATGAAGGAGGTTTCAAGCTAATAGTCTCAGGGAAGGGGTTCGCAGCCATTAATTGTCTATATGCAGACTCCACCATGGAGATGGTACTACAGGCACACAAAAACAGCTGTGATTTTTCTGTCGGTGCCTGCAGAGTGCACATGGACATGCTCATCCACATGCTTTGTGCATGGCCATTAGAGGCAGTCTGAGCTTCCTGTCCTTCTGTCCTCTCAGTAGCCCTTTGCAAGGGAGAGAGATATTTTAGTCTGCCACATGGCAAAGGGCACAGCTCCTTTCTCCAAACCAGCTCCTTTCCTTTTGAATGGGCTTAATAAAAATGCTTGGGCACTTAAAAAATAAATAATTAAAAATCACGCTATCCTTCAGCTAAACCACATTCCTCTCACAATCGTCAACCTCATCAGTTCAGCCTTTTTTCTTGTCCTGCTCTTAGTGTGCAGCCTCTGGATTCCCTGTGGAAATACTGGTACTTGCCCAGGAAGACCTGCTGCCCATTCTCTGCCCTCATCACCTCCTGCTCATTGGAGCTGCAGTGATCAAATGTGCTACCTGCCTCATCTTATCTCCAGATCTTCCTGACTCTGTGGCAGACTACAATAGCTTGAGTTTGGGAATGGATTAAAGCATCTCCAAGTGCTTCTGTATTGGGATGGTCCTGAATCCCTTCGGTTTGGGAGGTAGACTGAAGGTCTGTCTGTATAAACATACTTTAAGGTGTCATTTAAAATGTGACTGGCAGGAACTGCATCCTCATGGCTTGAGCACTGCTCAACAGATTTAGTGGAAAATCAACTTGGTGAGCTTAAACTGTTTCATTAGACAGAGACAGACCCTAAAGTTGCATAGAACAGGTAAATGCTCGGTCTCAAAGTGATTTTTTTTTTCTTGTTGCACAAGCCGGGAGAGGTGGAAACACTAAACGGTAGTCTTTGAATAATGGCTAGTAGTCTTCCTTTGGTATTTCATCCAGACCACCAGTGAAATGGATACAGAAGTATTCTGCAGAACAGGTGGTTTTAAATGCCTTTACCTGACTGAATCAGTTAAGCTTATCAGAATGAAGATTTGAGTCAAATATTAAATTTTGTGGTTTTATTGTAAAACTATTGGATGAGACAGAAGCAGTAAAAGCAGTCTGTGCATTTATGAGGATAGTACTCATTTATTTAAAATAGTACATAAAGCTCACATAAGAATTTAAAAGAGGGGAAGAAAGGATATGCTAACATTTGAAGTTATGAACAGTTATGAAAGGAATTATTTAACATAAAACCTGACAATAAAAATAGAGGTAAAAAGGGGAGATTCATAAATAACTTCAGTACCAGGAAAACAGCTTAATAATAAAATATACTTACATGTGAAATAATTTTCGGTAGGAAAAATAAGTGATGGACATTCATTTGGGTTTTTTAAGGTTGGATTTGACAAAATACAGAAAATACACTCTACAGATCAGTATCTGTTTTCTATCACAGTATCACAGTATGTTTGGGATTGGAAGTGACCTCAAAAGATCATCTAGTCCAATCCCCCTGCTGGAGCAGGAACGCCTAGGTGAGGTCGCACAGGAACATGTCCAGGCGGGTTTTGAATGTCTCCAGAGAAGGAGACTCCACAACCTCCCTGGGCAGCCTGTTCCAGTGCTCTGTCACCCTCACTGAGAAGTTTTTTCTCAAATTTAAGTGGAACCTCTTGTGTTGCAGCTTGATCCCATTACCCCTTGTCCTATCATTGTTTGCCACCGAGAAGAGCCTGGCTCCATCCTCATGGCACTCACCCTTTATGTATTTATAAATATTAATAAGGTCCCCCCTTAGTCTCCTCTTCTCCAAACTAAAGAGACCCAGCACCCTCAGCCTTTCTTCATAAGGGAGGTGCTCCACTCCCTTAATCATCTTCGTTGCCCTACGCTGGACCCTCTCCAGCAGTTCCCTGTCCTTCTGGAACTGAGGGGCCCAGAACTGGACACAATATTCCAGATGTGGTCTCACCAGGGCGGAGTAGAGGGGAAGGAGGACCTCTCTCGATCTACTAACCACCCCCCTTCTAATACACCCCAGGATGCCATTGGCCTTCCTGGCCACAAGGGCACAGTGCTGGCTCATGGTCATCCTGTTGTCCACCAGGACCTCCAGGTCCCTTTCCCCTACACTGCTCTCTAATATGTTATTTCCCAACCTATACTGGAACCTGGGGTTGTTCCTGCCCAGATGCAGGACTCTACACTTTCCCTTGTTAAATTTCATTAGGTTATTCCCCGCCCAACTCTCCAGCCTGTCCAGGTCCTGCTGGATGGCAGCACCGCCTTCTAGCGTGTCAGCCACCCCTCCCAGCTTAGTGTCATCAGCAAACTTGCTGATAGTACACTCCATTCCCTCGTCTAAATCGTTAATGAATATATTGAATAATATTGGCCCCAGTACTGACCCCTGAGGCACTCCACTAGATACTGGCCTCCAACTAGACTCCGCACCATTGACTACCACTCTCTGGCTTCTCTCCTTAAGCCAGTTTGCAACCCACCTCACTAGTCTATTGTCTAGACCACACCTCCTCAACTTAGCTGTGAGGATGCTGTGGGAGACTGTGTCAAAGGCTTTACTGAAGTCAAGGTAGACCACATCCACCGCTCTGCCATCATCCATCCACCTTGTTACATTCTCATAAAAGGCTATGAGGTTGGTCAAGCATGACTTACCCTTGGTAGAGCCATGCTGACTGCCCCTAATAACCCTCTTATCCTTGATATGCCTTGAGATGCCACCAAGGATAAGCTGTTCCATTACTTTCCCAGGGGCAGAGGTGAGGCTGACCGGTCTATAATTACCCGGGTCCTCCTTCTTGCCCTTTTTGAAGACTGGAGTGACATTTGCTTTCCTCCAATCCTCGGGCACCTGTCTTTATCTTCTCCTGTTATGTATTATCCCTTTCTTAAAGAAACAAACAAGAAACAATCCTAACTGAAGCTTTCATGTGTAGGAGGCAGAGGAGTTGTTTTGTGAGGTGGGTTCTCACCATTCAGTGTCTGCTAGTGGCAGAACCCACATGTCACACTACTCTTTATTTCTATCTGTGCTGGAGAAAACCTACATATGGAAGTAATCACACACAATCACTCTCCTAGCAGAATCAGCACCTGACTAAGCTATGTGTAGCAGCATTACAGCCCTCCCTTAAGGCACTTAATTGCATATCATGCAGAAAATGGACATTTTCTACCATTTTTTTCAGTTTACATTTAAAATCATATGCTTAAGTGAATACATATTTATTCAATAATGAATACAAATCAGCCTATTTTATGCTAATGTATGAAAATACAAGGTTGTTTCAACCTAAAAAATAAGCTCCTGAACAAACACTCTTTTTGCCATTTTCTACATTTTAATGTAGTGTCAAGTCATACTATTTTTCATTTGAAATACTAACTCTGTATTTCCAGATTGAAGAGTTTCATGAGCCTTCAGAAAGGCTCTGTCATATAGATACAGATATTTTATAGGGCCTATTTACTACTCAATTTGTGGACATTAATATAGGTATGAGTCAGTTAAGGCATGAAATGAACTCGAGGATTTCATTAGGGTGTATTCATTCTGTAATGTTTAATCCTTAACAGATAATCTCCCAGATTTTGTGCCCCTCTCTGAATCTAGCAGGCTATCTGCCACCACTCTCAGTGGGAGCAGGATCTGTGCCTAGTTTTGAAAGTTTTACCTTAATAATTAATTAAAAAGCTAAAAATATTCTGATGCACCAAAAGTATACAAGTCTTTTGGTATGACCAGGGATGCAGCCTTTACTTCAATGACTTACGGGCTGACAGTTAGGGCTTAGAGTTATGCATGTGTTTTGTAGCTAAAATCAGTGGTTCAAAACCAATGAGGCTTTAAAACAATGATAAATTGCATGGCTTGCTGCTGAATTGTTGCCAGCTTACACTTTGACACCATTTTTAGTCTGCATTTCTGTACTGTTGTATTCTATTGCTGACCAATTAAAAAAATACAGACTATTCCTCATTCTGACACTGATCTCAATCTCTATGACTGTCTGTAGCTTAAACAACAAAAACAAAAAACCAGGCAAACAAATGACCAGTTGCAAAGACACATTCATACTTTTCAGCACAGCAATTTCCCAGGTTCCTCAGTCTATTCATCCGTAGAGCTGAACTTAATGTTCAGTGATTTATTTCCCACATCAGTGTAGTGGTGTAGGAGGAGGGGGCACACAGCTTCTGTGACAGAGAGGGAACAAGGGGATCCTGACGTGGGAAAGCAGGTGGGAAAATTTGGGCCAGGTGGCAGGAAATTAGACTCATGCTGTGGTCATGGGGCAAAATCATGGCGAAGGGGAAGCTGGCTAGGAGGAAAGTGTGAAGGTGTCACATCACTGGTGTTGAGGAGAAGTGGGAAGACAGGAGACACCTCACCTGTGGTCTGAGGGATGGTGAGGAAGGAGCGGAGAGTTTGGGGAGCTGAGCACAGGGGTTTCAGCAGGGCTGCAGTTAGAAACTGAATTTGGGATGTAGTAAGGTCTTTAAATCATCTATCTAGTAGCTGTGGCCATATATCTGGCTGTGGCTCTGGATGCCTGCTTACTCTCCGGCCAAGGTTCACAAGGTCTTAGGATAACTCAGCTTAGAAAGGATCTCAGGGGGTACCTAACCCAACCTCCTGCTCACAGCAGGGTCAGCTTGGAGGCCACCAGGCAGAGAGGAGATGGTGCAAGGAATGTGTTGGCCATCTAGCGTATTGTCCTAAACTGCCTTTTCTGGAGGAGTTAATGTCTTAAGCAGCTAAATGCACCTGAGACTGTGAGCTGAAGCCTAAAGGAGTTAAGGAAGAGGGGCCGAGCAGCTGCAAGGGCTGTGCCTTTCTCAGTGGGCTCCTGGGGTACATGTTGGTGCCTTCCATTTGTCTTGCTGGCCAGGGAGAGCTGCAAAGCCATCAGAAGGCAAAGCAAGTAAAGGCCAGCCTATGCTCCTGGGGATCACCACCTCCCTCAGAGCCCTCCTCCTCTGGCCCTGTGTTTCTAGTGAGCCACTGTCTTAATCAAAACAATCTGTCCTTGGTTTCTTTGATTTAATCTGTTCTTTTAAAAGTCAAACTTGTGGAGCTTAAAACCTAGAAAATTTAGAAAATAAAAATAAAATTTAAATTTAGTATGTAATAACAAGGTGCTCTCTTGGCTGTGATACTGTAACCTGCTTAAAAGTCAACCCTGAAAGTAACAGTCAGAGTCTGCCAGGCTGCTCATCAGTCATGGATGTTCTCTAGCATCTCAGCAGTTCTGTGTAAGTGTTCTCTGCTTCTTTGCTTAGATTTACCCCATTTGCTTTTCTTCTTCACATGAATGCAAATGAAGTGTTGGTGGCTTATCCACAGGGACTCTTGTCTTTTGTGTTCAGAGTTTCTCCTGGGGGTCATTCTCCCCACTTGCTTGTTGTACCTCCTCTCCTACTTCAGTTTTTCCTACAATCCCGGATGGCCTAATGTATATTCTTAAATACCCTCCTATTTTTAGATTCCTCTACATATTACACATCATAAAGAGCATTAATTATACATACAGTCTGCTAAGCTCATGATCTCTTGTGCACTACCAGCTGTCTCTGGAGAAAGAGCTTGCCACATTTGAATGCATTATTAAAGTGGATGACAGGCTGAGTGACAAGTTTCATTATCTAGACGCATTCCAGTGCCTCCCTGTGCCCACTACCAGCTTCAGAGATTGTAATCCCCCCAAGCTGTCATTTGCCATCTCCAGAGAACTAGGCAGTAGAATTTTGGGACATATCTCACCCCAAACTGGATGCCAACACTGGAATTGAACCCTAAATTGCATTTAGTAGATCTCCGCTGAATGCAGAGAGCCCAGACAAGGGGGTACTCAAAAAAAATACACAACAAAACAAAACACTGCAATATCTGTTCATGAAGCAGCAGGTCTTTGCTGTTGATTGCCTAGGTGGGTGAGCTGAGGTGGGGTTCGGAAGAGCTATGACAGCAAGGAAACAGAGCAGCAATTAATTCCTGCACTGTCTTGGGTTGCTGCTGCTTCTTTCCTGGTTTTTGTCCTGTGTAGCTCTGCTATTACCAATGTTGCCTGGATACCAGTGTCTTTTCTCCAGCAAAGCTGTCACTGAAACATTGAATAAAGAAAACCGTGTCAAGCAGCCTCCTTTCAGTGAGGCATTTGCAGTTGAAGATTCTTTTTTTGCACTTATTTGTTTGCATAGATTTCCATCATTCTTCATATAGTTTTAATTTATGACTTCTACTAGATCTGATTTTCTACTGACTGGATAACACAGACATGAATTCCAGTTCTCTGTTTACCTCTTGGTATAAGCCTCTCTAGATGTATCTAGAGTACATATACTAGCTAATAACAAATCAAATTTTTCACCAGAACAATGGAGTTAATGAGGCAAAGATGGTTGCAAGAAGGTTGAACTGTGATTTCCAGAATAAACCAAAGATTTCACGCTGTAGGCAGGAACAGAGCTCTTATAACAGCATCTCATGATTTAGGTTCAATGGGTCCCTTCACTGTCCCTCCTGGGCAGTCTTGCTTTGAGGTTTCTTAATGAATCTAGCATTACCAATGCACCTCTCCCAAAGGCCTGTCCTCACATCTTTTACACAGGAGCCATTCAGACTCTTTTTCTTCTCCTTAGAGGTAGATGCTCTGATGTTGTGTGCTGGAATAGAGCCATCTGTCCCAGGTGGTCAACAGTCTGACCTCTCTTAAGTCCAAACCTGTTCTTCCTTTTCCACCACATGTCCACACTGAGCTGCTTACCAGGAACCCTGGCCAGAGCACTGCTGCTGCTCACCCACACACCCACTGCTGCCCATCCTGAAGAGGCAGGGTCAGGAGCTGGCACAGGGGAGATGTGAGAGCCAGGCAAGGGAAAGAGCTGCCCAGAGAACAGGAGGCCACTTCCAGGGTTCACTTCCATGTTTGTCCTTCCTTATACAAGTCCCTCCTAGAAGACCATGAGCAGTGCCCCTGTATGGTACACATGTTGATTCTTTAACCTGCTTGCTTGCAGACATCATGACCACTCTCTTAGTTCATACTAAACACTACGTTTTGCAGTAGCTTTCTTCCTTTTGATGATACTACTGCTACTTTACTTATAAGCCCCTAATGCATTGAAGACTAAAGAAGCAGGATTTTATCCATCTATCAGGCAATTTGCCTTGAGCAAGTGAGCTGGTAGCAAAATGGGGAGTGAAACAGTAAGGCTGATGAGTACCCAGCTTCCCTAACACTTCCACATATGACTGAATCAGAGCAGTTTAAGCAGTGTTGTGGGAGATGGGAAGGGTATCACATCTCTTCAACTACTCAGGAGCCTGCTGGGTACGTTTAAAATCTTATAAAACCTGAGGGCTGGTTGCTTGCGGAATGGGCTCCTGTCTGGTTATATCATGGTATAGTGCAACAATAACAGCCGTGAGATATATTTAAACTTGGCCCAGGGCAGCTTTTTGCTACAGCACTTGATATTCTATCAAACAGAAAAAAAATGTCTTTAAATTTCTGTTCTAGGTAGTGCATTTATTTCTGTCTTATTCCTAAAGAAGACCATGAGGGCTGCTGATATATTGGGTAAGCAAGCGTTTGCTAACGTGGACATGTGTGTTGCCATATGCTTAGCAAGCTGTAACTCTCACGCAGCCCCCCACCTTCACACTCCTACTTTCCTGAGCAAGTGTTTTGAGGCAGATACTTTCAAAATTGGGAAGAAGTGACAAAAAGAGAGAGAATCTTCAATGCATGAGGAAAAGACTGCATTCCCAAATCCTCTGCTCTTACAACCATAACTCATTCCTTATGTGTCCTTATTGCTCAAATTTATTTTAATTGTCTATTTTTGCCTCTGAGGTTGTATTTAGTATTATATTTATGATTACAACACAATTTTAATAAAACCAATGCAGTTATTGAGCTATTCATTCAAATATAAGATCTTTTTTTTCTTACTGCATACACATTGCACAAAAATTCAAGCTCAATTAAAAGTGACAACTTCCCTTTTGGTATTAATTTTATTACTTCAAAGAAAAAATAATCATGTTGTCAATGTTCTGTTGGGAAGCATGCTCCTCACTTTAAAAGCATCTCAACTTTTTGTCTATGATGTCCAAGATTTTTTTGCATATCAAAACTTCCCTGCTTGAACAAAGTAATGGTGAGAGACAAGCGTACTTCAGGGGTTGGGCTTTACTGAAACCATCTCAGCTGGAACAGGGCATGTGGTGTTGCTACATGGCACCTGGTATTTCTGTGGGGCTCCTAGCATCTAGGCTTGCTTGTCCATACTATAACAAGAACATCCTGGCTGTTCTCATGAATGTTTTGGAGAGATCTGTTCCGTATTGTTCCAGGAATACCACACAATATTTATTTAGGTTTGAGATCCAAATTTGCCAGCTGAGCTGCTACATTCAGAATCCACCCTCCTTTGACTGATCATGTTTCCCTTAGAGCCTTAGACATCATGTGTTGCTTTAACTAGTGTTCAGCACTGATTTATTTTATTTCTGAGAGTTCGACTTTGCAAGAAGGATTTAACAATGCTGCTACATTCCATAGGAATGAGCTGTATGATGGGAAATATGGTGATGTTTTTGCAAGCACATAAATATAGAATGGTTCTGCTTTTCCAAAGGAACTGTGTGTGATAGCTGTGCCAGCAAAATCCTCGGGATGTGCTTTGTTTTGTATTCCTGAGCCTTGTATTCCACACAATTTTTTTGGGTTTGCCAAGAATTTTAAAGATTACTTGAAAAAAAAATTGATTATCTAATATCTTCCTTAATCCAATACAGCTTATGAGCTCAGGATCAGCTCACTTCTGTCTTGATACCTCAGTGAACATCTGTGTTTGTCAGCTGGCTGTCCACAGGGCAGAACTTCCAGATTTTTATTAAAAGCACAATAATGCAAGTTCAACCTTGAAAAGGGGCCCTGGCAACCTGATGCTTGAACAGTCTTTTGCAAATCAGCATTTTATAAAACAGGTCATAGGTCTGCAAATACAACAGGGAGCGGCCAAAATGTTGGCTTCATGACAGCTTCACATAAGCATTGGACTGGAACATATCTGTTGCACTTAATGTTTCCAGGGCAGACCCATAGCTGGTGCAGATCTCTGTGGCCACATTGACTTTGGGAGAGTTGTGTTCATTCACACTGGTTAGTGATGTAGCTGTCTGCCTCAGGAAACAACTTGTCCTTTCAGTTTAGGATAAGTTTATGTGACCTGCTTTGTGCCTGTGAGAAATAGAGAGGATCAATTTTCCTTTGTCATGTACTTGGTACCAGAACTGAGAATATTTGAAAATGCATTGCTGAGTTGGAATTCTAATTCATGAGGATTTACTGACAGCTTTTTTCATACTTCCAAAATCCTTTGAGTCTTTTATTAAAGTTAGGTTAGATAAGACTCCAAATGCAAGGCAACCCAAGTACCTAAGCCCAAATCTCATTAAATGGATGTAAATTTTCTTCTGGAAACTATTTCCAAGTCAGCTGGACAGCAAGGATGACCAGGATTAAGAAATATTTTATTACCAAAATAATGTATCCTTTTCTTTACAGGAGGAACACTGGCAGTAACAGGGACATACTTGTTGGTGACATTCGCTCCAAATACACCCCAAGAACTCACAGCAAGACGAGTACAGAATTACTTAGTGAGCTGGCCTTTTTTGGTATATTTGGTGAGTATCTGGTTCATACTACTCCCTAAATAAGAAAAACTGGAGCGTTAGGACCTTTTGCAGCATTATGAATTAGTGGCAGAAAATCCGCTCCTGAAAACAAGTTGTGTGATTTTCATAGGAAAGAGAACAAGTCTCTGGGTCTTCACCCCAGTCTTCAAGCTGAAAATATGCTGAAGCAAAAGATGTCTTTCAAACTACATGCTGGGCAAAGTCACAGTTGTGCAGGATTAACAAGAATGGAAAGATTTGGGGGTTTAGTGGGCTTGAGGTAAAACCTGAATATTGGCGTTGCTTATATTTCCTATAGATGTGTTCATGGAACACCGTCTGCATGAACATCTAAGTTAGAGTGCTTTTCTGGAGTGTGATGGATTTGTACTTTTAAAAATCAGGCTATATATGCTCTTTTTTTTTCTTTCACATCACTCTATTTTGTTCCCACTTTGCTAAGCCTGGCTGAATGGAGCTCTGTGTGGAGCTGGGATGTGGAGAGGTGGTTGGCTTCACTGACACTCAGGTTAATCTGAACATGAGTTTGAATTCAAATACAAAATACCATTTTGAATAAAGTATCTGTATACAAACTTCAAATACCATACATCTTCTTTGATGTATTTAATTAGCACCAGAAACAGGACCAGAATGAGAAGGAATTTCTCTCTCTTCCTCTGGAATGCTGAAAATTTGTTCCTCCAGCTAAATGTAAAAGAAACAGTGTAGGAGCTTCAGAAGCAGTTGCTTTTTGCCCAGTAAAGCGATTCACTTGTGATAGATTATTAGTACTCAGGCTTTTCTCAGTAGGAGAGTTAGGAAACCACTGAGTAGATGATTTAATTTAACCTTAATCTTTTAGCCAACGTGCAGACTTTAAATACATCTAAGTAGCCGTGAGACTACTGATTAAGCAGAAAGTACATGCTACCACAAAAAATGTTGATCCTCTTGCTCAATTTTTTCTATATTTTAAAAGCTCCTGAAATACGGTGATACAGCTCAATACAATAAATTAATTATCACGCTACACAAATGACAACATGCACTTTCAATCAAGCAGTAGAGAGGTTTCTGAAGGTAATTCCAAAGAGTTTTGGGGTACTCAGCAAGGGTAGCTTCAGCCTTGACAAGAGCTTCAGCAAATCCATGTAACCAGCAGAGGGAAAGGGACTTCTTTGAGAGGGTGTTCAGAGCAAGGGGCTTGGTGCTTACTGAAGGACCCTCTCACTTTCCTACCAAATATCCCCCTCTAACATGCAGTTCCACTATAGATACTAAAACAGTATGGCATTTTAGGCAATAATTTTAAATTGCTGACTCACAGATTTGTGTAGAGTTGGTGGAGGGACAAAACTTCCCATTCATGCCCAGTGACACCAGAAATTGCTGTGTCATATTCTGTTCACATTTTCTTAAAACTAACAGGCTGCTGGAAAAGGGCTTTGTGTAGTCTGAGGACGTTGCTGAATTTGTTTCAGGAAAAAATAATAACACTGTTGAATGCTTAGGAAAACTGTGCTGTATTCTTCTTAGGAGACATCAGAAGGAGGTAGTAGGTGACCCCTGGACTTTCTTTCCGCTTTTCTCTCTTTTCCCTGCCTCAGCCAGGATCCAATTTTACGTGTACAGCATGGGTTGCAGGGAAGGATGGAGCAAGTACACAGCAAATATCATTGACTCAACAACATATCAAGCTTTCTTTGTTACATCTGCTGCCTGGATTCATCTGTTTTGAGCTTCCTCTGTCCAAAAAAGTGAGGAATGAAAGGCTCCACAAAAGCCTCTGAGATACCAGCCTGATTTCCTGGTATGCTGCTGGAAGTTCAAACAAACCATGCTGTAAACATTCTCTTTGGGCAGGAAACTAACTCTTCATAATTGTTTGTAAAATGCCTAGAACACGTTGGCTGCTGAGATATAAAAAAGCGCAGCAGAAGTTGCAGAACTTCCAGTACAAATATATAGCGAGGAGACAGTACAGCAGTATAATGCAGTCCAATAGTCTTTCTAAAAGTAGCCCTGAAGTGTAGTCTGCTGAGAAATATAATACAAAGCCCCAACAGTACAAAATGTTCTGTGTGGGTGTCAAACCATCCCCATGTGGCGCTCCACTGGCATCAGAAGAGTTCTGCAGAAATAGCCTCTGGTTCCCACATGAGACAACTTTTGAGTCACCTTCTGAGACTTTGCTGTAGCATAATCATGTCTGAGCAAGAATGACTATCCTAGCCTGGTTTCTTTTTGTCTTTTGCTTATGTGCACTTTGAGTGACTACAGAAGACATCAATTATAGATGAAGCTCTTAGGTTTCCCTAAGCAGAAGCGTAGTGAATATTGGCTTGTTAATATTTAATCTCTGCAAAATCAGGTTCAAAGCATTTCTGCTTTTCCTTCAAAGTGCCTAGAAGCCCCACCTTGTTTATTGGTCCCTACGTTGCTGTATGTTCCAGAAAGACAGCTGAGGCAGACAATGTGGTATTTTGTTCTGATGTCTTCTGGTAATGCTTAGAAACATGGAAAACATCATGATTATGAAAAAATGTTGATGAGATGTGGGCTTGAGGAGACTTCAATAGAGATTAGTTATAATAGCAAAAATGATTGTAAGCAGGTCAAGTTCCTTCAATTCCTCTAAATAGAATATGTGAAGCTGATATAACCTACTCACTTCCCATTCCTGGATTTTGTATTTAACACTACCACAGCTATCAACTATAACAGCGAGCACTATTTTGGGTAATTCTCAGGAGACAATCATAGGCAGCAACTGGGGCACGCCAGCAGAGTCCCTGTTTGCGTGAGGTCCTGTTAGGAGCTATGAACTCTGCTTGCAGCATGACTCAATGTGGTGGCCTCTCCTTTGTCTGGTGATGAAAAGTGACCTGTTGGTGGGTCACTGAGCAGCACCATGGAAGAATAGTTTGGCTGCTGGGCAGCACAAGGTGAGAACTAATTGTTTGTATTTCATGCTTAGTGTGTGAGACTTCACAGAGCTGAGTAAACTTTAATAACAGCCCTGGAAAACAAAACCGGGTTTCTCCCCAGGTTTGACCACAGGACTTCCATCTCTGGCCCTACACCACTGCTGCTCTCGGGGCTTCCCCAGGAGGCAGAAGCAGCCAAGCACACAGGTCTGTGTTTCTCTTCCAGAGCTGCCATCAGAGACTCTTTTATGTCCTTTTGATGGTTTTGCTTGGCTGTTTCCTTTGAGAAGTGAGTCTTGATGAGTTTGTTTGCTTTTGGGCAGGAGGGGATCACAGTGGAGCTTTATGGTGGCTTTAGCAAGAGAAAAGCTGATGACAGGATGAGGACTGCAGGGCTGATGGAAGAGCAAACAGTGACTTGGCTCAGTTGAGGTCGTGGTGCTCGGCACTACCTGCTGCTCTTGGAGTTGGAGAGAGGTGGAAGAGGGGCTGGAGCACGAAAGCTGGTGTGATGGAGCAGTATGAGCCAGCAGCTATCCCTGGGCTTGTTTTTGGATTATTGTTCTTGCATAGTTTGAAATTTAAGTGACAGGGCAGATGATGGTGATTCTGTCTATTGACATTGTGATCAAAGTTGTCTAAGGGATATAAAATTAATCAATACATGAGGTGTAGCTGGCTGCCTACAGCAGGGCTGTCTTATGAGGTTCTGCACACTGTGTGGCAACCAGCCCAAGGGTCTGGGTGCTCAGGTTTGCACAGAGGGCGAAGCAGATCTCACAGTGCTGTGTCGTCTGGTACCATGGCCCCATTCCTGTCACACTATCCTGTATGCCAATCCTGAACTGACGTGTCATTGAAGAGGATACCTGGGACATCTCTGGAACTTCTTTCTTAGCCTGGGTATCTTTCCATGTGGGGAATATTTATTTAGCACAGCCT
This sequence comes from Columba livia, assembly GCF_036013475.1. Taxonomy (NCBI): domain Eukaryota; kingdom Metazoa; phylum Chordata; class Aves; order Columbiformes; family Columbidae; genus Columba; species Columba livia. The sequence continues at coordinate 139,142,458 of NC_088603.1, read as the reverse complement.
TCTTCTGTTCTGTTAGCAATTGTTCACTGTCAAAATAGCAACTGAAGCTATTTGGAGGCTGTTGTAGCTGCAGCCTGATAACAGATATTCCCATCTGGTCCTGAGATGTGTTTGTCAGTGGCATGAAAAGTGAAGCTGCTACCTTTACTTCTCAAGTTCCCTCAAACCCTACCATAGTTTTCCAGAGAGAGGCCAAGATGAACTCACATGTCTGCAGATCTTAATATGACTTCTGCCTTGGTTCCTGATTTAGATGTACTCAGTGCTACACTGTTGAGAAGAGCTGGGGAAGGTGGCCAAGCTGCATACTATGAGACTGAGGCAAAGGCCTCCTTTCTACCAGCTAGTGGCCCAGCTTTTATCTTTGGGAGCAGAACTGGTGAGGAGGGAAGTTGCTCTGGAGGCAGGTGAGACCAGCACTCCGCAAGAGATTGGAAAGATTATAAAGCAAGGAGTAGTCCAGGAATGCATTTTTTTAGCCAACAGTAAAATGCTTTCTTACATTCAAAACATTAAAAAAAAAAAAGAAAAGTAAAAATAGTTTGCTTTTTATTTTAATCTTGCAATAAATATTTGACATTTTAAAAAGAAAGCTGGTAGAAAATATCCAGATTTTTGTTTGCAATGTTCTGAGATGCAATTGTCTATTGGTTGTCTTTGGGAGCAAGGGATGAGTTTGAAGGTAAATTAAAAAAAATAATTAAAGCATAATTATGTTCTATTCATATTTTTGAACACTACTAAACTGGGGGAGGTGTGAGTATGGTAGAGAATTTTAGTGACTGAATGTAGCTGATGACTGCTTTTCTGCTGCAGTCACTCTCAAAAACGAGAAGTCGGTTATGTTACATTATATAACCACCACTAGTAACCGCTCAGTCGCTTCTTTGGAAATTTCATCCGTGCAAAACCCAGATCCTTTTGAGTCTAGTGCTGCCTTATGGTGACTGTTGGTTTAAGAGTGGAGTGGCATTATAAAATATAAATCAATATGTTGGTTTATATATAAATATATAAAATATAAATCAATATGGAGGTAGACATGAGGGTTTTCTATTACTTGTTTTATTGGTAAAAAATGGCAATAACCAGAGTCATTAATGATAACAATCTCATTTTCTGTCTTATTTCCCCCATTTGATTACTTTCTACCATGCACAAAGTTCTCTCTCTCCACACGGTCTCTAGGGCTACCAGGCTTCTGAGCACCTCTCAGGGCAGAGGTCCATAATCTCTGTTTTCATGTGTCTTCTGGGCTTCACAAAAGCTTTTTGGCTCTTGCGCTTACAGTTTCTTCAGGCATAGAGGGGTGTTTGGGCAATGTGGGCAGGAGGGAGAATACCCATGCTTTCAAGACGGCGGAAGGCAAGAGTTACTAAGGGAATCTGCAAAGAGACACATTAACAAGAAGTCAGTAAATTTAACTGTTTCTTATTTAGCTGTCAGATGTTATTGAAGGAGCAGGTTTGGACCATGCACAGTGTAGGTAAAGCTGCTTCAGCAGCTGCAGATGTCCTTCAGTGTGGTCTGCTAGTGTGTCACTGAGCTTTCCAAGGTAAGCTTCTGACAGGTACCTGTGATTTAAGAACCAGCACATGCAATAAATGTTTTCTTCCTTGCGATACATGGCAGAAAGTTTGAACAAAAAGACAGTGTTTGGGAGAAGGGAAAAGAGGGTAGCAAAAATAAGCTTGCATGTCACAAAGAGTGACACTAGGAATACCATAGATAGAAGGAGAGACTGTTGTTCCTTCAGATAAGTTCTTTACTACATAGGAATTATAATTCTAGAAGAATTATTACAACTAAACATGGGCACATTTGCTGTCACATTAAAAAAGTTTTCTCAATGCTACCAGTGACAAAATACAACTAGAAGTGCAAAAAGAAAAACTTAAGAAATAAGAAAGACTTGAGGTTTAACATTTGCTATAATAGGAAGTACAAATGACAGCAATTGTTTGATAGCTCAGTCAACTGGCAATAAAGTTAGTTTTTAGCAGAAGATGCTTAATAAAGTAATGCTCCTCTGAAGTGTTAGAGCAGAGAAAATGAATGTGACATCTCAAAGACTTTGAATGAAGAATTTATTGCATAGTTTCACAGCTCTAACTTTCTTCCCTTTTATTTTCAGATCTTAGAAATTATAATATTCTGCATTCTCCTCTATTTTTACAAAAGAAAGGCTGTGAAGCACATCGTGGTTTTGTTAATGATGGTAGCACTACTGGGTAAGAACCTATTATTCACTTTAATGTTCCTGTCCGTTACTTGATAATTTCTTGACATTCAGTCTCCCCAGTGAGTGTAGATGAGGGCCATTTCAAAGCAGCATGCTGATGGAGAATCATTGGTACATTTCACATTATTTTTACCGTGGTCTCTTTTTGAAGAGAAAAGCTGATTATGATACATAGTTTCTATGCTTATTGCTGGGACTATCTCTTTTGACAGATTTCCTGAAGTGAATACGCTGTGCACAGTGGTATTCTGTAGGGTTTTTTTAAATAATGCTTTAGCTTTAGATCCTGGGAAAGGGGACTATTTGAAACTGGTTTTTTGAAGATCAGGCTAGCTGTGAAAATCAGTTCCTTAAGCATTCTGTAAGCAAATGCAGTGATGTGCCTGTTTGCATATGCAACATTTCACACTTTACCACCTTTCCAGAAGCATTGCAAGAACTTGGTGGGCCACTGAAGTTTGCCTTCTGATTAACACTGCCACAATCAATACCCAGGGAAACAAAGGAGATCATTTTATCAGGCAGCCGTCAATAAAGTTAAACTTGAATCAGCTTTTAAAGATGTCAGGAGGCTCTCTCTAAAGCTCTACTGCTTGCAGGCATATATTAAGAATTTGCCACCACCCCAATGTGGTTCCCATCCTTGTCTTCTCACTTGTCCATGAAACTCTGATAGTACACCACATTTCTTTGGTTGAAGTGAAAGGTTCTTGAACTGTGCCATTGAAATCAACTCAACAGGTGTATATTTTCACTGAGTTCAGTGGGCACATTATCAGTCTGCAAAGACTTACAAAGCACATTTCTGATGGAGTTGGTCATGAGTGTTTTGATAAAACAGAATTTCACTAAAGTTTTCTATTTACACAACTTGGATTTGACTGAATGTGAAAAACCCTCACAGATTCACTAACCATCTTCCTTCAGATCCCTGACTGGTTTCTTACCCAACTGAAAAGCTCAGACTTCCAGATCAACTTTTTTGGGACAGTGTCCGTATTTAAGTTTCCCGGTGTTAGGAACATTAGGATCTGTAGCTCTGCAGAAGCCCTGAAGGTTTTCCATGCTGCCTGCACGAGGCAGAAATTGAAAAGTCCCAAAAAGCTTAGGTCCAACTGTTTAACTGCTCTTAGTTTGTAGGAGCGAAGTGTGAGTCCAGCCAGCCCTCAGCTCCTAGCAGAGAGTCCGGGAGCATTGGCAGACCTCACTTGAGCTGCTCTTCAGCTTCCTACCCTGCCATGAGGAGTGTGAGGCACTGCACGCTCCTGAGCAACGAGCAGGGCCAGACTTCTCGTCACATAACTGGAAGCCTGAAGATCCCCAGATGGGCTTCTGCACTTGACTGCTGCAGTTCTGGGCAGAACCACTGCCTCAAGCAAGGTCAACACGTGGCTCCGGGACACCTGGGCCATTTGGCTGTGTAGCCCAGTGTGCTTCTTTAGCCATGGAGCCTGCCAGCCCTGATGCCACCAGCGCCAAAGGGATGCATGGAGCTGAACAGCAGCAGGGCTGTGAACCCGAGCCCCAGCAGGCACCGATTTTGGTTTGGTGGTCAGGCTGCAATCAACCAAAAATAACAATTTCATCTGGTGGCTGCTGGGGTTTTGGTGAGCATATGCAGCTTCAGGAAGAATGTGTCATTATTTCTGTTCTGTTAAAAAAGACATAAACAAACAAATCCTGGTTCATGGGAACTTTTGAAATACTGAAAATTCCCTCAAGCAGCAAACCCAGAACTGTGGCTGGCTCCAGTTCCTGCAGCTGTCCTGCTGCCTGGCAGTCCCCACAAAGCTACGCTTAGAGTCTTCTGCTTGCTCTCTGACCTTTCTGCTGAGCGAAGCGATGGGGGCTGAGAGGGGCCCGGCAGCTCTGCTCCCAGCTGTCTGGCACATGTGCTGCCCCCACACGGCCCTGCCTGTGGGAGGGGGTGAACAAGGCTTGGGGTCTCTGTGCAGAAAATTCTCAGTGGCAGGTCATGCAAGAGGATTTCTGCCTTCTCTCAGACCTGCACAGGTACATTCCTGGTGCAGGGCTTGTACAGATGTAAACGGAATGTAGAAAGGTCTCTTTAAAAAGAGGGCAGCCTTTGTGCTTAGTTGGACATGAGAGCTACTCTAATAATGAAGAAAATATGGAGGTCATAATAAAATCTGCAAATGTTTTGCTTAGTACAACTTTGCAAGTTAATTTTGTGAGAATTATCTTACCTCATGTATATACTGGGAGCTATCATAGATTTTGGGGAAAATATTTCAAATTTAAGTGGGATTTCTCAGTTTCCTGCCCTAACAGTCAGAAAATGACGTCATTTGTCACACTAGCGTTGGGGGGGTCATTCTATCAGAGACAGGAAAACCATCTCCTAGGTTTTGAAACTTATTCCAGGGTTACTTTAACTAAAAAGATCATTACACTTTTCAAAAACAACCCAAACCAAACCAACAAAAAACCCCAACCCTGCTGCTTTATTTTCACGTTTGTTAAAATTTTGAGGGGTGGAAACTGTCCTTTCATCAGACAATTTTTCAGCAATCTTTACCCTTAGTTGGACAATTCAAACTACTAATTTTTACCTGTCAGTGTTCTTTTAAAATAACTCCTCCATGTTCGACTACAAATCTCACATTTTTTGTAGGCTGCTTGTTGGGGCTTGAGTGTATTTTTTGGCTTTTTAGAATATCATTAGCACCATTGCAGGCCAGGATTAGACCCCCTCTGCTCACTTTTACTGCTGTGTTTGTCAAAACGCTCCACCTATTTCCATTACAGAGCAAGAAGTGAAGTACTAGGTGGAAAGGTTGTCATGAAAACAGTGAATTTCATGATGGTGAACGGTATCAACACAAGATGTATGCAACTCTTAAACTCCCTCTGAACTTTTGGACTTGCCATAAGAAAAATGCTTGCAATCAAAACCACAGGCATGAATCTGTTCTTCTTCCCCCATCTTTTCTCCCAACCCTTGGCCTGAACTCTTTGCCCAGTGCAGATCTTCTTGCCAATCTGGATTTTGCAGTTATGGGAGGCTGAATCAGACTGCCAAAATCCAACACCTTTTGTCTCTGGAAGAGGCTGGAACTGGGTTCCAGCTGGGGGACGGTGCTCCTGACGATTAGTTGCCTTTCTTCAAAGGTCATCTCCACATCATGACACTTCTTATCTTTTTATGTTTCTTTTGAATTTGTTACATTTTACTTGCAGTAATCACAGCCTACTTCGGTTACCTTCAAAGCGAGAGCGCCCTCTAAAAGGAAATCTAAAGAAACAGCTGAACTGTTGGCCCCTTTTCTGAAAGATGTGCATTGCATGACTCCTCTGAACTGGTGACATGTATTGAAACTGTTGTCTGAGATTTGTTTGTGGTGATGCAATGACAGTGATTAAATGGATTAAAAACACACTACTGAAATACTCTATTCTGTGAGGTAAATCCAGAAAATGGTCCTAAGAGCCTGGCACTGAAATGAAATGCAGACCTCTGTGTTGGTTGTCTGCTCTCCATGTCTACATAATCCGTGAGGAGAGTTAGATGCTCTGGGATGTGATCCCAGAAGTCAGCTTTGGCTGGCATTGGCCAAGTCCCATCCCAGCAGAAAAATCCTGAGGGTGAGGAGTTATTTTAGGCCGTCAGTGCCACATGCAGGCTGCTACTAGGAGGTATCCCAGCTGCTATGCACAGAGAGACCTCTCAGACCTCTCCTGAATAATGCAACTTACGCTCCAAATTAGCAATTGGAGCTAAACAAAGTATATCTGGTAGATGTGGAGGCTGTTGTACCATCTCCGACTGGAGATGTGTTTAGGGAACTGGACCAGGAGTGTGAAATGGATCCAGTTCTTTCCTCACCCTGAGCTCAGCTGCTGTCACGCACAGAGACACCGGCACACAGAAGTCCTACCTTGCAATATTTTATGTGACTCTAACCTCAGCTACCCAGTTGAAAACGAGAAAATGTTGGTAGATGCAGGATTGCAGACCTCAGTGCTACAAGAACTTAAGAGCAAAACACAAAGCACACATGGAGCTAAGCCCACTCTGACATTAGACAGTAGCTTCACAAGCATTTGTGAAATCACACACTTGGTTTTAGGTGCCCAAATCCCACCTCAGTGTCTTTTTAGGTGATCAGACCTGTGGCTCTGACCTGGTACCTTATTCTTTCTCACCTATGCGCTGAGGTCACTGGTGTTTATCCTGCCCTGCTAATGTCTCCCTTTCCCTTTCAGCATCCCTGACTGTCATTGCTGTAAAGGCTGTGGCCAGCATGATAACACTCTCTGCGAAGGGGAAAATGCAGCTAACTTATCCTGTTTTCTATATCATGATTGTTTTAATGGCAACTTCTTGTGCTTTCCAAGTCAAGTAAGTGAGATTGTACTTATCTCCTAACCTTTGTACACATTTTATGTCAGTTTTATTTGGTACTGACATCAACTCCAGATACAAGTTGCACTTAAAGGCAACAAATTCCTGGCAGAATCTTGACAGGTGCATGAATTGCCTACAGTTGATTATATTGTTTATTTAGGCTTTATTTCTCAGTTTCTAATTGATTATTATAGATGCTACCTCCTCTCATTATCAACTTATACAAGGTCTTCTAGTTTTGACACAGGTCTTGAACTCATTAAATGAACATTATGTTTATGTAAATTTGGGGGGTTTACTTTTAGAAATCTTCACTGCCGAATAATCAAAAGGCCGCATTTGCCCTCATTGTGCATCTCTTTTCCCCAGCTTATGCCACTAGTCAGACTGAAGAACAGAGTTTATCCCAACTTTCTCTCTGCTTCTGTTATATCTGCATGTTGCACTTTGCTACCCTGTAGGTCTGTACGTTTTTAGGAAATAGTTAACTTCTGGTGTGCAGGGGACATTGGAGTTTTCCCTGCTGGCCTCTGGCCTGTTAAGTGATAGTTTTATGCTGCCTTTGCAGATTGCTGGGGGTGGCAGCATAGTAAAATATGGCTTGCAGCTGAACAGAGAGTCCATTCCCTTTCTGCTGATCCCTCTGCTTCAAGTGCTGATAGCATCATTCAATAATCTCATCTAGACTGCTCCAGTGCGAGCCTTGAGTGTTTACTTGCATGATTATGTTCCAGTAGAACAGCCAACCCAGCTTTCTCGTGGCAGAACATACCATTCCCATGTGGAACCAGAAAGTCCGTGCATTATTATGCAGTGATTCTCCATAGCTGACTCAGGAACTCCCCTGTAACAGATTATAGAGTAATTTATGTCCAGCTTGTCTTTCCTGGGAGAACAGCTCAGACCATTTAAAAAAGGAAATAAAAGCTTCGTAAATAGGAAGCTGCTGAATTGACCTCTCCTTGCCAGTTTTTTTTTTCTTTCTTTCTTTTGCTGGGTCAAAATTAAAACAGAAGTGAAATGTGCCCATTTTATTCCCTGGGCTCAATGTCTCTTCTCTCTTGGACACATTTTCCAACAGAGAAAGTGCTGTCAGTCTAAATTTTTCATTTTATTTGTTTCCTCTCTTATTTTATTTGACTGTTGTGCATTAGCTCAGAACAGCCTGTGCTGCAACATCCTTCTGGTTTCAATGCTGGGCCTTAGTATCACTGTTTTAGTCCCTAAGACCGAGTTTGTTGCAAATGAGAGAAAATAATGAGGTGTTTTCAATGACTTCAAAATCCTGACTATCCTGTGGATATGTAGGATTTCTTTATTTTTAAAGCACCATGGAGACTGTTCAACAGTTGCTAAAATAACCATGCAATTATTTTAATGGCTAAAACAGATCCAAGCTTGGATTTTTACTGTGCACATATATTGTACCAGTGAAACATTTAAGTATGGTTCTTTTTATAGGTTTTGAATACACTCTGCAGCCTCCTGATTTTTCTTTTTTTGGTCTGAAATGCACCGTTCACATAACAGAGTATCTGTCGGTGCATCCAAGAGTTCACACTCATGATTCATCACCCTGTGGGTAAATGTTGATAGCTGGGGTCTCCATACAAGTGGGTTAATTGCTTTGCCTTTTTCATCCACGGATGCAGAGTGTGCAGGCTGCTCCATGTTCAACATTTTGGTCCTGCAGGTTTGTGTGCAGTGTATGCTCCTGTGGCCTAGCACACTTTTGCTCATCATTCTGGTGAGGTTTTGTATTGCCTTTCTGAGAAGCACAGCAGAGTTTCCAACCTAAGGAGCACAGGCTTGGAATTACCTTCCTGGACTTTCCCAGCAGGACAGAGTGTGTCTGGGGTATGATCACATGGATAAACATACAAATATGTGGTTTAGCCAAGTTGGATTGAGCAGTAGCAGCAGTGTGAACTTCAGCAAAGTGAAACAGTTCATATGAGAACTCATGTGTTCATGTCTGTGCTGGAAATATATCCTTACACAATCTATTTAAATTAGAGTAACTTGTCCCAGGCTGCTCACAGGCAGCACTGCTTCCAAGAGCCAATGCAGGCCATAAGCAGTAATACCCTAGCATTCCTCTCTTATCCATGGCAGACAAAATGTTCCGTCAGTGGTTCAAAGCACTCTCCAATGACAACCTGTGGCCAGAAGAATCCACACCAGCCTTCTTACTTTTGCCTATTTGTACTCTGCAAAGTCAAAACCAGAAGGTAAACTCAATACACATATGCATCTGTCCAGGGCTACTTGCTGTTGTGGCAAACAAGTGGCCACATTTATCGTTAAACTGACATAAAGTGGCTTAATCTGACTTCAAGGGCAATGAACTTCCTGTAGGCATGAGACACAATAATGCTTATCTTCCAGGTTCCTGAGTCAAGCAATGCATCTGTACGAAGTGACAGCAGTCGTGCCCATTAATTTTGTATTCTTCACCATCAGTGCCATTATTTCAGGTTTGTTTCTGACCTTCTGCCTCTACACAACAATTTTCTAAACATCAGGTTTTCAAGAATTACTGCCTGTGAACAGGAAAACAAAACAGTCATGTTTGTCTTCACAAAAAGAAGTTTTTCCTAAGTGACAGGTGTTTAAGTTCTGAAAAATGAATAAGTTCAGCACTTTTGAAGCAAAACAAAAATAATCAAATTCTAGCATTTCCAGAATTGACAAGTACAGTTTACTGTGCCTTGCTGGCTTACTAGAAGAACCTGCATTTATCCCAGCCTAATCCTGACATCCAGTAAATGTGTTTACCATGTGCACACCAGGCTCTCCATATCCGAACTGGTAGAGCAATTTTAACAGCCTGGCAAACTACTCAAATGACAACCAGCTGTGTTTCATAGCAGTTAGTGTATATTCCATTTCAGAAGGTGGAATTCTAGGTTAAGTGAAGGAAATAAAATTACTCCAAAGACTTTTTAAGCATTTAACATTTTATTCTGGGTGAGAACTTTGAACTCAGCATTGCTAAAGAGGGACTGCAAATCTTGGAAACGGTGCGCAGCATAAGAACATGAACTCGGAGGACGACTAAGATGCTGTATCAGCAACGAGCCAAAATGATCATGTTGTTAGAACATTTATGACTCATTTTAACACACACTGGGGGCTTTCCTGTCATTGCTGTGCAGGAGTTTCTCATGCAGAGCTGCCATTAATGAGAAGGGGAGTTAGCTTCATGCACAGATTGCCTCAGCACCTGTGTTAGAAGAGACCTACACTTTGTGACCGAGAGGAGGCTTGTGCCAAAATGGGGTTGTGCTCTTGTGACCATATGGGGAATTTGGCCTTGTGCCTCCTTAAAAGATCAAGTACCTATTCAGGAATGGCTTAATAGCTTTGAGACTGGATACACATGCATTTGCACCAGGTTAGTTAAACCAGTGTAGGGCTTAGAAGAACAACCTCTGCTGAATCTTGCTGAGGTGCTCGTAGAAGGTACCTCATTTCATGATTCTCCCATTCCCAGTTACAGCCTTTGAAGATACAGTCACACATCAGCTGCACTGTTCAGGCTCTGTCGTTTCTGAGCAAAACTATGCTCATCAGTGGTTTAAAGCTGCTATAATATACTTGGCTGTGAATTGGGGCAGCTGAGATCCAGATACACATCTGGCTCTGTCACCTCCACTGCAGAGGTGCTAATTCCTGGAAGAAGGGTGACCAGAAAGAGCCAGTGATCCCTTCAGCCAGAAAGATTTGGTAAACTTGGCTGCTGGAGCCCTTAACTTGGTGTAAACATCAGGAACACAGCTAGTTATCGAAAGCCTGTTCCCAACTGGAGTTAAGATGTCCACATGATCTGTTGGAGTGGCTTAACTAAATCCACAAAGAACCTGTTATCTTATTGCTATGACTCTGCTTGTGAATAAGACCTTGGGTTTGACCTGCATAAAAATTGTTGCTGATAACGCAAAAAATACCTGCATCTGTGCAGTTCCTAGCACAGCAGATCCTCCAACCTGAGAAACTAAATCTCCAATCCCATGCAGTATCTTGAGAAAGCCTAGATAATAGAATATGGGCGCGTAAAGTGAATCCATCACCATGTGTGTTAATACCTTATTTGGGATTTTTTTTTCTCCATTTGAGCATGACACTGTTCCTGACCCTCCCTGCTGTAATTCATGTCACTTGGAAGCTAGTCAAGATCTGCAATTCTTGTTTCTGTCACATTCCAGGGGTCATATTTTATCGGGAATTCCAAAGTGCAGCTTTGCTGAGCGTGTTCATGTTTCTGTTTGGGTAAGTGTATTGGCCTAAAATCTGCACCAACGTTTGTACAGAAACAGCATTGACTTGTGGAATCCTTTCTTTTCTCAGTAAGAAGAAACCCGTCTTGTTATTAAAGTATTATGGAATAGCCATTATAGTAGGATAAAAAAACATTAAAGGAAAGATTGATGTCTGTGCTTTGGGAGTTTGGAGGCCTGGTTTTGAATCCAAATATGTAAAAATGTGAGACACTTATGAACTACTAATCTCACGATGGAATGAAAAACCAGCAGCATGTGTTCCTCCAGCAGGAAGGAGAAATCACTGCTCTGCACCAAAGATCATGTTGTGGGGGTGCTTTAATAACTGTGAGAAATCTCCTCCCATGTTGTTACCTTCCACTTGCGTGTCCGGCTGGTCTTTGTTGCCACCAGGTATTAGCAATTATGTGAGTTGCTTGCCTACGGGGCAGCACTATGGTATCTCTCCCTCATCCTCCTGTGCCAAGAAAGACACAACATGCTGAGAAACTGTTAACAATAAATGTTTGAAGAAGGTCCTGGGTGTTGTGAGAGCAGAAACCTTCTTCTGCCCACAAGCACAGTTACAACTCTGGGGACAGATGACAGTTACTTGATATAGGGTGTGAGATGGTTAAATGCATCTCCCACGACTGCTGGTGAGACACCTCTCACCACCACGCTGTCAAACACGTGGGCTGATAGCTACGGATGTCTTCGTCTCCTGCAGCTGGACTGGAGTAGGTGCACACAACTGCTACCTTGTTTGACTGCAGAAAAAGTGGCAGAAAATGGAGATGAGCAAATTCAACCCATGTATTTGGCAGGCAGGAATTAGTGATTGTGTATCCAACACGGAATGGATAGAAGATTTATCCAAGCATAGCAGTTTCTCATTGCTCCTGGCTTACAGCTTGCCCCTGAGACACACACTCAGATGAGAAAAACAACGGAGATGTTGATTGTCTGCAGCTAGACTGAGTTGTTAATGAAATTGCAAACACTAGAATGCTAGCTTAGATGCTCTGTGAAGATTTGCTCAGGGATTCAAATGTTGTGGTCTCACACTCACAGGCATTTGATTAGGTACATATTACTGAAAGTATAATTTTGCCTGCGGAGCCTTTGGAACTGATAATAAAGCTTCAGGAGGCAAAAACTAGACTGAAAGGGAGCCCAGGATGAATTTATAGAGCTGCCAGGAAGAAAAGTTTCTTTATAAACTGAGCAGCTTGGGTTTGGAAGTCCTTGAAAAAGAAACTTGGAAAGAAATTCTCATCTCAGATGCAGTGAACTGTTTCTAATGATACTATGCCACTGTTATTTTGCAGGTGTCTTCTATCTTTCCTTGGTGTATTTGTAATTGAAAGAAGTAAAAAAGAGGAGCATTTACATAGTCCTTTTATTGACTGTGGACATATTCCTGGTAAGTAGGGCTTTTTTTCTGTCTCTCTGTTTAAAAATGAGATATCAGATAATGAGATGACCTAGGAGAGTTGAGTCACAAATATGCTCTGGTCATATTTAATAAATATACTGTTCCCTTATTTTCTGTGCCTGTTCCCAACAGATTTTTCAAAGAATCTTTCAGACTTTTTCCAAGCTATTGTTACAACCAGTCAAATGAAAACAATGATTACTGGAGCAAAGAATGTTTAAATGATGGATTGTTGGGGGATTTGTTTTATTAAAATTCTTCACAGAGTTGTTGTTTTTCCCTTCTCTCACACCATTTCCCTAGGACAAAAATTGACAGGCAAAGTACAACCAGATTATCACAGTTCACGCTATGGCACTTTGAATAATGAAGATAACTCGGTGAAAAGTCAAAGCTGAAAGAAGAAAGCACCTTGCATGCCAATCAACAGGAGAAACGCCACTGGAACAAGGATCAACAGCACCTTTTTGTCAGACATATTCAAATATATGTTGAACTCCTGTGTGTTGATGAGTCATGGTATTATTTAATCCTACTTAATTTATCCCATGGCTCTCCCAAATGTGTTCTGAAGATAAAGGAAGCCTTAAGAAAAATTAAATAACCATTAATGAAACAGAACTTTCTTCTAGTATCAATGCCTCTTGGGGGTATTTTTAGAGTATTAATTGCTTTGAAAAGCAAACAGGCACAGGACGTGATTATAAAAATTCCCCTTTGAAACTCCCTAAGTCTGTATAGATGTTTAAAGCCAAAGGTGGCAAATGAGAAGAATTTTCATAAGTGACTTCAAAGCATTTTGTTATATGTATAATGCCTTTAAAAATATGTTCCTTCCTGTTCAGGAGTCAAAACCATGTGCATATATACAGTATACATAAAGATGTACAAACAATGTATAGGGGGAAAACTCTGGTTATCTTTTGCCATCAGATCAATTCTCTTATCTTCCAAGGAAACAAATATTTGTGTGAGGAGGGGGATGGAAGAGAGCATTTGCCATGTACATAGTCAGGCACACACATGCACACATTTGTGGTACCCAGCCAAGGCAGAGCTAGGGAACCACACTTGACATTTTACATCTTCCCAGGAGAGTCCTGCACACTGCGCTGGACTGGGCTGGGCTATAATATCTGCTAGTATAGCCTGGGATTTAGCCTCTGTTTTCTGGAAAATGAGGTTTTAATAAAGAACCTGCAAAGTTCCCCAAAAGGAATGGAGTAGCCAGGCTCCCTCCCTTGATGTCTCTTGGAAAAATACTCCTAAAAAAGAAAAGCAGGACACCTCCTGCCTACTTTCCTAAACCACTGGTAATCCTGGATGAGGGAAGGCTCACAGGATCACAAAGAGTCACAGTAACAGTACAATTTTTCCTTCATTAAGTTGTAGTGTCTCCACACTGATTTGAAGAGCCAGCAGTGGTGGGAACCATGGCAATACAGGCTTTGTGTCCAGCTTTCTGTGTCCCCCAGTCCCAGCCTCCTGGCCAGAAAGCTTCTTCTGGACATTCACTGTGGGTCCACCTACCCCTGCCTGGTAGCGCAGATCTGCCTCAGCCACCACAGTGGGGGCCAGACACCTCCTTTGCACAAACAAGTGAAAAGTGCTCTTGAGAAGTGTCTGTGTTTTAGACAAGATACTTCTTTCAGGTTTGAATTACTCTGCAGTATGGATAGTGGCCATGGGCTGTGTGTATTTTGTTCTGGGGGATATGAAGAAATCAGATCTCTTTTTTTTCCCCCTAGTAATTGTTTATTTCACTTCAAAGTAAGCACAGTTGAAGATCTGTGAGACAGTTTCATTTCAAACCCTACAAAACACACACAGAACTGTGTTTTTTCCTATGCAGCAGCATCCGGGGGTCTGGGGCGTGGGGCAGGGGGTTGTGGAGTTTTTATCCAACGTGGATCTTTTCCAGCTGGCATAGGACAAGACTCTGTGTCTGCACCTCACTTATACCAGCTGCTTGGCTGTGGCCTTCCTTTACCCTCTTACAGCTTGAGTTCAAGTTTCTGAAGCTTAAAATTAAAAACAAACAAAACTAAGGACATTCTTTTTGTATGCTTTCTCCAGGGAACAAGGGCACGCCTCTATCTTTTTTTTGCAAGTCAAATTTAAGCCACTTTCAAAGTCTCAAGTGAGAGTATCTGCTAAGGATGGAAATATGAGCCTTACAGTTCTCCATTTTGTGACCTGAGAAACAAATGTATGAAAGGATTTGGGTTTACTTCTTTTTTAAATTATTGGCCTTGGGCATCTTTCTGATGGCTGTTTCCATGATTCTGAAGGGCTGGAGGACATAAGGGTTACCATGTATAGTATTTTCTCTTAAAAGCAGGAAATCAAAAATAAAAATCTTTGACAAAAGTTAGTGTTTATTTTAAACTACTGTATTTCTTCTTGAACAACATTTCTTTTCTTTCTATGGGTTTATAAAAAAATTATAGGGTTAAAATGTTTCCTGTAAATTTGAATGTATTGAAATTAATGTATAGGGCAAAACACTGGTGAGAATTATGTGCAATTAAAACTTGTGATTTGACAAGATTTTTGAGATGTGAGCATATTCCAACTAATGAATGTATTCTAAGACTGGAAAAACTCAGTGATGAGAATTTATTGCTGCTCTGCCAAGAAAGCAACATGATTTGTTTCAAGAATCAGTTTCTAATCCACATCATTTTCAGATTCTGCTTGCAATATTTAGGTTGCAAACACCACAGGCAAATGCCTGCTAAAAGAAAAGCCTTTTCACTGGAACACACACACACACACCCCAAAATAATCTCTGGAGCCCGTCTCTTTAATAATGAGTTATTTGCTTGCAGTGTTTTTCCTGACATCAAAAATGTGGGCCAGACATAAGCTGCAAAACTTGCACCTGCAAACTGAGCTTTCTTGAACAGATCCTCCGTGGGCTCTGAGGAAATCAAACCACGGGAAGATGTGGTGGCCAGGCAGTGGCTTGTGTGGTCCCCAGGCTCCAGCTTGGGATGTTTGACAGACCAGAACCAGCAGGACTCGTTCAGCACTTGTTCCATGGCTGGTCATGGTGTGGGAAGAGATGAAGTATTAGCTGGCCATGGGCCCGGAAATGGGAGCTCTGGAGGCCATTTTAATTTCTGCCATAAAATATTAGGATGCATTTACCAAATGGTTTCAGCTGGTAAAAAAATACATTAATTTTGGACTGGATTGCATTTTTGCCCATGGTAGGGGCCTGACATTCTGGCAGGCTTATTGCCTGCTGCTTACTACAGCCCAGCTTTTGGTGGACTCACGTTTTGCGTTTAGGGACAGTGGTCACCTAAAACTAAAGGAAAGAGGACATTATAGGGGATTGAGCTTCTATGCTTTGAACCTCTGGTTTCATGCGCCTGGTGAGTTGCTTGAATGGTTCAGTGCTGCTAAAATTCTCACCCTCTTTTTCCTGGCTGAGAGGTCCTGCATGGTCTGTGGCTCTCTGTGAGTCTGTTCTGATCACCCACCCTGCCAAAACCGTCTGCTTTCTTCTCCCTGCTGCTCTGTCACTCTGAGCTGAGCCAACCAGGCTGACTGGAGCGTTGGATGGGAAGGAGGGGAAAAGGAGGAGAGGGAGTGAGACCTCTCTTCTTTAGGGAGAAGCATTACATGACTTCTCTCCTTCTTAGGAGCTCCAACGTACAGCAAGCATCCTGCTGAGCTCACTCCTCATCTGTCACCGAGTCCCAAAGGCAGCAGTTGAGAGCTTCCTGAAGCACTTTTAAGTGCCTGACTCCTGAAGCAAAACCCTGAGTGTTGAGGGGCTCCACAGGGGCTAAGATGGGCATCTTGTGGCTGAAGTAGTTTTCTAAGTTCAGGTAGAAGCCTAGACGTGTGTCTGACTATACATACAACTTGTGCTAAGGACTTATTTTTTCTTTTCATCGTCTGTTTCCTATAAGGTGAATAAACAGTGCTGGAAGAATGGACTGGGACCAAAAGTCTTCTGAACACTAGATGGTCTCTCCTTGCAATCTTTCCTTCCAACCCACCTTATCGTGGCAGAGCAGCAATAAATTCTCATCACTGATCGTTGGTGGCTTGCAGAGAAAAATATTGCCTCTGATAATACTGGTGTGCAGATGATTAGACTGAGCTGTCTTTCAGTTTGCCCTTTTGTTACAGTTCTCTGAGGTTTGTCCTTTTTCTTGTTTAAATTAGTTTTATTCCTTTTGGAGAAATCGGGTAGACCATGTTAGCAACTAGCTCAAAGGAGAGAGAGGCTAAGTACCATAATTATTATTGGAAGAACAAGCTGGAAGATTTACAACCTGGGTCCACTGGAGGAGAAAAAGACAGGGAAATGTTTAGTGCTCTGGATTCTCAGGAGTCTGAGAAATCCTGTATTAGCAGTGTTTCAGGGTTCTGTGGTAGAATTAGGGATATCAGTGAAGAAACAGTGATTCTATATCTTTTTAATGTGTTTTTAGTTTAGCTTTTTTTTGGTTGCTGTTTGTTTTTTTAACTGATTTGGAATTGTAGGATGACTATTTGCTGCATAGAGAAGCGGAGAGGGAACAAGACATTCCCTTGGCAGATGGGAGATATTTCAACTTTTTGAAGCTGGGAGAAGTGTAGAGGCACCTTCCAAGCACTCTGACTGAAGTAACCATTGAGTTATAACATATAAAGAGGCAGCACTGGAAAATGCATCACTACCTATTAAGCAGTCATGACCATTTAGGAAAGATCCTTGTCCTCTTGTGTTAAATCTGTTCAGAGCACATGTGGCGGATCTGGCCCTTTAGTTTGCACATGAACAGATTTTTTAAACATGCTGAAACAGACTCTGGGGTCTGGGACCCTTCAGCGTCCTATCAATGCCTCTTTGGCATGTACTGTCTCCCACGGAGAGATCTTGCCAGGTCCTCTCTGTGTGGAAATTAGACTGTGTAGTGGGTACACACCACAGGCTTACTCTGAGAAGAAGATACAGTACTGCTGGGACCTTCCCATGAGCTGGAAAGTGTTTATAGGGTACTGCCCTACAAGGAAGTTGCACAAGCCTGCAGTCTTTTATTATGTTCCCTTTACTTTGTGATTCCCACTGGAGTAAACCAGAGCAGTTTTGGGAATACACAGAAGTGAAATTATTGGCACCTCAGGAACTTGCAGGCACAACGGATGGACCCTAAATAAAGGGTTAGGTGGCTGCTGAGTGGGTTTCCTATTTAATCTAAATCCCATATTTTCAGTTAGGCACCTGAAGTTTGTCTAAGCCTTTGAGGTAGAAAATGCATTTAATAGTTCATAGAATAGTTTGGGTCGGAAGGGTTGTTCAAAGGTCATCTAGTCCAAACCCCCTGCAATAAGCAGGGACATCTTCAGCTAGATCAGGTTGCTCAGAGCCACTTCCAGCCTGGCATCTCCAGGGATGGGGCATCTACCACTCCTCTGGGCAACCTGTGCCAGTGTTTTACCACCCTCATTGCAAATAATTTCTTCCTCATGTCTAGCCTGAATCTCCCCTCTAGTTTAAAACCATTACCCCTTGTCCTGTTGTAACACACCCTGCTAAAAAGTCTGTCCACCTCTTTCTTATAGGTCCCTTCTATAGACCAAGCTCCTTTTGATGCAGCCCAAGATACAATGGGTCTTCTGGGCTGCAAGTACACATTGCTGGCTCATGTCCAGATTTTCATCCACCAATACCCCAAAGTCCTTCTTGACCAGGCTGCTCTCAATCCCTTCATCCCCCTGCCTGTATTGATACTGGGAGTTACCCCAACCCATGTGCAGGACCTTGCATTTGGCCTTGTTGAAACTCATGAGGTTGCATAGGCCACTTCTCGAGCTTGTCCAGGTCCCTCTGGATGGCATTCTGTCTCTCAGACATGTCAACTGCACCACTCAGTTTGGTGTAATCCACAAAATTGCTAAGGGTGCACTCAATCCCACTGTCTATGTCATTGATGAAGATATTCAACAGTACCAGTCCCAGTACAGACACCTGAGGGACACCACTTGTTACTGGTGTTCATCCACTTTAATACAGAGTGGTCTCTCAGACTCCTTGTTGACAGTGTCAACAATGCAGTTGTTGAGAATTTTCAAAGTAGAGCTACTGGAGAGGAATGATTAAACAGGAGGATCTAACGCTGTTTTACATGAAGTCAATGTATCACTGAAGCCCATGGTTCTAGTACCTTAAACATGAAAAATGGCCTGTGGCCATTGATGAAGGAGCCAATTTCTTTACTTTGCTAGATCACATTGGGAAAAACAGAAATGATTGATTTAAGCCTCCAGCACAAACATGTGCTTGCCAGCTCTCCAGTTGGAGATTTCCACTCTTGGAATAGGCATTGCCTTGCCTAGATGAAAACTTTGGAGTCTGCTGCCAGATCTTCTGCCAGATTCATTAAGCTGGTTGAAAGAACAGCACCGTCATTTGTCTTTTGTTTGATAGCTGGTGGGCATAAATCCAGAGCAGCATGAACACAAGAACAAGACTTTTCTCTCCATTTGAAAAAAAAAAAAAATCAAATGTTCTTCTTGAGTTATAGTAGCATGTGTACCAGGCACAGAGCTTTACGCTGTCTGCTGTTCTCTAATGCCCTCAGCCAAGAGTAAGAGAGAAAGCTGGCATGGCACAGAGGCCGCTAATTAGGCAGTTCTTACCTGTCACTGCAGGTTACTGCTCGTAATGCATTGTATGGCAGTAGAGTACAACAGCAAAATATTTGAGCTTCTATTCCATTTTCCAAGAACAGTTGTTCTGTGTTTTACAAGGGAAAGAAGATGAGGAATATGATTTACTATTACTGAGCATTGCAGTTACCCATGTGTTTATTTTTTCCAGACATTATTTAACATTTAACTAGCAAGTACATCCTGACAATACTGACTGGACGCAGGGTGCATGGATGTGCTGCGGGATTCAATGCAATGGTGTGAATAACAGCAAGTGGTTGATATGAGAAGGCATCTCAATGTCATCTGGTTTGGCCTTCTGCATGGCTCCGGTCAGGCAACCTCCCCCAAAACCTTCACTGTGAATCCTTTGGCCCATCTACAGAAGGCGGCACCCCGTCCTCTCCTACGAGTCAAAGCAGAGGATGCACTAATGCCATTAGTAATTTGTACTAGCAATGAGTCATTGTTTCCTCTTGAACTGTGCCTTATGTCTATTTTAATTTGTCTGGATTTAGCTTGCAGCTATTTGTCTTTTGCCAGTGATTTTAAGCACTCAGCAAGTCCCTCTAGTAAAATACAGTAAGATGACCTGGGCTTTTCTCTAAGCCAAACAGACGAACTTTTTAAGTCTCTCACCATCTGACATTGCTGTCAGCCCTCAAAGTGTTTTCTGTGGTTGTTTTCTTCTCTCTCTCAGTTTTTTCAGTGTCTGCAATTGGCCAAATACAGAGTAAAAATCAGATCCTAGCAGCACTGAAGAAGTAGCACAGAACTGGACCAGACACAGCATGCTGCGGTTGGGTACCCGGCTTCCCCTTCTTCCCCAGTCTGCAGCTCCACACCTAGATCAGCTGCCATCTCTCCACAGAGGTGCCTGTGATTTCTGGTTTGACACTAATCTAACACTGGCTGTTTTGCACACCCAGAGATGCAGCAGTCTCGATTGTTTTCAGTAATTTGACTTCTGACTCATTGCTGAGTTTGGCGATGGTCCCCAGGTGACCCAGCGCAGCAGGAGACCCTGAAACCCTCTGGCTCAGGGGCTGGCACAGACAGGGTGGCACCTGGCAGTAGTAGCAAGCAACCTCACTGAGCTGCCCTTTCTCCACCGCCCAAGGGATTTGAGAGCTCAGCCCAGATTTGAGAGGAAGGTGACTCATGCAGTGATTGTTCAAGGTGCAGTAAATAAATAGGCTCTGGGAGGGGTGCCTGGGTGTGGGGAGACCCTGCCCTGGTCAGTTGGTCTCTCATCAAGGATGGTGATGGTGCACCAGGGAGGAAAAGACCCTGATATTTGTCATACACAACAGAAAGGCTTCTGCTCCCTCCGCCCCTTGCTGCTTACAGCCTCACAGCAAGGATGTGTTTTGAAATAAAGTTTGGCCATCTCCCCTCTGAGAGGACACAAGCACCTGCTAATGCTGAGTGGGGCTTCCAAACCCCAAAGTGCAGCGGATTTGCCTGGCCTTTTTGGCTCACTCAGGTGATCAGGCTGTGGATGTCACCACCCTGAGGTGCCCAAGGCTCCTCACGGGGTCCTGCTTTGGCGTCAGCCCTGTGCTTCTGGTCCTGTTTCTTGTCCTGCTTGCACAGGAGATGAGTGCTCCCCAGCCCTTTGGGGGATCTAGGTTTTGAAATGCATTCATGTTGGAGAGAACTTTGTGCTGCATTTACAGCCCTAGGTCCCGTGTGACACCACAGAGTAGGCACAGCTGTTTTGCCAATGCCCTTGCTCTGTGAATAGTCTCAGTGCTTTAGGTGTTCGGGGTGGTTTTTCTTAATAATTTCAAATTAACAGATCAGTTATATCACCTCAATTAACCTGAGGTAATTTGTGGTGTCTTGGTTTTTTTTTTTTTTTTTTTTTTTTTTTTTGTTGTTTTGTTGTTTTTTTTTTTTTCTTAAAAGGCTGCTTTTAATAGTGAAGGCTTTGCAAATAAAAGGCCACGCTGGATGTGTCTGAATGTGATTACAGTGACTCATGTTTTTAATGGCTTTTTTTTTAAATCTCAAAAATGGCTTTTTTCCAAGCAAAATCCTACAAGGCCTCATATAACAAACAAGGGTTACTGCTCTTTTCCACACATAACATGAAAAATATCCTTGAGCAGAGTGAACTGCAGCCCATCTGCTGTAGCTTGGCCTAGCACACAGTGCAGCTCCCTGACCATTACGCATGGCTCTTGGTAAAGCAAACCACCTGCTTCCTGCACGAGGTCCCGCCTTGAGCCTCCCCAATGCTTCTCTGAGGAGGAAACCCATCCAAAATGCTGACGAGGGATGACAACCTTGGCATTCCCTTTCACTGCATTTGTTCTCCTGCCATTTGTTTTTTGCTCAAGTGCTCTGTGGACTTTCGTCTTCTTTTCCATCCAGACTAGAAAAAGGCAGGCTGCACCAGAGATAAACAGACTCTGACTTTCCTGTTTATTGCCCTCCCTTGTTCTCCAGCTGCAGTCAGCAAAGTCTTCATTTGGGAACCCAAAAGGGCACCATTGAAAGGGAAGGAAAAGGAGAGAGAGAAGTCTTGGGGCAGTTTTGCTAAGGAGTAATCTGAATGTCAGCCCCCTCATCCCTGATTCAGGACCTGATGCTGCAGGCACTTAACTCAGCTGAGCCTTTCATGAATGCTACTTATGTGAAACAAGTACTCACATGAATTCCAGAAATATCCTGGACATGTACTCCCCAGACACTTTACCTAGACACTTACAGCACAGACAAAACATAATTTTGCAAAGGCTGTGCTGAGTATAAAATGGCGTTTCCCTCAGCTGCTTGCCATCATGCTCCACAGCTCTGCCAGCTGAAGGGACCAGAGCCCACACCATTACACAGCGTGCACTGAGCATCCTTGTGTTGCCTTCACTGCAGATGAAGGGAGACCTCTGCTAATCTCACCATCATTGCTCAAAGCAAATTAGGGACCATTCACATAACCTCATGCATCAGCCCCACTGGGAGGGTGTCCTGCAGTCCTGGGCTGTGAAGGTGGCCATGCCTTCAAAGGATACAACACTTTACAAAACAAATGGCTTCCTATGGCCTAACTGAGTTCAGAGCACGCATGTGGAGTTCAAAAGTCTCAGTGAAAATCCTTCCCCAGTCTGAACTGGAGACCACTAGCTCCGTGTTCAGGAACTGGAAGAACTGAGCTATTGGGGGATGAGGACTTGTGCTGCTGCAGTCTGGAGGGTGCTGTGGTGGCATTTCAAATGGATATCAGGACAAGATGCTTCTTTTCTCCTATATTAAAAATAAGATAAATTCGATGCTGTTGTTTTGCTAAGAAATAAACAATTTTTACTACCTTTTTCTCTGAAAAAGTTTAACCATATTGTTAAATTGACTGATTACAAATAACTGTCAGTGGCACTCTGAGGTTAACATTTTATATGAAAAATTTCAGCTCAGATGGTAGAAATTTGGCCGAGTTTTATGATCAATTCAAAATGAGATCTTACAGCAGAGAATGAAGCAATGCTGCCAGCTGTGCCTGAGATGAAACAGTGTTATTTGGAGGAAATAGTGTTCGTGGATGTCTGGTTAACTGAATATCTGTGTAGCATAGATTAGTATCTCACTGGTAGCAGCCCTATCATGTGTTCATCAGCACGCAACATGCTGTGCCACTCAGTGCTCAGAGTGCACCTGTTTTTACTTCTTTCATAGAGACTGAAGTTGTGAAACATGCAGTAAATATCATTAGAACTGGAAAAAATACTTATTTGCCATGCATAGATAAGTCTTCTAATGCAAAATAAAATCACAGCTTTAAAATGTATCATTGTTAACTGTTGGCCAAAACAAAATCATAGCTTAAGAATGTATCATGTCTGGCTGGCCAAAACTCAAGCCTACGTTAACCTGTTTTGTCACACTGAATAGTGGCTTTAAATGCACCAAGCCATGTACGGGGCTAGGCTGCAGTTGGGGCTGCATAAAACAGGATAAAATGTGCAACTCACACTGAAGTAAAGCAGCGGTCAAGATGTTCTCAACACCAACATGCAGGAATACAGTTGTGCTAAAAAATGATGGGGCCATTTTCTGCTCTACAAGATGCTCCTAATTCTGTTTCAGCAAATGTTGGTGCTCACAGATTGCAGAAGTCATAACAGGTACCAGAGTCTCTGTGCTTTCCTTCAGCTGCCTAACAGATAACAATCAAACTGCTGGGTGAGCTGGGGGGTTACTGGGAAGCATCAGCCCCTTGTCTTGACCCAGCACTTAGACAGTACCACAGCACAGGTAAGAGACAACCTTGTATTCCTGTGTGCCTGTGGGTATGGTAATGTTCTGACTCCTTTTTTCAAAGAATCAAGTTCTGGCAAAGCAGGTACAGCCATAAAACCTAGCCTCCTCCTCTCTGAGGCGAATCCTATTGATTCTCCTCCGTTCCCTGAATTTGTCTTTCACAGCAGGACCTTGGGGTATTTCTGTTCCCTGTGATGGAAGAGGCATCAGAGCTGTCAGTAGTCAGGACACCAGTTTGACAACTCTGACACATCTGTGTTTTGCATCTTCTGCTTGTAGTCTTGTCCTGGATTCTTTTGGGTCAGCTCTGCTTGCACGGTTCTTTGGGTGCTCAGCAGCATCTGGGGAGTGGCTGTGGTTATGGCTGCAGTACAAATAATTCACTAAGACAAGAGGCAGCATGAACACAAGAATAAATAGCCTCACAGGTAACATTAAAATGCATCTGGAATTAAAAAGTTTCCAGCAAGCTCTGGTAGAAGTAAGCTCTGGAACAAGGCTCCAACAAGCTTTCCAGTAGAAACAGCAGGAGTAAGAAACCTAACTAGTCTTAAGATGAAGTCTTATGATCTCTGATGGCACAGAAGCCTCTGATGTGGAGGTCTCTCCTCATTTTATGTTTCACAATCTGATGTAGCTGTAGCATTCAGACTGGGCTTCCTACAACTTTAAAGCTGCAATGTGCACTTCAGTGCATAGCAGAGGGCACCTCTTCTCTGTACAGCGGAGCTGTGAGGGAAGGACAAAAGACTTGCATTTGAGCTGAGGCTGTGCAGCAGCTGAAGTATTACAGGAGCAAAGTTTATGCTGGAAAAACCAACCCAGCCTACTGCGGCAGTGGTATTAATAGTAAGGTCTCCAGCAGCGTCTGAGGTGTTCTCCAGAAAACACAAGGAGCAGAGCAAGATAATATGAAACTGCTGGTTTTTATTACTAGCACTGTTGCATCTTGTATGCTTTGTTCATAAGCACCTGATGGAAGATGGAAGCCTGATGCAGCAACCTGTCATGGGCTCTAAAGAATACAGACAATGCATGAAGCAGATATTTTGTGTCTTCTCAAACAAGTAAGATAGTGGACACACTGCTCCAAGGCAATGCTTCTTCATGCTTTTTAAACCAAAGATCCCTGAACTTTCTGGAGGAATAAGCTGCAGGATGCATGAGCGCTCTTAATGCAGTGGTCTTCATGAATAATCAACTAAAAATGAGGCCACCCTTTAAAAATTGTGACAACATGTGGGGAGTTTTGGGTAGTGGGAGAGAGTGGGGAGACTCACATTGTTTTGGAGTGATCTCATAAACCATTCTCTTGTCTTTTAGATTACAAGTGGTTCCCAGAGCACAGGTTGAGAAATATTGTCTTGCAGACACAATAGCAGCTGAGAGCAGAAATACATTTTCCCCCAAAGCTGCCGAGCTCATGAGGGACTGCTCAGAGAGCAGGGGGTGGTTAGGCCTCTCCATTGTGATTCATAGCTCTAATTTACAGTGAAACAGAAAATAGCACTCTAATTGTTGTCACAGCAAAGGAAATGTTTAAACCCCAGTTTACCAATAAACCCCAAAACACGCAAAAGGGTTACATGCTGGTTTTCTGCAAGCATGTGTGGAAAGTCAGAGATAAAAGATCTCCTGGGTATTCCCATGAAATGGAGTATAAAATCAGAGGTGACACATTCAATGTCTTGTATGTTCTAACCGATGTCAGTGAAGATCAAAACACACAAGAACTAAAAGGGAGTATAGATTTTAAAGGAAAGTTGCGTCAGCAGTCACCACTGTAAGAACATCCCAAGGAAGAAAGGTAGGAGGTCTCTAGAAGATATGGACAGTAAATACACCAACCCCTGAAAAGAACCAGGTTTTCTAAAGAGTGTATTTCATTTTCTAGGTTGAAGAATATCCTTTTAGGAGTCTGGAAACATTTTCTGAGTGAATGAGAGATGCCTCAGAGATGAGATGTAAAAGGGTAGTCTGACTAAAATCAGTACTTCCCCCCTCATCAAATTTCTTTTGGAATAGTAATAAAATGTAAATATTAATGAGTCTCCTTTTGGTACTTACAGTGGTCTTGCTTTTATGTTCCTTTTGAGGACAACTTCAGAAATATACCTCATCTGAAAAATACTGGCATCAGCTCTGAAAAGGGATAATGCAGAAGTATGTCAAAGAAAAAAAAAAAAAGGAAAATTAATTTTTTGTTATAGTCTGTTTAAGAGAACTGAATTTCTCTAAGTGAGTAGCACACTTATCACCATGAATGTCAAAATTGCCAAGGGTAACCTTCATTAAGTCTCTTTAAAAGTCAACCATCAACACCCACGTGGTTCATACTCTGTACAGCAAAACCAATAATAAAATCAGTAGGTGTAATAATCACTGTTGTTCCTTTTCCCCATCACTTTCTTTCTTTGTATAAGTAAGTGTGTGCAGATCAGACATAAGTCTAGCAAAGAACAGGACTTACTTGTCTCTGTACATATCTTGCACTGATGACTCAAAAACATATTATTCTGAAAAACAGAGAAGTCTTCCTTCTCCCATATCACCCCCCTACAGAAACAACTTTCTTTTCCCTGTTTTCCCTGCCCAAATCAACACTTAAAACATTTGAGGACTAAACCATGACTAAACCTAAACATTTTCACTTGGAGCAAACATTTTCCAGCAAGTTTGGGTGGTCAACTGTAGAGATCATTTGACTTCTATGAAGTTATTTGCAAAGGGAAAAAAAGGATTGTCATAAGTGATGTCACTTTTTTTCAAAGATTACTTTCTTGATAATGTTATACAATAAAACCTTAATAGCTGGTTTATAGGCCAGCTCCACAAGACAAACAGAAGAACTACACAAGAGAAAAAGTGAACAAATTGGCCTGGCCAAGGAAAGCTTCCCTAAGATAATTAAAAACACCTTGTGCCTGCACTGTGAGAAAGAACACAGCTTTCAAAATGTTTATCTTAAAGCTAAAATACAAGTCCCAAGACTGAGTTTGAAAAGCAGCTGAAAAATATCTGGCCTTGGTAAGGAGCTGCCAAGCAGCCGGGGGTAGGTGGGCCAGGCTGTGCCAGCCACACGGGTGAGACCGGGACCAGTGAGTCAGCTGGGATGGTCCCAGGAGGAGATGAGCAGGGACCTCCTTCACCTCATTTCTGTTCAGCTTCACATCTCAGAGAGACACGTCCCCCCGGTCTCAAAGGCACATCCTCAGCCAGTTGCCTCACAGTCCCTCATCACATGAGGCTTCCCATTAATTTCCCCAGGACCTTTAGCCTCCCTGTTTCTCCCTTTCAGTTCCTCCATCCTTCTGCACCTGCAGGTGACCATGCGGCAGCTGCTCTGGCTCTCCTACACCTTCTCTAGACTGCCCCACCATGGGGGTATGCGAAATATCACTTCTTGGCCAACACATCCTTCTCCTTCTGTTGCTTCTCTTCATGTTGGCATTGTGCAGAGTATTTAGGCAATGGTTTGTATGAAAACCTAGGGTGAGAACACAGGTTGACATCATAGTAAAAAAGCTTTGGTTATAACCTCACTTTCAGTCCCTAACTGAAGGAAAATGTTGCCTCCAGGTTTCCCAGCATCATGGCTACTTGCAGCGTGGTGGTTTTGTGTCTTCTGGAACATTTCCTTCACAAGAAGAAATGAACCAAAGTTCAGTCATTACTGCATGAGCCAGGTGTGAAGAAAAAGCCATCTCCTCATTATAAAAATACACTCAGACCTTTACCCTGCCTTCCCCTGCCCTCCAAACAAGACTTCAAAGCAAAAGGCAGCCTCAGACAGTGACGTTTGCTATAGAAAGCCCTTCACAGAGTGTAGCACAGGGCTGGGTCCCAGAGGAAATGTGTGTTGTTGATTTGACAGTTAGAAGGATTTGGAGATCACCTAAAGCACATGTGTGGTGGGGCATTACCCATCAAACCTGCACCTGGTGCACTTCTGTGCAGCAAACATCCACATGCAGGACTGCAGTCTCCAGAAATAAATGGCCTGAGGAAGCCAAGGGTTTGGAGAGAATGACAAATCCTATGCCCAGGGTGAGCTCCTGCAGATCACAAAATTGTACACTAGTGCTGTCCCCTGTAAGCCTCAGCCCAGCGCTTTTGGCCATCTCTTGGCAGCAGATGAGGGCTTCACCAAAGCTGGTGGGCCAGCTCCTGCTCGCCATGTAAGTTCTTCTGCTAGTGCCATCTGCAGAGGTCATTGGGCTACAAAAACGCAGTGTGCTCCCAAGGAAAACGCATGCAAGCTGCACATCTAACTAGAGAATGCGGTCACAGTGGGATTATGGTTTTGCAGACCCATTTCTTTGAGAACTAGGGAATAACAGGACACAATAAACAACACACAGGTACAGTACGTGCTGGACATCTCTTCAAAGAAACATGCACAGAAGAGTGACATCTTTGGTCAGGGATCATCCCTTACTTATGTCTCTTACTTTCTTTTGGCTAAGAGTGGCATCTCAGCAAATACCTGATGTGTCCTCACTGCATTTCATGCTACTAAATGGCTTTGTTGAGCCAGGAGGTGGCACAGAGACACAGAAGCCCTGATCTCTTGCAGGGCCTCTGAGATGTGACATCAGATCTACCAGGAATAGCATCCAAGGGGAAAAGATTAAAACAACGCACTTGCAAAAAAAAATTTTTGACAAAAAGTCTCAGACCCAGTGGCAAGAGTTTCAGAGGCTGAGAACCCCATGTTGGATATCCTCCAATAATGAACTACTCAACTTATAAAAGACGTGCAACATCAGATAGCACCAGAGATGCACCCAGGTCATTATCCTGTCTCTGGCTACAACCAGGTGGTGCAGACCAAAGGGCAGAAACACTGTATCCAGTAATTGCACATTGGGTGAAAGTGTTGATGGCCTCCTCATCAAGAGTCAAGGAGTCAAGACTTCTAGGAACACAGTTTTCTAGGATGAGCACAGTGTTCCCACATTGAAACAGGAAGAAAAAAAAAACAAAAGGCAGGCAGGGAAAATACCACCAAATTGTAAGGGTAAAAACCAGGGCAACGTCTCCATGTGCTTATGCCCTTCCACTAACAAATTCAAGTTCGATTAAAGCCAGTTTCGAGCCTTGAAGCCCCTTGACACATGAGCAACCTTGCAGACATCTGAAGTTAAGAAGCTAAGGCTTAGGCAGAATCATTACAGCTTCAACGGTTATGTGGCACTTACTTGCACAGGCAAAGTAAAACATAAATATGAAGCTGATCATTCCAGCAGTATGCTGAAGGTCTGTAGCAATATGGGAAAAGGCCAAAGTGGATGGTGGCAAATAGTGGGGAAAAGGTCATGAGAAAAAAATGAGGGAAGTAAATTGTCTTAGCAGAAAAACAGGGCATGACCCTCCCATTTGGCAAAGTTACAGAAATCTTAACCTTTGGAAATGTGATTAGTTCATTGCTGTTGGAAAGTTGGCTGGAAAGGCAAAGACTCGGGACTGACGCAGTTCTAGGGTTTCTGCTGTGCTAAGCACAGTAACACACGAACACACCTCCCTGCTCGGCGGCACGCTCGTAAGGAACAGTCACTAAACACTGTGTTATTCCTAATATTTTGCTACCCTAGGCAACCAACCACTGACTCCACTCAGCATGACACAGCCTGGAAGAACCAGATAGTCTAGAATCAATTTGCTACTCTAGTTGAGTTTGATTTTATGATCTTAACACTTGTCATTTTGGGAAGGAAGAAAACATTCACTGTTCCCAGGGTATGTAATGCTACTGGGAAGCCATAAATTTTAATTCAGTGCTTTATTTCCCTGGTGAAGAGATGTTGTTCATATGTTCTGTCACAGTTGGTGGTTCCTCTTTTTTTTTTTCCTTTTGGTTGCTTGTCCCTTCATTAAGTTGGAACACGCTCAGAAGCATGACAGCTTTTGTTTCTATCAATGATGGATTTTATAGTGAGAGTTTTGGGCTGATTTCCTTGGGCCAGGAATTGTTTCATATGAGTTTTTCTGCTGGATGAGCTGGCACTCCTTGTTCCCTCTCCAAGCTCTGCCAATCACTATTTTTCTTCCTGCAGCAACCAGCTTGAATTTGAAGTTTCAGGAAATAGAGAGTGATGGTTTTATTTCTTAGAGGAAAGAAACCAATTCACAGTGCATGCTGGTGCCAAAAAGAGACTTTGGGGAGAGACGTGCCCTGCAAGTTTATTCAAGGGTATTTCAGGGCTTGAAAATGGAAACAGAAAAGTTTATTAAAAATATTTGTATTTTTAATTTTTAATTTAATATTTTAATTTGTTGGAAAACCATACTCCTATAGAATTTTCTTAAGATACATTGCTTCACATTTTGGGAAAAAAATACTGAGATGTCTAAGGCTCAGAAAATGTCTGTTTTTCATTTGTCCTCCTCATATCTTCCTCTTGAAAAAAATTTACCATGGCAAAGCCTGAAGGTACATACAGAAATAAAGACCAGTTAATTGAAGGGTACCTAATGCAGTCTACGAAAGACACGTGATATCCTAAAGGAAAGAAATTTTAATTATAGTAATTGATGTTCAAAGGGGAATCTTTTAAGAGTTTTCTATAATTTTCTGTTATAGGATAAAAGTATATCATGTCCTTGAGGTCAAAACCCTGTTTAGCTCCTGTTTGAGAAGGAGACTCAAACTTTAGACAGCAGGTTGGCTGAAGCTTTCCATATTTTTCAATGTTCTTAACATTTTGAGGAAAAGGAAGAAACAGAAACGGCAACTTGTATGTTTTTCTCCAAGTCTAGGTCCCCATAGACTAATTTATATTCTAGAAAATATGCAAATTAATTTTACAAATGGTTCTGGATAGGAATCAGTTTTAAATGGTCATCAATTTAACGACCTTGCAGATAGAACTCTCTTGCTTCTTAATAAACTCTGAAATCTAGCTGACATGTGGAGTTCACTGTTGCAAATGGTGAAAGGGAAGTTATTATTCTTGGTAAGGTTTTTTGTTCCCATCCCTGAAGACCAGATGAAACCTGACTACTGTCCTGGGACTTCAAGTTATTGTCTTTGTAGACCCTGGAGTTAACTTAGCCTGGGATCTTGACTGCAGAAAACATTTGGAGAAAAATGAATCTATGCTCTATTTCCTGCATATTTTTGATAGCTGCTTGGCCAGACTAACAGCATCGCTCCTTGTACTATGGAACAGTAATCTTTCAGCTTTTGAAGGCCCTTTACAGAGGGAAATCTAAATTTAAAAAAAAGCCAGTATTTCAAAATGAAGGCAAAGATTTACTCAGAGTAGGACCAAAATGGAATTTAAAACACAGATACAGCATAAATGTGGCCTTTCCCTCTTCTGTTATGTCTGTTACACTGGAACAGGAAAGTTGTCAAAAAATAAACCATTCAACACCAAATGGAGAGGGCACTGGTTATGAACTCTTGGAGGCAACTCAGCAGACGAACTTGTGGAAGGATTTGACAAGCACCAGAGCAAGGGCTGCAGACCCAACCCCCCCCCCAGGCTGCGGTTTCCTTCGTGGTGCTGCTGGGTTGAAATGTCTTAACTCTTAACAAGCATTTTAAATACTGAAAGAGATCTATTACTTGGGACACACGCTAATGCCATTAATTTATTATAACTAACTCTTCATTTGATGCACTTTAATGTAAAGTGTAGATGCTATACGAAATAATCCCAAGGCTACAGAATTATTTTTTTAAAAAAATAAAGAGCTCCAATATTGTGAGAAATTAAGTAGAAAAAAAATCAAAGCAGACAGCAAGTGGATGACCACTGCTGTTTACACAGAAGTCCCCAAGAACCGGGTTTAGTGCCCACCCAGAGAAACAGCTGAAAGTTTGTGTCGCTGGTGGGACATGTACCAGTCTCCTTGCTGTCCTCTGCGAGTCTACAGGTCTTGGAAAAAATTCCAGGTGAGAACTGAATCCACCTTTCTAGCCATGGAAGAGAAGCCTGAGGCACTGCAGGAGGGGAGAAAACAGTATGTGACGCATCTTTCTGCCTTGTTTAAAAATGCGGATGACAGACCGCCTTCTCCAAACAATACCTCGCCGCAGTATGCTTTTATGGTCTATGTTACATGGAGGCCTTTCACGGGACTTCCATTTTTCTGATGTGATCTATTTTACTACATCTGCAATGTAATTTCAACAGGCTGCAAGGATGCCCTCCACTAAGAAAAAGGAACTGAACTTGAGGTATTTTTACAAGTTAACATAGAAAATAATATTCAAATTATTTTTCTAAATAGAAAACTCAAGTTTCAAACCATAGTGCTTTTTCCAGGAGAGATTAAAAACATCTCTTACTTCAGAGGTTTTGATTTTAAAGCTGTAAAGGCTCTTTTGCTCCTCAGGCAATCAAATAAAATTATTTTCTCCAAGGCAAGAAGCAATTTAAATGTGAGTTCATTAGGAAGCCTCTTACCACGTGTGTAACGTGTGGTTGCCCATGTGCAAACACTTGCACAGCAACAGCTTGGAACATTGGTGAGCTTCAGCTTTACACCAGCCTTCTGGACAACAAATAGGGGTTGATGGCGTATGATGTGAGAAACGAGCCTTCAGGCAGTGAATTGCTATTTTCTGGATATTTCTGGTTTTGTTGGACAACTTAAAGTGCAGGCAAAAAAAAACCCACATTTTTTCTTTTCCTTTCCTTTCTTTTTTTTCCCTATTTTTTTAGACACACTCCTCCAGCATCAAAGGACTCCAGAGCTCTGCCAACAGCACGGGAAGGACAAGCTTCCAGAGTTTTTGACACAGAGCTGCTCTCGTGTTGCTCCAGGAGCAATTTCCAGAGAGGTTGTTTCCTCAGGGTCCAGCGCTGCCTCGGCTGCTGGGCATGCCCACCCAGGCTGGGCACAGCCCTGGAAACCTCCTCAAGCCCAGCAGCAGGTTTGGGGGCACTTGAGGGCCTATGGACATCTGCAGTTTTGTGGTTGCCATTTTATAAGTTATGCCACTGTGTGCTACCTCTAGGCACAGAGGTTCTTAAAGACACTAACAGAAACTACAGCTATTTAAAAAAAAAAAAAATTAACCCTCATGCTTATGAATCATTAAGACCTCATAATACAGTAGCTCAGGAAAGTCTTAAAAGGACTAATAGAATCACAGAACGTTAGGGACTGGGAGGGACCTCAAAAGATCATCCAGTCCAATCCCCCTGCCGGAGTAGGAACACCTAGACGAGGTTACACAGGAATGTGTCCAGGCAGGTCTTGAATGCCTCCAAAGTAGGAGACTCCACAACCCCCCTGGGCAGCCTGTTCCAGTGTTCTGTCACCCTTCCTGAGAAGTTTCTTCTCAAATTTAATTGGAACCTTTTGTGTTCCAGTTTGTACTCATTACCCCTTGTCCTATCATTGGTTGTCACCAAGAAGAGCCTGGCTCCATCCTTGTGACACTAACCCTTTACATATCTGTAAACATTAATGAGGTCACCCCTCAGTCTCCTCTTCTCCAAGCTAAAGAGACCCAGCTCCCCTAGCCTTTCCTCATAAGAGAGATGCTCCACTCCCTTAATCATCTTTGTTGCCCTGTGCTGGACTCTCTCCTGCAGTTCCCTGTCCTTCTTGAACTGAGGGGCCCAGAACTGGACACAATATTCCAGGTGTGGTCTCACCAGGGCAGAGTAGAGGGGAAGGAGAACCTCTCTGGACCTACTAACCACCCCCCTTCTAATACACCCCAGGATGCCATTGGCCTTCCTGGCCACAAGGGCACAGTGCTGGCTCATGGTCATCCTGCTGTCCACCAGGACCCCCAGGTCTCTCTCCCCTACACTGCTCTCTAATAGGTCATTCACCAACTTATACTGGAACCTGGGCTTGCTCCTACCCAGATGCAATACTCTACATTTTCCCTTGTTATATTTCATTAAATTTTTCCCCGCCCAACTCTCCAGCCTGTCCAGGTCTCTGGATGGCAGCACAGCCTTCTGGTGTGTCAGCCACTCCTCCCAGCTTGGTGTCATCAGCAAACTTGCTGATAGTACTCTCTAGTCCCTCATCCAAATAATTGATTAATATATTGAATAATACAGGCCCCAATACTGACCCTTGAGGCACTCTACTAGATACAGGCTTCCAACTGGACTCCACCCCATTGACCACAACTCTCTGGCTTCTTCCTTTCAGCCAGTTCACAGTCCACCTCACTACCTGATCATCCAGACCACACTCCCTCAAAGCTGTGAGGATGCTGTGGGAGGCTGTGTCAAATGCCTTACTCAAGTCAAAGTAGACCACGTCCACTGCTCTGCCATCATCCATCCATCTTGTTATGTCCTCATAAGTCAATGAGGTTGGTCAAGCACAACTTCCCTTTGGTGAAGCCATGTTGACTGCCCCTAATGACCCTCTTATCGCTAATATGCCTTGAGATGGCACCAAGAATAAGCTGTTCCATCAGTTTCCCAGGGACAGAGGTGAGGCTGACCAGTCTATAGCTACCTGGGTCCTCCTTCTTGCCCTTTTTGAAGACTGGAGTGACATTTGCTTTCTTCCAGTCCTCAGGCACCTCTCCCATTTCCCAAGACTTGGCAAAGATGATGGATAGCGGTCCAGCAATTACCTCAGCCAGCTCCCTCAGCACCCGCGGATGCATCCCATCCGGACCCATGGATTTATGGATGTCCAGATTGCCTAACTGCTCCCTAACCCAGTTCTCATCAACTGAGGCAAGCTCCTCCATTGTCCTGCCTTCCTCTGGGGCCTCAGCAGTACGGGCTCCTCAGGACAGCTTCTGGCAGAGTAGACAGAGACAAAGAAGGTGTTCAGTAACTCTGCTTTCTCTGTATCTTCTCTCACCAGGGCACCCACCCCATTCATCAGTGGGCCTACATTGCCTCTGCTGTTAGTTTTATCTGCCACGTATTGGAAAAAGCTCTTCCTGTTGTCCTTGACCCCTCTCACCAGGTGTAATTCTAAGGAGGCCTTAGCTTTCCTAGTTGCCTCCCTACACCCTCTGACAACACGCTTATATTCTCCCCAAGTGGCCAGCCCCTCCTTCCATGATCTATTAACTCTTCTCTTCCACCTGAGCTTACCCAGCAGTTCACTGTTTAACCACGCAGGTCTCCTGCCTCCCTTCCTTGACTTCCTACGTGTCGGGATGCTCTGATCTGGTAGAAACAGTCCCTGAACACTAACCAACTATCTTGGGCCCCTTTACCTTCAAGCAGCCTGTCCCATGGGATTTCCCTTAGCAATTGCCTGAAACGGCCAAAGTTTGCCCTGCTGAAGTCCAGGGTTGCAATTCTGCTTGCTGTCCTGCTCCTACCACATGAGATCCTGATCCCCACCATCTCATGGTCGCTGCAATCAAGGCAGCCCTCAACCTTTACCGCTTCAACCAGACCCTCCTTGTTAGTGAGGATGAAGTCCAGCAATGCACCTCTTCTAGTCAGCTCCTCAACCCTTTGCATCAGAAAGTTATCATCAAGGCACTGGAGGAACCTCCTAGACTATGGCTGGCCAGACGAGTAGTCCTTCCAACAAACATCAGGGTAGTTAAAATCCCCCACCACAACCAGGGCCTGTGGCTGGGAGGCTGCTCTCAGCTGTCTGTAGAAGGCCTCATCAACTTCCTCACCCTGATCTGATGGCCTGTAATAGACACCCACAATAGTATCACCCTTGCCAGCCTGCCCCTTAACGTTCACCCACAGACTCTCAACTCGCTCCTCATCCATGCCTGGACAGTACTCAATACATTGTCGTTGCTCTCTCACGTGAAGAGCAACTCCACCATGCCTGGCTGGCCTGTCTTTCCTGAAAAGGACATCGCCATCCATGACCACATTCCAGTCATGTGAGCTGTCCCACCATGTCTCTGTAATTGCCATCAGATCATAATCTCCTGCCCTAACACAGGTTTCTAACTCCTCCTGCTTATTCCCCATGCTGTGCGCATTGGTGCACAGGCATTTCAGAGAGCGACAAGTACTACAAGTAATTCTCTTTTATGCTATCTTTTGATGCACTAATGCTTATTTTCATCTGCTTCTCTTTGAAAAAAAAAAAATCTGGTTACAGTTTTTAACCAATTTCATACATTTTTGTGATTTCATTTGGAACCCATTTGATACATTTGCCAACTCATTTACAAGAATTATTGCATTGTAAAAATATTCAGAAAAGCTGGTTGCAATTGATTCCTGTAAGACATTTTGTCTTACAAGAAAATTAATTATCTATCATTAACCCTTTCATCCCTGCTGGTCTGTATGAAAACCAATTCCACGTGCATCTTAAAAAAAAAAATCACTGTGTTAAGCAACTACCAATCTGGAAAGTGTATTTTTAATTGCAGATTTACAGTTTGCTCCTCTGTGCATGCACTTTGAATTTTTTGGGTGCTAAGGAAAAGTAACAGACTCCAATATGTGTGGTTCCTTTTCCTCACCCAGTTCAACCCATTCTGAGCAATTGGCTTTGCCCATGGGTGAAGCTGCCTTAGGTACAACCTGTTACAACCCAGGTAAAATTTGCAGGAGCATATGTGTGATATAACAAAGACAGTCTCTCTTCCTGTGCAGAGGATATATATTTATCATTAATTACAACTGTAGACATGTAGGATGCATCACTACAGCCACAGTTAGAACAACTGAGGTGTCTCAAGAGGGGAGCGGGAGGTGGTTTATTTCTGAGTGACAAAGCTCTAAATAACTCAGGTTTTGCCTGCCTGGGTTTGCTTTCACTTCACCTTTTGCTACAAGACAAAAAAAAATATATATTTCCTGTATTACCCAGTGTGACAAACAAAGAACAACAACTAAACAAACAAACAAAATCCCCCAGAAAATAACATGTGAGTGAGCCTTGATGGGCACACAGACTTAGAGATGCATGAGCTCTCCCATCTGTCACAATCACGGTATTCTTTTTAAAATAAAACCTCTTCTAGGCTAAGAAACAGATTCTGAGAGAAGGACTGAGCTGAAAACCAACCAACCAACCAAACAAACAAACAGCCTTTGTCATCCTGGTTATTTGTATTTTATCTTGAAATATTGAGTAGCACCATCCTTTCCAGAAATTACAGCAAATCCTCATATATTTGGATCAATAAATTTGAGCTGTTCTCTTCCTTCAGACTGCTTTTTCATTCTCTGCTTTATTCTTGCTGTGTCCTGGATGCCTTTTTGATTTGTTTCCTAAGTTCTGGGTTTAGCTGTGCAAGGCTATCAGATTAGCAGCACTGCTGTGAGCACATGACCAAAAGCAGCAAAAATGTGTCAAACAAGCTGATGCTGGTAGATGTCACGTACATCTTGAAGTGCCTATTTTTTATCATTATGTGTAGGCATTTTTCCTACTATAGAAGAAACCATACTTTAAGAAGAGATCCAATGCAAAGGAGTTTTGTCTATTCTGTTCTTTTGTCACCTTGCCTACTTTTCAAATTACCTTGAACTCATTATTTTGTCCAGGGGCAAGTAGGCTGCGATTCTCAAAGCTGCCACAAAATGGTTTCAGCCCATCTGCTCTGTCCTTTCTCCGAGATCTCACTATTTAGTACAAGTTTTTATGCTCTTGTAGGGATTTGATGAGACCAGTGTTCACAAAGAATTTTAGTACAGCTGAGTCAAATTTGCAAGAGGTAAACTGTGGGTGCCATTTAGATGGTTGACCTCTGTGAAGACCATTTAGAAGCACAGGACATTGGGGCTGGGTTTTTCTGCACGTCGTATTTTTGCAAAATAAAACAACGCTATTATTGCTTTTCTACTTTTCTCAGTCTCAGTGCTTCAGAAACCTGCCTTTGGTAGTTCATTGCCCCAAGCTCTGTTCCAACTGCCTACCTCACATGGACATGTGAATGGATCAGGTTTGACATATCTGCCTCTTCCCGATTTAGAGCACTGAACAAAAACTGTCATGCTGCATTTGATTACCCTCTGCCTGCGTGTGCCATGATCCCCCAAGGCTTCCACCTCCATCGAGCAGTCTGTCACCTCGCCAAGTATTTTCCCAGATTCGTTTCAGCAAGCCCAGCTGCCTTTCTGCCAGGTAACCTCTTCCATTACTTACGTGCTGCTAAACAAAACAATTGCCCTGAATGTTTTTAACAAACACACAACAATCTGGCCGTGGTCCCACCTCACCTCATTTCACAGAGTAATCACCACCCTCTTTTGCAACCTGGATTTTCTGGATTTGCAATAGTAAAGAATGCGCATTTCAAAGACACAAGACCCTCATCTTGGTAGGTCTATTCTTCACCATGCCTGTCTCAACAATAGCAGGCAACTACCATGTAAGTTATGGTTCAGGCTGGGAAAAGACCTTTCACCAGGCAAGTCACCACCGATTC
Organism: Columba livia; assembly: GCF_036013475.1. Lineage (NCBI taxonomy): Eukaryota > Metazoa > Chordata > Aves > Columbiformes > Columbidae > Columba > Columba livia. The sequence goes on along the minus strand of NC_088603.1, from coordinate 139,104,916 downwards.
AGCTGCTCCGATTCAGCTGCTCCGAGGGAGCCATGGGTAGAGCTACGGGAGCAGCGTGGTAGCAGTCGAGCTCTTCGCAGGGCTACAGACAATGCCAGAACTGCCCTCTGTGCTTTACATCAGCTTCCAAAAGGAACGAGAGCTAAGAGTTCATGCTGGCATCCATTTTGATAGTTATCTGGAGCCAGAGAGCTTGTGAACGCGTCTTTCACCGAGCGTGAGCTTCCTGGGTTCCCAAAAATGTTCATGTATTGGAACTCACAGGAGCTGATCCAGATGCTCTGGGGTAGGTAACCAATGGGTAGTAACTGCAGCAAGATACAGGCCAAGAACAGACGTGTGCCGCAAACTGCACCTGATTCAACATGATGAGCACAGACATACTGTCCAGCTGATGCACAAATAACACAGGTTTAATTATCCACAGTTTGATTACACGGTGTTGACATGTTTTTTATGACTAAGTCACGCTTGAGATGCTCCAAACCTGGAAATCCCAACCACAGATAAAAACTTCCTTGCGGCTACATAAAGTCACAGTATTTTTCTGACAAACTTTGGGTACGAGCTTTGAGCATTTCTAACTTATCGGGCTTGCAGTGCATTTCACAAGGAGAGTGAAATCTGAAGGCATAAATCATGACTTAAAGGAAAACAACTGTGTAACAATATTACAAGATACACAGAACAGGATGCACTTGGATTCCAGTTTCTGTTCATTGGCTCACCAGAGAGAAGGATCATAAATCAGAAATAGAGAATGGAAATCAAAGAAAAGTAACAGGAAGTGTCAAAATGAAAACCTGGCAGAAATTACCAATAGGAGGAAAGAAAAAAGACTCCAGATGTTGTTGGTTTTTTTTTAAATAAAAACCTGGGAAAGATTCAGTGAACAAAAGATCTACAAGCAGAAAAGAAAAAATGACAGCTTGAGTGGGGGGGCTTTTCCTCTTTCTCACATACAAGCCAGGTCTAGTGAGGCAGGAAAATATGTACCTACTAAGATGAGGGAGGTGAAGGGGGGAAAAAGCCATATAAACATCACCTTCCCTCCTTTCTTCCCATGAAACACAGCTCTGGAAACTCTGATCGTAGAAATATTTCAATTGGGCTCACAATTCAAAAGGTTCACTAAATCCAGGATTATTACCATGAGAGAAGATGAGCGGAGCAGCCAGGCTTTAATGTTTAAGGGGCTCCTTATCCGCACAGACCTACAGGCTGCAGCGCTCACAGTCGCCCATTGAGGAGCATCTGCTTCCCAGCCCTGCTGAGCACCAAGCTTTTTCCTCGGGGGCCACCTGCCGGCTTTCGCGTGGATGCTTCTCAGGACCTTTCTGGGCCGATGACGGCTTTGTCGGGTGTGTGGAAGGTGAGCAATGCTGGAGCCATTAGGCACAATTTCTCACGGAGCTGCAGTCCAAGCTGTGCTGGAGGCTGTGTCTTTCCATCCCACATAATGCCGTAACTCCAACAAGTGCACAATTTTTAAGTCAGTCTTCTGAAGACTTAAAAAAAAAATCCAGCTCCACTTCCCATACTTCCGTTGCAATCAGATGTTCTCCCCCTCTTCCCTATGTGTGTGCCATATTTAATCCAACAATGGCCCTAAATGTTAATAACTGCAAAGGTAAGGTAGTCTCAATCCTTCCTCCAGCAAACAGCACCAACCAACATTAATTTGTTCACCCAAGACTTTTTCTAACGAAACTGTGAATGCAGGAATTAATTTGCAGACTGATACTTAGAAAAACTAAGTCATTAACTGATCCTTATTTAATTTCTTAAAAAATCAAGATTGGTCAGTAGACTCCTGAATTGAGAATAGATTAAGATTTTTATTTGTACCTGATCACTTCAGGGTAATTTTACCAACTGGTATTTATTTGTATCATGCCGCTACTAAACTACAGTGTATTATTGTAAACTTTGTTTTCAAGCTGCTTAACTCAAGAATGGCTAGAAGCTGAAGGCTATCATTAAAAAAAAACAAAAACAAAAACAAAACACCACCAAAACCAACCAAGCCACCCTGCCCCAGCCAAATCAAACACGATTCTCCCCTCATCCCTCCAGCATACAAGTTTTACAACTGTTTGAACATTATTAAACCGTACCGTATCATGAAGAAACTTTCAGTCCTAGAATATCGCATACAAAAATAATCTTATGCTTTAAGGAACCAGAATATCCCATATTATTAACAGAAAATGTATGCTGATCCACCAACAGCAATTTGCATCCAAAAGGCCTATTCCCTTTCAAAAATAGTTTTCTCTCTCAGACTAGAGAAAGAGACTGACGTGCTTTCCAGTTTACAAGCTCCAGTTGCTACAATTCAAGATTATATAGCCAGGTTATATTTTATTTGCATTCCATTTAAGCATAGAGCTTTTACACCAAAGTAAGTACCTTCCTGCTCTCTGTGCTAGGTTTGTCTGCTGAGCTCTGTTTCACTGCAGCCACATGCATTCAGACATGAGGAACTGGGAAAAGCCACTTGCTATACATCAGCCTAGATTGCATGCAGTTACATGTGAAAGTGCACTGGAAAGTTACAATCCATCTGACCAAAAGATTTATAAAAGGTAAATAATGATTTTCTGTGTATTGTTATACTCTCTACTGCTCTGAGGTGAAAAACAAACACTGCGCTTCTTTAAAGATAAATATGATGAGGATAATGGATGAGTTATTGTTAGAAATCCTTAGCAATGCATACATCAGATGTAATACTAGGTCTGTTTATGCATTAGTTATTTTCATGAATAATGCTACAAAGCTTATTAATTATTTGCATAGTCCTCACAACATGGTTTGGGCTCAAAACCACCTCAAATTTGAGACATACCAGAAAGGCCACAGAAGACATAACGGACATTCTTTGGTATATTTGGCATTCTACTGCATTGTAATGATACTTAAACCTCAATACTAAGTCTTGCAAATCTGTACTGGAAAGATGCTGGAGTTCTTAACAAAACGAGCCCTTTTTTATCCGCTGGCTGGTTGTGTAACATACAAACTAACCCAGTCAAGCTAACAAAACCCTGTGCTTCTCCATAGCCCACAGCCAATGAAAAATCCCCTCGAGTGACATATCCCAAGAGAGTTCTGGAGCAGTGGGATGTGACATCTGGGAGAGCGTCTGACCAAAGACCAAGAATGAGGTCTTCATGCACCTCAGTTGTTTCTTTATCTGGAACACTTGGAGAGTCACTTTCTAGAGCCTTCATGTTATCCTTTTTCTTCTTCTTCTTCTCCTCTTTTAGTTTCTGTACTTTTTCCTTGAATATATCACGATGTTTGGGTTCTTGAGGACCACAGAAGAGTTTGTCTTTGCTTAAATGCAGCAAGTCGTCTTCTGTTGGGATGCAAATCATGGCATGTAATTCGGGGTTCCCCTTTCTCAAGAGAGATAAGTTGACCCATACGAGAGCCCTTGGATAACTCATCAAGATTGGCAAGAAGACATCTTCAGTCATTTCCTTCTGTCCCAGTCGAGAAATAAGGCGGATTCGCCGATCTTTTCCAGCAGTGGGATAGCACCAGGCTGATAACTGCATTCGTAGTTTTTCACTCCTATTAATTTTTTTAAAAAAATAAACATCAAGGATAGTTATTAACAAGTACTAAAATGGAAACCCAGCACCCCACATATATGCAAGAGCATGATTTAAAAAAGCCCCAGGGGTTTCTGTAATCTTCCAAGCTGGTATTTGTATCACTCTGACCACAAAAAGAACACAGGTGAGTGGAATTCATGTGCAAGGCTATTTCTTCAGAAGGAGACATTACTCATTAAAACCCTAAAACCTGTTAAATCACAAATGCTCTAAAACTTTCAGTGACATTAATGCAGTCCAGAACTGCCAATGTTTTCTTCCACTAATAACTACACAAAAATGAAAGACGTGAATTCAGGCACCTTCAAAACACTGTTGCTGCCCTCATGCGTTGCACTGGAGTGCCGGGGATTCTCTGTTTTTTTAGAAACCTTACTAAGTACCATGAGAACCACCTGTGATTATACATTAGAAAAGAGAATGCAAGCTGATTTACACGGCAACAGTCTTAAAATCACAACTATGAGCCTCTAAAGTTTTCACCCACCCAGAAGCAGACAGAATATGCCAATTCCAAGAATGTACTAAACTCAGGTGTTAAATTTAACACAATTTAAGACATTCACTTTGTCTAGTCACCAAGTTTGCTGGGGAAAAGCAGGAGAAGGATTTCCACTCAACAGCAAATTCTGATCCACGACAATAATATTTAATCTCCTCATTCTATTTGGATCAAATAGTTCTCTCATCTTAATCAAGGCAGAGCTCTTCCTTTCCCCAATTCAATAATTCCCAATATAAAAATAACACCTCACATGTGTGTATCATTTTGACATACCTGAGAACAATAAAGTCACTTCTTGTCATAGTTTCACCTCTCTCACCAAAGTCTTGGGTGCCTGTAACATCCTCTGTCTTCAGGACACCTTCAGAGCTTGCTATTTCCATGGTCTCTTCTACTTCTCCAGTCTCAGAGGAACCTTCTTTGACCACTTCTGCTTTGGGGTCACAAAGGCTGTGCCCTTCAGTTGCACAGTGCTCAGGGTGTGGGGAAGAAGAAGGAATAAACTCTCCTGAAGCTTTCATTCTTTCTTCCCAGTTCTTCGTCAGTTGTTCCCAAGGACAGACAAAAGGGGACAGAGTGCCCAGCTTGACATAATTTGCCCTTTTTGCAGGTGGACGTCTGAATGATAAATCAAGTAGGTAAGAATATTTGTCTCCTGTGCCCTTGTTCAGTCCCTAGCACCTGAAAAGGCTGTCTGCTTTGTTCTGCTGGTCTAATAATGTTTTCCATTTTCAAAAGTAAGTAGTTAGAACAGAAAGTTAACTGTACATTCCCGTTGCAATTTAATTGAGCAAGGATTTTCAAGTTCTACTTCTAGACAACACTGCTCTATTTCTGACCACCATATATCCTTTCAGCCATGCTGGATATTTCTGTCTACTGTGACTGACACCACCACCCTTTCCCCTAAACTTCTCCTACTTCTCCCTCCTAGCTGGAAGGGGAACCAACACCAGCCAGTGCACAGGATACTTCCAGCTAGCCCATACTCATGGTTGAGAGTTCTGTCTTTGATGTAGCGAAAATAAAGGCAAACTTCAGAATACCTGGTATTTAAAAAGTGGACACTGCAATATACCTGTTCATTCACTTTAACACTTAGTACATACTTTGATATTCTGCCTTTGCCTTCTCCTACCTCCTCCCTCATTGTCTGCTAAGGCAGCTTGAAATAGCTTGCTTTATTTTATTATCATGCAGCCTTCTTACAGCCTTATAACTGGGCATATCTGTGGGAACAGAACAGTTTAGTTCATTTATATGCCCTGTTTAACAGAGCTTTTCTGTTAAATACATCTAGGATTCTTTGCTTTTTTATACTACTAGGATTTAAAACACTAGTGAAAGATCTTAATATATTAAGTCCAAGTCTAAATGAACACAACAGCAGATAACGAAGGCAGTATTTTAAGCAGCATTCTTTTTTACTTTGTTCTTGTAATCAATTTTAAAGTTAATATTACCGTTTGAATTTTTCAAGAAGACTCGTTTCCAGTTCTTTGGCAAACTGCATTCCCGCCTGGCAGTCTGGGAAATCATTTGGAGTGTGAGGTGTTCTTTGATATTCAGAATGCTTTAAAGCCTCTTGCAAACCACCGACTCGTACACCTCGATATATCTGTTATAAAAACAAAACCCAAAAAAGCGATGTTTGTACTGATTCCAGGTTCCTAAAAAAACATTAATGCTCCAGAAGCTACTGCCTTAGAAAACGGAAAGTCTACCACTTTAGCTTTCAAAAAAAATAAACGTAAGTATGGTTTTCACAGTTCTAGATGCTCATTTCAACAAAAATGTTAGTCACACTCTTTAAACTTAACTCTGAAAAACTATCAAGAAAACTGAAGAGAATTTCACAGGTTCGGATCTTGTACGTTGCCAGGAATGTTGTATTACTTCAAGAAAGTTACCGACCAATTTATTTTAACAGTACAATTGGTATCATTGCAATTAATTGCCCTGCACATTCAAAAGCATAAAGTTAGCTGCAGAAAGACATTAAAACCGCCACCTAAAAATTTGAAGTAGGATACTCCAAACAGCACTAGAGGAGTATCCAAGTTTAACTCAAACTTTGTGTTTCAAGCTCTCTCCCAAATCAGAGGCAACCAATTTATTAAGAGAGTGGAGGAGATAGCCAAGCTGCAAATGGATTAGCAGCAGACATGAAATTATTTCTCTTTAGAGATACACACCCTTAGGAACACAAAACCGAAGAGCTACGGCATCAGCTTTCTGTCCTTACTCCCCCCTCTGATTTCCTGCTTTAGACTGCTATGTGGGCACAGTTACACTCAACAGAAGATATGGAAAACTGTTGTTTACTTTTAAGATTTTAACACCAAACCTCTGTCATCAACCAGTTCACACACCCTCTTTTAAAGTACGATTTTGACCCTGTGATTGTGAATTCGTTATATGCTGTGAAGTATACTCTCTAAAATCAATTATTTTGAACCAAATTATATACTTTGTCACATTTATTTGCCATTTGCAATGAAAGCCACTTACAAAAGGAATCCAGAAGGCCATGCCCCAGCCCTTTGGGAGATAGATATCCCAGCCACTCCCCCATCCTGGTCGATCTTCTCCAGCCATTTTCCCTGGCTGCTGCACCAACAGTATAGGAATCTTAGATTCACAAGGACCCAAATCTAGGTGTGATCCAGGTACCAGTAACTGAGCTCTCATATGGTTTAAATCCTGGAAAGGAGGAGACATTTTCCATAAGTCAGTAACCAGCTTTCCCTCTTCCAGATACCCTTCCAAGATACAGAGAGGAGGTGAGCTTATAACTAGGAAAAATACACTAGTAATATGCTACACATTTGAACCGACCTTCACCAAGGCATGAAAAATGTTTTTAGAAAAAAATTACTAAGCACACTTTTTCTCCCCTTCTTACTTCCATAGACTTTGATGGAGGGCAGGTACTGAAACTCAGAGCAAAAATGTACAGCACAGACGAAGGAGGAAAAGCAAGTCTTGCAACTTGGTATTTTACAGATTTGTGCACAAGACCAGACTGAAGAGGCACTTTCAGACAGCATGTCAATACATGGAGCAAATCTGAACTACATCCAGGGAGATGGGAACAACATTTGGTCACAAAACAGTTTCACACAAACCATGCTGCCAGCAAGGCTTTGTCAATCACCAGTTGTTATACTTCATTGTACCACATTAAAAACACATTTATAAAAAAAAACAGACCATCAGGCAGCCTCTTCACATGTCCCTTCTACATCAGCAGTTTTACAAGGTAAACATTACATTTCATGACAGCATGAAGAACACTGTCACATACAAAAAGATTGTGCTGATAACTGTCATGCACTAGCATAGTAAGAATTCTGCTTTTTCACACTATGGCAGCCAGTTTAAAAGAGCAGAAAACTCATTTTCAGAAACAGAATATTTAGAGGGATGTTTCTGCCGTACGCATGTTTTTGACTTCTTGAGTACCACGGTGCCAAAAGTTTATCACCTCTTGTGACTAAATAATCTTTTTATCTATGCATCTTATGGGTTGCTCCTCCAACAGAATTGTCATGACAGGAGATTTCAAACCTGTAACAGCACATTTAAAGCTGTCTACAAATCACAGGTATTGTCCAGAACGTTCACAAAACAGTGTGCTACAGTCCAGAACCAGAGAAATTTATTGCCTTCCAACTACCATGATTCTTTTCTCAGGAGAATTGTCCTGGCTATGACTGAGGAGTGAATTGCCAGAGCTTCTCTGTGCCACTTCATCCCTTTTATCTGCTGCACAGGAGTCAAGATGGTGCAGAAAAATCCAATTCAAAAACCTTCTGATAAATATGCCTACAACTATATAGTCCTGTAGACAATCCAAACCAGCTTCCTTACTGAATCATGAACAGTGATTGTACAAGAACATTACACAAAATCTACAAAATAAACACTTCAGCAGCTGGATACTAAGACATTAGGAAACTACCACTCTTGGATTTACACCACTTTCAAGAGTCACAGTCTATGGACCCTAAGGACCATTAGCCATTTTCTCCACAGCAATCCACCTCCTTAGTTACCTGCTCTGAGATTTTATTTTCAGTGACGTTCTTACAGATGTCCTGGTCCCAGATAAAGCTGTGAGCACATTCTACAGGTACACCCTCCAGGTACAGCTGCCTAACTTTATCATAATCTACAAAAGAAGAGAAACTTAAAACAAAATTCACACAATTTTTGTGACTTAAGCATTGAATTACCAAAACCACTTCACTATCCTAAGTACAACGAGCACACAACTGAGGAATCAAACTACTAAAAGCATCACTGCTTCTGGAGTATCTTACTATCTATCACGTCTTTCCAAATACAAAATATAAAATAAATTGTTAGTTTTAGAAGCAATAACCTGACACTGTCTTACAGGCATTTCTTATTACAAGTGACATCACCTTTGGCAATGTAAGGTACACCTTTAACATGCTGCCTTTAACATTCTGGAATCTGACCTTTCAGGCAGAGTGTAAAGCTCAACAAATGTGGTAAGAATCAGAAAGAGCAACATTACAAAGCCTGAAATAAGTCCCCTAAGTAAACCTGTAAGAGAAGCAATGGTGACCTTTACGAAATGTACATACACGAAATATTTTAATGGATATGACTAGCATGCAACTATTTATTTAGCACTAGCTTCCCACTCTGGATCTTTTCAGGCTCTGTACTTCAAGGAAGGGACTATTTTTGCTTATATCTGCAGAGACCAACAGTTGTGCGCATTAGTGAAGACAAACACTTTGAAACTGATCACTGAGGCACTAAATAACATACATCTTCTTTGGCCCTGCAATCTAACCAAAGCAGAGAAAACGTATACCTACCTTTAGTGATTTATAGATCCAAAGCCTTCAGTGTGTCATGCATATTGATCCGTATTTTAAGTGAAATAATTCTTACCAATAAACAATACAACAAACCTATTAATAGTACTGTGATTAGAGCTTACAGAATCTGCTGCTGCTCATTTTGTCACCTACAAGGTCTTATATATTAAAGGAACATAATGCATTGGATTGTTTTTTTAAAATCACTTAGTCTTTCAAAAGAAGATTCAGGTAATTTTTCCAGTTAATGCTGACAAAGACTTTGAGCACAGAAAATATGGATTATTCAGTGGTATCAACAATTCAATAGGTACTGTCAAACATAAATGCAATAGTTATTTATTTTAAATCTATAATCTTTAAGATGCCTCCATTACTACGAGTTGCAAAATCCTTTAAAAAAATATTAGCATTCCAGACAGTTTGAAGGCATTATAAAGCTGATACTTATTAGGCATTCTTGCTGATGAGTTATATTTACATGGGAGGAAGAAATACTAAGGAAATTAATAGAATCATGGAATGGTTTGGGTTGGAAGGAACCTTAAGTATCACCTAGTCCCAAAACCCCTGCCATGGGCAGGGACACCTTCCACTAGACCAGGTTTTTCAAAGCCCTGTCCAACCTGACCTGAACACTTCCAGGGATGGGGCATCCACAGCTTTTCTGGGCAGCCTGTTCCAGTGCCTCACCACCCTCATGGTGAAGAATTTCTTCCTTATAGCTAATCTAAATCTACCTTCTTTCATTTTGAAGCCATTACCCCTTGTCCTATTACTACATGCCCTTGTAAAAAGTCTCTCTGCAGCTTTCTTTGAAGCCCCCTTTTAGGTACTGGAATGCTGCTATCAGGTGTCCTCAGAGCCTTCTCTTCTCAAGGCTAAGCAAGCCCAGCTCTCTCAGCCTGTATTCACAAGAGAGGTACTCCATCCCTCTGATCATCTTCATGGCTTAGCCACCTCTCACACCACTTAGACACACATGTCTATGGGGCCAGATGGGATCCACCCAAGGGTATTGAGGAGGTGCTCACCAAGCCACTTTCAATCATTTATCTGCAGTCCTGGCTAACTGGGGAGGTCCCAGTTGACTGGAAGCTGGCAAATGTAATGCTGGCAAATGTGACGTCCCCCCCCAACAAGAAGTGCTGGAAGGAGGATCTAGGGAATTACAAGCATGTCAGTCTGACCTTGGTGCCAAGGAAGGTCATGAAACAGATCATCTTGAGTGCTGTCAGGCGGCACACACAAAATGACCAAGCAATCAGGCCCAGTCAGCATGGGTTTACGAAAGCCAGGTCCTGTTTGACCAACCTGATCTCCTTCTATGACAAGGTGACCCACTTAGTGGATGAGGGAAGGACTGTGGATGTTGTGTACCTAGACTTCAGTAAAGCCTTTGACACTGTTTCCCACAGCATTCTCCTGGAGAAACTGGCAGCTCCTGGCTTGGACAGCCATGCTCTTCATTGGATAAAGAACTGGCTGGACTGTCAGGCCCAAAGAGTTGTGGTGAATGGAGTCAAATCCAGTTGGCGGCCAGTCACAAGTGGTGTTTCCAACAGCTCAGTATTGGGGCCAGTTCTATTTAATATCTTTATCAATGACCTCTCTCTGCAACTACCTGAAAGGAGGTTGTAGCATGGAAGGTTTTGTTCTCTTCTCCCAAGTAAACAGTGATATGATGATAGGAAATAGCCTCAAGTTGCACTAGGGGAGGTTTAGATTGGATATTAGGAAACATGTCTTCACAGAAAGGGTTGTCAAGCATCGGAACAGGCTGCCCAGGGAAGTGTTTGAGTCACCATCCCTGGAGATGTTTAAAAGACATAAAGTTGAGGTTCTTAGGGACGTGATTTAGTGCCAGAGTTAGGTTAATGGTCGGACTCGATGATCTTGAAGGTCTCTTCCAATTAAAATGATTTGACGGTCCTACACATAATTACAAGCAAACATAAGGAAAGTGACTTCTTCTTCTTCTGTACAGAAAGCATTTGTGAACACCAGAACTGCTTTATGTTAAATTATTTAGACATGTTCTAGTCATTTCAACTGTAAATTATTCACTGTAACTTTCTCTGATTTCTTTTTACCACTTCTTTCTATTACCACAGTTTAGGCAGTCTATCCCTGTCATATTATTGGTGTTTTTCACAATTCCTATATTATATAATGGCATGAGTATTTTTTTTCCACTTTAGAAAGCACTTTTAAGTCAGTTTCTTTCCATCATCACAGTCTATCCAATATCTCACTCATTACCGTAAAATATCCTTCTCTAACTTGGGACATTCTTTCTCCTTGAACCGCATTGAACTTGGAAAATTTAATCTCTCTACTAAACACATTAAAATTCAAATCATAATCCCAAATCCTCACACCAGTCATCTTTATTTCTTATGTCTCTCCTATTTTCTTCAGTCCGCATTTTAAGATTGCTGGGGAATTAGCCCTACTGATGAATAAGTTGCAGATGACAGTGGAATTAAGATGTTACAGCTAGTGTAGGAAATAGGGAGCTGTATTACTAAGCACACAAAGCTCAGTGACACTCAGCACATTATCTACTGCTGGTGTCAACGGTTGGTGCTTAGACAATACAGACATAAAGAAGTATTTTCTTCCATTTCAAGCTGTTTTTCTGATTTGCATAGTTGATTATCTTACAAGTCTTAAAAGACAGGCCTAAGAGTTCTTCTATTGGAGAATTTTCCTTCCCTCTGTGAAGAAATAGCAGAAAAAGCACAAACATAAACATTGCTAGGGAGCGGTTTCAGCCATACGTATGTAGGAATGCACGGTACCAGGACAACTGATGCCAGACACCTAAACCTCTGCAAGAGGTGCGTTTATAGGCAAGGACCCAGGCTCTGCATCTGCAGAAGGAACTCTACCTCACTTATCTTTCATGATGCATTTTCCTTTTATGTATCTCATTCACCAATTGTTTAAAAGCTCCACCATACTTCACGTTGAGCAGTTTTTAAGGTGGTGAAATTTGCATTCTCCCACAGAGGTCAGTAAAAGCCTATCAAGATGCTAGAAGTGTACATTAAAATGGAGAAAAGAACAGCACTAATTTTCAGTCATGTAAGTACTGACTTCTTACTGGGATTCTTGACTTTCAGAAGGCAGAAACCTGCTGAGAAGGCAGTGAAAAGTGATATATTCACAAACTTTCTATCCCCCAGCCTGAAGAAATTAGGACAATTCTTTGACTAAATCCTATCAGCACTTGTCTATAATACACAGCTTGCACACATGCATATGCATTCAGGAGTGAGAGTAACCGGGAAAGAGTGAAATTATCTGATTTGTTAGCATGTCACTCACAGGGGTAAAACTGCACTGGTGTATCTTAAAACAGCATTTTGAAAAAAAAAAAAAGTGGGGGGGATATGGACAGACGTGTATCATTTCACAGACTGCATGTATGACCATCTACAAGAAAAGACGATGGCTGTAACTCACCTAAATTATTCACTCATTTCACAAACAATGCATATTTAAATTAGCAAAGGTTTCCTAATAAAATCAGTTAGCTTTTATGCAACATTAAAGAACAAGAGAGGCTAAAACACATACAGAATCTACTAACATACACGGTGCCATTTCAATCTTAATCCTAATCATATTTTAATGTCCAGGATGCAAAAAGGTAAAGAAGTATGGAATACAGCAAGGGTTCCTTTTTGTTGCTCAAGCAACATGACACATCATTAAGACAAATTAATGACTACTAACACTTCTTAGATAAAGATTAGCTCACTATATTATCACGTCTGAGTATCAGGAAGTCACTCAGGTGGGTAACGTGGAAAATAGCAGCCACTTCCCCTGCTGAAGTGTTAGTTCCCCCTATTCTCTCCTTAACTGCTTCTGGTAGGAAGGCTGCTCTCTCCTTTTCTACTCCCTTACCATGATGCCCTTTTCATTTTCTACCAGAAGAGAGCTATACTGCTTGTCTTCTTCCATCCTCCTGCCTACTCAACTTAGCAGTGACATGCTTGTGTGACATCAAAGCCTTTAGCAGAACCTAAATTGCAAGGTATCATGCAGTTTACCTTTCTTTGCTAGCTGATCAAGGACCTTCTCCCTCTCCCGAATAAAAGTTGGAGAAGGCAGATGCAGTTTTGAGTTCACGATGAAACACAAAAACAGTCAGAAAGGAACCAGAGAGCAACTCCAGATTTTCTGAATGTTTGTAGTTTAGAAGATTTTTTACATGTGAAGGATAACCCCAAATAGAAAGGTTTTGAAGATGGCCATTTCTAGCCAGCCAAAGGAAAAAATGCACAGGCATTTTCTTCCTCTTGACTGCCTACCCTGCATCACTACCTCTTCACCATGGCCCCCCTTCCTGAGGGACAACCAGCTCTGGCAATGGGAAACTACTATGAGACATTTCCAATGCCTAGATGCCTTCTGCTGATCTTGCCTTCTTGAACGCATCTTCACAGATATGACAAGCAGAATGAAGGGGGGCAAATTATTTCTTGTTGCTAATTTATCAGCTCAAACCAGCAACTGTAAACAAGTGCTCACCTTACTTCTCAGCAGGAAGGAATGAAAGTAGCGGTCATGTATGCTGCAGAATTTCCAACAGGAACATTAATGATGAGAAAGTTAATAAAACAAAACTAACAGGAAAAAGGCTGTTCTAGATACAGGGGGTAGAATAGGAGGATGTACAAAAATCCAAATAACAGAGTTGTGCAGAGAGCTAAAAGACAGTAACTGAAATAGACTTTCAACCTGATTTAAGTGAAAGGTAAGGCTAGATGATTCTAGCACTATCAAAGAAATAAAGTATTTTCAAGTCTCTGGAGCCTTCAACTTGTCCTATTCGCTACTGCTTACTAGCTGGCTATTATGTTTTTCATATTAGGTAAGGCAGTTTGTGTCCAGTCAACCTAACTGGAAATGCTTACACAGCACTGTACACAAACCCCACTGTATACTGTATAAGCTCTTGGATGTTTTTCGAGGACACTGAAATTCAACTGAATTTCAATTTTGCACTGAAATGTTGTAGAAGTCAGCATTGAAATGAAAGCTTTAGAATTCATGCATGCATTTTTGATTTTTTAACATAAGCAGCTCTTGGACACCTGAAATGTTAATCTTGCAATGGTAATTTTTTTTTTCAGTGGAATTGCAACTTTCATCATTGTAGGACTATAAACCAGAAACAGCAGACATCTTCTTGGAGAGATAAACAGCATCAGGAAGACTAAACACCAAACAGAAATTTCTAAGTAGCTTTTAGCACCTGGTTGGCCTTGCCAGGATTCGAACCTGGATCATCTGTATGGTCAGACAGAGGCTTCCACTGAGCACAAGACCAGCTTTGGTGCATATCCCTCCCTCACAATTGCTGTGCTAAAACCTATGCAACTTTCAAGCTGTTTCTGTTCTGCCAAGGGTTGTGGAAAGGGGAAGGAAACATTATAAAATCCAATGTTAGATGAAAACAGCAAGAGACGATCATAGAAGATGACAGTAAATGAAAACAAAAGGGTAGAGAATAACTGAATCGCTTGCCTTTGGTAGCTCCAGAAGAACATAAGCAACACATTTTACCTTGATATTTTTCGAAGTCTGGCATGGCTTTTGTCTTCTTTTTTGGCAAATTGACTCGAGGATCTCCAACAGTGAGGCCCAGTATTGTACCTGGTGGCATTTCTGATGGTGAACTTAACCCTTTAAAAATACAGAGATAAATACTGCCATGAAACTACCAAATAAGTTGTGATCTTTCTCCACACTACCGTTTTGTGCATTTTTGCCTGCAGGGATGTGACACCACTCTAAGGCAGAGAAGCAATCCAGAATACTCAATTTAACATGTTTTGAAAACTCACCAATGCTTGTTAAATGCCCAGTAACAAAAGACAACATAGCAGCCTAAGACTTAGTTTGCAATTAAATTTTTGCTTAGCATAGAAGTGAGGTCACTCTCACAACTTACAGACTCAATTCATCATTTGCATTCACTACACCTCTTGAAGAATAGCCAGCCTTTGTTTTATATTTGCCTTCTAGAGAAAGGAAATAAAAAAAATGTTTTTTTAAAGTTTTACCTCATTTCTGCTTAACTGCCACACATTGGACAGCCCAAGTATAGTGTGAGATCTACCAAAGCCAGTTCCTTACCTGCTTCAGTGCTAGAAAGTGAGGAGATGTTATCTTTATGACAATTTAAAACTCGGCCAAATATACAACTCTTCATTAGAAACAAAAATATATAAAGCAAGTTATAATGCTTTTACTTTGGGTAGGAGACTATCGTTTTATCTGTGGAGGTATTGAACAACTTGCTGCCTTAATTCGATGTGTATATGAGGGGAAAGAGTTAAAATATATGTCAGACTGTATATCCCATCAGCAAACTCGAATCTAAGTTCATGAAGGTAAGGAATATACAGGAAGATACAGTTTATCTATTAATAGTTTTGACTGCAGAGAAGATTAAAATTCCCTCAAAATAACTTAATGTAACTTTTCTCAGATCTTTGACATGCCACAGTAATTACCTAAGCACATGCTCAATGGCATCAATCTCTTGATCAAGCAAAAAATAAGCATTTCCAAACCGAAGTCAACTTATTAGCATGCCAGTTTTGACCACTAGAGTTTGAGAGTTTCCCCTTCCTCCCATAGCACCCACGTGCCCAAGTACCTTCTAAAAGCTCAAAGACAGCAGTTTGACGTTGATGAAGAGATACTTTTTCAGAGTCCTTGCAGTTTTCTACCCACCAGTTATTCAGCTCTGTCTCCGAATCTGCCATCTCCTGGAAAAACAAAACTTCTAATTAAACTCAAGTGGTTATTCAGTATTTTCTATCAGTAAGAATTCACTCTCAGTGTGCCTTAACCACTAGTCACTTTCTTCCTCTTCAGGTTTCAAACCAAAATTTTTGATGCAGTCTATTCCTATACTCTGCCTTACAGTAATCCCCAATAAACTGTTCAGTTTAACCTGTGTTCCAAAAAGAAACAAAGCAATCCACAATGCTTCCTAATTCTGTCATTAATTATTTCTTACAGAAAGCTAGAGATTTCTTGGCCTCATCATGTTTGCTGCAAGAGACAAAAAAGAGCCCTTTAAAACCACAGTGATGCTATGTGCCAAGAGGTGGACAAAGTACTAAATCATAGAGAGATGATGTATTTGCTTGAAAGCACAAAAGTCTTCTATACCTTGCATACCTTGCTCTTTAGCTCAAGGTACTCTAGCTCATTGCTCAAGAAACATGACCCATGGTTTGTCAACGATAATATGAATTGTTCTGGACCTCTCAGCACAATACATCATCGCAGTAGAAACTACACAGCCAGCTCAACATCACTTTTGCTTCTATTTTCTTCCTACCCGCACCTAAAATCCAGGTAAGAGTTCTTCCTGAGATCAGTGTTGGTCTAGAGGCTCAACACAGAGAAGCTCACAGAGTACAAACACATAGGTTGGCCTTCATAACAAGTAAGGCTAGACAGTTCATGATTCTTTCTAGCAAAAACAAGCTTGGACATTCTAAAAACCTTATCAAAATTACAGTAATATCCAAACTGCCAATTTCCTTACTG
This sequence comes from Columba livia, assembly GCF_036013475.1. NCBI lineage: Eukaryota > Metazoa > Chordata > Aves > Columbiformes > Columbidae > Columba > Columba livia. The sequence continues at coordinate 139,088,339 of NC_088603.1, read as the reverse complement.
TTTGGAGAGAAGCAGCTTTCAAGGTCTCTGTAAGGACAGAGTGTGATAATGGGCCAATCAGCCGGTACCTGAGAATCTCCATAGTTCTATCACTGAAACAGAGGAAATTTCAGGTGAATGTACAATTGTGCATCACATGATTTTTCCCCCAGTACTGTTAAGCCAGAATTCAGCTACATTAACTGGTAAAGGCCATACTTTCTAACTCCACTATGAACAAACCTGATCACAATGCCAGTAGCCTGCGAGATCCAAGAGTAGGACTGGAATGGATCTCTAGTGCCATCACCAATTATTTTTTTCACTGGTACAGCCTTTTCTCCTTCTTTATCCTCCTTCTTTCTTTTCTTTCCAAGGCTCAGAGCAACATCTATTTGTTTTTCCTCTTGCATTGATGTTGTAACAGGCTCAGGAATATAGATTTCTTCAGGTTCTGAACACTGAAAAATTGCCTTTAACTCTCTCAGTATGTCCTTCCAAAAAATGAGAAGTTTGGATTAGGATCATAACAAGGGCATCACAAAGCTTAAGTACAGTTTTAAGAATTACACTCTACTATTTTATTTTCCTATATGGATGTAACGGAATAAACTTCCTTCTGCTGAAGTCCAAGGCTTGCAATAAAGAGATGAAGGTAATACCAAGTGCTGCTAACAATTTATTCTCCCTCAAATTAACATAATAAAAATTTCTGCTACAGAAAATTTTACTTATTTTTATTTTTTAAAAGTTCACAGCTAAGTGTCAGATTATGGTTATCTGTGATGACACCAAACATAGCCTGACAGGGGTGTCAGTGGGAAGGATGAGAATCAAGCAACATCCTATTGCAAATATATCCTGAAGCAAGTCACACTAGAAAACACACAAGCTCAAACACTAAAAAGCCCTCAGAGGCATGCACCTTCTGCACAAACTTTCTAAAAACAAGCTGCAGAACATGAATATTGTTAGAGTGGAAACAGTCTTCTAACTTTTAACTCCTAAAGTGAGGTATTACATCCAGCTCTTCTACACCTTCCAGAAGGTATCATCAGCATTAAAAATGTGCAATGCATAAAGAAATCAGAGTTCAACTAGGAAGAAAAAAAATACCTGTTTGAGAGCTGGATGTACCCAAATCCACAACTGTCTGTTTTCAGATCCATCCCTGGGTTTCCAAATAAATGTAACAGGACCAAGCATATCCTCAGGATAGCGATCTGCTTGGTAAAGATTCAGGGAACCTTCAAATCTTCCAGACAGACAAGAAGCCTCTTCAAATGTTAATCCTGAAGAAGAAGATACTTACTGAAAAACAAAATAATCTCTTGTCTAAAAAATAAAAAATTGAAATTCAGTCTGGCTGCTGGGACAGTATCAAAAAACACGCATCACAATTAGTTCATTAATAAGCAACTGAATACAAGAACATCTAGTTCAAGACACTTTAATTCTGTTTTTGAAAAAAAATCATAACTAAGTATCAAGTCTGTTACAACTATTGAGATTGGCAGGATATTAAAAAATGAAAAGGATAGATCATCCTTTAGCCTATTCAGAATTTTATTTTGAACTACATAGATTTTACCTGTGTCATGGCTACATATTCGAGCAAGTTGCTTCAGAAGTTCATTCTCTTTACCAGTCACCTCCAGGCAACAATAATACGATAAGTCCTAAAACAAGAAGATAGTGGTAAAGTGAGACTAACTTTTGAAAGCAAGCCTGGCAACAAAGGACCAGACAAAGCTTCATAACTTGAATGAAGTAGTAACTTTTCATTTACTAAAATTTGTATAAAAGAGAAATGAGTTTTCTTTTTGAATTTAAAATTGTTAGTTATAGGAGAGCTGTCAGGCATTTCTCATTTGAGGTCCAACCTCACCTCTCAAACCAACAGACCAGACAAGGCATGGAACAAAGTGCCTGCCTTTAATAGCATCCTTTAATAGCTCATGAAGAAGATGCATGGATTCACTGCATCTCTTAGCTCTTGAGAAGACTGAAGATGATGTATTTCAGTCATAATTATCATAAGGCTTTTATCCAGATTCATCTTGTTCTCTCTGACACTCAGCACCTTTCTTTACAACTATGAAATCACTCATTTCATACTCAGCAATTATGAACAGCTGACACAACAGTACTTCAAGTAGACATAAACACTCACTACAACTGAGCAGCTGATTACTTCACCTCAGCAAAATAACAAAGAAAACAGATGTAAATGTGGTACCTGAAGAAGGCAGTGCTTTGTCATGGCTCGGTAACAAGCCCTGTAGCTTTTCTCCGTAGGGCTATCTCCTAAACAGTATCCCCATTTTTTTACCATATGAAATCTCTTTGCATGCCAAATATGCGTTTCCAGCCAAATATTCTTTCTTTGCCTGCGATTAAACTCTGCTACCAAATTTATGTGGCGCCTTCTAGCTTTGCGGCATTTAGTCTTTGACTGTTCTTTTTTCTGATGTACAGCTTTCTCCGCCTGTTTTTAAAAGAGAGGATACTGAAGTAAATCTCAAAAGGACAAACTTCTGTAGAAAAAAAGACTGACATACATAAGGATACAGGAAGCATTAGCATCAAGTTATACTTTATTCTGATGTTAGCTCTCCATATTTCTTGAGGCTAACTAATGCTTTGAAACTTTATACACAAGCCAAATCTACACAAGTGGTTCAAGGTTTGACTGGAACCCATAGACAAACCAAAATCTCCACACACACACACACAGAAGCTTACCAGTGAACAGTAACATCTGCTACTTCCTGTGCAAATCTGAGCATCAGTATATACCCATGAACAAATGAACGTGACATTAGGAATACCTGGAGTTCTGAGCAGCTCAGACTCTCAGACCGACAGGTAAGACCCTAAAGATTCTGCAATGTGTAGGAGTGAACAAGAAAGGACTGTGGTGATGTCTTGACCAAATTCTTGATAAATACCTGGTCAAGGTCTGAATTATTATGGGTGAATGCATGGCTGGAGAGGAAGGCTTAACTCAATGTTTGATTTGTCTTTTTGTGAAGAGAAGTGGTAAAAGAAATAGGCAGTGTAAGACACACGCACACAAAAAGTTAGGATGTCCTTTGTAAGCACACCAAGGAATAGTTGACAACAGACCACTGGTTATAAAAATAGCAAAGGAATAAGAGCACAGAAAACACTGAAGCAACCCACAACATCAAAATAGAAAAACACACACAAAAAAGAAAAATGTTCCCACCAGAACCATCATTCCACCACAGAGCAGGCAATATAAGCCACTGGACCAATGGTGACTGATTGGATCAGAGACGATTGGAGAAAAAGGGATGTGGTATTGTAGATGAAAAATATATGTATTTAAGCTTATGAAGAGATAAGAGATGCTCGAGGAGAACATTTGGATTAAAATGGTCATGATAAAAGATCTAAGAAAAAAGAAGAAAATGCAACAGAACTGGAACAGTTAACTTTGAAGAAGCAGAGTCCAGACACTGAAAAGGAACAGGCAAAACCTTTACAAAAGGAAATAGCTTAGGAAATATGACAAGCTGCAAGAAAACACAAAGCAAAACAGCTTGTGCAAACACACAAACTAAACCAAAAGACCTAAGGAAAGAAAACATAGCAGAATTCAGCCACACCAGCATCAATTAAATAATCTAAAAAAAACCCAAGAATTACGTAAGGAGTGGAAACAAGGATGCAAGAATAAGGGTGAGCATGAACAGAGAACTCAGAGAGGCTATCACGTGAAAGGGACTAAAAAACCAGAGCATAAAAGAACCAAGCATAAACATGAAATAAAAATAGATTTTTTATCAAGGATAGAGGATATCACTAACTACGCAAAATAGCCCATGTCGTCTTCCTTCATTCTCAGGAAACAGGACAAATTGCACCTCTTGTCATGACTAATAAAGCAAAAAGAATGCCAACCAGAGCAGTAAAAGGAGAGATACAGGTTATGAAGATCCAATAAAATACCCTCAGGAACATGTATGCAAGCACCCAAAGCAATTTCTGAATCATGGACAATTATTCTCAGGAATTCAGGGGGTACGGTCTCAAAGAACTTAAAAAGGACAATGGAAAGGAAAAAAATAATGCAATAAATGTATTACTCAGACAATCTTAATACATAGAAAACTTACCAAGCAAACTCACTTGATCACTTTAAGAAGTGTCTCCAGACAATAAAGTGATCAATGCCAAACATCAGACAGATCATACCACAATGAAACCCTGCTGAACCAATTTATCTTTTTTTTAAACACACAGGAAGGCCACAGTGGGTAAGGAGCAAGTAACTCCAAAAGAGAATTCTAACTAGATGTTGAGATACTGCCACAAAATGAGAGTTTCATGAGTAACGAGGAACAGCCAATTAGCAAGTCTTAAGCTGCACGCAGCCTGCCAACAACTCCAGTGTACCTCCCACGCTGGAGCTGTAACACATGAACTAACACATGAACCACCACGTGGGTCACGAACAGGCTGTGCTGGCTTGAGGCTGGCAAAGTCACAGCTACAGCTGTGGTGGCATGAGAGGCAGACAGGGGATACTGACAATTCCTGCCTCACCTGGGACCAATGCACTGCCTAAAGAACCCCTCCTGCAGCAGACATCTTTTGAAGATATCAAATAATCACAAAGACAAGTGGTTAGTGAGATATACTTGAGCTACCATCTAAAAGTGAGGAGTTCCTGTGTTTTGAATCCAAATGTCAGTCAAAGTTTGAGAACTCGTGCACACAGGGAAGCTTTGCAGATAAGCTCAGGTCTGAACATTAATAAATGTAGAGCTGAACACTGTGCATTTGCTATGCCTGCTATACAGTTTATCAAATACTATAAAGTACACTTATACCTCTTTCCTGGCCATCTCTTGGAGCCGCCTGGGCAGGCGTTTAATATTGTGACTCATAGCTCGCCTTCGCATGTGCCTCGGTAGAGTCTGGAAAACCAGGGAGTTTGAAGACTTTTGCGCAACTGCTTTCAACATGGCATTGATCTCAGCAGCACGAGCTTGAGCAAAGGTGGACACTGGAATAAAAAGAACTGCATCAGAGCATGACAAATGGAAAAAAAAAAAAAAAGAGAAGGGAACACTTTACATAAATTACTGAATTCCAGCAGAGTATTCCTAGTACATCAGTCTAATGACTTCTTGCAATATAAGCAAATACTGTATCCTGTTACTAAAGATATTTCAGTTCTTTAGATGGTCTGAAGCTTACAGATATGGTTAAAGAAATACTCATACATGACAGAATCTTGAAGCCATGGTATAACCAACAAGTTCTATTTGCATTAAGTACTTCTTTATTAGAGTAGCAACCTTTTCAGATGGTATTCAGAAATGAAAAAAGCTTCAGTGTGGGGGAAAAAAAAGGAAGTAGTAATCTTCTTACAGACTGTTTTAAAACGACTCAATAAAAAAATCCAGATGTTGGTCTTTTTTATGCTTATGGAAGTGTATCTACTATCAGAGCACTGCCACACTTTTAAAAGCTAAACTCCTCTCTTAAATGAAATTTCTGTTAGATGAAAAGTTGTTTTTAACTCACATCATCGGCAAAAACAGTTTCAATGGGTTCACTAAAAGCAGATGACTGTCAGTATTCATTTTACCAGCAAACAGAAACAAAAATGCATATCCTTCATTACAAGCAAGTACAATTTTTCAACTCACAAGTCTGAAAGGACAAATATTTCTGTATTTTGGAGAAAATGAGGAAAAACAGAACATAGTAACAGTTCTAATTTTTGTTCTTGAACAAAAACAAAGACAGACAGCAAACTTAATCCTAGCAAGCTGCTCTGGACACATAAATTATGACCTCTTTATTATATACAAACCTGTTATGTATTTTGGCATTTCCTCAGAAACATTCTGGCGTCCTCCTTGCCATCCTCCTCTTCCTCTGCCTCTTTCTCCTCTGTTTTGCCCTTTTTGAAAATACTGTTCTTTCCTGTAAGTAGGCCCAGATGACTGATTCGAAAACTTCTGCTGTTGATACTGCTGCTCAGAATGAACATCTCCTGGAGGGTTTAGAGATGAACAGAGGTAACAGAAATGCAAAGCAGTCTGAGTAACAAATAACTACACACAGTCCTTCCTAGTAAGATTCCATTGCACATTCCTCCTATTATATTTATCATATGTACCTGGAAAAGCCACCAGAAATCAGAAGAATTAACTTTTTTTTTTAAAGGAAGAAATAAAAATTTTGCACTGTCCCACAGCAAGCGTGCAGTAGATCAAGTAACTTTCGCACATTCTGAAAATAGTGACCCAATCCAGACATGGCCTCCAATACTCTAACAGACCCAATAGGAAAGACCTGACTAAAATTGGTCTATGAAACATTAGTAGTTATTTTACTATTGCCTAGTCCATGCTTTGGTACCAAATCAGCAAAGATAATATTTTTCCTTCTTGCCCCTTGATTTTTTTTCCCATAAGCAAAAGTACTTTTGACTCACTTATATGTATTTCTGTTACAGCAATAAATAAGGCAAGCATGATACATGTATGTTGGTGCAGTAAGTTACTTCTCTGGTAGAGGCATTTAAATCAATATTTAAATTAAATAACTAAAGTCTATAGTCAGCTTCCTAAGGTACAGAAATACCTTTCACCTACCAGTACTTCAAGTTTAAGAGAGCCTTGAAGTCCATTATAAAGATGAGTTTATATGCTACCTATTCAGTTAAGTCTTGGTTAGGATTTCTACTACAACTCAAGATATGGTTCTCAGGCAGCTCATGCTGGACAACTGGACTGAAAAGGGCCCAGTGAGCCATTTGCACCAACCCACCCACTGCATCAAGACACGTGCTTGAGGGAACATGGGGCCATACAGTTCAGGGAGCTCCTCTAGTGAAAATTAACTTGTGCATCTGGAGAAATGGGGTAACAAATTAAAAAAATCAGTTTTCAGGTTGATCAGCTTCTTATACAAGCCTATCATATTGTCCCAAATATGCTACCACTGGTATGGGGAGCCAGGAGCAAATTCATCTCTGGTAGCCTCAATTTAAGTGAACTTAAAATGACAGTGAACCTCCTTTTCGCATTTCAAATAAGCATGAAGCTGAAGTTTTATGTTCAGCAGCAATGCTGTCGCAGCCCTGGTGCAACCACACGTTATGCAGAACTGCAGTAACCCAAATTAAAAAATAATTTGGGGTGGAAACAGAAGTTACTTTTTATGCAGAATAATTCCCTGATGTGAGTTCTCCACATGGCTGAGAGCAGCACTGTCCAGAGAGTGAAACGAGGAGATATCAGGGAGAAAGGGGCAGATGATGCCTCTGTCAGCAGATCCGTGTAGACCTACAGCCCAAATCAGCCACGGGAAGGTGACTGGACAGCAATTAACTTGTACCACAAACATACCCTTTCACTATCATGTTAGCCTGAGAAGAGAGGACCTAAATATTTTAATCAGAAGACGCAAGAGTGTTTCAGAAGACAGTGACTGACTCAACACCTAAAGAAAAATTAAATTATTTCAGGTACTATGTAGATCGAGAGTTTTAGAAGCCCTATTTAGATTTTTTCTTTCTTGTTTCTACAAAATAGCACAACAAAACCAAGATATTCACTGACATTGCAGAAGAATGTCATATGGATGAAAATGTGTGGTATTCAACAGGAAAGAAAACCATAACCATGTCATCTTAGAAGTTCCCTGCTACAAAGAAAGTTAGAAAACAGTGTTTAATCTGCCAGTAGCCCTTTAATGATATTCCAGAATCTTCAGACAGGGCTTACCGTAATTTGCTATGTCATTCTGTCTGCATGAGAACTCTTCAGTCACTCAAATACGCAGTAACACCTCAGCATTTTTTTGTTCAACCACAAAGATGCAATTGTTCAATTTCTGAAGGCCTCACAGTAGCAGTACCTATGCTTGGGGTGTTTTTTTGGTGTTTTTGTTGTTGTTATTGTTTGGTTTTGGTTTTTTTTCAAACAATACAGGTAAAAAAAATAAAAACATGAAAGGGGGATAGGGATGGAACTTAAGTTCAACTGAAGCACACAGGATGCAGGCTGAAACACAGACCGAAAAAGCATCCTGCATACCGGTTGCAAGGATCCTTCAGTCTCCAGCTGCACAGTTACCTGTGTATATAAACGCTCTGACACTGACCTTGCAACGCTGCCATTTTAAGAGAATGCCTTGGTGCCTCCTGCTAATCCTCTTCCACAGATGCAGGAGCCACAAGCACCAAGAGGCAGATTGATCTGACAGCAAACCAGTGCGTTTATCATAGGGCCAGCAGGCTAAACCAGCTCCTCCTGCAGCTCCTGGGTCTGACAGGAAGAGCAGGGAGAGCACTGGACGGACGGGCTATAACATCCAAATTCACTTTAAGGCTGGAAACCGCAGTGAGCAGACCGGGATTTGTCGCGTAATCGAAGGGATGACACAGAGAAGCGTGTGTTAACGAGCTGTGTGGCAGAACCAGGGCTAAAGAAGTCAACAGCAGGGGACGAAGCCCTGGGGTGTTCCCACACCGGGTTCGCCGCGCCGGCCGCCCAGGCTGAGGGGACAGACACCCAGCCCTGGGGACACACACACATCCCTCCTCCGCGTTCGCTCACCTTGGCCCTGGGTAGGGGGTCCCCCAGCCGTACGTACCTCTGCTGCCGCCGCCGGGGAAGGGTCCCGGCTCGGCGGGAAGGGTGACGCTGGCCGGCTGGTTCCTCATCTTCTTGGCCCGCTTCTTCTCCCTTGCCCCGGACATCTCCGGCAGGGCCCGGGCAGCGCGCGGAGAGCAGACTCACACCAACCCGCTCCTCAGCCGGGCCGGAAGGCGCCTGGCGGGAGCTGCCTATTACCTCCGTAGCGGGACAGAGCCGGGGAGACGGGGCGGGTGGACAAGCGGTGCAGCAGCAGGCGGAGCGGCCTCCGCCACCGGGCCGTCACGCACCCGCGGCGCGGCCTCCACACGCGGCCGCCAGACCCTGAGCACCGCGCACGCGCACGGCGCAATGACTACATTTCCCAGAAGTCCCTCCGGACTACATTTCCCAGAAGCCCCCGCGAGCCGTTAGTGGCAACGTGCGCGGCGGAACCACGCAGCGTCCCTCCCCTCCGAGGACTACATTTCCCAGAAGCCCCCGCGGGCTTGCCGCGGCAGCGTTATATTGGGCAGGCGGGGGGAGCTGTTGGTATAACGCTCAGGCGGCAGCAGCAGCAGCAGTTATGGCCTCGCTGGTGAAGAAAATAATCAGCACTTCTAAGGCGCCCGCTGCACTGGGCCCCTACAGGTACGCCTGTGGGAGAGCGAGGTCTCTCGGAAGAAGCAAGAGTGCGTGAGCAGGTTTTGCCGCTTGGGTTCGAGGCGGTCCCTGGAGGGAGGTCTGTCAGGCGGCCCAAGGGGCTGCGGTGCGGGGGCCCTCCGAACAGGGACTGGTCTGCTCCCCGGGAACCCCTCAGGGACAGCTGGGGCACCAAAGGGGTTGCGGTGCCAGCGGGAAACTATAGCCCGGCTGCCAGGGATCCTGGTCGTTTTAGGAGAGGTTGTAAGATGTTTCTCAAAAAGTAAGTTAGGGGAAATAATTATGGAATTAGTGATAAGCAGTGAATAGAAACAAACAAACAAATCAAATAAAACAAACAAAAATATGCAAGAGAAAGAATGATTCCTCTCAAGGGGAAAAAAAAAAGCTTGCTTAGAAAAAAGCAAGTTACAGAGGCAAGCTGGCAGAGGCAAGCCGACCCAGGACGTGCTTTGGCAGCTGGAGACTTCGCTGCCTGGGGACTGCAAATCTTCCCTTATTTTGAATGTGGCTGCCAGCAGGTTATAAATGCTTTTCCATCTAAAAACTAACAGTTGTAAAAATACATGAGATGTTGTTCAATGTTTTCATAAGTTGTTAGCACCAACAGCTCAGAATGCAGTAAAAAAATAAATCCCTATTTTAGTTGGAGAGAGGCTTCTCTGCTACCTGGATGTGAAAAAAATGTTCAGTAGCTGTGATAGACTCTTATATCTAAGGTTCTGATCGATTTTTATCAGGGCATTTTCTAAGAATTTTTAATTTTGTGTTCAGGCTTCGTTTTCCTAATATTAACACAGAGTCCTTTGGTTTAAACTCTTCTCCTTGTAGCATTTTGGTGCTGTCCAGGTGCATTTTTTTGTCTTCATTACTTTGGAACTGAGCTTTCAGAGCTTCAAACTGTGTGTCCTTTTAGGAATCATACAGATTGAGAAATACAAAGTGTAGAAGCAGAGAGACGTGACATGATGTTTAACTTCTGTAAACAATAAACTGTTGGCAGATTGCAGCCAGGGGCCTGGCATCACTTGTAGTTAGAAAAACATCTAAGACCTGGGAAAGGCAACAGTACTTTAGCTGCACAAACACACACCAGCTGGCCACAAATGCACCCCAACTGGCCTAGCCTGCAACATAGCACCCCACTTCTGTTGTGGCTTAACTGCACTCCAGCGTTTTGTGTTTATTGGTAGTTCTTGATGAAATATTGCCTATTATGTAGCCTGTTAATTGTGTATCAGTTCTAACATCAGTAAGTTTATCACTAACTTAGTTTATCAGATTTTGGCAAACTTGTCAAAGTCCAGTGAGCAAAAGTTGCACAAGAACTAACTGCTGCTTCTCTGCTGTGGACTCTGAGCATGGTAACAGATCAATGAGGTTTTAATATGGAAGGGAAAATTGGCATGTATGGGCTGCATTCCTGGTTCAGCTACAGCCCTTCAGTATGCTTTTTGGTGACCTATTTTAAATGTATTTTTTTATTTGCTTTATTGCATCCGATTTCCAGTAACTTGAGATAGGTAGGTAGATATATAAAGACTCATATGTGTGAGTATGTATGTGTATATATATATTTCTCATTAATTGTATTAAACTTTTAAAGAGATACTGCTCTTATATTTGTGTTAAGAATATCTGATTTCTTTGCAGTCCTTGTCTTTAAGAGTGTGCTTCTTAACACCCTCTCTCTGATGGATGATGTTCTTCTGAGGTTGCTATGTCCATCTAGATATGCACTTAGGCATACTGAAACCTGAATTACTTCAGGCACATACTCAGATCTCTACTGAATCAGAGATTAAAGAGTAGCTACAGCTGACCCTAGTTATAGGATACATCTGCAGTTAAGGTCTGATTGTGGTTTGTGTAGTTGATGTTTCTCTGAAGTTCATTCATGCGTTTGCCTACAGTAGAATGATGCCCTTCAGTAGGTAAATTGTTAACAGTCTCAGTGAATGGAGGATTCCACCTGTGAGCATATCAAGAGAAGAAAGTTGGGGAGCAGAGGAGGGGGGCCCACTAAGACTGCTGCAGCTGTTGATCAGGCAGTGGTATCAGAAGGCTTCAGCTTGTCATTTCTCTAGTTATTTGTGATTTAGGACTGTTCAAAGGCCTTTGTTGGGACAAATATTTTGTTGTGTCATTTGCTTTATAATAAGCTGTACAAGACAATCTTCTTTTAGCGAGCTCATACCTTCGTGTTGGCGTGGTTCTTTGTGCTTCAAACTGAAACAAAAGCTTGTGGTCCAAAGGCCTGTGCCTCAAACAAAGCAGGACGTGGTAGGAAAGAAAATAAATTAAAGAAGCATGTGTGTTTGGTTCATAAACACATTTTCTATCAACAAGATATATCAGGTAGAAAACCACTTCACTTGTTTCTCTTCTTTAAATGTTGTAGTTTTGTGATTTACTCCAGTTCTGTTAGTTGGTGGTGGAATTTTCACCATATAAGATTTTACTATATCACATGAGTTACTGAATATTTTTTCCCCTTATGAAATTACAGTATAATGGGGTAAAAGGAAAGATGGGAGTGATGGTGTTCTTTGGATTGCCTCACTGTAATCATTTTACTGAGTCCCTAGATTGGGTTGGTCCCCTATGAAGTCAATGAATTGAGTCAATCTCAGTTAAGAGGAGAGATGTAATAAAATTGTTCTCTGAAAGAGTCCCTTTCTTCCTTAACATTAAAGGGAAGCTAACCTTCGAATTTAGATACTTAAGGGAGGTGCCTAACTCTAGTTTGCGTAACTTGAGAGGATTGTTGAACTGTCAAAACAATGCATTTCTTTGTGGAATGGGAAGAGAAAAGAAAACAGTGCTGAAATACCATGAACACTTTCAAAGAATCTTTCTCTAATTTCTTTGCAGAATATCTTTAATTACTAGCTGAAGGGGAGTAAATTATGTTTCTTGCATAATGTTTGCTAGATAGTCTAAATCTTTGTTTTGGTATTTTAATCTCTTCATGGCAATTAGAGACCTTAATAGTTGCTTACTCTACTTCAGCAAAAACACACTTGACACTTACAAAAATGTTTTTCAAATACCTTGAATTCTGCATTCTTCTGAGTTAACCCAGCCAACAGATCACTTGGGTTATTTAGTGAGAATGATTGTTCTGGGAATGGAGTTGTCAAGGTGTTGTGCTGACTGGCCAAATGAATAACTCTGGAGGAATACTGCCAGAGAACTAGTGTGCAGGGTTTCACCTCACAGCTCTAACTCATTATCACGGTACCTGCTTCAGAAGAAAAATGTTGAATTTTCTAATCAGCCCTCATAATTTTCCTTTCTGGTGGTGTTGGTTTTTTGTTGGTGATGGGTTTTGTTTGTTTTCTTCATTGCACTGCAGCTGAGATGTGGATGAAAGGTATAGTCTGCCTCTTGAACTAGGATGGAATATTTATCTGAGCAGGTGTAAAAAATGTGTTTATTTACTCTGCCTGGCCTCTGTGCTATCTGCAGTGCAAAAGCTCTGTAGCTCAGTTCAGTGTTGTGTCTTTGTGAGAAACAGGGTTTATTTCCTCAAAACCAGAGCTATGTGCTTCCATAGGTCATCTAATCCCAGCTCTCCCAAAGCATAAGCAGACAGAATGTCCAAACCTGTACATGCGTAACCTCAGTCCTCTTTCTGAGATATTATAAACTCCTGAAGAAAATGCAAAATGTGCTTTGAGATAGTTAATTGTTTTGATAGGGAAACATTAAACCTAAAATGTCACTTATGTTTTCAGCCAAGCAGTGCTGGTGGACCGGACGATGTATATTGCAGGACAGATAGGAACAGAACCTTCCACTGGGCAGCTTGTCCCTGGAGGGGCAAAGGAAGAAGCTAGGCAGGTAAGATGTCTTCTAGCAATAAACTTCTCATGATGTTGGCATGTGCTTAGTTGAACATGGACTCAGGAGAAATTGAAGAGGCCTGAAGAACACATTTCACAACTTACAAGATGGGGGGGAAGAGCAGGAGGAAGTAATTCCATCCTAATCTTGTTTTTTTTCCACTCAAACAATTAGAGGTCAGGAGAGGAATCTGTATTTTGTGTAGGAAAGAATTGGTGTTGGTAACAAAGGTTCAGACCCCAGTTAAAAACCTTGGTTTGAGCTGGGGAAAGATTTGTTCTCCTAGCAGCAAAGGGGTGGTGTGAGGTAAACGGATGATGCAGCTCCATCTCATCCTATTACAGGTAATCAATGGATGGTTTAATCCTTGTTTATTAGAAGCTCCTTTTCATTAGTGTGTTTTATTCTTTTTTTCTTGCCCATTGAGGACCATTAAAGATTTTCTGGGTGAACTTATAGTATAACATGGATGTAGCCAAGTTACAACTCATATTTATATATTATTCATATTACATATTACTCATATTTACATATTTACCCAGTTGGTATTTAAAGTTTTATCTCTCATTTTTCATTAGGCTCTAAAGAACATGGGAGAAATCCTGAAAGCTGCGGGCTGTGACTATAGCAATGGTAAGTGCTGCTCTGATGGTGGCAAACCTGGTTGTTGTCACCTGGGCTAAAAAAAATTGTTGTGTGCTAAACATTCAGTTGTTATCAGTAGCTGGAAGAAATGAAAGGAATCATGAGTCTGGGTTAAAAAAATAGTCTTTGCAATGGGTATTGATGGAATACTGCCTTTCACCAAAAGTTTCTGCCCAGGGTGCTAATATTTTATCTCTAACTGGGAAAGCTCAGGCATAGACAGAGCTGCAACCAACTGCAGTTATTTCCTACGCTTTGCTCCAGGTAAAAGAAGGTGTATCTATGGTGTTAATATTCTAAGCACTTTCAATACTTTTTTGGGGGGAGGACTTTGTGGAGCCAGACCAGGATTAATGGTGGCTTGGGCAGTCATGGGTAAAACATTCTAGAATAGACTATATTTTCAGGCCTTTGTTGGACTTTTCTTTTGACAGTAGATATTATATATGATATAATTTATGGCCAACAGTTGGCTTACAACAGCTTTTTTAATGTACCTGCTTACCAATTTTGTGCCTCTTGGAAGAATTTGTTTTAGACTGAAATTTAAAATGGATATTTTTCAGAGCTGGTCAGGAATGTTTAATTCCTTGAAGTTTTATTATGTACTAGGCATTCAGATTTTTTTTAGGTGGCAACTATCTAGGTGGTCAATATCTGTATGCAAATCTTCTGGAAGTGTTTAGAACACGCAAGAGAAACTTATTTATTAAAAGCAAGAAATGCAGTAAAGATTTTCAACTTTTGCATACAAGTTAGGGGTCTAAAAATAACTGTGGTTATGTAATTTTTAGTTGTGAAGGCTACGGTTTTGATGGCAGACATGAAGGACTTCAATGATATTAATGATATTTACAGACAGTGTAAGTAGATTTTTGTTGTTGTTTCTGTTTGACTAGTATTTCTTGTGTAACATTATATTCACAGTAAGGAAAATGTTTTAGTGATTCAGATGATGTAGTTCCAGACTTTTTTGAGATTTCAGTAAAAATAACATTTAAAAAATAATTGTGAGCCCCAGTTCAAGTACAGCCTAATTTCCTGTGCCTTTATGTCCTACCACACCGTGACTCACTGTCATGTGAAGATCAGCCCCCGCTGTCCCTACAGTTTGATGTTCTGTGCCTCTAGCTGTGTTGTCCCAATATAATTCTACTGTAGACACCCTTCAAATTCTTAATTTTAGATTTTGTATTTCTATTTCTTTAGAGTCTGTGTGTATCTTTGAATGATTTGTGGGTTATTGTTAAAGGTTTCACTTTTTGTACAAGGATGAGCCATGCTGCTCCACTTGAGAATAGAAGAATAATGCTTGTTTTACAGAATTGAATGTAGAATGAAATAGGTGATTCCAATGAGCCATATTATGCAAAGAATTTGGGAGAGTATGCTCATAAGCTTCTTACTTATATAGCTTTGGGTTTTAATTAGATAGCAATATCTGGTCTTGGAATGAAGTCTTGCATTGTTGAGCTACCAACAGTGTTCTGCATGGCAAAATGGGATTGTGTTTAAGCGGGGTAAAAACAGCCTAGCTGGATACTTAGTTACTTGTTGCCTCCTACCTGTAGTTCAAGGAAGCACTTAGTTGCTGTTCTTTGATCGTGGGTCCAGGCCTAATTGGGAATGGAGGAGTAAGTCAAGGGGCTTTTTTTCCTCTGCTTTCATTTCATATGATAAGGTTGCCCCCCCTGTTGACTTTATGTAAATTTCAGATCTTTGCTGTTTTGGCGGAGGGGCATCTTTCTCCTTCTTGCTCTCTGAAGGAGCCCTCTCCCACTTTCTGGTGTTTGTAATTGGATGATCACCTTTCTGATTTCATCTTTCTTTTTTAGCAAAATTGGTCATGCTGTGTCAGTAGGGTGCAGGTTATTACTGGCTGTGAGATCATGACTGTAGCTGGCTCCTTGATGAAGAATGGTAGCTTGCTGAGATGTTAGAGCAGTCAGTGACAAAAAAAAAAAGCGGGGGGAGGGGGTTGACGGGGTGGGACAATAATTGGCACAGAAGACTATTTGTCTTGTAGCCTTGAACCTGAAACTGTTCTGATGACTTCATTTTGCACAGATGGCTTTGAACTGTGTTTTTTTTTCAAGCAAAGTTAAGTGATTGGTGGATGTTTCTGTTTAAATTGCAGTTTTTAAGACAAACTTTCCAGCCAGAGCAGCCTATCAGGTTGCTGCTTTGCCAAAAGTAAGTGTCACTTTTCTGCCTACAAAAAAAACTATTCTGAAACTCTTTACTTCTGAAGCATTCTGACAGCTTTTCTTATTCTGGAATAGTTTAAATTGCAGTTATTGCAATAATAATCTTAAGTATTTAGCTTTTGTTTCTACATAAACCTGGCTTCTTCCCACAGATAAGAGATCTGATAATGAGACGTTTCTGTATAGTGGAAGATGGCTACAACACTAGAAATAAGGGGTCATGATACTGAAAGAAGTGTTAAGTGAATTTTCAATATTACTCTACGTTGCCAAATTAGTAATACAACTGTCAGAAATAAAATCACCCTCACATGCCACTCTGTTCTTACAAGGTTGTGTTATACATCCAGTTGCTTTGTAAAATAGGTGTATTAAATTCCTAATATGTTTCTTCACTGTTTTCTCACAGGGTGCCCGAGTTGAGATTGAAGCTATTGCCATCCAGGGACCCCTCCAAGATGCTTCAGCCTGACTATAGAGACTGAATATCCTGCAACAGCAGTTTTAGATCTAATATTTCTGCCTTACATCGTATTCCTACAATGACTATCAGCGGTTACATACAGTCAAAAGCACTAAACTTACCAAGGAAAGGTGGTTTCTTCTGGATTGTAGCCTTGGATTCTCTAAAGTCTGAGTTTATGGTGAGTTCTCTGCCAGCAAAGCCTGAAACATCTGGGAGGTTGATTGCAGGGCCCTTGCTTTGTGATGGTGACTGGATATTCAGGTATTAAAGTACACCTTTGGGTGAGCATATGACAGCTATACTGCGGGTGATCTGGACATGAAAAACTGTAATGACTTGTAATAGTAGATTTTTAGTAACTATTTTAAATAAGAAAAAATGACAAATAGGAAAATGGAACAATTCAATTGCTTAGTATACATTTTCACTTCTGTATTTTGGAGGATTTTGCTGTATTTGTTTCTGAACTGTCTTAAATGCTTTCTTTACAGAATAGATTACTGTTGGGACTCTACTCGTGTTTTGTTCATATGGAATCAGTTGCTTAAGAAAGTCAATACTAATTTCAGAGATAAGAAATTTATGCTGTTCTGAAGTGCTAACTTTATAAATCAGCTGCAAATGAATCTCTGTAACCTTTTTCTTACTCTTTTTCATAGCAATTCAATTTTGACTGTATTTTGATTTTTTTTTTTTTTTTAAAAGCACATTCTAAATGTATGAGGGAAGATATCCTGTTTAATGAGAATAAATAAATGATAATTGAATCTGTAAAAAATGTGCTTGTCTCTTCTGGGAACAAACTTTTCCTGATTATGCTCTGATACTCCATTACAAAAAAGTCCCTATCTTGCTTCTTCAATAAGAAATCATTCAAACCAAAAGAATAGCTTTATCTCCTGATAGCTAAGGATGAAAATAATCCTTCAAGCCAGGAAGCTTTCAGCTACCATGGCACTAGTTCTTTGCATTTTTCTCTTCATTAAAGACAGAACGTCAGCTTGATGGGGTCATTAAGCAATATTGAGAAGTCAGACTGGTGATGCTAGTAAGTTATCTTTGCATTTATCTTCTGTCTGAGCAAGTAGAAATGGATACCATATTTTTAAAGAACTAGTTTGAATGTCATCTGTCTCATGGTAAAGTTGATTCCCTGTCTTCCACACAGCGATATGCCTGAGCATAGTATTGGTTTTATTGATGGAAAATGAACAGAATTTCTCTTTGCTCTCATCTGTTCACTTCAATATGTTGGTTTTTTTTCTCTTCAGTGAAGTTGGCCATCTAATTATATATATAGGGACAGTGACAGTAGCATTATCTCATGTCTTCACTTTCTTTTTGTAAAAAGTAAAAATAGCTACATACAGCAGCCTGCAGAATGTACTATTTCAGTAGGAGGGAAGTATATGGGCTTCATCAAACCTACTGTAAGAGGGAACCCTGTAGGCTGCTCCTGGCAGAGGCTGCTGTTTGTATGTGAGAGGGTTGTGACTTCAGAATCTGCTTCTAGTCCCATATTGTGTGACCACCTCACTCAGCACAGTAAGCCACAAAACCAGCAATAGCAAGGAGAGAGTGTAACACTGGTTTGCCCCGGGTCAAGACACAGTACTTTGAGTTCAGCTGTCCAACAGCTGAAATCCAAACTTCATTTCTCATGAGTGCATGTCATTTGTTTTCTGTGTATCATACCTACCAGTGGTTATCTTGTGTAGTCTTTAATTTGTTGATGATTTTCACATGGCAAGCGTGCAGGAAAAATCCAATCTGGCAGCACTGTGTCTGCCTTTGCATGGCTCGTGCAGTTAGTGCCGTGTCTGAAAACTCCCCTGCACTCAATACCACAGCCCTGTTGTGTGAATTATCTTCCATCCCTGGATAAACTGCAAGTGTCCCACTTGTGGTTTCTCACCTTCCTGCTTGTAAGATGTGCTTTCCAGCTCTTGCACTTCAGTTACACTATTTCACATTATTCTCCACTGTGATAACTGCCTGCCTTACTTGGGTTATGCTGCCTCTTTGCCAACCTAACACTAGATGGCGGGTGGCAGTTTGGGAGGCTTTTTGTTGTTTATTTTTTTTTTCCTTTCTTTGTGCTGACTTGTTCATTTGCTGATATAAGTCCTTGGTAGAACTCCTTTGTCTTCAGTGGTACAAGGGATGTGAGTACCCCATTGCTTTACCCAGTAAGGTAGAGCTGGAGGCTGCAACGTAAGCGAAGCATCTGAAAGAAATGAGTGCTGGAATGCAGCTAAGAAGACACAACAACTGCTGCTAAAAATGTTTGTAGCAGTTAAGTAGGTGCCACTCAAAAAAAAAAAAAAAAGTCGGGAACTAAAATCCACTTTTATCTCCATGATTCTTTAGCTTTTGGCTGGAGACCAATTGCATGGTTTCCTCAAAGCCTGAGGCCTAAATATGTATTCTTTAGGTACAGGATTTCTAGAATAACTGAAAAAACCTCTTATTTACAGCTACAACATAGCAGTTATTAACATGAACAATCAGCCTTCCAGAGAGATGTTTAAAACTTTTATTTTTTAAGGAAAGTTCTATTATTGAATTCTATTATTTAAGATAGAAAGGCTAAGCCCCATAATGACCCAATATGACAAGCAAGTATTGTGGATATCTCCTAGGTCTTATTTCAGCAAAGTATACAAACATTTAAGAAATCTCTGTCAACTAGAGCTAAGTTAGAGTCTTTTGTTTGCTAGACTGAGCTGTTGCATGCAAAATATGAAGTTGCAATTCAGCTTGTGGCAAACTAATCTCACCATTGAAAATTTGGTTTAATCACATATAACTTCAAAAAAAAAAAGTCCTCTATTTCTGTGAAAGTAAAATAATGCTTAAATTTGCATGTTCTATCAGGTGTTTCTTTTAGTAATTTTTTTCTCCAAATGATTATATTCCCTACAGATTAAACAATGGAAAAAATAAACCTCAGTACATAATTTCAATAAAATTTTGTTCTCTGCTAAAACATACAGCCAAACTTAAACTGCCCTAATCTGCTCCAAGCACCTTGCTCTTGCTGCAGTTTTTACCTGAAAGCAGTTCAGCATTGAGGGAAAGAGACAGCCCCAGCCAGGTTGCCAAGTACCTTCCCATGTCTAAACACAGCATGCATGCACCTCTGCGCAGAGCTGACAGGGTGCAAATTTAACCTCTTCCTGTTCTAGGGCTCTGTTTATTGGTGATTGAAACAAAATTCCTTCTAGAACTTTCTTGTTAGCTTGGAAATCGTTCCTTCAGCTGACTTGCCCAGCACACCATGCAGCATGGAATGATTACCTCTGCCTTAGATGAAGTTCAGGGCTGAAGATTGTCTAGTGTTTGCTAAACAGTTTTGAAAATGGGTTTGTATTGTGATTATGGTAAAAAAAATAATAATAATTTTAAAAAATTAAAAAGCTAGAGCATATTGCCCTATCTCTGGAGGTATATCTGGTAAATACAGACATAGGAGCATAACCACTTCTCAGCCTTTAACATGAGAAAGCTCTTTGAACCACAGACTAATTTCTGCCCTTGTCAATCTCGGTGATGCCTGCAGGTTTGCAGAGGCAAATAATCACACACCTTTTGGCCCTTTATGCATAGTATGTGCTTTGGTAGCTCACAGACCAGGCACACCGGGCCCCCAAGTAGGCAGGAGTGTTTAGCATACATCTAGCAGCCAAATTCTGATCTTGTGGCAATTTAAGTGATTTAGCATTTAATGTTTAGTACAGTGTCAAGCATATTTCATATTTTAGAAAGGAAAAAGCAAAATAGCTTTAATATGTTGTAATCACAGAATATGTAAGGACTGAAGATGACTGTGAAGGGCTGACACTGTTGAGTCATTACCTGGCTTATACTCCTCTTGTTTCCAATAAGCGTTGCTTAATGATTTGAAAAAGTCGAACAGTGAGGTAAGAACATATATTGCCATCTGTCTGCCCTATAACAACAGTGGCAGAAAGAGGTGCTCTGAGGTGAGCAGGTTATCTTGACTCCCTTGTATCTTCATATTCTATTTCCAAGTGCTGTCTCCTCTGTTGCTGTTAATACTACTGATCTCTGACACAGGACTCCTCATGGTTTATGCTTTCAAATTGTCCAGCGTAGCTGGTCAAACTGGAGCTTATGATCTAACATGCAACTTGCATGAAGTCAGTAGGGCTGCCCCACTGATTTCATGGCCTGTGTTTGGGAGCTGGGCTGTGATGGTGCCTGAGCTGAATTCCCAGCTTGCAGAAGGAAACCAGCCATGAGATGCAGCTGATGGCGGAAGTTCTTGGGGCTTCCTGGGCCCTGGCTGTGCCCCCAACTTCTATCACCCTGGTGAGACCACACCTGGAATATCGTGTCCAGTTCTGGGCCCCTCAGTTCAAGAAGAACAGGGAACTGCTGGAAAGAGTCCAGCACAGGGCAACAGAGATGATTAAGGGCGTGGAGCATCTCCCTTATGAGGAAAGGCTGAGGGAGCTGGGTCTCTAGCTTGGAGAAGAGGAGACTGTGGGGTGACCTTATTAATGTTTACAAATATATAAAGGGTGAGTGTCATGAGGATGGAGCCAGGCTCTTCTCGGTGACAACCAATGATAGGACAAGGGGTAATGGGTTCAAACTGGAACACAAGAGGTTCCACTTAAATATGAGAAGAAACTTCTCAGTGAGGGTGACAGAGCACTGGAACAGGCTGCCCAGGGGGGTTGTGGAGTCTCCTTCTCTGGAGACATTCAAAACCCGCCTGGACATGTTCCTGTGTAACCTCACCTAGGCGTTCCTGCTCCGGCAGGGGGATTGGACTAGATGATCTTCTGAGGTCCCTTCCAATCCCTAACATTCTGTGATTCTGTGGTTATAGAAGGCTAGTGAAAATAAAAACTCTGCAACATCCACCTACCAAAAAATCCTAAAAATAAAAAAAAAAAGTATGCATTTTGGTTCTATAAGTTCATGGTGTTTCCTAACATTAAATGAAGCTGGTATTAAATTATGCTGACAAGTTTGTAAGAGTGCTGATAAGCAGAAAACCTTAGATTTAGTGATTTAGCCAAGGAATATCAGCTTATAGAAAAGGCTGATAGGCCAAGGATATAAATTAGATTATTTAATACAAACTGAAGTTAGCTGGGGTCAGATGTGCACATGCAGCACAAAAATTAGCTCATACAGGGGATTTGTATAATTTTCTGGTGACTGTAAAAATGTTGTGAAGCCCTTTTATACAATAAAGCTAATAAAATACCAACATGTGCTTGTCATTTTTAGATAACTGACCTTATCTCTTTATGCCAGAGAATCCTGTAAACACAGACCCCAATAATGATGTGTCGTGCCTTTGCAACATTCACCATCAGAACAAATTTCTTTTCTCTGTCTGATCCATAACACCAATTATATTCAGGGCCTGTTTTCACAGGAAATTTGTTTGCAAGCTTTGCCACGCATCTTCAGCTCCAAAATGATTATTTAGCATTTTGGAAAATAACCAAGACAGTCCCTGATAGCTTACTTCTTCTGGAGGACAGCATTACAGGGAAATATACTAGAGGACTTCTCATTTGGGAACAGGCTTATATATGTCTCTGGTTAGAAATCTATTTTAGAAGCTACAAATGTGTATGAGGAGTTACACAGCTAATGACAGGTTAATAATCATGATGAATGCTAACAGCCGTGAAGTTATCTTTATATTTTAAGGATGCTAGAATCCATAAGCCTGAAACATCCAACTCATAGTTAAAAATGTCCTCTTTTCCCTGTTTTTGCAAAAGCCACCACATATGTTGTATTACTAGCTGTGCAATAAAATTGTGTTAAAAATGGAGAGCGAGCAGCAAACACCCAGTTGGTTCTTGAACGTTGCACCTTGTCTATGTTCCATTTTCCGGAAGAATAACCTCTGCATTTAGTTACAGCCTGGTAGATGGGCACTTTGATCTTCCAGTCCTCTACATGCTTTACACTTCAGCAGCTCCATACAGTGGTAGTACAGGCACCCAAGAAATTGCCTGCATACTACCATTAAACAACAACAAAAAAGCTACACTGTATTCTTTACCCTATAGAATGCTGGTTTAAAGTTTTGAAGGTTTGAAGCTAGTTATCTGAACCTGGAAAAAATCCTAATTGAAAACCGAATGGTCACACTGCCATTGGAAAATTGTCCTCCTGTGCTAGCTGTGTACGGAAGGCCCTCTGGAGCAGGAAGGTGAAAGTTCAGGTATTTCAAACACTTGGAGCCTTGGCAGCTTGACTTCAAAAAATACATATTATACAAAACTTTTTCTGATGCCTCTTGTCTGTGGCTTGTGGCTCAATCCATAGAAGCTTTTCTATTTTCCCAACCCAATAAAATTTAAAAGTGTTCATGTGGACAGAAGAGCAGGCCCAGGATGAGGATGGTCATAGAGACATAACTTCTATTCCTTGTTATTAGCTGTCTCTGAAACACATGGAAAAAATAATTTGACAATTAATGGAGGGTACAACTTGATATTCACTAAATCTTACAGGAATTCAAAGTGAAGGCTCCTTGGGAGCATCACAAGATGAAGGGGATATCTCCTATCTACTTTTCTCCCACATCTGTAAGGATGTTCTATGTAGACCTGAAGCAGCCCCTGGCTCTGCTCCCTCCTCCTCTGTCCCATTCACACACAGCCTTGCCCTTACAGACATTAGCATCACCTCCATGAAATCCAGTTATGCTGCAACAGTCTTATGCTCCTCCTCACCCTTCTGCCTTGCCTCTTAAACAACTTTTGAAGTCACTGGGTAATTTCAGTCATATTTGACATGGAGGTAGAGATCTCATGGACATTAAATCTTAAATAAGGACAAAGGACATAAGTTCAAGTACAGGGTATTCCATTTAAGTGTAAGAAAACCTTTTTTTTTTTTTTTAAGGACAATTGATCAACTGGAACAGGCTCCCACAGAATTCATGGAGTCTACACCCTTGGGGATATTCAAAACATAAGCAGACAACATGTTCCAGCTGACCCTGCTTTGAGCAGAGGGGCTGGACTAAACAAGCTCCAGAGGTAACTTCCTACCTCAACTATTCCATGACAAGGTATGATTGAGGAACTCCACCCAGCCCCTGAAACTGCATGTTGGCCAGAAGCAGCTAAGAAGCTATGAGTCTCCCTCGCTTTCTTTATAGCTATAAGATGGTACCCAAGGGTGTGAGTGGGGGAAAGCATAGCGTTGTACTGCTCCAGCTCAAGGTACTTCTTTCCCAGCCAGAAGACCCTGCAAGGTTAGGCTGGGAACATGGAAGCATGAGATTTCCTTGTAGCAAATGATGGTACTGCCACAAGGCTGGGTAGGAAATACAGGGAAGGTGGCAATTCTGCAGCAGAATACAGGTGATGGGAGAGAGACGTCCAACTGCAGTGACTCTCTGTGACAGACTCTGACATTAATTTGCATGAACATTGCCAATATATTGTGGAAAAAAAATACCCTTTAGTTGTTTTGAATTCAACAGACTTACTGAACTGGACCTCAGCTACCTTCAGAGCAGTATTACACATGCACTAGAATCAACTCAGACCCTCTTTGTCATGCCCTCTCAGAGGCAAGGCTCTGAATGTTTCTAATCTCTCTCAAAGTAAGAATTTTTCCATTCCCTTTAGCGATCTTGCTTCCCTGCCCAGAATCTTGTTCTAGTTCTTCAATATCCTTTCAAGATGGAAGAATTGCTCCCTTACACAACAGCAACCCAGATTTAAATGGCCACTGTTCCGTTCTTAATGTTGTTTGCTTTTCTTGCCCACAGCTGTTCTCTGAGCTGTCTGCATCATACACACCTACCATCTGAAATGTATTATGGACACAGAAGCAGGGCTGCTCTTTCTGCTTTCTTACAAAACTGTAGGTGAGAACATTGTCAAAGCAGGTAAATGCAAAAAGTAAGTATTTAAATAAAGCTGTAATTGCTACTTGATGAAATCTCTTACTCTTCAGGAGCAGGATGCTGTTCTTTAAGGTTTCCCAGAAGCAAGTTAAGTGCCTTGCTGAACTCACAGATAGTTATTTGCAAAAGCATACAGGCAACACATTAAAAACCAGTAGAGTTGATAAACTTTTTCAGATTTCACAGACAAAGCTATATGGCATAAGTATAAAGATTCTGCAAGAGCACAGCTGCCAATGGCTGACAATAGTTTGTCTTCACAGGCTAGCTTAAAAAGTAAAAGTATAAAGCCGATCAGCTGCTATATAGATGAGAATTTTAGGGAGGTGAGTGTTTGGTTTTGTTGGTTTATTTTTTGATCACTGCTTATCTAATTCTACTTGAGTAATCACAAGGTCATAAAGGCACATACACCTTGACCAAACTGCTTGACCACCACTCTGCTGCTCTCCCAGGCTGCAGCGCTCATGCTGCAAACCTTTTTCCTTTATTCCATAGCACAGGTGGAACATGCTGGCTTGCTGCTGTCAGCTCGAAGGCTGGAGCAGGTACTGGCCCTGGGAGGAACAAAAGACGTCTCATCCCAGGTGCAAGAGGTTCATCTGGAAGTCATGAAGGTGCTGGTTTAAGGTATGTCCCACCCTTCCTGCTGAAGCTGTCCTCTTCCGAATTATAGAAATAGCCCAGAAAAATTTTGAGCACAGCTACGTAGGCCAGCGGTTGGGAGGGAGGGGAGAGGGGAAAAGTGGTTTCAATCATTGTAGTAACATTCCAGGGAGGAAGAGAAGAGGTCTCTGCATTGCCCTACTCATCCTTTTCTACATTCCAGCAAAACCCCAGGGTAACCTCTGCCTTCTGGGGCACGCAAATACCTTACATGGTGAACTCAAAATAAATGCAGAGGGTTCTTAGTGAATGTGGAGGAAGAAGAAATAACTTTTGCAGAAAGACTGTGATGACAAAATTGTGAACATAATTTCCAAATCTGCTGCAAGGACAGTCCTATCCCCTTGAATTCTTCTCTTCACTGGTGTGATGATTTTCCAAAAGCACTTTATTTGGCATGGGACTTTTTCTTCTCACCATGTCACTGCATTTGCTGTGCAATGTGCTTTTATCTCAGCCCTACATTGCTGATTTCTGCTGATAAAGAGAATGAGGGGATCTAAAATGACTGTCTGGCACGGAATGGAAATCACAAAGCAGTGCTAAGACATTAGTCTGCAGATAATAGTGAGCTGAATCATGATTTTAACACAGGTTTTTATTTTCTAAGACTGCATGTTACAGTCTGACATTCTCCCCAAAGTGGGTTAATTTATCACCAGTATCACTCATGGTATTATAGAAAGACAACAACCCATGTAAAAAGCATGACTTCCAATTGATTGCTTCCAAATATATTTCTTAATGTAAACAAAAATATTTATGATTCTCTCTCTTGTGTTAAAATGCAGAAAGCAGCTGTAAGCCATCAGCAGGATGGCAAGATGTACTCATTAAGGACAACACAGTCTCTTGTGTCTCCTAAACAATAACCCATGTGGTCCTTCCCTCCTCTGTCAACATACCTATCTCTGTCGCTGCTGCATCATCCACAGCTTCTCCTGTTTCATCTTCTTTTGTTTCAGGCCCTCCACTTACTAACTCACTCAGCAGCTCAGTTTCCACCTGTTCTCCCATCTCACCTGGGAACAGTAACCATGGAGATCAAATTAGGATCCACTGAGAAAAGCACCAAGTGTCCTCGCTCCTTTCTGGAAATTGACTTGACTTTGCCAGCTCTCCAATGTCCCTTCCCAGGGTACCCCCTGAACGAATCCGTAGGGAATGAATGGGATGCTCCCAACCACTTTCCATCATCCAGCTACATCCAGCCTCATGCCCGTAAAGTTTTCCCGCTGCTTGCACAAAATCCCCTTGACGCTCTATTCAGTACACATCATGAGTACTATTTCCATCCAAACCATTTTTCCGGAATTTTATTTGATACATGTGCAATTTTATTTGCAGTTGAAACAAAACAGAAAACACAGTAACATGCCAGTCTGGCTGAAACTGTGCTTTCCCTGGGAGGCTGCTGCCTAATTAATTTACTTGCATTACTTGCACAGCTACTGAAAAATAAAGGAAAGCAAAACAAATGTTTAGTATCATATTCACCACAGCATGAAAATGGAAGGTCCCTTCTTCATCACGTACCTCATGGAAAGAAAATGCACACAGGTTAAGATATTACTTCTTGCTTGGAACAAATAGGAGCAAAACTCTTTTTCCCAAAAGCCTTGTTCACTTTTAGCGCAAGAGCACGAACTGCTCAGTGGCCAAAGCCCCATAACAGATCTCCAGGCAAATGGTCATTTGTAAATGTGTTTCCATGGACATGAGGTCATACCACAACATCCAGGGCATACTGCTGTGCCTCCAGCACTGTGCCCCAAAGCTTAGTAATGGTGATTAATGAAATTGGAATTTCCAGCTAGGCAAGACTACGTGTTTTACAGGTGAGCATCCAGCCATTTACTGCTTACATAAAATGAGACTTCACTCCAAAGGATAGGCGCCCATTTTATGTAGAGCAAACTTCAAAAGCAGTTTGTGAAGAGACATAGGACAGGACAAGCCAACTGCCATGCTCGGCCACTGGGATGCAAAGAGTCAGAGTTACACAGCCAGTTCAGAGATGAACAGAGCAGAGACCCAGGGTTGGGGCAGTGACCGTAACTGGCTCTGGGCCTCACACAGGTCAGTCCTTCTGCATCTTGCAATTCGTCCAGGCAGATGTGGAGCGAGAAAGGCTGCTGATACCACAAATAATTATCGTGTGCTTATTTCCCAAATAAATGTTCCCCCTGGAAGTATCTAATTGCTCACTGAACTGCTTTGTAACATTTAGGAGAAATCTGATTCCTTCTGAGAAGTGTTCACCTTCTGTGTGTGCAGCCCATGGGAGATTCACTAACCCAAAGATGAGCACAGCCTGCTATCTCTGGCAACGACCATGCCTCCCGGTAAAGGTCCCTCTCACAGCACTCAGAAATACCTGCCATCTCAGACACCACTGCTTCCTCACGCAGACTTCTTCCCCACGCAGCCTTCTTCCCCAGCTAGTCGGCTCCAAATATTTTTGGAAAGCTCATCTCTATTACCCTTCACTACTACTTCTATTCTGCTTGTGTAGTAGCCAGGCTTCTAGGACAGGTTGGATATGCAAAGGGTGCATCCAAGAGATGCTTTCTCTTCTACATCCAGACATGCACCCTCCAGCTTCATTTGCACAGGCACAATTGCTTTATAATTAATACATGTAACTAAGTAATAGAGCCTTTAGTCTCTGTAAATATTGAAGAGCAAGTCTGAGCTACACAGAAACACAACATTTTAAATTAGGAGTATAATGGGGCATTGTACCTGCTAAGAACAATAAGAGCATGGAATGAAATAGCAGAGATAATGATTGGAAATGCAGAGATAATGGCTGGAAATGCTGATTAAATTTACTACAGCTTGGACCTGTGAGTCTGAGGCTTCCCCAGCCACATTCTTCTACGCTCCACATTGTACAGACTCCTCAGACCAAATTCTGACTCCAGAAGCTCATGTGAAGCTCTCAGTAAAGTCAAAAGGACCCATGCACAAGTCCCTGGAGCCAGAATTTGGTCTCCTGAATTTATGAAAGCACAAATATTACCCTCAATGAGGTGGTCCTCTTCAGTAATATGTACTTTCTCGATGATTTCCACTACAGAGCTGTCACTGCCCTCTACCAGCCCACTGTCCTCTGCTGGTCCTGGTGATGGTGACCCAGTGTCTTCTCCTGGTGCTGGTGGTGAAGGACCAATGCTCTCCTCCCGCCTCACAGATGGCAGCTCAGAGGTCTCCTCCGCTCCTGCAGGCAGGGGCTCAGTGCCCTCTGGCTCCTCCCTTTTACCGACCGAATCAATCTTTCCTTCCAGGGCTGGAACCACGGCTGCAGGCTCCTCTCCTGGCGGATGCTCACCCGGGTTTGTCTCCTCAGAGGCAAGACTCACATCCTCCAACGGGTCCAACTGCGTTTGGTCAGCTATGGTTTCATGATCGTCTGCAGTTTGGGTGTTCTCACCTGATGATGCTTTTAGTTACAGCAGGGCAAGGAAAGAAAAAAGAGAATTACAGATAGTTGATGAATGGGCATGTAAGCTGGATGAGAACTAGACCCACAGGTGACTGCACAAGCACTGCTCCCTCCTGTCCTTCACCAAATCTGCTGCTCATGGCTTCATGTGCAGTGTGTGCTCAAGAGAACAATGACTTGATCTTATATGAGAAGAGCTGACCTGTTTACAGGCCAATGTCCTATTACACTTTGCCTTGCAGATCTGAAATGTGCCGGAGGTTTGCCAGTGACAGGATGCTGTGCAAAGAAACACCTTTGCCTGCCCCAAACCAGGCACACAACCAATGTGTTGAACAGGAGGGAGCTGCTGCCCTGGGCTGCATGGGAGAAACTTCTGGTGGTGCCTTCAGGTGGCTGAACAAAAAACACCAAAAAGAACTTTCTCATCCCAGAGGGTGAGCAGTGCTTATTTCTTAAAACAAAAACCTGTTTGTCTGTCTTTTAAAACACCAAACTACCATGCACAGTACGCTTTGTCTAATAAAACATCCAACAACAGGAAGCCTAGCCAAATTTAAACTTCTGTTTCTGTCATCTTCCATCAACTTATTGGCTATGTAAAGCAATGGGCCTTTTTGGCAGATGAAATTTATGAATAAAGAAATGGCAAAATCACTCTGACAGGTATTTAAGGATAAAAGGCAAAGAATCAAAATGAGCTATACCTACCTATCAGACTGACTTAATAACTTTCTGATTAAATTCAGTTTGACAACAGCTTGTACTTAATCTTCTCCAAAGGAATGTAAAGATGAAAACCCTGGGAATTCATGCACAAAATCTGTTTATATAACAATTACAAAACTGGACAAATTGTATTTTCCGAGAAAACTATTATTTCAGTGTCAAAGTCAGTAAAGCAGAACCATATGATACTTCATACACACATAGATGAACAGTAAAAAAATGTAATACATCCTGCTTTTAGGAGCAGCTGCTTGAATACTACTACTCTTAAGATAAATTCACATTTCTTTTGAGGGATTCAAGTAAAACACCTCTCCAGCAAGCATCACCTAGTTAGCCTGTGCCTATGGACCTGGGGAAGGACAGCTAAGCCAGAAGAAGAACAGGAACCAGGCAGCCTGGAGGGTCAAGTCAGACAGAAACCAACTTTGACTGTGCAATACATAAAATCTCATTTGTCCTGGGAACTGTAAAACCATCGAATGTCCAACCAGCTTCTCCAAATCCACAGAGGTGTAGCAATTTATAATGCAACTTAAAAAAAGGAGGTAAACTCAGCTACACACATCAGACCACTGACCCACCTGGGGCCGCACCCTGACAGCTGCCGTGGGGCAGTGGAAGGGGCAGAGGGACCCAGCCCATGGAGACAGGTCTCAGTCCACCTGTGGATGTTCCTCTGTGAACCTGCCCAAGCTCCTTGTCAATCATTTATGCCCTTGACCTCTACCATGACCAATGGCAACGGGGTCTACAACCCACTCACACCCCCTGTAAAATACATAATTGCTGATATTATGCCTGCTGCTGATCATTTCACCAAGTGACACAGTTCTTGTGTTACAAGGAATAGCAAATATATTACCCTGTTTACCTTCCCTGGATCTCTATCACACCTTGTCTTACAGGCACTCCTATTCCTAACACAAGGCTCAATGTGAAACAGATACCCAATCAGAGTAACAGCAAGTACATCTGAAGCTACTCTAAGCAATTACTATAAAAAAAAAAAAAAAAGCAGTGTATGCTTGGAGATCATAGACTTGATGTTTTCATGTTTTATTTTTTATCTCTTTAGGCACTTCTCATGTCTTCACCTTGCTTGGTACTGGGTGGACAGGGAGCATTTAAAACCTACAGACAGAAATAAATGAGCCATGAAAACTAGCATGTTATACAGAGTTTTCACCTGGTGTTACCATCTAGAGAAACAATTCAGGCCTGTTATTACTAGGGACCTCCTGCAGCTTCTATAAACATCAACCGCATAACTTCCAGGTAGTCCTCTCTTCATCAACATGTTTTATATAAACTGGATTATAAAATACTGCCATGCAATGCAAGACTCTCACTGCTGGAAACCCTGGGAGCATTCATCTGCTCTCATCTGAAATGCAAAGAATTCTCTAATATGGAAAAAAGAAATCCTCCCAGTAATCGGTTCAATACCTTTATCCCCAAGAAGAATGAACATCATGTGGCAGTCAACATTCCTAGGATGCCTTCCAGTTTTGTTTCATTTTTAAATTTATCATTTTTATTTTCCCTGCTGTAGACAATTTTAGCTTGAGAAACAATCAAAAGCACAGTCGACTTCAACAGGTTATGGCTACAGTATTTTTCTCTTTGCCTTTTTTGTTTTGGAAAAGCTTCACCTTTTTGTGAGTTACACATCAATGGAAGGAAATTAAATACATTTCTTTTTCCCTATTAGCACATGTAGAGAAGTTTATTTCAAATTATCGACTCTTATTAAACTAAATTAGCAAATAACTAACATACCTGGCCAGTAACTGCCCCATTAACGTAATTACAAACTGCACTTTATCATTACTATGACATTAGCTTATGTATTTAGTACATTTGATAACCCATCCTAAGACGAACAGGCCTTTAGACAGAATTCCTAAAATACTCAGAATAAATTACTTCAGTTGTTTTCCTGAGCGCTTCAATGTTCCTGTGCAAATATCTTTCAGCAGAGGATGGAAAGGCAGAGGAATATGGTACATTGACCAGGTAAACAAGACAGTGGGTACAGCATAAAGAGATTTCTGCTGATATTTTCAGTGAGGCTCCTTGGTTTGCAGACATCTGCTGGCTCTACAGTGGCACAGACAACGCTTTCCCCATACAACCTGCTGTCACCTCTGCAGTCACAAACCACAACACAGCAAGGCAACAAATGGAAAATAAACCCATACAGAAAACATGGATGCTGCAGCCAGAATAACAGCAACAGATGATACTTATTACTCAGGAATACAGGGAAGAAATCCAGTAAAATGAAAAGCAAACAACCTTTACATATCTATCTTCAGGATGTATCTGTCTAGAGAGGCCAATCTCTGTATACAACAGCATTCAGGCTTTTATAAAAGTGTTTCCAAACCTCCCTTGGAGCAAAGAGCTAAATATGGAAACAAAGTTGTATTTAATTTCACTGAATAGCACAGATACTCTTATGAAGCATTCTACAAATACACCTTGCACCCCAGATTAATCTGCTATTACTTGACCCAAATCAAAGTCACAAGAGTATTGCTGGTGCTGTAAAGGGTGTTGGGGTGGATGTACGAATTTTATAAGAAAAAGGAAGGATTGTGGGGTCAGGTATTGCTAGTTCACTATTATTTTAAAGGGAACAAACAAACAAAACACAACCCAAAACAAAAACATTGGATTTATAAGGTATTACATGAAAGGACCAACTGCAGGACCTGTCTGCAAATTAAATAAGTTAGAGGAAAAAAAAAAAAAAAAGTGCGGAGTGTATGGAAGCCAGCAACTGATTAATATAAAAGGATCAGCAGTTGAGGCATCATTCCACAGGCACAGCTCCCTGCTCAGTGTGGGCAGAATTAAGAGCCTGGAGCATCCCGCCGGGGTCCCGCCCTCGGGGTCTCCCGCGGGACGCCCACCCGCGCCGCCTGCCCAGGACGGGACCACCGCCCCAGCTCACAGCAACGCGACCCCGACCCCAGCCCGCCCCGCGGGCAGCCCCCGGCCGGCCCGCCGCCCCTGCCCGGCCCGGCTCACCCCGCAGCGGCGGCCCGGCGGCGGCTCCGGGGGGCGGCGGCTCCGGGAGGCGGCTGCGGGCGCTGCTGGAGCAGCCCATGGCGCTGCGGTCGCTTCCCGACTGCCCGGCCCGGGGCGGGGTAAGGAGGGGCTGGAGGTGCCGCCGTGCAGCACCGAGTGGCGGAGCCGGGGGCAGGGGTGCAGGGTTGGCCCTGGCGATGGTGCCTTAAAACACTCCCCGCGGCCGGCGGGGCTTCCCAGAGCAGCACGGGCCACCCGTGTGGTGCGTTCCTGCCCTTGAGACACCGTTCTGTGCTACGTCTCACAACGTGTAAGTGGCAGCAGCAGAGAAAGGGACGGCAGGTCTGCGTGACAACAACTGGAGACCCAATAATTTAATCTTGGGTGCGTGTATGTGTGTGTAAAACTCAGCAGCAAACTTCAAGCCAGGTTAGCATCGAGTAAAGGGAGACCCATGCACCCAGTAAGAGGGTTCAGGGTCTTGGCAGGGGGACTAGACAGACTTGGAGGCCATGCTGATGTTTGAGGGTCCGTGAATGTGCTTGTGATTATGAACCTGAGACTGTGAGTGTGAGTTTCTGTAGGGAACCCCAGTCTGAACCAACCAGAGAGAAGCAGTAGGACCGAGCTATCATCGTATATGTGGTATATGTAGTGCTGCTAAGTGCAGTGCCCTGTCTTAGCTTGTGCTTGAACACACACAGGGGGCGCAGCCTCGCTACTGGCCCTCCCTGCAAATGGGAACAGCAGTGATGCATCCATGGGATTGGGATAGGGAGACCTCTGGGGTCTCAGCAGCTGTGAGGCAAGAAGGAATCTCCAGGTTCCAGAGTCCTCTGAATTCAGCAGCCACATGTTTACCATCAGCCTTAACGGTAAAATATTATTTTTATATTTCCATACAGGCAAATCGGCAGATGTCCGGGGAAGTCCAGGTGGCTTAGAAACTTTCCAAAGAGTAAGAATGAAGAATGTTTGCCATATACTTGCTTGCATAAGCAGGTCCAGTGTATTTTATTTATTGCACCCAAGACATGTTTCATTATGTCCTCTCAGATTTAGAGTAATCACCCATTCATCTACGTAAACATTTTCTATCCATCCAGAAACTTGTCCAGACAAATCACATTGGTTTTGGACATTTGTCCAGGGTTTGTTGATGTCCTGCAGCCAAGGTGGAGCACCAGCCAGGCTGCAGAACATGTGGAAATCCTGGAGATGTGGTATATCATACGGTATGTGTACTATCACTATAGCACAAGTGTCAAGCTCTGGTGCACCTGGGAAGACTGATACAGATAAGGTATGTATTGTATGGGTACAAGGGGTACCCTGGAGCTGTAAAGTCTTGCTGCATGTGCAATGCACACTGCAGCTGGGTCACTCCAGGAAATCACCTGGCAAACGTACATGGAGTAACACGGGAAGGAATACACCATGTGAGCCTAAACCCATTAAATTCTGCTCCCTCAACTTGAGTTCATTTTTAGGACACTTTTTAAAAATAATAGAAAAAAAATACAAACTGTAGGCTGTATAGATTTCTCTGTGGGTATCTATAAGATTTCTTCTAGACACTGGTCAGTGAAATGCTGTTAACTTCAGTATTAGCAAAGCACAGTGCTGGGTAAGCACAAAAGCACAAGTGCAGCAAAGGGTTTAGTGACTGAAAAGTCAATTTCAGACATACCTAATGTTCATGCTGCAGGTGTGAAATCCCAACAGCTCTGTGGTGGGAGCTTGGTTGGCTCCTTACACAGAACCTGTGGGTTCCCTGTACAGCACAGATGCCGAGTGCCTCAGCATCCGAGGTGGACATGTCCCTAACAACTGGGACAG
The DNA here is from genome assembly GCF_036013475.1 of Columba livia. Classification (NCBI taxonomy): domain Eukaryota; kingdom Metazoa; phylum Chordata; class Aves; order Columbiformes; family Columbidae; genus Columba; species Columba livia. The sequence goes on along the minus strand of NC_088603.1, from coordinate 139,054,258 downwards.
GCTCTGCTAGCACAGGTAAGAAAGTAGAAGTGCCTAGTGCTTGCAGAGGAGTCCCAACAGCTGAGGAAGCTGCCTGCAGACAGCACATATACAAGGGAGGGATGGCAAAGATATCTGACATCCCGCCTTTCTTCTATGATGTTCTTTCAGAGAACACAGCAAGGAGGTTGGACCACCAGGGCAGACTCTTTGAGCACTGGGCATGGAGAAAAATAAAAAAGGCAAGGCTACATTCAGTTCCTTCTCATGCCTGCGGAATTTGTACCTGTTTCCCTCTGTGTTCTAACCAAAGGGTAAGTACCTACCATCCATCTTACTGGAACAGTGAAGGAAGGAATTCATGATTTACGAGGCCAGAGAGAGGGAACTTGTGTGGGCACGTATTGGCAGTCAAGGGCACTCACCGCTGGGGGGGGGCAGGACTACTGTGTACTTCACGTTCTTTAAACAGACCTTGGATAAGGTACAGAAATAGGAATGAGAACCCAAGGGCCATTTGTCAGGTGACTCCTGACATCACTAAACAACAATTTCACGGTTTTCTTCCCTCCTTCCATGAGTAAAGGAGAAGTTGCATCTTTTCAGCAGGAAGACTGGACACAACAGAGCCAGTGCTGGAGCTGGGCCTAGGTAGGGCCATGGTAGGACAGGCTGCACCTCAGTGTATCAGCTGTATTGCCATGTATCAGGTCAGGCTTGGACAATGTGTGTCCTCTGCAGATCATTCAGCACAAACACATTCCCACAGGACAATGTGCTGCTCTACAGCTGCCTCTGTGCCACTGTACTGCTGTGCTGGTAGCACCACGATGCTCACCCCTCCACCAAAAGCAGTAACTTCACAGGTTTACCATGGGCGCAGGTTAGCATGCCGATGTAGATGAAGAGTTCACTGGGCAAACACAAACTGGTGCATGCCTCTTTCTTCAAGCCCCTGTATGTCCAAGCAAACATCACTGAGGCCAAGACAGGACTGCAGCTGATGACAGTTAGGCTCAAACTTTTTATTTTCTATCTACTTTCTGACACAAGTGAATCCTGGGGCTTTCCAAATCACATTAGACTTTTCAAAACATCATATTAATCATAAGTTTTCTTTTTTAAACTGTGACTCCTTTTCTCAATTCTTTGGCTATTCTGTACAAAAAGACCAATACGAACCAGGCAATAAAATATTCTAAATTGTTTATTGTGGTAGAAAATTCAGGCTAAATATTCCACTGATCCCCTTCCCTTCCCTTCCCTTCCCTTCCCTTCCCTTCCCTTCCCTTCCCTTCCCTTCCCTTCCCTTCCCTTCCCTTCCCTTCCCTTCCCTTCCCTTCCCTTCCCTTCCCTTCCCTTCCCTTCCCTTCCCTTCCCTTCCCTTCCCTTCCCTTCCCTTCCCTTCCCTTCCCTTCCCTTCCCTCCCCTTCCCTTCCCTTCCCCTCCCTCACAGTAAAGCCACTGCAAGGATGGCCAAGAAGAGGTTTGGATCCAGACCCAGCAGATCTGTGCATTACTGGGATTCCAAATTCCCAGCAATCGGAACCAGAGAGTTGCATTTGTCTGCCTGACAATACAGGGGATAGTTTGGTGCATGAGCCTGTGAAAATCAGACGAACATGTTTGCATTTGCTGTAAATGTAATGATTATCACAGAACACTGTCTGTCACTCTTAATAGCCCTGACAAGTGCAAAAGGAGAAAATAATGCTGCAGGTGTTCACACAACCTTGTTGTGTAACTGTGCAGAGATTTTGATGGGACTAAAAATGTAAGACAGAACAGGACTGTATTTTTGCATATTTTCCTTCAATCAAAACAGTATTCTTTGGTCATATTAGTAAAATCAAGATGTAGGAGGCCTAGCTTTTCAAGACATCAGTCTTCTTTTTTGAATTGTATCCTGTCTTTCAGGGTTAGCATGAGGCCTCTGGCACCTGAAGGACAGCTAGAGATACACTGCCCCCTCAACCCCCACCCGGCAGTGGCTTTAGCAGAGGTTACAACTGGAAACACTCCCTGTCACATCACACAGCGTTTTCTGGTCCTTTGCTGGTGACAGGTCAGTACCTGTGATCTTCTCAGCATCTCTGACAAGTAGCAAGTCTTTAACTCTCCCCAGTGCCTGCTGGTGCTCAGGGAAGGGGGTATGCAGCGGTACAGCTTCAGACGTTCCCCCTGTGTCCTCAGATGTCAAAGTGATCCCCACTTTCTCTCAGGGTCAGCAGTACTACCACTTCAGATTTACAAAGATCTTAGAAGTTCAGAGACAGAATGATCCACCCTAGGCTGTACCATAGGGTGCCCATTCAGTCATTTTTTAGACTTCAGTATTATTTTTGCTCTGTCTTCTTTCCAACTTTGTCTTCTTTCCAACCTTTTCTCTCAGTTAACTATACACCGTCTACAACAGCACACCTAATAGCACATGTACCTTTTTTCTTAGTGCCTCATTTTACTGTCATTGGATCACACATAATTTTTCTATGAGCAATGAGACCATTCTGTTAACAAGCTGACAGTATTATTACCATTGCATTTGAGGGGGCCATGCTTGGGGTTGCATAATATGGATTTCTCCGCAGAAACGCGTGTGCCCGTGCTGCACGGACGGGCCTGCATCTGCAGTGTGCCCAGTGCTTACTCCTCGCAGCTGAACTGCAAGAGACCCCATGGGTGATCCCAGTGGTAAGAGGAACAATAATCTTTTAGAAACCCCAAGGCATAACGTAGCAAGATTAAGCATAATGTAGCAGAAACATAATAGAGAAACAGTAGCTCTATAGGGACTGGACATGAGACAAAGCGGTATGTCCTTGGTTTGCAAGCTGGGAAAGCAGAATGTTCCACTAAAGAGCTACATGAGTTTTGCTGTGTCGTAGCACAAGATGACAACATGCATGCTCAAGAAATTAGGTCAATAAGCCAACACAGGGTGGGCACCAGGCTGCAAAGACCACCTGGGATCCCTAGAGACTCCTGACGAAGACCCTCAAATACCAAAGATAGACTTCCAGCAAAGGGCAGGATTAAGTAAATAATTTATGTTTAATCCATCAACAAAGCAGTAGAAACAAATGAATATGCAATAGGTATTTGTAATAAATACCAAGAAGTGTGAGTCATGTGCACGCTCCATTAGAGGAACGATCCATCAAGCATCCAGAGTGCTTCAATAAAAGTGCCTGCCTTTTCACACTTTCAAAACAGTGTTAAGGAGTCTTTTTTGCTGACTTTTTGGTATCACCAGCCACCCCCAACTGTGCAGGAAAAGACATGAATTTGCATGTCCGTCCCCAAAAATGAGTACACCCAGCGAGCATGGCTTGCATTGTTGTCTGCTGATGTGTTGGCATCAGTGTCAGTGCTGTCGTGGGAGCTCCCTGCCTTGCCCTTTCCTCTCCCCCTCCCAGGTCACACATTTCCACCTCCAGCAGGACATCCCACCGGCTGTATCAGTTCTGCTGTGGGCTTGTTACCAAATGAAGCACTGATTTGACTTAAAAGAAACTCTGGAAATAAAAAAAAAAAAGGCTAGGAGTGGGAATTCCTTCAGCTGCCATCTCTACTGAAGTCAACGTATCATGAAGTTATGGCCCCAGCTAAGTATGGCCATTAGACTGTTACTCCAATCAGGAATCTGTGATTGCATGTCCAGACTCAAAGAAAATAAGGCTTCCACATGATCTTAGATATTTTGCATCTTCTAGATCACTTAGAATTTTTCAGATACTCTGAGTTGCTTTCAGTTTCCTCCAGAATCAAATGATGAAGCTGCTTTTCAATTTTTGGGACAGGTCAACATTCCATCAGTGACTTTTCTGGCAGTGCTGTCACTCTCCTAATTCACTTTGCTAGCCAGTGCTTTCTTATACAACCTTAGCAGCATTTTAGGTGGGGAGAGGTGGTGAGAGACCTTCTTCAAGACCACTGCTCTCCACATTTGAATTAAATTATCTCCATCTCCTTTGGAAACCATGCCCTCTCACCAGGCAAGTGCAGAGTAAAGGCCAGGGTGGAGAAACTGTGAGGGAGGAGGAGTGGCCCTGCTTTCCCTGTGCTTTTCCCTGCACGCCCAACTTCATGGCCAAACTGAGCACCAGCCTGCAGAGCCCCTGAGTCAGCGTTAACACCTGGGTCAGCCCATGAAGGAGGTGATCTCCTGAGCCGTGTGGCTGGTGGGGCAGGCAGGAGGGCTGGATGTGGCCACAGTGCCGGCTGCCAGGACTCAAAGAAGTAATGCTGCTTCTCCTGAGGTTGCCACCTGTTCCCTGAATCTCTCCATCTTGAGACTTGTTTGTTTGAGATGGAGAGGTTGTCTGCCGCTTCTCTCCCTTGCTTTTGTTCCTGCTGTGTCATGGCCTCCTCATGGAGGCTGAGCTCAGCATCCCCTGTTGTAATAAGTGATAGTCAAAATTGTTAATGTTGAACAAATCGAGTAGGATTCAATTGTATTATGCATATTATTGTAAGCAGTAACTGTGCTTGTGCAAGTTTGATTATGTTTTGTAAAACCTTGTAGTAGTAGTTAAAGCCAATGCCATAAATAACAGGACTACCGGATGGTGTCATAAATAACAGGACTCCCAGATGGTGTTACAGATAACAAAGTGCCCAGATGTTGCAACAGATAACAAAAGTTCCAGAGACGGAAATTCCCAGCACGTAAACGAGCGTATAACATATATAAGCACATACGAAAGGTTGATTTTTGTGCCTGTTGGCGGAACTGAGCTTCCCCCGGTCACCCAGCGCTGTTTTGCCTAATTACCGCTTGCTAAATAAAATCGATTGATTGACTCAGAATCGATTTATTGGCTCTTATTTATAACACTGTGAAGGATGCCTGGGTGCCAGACCCTGCCCGACCTGCCTTCCTCCATGCTTCACTTCTCCCGCACCTGCACTGTGAATGCCCACCCGCTCCCAGCTGCTGAACTTAAACAGTGACTGTTTCATATTGTTTAAGGAATTTTGGTAGGAGAAAAGCCTTTTCTTCCTTCTAGTGTTGCTTTCATCTGATTTGGACGGGCCCTTTGCCTAAAGGACATTTGGCGGACCACAGACCCCCAGGAGAGACCTCCACAGCCACATAAGGAAGATTTGGGGGGTGAGAGACCATGGTGCCCATTTCTGCATGTATTTCCTCCTACAGATCCTTATTTCACCCAGATTTAGGGACAGAATTTGGGGTCCAATGCCTGAAGTGTCTGCCAGAAAGTTCTTCAGGAACTGCATGTGGGTTTTGGTTGTTGTGGGGTTTTGTTTTCTGTTTTAGTTTTTTTTTTTTTTTTTTTTAAAAAAACCACATAACTGGAAAGGACTAGTTTTATAAACTCTTATGGAAAGTATTCTATTCTCTCCTAATCTGAGTGAAGGTTGCAGGGGTACCCTTGAAATCAGCTCCCTCTTCCAGAGCCATTCACGGCCCCCACATTCTGGGAGAGAAAAGATGGCAGAGTTGAAAGGGATGGCACTGAGTTCGCGGCTCTGCCTGCAAGGACCTTCCTTCCCCCGCGCCTGAAGCCTCCCGCAAGGCCGTGACGCCAAAAAGTGCATTTAAAATCGCTCTGCAGAACACGGCAAGCCGTCCGCCTGCGGAAAGCAGGAGCGGCAGGACACCACCGAGCCGCGGCAGCCACGGTGCGGCGCCTCACGGCTCGCTGGCCCCGCCCCGCATCCGGCCAGGCCCCGCCCCCGCCCCGCCGTCCCGCCCGGTCTGGCCACGCGTGGTTGTGCGCAGGCGCATTGGTAGCCGGAGGGAGGTACGGGCAGGCCGTGCGCGGCTCTCGCGAGAGCTGCCGCGCGGGGATCCGCGATGCCTTGTGGGAGCTCGCTCCTTTCTGGCTGCCCGGCCATCTTGGCGGCGCGTCTCCGGTGAGCGGGGCTCGGCCCGGGGCTGTGGGCGGGCGCGGGGGCTGCTGCCGGGTGCTAACGCATCCCCCCTTCACCCCTGTGTTCCAGGTACCGCCCGACCCCGCGAGAGGCAGCAACATGGTGGCCGCGAAGAAGACGGTGAGTGGGAACGGGCCGCGCCGGCTTCACGTGGTGGCGGCCCGGCCGGCGGGCGCTGTGCGGGGCGGGTCGCCGTGAGGCAGAGCGGGCCTCGGCGGGGTCCGAGGCGGCCACCGGGGGCGGTGGGGAGTCCTGGGCGCAGCCGAAGCAACTTGTGGCGGTTCTCGGAGCTCGGGCCTTGCCCTCCTTGAACAGGCTGCCAGCCGCGCCTGCGGCCGCCTCACACCCGCCTCTGTCCTCGGTTCCCTCCCTCGCCATCCCGGGCTGCTGCTTACAGGGGCTCTCTGGTTGCTGGGGTGGGGGGGAGCTGGTGCTCAGTCCTTAGTGCGGAGGGAGCTCGGCTGTTCCATTTCCTGCTGCGTTCTTGTCTTTCTTCTAAGGCGGCTCTGGCAAATACGGGTTCCTTGTTAGATGGTGGTGTTCGTCCTTGCAAATGCATTTATTGTCGTGAGCATCGTGCTGTCTTGCTGGAGTGTCAGCTTGTATTGCATTTGATTACTTGTTTTTGCTGACCTCTATTACACTGCTAATGTTGCTCTGGGAAGAGACATACTCTAAACCTGGCTTAGATTTGCAAGGCAGAAGCAGCACTTGGATTTGACTAGCTAAGCTTTAATAAAGTCCTGTCAAATACACCAGGACATTGCTGATTAAGATGAATAGCAGCAGCAATGCTTTAAGAGGTATTTTCCTGTTGTAAGATAGATGAGTAAGAGGTATTTTTATGAACTTGGAAAAACATAGTATCAACCCCCTTATGCACAAGCTTTCTTGTACTTGTATGTTAGACTGGTTTTCTTATTCTGCATTGTAAATTATAGGGGAATTATTAAAAGATTGCTCATATTTGGAATTCTTTAATTTTCATATGTTCTCTGCCATTTTGCAAAATGTAAAGTAATATAATGCCTTTCTGCATCTTTTTTCAGAAAAAGTCCCTAGAGTCCATAAACTCCAGGCTTCAGCTGGTTATGAAAAGTGGTAAATATGTGCTAGGATACAAACAGACTCTGAAAATGATTCGGCAGGGCAAAGCCAAGTTGGTCATCTTAGCCAACAACTGTCCTGCTCTGAGGTAAGCAGATGTATGGAAAAACAATTACCTTTAAGGCAGGTTCGTTGTACAAAGACAGTGTGTACTTCATGTTAATCGCTACAGTGAGTTATTACTGCAGAGTACTTTGCTGGCATATTCCAGAGTGCTATGAAACAAATGGGATGGGTTGTTAGGTGTGTAATGATTACAGATTTGGACATGTTGAAATGCTTCCCAACATTTTTCTAGCTTTCTAATTCAAAGAGTTTGTGCTAGTGAAGACACTGTAAGATTTTCACCCTGGGATAGCATTTAGTAAAAGTATAATGGAGCTGAATTCCTGTGCTTCTTTAAAAGTAGCATACTGGAAAATAATTTTACAGGTAGAAAAACTGGTAATTAACAGTGATGTAAAATACTTGAAGCACACAAAATCTGCTTCCAAGTAAGTTAAAAATCTAGGTTCCTGGCCACTGAAATTGCTTTTTTTGAGAATTAAATCTTTACTAGCTCCCCAACATTTTCTTTGTTGAATTTCTGTGCTCTTTTTATCATAAAAGGATATTGATGGATTCAAGAAACTGCAAATGCAGAAAACCAAAATTAAATGCTCAAGAAATGGCAGGACTGTTACATAGACAGTGTGTTAGTGGGGATCCCAGAAGTGCTTGAGGAACAATATTCACCACTGAAATCTCCTGGTGGAAGTCACAAGAGAAAGGAATATAGATTTTTGTTAAGAAAGATACATAGTTTCTTTCATAGCAGCAGTCAGGTCTTTGGTCAGCATCTGTCCACTGGCTGTCAGCATTAATAATGGTCATCGTTTATGTACTTTGGCTTAGCTCCTACAAACTTTCAGAAGCCTGAAGGTCCTGCATCCTCTTCTTCCCTGTAGAAGCAAGCATGGGTAGGAGCAGCCTTGAGGATTTGCACTCCAGAAGTGTGTTTGCTGTTACATCTCTTCAGTATAATGCTGGATAAGGGAGCCTGAGCCACAACACAATAGTCATGTTTCACAAAGAACAGATGTGTTTTCCTGGTGGGAAGGAAGCCTGTGTAAGGTTTAAGTGTGACTGGAATTAAAGCTGCTCTCACTGTATTACAGTCAGTCAGAACTGTTTGTCAGTACCGCAACACCTGGGTTTTGAATTTCAGAAAATCAGAGATCGAGTACTACGCTATGCTTGCCAAGACTGGTGTCCATCATTACAGCGGGAACAACATTGAATTGGGCACAGCATGTGGAAAATACTACAGAGTGTGCACGCTGGCCATCATTGACCCAGGTATGTCTCTTGAACAGTGTAGTGACCAGATGGGTGTGTGTGAGTGGTTCCTTTGTTCACCTGTGAGTAGCAGCACTGAGCAAGTAACGTGCAAGAGTGATCACTCACCTTGCTGTCATTTTCTGTCAGTTTTAGCTCTCAATTACAACTTTTTTTTCACCAAGTTCCTGTTCTTTTTGAGTCCCAGGTTCTCAGAACCTGGAGTTGCTGCTGCTTATGTTTGCACATAGCTCCTTTTACTGCCAAACCCTGTGAGCATGCGTTGTGTCTACCTGTCAGTCTGCAATGAGGTTTCAGGGGCTGGGAAGCAACTTACTGTACCTGTTTCTGAGCCCATCAGCTAGAACCTGAGCTTGCGCAACATGCTGTTTGAATCAACCTTATTTGACTGTTCTGAATCTAAGACAAAAGACCATGAGTTGTCCTGCTTCCCAGAATAATATATACAAAAATAACCCATATGCAGGTGGATACTAATCCAGGGCTGAAAGTTCTATGTTTTATTCTAAAACTGTAAATCTGTGTGTAATTACTATGCTTTGGTAGCACTCTTGGTCCTGGAGAGTTGCTCAGGTTCCTCATAAAGACTGATTAGGTGACTTCTCATGCTCTTTCCAAAATCTTGTAAGTGAAGAATCAATCTTTTGTTTTACTTGTTGACCAAAATGTATACACATGGATTTAATGATTTCTGCAATAACTTTAACCAACTGTTCCCCAAGTGACATTGGTTTGAATTCAGCATTTCTTCAGAAAACTTCATTTAGCTTGTTTGCTTTCAAATACTAGCTGTAAACTTACTTCTGAAAACGTGCAATTTAGGTTTGATTTTGGTGGGGGGGGGCTAATAGTAAGCTAAGGAACTGCAAATAAATCTTACCTCTGTGTAACATAATGCGAATATTCTCGCTGTCCTGATATTTTCGTGATCAGGGGAGGCTAGACATTCGCTATATTAAAACTATGCATTGTGTCCTCCAGGACTAGATTTTTGCTCTAGTACTGGCTTTGTAAATGCTAGTGACAGGTACACAATTATAATAAAAAATAATGTGTATGGATTAGCAAAATACAGTTACAAGTATTTTTTTAATCAAGCCACTGTTTCTGAACAGGCTGTCTTCGTATTGCTTTTAGGTTGTTTCCTATTTGTGGAGTCAGTGTGTTGTGGTTTTTTTAACTTTTTGACTTATTCCTGAAAACAGATCTTTCTGTGGGTCCTCTTGTAACAATACATTTTTGTTTCGCAGGTGACTCTGACATCATTAGAAGCATGCCAGAACAAACCAGCGAGAAGTAAATTACCTGCTGTAAAGGTGTTATTTCTACAATAAAACTGGTTACAGATCTGTTTTAAGAAAAATTTGTATTATACCTTTGCTGGTTTTAGGGAACAAACTATATAAATGAAGATTCATTACCACTCCTGTGTTTCCTGTTGTGTTAGAAAAAACCTTCACAGGACAAAACTTGCATGTTTCTTTCTCTAGAAGTTGTGGATCTTGAGAGGTAAGTGGAGTAACACTTGATCATGGCAAGTATGATGCCAAATTCCAACAGGCTAGTGCTTCCTTAGGTTTTGTTTTGGAGTGCGAATGCAAAACCAGGTCATAATGCAAGGTACAGTAAAATGTTTGGGATGTTTGGGGGGGGTACCGCAGGGGGTTTACTGACACTAAAAAAATTCACACAGTTTTTCTAAGTCAATCACAAAGTAGTAATGCAAATTATCCCCTTTGTCTTTTCATTCCAGAACGTATATATCAAATGGCAAGTAGCATAGCTGCTAGACATAATGTATAACATTGTACTTTAAATAAGATACCAGTCAGTTTCTCAAAGCTGATTTTAAATTTGTCCTGTGTTTTTTAAGAAGTTATGTTAGAGACAGATGAGTTGGTGTTCTCAAGTCAGTATTGCTGAGGACATTGATATCTTAGATTTGTGCCTGTTTTGTGCAAGACCATGACTGCAGGATGTTCCTTATAACTTGATTATTAATTGAGGTGCCAGTGCTTTGCTGACGCAGTAAAAGAAACACCTGAAAACCAGTATGTAGTGGTATCCTTGCAGAACTTGCACTGTTTGCCAAAGTATGCCAAAGCACAAGGTACCTTAAAGCTTGCCATTATTTGTCCATGTTTATTAGCTTATCTGAGATCGCTTAATCTAGTTTTCCTGCTTCTGCTGTAAGATAGATGAAGTTGTGTATTTCTATTCAGAGATAATGAAGGGGCAAGCTGATGGGGTTAAAGCAAAGGAGAAAGTGCTGGTGTCTCTATCAAACCTCAGTTTGGATCAGTTCAAGAGATAGTTTAAATGCCGCACTTAGTGTGGAATTAAAGCTAGCAGAGAAGTTCTGTTGCGGCCAGGGGGAAGGAGCAAAACTTCACAGTATCACAGTATGTTTGGGATTGGAAGGGACCTCAAAAGATCATCTAGTCCAATCCCCCTGCTTGAAGTCACTTCAGTTGGCCAGAATGGTTGGAAACAATTTGCTGATTTCATTTGTGTCTTAGTGTTTTACAAACAGGTGTGCAGCTAGTTGTATTGCCAAAATAATTAATATTTTCATCATTAAAATATTTGTTGTTTTCAGGAAAGTTAGGGAGTCACTGAATGCTGACCAGGGAACAGTAGGGTGAAGTTACATTATCTGGATGTGGTAACAGAAAAAGTACTTAAAACTTCAAATTGTGATACCCTGATAGTCCAGCTGACATCCCACTTTGCTCATTTAGTTTCATCACAGTTTCAACACATGTATAAATACCTGTTTTTACTTTCAGCTGATTTCAGTAGTGTAGTCTTGTTGGAAGGATATAAGTGAAAACTAACTGCTGTGAATGCTGTCCCACTTGTTCTGTTTTTTTTATATGTATGTATATATAGAAATATGTATCTCCACACAAATAAGGTGCTTAAAGTACTAGCAGAGTGAGTGGAGGAGGGAAATAAAGAAAAGCAAGCCAAATAAATTCATACCCTAAAAGTACTTCAAAACATGGAGGTTTCACTTCAAAAATAACAGCACTTTATTATTTTGCATAGCTTATTTCAGTTGTTTAGTTCTGCTTAAGAATTTTTGCTAGTTACTGAATCGTTTTTATATATATATAAAGTTTTCAGTATTTATCTGCAATCAATGCAAGATAGGACGTAGTATATAGATGCAGGGATCCAAAATATTATTTTCAACTTCAGACGAGGATTTGTTATTTTACTTTGAACGTGTTTAAGAAAATAGCTCTGACAAGTTTGTATGTATAAATATACAGTGTAGTGTACACTTTTACATTTTGATCAGTATTTTAGCCTGTTCTCCAGGTCTTCCATTCTCTTCGTCATTTCTTCCAGTAGACAAAAGTTAAGGAAAGAGAGTTACTGATATAATGAATTAAAAGAAAAACAGTGTCAGCTGCCTGATTGCTATGGTCTGAAAATTTGCTCTTGTTTCTGCTCCTTGTTACCCTTTTTGACTCTCAGTAGTTTCTGATATAATACTTGACTGTGTTAACTTATTCTGCTTTGATCAGCTGCGTTGAGAAAGCTGCGTGAAGCCCTGTTTGTTAACAGACATGTCTCAACATGGAGTTCAGGCTGCAGCTTATTGCAGAGGCTGGTGGTTCTGAAAACTGGCCATTTTCCTGTATTTAAAGGGAAGGTAAATATTTGTGCTAGTTAATGCTGTTTAAAAAAATGTTTCACTTAAGCACATGGAAAACTATATGTAAGCTAAGACTAGATTGTAAACCCATATGTAGCTCCATGACTGCTGTATGAACGTCTGCTGATCTTATATGGCTGCCCTATGGTGGTGTAGCATAGGGTACTGACTTTACAAATCCAATGTTCCAGACAGATGTGGAGCAGAGCACAAGCTCCATGGGATCTAGGGCTGTCTCTGCTGAAAGTAAGAAGCTGTAGCAATGCAAAGCACTGTACAGCATCGCTTTGCTGAGGAGTACCTCCAGCTGACAGGAATGCTATGTCTGGTGCAAGAGGAGGCTGGATCAGGACTGCTTACCTGACCACCTCTCTCCAAGAGCCATGGTAAGGCTGGAGCTAGGGGAAGCTGAGAGGAGGAGGGGACCGAGCATCCTTAAAAGGACTTAAGTTGCTCTACTGCACTCTTTGCTTGTGTTTAGTGTCTTAATTTCAATGTTTTTGGGACTTGTGCAAGGGAAAAGCAAGAACTGGGCATGTAAAATTTGGATCTTTGACAAGGGGTTGATAGAAATTGAGTGGGGTTACAGGCCAGAACAGCTGTGTGCAGCCATCCCATGTCACAGTGACAGCAGGAGGATCTGTCCTCTTGATAGTAGGAAGCAAGAGTGGGAGTCCCACTTTTGTGGGGACCAGCCTGCCATACATCAGGTTTATGTTTGGCAATTCCTCAACTGACATGCAGAAGGGATTACTATATGCAAGCTAGCATCATCTGAGCTGCTTTCTCTGTAACATCAATGTTTCTCAAGTGTTTATAGAGGCAAAGTTCCGGCAGTAGAAACTACATGAATCTACTAGTAGAAAATGAGACAAGTCATTGACAGTTTGGATTGGTTCCCTCTAGATTTATATTCAGTAGTTGGAGCTGATTTTGTAGCTCTTTGTCCCTCTCGCCTCTCCCCCCAGATTCCTGGGATGGGAACTGGCCAGCAGAGTCTTCCACAGTTACCAAGACCTAGTGAATCACTCAGGATCTAAGCTGCTCTTCAGATATGGCAGAGAAACTAATTTTGTAATGGAAACAAGGTAGTTCTTATTCTGTTCTAAGCAGTGGTTGCACAGTGCTCTGGGCAAGTGCTTGGTGCTGTTCCTATCCAAATGTATAGGTCTACAGCTTGGCGTTAGTCAGCTTTTCCATCACCATGAGTTCTTCTTGTACTCTAAAAATCACAAGGTTGTGGAGGTATTTCAAAATTGTGTAGATGTGGTGCTTAGGGACACGGTTAAGTGGTAGACTTGGCAGTGCTAGGTTAATAGTTGGTCCTGATGATCTTAAAGGTCTTTCCCAACATAAATGATGCTGTGATTGTATGATTTGATTAGGCAGGAGCAGATTTAATGAAGAAAATGTGTTTGCTGCATAAATTGTGCATGATGCAAAATACCACAGAAAGTTGTGTTGCCAGTTTGCTGCTGTTGTCTCCCAGACATCTGGTGGGTGTTACAGATACTGTAAAGGGTATTGTACTAACAGCTCCCTTGGAAAGACAGACTGACTAACTGGGGGAGGTGGAGCTATTGGTCTGCACTTAACTAATTTTTATCTGCATGGATTTTAATGCAAAATGAGTTAGTCCTCTGTATTCTTCTTCATTTGAAGCATTATTTTGAGTGACTCGCTGCATCTGTTGCTTCACCAAGCACTTCAGAAGTGAAACATCTCCTGCATACTGGCTACTCCTGTAGCCAGTAAATGCTGTTTTGGTACCATCTGAAGAAATAACCCAAAGCAAAGAGTGTTAGTCTTGAATTTGACCAGTCATTTCTTTGCTGGCTCTGGAGATGTTTACTGTTAGGGATTATTAAAAGTTAAGGCTCTTATTAATATCCTGGTTCCTTCTATGAAGGAGAGGCAGTTTTCAAGTATTAAAAGGCTTGCTTCTTGGAGATAAATATTATCTATTAAGTCGTTTAACTTTTCACTACAGTAGACTGAACTATGGAGACAGCTTAGACCTGATGTGTTATAATTATAGTTTCTTTTAACCTGCTCCCTTTGTCTTATATGTAAAAAACAATTATTCTGAAAGGATATATCGCTCGGTGAGTTTTCTTACTTCATTGGTTGCATAGTTCTGGAATGTCACAAGGTTTTCACATTTGCACTGGTCTTTATCTTTTGCTGAAAAAGAGGAAAAGTCAAGCATGGACTAAATGCTGAATAAATTAAATGAGATGGGGGAGGAAATGACAAAGACTTATAAATGCAGAGCAGTTTTAATACAGCTGCCTGTCCTCAAAACAGGTCAACATCCAAAGGAATGCTTTGGGGCAGATTTTGTAAATACTGCAAAGTAGTACACAGCACTTAGGCCTACATATTCAAAGAGCAATCTGGATTATTTGAAACAAAAGTAACCTGATTACCTGTTGTTGTTGAGTGAGTGTGACTGTCTTCAAAAAGATACTTGTGGTGTATTGCAAGATTGGGACAGGCAATGACATCTGTGATGGCTGTTGTGGTTGATTCAGGTCCTGCAGGAAACCCCCAAAAAGTCTAAAAATCAAACCCACTTTACTTAATTGTACAGTATTGTTTTCTACTCACATGCACAGAGTTCTCCTTAATTATTGAGTAATCTCACTGATTGCAGTGAGGATCATTCATGGAGAGGACTAGGGATACAAAGATGTGAAGGAACCAAGCTGTAAGGCTGTATTTACTGTATACATTATTTTAAGTTCTGGGTTGCAGAACTGAAAAGGAGTTGTGAAGGTTCCTGTGAGAAACAGAAGTGATTGAAAGCTGTGCATGCTTTAAAATATCAAGCACAGTGTTGAAATATGAGTTTCCCAATGAAGTGATTCATTTGGATGGTGTAAGAAGCATGCAGCCATGTGTTTGTTACAGTGCATCTCAAATTTTTTGTACAAAGCAGATTTGAATTGCAGAAAGCAAGGTGGCTTGGAGGGGGGTGGGAAGGGGAATGGGATGAAAACTCTCCCATAGGTGGATTGCTAGGATTTTGCACAGAAGGCAACATGAAGAGGCAGATTAGCAATGATCTGGAGGGACAGGAGGACACTGCGAACAGCCAACCTGAAGGTTGTGAACCAGTCTTGCGAAGCTTCCCAGATGATGGATCCTGTTGGTGAGCTGACTCTTTCAAGGCTGGTAGACAGAAATTACCAAAGGAAATGAGATCACAAAAGGAGCAATAAAAATGTTAACATTGCCTAGAAACAGAGCTTGTAAACACCAGTAACTTGGTGTTTGTCTCTCCTAACACATGGAGAATGCCTCATACCTGTGCAGTTTAAAAGAGGTCCAGTGTTGATGGAAACTCCAGGACTCACCCTTCAACTCAGACGATCAGAGGAATGCTTCCAAAACCAGAAGTGCTTTATGGATAGATTAGTAGTTGTAAAGCAATCTGAAATGACAGTAATGTACTTTGTGTTCTTTAGTGGAAATTCTTGCATGTTTCATAGTCATCCATGAGTCCTTTGGGGTGAGCTGAATAGGAATAAAAACTGCTTGGCGAATGAAGAAATTTCTTACTGTCCTTCATGGGAAACATGATCAGGGAGTTGAGTGTTTAGGTGAGAAGGGTGCAGTGGAGTTTTTGATGCACTATAGTTATAAGCAAAAAAACAAGTTTCTAATTTATGAAGTACAGCCTTTAAAATGTAGGTCTTTATTTCATACTCCATGTATCCATACAGTGTGTTTGGAGAGAAATGGAAAGTGTTTTTCAGGTAGTTATCACCACCTCCAGGGTCATTTTGCGCACTACCCCTTTCTTGCCGCAAGAGGGTAATGTAGAGGCAGCTGTGGTTCCTTCAGAACGGGTTCTTTTCTAGAAAAGAGGCTTCACCTTCAATTAACTGTGGAGCCTGTAAAGGCGCAGATGAGCAGAAGAATGTCCATTTAACAACTGCACACGCTGATCAACTGTGCCGGGGGGGTGGATGGAGCATCTGGGACTCCCTCCTTGGGATAAACCCCAAATTCCTTCACTGAAAGTGAATGTTTGAAGGTGAAAGGTGATGGTGCAAGCTCTCCTGATAATGCCATCAAGATGCAGCAGAGAGGCAGAGAGTGTTCCTGGGCCCCACAGGTTTGTTTTAGCTGTTGGGATGTCAGTTGGTCTAGTGCATTTTGACAGATGCACAATAATACACAGTTGTGCTAAGCTGCACTGAGGGGAGAGATGAGGCACTGGGTGGGGCTGGAATGACTCAGCCCAAGGAACAGAATCAACAGACATGAGTGGTTGAGTAAGACCAGAGTTCAGTGGGCAGAACTATGATATTTACGTATATCTCAAAAAGCCTGCAGGGGAACTACCTAGTGGAAGGAACACAGGTTTTGGAGAAGAGTTTGGGGCAGAGAGGTGTGGGATGAGATCACAATGCAAGGAAAGAAACGAGCTGGGTGAGGAGTCCAGCAGAAGAATAACCAACTGTGAACAAGGATGGTGAGATTTCCAGCACAGGAGGGAAGAAACAGGTAAGATGAACCTCCAGTGTTAGACCGTGGCTAATGACTTGGTCTGGGAAGTTTTTTAAGAGCTGTAGACTAATGAAGCTGTCTAGGAAGGGCAGAGGAACTGACCTGAGAAGTCTGAGCTTTGAACACTGGGCTGGGGCCCAAAGATTCTCATCTCATCACTTACATAAAGCTGTGAGTGATGAGACAAATAGTGACAGACTGCTAACCTTACATGAGTCCTGTGGTGAAGTCAGTGCAATGAACATAAATACTCAAATATACTGGGGAACAATACTAAAGTTGTCTGTTTAGTGTTCTGTTTTGTAACAAAACCGAAGTACTTTCTTAGGAAAAACCTGTGAGGAAGTGTCTTCAAATCACTGGCTATTTGCAGCAGTGATAATGATGTGCAATTTGGAAGGAGAACAGAATGTTAACCAGCAGGCTGCTGAGTACTGTCATCTGATCAGGGCCAGGGTCTTGTGACAAAAATAGTATGTGACCGTGTAATTAAAGGCTCCCGTAATGCATGTGCCCAGAACAGGGGTGAAGAGGCAATCATGATGAGTGGGTATTATGGATGACACTGCTGTAGCCTTGTTAGTGTTTCCAGTCAGATGAGGAATTAACATTAACCAAAGCAATGAATGGGAGGCTTCTGGCTAAACTCCTCTTAATAAGAGGCAAAAAAAAAAAAAAAAAGACTTTTTTACTAGTAGTCATAAAGAATAATTAATAGTAATAATCAGCTATTCTAGAAGGGTGATGCTTTCTTGCAGAATAAAAGGAAAAAGCCTTATTCCAGAAGAGATTTGGGGGCTGCTGCTTTTCTTGGAAACAGCCCATCAACAGCTGAAACTAGGGATGAGAGGTTTTTGTCAGTGAGCCCATGAGGTTCAGAGGGTCTCCCACTGCCATCACAGGCTGGAGCCTTGGAAGTCCTCAGCTCAGGACCAAGACCCAAGTTAAAATTACTGCTGATACAAAGGCAGGAGAAAATTTAGGCTGGAAACCAAAACAGGAAACAAAAATGAACTTTCAGCTTGTGTAACAGGCTTGGAGGCAGCACTTCTGGTGGAGTGAGTTGATAAGCAATAGGTAGTCCTGGAGTCTCCAGAAAAACAAGGCTGGGTCAGTCCTCAGTGCACAGGTGTGAGGCATTGCATGTCAGTGACAGAGCAGGAGGACAGAAACTGAGAGGCACCAGCTCTGCCCAGTTACTAGAGGTGTAGTCTAGAAACGGCCACAAAGGGGCAGGATTCACTTATTTTTCATATGGTAAGTAATGTAATTTAAAAAAAAGGTAGCTAACCACCGCTGTGGGTACCTGAAGGATGCATTTCCATTGCAGAGCTCTGGGGTTTGCTAATGAGTGACAATTTTTATACTGGTTGCCAGATAGTTTTGGCTTTGGCATCCCCCCAAGTTTTTAAGATAACATGCTGTCATCGGCACATTATCTGCCTAGTAAGATGGTTAATGAACAGACTTGGTTTCATGTTTTCATAGTGTTTTGCATTTCAGAAAGATGGTGCTAGAAGATTCTTAGGACTGAGAGAAACACAAATAAGATAGAATCTAGGTAACATTCTCAGATTCTTCCTTGACATCTGTATGAGGAAGAAATGCACGGCTTCTAGTCAGCCACTTTTACACAGTAATGTTACAGAAGAGAATGATACCTGTTTGCATTTATTTCCAAGAAAAACAGCCAAATAAAATCTAGTGAAAATTAAATCATGTTGCACAATTCTAGTGCTATGACCAATGTTATTCACAGTGATGTTTCTGAATTTTGCTTCAGGTACCAATTTGAATGTACAAATAATACCAAGTCCTGGGAATGTGTGAGTGGGAAAGATGTGCTGTCGTCTGGCTGAGCAGCTTTCTTCCCAGCTCACATTTCCCCCTTCCCCTTGCAAAACTTCAGCTTGGAATGTTTATCTAGAGGCTGTTTGTGCCAGAGTGAGGAAGGGTTCTTTCTAGAACAAACCACCTACATTTGTGCAGCAAAACTTAGAGCTTATGCATAACTGAAATCCAGTCTTTATAAGCTAGGAATCCATGGTCAGTGAACTATTTTTAGTCTTTTATAAGTATCACAACAGCTCCTGATCATTTGGTTGTATGCATTTTGGGGTTTTTACCACTGATATTAACAGCAATTTTTTATTCTCATTAAGACATTACAAATCCCTGATTATTTTCCCACATTCCTAATAAAGTAGATCATGCTTCTTTGGAGGGGTGCGGTTCAGTGCATGCCTGACTTAACTGTAGAAAAAGAAAGGGGAGGGAGTAATTGATTCTTCTGGGCACAGAAGTGTACATTTAATGCCACTGTTAGGAAAATAAAGGAAAAAACAACTATTCTAGATCTTGGTGATAGATTAAGGGTATATATTCCTCATATATTAAAGGGCACAAAAATTACCGTGAGTGACTTACGCCTTGCAATATCTGACACCAATGATCTATAACTTACGCTATGACACTAGTTGTCCTTTTAGGCCTGCGAAAAATCTATAAGCATTCATTCCTCCTTGATCTCAATGAAAATGGAATACTGTTACCTTCACAGATTTGGGCTCTTAGTTCTTCACTTATGTCCTCCATAGCTGTGAAATCCTCAGCATAGAAGAGATGTTTGTATGATGGCTCAGAAGCAATTTCTAGCAGTTCTTCCTCAATTGCTTTTCCTATTCCAACAGCATAGATAATTATACCTAGGTTCAAAAGAAGTTGCACAAAATTAATACATCAGCAGTTCTAAACCCTGTTCCTCTATGAAAGGAAAATATGAGCATTAGTCATTTTAGAGAGAGAGAAAGGGAGAGCACAAGAAATGTATATGCTGTGTGTATTTTAAATTGTGTTCAAGCAGGCTTTAATATGCTTTATTTATTTAGAAGATGTGTAGAAACTCACTGCTTTGTTGTAATTTAACAGCTAGTTTGTAAATTAGAGAGATGACAAGTTGCCTGGCCACTACTGATAGTAAATGAACCCAGGAAGAGTGCTGCAAAACACTTGAGGATCACACAAGTCAGCCTCATGGTTGTACTGAAAGTTCCTGGTTTGTGCATGTCTGTGTACTTAAGGTATGTGCAATAAAGATAATTACTGGATTGATGGGGAGACCCACTATGTATCTGCAAATGTGACAGAACCCTGAAAGATGCCAGTACTTTTTTAGAAAACATATAAATACCTCGTCTTTCATCAGAACCCTCAGGGCACATGGAGACTAGATTCTTATGCTCTGATGGATAATAGTGGGCTGGGTACAAAGAACAGGGGAAAGAAACTATTTGCGAGGCTTGGAGAGAAAGAACCTTACAACAGGGATGCTCAGTATAAGTGTGTCCCCAGCAGAGGTGCTAGGAAGAAAATAAAAGAGGATTCACAGTTTTCTTCACTCTGAAAGCGGAGCAGAAGGAAGCTGTTCACAGCCTGCTCACCACACAGATTTTAAACAAGGAATGAATACAAAACATAGTGATCTTCAATGTCTCCCTTTTCAGCAGTTAATAATGGACTTTTTATTCTTGTGAACATGTGATCTGATAGAACATTTACATCAGTTCTGGTTTAGAAAGTGACCACAACTAGTACTGATTCTGTGATTCATAATACAGCTATTAGCTGGATTATGGTGAGGAGGCTTGATATCTCTTTTTTTTATCAGAGGAAAATAACAGCTACACTTTTGTTGAATTGCAACTTTAAACTTTTTGCTGAAGAATCTTGGGCCTAATAACATCATAAAATATAGATTTTCCAACTCTTTAACATTTAACATAAGCATCTCCTTTTTGTCATGAATCTGCCTTCCACTGCACTTTAGTCAGGAAAGTAAAACATTCACCAGAAATGGATTCAATTTAATGAATGGACCGGTCATGCTGAGGTCTGTTGCTTTTTAAAGACTTGGAGATATCAGTGATAAAGCATTCAAGGCCAATTTCATATTCAGCATTACTACATTGCCTATGCTGCAATTACACAAGGGATGGATTTGGCTTGTAGCATTACAAATATTAGTGTAAGCAGTCTGGAACGGAGGTTTCATTCAGCAAGTAAGCAAGGTTGGCTTGTACTTCTTTCCTTCTCCAGTCCTATAAATGCTCCATGTACTTTCCCACATCTCATTAGTTAGCATACAAATATTTGGATTTGGTTTTGATATTTAAAAAAACCCCACTTTGTTTCTATTTCATTGTACAAGCACCCTTGTTAGCACACGCTCTTCTCATATCCTTGGATGTTTTTCTCCTTACGCAGAGGTATCAGCCCTGACCAGGGCTATACTAATCATGCGTCAAGTCATGATTGTTTTATGGAGACAATAAAACAGATGTGCAGCATCTCCTAAAGTCTGGCTGTTTTCTCTGTGGCGTGGGACATGAGCCACAGTTCTTAAAGCAGTTTCTCAGAAACATTTTGCAAACAAAAAGGGATCCTTTAAAGGCTGGACCTGATGCTCCTTGTGGTCCCTTCCAACCTGGTATTCTATGATTCTTTATTTCCTTTAAAAATTTTCAGATAATGCTGCTGAACAGCTGAAAAATCTCTGCTTTGTAGTACAGATATCCTAGAGGATGGATTTCTGTGCCAGACATACTGTGTTAAAAATCACCAGTTTTTAAATACATTTCAACATGAGCTATCACCTGCCAAGGCACATAGAATGGTAGACGTTGCTACAGCTATATCCTTTTCAAAGGATGACCTTTTGGAACACGATTGGCAGTATAAAATTGGTTAAAAATACAGAATACATGTTAATAAAAATATAACCAATTATTACCACAGTATTTCTCAGGAGGATATATTTCTGTATTTTGAAGAGACATGATTGGGATTTTTTTTGTTGTTGCTTTCTTAGTGTCTTCTTAGATTTTTTTAATGAAGTACCCAGTGTTCCCCAATCTCTGTATGAAATGTGTACCCTTAGTGGATATGTTCAGAGCTCTGCATGGCATGCCAGGCAGGTAGCGCTGCTCCCTGTGGATTGCACGGAGACATTCATCACGGGCCCCGCAACAGGGATGACATGCACACCTTGTAGCAAAGGCTCCTGTGAACACCAAAGATGTGATGTTCTGCTGCCGTGGTCGCTGTACTAGCTGGACTGTTATGGCAAACACTCTCTTCATCAGCACGTACTGTAGCGCATTCATACTACTCCTACATCTTATTTCTAACAATATTTGCCTTTAGAGTGAGTCAAAACCATCTCCACTTACCATTTCGCTTTGCTCTAGCAGCCCACTCAGACACTTCATCTTGGGCTCGTCCGTCTGTAATCACAATGGAGATTCGAGGGACGTTTGCTGAAAATGGTCTCGCTCCTTCTGTTTCAGTGAAGCTTCTCTCAAACATTTGCTTCAGGGCCAGTCCTGTCATGGAACCTCGCCCCATGTATTTCATTTGGGACACAGCTTTCTTCATGTCTTTGGCTGAGCTGAACTGCCTTAACGTAAACTCAGTGCGAACTTCAGTGGAATACTGAAGCAAACCAACTCGAGCAGCTTTGGGTGAAATCTCAAGTGCATCCAAGATTCCCAAGACAAATTGTTTTACAGTTTCAAAATTATCCTCTCCGAGACTTTTTGATCCATCAATCACAAACACCAGGTCAAGTGGGCCTTCAGTGCATGCTGTGAAATGAGCAGAGTGTTCAGATCATGAAAAAACTCCACAAAGCAGAAAAACGGACCTAGATACCCAGGGACTCTATAAACTCAGACATCAGCTGCAGTGCCTTGTTCCCGGCTCAGCCAGCCTTGCCAGTGTGTCTAAAGATGTTGTGTAAAGTCTATATCAAAAGTGAAGAGTGTGCCTATGGCTAAGAGTTTAACAAAAATATAACCATAGTGAACACTTACTGAGACATACTGCTTTGTAGAATACTAGAACTCTTAAAAATACACCAGCAATCAGTAAATTTTAAGAATGACTGTTAAGTAGAGAGAACTGTGTAACTGAATAACATCGCTAGGATATTGAGACAGAATTGCCATTGTTTTCTTCCAGGGATGATAGGCCAGTTTGCCAATTTTGCATTTGCATAGCTGACCAGCATTGAAAGACATGGAAAAGAATCACTGGAGCTGCATTTGTGTCACAGAAGTAGTAAAAAGGTTATGGTGGTACAAAGAAACAAGTCAATGAAGTCACACTTGTATACAAGGTGAAATCTAAGAGTCATATTTAGAGTGACAGGGAACAGTGAGGCAAAAGCCAAAGAGCTCAGGGAAGGCTGAGCGGTAAGAGAAGGGTTAGGTAGCCTGCCCTGCAGCTTAGGATGAGGTTCAAGTCTGGGAACAAGATTCAGACAATGCACGTATTTTTTATAGCACATACATAAACCTCTATTGGCAGAAAAAAACAGCTAAAAGCTATAGGTGAGAGAGGAAATGCTAGAAATGTGCCTAGCTGCTAAACATGGATCAGATTTTTTTTATATACCTTTTTTTTTTTCTATTATGACTCTCTAACAATCTTGTAATTAGGAGACTTATGTATTGCTGAAACTAACCTTTTCTAGTTTAGCCATTAAAGCTGGGAGAGAATCCAGAAGACTGACAAATTTGGAGTTCTCATACTTTTTGGCAAGTGCACATGAAAAAATCAAAGCAGTTTGTAGGCACCCTGTATCCATTACAAGGTTAGGAACTTTCTGCAGTCATCTGAGGAAAAGATGTGTCACATGTACTAAGGTAATGGAAATGCAATGAATAGGAATATCAGAACCACCTCAGTATCATTGCATAAGTCAAGACAGGGCAGCAGTTCATGGTGAATGGTTTTAGTTAGGATCGAGATCAGCCATGAACGTTACCATTCTTTTAGTAATAATAGTCTCCGCAATGAAAGCATCCATTTTTGCAGAATGAATGTTTTTACTGAGTTCCAGTAGATGATCTTCTCCAAGTATTAAGAGGAGATCAGATAAATATATGTAATTCTCTAAGCATGTCGTGTTAGAAGATAAGCAAATAGAAGTAATGATACTTTAAAATGGAGTATATAAAGATAAAAGCTCCACAGTATATGAATCTGATTAAAGTGCACATTCCTTGATAATAAGATTTTACTTTGGCTTTTTTTCCTGATGTTTGGAAAGAATTTTATTGTACTTGATGCTATACCAAAACAACTGTTCCAGTTTGTTAGTTTTTTGTGTATGAGAGCATCAAGTTAATTGCTCGAGACATTTTCCATCACACTCACATATGCATTGGGCTTTCAAATATTATGTAATTTTTAAGTGAGGCCTTTTTTTTTAAGTGAGGCATTTGAAGTGAGGTCAAGTAATTTTAGAAATCAAAGGAACAAGTGCTTTTTAAATAAAATGTACTTACTTCTGCATGTTTTCTGATCCTCTCTTAGTACATATCCCTCCGGGCATTTGCAGATGTATGAATCATCATTATTAACACAAATATGTTCACAACCATGGGCAACTGATTTGCAGACATCTTTACCTAGGAAAAATTAAAATATTTATATGAATTCTATTTCACATATTTATCAATCAAAAGATTCCAAATATGATATTTGAAGAACGTATGACAAAGGAGTATAACATCTTTGTTCATTTATGTAGTGATGCCAGAGAAGACTGGCTGACAGACATATTGTTACTTACTTCGACATGTTTTCCCATCTTGTCGCAAGACAAAACCCTCATGGCACTGACAGCTGTATGAACTGTTATTATTAATGCACACGTGTTCACAGCCATGGTCGATGGATTTACACAGGTCTTTATCTGAGAATTGTTAAGAGAATTTCCTTATTAGAGCATTTCTCAAATGCAAAACTGGCATTAACAAGCTTTGAATGAATTTGTCTGTTATTTCTTTTATGACTCAAAAGACTTGTTCCCATAAAAGTTTCAGCTACTCACTCCTGCATGTTTTCCTGTCTTGCCTCAGTACAAATCCCTTGTGACACTGACACGTGTATGAATCGCCAGTTGGAACACAGACATGTTCACAACCATGGTTGACTGTTTTGCAGATATTTTTACCTTGGGATAATGAAAATTATATTTAGCACAATTAGCTAGGCAAATAACTTTCACAAAATGTAAACATTACAGCAAAAATCTTCCATGAAGGAGCTCACTTCCATGAATTGGTTCTATATTAAAGACAAATAACGCACTCCTGTTGCATAGTGTGTTTCATTGACAGATCAAGAAGTACAAAACAAAGATTAAACAACTTACTCCTACAATTTTTCCCATCTTCCCTCAGTATGAAGTTCTCATGACACTTGCAGATATAGGAATCGTTGGTATTAACACAAATATGTTCACAGCCATGGTCAACTGAGTTGCAGACATCTTTATCTGAGAAGAGTGAATGGAGTTTGTGAGGTGAGGTTTGTTAGGGAGAGAGAATATCTTTTATTAACCAGCTCAAATAGTTGGAAATCACAAACGTACACTTGTGCAAGCACTCACGGCCACAACACATAAAAGCTTCAAGTGAAAACATACTTTTATAGCTCAGGCTACTTACATCTACATGTCTTCCCATCCTCTTTCAGTATGAATTTCTCATGACACCTGCAGATGTAGGAATCGTCAGTATTCACACAAACTTGTTCACAGCCGTGGTTGACTGAATTGCAAACATCCTTATCTGCAAACAGAAGGGTTGGTAGTTGACATACATCATCAGAATGTGTAATTCATCACATTTAGTTTTCATGATACTTACTTCTGCAGGTTTTCCCATCTTCTCTCAGTAGGAACCCATCATGGCATTTGCAGATATACGAATCATCAGTATTCACACAAACATGTTCACAGTCATGGTTGACTGATTTGCAAAGATCTTTATCTGAAAACAGATGACAGCTCTTGCTGGTTAATGCATTTCTACACAAGCATGAGCTGCAGATAAAAAGTATGCTGATAAATATCAGTCTACTTACTTTTGCATGTTTTTCCATCTTCTCTTAGCAGGAATCCCTCCTGACACTTACAAACAAATGAATCACCAGCATTAACACAAGCGTGTTCACAGCCATGGTTGACTGACTTGCAAATATCCTTGCCTGGGAATAGTTATATAATATTTAATGTAGTTTGCTACTTAAACTTTTTTTTTTATAAATACAAAGACTTTGGGGGTAATCCTATGAGGAAAGAAAGATGGAAGCCTGCAAACTGAAAGCAAATCTCTGGCTAGTTAAATGATAGACAGCTTAGTTTACCTTGAGCAAAAGTTCTTTACGATCTAAGCAGAAAGAATTGCATGGTTTGGATGGCCTCGCCCTGTCAATAAATTATTTTAGGATTAATCTGACTAGATTAAGGAGAAGGAATTTACATTAAGATCAGCAAGACCAACAGAAGGGAATAATTTAGGTATAGACATACAGCACAAATTCATGCTGGTAAAGACAAAATTAAGCAAAACACCACAGGACATGAAACAAAATAATTCTTTAACATCCTTAACATGCCAAGAGTCTGCATAAACAAACCCCAGAAGAATAGGAACTACTCATTTAAGAGGACAAATGAAATCTAACTGGTATTGCTGAAAAACGGTGGGAGGATTTGTACGACTGCCGTGTTAAAGCCAGTTGGTTAAAACCTCTCCAAGAAGGATAGATGGGGAGAAAGGACAGAAGGGAGTGGAGCGAGCTATCAGCATTCCCTGCACTGCAACACAAAAGAAAGTATTCTTAATTGCTAATGGAGAACTTACATTTATGTAGAAATTGCAATAATACTGACAGCCAAGTTCAGATTGAGTCTGAGAAAAATACTTAGCTTTAATGTGTAGTGAAAAAAACGCTTGTATTTTCACATGAACTTCAATCTGAGCCAAATTACCTGGAGCTCTCACGCTGGCAATACAAAAATGCCAAAAAATATTACAGCAGACAATCTTCTAACTCAACAAGCATTATATTCAAGACATAGCAATCTAAGCTAAATCACATTATAACAGATAAAAAAGAAATTATCATGTAAGTAAAAATTAGCTTCAGCTTATACACAACTGTGTACAACTCAGACACATTGTTTATAAACAGAATCAAATAAAAACCAGCAGCAGACATGGCAATTACTTCAAAAGGATTAATTTTACACAGCTGAATGCCAAAGTATTTTGAGACGGGAGGGGAAATAATTTAAAAAAAAAAAAAGTGAATTATGATTGCACTATTTATTTTACTAGATATCCCCCAAAAATATGGTCCCTGTAGCTGGGCAGTTTCCATCCCCAGTGCGTGCACACACTCTGAAAAAATAGTGCTATTCCAGTGTTTGAAAAGGGTGACTAGTTCACTGTAATCCTGTCAGCCTGAGATTGATTTGCATTAAAATAGTGGAATAGATAATGCCAAACTTGATCCAGAATAAAATCAATGAATGAAAATTAATATAAATCAGTATTAGGGAAAAATAGAACCTGGAAAACTAAGTTTCTTTTTTAACTCATTATGAGGCTTATTCACAAAGCTCATGCTGTTCATGCAATGGAGCCCTCAGTAAGGCAGCAGTCTTGGTATTTATTTTGATTAAGAAAATGGACTACAGAATCAACATTTAATAGATTAACATTGGCTAGAGAGGGCTTCAGTGTAAATTGTAAATGCCTGAACATCAAGTAGTTTTCTCTCTAAGAATATGCTGTGCTCCTCTGTTACTTGACGTCCTTATGAACAACCCGAAAGAAAACACAAAATAGTCACTGACAAAGTTTGTAGGTTACTCCAAGTTTGAGAGAATGGCAAATAAAAATAGAGCACCTGCGATAGAAGGACACATGAATCTTTTTGCAAACTGGGTAACAGCAAACTGTACGTATTTTGAAACAGCCAGAACTAAGTCTATACATTTAGAAACAAAGAATGAATGCTGTACTTAAAGGATGTGGGACACTGATGTGACTGAGAGTCTTAAAGATCTTATGAACACGGTAGATAACTGATTGAACGCAAGCTCCAGCAGAATATTTTGGTCACGAACTAATGCTATCTTTGGTCATCAAAAAAGATAGATTAAAAAAAAAGATAAAAGATGAAAAAAAAAAGGTAGATTCAAATAATAATTAGGTGACTTATAGTTCCTGGACCCAGCTGTGCCTCCTATTAAAACTTCGTATCTCTGTTGTGTTCCCACAAGGATGCTGATGAATAGCAGAGGTTTTAGAGGAGCAGGAAGAGACTTATGCAAAGAATGAAAAACAGATAAAGAGCCTGAAGGAGTTTCATCTGCGTATCATTTACAACAGGACATGGTAAGAGGTTAAGGAACAAGTTAAGTCATGGTCTGAATGAATATCCGCAGAACAACACAGGAGCAATTAGAACATCAACCCATCAAAGTAAACTGTATCAACATCATATGCTGAAGATTGATACTTGGCATACTGAATCTAGAAATGAAGTTTGCATATTTTAAAAGCTACATTAGAACCTTAAAATTGGCTGATTTTCTGAAATATATCTTTCGTTCAACCAATTAACTAATAGAAATCTTATGATCTATAGAGAACAATATTCCATTCTGACCACTATGAATCAGTGAATAATCTCCTAATAAAGGAAAATGAAATTTCTTCTTTTATTCATAAACTACTTACTTCGGCACGTTTTCCCATCTTGCCTCAGTACAAATCCATCATGGCATTGGCAAGTGTATGAATCGTCATTATTAACACAAAGATGTTCACAGCCATGAATGACTGATTTGCAGATGTCCTTATCTAGGAATAATTTAGATTTTATTTACTACAGTTTGATGAATGAGAACATTTCCAAAACTTTGAAGACTAAAAGTAATAAGCTCCTAGTAAGTAATTTATCCTCCTTTTTGTCAGGTAAAATCCCCTATAAGCGTATCTGCCTCTAACACAATTCGTTTCTTCGGTAGACTTCTGAGTGCAAAAAATACAGTACCATCAAATAACTTACTCCTGCACGTCTTCTCATCTTCCCTCAATACAAAACCCTCATAGCACTGGCAAATGTATGAACTATCAGTATTCACACAGACATGCTCACAGCCATGGTCAACAGAATTGCAAACATCTTTATCTGGAAAAAAATAAGATATCTGGTGTTTAAAACATGTCTATAAATGCACAGATTATAAAGGAAATTTTCTATTAAAGATAAGGATACTTACTTCTACATGTTTTTCCATCTTCCCTTAGTGCAAATCCCTCGTAACACTGGCAGATGTATGACTCATCAGCATTAACACAAACATGTTCACAGCCATGGTCAACTGAACTGCAAATGTCTTTATCTGAGAACAGTTGATGGTGTTTGGTTAAAGCACATCTAAGGTGAATGTATCATGCAGGGAGAAGTAATAGCTTTTATTAGATCTACTGACATCATTGGAAGAAATGCGCAAAAATTTAGGGAGCAAATACTGCTAACTCCTGGTACCTGACAAACTGTGGGTCTTTTTTTGTCTCAAATCATACCAGTTTGGCTATTAAAAGACACTGTTTCTGTCCACAGAGTCTCTTAAAGGCAGGTGTAACAATACTACTGTATTATAACAGTAAACTACCGAAGGGGTATTTGTTAGAACAGTTCCACAAGCCTACATACTGTAGATAAAAGTCTATAAGTAACTATCAGAGTACTTACTTCTGCATGTTTTCCCATCTTCTCTCAGCAGGAAACCTTCGTGACACTTGCAAACATATGACTCGTCTTCATTAACACAAATATGCTCACAGCCATGGCTGACTGACTTGCAGATGTCCTGTCCTGGGAATGATATAAATACAGGTTTTGAATCGTAACATGCTAAAAAATGTAGATATCAACAGGAAGGTTGGTTGGTTTTTTTTTCCAGTAAGAGGTGAAAAGTCCCTTTCTTTCCTTGCCTGATGCGCATGCAAAAATGTTCAACAGATAACTGGTCACTCACTTCTGCACGTCTTGCCATCTGCTCTCAGTACAAATCCCTCATGACACTTGCAGGCATAGGAATTGTCAGCACTAACGCAAACATGCTCACAGCCATGGTTGACTGATCTGCAGACATTTTTACCTGGGAATAATTCAAGAGATAAAAAATTGTGTTAGCTAAGGGTAAGATGTTCAAAGTCTTACAATTCCCAGCTACTGAGTGTTCTTGTCCTAGCTAGTATACTAGACTCAATCCTGCAAAGCACTTTGAAAAAAAAAAAGAAGCTGGGATGTTTTTCTTCTGTATCAAAAAGATACATCTTTGTCCTGCTAATTTTACAACCTTACTATTAAGGAAAAGTGCACTGTTGCGGTTCTAGAGGCTGTAGAACATCACATGTCCCTAGCATGCAGACAAGTGACCCACGGGGATTTCCAAAGTGTGAAACAGATCTTTCTATCATCGTCTTCTCAACTTCAGTAATAAACCTGCTCAAACCTGAAATAATTACACTTTTTTTCCCCCCTGTGCTTAGGTTCAGAGGTGTTTGTCCCTTTTTTGTAACATAGGTTTGCAAAAGCTCAGCGTATGTAGTATTTCACAGTAATGAGAAAGACAGATTGAATGATCCTGTGAAATTCTGGAATTGTCAGCTGTAATTGGGCAAGGAGATTTTCAATGGGGTTTTCTGATACAGAATTTAGCTACAATTCATGTTTCAAAATAAGATAACATCTTGCTTTCACTTTTTTCCCCCTTCACATCCTTTATCTTCCTGCAAGGATTTCTGAAAGGGCAGAAAAATTCACTTGCTTTTAGCTTTTTGCAAGATGAGAGTGTCAGCATTTTTTGAGACAAGCAAAATGTCTCTGTTTGCATGGACTAACAAAGTAAGGTGTTGTGATACACAGACTGATAATAAGGATCTTTTCATTTGTTATGGTAGTATCTGGATGACTTCCAATTTTTTTTTCTGTAAATGCTTTTTAACAGCAGATGTTGATGAGATCTATGGATATTATTTGAATTACCCTCATAAAGTATTTCATGCCTGTGTGTTTTTCAGGGATTCATCCATGATTCTTCTTTGATCACTTAGCGAACAAAACTATAAAACTGGAGAAAAATTTGCAATGATTTTTTTTTTTAATATCTGCCACTTTTCATAACTGCATAATGCAGTCAACTATGTAATGCAGTTATGATATCTCTTTTGAAATCATCCTTATCCCATGCTGAATGAACTTTCCATTAGTAATACTGCAAGGCTATTCATGCTATATAAGACTTTACAAACATTATTTATTTTTGCCTCGATTTGAGAATAAAATTACAGTGGTCCCATACAGGGATGTAAGTCAGAGTAAAATAGTTTTGGATTCCTAATAGTTCAGTTTCAGGGCTAATTTTTAAAAGGCATGGACATTTAGTGTGTGATTCAGGTGCCTAAAAGTATATATCCAGTGCCACTACAGATGCCCTAGAGTATCCAGGATACTGACATACTACTGGCAAATATGACACCAAAGGGGAAAGCGTGAACTTTTGGAATCCTTGAGCATTTAAAATGACACTGGATGGCAATGTTTAGCCAATCAAATCCTACCTGATGGATTTCTTCTATGTATGTAGTGAAAATCTGAGTTGCTGAACAGTAACTTACGTTTGCATGTTTTCCCATCATTACGAAGCCTGTATCCTTCAAAACACTGACAAGTGTAAGATCTGTCACCATTTACACACAAATGTTCACAGCCATGATCGCTCAGAGCACAATAGTCAACTCCTGCAGGAGAAATTTAAATTATTCAAAAAAAGCCCAAAATAATTAAATTAATTTTCATCTCTAGTATTTCCATGGTATATAAGAAGTAAATATAAATAGATTGAACTGCTTAAACAATAATCCAGTCCCTTCTCTGATAATATTCATATACCTTTAATAAAATGTAAGAGGGCCTTGTGGTGTACTTTCCATTGGCTGCTTTATGCAGAGTTGAGAAATCACACTTTGCTGTATCTGACATAGCAAAAAAACTCTCAGGGACCTCAGTGGGTTTTTGTGTAGATGATTCTTTGCTGTTGCAAAGAATTGCAAATAACAAGTACTGTCAAATATGGTCCATTTTTCACCTCAAATTTCCTAAATGTTTCTTCCCTGTAAGACACAGGACCCCTGGGATCCTGCAGACAGCACTTGCCCCAGTCCCTTGGCAACACACACAGTGTCACTCATTTTTTTGTAATTAGTTGTCAGAGCAGAAATCTGTTTACCATTCAGGTGTTCCTGCAGCTGTCTTAACATACTTGTGCCTGTGTATATGACACCAGAATTGTAAATCCCAGATGTTTTCCCATTAGAAGTGGTATATGATAAATGCTAATCCCTGCCATTCAACTGCTTATTCAGGAAATCCCAAAGTGCAAAAACGCTTTTCATGATGGCCTAAAAATGTCCATGAGATTTCAACAACTCATCTGAAGCTCAGGAATAGGATAAGTCTCTTTCCTCAATATATATGAGGAGAGGAATTCGCTGGCAAGAAAAGGAGCTATTCAAAAGGGCTCAGTTTCATTGCACAGAGGGATTTCAGAAGCCACAGCACCATGATTCTGCTAAGTCTTCAAGTATGGCCTGGAGGAAAATAACTCAGAGTGAAAAAACACCTTTTTACTACAAAGGAAAACGAATTTTCCATGTACAAGTTGACAAATCTCCATAGTTTGGCTGTTCCTAAATTTCCAGTGGTTCTTGACAGGTATAATTTCTTAATTCCTCTTCCTGTCTGTTTCTGCTTTCAAATCACTATTGAAGTATTATCAAAATGCACTCTAAGAATAAATTGAAGCTGTGTCCTCTTCCCTGTACAAAACCAGAAACTTTTCCCAGGTGAGCTGAGATCAAGGAGGTGCTCACAAGACTTACGTGTGCAGGTTTTTAGGTCCTCATTGATGACAAACCCTTCAGAGCACTCACAGACGTAGGAGTCACCAGTATTTCGGCACAGTTGCTCGCAGCCATGATTGCTTTCAGCGCAGTGGTCCAATCCTATTGATTTGTGTTAATAATTGAAGAAATCACACTGGAGCCTTAGATACCTACACTGTGACACTGCAGTTAGTACACAATGCCTTTGCGAATCAAGGGAAAAAGATCATTATAGCTTTTTATTTATGCAGTATACCCACATATTTGAGTAATCTGAGTCAACAACATCTAAGTGAAATTAATACAACAACCCTACTTGGCGGATAACAAACCTGATGAAGTACAGATCTCCCTTGCCAAAAATCACAAGGGGAAACTAATGCAAAGTGGAGTGAAGAGAGAACCTTGAAGACCTACCTGGTCTTACCCACAGAGTCATGCCTGCTTTCTTTCAAAAGCAAGACTCTCTCTTTTGTTCACCATCACATTTTCTCAGAGAGAAAGTATGAATATTAGTAACTCTTGAAATAGAAATTACGGCTTTTAGATTATATCATAAACAGTAAATTATTTTTCAACAGGATGAGAAATCACCAATTTAAAACTTTAACCAGCCAACAGGTTCAAGTGGTTAAAGCATCATTGGGGACAGATGCAAGCTATCAGAGTGGCTCAATATGTTCCTTTTCTTTGATTTTCCTATTCTAAACAAGGTAAAATGGATTTATTTTTTTTTTCCAGTCTTGTATGCAAGTGGCTGTGTGAAAGATGAAGGGTGAGGAGAAGGGAGAGAGAGGTGTGAATCAGGTTTAAAAATTATATTGTCAAATAGAATGGATAACAAAGTAGTAGGGTGAGATATGTGCACATGCAGATGTACTATGTAATCTATTGACTCTGTAAGTACAGAAAAAGCACATTTTGGGAAAAAGGCTTTACTCTGAACTTCTTCATAATAATTTCTTGCCAATTTGTTAATGGCTATTTTTAGTTATATAGGCCCAAATCACTTCAGCTTAACTCAGTCAAAGATAGTGGAGTTCCCTCAGACACAAACACAGTCTCATATGTCTCTATTTGAAAATCATTTACAGATGTGAACAGGCAGGTCTGCAGCTATTTGTTTACATTAAAAAAAATTGTACTTAATGTAAAATTACTTAGTTCTAAATATTGCTGTTCATTAGTTTATTTAACTAAGCAACAAGTTTGCAGTAATTGGTCCAGATTCACCATTACACATAGACAGCGATATCGTTGGCTTGAGCAAGTGAAGCTGAGGTGTCAGTTTTTACTAGTTAACCAAGTTCCAGCTGGAACATTCTCCTTTTTCCAAGAGTTTACATCACCATGAAGAGGCTTGTGTAACTTCTCAGAGCACACAAAAACATGGAAAAAAAAAAAGAAAATAAAAATCCCAGTTTCTCTGTGAAAAATCGCATCTGTTTGGCACCATCTTTTACAATACAAACACGGACATTAAGATGAATTTTAACATTTAAATATTTTGGGTCCTCATGCAGAATCTTTTAACACACACTCTCTCAAACAGCGCAGTAATCACAAAGCTGCTAATTTACCAGGCTTTAGAAATCAGTATTATTGTAAACTGGGTCATCATGTGTGCTTCATTCCATGTGTAAAAAAAATTGTAAGAACGGGAAGGGTTACTCTTTTTTAAAATAATGAGTGTCTTGGGATGTGTGTTAAGACAGTGTGTTAAGACACCTTGGCTGAATGGATTTTCCCAGTTATTTGGCTTGGAGAAGATGATGCTTTAGTTCTCACAGAATTCTCCCGGAGAGGCTGGCAGCTCATGGCCTGGATGGGTGCACTCTTCATTGGGTAAAGAACTGACTGGACGGCCAGGCCCAAAGAGTTGTGGTGAATGGAGCCAAATCCAGTTGGTGGCCAGTCACGAGTGGTATTCCCCAGGGTTCAGTATTGGGGCCAGTTCTGCTTATTATCTTTATCAATGACCTGGATGAAGGGATCAAGGGCACCCTCAGTAAATTACAGACCATGCCAAGTTGGCTGGGAGTGTTGATCTGCTTGAGGGCAGGAAGGCTCTACAGAGGGATCTGGACCAGCTGGATGGTTGGGCTGAGGCCAATTGTATGAGGCTCAACAAGACCAAGTGCCGGGTCCTGCATTTGGGTCACAACAACCCCAGGCAGGACTACAGGCTCGGGGAAGACTCTGTGGCTTTTTTTACTTAACAAAGCAGAAAGTTCAAAGGTTCACAGTTTTCAGAAGTTATGCTAAGCAAACTTATGCTAAGTGAATTCTAGATAAGCAGTTTCTAAACAAGTTCTATAAGAAGCAGTATACCTAATAATTCAATAAGCTCAGGCATTCTATTCCCTAACACAGTACAAGAGTAAATGGCCTCAAGTTGTGCCAGGGGAGGTTTAGGTTGGATATTAGGAAAAATTTCTTCACCAAAAGGGTTGTCAGGTACTGGAACAGACTGCCCAGGGAAGTGGTTGAGTCACCATCCCTGGAGATATTTAAAAGCTGTGTAGATGTGGTGCTTAGGGACACGGTTTAGTGGTGGACTTAGCAATGCTAGGTTAACAGTTGGACTTGATGACCTTAAAGGTCTTCTCCCACCTTAACAATTCTATTATTCCATGATTCTTTACTGGATCAGGGATCTCACTACAGCATTATTTCACCAGGCCTGGCTCATGTTGGACTTTACAGTAACATAGGTTTGCATAGATCAGAAAGATCTCAAAAAGGACCCAGGAGCATTTTCTCACTCCGTTCACACCTCGCCCTGCTGCAGTAACTAATCTCTGTAGTTCATAAGACACACTCATTTCTGCATGTTTTGCCATCATGTTGTTGGGCGTATCCAGGATAACATTTGCACACAATTGATTCTTCAGTGTTAAAATATTCACATTCACAATCACGCTGACCTAAAGTACAAAAGTTTACTTCTGCGGAGAGAAAAACAGTGAAGAATTCAAGCCAGCCATGACTGTTTCTGAAGTAAATGGCTTAGAAAAACTCACTTTTCCTAAACAATGCTGGATCCTGTGCTTTGGGCATCTGCTAAAGCTGACAGTGAGCTGATGATCTGAAAGTGATTGCAAATATTTGGCTATTCAAGACTTCACTTTGACCACCACATTCATCAGAAGTCATGCATTGTGGTGAAGGAGGAAGGCCTGATGCTGGTTGCCAGTGATACATTTTCCCTGATTTATTAAGATGTTCTGCTTTATTTTACAAGCTTATCTAACATGAGCCTTGTTATAGCAAGTTTTGGAACCAGAGCTTAATCCTGGAAATGTCACCAGGTTTACAGCCAAATCCAAAGCCCCCTAAGGTTAAGGAAAAATACACTAAATGGGATTTACAATTTCCCTTTAATTTGCAATTGCATCCTTGCCAATAAATATCTACACAATGCTGTTCTTTTCTTCCTGTACCCACCAACGTACATGCAATCTATAAAAACCTGAATCTATTAAAATACCATATAGATAACAAAAACCAGAATAGCATGGATCGCTGTAAAA
The DNA here is from genome assembly GCF_036013475.1 of Columba livia. Lineage (NCBI taxonomy): Eukaryota > Metazoa > Chordata > Aves > Columbiformes > Columbidae > Columba > Columba livia. Next base: position 139,018,397 of record NC_088603.1, on the reverse strand, counting down.
ATGGCAGTGTGTAGACTAGGATGCTTCAGGAGAACGCATCTTTAAGACTGAAAGAAAATACAGTTCCAAAACCAGATAAATTTTATGAGCATCTACAAATATAATTATGTTGCTCCAGGCAAGCTCTTATTCATAAAATATCAGCAGTACAGCTCTCCCCCCACCAAGAACTGAGTCACCCACTGAAGCTATTTCACTTTGCTTAATATATTCTCCTTAAACTTTAACATTACATTGAAAATCTGCTGTGATTCCAGGCCTCTACTCAAGAAGTGCAGTAACATGAAAATCTTTTTAAAGTAAATAGTACGTGTGATTGGTTTAGAACCCTGACTTTGCTGTTTTTTCTTTTTTTAGGAAACTGTTGAGTTTATTGTGTAACTTCAAATTGATTTTAAGAGCTACATTACGTATCTAACACTTTCCCAAGCTAATTAAATACATCTGTCCTTGGCTAAACCAACTGGGCAAAGAAAGGTGATGGGTTTTTTTTAAAGTTGTTTGTGTCACTACAAGACAAGGTCAAAAAGTTTCAAATAAGTAATTAACTTATTGGTTTTGAGCCACTCTGGTTCCTGTATTACTCCTCAGGTTTCCATAAATCTCTTCAGAAAACATCTAATATACAATCTGGTCTATAAAACAGAAAACAATCTATTTTTCCAGCATAACTGGCTCAGTTAAAATTCAAGTTTATAAAGAAACATTTGTTTCAACCTTAATTATAAAGAAAACTTTCATCCTTTCAGAAGGGAAACCATTCACAGCACGTTTAACACCATCCAAAGGATTACTCACTTTTGCATGTTTTCTTATCTGGATTAAGTCTAAACCCTTCTTGGCATCGACAAAAATAGGAATCATCTGTATTAACACATTCCTGTTCACAGCCATGGTCCTGAAGAGCACAATAGTCTGGTCCTAAGTGGGAAAAACTTGTGTCAGTAAGCCATATAATTGCTCAGAAATAAGCTAAGCAAAAACCAGTTAATTTGTTTTCTTTTTTCTAGCAGCAAGAGTGGCAAGAGTCCCCTTAACAGTTAATTTAGTACCTAGGAATGACCTCTACCCGCCTCACTTGTAATTTGAATTTGCTACTCTCTTCCAGCCCCACATGGAGTACTCTGCTGGTGTTGGCAGGGTTGCACTCCTGAGCCGTGTTCCTTGTATTTCATTCTGAGAAGTCTGGAGTAATTCCCAGAGAAAACATTTGTCAGATATGCCTGACCGTACTGATAACATTTACATTTTCAACCTCTTCTTTGTAGCCATGAGCATGAAAGCTTACTTTCTATTTTTGAAAGGAAAGCCAGGATTCTGAGATAATCTCGAGACCTCAGGAGCTGGCACCCGAGGCCCAGGCCTGCTCGCTGATGCAGAGATCTGCTCTGCATGGGTGTGAGTTAGTGATCATCCCCAAGATTCAGTATATAAACCAAATATGTAGAAATTTGTGGTAAAGATTTTAAATTTACAACATTTTAATCTAGTGATCTGAAGTTTACAGAGAGTGTGAGCTGTAATCTGAGCCAACAGTGTGCTCTCACTACACAAAAAGCAAACCTCAGCACTGATGATGTTGCATTTGACATAGTTTGTCCAGTTCTGGAACAGTCCCTTCCCTTCTCTCCCCAGTTAAGGGGAATAAAAGGAAGAGGGCTCAACAGAGACCTATGAAGGCTGTTGGTACATAGTCCACATGGCTTGTGTAGAGAGCTTGAGCAATCTGGTCTTATTTAGTGTGATGAAGAGAAAGGTGTTTCACTGCAGCCCACAATCACTTGTTGTAGGTGATGGAGCTAAACCCTTTTGGTAGTGTCAAATGATATAAGAAGGAACAATGGTCATCACCTGTGGTTTGGGTAATTCAGGTTGGACATGAGAAAAATTTTTCTCTAGAGGGATAGTACAGCAGTGAAATAGGTTGCCCAGAAAGGCTGTTGACTCTCCATTGAAGCTTTTTGAGACTTAGCTAGATAAAATCACAACTGACCCAGTCTACAGTCTGTGGCAGTTTCATTTTGAAGAGGAAGCTAGAGTAGATGACTCCAGAGATCCTGTCCAGCCAGCATTTGAAATTAGGTGTCTAGTCTGACAAGTCATCCAGATTCCCCGCATAGTCAAGGAAAGCACAGACACTGCCATGAATTTGTGTCAAAGCTGTGAGCAAGCACTTTCTAGAAGTACATGTCTCTTTCCCTTGATCATAAGGTCAGAAGTCCAGCCTGGATTAGATGCTTTCTAAATGTTAAAATGAAGTGAAATAGATATCAAGCATAATATGCAATGTAGTGTATAAGTTAACATAGTTTCTCATCCTGAAGACTGAAAGGCCTCCAAGGCTGTAAAAAGCACAGAAATGCAGTTCTGTATTGATGCATTTTTTGAGAAATAGTGTCTCTACACATTATTCAATAATATAAGGCTAAATTCACCACTGGCATCAGCAGTTCCACTCATGTAAAGCTAATGGAGTTTGTCTGCTTACAGACACAATAGCAACATTTCTTTATCAAGATCCATATTTTTGAATTTTGTACTAGGAATATACGTTAAGGTTTTCCTTTCACACTTTCTGAAGTGAGTTATGACATTAAACACTGTGGAGGTTGTAGTTTGTTTTCCCAAGTAAGGGAATCCTTGGCAAAAGTACTTTCTGGTCTGTCAGTTCCCTTCCGCTTTATATTCCCTCCCAATTCCAGTAATTTTTGAGCTTGTTAGCCCATAACAAACAAATTTGACAAACAACAAACAAGCAAAGCTATGAAGTTGTTATAACCTGGTTGAAACATGGAAGCTATTGAGAAAAATCCATAGAAAAATAGGCTGCAATGTTTCCTCTGATTATGAAACTACTCTATTTAATTTTAGCTTGTCTTATAAGCTGATTATAAATTGTCTCCTTCAGACATGGTTTTTTACCTAGCTGGGGAGATGACACTCTAACTGAAAAATCTGGATATCAAAGAAACTATGCAAGACAAAGCTTTTGACTTTTACTATTCAAAAAGGAGCCCGGTTTCATGTTAAAAGCTTCCTATTCACAGAAGAAAACCCTACTTCCTCTCCCCCCAAAAAAAATTACCCCCCAAAACAACTCTCATTGCTTTCATGACCTTTGGCTTGGAGGGTACTCCAACATTTTTTGTACATGACTCATTATTCAGTGTTCCCAGGACCAGTGGGCAGATTACTGCTGGGAACTGGAAGACATAAGAAGTACAAAGTGTTCATAATTTAACCTTATCACAACTTACTTCTGCATGTTCTTTTGTCTGGATTTAAAATGAACCCTGGGTGGCATCTACAGTAATAGGAGTCTTCAGTGTTAACACACTCATGTTGGCAACCTTGGTTGTCCAAAGCACAGTAGTCTACAACTGAAAAAGAACAAGACCAACACGTACAATTAGAAAAACAAAATTAGAACTATCATGTACAGAGATTATGGTACTAGTTACACACAGTAGCTATAAAAAAAGGAAAAGCTGATGTAATTTCTGTCCTGAAGAGCCTTTCTGCAAAAAGCAGTGTGTGCTCAATACCCATGAGTACATCTGATTTGTCATGAGTCCTGGATGATTTCTCCTACCCTTTGAACATTTATCAACTCTTGGATTGTCAGAAGCCTTTTCAACATGTCTTCTCAAATCTGGAAACCATGTATCAGTTAGTAACTCTGTCCAGATGTTCACACTGTAGATCAGGGCATAGCAGTTTGCTTTAGTTCTGTCTCTCCAGTCCCAGTCCTGGAATTGCTCTGCTCTTCCTTAGTTCCCTCCCAGTTGTACTAGTTCTCAAGAGCTGTTCCCGTAGCCTGAGTATGGAGGAGACCCATGGCAATACCTTCTACACTGAGGACTCTCACAGTACATTCATTCCCTCTCATGTGCTCCAGAGTTACCCTGTGCATAGCAGCTGTGAAGCCTGAGAGCTTCAGGCTGATATTGACCACTGATATTGTGCTTACATAACGCCTTTTGTATGAGAGAAATACAACATCATAACTAGTCCAGTCACTTATTTAATAAGTCCAGTCATTTATCACACAAAACCATATTTATGACATTGATTGCTAAAGGGTAACAAGGTAATGCTTCAGAGCTTACTCCATTCAGCCCATTCAAAAGTGCTGAAGAAGTGAAAAGAAGTGAAGAAGTGAAAAGTTTTTTTAAAATTTCTTTCCAGGTTAAGCTGTTTCTTCACAGAAGTCTTAGAAGAAATTAAAGATAAGTACCAAGCAGGTGTTCTCTCCCCAAAGAGCTGCCAAGCCCACATTAGGCAAGTTTACCTAATTCTTTCTGCAGAAGACAGTGACTCGCTCAGCTTCACACCGACGTTTAATGAGACAGCTTCCCCTTCTTCGCCAAGTAATTTTTTCATTACTTTATACTGCTGTGCCTCCCAAATTGCTTTAAGAGGCAGTAATTTGTTTTAATGAAATCAGTTCCTTCTCCAATAGCTCTGCCTTTGCAAATCATGTGTATGCTTAGGTGTGTTAAGGCCAAGGTCATCTAGTCAGGAAGGTAGATAATCAATTTAGTTACTTTGAAAGAGCTTCTTTTAGCCCTCCAGAATATTTGTGTTGAATCAAGTCCCATCAGACTACTTACTGGCTTCTATGTGAGACCATTTTCCTGGCAAGCACCTTCCTGTTTCCAGACTGAATAAATTCATATAAAAACATATTTACTGAATATATATTTCAAGGATATAATGTGTCATACAGTTAGTCAGCCTTCCTCTTAAATTAATTCTAACCACATGCATATTTTCAAGTGTTTTAGAAGACACATTAAGATATAAGTAGTCTAAAGAATATATATTTTTTTTCTATCCAGCATCATATCTGGGAAACAGCCCATATGGATCATTGCATAAATTCACCTCCTCTTCTGCATTTCAACCCTACTGAAATGTGAATAGGATAGGATAGGATAGGATAGGATAGGATAGGATAGGATAGGATAGAATAGAATAGAATAGAATAGAATAGAATAGAATAGAATAGAATAGAATAGAATAGAATAGAATAGAATAGAATAGAATAGAATAGAACAGTTCCAGTTGGAAGGGACCTACAATGATCATCTGGTCCAACTGCCTAACCACTTCAAGGCTGACCAAAAGGTAAAACATGTTGTTAAGGGCATTGTCCAGATTCCTCTTAAACACTGACAGGCTTGGGGCATCGACCACCTCTCTCGGAAGCCTGTTCCAGTGTATGACCACCCTCTCAGTAAATAAATGCTTCCTCATGTCCATTCTGAACCTCCCCTGGTGCAGCTTTGAACCATGCCCTGTCACTGGATCCCAGGCAGAAGAACTCAGCACCTCCCTCTCCACGTCCCCTCCTCAGGAAGCCGCAGAGAGCGATGAAGTTGACCCTCAGTCTCCTGTTCTTCAGAACAGACCAGCCGAAAGTCCTCAGCTGCTCCTCACAGGACATTCCTTCCAGCCCTTTCACCAGCTTGGTTGTTTAAGAGATGACTAAACACATCTTAGAAAGCTTTATTATCAACATTTGAGCAACTCAACTATGACCCTAAGCACTTTTAGATTACATCTCTTGAGGGAGGAACTGTGCCTTCTTATAGCTATGCAACTCCTGACATACTGTGGACCAATAGGGGGAAAACAAACAAACAAACAAACAAAGCCCACATAAAACACGAACAAACCCCACACAAACAAACAAACAAACCAACAAACCCACCACCAGCAACAAACACACACACACACAAAAAAACCCCACAAAACCAAAACAACCACAACCTCATTCTTCCAGGACTGCTTTTTTCCATTCACATTAATTCTGAGGACCTCTTACTCACAGTAGTAGGTCCGTTGCCCTGCAAGAATAATGAGCATATCAACTTAAATAATGCCTTTCCACTAAGACAGTTAGGAAGTGAGAACATTCTCTCTTGACAGTTGCTTTTGGAGATAAGTATTATTTCCTTTTTTCAATAATTTTTGTACACAAATTCCCCTAATTCTGGGCAGGCTTAGCCTTGCAGACTGGCACTAGTCCTTTACTGGGTTTATAGAAAATATACACAATTTGTATAAGAGCAAAGCAGAATAAAGTTTTGTTATTTTTGCATATCTGTAATGAGTCATGAGATACACATTAGAATGCGAACATTACGTATCTCACTGTTTTTAATGTTAACCCATGCCTATCTCAATAAGAAACTTTTACAAAGGATGAATTAATGACCTTTTTAGTGAGCAAGCAATTAATTCAGTTGCCATCTCCCCATGTATGTTGCACCTTGTTTTTCTTGCCTGGAATTAGTTGGTAAGTGATCAGAGCCATCTTTTGCTTCCAGTGACCATTTCTACACTCTGTGTGCTTACATTGCCCTCTGAACTGTGGACAGCATGGGTCACCTTTCTCTTATGTTGTTGTTTTACTCCTGTGGTGTTTATACAGGTTACTCAGGCTTAGGAGAACAAAGTAAGAAGAAGGGTAGGAAAAAAGGGCAGGAAGAAAAGGCAACAGAGTAAGTACAAGCATAAGGAGGATGAAAAAGAATGTGAGAGAAGAGTAGAGCAGACTTACAGAAGACTCATAAGAACCTAGAAAGCAGCCCAAAAATGTAGCAGTGCCAGGACTGTCGAGAGGTGTCAGCAGCCAAACCACTGCCAGGAGAAGAGGTCCCAAGCCCAACAGCTGCAGCAATATGGAGACAGTCTAGCACCGGTTCCAGGAAAGAGAGGACAGCATGTCCAGCTGCACTATGAAGGTGGAGAGACTGAGTGTCCAGCTATATGATGGAGAAAGAATAGCTCATTACCACCAAACTTCAACCGACAGGATATTTTTTTATTTGAAAGGAGGGCAGCTAACATGGAAAGCTGTTTAAAAAGGCAAAGTGATAGTGTTCTGCCAGCCATACCTGTCACTGAGCAGACAGTTTCAAATATCATTTAGTTTACAAATTTGCTCTTGAACTGTGTGTTGCAAACACTCAGAGTGGTTGGCCATGCAGTGGTCACTTGGAATGGATATGTTATGAGCTCCTGGTTATGAGATTTTATTTAATTATTGCCATTCAGGTAACTGGGCAACTCGTGTGTCAAGGAAGCAATTAGTATTGCCTTTGATCCTTAACCAGAGAAATTAGTCCATCAGAAAAGAGGAAGACAACTTAATAAACCTGCTTGTGAGAAGAGTTTTCTTCACTTTCTCATTTACTTTTGCTGGAGTTAAAATTTTAGAAGTCTTAGATATCTCAGAGAGAAACCTTTGGCTCTTTGAGGCGATGATGTGTATGTCCTACTGAAATTCTCTCTTCATTCGCTGCATGAAGAGGACAGAGTAACCTTAATGAGGTCCCTTCCAATCCCTAACATTCTGTGATTCTGTGATTAAGTCACTGCTTTTTGCAAAACTGTTGTTGTACTTAGTGATCTCTGGTATATGTGTACATCACAAACTTCTTACGATCCTGCTCATTTGATAATAAATAATTCACAGAAAGGAACAGTTAACTAGCTTAAGAGTAATGAAAACTGAGAGTTATCACTACTGATTCAGTAATATACACAGTCTCCTTTACAAGATTTTCAAGCAAGGATGGTTATTCATTGGTGATCACATCTGCAGAAGCTGTACTTTCTTGGTAGTAGCATATTCCTTAAAAATCTCAAATTGTTCAAATCTGAAAAGTAAAATCCTGGAAACTGACAGCTATTACCATTCACAGAAAAATTAGCATCAAAACTGCAAACTACCAGACAATCTTTTCCTGTTCAGGAAATGTAGCAAGGCTAAGTTATTCATGGGTAAAACATGATTAACATACATTGAACTGTTCACATGCATCAGCAAGAAATGAAAAAGTTAAATGGTCAAATAAATGCAAAAGAAAAACGAAAAATAGAAGTGCTAATAATGTGCTTTAAAATCACAATTAATACTGCTAATTATTGCAGGGATATGAATAGCATGAGTACATGGTTTTTGATAAACCAGGTATAAATGAATAGAAATCAAGTGGAGAGGAAAGACAGCTATAAAATGCAAGATACCATAATAAACCCACGCATGAACTGTATTTTGAAAATAACTGAAAATAATAGAGAACATGAAAGCTTCAAATGTCATCAACAGAACTTAAAACAGGCCTATATCTCTACATATCAATGACAATAAGTGAGGACGTATAAAAAAATGTTAAAGATGTATCACACCTTCAAATAGCTCTATTCAGACTTTGCAGAGAATTGATTAACAGGCCAAAACCAAGTGATACTGCAAGAAATATAATAAATGTCATAGAAGTATTTTGAAGCTTTTAATAAGAAGAATAGACTTTGTACTATAGAGGACAATATCAGGTTTGATATACAAAGAATTTTACTAAAATTTATTTTTATCCCTACAATGCTATGGTATCTACATTCCTGGTAAGAATATCTTGGGCTGTAAAGCACCTCCAACTTGATGGAGAGAAAATAGCAACAACAGTTGATGACACTAAGGGTGAATTATTTCAGACTAGAATATACAGTAGGAAAGAACTGAGGATGAAAGAAACTGCCAAGAGAAGTACAAATCAATAGCAGAGAAATATATGCTTTATCCTAACATATGTAAAGGTTATGAGGATTAGCTAAGGTTATTTTATGAACTTCTGTGGAGCATTAGATGTAGACATTTGGGCCAGAACATCTAACAGGCCATCTTGCCTAAACAGTCATCATTAGCTACATTTTCAAAACAATTCAACTTCAGAAAGCAGGTTCGTAAAATGGTATATTAGTGTAGGGGGGATAAATTATGTTGAAGAATTTAAACACTCCTATACTGAGATAATGAAGCTACAAGTAAGAGAGACACTTCTGAAGAGTAAGTACAGAGTGAATGTTCTTCAAAACCACATACGTTATCCTAGGTCTAAAAAACCTCAAAACCTCATTTGTGTGTCCCATTTGAAACTGCACGCAGAAAGTTCACTTCCCTAAACTGTCATCTATTTTGCATCTCAAAATAGACTTATTCTGCAAGGTCATAGCTCTGTGAAGGTAATAAGAGACAGATTACATAATGTTAGAGTTCTTTAAATGACAAGAAAGAGCAAGCTGCCTAACAAGAACATTGTGGTGGCCTGAGGCAGATTTAGGGTGAAGGATTCACTTCCAGGGATTTTCAGCATGTGTTTGAAATTAAGCATGCATTTAAGTGCTTGCCTGAAGAGAATACCTAACAAATAAGGCAACCAGGACTCACTAGGGATTTTCTTGTGGTGGATACCAGAAGACAATATTTTAACAAAATGTAGCACAGGATAAAAACTTCCTGAGAAGGCTAATAGGCTAGTAAAAAAGGTTATGCTAAAAATATTTACTGTATATAAATGTGGAAGAAGAGTGAGCTACTTATATGGTAGTAGAGTCCTTTACTGCCTATAGTGAAAACTAAAGGCACATAGTGCTTGGGCTCTTATGGAGGGCTAAACTTTCCTTAAAGTCATCTTCCCCAAAAAAGTTGGAAATCTGTCCTGGCATGACCATAAAAGCAAGTGAGAAATGGCAAGAAATTCTCTGCTTTCAAGTTTCTCCATGTATAACTTCTGTCTGAAGAGGAGCTACCAAGTTTGTCTGGATTTGTTTGCTTTTTAATGGTCACGCATATCATGCCAGTACATTACTGGCCACCTACATGGATCTAGAATAAAACAACTGATGTGTTCAAAACAGCAATGTCACTTTCTGTGTGAAATTCGTTGGAATAATTTTCCCAAGGCACCATTCATTATCAGTAAAGGTGTACGTACACACCAATTTGTGTTCTTCCTTATCTACCACTGATACAGGAGATGAGAGCTTCCCGTCATTGTCTGTGGCTAAACTGGGTACTAGTTTACACTGAATTTCCCTTTGGTTTGTGTAAAGCGAGAAATGCGAATTACTAAACTCATACTCACCAATACAATTCTTTCCATTTGCATGAAGCTCATACCCTTCGTAACACTGGCAGACGTAAGACCCAGGTGTGTTCACACAAATCTGCTCACAGGCATGTTTCTCCACAGCACAAAGGTCCTGAGCTACAAAACATAATTGCATGGAAATGAAATTCTTTGATCTTCTATAATGCACAGGCGGACTACAGATCACAAATAAATTTCAGGAAGCTATGAACAGCTTTTTAGAGATGAGCTCACTCTAACACAGATTATGCCAATGTTCTGTTAAACAGTGAAACTCTTATGCCAGCAGGAACAACCATTCAAAGCTGAGGAGCTCCTTCCTTCAACTGAAGGCAACGACTATTGATAACATAATAACAGAATACCAATGGTGCCTAGTATAGTTGCTTGACTGTGTATTTCTCTACAAAATTTGAAGGACATTTTTGGTTGATTTTTTTTGGGAAAAAAAATATTAAAAAAGTGTTTATTTGTGGTGTTTTTTTTCTTTCTTTTTTTTTGTGTATAACCCTCCTAGTTGACTGATGACGAGGTTGGAAAGGGAAAGAAAATGAAAACACAGCACCAAAAGACTTGGGGATATTTCATTTCTGGGTTTTATAACTTTTCAGTTTTGTGCAAAATACCATAGCAAGTTACCCCTCCCAAGCAAAAGGTCTCATTAGAAAAATTACTATGACAAATGAGGTCAGTTCAGCACCTGACTGAATGAAGCACATTGGGCTTTCTTTTCAATAGACTAAGGTTTCTGAGAACCCCAAGCTCCCCCAGTGAAATCGCTGGAAAGCAGAATACTTTGTGTTGCTCAGGATTAGGCCCAAATACTGCTCAACACGTAATGATCATTTACATCCACAAAGAAGGCTTTTGGAACATGTCTGAAGAAACTAGCCAAGCAAATATGAATTTTCTTTTATAGCTGTCTGCTTCATATCAAGCAGCATGATGAACAGCATAAACAGTCTTTTAACTCTCTTGTTCTAGTACAAATTTCCACAAGTAGATAATTTTCCAGCTTGTTTCAGCCACATTTCCTCTTTTGTACTATTCTACGTACTAACGTAAGATCTGAACATCTCAAAAGAAAAATGGAAGAGATTATGTTAAACAAACAAATACAGTGCAATGAGTAAAGAAAAACCATTATCTGACACAAACACTCTTCTCTAGAGAAGTTAGGCCAAGTTTGTGAAAGGAGCATCCTTTACATGGATCAAAACCATGTTCATGGAATAAATATAAGAATATTTCAAGTTGAACAAAATAATTTTTTCCCTTAGTTTCCCCTAGTTTTATCCTGGAAGACAGCTGAGTTGCTTTTTTCTTCCTTCAATGCAAGGAAATAATTGTCTTGGAAATAATGTTATAATGAAATGTTTCAAGGAACAAAACTATCATCTGTTCAAAAGAGAAATGCACCCTTTTCCAGACTGAAGCATAGTTATCAATTCATTGCTGATTGAAACCATCTGGCTAAGAGCTTTTAAGAACTGGATACTTACATGAGGTTCTCTCACAACATAAAAAAGGGGAACAGAATAATGAAAAAATAGTATAACATTAGGTACATACCATTCATCTCTTCTGCATTGTTTAATTTAGAAAGTGTTAAAATATACATGTAAGGAAACTATTTGTTCATGAAAGAACTGACAAATACATCCAAACCTTAGATAAATACATCTGGTTTATGTTGATCATTTATTGTACTAAACATAAACACGATGAAGATTTATTTTACTTAGAGGTCAAGTGAGGAACATGTTGTCTCCGTGCACTTGTGGGCAATCAACACACAACGAAGGTAACTAAAATAGTCACAGTCTGTGGGTTTTTCTGTCGCCATCCTTCCCTTTACCCCCAGAAATAAGCTGTCCAGCTTGGCCAGGCTTGGTGCCATTTCCTAATGAATTTTGTTACTTCTCTGGAGAGTTTTTCAACATAATGGTCTGACCTTGCCTTGACTACTACTGCATCATCTTCCTCCACCAATGATTTGCACCATCCATTTGCACATTTAAGGCCAGTTTGATGGCTCTCAATATTAAATTTCCAGTACTAATTGTTAAAATTAGTTTATAGGTTGGTGATGTAGAAAATGTCCATCAGAAGTAGGCTACAAACACATTGAATGACCCATTTCCCTTTCATATTTAGCAAACTGCAATCTAGTATTATCTGACTAATCATCAAAGCAAGTCCACAGTCAAGCAAATAATGTGTGACAGGTAAGTGGGGAAAACTAATATAAGACTGAGTCATAGCTAGAAAAAAAGTAAAGCAATGCAGCAATGGGCTTTGAAAAATGGTAGAGAAGGAACATTTTGGGGGCTGCTGTGCGTGGGTCACCAGTAGGAAAACTACACACAATTCCAAAACTCTCTTGGAAATTAATCTGTAATTTGAAGCAGCGCAGTGCTCAAAAGCTGAACTACTGGCTGATAAAAACTATGGGAAGGTAACACAAAAAGAGACACAGTAAAGAAAGAATTTTTTATACTTGTAATAAATTTTTTTAATTGACTCAAAAAAATCCAGTTGTCAAAGTTGATGTTAGGGGCGAGGATGGGGAAAAAGTGTGAGTGGAAAAAAAAAAAAAAAAGCAATTTTGAATTTCAAATAATTTCTGGAAAATTGAAAGCAAAATAATTATTTCTTAGAAATTCTTTAAGAAAATAAATAGCATGAGAAGGCTTTAAAAGAAAGGCTTAAAGGATACAAAGGTTTTAAATGAGAAGCATTGTAAGAGGGACACAACGGGAAGAACAGAATTAAAATGTGATTACACAGTTGGAGCCATCATTTGGGATCCTGACCACACTCTTTCTGAAGAGCTGTAGCAAGTATACAGAAGCAGAGAAAACAGGCAGTGTGAAAAATTGTTCTTGTCACTATTCTTGTCTTGGGTCAGTTGCTAAACCAAATAATAATTAGGAAATATTCCAGACTGGACTGATTTTCTTTGCATCTTCTTGAAGAAACAAAAACACAAATTAAATGTTAAATTTGATCCATTTAACACAAAACATTCCCCTATAATTCACACATATGCATGTGACAGATGTCTACATTTGGTGAAGGATGCTGGTGAGGACTAGAAAACAGAGATTCCTAAAAGTAACTCAGTCTATAGCTTGACCTCACAGGAGGTGAACAGCTCAAAAGCTGCTGTAGCCCAAACGGTCTGAAGACACTTCCCCACAGCAGTGAGAACGCCCAAATCACTCTGGTGCTGATGTTCTTTTGCTCCTATTCCTCTCGACTAAGGCTCTGACTGAAACTGTGTCTCACTGCATGTGCAAGGACTCTAATACCCAACCTGCAGAGTCACCTCAGATACTGACACACTCCCACTTTTTCAGTGGTCATTAAGTATTTGACATAAAATACAACACTAAGCAAGAGAGACTCAGAACCCTCTAATCCTCAGCTACCTGATTGTTGTACACCACTCTCCTGAGATGTGGAACATGTGAGTTCAAACACAAGGACAGGATTTGATCCTGCACCCTTCACCTTAATTCTAAATCATCAGTTGTGAGGGTTCCATCCTATGCTCTCACCGTGACTGTTTCCAGCTTTCTGAAGAGGTGTTTTCCAAATCTTTTCTTTTGGCTAGAATCAGTTTGGCAAATTTTACTTCAATCCATGCACTGTCATGGGATTAAAAAACGTCATTTTTGGCAATTACATTTTCCACAAATAATTAAAAACAGTATTCTATAATTTTCTTTAAAATAAAGGTGGATACAGAAATAAATTTGGCATACCTATGTAATGTAGTCTGCTATTAATCACTAGGAAGCAAGTTAAAATGGACAAAGAAATACTGCTTACAAAGATCACAATTGAAGCAAAATACAGTTTGTTATTATAAAATATAAGGCCAGTAAATTAAAACTGAAAAAAGTCAACCGCTTTAAATAAGGAATTAAGAGCACAAGCTAGACTTAGGAAACTATTATTTGAATGGTTGCAAACCTTTATACTTCAAGCAGCAGCTTTCCAGGGAGAACCTTCCAGAAGGGCAAGTTATTTCACAGTTCTCTAGTATGGTGTTTACTGCACCTTAGTACTGACTGCTATCTAGACCAATTACTAAAGCAGCTGGATTCACTTGATGTGAGATGATAAATCAGTTCTTTCTTTGATTGTTGCTTCACTGTTGAACTTATCACACCGATAAAATTCAAATGCAATGTTACGTAGTTACAGTGTAACTCTGTAGAGCTGTGTATAAAAATTAGCTTCACGTATTTCAGAAGGCTTTATAAAAACTCCATTTACACAAAATAAGAATTACTTCACCTTTTCAAACACTTTTGGATGATTACCATTAATTATTTACTGAGCTCAGCCCTTCTTTATGAGCCAAACATGTGACGTTAAACACTTTTTGGGAGCACAAGAACAAAACGTTAAGAAAGACAACATACTGCTGCAGGTCTTCTGGTCAGCATTCAGAATGTATCCCTGTTTACATCTGCATACGTAGGAGCCAGGGGTGTTTATGCAGAAGTGATCACAGCGATGCTCAACTATACTGCACATATGGGGCACTGAAAAAAAAAAGTAAAGGGTTATTAATTGCTGGTCTAACTTACGTGTGGTCACAACTGAAAAAAAACAAAAACTGGTGCAGAAAATGTTACTGAAGTAATTTAGAAATTTCAAATTATGTGTTGACAATAAAGACAAAACTGGAAGCTTAAGCCTGCAAGACTGTAAAAAACCAGTGACAAACAGTACTATGTACAATTCCTAAAAAAAAGCAGGAATTCAAGGGGGTTTTTGTCTGGTTGACATTGATGGCATTGTTTTGGACATGAAATTGCATGTGGAATGGAGATATAAACAAAATAAAATTATACAATAGAGTATATGGAAACACTAATTACTTGGTGGTCCCAAGAAGACAATGAAATAAAACTACCACATTCAAATTTAGAAAATAAGTGGAATTTAAATACAAACTGTTCTAGAGAATGTTTAGTTTATTGAATGAAGGAAATCACCACACAGCACAATACTAAAGAAGAATGAGAACAAAACAAATCTCCTTGCCTACTTATTGATGTTGAGGAACATACAAGCAATACATGATGATGCTGAGGTCATGCACCTCCAAGATTCAGCAAGTGGGAGCTGAGCTACACTCCAGCATGTAAGTCTTCCTGAGTTTATTTTTAATCTGTTTGTATTTTATGTCTCTAATAGCAAGTAGTAAAATGCAACAGACTGAGACAGTAGGAAAGAAAGAGAGTCATGGAACCATTCTGTCAAATTCATTGCTGAACTATTTTTCTCCAGGTCAGTGTTTGGGAATTTAGAAATCTCCTTGATGTTTTCTTTCCACTGGAGCATTGCTTGTATGAAATTTCTGTAATATATAGGCGAGTTACTTTTCAGAGAACATTGTGTGGAAAACAATTTATTTTGCTCAACAACAATTAGGAACTGATGTGCTCTTTATTGCACTAGGTCGACAAAGCTCAACAGTTACGAAATAGATACTAAAACTAATCTTCTAGCAGCCACAACAGAAGCCTGATAAATAATATGTGGTATGTGTGGTACTTGCAGAAAAAACCCAGTGGTTTTGAGATGCATACTGTGTATCTGATCTTTGGAATGGTTACTGGAGTTATGTCTTTATTACTAATATAAAAACCACCACAATTCCCAAATCTCTTAATCAGCTTTTTGGATCTCATAATTTTCTGCCATAATAAAACTTCTCAAGTACTTATATTTATGTGAATACAGACCTGCCAGGACTTTTTGTCTTTTCATCTTTCTGGCATTTTGAAAATGAAGTTTATGACCTCTGATGCTTTCTAAACAGAAGTTTCCTCCTGGCTATATTTCACTAGTTTTCAACATCAGGTATAGCTTGTTATGACCAAAGAAGCACTTTCAAATATGCCAAATTAAAAATATACTCATTTCAGTAGTTTCAGCATCAGAAAATCTTACCATATACTAATGCTATAGAATGTAAATCTATATGGTTGAAAAAGAGTACTAAAAACTAAAGAAAAAAAATAAAAGAGAAGAAGAAAGAAAAAAGAAAAAAGAAGAAAGAAGAAATTAAAAAAAAAGAAGAAAGAAGAAAGGAGAAAGAGGGAAAAAAGAAAAAGAAAAAAAAGAAAAAAAGAATAAAGAACAAAGCAACATTCAATGATAGGTGTCACATTACCTCAGTCTCTTCTGAGAATATATTGTTACCATCTGTTACCAATCTTCCATATACTATCTAGTGAATTTTTTTACAAAGTGTCTCTGTTGCACCCATTTCAAGGAATCGGTGCTCTGGTCATCAATCAGATTTCTGTGGAGAAGGAGGCTGCTGCCTGCATCATTTCTGCAACTTCATTTGTTGCAGGAGGTGTTTGGTGGACACAGCCAGGGACTAAAGTAACAGAAAGGGTGATCTCATAGTTAAGAGATTTGAACGGGAGCCTTGTGAATTTGATTTTATGTCTGCCTATGTCACAGGGTCCTTATTTGATTTTGGGCAAACCAATAATACCAGTATCCTCAAGCAAACATCAACCTTCACACTGTATGTGTTCAGCTAGAGACTCCTGAATCTGGATTTGCAGGAATGCTGGGCACTCTCAGCTGCCAAGTGAAGGGTGTAGAGCTGTGACTGGTATGTCATATTAGTCTAAAAATGCTAAATGCCCTAGAAAATCAGATGAGGCATTGCACTCAGCCAAATATTTAAAGTTAGTGGGAAATTTTGACAGTCTTAATCCTGTTCCTGTGCCTCCATTCCTCCCATGTAAAATGGGGATGACACCATTTTCTACTTTACAGGAGAAAAATAAAGAATTCATTTGCTTTTGACTGCTCCATCCCAGTTTCTGTCTTTCTCACTCCTATTCACCCTCCACCTCCTCTCCTGGATTCTGTCCCCATTTCTGCTTCTCTTCAGAGTTTTCAACTCCTGTCTCATTTTTCATGCCTCTGATTTCTCAGGATACTGTTTAGTTCTCGTTTACCTTGCTGACTGGTAATAAAAAGAGGCCCCTGGGATCCCATGGCTTCAACTGCTGTTTTTGACACCCCCAAATCTTTAGCAGCCAAAGGCAGCAACTGTATGGAAAGTCTGACTCAGCAGAGGATGGAGTGTAGCCAGTTTATATGGATTCTTCCGTGAATATAGCTGCTAGGCACTGGGTAATCTCTGCCATACATGGATAAACAGAGGTTAATTTGGCTTACTTTTTATTTTCCTCACTGAGCTTTCTCACTTGGCCAGGTTTTTCCCTTCACAGGAACCATGAAGACACAATCTCACAGACATAAGGGCAATCCAGACACAAGGACAGCTCAGATACCAAGGTCTTTTCCCACAGCATGAAGCCCAGCAGACCACATAGCGGGAGACTTGACCAGTGGGTGCCTCCAGTTGCTCTGGCAAAGAAACCACATGTACAGATGTTCAACTCAGCCTCTGGGTCCACACTGGGGAGGACTTATAAAACCAACCACATTTCCTAGGAGGAATGTAGGTGCTGTAGGGAGCAGAGGCTATGCGATGCTTGGATTGCTCTGTTGAAACTCAACAAGCTGAACACACTTTGTGGCCCACACTCAATAATAAGCATCTGATCTGCAATTTAATACCTCAAAATCAATAAGATCCTAACAGCTTAAATTCCCTGTTGTTTCTGGGCCTGGGTTGTTAAGGGCATTTCCGGATCTCACCTTCAGTTCCTGACACAGCAGGTGTTGTGGAGGCACTCCCTGAGAAAAGGAGGCAGCAGCAATCCTTGTCACCCCCATACTCCTCCATCTGCAGGGAGGGTGGTTTTATTGAGGATCACATGTATTTGGATTAAAAGTGAGCTATAAAACTGTAATACATTTAGGAGACACAGCCTAGTCATTAAAAAAACGAGTAAGTGGTGTTTGTATGGGATTTGTTTCTGAAATGCAATTACAAAAATCCAATAAGATGAAGTTTTGTAGCATTTGCAGTTCATTCCATTTAAACTCTCGATCCACGTATCTTACTACACCAGTTAATAATAAGGCAAGGAAGAAAGAGGAAAAAATCTGTTATCTCATGAATATCAGTGATGGTGCTTTGTGCTGATGAAGTTCAGCTGGAGTCCTGTTGCTCTTTGAAACAATTTTGGAAAAGACCAAGTAAGGAAAATTCTCCAGACTATCCTGACAATAAGCCCCAGTTCTTTTCTGGCAAAAACAACCCTACAGATGAGTGAGCATTCAGTCTCACCATGCATTCTTTTTCTGGACTCTGCTGAAAATGCCTCAGTTTACTGCCAAATCTGTATGAAGATCTTTCATATTTATCTCAGGAAAAAAGTGAAAAAGAAAATTATATTAAGTATACAGATTGGAATAAAATTCATTACATATGCCAGAATATTTGTAAAAGGTAACTTCTTATCAGGGAATTGGAGATGGAAACAACTTCTCTGTTGTAAATTAATACTTATTAAAATATTATTTACTTTGTTGTATGAATGAATGATACCACTGTAATGGCTTTTCCTTACTTTCTGTATTTAAAATGGATGGCCTAAAACCAGTACCATGTCTTCATGTCTCACTTCCAGTTACAAGGCAGGCACAGAGATAATTGTTTGCATAGAATTAATATGCAAACTTTGGAAGAGGAATCCATGAACTCCACAGAATTTTTTGAAGAACTAAGACTGTTTATCAGTTCAAAGTTTCAGTACTAATGGAAATGTCCTGGTTTTGGCTTGGATAGATTTAATTTTCTTCCTAGTAGCTGGTACAGTGCTGTTTCACATTTAGTATGAGAAGAATGCCAATAATACACTGATTTGGTTGTTGCTAAGCAATGTTTATACCAAGTTGAAGACTTTTCAGCAAGGAGGCTGGTGATGCACAAGAAGCTGGGAGGGGGCACAGCCAGGACAGCTGACACAAACTGGCCAAGGGATATTCCACACCATATGTATTATGCTCAGTGTATAAATTAGGGAGAAGTTAGCCAGGGAACTGGCTGGGTATTGGTTGACAGGCGGTGATCAACTGCATTGTGCATCACTTGTTTTATATATTCTATTATTATTAGTACTATTTTCCTTTTCTGTCCTATTAAACTGTCTTTACCTTAAACCATAAGGTTTACCAATGTTCTTTTTTTTCCCCACAATTCTCTCCCCTATCCCACTGGGTGGGGGGAGTAAGCGAACAGCTGTGTGTGGTGCTTAGCTGCCTGCTAGGTTAAACCACAACAGGAGATAACATTGAAAATCAATAGATGAAACAACTTATCTAATATTCAAATAGCAGAGGGTTGTAATTGTATTGTTATCATGCAACGAGTAGGAAAATCATGATATGGGTGTTTGCCTCACTGCTTATGACCCCTGGGAATTACACCATATTTTATGATGCTTAGCAGTAGAATTAGTTTTTCCACATGTATGACTGCTATTCTGAACATTCTCTAGCTAGTCTCCCTTTTTTCAATGTATATATTCTAACAGATAATGTTCCATGTAAAAAACCCCAAAACAAACACCACGTAATGGGAATGTGTATTTTTTTCTGTGTTTTACTTTCACCTATACATTCAAATCTAAAGATAAAAACCTTACCACAAAGTTTAGTCTGGAAGACAGAAGTCAGTGTTTCAATCTGACTGAAATTAGCAACCAGAAACACATGCTCTTCATGTGGTTCACTCCCAATGGACTTCAGTGTGTTCATGTCTACTCTTCCAACTCCAATGGCAAAAATCAGGATACCCGAGTTACGAGCTTTAGCAGCAATCTCTGCCACTGGATCCTGCGGTCTCCCATCTGTCACTATCATGATAATTCGTGGCACATTCTGTTTCAGAGGTCGAGCTCCTTCTGACTCTGAAAATGCGATGTTCACTGCATACTGAATAGCCAGTCCAGTCATGGTACCGGATGCCAGATGCATCATCCTCCTCACTGCTCTTTCAATATCCTGCTTCCTTCTGAACGTCTTCAGCGAAAACTCCTGTTTGACCGTGCTGCCATACTGAATCAGACCTACTCGGGTGGCATCAGGGCTGATGTCCAGAAACTGCAAGATGGTTAAAATGAACTCCTTCACTTTTTCAAAGTCGTAAGGACGTACGCTGCGAGAGCTGTCAATGATGAAGACAAGGTCCAGATGTTTGTTGCTGCAAGTATTTTCTGGAAGACAAAATGCAAACAAAAATCATTTACAAGAATTTCAAAATGCAAATCGGTTCAGGCTGACCTGACGTCTCAAAAATGTTGTCTAAACAAACACTCTAACAAGTGCTGGGAATATACATGAAAAATAGGAGATGCCAGAACTAAGGCTACTTGGGTAATGTAACTTTGGCCTCCAATAAACAACAAATGCTGCCTCTTACATGATCATATATATGTGTATATATAACTTTTTTTTTTTTTTTTGTGGTGAGATCAGTTCTCAGAACAATTACTGATAGTGGAATGGGTACCTTGTGCTGTACTCTGTTTTGTCATTGTTGTTGAGATTTTGATCTCATACACCATGCAGGATAGAAAGTCTCTCTGAATTACATAGTTACTACTCAAGTGGGGTGCACTGTGATGTTTTTTTGTGGTACTGCCTGAGAATTAGAAACTGATGAGGCAGGGTGGTATCAGTTCTCCATTACAAATACAGAAACAGAACACAAAGAAATCCAGGTCAAAAGCATCTGTCAGTTGCGGTCACCAACATGAGACGTGAAGAGACTGATTTTTCAGGGAACTTGGCATCAAGCAGGACTTTGCGTGTACAATGTACAGCTCTCAATGACGTCAACGGCAGCTGTGAGTGCTCAGCACTTCTGCAAATCCAACCCCATGATTTCAAACACATAATTAATGGCCATCTGGGAGAAGTCTCATGTATTGGACTAGCTCAGCATTACACAGAAATTCTGTGGCTGTATCAGAGAGAAAATCCTGTTGTCTACAGTGGCACTCGACTTGGCCAAAAGACCACTCATTCACTTCCTGAAATCTGCTTCAGCTATCAACGGTCCTTTTATCCAAGAGCCACTGAAGGTATGCCTGTATCTGACAACTGCACAGTCAGGCAGGCCAAGCTATCACAGATAACAGCAGAAGGGAAGGCTGGCTGCCTTCTGGGCATGCTGTCAGCTTTCTGGGACTTTGGGTATACATCCTCTGGCTTCTGCTCAGCATCCTTCTGTTTTCAAAGATTACGCGACATAGGCATGAGTTGCATTGTAAGAATGGATAGGGACTGAACCACTCACAGCCAGTACATAGCAGACTTAAGGCGAGCAGGGCGAGGTGAGCCATGAGCCTTGTCACAGAAGGCAGCATATGGCAAAAGATTAAAAGGCCTTTAAAGGGCTTAATGGGATGCTGGTGAAGAGAAATCAATGGAGGTTGAATATTTACATTAAAGACCCTTCCAAATAACGAAATTCCTTAGCCACAAAAGCATGGCAGTTAGGGGAATACTTGCAGGTAGTATTGTCTTGTTCTTCAACTTTTTTGTATGCATCCACTTTTGACTGCTGTCAGAGACAGGACACTGGGTTAGATAGACCTATGGCTCCAATCGCTGTGTCTGCTCATGTCCTTAGATTCCTGTGGCTATGAATAAAATTGCGAGGTAGCTAGTTGCCCGTTTGTCTGCCTTGCTTGAAAGATTACAGGTGGCAAGAATTCTCATCAAACAGCAGTGGTGTCCTCATCCTACTAAGCTGAGATACCCCTAACCAGTAATCTCCCCTATTGCCCAACCCAATTCTATTCCCAGTGCACTCTCATCCATCTTACACACTCAATGAGGCAAATGCTCAGTAGAAAAGTAGTATTTGACTGTACAATTAAAGGTCATGTCATACTGCATGAGTACAAGCGGGCCAATCAAAGACTCAACAGACAAGTCTTTACATGCATTCACTTGTGAGTGCTGATGAATGTCAACCATGTCCTTCTGCTGAGGCAAGGGCTGAGCAAGATGCCTGTTTTCACTTGTTAACTCAGAGACCTCTTTCATAGACTACCAAGAACATTTGTGGGCACAGAATAAAAATGCTCTCTGACGACAATAAAAATGACTGCCTGGATCTATTCATGTGCAGTCTACAGTATGGCTTTATTCATAAGTGCTCAAGTTGCTTATTCTTTCAAAATTAGAGGATGCTGAATAAAAGCCAAACTGAGCAGAAACAGAATTCCAGTCCTAATGGGATACAGATTTCCTGTATTTCCTATTTTCCATCTTATTATCCTAGTGGCACACCTAATTATTAATGACTTTTACAAATGTAACATGAAATATTACAGCATGGTTATAATACAATGATAATGCTAAGATACAATTTGTGGGAGCAGAGCAAAGGGAAAGAAAGATAATTACAGAAAAAAGGCTAAGAATAGGTGTGTCTATATGAGGGGAAGGACAGAGGAGGGAGAAGGGTAAAATAACTACCGTTTTATTTCCCTTAAAACAAGTCAAAACTAGAGCCATGGTGCTGAATCCTTTTAAATTGAACATAAAGATTTGGATCCTAGTCTGAAAAGAATCAGTTACATATTTTGAAGTCAGGCGTGAATCTTGGAGGGAAAAAAACTGGATGGCATTAGTGGATATTCCTACCAGAAACACAACCCCATTGTGCTAAATTACTTAAGAAAAATATGTCAGTCTGAAAGCAATACAGTATATTTCAAAACTACTTTCACTAGCAAAATTCTATCTATAGGAATACCAAACATTTCCAAGTTGAAATGTATTTAAAATATTTGTCTTCTGACTTGGGGATTTCTAATAACCTTGTAATTATTAATGTTGATTTAGCTGAAATGGGCTCAATGAAAAATAAAGTGTAACTCTTTCACCAAGCAAAACTCCAGCTGGGTGATACTTTGAGGAGTAGCAATCAGTAATGACTAAGAGATCTGAACACTCATTTTCTCAGATAAATGTTCAATGATACCTTTTTAGCAGCTGCATGCTTTTGCACTTGCCCTGTAATCTATAACCCCTTCTTCCTACCAGTTCTCACATTTAAACAGAGAACTTTCTCACAACTTTGGCAAACATCCTCGTACCCGAAAGTAATTCCCTTCCACTCTTCTTATGAAAAGTGACATACTCATTGAAAAGAGCTACTCATCCATAAACCTGCTTCTAAGTCAGCAGAGGTTTTGTATTGCCAACACAAAAGTTAAAAAAACCCTCCATGTGAGTTGCATTATCCAAAGGCAAGGGACAGACAGGAGAGGCAAGACAAGAACAGACAACGTAAGGGAAGGTCAGGTCAATAGTAAATATATTCTCCTCCTCCACTCAATATCCAGTTTTTCTGTAAATGACAGTTACAGTGATGCCAACTTCACAAAATTAACAATGAAAGGAAATTTCAGTTCTCCCTGGAAGAATCCAGCTGGGATCCAATTACCTAGATACACAAAAGAGAGCTTAAAAGAATATTTCACACTGAGCATCTTGATATCCTCTAAAGCTGAAGATTCCATTAAATTATTTTCTCCGATCCCTGCAGGTTTCCCTCTACTCCTTTCTCAACGCAAATTATGCTCCATCCTGAACCCCTGCTTCAGCTTTGACAAAGTTGACACTGCTTCGATTTAGCTCACGCACCCAGAGTCTCTGTCTGAGACTGCGTTTGTACCCTCTCCGCTTATTTCTTACTAATGCTACATTGCCTTAATATAACTAAAGCAGGGAGTTTTCCTGGGCATTCAAATTGACTCTTCTAGGCTGTCAAATCATAGAACGGTTCCTGCTATTGTTTGGTCTAGGGCAATTAGCATTTTCTCAAGCAATCCTCAGGCATGATGCAGGAAGTCTCAGGAGCCAGGGACCCATCCTAATAAGCAATGTGGATGCAACCACTCTGTGAGCAATCTAAGACACAAGCTAAGCTCAGAGGCCAGTTTACCTGCATCCACAGAATTAAACACACCTTCCCACTAAAACAGAGAGGTTGCATGCAAGCTGCCTACTGGGAATAATCCCTGTCCCCCTGTAGCCTCTGAACCACGCACAGGGATTACCCGGAGAGTGCTAATCACTGCGGGCCATAGACAACTCCAGCAATTCAACAGCAACAATAACGGCGGAGTCCCAGTGCCCAAGAATGTCCCCTGGCACTGTTTAATTTCCTCAGACACTTCTATTTTGGGATATTCAAACTGAATACATTCAAAGGACCCAAGTTTTAGACGGTGATTTTTCAAAGGTTTTAGCAAGCCAGCTCCCTTGAAAAGACTGCTTAAAAATTAGTTCTTTATTTTCTATTGTTGTCCTACATCTTTATGATTCCTTAGTACTTCTTTTTTTTTTTTTTTTTTATTAATCTGGATATCACTCATTTAGTTATGTAGGTCTTTATGCTAATACATGAGAATGGATAAATGTTAAAGAAGTCTATTGCTGTATGCAAAGCAAAAGGTTAGCTTGATCTGGTAAATACTACAGCTAAGACATTGAAAAAGTAATTTATACCAATTATTAGTTCCATGAAAATTTTTGTTATATACTAAGACAATTTAAGCAAAAAGGAGGGATGAGATCAGTTAAGAAAAAATTATATAATAGAAAAATTATTGCCTGAGCAGGCAATGCACTAATGGCAATTTTAAGACTCAATATATTGTGTTTCTTAGCTCATTCCACAGTAACGTATACACAAAAAATTACAGCCTGCGACACTGCCAGCAATAACACGAGGTTTATTTTTAGATTTTATCTTTGAGTAACAGAACAAAAGTCTTCACTCAGAATTAAATAAAAGAGGAGAAATCTGATCTCCCAGCACATTAGAAAACTTCTTCCTAATTTTCTCTCCTTTCTTTGCCATTCTGTTTATTTTATTTTTCCTCTAGCCCTCAATGTTAATTGCCTCACCTTACAGCTTCTTTCTTTATAAATCTCAGTATAACTCCTACCAAATTTGTTCAAAAACATATGAACTTGCTGGGTATCAAACATTTGTTCTTAAAGTCCAGAATTCTGGTTTTCCTAGCTCAGTATATAGCCAAAAAGATCGGATTTGACAGGTTCTCAGATATTTCCAAAAGATTTCTCAGTTCATCGAGAAGGTTTGATCTTCTTGCCATACAATCATACAAGTAAAGAACACTCAAATTTGCAATTCGTTCATAAATATACCATGAGCAAAATGGTCTCATGGGAAGAAAGACAAATCTATGCATCACATACATACACCTTCCAGGAAACTGCAGTAGCTGCATTGCAAAGATCAAGCACCAAGTACATAGCAGTTAATGTAACATTGTTCCTGTTTGGAAAACACATTTTGTGGTTGTTGCCAAGAAAGCAGTAATATATAGCAGTAATTCCAAGCACTTCCTGGCTCTAGTGAGACATTTTGTGCAAATTAACTTCCACCCCTTTCTTTTGTAATTTTAATTTAAAGAAGGGCAAAGGATGGAATGGTGCATTTCAGATATAATCACACCTAGTTCCTGAAGCGAACATTAGAAATGGCTCAGTACCCCTTTCCCAGCACACACATATGCTGCATGAGGTTCTGGAGGCAACCCCATCTCTTATCAGCTCTGGGACAGACCCTGGGTCCCAGTCCTGCCTCCGTACTCCCTGGCCCCATCCTGGCTCTGAGCCTTTCCCCAAACTCACAGGCTTCTGGCCATAACCCAAAGATCCATTATGAGTTTGGCAGCTTGCTCATTCCTCCTTACAAATTTCTTCATCTGGGAAACTCTGTAAATACAACACAGCCTCCAGACATTTCTTTATTGCCTCTGACAAAATCTTTTCAAGACTTCCAAAATTTCTGGGAGAATTATACAGCAGTAGGCTCTTTCCATTTCCTTCCACATGCAAGTGCTTCATTATCAGTCACTGCAGGAGGGTCCATTATCTTGTTCTCATTTCACCTCATTATTTCTATTCCTTCCCTGTCATCTTTTCCAAAATAATAAGGTCATTGTCAATATTAAGTCTCTCTAATTCCAGAGTCTCAAAACTGATTCCTAGTATTTCTCCATCTCTTTACTGAGACTGGTGCTGTCTCTAGCATGATGCCAAAGTGTAGTGTAGGGATACTCTCAAGTTTTTTTTCTGTGTGTTTTGTGTTTTGTTTTGGTTGGTTGGTTGGTTGGTTTGGTTTGGGTTTTTTTTGCATATTTCAGCTGTTCTGAGATGGAAACTATTTGGTTTAAACTTCCTTTTATGGTCAGGAGAACCAGAGAGTGGGCTGCATTCCCTTGCAGGCAGGGGAACACCTGAACAGAGGAATGAAGCGTCTTTTTCTCTCCACGCCAGTCCCAGCAGCATTGACATCTGCACAGCACTTCCTAATAGAAACGAATGTTACGTGCTCTCAGCTGAGCACAGCTCACACCCAGGAGAGGAAGAATTAATTTTCTGTGCCCTGATGGAGAAGCCTCATAGTACACACAGTTAATGCTACTTTGAATCCAGTTCCCAAGGCCAGGCAGGAGGCATTTACTCTGCCTGTGACTCTGCCTCTTCCTGCACACATCTGTAAAACAACAAATCACAACCAACACACAAAAAAAACCTCCATGTGTGGTTGCATGGGAGAACATGATCTTTGTTTCTTTCTCCATGAAGATCTGAAGCTCCTTTCTTGCCTGAGCTACCTGGGGCATTGCTGGAAGGACACAGAAATTATTACAGAAGGAAGAGAGAGAAAGGAAAGAGCTGTTAGCAGTAGCACACAAAATTTAGTGAAAAAAATGTGACTTTACTGAGTTGTGCTGTTTCCTTTCAGGACATTAGCTTAACATTTTAAAAACTCCAATCACCATTTTTCTAAAGCCGCCCATGTCTTTGTTTACAGAGAAAGCTGTTAGCAACTTCAACATTACTCATTGATCAGCTGACCCGAAACCACATATTTCTATCCACTGGTAACAGTCTAAGTATTAGAGCCTTTTCCAGAACAGTTACAGAAACATCACTGTGGGATAGTGCCATACACCATTTCCCCTTACTCCCCAAAACATGTGGAACATCACACCCACTGGCCAGCTATTAGTTCTACCACTTCAGCAGTACTTAAGAAGGTAGATGGTGTCTTCTGGCTTTCAAGGCAATTTAAAGGCATGTTGTCTTCATTCACAATAGTGTCTGATAACCCACTCATGCCTACAAAATGAGATGTTCCTGAAGTTATGAAAATGTTGTTTCCAGGATTTTCAAGTTAATTTTGCACATATGTGCTTTTTTAATTATTAAGCTAAAGTACTCACAACAAAGCCGAAACCACCACATTCAGTGTTCTTTCTTTTAGCCTGATCTTCCTTCAAGACAAAATACACAAAAAGGCTTTGAGCTCTTTGAGAATATACACACAAAACCAGAGTTTGTAATTTTACTCAGTGAATTATTGTCAAGGCAAACTTTTTCAAACAAAAATGGTATTTCACAGTAATTTGTGGGGGTTGTAAAAAACAATTTCAGAAATACAAAGATCATTTTCAGTTTAGTACATGACTCAGTTTTTTCTGTAGCAGCAGATATTCTTTCCTCCTTTTGTAAAGCTTATAAATCACTTTAAAAAAAAAAAAAAAAATAGAGGAAAAAGGGTAAAAAGGGAAAAAAAGATAAAAGAATAAGAAAACAAAGCAAAGAGAAGAAGCAGAAACAAGGGAAAAGGCTTTGCTAGAGGAAATGCTTACACATTAAATACTGCAGAAACAGAAAATGTGCTGCTAGAAACAGAATTATATACCATATAACGTTACCAAACTGCCCTTGAAGTGACTGAAAATTTAATGCTATTTTGATACATGACTTGAAGATTAATAACAAATACTAAATAAGACAGCTGGCAAGTGTAACATTGTCATATGGTTAAAAATCGCCAACACAGACCAAAATCCAAACTTTCTGGTCTCCATGACAGCTGGCTGCAGATGAGTGTACTCAGAACAGGACACAAATCCCTGGGGTCTGTCATGGTCCCAGCAAGCCCTCATGGCTCACTAGCTGGGCGTGCTTAAGGGATAAAAGCTTCTGCAGGGAACAGCTGGGTGGGCAAGGATATGATTGACATTCAGATCTCATATTCTTGGACTACAGGACCCCTGTTAGGGGCTGGGGGGGCACAGCCTCAGCACAAGCCAGGCTACCCAATCTCAGAGCCACGAGAGGGTTCCTCACTGCGAACAAAATCCAGAAATCTGAATGAGTGGGATAGTCTGAGCAAGTGGTCAGTCATGTTCCCGGTCACAAATGGTGCTCCACAGGCTCAGTATTTGGGCCAGTTCTCTTTAATATCTTTATCAATAATCTGGTTCTCTTTAATATCTTTATCAATGATCTGGATGAGGGGATTGAGTGCACTCTCTGTAAGTTCACAAATGACACCAAGTTGGGTGGGAGTGTTGATCTGCTGGAGGGTAGGAAGGCTCTACAGAGGGATCTGGACTGGCTGAATTGTAGGGCTGAGGCCAATGTATGAGGTTTACCAAGGCCAAGTGTCGGGTCCTGCACTTGGGTCACAACAACCCCAGGCAGCGCTACAGGCTTGGGGAAGAGTGGCTGGAAAGCTGCCTGGCAGAGAGAGATCTGGGGGTGTCGGTCGACAGCCGACTGAACATGAGCCAGCAGTGTGCCCAGGTGGCCAAAAAGGCCAACAGCATCCTGGCTTGTACCAGGAATAGTGTGGCCAGCAGGACCAGGGGAGTGATCATCCCCCTGTATTCGACACTGGTGAGGCCCCACCTTGAATACTGTGTTCAGTTTTGGGCCCCTCATCATAAAAAAGATATTGAGGTGTTGGAGAGAGTTCAGAGAAGGGCAACAAAGCTGGTGAGGGGCCTGGAGCACAAGTTTCATAAGGAACAGCTGAGGGAACTGGGGCTGTTTAGCTTTGAGAAAAGGGGGCTGAGGGGAGACATCATTGCTGTCTACAACTACCTGAAAGGAGGTTGTAGCATGGAGGGTGTTGGTCTCTTCTCCCAAGTAACAAGTGGTAGGACAAGAGGAAACAGCCTCAAGTTGTGCCAGGGGGGGTTTAGGTTGGACATTAGGAAAAATTTCTTCACCAAAAAGGTTGTCAGGCATTGGAACAGGCTGCCCAGGGAGGTGGTTGAGTCACCATCTCTGGAGGTATTTAAAAGCCGTGTAGATGAGGTTCTTAAGAACATGGTTTAGTGGTGGACTTGGCAGTGTTAGGTTTACAGTTGGACTTGATGACCTTAAAGGTCTTTTCCAACCTAAATGATTCTATGATTCTAAGTGCAAGCTTCCTGCTACTGTTTTAGACCTCAGTCAGGTGGATAATGGACAATAGCTATTGCAGAGAAGAGGCCGAAAGCTGAAGTTTACATATTTGGCATAAAGTCCACAGGAGACCTCTCAGCTATTGAGGCAATCAGTACTGGGAAGCAAAGCACACAACTGCTAACACTGCCCTGAGGCACAATATTTGTGAGATGTACATACACACCTCAAAAGGAAGAAACAGGTGGATTACCAGACTGTAAAATGCTTTGCTCTCTCTCTTTTCAAATATAACACATCTATATTTATATGACAATTTTATATTTTAGTTAGAGAGTCTAAATTGATACCTATTTGATTACCCTGTATTGTTATAAAAGTTTGGCTACCTTTTAATTAGAAATGATTTTGCTTATATTTTAATTAAATATGCAATAATTCAAAAGATGTAATTTTCAACCTCTTCCAACCTTTATCTGCTGCCTGGAATAGTTTAGATCTCCCTGAATACTATGACAGCATAGTATGTCAAACACATGGTAAAGTTATCATGACACAATTCTGACTTCAACTGGAATGCAGACTTCAGTTGCAATGAGTCTACTTAACATCTCTGAGGACAAAAAAACTTGGCAGGGTTGCACTTACATAAACAACACATACATATGTTGAAGCTGTGAATGAGTCTCGTACAGCAGTTATCATCCCATATCGGATCAGCAGTCCGCATTAGCAGGATTTATAGATTTCAGGCCAGCTCTTAGTGTATAAATGTACAATGAATTCAACCAAAACTAAACAGAAATATTGCCTGCAGTCTACAGAAGCATCATGGACACATATTTTCCCTCCTGATTTGCAGCTAAAATTTAACCCAGAATGGTTAACCTGATAATGTTCTTGAGCCCTAAAGTTACATACACACAAGTTTAAGAACTGGATTGGATTTAAGAATGTTTGGAATAACTTTAACCAACTGTAGTGAGTGATTTATAAATTTAATGAGCGCTCTGTGTACTTCACATTACTTCCTTTCTTATTATTAGTGGAATCACATACATACAACCAAGAGATAAATCACTATGAATTTTGTTGCAAAATGTAATTTAACACAAGGACATTTGCATTTAGCAGCAGTTTCTACTGAACAGGAGCCAAGTACATTTCCTTCTTGGCCTCCTTTCCCCTCTCTGTTTCAATTTTGTGCAGTATCCGTTAATCTCTTGTAGTTTCTTTCTTACAGTATCATGTAGTATCTAAAGGAATGCCCCCTAAATTAGCTTTTCTCCTTACATAAATAGTTACTTTCAAAACCAGGTAGATAATTGTTCTATATTTCTAAGGAATAGAAGGAATGTTATTGCTTAGAATATTATTCTACAGGTAATTCAATTATTCCCATGCACCCACTTCAGAGCTCTCCAAATAAATATGTCCATGTGACATGAAATAAATGCCCAGTTTACAAGAACAGAGTTCACCAAGAAAAATATAAACAAAAAAGTGTGTTTTTTTCCATAATGTTGAAATTTTACTTTGCTTTGTTTTATAATAAATGATTAAGATGCAGCTGGACATAGGTCCCAAATCCCCTTCACCAAAAAAACCCCACGTCATCAAACATCACAAAAAGCTACATCTTGCAAGGACTGGGTATGTGGTGCTTCTGAGCATGGAACCTGCTGAAAGGTGCTGTGGACCTCTGACCATGGCCTTGAAATCACAGTACAGGAGTCAACACTCTGGACAACTGACACAGCTTTTAATTCATTTGTTTAAGCGCAGAAGTCCATTTCAGCTCTGAATGGAATTAGCTAATGTAATAGACAAAATTTTATCTTTAAAACCATGTAGCCAAGTCTATTTCCATTACTGCTTTTCTTTAGCATCCAAAAATTAATGCTAAGCCAGCAAACCGGTTTCAGTGATCTGCATGTAATCTAATACAGCAGCTGCACTCAGCAGGAACACGGATATCGTCAGAGAGCTAAGTAAAAACTCTTCAGAGCTCTGATAAAGCCTTTCAAATAGAAGATTCTAAAACAAGAATCTAAGTTCCTTTAAGTAATCAGGATAAGGCCAAAGATCTAATACTTGGGATCAAATTACTGATCAGTGTAAATTTAGTGGCAAAATTTAGTTCATATGCTACTTAAAGGGAAGAGGCAACTGCAGTGTTCCACAGGAAAGACAAATGGACCATCCTGTTTCTTTCTGTTATTTCACAAGATTTTGCAGGACTATGGAAACAGTCCTTTAAAACATAAAAACACCTAGATTAAAAAAAAGTTGGTAAAATGAAGAAAAAAAGGATTTAAATTATTTTAATGCTACTAATATTTACATGGTGTAATCCTTCATTTTAGTCCTAAAAACAGAGAACTCCACCCAAAAGAAAACCCCAACCTGAACTTTTATTACTTTTCCAGGTGCCTGTTGCTTCTTTGCAGCGATATTGCTCACTTTCTCCTGCCAACCAAGTCTTTCACAACAGCAGCAACTGTCATTGCCACCACTACTTAGAATTCTTATAACATATATAATATTTATAACATATTATATAGAATGGGACAGCTTCTAATCACTGTTAAACCGCTATAAATCTGAAGTGATTTTATTAAGTCGAAAGACTTGACGTCACTGAGATCATGGTTTGGCCCTGTTCTTTCTCATGTACTTTAAGGAACACTGCAGCTTTCCAGAGTGTGGCATGCATTTTACACATTCTGTTCTTTACAGAGAGGCACGTTTTAACCATGCCACTGTTTATATGCACTGCTGAATTTGAAGCAGGTGACCTAATTCATTGAACAGAATGCAAGGCCCAAGAGTCTGACTCCAAACTGCCACGTACTTTTACAGTCTGGACCAGATAATGTCCCAAGTTTCTTGCATCATTTAATGTCTTGAAAGGTTCTTTCAGTCAGAGCTGCCAGAATTGTTTGCATCCTGCACACGCCAAACTGAACAGGGATCCAGAATTTTCCAAATGCAGGGACCACAAATTGCTTGGCTTTTGAAAGAACGAAATAATCTAATCTATACATTTTTATTTATATCAAGTGCTAATTATTTTACTGTATTTTCCACTATTTAAAATACGAAAAAGAGGCTATAAAAGCAATTTAAAAAAGGGGGGGGGAAAGGCAAGCTGGAAAACATGACACCTTTTTGTTTCTCCAGATAACTACTCGCTATTCCATTCATCTTCTAGAGAGATAGGTTGTTTATTTCTTAGAGTAATAAACTCAGTTATTTCCTGGGGACCCCAAAATATTCAGGAGGGGCTGCTATTTAATCACATTTTAGAATTTAGGATTTTAGAAAGTTTGAGAGTCTTGTTGAGTAAGATGTGAATGTGGTATTTCTCTTTGCTGGTCCACATCCATGTTTTTTGATGGACTAGATCTCCAGAGCTGTGGTTTTCAGCCTTCAGCTGCAGAACGTCAGGTATCTCAAGATCACATCTATTAATTTTGAGAAAGATTAATAAGAAAGGGAAATCTGCTGTCGTTTGGCCTAAATTTGCTCCATAGTAATTGAAAACTAAGAGTTTTAAGTTAACAAAGGATAGATTTGGAATGCTACTTTATAGAATTTTAGATATTTAAAGGATTACATTTTGTTTGGAGAAGAGTTTCTCTGATAAAACTTGGTTGTCTCCTCTCTGTCACCCATTCTCATGTTCTGGCTTTACTTCTTCTTCTTTCTCCCCAATGCATCTTCTGCAAGACATTTCACATGTCTCATGTTCACCTAAGTTCAGTCAACTTTATGGGGAGGCATGCCACTTAACATCTCCCAGTGGCTGGAGAGAGAGATCTGATCAGATCTACTGCTGATGTGCATCATGAATGCCTAATGATGGACCATGTCCAAAGCCCCATCCATGCACTGTTCTCATAATCTGACAATAGTTTAAACAATGAGCAAACAAAAATTACTGTAAGTCATGAACTGTTAGCAGATGAAAACGTTGACCAGTGAACTGCCTGATGACATACAGGCAATCATCAGCAAGAGAGAGAAGAACCTTTTGTTTTAAAATATGACAGCCACAAGCTAAAACTTCTAGATCCTGCCCTTGGATTTTGGCAAAAGAGCAAAAATGTGCTGCTCATTATAAATAAAATTATCCTAACAAAATGAAGGGATTAACATCAAGTAATGTAATGACAAGCCCCATCTGAATAGACACTGATTTCCATTCAACCATTCTTACGCACACCACATACATGTAGACAGCTAAAACTGTCTGGCATGGTAAATGGCAGCTTTGACAGAGAGTCCATGGGCCAATATGTATTCTCTCTAGGCAGAGAGATCTTTTTTCCAAGATAACAGTCCTGTAGTAAATATTTATTTCATACCACTTATAGAAAGTAGATCTAGTACCCCAAAAGTAAACACCCTCTTTCAACAGCTGCTAACTGGTCAACAAACTTCTCTTATTCCTGCTTGCAAATGGCAATCTTCTTTTTATTATAAACTAACTCAGCCAAAGTTTGGCCAGCTGCTCATGCCTTTTATCATTTGTATTTGAGACGGCTTTTGGTGGTGGTCTTTGGTTTTCCTTTCCTTTTGTGTGCATGTGTGTGTGTAACTTACCAAGTAGAGACTGCGAATTAACATCCCTTCTTCGGGTGAAACGTCCTCCAGGGAGATCTTTTGCCATGACAAAGGCAGTGGAAAGCAGAATGTGTCCAAACAGCAGAAGGAAGTATGCAATCATTTTCTTCATCTTCAAGAAACAGAGGGACATTCAGGGATATGAAACTGCAATGAAGGACAGAAGGCGATGAGCTCTTTGATTACATAAAAAGATACACTGAAACCACGTCAGCCACCCAGCTGCATTGCTTCCCTCCCATCACATCCGAACATGCATATACTGGCACAGAATTACTGCACCTTCAACAAAGAAAATCTACATCATCAAGTAGCAGTTAGAAGAACCTCCATAGTGTTTATAAATATTGTTAGTTGAAGTTCATAGTTAAACCTAGTTAACATTTAAAATGTATTGACTTTTACAATCATTTACAACAATCAAGTATTTTTAAAGCAAGAAAAGGAACTTTGTTTCAGTAAACCTGTCAGCATAAACAGACTTGAGGAGGACACGAAAATATTTTCATTATTCTACTCGGCACTCTCTTGCATTTTTTCAGAAGTTTAATTAATGGCTTTTGTAGTCTGAGGGATACTTGCTTCAGAAAATCTTGGAGAATTATAACAAGAGAAAGGAATATATTCCAGAAAAAGCAACTATAAATGTGAAAGCTGAGACAGGTGACAACTCATGCTTCCAGAAGACTGCCCGTCATTGCAAGCATGAAGATAACACTGCAGAACGAATCTTGTTTACTCATGGAGGCTTCTGAGGACTGTCAATGAGCTTGCCACAGGGTATGGAGAAGTTTTGTCATACAGAAGAACAAATTAACAGGCAAAATTCGTACCCTAAGTTACGATTCCTGCCCAGGGGGTTGTTAAGGCACCATCAAAAGCCACAGCTGACTCTGTCCACAAGCAGAAAGCTAAGACTGACATGCTAAAGGCTCATCTTCTAGCCATGTCCCCTGTTGGTGGCCTTCATTGGATGGCAATTCCTTCTACCTACCTCCAAAACTTCATTGTTGTGGGTTGTAAAGAGAACATCTCACAGGAGATAGATTCAGCCTTGTAACTGCTGATACAATGAGGCTTAGTCAAGAGCTCCCATAGGTGCACGAGAGATGGTTAAAACTACCCACTTTCACAACAAAAAAAGTGGAAACTTTAAAAGCAGTGTGAATTTTAACAGTAATTCTTGGTTAAGTAACTAAGATGTCGAAAACAATTTTAGTATGGTCCTAAACCTGATAAGAAGACAGAACCACAGATCTGTAACATAAGGCAACTAAATGCCCCAGCTCAGAAAGAGTATTGATTTTTTCCCACCATGAGCTATTCACTGGTAGAACAATAAATTCTGGGTAAATACTTTTTAATAAAAAGATTTTATACATTATTCTTCAGTTTGTCCCACACAACCATTACACATTGGTCCATTTTTCTGTCTATCAATTTATTTTTCCTTTTGTGTGTCCTTCTCAGCATCCCCAAATACGAAGACAATGTTCTGGTGGATATGCTAGAGAGCAAAATGAACTGAGTCTTTGCACTCAAAATGTCCAGCTTTGCTTAAACATTTAATATTATTCAGTAACAGGCAATATGTAATTTAAGGATATTCAAACTAGGAAAGAGACGTATGTAAATAGTTTACACTTGTAATAGCAGCCACAAAAAATCAAATTTTTGGTGACCTAGCAGCATGGACACCTGGATGGTATTATTGGTAGAGTGTTTCCAATGCTCTAGTCAGAAACAGATGGACACTGCAAACAGCACACACCACTGTAAATGGGACAAAATTTTGCTGGGGGCAACAGCTGTTACTGCTGGAGATCACTGGGCTTCTCCCAGGTTGTGTCCTCACTTCTCGGGACATCAGCAACAAACATGGCACTGTGCACGGGGCCCTTCTCCCTCTCTGGCCTGTTCCTTCAGCACACAAAGATGCACATGCCAGTTGTAGCACCAAGGTTTTAGAAACATAGAAGCCTTGCTCAGAGAGCTAAGGAGTGTAGAGAAATATTCCTCATACTTATTCGCAAGGCTGTCAAAGAAACCAGGCATTAACTCACCGCTTCTTTCCCATCCATCCTGAACAGCTGTGTAGATGGGGCTAAAGCCACTTCACCTGTTTCTGATGGCACATTAAAGGAGAACAAACAACATTGCAGCAGAGCACCCTCACGTGTCACTGAACCATTCACTACAAGCATGATGTCAAAGAAAACCGAGATAAAGAAGTGACAATCCTACCAGCTTTGCAAAGTACCCCCCCAAAAAAAGTCTTACATTCTGGCACTTAATGCGTTTTATACCTTTGTAGTGATTTTTGATGTTTGGTAGCAATTTCAAATTCACTAGGCTCATAACTGTTCCCAAGCAACTTCAGAAATTAAAAAAAAAAAAAAAGTGAAGCGTGTTTGCTGTGATTTTTAGTCTTCAAATTCTGTTAGGAAAATGTTTGCATAGCATGTAAATATCATATGATTAGCTGAACATATCAACCAAAATGCCTCGGTAATTCCTTAGGTGTCCCCAAGTTCTGAAACATATTAAAGCAGAAAATTTTCAATTTTGCATGATTTTACCAGTCCCGGTACTAAAGAAACAAAAGTGATGAATAATAGTGCCTAGTTTTTTGGGGATCTTTTTATTCAAAATTAACATAACTTCTATCATTCAATAGTATTTCATTTTGATTCAGAGACTGTGGATCCTTAGATGTGAAAATCTTTACCAGCCTGTTAACCAAGAAACAGCTTACCTACAGTTCCACCAAAAAAACTCAATTCTCATTTAAAAAAAAATCTACTCCTACCCTCACAGTGTTCTAAAATACTGTTTCAAAAGAAGGCAAAGCTTCACAGTGGAGAGCTCTAGTTGACTCATCTTACAAAATTTTATAGATAAGATAATCTGAAATAAAAATTAAACTGAAATTGCATCCATTTTCAATGAGAAAAACAAAACAAAACAACAAACAAACAACCCACCCCCTCACCCCCCCAAAAAAAACCAAACCTTTCCAAAGCCAAAGGCTGTGTATGCAATATCACACAGCAGTGATCCACACCTTTTGCCACGCTTTCATCCACACTGAAAGCTTCTGTGCTGCTTTCCTGAGGTGATGAGAGTCTGGACTTGAGTGCTTTGCTCTAGCTCCAGGTTCCTATTTGTGTCCACTGCTCTTTGCATTTTTACATGACCAGCTTGCACTGTGGTTGCACAGCTTCGCCGCATACAGTCCTACCACAGTTCCCTGTGTATTTCCTGGGTCTTCTGCAAAGTCCTCTGTCTTCACTGTAGAAGCTGGATGTTCTTTATTGCACCACACTTGGTATTTAGCACCTCATTTTCCCAGCAGGTTAAGTTAGGCTGCTGGCACAGCCATGTTTAGCTTCACATTACTGTCTAACCCTTGCTCCACCAGCTGAGAACATATTCCCAAAGTTCCAAAGCTACAAACACATATTTTTGTGCCTATCTGGAAAATATGTTTCAAGCACTTCAATTCCAGCTGTCACACCAGGAGTATTGAGCATTATATCATTGGGAACTAATTCCACAGAGTAGACCCAAGGCTAAGTCACTGTGTGACAAACATCCCAAACACCTCAAAAGCAAAAGACACCAAGAAGAGGTGTGGCAATCCATGGGGCTCAACCAGGTTGAGCACTGGATGCTCTGATTTCTACTACTTCATTCTTCTGCCCACGGAGAGAAGAAGGTCCTATGCAGGGCTTCCACAGCAGCCTTGGAGAAGTCAGCGCAGCACACTGCTCTGCTGGACACGTGGAGAAGCTCCTAACAAAGAACAGGCAACTGCTGCTCACAGAGGTACAATGTGGTGATGGCTGCTTGCAATACCTGCAGCCGTTTGGAGGAAGTCTGGTATAAAGGAGATTCTCCTAGAAGATGGGGAGTAAACAGATAGGCTCTCTTGGTCTTTTCAAGCTTCTCTTGCTCCCTAACTAGCTGCTAGTCAAGAGCTAACTATTTCCATGGTGTTTTCTTATCAGTTTTATCTGTGCTTGCTTAGCCATATGCCCATGGAACAGAATAATTTTTCTGATGCTTTGTTACTGATTTTCAATTTTCATGAAATAGTGTAATAAAGAATGCAAGTGCATAAGAGGGAAAACATTCTGAAGTTCTTTCAGCACTCATTATCTACCCATTTTAAGATTACAAGAAACTGCAATCCAATCAAAAACTTTTACTGAAGTTGAAGCAACTGCAAGCAATCTAGGTAAGTCAATAAAATCAGAGTCCATGTCCCCAAATTAGGAAGCACAGCAAGTTACTTGGAAAACCAATGAGCT
The DNA here is from genome assembly GCF_036013475.1 of Columba livia. Classification (NCBI taxonomy): domain Eukaryota; kingdom Metazoa; phylum Chordata; class Aves; order Columbiformes; family Columbidae; genus Columba; species Columba livia. The sequence continues at coordinate 138,980,281 of NC_088603.1, read as the reverse complement.
CTTATTACATGAAAGCCACAAAATATCTCATTTTCAATCGCATCACCTCAGAAATTAAAAAAATCAACGACGGCAGGCTCTGAAAAGCCCTGTTAACTATCAGTTACAACATGTTCCAAGGTATTTTACTATCCACAAGACAGCACATGCATTACTAGTCCATTACTCATTAAAGCCACTGTGTGTGGCATGGGTGTCAGGACAGAGTATTAATAATTTCCTCTGTCTTTCTGGACCAGATTGCTGACGCAGGCATTTTCCAGTTCTGAAAAATAGCTATAGAGTCCTGCAGAGTCCAACACTGCAAAATATCTGTCCCTGGCTATGCAGGTGTTGTGTGGGGGCAGCTGGCCACAGTAAGGAGGATGATATTCAGCATATCAGCAAGAAGCACCATCTTGCCTTCATCCTTGCAAAGGAGCACTCTACTCTCATCCCGTTCCACCAAATGATGCACTGGCTTTTGTGTGACTCCTTGCTGCACAAGGAGTGCTTCCCTAGGCTTAACATCACAGGACTAGTAGAACTCCCCTAAAATTGTGGTTGTCAACTGCATCTCACTGATACAATTAAATCATAAAGAACAAAGCTGCACATGCCCTAAACTTGAAAATTCCTCATATGCCTCCCAACCCTGATGGTGGGAAATACATGCACATGAACCTACACACCACTGCACCAAGCCCTGCAAAGCAGCAGAGCAGTACTCCCCTTGTTAACACATTCATTAGCTCCTTTTAAGAGGCAAACTTTGGCCATTTGTGCTGTCAGTAGTATCGAATGAATCTGGAAAGCCTGTTGTCTAAAAGTCAGTCAGTAACTCAGGTGCATTCTGAGACAACCCAAATCCAAACACTCTCCATAACAGCACAGCAAGCCACCACAATAACAAAACCAACATTTGACTTGGAAACATCACACAGTCCTTTATCAGTCTAAAATAATGATTGTCCAGATCAGTAAGAGTAACCCAAATCTGCAGTGGGTTTAGGACCAGAAGTTGTGTACACCAGCACAAGGCTGGGACAAATTCTTTGCATGGGTCCATGAAGACCTACATCCTGAAAGGAAGTTTTGGGGCCACACGTCATTGTTTTGTACCTGCAGAACAGCACACCCTAACATGTGAGGGCAATTTGCTTGTTCCAGACACATCTGCACAGGGATGGGGACAGGATGACAACCACAGATTCACAAATTCTTCCAACTTTGTTTCCTATGCTTTCATACAGTCCTCTTTGTCCAGCATGTATCCTTACCTCAGCATTCCAACATTCTCTGCAGCTGAAACTCCATCAGAACTTAATTGTTCTGACTGCTGCTACAAACACCCACAGCTGAGTTGTGTCCCAGATTAATAAAAGCAGATGTGACAGGACTAAACTTACACCTTGAAGTAGTAGAGGGAAGACCTAAAATGCACCATAGAGCAGTTCCTAGAACGGAGGAGAATTACATTTGCTAGTCAGCCAAATATTCCCACAAACACAGAACAGTACACGAGCACTGATATGCAGAGTGAGGATGAAGGTCCTATGGTATACAGGAGGGCAACCACATTCTGGAAGCCATCAGAAGGGTGTTGGGTATGGGAGAAGAACAGCTTGACTGTTCACACAGGTCAGACAAGCACACGTCTTGATGAGCATGCACACCGAAACATACTGCGTATCAGAAAGAGCAAAGATCAGCATTTCAATTCTGCATTAAATTTACTGTTAGGTATAAATATACTGGTAAGTCTTCTACACAACAGACTTGGTTGTCTAAAGGACTGATAGTGTATGCACTACATGTATAATTCAATTTTCTACAAGTCTAATTAAATAAGGAACATTAAAGGATGTATTAGTTGTTTTTAAGTCATTCCTCTAAATCACATATACACTTCCTGGTATCACTGTTATAGAATTAATAACTACTAACTCATAGAATAACTGAGGTTAGAAAGGACCTCTATAGGTCATCAAGGCCAACCCTAGAAGAGCTGAAGCTGATGATAGTTTCAGTAATTTCAGAAACTTGCCATATAAAAGTTAATGGTGATACAGTAGAACAGTGCACCCATAGTGTGTTTTACTCTGCATAGTTTCCAGTGGTCAGACAGCAAGCTTTAGCAGTGGGAATTCTTATTTTATGACAGCATCAATCACCATGTTATGATTTCCTTCAGTTGCCACTTGGACAATGGACCTTTTCATTATCTTGTTCTTTTGTGGAACACTCATTTGCACGTTTTGGTTCTGATTCTGATGCAGACATCAGAGTTTCCACTAAGTTCCCAGAAAGCAGCATGGCAAAACTGAGCTTTGCTTTTACCATGAAGAGTAGGTTTTTATATGAAAGCATATATTATATGACATATAATACATATGTGGGCTGCTTAGTTTTGTCTCTGTGAAGTAGTCACAAACCATAACAGACTGCTAATTACAAGCAGAAAAGCCTTTTTTTTTAAATATATATATATATATACACAAGGATACAGCAGTTCTGAATCTTTTGCAAGCCCACACTGACCCCACTACCAGCGCCAAACCGTAATTTGAGGATTAAAACCACTCCATTCCAAATACTCAGTACTCATAATGAAAACACAATCTAACGATGAGTACACTATACAAAAGGAGCTTGATAATGATGTCCAGATTATAATTAAATAGCAGTACTTAGTGTTTTACCCTCCCATGGAAACAGTTTATATGTCATGGGAGAGTATTTAGATCTGATTAGCCTTTCCCTTGTTTGCCTGGACTGATTAAAACATCTTTTACTATTACAGCTGGAACTCAGGGACCCAGCTCATAAGCACTAGAATGTGTGTTAGTTTGTTCACAAGAAATCCCAGTGAAGTCAATGGAAAGACTCACATAGAGTAATTAGGTGTGAATATTGAGTGCAGGATTTAGGATCCAAGCTGCAGCCTTGTGTAACTGAGTGCTACATTTTCTTAAGATATAAAATAAATCAAATTTGACTTGATGAATATAGTTATAATCACACCGGAAAAACTAAAAACAAATCTGGTGCTTAAAGTTGACACATCTATACAAATAGTGTATAATTCAAAAATTTTGGAGATTTTGTAGAATTTTATGGTAACGCCATATGTGTATTTTATTGAGCTCTTGAGAATTTATTATAGGATTCAGTATTACAATTTCTTCTGAAGTAGTAGGCTGCCTGACAGCAGCACAGCTATAACATGTAACACAGCATGTCACCTTTCAGATCTCAGTCGGGATCATTCACCCCCTGAATGACAGTCCCAACAGAAAAAACAAGCATTTAGGAAGTATTACATAAATCAGTAGGTTGCATTCTTCTCTCTCAGTCAACACTAACCCATGGTCAAGCACAATGGCAGTGCCCAGTCTGACACTGAAAGTACTGTTTTCTGAAACAGGAACATGTGGTCACTAAAGATGCCATAACAGCTTTTATAAGATTAAAGAGCACCATCTAGGTGGGGTTTCCAGGGTAAGCATGTGACATGCAGCAAAAGCTCCCCGCACCTTTCACCTCCAGCGAACGCGCTGCTCTGAGGAAGCCGGGGCAGCTCCACGCCGCGTGTCAGAGGTGCGAGGTGACGGGTCCAGCACAGCGCTGCCCGCGGGGCTGCACCCGCTGCCCGACGTCAGCCGCATCCGCTCCTGCTGGGAGCGGCTGAACACACCTGCAGGCTACTCACTAATGCTTCTAGGTAAAGTTTGGCTCCGATTCTGCACTGATTTTAAAATATAGTGTTGTTTATTTTTTTTTCCCTTACAGCACACACACTGAGTTACCCAAGCATGCTCGGGGAAGAGGGTATATGGGGAGTTTGCTCAGCCCCATGCAGCCCAAAGGAAAAGGAAACATTTCACCCGCAGCTGGAACGCGAACAGCAAACCACTCCAGCACGACCCAGCAAGCACCCAACCCAGCGCCGGACCCCGCCGCGGCCCCTTGCTCCGGCCTCCCGCTCCCCGCCAGGGCCCCGTCGCCCGCGCTGCAGCCCCCCCCGGCCGCCCCCTCACCTAGAGGGGCCTCCGAGGCACCGCTGCCGTGGGGCAGGGCCGTCCCTCCGCCGAGCCTGGGGTGACCGCAGGCTGTGCCGTGCCCCGGAGGTGACTGGGGTGCTCAGCCCCGCCGGGCGGCGTGGGAAGCAGCGGGGCCGCCGGTACCCCCGGGCAGGGCGTCGCCGGCCCGCCTGGCGGGCGGGAGAGGCGAGGCGGGGCAGGGCAGCGCGGGCGGCAGACTGGGCTTACCTGAGGGGCTGGCGGGGACGCTCCGCTCGGCGGCGGGCAGCGGCGGCGGCCGGGAGCGAGCGCGGGAGCGCCTCCTCCCCCCTCGGCGCGGCCCCGGACGGCGCTCCCCCGCCTGCCCCCCCGGGACCTGCCGTCTCCCGCCAGCCTCGTCCCTGAGCGGCCGTAGTCCGGCTCAGCCGTACTGATGAGGGGCGGTAGGATCCCGCCAGGGAGACACCGGTCTCCCTGCCCAGACGTCCAGAGCTGGCTCTTCCCGGGGCGGCTCCGGGAGGCAGCCAAGGGTGGCCGGGCCCCTCTCTCCAGAGCCGCCTGTGCCGTCAGGGACGCGGTCACTCTGCTTCCCGCCTGCCTCGTGTGAGGGACGCGGGCTGTCCCCCGCTCCCTCCCGCCTACCGTGAGGGAACGACGCGGGACCGACGGCCCCCACGGGACGTCGGCCCGGCGGGGGACGGGAAACCTGCTCCCTCCCGTCAGTCCCGTCCGACGGGCGGGCCGCCGGACCCGCTCCCTCCCGGCCCCCCTGCTGTGGCGTCCCCGTCTCGGCCCCACGGCCCCGTGCCCCCTCGGTCCCGCTCCCGCCGCGCACCTCGGCCCTGCTGCCTTTGCTTCGTCAGACCCGGCTCTGCGCTTCGAGGGGACGACGGGGCAGAGCTCCTGCAGCCCCAGGAGCAGTGCTTGCCTCGGCCGAGGGGCCTCTCCCCGCAGGAGGCAGCCGTGGGCTCCCCGCAGAGGAAAGCGGGGTGGTTTGTGCCTGGCGGGTCAGCGCCGGGCCCGCGGCATGTTTCCCCGGCTGGCGCCGCGCTCCCGGGGAAGCCACCCAAGGGAAACGTCGGAGAATGGAAATCCCATTCCCCGCGCGGACCTCCCGGCCAGGGCAAACAATCCCCGGTGAATCATGCAGCGTCTGCCACCGCGGCGAGCCTGTGGGAGAAAACGCTGAGGGAGGCGGTAAATACACGGGCCAGGTAGAGGCGACCGTCGTTTGTCAGCTGTCAAGGCAGTGGCACAATCAGGTGGGAAAAGCTGGGTGTGGGGTTTATATCAACGCTTACAGTTTTATTATGAATGAAGAAGAAAAAAGAAAACCGCTGCTTGCTTCCAAAGCAATTGCAATTTCTGTTGTCTGGAACAAAACAACAGCAAAAGCCAAGCTCGCTGTCATGTCCAACGGGAAAGGAATAAAATTGCCAAACACTGCCAATTCCAGCACATCAGGTGCCAGTGAGGTCTGAGAGAGGAGTTTTGTACTCCCCAGTATCGCTGGGGTGGTGAACAAACTTTGGAAGTCAGCAGAGCTAATTTGGGTAAATTTTGTAAGGCACAATGACTTGTCTGTAAGGCAGGTGTACAAAATCTAATCCCTAAACTGAGTACTGTAAGTGGCAAGCAAATCTCAACCTGGAAGGGGCCGGATTCACCCATCTTTCATTCTGAGCACTGGCTTCTGAATCTCTTCTGTGGCTAGAGGAAAGGAAAAAATTACAAAGGCAGCTGAACATTGGTAGACTTTAAAGCAAAACCCGCAGAGCCATATGCAGAACAATTCACTTGTTCTGTTTCATCCTTTGTAATGCTGCATAGGACAAGGCCCCCGCCATGGTCCAAATTAATGCTCCCTCATCTCAAAATGCAGAGTCTTTACCCCTGAAAATTTCACTGTGCTGTGGCTTGAGGCACCAGCTGAGTTGCCAGAGGAAGACAAAAGGCAGGAGAGAAAGTGTTGTGGTGAGAAGATGACATGAGCGCCCAGAGGCTTGGCGGCCTGATAAGGCATCATTTTGTTTCATAAGAGACAACTTAGAAGATGAGGAGATTTTTATTTTACTTTATTACCTAACTTTGCTATTTATTTAATACTGTGCCAGAAGTTATGTGTATTCTCCACATTACAGAGCCTCACCGTCTCTTTACCATTTGCCCTTCCCCAAATGACGAACTTCTGTCCTCCACTTCCATGGTGTGACTTCATTTTGATTTGGGAGAGACATTGTTCAGTCTGTCAACATGGGTAGAGGGAAGTTGGAAAATGTTAAGTTACAAAAAGCTGGAGGCTTCTATCAAGCCATGCTTTGATCTGCAGGCAATTATTAAGCTTCTTGAAGATTACTAACTGGGTAGCAGAAGCTTTCTGAGCCTCCTCTTTCATTTCCTGGCTTCTCTCAGTGCCTGGAAGGATAGTTCTCAGTATGGAAGAAACTCCCAGTGATGTAGGTTGCTTTTGCATAATCACAGACAACCACGTAATGTAAAAAACACATTTCACAAAGTACGTTCCATTTTAAAAGCAGGTGCTTAACTAAAACAACAGTGAATTGGTTTTCCTCCAGCTGTTAGAGGACTATTTCAGATCTTCCTGGTAGTTAGACACTTCCTACTAATTTCCAGCCTAAATGTATTTATGGCAATTTTTTAGTTGTTTTCTAATATCAACATTGTCTTTCAACTGAAACAGCTGCTTTTCTTCTCCAAGTCTTGCCTAGCTAGTGTATTTAGTGACCGCAATCATTTTCTCTTTCAGCCTTCACTCTTATTTTGCTCAACAAGCAAATTCTCACTGTATATGTGCTGAGCTGGTTCCCATGCATGCTGCTTGCAGAACTGAACATGATACACTGTTTGAGCCCTCACCAGAACATTTATCTTTATTTAAAATACTTTGTCTGATGTGGTCTAGGATTTCATTTTCATTTTCATTTGTTGCATTACCATTGGTGGCTGATGGTCATCTTCGTGTTCAGTTTATATATGCAGCTGCACCTGTTTGCCAGTTGATAAATCCTGCCTAATACATTATCTTTCATGTTATACTATGGTATTTCATCTCTTGTCTTTCCTTCTTAAGATCATTCAGTTCTTTCCAGCAAGATGTGCCTTCTCCTTTACATTTACAGTGTCTATTGACTTTCCTGTGTTTTATCAGAAAACTTCCACTTTTGCCTGCCAATTTCAAGAACGAAAAACTTAAATGTTAAATAAGATTCCCAAACGGATCCTTTAGTAATTGCTAATAACGTTTTCTCTAACTTTCCCCTTTGAACACTCCCTTATCCCATTTTCCTATTGCCATGAGCTAGGTCCATACTTAGCTCACAGTCTTTCTCCCAGTTCCTATTTCAATTAGTAATTTCCTTTGTGGCAAAGCTTTTCTGAAGTGCAGACAGATTAGATCTACTGCATTTCCTTTACCTAAAAAAAGCAGGTTTGATGAGCACAAACTAATGCTGGAAAACTAATCCTGCATTTATCACTTGTTCATGGTTTGCAACATCTTTTAATTATTTTCTTCAATTTTTTTTCTGAAGTCTTTAGTACTACTTGGATCAGAAAAAAAGCTGAGGTGGCATTTTACAAATCAAGTTGCTCTAAGGTATTAATTGTTTTTCATTAGGCACCATCTGACTCAATCCAATTGTTAAGAAAATTGGGTATGATACTGTCATTTGGGATGGAAATTGTCTACTCCCCCTTGATGTGAATGTTTTAAGGTTCGTATCTCCCTTACTTGTAGTCGCTGCTGCCCTTGCTTGTTATCCTGCCTTTGTCTGCATTGGCTGTAATACCATATTTAAAGATAGCAAAGCTTTTAGCATTGGGTACACAAGCAGAAGCAAGACAGGTTTCTCAAAGGCCTGGATAAAAGTGTTGTTAATTTTTATTGCAAATGAGAAAATATTTTGACCTTAGTAAAAAAAGATTGAAATAAATACATTAAAATGGTTGTTAGTGCAATAAAAAGACTATGACTTTTGCCAGTGGAGGAATTCAGCATTTTATTTATTGACATGCAAGGTTTGAAATGCTTGTAAACATGATAATAAAGCTGTTGTACTATTAAATGTCTTTATTAGTCTATAGAGAATCCAGACCTCATTTTTTTAAATCACTTCAAAAGTTTATATCTGTCAGCCTTCTGGTTGGAAATGTTATAATGCATGTGTAATGTTAACTCACGTGGTTTATAAACTACACTGCATTGCAGTTAATCAAGCACAGTTTCTAATGCATATGCAAATTGGAGTCTGTCAATGGAAGCACCATCCTTAATTAAATCATTAGAAGAGGTGCCTTCCCCTGGGTCCAGTGCTCGCTGAAATGAAGCTATCTCCACTGACCCCTGAAGTGCCAGATCAGCAGGTATTCAGTATCTTGGAAAACATACAATGCAAGTTCCTCCTAGTTACAGGGAGATTTTCAAATTTCTACAATGGCTCAAAAGTAAAACTCTGCCAATCTTTTCTTTCACTACTACTTTTCCTAAATAAAGACAAGGCAGATTTTTCTTTGGCTTAGATGTTTGTTATGGTTAAAACTACTGTCATGTAGAGCAGGTATGTTACAGTCAGTTTGTAGCTGTCAATTACTTTATGATTCTCCAGTGTTATCACTTAAAATAACTTAAATAAAAGATAAGGATATAGGGTTCAAGACTATATCTAATCTGTTTTCCTGAAAAAATAGATAATACACTATATTTCATCATCCCCCTGCAACTTTATCCTTTTGCTATGCCTACAAGCCTTTCTACGTCAAGTGTGTACTTAACCTTGCTATTTTGATCATCTGTGCCACAGCTAGTTAACTCCTTTACATGATTCTAATTTACATGCGTTACATTATATAGCTTCTGAAAAGAAATTAGGAGAAAGATTTTTTTGAAAAGACCTGCTATTTTCTTACATGGATCCTTTCTGTTCAGCTGACACTTTCCATAATTCCAGGAACATGCAGCTGATTAAAAACAAATGCGGTAAAGATTCAAACACAAATGTCATGACAAAGTATGCATTTCTCACTTGTGGTAAAAAAGACTCACCTGAGTGTTAGTGATGTATTGATGATACATGAATTGCACAGTTCTGTTCATGGTTCACAGTTTGTGAACTTAATTATATATATAAAACCAAGGGAACTGAAAGAGATCAGAGGATTTGAAGAACTATGAATTGGTAAAGAGCGTGCACTTACTTTTCTCCCACACTTCTGTGCTGACTTTGCTGTGTTTTAGTTCCAGATGTTTGAGGATTAGGATCTTGGCTGGCTCTGTACTTAATTCTCAGAATCACTTTGTATTCTTAAGACATCTGAAAAAGGCAAATAACTCACTAGTGTGCATGGCCAGACAAGATACAGCCTCAGTTCAGCCCTCTTTGTTTTGCTGTCTCTGTACCACTGCAGACTTCCATCTTTCTGGTTGCCCTGGATAGCAGCTAAAGTCACCTGCATTGGCAAAAGGCAAACATTTTGCTTATTGAAGCCCAGATGTTGCAGTTAACGAAGTTTTTCCTACTGAATTTCTCCTGGAAACTCCGTTTGACTCTTTATTTTGCAAGAAGAAAGTGAGAACTCTCGCAGCTGGTACCTGAAAAGCATTTGCCTTATATGTACGTTACATCTTTTCTTCATTTTTCTCAGAAGAACTGTTTGGTAGCTTATGATTACTGTCCAGACTGGACAATGTTTACTGGTGAAAAAAAATGATATATGATATCAATAGAGGTGTGACTCAATGAATTTACATGCTGTTGATAAAATACATAAATAGTTCATCTGCAGATGGCACTCACCTACTTTAACTAGCTAAAAAATTGTCCTGGGATTGCTGTGGTGCCAACTCTATTCACAGGCTTTACTTTTGCTGTGACTTTCAACATGTGGACAGTAAAACTGAAGTTTAAGCATTTCCATTGGTAATTTAAGCCATGCCATGCTTAAATTCAACGGACCTTTTATTCAGAATCTAAGACAATGTTTTTTTACTCTGTTCCTGGGACAAAATTAGATCACATGCACAAGGAGCTGAACTTATGTCTCACAACGTGATCCGTAAAGCAGGCAAGTTGGTAGCTCTAAATCAGTCCTTGCACAATGAAAAATAATCTAAATGTAGCTGCCCCCAGTTAAGTCTGATTCATGAACCATTGTGAGAGATAATAGGATGCACTAAAGCCTGCACTAAACGTAGATTTAAAGGAGGTTACTCATAGTCTTCAAGTTAAGCATGTGTTCAGAGGTTCTGGTGGTTTCTTAAAAATCAGCACCTTAAAAAATACTTGAATCCTGAAAGTTTATCCTGGCAATACCTAGGTTTGTGGCAATGGCCCCAGGAAAACTTAGTGATTCATGAAGTGCAAAAAGAAATGTAGATGTTAATTCCTTTTTTGCCAACCCTGTTCCAACACCCATAAGACAAGAAGTCTGGTCCTTGCTGCTGGGACTGTGCAGAGGACCTTGGGAGCTGAGAAAGGGCGTCAGGTCTGCCCGGTCCTTGTGCTGGTCACCCTGTGCTTTGCTCTTGGGCACATTTCCAGGGCAGATGCTCCAAGCCTCTGTGCAAGCAGCAGTTAGCAACAGCCACACCTGACCTCGAGCTGTCCTTGCAGAAGACATCAGGAGTCATGTCTGTGTTTTGCGAGGAGCAGATTTCTGCTGGTTTGAGCTGGGTGTAAGAGCACACAGGAGGACTCAGGTGGCTGAACGAATTCGGGGAGCTTGTGCATGAGCTGGGCACCAGCCTGCTCAGCCCTGTCCAAACTGGTGGTGTGGTATATCTAATTATCAAGTCTTTCTCATTACCAGGTCCCACTGGGGCCAAGGCAGGAGGTGAATGCCAAGCTCCACAGGCTGGAGAAAGTCTGGTCCACAATGCGAAACTGCAGGCACCAAGGGAGCAGCAAAAGAAGCAAGCTGAATCATTTGTAAGGTTGGGCAGCTATTGAACATGCTGCCTAGGCATCAGTTTTGGAATTAAGCATCCAAGCTCTTTTTTGAGCCTTCTACATAGTGAAAGATACAGAATTTCCCCAAATTAATTCATTCCTGAATTAATTTATGGATTGCCTTACAACAACAGCACTTTATTACTCAAACAATTGCCAAGGAGAAAAAATCCCTTACAAAATATTGTAAAATTTGAAGGAATAGCGGAAGTCCACCTTGATTCTAGTCTGATTTTTTTATCTGCAGGTTTCTATCACTAGGTGCTGTTACACTTCTGTTGGCTGCTCTGAAGAAGACAACTTTTATTAAAGTTTTGTTCCCTGTGTACCTACTTATGTGATGTCCTTAAGTCACCTCCTAAATCTGAGTTATTAAAGGCATTGCATTTCCTGAGTTTTTCGCTTGATGGCATATTTTCCACCTCTCTAATGGTTCTTCCAGCTCTTTGCTAACCGTCTCCAAGGTTTTTTTGAACATCCTGCTTGAAATACTTACAGCTTTAAGGTATAGGCAAAATAGATTTTTCTTTTTTTCCTTTTTATTGATGATTTTTGCTTTCTTTAAAGTAATGGATGAAGAATTTTAATCACCATGGAGTCAAAAACTGACCCTTGAAGAATTTCTTTTGAAACACATTTGTTATTGAGTTTTCTTAGCTCACACACAGATATATTTATCAGCTGTTTTGCAATCTATTTCATATGTGCAACGCTGTTGCTATATCTTTCTACTTGCCTATGCAAAATATTATATCAGGTAAAGTGCCTAAGAAATATCCAAGTGTATAATGTTTACACTTGACCACATATTGATCCCTTTCTTAGCCACTTTAAAAGAAGAAAAAAGAATAGTTTGACAAAGTGTGGGTTTTTTTTTCCCCAAGCAGCCCTGTGTTCTCAGTTTTCTGAGTAATGCACTAAATGACAGAATTATGGAAAAATTTAGATAGGAAGTGGCCTGAAAAAAATCCTCAGGGATGATGTTCAGCCTCTCTAAGTTGTATGTTGAATCTTCTGTTATACCTTAAGTCTAAACATTTTAATTCAGCAGCTCTCCAAAACATGCTTTTTGGTACCACCTTTGGTGGTGGTGGTGGCATTTGTACCAGATCACTGTGCATTTAGACTGAAGAGGAATAAAACTTTGAAAAAGAAGTTGTGGTGAAAGGACAAAGGATGAAAGGCTTCTCGAAAATACTGCTAGATATAGTAGTAGATATTGCAGATATAGAATACTTTACATAATTAAATGTGTTCCTAGTAATGTTTTAAAAAAAGTTCTCAACCCTTCCTGCCCCCAAATATCTAGTAATTGCATCCAAATGTAAGATCACATTTTACAGAAAAAAGCATCAGAGCAAAATTGTGATAAAGGAGAAAGTAAGAGATGCCAAAGAGGATCTGTAGTAACCTTGGTACAGTTGCAGCTGAGTTAGAGCTGGTTAGGTAGTAAAAAGATAGTGCTACTACTGACACTGGGTCCAACCCAAAGGGAAAAGTTGCACTCATAATAAGATTAACACACTCTTTTTGCTTCAAAAGCAAAGAAAAATCAATTCTCTACTTTGCTACCTGTGATAAGTATAGCACAGGAATGCTAGTTAGGAACTAAAAAATGTCCAGAAAAGTTGTCATATGTTGGGTGTGTGCAGATGTCACAAACTTGATCAGGGTCTCATCTCAAAACTTTCCCAGCTTGTGACTCTTTCTGGTCTCATAACCCCTGAGATAAAGCCAGAGTTCCTCAGACATTCTCCTCTCCCCTTTTCTCAGACACCCCTTTTTGTACCTCCTCCTCAGGCTGCTTGTGTGAAATGAACTGGTCTCAGCTCAACTGGGACTGTGCTGCCCGTGCAGCCTCCAGTACAAGTGCTGGTTTCTAGGATGAAAATGTGGCCACAGATGCCTTTACTAAATACCAGTGTTTAAAAGCAAAAAAAAAAAGGGGGGGGGGGCATTAAAAAAAGATACAAACTTCAATTTTTTTTTAGAAAAAAGTCCCTAAATCTACTGTATCAACTAGTCTTGTTCATTAAAAACCATTTTGAACTTCTATAGTTGCTTTTTTCTTTATGAAGCAAAGAAGCATGATCACACAATAGCAGGAAATTTAAGCTGGCCTGTGCAACTGATAGAGCTAATTCCATCCTCAGCTCTAGTGCAAAGAAGGAAATTAAACCCATTCCAATTTCTGAGCAGTTTGATGGGGAGAAGAATTCATGAACTCACAAAAGATAAATATTTGTAACTAATTGCCAGCTCTTGCCTTTGTTTCTTTACTTTCATTGCCCTTGCTGCCCTCAGGTGAGCTCATTTGATATTGCCAAGAATGATGACATTAAAATAAATAGTACCAATCTCCCAGAGCTTTCCACCAATGTATTGTTTATCTAGCAGTGTTTAAATGGTATACTGGTGATACACAAAAAATAACTACAAAAGTAATTGTCTGTCCAGCCAGCTTTTCTCCATAAGAGACAGGACGCCTGTTTGTACTTGCCCCTGCAACAGAGAGAAGCCCGACAGATTTTCCATCACAAAGTAGAATATATCTATCTTATTAGGATGGCATCTGTACTTACAAGAACACCTTGCTTATCCTGACACTGAATGCACTTAGAGGATTTGATGCTAAAAGTCTACCAATGTTGTACTTCTGTCTCTGATTGCATCCTTGCCCCTGTTGTCATGAAGGGACCTGACATGGGGCACTTTGGAAGAAGAAACAGTTTCAGAATTACAAGTGATTAACTCCCCAGACTTCCTGATGATAAACAGAAGGAATCTCAAAAAAACCTCTAAATTCCCCCCAAAACAGAAGTATTTGGATACCTGAGCAATTTTGTAAAAAAAAAACCAGAAACCTGTTAGATGTATTATTATAGCAGGACACACTTAGATACTGTAATGGAGCCCTGGTTCTGGGCTGAAAAGCTGCATGTGGCTCATCCCTGCTATTGCTGGTCATGTTGACCTCAAAGAGCAAACAGAAGTCTTCTGTAATGGCTGTAGAGACTGCTGTGCTGTGGCTCCCTTTCTCAGAGCAGCCTCACAGCTCTTCTATCTCTGCTGGCGAGCAAGCTTCTCCTGTAAGCCAAGTAGCCAGCCCTGCTGCATGCCTGATTCATCTCCTTGCTGTTTATTCAGCCTTCCAAGTGACTCCGTGTCCTCCACTCAGACCAATTAGTTTAAGTCCAGCTCTGGCTACAACGGACAAACCTTTCATGACTTTCTGAAAACCCTCCTGTTTGGAAGGTTTGAATAATCTGAAAGAAAAAAGTAAGTTATTGCATTAAATTTCACATGAGTTCTTCATTAAAATTAACTCCCGTTGTAGCTCATTGTCTAGAATGTATTTGTAGAACTGCCTTTTGGCTTTGAAATATTTTTATATCTGCTGGCTGGGTGACAGTGAGTTTTTCAGGTTTTCACTCCTGTTGCTTGGGTATTGTGTTCTGCTGGAGGTAGACACAGGCTGCAGGCAGAAGGTCACAGATGTGGCTTCCACACCCTGTTGAACTATTCAGCTGAAAAACTGGCCACATTGCAGAACCATTTTGGGTCAAATCCATGGGTGTGGAGACATCATTTACAAATACCAAAGTCCTTCCCTGAAAGAACTCTAATCCTGATTTATCAGAGCCAAGCCTCCCTTTAGATAGCTATGGCTGCTGGTTTGAGTTTCTCAGAGCTGTGAACTGACATAGTGCTGAAACATCTCTGTAGCCATAGGCACTGAAATTTTGCAAGAAATGCTTTTTTGTGGTACCTGACTTCAATTTCTGCAGTTAATAGAGACGTGTAAATGGGAAGGATATAACTTAGCTCCAGGGAAGCAGCTCAGAGTCTTCTGTCAAACTAGACAGTCTGGCAGTAATTTAACCAATACTCCTTTACGTTTAGAAAAATAAATCTGTAGATGTCTTTGCCTTACAACAAGTAAGACCAAGGTGTCACCCACTGCAGTAATAAAAGTCTGAAACAGAGCTGGCGTAACAGCTAGCGTAACAGGTTACAGATGCAATTATGTTTCCTCCTGACCACAGCAGAGGACAAAGAGAGCGCATAAGCCAAGCAGGTTTGTAGCAGTGAATCCTGTCAATGCAACAACATCTGTTGGTGCTGTTTAAAGGAAATACACAATTATTTCCCTCCCACGCTCTGCCCCTCTTGCTGCTCTTCTCTCCATTCTGCCCTTACTGGTAACCAAGTCCTTCATCTTTCATATTCCAAGCATCAGCGTGCTGTCTTGTTGATAATAGCAAAAATCTGTTAAAACTGTCCATGGTGTCCCTAGTTGCTACACTTTGGCCAACAGGGTAGTGTTGAGGAATGCACTATTTTGAAAGCACAGAACCTGGAATTTCTTTCAGACTAGTTATCGTTCCATCTGCTTCCTTGCCAAGCTTTTTTTGGGCCATAAATTGATCTGATATGGCCTTTGGTAACATAGCAAGCCTGGGTTGTTTATACCAATCACAGGTTTTCCCAAAAAAGTACAGACCGGCTAACACCAAAAATAATAATTGTTAATAATTGTTTTAGAAAATTGAATATACTTAAAAGCATGAGTGCCACACTGCTGGGCCACGACTATGAATTCCTCTTTGCTTTCTCCAATACAATGTATGGATGAGTGTACGACAAAGGGAAGCTGCATTGTTCCATCAGGAATAAAAGCATGAGGCACAGATGAGAGAAATGTGATTTGCTCCTTAGTATGCATTTGTTTTGTGAAGCCTGCAATGCCTTAGAACTGATATTCAAAAAATTAGAAGATTTCAGCAAAAGATCTACATCTGTTTCTGGTATTTCAAGGCTCAGATTCCTATTTGCTGGTTTTTTGCTCCATATTTATGATGGTCTGTGTCAACATACCTTGAAAATATTTTCTTTCCACTCTTCAGTTACTATAAAGCATTAATAATAAACTGATATATTGAACATTTAGGTAAGAAAACAGGAGACAAGTTGAGTAGCACCTGCTCCTAATATCTGGGAGAAAGTGAAAAATTCAAGGAATGGTGAAAAAAGTGCTGTTAGGAGCAAGCAGTTCCCAAAGCACAGAAACTTAAGAAGCCAAGTTTTTAATGGGTTTCTGTTGTCACAGATGACCGACTATTAAAAATGAATTATAGAAAAGCTGTGGTGTGAATTCCCTAGGATTAGACATGGAAATGGAGAATGAGTTCAACAACTGAGGATAAAAACCTTCAGCTGGAATTGATGTCTCTTCATGTAAACCAGAGCATCTACCTTTTGTTTGGGACTAGGGGAGCTGGTCTCCCACATGGATCCTCTGACATATCTGCAGAGCTGAACTTATGTTGCATTATCTGCTCCCTCCTCCCCAGCTGTCTATCTACAGTATGTGCAGGAATGTCATGGTTTTAATACCATATCCTCCCTACCATCTAACTCAAATTGGACAAAATCCAAAACGTATTGGGAGTACTGGCAGGACACATGCACTTGCACTTATGCACATATGGTGTGTGTAAAGCGTTCTTGATTCTTTAGTGAGACAAGCTAACATCTACAGAAATTTCATGTGAATTAGCACATTATTACTATAATGTAGAGAAAAAAAAAGCCCCAGCTTTCTGTATAGCTCAGTATAGCCGTGTTTGGTATCACACACTTCATCAGACCTGGAAAACTGCCTGCAGTTCTGGACAATGAACTAAAAGCTTGAATTATCTCTTGTTTTTATTGTACAATAAATTATCTGATAAATGTTCTGTTCTCTACTTATATAGTACAGAGGGAAAGTTGGTGGGTGGACTGAAATCTGTTGTTTAGTTAATTTATAGAGAAAATCCTGCCATGTCAGATTGATTGGACAGGAATTAGTGTAGATTCACGCTTGGAAGACTAGCAAAAATGATTTCCATAGTCTTGAGGAAACATCCTTTTATTGTAGAGAAGTCTGTATACACAGTTGTGATGTATTTACAACCAGTTTTTCTCAAACAGATGACTGTTTAAAATCCTTCACAAATCTGTCAAGAATGAAAGAAAATTAAGCTCAGAAGCCCAGCCAACCAGCCCAAACCCCAAATTCAGATTAATTCCCGAAGATAACTGTAATGAAATAATAATACATTGAGTTGTTCTGAAGGAAGCAATAGGACTGTGACAGAGATCAATGTATGGACTTCAGTCAAAAGCATTGTTTAGTTTCATCTCAGAGCAGATGAATCCCAACATGGGGGACCTGCCTTTTCCCAGGGGTGTGGAAGGGACAGGCAGAAAGACCCTGGCCCTTCCTTCCTTGGCCTCTGCAAGGACAGTGGCAACCTCCATGAAAAGAAATTGTTGGTCCTGTGTTCCCCTGGAAAGCTCATTTCCAGAAATAAAGCAGGAAAACCTCTGCGCTTCTTTGGTCTGCTGAATGGAGTTAGTGCACTGAGGGTGAGAACGGGTGTCCCCCTTAGGAAGGGTGTGGACTACCATGGCACCCCAGTGGCAGGACAGATGGTACCTTGGTTTCTTCTGGTGCCCCTCCAAACTGTGCCTCAGCTCTCACTGCTCTGTACCCGGGGTGGTGAGCAATGGCATCAGTCTAGTGTCAACCTGTTCAACCACCACAAACGCAGAGTAGACAACACAGGGGGAAATGATGAGAGGTAGAGACACACATTATATTCCCTTTTCCTTTGCTTTTTCAATTAGAAGTAGAACCTTCATCAGCAACAAAAGTTACGTGTGCAGGAGGCACTTCTCTAGGGAAGAAATAAATACCTCAAGCGTTCATGGATGAATGAGTCCCATGAGAAATATTCTCAGCACAACCAGTTCAGTCATAAAAGGAATCTAAAATCCCCACATTGATGTATATGAGAAACATGAAACCATACCTGCTAATGCTTGAGGAAGATACATGCATAGGTTTCCCGTAGGGTGGGAACATATATCTTAGAATCTACGTAATTTGATTCATACTTAGCAGAACATTGCGATATTTACAGGCACATTCCAATGGGAAAACATGTGCATACAGAGTGCAGAAGACATAGCTTTTTCACCTAACCATGGGACTTTTTAAGCAGGGATTTTGTGACCTCAAAATACTATTTGTGAAGCTAGTGGAGAGGAAAAAGGTGTGTAGGCAGGAGAAGAAAATCACCAGAAGTTGATAAGAGCTCTTTTTTTGAGTATTAGAATGGTTGCAGGCTGGGACAAAGTAAGTTCGCGTAGAACACAGGTTCTGACTTGTTACACATCACAGAGTGCTTTTCCTACTCTCTTTTCTCATACTTATTCTTCCCAATTAAATTTGTTCCCTGTTAGCCAGGCTGACGAGAATAGTGTGTAAGACTCATTCCTCTTCTTGCAAACATCATCTTTTATAGCATAATAACTTAATAAATTCTTGCAGAAAATGGATGAAGTGGAATATCACTTGTTTGGACTTGGTCTGTATTCTGAGGGTGAAAGTGGGCATCTGAGAAACACATTTGTAATGCCTTGCAAGTTTTACAAATTAAAAAAAATAAATTAAAAAAAAAAAAAGTTACACTCTGAACCTGATTGAGAATACGAAGTTCTATGTTCTCTAGCACTGCATGTCAGGCATGGTGGAAAAATCTATTTAGTGACTACTTTAAGCTTAGCACTACCCAGAATTGTTCTGAAACTAGTTCACTAGTTTCTGAAACACTACTGTAGTTGCAGCAAGTTATTAAAACTATCTACAGAATTTAAATCATACAATTTAGGTTTCAATATGTCAGCAAAACAGCAATGTATAACCCATAGAGGTTATATTCTGGAAGTGAAATTATCAAACTATTGCTCCATTGTTGGAAAAGTAAAACTATCCTCCCTAGGTACACAGCACTCTCTCACTTATGCTGACACATAAGGTGGTGGTGGGTCTTTAGCAGCTCCGTTCACGGGATCATCGTATGGTGGCAACAGGACCTACAGAAAAGGAAAAAAAGGTTATATTTTTAAAAAATAAGCCAGCTGAAAATATTTACAAAAAAGAAAACCCTCAAGGTCTTGTCCTAAAGAATAATTTAAAAAAGAGTAAATTAGTGAGCAAGAGCAGAATTGTTAGGAAATGAAAGTGTTATCTTGAAGTTCCTCCATTTCAATTTGTGTGCCTGTTTTCATTATGATGGAAAATATGATTTCTTCCCGCTTCTTATTGACTCCAATGACAGTTTGATTTCAGCCCAATATTATTCATTGCTGGTACCTGAATTTGTTCAATGTGGCTGTGGCAATAGCTGTTTATTCTGCAGCTCTCCTCTGTCAAGAGCGCTGAAGCGATTCCTCCTGGAGGATTGCACAAACTACTAAGCCAGAGTGAGAAAAGTCCACAAAATCTCTCTTTCCGAGGTCCCCCTGGAAAGCTAATAATTATTTTGGTATGGGGAGAAAGAAAGTGAATGAAGAACAAATTACTCTAGATCTAAATAAATCTTTGGTTTTGTGCTTCTGGGGCACTCAGCCATAAGAAGGAAGACCTACATTCCCATAAGCCTTTCAGTCAATACTTAAACATCTGATAGAAATTAGGACAGCTTCAATCATATATCATCCCCAGTCATAGGAGACTTGGAACCTTCGTAGGACATGGGAGATGCAGATTCAGACCACAGTGGGCAGAGGAGGGATTTGAACCCAAATTTCTACTGCTTTAAGCAAGCATGCTAGCTAGCATGCAATTTTTAATCGTGCCAGCACTGACATGGCTTTGCTTGAGTGTGAAAAGGCAAAGGAGCACTTGGTCTGTGAATCCCAGCAGGGAATGAGGATAAAATAGACGTCTGAATGAAGAATGAGGTACATGCCCTAAAAATCTCAATATTGTGTAAGAGTATCAGTTGTAGTGCACTGGCAGAGATACTTTATGCAGCTGAAGATCAATTATACATGATGGAATTTCCAGATTTATCAACATCACTTCTTGGTCATTAAAGGGCACAAAAAGCTGATTATCTAAACATATATAGGTAAAATCTTGATCTCAATAAAGTCAGTGGAAGTTTTTCCATGAGGGGATTTCACAGTTCTTAAAGAAGTTGATAACCTGCCTTCTGAAAAGAAACATCCATAATGATCCCTTTTGGACCTCATCCACAATGTAACAATATCAATGGGAATCTTTCTATAGTTTTAAATAGACTTTGGATCAGGCTTATGTGGGATAGTTCCAAGGGTGATTCACATTATACTTATGTAAGTTTACAGACATGCATTGATCACCATGTGTTCAAGGACATCTGTGCACATGTTTGTTAGATTACAGAATGGCTACCTTGGCATCTTCATCCCTTAATCAAGGAAGTTTCGTTATTTAGAAAAGGAAATTGTCAGCGCCATCACTCATTATTAATACCATATGTTTGAGTTTGTAAATGCAATATGCTATGCACACATTCACTACAAAATCTAAAAAGCCTTGTATTGAAAAGCATTTAATAAATTAAAGGGTGCAAACAGCTTATGGCAGACTGCTTACCTGGTGAAATTAGGACAACATATAGAACTTCAAATAAATACTGTAATAAAAATCATAAATATGTTTTGCAATATAACTTCAGTAAGTCACATCACTAAAGCATGTAAACTGCGAAAAACACTACAGCTGAGATCCTCTCCCTAGCGTGGATCAATAGCTTAATAACAGGGTTTCTAGTAAAATCCTTGTGTTACTAAAAAGGCACTTGTTTCTCAAAGGTACCAAAACATGTTCATTAATTGATTATGAAGCAACATAATTAGATCTGATCTACAGATGACTCTGAAAATGAATCAAGTTCACTTTGTGAAGATTTAGCCATCTTGCTGCACTCTAATACTGCTAAGCCACAAACTGTGGTCCATTCCTTTCACGTTCAGAGTCCATTTCCTTAGGCGTGATAAGAAAAGACAGCAGACTCAATCTGAAAAGCTGTCTATCTTCCAGGTCTACGAGCTTCTTAACAAAGGACAATACCTCTCTCTGTGCTCTGATCCTCTTTTGGATCAATGTGTCCTAATACTACTGTAGTTACGTCGATATTATTGCTTGATCATTAAGGTCACTGTCATTTGCAGTAGGTCTCCTGTAGGATTTATGGAGATGAGTGAGCTTCTTCATTCCCTTTACTCTTGTATGAAACCAAATATGTCTGTTCTCCTGAACAGCCTCCTGGTGAGGGTTTTTCCTCTTGAGAGGTGGACACCCTGCCTTGCTATATGGATTCAAACCTCATACATCGGTCAATAGAACCCAAGGACTCTCAGAAGACACTTTCTAACTTATCAACAGTTCAACAAGAAGTGAGGAGAGATAAGAGTATTTTAGAGAAGTCACTGGCTAAATCCTAAGGCATATGGATTTCTATAGGAATATTCGAGGTATGTGGGGTATGAACTGGGGAGACCACTAAAAACATTCAGAAGTTTCACAAGAAAATATATACAGTGGAAGGCTGGAGGGTATTTGGAAAATGTCTGTAGGTTTATGGTCACTTTATTGCTGGCCAAGGTTATTTGTCTGAAGAGTTCTATCAGTGATGACTTTACAGTCTTACTCCCCACACATATTTGTGTTGAAATATTTACATATCCTGATCTTGCATTTCCCTGACATGAACAGAATAGTGATAAAAAATAATGAGTGCAGAATAAGCAGAATTCAAAGTTACTACCTTTGCCTAGTAGTGTTTGAGTGAGACAAAGAAAATATGGACAGGATCATAAACAAAGGTTAAGACGAATCAATGTGATGGACGACACCTGGAAGAAAGCACTTGGAGTTTGTGGAATACATGGCACTGTCTGGGACCCCAAGCATCTCACATCGTTAGTGTAGTAAAAGTCCTTTAAACTAATGTAACTGTTTTACTTTCAGACAATG
The DNA here is from genome assembly GCF_036013475.1 of Columba livia. NCBI lineage: Eukaryota > Metazoa > Chordata > Aves > Columbiformes > Columbidae > Columba > Columba livia. The sequence goes on along the minus strand of NC_088603.1, from coordinate 138,958,457 downwards.
TGGTTTTGTTACTGTTACTTAATCTTCTGTCAACTGTAAGTCTAAATAATCATCCTTCAGCTTCCACAACACTTTGAATAACTCTTCACTACTCTATAATTACAAATCTCGCAACTCTGCCTGTGTAAGACTACCTTTCAATTATTTTTTACAAGAAAAATTTCAGACCATTACTTTCTCTTGATAGTTTTTCCATCTTTTCTCAATTATGTCTGTTTTGGTGAAAGGGAAAAACATGATAAAACCTGGATTATCTTAGTTTTTGACTGTTTATTGTTGGAATGGTTAACAGTTTATAAAAACCTCAAGGAAGAGAGAATTCCATTAGAAATTTAATCACTAAATTTATACCAAACTAACTGAAATGAAAATCTGGATCAGGGTGGTTTTCCCTTGTCTTATGTTAATTTTAAATTCTAAAATGGTTTAATGGAAACAGATAAGTGCCTTGGACATAAAACGGCAGAATTATTCAGGCACTATATTGTGCTCTCCAGAGACATAAAATGGAAGACAATCACTGAGCCAAAGTGTGAATTCAGAAACTGGAAGAATAGACAGAAACTCACTATTCAGTCTTATCCAAGAACATAATTAGAATGGATGTAGTCTAAAATAATTCAGGAAGGGCAAAAAATATATGCATACTTTAGGTCTGTGGTATCCCCAAGGCAGAATATCCACTACGGCACAGATGTATTTTGCTTCCTAGACACTGCATTTGAGCATTTCCTTCCTTGTTTGTTGTGAATTGAGAAAAATATATCTTAGTTCTCCTGGGTGCTCCAAAACTAATGCTTACAGAGTGTGTGAGATTGCCACTCACAAGTTACTATAAAAAGTAAGTACAAAGGACCCCCATTTTTTGGAACCCTCTCATCTTCGTGAGAAGATGTTTCGGTTTTTGGTCGGTAGACCAGCAAGCAAGTCTGGGACATTAGAAGTTGCAGGGTTCAGTCCTATAGGATGCCTAAAATCCAAAGGACAGAAGATCCTAGCTTCTTTTACAAGTCCTATAACTGTGTTGAAGAAGCATGTAGCATTTTAACATCATCCTTTAATATACGGCCGGAGGAGGAGGTGACATTTCTCACTGTATAGTTGTCTGGTGACAAAAACTTTGCACAGACACTCTGAGATCAGAGCTCTAGGGGCTCCCAAACCAAAAGGGATCAAACCCACAGTCCTACCCACCATATGAATGCTCCAGACACAATGTCTTCAGTTAGGTTGGAAGGACCATTTTCCACCCTCCTATTGTCACAGTGAAGCCAAGTGTGCAAGAATACGGGGAAAGAAGGAAAATAGGAGGAAGTGTGGCTCTGTAGCCCCATGGCTGGGGTGCTTAAGGGGGACTGAGAGTCCTAGGTGTTTGCTTTGCTCCCAGTTCCATTTAAGCATTTTGTGATAAGCAGTCTTGTTATGTAATGCGCAGAAATAATCCAGAACTGACCCATAAGAAATCCTGGTCCTTACTTAGCTGGTGTCATCCAAGTGGTTCGGATAATTGTGTTACATAAGCATCTCTCTATTATAAAGCACATGATACAGGATGACCTTCTCTAGAAGAAATAATTACCATACAAGTTTGCCAATGGCTATAACATATTCAGTTAAATAAGCATATGTCATTTCTTATTTTTCACATTCTAGTTAATCTGGGTTTAGAGAAGAACTTTTTAAAGACATCATTTAGAAATATGCCTAAGAAGAAACACAGGCAAATATTTGTATATTCAGTTTGGAGTTAATCTTGGACCAAAAACATTTTTGGGGGGGGTGAGGGGGGAATTACATAATTTCAATAATCCCTTAGTATTTTTGCAGCTGATTCCACATTTACATGAACTTCCAGTAGAAAATTTTCTTTCTTCAGCATATATACAAGTTTTCTCATATTGCTGCAGTTACTCGTGTTTGAACTCCAGCTCTTAGGTCTGTTTGGTATTTAGTACATTTCTAGATGAGAAAATGTGTGTAGTCTGGTATGAGTAAACTTAAATATTTGATTAATTGATAATTTCTGCATTCTTAAGGGTCTCACCCTAAACTCACTGGACTCAACAGACAGCTTTTTGTGTCACCAGAGACCTTTGGATTGCTTTTTCCCACAGCCATTTGTGTTCTACACTGTGTGGAGTGGTACAATTGTCACAGAAGAGTTTTGAGTTTGAACAACATCTTCTCTGGCAGCCGTACGAAACTTTTGTGAGTTCCCATGGCAAAATACCGTTGTTGATGTCTTGTTAGAAAAAAACATTTTTAGAGATAGCTGTAAAATACTTTTCTCTAACACTTCTAGAACAAAAATGCACTTGATGATGCCAAAAAAATGCTAGAGATTAAAAATTTCTATGGTAAGTGCTGATGATTGTGGTGAATATTCAGGATATTTTTTCATGCTTTACCTTCATCAATCTCTTGTCTATAAATTCAGGTTTATTGTATAAGTAATGGGATACATTTGGGGAAAAAAACCTTCTATCTATCAGATTAAATAAAAAATCATCACAAACACAAACTTACTGTCGAAGAATTAAAAATCTTATTTTTAATATATGAAATTAAGTGGACTGAGCTGCTGCTTAGTGCTGGAGAATTCTGCCTGCCAACATGAACAGGACTTATCTCTACTCGTGGTGACTGGTGTGTTCTGATACTGGCCTTTCGAAATCTCTGCTCTTCAACAGCTGTGCTGGGAAACACAGGGTAGCACTTGGAGAATTTGGGAGGAATACATGCTTGGGCCCTATCACTTCTTAAGCAACTGATCATCTTTGTACTCTTTATCACTTGGGGGAACATTTCTGTAGTGGATCAACTTCTGATTTTACTGTTAAAGAGTTCATGGAGCAAGGTGAAGGGGGTCACAGCAAACAACAACTAAGAGCTTTTTGATAAAAACTCCAGACCTTTACATTAAAAGACTTCCTATTGCGTCAACACACAATGTCATTTTTGACAGGGACAGGTGACAATGAATAGTTGAGTGGAATTAGAGTCATCACTACTGCAATTTAATCCTGGTCCTGTCACTGATCTTTTGAATTTTGACAAATTGTTTGATTTTGTCCTAGGAAGATTTCCCATTTATAAACGAGGCATATTATTTGAAAGATCTTAAAAGGTGTTGGAAACCTTAAGACGGAGTTAAATCTCTTTTGGATGAAACTTGCATTTGACTGTATGAGACAGGGACTGAATTGTGGAAATATTTACAAACTAAATACATATTTGCAGAAATTCCAGCCTATCCCTGGAACCGTTTGCCCCAACATCTTCCCCACAGCTTCGTGTGCATTATGTTGCATTCATCTGCAGAAGTGACCTTTACATTTCAGACACCCTAGCCACTACCAGGAACCCTTATGGGAGGCCCATGTGAATACAGACCTCAAATGGAGGGAGGGCAAAAGGAGCTTTGTCTTTCACACAGCTCACATACAAAGTGTCAGTGGCTTCAGGCCTATTCTCTGTTTACTTAGAAAGGGAGGGAGAGTAACCACAAAGTGAATAGTGTTAGCCAGATGGTGAGAGTATGCCAGAGCTAGTGCTGGACTGCTTCACAGGCAAAAGTGCCGAACCACAGGAATTTCCTCATCCAGTAGCTTCTGTCCAATGTGCAGCCCCGGGTCTGGTGATGGAACGAACACTGACACAGCTGCAGGCTGAAATTAAGAGTTCCTGCATGCCTTGCCTTTCCTTTCTTAATTCAGGATTAAATTTCTCGTTGATGTAGCACAGGGCTGATGTATCAGATTCAGGGACAGCGGAATTGAAAGATGACGTTTTAAGCAGCACATGCTTATTTGCACCAGTCCTCTAGTCTGGGTTCATTCCATCTCCATGATTCCAGCCTGAGACCAACCACCTACTTCCACCTATCTGATACCATTGTGCAGTTTGGAGAGGGTTAAATGGTGTGCAGTCACATTCATTAATTTTGTGTTTACTTCCCTGCTCTCCTGTCATCCACCCAGCTAGGAGGAGTGGAATTTCCTCTCACAGCTGTGATGCTTTGAGGAGCCATTAGCTGCAACCTAAGCCATGCTCAGCTGCAGTGCAGCCAGCAGAGCTCGCAAATAGCCCTAGGGGGAAGGCTGATGGCGTGACCACCTGTCCAGTTCAAGACAGTCCCACCAGCCCTCATGTACTGTTGGGCTCTTGACTACACAAATATTATGAAGATCACCTGGGGAAAACTGTAGATTTCTATGTGCATAAACAGCTATAACTGGCTGATTGTTTCACTCTGTATGCAGGAAAGGCTGAGAATAATTATCTCTTTGCAATGTTTTCCTGTCAAGTTTGACAATGTGCTTTTCTTCTGAGAAGTCTGAGATTACAGAGGAAAATGTAAAATTAAGATGGGGTAACAAGATGTCTTTGGGTGATTATTAGTATACCAAATAGAGTTAGCAGAAAATACAATTTTTGACATACAAAATATTTGGAAAGAAACTGTCTGAAATATTTGCTAAGAAATGCTATCAGTATTTTTTGCTTAAATTTTTCAGAAATCCAGATCTGCTCAGTAGAGCCCTGTTTAGGAGACTCAAGGCACCAGATGGCAAATATTTCCTTTAGTACTACGTATGAAAATGAGCACTGGACTATTTCTAAATGTCAAAAAATATATAATTCATTTTGTATTTTACTTGAAATAAGCATATTAATGTAGCACATGTTTTATTTGCTGTACAAAATTCACTGTAAGTTACTGTATATACTGATTTTATTGAGGCAGACTCTTCAAAAGTTTCTAAAGTTTCTGTATGTAGGGTGGGAAGAAGCAGTGTTTATCATGAGTTTCTGAAGGAATGTGTTTTTTTCTCCAATGGGCGCACAAGGGTTTTTAAGCCCCAGGCTTTTCAGGCAGCTCAGAAGTGAGATTTGGTTCATACTGCAGGTGCAAACTGCATCTTTGGGTCATTTGATCTGGTCATGTCTGAGGTAACTTCAGAAAAGCAGGTAATATTTGGCCTTGAAGAACAGCAGATCATGCACACTCATTATCAAGGGAGAGAGATTGACTGAAATACATAGAAAATATTAAAACTAAATCCATTGAGAACTCAGAGTTTCCTCTTTAACCCCTTCACATGAAGACACACAGACTGCATGAAAAGACTGACAGCCTTCAGGAGAAGAGGGAGCTTTTTTTCTAGTAGTAAAGAAACAGAAATAGTTAAAAATTTGGTGGTGAGAAGCAGTCAAATGTTGCGTACAAGATAAGCACTGGAGGAAGAAGTAGGGATAGCTTTCATCACACCGGAGCTGCGCACATGCATGTAGGAACAGCTATGCTGGGTAAGGTGAAAGGTCTATCTAAATCACAGCAATTACTGATGGATGATGAAGAAACAAGTGCAAGACAGCACAATAAAAGAAACAAAGAAAGAGTAGTGCAAATATATATATTTATGACTCACCCAGAATATTCTCCAAACTGACAGAAATTTGAATGTCAAGGACTTACTGAATTACTGGTAATATTTTATAGAAATTTTTCTTCCACTGATTTTTCTAGTCTGCATTTGAATCCGTGTCGACTTTCAGCACCTGCAACGTCCTGTGGTAGGCAGTCACACAGCTAATCTAGGTGTTACCTAATTTGTTTTGCCATGAAACCTGCCACTAGCTATTTCACAAAATGTCCCTTAGTTCTTTTGCTAAGACAGTCAGCAGATTTTCCCCCTTTACCTCCTCTGCCACTCACAATTTTAAAAATCTCTATCATGTTCTCTCTTGTTCTGTCCCTCTTTCATGCCACTAAGAATCCTTGCCCCCCTGCAGCACAGTCCACAGTTAATTTCTTCATACTAAGGAAATCACTTGACAGTTTTGGGTCCAATCTGAGGGCTGCAAGTCCAGGCCTATGGAGAAGCATTTTCAGCAGGAGGGCACTGACCTCTGTCTGGATGACACTTTCTCCATGCTCGGGAGAGCAGCAGGCATTTTCACCCATCTGACCTATGTTACATATGTTCTTCCAGATGTAATCAAAGCAATGCTTATTCTCTGACACTTATAAATATCTGCTTCGGAGAGGGCTGATTACAATGTAAATCAAAGCAACTGTTTCTGAGGAGGTTAGAGAGCAATGTTTAAAAAGAAAAACACCCTTTCATGTTTTTCTTTTTCTCCTTCCCTGTCCCCAGATAAAAATCCCCTGGTATAGGGCCAAAATTTCCTATCCAAGCCAAAGCATATTTGATATTGAATGAGAAATGTTGTACTTTGCTTTATTCAGAGACACATTTGCTCAAAAACTTTGTCTAAAAAGTCTTAGTTAATTACTATATAAACGTTTCATGATATGTCGTCTGTCAAATAAATCCCCAAAACCTATCTCTCAACGTGGACAGGAAGTATTTTCGTGTTTATTTGTATGTATTTCCATTAGAAACCACACTAGAATGGTTACAGATTGGGTAAGTGGAAGCAGAATAGCTCATGGATAATTTATAACCCCCATTCACTGAAGTAGGCCTCAATGACGCAAAATAACCTGTGCAAAGTTAGAGTTGGTACGTTTTATTTTCCTTTGACAAAACTGCTTGTTTATTCCAAGCCACCAGCTCTCCAAGACACTATTTAAGAAACTTTACATGAGTTTATGGGTTTCTGTAATGAAGCAGCACAATGTTTTCAACACCCCAGATAGATAGTGGAATAAATGTATATATTACTTGGACACAGCAATATTTAGGGACAGACTGTGATTGCCCTTGCGTGGGGAGAAAATTGGATTCAGGAAGCTATTTCTATCATGTGCAATCTCATAAAAGTCATCAAGAATAATGGTGTAATTACCCTCTCCATTCTCAGACATGGAGGGATAGTCCACTCCAGGCCACAGAAGTCTTTCCTACGTCGTGGCCAACCTTCCGCTGCTGCATCTCTAGTTGCGCATTATTATTCTGTGTAGATAGATCATTGTTCGTTTTTTCAATTTTTCTGTTTTGTTTTTTTTTTTCAGAAGGATCATTTGCTGGATGATCACATGCTTTGTCAGAGAGTACTTGCCTGCGTGTCATCAGTACTGAAAAACTGGAGAAGTATACTTTGGTGACAAATGTTTATTGTGTTGTCCTGAGTGCAGAGACTGTGATAGAGCACTTATCTTTTTAACTGCTAACATTAATTACTCTTTCTACCCTTATCTCCTCTTACAATTACATTGCTAACAAGATAGGAACCTAGGAATAGCTCACATGGGGCAGCCAAATTGTTTAACAGGCCTGTTCATCTTCCTGAAGTGTGGTTATCACAGATGTGATTGCATTACAGATACTGCTGGAAAGGCTGCTGTCTTCATCTCATCAGCTGGACCATTTTTCTCTAATCTATATACCTAGGGACATGGGATGACCCAATGTCAGTCTTTGGGCACCACGACAGAGAAATGGGCCAATTGTAAAGTTTGGAGGTAGATTTTGAAGTCTTGTTGTAACATTTGACAGCAGTAAGATCTGGGATTTTGAGATGACCAATCTCTAGTTTCGTCTTTCGTACATATTTTTATTTTTATACGAACACATTATTTCAGTATCACTATTAAAAAGTAAGGCACAATATATCCATATAAAATACAATTTTCTTGCACAGTGCACTTAAGCATTTCCTAGTGAATACTGAAGGAAAACCTTTATTTATAACCAAGTTATTATAATACTGTGTTTAAACTACAAAGTACTAGTCTCATGAAAGGTGATGAACTGACAGCTTGTGTTTATATAAAATCTGTTAATGTTGGTAAATCATATCTGTAAAACACCTGTCAACTAGAAACTCCCACAAACTTTTGCAGATCTTCTAAATTTGGTAAATGAAGGCCCACTTGGCCTTTTTCTCTCTGAAGGTAAGAAGTGCTTGTCACAGAGTTCATGTAAAGCAGACCTCACTTTCTTCACTGCTCATAAGACACAGGAGCAAAAGCACAAGTTCAGGACAGACCACAGCGCACAGTCTTGTGTCCATAAAGAGTCCTGAGGAAGGCTTGGGAAGAGCACAATTGCCCTATGGGATCCATTAGAGCAGATTGAAATCAGATTGAAAGAATGGTCCAGAAATCACCAGAAGCCATTAATAACCACAGGAAGCCAGACCTCTCTATTGTTATCACACCCGCAGCAAAACAATGGCAGCTGGGTGCTCCTCCCTGGTCCGGAGCTGAGCTTTGCTCTCCTGCAGTGTCTAAGAGGACAATGTCACCTGCTGAACCACCGGTTGCTGCTGCTCCCTCCCACCTAACCGATGGCCGATGTTCTCTGTGCATCTGCATGGTTTGTGCTGTTGGTAAGTTTTGGCAGAGAGGTTTGGGGCTGGAGGAACTGGGACATACGAGGAGTTCCTGCTCATCTTGGCAAAGGCCAGGCTTGTGCTGTGTGAGGGGATGAGATGCAAAGAGGAGCCCGTGTTGGAGCTGAAGGCAGGACGGCCTCTGGGAAGAGGAGTTCTGCAGAAGGGCAAGGCTTCTAGTGTGGGCAACTGTATGGTTATAAAACCACAGCATGGCTCGCTGCAGTTGGGACTTGGCCTCTGGCTCCCTGCTGCATTCCCCTGTTTGAACAATACCTATGCAGGTGAATTCAGGCCTTCCTCATCCTTCATTGAGCAGTATGACTGTGACTTGAACCTGACCTGGAAAATCAGCTTATAAACCCATATATCCTTGGAAACAGGGATTTAAATTGTCATTGGCTTTTGCCTCACTGATACATATCCTTGGAATTACACTGAATGCTGCAACTCATTTTCTGAAACCCACAAAACAGCAGCTGTCAGATGGTAACGAATCAACCCTGTTAGAAAAAAAGGGTCTGTAAAGGAACGCTGCAAATTTATAAACACTCTGTTTTTTCCTACATTGCAACACTCCCAGTTAGTGAATCTAAAAAGATTTGGAAGATTTAATTACACATCCCCATTTCATGTCTTATTTTTAATCTTATTATGAACACTGAGAACAGATTTGTCTATTTCTATTGCAAATCTCTTACAAATTGTCATGTATTAGAATAATTCCAGTATTTGAGCTGCAAGCATAACTATGGTTTTTGGTTTTAAAATGAAAATCTACTGGGTAAGATAGATCAGCATGTATATTTTGATCTTGTAATTTAACATGTGAGTAAATGTAATTACTGTAATGATAAGTGAAAGTGTTCTGGAAGTCTTATTTTTAAACTTGAGGGTATTTGCCCCAAATTGACAGCACTAATAGCCTGTTCCAAACAACACAGCTGGCTTCTGACAGCAGCCACCTAGTAACAGGTGAAACCTGTAACAAGAAATGTGATTAGCAAATAGCACTGAGCAACAGAGCAAACAGGCAGCGCGAGGCAATTCAGACCACAGGGAATGCTGGATTTAAGGACAAAATCCTTGCATAAACAAGGAAGCAGTGGGAGAGAGAGCTGACTCTAGATGATAAGACAGGAAAGTTAAAAACATGGAAGAAAAAAATAATCTCTTCACTAAGACTGGAACAACTGCCAAGGGATGGGACTTCACTGCAGGTAGAATATGAAATGCTGGAGCAGCTGAATAGCAGTTTGTTGGCAGACACAGATTGTCACGATACTTTTGTGCAACTTAAAATCTAACAGAAGAGGAGGAAGGGCACACATTGCACATGCACGCTAGCAAGATGTGAATGCAGGCATCCACGTGAAGCCTGAGCCCTTTGAAGATCCTCTGATTAAAGACTTTGCTCTGAGAATGTTTATAAGCGCAATTCTGCAGAAAAGCAGATCCAGCATTTAAGCCACACTCCCAGGTCTCGTGTAGACTATTACATGAGGTTACTAACTAGTCAGCTTCTTACTTTAAGCACTGGATAGTTCTGCTTGTATCCTTTTTTTTTCTTTGCCCCTGCTGCTTCTTCCTCTTTTCTGTCTCCCATTTTGCCTGCTTTACCTCTTGCAGGTATTAATTTGTGGTGTTTGCTCACTTTAAAGAATATTCATGGAAAAAGATGCCTCTGATCTAGGGGCCCAGTAATAGTGTTATGCATACAAGACCAGCCACATGGTGAACGTTGCCAAGTTTGTAAGATTTTTATGTCACATTCTAGAAAATACCTTTAAAGCAGATTTTTTCTCTAAGTTGTCTTCTATTCTGACATGTGCCACCCCAAAACTGGCTCAGTAGTTGGAAATCACAAGTCACAAAGCAGCTGTCAGAAACAAGAGCTCTTGTGCATGGTTCATCCACCTCCAGGTTACATCTCACACTTCAGTCTGTTTAACTGACGTGAGTCTAAGGGTCCCTGTCTCCATCTATTGCCAAACTAATCACCTTTCACACATCTAGAATAACACAATAACACAAAGAATGGCTCTTCCAATCTTACCAAAGAACATTCCTCCTCTGTTCAGAGGAATCATCCAACAGGAACAAAAGACCTAACTCTGCATTTCTCAAACAGATCTACTACTGCTTTGAGAAAGGGAGAGCAAACACAAGTGTGGACAGATTAATTACAGGCTACTTAGTTGATGTCATATCCACAGAAGGAATGCATCTGCACTGAAAAAACCAAATAACTTATTAACCGTTGTGGATAAAGGTATGTCAGATAGGATCCACTGGAGTGATTTGGTCAAGTACATAAGGATGTAAATCCCGCTTTGAAGATAGATTTACAGCTTTACATTTTATCCCCACTGGCAGCATGACCAGGGATGGAACTTCCATTGATTGACTTCAGTGAGAGTTAAAAATAAACAAAATTAAAATCCCTGGCTGTACAAGGGCACAAATGAGCTGTTCCTGCTCCAGAGAACAAAATGTGTAACTTTGGTTTACCTCCTACACTCGTATGCTGGCAATTTTTCCAAATTGGACAAACATTTCCATGGTACTGCTATCACAGTTCAAATTAGCGTAAAAAATTATTCTTCATCCATGGTGTGCTTGAGCAGTTGGCAGGAAAAAACAAACCCAGGCTGGGAAAGTATAAAAATAATCCTCAGGTTACTATGAATCACTGCGGTGGAGTCACCTTACTGCCATGTCAAAATATCCTACAGCTACCTCCAAAAACTGAGGGGAGAGAGGTACTGCAAAAAAGTTCAGAGCAGGGAGATTATACCAGTTCCTAAGTGACTTTTCTGCAGCTAGATCCCCAGGTCCTGGAATTATCAGCCCCTGGAGCATAAGAGGGACATGTCTTCCCATCGGCTGGGGTCCAGGCCATTCCCCAGCCCAGCACCAGCTGGTTCCCCCACCCCATAATGCAGCATAATCACAGAGCCAACCCAGGTGCAAGCCTGTGGTGCCAAACTTCCATCAAGGGCGGCAGGAGGAGGACCTCTCGCCTAACAGGAGTGGTGGGAATATCCTCTTCACAGCCTGCAGTGGGGAGAATGTCTCTCCCAGATGGCACACTTGCAAAAAGGATGGCTTAAATCACTTGCACTGAGTGACAAAAATCAGATTACCTGGAGCAAATAACTGTAGTTATTGGGAGGGATACAGTTCAGATCTATGAGTATTATTTGTAAGAATCAGTTTGAGCAGCAAGGACTAACTGGAAATTTCAGTGCTGGCAATTTCTGCCCCAGAGCAGTCCACACTTAAGCTGTTCTTTTAGCGGTATGAAAATTGGACAGTTGGTAGGAAGGCAGACAGGCAGCTGAACATTTTTTAAAAGCAAAGTATTACTAAACTGGGAACTGGTAACAGAAAGCAGTCTACAGAGAGGATCTCTCGAGGCATGTGAGAGAAGGTACGACAGATGCAAGATAGTGCCAGTGACCGGTGTTGGCAGAGCAGCCCTGTATGGGGACAGAAAACACAAAAGCTCATCTCTTGGAAGGATGGACCAGTAGATTTCCACCATGTATCCAGCCAAGAAGATGTCAAATGAATACTGCTGTTGAGATCTGTACACTCTCAACATGTATTTACATGTATTTGCATGTGTTTACATGTAGGAATAGTTACATTTAGACAGTCCTAAAATTACAATCGGCCCTTTGAAGGCAACCACGAGGCTGATGTGGGCCCCGGTGAAAAATGAGTTTGACGCCCCGCCCTAGGTTTTGGAAGTATTGGGATATATTTAAAACTTCCTATTGTAGCTGTTATGCCCAGTCCCATATTTAAGCTTAGATTTTCACTTCCATTTGTACAGATTGGTATTTTTTCAGCTAACACTGATGAGAAGTATATTTTTTAAAAAATCCCTGAAGACAAAAATATGCCTTGCAGATATGACTTGTAGCTCTGTTGAAATTCAGGTAGCAGGTTTGATTCTAAAAATTATACATTTATTTCAAAGCAGAGGGCAGAGATTGACCCATATCTTTTAAGAAACTTGTAATTTATAATTTAAAGGCATGTTGGAGTGAAGAAGCCTTGTCAAAAGAAGTTTCCCAGCATCAAAAAGAATCAAACCCCATCATTTAATACAAAAGTACACTTGAGTGTTGGGGGAATATTGTACAGTTCAAGAGACAGCAGTGACCTATCACAGCATTTCAAAGTTTTATGAGGTTTCTTCAAGAGTCCTCAACCCTCAAAGGTCCTCAGCAATCAACTTTCAAAGCCCTATTCTTCCACATATCATTTTGAAACCATGTTTTTCCAGTCATGTTGAGCTTACATTTTAAAAATAATGTGCACGGGGATTTTTTATGACCTCCCTCAATGTAGGCATATGAAAAAGTATGTTTTTCAGTCTGTGATTTGAGGGGAAAGTAACAGTCTTCTGATTCACAGTGGTGAATGACAAGGATTTAATTCTACAAACTCTTGTTCCTTGCTGAAGGTCAGCAATGAGCAGAAGAAAGGGGCTGCTCAGGAGCACATCGGCTCCCCCATCACATCGCTGAGTGCACTGCACTGGCGTGTGTCCATGAAGCTTGTCAGGGAAGAATGTGCAAGAGATGGACACCAACTGTATCACCTAGGGAGGGGAGCTCATCCTGACTGGAGAGAAGCAGTCAGACAGGGGTTTGAATGAAGCTAGTCTCCATCCCAAGTGAATAATTAAAAAGCCACGCTGTTAGTGACTCTCTCTCCCCCTGTCTCTGGCTGGACCTGTGAAACTCTTCCCCCGATGCATTGCTCCTGACCCTTTCTGTACTCCTGTAAAAGAATTTCTGCGTGAACTTTTCAGTCAACTGTTAAATTCCTGAACAGATCTTTCTATAGAACCTGATCTAACATCATCTCATTGAACTTACTTAGAAAGAATGAACAAAAACAAATCTCTTGCCTGAAAGCAAGAGATTCTGACCATATTCAAATTAAGGAGATGTAATTATTGAGGAAAGAAGAAGATGCCAATGGTCAGGGCATTAGCTAGGAATGCACAGCCTTTCTCAAAACCTGCCTCTGTCATAGCTGTCTTGTAAAATCAAGATAAGCAAAGGTAAATTAAGCTATCAGTGCAAGAATTTAATCTGTAAATGGGATAAAAGGGTTTCGTTTCTTCACAGAAACACAAGTGCTTTAAAGATGAGGCAGCTCAGAGCACTTTGGCAATTATTAAATATAGAAGTATCGAGAGGAGTTTTGGTAACTAGGCATCTCCAAACACCAAAGTCTTCTGCTTTGGCAGCAGTGGAGCAGGTAGGTCTGATGCAGCTTTTAAAAAGACTGGGTAAATTTAGTTTCCCAGATAATCCAGCTGACATTCTCCCACCGCTGAGTCTGCCAGTTCTGTGGGTTGTATAGCTGGCAATGTTTGAAGCTGAGTTACAACCACCTACAGGCTGAACAAAAGAGCTATCAAAATTATTTCACATAAACCTCCTGGTTTTACTCACAGCAGATTCCCATCAAGGAAGTAGTAATACTTCTTAGCTTCCAATAAACCCATATTTTTATATTCAAATGTCCTGGTTGTCAGCACTGATCATAGTCTGTAAAACTTCCTATGCTTTTCTTAAAGCTCCAGATATTGGAAACAAACAACTATGCAAGATTTACAACTTTCTTGTAAAAACAGTAGTTTTCCAGCCCTTGTGGCTGCACAGGAATCCCTCATCCCAGTGGTTTAAAGTTGATCATCTAATACCTCAGCATGCGGAGACCACCCATGCTTTTGGAAAACCTGAGGAAGGCAATCCTGAATTTTTACGCAGATGATCCGAAGGACTGAGTTCATGCTGCTCTCATTCTGTTATGCAGATCATGTAAAGACCCTTGTTACATAAAGCAGTGGAGCTACCCCAGGGACAGATTTGGCAGAGTGCCCTCAGTGTGTGGTTTGGGTGGAACCGAGCAGCTCCTTGGAGATACCACTGCACCACAGAACTTTCCAGGGACTTTCTGCTTGTATTCCTCCAGTGCCTTCTGCAACAAGCAAGATGGTGCTCAGCAGTTATACCCTGCTCATATGCATGTCAGCACTAAATTAATATAAAGTTAACTGGCACCTTCCATTCTTTGAGGTTAAAATCTGTTTATTCATTTATTTCGTGCCGACCTTTGTTTCATTCTGTCTCCTTACTATGCAAAACCCATCACGGACTGGGAAAGATGAATCACTGAACTTGTGTTGCCTTTTAGCTCCTCTCTGTGAGTGTGTAAAGCACTACACCAAATGCTGAGTGCCCTTCATCACAGTTTCTATTGCTAAATCCACATTTCACAGCAGGTGTAGACCACGGCAGCCCTGGATCCTAATCAGTCCCAGCCACTATCCAGATCATCACACAGCTGGAGAGCTCAGAGCTGGGGCTCATTCCTGGAGCCACGAGGTAAGCTGCAGTTCATGCTTAACACGTTATTCTTTAGCAGACTATATGCATAAAATAAAACCAGTATTTTAGTAATGGATGTGATTTGTAACCATAGCACACCAGTCTGTTTAATCTCAAGTCTAAACACAACAAGCAGATGAGGACTCTTGAAAGAATTAAGATGGTTAACTAAGGAGCCAGAAATTAATATAAAATAAAACTATTAAATGCATAATATTAGACACGTTTGCTCTGTGATTTAACATCCTTACCGCGGTGTCATTGGTGGTAATGTACACCAACACATCCGAGTTGTTTCTCCCATTAATGTATCGGTAACAGTTCCACACGCAGCTTATCAAGTAACCCTGCAAGGAAAATGGATTGTTTATCCTGTATCACATGCATTTTTCTCTTAGAGCATTTCTACTCTTATATAGCTAACAATATGAGCCTGATAGATGCAGGGGACAGTGACTTTGCTGGCTGCAGTTACTGTAAGTATGTGTAGGGGCTCTGTGAGTAAACTGACACTGTTCTTCATACAAGAGAGAGTTGGTGTTGTTCAGCCTGCAGAAGAGAAGGCTCTGGGAAGACCTTATTGCGGCCTTTTAATACATAAAGGGGGCTTATAAGAAAGATGGAGAGAGACTTTTTATCAAGGCTTGTAGTGACAGGACAAGGGGAAATGGTTTTAAACTGAAAGATGGTAGATTTAGACTGGACGTAAGGAAGAAAATGTTTACGATGAGAGTGGGGAAACACTGAACCAACTTGCCCAGAGCAGCTGTGGATACCCCATTATTGGCAGTATTCAAGGGCAGGTTAGATGGGGCTTTGAGCAACCCGACCTATTGAAAAACCGAATAACCAGGAGGGGGGTTAGACCAGATGTTCTTCAAAGGTCCCTTCCAACCCAAACCATTCTATAGTTACATGATTCTGTGATTATGGAGACTTGTGTCACACTAAGAACTGCTTCATCTAGGGAAAGATACTGCAATCCAGACATAGCTGAATTAAGTTTATTATTCTGGTATTTGATATTACAGCAGTAAATGTAGACTTGTTTTGAAAAGAAACTGTTTCTTTGGGCCTGAATATAGGTAAAGTATATAAGCTCCATTTTACTTAAAAATGAGCAGGTTACATATGCTGGCTGTCTTTCTTACACCTCTCTAGAAATATAGTGAGATGTTAGTTCAGTCACACACCTCATTACTGTGCAGAATGTCTCAGGGACAGCAGTAAAAAGTAAATAGAAACCAGTTTTAGATTCCTCCATGATAAGAATGTTTAAACATTGTTAGCTGGGTGTTAGTAGTACTAGCAAGCAGAGCACAAGCACGCTGAGAACTGAAGAATCATAAAGCAAATTACAGGAAACCCTCCTTGTCTTGTGAGTGGAAGTCTGGCCAATGATTATGTGATGATTCTATATGTCATGCGTTTTTCAGTGCTCTATTTCACTTAATCTGACATTATAGCAATGTATTCCATTTGATTTGAGTGGTTTGGGGTCTTCCTGACTAGGGAAAACTGCCAGACTAGAAGCTTATTTGAAATCTGAAATTATTTCTGACTTTTTAACTGTTATTGTTACAAATACATAAATTTTTTCAGTATAAAGCAAAAAAAAAAAAAAAGTTATTGCAACAATAATCCTACTGCAGGATCATAAACTTGACTGTTTTGTTCTTGGAGCTCACTTGACTCTGGGAAGGGCTGCTGCCTGGCAAACCACTAGTTGCCTCCGCTTTTTTTTTAGTTGATTGGACAAAGTGCTCACATCCATTATCTCCTTCACCAGCAGAAGAGATTTCAGTCTGGCCAGCAGAGATGAGCAAAAGGAAGACAGGAAGGAATAACACATGCAGAGGAGCAGGAGCCAGATCCTCAGAATGCCAGGGACCAGGCAGTTCCCTCTGAAGCTTTCTGCTTCCCACATAGTCACACACAACAGTGACGATGAAAACATGTTTTGGTGGTGCCCAACTTATATTTTTACTTGGTAGTTTCTGCATAGCTGTTCTTCCACAAACCTAGTGCTTGCAAATTACACTGCCACTGCTGTTGGATTTGCATGTGTGTCTCACTCCAATGAGTCATATTTTCGTGACTCACTTGCACTGATGACCTTCCAAAAGCCTCTGATCCTTTTGAGCTGCACTGTGCTTCCTCCCTCTCCAGAACTGTCACACACGAGCTATGTTTTTCAGGATGCCACATGACTCACTTGCAGATCAGGAAGAGTTTTTTTTTCCACCAAGGTTGAGCTGGCTGAAATCCCTACTTCCTCTTATTTACAGCATCTTACAGACCCTGGATGACTTGGAGGTGTTGCAGATTTTGACCATCAAATGAGGAGAGCAAAAGATTTCTGGAGTGAGCTGAGTCCCAAGAGAAGGTTAGGCTGGGTCTAAAGCCTGAGCTGTGAGCTATGCCAACCTGCACCACACTACTCAAACAGGTGGTGTAAAGCATATACATGGAGAACTGCATCTTTTCCAGAAGTAAATAAAAATGCCACTGTTACTAATTGTAAATAGCAATAAGTAGTTCAGTAGCTTTCACTGCTCAGATACCATGTGCTGAGAAAGGCATAAGAGAGATTACGGAACAGAGACTGAATACAGTACACTTCTGTGGGGACACAGCCCATATTTAAAATAAACCCTTTACATTAAGCCTACCTATCTGCCAAGAAATTTCTACTCTTCTTCTGTTAAACTCCAAGCTGGTGAAAGCCCTGTTTCGGGTAATACAGTCTTATCTGGGAGAAGCTAGTGGGACATTTACTTTTGAATGCTCCTATTCCACTAAATGTGGTGAATAAAACATATTTAACCCTACAAAGAAGCCCTACAGCTCTCACAGCTCCAAGCCCCAGCTCTAATCAGCCCTGCTCCTGCATGCACGGGCTGTTTCTCAGTGGGTGACGTCTGTTCCAGCCCTTGAATTAAAGAGGTCATCAGCCGGCACACACCAGGTATTGGCCCCAATACACTGACCCACACATGGCTGAGAGCAGTGGCAGCTTGGGCCATGTCCTTGTCCAAGTGCTTTGGACATGTGATGCTGGCCTGCGAGTTGTGAGTCATGGAAACTTGTTTACCTCAATGTGTAGCTTCTTCTTTAATCTTGTTTCTAATCACTGATTTATACAGATGCTGCCGCGTTGTTAAATGTGATTGTTACCGATTTTTTCCCTGAAAAACCTAGCTCAGGTTACAAATACTGCTTTAAAATGTGTGGCTGGACACACAGTATTTATTATAAATACACCAATTTTTCTCTCAGGAGACCAATGTTCACATTTGGAATGGCCATATGTAAAAGGCATTGAATCACGTTAGCCTAATCCACCCCTGGTGGTATTTCCATATACCACAGCACAGGCTGCTGACAGATGTGTTTGGGGGAGGCAGACAGCCCTAATAGCTCCCATGTGAAAGGACAGGTGTAAAAGAGGAGCAGAGTGTGGAAACCATGCCTACTCCTACCAGCTTTCAGTCTTCCTATCTGAATGGTGAGAAATGACTTGAGCCCTTGAGGAACCGAAACCCACAAAAATTTATAACTCTGCCTTTCAATATTGCTATTGCATATGCCCTCGTTAAGCTGCATAACAACAGTAACGTACTGCATGACTTCTGCTCATCAGACACACGCCAGACCAGCTGACTGATGGGCATGTTTGTGGAAATTAGAAGTTGCTGTATCCTGCCATTTCTTGTAATGCAGCAAGGAAAAGTCTATGCCCATCTGGGTCACTTGCAGCAGACCTCTGGGCAGCTCCCTTGCTGGCAGCAAGTGCAGGGTGAACACTGCAGACCCAACAGAGTACCCACAGGAGCCATTTGCACTGTGTCCCATTTTATTCTCCAGCTGCTTTGAATTTTTTATTTACAGAGCTGGACTGGTCTTCAATAACTGGTAAAAATTAGATAAAGATTTCTACACAAATTCAAATTTATATGAAGATTTCAGAAGGATGCTAATGTCAGACCAGTTAGCCATGTATACCCTGCCACCAGCAAGTCCAGTGCTGGGACCTGCCCCGGGCTTTGATGGAGCAGGTGGCAATGCTGTGGCTCTGTGCTGGCCATTCCTGGGACTGGGAGTCAGAGTTTGGCTGCTGGTGATGTGTTCATGGTCCTGACTGCAACTTCATCACCCCCGTGGGAAAGCAACAGACTCTGGGGTGATGCTCTGCAGGCCAGGGTTAGCCTTGCCAGGAATCATTTCCATGGGCCGAGACACAAAATCTCTCAATGTGATAAAACTTCTCTCAGGTTCAGGTTCACAAAACTTCATTCTGCATAACCCTTTCCATCTGCTGAGGACACCAGCACATGCAGAGTGGTCTAATTCTCAAGCTCAACACCTCATACATGGAGATTATGGGCATATTACCAAGATCAGGGTTAATATTCGGTTTGCTGAAGATCAGTCTGTCTCACTGAGCTGGAATAGCTTTCAACTGCCTCATTGGCAACTGTGTTAGGTTCCTAACTATCTTCCAGAAAGAGAAAGGCCAAAAAAGAAGAGGAGGCCATACTCTGCTGCTGCAGAGTGCTCAGGGCAGCTTTGGAGAAGGGTTTATTCTGGTTGTACTTGTGTTCACCTGAGCCTAGATCATTTGGGTCTTGGGGCTTTGAGCATGGGGGGGTGGTTGAAGTCTCAGTGGGGCCAACCAGAGGAAACCGAGGCCTGTTCCCCAAAACAGCTGCAGAAGAGAGCACAATTCAAAAGCCACCATGTTGGCTATGTGCCATTTAAAGTCCTGTACACGTGTATATAAATACATTTATGCTGCTAGATGTCCTTCCTTAGCTAGACAGGAAGCACCTACGTTTCACGGTGTGTAACTCTGGTTCAGATTCTAGACAAATATAGTAAATGGAATAACACATTTTGGTGTGAAAGAACCTGAAATATCCATTAGCTGCTTTGCATCCAAGTAAATCCTAAGGACTAAAAAGACAAGTGCTTGTGTGTGGTTAGCTGGCTTGCATTCTTACTACCCTCTCTTGTCCCCCCCTTCCCTTTCTCCAATCCCATGACTGCAAAAGGACAAAACCACCATTTAATGCTACTCTATCTTGATTTCTGCTCATCTGTGTTTTCCTTTGGATGTAGCTTCACCCAAAAAAACACTGTCATGATGCCAAATGGTTCTGAGGAATTATGTGATTCTGTTTCGTATTTCCCACCAACTGAAGGCAGGTTTTCCTACTGCAGCTTTTCCTAGGTTGCCATGTTTGGTTTCTCTCCCTATTTCTAGTCGAACTCCAGAGGAAGAGGGAGCTCAAGCGTATTTTTATGCACAGTACATTTTCAGTTTCAGTATATAAATGTGATACCATCTGTTAAGTCTATCAGTGATAACGTGTGATGCATCTGATAGTGTTCAGCTTTCTTTTCATGGAGCAGATTCCATAAATCTGCATAGCAGCTCTTCTGGAAACACAAGAAATGCAAATGAAAATGCTAACTAGAATTTAGTATGTGTTTCTGTGTGAGTCACATTTTTGGTGACTCATTCGCACGATAATGTGTTGCTAGAATGAGCATTATATGAACCACATATACTCTTGAAAAAAACATGTGTTAGCTACTTTAAAATAGAACGAGTCTTTTGCACTATTAATTTCTTTGGTTTCTTTTTTCTTTATTAAGTATTTTTGCCACTCCAATTTTAGTTGCATTTCTTTCATAAGCTGGAGACTTCCTTGCCATACTTAGTCAACGAAACACCAGACCCACCTGGGGTAAAAACAAGTTAATATTTGCAACTGGTAATTTTAAAAAGCATATCTTTTGTGTTGTCTGACAGATCTATGTGTTTAATACATTCATATATATTTATTAAAGGTGCAAGTAAAATCAACTCTATGACTGTGAACATACATATAGACAAAAATAGAAGGCTAAGTTGTATTTCTAAATCACAAAAGAAAAGTGATTATAACTTCCAACACCTTAAAATACTCTATCTGGTTTTTGTTGTTGTTGTTGTGTTTGTTGGTTTTCTTTGGTTGTTTTTTCTTTTGTTTTGTTTTTAAATTTTGAAGTCGCTTCAATAATTTAATCCACCTCTTTTGTCACAGTAACTTTCTCTGTTCATGTTGCCAAGTGTGTATTCTGTAGCTCTTTGGGAGTTCTCTAGTCTAATGTGTAATCACTCTCCACAGGAAGAGCAAGAACTATTCTGAAATAAAACCCAACAAGAGAACTACAAGTATGACAGCACTGTGCTGTGAGAAACTTGCAGAAGGGCACAAGAAAAGGGCAAATATACTTTCCAAGAGGTCTCAGGCAACTAGTTGAGCCACAGGTGGTTGTTTTTCACACATTGATTTGTCTGATCTTATTCTGAGCTGCTTTTGGACTTCTGCCCCACACCACAGGTGGGGACCAACCTTGCTGGACCATCAACCTGGGCGTGGTGGTTTCACATGAGCCCTTTCCAGCTGTGTTAGGGAATGCTACACCTCCACTTCATCTGGTACTTGCAACCTCCAGCCCTCTCACCCACAAGGTCTGCATAACAACAAATAAATAATCACTTCCTGTGCCGTTTTGCTGTCTGGTGTGACAATCCTTTACATTGTCTCCTCCAGGAGGGATTGTTTGGATCTATTTGCCTGTTCTACAACATCCTTTTTGAGATAGGTCAGTAGAATTGAATGCATGCTTCCAGAGGCAGTAGACATCAAAACTGACAAAGAAATCTTTAGATTTCTGGTTTTTCTATTCCTTTCTTAATATTCTTAGCATTTAATTTACTTGTTTTGACAGTACTGAGCAGTAAGCTAATATTTTCACAGGTTTATCTGTCACAGCTACAAGATCTCTTTTTCAGGTAGTCCCTCTTAGTTCAGAGTCCACTGCAGTGTCTGTGAAACAAGATCGTGCTTCCTCTGTGCCCACTATGTAGCATTTATCACCACTGACCTTCTCTGCTATTTCATTACTCAGCCACCCGGTGCCACGAGATCCTTCTGTAAAGCTTTCTTGGCTGATTGTTCTCCCTATTTTGAATTACATTGCAAAAAATGTTGTTGTTAGATTTCCTTCCCCTTCCCAGATCTTTTAGGACTGTACTGAACAGCAAGGTTCTCACTGTTGTCAAGACTGATCATTTATCCTCATTCTGTATTTCCTAGCTGCAGTCTGTGAGATGACCTTTTCTCTTGTCCTTACACATCTTGGGGTGTTTTTCAAAGCCTTTGATAAGAGACTCTGCCAAACACCTTTAGGAGAACCAAGAAGTGTGTATCAACAGGCTCTTCCTTGTCCACTGGCTGACCTGCTCCTTCAAGGCATTTGTATCATGAGTTCCTCCCACAAGCATCTTGGTCCCTATTGTGGCCCATATGTTGATGTGTTTGTCTATGAGATTTTCTGCTTTTTTTCCAGAATGCCTATCACTTTGTATAGCTGTCAGGCTGCCTGGTCTGTAGTTCCCTAGATCTCTCCTGAAGTTAGTCCTCCCAGCAAGGGACATTCCACCCATGACCAGAAGCAGACTTAATACACAGTAATGCACTTACCTTAAATGCCAAAATGATACTTAGGAAAAGGAGGATAATCACAACCAGACACGTAGGGTTCACAGACATAATCTCTTCCTTGTAGGGAAAATTGCTGGGCTGTATGAGCAAAAATAAGCAAAACACTGTAAGTTAATCTCCTGAGTCATTTAAGAGCCATTCAATTAGTGCACTCTATAATTAACAGCTTACAAAACTTGCTGTGATCTACTAAATCGGGAGCAGTCTGCACCAGTAACCAATTTTCAGAAAGCTTGGCTGGAACTGGCACTGCAAAGACTCAGCTGCCAAAACTTCACTGGACAGCAGAGGGGCTTGAGTTTTGCTTTGTGTGTGGTGTGGGCCCTTTTCTTCTGTGCACATGGGTTTTGTATCTGGCACAATCTGGCAAAGGACACCTCTCTGGGAGCTATGCAGCAGGAAATCTGCCGTGTTGGGCAAAGGGAGACAAGTCCTGTACTTATCAACTTATTCTTACCTTGTACAGGTATTGGTTGCCAAAGACCAGTGGCAGCCCGTTTAACCTAAATATTTGATCAAAAGACATTTGGTCTCTTCTTCTGTATCTTATTTTGGCTAAACTAGGACTACTTCTCCAGGAGCACTTGTTAGTGCTGTTGAGTGCATGCCCCATGGAGGCATGGGTGCTACAGGGGGGCAATGTCATGATTCCAAATTGAAATGTGCTCCAGGTCCCTCTGTTGTCTCACATATGAAACGGAGGTGACAAAATTAATCTTCCTACTTTGTGTAGGCTCTCATGATTTACAGCCGTGAAACACTAGGATCATTGGCTGAAAATCAACCTCTAGAAGTGTTTTATTGTATTTGTTATTGCTTAAAGAAAGCACACCCTTTAAAAAGAATGTTCAAATTTGTTTTGAAATATTGCAAGGCACAATTTCCTGTTTCAGTTAGAATGAACCATTGTTCACAGACAGAACTGTTCTCCACAAAAGATAGCACTGCTGCAACAGTAGCTCATTATAACTGAATGCATTAGCTCCTTCCACACACAACCCCCTTTTCCCTTACAGGTCTAATTACTTAACCAGGCCAGCTCTGCACTCTTGTCAGGACAATTAACTAGACCGAGCTATAGCTGTGTTCTTGGCAATGATGGTGTAAATCCAGAATAACCCCTTAATACCCCTCATAACAGCACTCAGCCCTGTGTATCAGGAAATTTTTTTCTTTTTCTTTTTTTTTTGGACAGCTGCTAGTGAGAATAGCTCTTTATTTAGCGCTTCCATGAACTGTTCAGACTGGTTAACATCAACAGCAGCTGTAACCATTTGCAGATAAATGTTACATAAGCACATTTTCCGCTTCTTGACAGCAATGTTTCTGTTCCTGTACTGAATTTCATGGCTGAAGTTTTTATCATGCTATCTTCTTTGTCGAGGTCCAGCTTTTGTAGGAAACTAGCTTGCTATAATTCAATGAGTTCCTTCTTTCTTTTTTTTTTTTCTTTTTCCACACAAAGCTATTGCTAAATATAGTGGAGGCAGTCACCTGGAGACCAAGCAAGCCAAAGTGTGTGCCAATAAAAGATGCACTAAAAAATAAACACAAACCTTATATGTAGAAAATTTAAGTATTAATGCCACAGTCTGCCCTCCTGCAAGCAGGAGAAAGGCCATGCGTGTGGTTATAAACTCCAGTTGGGTAAGGACAGTTACAGTAAAATTGCCCCAAACCAATTTTTTAGTACTGACCTACCATTAAAAAATAGTCAAACTAGTTTGTGAATGTAATAAAAAACTCCTAGTGAGGTTTTGGTCCTCCCACAGTCTGGTGTTTGGGGCACAGTCACTGATCAAAGATTGGATGACTGATTGCTGGGGTTTGGCCACAATCTAATGGCCTGTTCCCAGACATCAGCCTAACTGGGATTTGCACAAGGGCAAGAGGAAGGTGGGAAAATGACCAAGGAAGGTCCCACTACCTTGAAAAACAGGAATATCTGCCAGAGCCATGAGCACCATGCAAGTCTGGGAGCAGCTCAGCTTACTGGGTCTGTGTCCTGAAGAAATGTGAGGGGTAAGCAAGCCCCAGCAGGGCAGCAAGCAGGTACTGCACCCATGTCATGGCCACATCACCAACAGATGCCCAGGTGATCCTAGTGTGGGGAGTGAAAACTGAAGCCAGCCCCTCCTGGGGCTTCCCAGTTTGCTGTGTGGGAGAGAAAGCTTTCAGGGCTGCCAGGAATAGCATGGAAGAAGCTCTCTTTGTTTGCTGACTGGGCTGGTGGCACCTGCTGACCAGAAGACATTTAACGCTGGCTTGCCCAGGCTGGCCTACAAGTCAAGTCTGATCTTGATTCACAACTACAAACCCCTTCAGCGCAGTAGGAAAAGCAAGTTATAAAACCTGAAGCTCTTGGCAAAGAAGCAGGAAAGCTGGTAGGAACCATGTTGGCTGACTCCAGGCTCACCTGGTACAGGCACCATCATGGAGCTGGTGCCATCAGGAGGCTCTTGGGATCCCTCCCATGGCTGCAACCCCTCCCAAAATCTTTCATTTCTATGGAAAACAGGTACCAACAGTGGTTCAGGTGAATCAAAGACCCATTGCCCTCCGCTGACTGCAGTGATAAGCTTAAACACTGATGTGAGTGTTTGAGGTGGGAAGAGAAATTCTGCTCCTGTGCTGGGGGTTTGCTCTATGGTGGGGAGACCAGCAGTTGTAATCCTGCTGCTGGGAAGGTCCTGGGCACCAAACTCAGTGCTGCACCTTCTGGGAAAAGCTCAGTGTCAAATGTTGTGTGAGTTTTGGTGAAGCTGAGACTGAAATATTGCTGGGTGGGAAAATCAAGCCTATCACTGGAAATACAGGAGTGATTTTGCAGCAGGACATGATGAAATTTTCTATATAAAAAGAGGTAGTTGTAGTGGTGTGGCACAGGCATGCTAAAGCCATAATTAAAGTGCTATTTATAACCTTGTAATGGACATAAGGAAGGCCGCATGCATACTAATATACCTGGTAAACTTTAAATGAAAAAAAAATACTGCTTATACATAGAAAGCTCTATCAAACACTTTAAAATAATCTAAAACTTGTATGGAAAGTATATTTCTACTCTATGAATATTGCACAAAGAATAAAAAGTCCAAGGCTGAAGCTCTTTCTCATTCCTTCAGCCTGCTTGCATAACCTTTCATGTTTTCCTTGCCCTTAGACCACAAAAAATCCAATTTAAAAGGTGGTGCAGATTCTCATTCAACAGTTGCCATCTTTTGAGTATCAGAATCTTACAAAATTGAAAGCAAACAGTAATGCGTCTGTAGAATTTTTAAAGCTCTGCTATGAAGTTAGTAGTACTTCTTTGGAACTACATGTAAAATGGCATCAAAGATGTCAAAAGGTTATTCGGTTTTAAAGCTTTAGTTTATAGCAAGTATTTCTTTAGATTTATTTTATTTTATGTTCTCTAGATGTTTCCCCTAGGATTTAAAAGCATGACTGATACCACGTGAGTTGTTAGACAGCAGCATTGCAGGTAGTCCCATAGTAAAGCTATCTAATATACTTTTTGAAATTTTCTTTAGATGAGCTGTAATAGTCTTGTACTTTAATAAAAAAACAAGTTTGCATAACTCAGTTGGCAGACTAGTCTGTTCCGCCCTTCTGCTTTAATTCATTTCATATACTGATATCCGATGACAGAAGATGAAGTGTTTAATTTGAAGGCTTTAGAAAGCCCATATATCAAAGATTCAGTGGGGCTAAAGAAATGTGCTTTAGGTCAAACTGCTTTAGATCACTACTGCTCTGAGAATTGAAATGATTTTTATTTTATGCATGCTGAATTTACTGTATGTGAAGGTTTTTGTTTTTCTAGTGGCTGTGATAATGTCCAAGATGTCCAACATAACTGTTAGAAAGCCTTATCACATGTGATTGCCGTACAACATTTCAAGTGCTAGACTCGTAACCTCTACTTATTCTACATGACACTTCATGCTGAGATGCTCTTGAAATTTACGGGATTTAAGTGGCACACCCGTGAGCAACTGGGTATTAAAAGGCGACAAAGTTTCCAAAGACACTTGTGCCTCTGAAAGAAGGAGCCAGTACAGGCTAACATTACCAAACAGGCTGTGAACACAATGTTCTGTATTTTACAATTGCAACACTGTCAGCTAGGGCTCTGCCTAGTCTATTGATAGGTACCTATTTATCATCTTGCTAAAAGTACGTGGAAGGTTTCATAGTAGCTTGCATCGCATCACTGATAGACTGAAATCTGACAGAAGGGCACCAAAGTAAATAGATAACGTAATTCCAGATGTTAGCATAGGGAAGTATAAATGGTTAAAAACACCTTAGAGCAAGAAAAAAATGTTATTTTGAGACTGCCAAATATGTTCCATTACCTAATGCATACCTTCTCCAGATATTCAATAATGGAGTTGAAGAATTATTGGGATTTTTCATTTCCCTTATGGAGCTGCGCTCCCTAAAATGTCATTCCCCAAATTCAGAGCAGTTTTAGAAGACCAAAAACTGTAACAATGCCAGGAAGAAACACAACACTTGCTTTCTGCCTACCTTGGCAGACCTCTGCAAAGGTAGTGAGGGCAAGATGATTCTAAGGCTTATTTATAAATCATCAGGAGGGATCACACCCAACTGGCATGACTCAGGTGTCACCTATGGGGACAAGGGTATTTACTGCAGTCTTGTTCTAAATGCAGTGTTTGAGATTACAATCCTATCTACCATGAGTATTATTACAGGGTAGGGAAACAAGTCCATGGGTACTGCTTAACAATATTTGAGTGCTAGCGCTGCATTGATGGCAATACTACTAAAAAAACTGAAAATCTTGGGTTTAGTTTAATCTCATTTTGTGTCTGAGCATCTGATACCAGTGGATGTGAGCTTCACCTCTCCCTTTCACTCTTGCTCACTCAGAGAGAGTGTGTTTGCTCTGAGCCAAATCCAAGATGCTTTTGCCAACTGATGTAGCCCTTCCACGTAAGGGTACAAGGGGTTCCTGCTGAGCCACTTGAGCTTGGGACCGCAGCTAAGACACGAGAGGCTTAAACAGCTTCAAAGTGGATGCAGAACAGCTTTGAAATAACTTCAAAATGTTGTTGAACAGGTGACATTAACTGTACAAAATTAATCACGGCTCTTGGTATTTTTGGCCAATCACTAATCTCCACTGTGAATGACGAAATAGAAATGACTCCTTGTTTCTAAATGAACTTAACTTGGACTAGCTTTTAAATATATATTATCATTATGCCTCTCATCTAATTTAATCAGCCTTTTAACACCTCATTATTCTGCATACGAAAACTCTAAGAGCAACACCTCTCGGTCTCCTTTTTTGGTAAATGAATCAGGAAAAGCTGATTGTCTCTCATCATACTACAATGTATCCAGCTTTTATGTAGTTTTTGGAGGAACTTTTCTGCATGTTTTTGACTTCTAAGCATTGTTCTTTACAACCAGACACCATAGACAGATGAAGCCTCTGTCACCAGAGATGGGAAGTCTCTCCATTACTATTCATTGGTGAGGTTTTTGTTGTTGCTATTGTTTGGGTTGTTTGTTGTTTTGATTGGGGGTGGAGGTGTGTGTGTTTGTTTGTTTGTACAGCAAAAAAAAATGTGACTCTTATTTTGGCACTTAGTTCCCTAGATGGCTTATGGGATCACTGCATCCCAGGTACGGCTGCTGTACTGTATGCCCTGTATTCCTCATGTTTTTACATTTCTTTGCATTTAGCAATGTGGCACACATTAATGACTGAACTCAGGTTCTCAGCCAGTCTAGCTCACTCTGATTAATGGCTTCATCCTTAGTGTTATTTACTTCTTCATTAATCTCTGTGTTAGGCATGGGTTTTATTAGAAGTGATTTTGCTGGGAAATGTCACAAGTGCTGCCTCTCGGAAATGTAGAGATGTGCTCACTTTGGATGATGCAGGGAGAGGGTCTTTCAGAGGATTCTACAGAACAGCTAGATTAGGCTCAGGCTCACAACCTCCCTCCAGACAGTGAGCCTGGATAAGCTCTCCCAAGGCTGACGTTAGGCTTGTGAATGGCCTCTTGGGTACCAGGGTTATTAATGGGAGTCAGGAAGAGCATGAAATCTACTGCTGATTCCTGGAGAGCTTCCTTTACCAAAAATAGAAACTCATTGGCAGATGGTTGGCTTGACCACTACCCTTCGCAGTCTGCCAGCTAACCTCTCCTAATCCATTTGATACATCCTTTATCGATCTAGTGCTTTGTTGTTGCTCTGATTATCATGCTGGGAAGTCAAATGTCTCATGGAAGTCTATTATGTCCTTGCCCATCTTTATTGACGAAGCCAGTAATCTTGTCAGTGAAAGAAAATGAGTCTGCCTCCAGGACTGATATTCCGTGAAACCGTACTGACAGTCATTAATCATATTCCTCTAGTCTAATCCTTTATCAATTGACTCTCCTCTCAGCCCTTCTGTCATTATTCTGCTTGGTAGCAATGTCAGGCTAATCAGCCTATAATTATCCTGGAAATCCCCCTTGACCTTTTGAGTACTGACAGTTTAGCACTCCTGAAGTCTTGCAGCATTTCATTAGCAGTCAAGAAAATTATTTACAACAGCAAGACAAAGATGTGTGCAACCAGAGGTTTTAATGCTCCACAGCAGCAACACAACTCACAAAGTGCTCTGCTGCACCATTCCAAATACTTTCCAAGGCCTGCTCCTTGTATTTCTGCCATGGAGGGGCTTATTTTTTTATGTGCACGAATGACAGTGACATTTTAGCAGACACTTTGAGAGAATCAGCTGCTCTTTGCCCTTCTGTTGGGCTGGCTACAGACGTAGCACCAGGTTTTCAGCAGAAGAGCAGGGGGTTTTTGTGTACAGCTCCCAGCCTACTCCTCTGCCCCTCACATTCTCACAGTGCCCAAGATGGAGTAAAACCTGTTTACGACTCATGCTGTGGGAAGATGGGGCAGTTCTTGCATCCCACAGAGGCTTACGCTGCCACAAGAGCAGGGCTGGCCCCATTGCAGAAGCCCGTGGCTGCAGGTGGAGGATGGGCAGGAGGGCTCAGCCAGCGGCAGTGCCAGCTTCAAGCACTCGCTAAGCTATGGCCTTAATTAGCTCTTTTCCACTTGTATCTTGAGAACCTTTTGAATTATTAGTCTGGTCCTGTTCCAGTGTACCATCAGCTGTGAATGCAGGAGGGTGTTACATTCGGCAAAAGATAACAGGCCCCTGACGCATCCCAGCTCCTGCTGACTTGACACGTTGCTTCTTCCCACAGATTTGTGTGGCTACTTATCTGCCTGCTGTTTCTCATTACTTTTTATTTATACTGCCCTAGCTAGTTTTCCATCCACATAACAAAGTTTACAGCCAAACTAATCTGTATTCAAGTGCTCAGGGCAGATTTTCAGAGACAGCAGAAATGTTGGCTTCTCCAGAGCTCTGCATCTCCACCTGAACACTGACAGACATGGCACATTATCCTGTGGTGGGACTGAGCCTGGTGGGCTTTTGTCTTTACTTTAGGTGGTTTCAGTCAGATCTTGTAAGCTTATTCAATACTGGTTGTGGATGTTTGGCTAAAGTAGCCTATGGCAAGAAGGGAGCCTCTAATTGTCCCTAAGACAGAATAAAAAAAAAATTTCTAGCAAAAATAAACCTACATTGAATCAAACTCCTGCCTAATGAAACCCATCAAGTAAAGTAGAAGAAGCAACAAAACATCCTTGAAATAGCACCAAAAATAAGCCACTGGATATGAACACAATAATTCTGAATCCAAAAGCAATTACCTACTACCCATGCATTGCAATATGAGTCTCCTTCTAAATGAAGTGGTGCTGAGTTTCCACAACACTGCGAAACTCCAGAGCTCTGCACAAGTATTGTATATAAGTTAATAGCATGACCTTGCAAGGAGGTTGAATACAGACTAGCAAGGACTGAGAAGACTTTTCAAGGACTGCACAGGAAGTCAACAAGAAAACATTGGTGGGAAATACAGGACAAACAGTGCACCTTGCACAGCTTTTTTCCCCCCAAAGCTCCCAAAGGCTTGTGAACATCAAATGACTTACCAGCTGGCGGAGGTAGTCCTGAATTGTGCTGGGATAGACGAGGACACTGATGGCAACCAACGTGTTGAGAGCAAAGTCAAAGATCTGGTAACAGAAGAAAGGGATGATCCAAGCCGCATGTTGCTAAAAGGAAACACAAGGTCATCAGCCACAAGCTAAAATGGAAGAATATATGTCTTCCTGCACTAAAATCTAATGAATACTTGACAGAATACAGTGTTACATTTCATGAAGCCATAGGAGAAAATAACTTGTTAAATCAGCTAAAAGAAGTATGACTTTCAGCCAAAACAGTTGGCCAAGCCAGTTTGGCTGCTGAACTGCAGTAGTATGTGCAGTATGATTCCCACAACTCATTATACTGGGACATTTAAAAACCACATAACACTTTCCCGCCCCCTCATTAATGGCATTAATATTAGGACAAACCACAGACTTGGTTGGTGAATGGGAAAAAAATTCCCTTAACTTTGGTAGGAATAAGATTCAGTTCTCTGAATTCACAGTTTGCCCAGAGCTTACGTGTATTTGAAACTGCAGACAGTCAACACCAGTCGGCAGCCTTCCTGCCTGCAACGTGGGGCCCTGGCATAACACTGATCTACACAAGCAGTTCTGCTTGTCTCTAATGCTTTTTTTCTCTCAGTTTTCAGCTAAACAACTAAACAATAGATTGTTAGAAAGTAATTTTCTTAATTTTGTTTCTACAGAGTTATATCTTCACTGAACATAATAAATTACCTTGTATGCACCATACGTAGCCATTGCACAGATCAGAATCATAAGAAGAGAAATTGCTGTGGCAATGCACATATCTGGAAGAGAAACACATCAAAACGATTGCAGACAAATTCAGAGCTTGATTTGGTTATTTTGCCATCTGCCTTGTGCAGAGCATCACGAAGGGCAGAGTGGGATGTGAGGTGGAGATGGGGTAGACGCATCATTCAGCCATTGCTGGAGGAAATCTCTGGCTCTTCTGGGAAACCTCCTAAATATGAAAAGCACAGACAGTGATAACACTGCACAAGCCTCTGCAGCACCTATGAGGCTGTGGAGATCCCATGAATGGTTTAATTTCTCTGAGGATTTAAAAACATCAGGAGAAGACTTAACTAGAAGACTATTTTGCTGGTGATGACATCTTTAGTTTAAAAGCGTCTGCTTTTCTGCCCTACAGGTTGTTTTAGCACTGACAGCTTCTGTATAACATTGCTCACATATCTCCAAAAACTTTGGAAAAGGAGAAATTAATTTTTAAAAGCAAAACTGGCAGGTAGAGGCATCTTAGAGCAGAAATAACATATTAGAAATTTTTATTTCAACCAAGAATACTGCAGAGATATACAGTTTATTAATGAAGATGTGCAACTGTCAAGAAAGGTGAGCTAGTAAAGGAAGGAGAATATTCTTTAAGGTTTTGATAGGAGTAATTACAGAACTCTTCATATTTTTCTTCTATTACCACTCAGCTTCCAATTAACTTTTCATTAGTTTTAAGAAGTTCCTAAGCCACAAAAAGCTGAAAGGAGATCCTGGGAGAAAAAAAAAAAATACATACGTTTGGTCTTTGCCTACATGCCTCCTTTGGTAGTATCACAGGATACGAGAAGCGTATTTCTGAACCCAACCTATAGTGAATTTGGGAGTTCAAGTGAACATTGCTACTTCTTTTCCAAGGCTAAGCCAGTGCCCCAAGAGGAGAGAGGATGTGATGTGTATAGAACGTGTTTAGAGGACCCAGCTCTGTGGCTGTGAGCTATCTGCTGTTCACATTGCTGCCACCAGGTGCCTGCCTTGGTGAGACATTTGGTGGCACTGAGACACAAATACATGGCAGAGTTCAGGCTGTTCACTACCCATCACTGCTTGACTTTGGAGGCATTCAAAGTGTGAAAACGCCTCCATTTGATCACAGAGTTGCCACAATATATAACTGCAGCACATGATGAGGAGCATCCTGAAGCAAGGGACAGTTCTTCCAGCCCCTTCACTGCATCAAAGTGAGGTTCAGAGCAGGTGCCCTGGAGCCCGCATCAAAGTCCCTGAAAGTTCCTGAGCTGGTAGCTGTGGATAGGTCTCATGTAATGCTACCAAGCAACAGTGCCAGTTCTCCCAGGTCACAGCTGAGGAGGTAGGACAGACACTAAGTCTTGTCTGTAATTTTTTCCAGCCTACCAGTCTGATTATCCGTGTAGAAGACAAAGGACTCAGTCTTTCACCCTCCTCTGGCTGAGGGAACACAAACTTTGCACTAGTGCAGAGCTCTTGCCAGCACTACTCCAGATTTCTGCTGGCCCTTGATGCTGACGGGAATCTGAGACTTGTGAAGCTGGCCAAAAAATGAGCAAGAGGAGTTTGTCGCTGGCTGGTGAGGATGTCTATGGAAAGTGCTAATGTACATTGGGGTACAGGCTCCCTGAAAACCGTGCCTACCAACAGCAGGATTAAGGATTTAGGAGTGCAGGTCTCCCCTTTCCAGGACGCTGCCGGTGTCCTGGATTTCAGGACACTTGCTCTCTCACTCTTGCCCCTGAATTTTGCCCTTGTGATTGCATAGGGACTCAAATGCAACAGAAGAAGCCCTATTACCAGCTACTTCTTAATTTAGAGGATGGGACCCCTCTCCTGGGCACTTGGAGGAGCACATTTAAACCACTGTAGTATGTTGAGGGCCTGGAGACCAGTTGTCTGGAGATCAGACAGTGCAAATGCTTGAATGTCTGGAGACCAGACAGTGCAAATGCTTGAATCTTTTTCATATTGTCCAAATAAGCAAGTCTGACCCAGGAAAGGCAGCAGCGCTCAGCACTGAGGTTAGCTGCACCCCTTCTCTCACTGCTTCCTACCTAGTGGTTTTACACAGGTCAGCTTGTGATGCTTGGAAATGCCATCAGGAAGCAGCTGGGCTTCCTGCCTGTAATTCAGAAGGGGATGCCATCTCAGTCCATCCCAAATTGCTCTCCATCCCAAATTGCTCTTCAGAGGCACCTACTTCACTTACTTGACTGTGCAGAGAATCTGGACATCCAGCACAGGTATCCAAGCTGCATTGCCACGGCCAGTCTCCAGTTTTTTAGGAGCTGTAAGGCTGTGCTCTGCATGCTAGACGTGATAAAAATTCTGCCCTCAAGAGGAAGAAGAACCCACAAAACTACTCCATACTAATAAAAAGTACTGCAGCCTCTCCAGCCACTCTTATTTGTGTGGTCTTTTACTGTAGTTGCCCACATACATCCTGTGAAAATGCTTTTGAATAGAACACATACAATCAAGGTGATGAAAGAAAAGAAGTGAAAACAGCTGCCTATAGCCACTAACTTCAATTGAACCTCTTCTAAAAGAGGCTTTTTGGATCAATATTTTATTTTAACTATCAATTTGAAGACACTGCTCACGTATTTATTGTGTCCGTTCTCAATCCCAGTCACCTATTCGCTACATCCAAGGGGAAGCTGCTGTCATTTTCACCTGCAGCAGAGGCAGCAGTTACAAGCATTGCTTTGCTCATGACCACTACAGTACTAGTTCAGAGCCAGAGCCTAGGGAACTGCGATAAACTTGACGTTGAAGCTCTGGTCTGACACATTCCTGACACTTGTCTCCAGTGTCTCTATAGCTGTGCTCTGCCGTGCCAAGTCCTAGTTGGCTCAAGCTGGTTCTTTCTCATTTAAAGCTTCATTGGGGTTTTTGAGCTGTGTCGGCTTCAATTAATGAGAATGAAACTAGATACGTAGCACATTAAACAAGAAGCTAACAGGGCTGTGTGGATATTTTTCCAGTCACGTGTGTACTTTATGTGGCTAGAAGGGCTGTACTTGGTCTACTGAAGTGGTTATACAGATTATTGTCCTAGGCAGCTTTTTGAGTTTTCTGCTTGGTTTTAAAGAAACCAGTTTAATTTTTTTATCTTCTTACTCCTTGCAGTGAGATCCTACCTTCCTGCTGCAATGGGGAGAAGATGCTGGTGGGGCTGGGCAGAGCTCCTGCCAGGAGGTGCTTGCTGGCACAGCAAGCTCCGCAGCTGGAACTCCCCATTGCCCATCTCACAAGCTTTTCCTTGCCATCCCCTCTCCTCTAGCAGAGAAGGCTGGTGGCAGGTGCTGAGGGGAGAGGGAAGAGCAGCCAGTTCAGCCAGTCCCTGAGCCAGGACCTGTGTAGAGTCATGGAGACCTCAGACCCTCCAGCTCATCAGCTGCCCCAGCCCTGGAGCTAATCGCTGGCTCATGGCTCCGACAGAAGGGGCCAGAAAGCTGCCGATCAGCAAACTACAATCCTCAGGCAGTTTTGCCCACCCTCCTGGCCTTACTTATCAAGCAGTCTGGCCTCCTTACTACCAGCTAAGGATTGCTGCCTGGCTCTCTCCTCCAAGCTGCCTGTGTGAGCTCAGTGCCTCCACTGCTGGCCATCATGCAGCCTCCTGGGGTGCAACCCATGTGGTGGAGGCATTTTCTCCCCACCAAAGGAGATGGGCCAATGAGAAGGAAAGAGCTTTCTGTACCTTTGAGCCCAGATCCTTTGCTCCAGAGGATAAGGCTACAGGGAAAGTTGTAGCCCTGAATGTGCTGCACCAAGGCAAGGATCTATTTTTTTCCCCTCCCTGTGAAATGGGGCTCATGCTACATGGGTTTTGATGATGGGATGGGGCAGGAAGGGTATGTGCTCTCCCACTTCCCTTTACCCCAAAACAGAAGTCCAAGCCTGCTGTTTGTGGGTTTCTTTATTAACATTTTTCTATTTGAATTAATCTTTTTTAGCCCTGGATGCATGTTACGTTTGGCAGAGAGACCACCACATTACCCCGTCCTGCTCTGAGACCTCTGCTTATCTCAGCCACCCATCCCAAAGCAGGGACATAGGTGGATTTTGACTTGAGTTGCTGATGCTGGTGTCAAAGTCCCCCTCGTCTTCTATACAGCACACACAGGATTCCAGTCCTAGTTGTGGCTTATGAAATATCACATGCATCTGGGACACTCTGAAGGCAGTGAATAAATCCAAGCAACACTCACTGCTTGTTCGGGCTGTTGACATGGCCGGACTGTGGCCTGTGTGCCTGGAGAAGCAGAGCAGGAGGCTCAGGTGAAACCCTCTGGGAAGTCAAAATGATTTATAAGGCTTTTCCAGCTCCTGCCCAGAGATTATTAGCCTCTTAACAGCAGCAGTATTACATGGGGCAGCTCACACATTTCTAATTTTTCCTAGTCCAGCTTCTAGTCCCTAAAATCCCTCATGCCCTAAGGAAATAATAAAAAGAAAGATGAGACTAAATGGGCTCAGCTGAATATCCAGCACAGGAGGAAGCCCAGCGTTTTCCCCTGCTCCCAGATGTATGTCTTGAAGAGTCAGCCAAACCACACACGCTGGTGTCTTCCAGTACATCCATCTGCCGCATGGCAAGCCTTGGCAGACTTTTTTCCCCCTTGTTTCCTTTTCTAGAATAGAAGGGGAAAGCTATAACCTACAGGGTTTTTTTCTAAGTGCTTAGGTAAATCCTTTCTCTGCTTAATCAAACAGGCATTTTGGAGCCTCTGGTAATACCCTGGGAACCACGCTAAATCCTGAAATTAAGGCTGAGCAGCAATTTGCAGAAGAATTGATGCTGCATAGGCATTTTCAAGCAGTTTGCACTATCCTGGCTCTGGCTCTGCACGTGGCAGGACTTTTTCCCACAGCTAGAACAGAAAATCAAAAATTCTCCATAAACTGGGCCTGAGCACATCCAGAAACAAATAAGAACACAAATATTGGGGGAATCCTGGTTTCCTGGAAGTCAAGGGAAATCTGTCATTAACTTCAGGTTAGTCATAATTCTACTACTGTGACTCAGCTGATCAGTTTATTTCCAGCTGATATTTTCAGATCTTGTATGAAGGAGACTATATGAGGAGGGAGGGAAAAGGTGTGACAGTTTTACATGCAAACTTCATGACTGCACATTTTTGTTTGCTATCAATATAAACATCAAAAGTAGTAATGGGAAAAATGGCTACTAATATTTCCACCATTATTATTTGTCAACACAAGTACATGCAAACAACAACTTTAGGACCTTCATTAGAATAAAAATTGATGCATCTTCCTGTATTTTATACACATGGTTTCACATCAAAGCATCTCAGCATCTACAGCTAACCTGGGAAACATTTCTTCAAAAAAGACAAAAGTAGGACAAGAGAAGAGCACGTGGAAGTTTGTCTGATGCTTTATGTCATAAGAAAACATTTCCTCAGATTTGAACAAATATAGTCATACTTCAAGAAAAAAAAGAAAAAAAAAAAGTTCTCTCCTGCTAGCTATTTCCAATAACTCTAAAAGCCAGTGGCTTGATTCAGCTGCCTTTACTCAGTAAGGCATTAAACCAGAGGGACTCAAAGAGTGAAAGGAGACATTAATTCAAATGTTCATTCGTAATTTAACTGCTTGTGAAATGTTCCCTTTATCGAATAGAAATGAGGTCACTTGGCGCACATGCCATTCTTTTACAGTCTTGCAGGGTTTACTTCAGAAGCCTTGATAAAAAAATACAGAAAATACAATTTTCAAGTGTAGATGGAAATCCCCAACGTACTTGATCTGACAGCTATTGCATTACAAAACAGAATTACTGTTTTAAAGCCTTGGGCACTGGCAAGCCTCTGATGTCGGCTATATAAAACCACACTGACAGACAGTCATTACCAAGGTTAATCTCTGAGAATTAGGACAAGGCAGTCAGTTTTAATATGTCAGAATCAGCTGGGAGCCCATCTGTATCTACTATGGTCCTTACTTTCTTAAATCCAGTTATATAAAAAGGACTTTTAGTTGAAAGTTGTAGGTGGTTTTTCAATGAAGACACAATAAAGTAGCAATTGCCCCTTATTATTAATTAAATGTAGGCCCTCAAGGTGTATTTGCACTACAGAACTTGTGGAAATAAGCATCTCTTAACTGATACCCACACCATGGATGCACCTGTTTTGCTTACATGTGAGGTTATTCCTTTTCCTACTGATCTTTCTACTGACTTCAGTAGGAATGGTGAAAGGACACGGAGCATTTTGCTGTAGATAAGTGTGATTCTGAGCAGCAAGACACCAGTGTAACTAGTAGGAGATCTTGTTTCAGATTACAACAGTCTTGTGAAAAGAAATTAAAATAATCAGACATTTTAATCAAAACCACTTTGAAGCAAAAGTTTTCTAGATACAACTTAAACAGTTAAAGTAGATCAAGAAATCAAACATAATCAAAAAATCTGAAACATTCTTGGAAGAAAGAAACATTTGCAAAGGATAGAAGGTTTTTGCAGGAGATATAAATGGCCTGGCTCACCCTTCCCTGAAACTGTATTGAAGATTTATTATCATGCCTTTTAGTGAGAGAAAGAAGCAGCATTATGTTATCATTAACACACCTATGACTATACAGTTAATTGTATATTTGCATCTATCACAACAGGTCATACCATGTGTATTTGGGGGCGCGCATAAATATGTACAACACAAATGAACACATTCAATGAGTTACATAAACAGCAGTGAGGGTTCTCACGCATGTGCAAGCACTGTGGGACATGGTGTTGGGAGATGCAGAGGGTCCACATCCCCCTGCACCTTGCAAAATCCTCCTGGGACTTTCAGCATCATGCTCAGGGATAACATCTCCATGTCAAGGGTTGACTCTGCCTCTGCCAAGGCAGGACACAGCAGAGCAGATGGATTACTAACAGGTAACAGATGAAGTCACTAATCAGTAACCAGTTTGAGCTGTGCCATGAATACACCTTTCATAATAAAAAGGCATCTGTAAGATACTAAGGTGAAGCAATAATCAAAGAACAGTAATTACTGAAATGATGGGACAGTTACATAAACACTGGAGCAATGAGCGTTAGTTATTTCAACAGTTTCTACTTACTGGCATCATCCATAAATTCAAATTCACCCCCTAATTCAGCACTCGTTAGGTGGTACTGGTCAGGATCGGTCAGGGCGCTCAGTAGAATCAGTAATACCACCGAATTGATAATCTACAGAGAGAAAAAAAAAGGAAAAG
Organism: Columba livia; assembly: GCF_036013475.1. Classification (NCBI taxonomy): domain Eukaryota; kingdom Metazoa; phylum Chordata; class Aves; order Columbiformes; family Columbidae; genus Columba; species Columba livia. Next base: position 138,920,077 of record NC_088603.1, on the reverse strand, counting down.
GGTCAGACTGAAAGTAATCAGTGAAAAACCTCTGGGCAGGATATTCCCACCACAGTCCGTGCCAACTATAACAGAGGCTGTTTTCTAACTGTACAACTGTAGTATTTAGCTAACACTACAATTAGTTTCTTTGGGTTTGTGTAAAGACAACCTATTTCTTCCTCAGGTGGCAGCAAGAAAATGAAATACGGATTACCTCTTTTCATTCCAACTCTCTCCCACATCATCAGACAAGTTATTATTGCTCTTTCAAATTACAAAACATGTTAGTACATCCACTTCAGTTTGTTCTGCTGCAAGAACTAAAATCAATTTAAACCAATCCTTTTGAGATTATTACAAATGAGTGCTGCGGTCAAGGATTATTAGCATTGCAGAGCTGGAACTGGGGACAGGCCCTCTAAAATTGCTAGATGATCAAAGAGGAGCTGATTCGCTGGAAGAGGCTGAATTTTAAGAGGCCGTGAATGACAAGCTGATACACGTGAGCTGCTAAAGCAAGGGGCATTGAGGGGATGGGAGTAGGTGGCAACGTGATCCCAATGTCTGATGCACATGTTCCTGTGTCATATGGCACAGAGAGACATTTATGTACACTAAGGCTTTGACTATGAAATGCAATAAGTGACTTAAATGCAAGAATATAGCGTTGAGTGATTCAGCAGAAGCGGATTGTCAGGTATCAGCTACGAGAGGAATGCAGAAGTAGCCAAGATTTATATTTTCAAACAAATCTGAACAAAATGCTCATATCACTGTGAAGTGAAGAGGGCTAATTGCAGAAAAGAAGATTGCTCAGCATGAAATAACATAGCCTGACTAAAGATATTTCTACAGAACTAGGAAGATAACTGATAAAGAGGGAAATGGAGAAAAGAAAGCTGATAATAAGAGTATGCTGGGAAAACGTGGATTTTATTGCTTTGGTTCTCACTTCGAAGTCATCCTAATCTTATCGCAGGTTACTAACAGCAACAAAAAGGTGTAGGAACACGGGATATAATAAGACATGAACAGTCTAGCAAGTTCATTGGGTAAGATAAATACTTTCTGACAGGCAAATTACATCAAGTTTAGCTGATACCAGATCTATTAGCAATGATTCTTGAAAAACTGTTGAGAATAGACTGAGTTCACAAAATGGAAAGAGCAAGAGTTTACAAGCATTCCTTTACAAAGTAGGAAGGCCATATAAAGAATTTCTGGCTAGACTGTGAGATTTAGAATAAAATAAACCCAGGAACAGATAATCAAATTTTCTCCCCATTTCAGATTTGCACAGACATAATCAACAACCACTACAGACTTGTCAAGGACAAACTGTAATTAATCAATCTTATTTTCCTTCACTGACAGGCTAAGAGGCCTTGTAGAGAGGGCAAAAGCAGTACGTATTACCTCTTCACTCTTAGCAAGACTTTTGACATTATGAGGTTTTCATAAATGAGCCAGGAAAACTTGATTCAGTTGAGAGTGTAGGAAGGTGAGTGCACAAACAGCTGGATAGTTGTAACAAAAGAATAGTTGTCAAGGATTCACAACCAGCATGGAAAACGTATTGGTTTGGGTTTTCAGCATCACTGAAAGATTTGGTATTTCAGGCAACTTGTGACTTGTATCCTTCTAAAGAAGGATTTGTAGACAAGGGCAAGCCATAGGCACTTCAGGAGACAAGATTAAAAATGTTTTGACCAACTATGGCAGAATTCAGACAACAGAGCACAGTTCAGTACAAACAAGCATAGATGTTGTAGGGAAATAGGAAATTAGGATTTTAGGCCTATATCAGTGTTATAAGCTGTGCTGCTAAGGCTGAAAGTCTCAGCTTGTCCCCTGTATAGCCCTTACCCAGAACCATGAGTGTGGTTACCTTATGCTTGCTTTGTACCCTTAGTTAAGACATTGATAAGTGCTATTCTTAGGGTTGCTGATTTCCTTGCTAGACTGATGAACTATGGATAACAAATGAGACAGGCAGAACTTCAAAAGAAGCTAGCCCTGCGACCTGATGACCTTTCGTTCGGTACTTGCCGCAATGGAACAAGAAAGAAGAAGTGGAACCCGCAGACCACTGGGATGGAAGGAACCTGAGGACATCGACAGTGATAGACAGTGATAAATTTTGCTTAGTTGCATAATACCTGTTAGAACCCTGTATAATGACTAGCTGTATTGCTGTATGATTGTCACTCTCTGAGGAGGTGACCCAACGCTGCTGTTCCTGCGAATCTTATACAGTAAATACTGCTCAGAGTAACCCACAAGAGTTCGAGTCTCTCGCCACCCACCTACTACTACCTTTTTCAATAGAACTTCACATTTGTGACAAAACTGCAGAAGAATGAAGAGAAACAACTGAGTAGGTAACAGCTCTTAAAAAGGACTCTGGGTATGACAAGGATAAACTGAACACGACTCAGTGCCACCCCCTGAGTTCCTCCGTGCAGCAGCACAGTGGTGGGCAGCACTGCAGGAACCTGGGTAATAGACACACAAGTCATCCTCCCACTCATCCTCCACAGGGCCTCTCCTGTTCGAAGCCCTTCTCAACCGTACCAAGAAAAACCCCAGGGAGGATCCTGCAACAGAACAGGGGATGTTCAGACATCTGGAAAATGTGGCTGACCAGGACAAAAATGGAGTTTAGTGAGGAGAAGGTGGAGGGAGAGGTCTCAGTCTTCTATAAGCAGAAAGGTGAGGAAAAGAAGGAGACAAAAGATTTTTCTCCAGATCTACTGGGAGATGAGTAAAGTAAAAGATTTAAATTACAGCAAAAGGAAATATAGGTTGGGCAGCTTGCTGAACAATAAGAATGATCAAACAGCACAAGAGATTGTCTGGAGGGGTTTGAGATCTTCATTACAGCGTATTTTCATAGAACAGTTAAATAGCCTTGTATTGGGAGTGCTGTAGCCATAGATGCTCTTGCCTTGACTTTGAAGACAGGTGACTCAAGATTCAAAGTTATGTTCTGTAAATCCTTTTAATTTAAAAAATTACATATAACTTATTGTTACAAACCACTTCTTGCTTTATACTCTTTTCTGGAAAGTTAGACGACATATGCTAGTAATAGATATATGTTACTTAAGAAGAGTACTCAAAATAACCAAGCAATCAGAAGCTATAAACATATATAGTGTTGCTATTTTAAGGGCAGACAAATTTAATCTTCCATACAGATATAGTCAGGAAGATTCATAAAATACCAACCTAGGCACTCTACTTTCTCCATATGGATACGTCCAGATTCAGATTATGTGTTTGTCAGCATTGCCTTTAAGTCTCTGTATAAGACAGAGATTGTGCTTGCCTGATCTGAAGTCTGCTGCGGTCAGTAGGAATCTCTCTAATGCTCTTTAGTGCATCACTTTTCTGTTCTATCAGGTTGTTCTCTTGAGATTCTCATAATCTCTGAGCACCTTCCAACTGTGCTGTCAGCAGCAGAAGTGAAATCCACCACATGTTTATTTGCTCACCCTCTCTCTGAGAAGAAATGTGTGCACAGTTGGGTGTATTGTATTTGTTAGGGTTTTTATCTTGTTTTGAAAGTGATGTGACTGTTGAATTTTGAAAAATGCTTTAACGCATAAATTTAATGTGCCTAAGAACTTATTGATGTAGCATCTTCCAAGGACACATAATCAAGGACAAGAGCATTAAGTGATTCCCTGTTGCTACATGTAGTTGGCACGAGACTTGAAATCTCTGTTCTAGGAAAAAGATTTTTCTGCTCTCTCAACAGGACAAAGATTTCCTTCATTCCTTACATTCCTCCAGCAACAAATAATGTAACAATTAACAATGCTTATAAAGCATTTTCATTATTCGAAGTTTCAGTAAGTACCTAGGCCCTATACTTTCCCAGTGAGACACCGTCCTGCTTTTGTGAATGGAGACACAGAAACGTGTTCATGCAGCAGGGTGGTGTTCAGCAGTAAGAATAAATTGCACAATTTTCCACTATCAAGTCAGAACTGTGGCCACTGGGTCCTGCTGCTGGTTACAGCCACCATGCTACCCAGAGTTATAGGGGAGCAGCCCTGGGAGCACTAACAGGTCTTACTGGCCCTGGTCAGCTCCTCCCCCGACCGCAGCCCATGGCCCAGGTCTCCATTTCAGCTCAGGCTGGGGCCATCACCCCACCCGTGTGTCACCACAGGGTGCCAGTCTCCAGCCATGCTTCCTGGGTGGACTCCTTGAATGCATGTTGCAGCTCGTCTACAGTTGTGTCCCTGGTCACATCCCCTTTTGCTCCTGGTTTGGCTCCCTCGATGGCCCCTGGCCCTGGTTTATTATCTGCCCCGTTACCAGCCCAGAGTTCTGCACCTGGGCTCAGCACCTCCAGGATGGTGCCCAGAGTAGTCTAATAAGGGACTAGACAGAGATCTCACAGAAAGTCCTAGAAATGCCCAACTGTCCTCTTATCCTCATTCAGAAATAAAACAATAATTTAAAACATCCCCAAATCTTGCTTCTCTGGCAAGCAGGTGGAATACATCCAGCTTCTTGTCAATGTAGAGGAAAATAACTCTGCTTTGCAGAGACCTCAGAGTATGTCATGAAAAGGGAAAAACAGGACATATTATGGAGGATTCAGCTAGTCCAAATATTGGAGCATTACTTGGATTTTCTGATCTGGGCTTACAAAACAGCTTCAGATTTGGGTAGAAGATATTTTAAACAGCAACAACTGCATGAGAGAAGGTGCATGCAGGCACTAGGGAGAAAGGCAAGAACGTGCTGAGAACAGGACTGGCATCGCCAGCTGCTGCTGCTGCTTCCATCTGTACTGTGATAAAGAGCCAGCAGCTTATGTGTGATGTGAGGCAGCTCTGCTAGAGGGAACGTGCAGTGTTTAGGATGCAAGGAAGCAACAGCAGACAGCATCCAGCATTTAGAAACTGTATAATGCACTAACATTTCAGACCTCTGCCACCAATGAGTGTGCTGTCTTCTTTTCCATATCATTTGTTCCAGAGATCAGCAGTGAACTGTGGTGACCCATGGAGATAAAATGCAGGGGAGGGAAGGTGTCAGGAATCACTGTATCAACAGGTGATGAGAAAATGAGTACCACCGTAATTTCAGACCCTTCACAGATGTGCAGCTGCACCATATCTATCCCAGCTTACGTGAAATAAAATTAGCTCCAGTAGCTCCTAAGAGCATGCCATTAACATAGGTCTTTTTGCTGATCCCTAAGACGAGCAGAGAAATGCTCAAGCCAGTGACTTCTATAGATGTCCATAAATACGAAAAGATGTGTCAGTGCTTACAATGGCATAATTTGTCCCTGCCTCCTCCAGCTTACAGTTAAGAACTGAAATAAATGCTCTAATAAATGAGTTTAGAAGAGGAAATATTAAGCTTACTTTAACTCGACACACTGTATCAAAAGTACATCAATGTTTCTGTTGCAGTCCACAGGGTGCCCCCTACAAACATTCTACTACAGTTCTCCCAAGACTTCCCAGTGTAGGGAAGAGAGTTCCTTATATTTATGGGAAAAAGTAAGAAAACTCCCTAGCTTTATTCATATTGAGGGTTCAATTTATAACTGAATCCATGAATGTAACTGTCTGGATGCTGTCTATGCGGTGAAATATGTATGTACACTGTTAAGTCTGGGTCTGTTTTCAGCCTCACTGAACTAAAGAGAGATTCACTTAAGCACACTACTTAAATCTCTGAACTGGTGGAGCACTAATTCACCTCCTGTGCTCCCTGACAGGGTTCTAGGGAGCTGGTTTAATGACAGTGAACAACCCAGTAACATTTGAGTATAAAACCCCCATACTCCTAGATAAGGGGAGAAAACTAAAAGAACTGTAAAGATAAACTTTGCTTTTATGATATAGAAAATAATGAAAAAAGATTTAATGAAAAACACTGTCATTATGGGTTAACCCCCAATTTTCTGTAGTCTATATTTTTGAATTAGCTAGTCACCAAAAACATTGCTGTAGTTTACTCTACAGTCCTGTATCTGAGAGCTACCAGATGAAAACAGAGATGATGTTTCTGAACAAAAATGGTTGTGACTGAGCATTAAATAACAGCAGATTTCTCTGAGAACTTTGGACAGTGAGCCATCTGGGGGTGCTGCTGACCAAGGCTCCTAAACCTTGGCCAGGTTTCTAACTAGCACACACAATTCTGGCATATTAAAAGCCAAACCAAAACTAAAACACACACAAAAAACCCACCACCACGACAACAACAAAAACCAACCAACCAACCAAACCCCATAAAACTTACAGGGTTTAATTTGTTGCCTTCTATATTATTGAAGCATTATTGATATTATTGAAGCAAATCACCAATGACATTAATTTTACTAGAAAGAATTCCTAAGTATTTTTAATAAAACTGAAGAGAGTCTCAAACAAAACCCCATGCCCTCCATCCCCCTTCAAAAAAACTCAAGATAAGTTTATGACTCTGGGTGTTCATTCTTATAGAAACAAAACTGTAATCTTAAAATATTTTGCTCCTTGAAACAAATTTAACAACAGAAGTTTGTAAACATTTTAGAATACTTGGATATTTGAAGTCAGTACTACTGTTAGAAAAAGTAAGAATGCATGAAAAACATATACTTAAGTCAACATCCTTAATTGTCACTGTCTACTTTTGCCTTTCCATTCAGCATGCTTTGTTTCATGGAAAGGGTTGTCAGGCACTGGAACAGGCTGCTCAGGGAAGTGGTTGAATCACCATCCCTGGAGGTGTTTATAAAAGACATGTAGATGTGTTACTTAGGGACATGGGTAGTGGTGGACTCAGCAATGATAGGTTGAAGTTCTTTTCCAATGTAAATGATTCTATGATTCTATGTTCTTTGCATTTTTCTTGCTTTTTTCTTCCAGCATTGAAGACATTAATAAAAGCAATAACAATTTAATTCATCAAGAGGACAGAAGAACCCTACAAAAGGGGAGGGGGGGAAATCAAATCAGGGTTTAATGCAGCAGTTCAGTGTTGATTTGCACTATCTGGGGCACCTTTCCCAAAATTCTTTGTTAGCACTGATGATAGTTAATGTTTATGATGTATTGTTGAGTATAAGAAGCTTTTTCTGCCTGTTCTCTCTCCCTGCTAGACACAGTATATATATATATGTGTATATATTTATTTATTTACTTACTTACTTACTTACTTATTCTGAATTCTGATTAAAGAGGTAACAAAGAGGCAATTTAGAAGTAAAGTTTTTACAACTGTCAGACTGCCACAGACAATGTGAGAAGGAATTAGGTGTTCCCCCCGTGTGCCCAAGTTTCTTTACAGATCTCATGGTAGCAGTTCAGTCCCCTTCTCCATCAGGGTACCCAGGACCCAGGAGCTACATCTGAGCACACATCCTTGAGTGGCTTGAACTCCTAGGAAAGGCAGAGAAAGAGAATCCTGGCTGTCAGAGTAGATACCTCTCATTCTTTTTTTCCACTGTGCAAGTCTTCTGCCTTGTGCTAATGAAAATGTTTGAGCTCTCCAGTGCTAGGGAACAAGCTGCAGATGTGTTAGTTATACACAAAATAATGAATGGTCCAAGGAAGGAAACTCATCCACACTGGAATCATAGAATGTCCTGAGTTGGAAAGGACCCACAAGGAACATCGAGTCCAACTCCTGTCCCTGCATATCACAACCCCACAGTTCACACCATGTGTCTGAGGCTGTTGTCCAATCTCTTCTTGAACACTGTCAGGCTCACCCAATGAAACATAGCAGTCTGAAGGGAAACAGAATGATGGCTACATAGAGCTGGGTTAAAGGAAATCCTTCACCCCTTTCATGAGTGAAAGTCATTACCAGCCATTATTACTGAAGCCAAAAGGTTGGAGGAATACAGAAAAGGATGAGCTGTTCATTCACGTGCTTGGTCATATTACAAAGCATCTTAAAAACAGAATATAAGCCTTTGTGCTTCAGGTTGTTGCCCAAACTTAAACTAATAGTAGAATTAAAAAAAAAAAAAAAATCTTCTCTGCACAGATTTTTCCTTCTTACCTCCCTGTGTAGTTTCTCAAAATGTATGTTTCTGGCTGTTATATGAAATACTGCACTGAAATAGGGAGAGCATTAGTCAGATCAAAAGTAGCAATTAAATTTTTATGTCCTTTAATCTGGAGAAGACAGGGCAAAGCCTGTAATTCTTGATGCTTATTTTTCCAGATTACTCGTGAGAAATCAAAGAATGATCCAAGCAGGCTCAGACTAGCATTTTACAGAGTGCATATTATAGAGAGCACATAATAAAAAACTGTGCAAAATATTTTAATTGCTTTATATTATAATGACACTAAGCATTGAAATTCAAAGGCTACGTTGATTAAATTGATATAGAAAGTCCAGCATAATTTATCAGCACTCTTCTATACAAATGATTCAACTACTGCCTATTGCCAGCCTTTTAATGGTCCTAAAACTAAAACCACAAGAGGTCTGTTACTAATGAAATATGGTAATCACTAAATTTATAAAGGAAAAATTAGATGGATAGACTGTGCAGGATGCACACTGGAGGTTTCTGCTTCCCTAGAGATAGAGTTTAATTTGTTATATACTTAATCTTAGTCCTGTCAGGTTTAAGGAAAGAGGATATTTGTATGTAAATAAGTTGGTGGTTTCTTTGTTACTTTTACATTGTATTTAAAGGAAGTTGAAACTGTTTCTGAGCAAGGTCTTGAAAATTATTACTGAGGTCTTCTGCCCAGCCTTGGGAAATAAAATCATAACGTTGCCAGAGCAACTCACAATTTCTACTAAAGCACATCTCGGTTCAGGATGCTGGGGAGAGATAGCAAAAAATTGGTATGCATCAAAATCTTATTAGAAAAAGAGTTGTTCAACTGGTCAGTTGGGATATGTCTTTGACTACAGAAATTAATTTTCGAGTTGTGCAGGTGACTCTTAAAGGTTGAGGGCAGACCTGTGAGAGACTCGTTATTGATGTGATTTATGGCAGCTCCCAGGCGTCAGAACCTTAGTGTGGACCTCTGACAGAGGATGGGACAGCGCAGCTGTAACAGAGCAGCTAAGTACCTGGGCTGGACTGACCAAGGCAGCTGGCCCCGGCCAGCAGCTCACATGTCTCACCCACACCAGCCCATGATGCTGTCCGTGCTCAGACGGACTTCTAGTCACTGCACTGGTGAGACGAGTGTGCCCCAGCTTTTGACAGCAAGCCACATATGTCCACTTAATTTAAACAAACAAACAAATAAATAAATAAATGATAATGAAAACCCACACCAAACGTTCGATCGACTATTCTTATGTAGTCCCCACAGGCAACATCTGCAGATGCCATGCAAGGGACCAGGGCTGTCAGTAGTAAACTGCATCTTTGCACCACTCTGCAACCCAGGGCAGTTACTTAGCTATGCAAGGAAGAAGTGGGCATAGCAAAAAAGGATGGTATGGTACAGATAATTATTGAAATAGTAAACAACATGATCACATGCATCTGATCTACCTGGGCACAGCTGCTTCACATGTGGAAAATGCACCTCTACAAGGTGAAAATTTCCCACAAACCTGTGTTTCTGCCAAAAGCATTCGTCCTGTCTTTTTGAAGTAGATTAATATATCTCCTGACAGAACAAGACCCTGCTCAGCACAAGCCAGGAATGAAATTAAAAACAGCCACAGTACTTTAAAAAGCTCTCTAAAGGCAGAGGACCAGGATGAGGGTAGTCAGGGCTGACTGCAGACATCTGAAAGAGAGCAGACCCACGGAGGTCCAGGAACAGTGCGTTAGGCTCAAATCCAGATTATTTCCTCTGTGATGCCTTCCTGGCATATTCACTACCTTAGATTGACCAGAGGCACTCCCTTGCACCTTTAGTAGTGAGCGTGTGTTTTCTCTTCCTACTCTACTGTTTGGAAATTTGAGGCTTTAAACCTCCAGCCCAGATGCAGAACAGCACAGAAACTCCCCTGCACATTTTCACTTTAAATTTACAGAGTTTTACAGTCAAACCATGAGCCTCACAATAAAGCCAGAGAAGAAGAAAGCAATCAAGGAAATTAATTCCTGGCTATTTTGCAACATCCGTTCCATATGTCCAGGAATATATAAGACTAATTGCATTTTCACTGACGTCAGTCTAATCAACCATCAGTTTACGAAGCTTAATGTGTTCTCTTCTGGCTCACTAGAAGATACATATTAACCTTCAACAGAACTTCTAAACACATTTTACTTGATTAATGTAATACCTCCTCTCCTTTTTATAAATACATTCATGATTTTTGTATAAAAAACCCAAATGTAATTATATCATACTGGACTTTTAATGGGTTTCTTACCTTTGACAAGCATTTATGTAAACTTTGCTCCTCTAACAACCAACTATCTGTTTTCCCACTGGAGGAAGACAACAGTTCCTTGTAATCTCAGAGAATTTATTATCCAGTTGAAGGCATTACTAAGAAAAAAAAAGGTATTCTATGAAGTTTTGTATTTTCTGAATTGATAACTCTGTTGATAAGAAGAGACAACTACGTCATTATCCTGGAGAACTGTTGCAGATTATCAGTTATGACTACAATGATTCATACAGTCTGTGAAAAATCCTACTGTAGTATTTGGGAATATAAGAAAATATGCGTATTTAAGGGCATTAGAGCCTAAAGGCATTTTTAGAAAATTATTGTGCTGTGTTACAGACTAATAAACAATTTAGTAAACACATGGACTGTCCAAAAGATGCTTATAAGAAATTTTAGCCCTCTAATGACTTTAAAAGTTGTTAAAACAAAATCATCAATAAACACACGGATGTATGACAGAGTTTGGGGAGGACTGACAAAACGCTGTTTCTGCTCCTCTCTGCAACACAGCGAACACACAAACCTGGCTATTTTCACTCAGAACAGAAAGCACAGGTGACTTGGGATATGGTGTACTGATTTATCCATCTTTTGTTCAGATCATCTTTCTGGCCTGCTCATGGATTGATTCTGTCACCCAGAGGTGAGTGATTACAGCCTTTGCAAGCTGTCTTATTGATTGCGTGATTTAAATTCATCACATATGGTACTTCATTTTGTAATTTAACTGAAAAGTTAATTGGAATAAGGAAGTGGGATAAGGTCCTGCACTGCAGAAACCAGCCTGAGTTTATGCATGGTGGGAGGAGTTCTTTAAGGTGTTCTCCCGAAGCCATTCTCAAAGCAATTACCTGTTATGTTATTTAATACTGTCTCTCTAGAGAAGTTACAATCAGAATGTAGTTATCGACAAGGTCCTTCAGACAAGACACATTTTGTTCATACTAATGATCATTTCTGGCCTTTATTCTTAGCTCTATCATGTCTAAAATGCACACATATGTCTTCAGTTTCTTAAGAAAATACCACACAGGCCTTGAGTAGATATTTGCGTGCAGGATCTCTCATTTATTTCCCACTGGTCCTGAAGAAGATAATGAAAAGGATGCGAACCACTCCAAGAGCAAATACCCTGAACCTCCTCTGATTCCAGTCTCAGTAGAATATTCAACCTGTGCATCAATCATACAGGGAAGCCTTTGAAAGTACAGTCCATATTTTTTTTTTTATTCATAATGAAGTCCAAGTTTTCTCTCCACTCTCCTTAAGAGCAAGTATATGTACAGGAAATGTCCAATGAGTTACTTGAAAAAGTTACTGTTTTTTTCAAGATCTCAGCTTTCATTTTATGACAGGAAGCACAGACAATAGAAAAGCTAATGATAATTTTATAGATACAGCACTTGGGACATAAATACTGCAGCCATTTCCACTACAAGAATTGGAATTCTCACGTCATTTCAGATTGTATCACAACTCCTTCACCTGCCAGTGGAGAAATCTCACCTGCTGCCGACACTACATCTCCTACCAAGGGACAGAAATTAGCTATGTCGTTGACACCATCCAGCTCTTCCTCCTGAACATACTGTCCAGGTCTGGGCCACAAAGGGGCAATTACCTGGTGGACTCCTAGCGAGCCCCATTCTGCAAGACTTCTTTCCCCAGTGCCGCCAGCATTGAACTAGTAGTGGAGATGGTAAAGGCAGAAGTGCCTGCAGGGTGACCCAGCCCAACATCCCAGCTGTATCATGCTGCCACGACACAGGCAGCAACATCCTTGGCTAATATGAAGAAATAGAGCCTTCAATGAGCTGCCTGATGTACTATGACCATTCATATATAGATAAAGTTGGAGATCCTTTATTTGTTAGCCAATTTCATTCCATATAAAAACAAAGCAAGCTGATTTTCTAAGTAAAACACAAAGCCTCATACTTTTGTTCATCCAAATTCCCACAACCTTGTGTTGGGATTGCAAAGTTTCCAATACCCTGTAATATCAGGCTTTCTAATGTTGCAGTTTCCCCCCTTTCACAGCTTCAGGGTTTTTTTTCAGTTTTCAAAATCTCGCAACTCTCACATGTTTGAAGATAATTAATAACATAATCTTTTCTTAGAATTTCTTTTATTTTCCCTGAAAGGGCCTTTTCATCATCTTCAAGGGACCCACACTTACAATCCCTTGCTGATGTGGGTCTCAAACAGTGTTATGTTTGCAGGAGTTACAGAGCACCTTGGAAGGACCTCCCTGTAGGTATATTTTGTTTACGTGCGCAGTCAGTGCCGAACTCCATTCCCTGCCAAGTAAGCCAAGATTTCAGTAATCTTCTAACTGGTATTTAAGCATATTGTGATACATGCTGTTTTGCACGGGGCTTGGAAAAGACAAGAAAATAAGTGTGGCTCAGTTGTAAAATATATACCTTGATTCTCTTTTTGACCTTAGGTCAAGTGCACTCTACTGATCTCAGAAGGGTGTTCAGTCTATAAATCAATGAGCCCATAGCAACCAGGGTTTTCCTTTCAGTATAAAAAGACCACTACCAGTACATGTTTTATCCATATGGATTCAATCCTTTTATTAAAAAATGACTGGGATGCAGGCAGAAATTATGCATTTTTGCAACTGTATATTCAGAAAAGTCTGGAACTGAAATGGCACGACTAGCAATTCATGCTGATCTTTCCACAAAGAGCAGCTCAAACCTTGAAGCCACCCTGGTTAAAAACTTCGCCTTGCTCTGTTTATGTTCTTACTGCACGTCCTTCAGCCGCACAACCTGATAACTCCCGGTTACGAAAGGTTCTCGGTATTCCGTGTGTTTTTGTTTTCAGCCCCTCTCTGCTGGGCCCCGGGGAGCAGTGGGGGGCAGGGCGGTGCTGCGGGCAGATCGGCAGCGCTGGACAGCTCTGCAGTACCGGGGGAACCGGGGAAAGGAGCAGTGCCCAGGGCACTGCTGCAGTGGCGCAGGTAGCAAGCGGCCACTGGGCACCCATCACCCAAAAATGAAAGTTTCCACTTTTAACATTAGGTTTATTTATTTATTTATTTATTTATTTATGAACGGATGTCTTAAGGTTTCATCTTCCCCCCTCCCAAGTCACTGAGAAATAATTCCCTTTGTCCCAGTTGGTGCCAACGGAGCCTCAGGGTGTGCATAAACCCCACTGCTGTGTGTCAGGAGAGTGGGAAATCCTTCTGTGACACTGTCGACACACGTGACATTGTTCCTTCTTTGTATTTCGCATAAAGAAAGTGTAGTCAATTTACCCAGGAAGAAGATAAGCTGTGTTTATAAATGCTCTTATCAATGGGGATGTTATTCTGACTCACCAGAACCAATTGGGTCACTTGGAACTAACACAAGTGCCAGCCTTGCCCTGGACTCCAGCACCCCAGGGAGATCAGAACTGAAGCTGACTCCTTCCAGCAGTGTCACTGCTTTGAACAGCATGCTCATAAAGCTGCCTACAACAAAACTGAGCTGCTGAAAGTGACTTTCTCATGTTCCTTTTTTTTCCAAATATGACACCTGTGAGACATTCGTGCCCAAAATGTTCCTGCATTATTAATTTGTGATCTCTGACTTCATGTTTGATACAATGCAGAGAAGTGTAAAGTCTATGCCAGTGGGACAAAACCCAAAGATTAATAACCATCTGAGCCAAAATGGTCCTTAGGTTTTGAAATAAATATTAACTCCAGCCAGCCCTATTACTGCCCTTTTAATCTCCAGCATAATGTTTGTATTCAACATTGCAGCACCCCCTGTTAAGCTTTTCTACCCAAGGCAGCACACTGATTCTTGAAGTGCAGACTACTTTGCAGCCCAATTAGATGATATTTTCAGGAAATTTCCTCTGGTTGATACTTGGCTGCTCCACCCTTTACAAGTTATTTTTTACATCGAAGGACTTGCTGTATGATAGAATATATAATGTATTGTGCATACTATATTGCAATATAATGTAACACTGTTTTATATCATATTATTTTAGATGCAGTACCTATGGCTGTACTAGGAAGAAACAACTGCAACACAACAGCTATATAAACATTAGCTTTCTGAGAACCATTATGTTCTAAAATAGAGCAAAGTTAAATATTTATTTCCCAGCTATGGATACTTTATAAGATGGTTGTAAGGGTCCATAGCTGCTGGGCATGCATTGGAAATGGACAGAGTGTTCCTTCCCCTTGCCTGTGGGGTAAAGTGCTATCACTATTCAGCCCTCATGACTCCACCTGCACTCAGCTCCCCACTCGCTCCACTATTTGTAATATTTCAAGCATCCAATTAAAACATAAAGACAAAAGAGCTAAAACATCATCCCAGACAAATGCATTATTTTTTCCACATTTACTCAGACATGAAATTCTGCCTCCTGAAACTGTACTAACTCAAAACTGGTTCAACATGTCAAAATTTTAAAAGCCTATCAAAACTTTCAAGCTACTATTTTCTTTCCTTCTTCAGGAGTGCAGCATCTGCTACTGACTCATTGTATTCATAGTCATAGAATTAATAAAACTTACATTTCACAGTAGAGAGATATGAAAAAGCAACAAGAAAGCCATTCTCTAGAGGGGTGCTTTTTTTTTTCCTCAAGTAATTTCCTGTAAAACATAATGGCAAACAGCATACAGAATACACACAGGTGTGGTGAAAAAAATCAAAGGCGTTTTTGTTTGAACTTTATTTGAGGTAACACTCATAGCTCATGTGTGGTTTGGAATAATGCAACCACCCAAAAAACATGCGGAGAAAAAAATTGCCACTAGGACAGCATCTATTTTTATGTAAATTCTCAATAGTGCGTGGTATCAAATCACAATTGTTCTTCCGAGATAAAACAACACCTGAGATAAAACAGCGTTTATGTATATGGCTTTGTAAACCAGGCCTTTCAACCAGGGTATTTACTCAAGGAACTACTCTTTCCTTCCTTACTGCTTCCTAACTTTGTAAGCAAGCAAAAAGCTTTAGTGTTTATTATCAATGTGCATCTAAATTTCTATTTTTAATAGCTACCCTTAAAAATCAAAATATTTGCAATAAAGGAGAAAGAAGAGAAAAAACTTTGCACCCTGACATGTTATGAATGATTGTTTGTTTGAAGTCATTCAGAAATCTGCCCTGAAAAAATCTATGAAATCAAAAGAAGCAAAGTAGGAAGAAGTGTAAATCAGGAAATAACTGCTAGTTAGAAAAGAAAACTTACAAACAGATTTTGCAGAAAAATACTATGTGAAATTGGTGCAATGATATTTAACTGTTATCAACATAATAGGTAACAAAGTCTAAAAGGCTGTCAGGCTTCTTTGTGTCTAAGGCTAGCTGTTGTACTTCCCTCTTCGTCAAATATCTTTAGGTCCACTGAACAGCTAAAATATCTGTATCCTTGTCTTTGTGGAGCTAATGTGAAAAGGCTTCATTCAGCTCAAGGCAGAAAGAAATAACAAGCATGCTGGAAGAAATGTTCAAAAGCTTTCAGGCATTATTAAAACTTACTGAAAACTTCATTGCAGCCAGGCAAAGAGAGGTGTCTTTTTCTGTACTGTCAATATTCCAAATACCACAGAGTGTGGATGTTGCATTTTATTAAACCAGGAGCAAGAAATAGTTCAACTAAAGCACCATTTTCTCAGTGGTGAAATATGTATTTTATAGGACATAGAGCATTTCCTATGATTTCTAGGACATAAATGTCAACCTAGCCTTTTTGTTACACTGATTGAATTTACTTAATGAGCTGTCCTACAATGGAATCTAGCCCTGCATTTTTCACTTGCTTCTGAAGGGAATTTCAGTAGTTAGCAAATAAGCTTGAGTCTAATCTGCTTCCGTCTGCAATCATTTTAAAAATGATGCTTGGCAAACAGCTCTGCATGGCTCTGGCTTCAGACAGAGACTGATTTCTCACACCGAGAGACAGGGAGGACTGAGAAGGCTGAGGAGCACATCTACATAACCCAAAGCAACGAACCAGCTCTTTTTATTGTCATGACACATTTGCAAACTCCGCGACGATGGCAGGGCCGGCTCCGGGAAAGCCGATTTTCCTGCATTGCCACCCAAGGGATTGAGAAAAGATTGTCAAAGGCAGGAGAGCAACTGAGGTCTTAATGTACCTCCTCTTCACCGAGTCTTTCCCTGGCTGAATAACAATGTGTCAAACAACCTCTGGGACTGATGGCAACTCATTAAAGCTGTGCTTCGAGGGTCAGTTGCTCACTCTTATGTCCTATAACACTGACAGAAGAAAGAAGTCTTTCTAGTATCTGACAGCAGCTGCCTGAAAGGTTTCAATCCTCTGCCAGACAGCCACTGGTAATACTGACAGTTATCTGACAAACAAGGAACAGCACTGATGAGGACACCTGACTTCTTCACGAAGCAGCAACCAGAGATAATAAAACAAGATTTTCTGTGCAGAGTGGTCAGGATCCGGGCAGCCTTGCCCGAGTTACTGCAGCAGTGAGGCCTCGGGGCTGCAGTCAGCCCTGGCCTGAGAAACACCCTTCCAAAGTTTGGGGGAGCCAGGAAAACCCCTCATACCAGGGATCTTCACTCGTTACATTTTCATCCTCAAAACAGCTTTTCTCTGGAGACACTGGCGAGCCTGCCCTTGCTCTGTGTCTGCTGTTCCCATACCCCCTGACCCTTAAACAAACGCATGCTACATTTCCCAATTTAGACAGTCTAAATACCAGCCTCCGCCTTGCCGGGGAGAGATAACCCGTGGGTTAGCAGCGGGGCAGCGCTGGAGCTCACGGAGCACTACGCTGCTAATAACAACATGACTCCTCGGAGGGTTATCTCCAAAAAAACGCTCGGGCTGCGGTGGGCAGCCCCCTCTGCCGAGCAGCAGCCAAGGCTGCCCCTGCGGCCGGTACCCAGCGACCCAGGCCGGGGGGACACCCCCGGGGAAACGGGAACTGTAGGGGGCTCTTACCAGGTACCAGACGCCGAGGATGATGGTGCCGGTGCGGACATGGCAGCAGAGGCAACAGCTGTTGGAGTAGAAGCGGGCCCAGGGCGAGTTCAGCATCTCCGCGGCTCCTCCGGGCTCCGCTCCGCGCCTCTGACCGCACTGCTCCGCGGAGGCGGGACCGGGGCCGGGCTGGGGCCGCCCCTCCCGGCGGGCGGGACCGAGTGCGGGGGGAGCCTGCCCGGGCGGCGGCTGGAGGGACGAATCCCCGCCAGTTCCCCGGGTGGTGGTGGCACCTCTGCAACCGCGGTGCTGCATCCGACCCCCCCGCGCCCCTACAAGCACTAACGCCGGCCACCCCACCCAAAAACCCCAGGGCACCGGAGCAATCAGGGCAAGGCTCTGAAGGATTTCAAAATACAAAGTGGAGGGAGTTCCGTAAGGTGGCAGCTCGGCATGCGTGCCCCGGCACGTCAGGGGTAGTGGAAAAGTGCCATTCAAGTGCCGTTCTCCCGGCGGCCCCCCCCACCCCTCCCCAGGCTGTGGCTGGAACCGGTGTGATGAGAGGGAGCCCATGACCATGTTGCCTGAGCAGAGCTTATAGCGACTCTTGACTGGCAAACCGATAGAAATAAAAATCCGTTTAGCTGTTAAAAAAAAAGAAAGTAAGTTAACATGGGCAGAGATCATGGAATGCTTTGGATTTGCCCCTACCTTTAGCTAACACCCTGATGGTGTTGAGGGAAACAGCTTTGGGAGGAAGGGCCCAAAGCTGCATATTCGAGTATTGATGCAAGCAGAACCTAGACGTCCTACCAAGCAGCTTTTCGATATTATATTATTTGAGACTTGTATAATTCTGTAGAGGAAATAACAAAATTCTAACAGGAGGCTTGTATGCCTAGCCTGACCCTAAGAATAACTGATTTACTGCCACCAGTCTTGGCTTACTACCAAATCCCACAATTTATCATTAAGGTATAACATCGAAAATTACTCAAATATTTCCCTATATGGTTGCTTTTGGGCTCTTCTTTATTTCATACATACATGTACACAGAACAGGAACTCCAAGATAAAAACTGACTTGGCATGAAGGAACACTTCTAACTATGCCTTATCCCTACTTGTAAAGCCACTACACTAAATTATATTTAAAGTACTTTAAGTAGGAACTTCTGTAACCTCTGTTCTTAGCTTGTTAAAAAACTTTCCAGGTTGGTTTGTTTGGGATTTTGCTGTTGCTGTTTTGGGTGGGGTTTTTTGCTTGTTTGGTTGGTTTGGTTTTTTGTGTGCTGCCAAAGAGAAAAGCCAATTGACACTGAATTTATAACTTCTACTAGATTATGTGCATAAGACAAATATTGTATTTGCAAGATTCATATTCAAAAATTACACTAAAATTATAGTAAAATGTAACATCCATGTTGACAAAACAAACATTACAGAGATCAAAGGAAAATCCCAAATAACATGATCCAGACTATCTCACCAGTAACCTTGAGAGACCTCAGTTTTAATAGCAGAATGTAAGCATGTTAGAAAAACTAAACGCTGTATGTACACCTTGCAAGGGTCTGTGGAAGGTAAAAGCATCTGCTTCATTAAGGTTATCTGATCAACGACCTGATATTTTCAAAGAAAAGGAGATAAGAAGGGGAAGTGATAAACAAAGACACAGACCTGGTGGACAAGGGACAATGGAGACAATGCCAAAGACCAAAAGTCTCCAATTACTGATTGATGGGTCATTGAAGAGCTTCAGACGCAGCTTTGGAGACGGTCATCTGGACTTCGTAACTGATAAGAAGGGGCAAACAAGAGGAACGTGAGGATTTTGGATATTCAAGGGGGACTTGTGAGACTCTGCAAAATGTAAGAAGGAATGATTAGGGGAAGGGGATCGGGAAGGACCTAAGGGGGATCAGACAGAAAGGGGTGTAAAAGGGGTCAATGGTGTGCAAAGTACACTTGCCTGACTCCGCCCTGTGCCTAATCACCCTTTCTTCTTTAATCCTTTCGTAACTATCTCTCTGTGTACTCTCACTCTTCACACAACACATGTGGGGGCTGCAAGGAGTAAGTGCCAGCTGCTGGGGGAACCAGCACGGGTGAGGCAGACAAGGGGCTCAGCTCTGGTGGCTGGAGTGGGACTGTGGGTCACAGCCTGTGTGCCTGGGACTGACTGCTGGGAGGGGGGTTAAGAGTCTGTATCTGCCTCAAACTGTGCATGCATATATTATCTGCTTGCAAAGGTCAAGCAGAATGAGCTGGTCTCTACCTAGATCTTCTGTGAGTCCTACATGCAGGAAACACTGCTGAAGGCTTCTGTGAGTCCTACATGCAGGAAACACTGCTGAAGGCAGCACCTTCTCTATGGCCACCTGTGTAGCCATCCCCATTGTGTCTTGTGCTTGCAAATGGGAAAGCAGCAGCCACATCCATCAGCCTGGAGTGGGCACAACAAGGTGGGCTCCAGCAGCCAAGAGGAAGAAACCTCACGTCCTGGAGCTTCTGGAGGCAGCAGCCATGTATAACAGCCCCCAGCACAGCTATCATCTCTGCAAGGAGAGATTAACTGTGTGTCTTCATTTGCTTATAGTTTCCCATCAAGGGCTTGAATCTGGGTATCCTCAGAAGAAAAAGGAAGGAAGAAGGTGAACACTAATTACTTCAGAGCAGTTTCCTGTATAATTACTAATTTCAATTCAAAAAGCCTGATGGGAAAGATCAGGAAGCATCAGGCTTCATATCACACTCCTGATTTATAACCAACTCTGCAAGTTCAGAGAAGTATAAATCACAGGCAGAGAGTTTAGAGAAACTATGAAGTCTAATCTTCTCCTTTCTATTTTTGTTTCTGTGGCATACTACTTACTTTGCAAATGGAAGACTTAGTCCCTGCCTTGCAGCATTTGTAGTCTTCAGCTCTCATCAGCAGCTGACGGTGCACAATCACAAGCACCGTGCACTTGCATGGAGACTCACCAGCTCTGGGGAGACCTATGCACTGATCCCATCTCAGTCCCCTTGCTACAAGCTGTAGAGGCAAAGACATAGCCCCAAACTGAATTAAGACAAAGAGATGCAAGGGGCAGTAAAAGTGGGGATGGTCACTACATAGATTACAAGCATGAGGTTCCCTGGGCTCCAATGCACAGAAGTCCATTTTTCTTGAAGAGACTTTGGCTGCTGCAAGTCAAGTGTGCAGCTTTCTCTGCAAAACCTGATCTGGAGAAGACTTGGCTTTCCTTCCTTGGCTTTGGCTTCTGAGCAAGCTCTTTGAAAGGAGGGTTGGCTGGTGGGACTTCGGCACCAGGCAGCAGTTTCTGTTGAAGACAGTTGCTGGCACCATCTTGGTCTCCTTCTTCCAGGCCTGACCCCAAGCACAGCACCCCCCCTCTGCTGCTGTGTGCCCCTCCACTGACAGCTATGCTGAATGGCCTTCACCAGCCACCACTTAGCAGAAGAGAATCCACTCAATGGAGCTACTACATGAACATTTAAAGGCCTTAGAAGTATGCTGTCGGGAATGCATCAAGTGAGCAATTCAACAGAAATGAAGTCATCACAAATATACAAAACTCAGTGCTTACTAATTTGTTTCAGAGCTGAGTATTACCCTAGCTACAGAACCGTAACCACAGCCTCCACAGTTCAAGCCTCCGTGCCATTCACTTTGCCTTATAAAACAAACACTTCTTACAGAGATGGCTGTGAATCCATCATATCTGATCTTAACACCCAGAAGCAACCAGAATGGTGGAAGATCATTTAAGATGCATCAGTGACAGCTTCTAAACTGGAAGACACCTGAGTTTTGTCCAGGCTAATAATGGTACAAGACACACTTCGGATTATCATCTTTATACATCAGACTTGGAAAGGACCAATATTGCTGTCTTGCTCAGAAAGTTATATAAACTCAAGCGAATAAACAGCTTACACAGAAACACTTGTTTTGGTTGTGCTGAGGAAACAGATAATCTTTCCAGCGGGATCCATGATATGTTAAGACATTTTCCCAAGTAAACATCTGATTCTGAAATTAAACACAGCACAGGGTCAAAACTTGGCATACCCTTACTCAGCCACAGGCCAGTGTGTAGGCTGTAAGATGTATCCAGAAGAGAAAGGCAGACTGATGGCTCCCACCTTCCCCTCCTTACCACAGCAGAGCTGTAAATCACTGCAATCGTTTTGTACAGCCTCTCCTTCCCCACAGGTCACCCTGAGGGCTCTGCTGGCCAGCTGGGGAAGGACCCAGCCCAGCTTCAGGTCATTGCTGCTAAAAAAATCCAGTATATTCTGTGTCCTGCTTCTGCTCCCGGCTACCCCATGGGCCCCTGTGATCTTATCACTCCAGGGAGCAACTACTCCTGCCAGAAGATGCTCTGATCTGTTTGACATTTTCTTGTGCTTTCTAGTGCTCACTAAAATTGGTTGCTGGTACTCCTCATCTCAACATTTTCAATACCTATGTGAACAAGATTGCTTGAAGAGGACAGATGGCTCTGTACTCAGCAGCCCACAGAGATGGTGAAGCATAGTTCAATTAACCTTTAATAATTCAATTACACTATTGCCCAGCTTTGCCTACAGAGCACATGCACAAAAGGACAGCTCAAGGCAACCACATCTTATGTTTATAGGATTAGGTACATGCTCCAGAGTGAGCAAAGAAGTTGATAATTGTTTTGTATTTGGCCAGGTTAAGACAAGATAAGAAAAGGGTTAAACATTGTCCAGAAACCAAGGTCTGCGTATTGTCCTTGGGCACAGGGTGGTAACATTTGTAAATTGACTGTGATTGTAGTAGAGTGATTTTATGAGTCCAGGTTGTTGTTCAGCTTGCTTCAGAGCCTGTGTTTCAGAATGGCTGGAAATGACTCAGGTATTCAGGACTACAGAAATATTAATGCAAAAAAGTTTAAAAGCCACCCACACTTTCTAAAAAAAGTAACATTCCAATAAATGTCTGACACTATCTCTCTGCCACGAAGACCAGCCAGCATGCAATAAAATAGGACTGCTGCCACAGTTCGGAATGGGTTCAAGAGGTCATTCATTCTCCTGGTTTGTGTAAAAAAGATCAATGTGAGAACAGCCTTTTTCTCCAGCTTGTTACAACTCAGAATACATCTTAGCAGCCTATAAGAGAGTCATCTCAATGACACAGCCTGGTGTGCAACCACTTGCACAGAGATAGTCAAGTTCTCATGTTTCAGTACCAAACAATGGACAACATTTTTTTTTTTTCTTTTGTTTTCTTTACTTTGTTTTTAAGTTCTCTTTTGACCTTCAAAAAATTGTCGAGAGAAATGTCTGGATCTTTTTAGTTCACTTCTGGGATATCTTGTCTTGCTTTGTGTTACAGAAGATAGTGATTCTAATCTCTTAGACAGCTGATATACTTACACATTTTCTTTCATTACGGTAAACTGCTTTTGCAACTCTAGCTCTCTTGGGACACAGCTTCATAATTCTGTTTTAAAGTTGCTAATTAAAAAAAAAAAAAAAATCATTAAAATATTTGGATACATTGCCCTTGTAAATCAGAAAAGCCAAGAGCTCAAATGTTCTCCAAGAAAAACCTCACCTTCTTGCCTCCTTCCTTTTCCCCTTTTCTGACTGGAAAGCCTCTCAGTTTTGCTGTGAAGAGACAGGACTCACAAGAAAGCTGGTGAGCTCTGGAGTACATTGAGATCCAGCTAGTCCTTTTTTCTTCTGGCCTTGCCATTCATGCTGGCCTCACAGATTAACATTTTAGATGAGGAGAAACCATCTGTGCTACATTCACTGGAAACCTCAGAATTAGCTTAAACAATTACCTGATTATTTGACTGGCAGCAGATTTTCAATTTGGTAACATACTGGAAGTCTATCTTCAGTGTCAGAAACAATATGCTATCTGTGGGCTGCAGTCTCCTCAGAGGAGTGCCTGTTCCAGCATGGAGTGCCTCCTTCCAAAAGTATGTGCACCATCATGTTCCTAACAATGCCTCCTTCCAAGTGTCTCTTCCATTTCTTCTCAGGTGGCTCTTTCGTGTCCCCTCCCTTTCTCTTCTCCCTTGTCCCTGCTGTTCTTTCTTAAGCACGTTTGCACAGGCTCTCTTCACTGAAGTTTTAGTATGAAGAAGATATTTATATTGGTACTGGCTATTTTCTGGATATTTAACCTGGTACTGGCTGTGACCAGCACAGGGCACAGTGCCCTCACACACAGGGCCCCCTGCCACCAAAACCCTGCAGTTTATGCCCCATACATTTCACCCCTAGAACTAGAGGAAGGGGTCAGCACTATTACAAACCAAACATATGCTTACCACAGAGTCCATCCCTCCTCCCTGCTGACCAGGCTACAGGGTTTGACGCCCCAGCACACTGAACAAGTATCTCCTACAGACTCCAACTCCTGGCCCTGCCAGATACAAAATCAAGAATATAATGGCTAAGCCGTTTACTATATTTTAGAAAACAAGCAAATTATTCATATGGTATAAGCGACGATCAAAACAACTGCTGAAGGTACCAATAGGCTCATGAACGCTGTAGCAGCAGGGCTTCATCCAGACCTGAAGAGAGCAAGCAGTAAACAGTGGTCACCTGGTGCAGAATGGGCACTTCCTTCTTTGGGGAGTAAAATTACACATCAGACAGATTTGATCTCTTGCTCCAGTTTTGTTACAGAAGCAGGCTGGACCAATCTAGATATTGATTAAAATAATGTGTTTGTTAATTTTGAGCATTTGGATTGCTCACTAGAATAATGTTTGGTTAGTTTGCAAGTTCAGTGGATTTTTTTTTAAAGTACTAATGCAAGTTTGACTGAAGAGAACTCATGTTAGTAAAAATGCTTATGAGACAAATACATGAAAGTAAAGTATATAACGTCAAACAGAGTCTGAAAAGTACATGTAAAGATGGAGTATGATGTGTTAAAACAATGTTCATTCTTTGAAACTTTCTCACGTGCAGCATTTCTATGACACTTACAAGTACCTTAGCAATAAACAAAGATTCTTTCTCCTTTTGCCTTGGGAAGTCTGTGAATTTCTATAACAAGTTTAGTTCTCCCAGCTAAACAGAGCTACTGAACTTTGGGGCTCACCTTATGCCCAGGGGGGTGGAAGAGCTTTGGCTTTTCCTGTCCTCTGGCTCAGTGCGCCTGAAGACACTGAGAAGTAGAAACACCACTACTGATCTTGGCAGCTTGGTTCCAAATGTTATCAACCAAACTGGTAAGCGCAGGTGTCTTGTATCCAACTCAAACTCATCTCTTCCTCCATCAGGCTAATGAGCCCTTTAGCATCTCATATCCTAGTAAATTCTACTCTACAATGAAGTCTTTTCCAAGTCTTTTTGGTATATTAATTCTCTACTCATCAGATACTGCTTCCAGTCAATTAAGGATGTTTACTGCTTCTCTCACTAGTGTGGGGGTCTAGAGAGTTTTGTGAAAGCCTTTAAAACTGCAGGCATCAGACAACAGTATTTATTTAATCGAAGGACACAGTATCAGGATTGTAGCCCCCATTCCTCTTCACTACTCAGGTTCAAACATCCCAGGATTTACTCTTGACTTTTTACTACAGAAACCCAGCGGAAGGTCATGCTTGGAGTTTTCTTGGTCTTTTGTCCTGAATGCAAACTGACTGGTACATTTTATCCATAGTCTGTAGCCAATTATAGAGCATGAAATACAGCATACGAGGATGAGACGGAGCTGTTGGATAAATAGGTTGTTGTGTTGCCAGCAGTGTCTCACTGCTTGCCAGATTGCTTCAGCAAAGGAAATGTCAGTGACTGTGTTTAATACTATGTTGAGTTTGCGGTCAGAGAGGTCACAGGTCTTTGATTGATAGGAGAGACAGACCTTCTAAGAAAAGCTAATATATATCAAATAGTATTTACTTCCTTTTAGTTCCATTAGTTAGATTAGTTAATATTTAATTTATGGATTCACTTGAGTATGGCTCAACACTGGGAATGTTGCCAGATTTTATTCCCTTTTTCATTATGCAATTATGGGTTTTTTTTCCTCTTCTTTTAAAAGCTCACTTTTTTAAATATAGAAGAATATAGATATTCACCCCAGTTTTGGTCATCAAGCATGTTCTGTTTACGTACTAGTTTGGATTTTTTTTTTGTACTTATATCTTAGAAGTCATTATCATCTTGTCTTTTATTAACAATTTCAGTCTAGTGATAAATCATTTTCTTCCAACCTATTGAGAACCAACACTGATTTTTAAGTACAGTCAAGAGGAATTAAGACAACGCATCCTCCATAATTGTAATTTATTGCTGCCTGTAAGTTACACAGCAAGCACTTCTCAGTTTCAGATTTTTAGATGCTAGTCGTGTTTACTGCTAGTCAAGTAGTAACTCACCACTTCACTTGTGAGCCTTCTTAGACTTTCCCCCAAATGCATTTTTTTAATTATTTAGCACACTAAGCACCAAAAACCTGAGCTTTGAGCTATCATCAAATTTCAAGCAACCAATTCACATTACCATCATTACTTTGAATACCTATGGAGTTATTCCTCTTTTCCTGCTCTCTTCCGAATTTGCTGGAGTCTTGAGCAAACTCCAGGGCATGGCACTCAGTTCTTCCCACTGGTGTTCACCACAGGCAGAGGTTTACCTTGGAGCTTTACTGAAACTTTTGGTCTCAACCATATTATTTTTTTCCATGCTAAGAAAAGCACTCGACTTTGTCGTAGTGTCACACCCTCTGCCAGTTTACCCATCTACTGCTTAGTGTGGAGTCACCAGTGGAGATCACTTGCTTGCCAGCTAAGCCTGGAGAACAGACCACAGGAGCTGGTGTCTTTATACTGTGAAAATGTCAACTGGGTTTGGCCTTTCAGCAGTCTGTCCTGAATCCCCTTGATGGCTGACTTGCTGAGCACACGATAGCAATTCCCACACACCCAATACTTGCCTTTTTCTGCAGCCCATGCAGAGGCAAACTGCAAATACTGTACATGCACTGTAACACCTTTTGTATACACTGTATATAACCACAGGTCCATAGTATGTCCTTCATGAAATGCAGAGATACAGCATAGATGGATATGTTACTTCAAGAGCAAGGAAAACAATTCTTTATGGTGCTGATGGTGCAGAAAGTTTAATTGGATTAAGTTTGTTCCAATTTATGTATCTTTTGTGTGTATTGGGGAATGCAGCTAGGAAATCTAGATTAAAAGCTACATGAGACTGAAGCTCTCTAGTACTGTATATTTTATATTATCTCTTCTAAAGAGAGATGGATCAAGGTTGCTAATGTTCTTCTAATTATAGAAACCAAAGATACTCTTGGCTTCTTTTCATCATAGGCTCCTCCAAATGTAAAAAATGTCCTCTTAGGATCCCTCATGCCAGAAGTAACACTGATAGTTTAAACCAGATGACTAATATTTCATCTTCCACTTTGTATAGGAAATGGCATTACAAATACCAGTAGAATTTTACTGAAATAGCATTATTTGGCAACTGATCCCCGAGTGCAGTATAAATATAACTTCAAAAGCATGTGTCTTGCTGCTTTCTGCTGTGTGTCCCGATATAGGTTATCAATGTATATTACTGTAATGTGACTGTAAAGCATTTTATAGGCATGCACATCTGAAAACATTTGATTATAGTCCGAAGAAACTTTGAGAAATGCTGATTGAGCCAACATTGCAGACATCTCCCAACTCACACTAGTATTCAGTAATTGGCTGATAAAAGCACAGAAAATGTTTAATTGCAATAACACACAATTCTAACTCATCATCTCTGTTGCAACTCATTTAGTGTCAAACATCTCTGCACAAATCTTTGGAATACAAGTGGCTTAGGCACAGCATACAGAAACCCCATCTCTGCAGACAAGAGTGATACACATTTGTCACTTTGGAGAGCAGTACCTCCCATTTTATACTAACTCAGCATCTCATTCAGTCAATGTTCAAAGTGATTCTGACAGTGCCCCAAAATTAAGTCAGACTTGGTGGGGCCAGTCAGTTGGTATGTAACAGTACAGTGCCTTTACTATACATCCTGCAGCTTCCCTATTGCACACGTTTGTAGTGAAGTACCTAGCACTGTTTGCTCAGCTTCTTGGCATCTGACAATTTTTTCAGTTCTAACATAAAAATAACTAACTACCAACATGACATTCCCTAAAATCAAGTATACTTTGAAAACGCAAATCTGTGTATTTTTCCTCTTCCCCTTTGATGTTTAGTCTATGTAAGCCCTTAAACCACTTAACTGCCACATAGGACACCTTCATATTTGCAAGATAGTCAGCACCCCACAGTGAGTTTCTTTACCCTGCTGATGGAGACATCTTTAAAGCCCTGGCAGAACACCCTGCTGATAGCTCACTTCATTTGGAGCAGGGCTGAGCCACTGGTTGGCCATAAATAAATAACAAAATTTGCAGTTAAGATTTCTCTGCCCGCTTAACGTGACAAAATATAATATTTGAGGGGGACCACTCAGGAAATATTTGGAACGATTAAGTCTAAAGAGTTTAAAGTCTCAAACTGTATCATGTCCTCCATACAACAGCAACACAAAGTAGAAATAAAGCACTGTGTGAAAGACAATGTGTGGTGCTCTCAAGAGATGTTAGCGTTACATTAAGTCTTCACATAAGAAAATGTGTTCCATCACGATGTTCTCTGGCAGCACAGAGTGATGAATCCCAGCGGCATAGTGCCATTAAGTCAAGATTTTTAGTGATGAAATTATTAATGCAAAGTGAAGCACTTGTGATCCTGCTTCCACATGTTGACCTTGTGCTGCACGACAGACATTCTACCTGGAAGTGAAGAGGTAAAAAGCTATTTTCCAATGTGACACACACAACTTCTGACCAAGTTTGCCTAGTATTTGCATGATGTGACTGCAGAAATCCAAAACACACGACAATCCCTGGGTAAGTAAAACCCACCCCTCTCAGTCACCAACACACCAGGCTTCAGAACCCTTCAGTTATGCATCTCTGTCTCAGTCTACAAACTATTTTTTATATTCAAGGTGGTACAAGTGTTTCATCATTACAAAAACAAATCTGTTGTTCTGCATGCCTACTAAGGACTCACAGTAAAAGACACTCTCTTAAAGCATCATAAAGAAGTTCCGCGGTTAACAGCATAACAGCAGGCTGCATGACTTGGATGACTTTGAACTGCATCTCTGTGGTATACGAATATAAAATAGCACAGTATTGATTTCCCAGCTCAGTTCTACCAAGTGCTGAGCATCCTGAGCGCATTCCAGAAAAGCACTTAAATGTGTTTTACTACTACTGTTCAAAAGTGCTCAGTCCCTACGTCCAATCTGAGTAACATTATTTTTGCTTATGAAAAAGACAGGCTTTCCTTTTTTTTTTTTTTTTTTTTTTTTTTAAATTAAGTCATCACATTAGTTCAGAGCAAGCAGCTCTTTGAACGTTTCTCCCTGGAAACTGCAGAAAAGAATTTCAGCAAAAAGGGAGAAAACATTTCAAAGCTCTACTATAAAAATTAAGATTTTTTTAAGTTTTAAAAATAATTAGCCAGGCATGACTGCGACAGGGGCAGGGGGGGGGAAGTTATGTATGCAAAAGGGGAAAAAGAAGTTAAAGTGTGAAAGTCTCATACTTAACATACATATTAACCCCACTCTACCTAGCGCACAGACATGACTTGGAAATGCTGGAGAGGCAGCTGCTGCAGCTGTTGCGGGGTGTCGGGTGGTTGGGCTGCATGAGTGCACGAGTCACCGCACAGTCTCAGCTTTGGTTCTTCTTGAAGAGGCTACTCAGACCGTGCTGGCAAGAACAGAGAAAGAGATTGACCTGGAAGTGTTTCAAAGAACTCGAAAGATTCCAGCTTTACAGCCAAACTAAAGGCCAGCGTAACTAAGAGACAAAAATGCAACAAAATAATTCAGGAGTCAAATGAAAGGTGATACTAGCACGGCAGGGTTACTTGTAACAGATCATTTGAAACAGTCACCTGAAGTAGCTGCCCCATCCTAAACTTCCCCTGGTAAACCCATTTGGGCCAAGACTACAGTTTTCGTTTCATCAAATTTACAGGTTGTGTTCCACTCCCCCCACCACCGCTATCAAGGAACTAATACTGATGGATTACATTCTTCTGTAATTCAGAAGCACCTAGACAGTCTGGGTGGTTATGAAAAGGACACTCTTTAACACTGCATTGCTCTAAAGCAGTACAGTCTTCGAAGGAGAATACATGGACCTCCCAAAGTCTCAAAAAAACCTCTGGAGAAAGCCACCTTCATAAGCACAGGCAGGATTTGATTGACAGAAGACACAACTGTTGAGATATGTTTTATGCATACCATAGAAAAAGCCCAGGTAGCAGTTGTATGGAATTCTATAGAATTCAGTGCTTTCTGATTGTAATTTTCCTGCATTCAAACAATATGGAAGCATAACTGGCCAGCTAAAGTACGGCTTTTGTTTTTGCTTTTTCTTAAAAAGGAAACCCTATTTCATTCAAATGTAAACCCATTTTTTATGCTTAGTCTGAGATATCTCCTAGAGATTTTGCAGTCTCTCAGTTAAGGCACAACATATAGCTCCAAACTCACTGGGCACAGAGGGGGACTCATCACTGTGTTACCTGGCAAAAGAGGTGTCTGTATGAGGAACAGTTACATCTTTCAACTTGTGTGGATGAGAGCTCCACAAAGTTAGCTTAAAAGCTTTTTTGTTTGTTTGTTTCCGAGATTGGATAAAGATCTGAAAGGGAAGCTCTAAGGAAAGCATTCTGGCTGCAAAAATAGGCTTGCCAATTATGTTTTGACACTGGTATATGTTAAGGAAATTTATTTTCCCTAGGTTTTCCAATGCAGAAACTCAGGCATAGATTCCAGAAATTCTTCTAAAATAAATAACTTATTTGCAAGGTACTGCACAGAGCAACTTGAGCTGGGTGCCTCCTGAAGAGGGACCCTCAGCAAAGGAAAACTTGGGCAAGTATACTTCCACAATCCAAGCCCTCACCCCCCATCAAATGACAAAAATGGTGAGGGAGCTCAGAGGAAGGGAGAATGAACTAAACAGCCCCAGTTCCTCTCAGCCTTTTGTAAGGTAATTCTTTTCATTTTCAAGGCAATGAAGAAAAGTTAAATGAAATACCTAATCACAGTGTATACAAATAGGGAATTCATATGGGGAATAGCTGTTCATTAGCAAACTAATTAATTTTCCGCTTTTAGTTAGTTAGCTAGTTTGAGCTATAAAAAAGATAACTTTAAATCAAGATTATTTAACTCTTGGAGCCAATCCAGTCTGTAGCTTTTCAGAAATTGTAATGTCAGCTTCAGCATTGTCTCTCCCCTGTTCAGAAAGATGCTGCCTCGCTTCCAGTAACCAGATCAGAGAATACCACGTTGGAGGGGAGATCAAGGATCATCTGGTCCATCTTTTCTTGGCAAAAGCACGGTCTAGACATGATGGCCCGGCACCCTGTCCAGCTGAATCTTGAACGTGCCCAGTGTTGGGGAGTCCAGCACTTCCCTGGGGAGATTATTCCAACGGTTGATTGTTTTCATTGTGAAAAATTGTCCTGAAATCTCCTCAAGAGTAACTTGTACTCATTACCACTCATCCTTTCTGTGTGACTCCATCTTCTTTGTAGCCACACTTTAAATGGTGATAAGGTAAGCCTTCTTTTCTCAAGGCTGAACAAGCCCAGTTCTCTCAGCCGTTCCTCATATGGTGGTTTCCTAGACCTTTGATCATCTTTGTGGCCCTTCTCTTGACGCCCCTCCAGCCTGTCCACATCTTTTTTTGTATAACAGAGTCTGAAACCAGACACAGTATTCCAGGTGTAGCCTGATAAGCTCTGAGCAGAGTGGGATGACTTATATCTCTGCTGTCCCTTGTCGATGCAGCCCAGCATCCTGTTGGCTTTCTTTGCTGCAGCAGCACACTGTTCACTCCTATTGATCTTGTTGTCTACCAGGATGCCCAGATTCTTTTTCCACAGAGCTGCTCCCCAGCCAGGTAGATCCCAGCCTGTGCTGCACTCCTGGATTACGTTATCCCATCTGTAAGACCCTACATCTGTCCTTGTTGAAGTGCATAAGGTTCTTGCTATCCCAGTCTTACAGCCTATCCAGGTCATCCTGCAGGGTGGCTCTCCCTTCCAAAGTGTCCGCTTCCCCACTCAGTTTGGTATTACCAGCAAACTTCATCAGGGTACGCTTGATCCCATCATCCAGATCACTTATGAAGATGTTAAACAGCACTGGGCGCAACATCAATCCCTGGGGGACCCCACTCATGACAGCTTGCCAGTTCAAAAAGGAGGCACTTACCACCACCCTCTGGGTGTGGCCTGTCAGCCAGTTCCATACTCACTGCAGAGACCACTCGTCTAGACCATAATGCATCTTTAGCAGGAACACGTGGAAAAACGTATCTAAAGCACTGGAGAAAGAGGTAAACAAGGTCCACTGCTCACCCCACATCAGCTGAGCGTGTTACTTCATCACAGAAGGTGATCAGGTTTGTCAAGCACAACTTGACCCTGGTGGCTCCATGCTGGCTTTTCCTAATCATGCGCTTCATTTGACCTGTGATAGCTCCCAGGAGGATTTTTTCCGTAAGTTTCCCAGGGACTGAAGTAAGACTCAGAAGTAAGGCCCAGAATTTCCTGGATCCTCTATTAAGCCCTTCTTCTACTCTTCTGGAACATCCCAGATTTCCATGACTTCTCAAAGACTATGGAGAGCAGCCTCACAACATCAGCCACCTTTCTTAAGGCCATGGAGTGGATAGTGTCAGAGCCCACACATTTGTAGCAGTCGAGTTCCTGTCATAGTTCCTTTACCAACTCTTCCTTCACTGATGGCAGTCTGTGCTTGCATCAGCCTGGATTTCTGTTCCCACAGCCTGGGGCCCAACAGTGTTGGTAGGCAACAGTGACAGAAGACTTAAGAACCTCTGCCTTTTTAGGGTTGTTGGTGACTAATTCACCTGTGCTGTTTAGCAGCAGGTCAGTATTTCCCTTTCTGTTTCTGCTTGTTGTCTGTGCACCTGGAAAACCCTTTCTTGTAGTCTTGACATCTATGGCCCATTTCAATTCAAGCTGAGCTTTAGCTTCTCTATCTCTGCAGTCCCTGGCACTGCCCTTGCAGTTCTCAACAGGTATTTGTCTGGTTTTTAACCTGTAGTACACTTCTGTTTTGGTTTTGCAGAGACTCAGAAGCTTGCAGTTAAACCAATGGGGGGTCTCTTGCTCTGCCTACTTCCCTTACCTTTGAAGGGGATGAACTGTTTTTGTGCTTTCAGAAGGTTCTTGAAAAGCTCCCAGCACTCAATAGCTCCTTTATCCCCCCTGGAAGCTTCTCACAGAATCCCCCTCCTCTCAAGAAAACTCATTCTGTAGTAATTTCAGACATGGCTGCAGGTATTTCCCACACACAATAGCTACCTCTGTGTACAGGTGTAAAAGCAAGGTTACCAATCTTTCATAATGCCTTTGTAGGCTTCTGAGAGCAGAAGCAAAGCTTGTACATCTCCTTGGATGTACACTCAGCCCTCAAAAGCAGAGGGACCATTAGCTGATACAGCTCCTATTCTTTTGGCTAACTGGCTAAGGCCTGGCCCGGTCCAGGGTGCCTCTTCAAAAGACACATGCAGGCCTGGCTGCCCAAGAGTGAATCCAAGCTACAGTGTCACATCAGATAGAAGTTATTTCCAAGCCAGAGTTTCACTTACATGATTTTATTCGTTAGCTACATAGGTATGGGTGGTCAAGGACATGGCGTAGCCATGAAGAACAAGCTGTGGAAGCCTTAGTCAGAGTGGCCTCTGAGAACAAAGATCTCAGTAACAAAGTATTTGGTTTATACTTCATCAGACACTTGAAATAAAGAACCACTTAACTCCAGGTCAGAGCAGCTAAGTAGAAACACTCTGTGTGTGAAAGACACAAGGAACCCTCTCATACTAATTAGTGTTAGGAGCTCATTGTGGTGATCCAGTTCTGAGTGGTCCATGACATACCCTCTGCCATGGCCTGAACTGAAAATACTGACCCAAGTTAAGAGGTTGTTTGATGCTACTATCAGGATAGAAAATGCACTTGCTTTGAGCTGCAGATGTTCCTAAGCATTTTTTTTTTTTTTAAGAGCACTGTATGAAACCAAGAGTTTCATGTTAAGAATTTCTGGAAAAGAAAATTGCATTTAAATACACGAAAATTAAAGACATCATAATCTCAGAAAAGCAACTGATTTTCAGTGAACCAGAAACCTTCAGCTTAGTACAACCAACCAGACGTTTAAAAGAAGTTTGATAATTTCTCAAACTGAAGTGACCCACTATAGAGACCATTTTAGCAATCCAACTAAGTTTCAATAGGAACAGTGATACAGGAAACAAGAGTCCTTTCCTCCCTGACAAAATACAAGTTCTCCTATGTCATTCCCAACTAACAGTAGCTCTGTCAGTCCTGCAGGGAATAAAACCCATGGTGATACTGTACCATATTAGGTTAGGAACTATTGGCCATGCAACCCCTTCCCAGTCCTTCTCCCACCCAAATTCACTCAACCGATGCTCTTAGTTCTTAAAGCAACCCACCCAGCATTTTATCAGTAAAATGATTTTAGCAGTGTCTTTTAAGTAGTGTATTTTTTTTCCTTCTTCCATTTACAACAGAACAATGAAGGAATCTTTCAGTGCTCACCCACAAGAGCACTCTGTCCTTCATGGGTAGTTGGTGGTTGCCAGAAGGAGACTTGCAGGTACAAGTGGCTGCAAGAGACCTGCAGTTTTTTAACAACTGAAATCCTGGCTGGCAACCAACCCAAGTCACTTAAGGGCAAAGCAACTGTGATTAATAACAGCTGAAAGTCTACTCACACCAGGTACTCTGGTGGCTGCACCTCTCAAAAGCCTTACTCACAGGACAATCCCATGGCTAGGAACTATTAATAAGGCTGCTTCCAATGAGATACAATCCAGTTACAACACAACAGTACTAGAAGTATTTCTATAAAGTTTGAAATGTTTTTAATATGTACATTCTTAGTAAATATTAGAGTAGTGCTTTTCTTTTGCACTTCTTTAGGCTTCTAAAAGGGCATCAGAAATACAGTTTTCACCCCCCAAACCAATGCACAGTTGTTACCTTTGCAACAAGCACATATGAACTCTGTACACCTTCCCCTCCCCACAAAAGAAATAAAAATATGCCATGAATATCCAATTATACATCATCACACGTTTAAATTATGCATACAAATAATTCCAGAGTATTTAGAAAAACCCAATATATTTGATTTATGAAACCATCCCGTGCATTCAACAACAAAAACAAAACAAAAAAGAAAGAAGAAAAAATGATTAACCTTCTTTAAATGGTGTTTTCTCTTTCTACCCAAGTACCAAAGTCTGGATTCAGTGTATCATTAAGACTAACAACTGCTGGAGTCATAGAAACATGACAGTACATAGATAACCAAGTTTCTATTTATAGACAATATGCTATACAGTTACTGCCTCTTTAATGAGTGTCAAATAAAGCAAGTTTTGCTTTCTAGGACATTGAAACTGTACATTAAGAAAACACTAATGGTGCTGCTAAATAAGTAACAACACTTGGAAAGGAAGGCTATGTATTTAGATGGTTCTGCTTAGCAGTAGCAGTTAATTAGGAGGGTTCCTATGTTGTTTAATAGTTTGTTTCCTTTTTTTTATTTTTATTTTTTTCCAGGATGACAAGCCATTTAAAAGCTACAGCTCACTAACCCAGCAATATCACCAATTTTATCCTCAAGAGAAAAAAAAGCAATTATGCAGCAGCAAAAGCTCTTGGGGTCAGGCTCTCATTACAAAAGAATCTTAATATTTTCTACACAAGAGGCTCATAGCACAACATACAGATTGGAAACAGACATTTCAGACACACATTACAAACCTGAATTCAAAGGGTATTCTTTTAAATCTTTACTATGAAGATGACAAATGATAATATTATTTACATGCAAAGGACTCTGCATGGTTTGGTAATATCCTATTTTTGTGTTTGCCTTAAGATACTCCTTGAAAAACTACACTTCAGTTCTAAATTTATTTTACATAAGCCTTGGCAGGTATCAGTCTCAGGCATTACTCCCCTCCCAGTAAATAAATCAGTACTGTCGATATGCTCAATTTATTTTAACAAATCAATTTAGAGTGTCACATGTTCCTGATACACAGGGATTAATACCTGTGTTTGACATCCATTTATTAGGAAAGCTCTCCATTAGCAAGGTGCATTTTCAGTACAATTAAAACCAGCTTGAGGCATTAACTATTGTTGCCTTGCAATACTGTCAAACTGCAGTCCAGTACAGTAAGAGTACAAGGTTGTTGATCAGTACCATGTGTTACAGCTGTTAACCGTTCTGTTTGTGCCACAAAACCAGAAATCAATCCTTTAAAAAAACCCAAAAAACAGAAAACTTGGCTCTTCTTTAACTGAATTTACCAGGTGATGTTCATTACCATCCTTATCAAACAAAGTTTTGTAAAGGCTATTTACAGTGTACATGGCTGAGCATGCACCTTACAGACACAAACACATCTGCCAGTTTGATACCATGTAGTTACACAGTGCCTGAAAATGACAACACATCTGAAACACCATTTTAATTAACAGTTTCAAGTGGGAAATGGTCTTTATTTTACAACAGCTATACTTGCATGAATTTTATTTTTTTTTTTTATATAAAAACACTAACTCCTGTCCAGAAGTCTAGACACATTCTACATACTACAGGTTAAGGCAGTAAAAAAATGTGTTCCTGATAACTGGTCTTGACAATGTCAATTAAAGCTGTCTGAAGCCACTCCAGTTCTCCAACAGATCTTTGAAACCCCAAATAACTGGTGAGGGAAAAAAAATCATCACTTTGCTTTCTTCAGAGTTTTAGTAACAGGGAACAGAACAGAATTGGGTATGGTAAGTTTAAAAGCGTTAAAGGAAGGGAACATTTGATTTCAATTCATTCCGTAAGTTCAAAAGTTGAAAGAATACAGTTTTAGATGCGAGTCTGAATCAACCAAGAACTGTAGGGAATTAAGGAGAAAACCGATTTTATGCACATTACTGCATTCTTAAAAATATACTGTTATCTTCAATAATTCAAGTAAGGTAATAGACATTATCAAAAATAACTTCATGAACCATACTCAAGTTTCAAACCACATTCTCAAACTTTTAACCCAAAGCAGTTTTGTTAACTTCATATAATAAACCATGAAGGTCTGACTGTACAAATGGTTAATGATTTGCACTTGTGATTCCTGCAATAGCTAGCAGACTTGCTAACCAAGTTACTGTAAAGATATGGCAGATTATGTATTTAATCAAAGCACTTTGATTTAGGCATGAAACAAATTCGAATGATTGACATTCTGTGCTTCTAATGCATCACTCATAAGAGAGGCAAGAAACACCCACTATTTGTACAGACAACTGTTTTTACAGAAAATCCTTCCTCGAAATCAATCTTATCCGCAGCTGTAGATGAGAGTATAATCTGTTGTAAACAGGGCACTGTGTTGTAAAACCAGTTTGTTTGTTTAATTAAAGATCTCTCTCCAAAACTTGGAAAAACAGACTCTTCAGAGTGTCTTTCAAATGTAGGATGTTCTGCTTGCTATACAATACTTTCTTTTGATTCCTTTTTAAAGATGGTTGTGTTCACAGCAGTTCTGTTTTTAAAAATTGTTTGAAATTTATATAAAATTCTGTACATGTTCACAAATTATTGCATAAACAGCATAATCTTCATGACAATATTCAGTAACACACGTCCATCTCAGGAAGTTCACGTTTCCCTTCTTGCTTTTTTCTTCTTTTTAACTTGTTTGGGTGATTCCCAGCTTTCTTCAGACTTCGCTAAAAACAAAACATAACTACAGTGTTAGGACTGAGAAAGTTTACACAGAATTGACTTCAAAAATACACCTCATACTATTATAAAGTAATTCAGGACAACCCACCAATGCGATTTTTGAAGCAGACTTATATTTACCTGCATCTACCACATAGTCTAATTAGAAGTGCATCTAAAGCAACACCTGCTAATTTCAACCTACATTTTTATACCACAAATACACAGAACGATACACACAAAGGTCATTCATTTTGTAAATGTATTATTTACAATAGAGTCATTATTTTTTGACTAACTGGAAATCATGCATATGTACAAAACTGACACTAAATATTCACTCTTGTAAGATTACACTGTTTCTAACCACTAAATAAGTTACGATTTATTATTAAAAAAACAATCAACCATGTAAATATGCGGTTACATGGAATTCATAAATAAAGAAGCACTATTTTATTAAAACAGATTGCCTTAAAACATGCTGTCTGCAAAAAGTGGTAAATCGAGTAAAATATTTGATATGCTGAATATAAGAGATGTTCTTTCAATTGCTGAGGCATCGATCAGTTACAAAAGCCTTCATATTTTAGAGGCAGAACAAAAAGTTGTAAGTTGATACATAGACTTGAAAGATTCTGCTGTTTAATATATTCAAAACTAGTAAGTTAATTAACACAGTTCAGTGAGACTAATACTATGAAATCATACAGTTTCCAGTGCAGTCATTAAAAACTGCTTCAGTACTTCAACACTTAGTCAGGAACTTTTTACATAATGTCAGTATTTATTAAGCTCATTAAAGAATGTAATTCAGTCAACTCTTTTGCCTTTCACATCCCAACTTCCCTTCTAATTTTTCTGTTTTACTGGGTGAATACTTCAATATAAGCACTTTTGATGAGTACAAGAGAAGGTATGTCTGACATCTCTGCGCACAGCACATTTTTAAAAAGCAACATACCTGGAGCAGTTCAGCCTGAGGTACGTGCTGTTAGGCTACAACAAAAGCACATCACCCAATAGCTTTCTGCTCCTATATTAGCGACAGTTTTTCTCCATGATTACTACATTTCACGGAAGCATATGGGAAAAATATGCTAATAAGCTAAGCTGAAAAGTCAGAAAACCCCAGTAGGTTGAAAACTGTGTTGCTTGTATTTTTTTCCAAATTTCTGGTAGCTAAACATCCTGTCAGCTGCTCTGTTGGTACCCATCCACTGAAGAATGGCAAGCCAGCCTTTGAAACACTGTTGGCAGAACTACTTAGTCACAGCATAGAGCTCCAGTCCTGAAGGTCAAGAGTCCATACAGATGTCTGTCAAGGACCGGCCAAGGCCAACAGACATTTTCAGTCATTCAAGCATTACAAAGCTAGTTTTTCCTCACAGTGAAAACACATCTGCCCAAGTATTTCAATGAAAGCAAAAATATGGCAAGATATATAAATGAAATACATATGTACGTGATTATGGCACTCTAAACCTAACCTCAGGGTAAAGCATTCTGACTATATATGCTCTATGGGAAGAAAAAAAAAGTACACCCTGAATTCAGATGGATGAATTGTACTGAGAGGTACTTACTCTGTGGAGGAGGCACACTGTTTTGCTTAATATTGGAGCTAGATACATCTGTCTCTTGCAGCATCTGTGGCACTTGGGAAGCGATCTTGTCAGACTCGCTCTCTGATACAATTACAGATGGCTCAGTAGAAACAGCAAGCGAAGGAGCCTCCTCAGGCTATTTGAAAAACAGAAAAGTTTCCAAAAGTTAGTAAGTCATACAACAGTAAAACACTCTTACACAGTGTTATTTTGGGAGTATACTTAGCAGATGCTGGAAAGAGGGCATTGAATAATTCAGCCAATAGTAAAATCTTTCAAAATTTAAAATCAAGGCTACAAGACTATGACTGCCATCTAGTGCCAAAACTCCTAGTTGTGTACAAGCAAAGATAAACCACACAAATTAATTCTTCTCAAAATACATACATGGCATGCAAAGAAAGTGATAACAATCTAAAAATCACTAAGATCCTAAGAAGATTATAGGATACATATTCAGAAGAGATGCAAGATAGTGACATGTTTGCATTTGGTTGCAAAGCAAATAGGTCCAAATATGCAACTCAAAAAACAAATTTAACTTTCATAATATTTAGAAAGCACTCGTAGTTATTTGTATCAAGTGCTTAAAACACTCTGTATGCTTATATGAGAATAACAGATACTTGCAAGAGCAGTCAAAGTATTTCAGTGGAAACTACTGTAGGAACAACTGCCAATTGAAAGATACTGCTAGTATTCTCCAATTATCCAGTCTGTTTTGAATGTTCCCACTACAGAGACAAGATATAACTGTAGCTTACTGCGTAGCACTTACTGGAATTAACGTACAGAAGTCAAAATGCAAAAAACATTTTGGCACTCCAATAGGAGAGCCAGAACATAAAAAAACCCCATATGATACCACAGCAGGTAAACTACTGACAAAAGGCTTCGAATTAGAAAATAGTGTCTTGGTCTAGCAAAAAACCCCCAACTTCAGGATGTTATTAATAAGTCATTGCTGCAGTTGTATCACAGCAGCCAGGACCTGGAACCATCACAACAAAACAGTGCAATCTACATACAGTCCTTGATGTGGACATACACATGCCCTACATTATAGTCACCAGTTTGTACTGTTTCCATCAGTGTAATGTGAGCATCTCAAAAATTCAGTCAGAACACACAAAAGAACAAAATGATATACTTTTAACTTTTCTTCCTAATCACATTATACTGAGCAAGAAGTTAAGCATCTTTTATTAAAAAAACCCCACCAACACATCAAAAAACAAAACAACCAAAAACCCCAACGTGTGAATTTAGAGCGTAGCAGTTCTCTAAGCTTTTATGAATAGAGGAGTTTGCTGTGCTGTTACACATCAACTGAAAAAAAGTTTCTTTAATAACTAGAATGGCAATATTTCTCTTAATCTACTGAAAATACAGTAATCTTGTCTTTTTTTTTAATTATCAACCACGCTTATAAAATGAACTCCCATCCTATAGGATTTTCAAGCCTAGCCAATTGTAATGTCTAATGGTTACCTATCATCACCTTCATAAATACATGACAATACGTAAGTACTCTAACAAGATGGATGTGGCCTCTCAAACAGAAGCACTTCAAGCTCCTAGTTGTGCAAGGTAATTGATTCAGGTCACTGGTAACACAGTTCTGTTAGCACAGAGTCACTCTCTACCTGCAGGTAAAGCAACTCAAGATTTACATGGCATACAACTGTCTCAGATTGAGTAACAAACGTAGCAGCTTGAATGTTAAAGCACACAGTGCTACTCCAAAGATAACAACACAGGTACATGTGGACATTTTTCCAAATAACATACTTATGTCTGAATTTTGGATGAAAGGGGATACAGATACCAAACATTAAGAATTGGGAACTACTCTTTGCTAGGGTATTCTGTGTTAACCAATCAGTTCAGAAAGGAAACCTGAAACAACTAATAAAGTCTATTTGATAATACAAATAGCTATATACATGATGCTACTATTTATTAATGAAGTAGTGACTTGTAAAACTGTTACAAATGAAGGATTTCCAACCTGTGCCTCCTGATAAAACATTACAGATTTCCACACAGCCCAATGTATAATATGGGAAAAATATAATCACCAGATGAAACCCAGAAGTGTTCAACATGCAGCTGTTTCTGATCTTTATGAGTACATTCTGGATAATAACTTATTTGTACTCTAATACCAGTTTATTTTTCTTCATATTGCATTCTCATGTTTTAGAGCATTTGCTCAACACTAGCTTACCTACCTTGGAAACTTAAGTCATCCATTTCACACATGGGTCACAGACTGCAGAACTTTTTGGAACAGCCAAGTCAAACAACATCAAAATGCATCTCTGCATGTGTGAAATTACAATAAAGCTAAATCTGATGGCAAGGAGCCTTGGATAAAGACTGACAGACCATCTGCATTGTCAGATACAACAATTCACTAATTGTCCTTTTTCAAGTCCAACTAACTTCCAGTGAATGTTGTTAATAATAGTTTTGTTTGTCCTTCGCCCCCACACCAAGTTTAACATTGACTATGCCCTGTTTCACAGAACACAGCTATATAGGCACATGTGAACAGATTAAATTTAAGACTCAAGACGAACAGGAGCACTCAAGCCTCCATATTTTAGTGCTCAGCACAGGTCTACATCCGAGTCAATGCCATCAAATCACCTAGGAAGTCTGGTATGGTTTTAAAAACTAAACAATTGAGCAAAGTCCACTGAAACTGGGCCGATATTTTGGCAGTGCTGACAACTTGTGAGAAAAAAATAAAATATCTAACTGTAGATCAAAAGAATCATTATATGTAGCTGAAAAGTGTTTCTCAAATAGATTTAGATTTCTAAGCAGCAAAAGGGATGCACCAGTACACCTCTTTCTGGATGTCAAATAAACCACCTTGATGTTACAATCCAAATGTGAGTTTTCTGTCTACACATTTTTAACTACGGCCTCCAACACAAAATAATGTATTTGCTTTAAAGCTTTTTTTTTTTTTTTTGAAGTACACACTTCCCAGAATAAAGCCACTTGCATACATGGCTAGATACCTCTTTTTTCAGATACAGCTTAAACAAACCATCCAACCAGCCAACCCACAAACAAAGAGACAAAAAAACCTTTGCACTAGTCAGAATAGGTGGTTGTTGCTAACCTTGAATAAAGGTTGAACTGAACCTAAACTAAATAATTATAGTAAAAGCTTTACTTCAACGTAGAATATTCAGAATAAGCTGGAAGTATGTCTTAATGTGCTTTTCAAAGCACATGTTCGCAGTAAACACTTTCTGTACTTTTCCTTTGGTGACCTGAAGCCTCTCATAAAAGATCCCACTTTAATATTTTCATTTGAATCTTAAGGCGTCATTATCTTTATAAAAAAATGCTTAGCAATTAAAAAGTTCAACTCAATATCCTGACAGATACTCTGCGGTACCAAACTGCTGTCTCACTGGTATTGTTCACTCTTCATGGAACACAAAACCAACAGCACTAGAAACATTAAACACTTCTTCCTACAATGTGACTCTTGTAGGATAACAGTATCTAAAAAGGTCGCTAGTTGGAGAAAGATTTAAGAGAGTTCGTATTCTCTAGAATATTTGTTTCAACTGTGAACTGAAGCAAATGCTCAGTTAGTGAATTGGTTCGAATAAAAACTGTACTTATTCAGTCATCAAGCTCAGCACAGCCATTAAAAATCAAATTTTAGACATTTAAGTCAGAATATAATTAGTTAATAAAACTTCATTCTGTTGCAATGAAACATTAAAAAGTGCTATTAGTTCTCACCCGGGCCTATTAGTTCTTATTTCCAAATTTCAATGTTGTAAACTACTACTTGAATATTCCAACAATAAAATAACTTGACAATCATGGAAGTGATCACTGATTTCAAAATACTGCTTTTCAGAGAACACATCCTTTTAAAAACTACTAAGTGACCCACACCTAAAATTCAGCCTCTCAATCACCATTTTATTCATAAATGTGTAACCT
This sequence comes from Columba livia, assembly GCF_036013475.1. NCBI lineage: Eukaryota > Metazoa > Chordata > Aves > Columbiformes > Columbidae > Columba > Columba livia. The sequence goes on along the minus strand of NC_088603.1, from coordinate 138,877,289 downwards.
GAAGTAGTATTCTTACTATAATCTTACCTACACAAATTAAAGTTTTAATGGGCTTTAAGCACTTCCAAATCAAAAATTTGTTAACATAAACCCAACTTTATATCCCTACCTTGGCCGGTTCACTAGTACTCTTGGTCTTCAGAGAAAAAGCTATTTCCTGCTGTGGTTGAACTTTTGAGGTATCCTCCTGAAATTCCTCTCCAGCTTCTCTATCCAGTTCTTCAGTGTCCTACAAAAGGCAGTGGGGGAGGAAAGAAAAAGCCTGTGTTTACAGCAAAGTTCTGACTCTTCTTCCCAGCACATCAGTTTTGCTGCCACAATCAGCTTCCATTACTAATAAAATCTACCAAAAATATCAAAGCAGAGGGCTAATATTATTCTACGTGAACAATCAAAATTTATTAACACAAAAATACCCATAGAACCCAATAAAGCCCAGGAAGCAGCACTCTTCATGTATTACTAGCAAAAATCCCCATCTCTGAATGAACAGCACTTCACACTCCTGTGAAATTACAAGGCTGTGAAATTAAACTGACATTACTCTGAAATCTTTGCAAAAGTATCATTATGAGACTTGTCTATTCTCAATTCTACACTTTGTTACAAGTAAAATGCTTTTAAATATAAGCTCTGCATATTAACCTGCACAGTTTTCTATCATGTATTAAGCTTTAATAATATTTTTTAAACCAAATTTAGTCTGCCAGGATGCCTGTAAAACAAACCTCTTGGTACAGAAACTGAAAATATATTCAAAGTAACCAATAGTCTTAAGCTTTATTCCTTAAACACTCTAAAGGCAGAAAATTTTCATTTCACATGAGGAATTAGAGTAGTAACATTTGTTTATAGCAGCAGAAGAATCTCATGGTACTGAACAGTAAATAGAACACAGGCCTCCAGTTTTAAGCTGAAAGTGCCTTCTTGAAACACTGTTTCTTCACTTATTTCCCCTGGAACCTTATGAAAACACAGTCACAGTTTAAGTCTGTTGTTTCTTGACAGGAAAGAATATATACTGCCTTGTATCTATCTCTGAAGGTAGCTTCCATTGCCTTAGCAAACACTGAAGTCAACAAATATGAGTGTGAACACTTAATGTGAACAATCAATGAGAAAGATGTTGTTTAAATCAACATGCTCAGTTTTCAAAGGATAAATACAAAAATTTTAAGTCAGTTTGAAGTAGAACTGACAAGTTAAGTTACTAAACCGCTATAACGAGGATAACTTATCTGTGATGTATCAGCAACTCTGTCTGCTCCTATCAAGAAACAACCCCCTGAGTTTTCCAGAAAAAATAAATACAGAGAAATTATCATCTTTAAACTGATGATGTCATAGACTGATAGACTGAAATAAAAGTAACAAAATCAGAATGGCTGGAGACTGATGGGTAGAATAAACCATCTGGTTATATTAATACAGACAGCAGGATTCCCTTTGATGTATACAACTTAAAAGGCAGCTCACAGGTAACAGAAAAAAAATAAAATACAGAATGCACTCACTAACCTGAAGATCTATATAAGACATCCATGAACACCTGCTAATCACAACCTACTATTCTTACACCTAGAGCCATTGCAAATACCAGAACATGACAGATTTAAGTTACAAAACTGCAGTTTTATTACCCTCAATTTGAATTTGTGTTGAAAGAAACACTGCAAACTGACACAAGCATCCATCTCCACAGAGGCAAGGTTAAAAGAAATCTATGTGATATCAACTTAATATTTCAAAATTGTTTTAATAAAATCTCAGACTGAAGACATGGTAATCATAAAAGGCAAATCCAAAGCAAGAATGACTGAAGTAATGCTTTCTCTCTCTCCAATTCACCTAGTCAGATTCAAGAGAGCATTTAAGACTTTGTGAAGAACATAAACTAGGAATGGCTGTCACTACAAGCAGAAGCAGGATGTATTCTGAGCATGAGCTATTCAAAGCTGTTTCCTATCAGTAAAGTACTTGTTTTCATCTGTCCAAACATGATTCAATTGCCAAGTGAAGTGCAGTCTGCTTCTGCTATTTTTACAACAAATCTGTTTCAATGTAATTCTTCAAAAGCTGTTTAAGTAACACAGAAAACTCCAATCATCCTCGGTTTGCTGGAAGCACCTCTACTGTACAGAATCCTAATTCGATGAAAATAAATAATTAACGGTAAGTACTTTCCACATATTTCATGCTTTCCATAAATCCAGCAAAACTACATGGTATTCACAAGTCAAACACTGAATCATTCAAATCAAAGAGAATACTAATAAAAGACTGATTGCTTTAATTCTTGAGAAACAATAGTAGCCAATCCAATAGCATAAGGAAATAAATTTCCCCAAAATAATTTTTGCTTAAGTCACTAATATATAAAAATAAAGTGACTGTGTGAATTCCTCAGACTATCCAGATGTTGTTCCATCTACCTGTGCAGGAGAGTTAGCTTCTTCACCCTGCTTCTTCTTTTTCTTCTTCTTTTTCTTGGATTTTCCACTTGTAGAACTCTGAAGAACTGGCTCTTTTTCTCTTTCATTATCTGAAGCCTTCATATGGGAATATAAGGTATTTAACATGAAAAAAGTACAATGAAACATGATTTCTATAGACTAAATAAACAATACAAATTAATAGCTATAAGGAATTTAACTGCATATAAAAGTATCAATGAACACAATCTTATTTGTTCAGTACATTTTAGGAAGACTACATTCTTTAGACGCTATCTGGAAATATACATACAGGAGTTGGAAAAAGGCAATGCAGAACCATGTACTGTTGGCACAGAAATGTTTTTTATACAGAGAATTAAGTATTTATGAAAAAAGGATCAAAATCCTCTCAATATACAATGATAAGTTAATCCTTGTATTATGGTGAGACAGTAAGATCTGACATGGAGTTAAGTAGCTTCTATTTTCTCAATAACAACATTTACCGTTGTCCTGGTTTTGTTAAAAACAAGTTTCTCTTTTAGTGAATTTTGCCTGTCAGCTAAAGCCTTCATATTAACCGCATTTTCCTGGAGAACCAGACACATGTTTTGGTAAACCTAGCAATGGAATGCAAACTTACTGATAAGCATGGATGGACATCTCAGGAGAGGAGCAATGAGAAACAGGTGACCAAGAAACTGACCAACTGTGTATAACATTCCATTCACGTGAATACTTCATATAAAAGTGGGAGATCACGAGGATCTCGTCCCTTTTTGCCTTTGCTTTTTCCCTTCTGCTTATGGTCGACATTAGGAGAGGACCTTGCTAGTCGTCCCTGCAAACTGAGGCCTAGTGACAGACTGAATCCAGCTCCAGTTGGTTGCAGAGTCCAGTCCAGGAGTGCCGGCTCTGCAGTTGCTGAGACTTTCAAGATTGGTTTTGTATATTTCGTATTATTTTCTCTATTCTTATTAGTAGCATTAGTAAAACATTGTTAATTTTTCCAACTCTCTTCTCTCTGTCCTTCTTTCCCTCCCAATCACCTGTCCTGAGTGGGAAGGGGGGAGAGGGAGGGGCAAAAAAGGGGGAAGTGGGGGGAGAAGAGGGGGTTAACAATACATCTGCCAGGGTTTTATTGTCACCCCGCAATCTTAACCCTCGACAAGCATTTTCCTTCTCTGTGTACACATTAAACACAATTGTGCTATTCCTACCAGTGTAGAAGAGATGAGAGATTACGTTTATCATCGCCCTTAAGTTACTTTAAGAAATCATAGCAGTAAGGGCAAAGTCTTGGAGCTAAAGAGAAAATATCACCCTTTACCTTCTGAACATCAGGTATGCCTTCAGGTTGAGGAACAGAAGCAACTTTTTCATCTACCCAGTTTCCCCACTCCTCTGCTGGTGCATTCCAATCAGAGCTGGGATCAGCTGATGAAAGTCCATCTACAAAAATTAAAAAGAACTTCAGGAATGTCTCCTCACTTTACAGATGCTCTTAGTTTAAAAATGAAAAAACAACCAACTTATAAAACCACGTATTGATATGAAGATATAAATACCCATTTCCTGTATTTCTGAAAAAAAAATTTCATGACAAGGTAGAAGACTTTTGTAAGTAATGTGTAAGACTCAGTTATTTTACAGAGCAGTGAGATTACAAACTAGTCACAGTATCAGCTAGCTAGATACCATCGCTTTGATATACTTTTCTAGACTATGTGAAGAGGAACAAATTTAAGAGTCATTCTCCATCTTAAAACTTCTTCCTAGTTTGTGAAAAAATTAAGATGAACTTAACACTGATCAATCTTACTTTACTATGAATCCTTTAAAAGTGATATATCTGAAAGGGCACATCTGAGCCAAAAGTCATCTTGTAAAACCGAGATTTTTTTTAATAATCTCCTTTCTTCTAAGTCTCTAAGTCCCCACTCCATTTTTCTATCCTTCATTTACAATGGCACATATTTATGTTGTCACATGGGAATGACATATTTAAAGCGTAAGCTATAAAAAAAATAAAAATATCTGAATGGAAGAACTAAGCCTTAGGCTGTTTGTTTAACAGAAAGTCACAGCAAGTCGATTGTAAAACAGAACACCTTATACAACATATTTTATTTTATATTTATTTTAACATCACAAGTATATCTCACCCTCAGTCTATGCCAAATTGAAGGAGAAGAGACAAACTTGGTCTGGCAACTACAGCGGAATTCAGTTTAAACATTTGAAAATTAAGTTAGAATGAAAAGCAGTAATAAATCAAATTAAATTTGCTGATAAACATTATGAAACTGAAATATAATAAACATCTTAAGATTACTTACCATAATCTTCCACCTTTCATATAAAAATATTACCTCGATTACATTTACTTTCGACACTGAAGTTTACTGATTTGAAAAAACAATTCCTGCCTAACACAACACAACACTTTACGGTTTATCTATTGCCCTCTCACTAGTTGCTTAAAGTCCATTACTTTTTATTAATAATAAAAATCAGTAGTATTTGTACCTACTGTTAATTTCCTTGTCTTGAGCCTGATTAAAGCAGTAAACTGTATCTGTGTATCACACTGGCCTCAACTTCAATTATTTCACTCTTCTATTAGTGTACACTTCAATTTGTCGACAGACATCTGTGACCAAATTACTCTATTACCAGAAGCTATAGCCATAAACATTCTATGCTCAGAAATGTGACTAAATTATGCTTTTGATGATATATTGAACTGATCACTTTCAAATGATTAACTGAAATGTGGTTTCCCTATCCTTAAATCAGATAAAAGACAGAAGTTTCAAAATGATCCAGTGTCAAAGCAGTCTTGCCAAAACTGGTAGAATCAAGAATTGTATCAATCCACCCTACTCTTGCAGTCATTAAACAAAAGATTGTTTTTACACAGAATGTAAGAAGCAACACAGCTTTTCTGGTCAACTTCTTGACCAATTTTTCACATCAATGACCTAAAGAGAGGCACCACACTGTTTTTCTTAAAACATTCTTAGACCTGACTGAATAAATATATTGATTAGAAGGCAATTCCAAAAGTGAACTGAAGGCTAAAAACTTTCTTCACAGGTACACAGTTTCACTAGGAAATATTTAGGAATGGCTGTAACTTTATTATACTACAGCCCTCTTCAGGAAGAGATTGTGGTAAGAACTACAACTGTATTTTAAAATTGGCAAGTATGGGAAAGAGGCAAGTAAACACCAGTTTCACTACAATTTCCAAGTAATTTCAGTTCTTCTATCCTGCATATGCTGTCTATACACATAAGAACTTCCTAATGCTTACTAAATGAGAAAGTAAATTAAATTAAATGAGTCTGATATCACATTATGTTTTCAGTAAGGTACAAACATAAGGGCAAACCCTGCAACTCAAATACAATCTGCTGAATATCTACAGTCTTTTGCAGACTTGCAGTAGATTTTTCTCCTCATTTGCAGTAAACCAAGACTGTTTCAATTAATTACCAAGATTTTCTAGAAAAAGCCTGAATAAAGTCAAAATACATGAGTTTTCTTTCTCTTCTGAGTTTCAATATCCAAATATTTTTTTAAAATTAATCATTTTCTATTATCATTCAAAATACTACTTCCTACTTTCTTCAAACTGTTGATTAGCCTTAAAGAAGTGAAACATCTCAGGTTTTTCTCCAGACGCTCACAATTGGCTCACAAAAGTCGCTAAACACAAAGTAACTACACTTTAAAGTAACAGTAATTACAAAATTGGTTGATGAACATTTTAGAGGAACATACTTAACCCAGACCATTCGTCATCAACAGGAGGTTGAGCATGACTTAAATCCCACTGAAAATCAGAAGTACCAGCCTGAGAAACTGACTCACTGTTGGATCCTGAAAGGGAATAAATAAAATTGTACTTGTAAGTTAACAAGCCTCCTGAGTTTTCTTAGGTAAACAAATTCCAATCGAAGTAGGAAAGGGAGACTGTTAGGTCAAGGAAGAATGTCTGATTCTAAGGACTGTGCAGGACAGGAAAACTACAAGGCTCTTGAAAATGGGATATATTTAGAAGACAAGGGAACTGAAGAAGGAAAACAAAATTAAGTCAGGAGGAGAATATGCAATGAATGAAAATAGTCATACCAAGCTCCTTCAATAATGAGAGTAAACAAGCAAGAGCAGAAAACCTGACATATGATCCCTTTATTGTATAGTAAATCACTGCAACACTTATAACCAGTAGCTTAACACAAGACTTGTTATGAGGCCAGGGTTTGTATTCCATAGCAATTTCACCCTTCAAAACAAGAAAACTCCAGAGCTCAGCTTCCCCCCTCCATCATACAGATAAAAGATTCAAGACTTCAAATTCTTCCTATGGAACATATTTTGGAAGTAGAGCTTCAGTTTTTTTGAAGGGAAAAACCCAACCATCAAATAACAATCCTCCCAGAAGATCAGGGTAAACAGACTTTCCTAGAAAGCAATCTTCAGATCTCCAACTTGAGACACAACAACAGTGAACTATCCCTTATGCCCACTATTTAGACTTAACACACAAACAGGAAGGCTAAATGAGAAATATCACCTTATTGATCTAGCTTCTGATTATCAATTTAAAACAGTTAACAAAAAGAGCACTCTATGCTTTCATAAAACATGTCTTCCACCTGCTTACAGTTACCAGTAACATATTAGTAACACTTGGCAAATTCTGTTTCCACCTGCTGTGGCAGAAAAGAGTTGAAAAACCTTTGGAAGGGCATACATACCAGAAACTCCAGGAGTTAATCCAAATGAAGAGAAAGTAGTAGAATTCTGTTCAGAGGTATTAATCCTTCCATCCACGTTCCAAGCAGCTGTGGGGGGAAGGAAAAAAAAAAAGACAAACAGAACTTCACACTGCTGGCAATGTTGAAAAAGTTACCTATTTAACTATGAACAGAGTCAGAAAAAACAACAGAAGATCCAGACATCTTAATGTTTCACACAGCTGACAGCATTATTTTTCTTATGACATGAGACTATGAGTTCTGATAGAGGTGCAACTGTATGAACATTCAGCTTGACACAACTTTCAAGCTACGATCTTCCCTCTAAAACATTTTCTATACATAAACTTCTTATAAAAGAAAAGTAAATTGTGTTTTGAGACACATACTATTCTTCTTCTTCTTACTATTCCAACCATCTAAGTTATTGAAAAGCATATTTATGGACTCTGTAGATGAAACCTAGCTTTAAAGAAGTTGTATATATGTTAAGGAACAGAATTGACTTCGGAACAATTTGACAAATAGGAGAAACCATTTAAAATTAATGTATGTTTGACTCTGTTAAGTGTGAGGTAGAAAATAAGCAGAAATAATCAGTGGCACTAATGTGATAAAAGAAACATCTGGTTAGAAGTATACTTTATTGGGGCGTGGGGATTCAAAACTGGACAGAGTATTCCAGATGCGGTCCAAGAAGTGGATAATCACTGTCTCCAATCTACTAACTCCTGTTCACACAGCCCAGAATACTCTTGCTGTCCTTTGCTGCTGGGGCCTATGGCTGGTTCATGTTCAGCTTGGTGCTCACCAAGACCCCATATCCACAGAGCTGCTCTCCAGACAGTCAGTCCCCAGTCAAGGATGCATGCTAGCTAGGTACAGCACTTCACATTTGTCCTCAAACTTCCTTGAGTTCCCACAAAACTAGGTGTTTTACCAGAAGCACATCAGCCTGGTCAGGCATTATGTATTCCTCAGAAAAATAACACCAACAAGCTGGTCACAGTGACTAAAGAATACCTTATTAGAATATAAAGCAGAATACAGCTAATGGGAATATGAAAAAGCCCCTTGCCTCTACTTGGCAATAGTAAAGCCTCTAACAGTAGCAGTTCCAATCTCAGGCATTGCATTTCAAGATATACGAGACAAAAGAGGTCTAGACTAAAGCAAGGCTACTGACTGCAAAGGAACGCTGCTTTGCAGAAAGAGACTAGGATCACAGACTGAAGGACCATATAGCAGCATCTACTAGTAAGCAAAAAGGTGATGCACAGAGAGAAATGAAGAATTCTTTCCTCTATTATTAGAATGGGCAGTACAAGTGACAAAGGCTAAAAAATGTACCAGAGAAGACTAAAACAATTTTCTAATGAGAAAAGAGTGTAGTGTCACAAGAGTTGAACAATCTTCACGCCTGAAGCCTAAACAAACATCTGCCAAAACTAAACACAGTTGATTTGATCATGTTGGATCAATAGAACAGACTTATTACCTAGGTTCTAAGACATCATTTTTATAAAGAGAAGTTATATTTCAAAGTTACTTAGTAATCACTTCAAGAACTTTAGAAGAGTGATATAAAAAAGTTGATTCCTTCACAAACATAATTTTGTTTCAGATAAACTCCAAAACCTCAGCTAAACTGTAAATAGAGACACAGATGTTAAGCCAGTAAACAGAAACTGCTTAGTTCACATTTCACTGGACAGCTCCCTGATGTTTTTTTAACATATAAACATAAAGCTACTTAAGAGATTCACTACTAAGAATATGTAAAACTGTTTAAGTGAAGAAAGTTTTTCTTGGAATAGCTCACCAATAGGAGTGAACAAAGAACGCTCTTTCCAGGGCCTGCCTACCAGGGATACGCCCCAGTCCTTTCCATTTCCATTAGCATCTCCAGTGTCCTGGCCCCAAGCCGATGTCTCAGGCTTCCTCTTCCCAGCTGCAGCTGAGTGAACAGATGTCCATTTCTCCTCCCCTACACCAATCTGTGAGGAGATTTTTACAGACTTCTCATTCCAGCTTCCTCCATTTACCGTATGGCTTTCACTCAATCCTGGAGAAACTTAAACACAAGGACAATGAAAGCTTTATATAAAATAAGAACTGGATGAAGAATTAAAATATTACTTACGCGCACATATACTTAACAACAAAAAAAGAAGTACCAATAAACAGCAGCTTTGCTACACCAGTGTGATACAGAAGAGCGGCTGCTCTGTCTCAGCTGATTTTCCAGTTCAGATGATACTAACCATCTGTCTACTAACTTGAAGAATGAGGAAAAAAACAGCAAACTGCACTCTCCTTCCTGTGTCCCTTTCTTTATAGGGCTGGTATCTTGGTGAACCAGTGGCTCCAGATTAAAAAAAAAAAAAAAAAAAGTGGGCATGCTTCCAACACTGCCAGGTAATTTCTCTTACAGGGTTATGGTGGTGATTTGTGAAAAGCCCAATGCACTAAACGGAGGATAATATATAATATATTTTATGTTACATTGAGGTAAAAGACCACAAGTATATCTGCAACAGTCTACCCTGCTGAGGAATTACTATTCATAGCAAGTTTAATTTATACTTTTGAGAGGAGTCAGTAGTATGCTGAAAGACCATTATAGTTTTAATTATTTTTAATTTACGTCTCGCTAAAACATAATGGCTAATGGTTACCTGGCGCACCCAGCCTGACTTTCTATATATCACAAATATTTTTCCAAGGGCTCTATATCAAATCCTCTCTCTCTTTATATATGCAATGTGAACAACAGAAAAAATTCCGATTTACAAGTGATTAAGAAATGTCTGCATATTGCAAGTGAAACACTTAAATAGCCAGCCCAAACCTGATGCACAATTAAATCAATATTATTTGCCAACAAAAACTATAGACCAGGTATTTCATTCCTCAAATGAACCCACAGCTCAGGCAGCATGAACTTGCCACACTCAAGGCAACCTTGCTGACAAAGAATTGATTAGGTGAGCTATGCCTAGATTTTCTTAGAGAAATCACTTCCAAACACAAGCATCTGTAAGGTCATCATTGCGGTGCCTAAAAACCACTGCCCTTTCTCTATACAATTGCACAGCACTAGTATTGTTTGTGGAAGTCAATGTCCTCTAATGGTAACAGGACACCTTGGAGGAAGGCAACAACAAAAAGCAAAGAAACAGAAACTAAAGTACAGATGGTAGAAAACTCTTGCAACCTTGCAAAAAGACAACTGAAGTCCTGAAGCAGGGGCTTGATTATTCTGTGTTTATCATAAAACTCTCCCATCACAAGCAGTTACCTTCTATATAACCATCAAGCTTTAACAGATTCACAGAAAATTTAAGATGGTAAGGTAAGGGATCTCTGGAAGTCACCCAGTTCCACCTTCCGCTCAAAGCACAGTTAACTTCAAGATCATACAACTTTATTCAAGTTCTGGAAATCATAAAGGTTAATAGTTCAAGGCACCTCTGGGAAATCTTATGAAGAGCTTTTTATTTTTTTTTTTTAACCTCATGGCCAGTCATAATTTCCCTTACTGAATCTTGATTATTGCCTCTTGCTCTCCCATTTTGCTTCTCTGAAGAATACAGCTCCTTCCTTCTGTGCTATGGTCCAGGAAGTTTGCATATTAAGTAAAGCTCTCAAGAACTAGCAGAAGGTCGTTCACATTCTGGACCTGGGTACTTTTAATGACTCATTCATGATTCCTGGAGAAGCTGGAAGCTCATGGCTTGGACTGCCATGCTCTTCACTGAGTAAAGTACTGGCTGGATGGCCAGGTCCGAACAGTTGTGGTCAACACAGTCAAATCCAGTTGGCAGCCAGTAATAAGTGGTGTTCCCAGGGGTGCAGTATTTGGGCCAGTTCTGTTTAATCTCTTCATCAATCATCTGGACAAGGGATCTGAGTGCACCCTCAGTAAGTTTGCAGACCAAAACACGTTAAGTGGGAGTGTTAATCTGCTTGAGGGTAGGAAGGTTCACACAGAGGGATCTGGACCAATGGGCTGAGGCAAATTGTATGAGGTTCAACAAGGCCAAGTGCAGTGTCCTGCACTTGGGTCACAACAATGCTACAGGCTCAGGGAAGAGTGGCTGGAAAGCCACCCAGTGGAAAAGGATCTGGGGGTACTGATTGACAGCCAGCTGAACATGAGCCAGCAGTGTGCTCAGGTGGCCAAAATGGCCAACAGCATCCTGGCTTGTACCAAGAAGAGTGTGGCCAGCAGAACCAGGGAAGTGATTGACACCTTGTACTCAGAGCTGGTGAGGCCCCACCTCTAATACTGTGTTCAGTTTTGGGCCCCTCACTACAAGACACTGAGGTGCTGGAGAGAGTTCAGAGGAGGGCAACAAAGCTGGTGAAGGGTCTGGAGCACAAGTCTAATGAGGAGCAGCTGAGGGAACTGGGGCTGTTTAGCCTGGAGAAAAGGAGGCTGAGAGGAGACCTTATCACTGTCTACAACTACCTGAAAGGAGGTTGTAGAATGGAAGGTGTTGGTCTCTTCTCCCAAGTAACAAGTGATAGGGCAAGAGGGAGTGGCCTCAAGTTGCAACAGGTAAGGTTCAGATTGTGTTAGGCTAATGGTTGGACTCGATGATCTTGAGGGTCTTTTCCACCCAAAAGGATTCTGTGATACTATTTGTTGCCTTGCTTAATTGCACCAATCACCTTTCATTAAAGCAACACCACTAATGTCGGCTATGGGTAGGAAAAAGCATCTTGACTTCATAATGCCAGACTAATTCACTTCAAATATTACTACAGCAGTATCTCTTAATTAGAAAACTGCTAAGATTCACTTGTCAAGCAGTCTAAAAATGGCCAAATATGTTAACAATTATGTTTATGACATATATAGTGTCATAACTATTTATTTAGAAATATACATTTATGTTTACACATTTTTAAAATGAATGTATTTAAAGTATGTCTTTCAAAGAACCAATTAACTCATGTATACAATCTGAATCAAGTGCAAACTTTACAATTATCAGGACTGGTATCTTTGAGCTCTTTGCCATTATCTATAATAAGTTTTTCTTTGAGCAAATAATCAATTCCTTAACACAAAATGTTTGAAAAGCTAGCATAAAGAACTTTGAAGTGGAGTGCAAGAATAAGCTTCACTGCTCTGTAAGTAACAAGTTGTATAATAGGTAAACTGGATGAAAATTCTAGATGCCAAATCCTTTTTCTACACATATCATTGCAGCAGTGTGCTTCCCCTGACCCCTGCTCAGACCTTTTTCTGCAATCTTGCTCAAGTGACAACCACCAATGGTGGTTGCAATGGATGTATCCGCCTCAAAGTGGATTCAGGGGAGACTGATAACACCACAATAGTCAAGGGCTATTTCATGGTAACACACTGACCCAACCACAGCGCTGGTCAATGTCCAACTCAAGTCACATTTGGAAGAAGGTAACATCTGTAGTCAGTACCCAAATATGACTGAGTCAATCATCTTACTCCATAAATAGTGGACATCCCAGAGCTCTTTGGGCTCTCCTGCACAGCACTGGCCTGTGCGCCATGACTTCCCCTTGAGTAGGGACACCTCTCAAGGTTACTCAAGGCTGAGAGATTCCTTGCTGCATCAGATCCTGGGTGACCAATGGCACGCTAAACTTTGAAACTGCAGATAAGCAATATAAAGGATTGAGTGCCTATATGTATCATTTAGATGTAAACTGTTGACTGAATCTAAGTCTGGATCCAGCTGCACCTATACTCCTCTCTGAGGAGTTTAGAAAGCAAGAGGTTACATTCTGAACCTCATGACTCAACAGGAAGGTGTCCCTGACAGTTTTGTTCAGTAAATAGCAAGGTATACTTTGCCATCAAATCTATTAAACCACTGTCGCATTTATCATTGAACTTCATTACCTCACTGTTTGATATCAATAAAGTCTATTGTTGCTTCTCTTTTACGAGTGAAGTGCATCCCTCTCACACCACCCGTGACAATCAGACTGTTTTCAACCTCTAAGAAGTAACTGCAACTTAGAAGTATAACATTTGCATAGCCAAAAAAGCCAGGTGCATAATAAAGTTTCAGATCAGTGATTGCGCAAAATCCTGCAGCAACCATTTCTGTTTTCAGTTCTGTAAAACACTTTTCCAGTTAATTACGATGCCTAATAATTGAAGTGTTTTACCTTGTGAAATTGATGACTCCCCCTTTGCAGGCTTAGAGCTGCTAACTTGAGCATTCAGAAGTGCATCTCCTGATTAAAAAGAAACAGGGAATAGAGCTAGAATAAGTTTTTTTTCAAATAGCAACACCTGTAAAAATCTTGGTATTTAAAAATATCTAATAGTTAAATTAATATTTAAAAATAAAGAGTATCCATTACCGACATTTTAAGAAAAAAACACCATCAGTACCTCAAAGTAAATTAAGACATTTCCAGAAAACTTAAGAATTTAAATGCTCTAGTTTTTATTACTTGTGTTTGTTTGGTAAACAGTATGAACTCAGAATTTATTTAGGGCCTATAAACCAAGTAACTGCAGATTTCAAAGAACTCTAGCTAGTTTGCCCCCAAATGGCAAGCAGAAATCTAAAGCAGAGGCAGCCCTAAGTATTTCAGAAATGCATAGCTATTTATAATCTCCACCTTACCATGAAAACACTAGATATGGCTGAATTATTTTCAGGTTAGTGTGATACAAGATGATATGCTAGCCACAGAATATACAGACATTTGGAATTACCACTGTTTGAAGCTGTTTGTGTGTAAACAGACAGAAAAAATAAACCAGGAACCAATTGATCTAGTCCTCATGGATAAGAACCATGCACTCAGTCAATATGCAAACAAGTGTCAATAAAGCAAGTGTCAATGTATTGTTACAAGGTACCAGGTAGTTGCTAGGCTCTGTCTTTTTGCCATTTCAGTAGAACATCAAGCGTACCAGTAAGTTAAAAATCTGTCAGAAAGCTAAACTGTTCGTGTCTTCAGATTCTTTGAGCTTCTTAAACTCTTTCTCAGTTGCAGCCAAATATGAATTCCTGTGCCTACACACAGTTTGAACCAGCCCATGCAACCTTTTTCTTAAACAGCAGCAGCCATAGAAGCTGAAGCCTACATTTCCTTATTGAATCTTTAGCTATAATAATTGATTACTAAATCTCAGCCAGTTCTGCCCCACAATTATGAAGAGCTTTAGTACAGATACTACTGAATCAATGTTGAAATAAAAATGTCAACATGTTAAGCAGTGAATGATCTGTAAAGAGAACTCATGGGCATAACCTTCCCACCAAGAAAGTCTTCAAAAAGTTAAGGAGTTGGTGTTGCCTGCAGCAATACTGAGGGTGCCTTGGAAGTTTCCAGAAACAAAGGGCAGAGTCAGCAGAGCACAAGCTGGAATGGGGATATATACCTACGCAGCTGTGCAGCTATTAACAGAGCACCACCATGGAGGCCAGCATCTCAGCCGTTTACTCCAGAAGATTCTCTGTTGAACTCCTTTGAAAGCATGGCTCAAAAAAAGGGGATTTTTGCACAATCAAAAGTAACTTTACACAGCTTGAAATATTCTCCTGAAGAATTAAACCTCCAAAGATACCTAGCATACATCCAAAACAGAGCAACCATTTAAGCACTCAAGCAAAGTTATCTTTCTAGAACATGTTCATAGACCCATCTACCATCATACCTTTATTTTTTCTGAGAACAACTGGAAGCGATGGTGTAGGCATCAGCTGTTCAATGGATGCAGTAACTGTATTTTCCACTCCTTGGAGATTTGATTCTCCTGAGCCACTGTCGGTCAGCACCTTGTCTCGCTTACGCTGCTGTCGCTTCTCTCTGTTACTAATTTTCGTTTCCCAGGTTCCTAAAACATCCCCCAAATGAAAACATGACTAAGTCAGAGAGCTGAAAGAGTTTTAACTTGTTTCATATTGAGGTTAAGTCTGAATACAGGTTCAGCTTAAAACACAGACATGGAAGTCAACTTCGACATTAGTCTGAAAACATGAATAACTGGCCAAAGGTAACTTTTTCTGGATTCAATGCGGTAATACTTTCCTTCATAGAACAAAACATGTACAACATAAGAACCTTACTATTCCTGACTTTTCTCGGTTTTTCTAAGTTCAACTTAAAAGAAAAATTAATCAGTTGATTTTATTAAAGATCAGATTGTTGTTTCAAAGATCAGACTTCCAGACACAATATGCGACTGTGAAATTATAATAAAATGAGTTTGCTTTTCTCTATGAAGCACAACAAAGTAAATCTTAAACAGCATTTAAGCCAAAATATGTCTATTTGCATCTTTTTTGTGTTTGTGTTCAGTACCTTCATCAACTTCCTTTCCATCTAGACGTGATGTATCCTGAATCGTTTTAGCATCTCCCTTTGATTTCTTTTTTTTCTTTGACTAGAACAAAAAAACCCACAACAAACTCTTAATAATTAATTAGTGATCACACGCAATAGTGACTTAGAATACCCTCCCACTGAAATACAAGAATAAATTAAAGACAGATTTTCCTGAACAACCTTGTGCATGGGCAGTTCCTTGAAAGGAGTACTAAACAATACTAATTCCTAATCATAAGCTCAGACTATTGAGGTAGCATGAAAGACTCATGTAGTACACAAATGGCAGGTGAAGGGAACAATTACTCATGCCACAGAACACAAAGGCTGGTGGAAACAGCTATGCTGATGGCATCACAGTCACAGAGGAGTATGAACTGTTTGGCAGGCAGACCCCACTCTGGTATAATTTGTTTTGCACAGAAGAATGCATAAAGTTATACATGGAGAAATAAAGTATGCCGGGGACTTTAAAAAAAGGTAGGTAAGAAATTTCTACCTTTGAAAATGACTTCAAACCAAACTGTGATTAGAGTCTATACAATAGATACACAGGGAGTTTTTGTTGTTGTCATTTTAGTTTTTTTTTTTTTTTTTTAATTATTTTTTGTTGTTGTTGTTTTGTTTTGTTTTTTTCTTCCCTCCCCCCCACCCAGGTTTCACCAGTTGTGGCTTCTTGACTACACAAGCAGAGATAAATCAAGAGAAACACAGACAACCCCATCTGCAAGCAGTTTTGGTGCACCAGGTAGCAATACAAAGTGCTAAAAAGATAATATAGAGAAAAAGAAAGATGACCTAAGATACTGGGCAAGTATACTGCAGAAAGCTTTGGAGTGTAATCTTTTGATAAGCTAAAGAGATGGCAAATTGACTCTTTCTTACAACGCAAATACAGTACTGAATACTTTTCAATCTAGTGAAGAAAAGTGTAAGAACTACCAGACAAACCTGAATAAAAAAACCACAGACTCTTTAAAGAAAGATGGTTATCCACTCAAATGTTATAAGGGGAAACTATTCACTGATTCACTGTCTCTGGAATATTCGAATAAGGATATTCTAATCATGCAGGATGTCTTTCTGGAATACATGCCAGAGTAAGACGAGTAATTGCCAGCTTGATAACTTGAGTTCAAACCACATGATTTTCTAGTTTCATATGTCCAAGAAGAACAACCTCTCTAGAATTTGGAACTGATAACAGCTAAATTATCACCACAGCTGTAGCAGATATCCTATGGAACCACAGTAGCATGCAGTTTGAGTTAGCAAGCCCAAGAATTATCATGTAGCTTCAACGGAGGTACTGAAAGCAGTATAGCCTGTTAGCGCAGCAGCAGAAATAATAAAAATTTCACTTCGCTGTTTATATGTAATGCTGTGTCAACACACCTATGACACTTAGGGAGCTGACTTCAGTAGTTAACTCATGATTTACTGCATTAGGGGACCCACAACCTGGATGTACCCAAAGCGAATTATCTCACATATTTGCTCAGTAGACTACCTTTACAAACACCCAGCTATTCAACTTCTGAAAATTATCCAAAAGAGACAGGCCAGTTTCAAAAGCAACTTGAGAAGAATTGGTTCTGAGAATATGAACAAGCCAAATTATTTGCCAAAGCACCTCCTAATGAAAGAATTAAAAAGGAAAGTGGACAGCACGAAAAACAGTTAATGAGTTGCTTCTTGGAATTCAAGCAGAGGAAAATTTTGTATGTTTGTATCTGTATCTCCCATTTTCAGCTAAGTTCAGAATGGAAGTTGAGGTCTTAGCATCTCCCACACACAAAGCCATAACTACCCAACTGTCCTCTGGCACTAGAAGAACATCTGAAATGAGTTCAGAAGTCTCCCAGACAGCAGTTTAAGATGACTGCTCTTCCTTTCTTAAATAACTAGCTCCTACAGAGATATTGACATAAAATTTTACACTTCTCATGAAAACATCAAAGTTTAACAGTTTCAAAGTAAGTTTGTGTCTAACAAACACTGTTTCTAAAAAAGATCAAGAATTCATATCTTGAAAATACATTTACTTTCCTAATCTGAGTTACTAGAACCTGATCTGAGAAACCAGAACTATAATTAGTTACCCAATTTACTCATCACCTACCACACTTAGTGCTCTAACAGTCACGATCTTGGTAGCAAACTGACTGAAACAGCAAGAGACATCAAAGGTTACTGAACAAGATAGGTTTCTGAAAAATGGTGGCTATTTGTTCAAAGTATCACCTTCTGCAACACAGAAAGCCTCCAGCTTCCAGTGTTGGCTTTGTCACCAACCAGCAAGCACATGAGGAACTTAGCAGGCCCACCAAAATGTTTAAGTCTTTAAGATGCATTGGTCCCCATGCAAGAACAACAGAAAAATAAACATTTCTTCCTCATCCCTAACATTCTGTTTGTATCTAATATTCAAGACAAGCCAGTAATGTGTTTACAAACAGAATGAGCAATGAAGTTTCAACATTCTGCAATCTCATCCATGGAGTCACTTCCTAGATGCAGTCTTTTACACTAAAAACAAAACCCCTGTACTCTGCAAGTCACTAAAATTGAAAAAAAAAGGGAAAAAACTATGCAAAGTGTCAACAGACTCAAGCCCTACAAACAGCCAAAAATCCAGACATTAAGTTGTATCCTCTCATTCTGCTTTGCGTAAATATCTACCCTGAAAAAACATGCAGGAAATTCACAACCCTGTCGCAGCTAAGAAACACAAAAATACCCTTCAGGTCATGAATTATATATATTTTCATATATCTACACATGCGCACACAGTACTTAAATCCTACTCATTGACTTATACTATCCATTCCAAGCCATATAAAGACACATACACAGGACCTACAATCTTTTCAGCAGTTTATAATGATACAAATGCAACAGATGCCTTGAGAGGCTTAAATAATTAGATGCCTGTAAAGTTACCTGTAGTTTAAAGAAAATTCTTGGGTATGTTTTTAATACAGGTGTAACAATCAACTTCTAAGACAATCATGCTTTGCCAAGGGTTCCCCAAAGTGATACAAAACCATCATTTGAGTAAGCCTGCATATCCAGGTAGTAGTACTTATTTCCTGGAGCTGCAGCTTCAACTTAGCTTTTCAAAATTCAGATCACTATGTTTGCAATTTTAAGGAAAGCTTGACTTCAGCATTTAAACACCTTACCTACTAGGAAACTTGCTTGAGACAAAGTGAAAGTTGAGAAGAAATATACAGCTATTCCTTCAGGATCAAATTTGATTATGTTCTTGAAAAAAAATAAAACAAACCAGAAAGCCAATCTGATAGGTGACACATGGAGATGAGAAAGAACTGCGTGGCACAAAATGTTAAGGCAAACCCATTTCACAAAAAGAGTCTTTCTATTTGCCAATGCTAAAAACATTTAGAGCCCTATAGCCAACTAACAGGACACAGTCCTTTAGCCAACATACCAACTGCAAAAGAAGTTATTACAGAATAGTCAAGTAAGTTAGTTAAAGCTTGAATGAGCTACACAAATTACAACAATCAACTACTGGTTTCTGCCTGTTTATGCAGAATCATTTATTTTTCTTATACTCCTCAGTATAATTAGAACAAATGCATTTAGTTAAAGAAAAATAAATCAGAAATCCATGAGAGTAGGAAAATTTCATGCACAATGCTAGCAAAAGAACCAAGTCAAAATTATTGTCAAAGGCCTATGATAAATAATCCATGTTGCCTAGAAGCGATAGCATCTGTGATAAGGCTAGAAGATATTAGTCTTCATAGTGCAAAAAACAGCATTGTCATTAGTATGGTATAGATGAAGCTACAGACCAAGTTTTAAAAATATGTTTTTAATGTAGCCATTCAATTTGCATAACAAAAAGCTCACACCAGAATTCAAAGCCCATATTTGTCACCAGAAATTAAGAACTCTAATCACTAATGGATACATCTGACAACAGAAATAAGCAGACACATGGTCTTAATCCTTTGAATAGCAGTCTCCCAATTGTTAGATCATTTACAAGCCACTTAACAATACTATCATTATGTTGCATCTCCATGGAAGCCAGCAAAGATGAAACACAAACTCAATTTCTGAAGGCTTAACATTTTCAGCTGGTGAAGAGAGATATCAGTGTTTAGTGGGGAGGAGGGTTTGCTGGATGTAAACATTCCATGATGAGACATGATCTCAGAAGTTAAGAAAATACTACTTTAGCTCTTTCCAACACCAAATTAGATTAGTACTCTTCATAGTAAGAAATACACCTCTTTATTCATGTAATAGGATTTCAAATCACAAATAGACTTCTTAGATATTGAAATAACATGCACTAAACTTTGACTTTGTCACTTCATATCCGTAACTGACCTTTTCATTCTTCTTTTCTGTGTCCACAGGTTGCTTTATATTTTCTTTCCGGACAGTTTGTATTACTTCATCCTCAGACACATCAAGAAAAGACCGTCCATTAGGCTGTGTAAACAATAAGTGTGAATAACAAAACAATTTGAGAAAGCAGACGAAGCAAAGCTCAAATTACACTTATACTGAAATGAAACTATTTGTTGACTGATAAATGCTCAGAAAATTATTAAATACAGCAGACAGAATAACGGATTGGTGTTAAAAATATCTACTGCAATTCTACATTTACCAAACATAGAAATAAGAAAGAAAACAGGTCTCCTCATTTCATCTCAATTCTACTCAACACAGGAATTGCTTCTCAAAAGGTAAATTTCTGAACGTCACCAGCTTTCAAAACAGCCACAGTTCTCTGTAGCTGTCCTGAAAACTGGCTTAGAACAGCTACCAGTTGCACGTGCCATAACTTATCTAATTAAATGAACACCTTTACCATTTTGTAGCAGTTACGCAACAGGTTGAAGTTTAAAATAATTTCTACCTTGACCAAATTTCTACCTATGCATAACCCTCACAGCTCATTTCCTTCACAAGTTAAACTTCCTAGTAGAGCAGAAATCAGAAGTCAAACACAAAGCATGACTAAGCATGACATCCCATTGTTCTTTTCAGACAGACTTGATTACAGTTGTTACCTTAGTCTACCATTTTCCGCTCACATAATAAAAGAAAGAAAATTAGCATGTATTATTTAACATGTAAAGTTAAAACTCTGGACAGTCATTTAAGTAGTCTTATTGCCTTTGGCAGCAAAGGCACACACCTTAGCCTATATATTCCCTATGCAAAAATGTAATAATTTTAAAAGTCATGTTTATTGTTAACAAAAAGCTGTGACTGAAGTTACTGTGCTTAGCTCCAGATGAAAATAAGCAAAGCATTATACTACCATTGCCATTAATTTCACTGAGTGAAAAACTACTATCAATAGTAGTAATTGATAATGAGTCTGCACAAGTTTCATATTGATTCACATTCATAACAATTCAGATAAAGACTGAAAATTAAATTACATTAAGCATAAGTAACTACTTCATACTTGTTTTAATTTCTGCAACTGCTTTTTAAATAAACACTCGATTTATTTTTGTTATTACAAAAGGCTGTTTTAACTCTGCATCACATGCACCTGATTGCTTTAAACAAAGGCCGTGTTACAACTTAGTGTGACCTGTTCCTTCAGATATCAAATCTGATCCTCAATTTAACTGGTACAGGTATTTAAGTCTTGCCATGTTGTATTATGCTTACAAATCACCCTTGGCATGCTTTCACCAGTGCATAACATAATATTGCTTACTGTAGTTAACCAGCATGCCAACTTCTTATTTTGTAACTATTAATAGAAATTGAAAGATCAGGTCACCTAACCCCTCTTCTCTTGCAACAACCAGCTTCACATCCAAAATGCTGTACAATTCCCTCAGCATTCTGAAAATGAAATATATTTTAAAATATCTGTGTCTCAAAACTCTCTAAAAGTCCCTCTCAAACGTCATAGTACTCAATTCCACAGACATACCAAAGACCTAATATACAATCTTGAAAATAACCCGTTGGCAAAAATCAGTTCATGAACCTCCCACCTCCCTCTTTTCTCCAGATTTCACACAGCCATGTTATTAGTGGTGTGATGTCTTTATAATTCATGTCAGTACCTGGGATGTCCAAGGTCTTAACCTGGAAAAAGAATGACTATTTCTAAGTTATGTAGCAGAAGAGTTAGGTAAAGGATTTGCTGCATGTAGCACTGAACTTGTGTCAAAAATGTTTACTACCAACTAACTTCTTTAATTCTATAATTTGCTTTGCTTCTTTGCTATTACATACATACCTTAAATTGAAAAACACTTTCTTTACCCCTCTCAAAGATCCAATAGATAAAAGTTTAAATTTTTAATTTAAAAAAAAAAAAATCAGCTATTTCTCTGAAGTAATAAACTAAATCATATCCATTAAGAACCCTCTGGAAAAATTCACCCACATGACTGTTTAAAATGCTGTCTGATCATCTGATCATGTAAAGAACAACCATTAGAAATACATTTCAACAACTGTTACTTTGATGTATTTCTCCCTCAATGTATCCCTGAATTGTAACAGTCTCCTTTTTACTGGAAGCTTTCCACATTTATTTTCTGCCCACAGATGAATCATAGAATTTTAACCAAAATTCATGTGATCATTTTTGGACATACCAAAGATAGAAGCAGGAGAGAAAAAAAGCTTTTCTATAGTATTCAGAAACGTTTATTTTAAAAGACAACTACAGCGAAAAAGATTAAATGTTTATGGTAATATATTAAGCATCCACAATATTAATTCACTTGAATTGTGCAATTATATGCCATCTTTTTTTCCTTACCCTAAAAGCTATAGGGAAGACGTAACAAGGCAGAAATACTCCTGTCAATAACACTGCTAACTCCTGAACACATCTTGCTTGCTGACCTTAAAATCCCCATATTTAAATAAACCTTTTTTTCGCATACATTTAAGAGCATTAAGATAATCCAAAAGTAGAATAAAGGTTTTGCTAAGACTGCTAAAATGAAAAATATTGCACTGCACTGCATTTAAAAAACAATGGATAACTCAGTTTCACACTTCAAATGGCAGCTACATTATTTGAGTCTTACAAGGCCATATTTGCCAAAGTCCTTAGTTTCATATTATAAAGATATGTCTACTTAGAACATCTTTGGCCAATGAAAGAATCTGTTTACCCACATTATTTTCTGTAAGCTTCTCTTAAGGAAGAAACTGAGTAATTTTCTCTTTGAGCACTGGAGAATCCTACAGCCCTACTTCTGCAATTTAACAATTAACACATACACAAAACAAAGATGCGAGTATCAGTTGAAAGTATGAAAAAGTCTTTATGGAGTCTAAGTGCAATAAGCATAAATCAGTCATAGCCTGAAAAGGTATTTCAAACAGATCAAGTAGGAAACTCTCTCAAATGAATGCAAATGCTTTTGCTAAAATGTGTAGCTTTTACTGTCCAGGTGTACTTTAAATAATAGGAAGTGCACAGTCAATTCGTTATTTTCTGCATCTACAAACAGATGGTATGAATGGCTTTCTACAGCTGTAGCAGAGTACAGTTGATGGTTACTCTCAAGTTTCTAGGGTATTTTGCAGATTGTACAGAAATCATGTATGAAGAGTTTCACCTTCTTCTGCTGAAAGTTTAAAAAGTACAAGAGAGGCACAGCAGTTATTCAAAATGGAAAGGAATTTAAATTAGAGATCAAGGGATTTTTTGAAAGAAAAAAAAATTTAACAGGGGCCAAAAAATTCTCTGACGGGAGACAAAGAGCTCTGCCCCTGCCAGGAGCTAAAAACCAAACCAACCAAGTAAAAAGAGAGAAAGAGGCTTCAGGTTTACTGCAGAGACTCTAAAGTAGGATACCATGATACCACCTTGCTCCAAGCAGCTGGAAAAAGCCAGAATTGGCTCTGTAAACTAGTGTTAATGAATGCAAAACTATTTCAGCTTAATTTTTTCCCCTCAGTCTGCCCACAGCAAGTAAATAAACAGAATCTCATAGTTGCTACTGTATCCAGTCAACACAGTGCTATTCAACAAAAATTATTTTACTGAAAGTTTCAGTTAAGTTGTACCCTACCTATACAAGAACCAAATAAAACCACATGCAAGAAAAAAGCAATACTATTCTTCAGAAAAGGTACAGCGAAGAACTCTTCTGATCCTGACTGATGAAGAGTTACTCATCACTGCTATACGATGAGCTTGGTAATTCCATATTAAAGTGACCCCACAGCTTTTAATTAGACATCTGTAGTGTGCTCTTTAATGCTACAGACCAGTTGCTCTAAGCTTTCTGAAATGCCCACAGTGGAAATCTAGACCCTGGCATAGCAAACCCTGTAGTAAATCTACCGATAATAGGCTTAGTCTTTTTTCCTTCACAGACCTTAGTATTAACATCACAGCATACAAAAACAGAAGATGGAAATGACTAGGCAGCAGTCAGGAAGATTTTTTTTGTTGCATCTTTAAATTTCCAATGTTATTTTCAGAATTTTTCATGTGAAAGTCAGAAAATATTGTGACATGCTAATACAGGTCTTTATGAACTGATCTTGGAAAGTGAGCATGAGACAGGGCTATTAAACTTTGCCATTGGTATAAACTTATTTGAACTACAGCTAATGATTCAGTTTGTGCATTTTGTTTTTTTGAAGAAGGTGGGTTTTTGTTTGTTTGGTTTTGTTCTTCACCTCTGCATGTAAATAATGAATACCAAGTACTATAAAAATAACTTTAAAAATCTTAAGAATATGGAATGACAACTTGACATACGAAAAACTATTTTATGCTTTTGATTATGAAAATACTTGCTCTTACACAGCCTCAACTTGCATTATTTTGTGTGTGAATAAATGAAACTTGAAACAATACAAGTATTTATATTCACCAATAAGCCAATTAGTTAAGTTTTATATAAAATTAATACAAAGTTTGCTTTTATGGAGCCCTACACTACAGATCACTGCCAAGTTAACAGAGTCTCTACTTCTTCACTTTATCTTCTGTTGAGGCATTTGTTATTGTCTTCAATGATGACTTGCAAGAGTTTACGCTTTGTTTTTATACTGGAGGTTAAGGCAAATAAAACAAGCAAAACCTAAATTATTTCTAGGTTAGTATTTCTTTTCAAGAAGGCATAATAGATCTACTAAATCTTAAAGTATTTGCTGCTCTAGATGACAAAAAAAAAAATTTCATCTTTAACATGCTTTCTCCAAAATGGAGACCTAGCCATACTGGAAAGATTCTAAATGACAACGCTTCCTCTTCTCAGTGCTCAGTGTTCAGCCTCTTGCAACTTCCAGAATCAACTTCAGTAGCTCACTGCTCAAAGGCAGGCTGGTGGCGTATGCACTTTTTTTTTTTTCTTTTAAGATAGTCTAGCCTTAACTTCTCATTAAAGAAAAAAACCAAACTTTTCGAGTCTTAATACTGCCACAGACTCAAACAAAGGTACAATCCCATTTTCTTTTCTTTTTCTGGTCATTAGGTAAACATTTCAGATTTTATAGAGCAAGACATAATTAAAAGACACAGTTCTAAGAGGCAGGGGACATCTGCTGCACTTTCATTCCTATAAGCCATTTGGACATAAATAGGATTACAAACATACTAACAATATAAAAACTATAGAACCAATTTCTTCAAGCCCAAAATTATGATAACTGGAAGTTTAAAAGGGATAGTTGATAATTTCTGCATTCTACTGATTTTCTCATGAAGTGAACACATACTGACAAAGATGGAAGGTTCCCACAGCACATACTGAGGATTAAAAAAACAAACAAACAAAAGAACAGGAACGAACTCTTTTTAAGGGGCTGCTAAGACAGATTTCCTTATTAAAGGAGATGATCCTTACTGTAACAACTAAGTCAGACATATACCTACTGAGGCAAGCTCACCACAAGACTGATGTTAACATCTTCTGTCGAAACGACACTGCAAAAAGCCTTACTCAAGTTTGAATCATCACAGCATTTATGGGCCTTATAATGCTGTTTCAAATAGCCCGTACCTGCCTGACTGCAACTCCTGGCTTGAAAACCCAAGCCATACTAACTAAGGTCTCCACTAGTGGTTCCTAACCTTGTGAGCATTCGATTAATAATAATTTTAAAAAATAGTGCTTTCATATAGCTGTTTACACTCAAAAGCTTATAAAAGGAAACAAGCGTTTTCATCACCCAGGATTATTAACGTATAACGTCCGCGTGTGCACACTGCTCCTCCAGGTTTTCAAAGCAGCCGAGTAGCCCAGATGCCACGAGAGAGCTCCAGACAGCCAGGACCCCATCCCTTCCATAGACACACACCGCCCAGGTGAATCGCACGGCGCAGCTCTATGGCCTCCCGGCCCTGCGAGCGGTCCTCCCCCCTCTCAACGGTGCCTAATCAACCTCCCCGGGCCTTGTCCCCGGTGCCCCCTGCTCGGTAAAACGCTTGCAACGCTTGCCCCCCGAGCAGCGGTCATCGGGGACAAGGCCCGGAGAGAGACGGCCGCGCTGCGGGCCGCTCGCCACACGCGACCTCCCCCCCACCCGCCCCTTTCCGCAGGGGACTCGCCGCGCCCGCCCGGGCGCCGCCGTCCCCATCCCGCCGCTGTCAATGAGCCTTTCCTCCCCACTCCCCCGCCCCGCCGGCGCGGCCCTCGCAGCCCCCTCACCCGCGCCGTTTTCTCCGGAAGCTTCTTCTTGTTTCGCTTCTTCTGCTCGTCGCCTTTCAGGTGTAGTTGCCCGGGGCCCGGGCCCGCCGCCTTACCCTGGCCCCCACCGGCTGTCAGGCCCGCGCTGACCGTCTCATCGCCCTTCCGTTCCGCTGCGCCCCGCGTTGGCTTCTTACGGAGGCCGCCGCCGCAGGCCACGGCCAGCAGCAGCCCCAGCAGCGCCAGCCCCAGCGCGACCGGTACTACCAGGGCGAGCCAGGTGGGCAGGCCCTGCGGGTCGAGGCCCAGCTCGAGGCCCAGCTCGGCACGCAGCAGGCCCAGGCCGCCCGACAGGACGTCCCGCACCCGGGCCGCCGCCTCCTCGGCCTGCTGGGCCGCTGTCTCCTGCCAGCTCCCCGCAGCCATCGCGGCACCCTGCCCCGCAAAGGCCCAGACCGGGCGGGGCGGCGAGAGAGCGCTCAAGCCGAGCGCATCGCGGCCTCGGGAGGACCGCGCTCGCCTGCCCGAGCGGAGCCGCCGCGGGTGTGTGGGTGAGGACGGGACACGAGCGAAGCCTCGGCGGGACGCGGCTCCCTCAGTCCCGGAGGCGCCCGGGTCTCCTCCTCTTCCTCCTCCCCGCCCTCCGCCTCGCGCGCAACGTCACCGCCCCGCCGAGCGCCCGGCGCTGCCGCAACGCGCTGCCATCAGCGCCGCGCGCGGGGCGGAGGGTGACGCCTGACAGGCGGGAGCGGAGCTCCCCGCCCCCTCAGCGGCCGCCGGGCGCCCTCCTCCTGCCCCGCCCCGCCCTACCCAGGGTGGTGCCAGCTGCGGGGCGGTGCGGAGAGCAACCTCGACGTGGCAGCCAGCGAGCGCGGTGGGGGCGGACGGAGGCCGGGGGGCCGCTTGGCACCGCCCGGTGGTGGGGCCGCGTTGCCCCTGCGGCCGGGGCGGGAGACCCCGCGGCGCTTCACACGGGGCCAGGGCGAGCGGCTTTGCTGGGGGCGAGCGGCTTGAGGTGGCCGCCTGTCGGCCTCGGCAGCCGCTCTGGCCGGCCTGGGTCCTCATCCTGTGGGCACCCCCGCAGACACACGTCCCTGCTGCGGTGCGGGCCGCTACCACCCGCCCGGCGCGGTGCTGAGGCGGCGAGTGAGGAACGGCCTCGGTGTGGTGCCTGTGCCACAGCAGGGCCCGCCCAGACCCGCGGTAACGTGGGTCCATTTCCACGGCGACGGTCACTCGTCAGCTCTATTTTAGTTCGCAGTTGCCCCAGAGGGGCGGCGCAGCTCTGGTGCGGTCGCGTTAACTGCCGGTTTGTGGGTGTTGGTGCCACCGGTGCAACTCCAGGAGCAGCCCCGGAGCCACGTCAGGGCGGTCTGGGACTTGCAGGTCGATGTTGTTGGCTGTCGGGCTTCAGAGGCCATGGTGAGGGCCCCTCAGAGGTTGGCTCTTCAGCAGAGAAGGCATTTGAAAAGGTTGCCAAAAGAAGAATCAGTGTACTTTTAGTTACTTCTGAATACACTAGACAAGGTTATGTAACAACAGAGATATTTTCTAAAAGCTGTATTTTCTAACAACATCCACAAACAGGTACTGCTTTGTGAAAAATACAGCTGTGTATATTACAGTGGGAGTTGTTTTGTCAGTAGGAACTCCAAACCCGTGTTCCTTCATGAATGTTAAAAATGAACCCTTAAAAATTTGACCCCAAATGCATGTCTTGATCTTTAAAATATCTGGTCTTACAGCATCCAGCAGTCATGCAGAATTTAGGCTGTCAGAACCTCAGAGCTGGCATTGATGAGTGGCTTTACAAAGACTATAGTCTTATGCAGTGGTGCATTGCTGGAAAGCAATGCTGTGTCCCACTCGTTCCATTTGCAATTCTGCTTACAAAAATGTTCCTCTCTCATAGCCTGCTAGAAAAACATCTGGGTTTAGTGCATTGAAATTTGCACAGGATACTGTCAATTCAAAATGTAAAATAAAATTTGTTTAAACAGCACAGTGATAATTTATGCTGGTTTCATATACTCATAACTTTGCTTTATTTTGTTAATGTGTTTTTCACATACAAGTATTTATATGTTTTTAATGTTCTCATTTTTGTTTAGTAAACTACTCCTAAGTTGCTTTTAAGTCCTAGGTTTTTTTGGGTTTGCTTTTTGTTGGTTTTGTTTTTGTTTTAATACCACCAGGCTGTCAATTCCTGCTTTTCTAATTGACTTCAGGGGTAACAACAATCTTAGGTAGAGCATTTTACTGGTAGACATTTATATACTTTAGAAGGTTAGCTTTCTTTTCATTCAAAGTCATAATACTTTGTTTTTTCCATAAGGCTTTTATGCTTTAGTGTAGACCATGCACATTTAATGGAAAATGTTAGCTATCATTGTACTTTTTTTTGCACAACTCAGCCACTTTAACATGTTAGATAACCTATTTTATAAGTAATTGTTTTGTTTAAGATGTTGCCCTACATAGATAGAGGTGATGGAACAGTGATCACATAGTTTAATTCAAAATACATTATCTGAAAAAAATATGCCTAACAAATTTGAAAGCATCATTCAGCTAAAATGGATTATTTTATTTTATTTTTTAAACAGAGGCCACAGAACAGTCGATATTGTTCATTTTAAAGAAAACAATGCAAGAGAATGGAGGGGCTGAATTTCACAATGCAAGTGATTAAATTTAAGACCTGCGGAAGGTTTTTAAATGTAGCAGCATGGCACCACCGAGTGGCAGCATCGTGAATAACCGAGCAGTCTTAGGAAACAGATTGACGTACAGAAAAAAGAGGTAGCAGATCCTCTCTTGAAAATAGCCACTTTCGATTTGATTCGATTGGTAAAGCAAGTTAGTCTGAAACTAATAAATATCTTTATATTCTGAATTAACGAGATACAGCCATAAATAAGCATACAATTTGTAGCAAGTTGAAATATTCTGAAGGAAGTTTGTGTGAGCCATTAAAATGGCAGGAACATACATTCTATTCTGACAGTACTCATAAAATAAAGCAAATGTTCTATTTCTTTCTAATTTTAATACTAATATTAGTTTGATATTAATCTTCAAATGTCTTAATAGGTTTGACCCAAACTACCCCAAGGACTCTTTCTGGTGCTGAATATAGCCATCATTCGCAACCGTCTTTCTGATACTATTCTCCAAAGGGACACAACAGAAGGTTGAATGACATGTTACAAAAGAGAAAATAATGACAAAACCAGAACAAATGAAGAGAAAGCTTAATATTTTTAATGTAATCTCATCCTTGCAAACATTCCTTGTTTTACCACACCTGCTATTAGACATACCCTATATAATACCTTTCCACAACCGTATTTAAAACTCAGCACCTGCCATTTGGTGTGGCATGAGGGAAAAGGAGCTATTACTTCACGGATGTCAAATTACCTATTCCATACAGCTTTTCTGATTATCTCAAATAATATTGAAGCCATGTGGCTTGCAGCTCTTCATATTCTTTAGACTAGAAGTCGGATACAGCAGAAGCGAATTAAGCCTCTCAGCACTTAAATAAAGTAAGCTGAATTCCAATGAAACATATTCAAGGTTTCTCTTGTGTGAGGAAGTTGAACAAATCTTAAACAGCAGGCAATCTATCTCACATAGATCTTGACTCCAAATTGAATTAGGGAGAACTCAGTACATGACTTATTGAAAATACAAAGGCAGATACTAATTTTCTATCCTGAAGGAAGGAACAACAATAAAAAATCCCCGATCCAATAATCGCCACCCTTGGCAATGTCAACAAATAGCCAGAAAGGGTTTGAGCAGTCTGCAGACGGAGTTTTTCTTGATAAATGACTCATCCAGGTCATGGTTTGGTGCCTTGGGCTCAGCCCAGGCTGTGGATTTGGGTTAGAGTTAAGGACTGGATTAGGAGCAGGAGAGTAATCACACCTGGAGATGCACTTGGAATGGAGCAAAAAAGAGTGGCCAAAGAGGAGAAGGAGATGAAAATAATTCTTCCCTGAGACGTTTTTCATCCAGGCTGTGGCTGGGCATGTTGGCTTAGCTGATGGCTGGGGCTAGGGTTAGTGTTAACATTTCATGCGTGGTTGGGAGAGAGATAAAGCCTAGGCCTACAGTTGGTGCAGGGCAGAAAAGGAGCATCCAGAGTAAGAGGGAGGCTGCAAAAATATTTCTTACCCAAGGTCTTTTAATCTGGCTGCTAGCTCAGGGTCTGGAGCTGAGGCTCAGCCCATCCTTTGCACTCAGACTATGGGGCAGAGCCTAGAGCTCCACTTGGAGTCAGCCTGAGATAGGGTGTTGAAGGAATTATCTTCTGAGAACTTTATCATCTTGGCTACAACTTGGGGGTTTGGGGCAGTCTCTGTTGATGCCAGGTCTGAGAGTTGGGGCTACAGTTAGGCTTAGGGGCAGGGAACAGACAAAATTTGGATCTCCATTTGGAGTGGTGCAAGAAAGGAGCTGCAAGAAGTATTATGCTCTGAGAAATTTCTCTGGTTTCATCTGATTGATGATTAGGGGCCTTGACCTAAGTCCCAGCCCACACCTATGGATCTGCTTTTGTTTAGAGTTGGGGGAAGAGAGAAAATCTAGAGCTGTACTTGGACTGGTGTTGGAAAGAGACTGCCAAAGGAAGGGGCAAGGGACAAAAAGAATTGTCCCCTAAGGACGTATTCACATGGGTTGCGGCTGAGGATGTTGGTCTAGGGCTCAGCTGACACTTAGGTTTGGGGTAAGGGTTAGAGGAGACACAAGGAACGAGAACTCCAATTTAGTGGTCTGTAAAGGGGCTTCCAAATGGGTGCATAGTGTGTCAAAAGGATTCTCTCCTGAGATGTTTCCCACCTGGGCTGTGGCTGCAATCTTGTGCTGAGCTTCATCTGACATGAGGACATATTCATCTGAGTCATTACTAGGATATTTTGGTCTTAAGTCTCATCCAACACAATGTCTGGGGTATTTGAGGCCATGTCTCCACCAACACACAGGTTTAGGGTTGGGAGAGAGACAAAGCACAGAGCTCCATTTGGAGAGTGTCTTGAAAGGTGCCACTGAAGGAATGTGTCAGTTGCAAAAACATTTTGTCTCCTGAGAACTTGTTTACCTGGGCTATGGCTGGTGTACCTGGATTAACTCTTAATGACCTTCTGTTCTCAGAGTAGGTGAATGATTTCAGCAAGTCTTTGAACAATTTCATTTTTTCTGACACAATGCTTCAGGAAGGATTTCTTTCCCACCTAAGGGGAAAGGGAGAGGACAGTTCAGTTAGAAGATGAGTA
The DNA here is from genome assembly GCF_036013475.1 of Columba livia. Taxonomy (NCBI): domain Eukaryota; kingdom Metazoa; phylum Chordata; class Aves; order Columbiformes; family Columbidae; genus Columba; species Columba livia. The sequence goes on along the minus strand of NC_088603.1, from coordinate 138,845,826 downwards.
ATCCATGTCCCACTTTGACTTGAAAGTTCACCTTTTTCCTGTTGACACAGCTTTTTGAGCTGACGTAGAATCTTAAGTCAAAATTCACTGTTAAGGAGTACTGTGTTCTTCAAAGTCTTTATTAATTTTACGTTGTTTGTTTGTTTTTTATTATAGTTCACATTCTTGTGAATAAACATATCATTCAAATATAGAAACATTCTCACAAAAATCATAAACTTTATTCCCTGTACGAAGGATAAGTCTGTTCTCATTAAACCTTTGACATAAATAGTGTTTAGTCATCAAAGCTAAAGTATCATTATGACTGATAGAGCTCGGGAGTGTCTTGGGAGGTGAAGAACACTTTGGCAGACTGTTCGCGTTCGAATTTCTATCAGCCCTAAGCGCTGAGAAAAATAATTATGCAAAGATTCGCTATCCAGCTGGGAAAAAAACCCTTTGAATTAACAGAAAGCAAACACCGAATTATAGGCCTGTTAGCTCATGTCACTGATTATACAAAATTGTTTTCTGTATTTTGTCAAGTGTACGTTAAATATCTCCTGTAATAGGTCTTCTAACATTTATCTTTGGAGAGTTTTCACAGCTTTATTTTATAGGCAAGACAGTTTTCCTAATGCAGCATTTTAATCAAGAGGTGGTTGCTGTTCATACAGAAGGCACCAAGTTATCTTGAAACCCCATGGTTAATTTATTAATATAATTACAGAATCCAAGCATGAGGGCTCTTTTATGCATTTAGCCTTTTGCACTGTAGTCTATGTTGCTGAGTCTCCTGTGCTCTCAGTACCTGAGCCAGCTAGTGGCAGAAGTGGCAGGGACATCAGCATAGATGTGTTCAAGCGCTTTTGGTTATTCCTCTATGTTCTACTCTAAATGATTTTGTTATAGGCTTGAGCTGGTTTCTGTTATTCTCACCTAGAGGTAGGTGGAAATATTCCAAAATACCAAAAGTTATCAGAAAACTCCAGTTCAGGGAAACATCTCTGTTTCAGTGAGCTTTTGATGCAGCACACCTGGGGCTCCCACAGGATGCCTACTGTGGTCCTGTTCTACTCATGGCTCATATAGCAGGGTGCTGTGAAGCCTGGGCACCCTTGGCTGCGAAGTCTACTGCAGAGAAGACATGTTCTGGGCAACTGTACTCTTGGAAACCCAGAAAATGCGAACTCTTGCCTAAGTTAGATGGTATCATTTTTTTTCAGTTCCTTTTTTAGTAGATGAAAAGCTGTGTAGTCCCATGGGAGGAGAAAAACCCACAACAGTCAGTCATTAAACTATGAATAATACATAGTGCATACATGTGAATTCAATCCACACCATCAGTGCTAGATCTGTCATTTTCATAACTTTTGGGCACTTGATTTAGCATTCATAGTTATGCTTAATGTGAGAATTTACATAACAGTTAGACTTTTTTTTCCTATTTGATTTTCTAAAAGGTTGTCTTCCTGATTTTACAATCTACTTCAGATTGAAATTATTCCTGTGCAGAGTAAAAACTTCAGTCTTGTGTAAAAGTAATTGAAACTTGACTTCCTGAAAGATTGTATGTGTGTCTATAGTGCTCAGTAAAATAACTGCAGGGATCATTTCTGTTCCTGGACCTGGGCTGGCACATGCTGGCTCACATCCACACTGCATGAGACTCTCCTATGGCTGACGGGCTGTGTCCATACTCACTAGGTTGAGCCTCTGGGGTTCATTTAGGTACCATGTGATATTTCTATGATGCTAAGAGATAGCTGCTATTTTCTGAAGGGTTTTTGTAGGTCAAACAATGTGAGGGCTGTGCTGCAGCTCGCCAGTGTGAGGTTTTTATAGACTGCAGTTGAAGATTATATGCCTTTCTGTCTGCCACAAGAATCTGTGAAGATGTTTCAACAAATGAAGGCTGTGTAGGTCAGGCAAAGCCAAACCTTGTTAACAGTGCTCACAGCAAACTATTCTGAGCACGCTGCCTGAATTTTGGTTGGAAAGTTAGCTGGAGTGGTTCAAAACAAATCCAGGATGCAAACTGATGGTTAAAGACTGTGAATACTCAGAGTAAATGATTCAGATTTACTCTTTGTCCTCTTTTAATTATGTAAATAGACCTAGCTAAAATGTCTAAAATAGTTACTGAAAAGAAGTGTTCACTTTAAAAAAATTCCTTCTAGACATTAGCCAAGTTTAGCCTGAAAGTCTAAAGTAGAACATGAAAGACCACCTAAATTTCTATGACATTTTGTGCATTAGCTGCTAGACCAATGCTTTTTGATAATCGTGTAGTTTTTAATCATTCCATGTATGGTATTGATCTAAACCAGCGCACTACTGTGCAACATAGTCACACCTGGAATTACAGCATAAATTAGGTTGGAGGGACCCATCTGTTTCCATCACCTGCACAAATCAGGGCTAACTATGAATTTTGATCAGGATGCCTTGTACCATCAGGTTTCGAAAGTCTCCAAGAAAGGAGATTTTTCAGGTTCTCTAGTTTCAAGTTTCAGTGCTTGGCCACACTCTTGTTGTGAAAAATATTATCTTTACATCCAACTGGAATTTCCTGTGATGCAGCTTGCAGCTGTTGTGTCTTGTCTTCTTACTGTGCACATCTGAGAAGGGTCTGGCCCTGTTTTCTCTATAACTCTTCTTGAGTTAGCCAAAGGCAGTAATTCATTTTCTCCTAGCCTTGTCTTCTGCAGGCTAACCAAAACTAACTCTTTTATGTCATATGCTCCATCCTTCTAAGTGTTGAAAAAATACTTAGAAAACTGTGAATTTTACACTGAGAAAGTACACTTGTAGAGCCTGAAAGTCAGTATGTAAATAAAAAGAAAGCTGGGAAGTGAACAAATATTTTGGGCTGAAAGCTAAACCAGAACAATGAGGACAATGGCAAAATTTCCTTTCTGAAAAGGCAGAAACAATTTTGGCCAATCTAAATGTGAAACATGCCTTCTCCCACTTTCATTCAGGGTTTTGTCTTTTTCTTAGTATTTTTCTTGTTTTAACTTAGACTATTTTTAAAATGAGAAAATATTATTTTGAAACAAAAAATTGTATTTTAAAGCTTTTGGCATTTCTGAACAAAAATATTTTACTGCAAAGAAGTTGAACTGTTTCAACCTGTACGCATTTTTCACCCTGTCTTCTAGCTAAAACTGCTAGTAAGCAGTTTGACTCAAATTCATGAACACTTCCCTTTCGTTCCATTTCACTGTATTCTCTATTCATTGATTCTTCTGTTTGTTGAACTTTAAGAAGCATTTCTTAGCTTCCAAAAGGTGAATAGGCTCAAGTGTTTCATTAAAAAAATGAAGATCTAAAAAGTCCTGGGTGTTGAATTCCACATATTTTTCAAAGCATGTTCATGGTCCTGAAACAACACGATGCAAACACTGCAGACTGTACACTGAATTTCTGAGCAGGATCCCAGCTTTCTACTTGCAGCTGTATTCTCTCTGGGCTATCAGCATGTCTTACTGGCCTATGGCCTGTGACTTTAAGAAAATTCTGCATGTGCCCTTGTCGTCTTTTTTTCCATTTCATTTGTAAAGCCCTTTTGAAGAAAAAAACAAAACAAAACAACAAACAAACAAAAAAAACCACAAAAAACCAAACAGTTCTCTAACCTAAAAACTAACTTCAATGATACTTAGGTTTATTACATGTCATTTATGGAGACTATTCAAACTATTCAACAATTGCTGCTCCTATTTTATTATGTCTAAAATAGACATTCTATTTCCTGTATTATAATCGTACTCTCAAATCCTCTCATGAATTGTGGGATATTCTTTGGGGAATTATAGTGAACAATAATAATAAAATACTCTCAGGATATCAGCAGTCTGTGTGTATTAGGGAAGAAATAACAGATGCTTAAAAATTCTTACAAGACAATGGACTCCTATTAAAATCCAAGGTGATACAATCATGCAGATATCAAAGTGCCTCCAACAGTTACATGCAATTCCTAATGATGGTGTCTGGATAATCTTTTCAAATATTTCTATTTATGGTGACCATTTCTCCCAAAGTTCTCTGGAATAACTCTGAAATACTGGATTTCTTGCAGTAGCATTCAAACAGTAATGAAGAGAGGAGATTTTAGAAAACTATTCATTTATTCAACAGGGCACATAAGACGTGCTGTGTGGTCCAGAGTGGCTCCTAGATGCTTTACCATTCTTGTTGGTCCTGTTTCTTTTACTGTCATTTCTGCAGCCTCATCTATTTGTCCTCTGACTTACCTTCCTACTGGCCCTTCCTGTTCCCTTGGATAATGATTTTTTTTTCTTTGTTAAGCATATGCAAATGTAATATATAACGTAACTGAACAAGAGACAGGAACTGAAATATATTATAGTTTAAAAGTTTTCCAGCCTTTACTCCAGTTGCTCCATGTGTATGTTACATTTTGCTTTCATCCTGTGTTACAGTGCAAACTGTTCAGGGCAAGAAAATACCTTTTTTGATACATCATTATCATTTTTTGTATTCTGGTGTCCCCTTCATGATGTGCCTTGGAGCACCTCTGCAACGTTGCTTTTAGTTACTGCTGTAAGGACCCAAATACTTGAGTGGATCAGACTGGCTGGGAAAAGTAAAAAAGAAGCTCCATCTGGTACATATGCTAGAGAAGAATAACATCCTGAAAGAAAGAGAATTTGTGTTATTGTGCTCAATTTTTGTCTCTTCCTTAGAGATCTCATATCTGCCTTAGCTGCTAGGGAGCACCTGGCACATTTCCAGCCTGGTTAAATTGTCTGTCCAGGCTAGATAACTATCCAAGCTTCAAAAAATTACAGCAGAAATCAAATCAGCTTTTGGAACTGTCTGCTCCTAAAGAAGGGGAGAACTAGAGTAGTTTAATTCTCAGGAAAGAGGAGGAGATGCTGTGGTGCTGGAGAAGGGCAGATCAGGAGTATTAAGGGTAGTCAGAGACTTGTAGTGTCAGGAAAATGGGATGGCTTAAAAGAAATCTTTCACCTGGTCCCCTGTGCTACCTTCAGTTTCATCAGCCATAGCAGCAACTACTTGCAGTCTATTAGAGTACAAATGGAAAGAGATAGCTGGGTTAATAGTAATTATGACACTAAAAATGTCTTCTTTCCTTGTATTATCAGTATTCCTAATCAGTATGCAACATTTTAACAAGAAGTCAATGACTAGGAACACTAGGTATGGTTGTTAAGATGCTGCAGTAATACATTAGAAAACAGGATTTCCAAACTTGCACCCATTTAATGAATTTTGTCTGCTGTAAGACTGTCAACAGCTGTATCCAGTGCTGAAAAACGACACAGATCACCTAGAGAGCTCTGCGCTGTCATGTCAAGTAGAATAACCAGGCGAGAAACATCTGGAGAAAAATGCCAAGATCAAAGTGTTGGACAAGCATAGTCCTCCATGCCTGGCATTTATCACCTCAGACAGAAGCCAACAAAAAGAATGGCAGGACTTCACACTACATTCTGCTTTCTGAGGAGCGTGCTCATCAGGCTTGTGCTTTTACTCAGTATGAACAATTCTGACAGTGTTGAAAATGTGTAGTCTTTTCCATTCAGCTTGTCTTTAGATAAAATTAATGCTAGACTTGCACATCTTGAACATTAGGTGTTACTGAACACTCCTTTCAGGTGCAGAAGTAAAAAAGGAAGAAAAAGTGGGCTAGGATTTAATTGCTTAAGTGATCCTTGTATCATCCTAGTTCTTTACCTGCTTATTATTGGTATTGTTCTGTGAGTTCTCTTGAGGAACTCACCAAGATGTGCAGTGCAGGAACAGAACAAAAAGACAGTTCCTGTCCCTGAGACCTTACTTTATGATAAATCTTGGAAGCTATGTCCTATCCCCTTGTGCTATTTTGGCTGAATCAAGGTAGTCAATTTTCTTCTTAGTAGCTAGCACAGTATTTTGTTTTGGATTTAGTTTGAGAATAGTAAGATGGGATAAAGTTAATGTTTTCTTCCAGTAGCTTTCCAGTGTTTGGAATTTGGTATAAAAACAATGTGAGAACTCACTGATATCTTGGATGTTGCCAAGGGCACGAAGGACTTTTCAACTGTCTAGCTGCAGGTTCCCTCCCAGAGGGAGGGAACATAAAGAAGCAGCACTTCAGACTGTCATCCAGGTTATTCAAGAAAGTATTCCATACCATGAACGTCACACTCGATATATAAGTGTGAGGTTGCTGGGGTTGGCCCTTCTTTGATGACCGCTGTCCCTGAAGGGTCCCTCTCCTGTGGCTTCCCTACACCTGCTGTTGATCTCTGCATTTTTTTGGACTCACTGTGCTCTCAGTGTCCACCTTCTGGTGTTCATTGCTGGGAGCACGCATTCCAGGGCGTAAGTATTGCTCTGTATTATTATTTTATTAAATCTTTCTATTTCAACACATGAGTCTTTCCTCCTTTTCCTTTCCTTCCCCCGGGGAAGGAAAGGTGAGAGAAAATGTGACTGTTTACTGTTTCAGCCACTGCTCAGAGTTAAACAGTAACACCCCTCTACTTGGTTCAAAAGTATTTATTAATACTGACCATATAATCCTTGGTCATGTTATCCTTGGTCACAGGCACAGCATGCAGAAAGCTTGGATCCTGTGCACATGCAGTCAGTCCTTCACAGAGGTACTTCTGTGCCTCTCTCCCAGCTTTAGTACTTCTGCAGCTTTGGAAATTTGGCCTTATGATAACCAAGGGGAAGAGTTTAAAACAAAAATAAACTACAGAGACCAAGGTATCGAAATACTTAGTGGAGAGCTGTAAAGACATGCCAAAACCATGAAATCATGTCAAGAAGAAAAGTGTCACAAATGACCCCACCGAGCTCAGTAGGGGGCTTTGTATTGGCATGTGCCTGTGAATTGAAACTCAAGCATCCAGAAACTGGGCTACAGAGAGGCAGCAGCAAGTTCCAAGTGAGTCTCAAAAGAGGGTTTTTTTTTTAGCTCTGCCTCAATGTTGCCAGCTAAGAGGGGGAGGGAGAAATTTTGTGCATGGGGAATAAAAACACATCACCCCACATTTCGAGTGTATATACATGATTTGGATTCTGTCATCCTGACACCAGCTCATGGGAGTGAAATAATTTTTTGATCTTAAAAAATAAAAAAGAATATTTTCAAGATGTCACTTTTTTTTCCTTTCTAATTTTGTTCGTCCTGACACTAATTAGCTGCAGCACATAAGACAGAGCAGCTATTGCACAGCACAGCTTTTTCTGGGCACTGGGCAGCAATACCACAGGACTCTCTTTGCACTTGCATGAACCCAAGACAGGAACAGGCAAGGGCTGATGGAGACAGATGAAAGAAAATAGCTTAGAATTTAGAGGCGGTTGAAAAAGTGTGGTTTTGACCACTCAGGAAAGGTTTGGTGCCTGGGAATCTTTGCCACCAGAGAGCAATGGAAGCCTTTAAATACACACATAACCCACTTAGTTTAAAAGACTTCCTTGTCTGTCACTGAATAACATGGAACGTTCTTTCATATTTGTTCTAAATCCAGTCTAAAGAGACTAAAGATCGGTTGTGGAAACTTTAGTAAGGCTCTTTTAAAGTTATATTCCAGGTACATGAGAAATATTTTAAATATTTGAATCCTTTTTTTTTTCTAGTTAGGCAAACACACTTTTTTTACAGGATGTTAGAGACTTTATATACAGTTTTTTTAGGGAGCAATGAGTCAGTAAGTATTCTAAATCCACTCATCCATTACATTGTACACATGGCTAAGTTTCTTCTAGTGTCAAATGTATATTTCCTTTTGCTCTCCTAAAAATGAGCATTTTTACTACAGTCTTCAGTGGATGGGGGCAAAGCTTCTGTTTGTCTCTGCATTACTTCCTCCCCCTGATCCTTAGTCACATGAGAAGATGGCATCCTGTTTACTGCTGAAGTCACAAATAACTTCTGTTCTAACCATGGTTATGAAAATCCCAAAATAATTGATTACTAACTGCCTATTAGTAGAATGCCCCCGAGACCAACGTGGTCTTCAAAAATTATGAGTAAACCGGTAGGGAATTCTTGAGATTAGGTTTCTCAACAAAATTAGTGTATGGCTGGGGACACAGTGGGATCTTTGCATGACTCAGTGTGACAAATGCAGCAACTTCCTGTCAGCTGTTGGAGCTCACTGCCAGCTGCACACAGCTCTGCTTGCACATCTTCACCTCTCCAGCCTGTGGTTCTTGATGTGCTGACTCTCTGAACATGCACTTACGCTTTTCAGTTCTCTTCATACCAGAAGAAGCATAAAAATACTTAAGGTTCATTTTTAAAGCAGCATGCAAGAATGAGGGAGGCATCTCTACAATAAGCTGAGGTGGTAGATCAGCGTCTTCTCCTTCATACCTCCCTCCCACACTGTGAAGAAACAGTGACCTAAGAGAAATGGATGCATACACACGCGCACAACCTTTCTGAGGGAGATGATGAAACCAAGTTAAAACATGCTGTCTTTAACAGGTGGTATGTTTACTGAAACAAAAGACTTCATCCACCTTTGTTCACAGTGCATCTGGTATGTTTACTGAAACAAAAGAATTCATCCACCTTTGTTCACAGTGCATCCTGGCCAGTGAAGAACACAGTTTTATTTACTACACTAGTAGCAAATGCATCATCAGAGCAGATCAAGGAATGAAACAGGAGGAAAAGATAGTGTGGATTGACATCATTTGGGGATGCCCACCCTACAGCCCATGCCTTGGACATAGTCCACTGAGACGTATGTCCCATATTGCTCAGGGAGTCTCAAAGTAAGTGACAGCTGGGAATACTCAGTCTGACAGACTTCTCAAGCCAGTACTAATCTCTCATCCAACTAAATCCCAGCTTTACCCCCACCCTATCTCCTTGACTGGCCACTTTGCACTCCTTGGCTCATGTTTCCACGCTTGCCTTACCCATACTGTATCTTCTCTCGTAACTCCTTATCTTTCTTCCTCAGCTTCCCCATTTACAATGATTTCAAATCTACTCCTTTAGATTTGTCATCTTATCTCAGCTTCTTGTTCTAATATATTTTCCTAGACATTTCCCACCATTTCCACTGTATCTAATCACCAATGAAACTCATCTTCCTTTCATAGTTCCTTCCTACCAACCTATTTATTCACTCCCAGACTCCTCTAGATCTTCATCTCAAACTAGATTCTAACCTACCCACCCCAGCCTTTTCTTTCCTCTCAATTGTTCCCATCCCACTGTTCCCAACACCTTGGCAGCCCATTCCAGATTTCCTCTCTCATGCTGCAGCTTCCACACCATACCATACCATACCATACCATACCATACCATACCATACCATACCATACCATACCATACCATACCATACCATACCATACCATACCATACCATACCACCCACACCACAGCATTCCTGTCCTGATTAGCTCTCCTTCTCCATTCTGTATCACCAAGACCCAGTGTTGTGACTGTTGGAAGTGCATCCTTGCTCTCAGGTGACATGGCCAAACTCCATCCAGTAGTGACAACAGCTCAGAGCAAGAAATGTGGGAGAAGTCATGCAGAACTTGGGGCCGACGCCTGCTCAGGTGGATGGACTCTGGGTGAGCTTAATTAAAAACTGATGCCTCTACTGAAAACATCTGTTATGTAAAGGCCTCCAAGGTCTGTAGCATGGCCAAACTTCGGTAAAATTTCATGGGGATAGCAAGAAGTTGATCTTTGATAAATAGGCCACCCAGCTTGCAAATGCAAGTCCCTGTACCAAAGGATTAATGTACTAAAGCTATTCAAAGAAAAGCCTGCCAGAATTTTTTAGCATGCTCAAAACAATGTATTATTTTTCTTACTTGTGTTTTCAGAAGCAGCTGAAAGCTTTTGACTGAAGTTTTCTAGAAAATTGTCCGGAGGCAAACATCCAGCATGGAAAATTCCAGACTGAGCAATTAATGTGTGGCAAAATTATATGCAGCTGATAACAGGGCTGTGGTTTTGGAAGTGATGGATAATTGTCATAATAGCACTACCAGTCTGACTACAACACACTAATGTATTTACCAAATCAGGTAGCTTACTACTGCTCACTGAAGAGTAGCAAAGGCAGTGTGCAATTTCTTTTAGCTCAAAAGTGATTATAACATTTTACCCCATTCATTCACATAATGGAAGCACAAATTTGAAGCCTAATGGAATACTTTTAAAGGCATTATGAACCACAGCCAAATAACAGTGTTCTGTCAAAGTCCCAAAGATATTTAATGTCAAAGTCTATCTGTATGCAACATATGTGTGTGTAACAGTGGCCATCTATACCAATAATACCTTTAGAAGAACACTAGATTTGATGCCTTTTTTGAAAATGTTTTAAAATATTAACTTAAATGATTCTCATGTGAAGTAAGAATAGAAGACCAAGGCTCTTTCCTGTTCGAATGTGCAGTGTTGCTGTATTTGATGTTTCTGGCAAACAATTGTGGAGTGGGTAGAGGAAGATTGTTCTGTTGAAATGCTGTGAATATAGAAATGTTTTTAGTGGGGTTTATGAGCAAAAAACGGGAGCAGTGTGGGATACCATACAGAAAGTGGATTATGACTTAGATTAAGTCTCTAGTCCTCTTCCATTAGGTTGCTCTGTATATAATTTTTCTCCTGTGACTTTCTCCACTGGTAAAGAGCCTGTGAATGTCTTTAAGTTTCAATTTTTCACCCTCTTCTAGAATGCTATTAGCTCACTTTTCCTATATTTGGCCACCTAACCAAATAATGCCAGCCTCATCAGCGCTAGAAATTCTCCTTCCAGCAGATGGCAGATATTGCTTATCCAATGTAATCCTGTCATTCACATCAGTACCACCGCTCTGGGACCAGGAACATCAAAAAAAGCAGGAGCCAAAATCTGAAACTCATCCTCAAGATACACAAGTTTCAAAAAGATCTTGTGTAGTATGATTAAAGTTGGCCTTAATTCTTATGTATTTAGTTAATACAGAATTCCTAGATGTGTGCTTTTCTATCATTATTCTTTTTTTACTAAAGCATTTTTGGAAAAAAAGATATTTAACTGAAGTAATGCTAAGTGCTCTAGCTGTTCAAAAATAAGGGAAACTGTTCTCATCTGGGCATGTGTTTACGGTGTTTTAGTAATAATATTTGCTGTTACTGAATTACATGAATTGCCACCAATAATGTAAATTATGAAAGAATTCTTTCAGATTTGAAGTCAATTCAGCATTTAGGAACAGGAGCAACTCATACAAGTCAGGCCAATGTATAGCAGATTTAAAACCCTGATATACTTTGCAGTAAATCTTTAAATCAGCTCTGTATTTGCTGCCATTCATCCTACTGTACTCATTAGTTCCCTCTATCCTTTATATGAGTTGACTGAGTCAGAGAAGTTACAGTAAAGTTCACCTCATGATGTAAGAAGCATAAAATACAGCAACTGATGGAGAACTCTAGTTTCCCATCCCTGGGAAAGTAATGGAACGACTTATCTTTGGTGCCATCTCAAGGCATATCAAGGATAAGAGGGTCATTAGGGGCAGTCAATATGGCTTCACCAAGGGGAAGTCGTGCTTGACCAACCTCATAGCCTTTTATGAAGTTATAACGAGGTGGATAGATGATGGCAGGGTGGTGGATGTGGTCTACCTTGACTTCAGTAAAGCATTGGACACAGTCTCCCACAGCATTCTCATAGCTAAACTGAGGAAGTGTTGTCTGGACGATCGGGTAGTGAGGTGGACTGCGAACCGGCTGAAGGGAAGAAGCCAGAGAGTCATGGTCAATGGGACAGAGTCCAGTTGGAGGCCTGTATCTAGTGGAGTGCCTCAAGGGTCGGTGCCGGGGCCAGTACTGTTCAATATATTAATCAATGACTTGTATGTACACTAGAGTGTACTATCAGCAAGTTTGCTGATGACACAAATCTGGGAGGAGTGGCTGACATGCCAGAAGGCTGTGCTGCCATCCAGTGTGACCTGGACAGGCTAGAGAGCTGGGTGGGGAGAAATTTAATGACATATAACAAGGGCAAATGTAGAGTATTGCATCTGGGCAGGAACAGCCCCAGGTTCCAGTATAAGTTGGGGAATGATCCATTAGAAAGCAGTGTAGGGGAAAGGGACCTGGGGATCCTGGTGGACAGGAGGATGACCATGAGCCAGCACTGTGCCCTTGTGGCCAAGAGGGCCAATGGCATCCTGGGGTGTACTAGAAGGGGGGTGGTTAGTAGGTCGAGAGAGGTTCTCCTTCTCTACTGTGCCCTGGTGAGACCACACCTGGAATATTGTGTCCAGTTCTGGGCTCCTCAGTTCAAGAAGGACAGGGAACTGCTGGAGACAGTCCAGCATAGGGCAACCAAGATGATTAAGGGAGTGGAGCACCTCCCTTATGAGGAAAGACTGAGGGAGCTGGGTCTCTTTAGTTTGGAGGAGACTGAGGGGTGACCTTATTAATGTTTATATATATGTAAACGGTGAGTGTCACGAGGATGGAGCCAGGCTCTTCTCGGTGACAAACAATGGCAGGACAAGGGGTAATGGGTTTAAACTGGAATATAAGAGGTTCCACTTAAACTTGAGAAGAAACTTCTCAGTGAGGGTAACAAAGCACTGGAACAGGCTGCCCAGGGGCGTTGTGGAGTCTCCTACTCTGGAGACATTCGAAACCCGCCTGGACTCGTTCCTGTGTAGCCTCATCCAGGTGTTCCTGCGCCGGCAGGGGGATTGGACTAGATGATCTTTTGAGGTCCCTTCCAATCCTTAGCATTCTATGATTCTATGATTCTATGATGTGCTTCATTCTATTATTATTTGTCTACTGCTTAAGAAAAATGTTCCAACCAGGGAAATAGTAAGAAATAGCTTGATATTTGCAAACAGTCACAATTTAGTGTGACTCTCTTGCAGACCCTGAATTATTTTTCATATCTGAACTGCAGTATGGAACACCATCTTCTATATGAATTATAGAAAATTTGCTTTCCATACTATTTTTTCTTTGGTACTTTCTGAATCAATGCTTCCATGTGGGAGATGCTATAGCATCTGGGCTTTTATTCATTAGCCATTCAGCTGAGAAGACAAAAACTATTCTTCCTTGGTACCCTTTAAATGTTATGCAAAGGAAAGTAATGAGTTTTGCAACATTTTTTTGCTTGGGAGTTGGGTTTCTTTTTTTGCTAGATGGCTGGGTTATTTTGGCTATATGGTACTCTAGGAGGCCATTTCTTTCCAGTATTTTATTTTTTCTTCTGTCCTGTTTCTGATCTTCAGTCAGCAAAACACTCTTTAGTGAAAGGTGCTGGGACAAGGATTGTTCTCAGGCAGCATCTTCACTCTTGATGGGAAATGTTATATAGCTGCTTAATTTGGTTCTGTCAATATAAATCTAAATTCTCCATAAACACATAGAAATAAACAGGTCTTTAATTTCTTTATTATTATAGCAAGTCTCTTGGCAAAACTAGATAATACCAGATGATGCTTTATTGGTATTCTTGCTTATGTGGGTAGGAGTATTACCCACACTTAATGTTGAAGCCATTCCATGCAGAAGAAGGCATCACAAAGAGATTATAAGGCCATTTTTCCATTGCTTATCCAGCATAAACCTGAGCGACACACCAGCTATTTGTGTTGAAGCCAGTTTAATCTGTATAAGAGGTTTTTTTATGAATTAAGGGAATTTTCTATGAGGTGTATGGCAAAGGCTAAGTAGTGAAATTGTCCACTAGTAAGTCTTCTTGTCTCCTGCTTCATAACTAACAGGGATCAGTATGTCTAGGAGAAAATGTAACACGTTGCAAAGTCTAGCTTTCATGCCAGTGTGAAATACAGCATGAAGTGTTTAGTAGCACCTACATCAGTATGTAACTGTTAGACTTCAAATATGAATAAGAAGAACTTAGTACGTAGGATTTAGTATTTCTAAATTATCTACGCAGTTAGATGGGGGACATAAGTGGCATTGAATGCATTGTAGGTCTTCTTGCATGATATGATTTTTTGTATGATACAATTTCTAGGAAGAATAGGAAGCAAATGACACTCGGTCATAAATAGGTATCTCAGGAGCATGTATACTTATTTGCAAAATATTATCATTCATTCTTCTAAACATACTGTGCTCCTGTGCTGTTACCCTGACAAGTATCAGGAGATTTGCCTGGGTTTTATTCTGGTTTGTTAAGAGCTAACCATTGTGTGCTCTTTCCCTTTCACTTATCTGAAAGGAGAGGAAGATGAAAATAGGGAAAAAGATAAAGGCTGACTGACTAAACGCTTCTGCTTATCTTTCCTTCTGCCCTGTTCATTGCTGGAGGTGCTGGGAGACTGAAACATAAATGTGTTTATGTTTTAAGTGAAACAACAGTCCTCTCAATCTTAGGAAACATTATTTTTCTTTCTTCTTGAATCAAAACATATAAGCTAGATGTGATATAAATAGTGGTGTATCTAGCACATGTTGTCATTTCACCTCTATGCATCTATACAGACCAAAGCGTGAAGGAATATAGCAGGAAAACAGCAGTAAGTAAGAGGAACTGTTGGAGTTTAAATCTGATTTAGCACTGCTGGCAGTTTTACTGTGGGATTTTTATCAGCAATACTTTACATAAAGTTGTTTATACTATCTGATATATAAAATTAAGTTGAAATTTGGTCAGCAGTTTATTTAACCATGGGATCTCTAAAGCACGAAGTTCCTATATCCCCAGATTGCTGGAACTTAGTGCACAATATTTCTTAGGTGGGGTGTACATGGAAGCAAGGAAGGATGGCAAAAGGACGGTCTGAACCCTCTTAGGACTCAACACATAGTATGAACAATGCAATTTGAATCTAGTTGAGTGCTTGCAGGAGGAATGCCACTCTTGTTGGAATACCTGGGGTTGCAAAGAGGCAAGCTCAGTCTTCTCCACCACAAAGCAAGGTGCTTTTGTCATCAGACATCCAAGTTCCCTTTCACTGGGAACTCCCATGGGAGATTGGTACCTCAAAACTTTAAAGGTCTATCTATCAGTAACACAGTTTTTCATGATACTGAAGATAACAGTGTTTTCTTAATTAACAGGGCTGTGAGTATAACTGTGAAACACTCAGAGTTCACAGTACAGAAGGTTATTTAAAGAATAGAGATGGATACTTGTAATTCATTGTGGTGGTTCTTTTAATAAATCAAAATAGAACAATTGGAACCAAACTGTGAATGAATTTGTACTACAACTGCTATAATTGAAATAAATGCTTAAATCAGCCCTAAATATAAATGCAGAGCATGAAAACAGATTTGAAAAACTTGTTATGTTTCAGTGCCTGTAAATATTCTGTGACAGCACTTCATAACTGAGTTTCTTGTAACACTACTCTTCCTTCAGCCATCTACTCTGCTGTGGCTGCCTGTTTGCTGCGTGGCCTTAAAGGTGCCTCTTTATCTTTTCTGTATTGATTTGCTAGAAACTACTCTTCTCTTTTACACTCTCTTGGAAGGAGAATCTCAGATATGAAATCTGTGGAACAGCTGGGAATGATACAAATCTGCAGAATCATGGAACTGCATGAAACGCTATTCCTCTCCAATTTCCAGATTGTCCATAAACTGTAAAGTGTTTTTAATGTTTAATCTTGTTTGAATCTTTAAGACTTTAACTGCTTGTATTTACTATATAAGTACTTGCTCTTATCGTTTAATGTTTTCCTTTCTCTCTTTCCATTTGGTCGTCTCCCAAATTGGATAGTAAGTCTCTTAGGGCAGGGGCAGCATCTAGTTGTGTTCCTGCAGGGCCTGCTACAATCAGATTCATAAGTTTCTATAGCTGTGTATACATGATTTAAGACTTCAGTGTCTGGCCCCACAACATTTACCCTGGTGAGCAGTTGGTGTCTTCACACTTTTTCTCTGCAAAAGCTTGTAACTAAGAGTCATGTCAGCACCCTGTGCAGTGAAGAGAGAGACCCTTCGGAAGAATCCTGGGTCACAAGCACAAAAACACCTTTACTCAGTTTATGGTACAACTCAGTTTATCATAGTGTGAAAATGCTTGTGTAGTGAGGTCAAATGTCTTTGTTTTGTCCTGAACCTTCATAAAGGTGGCTTTCATCTTCACTTGACCCACCAAAGATCCACATTTCTGTCACAGCAGAAAAGCCTGACACTGCTGTTGGGAAGTCCTTCCTGACCCTGCCAGATTAGCTGGGAGAGAGCTAGGGCCTCTTCCTATTTCCATAACCCTCTGCATCTTAGAAACAGAGGTGTTTCGTTTTACTGCCTGCGAAGGACAAATAGAGGAAGGAGAAAGACTGGACACAAGAACTAAGAAAACCTGTGGAAGGCCTGAGCAACTGCACAGCCCCCAAAATCTGTGACTTCATAGCACACTGGTGAGGGTTTCTGGTGTGGACTGAGGACACTCCAGGGATTCTGGTGTAGGAGGACTTGCTGGTGGAAATGAGCTACTCTCCATCATAGAATCATAGAATCATTTTGGTTGGAAGAGACCCTTAAGATCATCGAGTCTAACCATAACCTAAATCTAGCACTTAAACCAAGTCCCTAAAAGCCTTAACTGCACGTCTTTTAAACACCTCCAGGGATGGTGATTCAACTGCCTCCCTGGGCAGCTGGTTCCAGTGCTTTACAAACCTTTATGTGAAGAAGTTTTTCCTAATATCCAATGTGAACTTTCCCTGGCACAACTTGAGGCTGTTGCCTCTCATCCTATCACTTGTTACTTGGGAGAAGAGACCAACACCCTCCATGCTATAACCTCCCCATCAGGTAGTTGTAGACAGCGATAAGGTCTCCCCTCAGCTTCCTTTTCTCCAGGCTGAACAGCCCCAGTTTCCGCAGCTGCTCCTCATTAGACTTGTGCTCCAGACCCTTCACCAGCTTTGTTGCCCTTCTCTGAACTCACTACAGCACCTCAGTGTCTTTCTTATAATGAGGAGCCCAAAACCGAACACAGGATTTGAGGTGGCGCCTCACCAGTGCCAAGTACAGGGGGACGATCACTTCCCTGGTCCTGCTGGCCACACAAGTCAGGATACAAGTCTGATACAAGTCAGGATGCTGTTGGCCTTTTTGGCCACCTGAGCACACTGCTGGCTCATGTTCAGCTGCTGTCAATCAACACGCCCAGATCCTTTTCCACTGGGTGGCTTTCCAGCCACTCTTCCCTGAGCCTGTAGCACTACCTGGGGTTGTTGTGACCCAAGTGCAGGATGCTGCACTTGGCCTTGTTGAACCTCATACAATTGGCCTCAACCCATTGATCCAGCTGGTCCAGATCCCTCTGTAGAGCCTTCCTGCCCTTGAGCAGATTAACATTCCCACCTAACTTGATGTCATCTGCAAACTTACTGGGAGTGTACTCAATGCCCTTGTCCAGATGATTGATAAAGATATTAAACAGAACTGTCTTCAATACTGAGCATGAAGAATCATAACACAAAGAAACCTGAATAAACCTCAAATCTGCCAGAAACACATTTGCTGCTTCCTAACTTGGACTTTTTCCAATGCATACAGAACCACTTAGAGACTCAGGATCTCTCCACTTCTGTGCCACCAGCATCTGGAGGAGCTTTCTAATGTCCCATCTCTCTGGAGCTAGTGCTGGAGCTGATGCCCTCTCATGGTCTCCAACAGCAGCCTTTGGAGCCAGATGCCACTCTCCTGACGCCTGCAACTCTGGTTACATTATTGAGGGAATACATGGAACTGTGTTTGGTATTCAGTATTTCTGTATTAAGTTGCCCAGATGGCCACAAATCTGTACATCCGTACTATTACTGCTTCACCTTCTTAACCTACTGATATTATTCATTCTTTCATTTGTTTCCAAGATCCTCCCGCTACAATTCCTGTGTCATTTATCATCTTCTTGTCCATTTCTTCCTTTCATTTTCTTGGTCTCAATACTCCAGCTTCTCTTTATGTAACTGACAACAAAGTAATAAAATTGAGACATTTGGTTTTATGTAAACTCAAATCTAATGATAATATTAATTGCACTAGTGTAAGAAAATCTTCAATACTGTAAACTGTTAAGCCTTTTCAAATACTCCAATGCTAACAGTGAATTCACCTTCATCTAAACTTGGGATGTATGTAGTGGGGAGGAAGTGTGTTCTGGTACACAGTATTTGTAAGGTAAACAAAGAGAAGCCAACACCAGCAGGACAAGCACAAGACATGTTACAGTCCAAAGCAACTCCACTTTGTACTCCATTTTGTACTCTAACTTTGTTATCTTTCATCTTGTTTCTAAATTCCCTTATTTGATCTGCAAGCACTTACACTTTTCATAGCTTTCCACATGGAAGACAGGATCCTGTGATCTTAAATACAGTATGATTGCTCTGTGTTTGAGAGGCCTTGGTCCTTTGAGATGTTACACATGCATACTTAGCATTGGGTATTGCAAGAGGTCCCCATAATCTTGAAAAGTGCAAACTGTTACAGGATCATGACCCTAAAATGTAAGAGCTTTATAACAGGGCACATGTGCTCCATTTGTTTTGAAAATGCTATGGTGTTGTGCAGCTAAATAGACGTGATCTGTGATAGTGGTCATAGCATTGCTATTTGTGAAGTAATCACGATCATGTTTTCCTTATAAAGCTATATTTAACAAAAATCTCTCATTAAGTTATGCCATAATTTCTGGTTATGTTTTGAAAATCTTATTCCACATCAGAAGCGTTCAGTGCCTCTTTCTCATTCCTCACAAGGTGGCAGTGAACTTGGGTGACAGGGTGAAGGGTAGAACCGATATCTAGAAAGTGTCAGAAAGCCCAGTGCTACCTACATAAATATGCTGCTACATGAAGGCCTGGGTTGTCTTTGTTCTGCAAGTTATGAGCTCATACGTCAACATGGGAAAACAGATGTTTAGATGAAAAAAATAATGAAAAGGCAGTATGAGGAACATGTCCAAGTTCCTTTGGCTTTTGTTCAGGTGTTCCATGGACTGAGCTAATGGAGATCATGTGGAGCGGCTAATTATCATTGGAGTCAGATGGTCTTTTTGTAACTGTACAAAGGAAAGAAACAATTTTACTCTGTATACACACATCTTTGATTTAATGCTGGGCTTAGTTAAAATAGTCTTTCACTGCTTATCATGAAAAGGGTAGAAGTTAATTGACAGAATGCACTTAATCTTCTTCTGTGGAAGAAAAAATTTGTATCATGACACTAGTAGGAGATGATCACATCTTTCTGTTCCTGTCTATAACTATCAAGATGAAACCCCTGACTGTCTCAGGCTTTGCTCCTCAGGTAGTCATCTGTGCAAAAAGACAGGACTTTTTGCACATTTTAGTACAGACATAAGATTCCGCTCAATGTGCGAAACTCTGGAAATAATTTCCTATATTGTCCATTCATTAATCCCTTCCAAGCTCAGTTCTTATTTAGCCTTGATTGAAGTGCTGCCATGCTCTTTTGCTTTAAGAGATGTGTCCTATCTTTTTTGCCTTCATTTCCTCCTTATGATGCTGTGGCCGTGCTAGCTACTTCACAGCCTGTGATGTGATTTGTCTTGCTGTGTCTCTGGCTAGGAAACCCACATACTCCTAAGGAATATTGTTTTTATAGGGATGCTGTTTTCTTCTTCCCGTGAAATATTTTTCTTTTTTTTATTAGTTGCCTCGTGCTGTTCTCTTGCAGGATGATTCACATACTTGCTTTCTCTGATCGAAGTGTAAAATGCTGCACCTGTTCCAGCTGGTTAGATACCAGATATTATTTTTCTTCTCTTGCTCTCAGCTTCGAAGAGTAAACAGAACTTCCTATCACAGGGAATCATTTTTATTATGACTTTGGGACCCCATTTTCTTCAGTTGCCATAGAGTCTTGAATCCTGGTCCTCCTACACCTCTCCCAAGCAAACATGTTCAGATGCTTTCTCAGGGCATAATGTTCCATGGAACATTCTGCTAGGAACTTATATTAAAGCAGTCAGTTATATCACAGTCTTTTGACTGGAGAGTTTCATGCAGCAAACCTTGCCAAGTTTTTTGAAAGATATGAATCCACAGCCTACAAGGGATTGCTGAGTGCCTGTGCTGTCTGAAAGTTTATGCTGGGGAATGGCTTAGATATATTTATAAAAAGAAATTATAGAATAATCTGATCTAAGGCCCTCTCTTGCTGGACTGGTTGCCAAAAGATGTGTTTATAGTATTACTTGAACACTTTTTCATTTTGTTAATTTCATTATTAAGTCATTTTTGCCCAAGACAATTCACACTGACCTTAAAATGAAATGGAAACAAATGGTGCCAGAAGTAAAAGTCAACAAGGGAAGGATGATACATGGCTGTCATCCGTTTATCCAGAGAAACAAGATTAAAGGCTAGGTTGCCAGCTGTGCTAAGGCAGAGCTTGGCCCAGCTGTGGGAGGGTGGGGGAGCAGGACTGTGAGCTGCCTTCCCTGTTCTTGTTCCTGGGAAAAAAATGGTTTCCAGATTAGCTGTGAGTTAACATCTACCAGTCCTGCACCTCCCCACACCTCCATGCTACTTCCTTGGCCTCTGGGGATCATGTTCTCCTGTTCAAACCAGTTTCAAGAGGAGCGGACGGTCTCTCCATTTCTTGCCTGAAATTTGCCAGTTCTTCCTTCTCTTGCTTCTCTCTCTGTTGGACTAAATGAATTAACTTGCTAGTCTTCCAAACTTTCCAGTTCCTGTTTTGTGTCCCCAACTCAAAAGCATCCCTTTCCCTTTTGCTGCCACTTCCTGACCCCATCTGGCCCCAGCTCCTGGCAGCTGTCAGTTTGTCTCCACAAGACCTCAGGCAGAAGGCCAGAAGCCAGCAAAGATATACTTGGTCTAAAATGAGTATAACAGTATCTGATTTCTCACCAACTACACCCAAAATGTCTTCACGCCCATCTCCACGTTCTTTTTATTTCTCTGGCTGCACAAAGCCTCCTAGAGTAGTTGGCTCCAGCCAGTACGCAAGTGTTTGAAAATTCAGTTCTTGTTTCCTGGAGCATTTGATGCTTGTCATCAGTATTCATGACGAACTGCCCAATGGCACCACCCAGAAAGCAGCTAAAGCCACATTTGAAGAGGTGGCAGCATTAGAAACCCAACTGGTGCTTGACAGTCTTGCAAGTCTTGGGATGTGTGCTGGGAGGAAACTTTCTTTTGGTTCAAAACCAGAGTGTGGTTGCTTCAGGATATCAGGAATGGCAGAATTATTAAAAGCCAAAGTTGTAAGAAATCTCTGCTTCACCTTTCTACCAGGGAGTAAAGACCATCTCACAGCGTGATCCAGCCTGCCAGGAGAGAAGTTCCTCCTTTCCCGCTGCCATGGATCATCCAGCGCATAAAACTGTATATTGGGAACGGGGTTAGTTCTCAAGTGCTCCGCAGTGTAAAGCTGAAAAGCTACTCAGATGCTGGTGTAGAAGTATTTATATTCACTGATGGCAGAGAACAAATCTAAGGATGATCTCAAGAAGAAAGAGGAAGGCACTTTGGTGGGGTATACTTCTAAGATTAAACCTTTTCCCTCCTACCCAAAAGGCAACTGTGTGCTGACTTACAGCATAGTCAGAGCACATGCTTATAGAAAATCCTCCATGTGATATGGCTATAGGATTCAAAAGGACGCTGTGGATTTCTCTATGCTACTTTACTGTTCTTCAGCTCCTCCCTCTTCAAAGTGGAATTGTACAATTTCTGCCACTCCTGGAGACTCTCTGGCCACAGGATGAATGTGGGTTGTGTTTCAACCTAAATTATCTCATGTAATAAACTACTAAAAGCTGGTTTTAATAAAAGAATTAGAGAGAATGAGACTACTGACAGACAGCTTGATGAACCTTCTCAGATTCCTTCTACAATATTGATTTGATTCCAGTTTCTCATTTACAACATTTGCTTACTGTATACATAAACTATTTCTGCAACAGTTGAAGTCTTCCAGTGAACCACGCACAATCCAAATGTAAATTCCAGAGCTCTGTTTTCAGCTTGACCATTGTCTTGGATAGAAACTCCAGTGATGTCAGAGATTTAATGTGTTGAAGCAGGAACAGCACGCAGACATAAAACTGGAGGAAATTTGGAAAGACTGTTTAGTAATACTACCAAAGCAGTCAGCCCTGCTCAGGAAAGTGAAGCAGTCAATGATTACCTGCTATTGACACTAGATTATTGGCACTAGGATTATGTATCACTGATGAGTATAAATATAAAGAACTGGTTAGTCCAAAGCAAGGCATCCTGTCCCAAACAGATGGAGAAGTTATTTAAAAAATATATAAAAATCTTAATATATAAGCACAAAATGTTTTTTTTTTTTCCTTGGTAGATGGGTTATTTTCCTTCCAACCTTTAGCAATCAAGACTTGAATCAGCTGCAATCTAAGTGGCAAAGGCACCTGAGGAAGTCTGTCTGTAACAGATGTGGACATCACTAAAGGACCATGTGGGTCTTCTTTCTAGGAAACATTTAATTTTGAATACTGGGATACAGAGAAGAAAAATAAAGAAAATCAGAACTAGTTTAGCTTTCAAGGATGGTTTTTAAAAAATAACTAATAGTATTTCTTAAAGTATCTGGTAATGGATTTCTGATTGATAATAAAATTGGAGAAATATTCCAATTTTATATGGACTAGGAAAATGAGAAAGACGTCTGAGCATAGATCAGTTTGCAGCTAAAACTTAATTATGACTGGGCTTTGTGTGGTAATTTTCATGTGTTATACTTTAGTGCTAAAACAGAATATTGTTTCCCAAACATGGGAGTTAAAGATATATCTTGAGAAATTTTCAAATGGAGTGATAGAGAGCTGCAAATGAACTTAGCAATGTTCCTGTGTAATCACATTCAATGATACCTTAGAGATTTCAGGGAGGACACATGGAGACTCTTTCATTATTTTATAAGTGTTAATTGACCTTTTATTTGCTTAGAAAACTAAATGAAAAACATTGGCTTAGGATAAGAGATCAAATTAACTACTCCTCTGAGAAAGATTTTTCCTTAAGAAACTTTATTAAGCCTAGAAACAAAGGCATTTTTGACAAATTAGCAACAAAAAAGACACACACAGGCAGTTCCTAAGGCACAGGAGCATGGAGAGCTGATATGCTAGAGGACCACTCCGGTATCGTATTGGTATCAACAGTATTTTCATCTGAGAGATTCACCAATATTAAAATTTAATAACAGGACTTTTTTTATTCTTTTTTTTTTTTTTTTTTTTCCTGCAAAGACTTTAAGATATTATCTCTCCCTTCAAGAAAATACTGCAATATCTGAGTCACATGATAGAGGTAATTTAAAAGTATTAATATTTGGAAACCAAATACTGAAGTGCTAACTACTGCACATTAAGTAGACTGATCAATAGAAGGTTTTTCAAAAGAAGTTAGGAGCCCCCCATACTGTACAGTCTGAAGAGATTCCAGCGGTTCTGTTTCTTTAGGTGTCAGTAGCAGCAGTTAACTTACAAAATATCATCATCACCGAACTATTTCTGCAGAAAAATTAGCCCTTCATTTCATGGATTTTACAACATTCTATGAGCCAACTTCATTTTACATAAATCTACTGGGGTTCCACCAGGAATGGAGCTTGGCCTCGTGTTTTCCAAGTTTTTCTGTTGGCTGCAGAGCATCAGGTAGCAGCCAGTAAACCCGGCAGAACAGACCCTTTCTAATGGAGGGTGGTGGGGACGGTCCAGCAGCCAGTGCACATGCAGCACTCCCGCGGTTGTTTAACTAGACACCTGACCTGAGTGAGGAATGGAGGGCTGTGTTATTGCACGATGAAACCTCTCCCATCTATGTAAGAGGAATTTTAGCTTTAAATCATACTATAAAGAAAAAAAAAAAAAGCCCCAACAATGTAAGAAGAGTAGAGAAAAAAAATGGGGAGTGGTTGCTGGAAAAAAAGAATGATATGCCCACAAGGCACCAAACAAGCTGTTGTATCTACATAGAGTAAGCCATGAAAAGGTACTTTTTGAAGTGCTGAAAGCAGGAGAGACATGTTGGTGTGGCATTACACTTGTGCCAGTTTGTTGATACAACTGTTGTTCTCTGGCTCCAAGATAGGTCACTGCTGTTGGTCGATGGCATCACACTCCATGGACCAGAGTAGATGTAAACCTGAGAGCACAGAAATACAGCCAGCAGAACTGTTTGCCACATTTTCATGACCACAGGCTGATGCTTAGCGAAGTACCCTAAAGCAAACTTCGGGTTCGGTTTCAGCAAGGCTGGAGGCAAAGGTTTTGCCTTGTGCCCAAGAGGTGTCTCAGACACACACTCATAGAGCCTCTGCAGCCCCATGAAGAAAATACAAAACAAAGAGCAGGTCAGTATAGTAAATTAATTAAAACAAAAACAGAAACAAAACCCAACAAAACCAAAATCAACCAACCAAACAAAACCCAAACAAAGTGCAGCTTTGCATTTTGAGTTTATTTTGGGTCTTCATTTTTTTCATTGGTTTCATACATTGATTAGATGAGGTTTAGGAGGTTCTTACTGGAACTGCTGAATATCTTGTGTTACAGCTCTGGAAAAGTTCCTTGGCTGTTTGCCACTCTTTCCAGTACAATGTTATGATGTGACAGATGGATTCAATAACAGTGGCTAGCAATCAAGAGATGTGAACCACAGGGTGTGGGGAAGTTAACTGTCACCATGGCTTGTGAGAAACTTTGCTGTCCTGCATGTCAATACCTGTTTTTGCAGGGAAGGAAGTGGTCACCTGGCTAATTAGGTGCACCACTCTGTTTTTACTGGCCTCACCACTCTTGGGAGTAACTCATCTTTTCAGTTCCCTTAAGCACTGGAGCATGTTAATGGTTCACAGTTATTCTAGAGTAGCATCACCTGGTCGCCTTGGTATGTGAGTAAAAGGATGGATATGTGGGGTGCAGCTTTCTGCTGCTGGAGGGGTCCCATCCACTCTGCAAGCTGCATTTGCCCAGCGCTCTCTCTAACCATCATTGCTGGTGTCTGTCACCGTGGGTCTGATCTTCTGCATATGCTTCTGGCTGCATTTGGGCTCTTGCCTTCCCTGGCTGGAAGCTTCCAGCAATAAGGCAAGAGAGAGGCAAAGGCTCTCCAGCTGGCCTTCATTTCATGCTCTCGAGTCACCACAGGCCCACATTCATAGACTGTTTTAAGACATTTGCCCCTAAAAATCAGGTTGTTTTTTTAATAAACCAGGGGTGCTGAACTCTCATGTACTTTCTGTGCAGGACATGATCAAGAAATGTGTTTTCATCTATCACCTACATTTTCATGCCAGAGAGGGCATTTTAATTCTTCAGCTTCATTCATTGTCACCTGAGCTGTTGCCACCTCTGCAGTATGCAGCCCCCAGGAGCAGAACTAAAACAACATTTATTTTCTTTAGAAAGAAAGTAGCCACTGAAGCTACTTCAAAGAAAACAGTCTCTGAAGTTGTGGAAGCAAAAGGTCAGCATCTAATTTATAGGGGCTTGAAAGGTATATAGAAGCCTGTGTCTGTTCCATGGTCTTTTATATTAGGCCAAATTTGATGCAGTTACATGGACTTGGCAAAAACACTCTGGTGATTTGTTGTTGTTGAGATGCTGACTATAGAACAGTTCCTTGTGACTTTGACATGAACAAGCAAATATTTCAGCTAGCACAGCAAACCCTCTGTGTAAGGCTGGTTCGCTCTGTGTTGTGTTGCTACATGTTATGGGATGTGATTACTATAAAACTGCAGGGCCACTAAGAACCAATTCACTGTAACCTGGGAGTAATAAAAGTGGTCTGAGAGCCTTATAGCAAAGGTACAAAGACATTCCAGGATTTGCTAATTGATTCCTCCTTTTCCACTGCAGAGGCAGATGACTTAAACTAGAGGACAGCATCCCTTAAGCAATCAGTTCTCCCTTTGCAGTGAGTTGTCAAATCTATAGACAACACATGTCAGGGGTACAGATGTACCTTGGCTGTCTCTTTGTCATGCAAAGCCATAGGGGTAGTTAGGGTGGCAGCATGTATCTTGTTGTGTTTATTCTTTTAAGTGCTGTTTCAGACATTGAAGCCAGCTCAGGCTGAGCAGCTTGGACTCAAGCATGAGCTGTGCTGGACCCAGTGCTGCCCAGAGCCACCTGGGTGGCTCTGTCCCAGGATTCTCCTCACAGCAGGTTCCAGGAGGACTTATCATCTCAGAAACAGTGCTTGACTCTGGCTGGCCCATCGCATTCCTATGGTATTGCGTCCTGCATCCTGGCATGTTCAGAGAAGGAGCCAGCATTGGCTCCAACGGTTCTCGTATTTTCTGAGGTTTTCTGTTGTAAGGACCATTGAAGTCCCTCATCACATGACATCAACAGGAAATGGACCTGTAAGTTTCTCAGATGTTTCTCTGATGAGCTCTTTCATTTCAGGCTGTTATCATCATCTGTAACACATCTTCAGCTTCTCAAGTACCAAAACAGCCCGATCCTGCAAATTGCTGTGCAGCCTTGCAAGCTATACCTTGGACTGCAATGTGAATGGAGAATGTCATCATGCAAAGGAAACCCTGATGGAGGGTGTTTTCAGTAGCTCAACCAAGCCATTAAACACTGTCTATCAAGAGAATTGTTCTAAGGAGTCTAGAAATTCGGGCAGGGGGGCTGGTGACACTGTAAATGCAAAGCAGAGTTTCTGTCTTCGGGCCACATTCAGTGTGTTAGGCTTTGATGGACACACACACACATCAAAAGCACGGTGTGCCTGTAGATTTATGGCCTAGGAGGTAGTTTTGTGGGTTCCTGACACTGAACATTAGTAATTACTTTTTTCCCTGTAGTTTGACATTCACTTTTCACACCAGAAATTAGTATTTCTCTTTCACAGGAAGATGAGAAAATAATTATGTTATTAATATAAAATAATATATTCTCATATTCTTCAGATGAGATAGAAGAAGAGTTGTATTATTTGGAAGTATATGAAGCTGGGCATTATCACAGGATACCTGCACTTGAATAGTCACATACTGAAGGAATCCAAAGGTGCAAAGTTATATGTGTCCACAGAAGGTATATTGAAGGTTTATGTGTCTCCAGAAGCAAGCAAACAGCTTCTAAAGAAACCACGAGAGGCCAAGTCATATAAGGAGGACTCAGGTGTTTTTCCCTAATTTAACCTTGTCAGTTGTGCTTGGAGAAGACATGAAAAGTGAACGGGCTATGGCTCTTCGCTAAATTGGACTTTCCAAAGCTAGAGATGTCTCTTTAAATAAGAACAACTTTGGGCTATGTTTCTAGATGAACACATTAAAGACACCATTTCCTCAGCTTTCCTGCCCATGGTTCTTCCCTGCAAGCAGTGCCACCTTTATTCATTAGCTGGCTCCCCAGCGATGGTGTGGCCGTAGCTGGCTGGTTGCTTCTTTCCATTGCCACAGCCTCTTTGCCTGGCAGACCTTTTGCTACAGAAGCCTGGGTTTACCCTGGCAGAAAGTAGCAAAAAGCTAGCATGAATTTAAATTTGTACTCCTTCAATTGCAGTGAAGCAATTAACAACAAATTAAAAGCACTTTCAAATCAGCTGTAGCAATATCAGCTGCTAGCATTCCAGAACCCTGCACTTCTGGAGTCAAAGGTGTCTGCTTAAATTGCTAATTAGCTTTCTCTTGTTATAATTTTTTTGACTTAAATACTCTGCTTGAAAGCATACCTGCTCTAGTTGCCATAGCACCCATCACTGCACAGTTTGGCTGCTTCTCTGCCCCTGTTTCATTATCAACTGTAACTATAATTTCTTGAGAAAAAACAAAACAAAACAAAAAACCCCAAAACATAGAATACAAAATAGGAAGGCCCTAATAAGGGCTCAAATAAATTCCTTATCTGGCAGCATACTGAAAATATCTTGATTCCTGGCACAGCAAATATATTGTGGAGTTCACTCTTCATTAAAAATCACAGACAACCACAGTACCAGGATGTGGACAGTCTTAAAGACTAATGTGTACATTTATGCAGATACAGTCTTCTGGGAACCAGCTTGTTTTAATCATAAAAGAACCCTTCAAGTAAATTTAATGAGGAGTTAGTTGAGGAATTTATTCTGAAACTTTAAACTATGTGTAAATTCCTGAGGATCAAATTAAGTTGAAGGTAAATAATGTTCAGAATGGTGTTTCAGTCAAGGCTGCCTAAAAGCTGGAGACACAAAGATCCTGCTTAGAGAACATTTCTTTTCCAGCTAGAGTCTTCTTTAAGGAATCCAGACAGATGCCATATGCTGATGATAAAACAACATCTTTCACAATGTGACATTTGGAGCCCGCCCAAAAGATCAGTCATTTTTGTCTTTTCTAAGGTTGCCACCTTTAAAATAAATGCCAAACAGTTCTGAACTGGAAAAAGAATAATTGCCAGTAGTTATAGGTGTCATCAGTGATGAAACATAAGCAGATGTTTTCCTTTACATGCAGGGAAGTTCTGGATAAAAGAAACACTGTGACAAGGACAGTTGTGTCAAGGATGCTTAAAAAATATTTTCTCACAGATTGTCATCATTTGCCCTCTTCAAGATAGGAAAACCTTGCTTGGAGCTCTTCCTCTCTCAGTGAGAGGATGCTTGGTCTATGTTCTTCATACACTCAAAAAATAGTACACTTGAAGATATTTTGTTTAGCGATTTACCTTTGGGTCGTATTATTTATTTGGTATTCTGAGGTCTACTCAGAGGTACAATGGACAAACACACACTCACACACAGATGCACACGAACCCAATGCCCTCTGTTTCCCTCTCATTTTTCTGCATGTGGTTGATTATCCACTGGATGGTGTTAGCAATGTATATTTCATTGTGTCTCCCAGCTGGGCATTGTCATTTCATGCATAATTCTTAAACAAAGAAGTATTTTCTAATAGTGTCAGATACGCAGAGGAAGCAAAGAAAGCACCTAAATGCTAAGCAAGTTGTCTTTGTAAAGTGCAGCTTGATCATATAAGTGCTTACTGATGTATCCCTCAGATCTGCCATTTCGTATTAAATTTCTCCAGTATTAATGAGGAATAAATAAGATCTTATTTTATCTTCCTGTTTTACCTACCAATTGGGCAGCATTGTAGAGTGAAAAATCACAGCGAGACAGAGAAAACAAAGAAACAGACACATTCAAATGGTATTGCTTATGCATATCCTTAATGTGTTTCCTCTAGAGCATAGAGAGCTTATGCATGTTTGGTTTGAAAATATGCGGAGCTTGTATGGTCTGTGTCTTGGTCTTGTCTCCTCGTCAGTATTTTTACAGCATTCAGAAACTTCTCAAGGAAAGGTGCTTCTAAGCTGATGAAGGTGTGTCCCCCTGTCCTGCAGACCCACTGGAATAACTCATACGAGAAGTCCCAGCAAATTTGTAAGCCAACTTGCATGGAGAGGGAGCCCTAAGTTCAGAGTAAATGTAATGAGATGGTGGCAGATGGGGAAGGAAGAAATATGGAAGGAGAAAGAGTCAGCTTAAGCAGATGGTCATATTGTGGTTCTGCTGCAAATAATCTGAATATTTATTTCCTTTATTTGGGCCGGAATCTATCAAACTCTTATGCAGGTGAGCAGCTTTATATACGAGTGGTCTCATTCAGTTTGAGACACAAACTCATTACCAAAGGATAAAACCAGACATGTCCACAAGGTTACAGCCTTAAACTGAGAGTGAGCTTGTTGCTGGTTTGCATGTCACTTCATATGCTGGTAATTGTTAATAAATATCCATGAAGGAAAAATATAAAGGAAATCACACCATTTGGTTTGGGAGGGTGAAGTAATTCAGGAGGCACCATTGTAACAGGAGGTAGAGCCCTGCAGATGTGTATGGCTGAAAAGGACTACAGGGTAGCACTGGCTTGCAAAAAGCAGAAAAGTGGGACTCAGAGGATAACAAAGGTTTAAGCTGCATAAAAGGGTCTTGTTATGGAAGTTTCTGACACAGATCTCAGCACTGGAATGAGAACAACGAGATGAGCATCAAGACGCTGAGAACTCCTATAGTAAAACGCAGTCAAAAGGAAGATAATTTAAAGTGCAACAGAAATACTTATGGGATAAAAGGGTTTAAATAATATTTCCAGAGAAGGCAGGCATCAGATAATCAGATCTGGTTATAAAATGCAGAGAACTTACCCCGCAGAGAGCTTTGTGTGTTTGTGAAAAAATCAAATAGCCTGGATAAAAAGGCTTACAGCTGAATGTTACTGCTTTTCCAACAGAAATATTGTGGTTTGGATTTTTTTGTTGTTGTTGTTTAAGTAAAAAAGTTCCATCTCTATAAATTTTAACTTAGTTGAAACACCACTTTCTTGTAGGAAGAATATTTAATTAGCCTCAAGTATAGCTGGAACCCATGGAAAGTGCAGGTGACAACCATGTCAGAAAAATCAGATCCTAAATGGCTGCAGCATGCTACATGATTACTAGAAGCTTTAATGTATGAAATAGGACTGCAGAGCTTGGTGTGGTCATGGTGAGGTTCCTGTTCCCAGTTGGCCTCCTCCTGCTAGTGCAAGGAAGACTCAAATCCTGATGGTTAGCTAACAAGACTAACATCCCAAGCAACGACACCTTTCAACACACAAGGAGAACTAAGATGGCAGATGATAACTTCCCCTAGTATCTGTTTCCCACCTGAAGAGCAATAATGCCAGTTATGCAAGCCTGGCTTACAAAGTTTGCTTTGCAACAAGCGTGACTGCCTTTGGGACAGCTATGGTGGTGCTGTTCCCAGCTACCTGTCCCACCTCACTCCCTGGATGACTCTCCAGCTCATGTAGTAGTTTAGTTGCTGGACTGCTACCACGGCTACCCTGAGACATTAAATAAAATAAAAACTGAATGCCAATTTATGTTAACACATCTTATTGAAAACAACTGGAGTTCTGCTGCTGCTTTACCAAGAGCTGACCTTTCCCTGGATCAGATATGAGAGTTCCTAAGAGATGGACAGGTAGGAGAGCTCGTGACTGAACCACCACAGCATTGCTAGGCAAAGCTTCCCCGTTCACAGAATCACAGAATCACAGAATCACAGAATCGACTGGGTTGGAAGAGACCTCAGAGATCATCGAGTCCAACCCTTGGTCCAACTCTAGTCCGTTTACTAGATCATGGCACTAAGTGCCATGTCCAATCTCAGTTTAAAAACCTCCAGGGACGGCAAGTCCACTACCTCCCTGGGCAGGCCATTCCAATGCCTGATCACTCTCTCTGTAAAGAATTTCTTTCTAATATCCAGCCTAAATTTCCCCTGGTAGAGTTTAAGCCCATGCCCCCTTGTCCTATTGCTAACTGCCTGGGAGAAGAGACCAATCCCCACCTGGCTATAACTTCCCTTCAGGTAGTTATAGAGAGTGATGAGGTCACCTCTAAGCCTCCTCTTCTCCAGACTAAACAACCCCAGCTCCCTCAGCCTCTCCTCATAGGTCTTATGTTCAAGTCCCTTCACCAGTCGTGTTGCTCTTCTCTGGACCCGCTCCAGCACTTCAATGTCTTTCCTGAACTGAGGGGCCCAGAACTGAACACAATACTCCAGGTGTGGCCTCACCAATGCAGAGTACAGGGGAAGGATCACTTCCCTTGTCCTGCTGACCACGCTGTTTTTGATACAGGACAGGATACCGTTGGCCTTCTTGGCCACCTGGGCACACTGTTGGCTCATGTTGAGCTTCCTGTCAATTAGCACCCCCAGGTCCCTTTCTGTCTGACTGCTCTCCAGCCACTCTGCACCCAGCCTGTAGCGCTGCAGGGGGTTGTTGTGACCAAAGTGCAGCACCCGGCATTTGGCCTTATTGAACTTCATCCCATTGGAATCAGCCCATTTTTCCAGTCTATCCAGATCCCTCTGCAGAGCCCTCCTGCCTTCCAGCAGGTCGACACTCCCTCCCAACTTGGTGTCATCAGCAAATTTGCTGATGATGGTCTCAATCCCCTCGTCTAAATCATCAATAAAGATGTTAAACAGGACTGGACCCAACACTGACCCCTGGGGAACACCACTAGTGACTGGCCGCCAGCTGGATGCAGCCCCATTCACCAGCACTCTCTGGGCCCGGCCCTCCAGCCAGTTCTTAACCCAGCGTAGAGTACACTTGTCCAAGCCATGGGCTACCAGCTTTTGCAAGAGTATATTATGGGAGACAGTGTCAAAGGCCTTGCTGAAGTCCAGATAGACCACATCCACAGCTTTCCCCTCATCCACCAGGTGAGTCACCTGATCATAGAAGGAGATCAGGTTGGTCAGACAGGACCTGCCCCTCCTAAACCCATGCTGGCTGGGTCTGATCGCTTGTCCATCCTGAAGGTGCTGTGTGATTCCATTCAGGATGATCTGCTCCATAACCCTGCCAGGCACCGAGGTCAGGCTGACAGGCCTGTAGTTGCCAGGGTCAGCTCTGCAGCCCTTTTTGTGGACTGGGGTAACGTTGGCCAATTTCCAATCATATGGGACCTCCCCAGTGAGCCAGGACTGTTGGAAGATGATGGAGAGCGGCTTGGCAAGTTCTTCTGCTAGCTCCCTCATCACCCTAGGATGGATCCCATCTGGTCCCATAGACTTGTGAGGATCCAGATGGCTCAGTAAATCACCAACTATGTCCTCCTGGAATACAAGGGGCCTATTTGGCTTCCTATCTCTGCCAACCACCTCCAGAGATGAGTTGTCCTGAGGGCCACCTGTATTACTGGTAAAAACTGAGGTAAAGTAGGTATTAAGTACCTCAGCTTTCTCCTCATCTTTGTTAACTATATTTCCTTCAGAGTCCAACAGAGAATGGAGGTTTTCCTTGCCCCTCCTTTTGTTATTAACATATTTGAAGAAGGACTTTTTATTATCCCTGACAGAATTGGCCAAGTTAACTTCAAATTGCACTTTTGTTTCCCTGATCTTTTTTCTGCATGATCTAGCTATTTCCATAAATTCTTCATAAGTAGCCAGCCCTTTTTTCCACAGTCGGTAAAGTCTCTTTTTATTTCTGATTTCATTCAAAATCTCCCTGTTTAGCCAAGCCGGTTGTCTTCCCCGCCGGCTAGCCTTTCGGCACACTGGTATAGCCTGTTCCTGTGCACTCAAAACCACCTGCTTGAAGAATGTCCAACCCTCCTGGGCCCCCTTGTTTTTAAGCATTGTTTCCCAGGGTATGCTCTGAACTAGACTTCTGAATAGGCAAAAATCTGCCCTCCGGAAGTCCAGCGTAGAGGTTTTGTTAATGGTTCTCCCTGCATCTCTGAGTATTGAAAATTCTATTATTTCATGGTCGCTATGCCCCAGGCGGCCTCCAACCACCACATCTCCCACCAGCCCTTCTCTGTTTGTAAACAGTAGGTCTAGCGGGGTCTTGCCCCTGGTGGGCTCATTTACCAGCTGATGAAGGAAATTGTCCTCTATACACTCTAGGAACTTCCTAGACTGCCTCTTCTGTGCAGTATTGAGCTCCCAGCAGATATCTGGCAGGTTAAAGTCACCCACAAGAACAAGGGCCGTCGATTTTGAGACATCTGCCAGCTGCTTGTAGAATAATTCATCTCCTTCATCGTCCTGGTTGGGTGGTCTGTAACAGACACCCACGAGGATGTCAGCCTTGTTGGACTTCCCCCTGACTCTGGTCCACAGGCACTCAACCTTGTCACTGCTGACCTCAAGTTTAACAGAGTCGAGTGACTCTCTAACATATAAAGCCACCCCTCCACCTCTCCTACCCTGCCTATCTTTTCTGAAGAGCTTGTAGCCACACATAGCAGCACTCCAGTCATATGAGTCATCCCACCATGTTTCTGTGATGGCAACTATGTCATAGCTTTCCTGCTGCACGATGGCTTCCAGCTCCTCTTGTTTGTTGCCCATACTGCGTGCATTAGTGTACATGCACTTCAAGTGGGCTGCTGATTTCCCTCTTAATTTGGGCTTACCATCCGTAGGCTGATTTTTGGAGAGCCCAGTTTCAATCCCTTCCCCCTTCAAACCTAGTTTAAAGCCCTCCTGATCAGCCCTGCCAACTTATGGGCTATAGTCCTCTTGCTCCCCCTAGAAGGATGAAGCCCATCTGATTTGAGGAGACTGGGTACCACGAAGCTTGGCCCATGGTCAAAAAACCCAAAATTTTGACGGTGACACCAATCCTTAAGCCACCTGTTGATGAGATGGGCTTTTCTGCTCCTCTCTTTATTTAGTTCCTCATCCATCCCAGCTAGCACAGGAACTGAGGCAAATATCACTTGTGCTCCCGTCCCATGAACTGACTGACCCAGTGCTTTAAAGTCCTTTTTAATTATCTTGATACTTCTTGATACTTCAGTAATCTGAACTCATAGTCTGGATTCTTATAGTGGATAGAAATCTTACAGGATTTCTTTCCATGATAATTTCTCTTTCACAAGCCGGAATTAGTTATTTAATAAAAGTGCAATGTTCAGAATGTGTTATTATTTCAGTCTTCATGGTAATTCAGACCTTGTCCACACTGGAATTGTTCAGTGGAATCGTGTTTGTGATGGTGGTTTTGTGGCATGGAAGACTGCTTACTATAGCTTGGATTGGGACCAACAGAAACAGTGAATACTTGAGCAAAAATGCAGTTGAGGAAACTCTCGCTCTTCGAAACAAAGCACTAGAATAATGATAATTTTTCTTTTTGGATGTAGGTCATTCTAGTACAGCTTGCTTGCTTACCTGTTTCTTGGCAGACAGAAGTCCTTCTCCCCACACCACCCACACACACATTAATGAGCCATGCTTGGAGTGTAAGGAGCAGCTGTAGCACTTCTGTGAGGTCCTCAGAACTAGATTGTCCTCTCCTCTTTTTGCCATAGCCTGTAGGGAGAGCCCTGACAGCTCAACACAGGGCCACTGTTGAGGGACCTTCCAGACCCACAGGCTGTGATGATCACACCCGTTTGTGCACTGCATTCCTGGCTTCGGGGTAGAATACCTCCATGGACCCACATCTTGAGG
This sequence comes from Columba livia, assembly GCF_036013475.1. Classification (NCBI taxonomy): domain Eukaryota; kingdom Metazoa; phylum Chordata; class Aves; order Columbiformes; family Columbidae; genus Columba; species Columba livia. The sequence continues at coordinate 138,810,892 of NC_088603.1, read as the reverse complement.
GTGAATTTCATCTTTGTGTAGGGAAACTCCACAAAGCTTATACACTACTTGACTTCCACAGTGAGGTCTTCTTACTGTTCAGATCTTTGCTTAATAAATAATTACTGAATGTGAATGAAAGCAATTAACTGTATAGCTACAATGCAGGGGACTTTCTAATGTTGACTTAAGCTATGTTGGAGGCAGAATGAGTACGCAGCAGTAACCCTACAAGCTAGGAGATAGAAAACAGTTGACTTGCATAATTTTCTAGATGTTCTGATTCCTCCTAAATGAGCTCCATTAACACTGAGACACAGAGATCAGTTAATTGTGGTTCCTGAGACATTGCAAATGATCCTTCCTATGGTTGCTTTAATTAAAACACCTGCTTTCTAGTTTGTCATGTCAATATTGCACCTGTTTATTCCATCCAAATACAATGTAATGGTTATGAAAGAAAACTTTTTCTTTCTTTGAGCCATTCCAAGCCAACAAGATTAAATTGCAAAACCATATCTGGAGTTTCTGAGTCTGCATGTTTGTTCATTAATGTGTGTGTGCCTTGAAAATCCAAATTATGTTGTAAAATGTGCCTCTTTGCAGCTAGATAAGAAAAGATTTCCTACTGCTAAGCAGTTCTTTGATATCATCAGATTCTATCAAATCTATCTATGATTTTAAAAGCAAACAAATGGGAGGGCTTGTTGCTTCTTCCAGTTCAAACATTTCAAACATCAACTTCACTATTTAGTCTATAATAATGTTGTTCTACTACATAACTTAATATTTACTTGCCTTCTAGACAGAGTGAATTTCTTTCACAATACGCTTTGGATTATGTTTCTGTGATGTAAAGAAATTATTTTTATTGGCTCAGCGCCAGTTTCTTTCAGTTTTTTCTCAGCACTGCTTTCCAGAAGCACCTCTAAGAGAATTCTCATGACTACCCTGCAAATTCTGCAATCAGTTATACCAGAAGGATTTCCAATTATGTTCATTTGGAGCAATTTTCAGGTTTTGTGCTAGTCTGCGATTAGAGATACGCTTGAGTCATGGAGTATCCACCAGCATCTCTGCCTTGTATAATGATCACCAGTTTCTTCCTTCCCACAGCTTGGCACTTGGCAGTGCAGTCATGCAGAAAGCACTTTGGGTTTCATCTCCTCAGAATTTCTCTGGATTTGGGCTGGTGAGGCTGTGTATGCACGCTTCTTTGGGCCCACTGCCTCCTGGGAGATGGTGCATTTTTTTCTTTCGTCTTGCTTTTAGCACTAGACAAGCTCAATAGTAAAGCAAAGCTAAGCTGTGTTAGCTAGTCCCAAGATCAGACTTTAGATTGGAAACAAAGGTCATGGATGCAGAAAACAACATAATTTAATTATAACAAATACTATTTACTCATCGTCTATTACGTAGGATGCTAGTATATTGGCCTGTTGTCATACGTAGGTAGGCCTTCAGTGTTGAGAGCAACATCTGTATACCCTTACAGTTACCCTTGATTTGAAATGCAAAGCTTACCTGGGATCCTGTCCGCCGGGTTGGGGCCGTGCCTTCCTAGGAAGCCTTGCCACCTTCTGAATCCTGTTTTCTTTGCTGTTCTCATTCTTGTTACTTTTAGGAGTCAGGTTTTGAGATTCAAGTATGAATGTTCCCAATGATTTCATCCATATCCACTGTAGAAACGCTCTTTCACTCTTGCTTATCCTGGTGCTAGGTGAATTTTTTGAGATGCTGTTGGCTCCTCCTTAAGGCAGACACAAAAACTACTTCGTAGTACTACTGCCTGGAAGATGACAACCCTTTGGCAGTTGTGATATGGTCACATTAAATATATAAATAATGGATTGTATGCACATTCTACACATCTTGCAGAATGTTACAAGTTCAGACAGCATACAAGCACATTATTAATGTAGACATCAAGCCTGGGAAGTAGTTACTTTTTATGAATGTGTCTGTGAGTGCAAGTCTCTGTATACACTTTTTATTGAATTTCTGTGACTTGAGTTTCTTGAAGTTGGAACTATGGAGATTTTCAGCAATAAATACTTACCTTATTCTCACCTCCACATTGAGCACATGAGATAACAATGATTCAGAAATGCTTACTCGAAGTAGCTGGTGTGTATCAGCTGCTAACAGAGAGTGGACTGATACTTAGTCAGCCTGTGAGTACACCAGGCTTGGATGGGAGAGCCACAAGACTACAGATTTATAATGAGTCATGAGAGTATGGATTTATTTTCCTAAGCTTGGTTTCACATCCTCAGTCTTTGACTTGCAGTGTGAGCTGCTGTTCTCTGTCACAGATGTAATAGCTCCTTATCCCAGCGAGAAGTAGAGAACAGGTGGAGGTCCCAAATAGCCACTACTCCAATAGCTTTGACCAAGCAGCTGGAAACTCTGAGAAAAACCTCAGCCAGAACTATCCCCTACATCTCATTCAGAAAATAAAGGAAGGATAATTATACTAAGATAAGAAATACTAAGATAAGATATACTAAGAAAATCTGGACACAAAAGTGCTTCAGGTTTGCCTGTTTAGACACAGTCTGTCAGTCAGAGGGAATAATTTTACCTCCGCAAAAGTGTCTTACCATCCCACAAGTATTGCAAACACCTCCCTTTCCACCTGCCATGTTGGGACACTTCAGCTTTTTGTTTGTTTTAAATTTATTTTGTTGCACTGTTCTGAAGCTATTTGAATTGAATTTGTTATACTCCCAGTTGTTATATTTGAACTGTCTCAAGCTCATTCAAGTTCATTTCTACAGCAGTTACTAGAAGTCGAGAAGAGCTTTTCTACAATCCTAGTGCAAAAATATCCATTAATTTCAGCGGTGCAATATTCTACTATTGCTGTGCTAGTTTTTTCCACTATGTCTTTAACAACTTTAATTGCTGCTTGAATTTCAGGTTCTGTGAACTGTGATTTAGAAACACTGTCCTTGATGTCATGTTCTGGGAAGCTGACAAGTGCATCTTTTCCCATTTTATTGTGTATTAACTGCTCACTCTGAGTCAGTGTCACTTGCAGAAATGAATGTCTCCTCATGTCTCTTGGGAGAAGAGATTTTAATATTGGAAAAACCTCTTGAGAAGTACTTGTTTCTTTACTACATAGAGATTTTTTTTACTTGTTTATTTTCCTTTTTTTTTTTTTTCTTTCAAGTAAGGGTTGATGAAGACAGTCTTCAAAAAAAGAACATGCCCTCTGTTGTACTCAGTTTCTCTCTACATCCTCAAAACAGTAACATTCTGTTTCCAATTGAACTGAATTGGATACATGCAGTTTAAACAAAGGAAGGTATTTTTTGTTTTATGAGTTCAAGTAGTCAAGCGGAGAAGACAAACAGCAATTTTCAAAGCCATTCTGAACAGTTTTCTTCTTTCTTGGCCCTTCTTTCTTATCATAGAATCATAGAGTGGTTTACTCTGGAAGGAACCTTTAAAGATCATTTAGTCTACCCACCCCCCCTGCAATGAGCAGGAACATCTTCAACTAGATCAGGTTGCTCAGAGCCTCATACAGCCTGACCTTGAATGTCTCCAGGGATGGGGCATCTACCACTTCTCTGGGCAAGTTCTTCCGATGTTTCAGCACTCATTATAACAAAATTCTTCTATATATCTAGTCTTAATCTACCCTCTTTTAGTTTAAAATCATTAGCACTTGTTCTATTGTTCCAGTCCCCATTAAAAAGCCTGTCCTCCTCTTTCTCATAAGCCCCCTTTGAGTACTGGAAGGCCTCAATAAAGTCTTCCTGGAACCTTCTCTTCTCCAGGCTGAACAAACCCAGCTCTCAGCCTGTCCTCACAGCAGAGCTGTTCCAGCCCTCTGATAATTTTTGTGGCCTTCTCTGGCCCCTCTCCAACAGGTCCATGTCTTTCCTATGCTGGGAGTCCCAGAGCTGGACACAGTTCTCCAGGTGGGATCTCGCCAGAGCAGAGTAGAAGAGCAGAATCACCTCCCTTGACCTGCTGGCCACGCTCCTTTTGTTGCAGCCAAGGATGAGGTTGGCTTTCTGGGCTGTGAGTACACATTGCTGGCTCTTTGTCATGTATTTTTCCTCAAGAGTTGCATATTTTTTTACTTAACCCCACACTAGTCCTTCTCTCTACTTTGTGACCATTTACATACATGGAAAGGTGCCAGAATGGAAAAATAATTTGCTAAAACACAAGAGACAGAAGGGAGCAATAAATGGCCAGCTCTTGTGACAGAAGGAAATCACCAGTGGAGGGGTCTGTACTAGAGTCTGTGCTGTTCAACTTGTTCACACATGATTTGGAAAAGAGGGTTAACAGCAAAGTGACAAAGGTTGCTAGTCATGCACAGTTATTTAAGATACTGAGGATGAGCATAGCCTGGTGAACTGCAGAAAAGCTACAGCTCAAGGCAACTGAGCAATAAAATGCCAAATGAAACACAACATGTATACATGTAATGTGATTTGTGTGTGGAAGAAAACAATTCTATCTTCATACAAGGGTTCTAAACTGACCACTGCTTTTCAGGAGCTGCTAGATTTTGGTGTTATGCTTAACAGTTGCATGAAAACATCAGTTCTGTGCTTTACAGTAGTTAAGAAAACAAAAATCAATAATTCATGTCAAAAGAAGGGACTTATGAGAACTGGAAAGGGCAAGAGGAGGGCAAAAAATAAAAAGATATGGAAAACACCTGTACAAGCAACAGTTGAATTAGTTGAAACTTCAATATGAAGAAATGACAACTTACAGGGAAAATATGTTTAATGTTTACAAAATTAACACAGGGAAAGAGTTTTGTCTCTTTACTACTTCTTTACAAGCTAGAAATAGGGCTCAAAAATACAGCTTATGGAGCCAGGTTCAGACCAAGCAATAGGACATAATTGTTCACACAAGTAGAAGCAGATCTGTGGAACTCCTTGCTAGGGATGTTGTGGATGCAAGAAGTCTGTACATATGCAAAGGAAGATTTGACAAATACTTGAAAAACAGAGAGAACAACTGAGATAGTTACACACTTTTTATTCATTGTCACTTTATTAAATACTCTGATATCAGTGGTAAGAGAAAACGTTCAAAACCTTTTTGCATCACCTCACATCCAGTATATACTGCTAAGAATATTGCCCTGGTGATACTGCTGGCTTCCACATGTTCTACTCTTACTTTCTCAGTTAGCTTTCAGTGTCAGTGTTGGTTTTATTTTTCTTTTTTGTTTTGTTGTTTTTGTTTGATTGGTTTGGTTTGGGTTGGGTTTTTCTTATGGTTTTGTTTATTGTTGTTGCTGTTTTGTTTTTAATCTTAGACATGAAACACAATCCATTATAATCATAGAATGGTAGAGTGGTTTGAGTTGGAGGGGACCTTTGAACATCATCTAGTCCAACCCCCCTACCATGGGCAGGGACATCTTTCACTAGATGAGGTCATTCAGACCCTCTTCCAGCCCGACCTTGAACACTGCCAGTGGTGGGGAAACACAACTGCTCCAGACAACCTGTTCCAGTGTCTCACCACCCTCATGGCGAGGAATTTCTTCCTTATGTACAATCTAAATCCAGCTTCTTTCAGTTTTAAACCATTGCCCTTTAACATTAGAGATGTTACCAGATATTTCCATTAACAAGATTAGGATTTTGAAGCATAGGCATACAAGGAATATAGAACAAGTATATTGCATTTTATACATAAACACACAGTGTGTAGTTGTGTAATTACTGTTACCCAGCACAATAATAAAAATTCCAACCTTAGGATACATAATTAATTTATGATATAATAGCCATTTAATTTCTGCAGTACTCTACTGAATGAATCAGTGCAGAACAGAGCTGACATCAGTGCAGCATTTACAGCAGATTTTCTGTTTAGAGGCTGAAAATATTCCCTGAGGAAAAATTGTGATTTGGGTTATCAACGAGTGTTAGCAGCTCTAATGCACATTTTTTCTTGCATTCTGGCAGCAGGCAAGCTGCTTAAAGACCCAGGTTTATCTATATAAATTACCAAGTTCCAACCAAACTTCATACTAATAATTTTCATCTTCTCCCATAAATCTGTAAAACACCGTTGCTCATAAATCTCAGTTGGAGGCATCTTATATGAGATCTTAATTAATCAAGATGCAGCACCACTGTTCCAAACATGAGAAGATGCCAGCTTACTGGGCCATAGCATGGCTGTAACAAGAAATCTCTCCACTGAAAATGAAAAGAAATTTCATGCCCAAAGGACACATATGGGAAATACCTCTCACAACCCCTCTTTAATCAACTCACCAAAAGTCACCCTTTTCATAAGGGGCATCAATATGAGTGATGCTAGACACCAGGAATAAAAAAAAAGCTGATGCAATCTCAGGTCTCTGAATGTTGCTGTGATGCTAGTTCCTGACATGCCTCATAAACAGAAATAAACTGGAGCATCAATGTTTTCTGACCCGCTACAGGCTGGTTGCTGCTGTGCTGCACATCTGGCCCCTCTGAGCTGATGGAGGCAGAGGAGAGGGCGCTGGGCACCCTCTGCCCCAGCAATACAGTCAGCAGACCCCAAGGACAAAGGAAAACCTGTCAGCTATTAACAGGGCAGAGAATATTAATAGGACAGACACATAATTGAAGCTACCCACTTCTATACAAAAAAGGAGAACTTGGTATCTCTAGCTACTCTAGCAACCATATTCATTAAACAATTATTTTCCTCATTTTAAGGATAAAAGCCAAGAGCTCCCATTGATTTCGATGGCAACTAAGTAACTTGGTGCTGTTGAAAGTCTTTAGGTGCCAGAAAGATTTTAAATGTCACTCTCTAAAGCTCAGATCTTTAAGTGTATTTAAACACCAAGTTCTTGGATAATAGTTACCTAAATGCATTTTAAAATCTGTTCCTAAAAGACTTACTTATAGAAAGTCTGGAGGAGAGATCAGACCAATGGGTCTGAAGACTTTCCCACCCAAAGCTGCTCCACACGTTTTACATCAGCAGCTGGCAGCTCACAGCATAGTAATTACTGTTTAGGAATGATCTTCTTGCCCTGGTTCTGTAAATAAATATTTGCCATCGGATGCTTTTTGACTATACAGTTATTTTTATCTCCATCTTTATATTTCCCATCTTTTTTTTCCTTATCTTTTTTTTTTCCTTCTTTCCTTTTCCTATTGTGCTGTGTCTTGTAGAAGCCCTGTAGTTCTTCCTGTTGTGTTCCCATTGCAATGTGGTGGAGAATTACCCCGGGATTCCCACTCCAGCATTCCAGGTTCTTTTCTTTTCTTTTCTTTTCTTTTCTTTTCTTTTCTTTTCTTTTCTTTTCTTTTCTTTTCTTTTCTTTTCTTTTCTTTTCTTTTCTTTTCTTTTCTTTTCTTTTCTTTTCTTTTCTTTTCTTTTCTTTTCTTTTCTTTTCTTTTCTTCTCTTCTCTTCTCTTCTCTTCTCTTCTCTTCTCTTCTCTTCTCTTCTCTTCTCTTCTCTTCTCTTCTCTTCTCTTCTCTTCTCTTCTCTTCTCTTCTCTTCTCTTCTCTTCTCTTCT